>NC_136917.1:26987104-29731104 GCF_949752795.1 Hyperoodon ampullatus
TGGAGGAGAGAGGGGCCTCCGAACCATGAAGCAATGGCAAGCTCCTCCCCGTGAAGGTTTCCCACTCATCTCCTCCAGGCAGCCACCCAAAGATGCCCCAGTGCCTTCTCCACACCCTATCAGCAAGGACCCGGCCTTGGGGCCAATGAGATGACTCCATCTGGGATTCAGGGTAAAGTGGCCCTTGAGTGCAGAGGACTGAGGACCTGCCCCAAGTCCCTCTTGGAGGGCTCTCTGCGCGTTACCTGGTCGCCCTGTACCCGTTCCCAAGCTTGGTCTCCACCGGATGATTCTTCTTGAGCTTGGAGGACACTCCTGGTACAAGGAACAACCCACCTCCCCGAGACCCCCTGCTATCTCGTATCTCTACCCAGTCTGCATCGCTGGCAGCTTTTGGCCCTTTTGATTTCTTCTCCCACCTCCGATTTCTATTGCCCTTTGGATATCATCGGAGAAGCCAGGTCCTCCTCTTGCCCACGTGCAAGCTCTTCCAAGAGTTTTCCAGGCCTGCTTCGACGAATCCATAGGAGTCACTTGTCTCCCAGCCCCCCTCCTGGCCTCGGCTTGTTACTCCTGAACGTGAACTTTGAGCTGGCTCAGGGCAAGGCCGTTTCCTGGGAGATGAGGGCTCCTCCTACCTTGTGCTGATTTCGGGGCACAGTCCTGGAGGCTGGGACTCCCAGGGCCTGGGGTGAGGGTGCAGGAGTGCGAGTAGTTGCGGGGGGAGCAGCAGCACCACCCCTTCTTCCAGTCCTGCACTCCTTGTGGGGAGGCGCCATGGAGAAGGGGAAGGAGTTGGAGTCCCCACTTCTTTGCTGTGTAGCCCCGAGGCAAATAACTTGACCTCTCTGTGCCTAAGTGTCCTGTCCTGTAAAAGGGGAGGATAATAGATTCTTCACAAGTCGTCATGAGGTTTGAATGAAATACGGTCTACAGAAATCCTGAGCGCAGAACCCAGCTGCCCAAAAGCGTCTAATAAATGTCGGCTTTTCGTTATGCTGAAATGGTGAAGATGGAGCGGGGCAAATGGGCCTCCCACCACAGACTCGGGGGATCCTGAAGGTCAGAGGGTGTTTTCCGACGGCAGCTCTGGGAGGGCAGTTTTCTGCCCTCCAGTCTCCTCTGTGCGAGATCTGGGGCTTCCGGGTGGGTGGCAGTGTTGAGGGGGTCGGGAAGGGAGAAGGGAGGGGCTATCGGGGCTCCTCCCCTTCCTCAGGGGGCGGGACTTCCCCACTAGGGGGCGTCGAGGGGCGTTTGGAGGGGCGTTGTTTTGGTTGTCGCAAGCCTGCCCCTTTTATGGCGTTTAGTGGGGAGCCAGGGCTGGGACAGCCCCTCAAAGCCAAAAACTGCTTCACCCCAGGGCCAATGGATGAAAAACACTGAGGCTTTCCTTGAGATAAAAGTACAGATTGAGCCCCCAGCCCGGCTGAGACGCGGCCCCAGGATGAATCTCCAGCCCCTGGCTGAACCCTCCATCCCAGCTGAACGCCCACCCCCGGACTGAGCCCCTCACCCAAGATGAGATCCCCACCCCGCAAAGAAGCTCCTGCTAGAGCTCCCCTTCCACCCCTCCGCCAGGAGAGCCGGACTGTGGGGATGCGGGTCAGCTGACCCCTCCATCCGGGATCCGCTTTCTGGGTCCAGGTCCTAGGTCCTCCCACAGGGGGCGCCAGAACCTCGCCGCTGAGCGCAGAAGAGCCCACCCCGCTTGGGGGTGGGGCATGGGAAGGGTACGTGTCCATCTTGGAGGGGGTCTCGGACTCCACCGCTGCCCCCCAACGATTGTGTCTTCTGTGCCTGTTACTGGGCAGCAGCGTGGGGCTGCGCACCTGCGCGTCAGCGTCGGCGCACTGCACCTGGGTCCCTCTCCGTTCGTCTTGCCTTCGCTTCGTGCCTCAGTTTCCCCGCTAGTGAAAGGGGATATAAACGTCCTTCCCGGGGAGGCTTGTGGGTAGGATGGAAGGAGGCTGTGCAGTGGAAAGCTTTGACTGCACGTCTTGGGTGTCCCTGGGGGACTTGGAATGGGGGCCAGGATGGGGGACAAGGTTTCAGACCCCAACCTCCAAGGAGGAGAAGTGACTGCCCCTCACATCCATGATGCTTCCCTGACCCCAGCCTTTGAGGAGCCCCTGTGGCTTCGGGGTAGGAGCTGGACATGGATACTGCCAGCTCTGAGTGGTCAGGAGTGGTGTGGAAGAGACGGGGGTGCTGGGGTGCTAGGAGGGCTAGCAGGGGCTCTGCCCAGGCAGGTAGAGAGGGCTTTCTGGAGGAGAGGGTATTGGCACCAAGTTGTCCTGTCCTACCTCTGCTCACTGCCCCCCGGGGCTCCCACCTCCCTCCTGGGGTAAAAGCCCAAGTTTCCCCGTGGCCCACAAGGCCCTGGATGACCTGCCCTGTCCCCTCCCTGCCCTGACCTCCTCCCTCTCTCCACCTCGTTCACTCTGCTCCAGACACACGGGCCTCCTTTCTGTTCCTCCAACACACCAGGCATGGTGCTGCCCCAGGGCCTTTGCATGGGCTGTGCCCTTTGCCTGGGAAGCTCTTCTGCCAGATTTTCAGGGGGCTGTTTCTCTCCCCCTATTCAAATCTGTTTAAACGTTACTTCCTCATGTGAGGCCGACTCTCCTATCCCTTATTCTGCTTCATTTGTCTCCTTGGCACTTACGTCCTCCGACATTTACTTATTTTTATCGTTTATTGTCCATTTTCCCAACTTGGAACTGTAAGTGCCATGAAGGCAGATCATTTGGGGTGTTTTTTTGTTCTCCACTGTGTCCCCAGTACTTGGTACCCAGCAGGTACTCAGGAAATCTTTGTTGAATGAATGGGAGTTTGCTAGGTGGAAAAGAAAAAAAAAAGAGGGAAGACATTCTGTGCATTTTTGGAGCACCAACTGTGTGCCAGGCTCTGTCCTTGAAGCCAGGTAGGAGGTGGAGTCCCCTGTGCCTGGCACAGAGCAGGTGCTCCATAGATGCCTGTGGAATTTGTTGATCAAGGACTCTGGGAGAATCCTGTAACTGGTTTCCTGAGGCCGCCTGCCCTCCAGCCTCTTCCCTTCACTTTGGTACAGAACACAGAAGAGCCCGAATGGAACACAGAAAGGAAGACCCAAGACAGCTAGAAAGAGTCGAAGCATAGCTTGTTTAATTTTTATACATTTTTTCTTTTTTTTGCCTTTTATTGAATCTTTTATGGAACCCCCCTTTTTCATTTTTTCATTTTTTTTTTTTTTTGCATAGGGAAACAAACAAAATAATAACAGCCAGAGTCACTTTCTGTAAATGGTACTTAGGTAGGCGCGTCAGCGGAAACCAAAATGACTGCGTAATATACAAGGTTATGATCAGAGTATGATGTGAGGGCGCAGGGCAGGGGAGCCGGGCAAGGAGAAGGCTGGGCCTGGGTCTGCTCAGATGTCCCCTTGTCCCCCGTTCTGTCCCCACCTTGGGGAGGAGGGGGAGGAGGGCAGTGAGCCCGGCCCGAACCTTCTCCCAACATGGGTTCATGAGCATGGGGTGTGTGCGTGTGTGTGTGTGCGCGTGCGCGCGTGTGTTGTATCCGGTGTGCGCGGCAGCAAGCGAGAAGCAGAGTAAACTATCCTGGTAATATCGGTAAAATACAAAACGGGGGTAAAACACCCTCAAAAAACACCTCAGAGGGAAAAGGAAATTAACAGCAACACCACCAAAAATTTTAGAAAAAAAGAGAGAAAGAAGGAAGAAAATTCAGAGAGGAAAATGGGTCCCTCTCCCCTCTCTCTGTCGTCCCTCCCCCCACGACACGTGTTCTGTCCCTCAGACACGGCTTGTCCCGCCCCCACGTGCGGTCCTGGGGGGTGGGAGGGTGACAAGTTGTGGGTAGGGGCCAGGACCCCTGGGTGTGAAGGGGCTTTGGTTTCAGGGGGCCTGGCTGGGGCCCAAGATTGGGAGGATGGGATGTCGATGCATTTTTGGGAATGGGCTTTGGGGTCTCACCACTAGAGGGGGGACTGAGGTAGCTCCTGTCCCTTTTCCAGTGGGTCCCCTTCTAGCCAGGTGGCGTGAAGGCAGGGTGGTAGGGAGGGTGGGAGCTTGGGGGGTGCGGGACTTCCTTCCTCTCCTGGAGCCTTTATTCCTGTTGGATCCCACCTCCTCTTTTCTGAGGCCTAGGGGACCCCCAGGAACTGGGGGAGGAGAACCCCAAAGCCACACCAGCAGACATGTGAGGCACTGCTTGGGAAAAGTCTGTTTTGGTATCGCTGGCAACAAGTCCTGCTGGGATCGCTCTGGGTCTGTCTCCCTGCCTTGCCCGGGGAAGGGGCTGGGTGGGGAGTGTGGGCCTCTGGGGCCAGCTCGGACCCCACGCACTCTGAAATGCTTAGGGATACATGGATGGCGGAGAGGTGGTGTCAGTGTGGAGATGAGACCCTCAGGAAGTGTCCAAAGTGGCAGAAACAGGGAAAGATGGGAGGATGCAGGGGATGCTGGATTTGAGGATGGGTCTCTGGAACCTCTCGCCCATCACCCTCCCTCCCCCCCGCCCCACAAAAAAGTAAAAATCAGGGTCTCAGAGAGAGAATCCAGGCCAAAATAAAAAGTAGCCACTGTATAATCTGTATTATGAGAAAAAAATTCCAAAATTATACACACAAATATATATATAATGTATAGTATAGCCCTACACTGGAGGTCAAAGTACCGTCAGAGAAGCCAGAGGAGGGGTGTGTGTGTGGGTGTCCTGTGTGCTGTCTCTTCCAGGGGGCTGGACGGTTGCTCCGGGCCCCGGGATCCTGCCTCACTGGCTGCTGTCCAGCCAAATCTGCTAGCTCTTGATCACTGCTGTCTCCGAGGACACAGAGAAAGTTCTGGAGCAGGGAGGGGGGTGCTGAGGCTGAAACTGCTGCTTAGGGAGCTGCAGCAGCCCCCCACCCCGCCCCATGTCTCCTCTGGGGTTCCTTTCCGGTCTGATTGTCTAGCTCAGGGTGGGAATCTGGGCTCAGAACTCGGCCAGAACCGGGGTTCCAGACCTGGGCACGGGGCACCCTGGACCCCCGCCCCAGTCAGATAGGGCCAGTTCAGCTTGACCTCTCCACACCACCCTCTCCACCCAGGTTGGGGTCCGGTGCCCTCCCTCATCCAAAGAGAGGGATGGGGGCAATTTGCATATATCGGGGAGGTCTCCTTAGTCTTTTCCACAGCAAGGGCTGGACGCCAAGGTCAGGCTGGGGGACTCCGTATGGGATGGACAATGGGCCAGTGCGCCGCAGGTTTGAGATGTCAGTTTCATCTATGTTCAAAAAAAAAAACAACAGCACCCAACCCCCTGCCCGCCCTCCTCCCCGGGCATCGACCCAAACTGCAAAGGCAGGTGAGCTGGCCGGTTCCTAGTGTTTCTGCCTTATCCTGACGCACAGCTGGGGGCGAGGAAAGGTGGAGCTCTGGGGCCCCGGGGGGTTTTGGAGTGCGGGCGTGAGGGACAAGGTGGTCCCGGTGAAGCCCTTGGGGGAGGGGTCCTGCAGGGACGGGCCACCCACTCCCTGTGCCACTGGCTGCTCCCACTTCCCTGGGGCGGGCAGGGGATGAAAACCAGAAATCAGCCCCCACGGAAACTGACAAGCATGGCCTTGGGCTCTCAGGCCAAAGGGCAGTTCTCAAGGGCAGTGTCAAGGCCCAGCTGAGGCCGTGGTCTGGGCTCGCCCTCTGGCCCCTGGGGCTTGCTGAGGTGACTTTTCAAAAGAAAACATGACATGAGCGTATGGTGGATGAAAGCCAGGGCCTGTCTGCAAGGCCCCAACCAGCTCTGGAGACAACTGTAAAGTCTGAGGTGGTGGCCAGGGAATGAATGGGGACCGTCTGCCTGGTGGATCCCCAGAGGAGATGTCTGAGGGGCTTGGGGACGGCCAGCCAGAGGTGGCAAGGATGGAGGACCCGGTCCTTTGGTCCTCTTGCCTGGACACCCCACTAACTGCTACTGTCTCAGCTTTGGTTGAGTGAAAGGCAAAGGAAATTGGGGAAAAACAGAGAGAAAGAGAGAGAAAGGAAGGAAGGAAAATACGAGAAAATAAAACCGAGGAGAAGACAACAGCACGGCCAGCCCGCTGCCCACCCCTGCCAGGGCCTGGGACGCTGTGCCCCTGGCTGCCCCTGCCCCCTGGCCCCCCGGCCGGGCCTCTGATGGCTGAACTAGACCTACAGGTACAGACAGACAAATATTGCATATATTGGGTTCGGTTTTTGTCTTTTTGTTTCACACCAGACCCCCCTCCACAGTTACAGCTGGAAGACGTAGTAGAACTGGGTGGGAGAGCAGGAGGGTCCTTCCTGCCACCCAAGGCCAGTCTCCAGGGGTGGGTGGGCTGGGTCCTTTGGCAAGAAGGCAGGGGGCTGCACAGGGGGAGAAGGGGCTGGGGGCGGGACAGCGATTTGACCCTGAGCCAGGGGGACGCCAGCCTGAGGGAGAGGGGGGACCGGGGGAGTCTGGCTGTGGGTAGGGCGGCCGCCCCACGGGCGGACCGCATGGGTCGCGGGTGCATGCGTGGCGTCTGGGGGGCTGGCCTGTGGCCCAGTGAGGGGAGAAGCCCTTGCCCGGTGTCAGGGGACACCCCTGAGGTCTGTCCGCCAGCCTCTGTGGGCAGGGGATTCGGAAACAACCCCTCTGGAGACCGAGGGTGGGGCTGGGGGGGTCGCAGAGCACCAGGGGGCACCCCCAATGCAGCAGGAGACATGGAGACGCGGCCAAGGGTGGGCTGGGGGTAGGGCAAACCGTGGGGCGATTGTTCCGTGGATTGCTTTTTTTTTCAGCAATGTGATTTTTAAGCATGTGATTTTTTTGTTTTAGCAATGTGATTTTTTTTAATTCTTAATTTTTTTTTACAAATAGAAATACATCCCTTTTCAATTTTTACTTTTTATTTCATGTCATTGCTTTGTCTTTTTTTTTTTTTAACTACACGAGCAGTGCATGCAGCTATCTGTGTGCGCTGATATTGTTTAAAGGTAATACTTATTTTTGGAAGGCAAGGCACATCATGTGGTAGAAAATTTCGTGCAAATTAGGAAACATGGAATTTTTTTTAAGGTTTTTTTTTTTTTTGTATCTTTTTTTTTTTTCTTTTAAAGAGGAGGAGGTGGGGGGGAGGGCTGGGGGAGGGCTGGGACAGGGAGATAGAGCCAGTATCATTCGCCATGCAGTTTCAGCCGCCGCGAGCTGACGTCAGGAGCCAGGTCACAGGAATCCTCGACTAAGCACCATGCAAAGTTAGGTAGCTGGGGGCTGCCAGGTGCCCCCTCCCCTCCCCCACCTACCCACACCCTAAGGTTCCCGGCTGAGAAGCTTCTGGATACCCCAACTACACAACCCCCTGCTCTCCTGGAGAGCGGCCCATGCTTTGGTCCCCAACAGCCACCCGGTGGAGGGGCCCTGGGGACAGAGGGACGGACCAAGGGTTCTTGAACCCCTCCGGACAGCGGGAGTGGGGCTGGTGGGGAAGGGTCTGAGGGGGAGGGGTCGTTTCTCTTTATGATCGAGTGGGTTCACCAAGCCCCTTGGGCTGGTTTGGGAGGAGGAAAGTCTGGTGTCTGGGGAGGTTGTGGGCGGGGGGGCGCTGGCCGGGCCCGGGGCACCGGGGTTTCACCGGGAGAGGGAGGGGAGGGCCAGGCTGGGAGCAGGTGAAGCGGAGGCCTGCCCAGGGCCATGGCTTTGGCCTGGGCCCGGGGATGGAGGTCAGGATTCCCCAGCGCCAGGCATGGAGGAGGCCAGTTGGGGCTCAGACGGGTGGGCCGGGAGGGGTCCTTGTGTTTGGGCCTGGTTACCCTAGAACACCTAACACCCCCTCCCAGGCTCCCCACCCAAGATGGCCATCCCGGGGTGGAGGCATGGATGGGGCCGGGCAGCTGGGGTGAGGGGGCACCCGGTGGCCCCAGGTTTAGTGTTTTTTGGAGCGGCTCAACGGAAAATGTTTAGCAGATGGGAGGCCCCCTACAAGGCTGCAGGGAGCCCCGAGGCGCTGACCCTCCCTGCCCCCAGCCAGAGCCCCCTGCCCTGTCCAGGCACACGTGGACTGCACCCGGCCTGGCCTTCTCTCCTTCTGGCGGCCCAGCTGCGATGCACCTCCCGGCTGTGTTCGGCGGGGGGTGGGGGGATGAAAGTGCAAACCGTGGTCCCCCTTTGGGCCGGGAGGCACCAGGGAGGGGGTGTCGCTCCAGGATGTAAGGCACTGGCAGAGTAGGCGCTGGCGGGGGGCGCAGCGCCCTCCCCAGACCCCACCCCCGTGCCCCAGCACGGCAGGACGCTGGGGGGATGCCCAGCTCTGCCCCTTGGGCCCACTGGGCGGGGTCCCATCGCTCTAGCTCTGAGTGGGGGGCATAGCAATGAGGGGTCAGCAACTGGAGGGGCCGGGTTGTGGGGGGGAGGCTGGAGGATGCCCACAGCCACTCGCTTCCCAGCTGGACCAAGGGGAGGGGGGGCGGGCGGTGGGAATCAGGCACTTAAACCACTCGCTCTCACCTCCCACACCTCCATGGGCTAAGCGGGGTGGTGGGGTCCTCCCCATTCAGGGCTTGGGTGGATGGAGAGTCCAGAGCAGCCCCGGGCCCCTCCGCTCCACCGCCCCCAGCCCCCTCCTCGGAAAGTGCATTTCTTACAGTGTGTGCAACGCGGGGCCCTCCCCCGGGGGCTGGGGTGCGCTAGGGTGGCCTCCTATGCCTGGGGCGGGGTGGGCTGGGGGTCATTTGCATAGAGATGTCTCCCAAACCGGGCCTGCGCGCGGGGTCAAAGACCGAGTCCCCGGCGCGCTCTGGGCGGGGGGCGGAGACGTCCACAACCGCGGGGCACTCCTGAGAGAGTATTGGCCATGCGTCCTTGTCCCCCGGCGACGCCCGGGGTCTCCCCGCAACCCTCTTCTGCCCCAGTCGCACCCCTGCCCACCCCAGCCTCTGCGGTGGCCTCTGCTGCCTGCCACCGGGGTCCTCGCCGGCCCCCCGGGGGCTGCCTCCCCACTTGGCAAACACTGTCCCGGTGGCAGTGGCGATGGGGGCGCGCGGGAGAGGCGGCCTCGCTGGGTGTCCTGCCCCGTCGGCTGGGCATGGGCACCAGGCTGCGCTCACCTGGTCCAGGGCGGAGGTGGGGGCAGCCAGCCCTCCCAGAGCAGCAGCGAGAGGAGATGAATAACTTAGGACGCCCCGAGCGCCCGCTCCCAGGGGCGGTGGGGCCTGGCCCTCCGGTCCGGTCCGTCCGGCCGCAGCATCCCGAGAGTCCGAAGCGTTGCCATCTTTACCTTTTATCTTCTTGGTTGGGTGGGTTTATTTTTATGTGTGGTTTTCTTTTGTTTTTGTTTTTTTTCCCGTTTGTCTTTTTTTTTTTCTCCTTTTTTTTTTTTCTTTTTTCTTTTCCTCCTGTGTGTTATGTGTCTGTGTGTTTTGTCTTTCGGCCGGGCTGGGAGTCAGCGGGGTGTTCTTGCTTGCTCTAGCTTGCCACCGAAAACGTGGGCCGGGGGCCGGCTGTGTGGCTCCCCGCGATTCCCGGGACGAAGGAGCAGGGCGTGGGAAGAAATCTTTCTTATCCCAGATACCAGGACTGGGCGGCCCAAGGGGGACACGGAGAAAGAGAAGGAGAGAGAAGGGGAGAGATGGGGGTCAGGCTCCGCCAGCCACTGCCCATACCCACTGAGGCCCCCCTATGTAGCCCTGGGACCTGGGACCTCTGTCTCCCCTATCCCAGACCTGGCATAACCTGCTGGGTGACCCTGGGCAAGTGACTTTGCCCCTAAGCAGAGCTGCTAGATAAACCTCAGGATGTACAGTGAAATCTGAATTCTAGATAAACTATGGATAAATCTGTTAATATAAGTCCATCTCATGCAACTTTTGGGATATACTTATGCTAAAAAAATTTTTTTAATCCTTTATCTGGAATTGAAATCTACCCGAGCATTCTGTGCTTTTGTTTGCTAAATCCGGCAACTGCACCTCATTGCCCTGAGTATAAAATAGGGGAGGGGATCTGCCCACCTTGTCCGCAGAGGGTGACATTTTCCCATTTAACGGTTCCCCCAGAACCCCCATGAAAGAGGGACTACTGCCCCCCAACCCCGTTTTGCAGTGAAGAAAACCGGGGCTCAGAGAGGTAAAGTAACTTGCCCAAGTCCACCAGCGTGGGAGGGGAGAAGCCAGAATTCGAACTCAGGCCTGAGAGGCCTCAGTCCTCGCCTGTCCCCCTGCCTGGGGCTGACCCCTTAGCCTGGCCTTTGAGGGGGTCATGACTCCCACTTTCCAGAGGGGGAGACTGAGGCTCCAGGTCAGGTGGCCAGGTCTGCATGGACAGCTCTGGCCTGGGTCTCCACAGGGAAGCCGCTGTACAGACCCTTCCCCTGGAAATGCATCCAATTCGCCTGTGTGGGGCGGGCCTGGGGGTAGGTAACCCCCATCCCCACCCCGCTGGGGTCACAGCAGCGCTGCTCCCCCGCCCCCTGCTGTAAATCAATCGTACCCCCTCCAACCAGGCCACCCTGCAGCCGCTGGGCCATCCCATCGAACTGGCGCCATGGCTCCCAGCCCCCCACCTCCAGCCAAGTTCAAGTTCATCTTGGCCATTACCTCATGTCTGGTTTCCGTTGGCAACCAGACAGATTCTGGGCGTGACCCTCCCTGGTGGTGGCTGGCCTCCCCTAGGCCCTTCCTCCCTGCCTCCTCCCCTTCTAGGCTCTCTGCCCATAGCAGGGGGTGGGGGGGGCACCCTCAACTCAACACCGTCCCCCATCGGCTGAGGGGGAGACAGAGGCCACGCGGTGCCAATAGTGAGTTCTGGCATCCCCCTGGCCTGGCTGGAGCCACCAGTGTGGCTTTGGGCATGTGGCTTAAATTCCTCTGGCCCTCGGTTTGCTCATCTGCTGAATGGGCGTGATGGGCAAAGAGCTTCTGGTGTAAAATGCTCGGCCGCGTGGACCCCTTCACACAGCGGAGGGGGTGGGGGTGTCAGAGCCCACAAGAGCCCCACTCTGGGGGCCAAAGTGATGGATGGCTCAGGACTGGGGGTGCTGATGGTGAGAGGCGGGGGTGGAGGGGATGAAGAAGGTGGGCAATCGATCAGGGAGAGATCAACCGACATCGATTGGGGGAGGGGTGTTGATTGGGGGGAGAGGATATTGATCAGGGGGCAAGGCACTGACTGTGGGGAGGGCAGGAGATGGAAGGGCAGGTGGTGCGCGGAGAGAAGCCGCTGCAGGCTGGGGGGCGGGGGCCGGGGGTGGGGGCAGAGGTAAGCCAACCCGCCAGGAATAATGAAGGCGGAGGAAGTGCTGACTGGGCCAGAAAGGAGAGGCCTCTGGGCCCTGAGCCCTTTGCAAAGGGGCTCCAAGAGGGGGGAGCGGGTCTCATGGCCCCTTCCTCCCCACCTTCCCTCCTTCTGGGGTCTGCCGGGGGGGGGGAGCCTGAACCCACTGGGGGACTTGGGCGCCCTTAGTCCAGGGACCCGTGGTCCAGCCTGCATGGTGCTGGCGGGGTCCTCCACCAGACCCAGATGGGGGGGCCTCGCCTTTCCCGTAAGTCTTGGGGTCTCTCATCCGTCTGTCACCTTCCGTGCCACCCTCCTCCACCAGCCCCACAAAGTTCTTTCCAACTCCCAGCCCTGGCTGCGCTCCTCCCTCCCTCTCATCCTTTCAGTGGCTCCCTTTGGCCCCGGGGCCAAAGCCCACATTTGAGGTCTTCCACATTCAGGCTGTTTCCCCATCATTTCCAGCCCTTGGCAGTGCTGATCCCCCTGCCTGGACACCCTACTCTACCTGACACCAGGTTCTTACCCCTCCCCACCCAGGTGGGGCCCTGGATGCGCCCCCCGACCCCCAGGTTCCTCCACAGCCCCAGACCCACTCTTTCTGGGTCCCCAGCAGGGCCTGCTGGCCAAGGGGGGTGGTGACCAAAGGTGCCCCCCTCCCCGGCACCTTGGTTTCCCTCCCCTTGCAGGCCATTGGCTCCGGGTGGTCCCCTGTCCCCCCATGCAGGGGTTGACAATGGGGTGGGGGGGAGGCTGGGGAAGGGTTAAGGGGCCAGGGCCCCCTCCGTGTCATTTTTATTAGCTTTGCTTTCTGCAGCAATTAGGACACTCCCAGCCTCCAGTGGGGAGGGCTGTCAGGTGGGGGTGGGAGAGGAAACGCCTGGCTTCCTGAGCACCGGGGGGGCAGGGGTGTCTAGGCTGGGACAGAACCCAAAACCCAAGGCGGGGAATCCTGGGGCCACCCCAGCTCGGTGGGTGACCCTGACCAAGTGACCCCTCTGTCTGGATCCTGGCTGGGGCTCTGTAAAGCAGGACACTTATATTTTGGGTGGGCGAGGGTGTGGGGGGTGGTCTTGGCCTTCCAGCGCCCTTTCTGGATAAAACTGGTCCCCTAATGCTCCAGACCCTTCAAAGACTCCCAGGAGGTGCCCAAGGCCAGAAGAAGAGACAGGTTCAGAGCTCCCCCTGGTTAGCCCTGGTGCCCTGACCCCAGCACCCCCAGCTAAAGTCTGGGCAGGGAGGGAGGGGGGTAGCCAGGTCCTGCCCACCCACTATGTCCCCCTGAGCTGCCAGCAGCAACCTGGCCAGCCTCAGACGGTCGCCAGGGGTCCCCGCTGTGGCGGGAGGTTCCTTGGGCCTGGTCAGCGTGGCTGATTCTGGTCTCATCCTCATCTCCGGGGATGTGGCTACCACTCCACCGCCTCCCCACGCCTCCCCATGAACTTCACTGCAGGGGACCCTCCCAAAGTGGCTTGAGGATCCGAACCTGACCCCTGGGGACCCCACAAATCCCCATACTCTATGGCTCTGGGGATTTGGAGCTGCTGGGGAGCCCTGAAGAGGTTCCTCGGTGCATCTGGGCCTCAGTGGGCCTGCAGCAGCTGGTGCTGCCCTCTGGCTGTTTTATATCCCGTGACCCCCTCCCCAACACGCACCAGGGAGCACGGCTCTGGGGTCCAGCCACCACCCTTGAACATCCCCTGCCAACACACTCCTGGCTTGCACGCAACACAGATGTGGACCCCGGCCCAAAGGCCGGTGTTGGGGACACGTGGGCAGGGGCTGAGGCCACCTCCCACCGCGAGAGAAGCTGGGAGCCATGAGTCTCAGTTCCAGACCCATCAAAGCTCTGCCCTGCACTGCTGTGCAGCCTCACGCAACTCACTCCTCCTCTCTGAGCCTCCTTGTCTCGTCCTCAGCCAGCCTCACGCCCCCCACCCTGGTGCACACTCAGCTGCAGTGATGCTAACCCCGCCTCTGCCGCCCCACTCCCACTTCGCAGGCTGGAGCCAGGGGTGGGGGCTTGCATGTCCTACCAGGAGGCCCCACCCCCTGCCATGGGCTGCCTCAGTTTCCTACCTGCCCCTGGTGTCCTGGGGTCCTCTGGAACCCCCACCCTCCCTCTCCTGTGGTCCCTCCCTGCGGCCGGCGTGGGAGGGGATGAAGGCTGGGGGGTTGAAAGCCTGGGCTGACGCGCTGTGTGATCCTGGGCAAATCCCCTTGCCTCTGCGAGCCTCAGTCTTCCCATAGGTACAAATGGGGCCAGGGCGGTGAAAATCCCAGCCCCACAGCAGCTCTGCCAGGAGTGTCCCCTGGCAGGATTTGGGGCCATACCACGTCCCCGGGCATGGGCTCGAGGCCCTGGAAGGGGCTGGGAGGCTGGCCACCATGCCAGGGGTGCGGCTGGCGGGAGCGGCACGGGACCCAGCAGGCCGGCCTCTCCCTGCGCGCCCAGGCCGGCCCCTCTGCCCTGCCCCTCCCACCCCCCCACCAGCCGGCCTCTTGGCCCCTACCTGTGCCTGATAAATGCCCGTTGGATCCCTTGGTCCTAATCCCACAAAGGAACGGTTTGCAGGGGACGTGCCGGGCGTAGAGTAGGCTGCGGGGAGGAGAGAGACCGAAAGCCCGTTAGCGCAGGGGCGGCGCGGGAGCACCAGAGAGGGTGGCCGCTGCCCAGGGTCACACAGCCAGGCCTTCACACCCAGCACCCGGTGCCTCCGAGCTTGCCGCCCTCCCCCGATGGTCCAGGCACCCCGAAAAGCCCACGGTCTCGGGCCCCCGGGGTCACGCGGGCAGGTGTCTGCTGAGAGGGAAGGCGCAGGATGAAAGTTTCATAATCCAGAAGCCGCCTGTGAATTATTCAGAGTGTTCCACTGCCTGGTCCATCCTGCTCCTGTGGCCTGCATCCCGCTGCGTGGGGTGCCATGAATTATTGAGGACGTTTTATTTATTAATTTCCCTCCTGGAGAGGGCATGGGGAAGGCTGCGTGTGTGCACATATATATGTGATTATATTTTAATCGCACTATGTTTTGCCGGTGAGTGAATGATTCGCAACCCAGGCTGGGGAGGGGACGGGGGTGGCGGGAGGGTCCCCATGTGGTCTTCACCAGAGCGCAGATAAGTGGGAGGCGGTGAGGCTTGGGGGATTTGGGGGAGGGGGGGTGGGAAGCAGGCTGCACCTGCAGTTCAGAAGCCGGTGCAGGGGAAGGAGAAGAAATCCATGTTTCTCCCTCGTCTATTAAGCGTCACTGTAAGCCAGGCACTGGGCACCATCCCATTTTAACCCTCGGCAGCCTCAACGCGGCAGACGTGAACATTATGCCCATTTCACAGATGAGAAAGCAGGGAGAGTAGGTGAAGACCAGCGCTGCATGCCAACTCTGTCCTCTGCACCCGGTCTCCCGCTAAAAGTTCTCCCTGATCTATTGCACTGACTCACTCGCCACCACCCTCTGGTGACTCTCCCATTTTGCGGCTGAGAAAACTGAGGCTCAGAGAGGGGAGGACATTTGCCTAAGGTTACACAGGGAGCGAGATGCAGGGGCAGGATTGCAACCCAGTGCCCTGGGCTCCATGATGGTGTTTGGAGAAAGCCCGTCTGCACGTGAGGCTGCCCCAGGTCTCGGCAGGCAGTGGATGCTGGGGAAGAAATACTGGGGTGCTGCATGCGGGGAGGGGGGCTGATGGGGCCCAGATGGAAGGGCTGGCCCCTCCTGCTTGGGTGGGGTGAGGAATCTCATCTGGGGAGCGAGGGAGAGAGACACCCAAAGAGAAAGAGGATTTAGGGAGAGGCTGGGAGCGTCCTCTGATGCCATCTACCACTGACGGGGTAGATAGACCCCAGGATGGGGATTCTAGGAACCTCTTCCCAGCCTGGAGCAGCCCTGGACTGGGGTGGGGGGTGGCAGTGGGGGGGGGAGGTGCCCTGGGGGCTGGAGAGCCGTAATCTGGAGCCACATCCGGAGAGTGGAAAGTTCTAGAAGGTTAGGAGACCAAGCCAGGGCCTCCCACCACGCTACCACCTGGACCCACAGCCAGAGAGCAGAAAGTTGCAGAAGGCGAGGCAGCCAACCCAGGGCCTCCTGGGGTCAGGTGGGCAGGCAGGGTGTGTCCTGTCTAAAGATGTGGCCCAGCCCAGGCTACCAGCAGGAACAGGGCCCACTGGGGCCAGTTTCCCCAGAAAATCCGGAACTCTGGAATTTCTATGTGAGATGTCATGATTTTAAAACCACCATCGCCACAACAGATTCTCATTTTCCTCAGACAAAAGGCTTCTGGGGGCCGGGTCGGGCCCTCCCACCTCCAGTTTGAGATCTTCACCTACTGCCAGCTGCTTGTTGCACGGAAGAGGGTTTAGAGGCCCAGAGGGGGGACACGGGGGCCCCAGGCCACTCGGCCAACGGGGGCGGACCCCAGACTTGCCCCTGGCCATCCCCTCAGGCTGCCTTGGCCCTGTGTGGACCTGACCACGTGGGCCCCAGGCCTCCGTCTGGGGACCCACCAAACTCGCCGGTACCCACCGGGCTGGGCCTGAGACCCCGACCCCAGAGGCAGGGCCGGGGAGGGGAGGGGCCCCTCGGGGACGCCTTCCCGGGTGCTTACAGGGCGAGGTCGGCGACGAGCTTCCTCCCTCGGAGGTGGGTTTGGTGGCGGGGGGGAGCGCCAGCCGCGGCAGCCCGGGGGGCGGGGGTGCCAGCATCTGAGCAGAAAGGCAGTGACTGGACATTTTGAGCTGGCCACTTCCATTTAACTGGGGGGAACAGAGAGACAGGTGGTTAAGGCGGCGGGCGCCCCCTCCGCCTCGGGCTGCCGTCCACCCCGGGGCTGTGGACCGGCCTGGTGGGCACGGCCAGGACGAGTTTGGTGGGTGCCCGGTGCTCGCCTGACCCCGCAGGCCTCCAGCACCCTGGGATCGCCATGCCTTCCCTGCCTCCTCAGGCTACTGTGTACCCACTTGCTTTTCTTCCACGCCTCCTAAACAACATCGCTGGACCTCATGGGCGGCCTAGACGCATCTCCCCGCATTTGCCGCGAGTACGCATTCATTCATCCACCACCTCGCCCGCGGTTCCCAGATCTGAAAGGCTCCAAACACCAAAAGCTTTGGTGGAAGTCTGGCCAAAGGCGGCCTGAGCTCAGCAGTAACTGTGTTTGATTTGGGGGCTTCCTAGAATACCGTCTGCTCAGACATCTGAAAAAGCCTGAATTCCCACCCGGTCTGGCTCCAGGAGCTGTGGACCCCACCGTTTGTAAAATAGAAGCTGCCCTGGCAGAGGAAGGGTTGCCTGACACTCGCGCCAGGGCCCCAGGGAGGTCGTGCCCCCCACACTCACCGGTCCAGGTTGCTGACTGGCCGGATCGCAGGCCAGCGACACAAGATCTTTGAGCGGGTCCTGGGGGTTGAGGTGAGGTGGGTAGCGGATGGCCGTGTGCGGGAAGTAGGTGGAGGCCGTCTGGGGTAGGATGGACGTGGTGGGGAAGTGCAGGGCCGAGGACGGGTGAGGGCTCCGGGCGATCCCTGTGGAGAGGAGGGGGGCCGTGGTCACCAGGGGCTCCCGCTAGGCTGCCCTGGCTCCGAGTGACTGTGTTTGTGGGTTTGCGTCACGCCCACGCTGCGGCACCTTTAATACGAATATGTGGAGACCCAGCGGCATCTGCCTTGACCAGGCCCTGCTGTCATTTACACGCCCAGATTCGATGAATCTACTGTGACCCCACAGAGTTCTGGTGTCACCCCTTTGAGCATTTTTATTTTTTTAAATTAATTTATTTTTCGCTTGCAGGATCTTAGTTCCCCAACCAGGGATTGAACCTGGGCCCTCGGCAGTGAAACTGCTAAGTCCTAACCACTGTACCGCCAGGGAATTCCCATCACGTCTTTTTTTAAGACAGAGGATGACGGTGGCTCTCAGAGGGTATGTCCTCTGCCCCAGCCACAGAGCAAGCAGGTGGCAGATCCGGGGTTCAAGCCCAGCCTGACTGGCCACACCCTGACCCGGGGCTCGGCTAGCTCTTTCCATAAATGGCTGGTGGGTCAATATTTTTTTTTAATTGAGATATTATTTGCACACTATAAAATCCATGCTTCTAAAGCATACAATTCACTGTGTTTTTTTAGCACATTCACGGAGCTGTATGACCATCACTACAATCCCTTTTAGAACATTCTCATCCCCCTGAAAGGAAACCCTGTCCCCACTAGCACCACCCCCATCCCCTCCCCCAGCCCGACAACCAGGAAGCCACTCTCTGTCTGTGGATTTCCCATCAATGGAATCACACACTGTGTGTCCTTCCGTGTCCGGCTTCTCTCACTGAGCATCATGGTCTCAAGGTCCATCCACGTTGTAGCGAGTGTCCATGCTTCATTCACCCCTTTTCATGGCTGAGTAATATTCCAGTGTGGTATTTTTTTTTTTTCTTTTTCTAAACAAGTCAGTGACTTTTAGTATATTCACTTCGCAATTCCAGAACCACTTCACTGCCTCCAAAAGAAGCCCTGTGTCCACCAGTGGTCACTCCCCCTTCCTCTCTCTCTAGCCCCTGTCCAGACAGTAAATACTTTTGGCTTTCCAGGCCACAGGGTCTCTGATGCAGCTACTCAACTCTGCCCTTGTTGCCTGAAAGCCACCACAGATGACATGTAAACAGATGGGTGTGGCCCTCCGCCAATAAAACTTTATTTACAAGAACGGTGGCAGTTGGGGGGCCTGCTTGGCTGGCTCCTAGTCTAAACTGTTGTGCTATTTTTTTTTTTTTTGCGGTACGCGGGCCTCTCACTGTTGTGGCCTCTCCCGTTGCGGAGCACAGGCTCCGGACGCGCAGGCTCAGCGGCCATGGCTCACGGGCCCAGCTGCTCCGCGGCATGTGGGATCTTCCTGGACCAGGGCACGAACCCGTGTCCCCTGCATCGGCAGGCAGACTCTCAACCACTGCGCCACCAGGGAAGCCCCTGCTGTGCTATTTTGATGTTTGCCTCTGCCCTGTATGTGTATTTGCCCTTGTATGGAACTAAATCATCATTATCACAACCAAGGGGCAACAGGTGGCATTCAAGCTCTTATTTAACTCATTCTGATTTAATTCATTCGGTCCTACGGACAGCCCTGGGAGGGGGATGTTTATGACCCCAGTGGACGGGTGATGGGCTCAGCTCACACCCCACACTGTGAGCGTGGTGCTTCCTGTCTGTGTGGCTGAGAGCTCCCGTACCCCTGTGTGGCCTGTGTGTGTCCTTCTGGGTGTCTGCCTCCTATTGCGGCCATGCCGCCCAGGGGTCTGTCGGTGTGGGTCGCTCGAGCATGACACATGGGGAGCAGGTTGAGGGGTGAGTCCCTGGCTGCACCTCCATGTACAGAAGGGGAAACTGAGGCCCCAAAAGAGTCAGGCCCAGGTGCTCTCTACCATGGCACCTGCAGGCTTTCCTGCCCGGGTGGGAGGCTACAGCAATAGGACTCGTGGTCAGACGGCCGATGGGACTTCCCCGGCCATAAGGGGCCTGATTAGAGAGCTCAGCCGCCCCTCCCCGCCCAGGGCCCGCGGTGCTTACCACTGTGCACGGCGATGACGGGCCGGTGGTGCTGGGTGAAGCTGGAGAGGCGGGGCGAGTCCTGGGGAGACGGACTGTTGAAAGGGGACTTGTCCATCTCTGTTTTCTTCACTGGGGATGAGATGCCTGCAGGGAGGGCCAGAGGGTCAAGGGCCGGCAGGCAGGGTTGTTCCACTCCCAGGACCCCTGCACCTCCCTGCAGAGCCCCTGCCCCCACCTTCTCCCAGCAACCCATGGACGAGGGGCTGGGAGCCCATTGTAAGGAGAGGTAAACCAAGGCTGAGAGCTGGGAAGGGGGCCGCCCAGGGTCACACGGCCCACGGGAGGAGGAGTGTGACGCCACACGGGCCCCTGGACGACAGAGTCCGGCCCCCACCTTCTCTCCTTCCAGACATAAGTCGGCTCAGGGCTGCCCCCCAACCCCCAGGGACACCAGAGCCCTGGAGAAGGCGGCAGGGTGGGCAGAGGATTGGTCCAAAGCCCCAAAGCCCAAGTGGCTCTGTGCTTGTGCCCCCCACCGATCCTTACCCGGGGGACAGAACCTTCCCTATAGGGTCATCGTGAGTATTAAATGCGATACAACATGTAAAGCCGTAAATCAGGGCCTGGCACACACCCACGCACTGGAATTACTTGCTGCCATTCCTCTGCAGATGGGGGTCTCACTACCTCCCTTGGTGGCCCTGCGGAACCCAGACGGTCTCCAGCTCAGCCTCAATGAATAAAAGGTGTAAAATGGGCACATACAGACTCCGTGGAGGCCGTGGCACAGAATGGACGCCGGCTCAGGAGGAGCCTTGTCATGACATGGAAGACAGACCCCAGAGATGTGGGGCACACGTCTGCCCTGAAGAACCATGAATGCCCCCCGCCTGCCTCTCTGCATCCCACCCCCTACTCCCACCCCCCTCTGCAGAGGCTTTCTCTAGTGATAGCAAAGGATGACAACGTGTCTGAAAAAAGGCAGAGTCCTTGGCCTGTGGCCCCTTTTCTGGAATTGGGCTCTGGGGGACGTGGGGATCTGGAGATAGACATGTTTAGGAATTGTTTTAAAATCCATTTTACAGTGAAACACACCCACAGAGGCCCAGAGTGGATTCACACATGGTGAGGGTTGTTTTTTTTTTTTTAAATAGTTTTTATTGGAGTCTAGTTGATTTACAATGCTGTGTTAGCTTCAGGTGCACAGCAAAGTGAATCAGTTATACACATACATATATCCCCTCTTTTTTAGATTCCTTTCCCACATAGGTCACCACAGAGTACTAAGTAGAGTTACCTGTGCTACACGGCAGGTCCCTATTAGCCAGGTATTTTATACAGAGTAGTGTGTATATGTCAATCCCTATCTCCCAATTTATCCCTCTCCCTCCCTTGCCCCCTGGCAACCATAAGAGTCTTTCCTACATCTGTGACTCTACTTCTGTTTTGTAAATAAGTTCGTTTGTACCATTTTTTTTTAGATGCCACACATAAGCGATATCATGTGATACTTGTCTTTCTCTGACTTACTTCACCCAGTATGACAGTCTCTAGGGACACATTGCCTGCCACCCCACAAAAGGTGGCCTCTTAGGTTGCACACATCAAGGCCGGGGTCATTCTCTGTGGGTCATCCTCGGCGCCGTGGGGTGTGGTGCAGCCTCCCTGGCTCCACCCACTTGACGCCAGGAGCACCCCCAGTCATGACAACCACAGATGTCCCCAGACACGGCTCAGTGTCCCCTGGGGCAGAGCCACCCCAGTTAGGACCCCCACCCTCCTCCGAGGCCCGCCACCACTGTTTCTGGGGTCTCGGGTTGATGGTTCTGTGAGTGGGCATCTGCGTGGGTCCCCAGGGCTGTCCCACCTGGGATGCTGCTGCATTCCCCCCACCCCTACTGTGGCATTTCCACGTGGAGTGCTTTCATCCTCTGCAATGGCACGGCCAGGGGTGAGCCAGATCTGGGAACCAGCCCCCCGACGGGCACTCAGGCCACCATCTGCTATTGCTGTTACAGACGCTGCTGCCCTAGTCGGCCCTGGGTGCGCATCAGTGTGTGAGCGGGGGAGCGTGTCCTGGAATGCGGTTGGCGGCCCAGAGGGATCTGGCAGCCAAGCGGGGCCTTGGGTGCAGGCCCGGGCTTTCCCAGGGACAGGAGGAGCTGGTGGCATCCAGGGCGGCCAGCAGGGAGGAGGATGGCCCTGCTGTGTGTGCGTGCAAGCGTGCGTGCGTGCGTGTGTGTGTGTTTGTGTTGGGCTCCCGGCTGGCTCAGGGCTGCAGGGGGAATGAGGTTACGGCTGTCAGACGCTCCTAGAACAGCCTGTCCTGGATGGAAATAGCCCGGCATGGACCCCGCCCCCAGCTGCACCTCCGTAGGCCCTTCTAGAGCTTCCTGAGATGGGGCCTTCGGGAGCCAGGGTCCAGGAGAGGGGTGGGGGGCGCCCGGCGCTGCAAGAGTCACTCTCCTGCCTGCGTTCCTGCATCTGAACAAACATGCTGGGAACGGCCCCACGTGAGCAACCGATGTTGGTTATTAACACAGTGCCTGTACATGCCCAATCAAAGCACGCGTCTCTCCATTTAACAGGCGTGCCCTTGACCTCCCCGATCCGCATGGCCATCTTTCTGCTTAACATACATATCTCCACATATGCATCAAGCATCCCTACGTCCCCCGTCGAAGATACAAACCTTAACGGACGCACGCGCCTGTAGGTGCCCACCCCCAAGTATCTTTCCACTTGCCTGTCACACGTGCCTGTCTGCCCCCCGTTTAAGCACATACGCTTCATCTAACAGGTGGGCCTGTACATCCCCCATCTGAGCACCCACCCGTCTGCTTGACAAACTAGCCCATCCCCCTGCAGTGCCAGCTCCCCTGGGGGGCCCACTACAGCCAACCACTGGGCCTCCAGGGCCCGGAACACAGGGTGGGCAGAGAGTGTGCGGAGTGTACGCGTGGGTGGACGGAGCGCAGTTCTGCTGGGATCGGCCAGCACTCACTGGGCACTTACCACATGGGATGGCCTCCCCCACTACCCCTAGCACTGCTGACACCGGTCATCCTCAGCGGGCCCATCCTGGGCGCTGGGGGGTGTGGAGCAGCGTCCCTGGTCCCACCCACTGGATGCCAGGAGCCCCCCAGTCATGATGGCCAGAGATGTCCCGGACACCGCCCAGTGTCCTCTGGGGGCAGAACTGACCCTCTGTGAGGTCCTGGGGAGCCAAGAAGTGGTGGAGCTGGGATTCAAAGGCAACTCTATAACTCCTCAGGCCACACTCTGCCACCCCCTCCTGCCTCCCAAGTTCAAAGAGGAGAGAGATGGGAGTTCCCTGCTTCACTCCATATAATAACTGCCTGTGGGAGGCCCATGTCCCCTGGGGGAGGGCCACAGAAGCAGCAAGAGCAAAGCACTCTGGGACCCCCTTTCTGCCCCGCTTGGCTGGATAATCAGGGAAGGCCTCGGGAGGAGGTGGCCAGAGGAGAAAGGGCACTCCTGGTCCTCCTGGCCCGGGCACGGAAGGGGCAAAGGGCTGGAAGCTGGTGTATGGGGTCTGAGAGATGTGGCTGCAGAGGTCTTGCCTGGGCGGGGCTGGCAAGATTTCCCCCAGGCCTCTGTGCCCCCCCCCAGGCCTCTGCCCCTCCAGGGCACCGGAGTGAGGAGGCTGGGGCTGGGGGGTTAGCTGGGCGCTGCCCATGGCGGCCACAGCGGAGGAAGGGAGAGAGTGCTCTAATCAGCTTAACCCCTTTAATGAACATCTAATTGGGGGCTGTCTAGACAGGAAGCCAGAGGAAGCCAGGAAGAGGAGAAAAAGGAGGAGGAGGATGGGCAGGAAGGGGAAGAAGAGGGAGGGAGAAGAGGAGGGGGAGGAAAAGATAGAATTCATCTCCCCACGAGCCTGTGAGCACCCGGAGGGCAGGGGCAGGCACACACTAGAGGGTTGTACTGAGACTCCCACAGGAGGGAGTGAGTCTGCCATCACCTGAGGCAACCAATGGGAGCTATAGGAGGACTGACCCCCTCTGGCATTCCCTTCCAGCTCTGTGATTTCCCCATCGCACACCAGAAGCTGGTACAGGCTTCCTCCTTGTCCTCTCCCATCATGGCCACTTTAGTCTCAGTGTAGGAAGGTTGGATCAAGCCCCAGTGACTCTCTCTAGCATTTCCTTCCTTTTAAAATTTTGTTTTTCTTTTTTGAGCATCCTGAGTTGAATGCTGGGTTCTTTATTTCCAGCCTTTCTCTTTTTCCAATTAAAGCTATAATTTTTCCTCTCAGGGCTGCTGTGGCTACATCAGCACAGGCTGTCTTTCAGCTCTAAATAGTATTCACTTTATATGTAGACAACCTCTTCAATCACAGAATTAGTGAGAAGTGCTTTTGAGTTCCCAATCAATAAATGATAGGGCAGAAGTTAACTGTCTCCCAATATCTGCTTTATCCTTCTTCCTTAGTAACAGAACCCTTGATTTGAGATGGGCACATAATTGACCCAAATAAGATTACATTTCCCAGCATCCTTTGCAGCAGAGTATGGCCTTAGGACTAACTCAGGGGCCCAGAGATAAGCAGAAGGGGTAAGTGCATCTTCTGAAAATTATTCTTAAAGGGAGAGGACATGCCCAGACTTGACCCTTCTTTCCTGCTGGCTGGAAAGCAGACATGATGGCTGGAGCTCCAGCAGTTATCTTGGACCATGAGGTAGGAATGAAAACCACATTCAGTGGTGCATAAGGCAGGAGACTGAGTCCCTCACATCACACTTGCCCAGGGCGGCTGATGGCTGGACATTTATCTGTGAGAGAAATGCACTTCCTTTTGTATTTTCTGTTATCTACAATCAGACTTAAAGCTTATTGAATACAGGTCTTTATAGAGACAAACTTTAGAAAGATAGGGAACCCACAGAGATAGAACCGTACAGACACTCTGACCCATAAATTAAAGCCTAATAAATAGAGAGGTCCTCCCAGCATTAGATACCTGGGAGCCCACACTGAGGAAGAGGGAGGAGGCTTGGGACCTCAAATGTCACAACCAGCTGTGTTAGAGACCAATTCCAAGAGATGGGAATTTTATAAAGACATGACCACCAAAGAAACTCTCCTGTTTCCTGGTCACTTATGTGCCAGATGGTTGCTTAAGTCACATTCTACCGTGTCCTCTTTCCAACTCTCCAAAAGAATGATGGTTCTCATCACTCCCACTTTGAAGATGAGGCAACCGAGGCTCAGAGATGTTAAGTCACCTGCCCAAGGTTACACAGCCCACACAGTGAGCCAAAGACAGAGCTGGGATTTGAACCCTGGTCTCTCTGATGCCTGAACCTGCCCTTTTTCTTTCTCTCTCTCCCTCTTTTTTTTTTTTTTTTTTTTTTGCGATACGCGGGCCTCTCACTGCTGTGGCCTCTCCCTTTACGGAGCACAGGCTCCAGACGCGCAGGCTCAGCGGCCATGGCTCACGGGCCCAGCCGCTCCACGACATGTGGGATCCTCCCGGACCGGGGCACAAACCCATGTCCCCTGCATCGGCAGGCAGACTCTCAACCACTGCACCACCAGGGAAGCCCCCTATCTCTTTCTTTCTTTTATTGAAGAAGAGTTGATTTACAATAATTCAGGTATACAGCAAAATGATTCAGTTCCATATATATAAGTATATATATGTGTGTGTGTACATATATATATATATATATCAGATTCTTTTCTGTTATAGTGAACCTGCCCTCTTAATTGTAATGTTATATTGCTTTTCAAGAATCCTATAGGTATGGCACTTTGTACAGACAGATCTTTATAAGAAATCAGACTCTACAGGGAAGAGGGAAAGAGGAGGAGGGGGAGAGAAGAAAACAAATCCTAAGGTATACTGGGTACCTATTATGTGCCAGGCCTGTTTTAGGGACATCAAATGCATTAATTCACTTAATCCCCACAATAAACCTATGGGGTGGGTACTGCAGGTATTAACACCCCCATTTTATAGATGAAGAAACCGAGGCCCAGAGAGGTGGGGTCACCAGGAAGCTGTCAGGGCTGGGGGGCTCGAGTGTCCACGTTCATAACCACTAGGCTATACAGTGGGGTGAACCCTCGTTAAAGGATAAGGGAGCGGGTAGAGACATGCTTCTAAAACTGGGGGGCACAGACCCCGTTGAGAATCTGAGGAATGCCAGGGGCGTCCTCCCCACAGGCTACTCTGCAAACCATTTCCTTTAAGTGCAACGTTGGCCCGCTGGAGAGCAGAATCTTAAGGTGAAAGGGATTTTTTTTTTTTTTTTTTTTTGGCCGCGCGGCGCGTCTTGCATGATCTTAGTTCCCCTATCAGGGATTGAACCCAGGCCACAGCAGTGGTGAAAGCACCAAGTTCTAACCACTGGACCACCAGGGACTTCCCAGAAAGGGATTCTTTAGATGAGAACGGTGATGGAGATGGAAACTCCAAAGGGAAATCTTTGGAGAATGCCCTTAGGGAGACGGTAAGTAAACAAAGAATCAGGAGCCAGCGTTCACAACGGAACTGCTGACCCTACAGAACAGGAGCCCCATGAGACAGACACTCTGGAGAGGACCCTATGAAGACAGAGGAGCAACAAGAAAATCTACCAGGAAAAGGATGCTATAAGAAAAGAGGCGGGGCTCCTATGGAACTGGACTCACAGAGAGCAAGATCCCATGGAGATGGGAATCTTGCAAAAAAAAAAAAAAAAAAAAAAAAAAAAAAGGACTCCAGGGAGGACCCCAGTGGAAAGGGAACCCACGTATCAGGACGCTCTAGTTGAGGGTCTACGGCAGACCCGAGGATGAAGCACCCTGTTGATCGGAATCGTTACTGAGTCAATTCTGTATAGCAGGAACCCCACAGAGATGGGCCGTTAACAGGCAGAGGGCAGGAAAGTCGGGCAAGGGCTAATCTCCATCCTCCCCGGCCAGAGCGGAACCAAACAGCTCCGGGAACGCGAACCCGGACTTTACTTCCAACCGCGCGCATCCTGCGAGACTACAATTCCCAGGAGACCCCGCGGCTCCAGGCCGACTCTCTGCCCCGGGGCGCCCGCGCAGTGCCTGCCGGAACACGTAGTCACCGCCGCGGTAACCCAGACCGGAAGGTCAGTCAGCCCCCGCCGCCAGCCCCACCTCCTTCCATGTCCTCCGTCCAGTTGCGGCTGCTACTCGTGGGAGAGCTGGGCGAGGTGTAGTAATCGCCGCCGGGGCTCGTGTCCACGTCTTCCTCCATCGAGCCCGATTTGTGCCGCTTGCTCCTAAGGGGCGAGGAAGGAAGCCAGCAGACCAGTTACCACGGAGACGGGCCCGGCGGGCTTTGCTACTTCCGGTTCTTAGGGGGCAGGGCGAGGAGGGTGCTATCGCGAGACGTCACGCGAGCCGCGGACTTTCGGCTGTTTCTCGGATGACATCCGCTTTAACCTGCCCATCACTTGGGTGGGACACCTGGGGCCAGAGGCCCGGAGGGACTCAGCAGAGGGCCAAGCTAGCAAGCTAGCAGAGTGGAGACTAAAGCCCTGAAAACCTGGCTGATCGCTTGACCTACTGTAATCCTCAGAACAACCTGGTAGGATTATGATCCCACTTAGCAGGTGGGGAAACCGAGGCAAACAGAATGTGACCGGCTCACGATCACACAGCATATCTCAGCAAGAACCGATGTCTGTGTTCTCATGGAGTCGCAGGGGCTAGGCCTGTAGGACTCGAGGCTGTGGGAGCCCAGCGTGGGATGTCAGGGCTGGGGAAAGAGTCACTTGGGGGCTGGGTTTTGAAAGATGAATAAGTTTCCCAGGTGGAACGTGAAAACAGGGAAAGGAATGAACCAGCTGGGGCCAGATGGAGGTGGGGGGGGCGTGAGGTGCCCAGAGGTGGGGTCCCGGGGACATACCCGCTGGAGGATGTGCTGGGTAGCGTTCTTCTCATGCCGGTGCTGGCTGGATTTAGGTCATATGCCAGGTGTCCCTGCAGCTCCCCCAGGGAGAAGTTGGGTCCTGTTCCAGTCACCACAGGTGCTGTGGAGGGCGACAGAGAGGAGGATGAGGGAGGAACAAGGTCCAGGGCTGCACTTTGTGCTGGAGGGGTGAGGAGAGCCATCTGGGGGCTGGCAGAACGAAAAGGAACTGCTTCCCAAATTGGCCTGATTCCTAATTTGGCTGAAACTGGCCTTATACTATGGGTCAGAAGAACAAGGCCATTGAGAAGGGCCAAGGTCACACTGTGAGGCAGAAGCATAGCCAGAGCTGGAGGCCAAGCTTCCCAGAACTCTCAGAGGCCAGGCTCTGCTGATCTGGATGGGGAGGGCAAGGGTTAGGGTTAAGGCAGGATAGTGCCCAGAGGTCCCTGGGGTAGGATTCAAATGGGGGTGTCTGGGGATGGGGGTGGGTCCCCAGCAGGTCCATAGGTAAGGCAAGAGGACAAGAGGTGAAACAGGTGGGGGGGGGCCCTCTGGGGTCTACTGGGAGGGGTGAAGGAGGTCCCAGAAATGGGGGATACTGGGGCAGAAGGTTCTTTAGCCCTTCCACCCAGCATCTGGAGTCTTTTCTGGGGAAGAGCATGTCACCCTGACCTTGGACTCTGGGAAAGGCCTGGATACCGCCCTTCCTAGGGACTTAGGCTTGGTGACAAGGGTGGCTGGAGAGGATGTGGGGGAGTGGGGCAGGGTGATGGGCTCCTTCCTCCTCCCTCCCCGAGTCCCTTTCCCTCTTAGAGCCCCCATCCCAAAGCCACTTCTCCTTTCTGACAGTCCTCCCCTGTATGAGCCCACCTCCCACCTCGGGTCCCAGCACAGGGTGGGCGGGGACACTTACTCCGGGACACTTGGATGAGCTCAGTGACGCTGAACACACCGGAGGTGACGAAGCTCTCCTGGAAGTCGGTGGTGTCTGGAAAAGAGAGGAAGGATGGGGGTCAGCAGGCGGCCAGCTGAGCTGGGTCTGTTCCCCCCCTTGACACCTCCAGGCTGCCCAGACTCCGGGGGCTGGACCCAGCCTGGCCAGTCACCCTGTCTACCCACCTCCCCAACCATCACAGCCCTGCAGCAGGAGGATGGCCAGCTCAGCCCCTCCAAGCCGACGGGGACTCCTCCGCCCTAACACAGCTGGAGCGGATCTCCTTTCCTGAGTCTCTGCTCTGTCCTTCTCACTGCAGCCCCAGCCAGCCTCCCCTTCTCCAGCCTGGGCCTTCACACCGCCTCCCAGCCCTCCTCGGGAGCCCCTGTGCTGTGGCAGGCTGCACACACAAGTGGAGGCCAGACCTGGGTTCACAGCTCAGCTGCCCACTCGGCGTGGGATCTTGGATAAGTCACTTTACCTCCCTGAGCTTTGATGCTCTCTGATCTCAAAAGTGGGGACCATACACCCTGTCATCTTGGGTGGTTGTGAGCTATGAATGCTACTACCTAGGAGGGACCAGCTTGCTTCCTTTGCCTCACTCATCACCCCATGCAATGCTGCAGTCTCTTAGCCTTCTGCCTCCAGGCTGTGAGCTCTGTGGTGTCCCCAGTACCCGGACCAGAGGCTGGCAAATGGCAGGGGCTCAGAACCATGGGGTGAATGGAGGGTCCACAGGCAGCAGTTAAAATCCCCAGTGTGCCCGGACCCATTCCCGCCTAATGTCAAAGGAAGAGGGACCCTCCTCTCTGGGCTGGGGTGGTTTAGACCCATTTCATGGATTTGGAAACTGAGGCTGACCTCGAGAGGGTGGGAGCACTGGCCAACCCAAGACAGCTGGGAGCAGGCCTGTCCCACCCGGAGACCCTCACAGGCTGGACCCGTTACCAGGCACCTCCAGTGTCCGCCCACTGAGCTGGGCACTGGGGACACAGTAGGGAACAAGACGTACAGGAGCAGCTGCCCTCTTGGACTCACAGCCCAGGGTGGGCAAAGGACGCCACATAAAAGCTCCTGCTTGTACGTCAATGTTCACAGCAGCATGATTTACAGTAGCTGAAATTGGAGACAAATGTCCATCAACCATGATGGATACACAAAATGTGGTCCCTCCACACACGGGAACGTCACTCAGCCGTGAAAAGAGGTGAAGCCCTGACACTCGCTACAACGTGGATGGACCCCGAGACCACGATGCTCAGTGAGAGAAGCCAGACACAGAAGGACACACGCTGTGTGATTCCATTGATGGGGAACGTCCAGAACGGGCAAATCCACTGAGACAGAGAGTGGGTTCCTGGTCACTCGGGGAGGGGGAGTGACTAATGGAGATGGGGTTGCTTTGTGGGTTGATGAGAATGTTCTGGAACTAGACAGAGGTGATGGGTGCACAGCTCTGTGAATGTACTTAATGTCACTGGACGGTACATTTTAATAGGGTTAAAATTCTACATTTTATGTGTACCACAATTTAAAAAGAAAGTTATTAAAGATGATTCAGTTAAATGTGAGATGTGTCAGGCAGTGGTGAGGCAGTCAAGGTCGGGAGAGCCTGCTGGGGAGGGGACCTATTTTACACGAAGGGCTCAGAGAAGGCTTCCCTGGGAGGGTGACATTCAACCTAGATCTCAAGGTAGGGGTGGATAAGGCGAACACGTGAGTTAAAATTTGGGTAGTGCCCAGACAGCGCCAGGCACAGAGAAACTGCCTTGTGAAAACTGGCTGCCCCAATGAGGATGATATTAAACTCGACGTTTTGCCACCTCCCTGTGGGTTACGATGTTCCTGGCAGTGGGAATGGCTTGTGCAAAGGGCCTGGGGTTGGGATGCACTTGGCAAATAGGAGGGCAACAGGGCTGGAGTTGAAGGAGCCAGAGAGAGTGGTCGGAGTGGAGGTGGGACCCACAGAATGGCAGCTCTTGGCTTTGGGGGGTGGTGGGAGCAGTTCTTGTCCAGGCCCCCAGGGGGCAGCAGTAGCCGCAGGGAGCTCACAGCAGTGCCCAGCTCCTCAGCTGTCTGCCACCCGAGCCCCCTGCTTATGAGTTTTGTGTCCACCATTCATTGAGCAATTACTACCTGCCCAGGCCCATGATGGGAGGCTCGGGACCACAACATCCCAAGGAGGACAGGGCGGTGGCTCCCAGTGTCCAGGGGGAAGTGGCCGTGGCCACTTCCTGCTGACCCAGCTGGCCGACTGCTGTCAGCACGCCCCTCCGCCCCACCCCCACCGGGGTTTCCTGTTTGTGCAGTGCTCGCCCAGCTCAATCTCCAGGGGACTCCCTGGCGGGCGGGGAGGAAGTGATTTCCTCTACCAGACGCTGGAGCTCCCCACGGGACCAGGCCAAGCGCCATGGCCCCCGCCGCCTGCCTTGAACATCTGGCTTGGAGGGAGGCGCCTGGGGCTCACAGGAGGTCAAGGAGGACTCGGGTCACAGATGGCCAGTGAGGTGTGGCCTGGGGGCCTGTGAACCTCCTGGAACCATCCAGCCTCCCTGTGCATGCCTGTGACGGACCTTCCAACGGGGATGCCCTCACCCGCTGGCTGTTTCTTCCTTTCTCCCTTTTCACCTCTCCTCCTTCCTTGCCCCTAATATACTATCCCTCTAGTTTCTCTTTTTCCCTCTGCTTCATCCTTCCTTCTCTCCTTTTTTGCTTTCTAGAAATGTTTTTTGAGCACCTAGTGTGTACCAGGTCCTGTTCTAGGTACTGAGGACACAGTAGTGATCAAAACAAACACCTCTGCCCTTGAGGAGGTGATGTTCCACTAGGTGAGATAAGCGAACACATTTGCAATCACCAAGCAACTAAGCAAATACATATGCAATCACTAACTTCCTCGAAAGGAAATAAAACAGAGGGCTGAGATTGAGAGTGACTGAGGCTGCTTGAGCTGAGGGGCTCAGGGAAGATCTTTCTGAGAGGGAGGCATTTGAGCTGAGACCTGGGTGATCTGGAGCGAGAGAAAGCAGTTAGCTGTCCAGATAGCAGGCACAGCACGTGCAGAGGCTCTGGGACAGGTGGTGCCTGGCATGCTGGAGGAACAGCAAGGAGGCCTGTGTGTCTGGAACAGAGTGAGCGAGGGGGGAGAGGGAGGAGGGGAGGAGGGGAGGGCAGGAGGACTTGGGCTTTTACCCCCAGGAGGTGGGAGCCCTGGAGGGCTGTGGGCAGAGGATGGGCGGGGCCTGACTCAGGTGCTCATGGGTACCCTCTGACCGCTTCAGGGAGGACAGACTGTGGGAGGGAATAGTCAGGGAACCAGAGTAGAAGCAGGGACTCTGAAACTTCCAAATCCTCTCTGTCCTGGCTCTGCTCCCACACCGGCAACATAGACCTGAGTTGTCCTACTCATCCACTCAATGTCCCATGAGACTGCAGGGCCCACCAGGGCCTCTCCCATGGCGGGAGCACCTCAGAGCCCAGACGCTGGAGCTCAGGGTCGGGGGTTCCAACCCCAGCTCCCTGCATGCCCCTGGGAAGGCCCATATTCCTCTCCGGACCTCAGTCCCTGCCTCTGCAAAATGGAACAACAGCAGCACCTATTCCACAGCATGGCTGGGAGGAGGGACTCAGGTGCTCACACAGGACCACACAGAACCCACAGGGGGCTCTCCGGAAACGATTCCTAAATAAAAGATGGGGATGAGCCCGTGCCCTCCACCCCCGCCACCTCCAGACTCACCCAGTGTGATGGGCTTGCTGTCCTCCTGGTCGGAGCCCATCCCCGCCCGGGGACTGCCGCTTTGCTCTGCATCTGCAAAGAGAGGGAGGGGGAGTTGGTGACGTCGCAGGAACCCCCACTCATGAGGGGAGGAGACATCAGCCCAGTGCTAGGCTGGGCCAGCGCCGTGGTCTGGAGCATGGCATGGCCCCCTCCCTGGCTGCTGCCCCAGGGGGTCATGGACGTCTGAGGTCACTAAGCGCCAGCCTGCCTGTGTCCTGAACCATGGCGAGAACCCGAGTGGAGGGGCTGGCTCAGTCGTGGGGAAGTGCTCTCTGAGCCTCAGTTTCCTCATCTGTCAAGTGAGGTTAACTCATTTAATCCTGCCTCTGCCGTATGAGGTGGGAACTCTCATGCCCATTTCACAGACAGGAAAACAGAGGGCCAGAGAGGTGAGTCCCTGGCCCCTCAGGACCCCTCCCCACCGCCTCTGCCTTCCGAGTCCTGGGAGCCCAGCCTGTGGTCTTGGGTTGCCACTCAGGATCCCCGGAGAGGGGGCCGAGGGGCGTATTTCTGCAGCTGTGACATTTCCGGCCCCACCCGCCGGGCTTGGGGGCTCCCTCCCACCCCGGCGCCCGCCCCTCCATCTTATCTAAAAATAATCAGGCTCCTTGGCAGCCGGGTGAAGCAGACAGACGCTGAGCTCAGCGTTATTGGCTCCGGAGGCCTAGATGGAGGGCGAGTAGAGCCAGCCCCCTCTGCAGCCCTCACACCCTCCACCCCAGACTGCGGGGGGGAGGAAATGGACAAGCCCAGCCAGACAGGACCCCTAGCCCCCCCCCCATTTGTCTCTCAGGTCAAGGACAAAGGTGGCGGGAATCACCATCAAATGCCAGAGAAAGAGAATCAGGCCCCTCCCACCTGCCACACTCCAAAGCCCAGAGCTAATTGCTGTGTGACCTTAGGCAAGTCGCTTAACCTCCCTGAGCCTCAGAGTTTTCTCCTTCAAATGTGCGAAAGCATCTCACAGGCCTGGCTGGGTTGCCAGGAGGTGGCAAGGAGCTGATACATATGAAGCGCTTAGGGCATACTGAGCTCTAGACCCATGGTGACATCCACCCCATTATTATTATTACTGTTATTTTTAAGTCCCTAACGTGACTACAGATGTTTTTTCTTGTTCTCATTTCACACTTTCCCTTAAATCATGAAGAGAGCCACAAATCTGGCATTGTTAGTGTACCCATTTTGTACACAAGGAAAAGGGAGGGTTAGAATGACGAAAAAGTGCCCCGCCCCACACCCCTTGCTGTTGTTTTTTACACAGTAGTGTATCATTTTATTTTATTTATTTATTTTTTGTCCACACTGCTTGCGGGATCTTAGTTCCCTGACCAGGGATCGAACCCGTGCCTGCTGCGGTGGAAGGGCAGAGTCTTAACTCCTGGACCGCCAGGGAATTGCCCGGCCCCTTGTTGTTTTAATTCGGTAGCTAGTGCTTACATCCCGACATCCAGCAGGCGCTTTCGTGAGCCGCCTGGATTCTGCGATGAGACGCGCGCATTCCCATCCCAGCTCTGGGAACCTCCAAGGACACGTGGTCCCGGGGGGCGGGGATCACTTCCCCTGCTGGGGCCTCAGTGCACCCAGGGTTGCTTTGGGGATAATAATAATGATGACACCTCGCACAACAGTCACTGGGCCCTCGCCGTCTGCCTGGCATCGCGCTTTTGCCTTTGCACACACGCTGTGGGCTGAGCACCTACTGGCGGACAAGACCCAGGGATGCTGTAAACAGCACAGGAGCGGCCCCACCTGCCTCAGTTTCCCCATCCACGATAGGAGCAGATGCAGGCAGCCCTCCTTGGCTGGGCTGCACAGCCCCCGCGTGGCCGACTAGGCGGGGCAGGCTGGGCAGTGGTAAGAGGGCTGTGCCCGGCTCGGCCCCGCGCCCTGTGGCCGCTCCCGGGCTCGGGCAGCCAGCAGCCCCTTGGAGCCGGCCCGTCCTGCTTGGATGGCCGCATGGCTGGGCACGGATGGCCACTGGGTTGGGAAGGGCCCAGCCCGGGCAGCCAGCCGTCGGGCTCCAGGCCTTGGGCACAGACCCTCTTCCGGAACCGGCACCCACACAGACTCAGCGGGCAACAGTGGCCGGCTGGCACTCAGGGGCCTACCCGAGATGGGGGATGTTTCTTGAGCGCCACCTGTGTGCTTATGCTTTGGAACCAGGCAGCCCAGGCTGTGGGCCTCAGACGCCACCCCTCATCTCTCTGTGCCTCACTCCCCGCATCTGTGAAATGGGCACAATTACAGAATCTCCCTCAGAGGCTGTTCAGGAGGGAAAAGGTGACAATGAATGCAATCAAGGGCCCCAAACAGTGGCTGACATGTAGTAAGCACTTCAGCAACTGCAGAGAGGGTTTTATTACTATTTTTGCTATCTCCTTGCTGTTTCTGTCTTGGGTGCTATTACTTTGTATCTTGAAAGCCATGGCCCTAGGCTACGGCTGGCTCTAGTCTGGAGCCCTTATTCACTGCTCTTGACCTCAGGCCAGCCGTATCACCTGTCTGAGCCTCAGTTTCCTCATCTGTAAAATGGGACTATAATAAAACTCACTTCCCAGGGTTTGTTGGGTCTCCAAGTCAGCTAATAACAAGTGTAAAAGGGTTGGTGCCAAGTTGACATTCAATACATGGTAGGTTTGGGCAGCAATTGTAAATGAGAGTGTGTTTTTAATTTTGGTTTCTAATTGATCGTTGCTAGCACTTAGAAATGCGATTAGTCTGGGGGTGTTAATCTTGTATTCTGCAACCTTGCTGAACTCACATATTAGTTCTAAGAGTCTTTTTCTTTTTCTGGTAGATTCTTTGGGATTTTCTACGAAAACCATCATGTTGCTTGCAAACAGGGCAAGTTTTATTTCTTTCTTCCTAATCTGTATGCCTCTGATTTCTTTTTCTTGGTTTATCGCACTGGCTAGGACTTCCAGAACCCTGTTGACTGGAAGTGGTGAGAGCAGGTGTCCTCGTCTTGCTTCTGACCTTAGGGGGAACCCATTTGGTCTGTCACCACTAAGAATAATGTTAGCTGTGGTTCCTGCAGATCCCTTTATTGGGCTGAAGAAGCTCTCTCTATTTTTTCTCCTATACTCCTGGTAGTTCTTTTTAAATTTAAATAAATGTCGTTTCTAAATAATATGATGCTGTAATTATATGCCATCTCATTAAAAATTGTTTTAATTTGATTTTTAGATTGTGTTGAAATATACATAACATAAACTTTGCCATTTAACCATTTCTAAGTGTACAGTTTAGTGGCGCTGAGTACATTCATAGTATCTTGTGACCATCCCCACCATCATCTCCAGAACTTTCTCATCTTCCCAAACTGAAACTCTGTCCCCATGAAACGCTGACTCCCCACCCCCTCCCCCGGCCCCTGGCCCCCACCATCTACTTCCTGTCTCTGTGGATGTGACTCCTCTGGGGACCCCCTGTGAGTGGAATCACACACTGTGTGTCCTTTTGTGTCTGGCTTCTCTCACTGAGCATCGTGTCCTCAGGGTCCATCCATGTTGTAGCAAGTGTCAGAACGTCCTTCCCTTTTATTGTGCCATCTTACTGGCCAGGCCGCAGGCCATGTGGGATCTTAGTTCCCGGACCAGGGACTGAACCCCAGCCCCTGCAGTGGGAGCACGGAGTCTTAATGCTGGACCGCCAGGGAAGCCCCTGCCATCTTATCTTTAATCACCTCTAAAACCTCAAACTATTTCTCATCCACCTGCTGACCACCTGCCTGTCATTTGGCTCCTGGAAACCCAGTATGGGAGCCCCGAGTCACATGCAACTTGAAATTTAAATTGGCTAAATTGAAATTAAATTTTCAGGACTTCAGCCGCACCAGTCACCTTTCAATACTCGACAGGCACACGTGGCTGGTGGTGACCGAATTGGATGGCACCGAGTACGCCCACCATCGCCACACAAAGTTCTATCGGGCTGAGCTGCTCTGGACGTTTCCATGAAAAATCAAGGGAAAAAAAAAAAAAGACACCGATAATTCTTCCTCCTCCCATCTAGAGGCCCAGTCCTAAAATGGACCTTCCTTCGGTCTGAACAGATGGACCCAGAGTGTATAATGCTAAAGGCCAGCTAATGTCCAATGCCCCAAGATGCCCCAGACCCCAAGTGGGCAGCTTTCATTTGCTGAGTTTTTACTGTGTTAGGAGCTCCACAGCACCATCTGATTAAATTTACCCAACTGATGAGGTTGGTAAACTGAGGACCAGCTCAGGGAGTCTATATCCCAAAGCTGATGTCAATTCAAAGAAATGGTCTGCCTAGCGCAGAGGTTCCTAACTGGGGTGATCCTGCACCCCAAGGCGATGTCTGGGGACATCTGTGTTTGTCACGACTAGGGGGCTTCTGGCATCGAGGGGGCGGGGACAGGGAGGCTGGTCTGGGATAGCCCCCCAGAGTCATCCGGCCCCCAGTGTCAGCAGTGCCGAGGCTGAGGGACTCTGTTCCAGATCCATCCATTCTCAGTAGGGGCAAAAATTGGTTCTTGGGGCAATGGAGGGGGCTAAAAATTTTTGCTCTTTTTATTTATAAAACATAGATAGATAGTTATACATATATAATATACCTGTGCTATTAAAATTTCATGAGGTGCAGTGATTAGGGAAAAAAAACTGTCTAAAAGGGCTCTTTAGAGGGAGGCAATAATGAAAGAAAAGGGTCTTGTACAATTTTAAAGGGCTATCAAAAGAGAAAGAAGAGTATGCAACAGAAACTGTAGGTGACCTACCACGTCTAAAGCATTCACTTCACTGAAAGTCTGCCAACCTCTGCTGTGTGTCCTTGTGCAAGTACTTTGACATCTCTGAGCCTCCATTTCCTCATCCATAAATTAGAGCTGAATTGCACTACCGTTTACTTCTCTACTTTGATCACTTGACAAACTGATTGCTGAGCACCTCCAGGGTGCCATGTGTCTAACACACAGCAGCAACCAAGATGGACACAATTCCCTGCCTTCGTGGCACTGACATCCTAATGGTGGAGTGACAGGCAATGAACAAGTAAGCAAATAAACCAGGAGTATAATTCCAGGCTGTGCTAGGTGCAAGGGAGGCCATCCAACCCAGAGATGTGAGTGGCAGCCCCTGGTGAGTGAGGGGCTGTGACTGGAGCTCCTGGGAGGGTCGTCAAGGTCACACCGTGTGAAATGGTACATTCCAATAGTTAATACGTGGTGAGTCACTCCTTTGACTATGTCGAGCTACAAGTTTTCCCTCCACTGACTCATCTAATCTTCGAAACTCCCCCAAGAGGGATATGCGATTATCATCCCCATTTTCCAGATGGGGAAACTGAGGCACAAAGAGAGGCAGGCGACATATTCAAACTCAGGCAGCACCAGGTGGCACCGATGGGCCTGGGATCAACCCCCAGACACCCCAAGGCCTCACAATTGGGTCCTGTGCTTTTTTTTTTTTTTTTTTTTGCGGTACGTGGGCCTCTCACTGTTGTGGCCTCTCCCATTGCGGAGCACAGGCTCTGGACGCGCAGGCTCAGCGGCCATGGCTCACAGGCCCAGCCGCTCCGCGGCATGTGGGATCCTCCCGGACCGGGGCACGAACCCGTGTCCCCTGCATCGGCAGGCGGACTCTCAACCGCTGCGCCACCAGGGAAGCCCGGGTCCTGTGCTTTTGACTAGGAGGTGTCCAGTGGGCCCTTGGAGGGGGGCTCAGTTTGTCTTGCCCCAACTCCAGGACCCCTTTCTTATCAGTGGTTTGGAGTGGCCCCCTGTGTTTGGACCCTGTTGTCTGACCAGTCAGATAAAGGCCCCAGCTGGGGGTCCCCTGCTGCTCTGCGTTTGCCAAAGGTCCCTTCTGTCACTAATTGTGGTGCTGGGGGCAGATAAATTGTTTGCATATCTCTGTTTCACTTAGGCTGAAAAGCACCCCACGGAAGCAGAACCCCCAGACCCTACTGTCCATGGGGGCCTCCTACTGTCCATGGGGGCAGAGGCCCCAGACCCTGATGCACAGGCCAGGGAAATTTCAGAGCACATCCACCTCACTGAGGTGGGAGCTGAGGTGTAGAGTGAGAAGGTATGGGATGATGATGATGATAATAATAATAAACAATAACAACAATAATAATGGTAACTGCTAAGCACAGACAGCTTACCGAACACCAGATGTCAGGCTACGTATTTGAGTTTTGTCTAACACCCTCCAGTAATCCTTGATCAAGGTTGACAACCATGGGTTACCCAGAGAGGGTAAGTAAGTTACCCAAGGCCACACAGCAAGGAAAGCTGATGGGCCGACCAGGTTTTATCTGCTCCTCTCAAAAATATATCCATGAAAACCATAATTCGAAGAGATACATGCACCCCAGTGTTCACTGCAACACTACTCACAGTAGCCAGCACATGGAAGCAACCTAAATGTCCATCAGTGGAGGAATGGATAAAGAAGATGTGGTACATCTATACAATGGAATATCACTCAGCCATAAAAAAGAATGCAATAATGCCATTTGTAGCAACATGGATGGAGATTATCATACTAAGTGAAGTAAGTCAGACAAAGACAAATATCATACACTATCACTCACATGTGGAATCTAATTTTAAAAATGATAAAAATGAACTTATTTACAAAACAGAAACAGACTCAAAGATTTCAAAAACGAACTTATGGCTACCAAAGGGGAAATGTGGTGGGGAGGGATAAATTAGGAGGTTGGGATTAACATACACATACTACTATATATAAAATAGATAACCAACCAGGACCTACTGTATAGCACAGGAAACTGTACTCAACATTCTGTAATAATCTATATATGGGTAAAGAGTCTGAAAAAGAATGAATATATGTATATGTATAACTGAATCACTTTGCTGTACACCTGAAACTAATGCAACACTGTAAATCAACTATACTCCAATAAGATTTACTTTAAAAAAAGGGGGGGAATATTCTTGAATGTCTTATTGAATTTTATATCATGTCGATCAGTGGCTTTAAAACGTTTGCCTGTTAATGAGTTCTTTCCTGACCTGGTCGCTGTCCCCCAGATCCCCACTGCCCATCCCTGAATACGTGGCTTTCTGCAGCCCTGCTTAGATCAGGCGTTCGATTTGGTGCTTTGTGCTCCTCAGAATACATTCCCGACCGCACGAGGAAAACATGAACAGGCCAGAGCAGGACCATGGAACCAAAATGCATGCTCTTAGCTGCCGAGTAGGGGATTTGGGGGATTTTCTATGGGTGTGCCTCGGGGGTGTCTGCAGACTCCACCCAAGCATGGGGTTCATGGTCAAAAAGCATGAGCATCGCTGCGGGTTTCTCAGGGCAGCTGTTGGACTCCTCAAAGTCTTTCAAATGCATTGGGGTCGTGAAGAAGAGGCTCCAGGTTCCAAACTCGTATGACCTTGGGGCATCTTTTAGAAGCTGGAGTCATACCCTGAAACCTGGGTTGAAGCCCCAGCCCTGGCACAACCCGGCGTGTGACCTGGGACTAGTCAGGCCTCTCTCCCCTCTGAGCCTCAGTTTTCCCCATCTGTAAAGTGGGCTTTCTCCATTGTTGCCTTACTTTATACGGGTGTGAGGTTGAAATCAGAGGAGCCCCGGGAGGGGAGGGGCCAATCACAAAGGGATAAATACTGTTTGGGTGACAGCATTTTTCCAAACTCAGAAGTTAAACGAACTTTGTCCCCCCTCTGCCCACAGCCCTCCAGGACTCCCACTTCCCTGGGGGTAAAAGCCCAAGTCCTCCCCGTGGCCCACAGGGACCTGCACGACCTGCCCTGTCCCCTCCCTGCCCTCCCCTCCTCCCTCTCTCCCCCTCGCTCACTATGCTCCAGCCACATGGGCGTCCTCACTGTTCCTCCAAAACACCAGGCCTGGTCCTGCCCCAGGACCTTTGCACATGTGGTTCCCTCTGCCCACAACACAGTTCCTTCTGTATCTATGTGGCTCACATTCTCCCCTCACGCCGGGAACTTCCTGAAAGGTCTTTTTTTCCAAGACACACACAAGGCTCTCCAGCACGATGCATGAAGCACAGCTAACCACACTCATGCTAGTATAAGTGAGACTGGCCCCGGACAGCGGCTGTATTTCAAGTGACACCCTGGTTTGGCCTGGGACCAGTTTTCTCGACTTCCCAGGTCTGCCGGGTGTTCACAGGCAGCCGGAACGTCACCACCGCCTGTGGCCTTTCCCTCAAACAAACACATGACCATACCGACAATAGAAATGTAAACTGGATCCCATTGACGGAGTGTACAAACTGTTCTTTCCTGTCCGTGGCCACGAGCCCAAATTTGGTCTGTCCCAGCCCATGACAAAGGCGCCGCCGTGGCCTCCGGTCCAGCCCTTCCCGGCCCAGAGCACCCGCCCCCTTTGCACCAGACAACTCCCTCCATCTTGGTTGCTGAGGCTCCTGCAGTTCCTAACTGGGAGATCCAGGCACCGCCCCGGCATTCATGTCCCAGATGTTTACCGACCACCTACCACTTGCCAGGCACTGGGGAAATGGCAGGGAGCCAAGGCGGGGGAGACAGACAGGAAACGAGCCGACAGAAGGAGCCCGAGATAATTTCGGTGGTTCTAAGTTCCACCGAGGCAATGAAACTGGGTGAGAGGACAGACAGTGGCTGGGGGTGGGGGAGGTGACTTCTGACGGAAAAGTCAGGCGAAACCTCTCTAAGGGCCTAGGGATGGGACGGAGCCAGCCATGGGGAGAGCTGAGGGCAGATGGCACAGCAAGTGCAAAGGCCCCGGGGCAGGAACAAACATGGGATGTTTGGGGAACAGAGAGAGCACGTGGCCCCAACACGTACACAAAGCGGGGAGACATGAGACCACTCAGGGCCCCGTGGGATGCGTGGGAAGCTTGGGTTTTAGTCTCAAGGGCGATGATCTATGTTACATTTTAAAACGTCTCTGGTGATGAGGGTGTGGAGAAATTGGAACCTTCGTGCACGGCTGACGGGAATGTAAAATGGTGCAGCCATAGCGGAAAATGGCTTGGCGGTCCATCCAAAAGTTAAACATAGAATCACCAATGTGACCCACGCCTACGTATACGCCCAAAAGAATTGAAAACAGATACTTGCCCACCCATGTTCACAGCAGCATGATTCATAGTAGCCATAAGGTGGAAACACCCCAAATATCCATCAGCAGGTGACGGATGCACAAAATGTGGTCCATCCCTATAGTGGAATATTACTCAGCCTTAAAAAGGAAGGAAATTCTGACACTCGCTACAGCATGGATGAGCCTTGAAGACATGATGTTCAGTGAGATAAACCAGACACAGAAGGACAAATACTGACTGATTCCACTCACAGGAGGTCCCTAGAGGACTCAAATCCATAGAGACAGGAAGTAGATGGTGGGGGCCAGGGGCTGGGGAGTGTTTAATGGGGACAGAGTTTCAGTTTGGGAGGATGAGAAAGTTCTAGAGATGGATGGTGGGGATGGTTGCATGACAGTGTGAATGTACTTAATGCCACCGAGCTGTGTGCTTAAAAATGGTTAAGATGGTGGATTTTATATTATATATATTTTACCACAATAAAGTGCGCATGCACGCACACACACACACACACACACACACACACACACACATTAAAAAAGTCTGGCTGCTGAGTGAATTCTGGATTCTCAGAGACTGGAAGTCCGGGCGGGGGGTGGGCAAACATCCCGGTGGGCATAACAGCCTGGCCCAGGGTGACGGCCTGGGGTGTACAGAGGCGTCATATTTAATTTATCTTTGGGATTTACAAAGGACAGGACTTGCTGATACCATAATCGCACTTGTTTAAACCTGGCGGGATACGGGAGAGCCTAGGGTTCCCACTGGGGCCCAGCGGTGCGTCCGCTGGACCCGCCTCGGCTGCCACGGTGAGCTCGCCCGCAGGATTTGTCTTCCAACCTTAGCGGGCTTCCAAATGTAGCTGGCTCTGCCTTGCTGCCACGTCCACCTCCCAACCCCAGCCAGCTAGAGAGAGAACCAAAGCCAGGCCCTGGAATTCCCAGCTCCCCAGTGTCACCGGCCATTTTTAAACATCGCCAGCTGAGGTTCAACTTTCTCTGTCCTGGAAGGCCACGCCGTACACGCGACCCTGGCCTTCATCCTTCTCGCTCTTGCCATGAACCTTCCCTGCCCCTCTCACTCTCAGGCAAACTCCAACCATCTCTCCAAACCCAGTTCTAATGTGTCCTTCTCTGGAACACCCCCCCCCCCAGCCCCTTGTGCAAACCTTGTCCTAGTTCTCATCACACTGGACTGAGTCTGGGTCTTTAAACGTATGAAAGTCGCAAGTCCTCCCCAAGGCCCTGCACGACCTGCCCCGTCCTCTCCCTGCCCTCCCCTCCTCCCGCTCTCCCCCTGACTCACTCTGTTCCAGCCACATGGGCCTCCTCACTGTTCCTCCAATATGCCAGGCAGAGTCCTGCCCCAGGGCCTTTGCACATGCTGTTCCCTGCCTGAAATGCCTTTCCTGCAAACGCCCGCCTGGTCTAGCTCCCTCTCTTGCCCAAGAGGCCAAGGGGGGGATTATGTGTCCACAGGACCTGGGCTTGACGCTCTGGAAGTCTGGGTTTCATGTCCTCGTATCCCTTCTAAGAAGTGTGACAAGGGATTCCCGTGTATGTCCAGCTATGCTACAACCTGTTTTGTGTCCTGAGTCTCTACCCCCATCCCATATGACTGTGCAAACCCAAACATAAGGGGAAACGGTGATTCTTTCACTCAACACATGTATTGAGCACCTACTGTGTACCAGGCCCTGTCCTAGGATGCAGGGACACAGCAACGAACAAAACAGACACAAAGTTCTGCCGCATGAGGTTCATGGTCAAGGCTTTCTCCTGGTCATCTTGAGGAGGGCCAGGAGTTGAGTCACGGCACGAACGCTTCGGGCTAGACTGAACTTGGACTTCCCTGGTAGTGTAGCAGGAGGACCAGAACCGAAATTGCCCTGGGCTTCAAGCAATTCCAGTACAAACCCTGACTCTCCCTGGGGACGCCTCATCCTGCCCCTGCAGGCTCAAGACCGCAGGCCCCCAAGGCCAGCAATCACAAGAACTGGATGTCAGTCTCACCAATGCTGTGTGACCTCAGCAAAAGTACGTTCCTTCTCTGAGCCTCCACATCCTGGTACACAGGATCTAAAACCCCCAGGCGACACTCTTCCAGGGGCTGTTTGGACAAATCCAAGGGAAAAAAGCAAGATGCTAGACGTTCACGGCCTTCATCCGCCCCCGGGGGAAATCTGGATAAGGCGTCAGGGCCGAGAGGCAGAAGGCCACGGCCGGAGTGACCTCCCGGATGCCGGCCCCCGCCCGGGCCTCCCCAGCCTTGTCCTTCCTGACCCGCCACGTTCCTCGAGTCTGGACCACACTTTCCATCTCCCTCTGCCCTGCCGCCGGCCGCCTGGGCCCCAGCCAACCTGCTTCGGAATCACTTTCAAAGAAAAGTTTCTTTTTTCTTCCCACCCGGCCTGGCTCTCTCCCCCGCCTGCTCCGCGGCCTGGCTGCGGGCCCTGCCGGGCACTGGTGGACACCTCGGGCCAGAGGGTCAGGGCAGCGGCCGTCCACCGCCCCCCGCCGGCCCCAGCGCAGGCCCGGGCAGTGAACGCGCGGCCTTGGGCTGAACTTGGGGCGTCCGGCGGGTTCCAGGGGGGCTTTGGCACAGGTGGTTTGGGGGCGTCCGGGCCGAAAAGCCGGCGGGGAGGCCCCATAGGCCGCGGGGCCCACTCTGAGGCCTGCAGGCCGGGACTCGTCCCACCCCGGCCGCTCTTGGCGGCCACGCCACCGATGACATCAGCGCTCTGGCGGCCATTTTCTCAATGCTCCCTCCCGGCTTCCAGATGCTTCTCTGGCCTTGGCGGCCATTTTGTAGGCGCGGGAAGAGCGGGCTGGCGGGGCCTGGAGCCCGGGCTCCCCTCCCGGGGTGGGGTGGGGGGGCGGCCATGGTTGGGGGTAGGGGGGGCTGGGGCGGCCTGCGCGGGTTAAAGGCACTTGTGCCAGGAGGGCGGCAGCCGTGCCAGGCGGGGGGAGGCGCCCGCCCGCTGCCACCCGAGCCCCGCGCTCCCCACCGCCACCGCCGCTCGGCACAAACCAGACTCCGGGTGGCACCAAGGATGTGAAAAACAAGGTTAAAAATACCCACACGCGCAACCTCGGCCCCCCTCCCCCCTCCCCGTCCCCTCCAATGTCAAATGTGTCAGCGCCACCCGGGGAGGGGGGCAGACTTAAAATAACTCGCTGTTTACATTTAGAGCAAATTCTTGGCTTTGCCAGCAGCCAAGCCAAGGCCTCGGCCTGCCTCCCTGGCAGCCCGGCCGTGGGGGGGGGGGGGTGTGTGTTGGGGGTGGGAGCCGGGGAGCCACATGTGCCCACAGGCTAAGCGCTCACGTGTAGCCGCAGGAGGGGACGCGGCCCCGGAAGCCGTCTGCGGCCACGCGGTGGATGGAGGCGGCGGAAGCCCGCAGCATCCCCCCTGCCAGGGACGGGGTGGGGGCACCCGGCCGGCCAGCCAGGGTCTGCCGAGGAGCCCGGCCCCTCCCAGCTTCCCTTCCTTCTGAAGTTTCTCCGGCTGCGTCACCAACGCGGCAGCCCCGCGGGAGTCGGGGGTGGGGTGGGGTGGGGGGAAGGCCGGAGGCTGGCAGCCAGGCCAGGGAGGCGGGCACCAAGGGGAGGGCTCCAGAGCAGGGCAGGGTCCCAACCGGAGCTGTGTGCCCTCGGGCCAGCCCTGCCCCTCTCTGGGCTAAGATGGGTTCCCTCCCAGTGTTGCCCGGAGGGGTTTCTGGGGAGCCTGCCTGCTTACTACCTCAGTTTCCTTCTCTGCAGAAAGTAGGTTTCGAGCTGCAAGCAGATTGCTGGGCGCTCCGTTTTACAGAGGGGATCAGAGATGGGAAGGGGCTCGCCCCAAGTCTCACGCCAGTGATTGGACAAGCGGATGGGGACTCAGTTACTCTGGTTCCAGCGCCCACATTTTTAACCCGCTGCCTGGAATGCAGGAGGAGGGTGGAGACTAGAGGGCCCAAGCCTGGAGGGAAGGTTAGTGGGAGCCTTTTCTCCTCCCCTGGGCTTCCTTTCTTCCCAGAGCCTGGCATGCAGTCGGTGCTCAAGCAATGCTTACACATAGCTGGCAGTCGACAGATGTTTGCAGACAAGTGAGTGCGATTATTCCAGCAGAGCCTGGCACACAGCACCCAATACATGCCTGTTGCATGAATAATTGGGATGGTCCTGATAGGACCTGGCATACAACAGGTGCAAAATAAATGCTTGTCAGACAAAGGAATCTGAGGAATGTTGGGAAAACTGGGGGATATTCAGAGGGAAAGACAAGTAGGGCGTGGACTCCAACCAGTGGTAATACAAGGGATTTCTACAACAAGCCGAGGGTGGGGTATGGAATATCACCTAAGCATTGCCTATCTCGGGCCCCCTTCATTCTTTGAGGATCAGCAGAAATCCTCTTTTGGGAAGCCCACCCAACTGCTCCATGTCCTGGATATCAGAGGGCAGGACCTCTGGGCAGGAGGAACCCAAGAAAATAACAGAAACCTGGCCTGGGGGCCCAGGAGGACTTCCTGGAGGAGGGGACATTGGAGCTGGGGCCTTGATGTCTGAGTAGGAGTTTGCCAGGCACGGAAGGGGCTTGTAGGGAGAGAGAACAGTGTATGAAAATAATAATAATAATCATAACTTCCATTTATTGAGGGCTTATATTGCCAGGAGCTACATATAATCCTAGGAGCTACATACAGATTTACAGAGGGGCAGAGGAGGCCTCAGGGAGGTTAGGCAATTGGGCCAAGTGCACGAAGCTGGTACTCAACCCACGCAGAGAGACTTGGCCACACCACCTGCTGCCTCACTGAACGTGTCTGGGTCTGGCAGAGGCTAGGCAGGCACATGGTAGGTATGCAGCAAAGACAGACAGCCCTGTCTGTCTGGGATGGGCCAGACTGTCCAGCTCCAGCCCTTCTACAGGGCAGAGGACAGGCCTGCTCCAACCAGACAGGGCTGCAGTTTCCAGGCAGAGGGGCCTTGGCTCCCACTGCCCCCTCTTTGGCCAGAAGGGCCCCAGCTAACCCAGGAGCCTCCAGGAATCTCCTCCTCAGCCAGCACCTAAGGGGAACTGGGTGAGGGGGATGGGGGGAGACCAAAGACCCCCCCATAGGTCATGCCAGTACCCCAAGAAGAAGGTGTCTAGACTGGCCAGATAAATCCTTGCAGCCTCTTCCTGGGTGTCCAGTAATTCCTACTGACCCCCGCCGTGTGCCTGTTTCACGGATTTGGAAACTGAGGCCCTCTGAATGGCCTGAAGCCAGGCCATCTGTTCCAGGGGCATCTCCTTGCCCGATTGGCTGTGTGACTCCAGGCTAAGCACCCCCATTCTCTCTGGATCTCAGTTTCTCCAGGTGTCACACGGGGCTGGGACAGTGTGATAGCAGCCTGCATGCCTTTCTGTGCTGGCCTTTGACCAGGTGTCACAGGGGTTCTGTGACCATGGTCCCATTCTGCAGGGACAAAACAGGGGCTCAGTCGCAGGGACTCAGTTAGTTGCCCAGTGGCCCACCTCGGTGAGTATCGTGGGTTTCCACACGCCTGCCTCCCCTGCTGGGGGCTCCCTCACTCCCAAGCCTCCCGCACTATTGCTGCTGGTCACTGAAGTGCTCCTGGAACCCACCGAGCAGTTACAGATGATCATTCCCATTTCACAGATGAGGAAACTGAGGTGCAGGGCGGGGCAGATGCCAGCCCAAGCTCACCTGGCGAGATGGGGAATAAAAACAGGAACAATGTAGCCATGCAGGTGGAACACCCAGCTTGGGGCTGGGCACCCGGCAGTTGCCCGCGCAGCCCGCCCAGAGCCCCGCGGGCCACCCAGGCACCACAGCCCTACCCCAGCTTGCCCGCAAACAATGTCCTGACTCCAGGAGGGGCCCTGGGTGTGACCGGGGGCCCTGCGCTTGCCCGCCCCTGCTTTCCCTGCCTAGGTCCAAGCAGGAGGCAAGGGGGCCAGCGCCAGCCTCCGAAGGGGCCCCGTAATCCAGGTGACCAACGTGCACTGTCCTGCTCCACCCAGGCTGACCCCTGCCACTGAATTCTCACACTTCTGGAATCAGCCTCTTCCTGGCTGGCCCCCACTGTTGCCCGCCTCAGCCTGAACCAGTGCGGTGGCCTCAGCCCTGGTCTCTCAACTCCTACCCTCACCGCCCCCGCAGTCTGTCCTCCCCACAGTGGCCAGAGGGCGCCTGTGAGCACCTGAGTCAGGCCCCACCCCTCCTCTGCCCACAGCCCTCCAGGGCTCCCACCTCCCTAGGTGTAAAAGCCCAAGTCCCCTCTCTGCCCTCCCCTCGTCCCTCTATCCCCCTCCCTCACTCTGCTCCAGCCACTCTGTTCCTCCAACACACCAGGTCCTGCCCCAGGGCCTTTGCATAGGCTGTGCCCTCTGCCTAAGGTGCCCTTCCTCACTTCTTCACACAACTGCTTCCTCTTCACCCTCAGGTCTCAGCTCAAATGTCAAGTCCTCAGACAGTCCCTCCCCAAATAGCCCACCAGTCTCTATTCCTTGCCTTTCTTAATTTTTCTCAGTAGCCCTTATCACGAACTTGTTCTTTGTCCATCTCCCCCACCAGACTGTGAGCCCCGCAAGGCCTGGATTTTTGTCTGTCTTGTTCGCAGTACAGGGCTTGGCACACAGTAAGCGCTTAATAAATATTTATTGACTACCAAGAAGTTGTACTGGCTGAGTGTGTGCTCGATGCCGTCTTAACCCTTCGCGTGTCTGAATTCAGTTCCCCCTCAGTAACCTAGAGAGGCAAGCATATTTTACAGATGGGGAAACCAAGGCCCAGAGAGGATCGCCATTTGCCTGAGGTCACACAGCGAGCAGGTGGCGGGGCCAGCACCCCCGTTACGCCCCACTGCCTTCCTTCACTGACACCACCCCCCTTGCCCAGATGGGGAAACTAAGGCTCAGGGAGAAAAGGGACTAGCCGAGGGTCAGAAGCAGAGTGGGCTTTGTGCCTCCTGGGAAAGAACAGAGTGATGATAAACAACATCAACAGCAATAATAATAATGATGGCAATGATGGTGCTGATGAGTACAGAATCGGCCAGAGTTTATAAGGCTCCCCTCCGTGGGTTGGCAAAGGGCCCTGGAGGGGAGACTCGGGAGACACCAGCCCCTTTAAGAGCTTCCCCCTCCCCAGCTGGGGCTGGCCCGGCCTCCCCTTATGTAAGCAGGCCAGCTGCCCTTGCATAACCTGGTTACATAAGGAAGCAGGGAACAGGCTTGTCCATCCGGCAGCAACCTGTCCCGGGCTGTCTGTGGGGCCGGCCTGGGGCACAGGAGCGCCGAGGCCGCCCAGAGTGGCTACCGGGTGCAGCCCCGTTCGAGGCCCTCTGGGTTGGCTCCTATCTGGGGGATGCCCAGAACTCCCAGCCACAGCATCCTCGGGGCGGGAGAAGTGAAAGGCTTCTAGCCTGAAAGTGGGCAGGGGCGGTTCCCATTGCTCTGAAGGGGAAACTGAGGCCCAGAGACGGCAAGCGAGCAACCTGAAGCTTCACAGCCCCAAGCGGAGGGTGGAGGTGGCAGAGTTGGGTGAAATCTGGGCTGCGTAGCCTCAGCCAGAGCCTTACTGCTCAGCTCCTCTGTAAAATGGGGCTACATAATGCACGATGGGCACAGAAGAGCGCCGTCTGTGTACCAAACCTGGCCCATATACTATTCCATCTGCCCAACGACCCGCCCGGGGTGGGGGGGGCACAAGGAGCTGCAGATACAGATGGGGAAACGGCGGCCAAGACAGGAGAAGGAATTTGTCCCAGATGAAACCCAAGCCCCACCATGCACACATAGCCCCAGGGCCACCGTCTGATCACATGGGTCTGGGATGTCCAGGTGCGGTGCTCCCCCGCATGTATGCACTTCAGTTCCTCCATCCTTGGGAGGCTGGGGGGTGGGGCTTGGGAGCAAAGCGGCCCCCTCTTTTCCCCTCTCTCTGGGCGCTGGCTCTTTAAGACAGCAGGCTGCCAGAGCTCGTCCTGGGGTGACCCTAAGGGGAGGGTGTGGTCAGGAACAAGGGGCCCATTCAGCTGCTGTTGCCGCCTCCGGGCAGCCCACAGGCTGCCCGGAGGCGGTGAGGGGAGGAGACTGGCCTAGACCAGGAGAGACTGGGACTGGGCAGAGACAGGGGCTGAAAGAGACAAAGAGATGGAAAAAGAGATCCAGAGACAGAGACTGAAAGTGAACACGTGACCTTGGCTGCATCTCTTGCCTTCCTGGTTTCCCCATGTCGAGGGTTTGAGGCTAGCCACCCCCTCACCGGGCCCCGGCCAGGCTGCAGCCCCCAAAGGTGCTCCTTGATCCAGCTGAACCTGGCATCCACTCACCAGCACCAAAATCCTCTAGGCCCAAAGGAGGGATCCTGGGACATTCTGGGGGAGGTCCCTGACACACCCCAAACAGCCCCTTCCCAGGGGACCGTTGTAGGCCCTCAGATCTGCCCTCAGACCTGGGTTTGAATCCAGATGCTACCTTTTAGCTGTGTGACCTCAGGTACCTCTTTGGGTCTCAATTTTCCCATGTGATAAATGCGGTTCATGATAATCTCTACCTTTGTGGAATTAAGGTGAAACGAAATGGTACTAACAATTCCTGACATTTACTGAGAATTTAATTTAGTAAGCCCTCAATATGCCTGCAGTTCCCCCATAAACGCACCCCAACACCCCAAACACAGACAGACAACCCCTGCCTCCTGCCAGATGTCACAATCCCCAACTATAGCCACTGCCTTCCAGCGAGGACCTACTAAGCGCCCTTTCCCAAAACAGCCCCACAAGAGCCTCTGGCAACACACGCAGGGTTCCATGTCCAAACATCTAATAAATAACAGACATTTACTGGGGATTAAACAAAGTCCTGATTCTTATTCCTGGGCCCCCCTAGTCCCAGGTTCTCATAGTCATGTATCCTCACAAACTGCTCCCAAACCTTTTCCCACAACAGGGCCCCCATCCACCTTGCTGCCCCCAAGCATGCAGCCCCTGACTCAGCCAGTCTGGAAAAAGCCTCAAAAAAATGAAAATCGACCTCCTTCTCCCTCTGTAGGCATCTTTTTTTTGTGTGTGTGGTAGGCGGGCCTCTCACTGTTGTGGCCTCTCCCGCCGCGCAGCACAGGCTCCGGACGCGCAGGCCCAGCGGCCATGGCTCACGGGCCCAGCCACTCCGCGGCACGTGGGATCCTCCCGGACCGGGGCACGAACCCGTGTCCCCTGCATCAGCAGGTGGACTCTCAACCACTGCGCCACCAGGGAAGCCCTGTAGGCATCTTTTCTGTAATGTTCTGCTCAGTCACCCGGGGTCTGAGGACAGGCTTACTCGACTCTGACCTGAACTTTCTGGATCCCTGCCTCAGAGAATTCTAGAACCTGCCCTGGATGTTCTAGAACCCAGCTCGAGAACATTCTAGAGCTTGTCCTTGGCCGTGTGAAAACCCAACCAGTGGAATTCTGGAAACTGTCGTCCATGGTCATGAATACACTAAAGGGCTTCTTGGATATTGACGAAACCAATGCGTGATTGGATAATTGATGATTGATTTGGGAGTTTTATTTATTTATTTATTTATTTTTGTGGTACACGGGCCTCTCACTGTTGTGGCCTCTCCCATTGCGGAGCACAGGCTCCGGACGCGCAGGCCCAGCGGCCATGGCTCACCGGCTCAGCCGCTCCGCGGCACGTGGGATCTTCCCGGACCGGGGCACGAACCCATGTCCCCTGCATCGGCAGGCGGACTCCCAACCACTGCGCCACCAGGGAAGCCCGATTTGGGAGTTTTAGAATCTGTCCTCACATTCTCAAGAACCCAACTTGGGAGATTTGAGATCTGCCTTGGAATTCTCTGGAACGCAGATGCTCTAGTGCTGACACGGCATCCACTGGCCACGTGTGGCGTTGAGCGCCTGAAATGTGGCCGGTCCGAAACACACAGTGAATCTCAAAGACTTAGGACAAAAAAGAAGGTGAAACATCTCAATAATTTTTTCATATTGATTATGTGTCGAAATGACAATATTTTGGATGTCCTGGGTTAAACAGAATAGGTTGTTAAAATTAATTTCCCCTGTAGGTTTCTACTTTTAAGTGTGGATACCAGAAAAATTATCTGTATGGCTTGAGTTGTATTTCTACTGAATTGTGCTGCTCTGAACCCACCCGGGAGAATTCTAGAATTGTCACATGGTAAAGATCCCAGCTCTGAAGCGTCTAGAACTCAGGCCTTGGAAATTCCAGAATTTGTCCCTTGGAGGATCTAGAGCAGACCTCAGCTCTGGCAATCCAGAGCACCGCCAGCCACCCGCCCCGGGCCTTGAAACCCCTTTCCCATTTGCAAGCCATTTACCCTGAAGTACCCGGGCCCCCCATCCTGGCACCCATCCAAGCCAGCCTGGGACAGAAGATGGGACAGAATGGACCAGAGGAAGGTCCCTTACTGGGCCGCCCTGGGCAATGCCCCGCCCCTCTCTGGGCCTCAGTTTCCTGATCTGGACAAGACATCCAGTGTTCCCACGTGCCCCCTCCCTTGTCCCTCACCGACTCTGACCATCTGTGACTTCCTGCCCACACCCAGCTGGAGGGAGAGGGGCCGGCCTGGCAGCTGTCTGCGGAAGGGGGGGGGCCCGGAGATGTCCCTAGCTGCCCTCAGCCTCCCCTTGGCTCGCTGGGCACAGGGCCAGGGTGGCAACTGCAGCCCCGCCACGCCAGGGTGGCCGCCACAGGTGCATCGAGATGCCTCCCGTTTTCTGAGGGCTCCGCACCTCTCGGGTCCTCAGGAGCCTCTGCGGCCCTGCCTTGGCAGGTGCAGGCGTGCAAGCTGGGCGCCCACGCAGGGGTGTCCATGGGGGAGGGAGGACCTACTCAGGCTACTCAGGAAAGAACTCCAAATATTTCTGAGCACTCATCGTGCTAAGAGGTTCCTTTCTCATAGATACGATCTGATCTTAACTCCAATCGCTGGACACTCCCTCTGCTCAATTTGCAGATGAAGAAACAGAAGCACAGAGATGGGCACTAACTTGCCTAAGGTTGCCCAGCTGGCCAGAGGGCAGAGCTGGAGCTAGAAACAAAGGCATGATGATGATAATAAAGGCAGTGGTAATAATAACTAGGATTATATCGCCATCACTGATTTTATTTTTATTATTTATCATTGCAATATAATAGATGATGTACTATTATTCATTATTATTATCGGTTTTTTTGAATTTTTAAATTGAAGTCTAGTTGATTTACAAATTATTATTATCAACAACAAATAATTTTTTAGATTGTGGTAAAATATCAGTAGCATAAACTTTACCATTTTAACCATTTTGTTTGTTTGTTTGTTTGTTTTTCGGTACGCGGGCCTCTCACTGTTGTGGCCTCTCCCGTTGTGGAGCACAGGCTCCGGACGCGCAGGCTCAGCGGCCATGGCTCACGGGCCCAGCCGCTCCGCGGCATGTGGGATCCTCCCGGACCGGGGCACGAACCCATGTCCCCTGCATCAGCAGGCGGACTCTCAACCACTGCGCCACCAGGGAAGCCCCCATTTTAACCATTTTTAAGTGTGCACTTCAGTGGCATTAAGTACACTCACACTGTCCAGCGACCATCCCCACCATCATCTCCAGAACCTTCTCATCTTCCCAAACTGAAACTCTGTCCCCATGAAACACTGACTCCCCAGCCCCTCCCCCAGCCCCTGGCCCCCACCATCTACTTCCTGTCTCTGTGGTTGTGACTCTCTAGGGACCTCCTGTGAGTGGAATTAAACAGTATTTGTCCTTTTGTGTCTGGATTCTCTCCCCGAGCATCATGTTCTCCGGGTCCATCCATGGTGTAGCAGGTGTCAGAATCGCCTTCCTTTTTAAGGCACCAAATCATGTTTGAGCGCTTACTGTGTGCCAGGCCCTGTCCTAGCACTCTTCACACATTAACTCATTTAACCCTACCCAGCCCGTTGAAGCAGGCACCATCTGTATCATGCCCATTTCAGAGGGAAGGAAACTGAGGCCCAGAGCAGTGACGTCACCTGCCCAAGGTCACACAGCTCACGAGCAGCGGGATTTGAACCTGGGCCATCTGGCTACAGATTGTGCCCCTACCTCTTCCGGACACTGGGCTCCCACCTGCTGGGTGAGCGGCTCCCTCAGCACCACTAACCAGGAGCGCAGAGGCCTCCTGCTGCCGCTATAAATACATCGTCAGCTGGTGTCTGGACCTCACCCCCCAGGCAGCCACCTCCTCTGCACAGACAGACGGCTGGTCCACCTGGCTGCTCAGCCCCGGGGGAGTCCAGGCTGCCAAGAGCCCCTCACCCCTCCGCCACCCAGACACCTGGAGAGGCGGCTTCCAGTGGGGGGGGGGCCCATCCTGGGTCACAGGTGCCCCTCTGGTTCACTAGATGAACTGAGGTTCTTCCCCTTTGCCACCTGGGGCTGAGAAGAGGATCCGGGAAGGGACTGAGCGTTTATCCAGGGCCTCCTGTATGCTGCCCAGGGATCACTCCAATCATCAATGCAGTGGACATAGTTCTTATTTTCTCCACTTTCCAGATGGAAAAACTAAGGCGTAGAGAGGGGAATGCACCTCACACAGCCTGGAGCACGTGTGGACACAAACTGTATCCATTACACAAGCCAACAGGTGCCCTCACACGCCCTCCTGTCCACATCCGCCCTCTGTCTCCCCAGCACAGGGCCAGTGTTGGGATGAAGATTAACAGGGGTTGGAGGAGATGGCAGGACCCTCAGTCAGGGTCTGGCTTGTTTCTCTCTGTGGCCCCACAAGGCCCTACCTTCCTGGCCTTGGCTCTCCTCCAACCCAAGACCAGAAAGGGCAGGGCTCTGCCCTAAGTCACACAGCAAGCCAGGAGCAGAGCTGAGACTGATCCAGGCCCCCTTGCTCCAGGCCCTTTCTCCTGCCATCCGAGCCCAGGGTGTGCTTTATGGAGACCCCAGCCCCCAGGCTTGGGCACGGTAGGCACTTCGGAAATGTTCACTGATATTCATTCATTTGTTCACTGTGTATTCCGGGCCAGCTCTTTTCATGATCTGTACAACTAGGAAGGAGTGGGTTCCATCTGATAACCTCAAAAGCGGTTTTTAGGTTTTTTTTCTTTAACGGTTTCAAGGAGTCAGGATCTGTGGGTTCTAATTTCGCCCTACCTCTTAGGAGCTGTGTGACCTTTGGCGAGTGGCTGACCATCCCTGGGACTGTTTCCTTATCTGAAACAGGGGAGAAGGTAATAGTCCCTCGTTCCCAGAGTGGTGGAGAGAATGAAACCAGATGTAGGATGGGCTCAGCACCGGGCACACGATATGTGTTTGCTGTTACTATTATCTCTGTTGTTATTATTGTTTCCCAGGTCCATCCAGGAGGCGACGGGGACCCCTGCCCCCAGTTCCTCCTGACCCCTCCCTGGGCACCCTGGGCAGCTCCTCTAGCAGCTGCGAGCTTCCCAAGCCAGCCCCTGCTCACAGCGCCCTTCCGGGAGGCTGGCACCGAACAACGCGGGAACAGGAGGCGGGAACGGGAGGCCAGCCCACGGCAGCGTCAGCAGATGGGCACCATCTGGGCTGGCGGGGCTGGGGCGGGCTGGCAGCTGCTGGAGCGGGCGGGCCTGGCAGCCCCTCCCCCTCCCGCCCTGGCACAGTGCCCGCCCGCGCCTCAGGTTTCTCAGGCCGCCAGAGGGGGCGGGGAGGCCTGGCTGGGCTTCGGGGCTGGGCAGGCGGCTTCCCTCTCTGGGCCCTGCTTTCTCCAGACTCCTTCTCAAATGGGAGGCAGGAGAGAGAAGAGCCGGCTCACCCGCTCCCGGCCTCCCCATCGCCAGGCACGGGGCCTCACCTCCCCAACTGGCACCTGTGCTCGGGGCCATTCCAGCCCCAGGGCCTTTGCACTGACTGTGTCCCCCCACTGCCCCGCACACTCTCACTCAAATCCCTCTGCAGCTCCCTCACTTCTTTCAGGCCCTCCCTGGCCAGAGTGCCTGCCCCGCCATCCCTCTCCACACCCCTCCCTGTCATTAGGTTTTTAGTAATTTAACTGAGAATTGTCAGGTTGCCCATGCCCTGCTTGACTGCACACATCTCTCCCCCTAAAGTGCACGCATTGAGCGGGCAGCCCCAATGTCCCAAGGTGAAGCTCATGTCTCCCCCTCATCACGGCCCCCCAGCTGTCCCCTAGCCCACCCACAGGGCACACACAGAGTCCACCCCTGGAATCAGGCCCCTGTGTCCACAACGGTGCCAGGTGGATGCCTGGAGCAGCCAAATTCGGCCCCAGGCGGTGCCCTGGGCTCTGATCAGCCTGGCAGCCCCGGCGCTAAAGGGACCGCCTCACGGCTCGTCCCCACCCTTCTCTCCTCCAAAATAAACCCAAGGATGGAGGCCTGGGATTCCCCTTTGGGGTGCGGCTCCAGCAGTGCGCCTGACACCCTCTGGGAGAGATAAGGACGGAGGCCATGGGGGGAGCTGGACTCTGTCCCCTTGTCTTGGGACAGGGAAGGGCCGAGTGTATGATGCGTCTGTGGGTCTCTCTGTGTCTCCCCATGTCTCTGGGTCTCTCTGTCTCTCTCTCTCACTGTCATTCTGTTGGCTCCACGGCCCCGCTTCTGACGTTAGAGGTGGTACCTCCTTTCAGCCGAACGGCGGGTGCCTGTCCCACCATCCACTCTGTGACACCTGCCCCCAGAAGCCAACTGAGGCCCATTCCCTCACTCCCCATCAATCCCATGGCCTCCTAGCAGGGCTGATTTGAGTGGGCACCGCACTCTGGCCTTGGCCTGGATCCCCTGCAGCCCTGGGACCCACCAGGTGAGAGGAGGGAGGTGACCAGTTGTCTCTGAGGTCAGATGACTACCTGGCTGAGAAAAGAGACATAACTCTGGCCCAGATGAAGACGGGGGTCCTGCGGTGGAAGTTGGGGAGCTGAAGCTCAGCAGGGGGGTTCTGGGGGCCAGCCTTGGCCTGGGAATCCCAGATGAGGCCCTAGCTGGTAGGAGCCTAGAACACAGACCCAGCCCAGAGGTGGTCAAGCCACGTTGACTGGATACCCACATCCTACACTGTGATTCACTTCCATCCCCTTCTGCCACCGAGCGTAGAAGGCTAGCAGGGGTGTCAGCAACAGAACCTGCCCATGCCCAAACCCTAACTCTGCCCTTTCCTAGCTGTGTGACCTTGTGCCGGGCAGTTATCTTCTTTGGGTTTTGGTTTCCTCATCTGTAAAATGGGTACAATGATCCCTGCCTTGGAGGGTTGCCATAAGAATGGAAAAGAATTGCTAAGTCCTCAGAAAAAATGCCTGATGGAGAGAAAGTGGAGCTGGGAGTTGGGGTTTTGAAGCATAAGTAGGAGTCTTCCAGAAGGGAAAAGCATTCTAAGCAGAGGGAACAGCATGGGCAATGGCATGGAGGTGGGAAATCATAATCCTAATGAGGATGGTAACGTTGATAACAACGGTCCACAAAGCCCTAGCCCTGTGCCTGGCACCTGTGTTCATGACCGCATGGGGGTTATTTGTTGAATGCTTACCATGAGAACACAACATTCCTACCAGCCAGCTATTTTTGAGCGTCCCATTTTAAAAACAAAGAAAGCAGGCACAGAGAGATTAAGTGACTTGTTTAGGATCACCCAGCCGTTAGGCAGGCAGCTGAGCTGGGCGTGGGTTCCTGGCCCGGCCCTCATGCCCGACCCTCACTCCCAGCCAGCTGAAGCTGGGTCAGCTGGGGCCTGTCTGAGCAGCAGTGGTCCCCTGGGATGATGGAGCCTGCACGGGAGGGCGCAGCAGCCTTGACCTTCCCCGGCCCTCACGTGAGGATGCTGACCAGACCGGCCAGCAAATGCATGGCAGTCTGTATGCGAAGGTGTCTGGGGAGGCCCAGAGGCCTTGCCTGCCTGCTGAGCTGAGGGGGGAGGGGGCCGATGGGGGAGGGGAGGCGCCCGGAGATTGTGCTGACGCTGGCAGAAAACTCGCTTCAAAATTTTATCAGCTCAGCGTGGAGGAGGAGGATGGATATGGTGAGAGAGACCAGGACCTGCATGGTAATGGGCACTGCAGCCCCCAAGGCTGCCCCTGTCCACACCCCCAATCCCGCCCGCAGCAAACAGTGACATTGTCTACCCCTCTGCCTCTGGCCCCCTGCGTTTAGTGCTAATTGGTGGGGGCGGGGGAGGGGCAGATGGGGTCAAGGTCAAGGAATCAAGGTCAAGACTGGGAAACTCTGCCCCAGCTCTCCCTCCCACACACAATGGAGACCAGGAGACCTCATGGAATCCTCAGAGCATCGCTAAGAGTTGGCATGGTTGTTAACCCCACTGTACAGAGGAGGAAACTGAGGCACAGGACAGGGACTGAGGCAAAGTCACACAGCCAGCACACCACATGGCAGGGCTGCAGTCCAGCCCCGGAGTTCCCTCTCTTCTCACCACCCCTCCCCCAGTCTTCCTCCGTCATTTCTGGTTGTGATCACATGGGCTCCTGTGGGGTCTACGGGGGCTTAGGGCTGGGTTTGCAACCCGAGTGCACCCACCTGACACGCTCAGGCAGCCCCGGGTGTGTGCGGGTTTGCACCCACGTGTGTACCAGCCTGGGTGGGCACGGTGGGGCATGGGACATGTGCCTGTTAGGGTCTCCGGGCACACCTGATTCCATCCGCATGAAGACAGTCACAGCTGCCACCCGCCACGTGGCAGGCCAGAGTCCAACGCGCTACACACACACACACACACACACACACACACACACACACACACGATCTCGGCGAGTCTCCCCAGGCCCAATCCAGGGTCTCCCCAGGCCCAATCCAGGTAAGGATGCTGATACCCTCCATTTGACAGCTCCACTGGCCACACCACCAGGAACAGCGGGGCGACAGACCCTACTGCCCTCCCAGCCAGGGCCTGCCCTTGGCCACCAAGACCTGCTGACAGTCAGCCTCCACATCTCTGTCTAGGCGGCTGACCTCCTGGGATATTCCCACACTCATCACTGCCCAGTCGTTCTGCAGAGCTCAGCTCAGTGGAGCCCCCTCCTCCGGGAAGCTGCCGTGGATTTCCCCATTCTCGCAAACCCTGCAAGTCTCTATGTGGGCCATCTGACCACAGAGCCAGCAAACACCCAGCTCGAAGGGCCAGAGTGGGGGCCGCTGGAGACCAGAGAGACTGGTGACCTAGCCAAAGTCACACAGCGCCCCAGCTTCCCACTCTGCCGAAATATGGGACCTGTCAGGTCTCTGGGGGGAGTCCGAGAGTCGATCAACCAGCAGTCACCAAGTGAAACCCCAGCTCTCCTCCAACTTTCCCAGGAGGGATAAGATTGTCCCCCGCGCGTCCGTCACTGGCCTATCCTCACCCCTGTTGCCAACAGACCTCCTGGGACAGGGTCTCACCTCCTGAGACCTGCCACCCCCTGGGACCCCTGACACCCCCAAGGTCAGGGCCTGCCTCTACCTTCAGAGCCCCAGGACGCACCTGCCCCCGACCCCAGACTCTACCTGAAACGTACCTCTTCCCCTTGGCCCTTCACAGGGCTCAGATCCTCCCACTGCACCTGTCCCCGCCCTCGGACTTTAAGGCCCGCCTCCTGGCTCCTACCTTAGCGTGCGCCCACCTCCCCCCCTCGACAACCTTCCAACGCACCCCCTTTGGGCCTCCAGATCCGCGTGCACGCGCAAGCCCCGCCTCACCTCGCTCGCGCACGAAGTAGGCCAGGTAGAGGTCGAGCTCCTTGACTGCCACGCCGATGTGGTGCGGCTGCACGCAGAGCACCGGGTGGCCGCACTGCGCCGCCTTGACCAGGCGCTCGCCGTCGGTGCTCTCCAGCGGGATGCCCTTGAAGAGGATGACCATGACCAGGTCCAGCCGCCACACCTTGTCGGCCTGGCGCAGGCAGTCGATGCGGCGCATCTTGCCCTTCTGGTCGGGGTTGGAGAGCACGCAGCCCGGCGCCTTCTTGCCGGTGATGGCCAGCACGAAGTCCTCGCGGCACTCGGGCCGGATGTCCTTGCGCAGCTTGGCCAGCAGCCGCGACGCCCATTTCTGCTTGACCTCGGCCTTCTCGCCCAGCAGCTCGTCCTTCACCGCGCGCTCCTCGTCCTTCGACATCCGCTTCTCGTGCTTCTTGAAGTACTTGCGCTTCCGCGCCTGCAGGTTGAACCAGGTGTAGGCGAAGGCGCGGACGTGAGGCAACAGCGCCTCGATGAACGGGTGGAACTCATCCTGCGGGGCGGGAGAGACCAGAGGTCAGGAGGCGCTGGGGCCCGTGGACCCACTGCCCCGCCCGTAAGAATGAGGCCGCAGGGGCCCCAGGCAGACCCGCTAGAAAGAGGGTCAGGCAGAGGTGTGCAGGGGGCTGCTGCAGACTCCTCCACATCCTGGGGAAAAAAGTGGAGACCAGTGGGGGACCCAGCAGAGGTTCACTGGGTCGTTTGAGAACCCATTGCCCAGATGGGGAAACTGAGGCTTGGACCACGTGGGAGGCACAGGCGAAGGCAGCCATTCATGGAGGGCTGTCTTGAACCCCAAGGTACAGGCAGGACAAGCCAGGGGTCCCAGGTGGAGGCTGATGGGGACCCTTTGTACAGATGGGGAAAACTGAGGATGGTGGAATGCTGGTGGCACGGATCCATTCTCTGCCTTCTAGAACTGTGGTCAGCAAACTTTAAAAGTACCATAAAGAACCGGATAGTGAGTATTTTCGTGTCTATTTCAACTGCTCCACTCTGCACTGTAGTGCAAGACTGGCCACAGAGGAGATGTAAGGGATGGGCATGGCAGTGTTCCAATAAAACTTTATTTATAAAGACAGACGGTGGGCACTGGGCCCTGTGACTATAGTTTGCAAACCACTGAACTAGAGTGTGAGCTCAAATGTCCAGAGCAGGGCTGAGCACACGCTGGATGCTCACGATTCCAGGAGCAACCAGGCTCAGAGGGTCACTTGGGGCTTGTCTGTCAGACACTGCTCAGCAGAGGAAGCTGACACCAGACAAGGGTCCAAGGGCTGCCTCCACCGGCTCTTGGCAGTGATGAAAAAAATGAGGACAAGACATCATTCCTATAGCCCAGATGTACAGACAGGACTGGCTGAGGTCCACAGGCCAAGATGAGCCACCTGGATGTCAGGGGCTGATGGAAGGGGTGGAGGCGGTTCCTGCATAGAGGGGGTGGTTCCTGCATAGACCCATTACAGGGGTGGGGAAAGCTGAGGCCCAAGGAGGCAAGAGAGCAGAATGCACCAGAGAAAGGGGAACTCAGCCATGGAGGTTTAGAGCTGGAGAGAGAGGCCCCTGGGGGCCAGTTCACCCTACCCTGTCCCCCACAGACCTATTCCACAGATGGAAAATCCGAGGCCTGGGAGGCTCAGCAACCTGGCCAGAGCTGTGACTTGAACATCCCCCTCCCTCTGCCTGAGTGGTGCTGCTGGGTGGCCACAACACCCATTTTATGGATGAAGAAACAGACCCCAAGAGGGGACCAAATCATAAGGGGCCCCAATCATGACGGGCAGAGCTGAGACAGGAACCCACACCCATCTGACTTCCCCACGAAAACTACGGCAGCCGCCGTCAGGCCCCTCAGAGAATAACGTGGGGCCATGGGAGGCCCCCATCCCCTTCTACAGGGGTGGGAGGGGGCTGTCTCATTCTCGCCATTTTTCAGCAAGGGAAACTGAGTCTGTGTAACATCCAGGACCTGGTTTCTCAGCCTCTAGGGATGAGAAATTCAAGTAGAAAGGAAGACAGAGAAGAGAAACTTCGGTCCCCCCTCCCCGCTCTTGCCTGGGGGCTGTGCTGGGCTTCTTGAATGGGAGTGATGTCTTTTCCTAGCATGTGAATCTCATTATCCACCCAGCTCTCAAAAGCCTGCCTTATGCTATTATTATTATTATTATTGACATCGTTGTTGCTGTAAAGATTATTTCGGTTGCTTACAATCTCCCAGGGGCAGGAGAAGGCCCGAGGCTCCACTACGCCTTGTGTGATGGAGAAACTAAGCTCAGAGAGGGGCAGAGACCTGGCCAAGGTCCTGGAGGGTCTCAGAGTCGGCGTAAGAACAAGAACCCAGGACCCCATCGGCCCCTTTCTCAGAGCAGCCTACTCTCTGTGAGGCCGGGGTCTCTCGGGGAGACAGGGAAACCGCTGCTCTGGGCCACGAATTGGTTTTTCTAAATGGATGTGGCCAGACTTGCTCCCACCTCCAGGCCTGGATGCACACGGTACCGCCCACCCAGCGCCCCTCCCTGCCCTGAGCTCCATTTCCCCCGGGCCACCTCTGGCCATCGGGTGCTGGGGCTGGGGGATGACCTCACATCTCCCCTATTACTGAGGCTCTGAAAATAGCCACCTGCCCTCGCGGGGTGGGGCGGAACGGGGCTCCGTTTGTGCCAGCCCAGCTCCCCCATGCCAACGGCCCCCAACGTGTGAGTCACCGTAACAGCTGTGGTGGGGACCGGACCTCAGGGCCCTTCTCCGCCGCTCCCCCATCCCGTCCCCGCCCCAGCTGACCTGCTGAGGCAGAGGGAGGATAGAGGGGGCCAGTCCCCTGTCAGGTCCTATCCAACCTCAGAGGTGCTTTTTCTGTGTCACCATGTCACTTGACATGCCAGCCCCAGGGGTGGGGAGCGATTCGCCCAGGGTCACACAGCCGGTCAGCAGAGCTGGGACCAGAGCCCAGGTCGTCTGGCCAGAGAAGCTGGGGTGGGAAATCGATGGAGGCGCAGGACACTGTCCCCTGTGGAGGGGACGCCAGGGTGGCAGGAGGCCTGGGCAATGGCTGTGGCCGCCACCCGAGGCCTGGAGCTTATTGGGGCGGTAATAAGAGGTAGCTGGGAAGGGGCAGCTGGAGCGTCAGCCAGCAGGCCTTCTTGAACGGGGTGCCACCTCTTCCTAGCATATGAACCCCATCATCTGCCCGGCTCTCAAAAGCCTGCATTACACTATTATTATTATTGATGTTGTTGTTACAATTGTTTTGGGCCCAGACTCTTCCTCCCCTTGAACACCTTTGTCTCTGAGCCCCCTCCCCCTTTTCCGAGCTCCTCTCCTCTTCTGGCTCCTCCCCTCTCCAAGCCCCCGTGTCCCTGCCTTATCCCTACCCCCTCCTCCCCGGGCCCTCTCTGGGGAAAGATGCCAGGGAGGCGGGCAGGGGCGGGAGCCCACGTCACTGGTGACCCCAGCTGGTCCTGGAGGAAGACAAACAGCCTGTAACTGGGTCATGGACCTGCTGCCCTAGCCTCCCACATCCTCTTGGGGAGGTCAACCCAGGAGAGGCAGGCCTGTCACTCTCTTTGTCCCATAAGACCTGTGACAACCAACGCCTCTTCCCCAAGCACTTCCCAATGCCCTCACTGGCTGACAGGGCAAGGGAGACAGCCAAGGCAAGCTAGATGCCAAGAATCCTCCTGAACTCCTAGACATCCCTCAAGGCCCTCTCTCCAGTGTTCCTTCCTTCAGGCAGCCTTTCCTGCTCTCCTCAGGGTTCTCCCAGACCCAGCCTGGACCACACAACTTGGGGTCTCTGAGTCCAGCTCAGTTGCTCTCCCCCAGTCCTGAGGCCCAGGGCTGAGGCACTCGCTGCCAGGCAGACTTGTTGAGGGAATGAGCTTGGGTGACAACAGCCTCCATTTTCACCTTCTGTATGATCCAGGAACAAATCACTGTTCCACCTTGGGCCTGTTTCTCATTCTGTACAAAGGGCAGAAAAGGACATTGCACCCTTTTGGGGGTTGGTGGGGGGGCTTTATCCATTGCCCTGGTAATCAGAGCTGCAAGGGGAGGGGAGGCAGCAAGACCAGGCCTTTCGCAGAAACCCCACTTGGCCAAGGCAAGTTAGATGCCAAGAATCCTCCTGAACTCCTACACATCCCTCAAAACCCTGTCTTCACTGTTCTTTCCTTCAGGCAGCCTTGCCTGCTCTCCCTGCTGGGACTTCCTGGCCAAAGAGGACAGCAGCAGCTGGGAGGTCCAAGCCCCTGCTGGGCACTATGGACTGGTCAACTGCACACTGGATTGTGCCCCACTCTGGGCCTCCCTGTAGCCCTCCCATCCTGACAGTCCAGGGCAGCAAACCAGGACGTGAAACTCCAATTCCCAAACCAAAAGTTTTCCACGAAGGATTCTCTCTCCTTCATTCACTCAGTGATTCAACAAACATTACTGAGAATCTCTTATCCATCCCTAAGCTTTTATCCCAAACCCCTAGGCACTCTTCAAAGTCCTGGTTCCAATGTCCCCTCCTCCAAGTTAAGTGTCAAACAGCAGAGCTCATATTCGAACGCAGGCCCATCTGGTGCCAGAGTAAGTGTTCCTAACCTAGAGTGGTTCCTCCCCTCAAGCTCAGAGCATCATAGCTTATGAACAGCTCTTATCCAATGAGGGAGAGATTCATTTGGTTGTTCAACAAACATTTACTAAGTATGTACTTTGTGTTAGCTCCATGCATGATGCTGGGGACCCAGCAGTGTCCTCGGCTCGGCCCTCACCCAGATCCTGACGTGGGCAGGGATGGATATTAAACAAACTAATAAACATGGAATAAAATGCCAGGTTGAACAAAATGCTCTGGAGAAATTTAAAGGAGTTTGAGGAGGGGGCCAGGGGTTGTTTTTTTTCAGCTGGGGGGTGTCAGCGAGGGTCTCTCATAGGAGAGGACACTTGAACAAAGACCTAAAAGATGACACTCCATGGTAGGAGCTTTGCAGGTGGAGAACACAGTACATGCAAAGGTCCTGAGGCAGGACCATGCCTGATGTTTGGGGAGAACAGCGAGGAGGCCGGTGAGGCTGGAGCAGAGTGAACAGTAGGGAAAGTGGAGGTGGTGAGGGCAGGAAGGTAAGGACCCCTGGGAAGACTTTGGGTAAACTAAGTCCAGGGAGTAGAAAGTCCCCACCAAAGTGAGGAGCGAGTCTGAGCCCTGGGTCTCCTGACTTCCCTCTCCGTGCCGTGGTGTCCTGGGTGGATGCTGGGGGCTGAGCCAGAAGGCCACGGTGTCGGGGAGACAGACAGGGAGCGAGGCGGAGCATGTACTGAACTGTCAACTCTACGAAATGGGAACAATTGTTGTGCCCACTGCCCAGAGGGAGAGACTGAGGCACTGAGCACTGAAGCCACCGGCCCAAAGTCACGCAGACAGGAAGGAGCCGAGCTGGGACTTGGACCTGGGTGCCTCCTGACTCCCTGGCCCCACTTGCCAGCTCCCTGAGTACAGGGTCTGGCCCCATCCTCAGGACTTCCCAGCAACGCCCGTTCTGCACCCCACCGGCTCTCTCTGAATCCCATGTGGCCCACTTCCCCGCTCAGCCCTGGGTCATGTGCCAAAGCGGCAGCACGGTCCTGACAGCCCCTCACCTACACTGTAGCCCCTCGAGGGCATGGTTTTGATCCGTTTCATCCACTGCTGCGTCCTCAGCATCCAGATCAGCAAAGGAGCAATCTCATCCTTTGCCCGTTACCTATGCACACACCCCGACAGACAAAGGATGCTGGTACCCACGTGGGTCTCGCCAAACTCAGGGAGACCCTGGACAGGGCTGGGCGGGCGGAGAGGAAAGACCAAGAGAAAAACCCTGGCTGGGGGGTCAGGGATTAAGGTTTGGGGGAGTCACCACTGTCCCTGTCACCCGGCCCAAGCTGAGCAGATAGCGACAGAAGGAAAGGAGGGCAAGTTGGAAAATGCCTATGGGATGTTTAATACAGTTATTACTGTAGAGACAACCACAATCACAGCCAAGCTTATTTGGCACCTACTGTATACCAGGCCCTGTGCTAAGGGTGAAACATCTGAAGAAGGGCTAGATCACCTGCCCAGAGACACATAGCCACCTGGGCGAGATCTGCATGCGGATCCAAGGCCGCCCTGGGTCTCTGCCCGGTGACCCGTCAGGGCACGTACGTGTGCATGTCTGCATGCTCACACGTGTGGGAGCGGGGGGGTGCAGGCACTACGTGCCGAGGGTCTACACACACCCAGGTGAGGAGGCAGTGCACGCGCGTGCGGGTCGCTGTGAACACGTGCTTTCGTGGGGCAGGAGGTCCCAGGACATTCGGCGTGTCCCATCCATTTGGTGTGAGGGAGGTAGGAGGTTCAGGCAAAGAAAGAGATATTGGAGAGAGAGAGAGAAAGAAGAGAGATATGGGAGGGAGAGAGGGAGGGAGGGAGGGAGACAGGGAGAGAGAAAGAGAGAGGGAGAGAGGGAGGGAGAGAACGCTGACTCGGCCAGAATCCCAGCGTCGTGATTTACAAGGCGCCCGACCCTGAAGCACAGAGGCACCTCCGCCGCAGAGAAAAGATGGGGGAGAGACACAGACACGGAGAGAGACAGAAAGAGGGAGAGAGATGTGGGGCGAGCTTGTGCATACAGGAGCCAATCAGAGGCCATCAGACCACGGGTGGGGGGGCCACAGGGAGCACCCACCTGCCCAGCCTGGCCAAACAGCCAGGTGGGCAGTGGCCCCGAATCCCCAGCCCCACCAGCCATGCTGTGCCACCCCAGGCAGGCCCTAGCCCTCTCTGTCTTGGCCCCTGTCCCAGCCCTGAGGTGCTGGGGGACCCTCAATCCCAGCAGAGCCTCCCAGAACCCACACCAGGCTGGCCCCTCGTGCCTTCCCCCCCAAACCCGCAACAGACACCTGGCCCATAGGAGGCGCTTAATGAAGATCTATTATATTAAATCAAGCCAAAGTCGGGGACCCTCTCACAGCCTCAGTCTCCCCACTGGAGAAATGGGGTAAAAAGAGTGCTGCTCAGCAAGGCAATGAGGTGAAGGAATGAAGGAAAGAATGAATGAATGAGGAAGGGGGCCCTGGCGGCCGCACTGCCGTGGCTGCAGCCCAGGCCCAGCTTGCGGCCCCGGGGAATCCTGGGCACTGCAGCCAAGAGGGATTTGGCCCCAAACCCGGAATAACTAACGTGGCGGTGGAGGCGGGCGGGAGGGAGGCCCAGAGCGGGGCAAGCGCAGGGAGGCCGGCCTTCCCGGCGGCAGGATTTATGGAAGTAACGGCTGCCCCACACAGTTCCTCTTCATAGTAAAAGTGAAAAGCACTTGAGTCACCACTGAAACAGGGACGGGGCTCCCAGAATCCTCCAGGGCCACCCGGGGCCGCAGCTGCCACCCCCTCGGTGGGCAGGACCCCGGGGGCACAGGGCGGGCTGGCATGGGAGCAGCCCACCCACCCCCCTTCACACACCCCGAGCCGGTCTCGGCTCAGGATCCGGGTCGGATCGGCTAAAAGGGAGCTATTTTAGGATGGGCTCAGGTTGTAAAATTAGTCAAGGGGGGAGATGGAGGCCCAGAGATGGAGAGACAGGGAGAGACAGAGATGTAGAGGAGCGAGACAAGGAGAGGGAGAGACGCAGACAGAGAGAAATGGGTAGGGCTCGATGAGGTAGCCAGGAGTGGGGGTCCTGCACGGGTAGTCTGGGTCCTTCCGGGTTCCCCAGCTGGAGACCGCAGACTAGGCTGGGCCTGCAAGCAGCTGTGAGGATTACACTGAGGGGGTCCTGGGAGGGGGACCTGGGTTCCCCTCCAGGGTGGGGGCACCCATAGGAGAAAAAGCAGAGGAGGGGGAGCCCCCTGCGCTTGGGCCACCCCATCCCCATCCTAGCCTGGGAGCTCCCTGGTCCTCTCTCTGCCTGTCTCTGTCTCCTGGTCGCCCTGTCCCTTGCACACAGCAACCTCAGGTATTTTTTATTGTCATGTTTCCACCAAGAGCCCGCCTGGCTGACCCTTGCCCTGCGCCCCAGGGAAAGCCAGGCCCGGGGAGCGGAACACCAGCTCTGGTTCTCACTGCCACCCACTCTGGGCAACGTGGACGGAGGCCTGTCTCCCGAGGAGTCCTGACGGGGGAATTCCAGGGCCCAGTGACAATAGGCTGCCGTCCAACCTCCTCGCCTGGAATAGCCTCCCCGGGCTCAGCCCCCTTGGGCAGCTCTGGGAGCGAGCGCGAGGAAAGGGTGGAGGAGGCGGGGGCACCCCGGGGCCACCCAGGCCACCCCGAGCCCAGAGACTGGGAGGCCCAAGGTCACCAGGCAACCCTGACTAGGACCCTCGTGGCTCTTGGGGGAGCTTCGGGCGACAAGAGGCAGAGGGGGGCCAGTGATGACTGCGTCGGGGGACCGCCAAAGTTGCTCTGGAGGGGAAGGAAGATCTGGGGAGGGGCAGGGACGTGCCCAAGGTCACCCGGGGATGATGGGTAGGACAGGCCCTGAGACCCCCTAAGCACCGGCCCTCACATTCCCCCATGGGGAGCCAGAAACTGTAGGAGCTGGAGGGGGCGGGTGAGAGGGAGCCTGCCATGAGTGAGGGGCACCCTAGGATCATGAATGGGCGACCCCCATTGGAGACTGGCATCCACGTGCTCTCTGTACAGTGGTCCTCAGGACACTCAGCCACCCGCTGGACTCCCACCTCCCTGTGCCCCACACTTCACAGCTTGGAGGCCACACTGCCCCTCTCCGGGACCTGCCTTAGCTCCGTGTCACTTCAGGGGAAACTGAGGCCGGGACCCCAATGGCCTAAGGACACACAAGGACCCGGGGTGGGGGCAGAGCTGGAGGGTGGAACCAGTAGACCTGGGAGGGTGCCCCCCCTCCCTGCCATGGAGCTGGGGGAGGGAAGGGGTCCCCCAGGGGCGACCCGGGATAGGGGCAGCCGCCCCCTTCCCACACATCCCCTGGGTCATTGCACAAGGGCCGAGCCCCGGGCAGTCTGGGAGCTCGGCCAGGGGTGAGAGGCAGCGGGCGGGGGCAGGGGCAGGTGCCGGGCTGGCGAGGGCGTCCGCAGCGCCGCAGTGCCCGGACCAGACCCCGGAACGCCAGGCCTCCCGGCTCCTCCCGGCGGCGGCGGCTCAATAACTCACAATCGATGCGGCGAAAATATGGGGATGGGGTTGAGGGACGGGGGGAGGGGGGTAGACGGAGACCGAGCTGGGACGTCGGGGGCCCCCCTCCCCCCACTCCTGGCGCCTCCAACTTTGCGGGCCCCCTCCCCCTCCGCGCACACGTGGGCCAATAATGGGGGGAAAGGCTGCCCAGGGCCTGGGTGGCGGCGCACAAGCTTGCGGGGGGCGGTCCGGGGGTCCTCGTCTCAAGAGTCCCCGGGCGTCCAGGGTCCAACCAGGACTCCCTCGATTCCTCCTAGGAGCAGGCCTGCGTCCAGGCCTGGGGCTCGCGCAGAGCCCCACCTTTGGCCTTCTCCTGGGCGCCCCCCGACCTTCCTGGCTGGGGTGGAGGAGCGCGTCCTGCGTCCGGGGAGGGCGAGGCTGTAGGGCGAGCCAGTAGGGCGAGCCAGGGGGAGAGGTCGCGGGGGGCGGGGCGGGAGTCCCCGGTGAGGGTCCCGGGTGGGGGGGAGGTGTCCCCGGCCCAGCCCAACCCCCCACCGGACCCCGGCCGGCGGCGGGGGCATCCCGGCCGCGGCGGCGGGAGGGACGCGCGCCTTTTTCGTCCCGCCTCCTCGGGCTTCCAAACTCCGGGGCCGGGCTGCGGGGGACGCGGGGCCGGGGCGCAGTGGGGCGCGGGCCGGGGGCCGGGCGGGGGGCGTACCTGGGTCAGGCAGAGCGGGGACGAATACATCCCGGGCGCGGCGGGAGGCGCAGGGCCGGCCGGAGCGGGCGCGCTGAACTTACTGAGTCATTTTTCCAAACCCCCCCCCCGCGGCCGCGGCCGGCGCGCTCCTCGCCGCCTCCTCCCTCGGTCTCCCTCCCTCCTCCCTCCCGCGCTCTCCCTCCCTCCTGCGCCCGACTCCCTCTCTCTCTCCCTCTCTCTGTCTCTCCTCCTTTCCTGTCCCCCCCCACCTCCTCCTCTGTCTCTGTCTCTCTCTGTGTCTCTGTCTCTCCTCCCTCTGGCAACCTCCTCTCTCCCTCCCCCAATTTCTCTCCCCTCCCACCCCGAACCTCCCACTTCTCAACATCCAACTTTCAAACAAACGAGGGAAAAAAGAGCGCGAGCGAGGAACGAAAGCCGCTCCCCCTCTCCATGCCTCCTGAACCCCCATCGTTGCTTATTATTACGAATTTCCAGCCGCCCTGGGCCAGGCCACCGGACGGAGACCCACGGGCCGCGCACACCCCGACCACAGCGGGTCCCCCTGGACCGCCAGCCCGAGTCGAGTGGGCAGGGGGTGGGCTGCTGCAGGACATTTGGGGTCCATAGGTGGACTCTGAAGACCCCCCCAACCCGCCCCGAGCGAGCCGGGAAGTTGGAGAAAGGAGCGGGGTGGGGGTGGGGGGGTTGGGAAAGAACGAAGAAGTGACGTGTGCAGAGGCCCGGCGCGAGCGCGCCTCTTTCCCCTTAAAGATGTACAACCCGGGGTGCTTGGCGGGAGAAGGGGTCCCACGGCATCCTCTCCCGCTGCTCCTCCCGAGAGCCAGACAGGGGCTGCAGTTCCCAGGCAGAAGAGCTTGGCTACAGCTGCCCTTCCGTGGCCAGAAGGGCCTCAACCAACAGGGGAGCCTCCAGAAATCTGCTGTCTCCTCCTCAGCCAGCATCAAAGGGGAACTGGGAGTTGGGGGTGCTTCGGCCTCCCCCATATGTCGCCCCCGTACCCCAGGAGGCAGTACCTCAGGCTGGCCAGATAAAACCTCGCAGCCTCTTCCCGGGTGTCTGGTAATTCCTACTGACCCCCGCAGTGTGCCCATTTCACGGATCCAGAAACTGAGGCATGCAGAGTGGCTTGGAGCCCGGCTACCTGGCCCCAGGGCCCACACTCTGCAAGCTTGGTTGTTCTCCCTCTGGAATAGATGGGCACAGACCTGCCGCTGACGAACTAGCCTCACCCCTCCCCCAGTTCACTCCGAGAATCCTCCCAGGCTCGCTCAGAGGCCTCGGCCACCTAGCAGACCAGGATGCTCCCCCATTGGTGTCCTCCCCTGTGAAGTGGACGAACAGTGCCCACCCCATGGGGTTGATCAGCATAAGAATACTGGCACTTAGCAGCGCCTTGACCTTCCGTCAAATATGCACAGAGACATTCTTAGAAAGCTTGGCCATTTTGCCCCGTGTGTTCCGAGTACAAATGATAACCTCTCGCCAACTTCGGGCAGCTGCCCCATGCCCAGGGGCATGGAAGACGCCAGCAACTCTGTTATTCTCCCGTGTTACAGGGGAGGAAACCGACGCCCCAGGAACGGATGCTACTGACCTGGGGCCCTGGGGCTGGACCAGAAGTGAGCAGGATTCATACAGGACACATATGCCCTCCGTCCCGCCGGCTCCCCCTGCACGTGGGTAACGGTCATTCAAATAGCACTTCACAAATGGTTTTTAAAAAAAACCCACTGTGCAGCCATGGGGGGCATTTAAACCCCAGAAAGAAAGGGAGAGGCACGTGTCTAGGAATCCAAATGCCGACGTAACATAAAGCAATATTTTATTATTTTAAAAAAACGCCATGAACACCTGGAGGGCAGAATCCCCAATTCACAGACATTTCCAAGTTCAAGTTGGCTTCGGAGCATTCTCCCAGGTGGCAGTGACCCCCAAACTGCCCCCACGCCTGCCCCACAGGCAGCCTTCTCAAGGCAGTTTAGGTTACTCTGGAAGGCACAGTCTGGAGACCACAGACTCTGTCTCTTTCTCTCTCTCTCTCTCTCTCTCTCTCTGGACCTCAGTTTCCACATCTGTAAAATGGCAACAATAGACGCATCTCGCATTTTGGAAGTCTGGGTGGATGGGAATCCTTAAGATAACGTGTGGGAAGACTGTGTTAATATATTAGTGGTGGCAGGTGCCAGTTCACAAACATCAGTGAAGAGTTACATATATATATACATATATACATATATATATATATATATATATATATATATATATATATATATATATAATCCAGTTCAGCAGGAGGGGTCCCTACAGTGTACACAGTAGGTCCAAAGCAGGCCAGTTGCAGTGCAGGGTTGCAGCCTGGGTCTATGTCTTCTCCATCCAAGAGCTAAAACTCCCTGTGCCTCAGCTTCCCGCTCTGTGAAATGGGATGATAATAGTTGCTACCCCTCTGGGCTGTTGTGGGTAAACCAGCCAGTGTTTGGACTGCACCTAGTGTTTTCTAAACAAAGCAATTGCTGGATTGGACCTGTGTGTATAACATCCCAGAAAGGGGCCGCATGATTTAGCTCCTGGCACTCCGGCGCACAGTTTAGCTCATTTTAGTTTAAAAATGCACTCTCCCCATCACTCACTCTTAGGCTCAGATACGGACTGTATCTGTGACTGTCCCAGATACGGACTCATGAGGGTGTTGACTGTCATCCTGTAACACTAATGCCAACAATTTGGAGCCAGCCACCGTGTCCATCTGTGGGGACCAGTTCAGCAGTGCCACCCGGGGGCACAGGCTGCAATACTATGGAGCTCCACAAAAGAACAAGGGACCCCCACATGGAGATGCCTCCAAGAAACGCGCAGGGGAAAGCATGCTGCAGCGCAGGGCTCCTCCCCCCTCAGCATTATGGACCATCCCTGGTGGGGCCGTCTTGGGCACTGTGGGGTGGAGCAGCATCCTTGGCCCCCACCCCCTGGATGCCAGGAGCCCCCCAGTGTGACAACCACAGGTGTCCCCGGACATTACTCAGTATCCCCTGGGACAGAACCACCCCAGTTAAGAACCCTTGCTGTAGACTCAGCAAGTAGACTCAAGATCTCATTTGGGATTTTAAAAAAAAGAATATACATATATCCTTTATAAGAATATATGTGTATCCTTTATAAGAATGTGTATCTGTTACATGTGCAGTTGCTCAGACAAAGCTGGATGAAATAGGGCTTTTCTGGAGTAGGGGGTGCCAGCGGGGTGGGGGTGATGAGGAAGGTTTGATTTTTACTCTGGGTACTTTTGCATCCCCTTTAGATGTTCATGAGTCACTCATGTTATTAAAAAGCAAACTTAAAACATGTGAGTGGAATTCACAGCAGCACTTTCAAAAGTGAGAGCAGCTCAGGGAGGGATGATCAAAGCCTGAGACCACCAGGGAACTCCACAGCGGCGGTACCCAGCGAATAGAGGACACAGCCAGGGGGCCTATGCATGCACGGCTGACATTGCCACCCCTCCTGCAACCTTGTGGGGTATCCTGTGTGTTCCCATTTTACAGATGAGAAATTGAGCCTCCAAAAGGGGATGTTAAGGTCCTCAGCCTTGAGAAGTAACGGGGTATGACATATGGGCTGGTACAGGCACAACACCGAGACACACACACAACATGCCACGAAGAGACACAAAGACACACAGAAACACACCACACGGAGACACACAGATCCTCACACGTCACACAGACTCCAGCAGATACAGACACCCAGACCCGTGGGGACACACACAGACTCATGCAGACTCACACAGAGACACACAGACCCACACGAGGTCATGCACAGCCCAAACACACGTGCAACCAGCCACAATAACACACACGCCAGAACACAAGTATACACTTACAAGCACACGAACCCATGGACAGAACCCGTCCCACTATTTATACACTGGCACACACACACACAATACACACACACGGTGACACACAGCACCTGCATTCCTGCTCCCCCTCATGGTTGTCCTCCCCCCAAATGCGCCCCAGCTGCCCACAGCTGGGGTCTTTGCTTTCCAGATCCTGCAGGGACCTGGCTCGGACGTGGAGGTGGGGGGAGGGCGCGATGGGCTTGGCTCCTCCCCCTCCCACAAACGCAGGTGCCTGTTTACGAGTGTGTCTGCGTGCCTCTGTGTGTGCACCTGTGTGGGGGCAGAATTCTGTACACGTGTGGCTGTGAACAGATAGGTGTAAGAGCGTGTCAGGAGCGTGTGCTGCTGACTGTGCACCAGGTGACAGGTGGGGATAGAGGCCAGTGTGGTGGAGGGCAGTGCCCGGGCGTGGGGTGGGGGAGCGCTGCGTCTGAGCACTGGCAGTGGGTGTAGGGCAGGGTGAGCACGGGGAACGGAGGAACGTGAGGATGGGTGATCTTACCTGAGCTGGGATCCCTGAGTGTTGCGTATGGATGCATCCCTGTGTCAACGTGGGACCCCTTTTCTCCTCTTCCCAAACAGCCCCCCAAAAGGGAATGCAGGTTGAAAGTTGAAAGCAGAGACTCCCACCTGGGCTTGGGGCTTTTATATTTAGAAAATTATATAAAGCTTCCTGGGGTGGGGATGGGGGCGCGACGGGGATTCCCCTGGAGGGGAGAAAACAACCCTGTGTGCCCGCCCGGTCTGGCCCGGTCCCGGGCAAGCGCTGGGAGGTAGGGCTGGGGGCGTGTCTCCCTGCCCGTCCGGGCGAGGGGGTCTCCTTGGCCACCCCCTTGGTCCAGACTTAACCCACGCGCTTCGGTAACCACCCATCCCTCGAGACCTCTTCTGGGGGGAAGGGGGGACCCCCCGCCGCCCCGCCCCCCTCTGGGCCACGCGCACGCGCAGCCCCTGGCGGGAGACATCGGCGCCGAGTGATCGCGTCCCGGCGCCACCTCGCGCCCGAACCTCAAGCTGGGACCACCTGGGGCCGTGCAGATAGGGGACCCCGAGGCAGGGGTAATTGGAGCGGACGGGGTAGGGAGTGAGAGGAGAGGACAGAGCTTTGGCGAGGTGGAGGAAGCACCCGTTCCCCATCCGGCAGCCCGGGTTACAGGAAAAAAGGAAATGGGCGGGGGGGGGGGGAGAGTGTAGCCCCATCCCCAGGAATAGTCACTCAGCGCGTCAAACGCACACAGCGACACCCAACTGTCCCCCTGAGACGCAGCCACGCGACACAGTTCCCCACTCACTGGCAATCCCCTAACCTCCACACACTCATACGTGGACACCCCCATGGTCATCCAGGGACATCACGTCCCCCGGGACATCCAACTCAGCCACACAGCTTCACAACACCGCCCCACGGGGACCCGTGGCACAGTCGCCCAGTTACCCTAACACACACACACACACTGTCCCATAGCCGCACAATGCTCTAATAACACGCAACACAACACACACACAGCCACGTGGATGTGCAGACACACAGATACATAAAGGAGAGGACCCCACGCCCGGGGACCCCCGGACCCACGGACAGGCATGGGGCCACCTAGCTGCACAGACCCGCGAATGCACCCCCCGGATTCCCGTGTTGACTCGTTTGAGAGCACAGGGGCCCCCAAACGCACCCCTCGAGTGAAGATGCCACTGACACCGGCGGACCGGACACCGGAACCCTCAAGTGCAGCTACCGGCGCTCGCGGGCCTGGGGCGCGCCCGGCCTAGACCCGGTGACCCCTCCCGGCTGGGACCGCGGCGGGGCTGGGGTCGGCCGGGGGGCGGGGCTCAGGCGGCGCTAGGGCCGGCCGGGTGGCTGCCCCTGCGCGGTGCCGAGAGCGGCCGCCCTCCCGGCTCCAAGTTCAAGGCGCCCGGCGGCGGCCGCTGCGCGCTCTCCGCCCCTCTCCGCAGCGGCCATTTTCCGCTAGCTGGCGCGCCGCGCTCGCCCGGGCCGGGGCAGCCCGCGGGGGCCGCCGCGACCCCCGCCCCGCACGGCCCCGTCGGGCGCCCCCTCCCTGGGCCCGGCTTCCCAGCCGGCTGCGCGCTTGGGGGTCTTGCGCCCGGAGCCGCGCCCTCCCGCCTACCTTCTCCCGCCGGGCCAGGGAGGGGGCGGAGGCCTGGCCTGGGGGGGGACCCTCTCCCGGGAGCCCCGCCCTCCCCTCCAACTCCATGGTGCCCGCGAGGGGCCCCCCACTTGGGGTCCCCCGCTGCGCCCCGCGCGCCAGCTCCGCCCCCAGCCGCGGGGGGGTTGGATTGGCGGGCGGGCGGGGGTCCCGGGGCGGCGGGTGTGTGTGGGGGTCCCCGCATCGAGCCCCTCCCCCGGGCGGCCCCCGCCCCCTGCCCCCCCAGACCTCTCAACTTTCGCCCGGAGCCCACGCACCACCCCAAAAACTCCCCGGGCGAAAACGAAAGTGGGGGCGGCGACGTACCATGGCGCTGCTGCGAGGAGGCGAGGCCGGCGCCGGAGCGAGCGCGCTCGGTCCCCGGCGAGGGGGGGCCGGAGGCGGCGGGAGGAGGCGGCGAGGGAGGGCGCGCGGGGGAGGGAGCGAGCGCGCGAGGGAGGGGGCGCGCCGTGCCCGCCCCCCCGGCCCAGGACCCTCCCCTCGGCCCGCCCTCCCCCCGGTCCCGCGCGCCGCCCGCGCCTCAGGCCGCTCCGCGCCCCGGCCCCGGCTCCGGCGGCTCTGGCTGCGGCTCCATCCCCGGCCCGGCCCGCGCGAGGGGAGGCCAGGCGAAGGGCCGCGGCGGCGGGTCGTGGGGCCCGGGTCGGGCTCGCTGCGGAGGGAGCGGATCCACCTTCACGGCGCGCGCGCGCTCACACACACACACACACACAGATACACACACACGCAGACAGCTGGGGACACTCGCGGCCCGGGCCTCCTCGACTCCGACACCGACACACAACGCACACCGACGCGCCTGCGGCGTGTTACAGACACACACAGTCTGCGGGTGTCACCTAGATACACCGGGGCCCACGCTCACAGCCGCTGCGGTTCTTGGACGCACACCTCCTGCAGGATGCCACGAACACAGACTCACACTCACAACCTGCGGTGTCACCCAGACAGACACACGGGGACCCACATGTTCACAGCCTTTGGGGTGTCATCCAGACACCCACAGCCTCCACGCTGTCACATACAGACTCACAGCCAGCAGGGTGTCACTCAGACACGCACACAGATTGACAATCGTAGAAAGACATTTCAGACCGCGGACTGAGCCACACGCCGACCCCCCCAGGACCCCTCCCCCAGGCCATCGCAGCAGCCACCCTTGCCCCTGAGTGCAGGTGTCCCGGATACACAGACACAAACACGCACAGCGGGGAGACGGGACAGATGGGGACACAGACAGAGACTAGGACACTGAGGGTGACAGACCTGGGGGGCAGGGGTTCCCTGGGGGTCCCGCAGGGGCTCCAGGCGGGGCGGGGGGCGGGGAGCGCGCGCGGCGGCTCGGTAGGTGTGGGGGGGAGCGGGCGCCCCCTCCCCGGGTCGGGATTAAGGGAGAAGCCGCCGCAGCGGGGGGAGGGGCCGGGCTGTGGAGGGTCAGCGCCCCCGCCCCTGCTGCACGGGCTGCTGCGGGCTGGGAAGCCGTGCCGCAGCGCCCCCGCCCCCCACCACGCGCTCTCCCGCAGTCCCCCCTCCTCCGGCAGCCGCAGAGTAGGCACCGCCCCCTTCTCCCCGCCCCCTCTCGGGCTCTGCGTCTGGCGCAACTGGGGGACGACGGGAGGGGGGCTTGCCACGACCTGGTGGGTTGGAGGAGGTTCTGCTGCCGTCCTTCTGTCTGGGTTTCCCCCTGCCTGCGACCTCACTTCCCCCCAACTGGGGCTCCAGGGTTCAGGGACCCCTTTGAGGAGGTGGTTCTCAGCTCCCCCAGGGAGGACGCCAGGGTTTGGGGCGGGGGCAGGCAGCACCCCGGGAGCAGAATCAGGCCCTGGACCGCCCTTCTGGAGCCATGGCTGACTCTGGGGTCTTCTGGAAGTTAATTCTGTGTGTTGTTGGGCACCCCGGGGGCCGGAAAATCTCAGGCAAACGGTGGTTAACAGCAGCCCTGCCTACATAGTAGGTGTTCAGTATGTAGCCAATATCTCAGGCGTCCAGGGAGCGTTCGCTCTGGGACGCTGAGGTTTTCCGGCTTCGTCTGCACATTCCTTTCCCCATTTTTAAGAAGAGAAAGGTGAGGCCCAGAGAGGGGGAGCTCCTCAACCAGCACGTCAGAAGCCCAAGGGTCCTAATCCTAACGGCTCTTCCAGGGTGCTTTGCAGGTGAGGGGGGGAGGTTCTGGAGGTGGCCTCCCCTCTCACAAACCTGAAGCCAAAAGGAGCCAGGGCGGATACACCGGCTCTGGCTCCGGAGAAGAAAGGGTCAAGAGGATAGAGACCCCCTGCTCTCAGCTCGACTCTAATCGGCCTCTGTTAATCCCCGGCTTGAACCCTCAGCTCCTCCCCTGCCTCAGGGAATTAGGTACCTGGGAGGAGAGGCGAAGGTGGGGGGATTCGGGTCCAGATGGCAGTAGTGGGGGCACAGAAGCTGCCCCCCACCCATCATTTTCCCCACAAGGCCACCCCTGGGCCTGCAGGCATAGAGTTAAATGCTTTACACGAGGCTACGCATTTACCCTCATAGCAGCCCCATGAAGTGGGTGGTGCTATTACCTTTTTAAAAAAATTTTTATTGGCACGTAGTTGATTGTTATTACCTTTGTATCCCCATTTCACAGATGAGGAAACTGAGGCTCAGACTGGTTTAGACTCTTGCCCAATTTTACCCAGTCGGTAAGTGATGATTGATGGTCCGGAGGACACTTTCCTGACAGTGAATCTCCTGATTTTGGCTTCTTTTGCGAGAATCTCCCAAATTATCAAGTCCTGGTTCTTCCCTCTATCTATCTATCTCTTTCCTCTCACATTTTGCTATAAGCAGCGAGAAGAAACGGGGCTGCACCTTCGACACTTGACTGGAAAGTCCCCTCTGCTAAATATCCAAGTTCATCACTTACAAGTTCTGCTTTCTGTATAACTGTAGGACACAACTCTGCTAAGTTACTGCCACTGTATATAAAAGATCCCCTTTCTTCCAGATGTGTTGGCTTACATTTCTTCCACCGTAGAACATTCCCAAAAGACAGACTGATTAGTAAACATATAAAAAAATGTCAAAATGTCCAGGCTTACAGAGACCAAAGAAAGGATAATGAACAATGAACAATGAGAACCTACCATGCTTTGGCAGCCATCAAAATCAGTAAAGATTTCTAAATTGATAAAACCCAGTGCTGGTGAGGATGTGGTAAAACAGGCGTTTTCATAAATTGCCTGGAGGTAAATGTGTATATGAACTGGGAAAGCAGTTTGGCAGGCATGGCAGAGGCCTAAGCCAAGTTCAAACCTTACGGTCCAATTTCCAGGAGTCTATCCTTAACTTGGGAAAAGGTATGTATGCCCCTAATCGCCATAGACTTGTGAAAGTTGCTATAAATCAGTGTTTCTCAGCCTTTTTTTCATTATCCCCCAAGTTGTTTTAGACATTTTTTTCCTAATCACCCCTTATGAAATTTTAATACCCAGATATACTGAATATTTGTTTATAGACTGTATGTATATCTGCGTTTTGTACATTAAAAGAGTAAGATTTTTTTTCACCGCCCCAAGAACTGATTTTTGTCCTTGCTGAGAATGCATGCTATAAATAATGGTATAGCCTTCTGATGGGATTATACAATCCTTTAAAAAAAAGTTTCAGTATGAAAAAGGCAGCTACCCCAAAAGAAAATGTACAAAAAGCACGCAAACAATGAAACACGGGTGGCCAATGAGTGCGTGAAGAGATGTCCAACCTCATTAAGGATCAAGGAAATGCATGACAAAGCCACATCAAGGCCCCATTATCATTGCCCCAAATTTAAAACGTCCAACAATACCAAATGATGGAGAGGCTGTGGGTACACAGGGCTCTTCCACACTGCAACCACTTTGGAAAACAGACTGATATTAATGACAACACCGAACATTCATGTGCCACATAACATAGCCTTTCCTCGCCTAGTTACATATCCACAAGAAACCCTGGCTTTTTGCCCCAGGAAACATGCCACAAAATCATCATTACTGCGCTGTGAAGAAGGCGGACACCCAGAAACAACCCAAATGTGCTCATCGCTGAGAGAATAGAGAAGTGCATTGTGGGAAATTCATCCAGTGGCATGTTAATCAGTAGCCACAGTGGTGTTCTCAGCCACAGGCAAACAGTAAGGATAGACTTAGCAACATTACATGGAGTGGAACAAAAAACTCCCAAATATTGGACACAGCATGAGTCCCTCTTTACGAATTCAGAGTAACTAAAATGAGACAACATTTTGGGGAAATATATATTTGAGATACAATTATTTTCAAGAAAAGAGAGGATTCAGGAGTATGGTTAACTTTGGGGAGAGGAGCCCAGAAAGTAGGATGGGGGAGAAGCACTTTGAGGTGTGAGTTATTGTGAAAGTTCTGTTTACCCTGGTGGTATTTATTCTGAGGATTTGGGTATTTATTATTTTAGCAAACATTTAAATTTACTAATAAATGGAACAATGATAAGTGCAAGTCGTGAGTCAGACTGGGATTAAACTCATGCCAGCATCTAAAGCCCAAATAAACAGCTAAATCACGAACTCAAAATTAGGATGTTCTGGGAACACTGTCAACTCCATGTCAGGGGAGGGGAGGCTGTCTGTATGGTTCACAGCTGTGTCCCTGACACTGAGAACAGTGCCTGGTACATAGTAGGTGCTCAATACATATTTGTTGAATAAGTGAAAGTCTCAGAGGGACAACGCCTGTTTAAAATCCCATTTTTAAAAAGAATCATATGTGTGTGTATCTTAAATCTTTATATACATATAAAATGAATCATAAAATTTATGTGTACTAAATATGTATTGTGTAGTATATATTATGAACACATGTATAATTATTAAATATTATATAATTTATATTTGTACATTATATAATATGTGTATATGTTAAATGTATATTTAAAAGAATCACACACACACGCACCAGTGTTCCTCAACCACAGCACTGATATGAGCTAATCTCCAAGATCCTTTATTATGCAGAGGGAAAAAAAAGAAAACCCAAATTGCTGAATGATAAAGACATGATAAAGACATGCGTCCAACAGTTACATAAGAACATGAAGAAAGCCACACAGATAGCCACACCTGTGCGTAGGTGATATGCTTAGCCCCATTTTTACAGATGTGGGAACTGAGGCCCAGAGAGTTACTTACTGGCTACCCAAAGTCACTTACTACTCAGCTCTGTGTCTAGCACAAAAGCAGACACAGACAGTAAGTAAACCAATGGGCGTGGTCAAGTGTCAATAACATTCTTTTGTGTCTGGCTTCTTTCACTCAGCATAATTATTTTGCAGCTCATCCATATTGTTCCATGTACCAATAGCTTATGCCTTTTTATCTCTGGCTAGTATTCCCTTGTCCAGATGTGTTAACCTTGTATCCGTTCACCTGCTGAGGGACATCTGAGTTGTTTCCAGTTCCAGACTATTACAAATCAAGCTGCTACGAACCTCCGTGCACAAGCCTTCTTAGGAACATTTGCTTTTGTTCCTCGTGGCGGTAAATGTCTGGCAGTGGAATGAGTCGTATGCTAAGTGCATTTATGTCAAAGTCTTTCATGGCCATAGGCTTTCATTTCTCTTGGACAAAGACTTAGGAGTAAAAGCTGGATCCCACGGTGGTAGGTGTGTGTTTTAACTTTTTAAGAACCTGCCAAACTATTTTCCAAAGTGGTTGCACCATCTGACACGCCCTCTAGAGGGATGGGGAATTTCAGTTGCCCCACATCCGGTGGCCAAGACTGAACAAACAGAGGAGCAGATGCATCATTGCAGACCTGGTGAGCGATGGGGAGAGTGCCAGTCAGATGGCAGCAGGGTGGGGGAGTGGGGAAGGTGAGGGATAAATCCAAAGCTTGCTGGATTCTGCAGAGCCCTGCTGGCCCCGCCCCCCTTCCCAGGCCCAAGGGAAAAGCAGCTACTGGTTTGGGGCAGGGCCCCCAAATCCACACCTGGATTCTACCCAAGGGTCGTCACTTCCCTGTCTTGGCAGAAATGGCCAGTTCTCCTGGCTAATCTCAGAGTCCAGGGCCTGCCTTTGGGAGGCCTTAGGTGGGGCTCAAGCATCAAACGCCACGTTGGCCCTAAGTGATCTTCAAATATATCCAGTGAGGACAGTTTGCCAGTGAACCAATGGAATCTTTGAATCCTTGTCCCCTCTGCTGTAAGGACTGGGCTTCTGGGTCTCTACCTCAAGGAACGAGGAGAGCGGCCCAAGGCACAGACAGGAGTCACCTAGCCTGGGTTCAAATCCCAGCAGTGTGACCCTGGGCAAGTCACCTCATATTTGCTGAGCCTCAGTTTGCCCATCTGTAAAATGGGGGAGGGGAACACAGTGGTCATACCGAGGATGAAATAAGTTGATATTTCCCAAGTGCCTAGAATAGGACCTAGCACCCAGTGAATGATGGAGGGCGTTTGTTGCATAAAAACAAACGAGCTTGAGACACGAGGCTGTCCACTGCAGCTCTGCCTTAGCAAATAGGAACAACCTAAGTGCCCAGCCGCAGGGGATTGTGGAGGAGATGGCATAGGATGGGGGAGTAAGGCAGACTTTCAAGAATCCTCAGTGGTGTGGGGAAAAAGCTGGAGATTAGACGTTGACAGGGGAAAAATAGCCCAGATTTAATAACAGTAGTGGATACACCTGGACCAAGCTCATTGTGTGCCCACTGAAGTTCAGAGGAAGCCAGGGCTTGCAAACATTTTCAGCAGAGAGCCATAGAATGACTCTTTTCAGCCTTGCGGGCCAGAGGGTCTCTGTTGCACCCACTCAGCTCTGCCCTTGTAGTTCAAAAGCTGCGTTGGACAACATGTCAACGGATGGACATGGCTGGGTGCCAATAAAACTATATTGACAAACACCAAAATGAGAATTTCACATAATTGTCACAAAATATTATTCTTTATGATTTCTTTCAACCACTTAAACATTCTTAGCTCAATGGCTGAACAGAAAAATCTAGTCCCTGGGATGTGGTTTGCCGATCTCTGCATTAACTCATTTTTACAGCTCCGAGTGGAAGGTACTGTCATCATTCCCATAGTATAGATGAGGATGCTGAGGCACAGAGAGGTTGAGGGAGTTGCCCAAGGTCACACAGCCAGTGCGCCTTTTCAATGTTTCTGCAGGAGGTGTTATTCTAATGGAGGGGCGAGGGGTCCAGACTTCCCAACAGAAGCGATTGTCCCCACTCTCTCAGCCTTCACACGGTCCCTCTGCAAAGCATCATTATTCCCCTTTGAATCCTCCAGGACCCTGGGAGGTTAGCCATAGCAGGTATCGTTATGCCCATTTTATAGATGAGGAAATTGAGGCCCAAGGGTGGCCCTGAAGCCCTAATAACAGCTTACATTTTGTAGGCAGCCATCTCCGGCTATTATGCTATTTCACGCACAAACAGCCCTCGGGGTCGGCAGGAAAACCCTTATTAGATTGTGTGATAGAAGAGGCATCATTTAGACCTAGGGAAGGAAATGACTTACCCAGGGTCACACAGCGGGTAAGCTGAGTGACCAGTGGGCCTCTCAGTGCTGGCGCTTTTCCATTATTGCTAGCGCCTATGTGGCTCTCTCCTGTTCAGTGTGTGTCTCCAGTGATGGGGGCCAGACGCCTGACCTTTGTATTTTTTGCCTTGTCTCCATCCACAGGCCTTGGTTTCAGCCTGGCACAAACTAGATGCCCAGGGCTGAAACATGGATGAGGCCAGTAGAGGCACTTATAGAGGGGTGCAATATTTAAGGGGGCACCAAAAGCTCAATCATCAAGAAAACTAATCTGTTAAAGCAGCTGCAGAAAATCTGTGACAAACAAAATGTCATGTTTAAATAAAGTCACGATTGATATTACTGATTTTTTTTTTTTTTTTTGGCCTCAGGCTCCAACCTCAGGTCTCTAGGCCCAGGGGGACGGAAGACCAGATCCGAGGTGGCCTGGGGAGACCCTGAGATGGATGGGAAGGGCATTCAGGCAGAAGGAACAGCCTAAGTAAAGGTGTGGAAGCAGCAAAGCCCGTTGAGCAGTTAGTGGGAGATGGGACAGCAGCCGGGGTTGGGGGTTGGTTGAAGGCCAGGTCTGCTGTCCTTCGAGGAGGCCACCCCCTTTTCTGAGAAGGTGGCGCAGGCAGAGGATAAGTGCCATTGTCCCTTCCCGCCAGCCCCCTCCAGCTGCCGAGCGCAAGGCCAGGAGCGTGATTCAGAGTGAGCCGGGCCCAGGCTTAGCTCCAATCCCTTCCTCCTGCCAAAAACTCTCTCTCCTCCTTTGGATTCTGTTGGAAAAAAAACAAAAAACAAAAAAACCTCTCCCTCCCCCCACCCCCCAACTGCTGCCGGGAGGAATTTGACATGGCAGCGGGCCCAGGCCTCCACCCTCCCCACAAGGCTGTCTTCTGCCAACCATGACGTGGCCAAACCGGGGGACCCTCCGAGGATGGCACCCCCCCAAACCCCGGACGCAGAGGCACTCCCTGCACCGGCGATCCCTCCAGGGGGGCTGCGGTGCCCCTCCAAGGCTCAGCCCAGCACCCCACTCCCTGCCAGGCCTGAGACCATCTGTTCATCATCGAAAACCTCAGCACCGGGGTTTGCTTGGCAGAGATTCTAGAGCTGCGGGGCAGGGACCGTGGGCCCAAATACAGGAGCGGAGGGCTTGCCCCGGCCTCAGCGCCCCCCAAGGTGAGCCAAGCTGGGCTTCTGGGCCGGATGGGGGGTCGAGACCCCTACACACGTCTGCACACACCCACATGGACCCGTTTCCTCGGTTCCCTCCCGGGAATCGGGCCAGAACTGAGTCCCAGCCAGCCGCCTAGCAAGGCCGCGCCAGGCCGCCAGGCCACGAAGCCTTCCCACAAACACAAACACAGCCCTCCCCGATTACTCCCCCTCCTCTAATTCAAAAAGCAAATCCTGTGGACAGCGGAAGTGGCTGACGGCTGCTGGAGGGGGCTGCGCTGCTGCCAGCGCATGGGGGGCCCTGTCCAGACTCTGGAGCGCTGGGGGGCCCCTGCCTGGTTCTTCTCGCCACACCTGCCGTTCCCTCTCTCGGCCCAGCGAACCCCGGGGGCGCCCCCAGGGCTGGCGGTGGTGGGGAAGGGGTGGGCTGGAGGGGATGGACAGGGGCTGAGCTGGAACAGTGCAGGGAGGGGGGTAAAGATAATTAAAGTCTTCTTTCATTAATTCATCCGTTAACATTTATAGAGTACCTCTTGTGCCAGGCGCTGTTCTGGGCACTGAGGTTGCCATAGGGAACAAAAAAGGCAAAATTCCTGCCCTCATGGAGCTGATGGTGCAGTGGGGGAGACAGATGGGGAGCAAGATGTGGAAGGAGATGTCAGGTGGTGACAACACAGAGAAAAATAAAGAAAGGGAGAGAGAGGGAGGGGAAGTGGGGGGTCAAGCTTGGGGGTGCAATATAATAAGCTGAGACCTAAAGGAGGTGGAGGGGGAGACATGTAGGTGTCTGGAGGGAGAGTGTTCCAAAGGGCACAGCACATGCAAAGGCCCTGGGCAGGGCCATACCTTGTGCGATGGAGGAACAGCGGGGAGGCCTATGTGTCTGGAGCAGAGTGAGCGAGGGGGAGAGAGGGAGGAGGGGAGGGCAGGGAGGGGACGGGGCAGGTCGTGCAGGGCCTTGTGTGTCCCAGGAGGACTTGGATCTTTACTGGGAGGGAGGTGGGAGCCCTGGAGGGCTGTGGGCAGAGGAGGGGCGGGGCCTGACTCAGGTGCTCACAGGGGCCCTCTGGCTACTGCGTGGAGGACTGACTGAGGGCACGGGTGGGAGCTGGGGACCAGGATAAGGGGATGTGCTGGTCCAGGTGGGTGGTAATGGGGGCTGGGCTGGATCAGGTGAAGGCTGTGTACCCACCATGTACCAGCTACCTTGCTGGAACCTTCCTTTACCGTCATATCAGCTCCCTAGGTAGATATTATCACTCCCCAATTTGATGAATGAGGAGATTATGGCCCAGAGAAAGGAAGGACCATACCCCAAATCCCAGTCCTTTGGTGTCACAACACATCTTCCCACTGTCTAAAGATCTCCAGGGCTCCGTTGCCCTCAGGATGACTAAAGTCCTCCCCGCGGCCCACAAGGCCCTGCACGGCCTGCCCCGTCCCCTCCCTGCCCTCCCCTCCTCCCTCTCTCCCCCTCGCTCACTCTGCTCCAGACACATGGACCTCCCAGCTGTTCCTCCAACATGCCAGGCCCGGTCCTGCCCCAGGGCCTTTGCACGGGCTGTTCCTCTTCCCAGACTCCTCTCCTTCAGTGTGGCTTTTCCTCCCCATCTGCCTTGCTCATCTTCACCTGCTCACTGCCCAGCACGTGGCAATTGATCAGTGTGTTTAGTGAATGAATTACTGAACTTTTACGTATAATTCTGGCTTTGATAAGGTGATAACAGCCCTGGGGCACATATCTGAGCAAGGAGCTCCCTCAAACCAACCCTGAGGCCCCCAAATTAAGAAGCACCAGCAAAGGGATGTCTGTAAGGGACCCAGAGTGTTAGATATGGGGGACCAAATGGACCCACCCCCACCCCTTCATTGGGCCAATGGGCTTCGCTTGGAGATGGGGCCTGACTCTTTGTGACATTCTCATTGGTCAGCACGTACCCAGCTGTGTCCTGATAGGCCACACAGCAAGGTGCAGTCTCTGATTGGGCCCTTCTTCCCCACCCCCCACCCCCCCCCCCCCCCCCGCTCCACCGCCGCATCCACATGCCTCGGTTTCCACCTTTTGTGCTGGTGCCCAGTTCTGAGTTGCTTTTTCTTTCCTGGCGGTGCCCACGGGGCCGAGGCAGTGGCACTGCCCAGGCATGCCGCCCTTAGATTTTGCAACTGTGGCATGTCTTAGGCTCCTTCTGCCAGTTCCTGGAACCCTGGCATGGCCGGTGGCGTTGACTGTCCACCTCTCCCCGGGTGGGACCAGAGTCCTGCGCAGCGCGGGCGCCTGGGGCAGCAGCAGTGGCTGGCCCCACCCTAACGTGCTGTGCGCCCTCTCTGAGCCTGAATTCTCTCTTCTGCTAAAGGAGATCTCTGAACGTGAGGGTGCTAATGAGGCCATGGAGGTTCTCAAGGGGGCGGTTCTGCCCTCCAGGGGACACTGGACCATGTCTGAGGACATTTGTGGTTGTCATGACGGGTCGGGGGAGAGGGATGCTGTTTATCACCCACAGTGCCCAGGACAACCCCACAGAGAATGATGCGACCCCAAATATCCACAGGGTCCACGGGGGTAGAATCTCTGCAGGAGAGGTCTAGGCGTTTTGGAAACTGAAAAACATTGTGTGTAAGAAAGTGGCTGCCTGAACATCACGATTTACTCAACAAGTATGTATTTGCCTGCTGCCTCAGGCCAGGCCCTTATAGGGTGGACTTCACTGATCCTTCTGACAGCTATGGGAGGCATGGACAACAAAAGCACGACAGGTTTATCAAGCACCTACTCTGTGCCAGGTACCTCCCATGCCTCTTCTACATGTGACTCCATCTCGTACACACACATCCCCCATCGATGGGCCCATTTCTCCTCAACCCATTTCACAAGAGTGCAAACCGAGGCACCTACCCACAATCACACACTGAGCCCGAGACCAGCTCAGGCTCCCTCCGCCTCACTGCCCTGGTCCTGTCCTGGGCTCTCTGTCCTCTGCCCTGTGACCACTGGGTCTGCTTCTCCAGGCTGCCCTGGGCTTCACAAGAGTGCACAATTCGTGGGCCTGTGGTCCAGTTCACCCCCCCGCCCCCGACAATGGTCGCTTCCCTGGGACACAGAGCCTCCTCTTCACCTATCCAGAGGTCGGTTCCCAGCGTCCATAGCTGAAATCTATTCTTATTAGTCAGCCTGGGCTCTGCTACTCGTTAAATGCTTTGGGTAGCACTGCTGCCTGCAGTGTAGACAGACTTGCTCACTTGTATCATAATAGGAATATCAATAGCCGATATCAACCAGCGCCTGCTGGGGGCCCGACCCTGTGCTAAATCTTTTACACACTCAATGCAGGGATTCTCAAAGCCACCCTATGAGGGGGTGTAGTACTATTGCCCCCACTTTACAGATGGGGAAATTGAGGCCCAGAGAAGAGCAGGTCTGTTTCAGGGCTCTGTGGCCCCATGCGACATACAAGTTCCCAGGTCACTTCAGACTTGCACCCCTGTTTCTGCCGACCTGGGCCCTCCCTAGCCCTTCACCCCAACCCTCCCAGAATGTGGGAGGTGCTGCTGTTGACCTGCTCAGGGTGCAGCACCCCCACCCCAACCCCCGGCTTCTCTGGGCTCATCTCTGCAGCCCTCCAAAGAGCAGGGAAGGGAAGCAAAGCAGCAAGAGAGACTGGGGCTAGACACCTGGTAGCACTTCCTGGGTTTGGAGACCCAGGGAACAGGAAATTTACCCCAAATTTCTCCCCCTCTGGACACATTTCACGCCCTTGAAAGTGGAGCAGAGCGAAGAGCAGGTAAATGATGACCCTCCTGGACGAGACAGGGAAACTGTGGCTCCGACGATGTGAGCCCTTGCCTGTGGGCAGGGGGACTCCTGGCTGGCTGGCGAGCTGTATCCCTGAACGCTTTGAAATTCTCCAGACGCCTTGGCTCTGGAGTCGGGCTGAGCTGGGTTGGAATCCCGCTTTTGCCACATGCTTGCCCGGTGACTTGGAGGGGCAGCTTGCCATGTGTGGGGACAGCGAGAAGACCATGGAATGTGGCGGCCGGAGTCAAGCCCAGCCCTCCACGGAGGCGATCGGGGAAGGCCTCCACCCAGCGCCTTTGCCGGAGGGCCTGGCGCAGGTAGGTACCTGGGTGTAGGCTCGGGCACTGCCTGGAACTCTGAAACCTGCCCACACACGCCAGCCCTGGGCCCAGCCTCCGAGGTCCTGCTCATGTCTCTCTGGCATCTCTCCTTCAGTTGGAGAAACTGAGGCCGGATCTCACGGGGTGGGAGTTGCTGAGCCATCCAGGGCAGGCGTGGGGACACTGCCCACCTGGCCCCCAGTACTAACCAGCTTAGGCGTCTCCCACTGTCACGTGGGAACTCGGACAAGTTGCTTCCGGTTTCTGGGCCTCAGTTTCCCCATCTGTCCCGGAGGAACTCACTGACGTGCATGGTAGGGGCCACTGCAGGGAAGAGAGCATCCAGTTCCGTGCAACAATGGGAGTGGGAGTGGCACTGCTAGGGTCTGGAGGCTCAGACCCTAGCATTGCTGCTCACAGATGGCGTGGCCTCAGGCAGGAGGCATCCTTGCCTCAGTTTGCCCATCTGTAAAATGGAGACAGTCATATGATGGCCGTGGTTGCCATTATTTGCAGGCTGCCCTGCTGGCTGGAGGAGTGTCCCCACAGATGCCCCCTCATGTCCCTTGAACAGGGCTGGGGTCTCCTCTTTCCACCGTGGGTGCTCCCTCCCACCTCCTGCCAGCAGCTCAGAAAAGTCCTGCCAAATGGGAGGTTTCTTTCCCTTCCAGAAATCAGGAGGCAATGCCTGCTCCTCTAGATCTGAAAAGGGGGCTCCTTGGCCTTTGCCCTTTGCCCTCTGACCTGCAGCTGTGGGTTAGGAGGCAGCCAGTAAGCGATTTCCCAAGCGAGCAGCAAAAGGAGCCTGGTGATGGCCCCTGGCAGCCACGGTCACCCAGGTAGACATGCCACTTGAGGGGGTTGGCTTCCTGGGAGTGGGAGTCTCGGATACGGACTGGACTCCCTGGCTCTGCGGCCCCGGGGGTGGGGGCGGTGGGGAGAGGGCAGCTGGCATCCAAGGTGGGCCATAACCGCAGGAAGTCGGTTACAGAGGGAGAGAGTCGTTGGCACCGTGATTTCCGGCTGTGCTGCTGGGTTACGTAAAGGGGCAGAGCGGCAGGGTGGGGAGGGCGGGCACCCTGACATCGCCACCCACCCGGCCCATCTGTTGGAGGAGGGAAACAGAGGTTCAGAGCAGGGGTGGCCATGACTTGGAATCGGGCCAGGGGGACTGATGCCCTCAGCTCAGTTCTCCATCTCAGCCTCCCCTCCACTGGGCGCCAACTCCCAGCCCTGTCCTGGACGCACAGGGGAACCCAGCCTCAGTTTGCCCATCTGTGCAATGGGCCTGGCTTACGTATTTATTTATTGACTTATTTCTAGGTTCTAACTTTCTTTTTTCTCAACGATAAGAGACTTTTTAATTTATTTTAATTTTTCAGATGACCACCATACATTTATCCATCATTCCATGTAGATACAAAATTAAAGGAATAGAAAAAATTTTTTTCCTTATGATGAGAACTCTCAGGATTTACTCTCTTGACAGGCTTAGCTGAGGGGAGGTGGCCTCCCCACTTCACAGAGGGATGCACCGAGTCTTGGCGAGGGCCACCAGGGTCATGGGGATGGGGTCCCAGGGCCAGTCCCGGGCTGTCCTGTACCCACTGCCCCATGGTGGGGGTGGGCATCCCACCTCTTGGTTCATCAGAATGGTGACCGGCCCGCGTTAACTGACCACCTACTATGTGCTCGCTCCTTTCGTGGCCTTCTCTGCAACCTGGAGGTCAGGACCCCTACTTTCTGGAGGAGGAAACTGAGAGTGGGGTCAGAGCCTGACTTGGGTGCCCTTGCTCTGGGCCCTATGCTCCCGTCTCTCAGACACAGTGCATCCGCCATGCCCGCCCCTCCTCCCGGCACCCCTTCCACCACCTCGACCTGGCCTTGGGGAGTGGCAGAGGCTCCCACTTGGATCTTCACGGAGAAAGACGTGAGTGGCTGGGGTCGGGCTGCAGAGAGAGGCCTGGCCGGGAGCTCTGTTAACAGGGCGATTAAAGAATGACAGATGAGGGGAAAAGCCTGAAAGAATTAAGCCAACGAATGGAGAGGCTGGTTTATATAATCTCTAGTACAACGTGTCCTCTGGAGCCAGGATTAGGCGTTGGCATTTCCCAGGCAGCCCTGGGGGTCAGTGGTGGCACCCTGCTCCCTCTCTGCCCTGCCCCAGTGTCCGCCCTGGCCATGCCCCTCCCCAGTCCAGCCTTCCTGGACCCCTGCTGGGGGAAGCTCAGGGCTGGTGGGGCCGGTGCAGTTGGGAGGATGCCAACTCTGCCCAAGGAGGGCAGGCAGGTCCAGGAAGTGTGCCGCCCAGCAGGTCTGCTCCCAGGCCCTGCCTGCACAACTGGCTCGTGACCTTGGACAAACCCGAGACTTCACACTCTCTTCTGGGAAATGGGTTTTGCAGGGTTAAGCCGCGACTGGAGCATGGTACACGGTTGACACTAAATAATCCCAGGCCTTGGGAGGCCTTGTGTGGAACATGGGCTGTCCATACTGTCCATTGGCTATCAACACCACCAGTTGAAACAAAAGTAAAGTCTAACGATCATTTCTGTTTTCCTTATGGCACTCAGTGTCCCTCAACACTGTGTTCTTCTTCCTTTGTGGTCTCTCTCTCTCCCTGGAATTCCAGCTCCACAGGGACCTGGCACCCAGGAAGCACCCTGCACACATTTAGGGAGCGCTTCGTGTGTACTGCATAGCTGCTCAGGACCATGCTCTGTTCTGGGATGCTCACGTGGGCATCCCTCGGGAGCCTCACAAAACCAGGAAGGGCTGTTTTATTGTTCCCATTTCCCGGAGGTGGAAACTGAGGCTCAGAAAGGGAGGGTCAACTGCTCAAGCTCACCCGCTCAAGGTCACCCTGCAAAGAAACAACAGAGCTGAGGTTCAACTCCAGCTCCCTTTGATGTCCAAGAGTTGCTGCCCTGCTCCTCCTGGATCCAGGCGTCTGGGGGACCAAGGCTCAAGAATGCTTGGGGCGGCCAGGGATGCCTGGGCCTTTTTCTGCACCCACTTGTCAGACCTTGCAGGGAGCTGTGAGAGGGGTGGGCAGTGTCACTTTGGGGCGGTGGGGAACCTGTGTTGGGGGCCGTGTGAGCACAGTAGGGGGTAGAGAGTGCAGGGGGAGGGGAGGAGGAACCTTGACCCGATACACATCATGGCCATGGTACCCTGGTCCCCAGCAACCAGACTGGGGACCCAGAGTGACCCCAACCCCAGGAGGATGCGCTGCAGCCACTCAGCTGCCTGACTTATTTTTCCCGTAACGATTACTCAGCTCCGGGATCTGGGAGAAAGGTCAGGGCCTCGGCTGGCAGCAGTAACTGGACTGGATGAGGGAGAGACTGGAATTCCCAATCCTCCCAACTCCCGGGCTGGCTGCCCGCTGCCCCTTGCAGGTGTCTGATGTCCCCGGAGGCAGGGAGGGGGCAGTAGAGGCTCCTTATATGGCCCAGGCCGTCCCACAGGGTGGTCCCTGTGCTGGCTTACCCCATGATCCACTCCCTCCCATCCTGACCACCAGTCCCCAGCCTTTTCAGGAACCACACCCATCATAGTAACTGAATCTACTAGGAAGTTCTGGGGAACCCCCCACCCCGTGACTGGCACAGACCCAGGGAGAGTGAAATGGGAGAGGACAGGAGGGGTTCTGCCCCCCAGGACTTGCCAAGCAGGGCACGGCTTCAACCCTTCACCCTCTGCTCTGCACCCCCATCCCATGCCTCTATCTTCCTGAAATTGGGCATTTACCCAGTTTCCTCCACTGCTCACACCCTGTAGCATCCCTGCAGGCCTACTGTGTGTGGGGCACTGACCGGGCCTAGGTGGTTTCTAGCAGCTCAAGTTAGACCTCGGATCTTCATCCGACTCCAAGACCTGTGCATGTGAACATATCGTGGGCTCTTGCTTTGCTGCGGAGTAAGTGGGTTTCATGGGTCCCATTTTACAGATGGGGAAACTGAGAATCTGAAAGGTGAAGCCATTTGCCCAACGGGGGCTGCTGCAGCTCCTTTCTGGTTTCCTGGATTTCACTCCTGCCCCTACCCCATCCCATCTGTAAAAAGGCCCTCGATTTCTCCATGGTTCCCATCACCCTAAGAATAAAATCCCACTGTCCTCCCCACAGCCCACAAGGCCCTGCACGACCTGCCCCGTCCTCTCTCTGCTCTCCCCTCCTCCCTCTCTCCCCCTCGCTCACTCTGTTCCAGCCACACGGGTCTCCTCACTGTTCCTCCAAAACTCCAGGCCCAGTCCTGCCCCAGGACCTTTGCATGGGCTGTGCTCTTGGCCAGGGACATCTTTCCCCAATTTCTTCAAGGCTGGCTTCTCATCTTTCAGGACACTTTCTTTATGAGGCCTTCCCTCCCTTCTCCCCTCCCACTTGCTACCCACCTGTTTTTTGTTTCACAGCCTCCTCATTGTTAGAAGTTATTCATTTCTGTGTTTGTGCACATCTGTCTTGGTCACTGCTGTATCTCCAGTGCCCAGAACAGAGCCTGACACCCAGCACGGTTTGCTAAACATTTAGGCCAGTGGTCAGCAGACTACAGCCCAGGGGCCAAGTCCGGCCCACCACTTGTTTTTATAAATAAAGTTTTATTGGCACACAGCCATCCCATTTAGTTACATGTCATCTATGGGTGCTTTTATGCTGGAACTGCAGTGTTGAATAGCCATGACAGAGGCTGACTGGCCCACAAAGCTAAAAATATTGATTATCTACCCCTTTATAGAAAAAACTTGCAACCCCCTGCTTTACACTAACGGTTATATATAAACAGAACCAATGAAAACACTCAACCTGCCCCAGCTTCTGGTCCTGACTGTACCCTCATCCTCCCACAGTATGACTTTGGGAGTTCTCTTCCCTTCCCCGAGCCTCAGTTTCCCCAACTGTCAAATAGAGTAAGTGTCCATACCTCACCAACAGCATCCAATGGGGCAAGATGTTTAAAATAATCAAATGAGCCCATCAGAGAGATATGAGAGCCCAGAGGTGCATCCTCGGATATCTGCAGAGGTGATGCCTCAAGCCAACGAGGAAAAGACTTGGGTGGCTGGACCAACGGCATTAGGGAAAACTGGCTTGCTCCATGAGAAAACTCAAACTGGTTCCCTGGTTGATGTCACCTGCAGATGGATGCCCCCCAGATTAAAGACCTAAATGTGAAAGAAAAAACAGGAACATTGATAGAAGAAGATGTAGGAAAAGAACTTTAGGACCTGGGGGTGAGAAAGAACTTTTTTTTTTTTTTTTTGCAGTACGCGGGCCTCTCACTATTGTGGCCTCTCCTGTTGCGGAGCACAGGCTCTGGACGCGCAGGCTCAGCGGCCATGGCTCATGGGCCCAGCCGCTCCGCGGCATGTGGGATCCTCCCGGACCGGGGCACGAACCCGCGTCCCCTGCATTGGCAGGCGGACTCTCAACCACTGCACCACCAGAAGCCCCGAGAAAGAACTTCTTAAACAAAGCCTTGGAAGCACAAGCCAGAAGGCAAAGGATGTGTGAATTCCATGACATTAAAATTAAAGATTTCTGTCCAGTCAACGACACTAGGAACAGAGTGAATAGAGAGATGATGGGACAGGAGGAGAAATGGCAGGACCAATAGCTGGAGTATACAAGGAACTCCTACCCAGGGCTGCTGTATTGCATATTGCAGGGGAAGTCATTCTCACTCTAGTCTAATTGAGTTCTAAGACATCCCAGTGGGAATGTTTGCCCTGGAGGTGTGCAATACAGTGGCCCCGCTCCTCAAAACCATTACAAAAAGATGACACCCCTAGAGCAAAGTGGACAACGTGTGTGAACAGGCAACTTTCAGAAGAAAGCAGAAATGGTCAACCCAGGAGCAATGCAGAGTAGCACGGCTGTATCACTTTACACCTGTCTGAGGGGCAAAATGAGAAAGATGGATGATGCTGAGGGTTGCTGGGAGCCCACGTGTGTGTGTGTGTGTGTGTGTGTGTGTGTGTGGACTGCGGCAGCCCCCTGGGAAGCAGCCTGTCACTATCAGTTGACACGGGTAGGTACACACCTAATAGCAATGCTGCATCTATCCACCAGAAGGCACATATAGGAACGGCCATAGCAGCTTCACTCATAAAAACCCCAAAATAGAAACAACCAGAATGCCCATCCTTACTAGGACAGATGAAAAAAGTGAGGTATATTCATACAATGGAATATTATACAGTAAGGAGAAAGAACCATCCACATTTATAACAGGTTATTACGAGTCAAACTGTATCCTCCCAAAATGCGTACACAGGAGTCCTAAACCCCAGGACCTCAGAATGTGACAGTATTTTGAGATGGGGCCTTTACAGAGGTGATCAAGCTAAAAATGAGGTCATTAGGGTGGGTCTTAATCCAATATGCCTGGTGTCCTTCTAAAAAGGGGAAATTTCGGCAGAGATGTGCACCCAGGGAGAGGCCGTGTGAACATGAAGACAGACGTCTACAAGCCAAGGAGGGGGATGTGGAACAGATTCTTCGACGTGGCCTCAGAAAGAACCAGCCCTACGGACACCTTGATTTTGGACTTCTAGCCTCTAGAGCTGTGAGACAGCAAATTTGTGTGGCTCGAGACACCTGCTTTGTGACATTTTGTTCTAACAGCCCCAGGAAATTAAGACATGGGTGTTGGCACGCTGTGGCCTATGGATCAAATTCAGCCTGGGATGGTTACATTTTGTGATCCTTCGTCTAAATGTTGCTGTGCAAGGATTGTGTAGATGCCATTCACATTTGCATCAGTTGACTTTAAGTGAAGGACATGGCCCTCCAGGATATGGGTGGGCCGCGTCAAATCAGTCAAAGGACCTAACTGCAAACACTGAGGTTTCCTGGTGAAAGAAGGAATTCTGCCTCAAAACTGTAACACAGAAGTCCTGCCTGAGTCTCCAGCCTGCCCGGCCTACAGATTTCAGGCTCAAGGCTGCAACACTGCCTCATAACTGACTTTCCAGCATGCTGGCCTACCCTACATATTTCAGACTTGCCAGCTCCCGCATGGCATGAGACAACTCCTTAAAATAATTATCTTTATTTCTACATCTATCTGTCTATGTCTACACACACACACACACACACACACACACACACCCTATTGGTTCTGCTTCTCTGGAGAACCCTGACCAATACACAGCCCATCCCTGGCTATTATAAATAAAGTTTTATTGGCACACAGCCACACAGTCACTCATGCATCATCTTTCCAGGCATATTACCTATACATGCAACCTAACAAAATACATTTTCAATGACACATAGATGTAAAAAAGACACACGTTGAACACTTGAGACGTTTGCCTATGGAGGGACAGTAATAGGAAAAAAGGATAGAAATACAGAGGTAAATAAAACAAAACAAAAAAAGGTGGGAAACAGAAAGGAAACCTTCAGGAACGTGAGAACGTGTATCAAAGCGTTAAGGCAGGTCTCCCGGTCATGTGCTGCCCTCTCGCGGGACCCATAAGCATTGCAGCCTTTATCACTTGGTTTGTCCTAAGAGATGGTTGCCCATCAACAGCCAAAGCAGCTTGCTAAGGACTGAAGTCAACTGTATGGATGCACACTTAAAAAAAAAAAAAATTGTGGTAAAAGATATATAACATAAAGTTTACCATGTTAACCATTTTTAAGTGCACAGCTCAGTGGCATTAAGCACATTCACATTGTCGTACAACCATCCCCACCATCCATCTCCAGAAATTTCTCATCCTCCCAAACCGAAACTCTGTTCCCTTTAAACACTGACGTCCCACCCTTCACCCCAGCCCCTGGTCCCCACCATCTACTTCCTGTCTCTATGGATTTGACTCCTCTAGGGACCTCACATGAGTGGAATCAGACACTTTGTCCTTTTGCGTCTGACTTCTTTCACTTAGCATCACATCTTCAAGGTTCACCACGTTGTAGCATGTGTCAGAATTTCCTTCCTTCTTAAGACTGAATAATATATTTCATTGTATGGATGGACCACATTTTGTTTATCCATCATCTGTCGACAGACACTTGGGTTGCTTCCACCTTTTGGTTGTTGTGAATAATGCTGCTATGAACATGGGGTGTGCAAATAGTTCTTGGTGACTCTGCTTTCGATTCAGTTGGGGATGCACCCAGGAGTGGAATTGCTGGGTCATATGGTGATTCCATGTTTAATTTTTTGAGGAACCACCATCCTCTTTTCTGCTGACCATGGTTTCTATAAATTAGTCTTCTCCTGAGGCTAATTTTGGTTGTTGCCAGTGTTTGTTACCACAAACAATATGGTGCCAAATACCTTTACACACGTATCTCTGCAGACATGGAGGACATATTGCAAGAATTGGAAACGTGGTGTTAAAAGGTGTTTGCCGGGTTGAGGGGAAAGGTAAATTATGAGTTTGTGATTAACATATACACACTACAGGGACTTCCCTGGTGGTGAAGTGGTTAAGACTCTGCACTCCCAATGCCGGGGGCCCGGGTTTGATCCCAGGCCAGGAAACTAGATTCCACATGTGTACCGCAACTAAGAGTTTGCATGCCGCAACTGAGGAGTTGGCGAGCCGCAACTAAGGAGTCCGCCTGCTGCAACTAAGACCTGGTGCAACCAAATAAATAAATATTTTTTAAAAACCATATACACACTACTATGTATAAAATAGATAACCAACAAGGACCTACTGGATAGCACAGGGAACTAGACTCAATTTTTTATAATAACCTACAAGGAAAAAGAATCCGCAAAAGCCGCGGAGCAGCTAAGTCCTTGCACCACAACTACTGAGCCTGTGCTCTAGAGCCGGTGAGCCACAACTACTGAGCCTGGGCGCCTAGAGCCCGTGCTCCGCAGTAAGATAAGCCAACCGTAAGGAGAAGCCTGAGCACCACAACTAGAGAAAGCCTTTGCACAGCAATGAAGACCCAACGCAGCCAAAAATAAATAAGTAAAATAAAATAAAATAAAAAAGAATCTGCAAAAGAATATATACATAACTGAATCACTTTGCTGTACACCTGAAACGAACACGACATTGTAAATCAACTATACTTCAATTAAAAAGAAATTTTCTTAAAGATGTTTGCACTTTAAACTTTGGCAGATGCTGTAATACCAAATTGCCTCTAAAAAATGTATGTTCTCCCAAGTAATACACAAAAGAGCTTGCTTCCTTACTGACGTTTTGGGCTGGACCATTCTTTGTTGGGGGAGGGGCAGGCATCCTGTGCATTGTCGGATGTTGAACCCCATCCCCTGACCTCCTCCCGCTAGATCCTAGTAGCCTCCTCCCCTTAGTCATGACAATCAAAAATGTCTTAAGACATCGCAGAGTATGCTCTGGGGTCAAATCACTCCTGGTTGAGAACAAGTGCCCCATGACTTACAATGCAGCATACAAGAAAACTTTAGCTTTTTAGCAATCCAAATGATAGAAATCCCATTGTAGCTTTATTGTGAATGTCTCACGCTATAAAGTCAAACATCTTTTCACAGATTTTGAATCCATTTTTATTTCTTTCAGGTCTTTTCTGTGATGGTCCGTTCATATCCTTTGTATCTTTTTTCAGTTGGTCTTTTCTTGTTGATTTGTAGGCACTCTTTACATATTTGTTGTTTGGCAAAAATCTTTTGCAAGTATGTGCAAATATTTCTCTCACATTTGTTGTTGATTTTGGGGCCTTTTTGCCCTCCATGAAATTTTATTTTTTATGTAATAAAACATAACATTTCTTTTATGACTTCAGGGGACTTTGTGCTTGCTTAGAAAGGCCTTTCCACTCTGATCCTATAAACAGTTTCTCCCATATTTTCTTCTAGTACTTTTGTGTTTTAATTTTTTTATGGCTTCACTGTTAACCCATTTGTAATGGATATTCCTGAAAGACATAGTAGAGGGAGGCAATTTAAGTTTTCTTCTCCAAGGCTTAAAAAATCGTCCTTCCCCCTCACAGGAGCCACCTGAAAGAGCTCCAATGTCAAAGCCAAAAAAGTCAAAGCAAAAAAATGAATAATGCAGTATCATATGATAAACTAGAACCTAATATTAACATGTCATCAGTCCATACTGATCATAATAAATGAATTAATAAATAAATAAATGGAGGAGATGAGAACAATCTTCCTTGCAGAAGAGTTTTACATAATTCATGTAGCTATTCCTCCCTCCTGGAGGTGAGTCTAGGGGTGCTAGACTTAGTGACTGGCTTCCAAAGAACAAAGCATGAAAAGGGGACAAGGGTAGCCTCACAGTGAGGAAACCTGGTGGACGATCAAAACCACGTGATCAAGGTTGACCTCAGGGTATAAACAGAATGAAAAGACAACTTATAGACTGGGAGAAAGTATTTGCAAATGATGTGACCAACAAGGCTTAATTTCCAAAATATACAAACAGCTCATACAACTCAATATCAAAAAAACAAAGATGCTCAACATTGCTAATTATTAGAGAAATGCAAATTAAAACTACAATGAGGTATCACCTCACACTGGTCAGAATGGCCATCATCAAAAAGTCTACAAATAATAAATGCTGGAGAGGGTGTGGAGAAAAGGGAACCCTCCTACACTCTTTGTGGGAATGTAAGTTGGTGCAGCTACTATGGAAAATGGGATGGAGGTTCCTTAAAAAGCTAAAAATAGAGTTGCCATATGATCCAGCAATCCCACTCCTGGGCATATATCCGGAGAAAACTCTAATTAAAAAAGACACATGGGCTTCCCTGGTGGCGCAGTGGTTGAGAGTCCGCCTGCCGATGCAGGGGACACGAGTTCGTGCCCTGGTCCGGGAAGATCCCACATGCCGCGGAGCGGCTGGGCCCGTGAGCCATGGCCGCTGAGCCTGCGCGTCCAGAGCCTGTGCTCCGCAACGGGAGAGGCCACAACAGTGAGAGGCCCACGTACCGCAAAAAAAAAAAAAAAAAAAAGACACATGCACCCCAGTGTTCATAGCAGTATTATTTACAATAACCAAGACATGGAAACAACCTAAATATCAATTGACGGAGGAATGGATAAAGAAGATGTGGTATATATATACAATGGAATACTACTCAGCCATAAAATAATGAAATAATGCCATTTACAGCAACATGGATGGACCTAGAGACGATCATATTAAGTGAAGTAAGTCAGAGAAAGACAAATATCATATGACATCACTTATATGTGGAATCTAAAAAATAATACAACTGAACTTGTTTACAAAACAGAAACAGACTCACAGACATAGAAAACAAACTTATAGTTACCAAAGGGGAAAGGCGAGGGCAGGGATAAATTACGGGTATGGGATTAACAGATACACACTACTATATATGAAATAGATAAACAACAAGGATTTACTGTATAGCACAGGGAACTGTATTCAATATCCTGTAATAACCTATAACGAAAGAGAATCTGAAAAAGAATATATGAATAAATACGTAACTGAATCACTTTGCTGTACACCTGAAACTAACACAATATTGTAAATCAACTACTGTTCAATTTTTTAAAAAAGGTTATCCTCAGGGTGATGTCGTGTGCACGTCAGGGACCCCTGATGGGGTGTAATGAGAAGGGCATTTCACCTCTGTGTCTTCCTCCCCAAAACCCCAGTCTAATCATGAGAAAATATGCAAGAAACCCAGATCAGGGAATGTTCTCAGGACACCAGCCAGTCCTCCTCGACACAGTCAAGGTCATGATAAACAAGAAAGGATGGAGAAATTATCATAGCCCAGGGAGCCTAAGGAGGCATGATGACTAAACTCCATGTGGGATCCTGGAGCAAAAAGAGGGCATTAATAGAAAAAATGGTAAAACTCAGGTAGTGATGTTAAAAGACGGAGTTTAGTTAATAGTACTATCCTGATGTTAATTTCTTAGTTGTGACAAATGCACAGCTGTTAAGCAAGATTTTCCCATCAGCGCAGTCAGGAGAGGGTACATGGGAATTCTCTGTGTTACCTTTGTGAATTTTCTCTAAAACTATACCAAAATAAAATGTTGGAGTTTTTTTTCTTAAAGCTGTCCTTCGATCAAAATTTATCGAAGAATCTGTCATTTCTCCACCAATTGGAAACGTTCCCAAATATATCGAGGTCTGTTTCTGCCCTCTGGATTTGTCTTATCCCGTATGTAACTGAATCTTAAAAATGGAAAGTAAAAAAAAAAAAAAAGACTGGCATCTATGAACTACTATTTTAAAATTATCATCAAGTCAGCCAGAGCAGGGCGAATAAAGCTCACTTTCAGCTGAGCTTGGAGAGATGGGAGTTTGTGACTGCTCTGTCATGCACATTATTTGTGTGATGTTTATCTACTCTTTTGTTCATTTTTCAATAAACATTTATTCGGTGCCTCCTGTGTGCTATGTCCTATGTGGAGCGCTGGGGACCCAGAGAAGGCCAGGGCAGAAATCCCTGATCTCATTTGTGGTCCAGTGGGAGATACAGAATTACACAGAATATAACTGCAACTTGTGTTAGTGGCATTCAGGAGAAGAATGGGGGAGGGGTAAGGACAGAACAGCAGAAAAACCTGCTTTAGTTGGGAAGGGGGGCTGTCCGAGGGCCATTTGAGCTGAGAACTGAGGAAAGAGACAAAGCCAGTTTGGCCAAAGGATATGGAACAGCATCTTGGGTGGAAGGCACAGCTTGTGCAAAGGCCCTGGGGCAGGACCAGGCCTGGTTCCTTTGGAGGAACAGCGAGGAGGCCCATGCGTCTGGAGCAGAGTGAGCGAGGGGGAAAGAGGGAGGAGGGGAGGGCAGGGAGGGGACGGGGCAGGTCGTGCAGGGCCTTGTGGGCGGTGGGGAGGACTTGGGTTTTTACCCCAGGGAGGTGGGAGCCCTGGAGGGCTGTGGGCAGAGGAGGGAGGAGGACCTGCCTCAGGTGCTCACCTGCACCCTCTGGTGGTCATTATGGGGAGGACAGACTGTGGAGACCAGGGTGGGAGCTGGGGAATCGGGGCAGAAGGGATTGTCCTGGTCCAGGCACACAACACAATGACGGTATCAGGTTAGTTTATCTAACTGTGGGCCTCAGTGACCCCAGCCCTAAAATGGGATTGCCCAGCAGATAGTAAGTGTTCAGTAATTACAAGTTTGCCCTGAATAGCTCACTGAATCCTCCCAACAGTTCTATGAAGAAGGGGTTATTATCATACCTGTTTTACAGATGAGGACAATGAGGCACAGAGAGGGAAAGTGACTTACCCAAGGACACACAGCTGGCGAGTGGCAAAGTGAAGTTCTTGCTCTTAACACCTGTGTATCCATGAGGATAACATTATACATACAGGTGAGCAGGGCAGAGAGTAAATGTTTGGAGGAGTTGATCTGGTCTGGGGAGGGCTTCCAGGAGGTGGTGCCATTGGGCCTGAGACTTAAAAGAGGAGCTGAAACTACCACGCACCCCTGCAGGAGGGATTGCAGGGCAGAGGCCCTGAGGGAGGACCCACCAGAATGCAGGGCCCAGGCTGGTCCACACCTAGAGCCCAGCACCACCCTTTTCCTGGATTCCCATCACGACCACCGTACGGCCCTTCCCCTCTCCCAGCAGCACTGTTTCCAGGGACCACCCCCTACCTCTCCCTTTCAGATTGGGTGGCTCGGCGCTGATGCCCACCACCAGCCACCTCCAGCTGGTAACAATCCCCAGAAAGGGATCATTAAGTGGTCCAGCTGAGGCCACCGATAACCAACACACAGGCACTATTTTAATTTTCCGCTGATTTGTCTGCGGTGGGCCCCCCAGAGCTGAGCCATGTGTGTGTGGAGAGGAATATCTAGCCCCACAGCTGTCTATGGAGAGTGAGGACAGAGGAGAGGACTTGGGGAGGGCCTCACTGAGAGAGAGTTATGGGGCAACTGACATGGTTTCTGGCCCCCCCCCCAAAATCTCACTGGCCTGGCCCTCACCAGGCTGTGCTGGGCCCTTTTTCCTTCACACTCAGGGTAGCCACTTCTGTCTTCAGCCTCCACCCACCCATCTGTCTATTTATCCATCCAATCGTCCATATGTTCACCCACCCATCCATCCACCCGTCTATCCATCCATCCACAATCCATCCATCCATCCACCCACCCACCTATCCATCCACCCATCCACCCATCCATCCATCTAACCACCTACCCACCCATCCACCCATCCATCCATCCACAGTCCATCCACCCATCCATCCATCCAACCACCTACCCACCCATCCACCCATCCATCCATCCACAGTCCATCCACCCATGTATCCATCCATCCATCCACCCATCCATCCACTCACCCACCCATTCATCCACCCATCCACCCACCCATCCATCCATCCATCCACCCACCCGTCCATCCATCCACCCACCCGTCCATCCATCCATCCATCCACCCACCCATCCATCCATCCATCCATCCATCCATCCACAATCCATGCACCCATCTACCCACCCACTCATCCACCCCTCTATCCTTCTATCTATCCCTCCCTGACCTTCTGTCCCTCGCTCCCATGGATAAGCAGTTACTGATCACGTAAGGTGCACCATGCACTGCTTTAGGCCCCGGTGGTTTTCTCCACGCCTTACTCAGCGTCCCCCCGGGGACATCCCCTAGGATCCCTAGACTCAGCATCTTCCTGCCCCTCCCCCACCCCATGTCCCCATGTCCCCACCTCAGGGACAATTTCACCGTTGCTCACCGCCCCTGAGGCTGGGATCGCAGCACTGGCCTCACCTCCTCCCCTTTCCCTCTCCGCAGCCTGTGGGTCTTCACGTTCTGCCCATTCTCCCCCTCAGGCCTCTCCCCCATCCATCCTCAGGTCTCTTTTTCTACCATCTGGATCACTGTTTCACTCTCCTCCCAGCCCCCATTCCTAATCCCACAGCTGCCTGAGATCTGGCCGTGCCCCTCCCCACTCATTCACCCCGCATGGCTCCCTGCTGCCCGGGAGGGAAGGCCCAGCTCCGCAGCCTGGCATGCAAGGCCCACCAGGGTCTGGCTACACTCTCGTCTCCCTCTGCTACCTCACTCACCGCCTCCTGCCTTTAGCTCTGTCACACCCAGCACATTCCCACCGCCACACCTGTGTCTGCACAGTACCTTCTGCCAGGAATGCCCTCACCACCATCTCTCTGAGCTGAAAGCCTTAGCATACCCCCAGGCTTGGCTGAAATGCCACTTCCTCCAGGGAGCCCCACCCCCCCCCGCCCCCAGCCAGGGCCCGCTCCTTGCTCCCTGAGTTTCCATCCAAAGACCAGGCACCGCCACCCTGTCTTTGGCTCTAGGCCTCAGGCTCTCGGAACCTCTCAAGACCACCAGGGGCAAAGGTGGACCAAAGCACCGTGTCATCAGCTTGTGTGAGGCTGGGGTGTGACACTCACTAACTGAGTGAAGTGACCTCCCAAAATAGCAGCCTCTCATGGATGACAGACTGAGGCTGATCCTGCGGGTAAGCTCTGAACCACTGCATTATCCTGTCACGTCCCTTCGTCCTCATGCGGCGACCGTCCCTCTCTGAGCCTGTATCCCCATCTGTAAGATGGTGATCATGGCACTTCCTTCTTCATAGGCTTTTTGGGAGGACTCCAAATGGCTGTTATCTTGAGCTCTCGGCTCAGCGCTGCAAATTTACAGTAGTTTGCTGTATGACCTTGGGGAAAGTACTGTCCCTCTCTGAGCCATGGCTTTTCCTTCTCTTGACTTCCAGAATGAGCAGCAGCCCAGCTCTACCCTGCTCTTGGAGGGGCAGCCTCAGGAGCCCCCAGGGAGGCTCTGAACACCCCATGTTTGCCTACCCAGGAGAAGAAAGAATGGATGAGAGGAAGGATTTCCAGAAGGTAGGAAAGTGCTGGGACCTGGAGCCGGGGTGGGGTGGGGAGCTGATGGGTGCGGTCAGGTACTGATTGTCTCAGGCGCAAGTGAGAGGCGGGGCCGGCGGTGTTGGCTGCCTTCATTCACTTAGTTGCAGAGACCATTCATTCATTCATTCATTCATTCTTTCTTTCTTTCTTTTTTTCATGCATTCACTGAAAGAATTGCACTGACTTTTTTAGGGGTTAAGCCCACAAGCTCTGCAGCCCGGGTTCGAATCCTTGTGCTGCTTCACCCCAGCTCTGTGGACAAGTCCATTCACCGCCCCGTGCCTCCGTTTCCCCGTCTGTAAAGTGGGGGGGCATGATGGTGACCCCTTCAGCCCTCTGTGCTGCCCGGGTCTGCCCCCCTTCCCTGGCCCTGCTTTCTGTGTCTCCCCAACTTTCTTCTCCGGGGCTCCCCGCCCTTCCCCTCCTCACCGCCGACATTCCCGGCCCGGGCGCTCCGGGAAACATTCCGTGGTTTGCAGCAGACTGTCCGGCTCCTCGGTCCCTCAGATGTGGGCAGAGTGGGCGGCGGCCGGGCGGGCGCGGGCCGGGGGCTGGGGAGACTACGTGCCCCCCGAATCCCACCCCAGCGCTGGGCACACGGCGGGGGAGGCAGCAGGCGGCACTCACAGACGGGCAGAGGGACCCCCTCGGCAGATGGGGGAGGCCCTCTCCTGCTCACAGCCCTCCCAGGGCTCCCTAGTGCCCCTGGAATAAAACCCCAAGTCCTCCCCACAAGCCCACAAGGCCCTGCACGACCTACCCTGTCCCCTCCCTGCCCTCCCCTCCTCCCTCTCTCCCCCTCGCTCACTCTGCTCCAGACACACGGGCCTCCTGGCTGTTACTCCAACACGCCAGGCCCAGTCCTGCCCCAGGACCTTTGCACGGGCTGTGCTCACTACCTCCAGCCCTTTGGTCCCTGAGATCACTCAGGTTGCAACTCAGAGAGGCCTCCCTGCCCACCTGGATTCCTCCTCAGGCCCATTACCTGCCCCTTTAATGTCTTTGCAGACTTCCTCCCAATTTGGAATTCTCTCATGCATTTATTCATTTTCTCTCTAACTCCCTAACCCCCAACTGGACCATGAGCGCAAGAAGCGCAGGGCTGGGTCAGCCTAGCTCACAGCAGACACGTAATAGGCACTCGCTGAACAGGTGGAGCAGCCACGGAAGTCCTCCTGGAATCTAACCACAATCTCTCCTGCTTTAGCTGTGTGTCAGTTCCTGACCTGGGCACAGCCCTTAACGGTTTGCCAGACACCTCCATGGTCATTGGTTCACTGGATTATCCCACAAAGACCCTGTAGGAGAGAGGCTTTATTCTTTACGCACCCTCCCCCATTTTACAGATGAGGAAACTGAGGCAGCAAGAAGTGAGATAATTTGCTCTTTGCATGAATGAACAGAAACTGAATGAATGTAGCTGCATTATGACTTTTGAGGGCCTGATGCATTTGGCCTTCCTCCCTAAAAAGTAAAATTATTAAAAATTATGTTTTCTGGTTGCGTTGGTACACACGTAAACATAATTCAGGCTAGATGTATTGCTATATATTCATTATTATCATATTTTGCGTTCTTCTGGTTGTAAAATAAATAAATAAATAAATTTAAATATTTCTGAGGGCACTGAAAGTCCCATGGACCCTGGGTGCCGTGCCTCCCATGGCTGCAGGAGATGGGAGTCTGCCTGGGATTTGGGGGCCGAGGCTGGAATCTGTGGCTCCTACTCACACTTCCCTGTCCAGTCCCACATTTTGAATGCTGCCTGGGGGTCCCTCACCCACCTAGGGATCTTTGCTGCTCTGAGCATAAAGAGACCTTTTTAGAATGGCCTGGTCCTCTCTACTTAAAAGGATGGAATTCCCACCAAGCCTCCTGTGACGGATGCCTCATTACCTTTCAGCCAGGGGGGTGATAGTCCTTACCAACGTTGAACTGACCCCTGTGGAGGCTGAGCTCTGCCCTCTGGGGTTGCACAGACCACCTTCCCAGCTCCCGCATCAGCTTCCTGTGCCCAAGGGCAGCCCCACCTGGGGACATTTGAGAACTGTCTTGGGTCTGCCTGTTTCAGCTCTTGTGTTGGGGGCTCCATGTGGGTGGGGCTGGGGCTGATCTTCTGTGGGGTGTCCAGATGACCCAGCTTGGGACTGAGCCCAGAGCAAGGTGGTGAATTGAACCAAATTTGCCCAGGCATCTTTTTAGGGCTGAAGCCCTGAATCTCTCAATCTTTCTCCACAGGCTGCTGAAACCCATCCTCTTTCCTCTTCTGGATATACCGCAGTTTCGCAGTTTGATACCTGTCCTTAGCTGATTAGTGGATCCATAACCTCCTCTGTACTGGGGCCTCTACCTCTATTGATAAGACCTCAAGTTTGCACAGAACAATTCTCCTTGTCACAGACTGCTTGACATTCCCAGGACCCCGGAGAAAGGTGATGCGGAATCACTCTCTCACCTCTGACCTCTAGCCCCAGGCCTCTTCTCCAGTTCTCAGCTCTGCCCTCCACTTGCCCTGTGACTTTAAGCAAATCACGCCATTATCTGAGCTTCCAATTTAATCATCAGGTTCTTGCCTTTCTTCATCAGAAACCCACCCACTTCCCTCCACCCCCAGGCCCCCATCATGGCTGGCCTGGATGCTGCCCTGGCCTCCCCTTGGTACCAGCTGCCACGTCAGCCTCAGACTATCCCTTCTCCCCACAGAAGCCCAAGGGAGCTTTAAAGAATGTAAAACAGGCCCCGCCCCTCCTCTGCCCACAGCCCTCCAGCGTTCCCACCTCCCTCAGGGTAAAAGCCTGAGTCCTCCCCATGGCCCACACAGGCCTGCACGACCCTGCCCCATCCCCTCCCTGCCCTCCCCTCCTCCCTCTCTCCCCCTCCTCACTCTGCTCCAGACAGGGGCCTCCTGGCTGTTCCTCGAACATGCCAGGCCCCATCCTGCCCCAGGACCTTTGCATGGGCTGTGCCTGCTGGGGATGCTCTTCCCCCTTCTCTTCTAATGAATTCTGTCATCCATCTGCCAGGTCTCAGATGAGATGTCACCTCCTCAGTGAAGCCCTCCTAGATTGCCCAGCCTAACTCAAAGCCCCCAGCTCCTTAGAACCCCTTCCACAATCATAATTAAGTCCGATTTTGTGCACTGATACTTTTATTTTCCGTCTCCCTCACTGCAACATCAGCCCCAAGAGGACAGTGGTCTTTGTCTGGGTCACTGCTGTGTTCTCAGCAGGAGAACAGGACTGGAGACACAGCAGGTGTTTAATCAATGTTGGCTAAATGAGGAATGAAAAATGAAACCAACGTGTGATGCTACTCAGGGATGTGGGAACATCTCTGTCCTCATGGACCCCAAAACCTTGATACTCTATAACTCCCGCTTCACCCAACCCACCTGAGTCACCTGAACCCCAGGGGCAGCAGTAATGAGGGGTCGTGGGAGGTATTCCACCCAAGGCCCAGCTCTCCTTGGAGAACACTTGCTGAGAAGCCTGAGACGTCTAGGCCCCAAACCCATTTCCCTGATAGGGGAACCTGAGGACCAGAGAGGGCAAGCCACTGGCCCAAGATCACACAGCACACCCAGGTTCAGACCTAGAACTGTATAGGTAGGTAGAAGATTTCAGAGTTCCACTTTGGGTGGCAGGCCAGCTCCTGGAGGGACAGAGGGGTGGATGGACGGCGGGGCAGACAATGGTGCACAGGCTTGTGGCTTCATGCTGGCTGGAGAGCCTCAGACAGCAAACACCCAGCCCCCAGGTGCCACAGCCTGCCTTGCCCCAGAATGTCTTCTCTCCCATCAGTTGGGTCCCGACTCAGGGAACATGGCCATCCTCCTCAAAGTTTCCAGAAGGGTGCCCAGTCTTAAGGGTGGATGCTACAGGGCGCCCACTCCCTCCCCAGGATCTGGGGGCACAGAAACAGGCAGAGGTGTGGCCAGAGTCCCACAGCAGCTCAGACCATGAGTCTCCCATCTCCTGTCTGTTAACCTGAGCCCCCCACCCAGCGCCCCTAGCCCCCAGACCTCGCTCTACTCAGAACTTCCCATCGTAGGCCCCGGGGCAACGGAGCCATGGCTACTGCAAGGTTTCAGATCCAGCTAACGTACTGCAAACCTTCCCAGAGGACGGCCAGCCTCGGCACCCTCCTGGCCACAGACACCGGCACATTCGGACTCTTAACCGCCTCTGGGCAGCCCTGGCCGCGCTTCCAGGTGGAAGACTCCGGAATGGCTTTCTCTCCATTGTCTGGCCTTGGTTTCCCCGCTTCTGACCACCTCTCCTCCTTTTCCAAATGCCCAGGGAGGGGTCACTGATGCCGTCAACCACGTCTGACCCCCCTTCACCAATGTCCAAGCGTCCCCTAATCCGAGAGGCCAGAGAACGGGGCGAGAAGCCCTTCGGCTCCCCGCTGTCCCCTCCTGCTCCCCAAGACTTCCACCCGAGCCCCACCCGGCACTGGTGGGTGCCTTCCCACTCACCATCCACCACATCTTGGCCGTCATGTCGTAGCAGAGCTGCCATTTGACTGAGGTCTCGCCCGGCTTGCTGGACACCAGGGGCCCAGGCACCTCCATGCTTGGAAGGAGGCAAGGGCAGCCCGAGCTGCCTCACTCGGTCAGAAGCACAGGCTGGGCCGGCCGCCTGGGGTGCAGGTCCGGGGTCCAGACTTCCATAGCCCCAAGCGAGGGGCTTTCTCTGGGGGAGTCGGAAGAAGGTGCCGGGGACTCTCAGAGCTGGAGATCACAGGCTTGAGAGAGAGGGGGAGGGATGCAGATGCATTGGTCTGAAACACACCAGGCCAGTCTCTTGCAAGTGGCCACCCACAGCCCAAGGAGGCCGTCGCAGGCCGTGAGTAAGTGTGTGTGTGTGTGTGTGTGTGTGTGTGAGAGAGAGAGAGAGCGAGCGAGCGGTCGGTACGTGGATTTGTGAATGAGCCTCTGATTGGGAATACCCCCCTCCCACCCCCGGAAGGCGTCTGGCTTGTCCTTTTCCCCCTCCCTTGCTGATTCGCCTTCCCATCAACCCCATCAGGGAAGAAAGCTCTGGGGCCAGAGGGAGTTGGGGTGCGTACAGCGGGGGGCCTCGACCCTCTCTCCCTCCCTCCCACCCACCCCTGTCTTGGATGCTGGCTGGGGAGGTGCCCGGGCCCCGAGGCCTCATTAACTCCAGGCGGGGCCCTGAAGCCAAGGCACAGCAGATGGTACATTTTGAGAGGTGGGGAGAGAGAGGCACTCTCGGTGCACAAAGAGGATGGCGTCCGAGGGCCCTGGATTGTTGAGTCCTGGCTGTGTGATCTCGGACCAGTCCCTGGGCCTCTCTGGGCTTCACTCTCCCTGTCCTGAAGATGTCAGCTGACCACTGAGGACAGTGGTACGCGTGGGGATGGGGCATGAGACAAAATGCAGACGCGCATAGAAGGGGGTGGGATCGTCATCTCACTTTTTTCCTTCCTTCTCCCAATTTCTGAGCAGAAGCAAGCCAGGGGGATTCTTTTGATCTCATCATCTAATGGTTGTTGTGCATCTATGGAGCGCCGAGGGTGTGCCTAAGCTCCATGAGAAGAGGCTGGTCTCTGCTCTGTGTGGGCTGATGCCCTGGCCCGACACTGGCAGTAGGAGAGACTGAAGGTGGACAGCAGGAAGAACCCCCCGGCCTGGCCAGGGGCTGCTGGGAGCTCTGAAGTGGCAGCAGCGAGGTCTGGCTGGAGAGCGTGTGGCGTCTGGTTTTCCACTGGGCTTTAAGCCTGCCAATTAGGAGTGGACAGAGGGAGTGGGAGATGGTGGCAGTAGGACTGGACATGAATGGGGACCGAAGCTGACCCCTGTGGCATCGGGAGTGAGCACAGTGGCACACCAGGAATGGCTGCCCCAGGCCCTCCCCTTCTGCTCTGCCACAAACTTAGCGGATTCTTCCTAAAACATGGCTCTGACGGGTTCTCTTTCCTGCCTACCACCCTCCATGCTCCCCAGGCCCCCACTGAGACTGGGCCTGGCTTCCTCCTGGTCCCCTCTGTCCGGCACACCCTTCCTCCTTTCGTTACCTGGCGACTCCTATGCATCCTTCAAAACCAGCCCAATATTCCCCACCTGTCCCTGAGGGTGAGAGATAGAGTCAGACAGAGATAAAGAGAAACAGAGACACTAAGAGAGAGACAGAGATGGAGAAACAGAGTGAGTGAGAGAGACAGAGAGACACCCAGCCATGCCCTGTCCACTGTCTGGGCTACACGTACACGCTCTTACCTCCCACCCTGAGAGGCTTGGATTATCAGCCACCATTTTCTTTTTTTAATACTTATTTATTTATTTGGCTGAGCCGGGTCTTAGTTGCTGCACGCGGGATCTTTGTTGCAATGTGCAGGATGTCTAGTTGCGGCATGCGAGATCTAGTTCCATGACCAGGGATCAAACCCGGGGCCCCCTGCACTGGGAGGGCAGAGTCTTAACCACTGGACCACCAGGGAAGTCCCTCAGCCACCTTTTTCTTGTTGGAAAGACATTGTGCAACCCACACCCTCTGGCCCTAGGTTCCAACCCTGAGCACACGGGACTGAGAGTTTCTGTGTCTGGCTTGGGGACTCCCAGAGGACAGGACCTGGGTCTGAGCCCTAGCTGGGACTCCCACACACAACAGGCTCCAACGATCCCTGACCAAGCGCAAGGGTGTGGATCAGATGTGATTATTCAGATCACTGTTATTAACAGCAACTGTTTCTTGACCACCTACTACACGCCAGAAGCCGTGTAAGGTCAGTGCAGACAGGAAAACTGAGGCTCCGAGAAGTTTAGTCACGAACCCAGGGACACACAGCAAGTAGAACTCACTTCTGTGATTTGGGGCAGATGCTGAACACCTACCCAGCTTCCACCCTCGCCTCCTTCGGGTCTCAGCTCAGATGACACCTCCTGAGGAAGGCGCCCACCCAGCCCCCTGCTTAACAGTGCTCGCCACCACGCACATGCAGCCCCCTGCCAGCTTTATTTCCCTTAATCACTTTACTTTATGATTGTCTGTGGCCCCCAGCTGTGGGGGGGATGTCAGCTTTTGTCTGGCTTCTTCACGGCTTTGGCCTCAGTGTCCAGAACAGTGCCTGGCACAGAGTAGGCACTCGGTAATCTATTTGTTGAAATGAATGAATGAAGAGCGGGTCAGGGTTTTGCAAACATTGGCATTTCCTGTTGACTCTCCCCAAAGGCATTTTCCTCTTGGCACAAAAGCTGCAGGTCTGGCAAGGGGTTGGGGAGGGGCAAGGGGCCGGGCATGGCTCTCGTGGCCCGAGCGGGGCCACGCCTCAGCCAGCTTGCCCAGCTGAGGCTGGCAGGGCCCAGCCCAGCGGACGCGGTTCACCCACATGGAGGCCCCCGCCCCGTAACTATAATTTGCCTCAGTACCTTGTGATCGTAGGAGACCGTTACCCCACAGATGTGCGGTGGGGGTCAGCCATTCAGACAGCGGGTCAGAGCCCCGTGGCGGAAGGCAGATGTAGGAGGTGGCTTTCAAACGGGAAGGGTGAGAGAAGGAGACTTCACAGGGAGAGCCAGGGAGAGACAGAGGGGCTGAGACAAAGAGAGACACAGAGAGACACACAGAGAGACAGAACAAGAAAGGCCTAGAGACCCAGCCATGCCCTGGGCGACAGGGGAGCTGGTGAGGCTGCTGGGCACGCCCCCCACCCGACACACACACATCCGGTGGAGGGGCCTGGCTCATCAGCTATATCTCCATTCAAGGAAACTGAGACCCCTGCGGGCCAGCTGGATGCCCAAACCCTCAGTGGCAGCTGAGCTGGACCAGGGCCCAGTGAGGGTCCCCCCAGCACCTCTCCCACTTCCCACCCCCCAATCCCAAGGACAGAGGGCCCAGGGCCACTCTGAGCCTCAGTTTCCCCAGCTGCTAAAAGAGGAGGTTAGGTCGGAAAGCCCCCCTCAACCTCCTGCCATGCACAGACCACCCACCCCCTTTTGTCTGTGTCTGAGTATTACTGAACAATTTTCTTCCCGTCCGACCATTTCTAGAAAAAGACTTGGATGTGTTTAAAGAGAAAAGTACAACTCACCACTACAGGCTGCCACCAGTCAAGGTCAGCTGAAAAGATAAATACAATAAAAATCCTCCCCAGTCCTATCCAACTCTAACCAGAAAACAAGCCTGAAGCCTGTTCTGTCTTTCCTAAAAAGATGATCAAGCATTAAAGAGGTGTTGTAGACAGGTTGGGAGCCCCCAAAGGCCATAGGACAAGATCAAATGATCCAACAGATGTGTAACTGGAATCTCAGAAGGACAAGGAAAAGTGGGCAGAAGAATATTTTGAGAGAGAATGGCCCAGCATTGGAAGCTCAGAGTCCTAACCACTGGACCACCAGGGGATTCCCTCAATTGACTTAAAAGAGAGAGAGAGAGAGAGAGAGAATGGCCCAATAATTTTACAAAATTTAAGACACCGAATCACAGTTCCAAGAAGCTCAGAAAATACCAAACGGAATAAATATTCCCACAAATACATACTCAGACATGTCATACTCAAAACGCAGAAATTTAAAAATGAAGAGAAAATTCTTGAAGGCAGCTGAGGAGAAAAAGACACATGGCTTACAGAGGGGCAAAGACAAGAATGATCACAGACTTAACCGTGGGGGAAAAAAAAAAAAAAAAGGATGTCTTTAAAGTGCTGATAGGAAAAGACTGTCCACCCAGAAGCTTATACCCAGTGAAAATATCATTTGAATATGGAGGAGAAATAAAGGCTTTTCCAGCAAACAAAAGCTGAGGAAATTCATGATTAGCAAGACACCCATTTTAAATACAAAGACATAGATAAAACTAAAAGGACAGGGGAAATATACCAAGAAAATAGTCATTTAAAATATACTGGGGGGCTTCCCTGGTGGCGCAGTGGTTAAGAACCCGCCTGCCAATGCAGGGGACATGGGTTCGAGCCCTGTTTCGGGAAGATCTCACATGTTGCGGAGCAACTAAACCCCTGTGCCACAACTACTGAGCCTGCGCTCTAGAGCCCGCGAGCCACAACTACCGAGCCCGTGTGCCACAACTACTGAAGCCTGCGCGCCTAGAGCCCGTGCTCCGCAACAAGAGAAGCCACTGCAATGAGAAGTCCGCGCACTGCAACGAAGAGTAGCCCCCGCTCGCCGAAACTAGAGGGAGCCCGCGCGCAGCCAAAAATAAATAAATAAATAAATAAACAAACAAACAAATAAATAAAATTTTAAAAGCACACAAAGCAGACATCATAGCAAGGGACATATATGATAAAAGGGTCCATTTACCCATCCTGAATGTGTATGCATCTCACCACATACAAACAGCAAACAATCCAACAATATACAGTCAAGATGCACAAAACAAAAACTGATAAAGATGAAAGGAAAAGTGACAGATCTACAATTATACTTGGAGACTTCAAACTATGCTCCCAGCAGTTGGTGGAAAAAGTAGCAGAAAATCTGCAAAGAACTAGAAGACCTTGATAACATTATCAACCAACTTGAAATGGCATTTCTAGGACACTCCACCCAACAACAGCAGAATATACCTCCTTTTCAAGTTAACATGGGACATTCAACAAGATAGACCATATTCTTTAATCATACGCACCAAGGTAGGTCATAAAACGAACTTTAAATTTAAGAAAAGTCAAATCATCCAAAGTATGTAACAAAATTAAACTAGATATCAGTAACTATGTGAAAAAAAAATCAGAAAGCTATGTGAAAAAAATCTCCAAAGATTTGGAGATTAAACCAGAAACTTCTTACTAACCTAGATGGAAGAGCCATGAGAAAATACTTTTTATTCAATGAAAATGAAATTCAAAATTTGTGAGATGTAGCTAAAACAGTGCTTAGGAGAAAAATCATAGCATTAAATGCTTATATTATAAATTATATGAATGTACTTAACGTCATTGAGCTGTACTCCTAAAATGGTTAAAATGGTAAATTTTATGTTACATGTATTTAACTACAATTGGAAAAACCACAAGGGAGGAAAAAGTAACCTAACCGTGGGAGTGATGCCATCACCTTCGCATATTCCATCGGTTAGAGCAAGTCGCAGGCCCCTCCCACACTCAAGGGGAGGGGGTGACCCCCCAGTCTGGGCGCGGGGCAGATACGGAAGCTCTTTTCTCTGCACCGGACAGACCTTCCCAGCTCAGGACTTTTCCCCCCCGACCTCCAGTCCTGCACAATCTCTCCATCAGGTTTCCAGCTGGATTTCATCCTCTTACCATCGCACGACGTGACGCTCGCTCATGCCTTTCCTGTAGCCAAGAGTGCCCTCCTCTGGCCCTTGACCTTCATTCCTGTCTTTCCAAGCCCCACTCAAATGCCACCTCCCCCTGGAAACCTTCCATTACCACCAGAGGCCTTGACCCTTGAGTCAGTCTGGGTTTGCTCAGGCATATTCCTTTCTTTGACTCTTAATTTCCCCATCTGTATGATGGATCCAATGACGTCCTCTTAGCGGCTTTGCTGTGAGGTCCCAATGCAATGTCAGATGTCTCCAAGCCAGGGTTCTGGGCATGGGACATCCCTTCCTTCTTTCCTTCCTGCCTCAGACTTTTATTGAGCACCTGCTCTATGCCAGGTCCTGTACTGAGCTCGGGGGGACATAGCTCAATCAAGGTAGACCCCAGATTCTCCCGAGGGGAATTCTGGGGGGCCCTGGCCTCATCTAAGCCACACCATTGCCCACCTGGGAGCCGGCACAAGCCTCCTCTATTTACATAGTGGGCAGTTTGTTCTTCACACAACAGCCAGAGGGAAACTAAAAGATGCAGATGTGATTGTCTCACCTCTCCCTCCTATAAAACACTCCATGGCTCCCTATTGCCTTTGGGATAGAGACCAACATTTCCACCAGGTCTACAGGGCCTGTGATGCCTGAAAGTTAGCCCCCTGCTAACTTATCGCACCCCCACTCGCTGTGAGTGGAAAGGAGGTGATATCCAGGGAAAAGAGGGTTCTAGGCAAAGGGTGCAGCCAGTGCAAAGACTCTGAGGCAGAGCCATGCCTGGCATGTTGGAAGATCAGTGAAGAGGCCCGTGTGTCTGGAGCAAAGTGAGCGAGGCGGAGAGAGGGAGGAGGGGAGAGAAGGGAGGGGACGGGGCAGACCGTGCAGGGCCTTGTGGGCCGCGGGGAGAACTTGGGCTTTTACCCCCAGGGAGGTGGAACCCTGGAGGGCTGTGGGCAGAGGAGGGGCGGGGCCTGACTCAGGTGCTCACAGGCGCTCCCTAGTGGCTGCTTCGGGGAGGACAGACGGGGGGGCGCCGGTGAGGACTGGAGCCGAGGGCCTGGATGGAGGGGACTGAGCTGGTCCAGGTGGGAGATCCTAGGGCTGCGTCAAGGGGAGGCAGAGGTGGAGGGAGAAGTGCGCAGATTTAAGATAGACTTTTGAAGGCAGAGGCGACAGGACTTCCTAATAGATTGGTTACGGAGTGAGCAAGCAAGAAGTCAAGGATAACATCAAGATATCTGTCCCCAGCACCTGGAAGGATGGAACTGCCATCTGCAGACATGGAGACGACGTGGGAGCAGCAGGACTGGGGACCAGGAATAGTTTCGACCTAATGAACATCCGCCTGGAGATGTCAGGTGGATTCATAGATCTGGGGGGCTGGGCTCCTTTGAGGCTTGGATAGGGGGACAGACAGGCAGAGAGAGTAGGCCCTTGTTCCCGTGGGCTGGCTGAGGGCCTAGGGCTCTTTTTCGACCTTGTCCCCAGAGCCCTCTACACACCCGCACACCCACCCACTCAGGGCCCTCTGTCTGGGCCCTGGAGCTGTCCGCGACCCCCGGTGCTGAAGCTCCAGCTCCAGGCAAGAACCCGGCGCTGGACAAGTGCCTGGCAGGGAGTGCGCGCGCCAAACGTATCCCTGACTTCACCCACGAAAGCAACACTCTTTCGGTGCTATTAGTCTGAGTTGGTTTCTATGCCTCGCACATCCCAACCTGTATTGTACAGACCCCCAAAGAGAAGCAGGTGTGCGTCGCTCTAAATCTGTTCCAAACTCCCTACTCTATAGGAGGTTACTGCGCCTTTAAGTATCACTGATGCGTCACTCCTGACGACACAATCACCCGGGCTCCAAAGACAGGCCTGAGTTCAGGCTGTGGATTGGCTGATGGGCTCATGAATATGTAGATAACCTCCACCTCTACCTAGTTCTGGTAGGCTCAGGAAAGAGGGGGCGGAGAGGAGGCGGGTCTGGGGCGGGGCGATGCGCTGGGGGCGTGGTCAGGGGGTGTTTTGGTGCATTTTGTTCCCGGCTGTGTCTCCAGTAACTACCTACAACAGCGCCTGGCATACCGCAGGCGCTCAGTAAATGCCTGTTGACGTTCGAATCCAGTAGGAGTGATGTCCGAGAGTTCACGTTTCTGATTCGGGAGATCCTGTGTTGCCTTCTCTCAATGTTATACTATAATGACAACGGCTGTTATTCGTGTGCATTAATCTTCTTGATCGTATCAACAATCCTGGATGGTGCAGAGTATTTTACAGATGAGGAAACTGAGGCATGGAAAGAGAATGAGGCTGTTCAAGGGCATGCACACCTTGAATAGCTCACCAAAAACGGAGGACCCAGATGTGAGCATGCCGGTCTCTGTCCTCGTGGCCCTCACGTCCGTCCAGTGACACCCTGTTTGACCACCACGTGCCCTGCTTGCATCCTCTGTGTAGCTTTGAGGCCAACCAGGCTGAAGGGCTCCCTGTTCTGTCACTAGGGCCCGGGTCATTCCCAACTCTACACCTTGGCCAGTACCGTTCCCTGTGCTCGGAAGATTACCTGTGCCACCACCCCAACCCAGCGCCTCAGAACTCCAGGGTAGGAGGGTTTCCCGGCGTGGGAAACCGCACGTGCAATGGCCTGGCAGCTGGACCACGTTCAATCTGGAGAGAGGAGGGGGCAGAAGGGAGGTGGGGCTGATCCCACAGGCTTTAAGGGACGGGCTAAGAAATTTGGGCAAGGTAGCTTTTATGTCCCAAGAGAGAGCCCAGGGATCTCCTCACCACCTCATCCAGCGCCCAGCGCGCGCGCGGCACACGTTGGGTGCTCAATATATGCTTGTGGCATTTCAAGTGAAGGCTCCAGTACTACTAAACGAAGGCGTGAGTCTCTGCTGCCCCCTGCTGGTGGCCAGCAGCGAAGCCTCTGGAAAGTGAATTTTCCGCGAGACTGACTTATTTTGACACTTCTGTAGTGCTTACTCTGGGCTTTGTAAATATAAACTCGTTCATTCCCACAACAGCCCTCAGAAGCGTGCCCGATTAGACCCATTTTTCCAGAGGTGGGGGGGACTGAGCTGAAGAGAGATCGGCCACTGGTCTCATAAATGTCATAACTGGGATTCAAACCCTGGGCAGTCTTCAGACTTAAGCTCAAGCCTCCAGACTTAAGCACTATGATTTTAGGACATTTAGTGAGCAGATACTATGTGCTGGGCTCTAGGGGATAGAAGAGTAAATAAAACAGGACAGGCACCGATGACCTGCTATTTTAGTTACTGTAGCTTTATAATGTGTCTTACTGTTGTATAGGGTAGTGTGGCATAGAGGTCCAGTGGGCAGGCTCTGTAGCCAGCCACCCAACCTCTCTGTATTTCCATTATCTATCTGTGAACTAGATCCGACCACCTGGGGTTGCTGCGGTGATTAAATGAGTTAGTTAATTCTAATAACTAAAGCACTGGGAACAGTGCCTGGCACATAGTATATGCTCAATAAACAGTCATTCATTTCGGGACATTCCAGCCTTGCTTCACTTACAATTCAATTATGCACATGAATTTGAGAATTGGTTTATCCACTTCCAAGGAAACTATTGCAAGGATCTGAACTGTGATGATGTTCAAGGTTCATCAGGGAGAGAACTGATCCTTTAAGATCGTGAGTTGCCCTGGGTACCTCCGTCATCCACTTCACCACTTGTCTGTTTTTTGTTTTTTTGTTTGTTGGTTGGTTTTTTAAAAAAATGTATATCAGTAAAACGTTACCGTTTTCTCTCTGTAGATTTTTCTAGGTTTATTCCAGGTACTTTGTAGTTTCTGTCGTTGTAGTTGATGAGGTTTTGCTGATGTGTTGGTTACCATTGCTGCATGATGAATTACCTTAAAACTTTGTGGCTTAAAACATTTATTACCTCAGTTTCAGAAATCTGGGGTGCTTAGCTGGGTCCTCTGCTTCAGGGTCTCCCACAGGCTGCAATCAAGCTGTTGTGCTGGGCTGGGGTCTCATCTGAAGGCTCGACTGAGGCAGGATCTGCTTCCAAGCCTATGTGGTTGCTGGTAGACTTCAGTTCCTCACTGGCTGTTGGCTGGACGCTGCCCCACCCCATTCCTTGCTCTGAGGGTCTCTCTGAAGGGCAGTGGAGCAGTTGAGTTACATGTAGGTACTTTCCCCCAAATAACTCCCACACTTGTCTTTCCCATTCTTCCATCCTTAAAAAAAAGGTTTTAAACCTAATTATTAATTTCCTGAAAAATAACTAAATATATTCACCTTGTAAAGATTGCAGCTGAGGTTCAACTCTGCTTAATCTTGGCCTCTAATTCTTCACTCCCCCCAAAGCCACCCCATCGTCATTTTGGTGAATACACTTCTAGCCTTTTCTTTTTTTTTAATAAATTTATTTATTTACTTATTTATTTTTGGCTGTATTAGGTCTTCATTGCTGTGTGTGGGCTTTCTCTAGTTGAGGCGAGCAGGGGCTACTCTTTGTTGTGGTGTGTGGGCTTCTCATTGCGGTGGCTTCTCTTGTTGTGGAGCACAGGCTCTAGGCGCACGGGCTTCAGTAGTTCTGGCACATGGGCTCAGTAGTTGTGGCTCGCAGGCTCCAGAATGCAGGCTCAGTAGCTGTGGCACACGGGCTTATTTGCTCTGTGGCATGTGGGATCTTCCCGGACCAGGGCTTGAACCCGTGTCCCCTGCATTGGCACACGGATTCTTAACAACTGCGCCACCAGGGAAGTCCATGTCTAGCCTTTCCTTCTCATTCTTTTTTTTTTTTTTTAAGATTTTTTTTTGATGTGGACCATTTTTAAAGTCTTTATCGAACTGGCTACAATATTGCTTCTATATTATGCTTTGGTTCCCTGCCCATGAGGGATGTGGGATCTCAGCCCCCTAACCAGGGATCAAACCCGCACCCCCTGCATCGGAAGGCGAAGTCTTAACCACTGGACCACCAGGGAAGTCCCATCTTCTCATTCTTACAATCATATACACGTCCTCAGAGAGAATGTTTTAAATATATATATCCTTCTTTCTCTCTCTCTAGCTCTCTCACCCCCACCCCACCCCCACATTGGATCACACTCTCTCTGGAGGAAGCCAGCTGCCATGTCATGAGCCACCCTATGGTGAGGTCCACGTGGTGAGGAACTGAGGCCTCCAGCCAACAGCCATGGGAGGGAACCAGCTTGGAAGCAGCTCGTCCAGCCCCAGTCGAGCCTTCAGATGAGGCAGCCCTGGCTGATGTCTTGACTGTGACCTCCTGAGGGACCCTGAGCCAGAACCCCTCAGCTAATTTACTCCTGGATTCCTGACTCATAGAAACTGGGTGAGATAATAGATGTGTAGTGTTTTAAGCAGCTAAATTGCGGGGTGGGGGGTTAATTTGTTATGCAGCAACAGCTAACTGATATGCCCTGGGTGTCACTTAGCCTATTCCCCCTGGATGAACACCTACATGACAGCCAGGGCTCAGCCATCCCAAGCACAACCCTATTCTTCTCAGGTAGAATCTCTGTTTTGCACGGGTGCACATTCTAAATGTTTAATGACTTTGAGTTAAATTTATTTATGTACTTTTTTTTTTCGTGCGCTGCAAGGCTTGAGGGATCTTAGTTCCCCAACCAGGGATCAAACCCGGGCCCCAGCAGTGAAAGCGCCGAGTCCTAACCACTGGACCGCCAGGGAATTCCCTGACTTTGAGTTAAATTTAAAAGCTTAAATTGGACTATAGCAAATAACAACTTGAATTACAATTTAATACATTCAAATTGAAGCCACCACACAGGACAGGGAATTGGGATAGCATAGTGGTTAAGAGACCAGCCTGAGAGCCTGGGTTCAATTACTGCTGTGCAGCCTCGGGGAGGTCACTTAACCTCTCTGGGCTTCAGTTTACTGGCTCATAAAGTGGGGCCATTAATAGGACATACCTCACAAGGCTGTGGCAGGTTGAGTTATGTCGTTTAAAATGTTGAGGCTAGTGTTGTCCGAGAGAACTTCCCAAGTGACGGATGTGTGACCCTTGAGCCCTTGAAATGTGGCTTAGTGTGACTGAGGAAGTAAAGTAATAATTTGATAAATGGATTGAAATGTAAATAGCCACAGGTGGCTAGTGGCTACTATATTGGATGACACAGGCTTGAAACAACGCTTGGCAAATAGTAAGTGCTTAATAAATGCTTGGTAGGAATATTATTCTGCCCAATTGTTCTCCAGAGTGCCAATTTACACCCCACCAGCAGCACAGAGGTCACCCAGGTATCCTCCTAACACCCCAACCTGATCACACCCCTCCCTTTTGCTCAAAATCCTCTGTAGCTCCCATCTGACATCAAGATAATGTCCCAGGGAATTCCCTGGTGGCCCAGCGGTTAGGGCTCCATGCTTCCACTGCAGGGGGCACGGGTTCGATCCTTGGCCAGGGAACTAAGATCCCACATGCCACATGGCACGGCCAAATAAAATAAAATTAAATTAAAAATCTCCCAGATTTGCTGGTCTCATTGTGATTACAACTTTTAGCATACTTGAGAATTACTTTTTCTTGTGGGGATGGGGTACTTTTGATTTTTTGTCCAAAAGTACTTTCTCCTTGATTGAAACCTTGGGTGGGCGGGGACAAGGTCCGGCACACAGAAGGTGCTCCGTCGCAAAAGAACCTCTGTAACCCAGCCCCTGTCATCTCTGCATCCATCTCTTCACCCAGTGCTGTGGTCTTAGCCAATGATCCAATGACCACAACATCCCAAGCCTCTGAGCCTTTGCCCAGGCTGTTCCTTCCACCTGGAAAACCCTTCCAGGTGGACTCAGACTCACCTTTCCAGCTCCCACTCCAGATGGGCCTCGTTCTCTCTGCTGGAGCTGGAGCAAAGCACCTCCTGTCTCTGAGCCTCAGTCTCCTCAACTGTAAAATGGGATGAGTCCTTGGTAAGGTTAAAAGACATCGTTTCTGCAAAGCCCCTGGCAGGATATTAAGTAGCTCATTAAATCGAGTGGTTAGGACCCCTCCCATGAATTTGGAAAGGCTCAGCTTGGGTGTGGCCATCCCCCTCTACTCACACCCCTGCTCCAGGATTTTACCCTGGAGCCCACTGTCCCCCATCCCAGGTCTCAGGAATTTTTTTCTTTAGGACCTTTGAGGCTTTCACTGGGGTGGGGCAGGGGCCTCAGACTGTTTTGTTTTTTCCGCCAAAGCCACATCATCTCTTAGATCTTATCTCCTCCAGGTCTCACCTCTTCCGTACATTTCTGGGTCCTTGACTGTGTCAGGTCCAATGGGGGGATTTCTCCCTCAACATTCCAACTCAAATCTACTGTGTAACAAGTATTGGTGAGGATGTGGAGAAACAGGAACTCTCATGTGTTGCTGGTGGGAACACAGAGTTACCAGGACCCAGCAATTCTGCTCCTAGGTATGTACCTGAGAGAACTGAAACGGATGTTCAGACAGAAACATGCACACGAATAATTACAGCAGCATAATTCACAATGGCCAAAAGGTGGAACCAAGGGCCCACACACTGGAACATCAGTCAGCCATGAAAAGGAGAGAAGCCCTGACACTCGCTACAATGTGGATGGACCCTGAGAACACGATGCTCAGTGAGAGAAGTCAGACACAGAAGGACACACAGGGTGTGATTCCATTGATGGGAAACATCCAGAACAGGCAGATCCACAGACACAGAGAGTGGCTGTGTGGTTGTCAGCTGGGGAGAGGGGATCAGGGTGATTGCTCATGGGGACGGGGCTTCTTTTTGAGGTGATGAAAACCTTCTGGAACTAGATAGGGGTGATGGTTGCACAACCTTGTGAATGTACTTAATACACTGAATTGTACAGTTCGAAATGGTAAAAATGGTGAAATTTATGTTGTGTGAATTTTACCCGAATTGCAAAAATGTGTATCGAATAGTGTCTCCCCCGCGCGCCCCCCTGGCTGCTTCCTTAAGGGCAGAGCCCAGAACCATCTGGTCACTGCTGCGACCCTTGTGGCCAGCACAGGGTCAGGCACTCAGTAGCCGTTCAATGAACGTTTGTTGAATGAATGAATGAATGTGAATCAACAAACACAGGCATCGGCTCTTCTTGAGAAAGAACACTCAATTTCTTCAATGTCTGGATGAATCCGTCCGAATCCCGGCCATGGGAATGTCAGACCCTTTTCCTCCCGCACCCCTTCACTCTAAATCCGATTTATCTCTGGCCCAGGCACCCGATCCGGCCAAATGTACTTCGTCTTTTTCGACAAGAGAGGGCAAATGAGGGAGGACCCAGTCCTTTAGCAAGTAAAATTTTTATTAAATAAACTTTCAGTTTCTCCAGACCAAAGAGAGGCGTTTTGGACATGAAGATGAAGTCTGCAGCTTCTCACCTGAAACACGCCACAGTGACAGGGACCTCGAGATTCAAACCAGGTCAACCCAAAGTTCCCTCCAAGTCTTTTTCTCCTCTTTCTTTCTCTCTCTGTGTGCGTGTGTGTGTGGCGCGGTTTGTCTCCAAAAGTCGGTTTGCAAGTTGAAACTTCATGAAATTACTTGTAGCAGAAATAAAGTACATCGTACAAATCACGTAGGTCTTTGATGTGGAGTATAAAAATGGTATTTACAGCCAGTAAACATGGACCAGAGGACACACGCCACTGCACGCCAGCACGCACTCCCAAGCAGGCCTGGCGGGGGCTGGGCGGGACAGACACGGCCGAGGCCCCGCCACCCCTGAGCACACGCGCACGCACACGCAGACACACAGGACACAGGCGCACTAGACAGGGTCTCGGAACAATTATCAAACTCTGGAATATCGAAACAGGTTGGTCAGAAGATATTTTTTCTTTTTTTTTTCTTTTTTTTTTTTTTTTGCTATTTCTTTTTTCTTTTTCTTTTCTTTTTTTTTTTTTTGCTATTTCTTTTTTCTTTTTCTTTTTCTTTTTTTTTTTCTGGGTCGGTCAACACATTTTGGTAGAAACAAAAGGGAATGCTTTGTTTTTCTTTTCAAAAAAATTTTTTTTCTTGAGCTTATGAAGTTCTCTGGTGCCTCATCTGGCGCGAGGCCCCACAGGACGTCCAAAAAACAAAAAACAAAAACAAAAAAACCCGAACTTGACTCTGTGCTTCAAGGGGGCTTTTCAAGGTTTGGGTAGCTATACAGAGGCACCCCACAGGATTTCCCTCCCCACCCCAACTAGGAAACAAAAATCCACTGTAGTTTGATTTTTTCCCCCCATTTCTTTTCTTCTTTGTACCTGCTCAGAAAGATTAAAAAAAAAAAAAACTTTGTAGAGGTATCTCCGGTGAAGGGATGCTGGGCCCGTGCAAGCTGGGCTTGTCCAGTGCACGTGGCGATCTTGGTCATGAGATTGTGAATTCCAGGCTGGTGATCCAAAGGCAGGGAGGGTGGCCGCCTACCCTTGGGAGGGGGCTCCAGGGGTGGGGGGCTCCCCCGACCCTGTCTGTCCCCGACGGAAAGCTAAGGGCTATTGGTCACATGAGTAAGGCTATGACTGGGGAGGGGAGAGGGTGGGAGAGGCCAAGGGGTCTGTTTTGTGCCTACAACCGGGGAAGGCAGGGCCCTGGAACGAAGGGGATGGGGGTTCCGGAAGCTGCAGCTAGGACCAGGGACACTGAAGCCGGCTGAGCCCACAGGCTCGCGAGAATCGTCGATGGCGGGGCGGGGGGGGGGGGGGTCAAAAGTCCTGGAGGTATATCGCGTTGGCTGATGATTCCCAGTGCTTGGCCGGCGCCCTGGTCTGACATGACAGCGGGAGGTGGGGGACACTGGGCTGCCCCGCCAGCCTCAGCCCTTCTGAGCGTCCCTGCTGAGTGACCGGCCCAGGGTCACCTTCTCTTGGATGGAAGGAAGTCGGAAAAGTTTGGTCCCTTGATCTATACTCAAAAAATATATATACTGTCTATAGCTCTCTATATATATATGCATATATATATATAGGAAAAGTTGCAATTTCATTTGGGGAAGCCACAAAGGTTGTGTGTGTGGGAGGAAGGTGGGAGCGAGGGAGTCTCCCAGGAGGGGGCAGTGAACCCCTCGGCCCACAACTCAGGAGTCCCCCGCAGACCATGAAGCCCCCTCCCCATTCCATGTGGCCTTGGGCAGCGTTTCACATTATGGGGAGGGGGTCAGGGGAGAAGGGGGGGCTGGTGTCCAAACTCAGTTGTAATTTACGTAAAAGTCCTGGATCGGTTGGAAGTGGGAAGGCCCCTCACCTGGCGGAGAAGGGAGGGGCGTTAGGGCGCGGCGCTGGGGGCGGGAGGGTCACGTCGGCCGACGACATCACCTCCCACCCACCCCCCTGCCCTGGCCAGACTGGTGTCTGGGAACCCAAGGGCCCCCACCTTTGCAGAAAGAGTCCATTTCGGGGTTTGGAGGCTGACACACCCAGCTTGGAAGGGACCGAGGGTCGCCAAGCCCGTGTCCTCATCCGGCCACTGGGGACAAACATTTCTGTTTCTTTCTGCCTCCTCTTCCCAGCTCCCTGCCCCTGAAACTCCACGAAGCAGTTCCCCGCCCCCATTTCTGTTCATTCGTGGTGCTGGAAACAGTGCCTGGCGCACAGTAGGTGCTTAGTGAGGATTTGCTGTCAGCATGTTCAAAGCACGCCGATATCCTGTTGTTGGCTTCTGGTGGCGGATTTCCGCGCGCGCGCCCCCGACGACACACGACCCGGTGACTGAACACCCTCAAATCTGTGGGTTCTGCCCCGGCAGGGTCTGGGAGCAGCCCCTCACTGAGCACCTGCTTCGCACCAGACCCCAGAGGAGCCTCTGTGATGACGATGGCGACGGTGGTTAAGAGGAAAAAATCAAAACGACTTATCCAGAGCTTTCCAGGTGGCTGGTCCTGGGCTCAGCCGGGAAAACACCGAGTGCCCTGTGAATCCGCCCCACGACCCCTGGAGGAGGCCACAGGCACGGGCCCATTTCACAGATGAGGCTTGTCAAGGCTTGGGCTCACTTATAAGTTTCCCCATTGGCCCCTGAGGCTCACGGCTCATTCCCCAAAGAAGCCATGAGTCGACAGAGGTGTTCACTCTGATGGCACAAACGCTCTTGGGGATTTGTTCATTTGTTCGAGGGGATTTCCGACACCCCCCAACCCCCCACCGCATGCTGTCGGGTGGGGCAAATATTCCACTCTCCCATCAACCCACTGGGTATGAATTATGCCAAATGAAGCCTCCCAGAGGGGCCCAGCTGAGAGAACAGATTCTTAGGACAGGACAGAAGCACCTCCCCACAGCCCGCCCCCACCCCAGACCAAGCCCCGCTTCTCAGGTGAACTTTTTTTCATCCTCCAAAGCCTTCTCCAGGAAGGACTCCCTAACTACCCTCCCCAACCCCATCCTACTGCTCCGGTTCCAGCCCTGACCACGGTGGGGGGGAGGGTTGGGGGGGATTGGGGGTGTCTTCGTCCAGCTCTGTCCCCGTCAACCAAACCTGGGGGCTCCTTGTAGCCTCTTGCAGCATCCCCCCAGCCTCGGGAGGGTTTGGAGAATGAGGAGGGGGTGCGGACAAGACCGGGGTGGGGGCGGGAGCGGGGGCGGGGCCGCCTGGCGGCTCACCTGGGCCAAGCCCGCAGCCTCGGGGTGCTGTGGGCCGGTCAGTAGGGGTGTCCCGGATCTTTGGGCCGCTTCAGCTGCACTTTGAGCCTCTTCATGCCGATCTGAAAGCCGTTCATGGCCTGGATGGCGGTCTGCGCGCTGGCCGGGTTGTCAAAGCTCACGAAGCCTGCGGAGACCGGGGTGGACCCACGATGGAGGGCAACGCGGGCGTCCTCTGCTCGCTCCAGCGCTGCAGCCCTGGCTGCCCGGCTCGCGGGGTCCTGGGGGCGGGGGTGTGCGCTCGCAGGGGCAGACGGCCCAGGGAGGTGGGAGGGCTTCCCAGAGCACACACAGCAGCCCTGGCCTGGTTCTGATACGCGCTGGGCTTGCGTGCCTGGGGGACGGGGCGCTCACTCCTTACCTGGGGTCTGCTCTGCTGAGACTTCCCAACTTACGTGGGGGACAGGCTGGGTCTCTGGGGGCCCCGGGAGGGCCACGTTCTCCCTCCCCAGACCCCATGCCTGCCTCCTTCTAGGCTCTGGATGCCCACCCTTTGCCTCCTCTGAGATCTCTATCCATCTGGGGTCCCGTCTGCCCATGTGACTGTCTCTAACCTTGTCTCTCTGCTTCTCATTTTCTCTCTTTGTGTGTGTGTGTGTGTGTGTGTGTGTGTGTGTCTTTGTGTTTCTTCTCTCTGTCCCTCCCTTTCTGTTTCTTCTCTTTTGGTCTCTGTCTCTCTGTCACCATCAGTCTTTCCTGTCCCAGACCCCCCCTCACCCTGGGCCATCAGAAACACTCCAGCATCCCCCACCCCCCCTTAAGCTTCCACCAGCATGACACCCTCCACCTGGCCCTACTCCTGCCCCTCACCTGTTGGTCCTCACAGACTTCCTGGGGGACTGTGCAGAGACCACAGGGGCAGGGGAGGTCCTCCAGGGGGAGAGGACAGCATGTGCGGGCATTTGGGGGCAGGATACCTGAGCTCCATGGGAGAGGCTGGGTGGGAGGTCAGGCAGAGAGATGGTGGGGTCAGGGCTGAGGGGTCTGGCTGAGGCCCATGGGGAGCCATAGGGGAATCTGGAGCTGGGGTGGGTGGATGTCTTCACATTACCCACACCTCCCATTACATAGAGGAGGAAACTGAGGCTCAGGGAAGGCATGTGACCCGCTGACTGCTGAATGCGACAGAGCAGGTTTTCCTCCAGAAATTTCCTTCTTCTTCCTGGAAGCAGCATGTAGAGGAGGGAGCCTGGGCACTGGTGGTGGTGGGGGGTGTCCCTAACTTGCTGTGTGACCTCAAGCATGTCGCTTGACCATTCTGTGCCTCTCTTTCCTCCCCATGTAAATTGGGATCATTCTTCCCTTTTATGGTTGGAGAATGAGTATATACAGGAGGTGCTTAATAAATAGTCAAAAGTCCCTTCCAAGAGGACAGGGTGGGTTCAGAGCCCAGATTTTGGAGTCAAACAGACTGGTTCTAACCTAGGTTCTGCCTCTTTGCTGCCGCGTGACTTTGGACAAGTTACGTGCCTCTCTGAGCCTTAATGTCCTCTGTTTCTGGGGACAAGGAAGTTCTCCCCACAGCCCACAAGGCCCTGCACGGCCTGCCCCGTCCCCTCCCTGCCCTCCTCCCTCTCTCCCCCTCGCTCACTCTGCTCCAGACACACGGGCCTCCTCGCTGTTGCTCCAACATGCCAGGCACTGTCCTGATCCAGGGCCTTTGCACATGTGGTTCCCTCTGCCTAGAACACTCTTCTCCAAGACACCCCATGGCTGGCTCCTCATCATTCAGGTCTCAGTTGAAATGTTGCCTCCTCCTTATCAGTCTGTATTTTCTTACCAGTTTTATTTTTATAACTCCCTGGCCTATATTCTATATTTGTTTATTTCCATCTCCTCCCCCTGGACCTGTGCTTTCCAATTCGGTCGACAGCCACTGGCCATGGGTGGTTATTTCAACTGAAATTCATTAAAATTAAGTAAAATTAAAAATTCAGTCCTTTGGTCACACTGGCCACATTTCAAGTGCTCAGCAGCCACATGGGGTGGTCGGCTCAGACAGCACAGATGTAGAGCATTTCTATCATTGGAGAAAGTTCTACAGGCAGAGTGGCAAGACTGTGAGCTTTCAGAGGGCAGGGATTTTTGTTGGCTTCTTTCACTGTGTGCCAGGCACAATGCTGAGCGCTGCACACAGTAGGTGTACCATATGTCTATCTGTTGATGAATAAATAAACAAGGGAGTCTTAGAAATGCTGCATGGTGAGTGCTTGGCACACAGTAGGTCCTTAATAAGTGTTTACTTTGATTATAAATGTGATTCTTTTTTTTTCTTTTTTTTTCTTTTTTTTTTTTGGCCACACCGCTCGGCTTATGGGATCTTAATTCCCCCACCAGGGATTGAATCCGGCCCTTGGCAGTGAGAGTACGGAGTCCTAACCACTGGACCTCCAGGGATTCTTTTGGACCAGACTTGTCTCATGGCTGACCACACCCTCCCAACCCCCATTCCAGGGCGAGGGGCGCGTGGGATGGGGCTGGCAAGCAGGAGGGGGCACCCGCAGCAGGGACTCACCAAAACATTTGCTCTGGTTGGTGGCCCGATCCATAAACACCTTGGAGGAGATGATATTGCCGAAGGGCAGGAACATCTGCGTCAGCTCCGTGTCTCCAAACTCCTGGGGGAGGTGGTAGATAAACAGGTTACAGCCTTCGGGACCTGCAGGTGGGGGAGAGAAAGACATAAAGCCCCCAAGGAGAGGAGGTGGACCCCCGGGGGAGGGGCACGGGTCCGGAGCCCACATCTGGCATCTCCAGCTGTTGGGAGAGGGGAGCCCCGTGACACTCAGAAAGAAGAGGCAGGAAGGGCAGGCCGGGAGCCCTAACCCCTTGTCTATAAAATCCCACACTCAGACACTCCAAACCTCTAATGATCCTCAGGCCCCAGAGAACTTATAAAATTCGTATGATCCCTACCCTCCACAACTGAGATAAATTCTTCCATCCCAGACCCCAGATAATCCAAAAATCCCATACAGCCCCAAACCCCGGAAAATCCCTAAGCCTCAAACTCCTGGTCATTTACAGAAATCAGATGAACTGGGCGTAGGGCATACGGACACTCTGTACTGTCTTTGCAATAACTCCATAAGTCTAAAACTGGTTTTAAAATGAAACATGCCTTTTTGAAAGTTTGATGATCACAGAATAAAATAAGACTAGTAATTGCCTGGTCCTAAACCCCAAATATCCAGATATTTTTCAAAACCTTGGATAACCCTCTAAACCTTGGATAATTTTCAAAACCTTGGATAATTTCAAAAATGATGCAAAAATAAAATCAAGTAAAATAAAAAGATTATTCTCTAGTCCCAAACCCCAGATATCTTGAAAGCACCGATTATTTTTAAATGATATGCTATACCAACCAGAAATAATTTTTTAAAGCACAGCTAACCCTCAGAATCATAACCTCCCCCAGGAATCCCCAGTCATGGCTCATATAAGAACCATAAATAATAATAGCATTTTAAAACCTTGATTATCCAAAGTCATCAACAGTCCTCAAACCTGCCTCTAATCCAAAACCTACAGACAACCTTCTCCCAGGTCCCCCCCCACCAAAAAGGTAGCCCTCAAACCACTGAGAATCCCCCCACCCTCACAATGAATATTCCCCACCCCAGAAAACACAAAATCCAAGATTACACATTCACATCCACATCCACCCTTATCTTCCTGATGAGGACCACAGTTCTGCTAACATGCTTGTTGCTGTTGTCGTTGTTGTTGTTGTTTGCTTTTGTTTGTTTGTTTGGCCATGCCCCGAGATTTGTGGGATCTTAGTTCCTCGACCAGGGATTGAACCTAGGGCCACGGCGGTGAAAGCGCCGAATCCTAACCACTGGACCTCCAGTGAATTCCCTAACATGCTTGTTTTTAAAATGCAAGTGTGTTCCCATACAACTGATATGTTATGGAACAATTTTGAGCAAACAGGAATTTTGTGTTTGTCTGTGTGCTATCTCATCTCCAAGAAACACTAGGTGAATGCAGAAAACCACACGCAGTTGCACCGAACCTCATAAGAAAGCAAAATGCGCGCGCGTGTGCACACACACACACACACACACACACACGCATACACAGCTTCAACATCCATCGACTTTCTCAGTTCTCCAAGTATGTTATGAGCAGGACCCATCCCCGTCTGGGGTTCCGACTCTCCGTCTGATTTCAGACAAGCCTTTCCATCACTTCAGGGTAACTCACATGCTGCAACCCCTCCGATGCCACTTCCCCCTGCGAACTTGCGGTCTTTTCCAAGATAAAGTACCAAATTTATTGTACTATTCGGGTATCTCTAAACTATCTAACACGCATAAAACTGTGCTACTGTTTTCATTAGGATCTTATCTTTTTTCTTTTTTGGCACCTCACAGCCAACGTTTCTGAATGGTGTACCACGACCCCATTTCCCCCACGAGCCTTGTAGTTGGTATTGTGAGGCTCTGCGAACTCAGGTGACTTTCCAGAAAGCATACATCCTGTTACAGCAGCACGGACTGCATCGGGACCAGCTTTTATCCACTGCACCCTGCCAGTGTTCCCCTTCCTGCAGGCCCAGGGCAAGGGAGAAATTGAACAGAGCCTCACAGAAATCAGTCTGCGGGCCAGGCCACCCGCAAGCATCCCAGGTCGTGGGGCGATTTGGGGCTTTTCTGGTTGGTTGCCTCTCCCCAGCCCCCCGCCCCCACCCCCACTAGATGGATTAAGGAGAGGAAGGGCCTCCCTGGCTGAGTGCCCACCATGTGTCAGGAACCACCGCTGTTTACTCCCCAGCAAGGGGAGAAAGGTGGTCGCCTGAGTGGCAGATGAGGAAACTGAGGCCCGGAGTAGTGAGGTGCCTTCCTTATGACGCTCACAAGTCAGAACTGGGTGGATTTGAATCCCGGTCCTTCGACTCCAGAATCTAACTCCTCGCCCCCTTGACTTTACTGAGGAAGCCTCATTTGCCCCGAGATACCTCACCATCCCACCCCCTAAATTCTCTCAAAAAAATTTCAGAGAATCATCCCGTTCTGGGTCACTGCTACCGCTACTGGGTCGGGACTAGTCCCATTCCCACTTTCCGGAGGAGGAGACTGAGGCTCAGAGAGGAAGAGTCAGTCGCCCCCCCAAACACCCATGGGCTACGCCGGGGCTTGAACCCAGGTCTGACCGGACCCCAGGCCGAGCGGTTCCCCGAGGCCAGGCCGAGCCGGGGGTCCTGGAGGTGGAGGGGGGCGGTCAAAGGGCGGGGCTGGCGCCCAGGGCAGGTCGCGGCCCCCTCACCTTCTCGCTGCTGCTGCTGCAGGAGGGGCGGCGGCTGGGGGACGCTGTGCGCGATGGGCGTGATGGCCGCAGTGGGGTACATGGCTGCAGAGACCGGGAGCGAGACACAGGGCGGAGCGGGCGTGAGGCCGGTGGGCAGCCGGTGCGCGTGGGGGCGGGGCTAAGACGTGAGGGGCGGGGTCACAGCTGAGGGTGGGGCCAAGACCGGGTCTAGGGAAGGCGGAGGGGTGTGGTCACATGGGAGAGACGGTCTGAGGGCAAGGCCAAGGACCCGTCTTGGGAAGGAGGGGGCGTGGTCATAATCGAGAACGGGTCTGGGAGGGGCGTGGTCATATTGGAGGGAGGGACCAAGGCAACGGGGAAGAGCAGAGTGGGCGTGGCCATGGCTGAGGGCGGGGCCAAGGCAGCCTTTAGGAAGACAAGCCAGAGATCCGAGCGAGGCCCTGGCAGAGGCGGGTCAGCCTGGGCAGGACATGAGGGGCGGTACCAAAGACAGGTTATGAGGGGCAGGGCCAAATGTTGAAGAAAGGCGGGGCGTGGGGGAGGCCAAGAACTGGGATTGGACCCAAAGTAGAAGGCACAGGCAGAAGAGGGAAGGTAGGATGAGAGGACGGCTCTGAGGGCAGGGACCATATCTAGGTGTGGCTAGGGGCGTGGCGTGGCTAGCCCAGGTAGGACGCCGGGGGCCGGGGGGCAGGGTCACGCGCGGGGCGGGGCCGCGCTGCCTCCCTACCTGTGTACTGCTGGACTCCGGAGAAGGCAGGATGAAGGGTCTCGGCCACCGTCGGGCTCTGAGCTGCGGGGCAGACGGAGGGGCTGAGTCGGGCGGGGGCAGCAGAAGTCGTCCATCCACCCCGCAACACCCACCCCCAGCTTCACTTCTGCATAAACGTTTTACAGGTATGACCCTCATTTTACAGGTGGGGAAACAGCGGCTGGCATAGGGCCGCTCAGGTAGGAAATGACAGAAGCCAAACTCGAATCCAGGTTTCTCAGACTCCAGAGAGGTTTAACAATCAACCCCAACTCTCTGTCCCCATCCTGACCCCCCTTGCTCCTCTCTTTTATTCTCTGGATTCTCCAGGGCTCCAGGTCTCTGCTTTTGATCACTACCTATCCCCATCCCTTCCCTTTATCCCTCCCCACACCTTGATCATCAGACACCCTATGGATCCCCTACGTGGCTGTGACCTTCCTAAGTCCCTAGGGGAGGACACAGGGGTAGGGGAGAGCTTGTCTAGGCAACCAGAGCTGGAGAGTCTGGGGAAAATTGAGCAAAAAAATCTTGAATGGAGAGCGGTTGCTAGAAGATGGGGTGGTGTTGGGGGAGAGGTAAGACAGTAAAGAGGTCGCATGAACGAATTACTTTATAGTGATGGAACAGTTCTGTATGTAGATTGTGGTGGTGGTTACATGAAACTATACCTGTGATAAAATGACATAGAACCACGCACACACACACACACACACACAAGTGCCTGTAAATAGTGAAGTCTGAGTAGGCTCTCCAACTCCCGTTGAGTTCACTGTACTGTACCAATGTCAGTTTCCTAGTTTTGACAACGTACTGTGGTTATGTAAGACGTTAGCATCCAGGGACGCTGGGTGAGGGGTACCAGGACCTCTCTGTATTATGTTTGAAACTCCCCGTGAGCGCCAATCATTGCAAGATAAGAATAAACAAATTCTCAGCAGTGGAAACGCAGATGACGTACTTCACCTAAGTAAGGTGTGGGAAGACGTTTGCCTTGAAATTATGGTATAGGGTAGAGAAAAGTGAGACCTCTGCTTCAGGAGGGCAGAGCCCAGCCCAACAAATCAGTGCATGGCCAATACTGAATGAATGAATTAATGAGTGAATGAATGAATATGGGCACTGGTATTTTCCCAAATGGTAACGATTACTAATGAAGATTGATGGTGCCATTCTTGGTACCAGGTGACGTGTTAGCATTTTACAGACTGATTGCCTCGTCAGTGCAATCTCATGAGATGACTGATGTTATCCGCCCCATTTCCCAGATGAGCAAACTGAGGCTCAGAGACTTAAAGAAACCCCCCCGGGCCACCGAACTGGAATTCGAACCCAGAAAGGTCTGGATGCAAAGTTTCTATGTTTAACCTCTTTCTCTGTGCCCGCAGCTAGTATCTGTTCACCTGAGACTCCCTTTGTCCTGCCCCTTTGTTCCCTGGACACCAAGGCATAGGGACTCATGCTTGTCCCGGGGACACCCTCCCTGCCTCCTGCCACTCTCCTTGGCCCCCGGGAACCACCCGAGTTACCTGGGTAGGGCACAAGGCCATTGGCATATACGGTTTCTAGGGCGGGGTGCCCACCAGGGAAGGGCACAACACCTGCGAAGCCGTTGGTGATCGGAGCCACGAGGCCGGGCACGGCGGTGGTGCTGAGCAGCGGGGGCGAGTGCAGTCCTGGGGAGCGGAAGAGCGTCACGGGGAGCCAGATCCTGGCCCCGGCCCTGCCCACCCATCCGTGGGTCCCTGGTGGACTCTCACCAGAGGCAGGGGCGATGGGTGTGGCGGGCAGCCCGTTAAGGCTGACGGCGCCAATCTGCTGGATGTGGCAGGGTGAGAAGGCCACGCCGGGGCTCAGGTAGCTGCCTGAGGTGGACAGGACCGTTGTCTGCTGCTGCATGAGCTGGGGGTGGAGAGGGAGTCAACGTGCACAGTCAAAGTGGCACCTGGCCTGAGATCACGACTCATGAGGTGGGGGGCGGGTCCTCCAGGAACTAGGGGGTCAGGCCAGGTGTCTTGGCTCAGGTCGGGGTCAGGGATCAGTTAGGAATTGGGGCTCAGCCTGGCATCAAGTCTCAGTGTAGGATCAGGGCCTAGACTAGGTTCCAGGCTCATTTAGGAATGAGAGCTCAGCCAGGGATTAGGGCTCAGTCTAAGGTCAGGACTCAGTCTGGGACCAGGGCTCAGCCAATGTTGAACTCACTCAGGGTTGGGTCTCAGCTTGGAGTCAGCCAGGAGGTTTAGCTAGAATTTGGGCTAATCTAGATTTGGGGAACAGCTAGGATCTGGGGGTCAACTCAAGGTTGGATCTTCATTTGATGTTCACACAGGGTGAGGGTTCAGGCTGGATGTGGGGGTTGAGTCTAGTGTCCTGTCAGTCCAGATCTGGGGCTCAGCTTGGGCTCGGAGCATAGTCCATGGTTGGGGGCTCAGCTGGGGTTGGGGTCAGGAAGCAGCCTGGATTTGGGGACTCAGCCATAGCCAGGATAAGGCCCTGAGTCAGAAAGATTGGGCCAGAGAAACAGAAAGATGGGCAAAGAGGCAGAAGCCCTAGACCGAGAATAGATGGAGAAAGAGAGCGAGACAGACTGAGCCAGATCCCCAGAGAAGTCTCAGAAGCCCTGCTGGAGACAGAAGTGTGTCTTCTGGGGTCACTCACAGCCTGGGCGTAGGCACTGTAGGGGCTGAAGGGCAGGGTGAGGGACGGCGTCAGGATGCCCAGCTGGCCCACCATCTGCTGCATGCGCCGCAGCGTCCGCTCCTTGTCCGTGTCAGCAAACTTGACCACCAGGCTGGAGGAGGCACCCTGCAGGGGCAGCCGCAAGCAGGGAGGGAAAGAAGGGGGGACGTAGCCAGGACTCTGGGGTCCCTTACAAGGGGTGTAGGGGTGTGGATAGCAGCAGCTGTCAGCCCCACCCTCGAGGTCCCAGGTGCCACAGTGGGGACAGTTTGGAGATCAGCATCCCAGGTCTCGCACTTGACCCTGTAGCCCCCTCGTGTGCACAAGTGGGGCGTCCGGGCGCGGGGGGCTGCATCTGGGGCACAGTGAGGACCCTGACTGTCAGCCACACTCTCAAAATGGGCGGAGAATCCAACTGCTGGAGAGGAACAATGGGGGCCCGCATGGAGGACCCTATAGCTGCCACCCACACCCAAGAACAGGTAAGGCTCCAACCATCCGAGAGGTTGAATACCTCCTCTGATGGAGCGCTCACTCCCTGCGCCGCCCACCAGCTCCATCACTGGACAGCTCGGAGCAGGAGAAAGCCTGACTTTCGGATGAGCTGACTCCTGCCCCTCTAGGGACTAAAACTGATGTCTGAGGACCCAGAGAGCAACAGAAGGAAGGATCTGAGACTGCCCTGCTCTTCACACCCATTTTCCACAACAACAGAGAGTGGGTCCCCAAGGCCTGTCTTCCCCGTGGCAGATTGGGACATTTATGTACAGTGATGGTGGCTCCAAGGGCCACTTTCCTGGGAGGCAGGGCCACCCCCAACACCTGTGTGGTCCCCTCCAGCCTCTCACTGCTGCAGGCTCACAGGCTCCCCGCTCCAGACTCGCCCATTCCCCACTCTGGCCCCACGGGGACAGTTCCAAATGACCTGGTCCCTTCCCTCTGGGGCTCCCCATCACCCTAGGAGGAACCCCATGCTTCTCAGCCTTGAACTGCAGGCCCCTCCAGCCCCATCTCTTCCTGCTCCTCTGGGGCTCACACACATTTACACACACTTATACATGCATTCCGCCCACACAGACTCACACTCACCATTGACACTCACACATACACATGCATACACTCCCAAATACGTGCACATATACTCACACACTCACATGCACAGTCATACATGTACACACGTGACTGCCTACATTCACATGCATGCTCACCCCTCCACACACAGACATTTGCCTTCACACACTCCTACAGATGTACACAGGTGCACTCGCTCCCCCGTCACCCAGATACACACTTGCACATAAACATACATGTGCACTCAGCTACATATTTGCACACGTGTGCTCCCACGAACACCCACTTAACACGCTTGTGTATGCAGTCACACGTGTACACGTGTGCATATGCACCAGCGCACACGTGCACACGTATCCATACCCATTACACACACCTCGTGTGCACACTGACCCACCTACTCACAACCACATGCTCACACACAGACACGCACACATGCACACACCAACACACACATTGGCCTGCGCGTACTCGCGTACGGGCAGCCACTTGCTGGCAGGACATCCATACACACTCCACACTTACTTGCAGGCTCACACACACAATCACACACATACACCCACCCATACCACCATCAGAGACTGCGCCTCTTCTCCCCACCATGACCTCTCTGAAGAAGGGCCACGGGCTACCAGATGGCTGGGATGGTAAGGCCGGGTCCCCTTGCTCCTTTCCCACCCCTACCCACATCGCCCAGGGCAACTCCGACTCACCGGCATGGTCTGGCTGCCATGCAGGGCGTGGATGGCCGCCTGAGCCTCCGTATGGGAGGAGAACTTCACGAAGGCACAGCCTGCTCCGAGAGAAGGGGAACGGGTGAGGGGCCACAGGAGAGGGGCTGACAGCCCTGCACGGCCGGTCAGCGTGGACACAGGCAGCCCGAAAGTCGGACATCCGAGAGACAGCCAGCCATTTGTTCAGACAGACAGCTGGACAAGGAAGGATCAGACAGTAAGACAAGCACACAGCCAGCCAGCCAGATAGCGGTTTGCCCAAGACCTCATCAGAGGGTGTGAGGAGGTGCACAAGTGGAGAGGCAGGCCCTGCCCGTTAGAACAAGTGAAGGGGACGGGCTTAGAGAACGCCCGCCAGCCACCGATGCCACGAGATGCAGACTTGTAATCAGATACGTAGAATTAGAGTGACAAACCATCAGACACAGACACAGAGAGATGCAGTCCTGTGGGCACACTCAGGCAGAGGTACACTCAGACCCAGACAGATACGCCCATGTGGCCAGAGTTGGATAGATGGGGATGAAAAGTCACCAGGCAAGGGGAGAATCAGGTGGACAGACAACCAGAGACCACCCGGCACAGGTAAATCCAGACAGACGGTCATAGGCTACAGTTCCAGACAGAGAGAGGGCTATGGAAGAGCCAGGCAGATTTGGGGGAAGGGGGGTGAAAATGTTCTGCAACTAGACAGTGGTGACAGTTGCACAGTTTTGTGAATTTTGTGAAGCACTCCACTGTACACTTTAAAAGGATGAATTTTACAGTATGTGATCATATCTCAATTACAAGAAAAGAGCCAGGCAAATAAACAGGGACCATCAGATACATTCAGTCCCAGTAAGATGAAGTCACCAGGGCCGAGACAGGCAAACTGAGACTCAGTCCCAGACAGATGAACCTGAACACGTAGAATCAGGTAGACGGAGACCACCAGGCACATGGATACCCAAACAGAAATAGCCATTTGGACACTCAGAAAGAGTGTCAGAGACTAAGAGACACAGGCGGAGTGATACTCAACCCTAGGTACATGCAGTCACGTGAGTAGACCGGAAAACAAGTTTCTGGAGATCATTAAACAATCATTCCTGCATGGTACAACCATACAGGAACGGTGGAGCAAGCAGGATCAGGCACAGGACATAGGCAAATCCAGACGGCAACAGCCCCATGGACAGAGTCAGGTGGAGACAGGCAGCCCCAGACGGACACGAGCACACGGGTAGGACCATGTGGGACTGGACAGTCTCTGCTCGCCCCGCCCCCCGGAGCCGCCCCCGCCCTCCCATATGCCGCTTCCGCCTCCTGAGCGAGCCCCACCCTCTTGTGTACCTAGCGGGGCCCCATCCCTCCAGCCCGCGCTCCACGTGCTAGGCCCCGCCCACTGTGGGCCAGCCCCGCCCCACGAGCCCGGCCCCGCCCCCTGGATCCCGCCGCTCTCTCCTGTGCCCGCTCCGCCCCATCCCTCCAGCCCCGCCCTCCCACAGCCCCGCCCCCGGCAGCTAGCCCCACCCCCGGCCCATCACCTTTGCTGCTGCCGTCGGGCCCCCGGAGCACGGTGCACTCGTCTATGACCCCGAAGGGCTGGAACAGCCGCAGCACGTCCTCCTCTGACTGCTGCTTGTTCAGCATCCCCACAAACAGCTTCCGGTCCCCTGTGGGCGGAGACACCACCTCAGCCGAGTCCTAGGCTCCGGGAATTTCTCCATCCCTCCAGCACAGAGTGGAGGTAGCAGGGCGTGGAGCAGGGCGCCTGGACCCCCCTGGGCCCTCTTCTGCGCGTTTGAGGGAGGACACAGCCACGCGCTTTCCCTGCCTGGGTCTCTCCACCTTTCCACGTGCCTGCGAGGTCCCACCTCATGCAGTGCCCCCTGCCTGGAATGCCTCCCTGTCCAACTGCTTCCACCCTCTGGGCAAAACGGCCTCTCCCTCCTGTGCACTCAGAGTCCACACATAGTACCAGGGTTAGGAACTGCCTTGCCTGGCCTGGGTCCATGTCTGTCTGTCTGTCTGCCATCTAGATTTTCCAGGCAGGGGTGAGCGCTGAGGGCCCCTGCATCCTCACAGTGCCCAGCAGAGCTCCCCGCCCAACCTTGCCAGGGCTCAGGAGGGGCCAAGCAATCAATGTCTGTTGAATGAACGAACAGTGTGTGGGCACAAGACCAGGTGCCTGGGGAGCCTGGGGTTGGCTTGGGGCCTGGCTGCAGGCCTGGCTGGGACCTGCCCAACTCTAAGGCCAGGGGCCAGTCTGGGCCAGCCTCTCCCATGTGAGGTACCAGAGCTCTGTCCCCCCTCCCCCCGGGGGAATTGCACTGCTCCCCTGTAATCAGGAACGCGGCAGCTTCCTCTTCCAGGAAGGGTGAGCTTGGTTACTATGGAAACCCGTTCTCTGGCAGCTGTCACTCATAGGGGTGGGAGGGAGGGAGAGACATATGAGGGAGAGAGAGAGGGACAGGGAGAGACAGAGAGACAGGCAAAGAGAGAGACAGTAAGAGGCAAAGAGAGATACATAGAGAAGCACAAAGAGAACCAGAGAGATAGGAGGAGAGAAAAAGATAAGGAGAGAGAAACAGAGATGGAGGGAGAGAGAGAGAAGGAAAGAGAGAAGGAGAGACAGAGAGAGATGAAAACATGCAGATCCCCCCTCTCTAGTCCCTGACCCACAGTGGAAGCCAGGTTGGAGAGTGTGAAAACAGGCTCCCAGTTCCAATGGGCTTTAACAGGATCCTACACATACACAGAGGTCCTAACAGCCCTACCCCCTACAGCACCGCCAAGGCTGGCTGCTCTCCCTCAGCCCCCAATCCACCTGAGATGGGGAGGGGGGTCAAAAATATCCAAGAATGACTAGCCTTGGATCCCACTGGGGACAGCCAAGCATCTCCCCATGGGCACACAGCCACCCAGAGGTCCAGCCTAATGCAGACACAGGGCCCAGCCTGCACACCCACGCGCCCAGCCGGGAACAGTCAAGCACACACGCTTGAACATATACACCCACGCACAGCCCAGGCACGCAGATGTGCACACAGACAGGCAGGCACCCCCGCTGCACATGCCAGAAACACACATGCACTTGTGCACACACTCGCATACATCTGTGCACAGCCGTGCCCAGGAATGCATGCTCATATACACACACCTGCACTTGCTCAGACATGCAAACATGCACACACACGCAGAGCCCAGAAACCAATCCATAGTCCTTCAGGGACCCCATCCCCTCTGCGTCTGAAGATCCCCGTTATTGCACCCTGAGATGAGTGGGGTATTTCAAGTTCTAGGGGAAAGCAGCAGGACCTGGCCACACCTCCCACTGCTGAGCCTGTGGCCCTGTGGTTAGGAGGAGGGGACACAGCCTCCCTACTCTCCCACCCCACCCCAGCCTGGGCCTCTGCCTCTCCCACCACCTTTGTGCAAAGATTTCCCTCCTCCCATTCCTCTGCCAACCCGCAGCCTGGTGGCCACGGAGAGATGACAACTACCTCCTCGGCTTTCGCTGTCCGCAGGCTTCACCTGGATTGGCCGTGCCATCTGTGGAGAGAGGGGGGAGGGAGGTCAAGGTGGGCAGTGGGGGTAGCATGGGTGGGAGCTTCACCTGAGCTCTGCTGGGCACTCCTGTCCACCTCCCCAGCCTCAGCATCCTACCAACCTCTGGCAGCAGCCAGCACCTCAGTCACACCAAATGACACATGGTCCCACCTACAGGGCTTTGCTCTTGCTGCCTGGAAAACTCCCACTTTGCCTTCAAAGCCCAGTAACAATAACCCTTCAACCAGGAAGTCTTCTTGCCTCCCCAAGTGTGATACATTGTTTACAAAGATGGCCCAACTCCTCCAGTCCCTGTATGTGATGTGACTTTGTGGTTCCTCTCATCAAGAACTGGAGTCTATTTCCCCACCTTTTCCTTTTGGACTTGGCCATGCGACTTGCTCTGACCAAGAGAATGTGGTGGAAGTGAAGTTGTAAGAGTTCCAAGCCTTGCCCGCAAGAGAACTTGCCTTTTTGGAACCATGGCGGTTGCCAGGTGGACAAATCCAGGCGAGTTACTGGAAGACGGGAGATCTCATGCACAGAGATGCCCTGCTGACACACAACGCATGGGAGTCCTGGCTCAGCTAGCCTCAGTCGAGCCCCAGTTGACTGCAACTGCATGAATGACTCAGGACAAACCAGCAGAACGGCCCAGCTAAGCCCAGCCTGAGCTTGTTAACCAACAGAATCATGAACAAATAAAATGGTTGGGGCAGTTTATTACTCAGCAGTAGCTGACTGATACACCAAGGCAGCTACTTTTGGCCAGCTCCCTGAGCCTCGAGTGGGGGGAACTGTCATACTTCAGTGGACTGGCCTGCAATCTGGACTTATTGTTCTGGACTCTGTCCCCCACTCCCAGCACTGAAAATGGAAGAAACCAGTGAACTGTTCAGTGGAAGAAATTCTTCTCTAACTCTCACTCCTGCAACTTACCCAGCCAGGGGTATCAGCTAATGCGAATATTTCAGAACAGATTTGAGGGATGTGGGGTTGGGTGGCATCTGCTTCTCTATTGATTCTAGAACAGAATCTTCCTCCCAACCCGGTGTCTCTGATGAACTCCTACTCATCCTTCAAAACCCAGCTCAAAAGCCCCCATGCAGGCAATCCTTCTACCTTTTTGGGTCCCTTCCTCCCTCTGCCTCAGGTCAGGAAGTGTCTATGTGTTGCTCTGTTTCCCTCCAGACTGAGACCATAACATCACAACCCTGCCCCTCAGGGCAGGGTACAGGAGAGAATCAGAGGAGTTTGCTGAACTGAACTGACTAGAAGGAAGTGGCCATCACCCACCAGCATAGAAAGGCACCTGGTCCCTCTGCACCAGGCCTGGGGTTGGAACGAGTGCTGGTCCCAGCCCCCCTCCCAGGTCAGACAATCTCGGAGTAGATCCCCACAGCCATTCAGAGGTGCTTGATAAACATGTTTTTAAATCACAGTGCAGCTGCCCAGCAAGCTTTCAGAAAGATGCACAATTTTTACGCTGTTTTACAGATGTCAAAATCAAGGCCTGGAGAGGTTATTTTTCTGCTTCCCCTCCCCTCGGTGAGCCCCTCCCGCTCTGATACTCTTCCTCTTTCTGAGTGTGTGTCTGGGGCACATATGGGCCTCCTCAGTGTGAACACAGTCTTGGGAGCCCCAGACCAGAGAGGCTTCTGTTTTCCCCACTTGGCCTCCACTTCCCCCAGCCCAATCTTCCTGCCACGCAGCCACACCCTCAGAGGAACTCTGACCACCTGGGAAAGGCCGGACCACATCCCCCTTCCCCCACCACACACACACACCCACACACACACACACACACACACACACACACACCCTGGGCCCTCTTCACCTGGGTGCCACACCCCTCTAGCTGGAGGCGGGAGGGGAGATTATTTCAACCGATGGGACCAGTTTCTGGGCTGAGGGCAGACTGAGGTGGTGAAGGGAGGTGGGGGGGAGGGGGCACCTGGGCTGCAGCCTCCCGTTCCCCCACCCCTCTCACCCGCCTCCGCTGGCCCTCACCTCCCCCCCCCACCCCCAGCACCTCGGACAGATGAGGATGGGGTTGCCATGGCAACGCTGATTCACCACACGGAAGCTGGCAATTGTTGTTGCCATGGAAACCGCCTCTTAGGGGCGAGCCCAGCTCCTGCCTTGCACAAAAGAGATATTTAAATATAATCTTCTGGAGATGGATGAGCCGAGGGAGGGAGCGAGGGAGGGGGACCACAGGGAGGGAACCTGCCCCCATCACGGCATCCTCCACCCCCACCCCATTCCCGCGGCCTGGCTACCTGCTTCCCATCTCCCCCACCCGCTGCAGAGCCTGGGACCTTCCGCCTCCGACTGGGAGGCCCCTTCTCCCTCCTGGGTCAGGTCGGCGGGGGGGTGGGGGGGTGGTCCTGGTCTGGCTCTGAGAAGCCAGGTGGGCATCCCCTTCCTCTCTAGTCGCCCACTCGAAAGCCAAGGCTGCGAGGCCCGGCCATCCACGCCCCGCGGACCCGCGCCTCGCCTTACCCACCGGCCTGCAGACTCGCGCCAGGCTGGCATCCATGTGCCGCCTCCCGCCCGGCTGGCCCTGGGCGCACGGGCGTGCACACGCCGCACGCACACTCGGGCTCCGGGCTCCGTGCCTCGTTCTCTGCGCCCAACGCCCAGGCGATCCACCCGCCAGAGGCCGGGCCCTGCGCGCGCTGCCCGCCCAAGCCGGGAGGAGGCGTGCCAGGGGAGAGCTGGGTCTCCCCCCCACCCCAACCCGCCCATCTGGCTCTGCCCACCTCCTTCCGGCTCCCTCTCTCCATCTGTCCCACTGAGGTCTCTGCCGAGTGCCCTTCCTCCCTCCTCCACCTTCTCTGGCTCCCCATCACTGCACCCTTTCCCTGCCCCCTCCCTTCCTCTTTTCACTTATTCAACAACATTCCCCTGTGCCTCATGCTGAGTAATTCTGCAGCCTCAGGGAGCACCCCACTAGTCTGGCAGAGGGGGAAACAGAGGCATATGCAGACACTTCCAGACTCATAGGGTCAGGGTTGGGGCAGAGGGAAGGATCAAGTGCTGGGAGAGCCTAGAGCCGAGAACAATGAAGAGCCAAAGGGGGTACACTGAAGATGGAAAATCTGCAGTGGGTTTTGAAGTATGAATAGGAGTTGGTGGTGGGGTGGGGGGAGCATGTTGGAGCAATACCTACATCTACTGATTCATTTAATCTCCAAACAACTTTATGAGATGGGAACATGCCCCTTTTACAAATAGCAAATCAGAAAGAGAGAGGAGAAAATCAGAAGCAGGGGTCAGACCTACTGCCAGTTTCCTCAGGGGCCTCTGAGGACCCAGCCATTCCTCCAGCCAAGGATCAGGTGGGATAGGGCTCTGGGTGGGCAAACATTAAGTGGCTGGAATCCAGTTCTTGCTCTGCCACCTAGCTTTTGCTGAGTGACTTCAGTCAAGCCACACACCACTGGGAAAACAGGGTTCCATATGTCTGACCTCTGTATATTACAGATGGGGAAACTGAGGCCACTGTGGGGAGGGACTGCAGGAAGATTCTTCGGTAAACAGGCTGGGGCCCAAAATATTCTCCTGGATTTGCAAAGCTATGCCTTTAGATGTGGGGGCCCAGGGAAAGTCCCACCTGGGTGGTTTCTGGATGGTGTGGAGGGGAAGGAAGCAAAGTGGACCCCTATCTGGGCCGCCTGGGCTACCATTCCAGCCTCTTCCTCTCCCGGCCAAGCCCCAGCCCAACCTCTCAGACCAAGCCCCTCTCCTGGTCTAGATTCTGCCTTGGCTCCCTATTGCCCTTGGGGTAGAGTGCCAGCTCCTCATCCTGGCGTTCGAGGCACCTTTACTGCTCAGTCCCAGCCATTCCTGCCCCCTCCTCCTCCCACACCCCGAGGACACAGGGCTGGAATGCGCCCCTGTACACCCCATCCTCACCCCACAAGCCCCTTGAATGCCACCTACCCCCGAAGCCTTCCCCTCCATCCCCATCTGCTTTGGTTGCTTTGCCCAGGCATTGCCTTGATGGTGACACATCAGCCAAAACACACACCGTCCCTCTTTGGGATGAACTCCTGAAGTCAGGGCTGAGGGGCTCTGGGAACTCCTCCCCAGAAAGACCCAGCATAGGGTTCACAAATGACAACTGAGATGAAACGAGATGAGACCTATGGTTTCCAGACTCCTGTCCTGTGGGCAAGAGTGAGGCAGGCGTGCTGGGCACAGTGCCCTGCACGGGAAGTAACCCAAGAGCTCGTGCCAGGCATGTCTGCACTGTCCCCATTTCACGGGAGAAAACAGGCTCGGGAAGAGACATGACTGGCCAGAGTCCCACAGCTCGACTTGCCTGGGACCCTGCGTTCATTCACTCAGCATCTATTTGCCAAGTGTGTGCTCAGCATCTGGCCTGTGTCACCTCACAGGACCCTCAAAACACTCTGCAAACCCACTTTACAGACGAGGGGACTGAGGTCTGGGGAAGCCAAATCATGAGACATGCGGTGCTTTGGGGACCCCCACCCATTCTCAGTGTTGGCTTGACTCTGAGCCAAGTCATGGGATATGGGGGTGGATCGTGCAAAGGGACCACCTCAGAGACCCCTGTGAGCACAGAAGGGGCTTCAGGAAGGGCTTGTGGGGGGACTCATACCTGGACAAACTCATCCTTTTCCAGGGTGCTCAGATGAGCAGCAGGGCGGCCGCCTGGTCTGGGGCATCCCTCACCCCCCAAGGCCTTCACAAAGAAAGAGATGGCATTGCTTCACATGGCCCAGCCCCTCACTGTCCAAGAGGCGGGAGCTGGACCTGTTGCCTGTTGTTGATGGGGGTGGGGGTGTGAAGAGGGGAGGGGGGATCCCTTCCATCCGCAGGAACCCTGTCCTGGGGTTTGACAGCCAGCAAAGAACCCCTGCGGGAATCAGAGACATCTGCCCAGCATGGATTCCAGGGTCCTGCGGTCCATTCTGGGTTCTATTCTGGGATTCTGTTATTCAATGTAGGATCCTATTCCAGAGTGCTGAGATTTGATTAAACTGCGTCCCCCACGGACGCCGCTGTCATACTCGAGGAGAGAACTGGAAGTGGGAGTGGGTGGGTCACTCGCTGCAGAAAGCAGCATTATGGGGGGTGGGGGCCTGGGCTTTGCCAGGGCACAGAGAGATGCACCGAGCTGGCAAACGACGGGGACCACTCCCCTCCTGGGTCATCAAGAGATAGAAAAACAGAAGTGTCCACTTTATACGTCTCCTCCAACACACACACACGCACACACACGGGGACAGGAGAGATGGTGGCTGTCTGTCTCTAGCGCAACCCAGCCCCGGCCCCGACTCCTGAGCGGTGTGCACGGGCGTGCGCGGAGACGTGAGCCCGCAGGGTGGGCTTTCTCTTGAGGCCGGCCGAGGCTCCATCCTCTGGCGGAGACGCCTGGGAGGGGGCTCGGACACCTTTGCTCAGCTGCCGCTGACAGGCAAGGGGGTCTCCTGCGCAGTAGCCCCCATGCCTCCTCGTGCGATCAGCAAGCAAGCCTCCAGCGCTTGTTCTGAAAGGCTGATCCCATTTCTGCGGGTGTTCTCAGGCAGGGAGGCTCACCCCCCAAATCAGCTTCTTCGCTCATCAGAATTGGAAGATACGCGTACTCAGGGATCGGAACTCCTGGGTATGCACCTGACCCAAACGTGGCACGTGTCCACCAAAGACAAAACACCGGCAAGGATCTCTATGCCTTAAGAGCAAAACTAGAAACAACCCATATGTTCACCAGCAGAAGAGTGGACGAATAAATGGTGTGTCGCAGCCATGGAATACCACACAGCGATGACAAAGTGCAAAGTGCTGAGGCGTGATATTGAATCTCACGGGCGCGGTACCGGAAGAAAAGCAGGGGTTGGTTACTGTAAAAGTCAGGGCAGCAGCTCCTCCAGCAGAAGAGAGGGGCTTGGGCTTGGGGACACGGGACGGGGTGGTGTCCAGGGTGCCAACTGTGTAGTGGTAACAGGGTGCTTGCTTTGTAATCAGTTGGGTTGCATGCACTTTTCTCTAAGTGTGCAGTATTTTTCAAATTTTAAGAAAAAAAAATTTTTAAGCCAGGCTCTACTCCCACAGAATGCTGCCCCAGTCAGGAGGTGGCCCCCAGGGGCCCCTCCGTCTCCAGGGTCCAGCCCCGAGCCACCTCCTTCTTCTTTATCAAACATCAGCCCTCACCTCCAGGGAGGAAGGGGGCCAGCTTGCAGGAAGTGAGCCAGAGAAGCCAGAGGTTCAAGGTCTGTGGAACTGGGTGGGTGGAGCTGCAGTCCTCACTCTGCTGGGTGACCTCAAACAAATCCCTTCCTCTCTCTCACCACAGTCTCCCCACCTGTCAAATGGGGTGAGCAGCAGCCCTGGTGCCCCCCTGACATGGCAGATGGATGAGGTGCCCTGGCAGTGCTGGGAAACAGTGATAACCCTGGGGAAACTGAGGCCCAAGAAGAGAAGGGCATTGCTTGAGACTCCTCACCCGTCCCCAACTGTCAGCAGGTGTCAAAGAGAGACCGAGAACTCCCTAACCTAGATGTATGATGACACTGCACCATGCTCCTGGTTCTAGAACATTCTATGCTGCTATGTCTAATATGGTAGCTGACTCCCAGCCTAGAACATTCTAGGTCTGCACTGTCTAACGTGGTAGCTGACCCCAAGTCTAGAACATTCTAGCCTGCACAGTCTAACATGGTAGCTGACCCCCAGCCTAGAACATTCCAGGTCTGCACTGTCTAATATGGTGGCTGAGCCCTGGTCTGGAACATTCTGGGTCTGGGCTGTCCAAAACAGTAGTTGATCCCTGATCTAGAACATTCTAGATTTGCACTGTCCAGTACGGTAGCCCTTAGCCACGTGTAGACATTGGAAGTTTAAATTCACATCTGTTAAAATTAAATAACATTAAAACTTCAGTTCCTGTGTCACTCTTGCCCCTTTTCAAGGGCTCCATAGCCACACGGAGCTAGTGGCCACCCTACTGGACAGCACAGAGAGAACACTTCCACCTTCAAGTTCTATTGGACAGCAATGGTCTATAATGGGGATTGGCAAACTACAGCGCTATTCGGGCCCCCAATCTGTTGTTGTCAATAAAGTTTTACTGGCACACAGCCACGCCCATTTGCTCACTTGTCATCTGTTACTGTTTTACACTTTGAGTAGATGTGACAGAGGCTGTATGGCCGGCAAAGCCATACATTTCTGCTTTACAGAAAAAGCTGGCTGACCCTTGGCCTGGAACATTTTAGAACTATGCCATCCACTACAGCAGCCGACAGCCACATGTGGCTACTGAACACTTGAAATGTGGCTTGCGTGACCAAGAAACGGAACTGTGTTTAATTGTGTTTAGTTAAAATTAATATAGGACTTCCCTGGTGGCGCAGTGGTTAAGAATCTGCCTGCCAATGCAGGGGACATGGGTTCCATCCCTGGTCCGGGAAGATCCCACATGCCTCAGAGCAACTAAACCCATGTGCCAGAACTACAGAGCGTGCGCTCTAGAGCCCGTGAGCCACAACTACTGAAGTCCACACACCTAGAGCCCGTGCTCCGCAACAAGAGAAGCCACTGCAATGAGAAGCCCACGCACCGCAACGAAGAGTAGCCCCCGCTCGCCGCAACTAGAGAAAGCTGGCACTCAGCAACGAAGACCCAACGCGGCCAAAAATAAATAAATAAATTTATTTTTACAAAAATTAATATAAAGGTAAACCTAAGTCTAAAAACTGATACTAGCCGACTTCATTCTTGGAAAACCTTTAAGTATGTTTAGGACAATTTGGGCAAGTGAATCTACTTTTTCAACTGGCAATTTTATAAAATGCAAATCCAGATTGAGCATCTCTGATAACCACTGAGTGTCCCACTTGAGATGGACCAGAAGTGTGTAATCCACACACCGGATTTTGGGACACTTAGGATGAAAAAAAGGAATGTGAACTATCTTGTTAGTAAGTTTTACGTGGGCTCTACTGACTGCCTCTTGATAGGATTTTGGAGATAGTGGGTTAAAATAAAAGATAGCATTAAAATTCATTTCAACTGTTTCTTTTTACTCTTTAAATGATGCTCCTAGAAAAATCTAAATGCTATACATGGCTTGCATTCTATTTCTATTAGCACCGTTCTAGAACATTAACCAGCTCCTTATTCTCCAAAACCGGGTTTCTCAGCCTCAGCACTGTTGATTTGGGGCTGGATAATTCTCCATCGTGGTGGGCCGTCCTGTGAACTGTAGGGTTTGGAGCAGCATCCCTGGCCTCTACTCACAAGACGCCAGCAGCATCTCCCGGTGATGACAACCACAAATGTCCCCAGACATTGCCCAGTGGCCCTAGGGGCAGTAAACTCGTGCATCAGGATCTCACATGTCCTTGCACTCAGCAGGCCAGGCATGTTCCTGCTTCCAAGTCTTGGTACACCCCGTGCTCACACCACCCCCATCTGCCACAATCCTCCCCATTGCTCAAGACTCAGCTCAAATGCATCCCCCTCCAAGAAGCCACCCTGTTTGCCCTCTGCGAGGTCATCAATGCAGGTCACCTGGTTCTCCCTTGAGATGCTGCCCACAGTGACCCTTATATCTGGCTCTTCATTTTGTGGTCACCCCTTGTAGTGAGTTGAATGGTTGTCCTCCCTAAAAATATGTCCAAGTCCTAACCCCTGGAATCTGTGAATGGGAACCTATTGGAAAAGGCATCTTTAGAGATGTAATTAAGTGATAGATCTGGACACGAGGTCATCCTGGATTTAGGTGAGCCCTAAATCCAACGACTGGTGTCCTCATAAGAGAAAGGCAGAGGGGCTTCCCTGGTGGCACAGTGGTTAAGAATCCGCCTGCCAATGCAGGGGACATGGGTTCAAGCCCTGGTCCAGGAAGATCCCACATGCCGCGGAGCAACTAAGGCCATGCGCCACAACTACTGAGCCTGCGCTCTAGAGCCTGCGAGCCACAACTACAGAGCCTGCGCTCTAGAGCCCGTGAGCCACAACTACTGAGCCCGCGAGCCCCAACTACTGAAGCCCGCATGCCTAGAGCCCGTGCTCTGCAACAGGAGAAGCCACTGCACTGAGAAGCCCACGCACCGCAGCGAAGAGTAGCCCTTGCTTGCCGCAACTAGAGAAAGCCTGCACGCAGCAACGAAGACCCAACACAGCCAAAAATAAATAAATTTATTTTTAAAAAAAAGAGAGAGAAAGGCACAGACTTCCATGATGGCGCAGTGGTTAAGAATCTGCCTGCCAATGCAGGGGACACGGGTTCAATCCCTGGTCCGGGAAGATCCCACATGCCAAGGAGCAACTAAGCCCGTGTGCCAGAACTACTGAGCCTGCGCTCTAGAGCCCACGAGCCACAACTACTGAGCCCGCGAGCCACAACTACTGAAGCCCGCGTGCCTAGAGCCCATGCTCTGCAACAAGAGAAGCCACCACAATGAGAAGCTCACGTGCCGCAATGAAGTGTAGCCCCTGCTCACCGCAACTAGAGAAAGCCTGCACACAGGACCAAGAACGAACGCAGCCAAAAATAATAAAAATAAAATTAATTAATTAAAAAAAAAAGACTCCTTGCTCCCAATGCAGGGGGCCCGGCTCCGATCCCTGGTCAGGGAACTAGATCCCACATGCATGCCGCAACTAAGAGTTTGCATGCCACAACTAAGGAGCCAGCGAGCCGCAACTAAGACCCAGAGCAACCAAATAAATAAATAAATAAATATTTTTTAAAAAGACAGAGAGAGAGAGAAAGGCAGAGGGAGGTGGGAGAGCTGAAGACACAGAGGAGAAGGCCACGTGATGACAGAGGCAGGGATTGGAGGGATGGGTCTACAAGCCAAGGATTGAAAGCGACCACCAGAAGCTGGGAGACAGCCTGGGATAGAATCTCCCTGAGAGCCTGCAGAGGGAGGGCGGCCCTGCTGACAACTGGATCTTGGACTCTGGCTCCTGGAACTGGAAGACTGTAAGTTTCTGTTGCTTTAAGACACCCAGTTTGTGGTGCCTTGTTAGAGTGGCCCTAGGAGACATCTACACCCCCGGATTTACTCCCATCCTGAAAGTCAGGGTCTGCCCTCAAGGGACCCCCAATCTAGGGGGAGACATAGGCAGACGCAGACACCCCTGGCCCCGAGGGGTCAGGGATGAGCAGAGGGAGGAGATAACAGGGGTCGCCTCGAAAGCAGCGTAGAGATTCTCCAGGTAGGAAGGCAGTTTCCCACACGTTCTCCGCACGACCTAGAGGTTGGTGTTCTTCCCGGGTCCTTAGTATATGGGGAATGAGGAATTTCTAGGAACTAGGGGCTGCCGGGGACCAAAATATAAGAGCTTAACATCTCCAAAAATGGAATCTACTTTGTACCCACATTTTTTTTTCTTTGCGGTACGCGGGCCTCTCCCTGTTGTGGCCTCTCCCGCTGCGGAGCACAGGCTCCGGATGCGCAGGCTCAGCGGCCATGGCTCACGGGCCCAGCCACTCCGCAGCATGTGGGATCTTCCCGGACCGGGGCACAAACCCGCGTCCCCTGCATCGGCAGGCGGACTCTCAACCACTGCACCACCAGGGAAGCCCTGTACCCACATTTTTTAACAACCCTCTCTCCAGCCTGGTCAGATGGACCTGGCGATGCCCAGTTTGGAGACAAGGATGACTGAGCCTCCGAAGGAAAGACACTGTCAAGGTCACACAGGTTGGGAGGGGTGGAGCTGGGATGTGAACCCACAGGGTCACAGATGTGGGGGGAGGAGTGACACATGGAGGAGAGGCTCAGGAGAGCAAGATGTGGGGATGGCAGGGCTGAAGGGGGGATGGGGGAGGGAGGAGGGAAACTTGTTCAAAGGGGATGCTGTGGCCAGTTTGAGCTCTGCTGGGTCTGGGGTGCCTGGGAGAGTCACCAGGGGGTGGTTTCTGCACACAGAGCTGGCGAGAGAAGTGCAGCATAGGTGCTCAATGAAAGTTTGCTGGTGGCTGGATAGATGGATGAAAGAACTGGATCCATGGGCTGGGAGAGTGAGCAGAGAGAGGAGGACAGAGATCCCTGAGCCTGACACAGAGAAGGAACCCCTGGCAACTGGCATCTTTACATCCTGAAGAGGCCTTGGACCAGAGACCAGACTGGAAAGAGGGGCGGGGCATACAGGGAGGGATGGCTCCTTGACTCCTGGCTCTTCCACCATCTGCCAGAACCCAGCTTTAGCCCCCAACACAGAGGGAACAGGCCCCTGAGGCCTCAGGCAGCCAAAGACACTGGCTTTGGACCTCAGTGATCCCATCAGGAAAATGGGCACAGGGGAATGGGGAAGAGGGACTTAGCTGATGGGGGTGGAGGGAAACTGCTAGGAACGTTGGCAAATCTCCATGTGTGTATTGATTTCTCTGAACAGAGAGTCAGAGCTTCCAGCCAGGACCTGATGCCACACACACACACAAAAAAAGTCCACTGGATATGGAAGGATTGGGAAACAGCACTGGGGCTGTTGCTAGCGTGGGGTCTGCAGTCAGACCATGAAGGTCATATCCCTGCTCTGCTGCTTGCTGGTTGCCAGAACTTGGACAAATCCACTACCAAACTTTGTCCCTCCAAGGTGTCTCTCCCCAAGGCCCCCTGGCTCCTGGCAAATTGCCAGGATAGAATATGGCAGAAATGAGAGTGTGTCATTCTGAAAGGAAGCCATAAAAGGCGCCGTGGCTTCCTCCTGGCTCACGCTGGCTCTGATCACGTGCCCTGGGGGAAGCCAGCAGCCCTGTTGTGAGGCCCCTCCCTCAAGCAGCAGGCACGAGGAAGGTGCCCACGGGGAGAGACGCTGAGGCCTCCAGCCAACAGTCGAGCTCTGGCTGACGACTTCACTGCAACCTCAGGAGAGACCCCAAAGCCAGGACCACACAGCAAACTCACACCCCAATTCCTGACCCCTGGCAACTGTGCGATAACGAATGCTGATTTTTTTTTTTTTTTTTTTTGTGGTACGCGGGCCTCTCACTGTTGTGGCCTCTCCCGTTGCGGAGCACAGCCTCCGGACGCGCAGGCTCAGCGGCCATGGCTAACGGGCCCAGCCGCTCCGCGGCATGTGGGATCTTCCCGGACCGGGGCACGAACCCGTGTCCCCTGCATCGGCAGGCAGACTCTCAACCACTGCGCCACCAGGGAAGCCCGAATGCTGATTATTTGAAGCCACTAAGTTGAGCAGTAATTTGTGATGCATCAGGAGATAACTAATACAGTCCATAGAACTCCACTGTGCCCCTCAACGCTAACCTGCATGGACGGACCTGCCCTCCAGTTTCCAGTTGGTTTGGGGAGGTATTGGCAGAAGGTCCAAGGGAGGGAGGAGAGTGAATTCCGGATGGTGTTTATTCCACAGGCTCTAAGTCACCTTTGCATGTCCTGTTCCTTCTCCTGGCATGCCCTGCCTTCTCATCTTTCAAGTCTCTTCTCAAATGCCACCTACTCTGTGAATCCCTCCATGACCTTCTCTACAGTTTCACCCCATTATACTCTTCTGATGCTGAAGATCAGAGAGGTTGAGTTACTGGCTCACTGTCACACAGCAAAAACAGGTGGGAGCTAAATGAGGAGCCCACTGATGTGGCCACCAAAGTGTATGCTCTTGCCTCGGCCACTTCACCTTCCAAAGGGGGGCTCTTTGTTCTGCAAGATAAGGTTGAGGCCACCCCCTCCCAAACATTTTGATGCTTGTTCAGAGTTGAGTCAAACCCATGCCACAGCTTCATGTCCCTGGCAGGCGAACCCCAGATTGTCCACTGTCAGCCGTGCTGTGCCCATGCTCCCAGCAGTGATGGCATGATGCCACCAAAGCATCCGCTGAATCCCCTTGAGGCTGAAGGGTCCCTGAGATTTCCAGAGGGAAGGGGCGACCCCCCACCCCCGAACTCATGTGGGGGGTGCCACAGTTCTCACTGGAGACCTGGCTTGGCTGGCTCAGGGGGACCATCCCTCCTTTACCAGGGGCAGGGACCTCCTGCCCACCCAAAGAGGAAAGGGCTGATAAGAGAGACCAGTAGGGACAGAGTCTGGGCCAGCTTTCCCTGGGGAGGAACTATTACATTAAGGGGCCATAGCTTCATTTACTCCATGAGGACAAGGGGAAAGAGAACCCCTTCTTTTTTTTTTTTTCTTTTTTTTTTTGCGGTACGCGGGCCTCTCACTGTTATGAGAGGAGCACAGGCTCCGGACGCGCAGGCTCAGCGGCCATGGCTCATGGGCCCAGCCGCTCCGCGGCATGTGGGATCTTCCCGGACCGGGGCACGAACCCGTGTCCCCTGCATCGGCAGGCAGACTCCCAACCACTGCGCCACCAGGGAAGCCCAATCCCTTCCCTTTTTATGGTGAGAAACAGGTAGGGTCCAGACTTCTCCCTGAGGCGCACGGGCCCTGCACATCTGCCTCTCTCACCTCCTTGCCCTCCCCTCCTCCCTCTCTCCCCCTCACTCACTCTGCTCCAGACACACGGGCCTCCTCACTGTTCCTCCAACACGCCAGGCCCGGTCCTGCCCCAGGGCCTTTGCACGGGCTGTCCCTCTGCCCTGCCAATATTTCCTCATCCTGCAGGTTTCAGTCCAATGACACTCGCATGCAAAGTCAGGTGCCCTTGTGCAGTATGCAGCCTGCACGCCACACAACCACCCTGATGTGAAGTATACAGCATGGGATGCAGTAGGCACACAAGAAATGCTCATTCTGGTGATGATTTCTGTCTCCCTGTTCCTTACGCCTCCTTCTGAGTCCAGAAGCACGTGGGCTTCACAGCTGATCCCAGGAAGGGCCTTAGCCTTCCCCAGGCCGAAAGCACCTCCTCCGTGTGTCCCCTCCCTTCCCAGACAGCACCCAGGACTCACCCCGGGCAAGGTCTTCTGTTCGTGCAGGGCAGTCTGAGCTTTGATGGCGGAGTCCCTGGCACAGTAGGTGAGAAAGGCACAGCCTGGAGGGGAGACAAAAATGGGTGTTAGGAGAAAAGGATGCTGTATACCCATGTTCACAGCAGTATTATTCACAATACCCAAGAGGCAGAAACAACCCAAGAGTCCACTGACTGAAGAATGGATAAACTAAACGTGGTCCACCTGTACAATGGAATATTAACTCAGCTTTATAAAGGAAGGAAACGGGACTTCTCTGGCGGTCCAGTGGTTAAAACTCTGCGCTCCCACTGCAGGGGCGCAGGTTCGATCCCTGGTTGGGGAAATAGGATCCCACATGCCGCACGGCACAGCCAAATAAATAAATTAAAAGGAAGGAAATTCTGACACATGCTACAACATACATGAACCTTGAGGATGTGATGCTCAGTGAAAGAACCACACACAGAAGGATAAATACTGTGTGATCCCACTCACAGGAGGTCCCCAGGGGAGTCACATCCATAGAGACAGGAAGTAGATGGTGGGGGCCAGGGGCGTGGGGAGTTAGTGTTTCATGCGGACAGAATTTCAGTTTGGGGAGATGAGAAAGTTCTGGAGGTGATGGTGGGGATGGTTACACAACAGTGGGAGCGTACTTAATGCCACTGAATTGCACACTGAAAAATGGTTAAAATGGTCAACTTTATGTTATGTGTATTTAACCACAATAAAAAATATTTAAGGAAAGAAAAGAAGGAAAAATGATTAAGGTGGTAAATTTAATGTTATGTGTATTTTACTACAATTTAAAAAACAAAAAGAGAAAAGGAGGCTGGAGCCCCCTTTGGGTGGGGCAGTAGGAGTAGCTCAGCTCTCCCCTCCCACACGTACACTTCCCAAAGGGTGAGACAGGGAAAGGCAGAGAGGAGAATCAGCTGTTAATTAAATACGTGGCTGATGCTAAAAAGCGGGGCGAGGTGGGGGAGGGGAGAGGGGGCAGACCTGCTGCCCCAGGGAGGAGGGTGGGGAGGGCACCAGCAGCCCCAAGGAGTCAGGAGAGGCCTCGACACTGGAATGAGGAGCACAGTGACTCTGCCACTAACCAGCTCTGTGGTCTCGGATGGGACGCTGCCCCTCTGTGGGCCTCAGTTTCCCCCATCAGAGAGGATGGTCCGAGGGTGCGGTGGGATGGACCCACCAAGGGGCGGGGAGCAGAGCTACACGGGGGGGGGTGTGGCGTCAAAGGGCAGGGCCAATCAGGAGAGGCAAGGGGCGGGGCCAGCCTTAAAGTAGTCCAGAGAGAGGGTGTGATTGGAGGAAGTCCTGAATGGGGGCGGGGGGTGAGAAGCGTGAGAGCCACAGAGACAAGAAAGGTTGAGAGACAGACACAGAACAGCAGCGAGCAGAGGGAGGCGCCCAGAGAAAGGCCAATGAGATCAAAGATATTTTGAAAGATGTTGGCCCGAGGCGGGCTAGAGCGTGCAGGCAAGTTCCCTGGGATGGACATAGGGATCCGGGCTCCAGCGCTGGGTTTGCCTAACCCCTATGGACCTCAGTTTCACTGTCTGTGAAATGAGACCATGGCTGGCTGCTCTGATGCTGTCGAGTCCTGTGTCCTCCATGCCCAGCTCCCTCCCCATGGTCTCTCTGCCTCCCCCGAAGAGGACCCCCTGTGCAGAGCCCCTAGGAACAGCTCCGTGGGCACCACTTCCGCCCCGGGCTGGAGCTAATTAAAGCCGCATCCTGCTGGGCTGCACTCACTACGCGGCTGCTCCCACCAGCTGGGCCTGGTGATGGGGAGGGGTCCCCGCCCCAGGCCTGAGAGGTGCCCTGCAGCCCTGGGGAAGGGGCACCAGGCAGAGCTGAGGATAGCTTCTAGCATTTAAAAAACATTTAAATGTGCTGGGAATGTAAAATGGTGCGGCCGCTGTGGAGAACACTTTGGCAGCTCCTAAAAAAAGTTAAACATAGAATTACCATATGATCCAGCAATTCCACTTCTGGGTATATATCCCAAAAGAATTGAAAGCAGGGACTCGAAGAGATATTTGCACACCTGTGTTCATAGCGGCATTATTCACAATAGCCAAAAGGTGGAAACAACCCAAATATCCATCAACAGATAAATGGATAAGCAAAATGTGGTCCATCTATAAAAGGACCACAAAGGAAAGAAATTCTGACACCTGCTACAACATGGATGAACCCTGAAGACCTGATGCCCAGTGAAATAAGCCAGACACAGAAGGACAAATACAGTATGATTCCACTCATAGGAGGACCCAAAGGAGTCAGATCCATAGCGACAGGAGGTAGATGGTGGGAGCCAGGGGCTGGGGGAGGGGGATGGGGAATCAGTGTTTCATGGGGACAGAGTTTCAGTTTGGGAAGATGAGAAAGTTCTGGAGATGATGGTGGGGATGGTTGCCCAACAATGTGAATATGCTTGATGCCACTGAGCTGTGCACTTAAAAATGGTTAAGTTGGTAAATTTTGTTATGTAATTTTACCAGAATAAAAACTTGTAATTGGGATATATTACAAACATCCCCTCTTTATAAATTGTGTGTGCTTATTCTTTTTTGATTATATTTGATGCCCATGTCTTCTTCCAATACATGCCTCGTCTTTCCACTTTTTTTTTTTTTTTGGTGTTTCTATTTTCTGAATAGAATCTCCCAAGGTCTTCAGGGAAAGGAGAAGCACTATGAAAATCAGCCATAAAGACTGAGAGAAATTAGGCATGATTGGCAAGAAATTGGGCTGCAGGGAGATGTAAAATAGGGGCAAAGCCCTTTCTCCTTGGGTCCTTTCTTGCCTGTGGAGCCCTATATGCAGAAGATGGAGTGTGTTGGCCCTAGGAGGGTCGGTGAGACCCCTGAATAACCTTCCATCAGCCTCTGGGTCTGGAAGGTTTGCAGCGAGAGAAAAAACCAAAACAAACACGCGAACCGCTGTCCCTGGTACTGAAATGTTTCCCTGTTTTCTTGGCCTTATCTCTTCTCGGCCTCTTAGCTTCTCTTTTCTAATTGGTGAAAACGTGTCATGTTCACCAGTTTCTGGATAATAGAGCCTCGAATTTCAGGTTCTATTAGGGTTGAATTGTTTCCCTCTTCCCCCAAGCTCATATGTTGTTCTCCTAACCAACAGGACCTCAGAATGTGAACTTATTTGGAAATAGGGTTATTGCAGATGCAATTAGTTAAGGTGAGGTCATAGTAGAGTAGGGTGGTCCCTAATCCAATATGAGACTGGTACCCTTATAAAAGGGGGAAAACTTGAACACAGAGACATGCACACAGGAAGAATGCCATGTGAACATGAAGGCAGAAATCTGGGGGATGTATGACAAGCCAAAGAACAGTAAGGACTGCCAGCACCACCAGAAGCTGGAAGACCTGCATCAGATTCTCCCTAATGGTCTCAGAAGGAGCCAGCCCCTGGGACTTCCCTGGAGGTCCAGTGGTTAAGATTCCGTGCTCCCAATGCAGGGGGCACGGGTTTGATCCCTGGTTGGGGAACATGCCACATGCCACACAGTGCGGCCAAAAAAAAAAAAAACGGAAAAAAAAGAAGCCAGCCCTGCCAACACCTTGATCTCAGACTTCTGGCCTGTTGGACTAGGAGAGATTACATTTCTGTTTTTTTAAGCCACCTGGTTTGCAGCACATTATTTCAGCAGCCTTAACAAATGAATACAGTTCCCAACAAACACAGACTTTTAGTGATGATGTTAATAAAGCTCCTTAGTTTTTTTTGTTTTTCTTTTTGTGGTACGCGGGCCTCTCACTGTTGTGGCCTCTCCTGTTGCGGAGCAGACTCCGGACGCGCAGGCTCAGCGGCCATGGCTCACGGGCCCAGCCGCTCCGCGGCATGTGGGATCTTCCCGGACCAGGGCACGAACCCGTGTCCCCTGCATCAGCAGGCAGACTCTCAACCACTGTGCCACCAGGGAAGCCCTAAGCTCCTTAGCTTTTATTGCTAATAAGCTTATACTCAATACTGACTCATTTAATCCTCACAACAACCCCACAAAGGAGCTGTTGGCATTGTCCTCGTTTTACAGATGAGGGGTTGAGGTAGAGAGAGGGGAAGTGACTTGCCCAAGGTCACACAGTGGAACATCCCAGGCAGTCAGGTGCCTTGAACTGTGTGCTAACCACTGGGAAACACTGCCTGGAGTTTGCATCTTTTCTAAAAATTTCCCCCAGGGCCTATGAGGGAAACAGGCCCCCCAGGCCTATGTGGAGGGTCACAGGCCCCTGCCTTAACTTTCCCTGTAAGGAACCTTAAAATAGTACCACCTTTCTGAGAGAATGTGCTGCTGGGTCAAATGCTGAAGAGGCCATGGACCCCATTTCAATTGAGGGGGTCTGGTTTGCTGCATCCTAATCCTAGAGAGACCCTCCCAGGGAAATCTCAGCCCAGCCAGTGCCCACAATGGGTGAGCCTCTCAGCAGATTCCAGCCCTGGCTACCCTCACCCTATACACCAGCCTCGTCAATGACAAGAGGGTGGGACCAGGTGTTCAGCAAAACACACTCCAAGCCCCGCGCTGGCCAAGCCCTGGGGTTCTGTAGAGGCAGGGCAGGTCAAGAGGGCAGCCCCACCTCCAAGAACCAATAACCCAGAATGCTCAGTACTTGACAGCCCTATGGTTCCCTTCACACCCAACCCCATTTTTCAAAGCCTGGACAAGAGCTGACCTCTCGACACCCCAGGTGGAGTAGGGACTCCTTGGGAAACAAGAGATTTCCTCAATATATGAAAATTGTCTAACAACTAGATCTACCTCATCATGGCTCTCTTTGGAGGGAGGGAGTGCCCTGTCCCTGGAGGCAAGCAAGCAGCAGATCCCCAGAGAGGACACTTCTTTACTGGGAAATCCAGGGGGTCCCTCCTCTTGATGAGATCCTCTGCTCTCTGCTCCAACATCTCAGCTTTTGGAATTTCATGACTTGAAGTTGTAATAATGACAGTAATAGTTGAAGTTCACTGAGTACCAAGCATCTTATAGAGACATCACCCATATGAACCCTTCCAACCCTCAGCCTAGCCCAAGAGAATGGCACTACTGTATCTATCTTTCTCCCCATTTTAAGATGGGGACACGGAGACACCAGACATTGAGCTGTCACACAGCGACGGGTCCCAGAGGCGGAATTTGCACCCTGGAAGTCTAACTCAAGTCCCAGCCCTTCTGCACCACAATATTTCCCCTCTTATAAGATAACAGTAGAAGCAATAACAGCCAATTCACTGAACACTCAGGGTGTTCGCTGTCCTGGGTACCTGGCTCCACGCCCCTCTCTTCTCTGCAGGAATCCTATGAGGGAGGTGTTATGCATTGTATGGAAGAATTGAGGTTCAGAGAGACAAAGTGACTTGCCTATGATTGCACAGCAGGTAAGGGGTGGAGCTGGAATTTGAAGCCAGGGGTATCTGATGTCATGGGCTTCACTCCCATCCACTGCACTTTTGGGGCTTTGGTCCCTAGGGTGTGGAGTGGCAGAGGCCCCCAATTCTGCCATCTTCCCTGAACTCACTCCACACCTTTAATATTTTAAGACAAAGGTGGCCTTAAGAGCATCCATGAAAAAGACCATTGTGGGCCACCTACAATCTAGCCTAGTCACCAGCTGTTTGATGTACAGATAAACTGAACCATTAATACAGGCCTCCCAAACATGGAGACCCAGGCCGAGCCCACAGAGCCTACGATGGTAGGGAGAAGAGTGCCCACCTTACAGGTGAGGAGACTGAGGTTCCCAGTGGCCCAGGTCACCCACAGATAGGACAGGGCTAGGACTTAAGCCCATACCTGCATGACACATGACACAGGGCTCTTCCCCCAGCCATGGGGATGCTCCTCTCCGAAGAAGGGGGCAGAGGTGGCCATTGTCCCTCCATGGCAACAGGCCTCTGTTCAACTGGGGTTCTGGGGACAATGCTTTGACTAATGGGTGATGCTAAGGCTCCAGGCTGGGTAGAGGCAGAGATAGACACACCCCTGTGTGTTGTCAGCCTGGGGCAGAGGTGGGGACACAGGGCTAGGGAAGCCCAGAAGATGAAAAGCATCTCTGGGCACTGAATGGTAGTCCTCCCAGAAAAGATCCATCTGCTCCAGGAACCTGGGAACGGGACCTTATTTGCAAAAAGGGTCTTTGCAGATGTAAGTAAGGATCTTGACATGAGATCATCCTGGACAACCACGTGGGTCCCAAATCCAATGCCAAGTGTCCTTATACGAGACAGAAGAGGAGACACAGACAGAAGGCAGGGGAATATGGAGGCAGACACTGGACAGATGCAGCCACAAGCCAAGGGATGCCTGGAGCCCCCAGAAGCTGGAAGAGGCAGGAGGGACCCTCCCCTGGAGCCTCCAGAGGGAGCACAGCCTTGATCTCAGACTTCTGGCCTCCAGGACTGAGAGAGAATCTGTGATCGTTTGGAACGGCTACCCCAGGAAACTGGTACCGATGGGGACCCAGGAGCAGGAGCAGTTTGGAAGAAAGAGGTGGAACCTGGTTTGGGCCCTGCCGGATCTGAGGGTTTGGGGGTCTTCACGGGAAGGACCCCTGGAGGACTGACTAAAAATCCCCCAAGTGGTACCAGCCATGTGCATGGAGCCAAGCCCTCATGCAGCTGCTCTACCTGCCATCCCTGGATTCTCACACTATTTTTTTTTTTTTTTTTTTGGCGGTACGCGGGCCTCTCACTGTCGTGGCTTCTCCCGCTGCGGAGCACAGGCTCCGGACGCGCAGGCTCAGCGGCCATGGCTCACGGGCCCAGCCGCTCAGAGGCATGTGGGATCTTCCCGGACCGGGGCACGAACCCGTGTCCCCTGCATCGACAGGTGGACTCTCAACCACTGCGCCACCAGGGAAGCCCTCTCACACTATTTTTATCCCCATGTTACAGAGGAGTTAACCCAGGCTCAGAGATGCTGAGCAGCTTTCCTGAGGTCATACAGCAAGCCAGAAACAACCCCTGGTGCTAAACCCAAACTGGGGGTGGGTAAAGGGCTTCTGAGTTCCAGAAAATTCCAGAGCGTTGGGGATGACTTAAGTCGCTGGAGCTTGTTACATTGATCTAATGAACTAAAAAAACTGTTTTAAAAATGAAAAGAAAAACATTTTTTTTCCTTTTTACTATTCATAGTCCTCATGTTCATGCATGAGTCTGGGATTTTTGTCACTTCCCAGGCAGCATGGTAGGTCTGGGGACTGACCCTGATGGACCCTGGTTGTGTCCCTGGCTGCACCCTGACTCTGGACACATCCCACGCCTGGCCTCTCAATGACTGCCTTTGTTTTTGTTTCTTTTAATATTTATTTATTTGGCTGTGCTGGGTCTTAGTTGTGGCATGCGGGATCTTTTAGCTGCGGCATGCGGGACCTAGTTCCCTGACCAGGGATCGAACCTGGTCCCCCTGCATTGGGAGCGCGGAGTCTTAACCATTGGACCGCCAGGGAAGTCCCTCGCTGACTACCTTTGAACTTGCCATTTCCTTGGTTCACACACCCTTATTCTCATCTTTGCCTGGCTCATTTCTCCTCAACCTGAAGGTCCCAACTGAGCCACTGCTCCTCAGGGAAGCCTCCCCATCCCCAACTGATGCTGGGTCAGGGGAGTGGAGACAGGTAGTGTCCGAATCACTTATGTGTTGTCCCAGTCACTTATGTGCTCCCAGTGTCCAGCATTGGGCCCAGCACACAGCACGTGCTCAGTAAGAATTTGGCCACTGTTCCTAGTCTCCATCCTGGTCCAGCCCCACCTGGACCAACTCAGTCCCCTCCCCCCTGGTCCCCAGCTTCGCCCTGGCGCCCACAGTCTGTCCTCCCCAGAGCAGCCACAAGGGGGCGCCTGTGAGTACCTGAGCCAGGCCCCGTCCCTCCTCTGCCCACCACCCTCCAGAGCTCCCACCTCCCTGGGGTAAAAGCCCAAGTCCTCCCCGTGGCCCACAAGGCCCTGAACGACCTCTCCCTTACCCTCCCTGCCCTCCCCGCCCTCCCCGCTCCTTCTCTCCCCCTCACTCACTCTGCTCCAGACACACGGGCCTCCCGGCTGTTCCTCCAACACACCAGGCCCCGTCCTGCCCCAGGGCCTTTGCACAAGCTGTTCTGGGATGTATTTCCCCCAGATCTCTGCACGGTTCACCCTCTCACTTCCTTCAGGTCTTGGCTCAAATGTCACCCCCTCAGTGAAACCTCCATGGAGCACCCTGTTTAAAACGACAGTCCTGGGACTTCCCTGGTAGCGCAGTGGTTAAGAATCTGCCTGCCAGTGCAGGGGGACATGCGTTCGATTCCCTGGTGTGGGAAGATCCCAAATGCCGCGGAGCTACTAAGCCCATACACCACAACTACTGAGCTTATGCTCTAGAGCCTGCGAGCCACAACTACTGAGTCCATGTGCTTAGTACCCGTGCTCTGCAACAAGAGAAGCCACCGCAATGAGTAGCCCTGGCTGGACGGAACTAGAGAAAGCCCACGTGCAGCAACGAAGACCCAATGCAACCAAAAAAAAAAAAAAAATTCCTCAACCACCCCCCACCCTGTTCTATTTTTTCCCGTGCCTTTGTCACCATCTCAAATGGCACATAATTTTTTTTTCTGTCTCCCCCACTGAAATGCCACTTCCAAGAGGATGGGGGGAGGTTTGTGTTTTGTTCAGTTTGGGGTCCCCAGAACTTAAATAGTGCCAGGAACAGAGTAGGTGCTCAATAAATACTGACTAACTGAATGACTTTGTTTCCAAACTGACCTGCTAATATCAAGAACAACCTCCTGGAGGGCGGCGACTACACTTGATTCATTTTTCTCCCTACCTGCCCCCCATGCCCAGCATCGGGTCAGTCAATATTTCCTGAGCACCTGTCATGTGCCAGCTGTGCTGCGGAAACAAAAGCAGGAGAGACAGCCTTTTTCATTTCTCTCTGATCACCAACATCTCCTCCCCTCCCCAGCCAGGACTCCAACCATGACCGATTGTGCAAAGTCCTCGTCTCAAACCCCTCTGATCCCCACCCACCGCACACTGGCACCCCAGGCACAAGATCTTTCAATTCAGTGCTAATCTAGGGACTAAAGATGGGGAATTAACCCTGCCCGATGCCCTTCTGCTGTGTGATCTAGGGCCAGCCACTTAACCTCTCTGAGCCTCCACTTTCTCATCCATAAAATAATAATACCGTCCACTAACGATTATAAGAGACATTCCCTTCTGCTGTGGCACCACCTCTCCACCAACCCCTGTCCCTGGTCACCCTCTCCACCTCCTCGTCCATCCTCTCATCCTGAAGCCATCCCCCACTTTGCTGAGAATAGTGGGGCTGATGGGCCCCTCCCTCTGCTTATAAACTCACTGCTTCCTGTCCAAGAGGGCAAGACCTAGGACCCAGGGCTCACACTCCATCGGGCACACCGTCTCTGGGCTGCTGTTGCTCCCTCCTCCTCTGCCCCCACCTTACACACTGCGGCTTCTCAGGGCTCATCTGGACCCCCCGACTTCCTGCCTACGGCCATGTTGACTCCTCCCACGGATTTAGTCGCCATGGCTGCACCAGTGATTCCCCCATCCGTGCACTCACACATCCATCCATCCATCCACCTGTCCATCCATCCATCCATCCATCCATTCATTATCCATTCATTTATCCTCTCGTTCACCTGTCCCTCCTCATATCCACCCATCCATCCATCCATCCATCCATCCATCCACCTGTCCATCCTCCATCAACCCACCCATCCCTCCACCCATCCACCTGTCCATCCATTCATCCTTCCATCCCTCCATCCATCCATCCATTCATTATCCATTCATTTATCCTCTCATCCACCTGTCCCTCCTTATATCCACCCATCCATCCACCCATCCACCTGCCCATCCATTCATCCATCCTTCCATCCATCCATCCATCCATTTATTACCCATTCATTTATCCTCTCAACCACCTGTCCATCCTCATATCCATCCATCCATCCATCCACCCATCCAGCCATCCATCCATCCAGCCATCTGTTATCCATTTATTTATCATCCATTACTTTATTCATCCATCCATCATTCATTCATTTACCCATTCATCCATCCACACATCAAGTTATCTATCCATCCATACATACATCCATTCATCCACCCATCCACCTGCTGTGTTTCAGGTACTTTTCTAAGCACTCGAGACCTATCAGTGAACACAAAAGGCAGAAATATCCCATCTTAATAGGGCTTCTAGTCTATTGGGAGGAGAGAAAAACCAATAAAATAAAAAGTAAAATCTATGGTACATCAGAAGTTCTCATTTTCACAGAAAAAAAGGGGGGGAAAGCAGGGAAGAGGCATTTGGAGTGCTGGAGAGTGGCTGAGATTATAAATCATGTCTGCAGGATGGCTTCACTGAGAAGGTGAAGTTTGCAGAGGATGAAGGAGGAGGCATGTGATTATTTGGGGGAGGTGTGGTCCAGGCAGAGGGCACAACCCATACAAAGGCCCTGGGGCAGGACCGGGCCTGGCGTGTTGGAGGAACAGCCAGGAGGCCCGTGTGTCTGGAGCAGAGTGAGCGAGGGGGAGAGAGGGAGGAGGGGAGGGCAGGGAGGGGACTTGGCCTTTTACCCCCAGTGAGGTGGGGGCCCTGGAGGGCTGTGGGCAGAGGAGGGGGTGGGGTCTGGCTCAGGTGCTCACAGGCACCTTCAGCTTGTTGTGGGGGTGAGTATGGGAGACGAGGGACCAGGGTGGAGGAGACGAAGCCAGTCCAGGTGGGCAATGACGGGGTGGAGAGAGTTTGGGGGAGAAGTGAGTGGATGTGGAGAAGGTTAGAAGGCAGAGCCATCAGGAGGGAGGGATGGGGAGCGGAGGTGTGAGGGGGGGAGAGTGAGGGTGACTCCATGGTTCTATCCTGAGCACCCTGAGGGCTTGTCTACATGACACCACACTGACCACCAACCGCTCAGGCCAGAATGTTCGTACGATCCTAGATCGGGGTCCCCCCCTCGGCACTGCTGCCATCGGGGCCGGGTCATCCTCTGTGGGGGCCATCCTGGGTGCTGTAGGGTGTGGAGCAGCCTGGCTGGTCCCCAGCCAAAGCCAGGACCCCCCCCTACTCATGACAACCACAGATGTCCCCAGACAATGCCCAGTGTCCCCCAGGGGGCAGGACCGCTCTGGGTGAGACCCACCTCACTGGACCCCTTCCTCCTCATCTCCCCCCACCAAGAGATGACGATTTGACTTTTTAAATCACCACAAATCACCACCCTTAGGACCACTCAGCTGTTCTGACAACTTTCTCACAGCACATTGTGCTCCTCTTGGGCACAGTAGGTCTGGTTCACACAAAGGTGGCACATAATAGGGACAAAAAAAAAAAACAGTTGAGAGAGGGGATGGGTAGGTAGGTGAAGAAATGACCTTGCAGCCCTGCCCACCCACTTGGGGTAGCTCTAGATGACACCAAAACCCTTCCAACGTAGACATTGCTATGATGAACATGCTGTGTGTCCTTGGGGAGGTGCCCTCCCCTCTCTGAGCCTGCCTTTCCCCATAAGGTTGCTCGGGAGACCCCTAGTTGTGGTGGGAATGCCTCCTTGGGTTCCTCCTCCTAGCAGAGGGTCAGGGACAAGGACGTAATGAGTGCCCCCTCCCCACCACTCAGAAGTGAAGACTCCACCCTTCAAGGCTGCTGGGAGAAGTAGGAGGACAGTTAGGGGAGGTCACAATCTACCCTACATGACATCTGCAGGCAACCCGCCATCTCTCAGGAGCCCCTCAGAGGAGCTGAGCTCAACCGTGGTGGCAGAAATCTCCGCTGTTCATCCAATACACCAGGCCCCATCCTACCCCAGGGCCTTTGCACATGCTGTGCTCTCTACCTCCAGATTTTTGGGCCCTGAGACACACAGGCCACTATTCTCCCAACACAGCAAACTAATTCTGACCTCAGGGCCTTTGCACATGCCATGTCCTCTTCCTGGAATGCCTTTCCCTTGGGTTTAGAACAACAGCTTTCTCATCTGTAATGCAGGTCTCATCCCAAATGTCACCTCCTGACATCTTCAGTCACCCAAGGTCAGCTGTCACCCTCCAACACACATCTCATTTTACTTCCTCCAGAGCGACTCTCTCCTACCCAAATCTTATTCATCTGTTTGCTCATTTATTGTCAATCCCTCCTCCCCCCAGATTGCTTTGTGTCCCCCAGAGCCTAGCTCTGGCACATCCCAGAGACTTGACAGACAGTTGTTGACTATCTGGCTACCCAACCATTTACTGACACCAAGTATATGCAAGACACTACTGACAGTGATTGCATTAACCACATTCTATAAATTAATTCTAATTTTTACAACTACTCTGTAAAACAACTATTGATATTCTTTCTCTTTTACAAATGAGGACGCTAAGGCTCAGAAGAAAGATAAGGTGGTTTGTCCAAGATCACACAGAAATAAAAAGCAGAGCCAGGAATAGGAACCAAGCCTGTCTGGCTGCAAAGCTGATGGTCATTCCCATTCAGGTGGGGAGGAAGGTGGTAAATGTTGGAGGGGTGTCCACCAACCCAGCCAGCCAGCCAGCCATCCATCCCTCTATCCATCCACTCACCCATCCACCCACCCCTCTAACCATGTATTCCTCCATCCATTCATCCATCCATCCATCCATTTACCCACCCACCCACCCATCCATCCATCAATCCATTCAGCCTTTCATCTGTCTACCCACTCTTTCATCCAGCAATGCACTCATACAGCCACCAAGTCACTGTCACCCATCCGTCCATTCATACCTAGAACCATCTACTCACGTATCCATCTATCCACCTGTTGACCAGCCCCCCCCCACATCCAACCACTCCCTCACCTTCCCATCCTCTCATTCCCTTAGGCCCTTGTTCATCCACATGATCCACTTCAAAATGGTGAACAAGACACAGTCCCTGCCCTCACACAGCTTACATGTCAGTGATGATGACCATGACCCCAGACCAACAGGGCTATTGCTAGGTCAGTGTCTTCCAAACCTAGCAGCCCCTCCCTCTGGCCCTGGACAAGGACAGCCAGCATCCCTGGATGGCTTTCATCCTGAGTCTATGTCTCCACAATCACATCTCTTTCTCTGACTCCTTTATTTCTCTTCCAAAGGGGGTCAAGTCTCAGGTTGGGAGGTGTGACACCTAGCTATACTGCTGTGTGACTTGAGTCTGGGTGTTGCCTGTCTCTGAGCCCCAATTCCTCACCTATCCATGTGGGGGAGGGAAACCTGGTTTTCTAAGAACCACTGCGACCTGAGCACATGTCTGCTTCTTTGTGACCCTCTTGTCCCACACTGTGAGCCTCGCCTCAAGGGGAAGCTTCTGTTGTACCCATCCAGGTATGCAGGAAATGTGCATATGCTGAACAAGGCTGGGAGGCTGGAAAGAGGCCAATGGTGGCCATGACAGTTAACAGGACATGAAGCTCCCTTTTCATGCAGGTCTGAGATCCTCCCCTGCTCCATATTCTTCCATGACTCCCCAGTGTCCTCAGGAAAGAGTCCAAGCTCAGTCCAGTATAAAAGGCTCTTCAGGGTCCAGCCCATGCCAACTCTCTGGCCTCACCTCCCATGCCTCACCTAATTCCTCCTCCACTCCATCTGTGCCCCTTCACTCCTCCAGGCCTTTGCAAACCCAGTTCCCTCTGTCCACATCCATGAGGACAGAGACATCAACCTAGCTGACTCACTGCTTTTTTTCACACCCATAAAAGGGCCCAGGGCTTCCCTGGTAGCGCAGTGGTTGGGAGTCCGCCTGCCGATGCAGTGGACACGGGTTCGTTCCCTGGTTCGGGAGGATCCCACATGCCATGGAGCTTGCGCGTCCGGAGCCTGTGCTCCGCAGCGGGAGAGGCCACGGCAGTGAGAGGCCCGCGTACTGCAAGGAAAAAAAAAAGGGCCCAGAACAAAAAAAGTGCTCTGTGAATAAATACATGAAACGCTTTCTCCACCTGGCAAGCTCCTATTCATCCTTCAAAACCCCACTTCTAATGCCCCTCTGCCATGCAGCCAGAGTCCCCAGGCAGAGCCTTCAACTTCCTATCCAGTTCCCTCAACCCTGCATCCCTTCCCTTTCATACAACCCTGACCATTCCAGCTACAGGTGCCAATATCTAGCTCTGTCTACCGATCAGAGGGGTCTCAGATCTCTCTTGCCTAGTACAAGGCAAGGCCCCAAAAGGCTTTCAGGAAGTGTTGGCTAAATTAGTGAGTGTGGTCCTACTGAGTGCTCCTAATGGCGAGGGTCTCCTCTGCCAACATCAGGGGTGAAAGAGAGAGTCACCGGCCTATTTCAGAGATAGCTCGTGGGTCCACCCCCCATGCCAGAACTTCTCAGAGGAGCCCTGCCAGATATGCCCCACATCAGAAGGGGACCCTGGGGCTCCCAGGACTCTTTGCTGTTTTCCCACCAGGGCAAAAACTCTGTCTTTCCCCTGCTTGAACTTTCCCAGAGTCAGCATCAGCATTGCTCTGGGCCTTTGCACATACTCTACCAGGAACACCCTTCCCCCTCAACAGATCTTTCCCACCCTTCAGGTCTCAGCCTACTCGCATAATAAGCATGGCTCTGTGCCCAGCCCTGTGTCAAGAGCTTTAACCACCATTCCGGTCCTCACATTCCCCAACCCTCTCCCGCGGGCCTCCCAACTCTATAGATAACAGCACTGAGGAGGCTGGGGCCTCCTCTGGGTTGTCCCCGCTGATGTGTTTCCACCATCGCAGCCCTGACATCAGTGCCTTGTAACCTCCTGGTTCCTCACTGTGTCCCCCACCATATGGGATCTGGGGGTGGGAGGAGTCTGGGAGAGGATTTTTAGCTGTTTGCCCAACACTGTATCCCGGGTCTAGAATGGGGCCTGGGACACAGCAGGTGCTCAATAAATGTTGGTCATAGGGGTAGATGGATTTACGGCTTATTGACTCCATCGTGCCACATAGGGATTCCTATTTGCTCGGAATCTCAGCCCCGCACCAACGCCCCCCGCACCAACGCCGGCACACAGTAGGCGCGCAATCAATGCCCTCAGCCTGAAAGAAGGCAGAAACGATGTCACAGTCACCCTCAGAAAAGCCTGTTAAACCCGTCATCATGGGAAACTGAGGCACTGAGGGGGGTGTGCCTGGCTCGAAGCCGCACAGTCAGCCCTGGTGGCTCTCCCCAGCCCCCCGCCGCTGTCCCCTCCCTCTGTCTCCCCCTACCCCCTGCCAGGCAGCGCCTGCCGGCCGCCTAGCCCGCCGTCTCCCTGGGGCTGGCACGTCACACTCGGAATCTCACGCCTCAATCGCGGCGTGCTCCAGCCTCCCCCCTGCCGCCAGCCGAGCAGCTGGTGCTCCCATGGAAACCGTAGGCCCCGACCCGCCCCCTCCACCTGCACCGGCCCCCCTCACAACCTCAGCTTTAAGACAAATATTGTCATTAACATGCAAATATATATGTGATTACCATAAATGGGGGCCGCGCGGCAGCGGACGAGCCCTCTGGCAGGCGCCTGCCCCGGGCAGGTTGGGTATTAATATTCAGCCCCATTGGGAGAGGGACGGCCCGAGCCACACCAGGCACCTCGGGGGACCCCATGTGCACCCAGCGCCTTCGGAGGGAGGGTCCCAGGGGGGCCTGTCCCCCAGCAGGTGACTGGAGGGGGTGATGACTGGACACTGGCCAGTGGGAGACCCCTGGCCAGTGGGAGCCCCGCCCCGTGCCTGGCCTGAGCCCCGGGCCGGGCTGGGAGCGCCGGGGGAGGCCTCCTTTCTCTGAACGGGGCGCCGATCTGGGCAGGGGGAGGGTCTGTGGCCTCCCTGCCCGCCTTCTCCAGCTCTGCCCCACTCCCACCCTCTCTTCCTGTTGGGGGGGGGGTCTGGAGGCGGCTCCCTGGGTGTCTCCCTCTCTCCGTTCTGGTGTATCTCTCTCCTTCTCCGCTCTTGCTGTGTCTCTCCACCTCTGTCTCCATCTCTCTTAAAAACAAAAAAAACGCCAGCACCCAGGGGCCTGCCCTGTTCCTGAGGAATCTTCACTTCCCGCCCTGCCTTCTCCCCGCAGCCCTGCCCCATCCCCAGAGTCCAAGGGCCCGGCTGGACTCCCTGCCTTTCTCCTGGTCCCAGGCCTGTAGGAAATGGGGTGCCCCTACCCCCCACCCTTGGCGACGGCTGTCAGATGTCACAGCCCCGCCCCCTCCCCTCGTCCCTCAACACCACCACGGTGGGGGGGTCCTCATCCTCAGCTTCGGGGACACTGTCGCCCCTTCATCACACAGATATACTTCTGCTTCTGGCCTGGGAGGGAGACAGGTGGGTGACAGCTGGCGGGGCAGCTCTGGTCGGTCCTTAGGACCCAGTATTTGCCCCTCCAGCCTCAGTTTCCCTTCTGGATGAAATGCACAGGTGCTCACAAGCCCATGGGAGTGATGATCCCTTCACTGGGCATCATACAGGCCCCCAAATGTGAAACTTAAAGGTGCGATGGTGATCATAAGAATAACGCGATACTGGATGGTCCTTCTCCTACTGGGTGCTGGGGTCACAGGGACCACAATGGGTGTTTTCACTTCACCCCACTCCGGCCCTTTCAGCTCCCCTGGTGCCCAGCCTCCGGCGGCCCAGAAAGCTCTCAGGGGATTTCTCTCCACAACCCGGCGTCCACACTCCCACCCCATGGCTCTCAGCCAGCACCCCCAGCAGGCAACCTGCACCCTGTAGGCTCCCCAGAAACAAAACCAACACCAGAGACATGTTGGCAGGAGGGGCCTGGAGCTCATCCCCACACCACAACCTCCCAGTCATCCTTCCACTTCCCTTTGGCTGAGGTCCAGAGAGGGGCAGCCACTGGCCAGAGGTCACACAGCTGAGCCCCACAAACAGGCCTTGATCCCAGCTGCTGGCCTTCAGCTCCCCCCAGCTCCCATCCACAGGTAAGGTCCTGCCAGGCCCAGCATAGGTGGGATCAGGAGGGGGAACCATTCGGGTCCTGATGGTATGGGGGGGGGATAGAAGGGGAAGACCCCCACCCCCCATACCCCCAGGCCCTGCATCCAGGGCTCCTGCAAAGTAGAGGTTGAGGGCCAGGTATCATGGACACCCAGCTTCCTAATTTTCACCCTCCAAGGAAAGATCGCAAATGGGAAACACCCTGAGATGCCCCCGATCCCAACATTCTCCAGCCAGAAAAAAATAATCTCATCCACATTCATGAGACCCTGCTCTTTAACAGCAGGTAAACTGAGGCTCTGACCAGGTGAAAATCCAGCCACAGTTTCTCCCTCACCTTCCCACGCTGCGGGGGCGGCAGGGGTCTCCAGGGGAGATTTAAAAATGAGAAACGAGGGGAGGGCCACCAGGTGTCTCCTTCTCCCCGTACCCCATCTGTCTCCCTGACCCAGAGCTCACCGACAGCCTTTCAATTCAACATTTGGGGGGGGCCGTGTGGACACTCCCCCACCCCACCAGAATCTTTCTAGAAAAGGGCCCTTCGGACACACCAGTGGGTGAGGGCTGTGGAAAGAGCCCTCCGTACAGCTGTGGACCCCTTAGCTTGGATGAGTGTAAGCCCTCTGCCCTCCTAGGCCACAGGGAGAAGTTAGATTTTCCAGGCCCTTTTTTTTTTTTTTTGGTGATGGTTGGATTTGAAAAGAGGTGGGGGATGGGAAGAGTTGCTTTCCTCCCCCAGGGTACCGGCTGGAGGGTCTAGCTGAAGTGGCAGGCCTGGGCTCCAACCGACCAGACCCTCCCTGTGGCCTGCCCCGACCCATCATTCATTGATTCATTCACTCGTTCATTCATCCATTCATTCAACAAACACGTATTCATGCTTACCATGCCTGCCACACTGAAGGGAGGACAGGCATGAATGGGGCCTGAAATAGGTCATGGGACCTGATCCACTCCCAAGACCCCTCCAGGGTCTCATCTGGGGTGTCAGCACAAAGCCTCTACCATCCCCACCCGCAGTCCCCAGCCCCTGCCGGAAGAACTGTCAGGGCCACCCCCATTCAGATACTGGGCCGTGATCAGAGCCCAGGGCTGGGGCCACAGTCCCTGGCACCCCCTCCCTGCATGCCATCAGAGAATCAGGTGGCAGGGAGGTGGGCAGGCCTCCCCACCCCACCTGCCTCCCCCGCTGGGCTCACAGGTCGCCCACGCCTCCTCATCCACCCCAGGATCTGGGCTCTGCCAGATGGACGGTCCAGGCTCATCGTCTTTGGCCTCAGCCTTCAACACACTGCTAACAGGCTTGGCCAGTTTTAACTTGAGCCAAAGGTGGAGGCGGCATTCAGGGTGGGGGGGCCATAGAGAAATGGAGGGGGGATGCTGCTCCAGACAGAGAGGGTGGGCAGGGGGGAGGGCAAACGGTAGCCTTTTAACCACCCGAGTCTGGTGCTCCCCCTGACTGGCTTAGCTGCCTGCACCCCAGCCCCCCACCCCGCTTTCTTTGTAGTTACCGATTAGCCCGGGATCCTGGGCATCCGTGTCCCCCGTGGCCGGCTGGACCTGCCCCACCGGCCTGGCTTTGTGAATGACCAAAGCAATGGAGTCCAGAGGTGCAAACTTCCCCGACGGGGCCTGGAGAGGCCGAATGAATGGGGAGGGGGGCGGCAGGGAGGGGTGGCAGCGTTCAGGCAGCTCCCCGAGCAAAGGGGCAGGAAAGAGTGGGTGAGGGAGGGAGGAAGGGGTGGGGGTCTAGAGGGAATGAGAGGGAGGGGGAGAGAGAGAGAGAGAGAGAGAGAAGGAGAAGGATGCTGGGGGGGGGAGGATGGGAGGTAGAGGGAGATGGGAGAGGAGAGAAAAGGAAAGAGAAGAGAGAGAGGGAGAGAGAGAGAGAGAGAGAGAGGGAGAGGGAGAGAGAATGCCGGAAGGTGGGGAGGGAGGGAGAGGGGGCGGAGGAGGGGAGGGGGCCAGCTCGGATCTGTCAGCTGCACCCCCAGAGGGGGGAGGAGGGGGTGGGTGGAACAGGGTTTGGGGGGGGAGAAATGATGCCGTGGCAGAGGCAAGCAGAGGGAGGAGGTGAGGAGAGGAGGGTTGGGGGGGGAGAAGATGCCGGAAGGTGGGGTGGCGAGGCCGAGGGAGGAGAGGGGAGGGGAGGGAGGGGGCCGGGTGCCCACCTTTGTGCATGCCCGTGTAGGGGTCTTTGAGCACCGTGAGCTCATAGATGCGGCCGAACTGCTCGAAGAGCGGCTTGAGGTCCTTCTCGTCCAGGTTGCGCGGGATCTGGCCCACGAAGAGCTTGATGGCGTCCAGGTCCTTCATGCCGTCGGGCTGCCCCCCGGGGGGCTCGGGCCCGCTGCTGCCCACTGGCGAGGGCCGCGGCTGCAGGAGCTGCTGCTGCTGCCGGCGCGCCTCGCTCTCCGTTAGGCGGGCCATGGCGGGCGAAGGCGGGCGGCGGGCGCGGGACCGAGCCGGCGGCGGCGGCGGGCGGCGGGCGGACTCGCAGCTGGAGCGACGGACGCCGCCTCCCGCCTCTCTCCCGCCCCGTCCCCGCGCCCTCCTCCCTCCTCCGCGCGCCCGCTCGCTCCAGCATCAGGACCACAAAAGGGCGGCTCCGCAGCGGCCCCTGGCGGCCAGAGCGCGCCTCGTCGAGGCGGCGCCCCCCGCGCGCATCGCCCGTCCAGCATCCCGCATCCCGCCTCCGTGCTCATCGCGCACCCCGAATCGCGCATCCCACATCGCACTTGGAACATCCTGAATCCCACATCCCGCATCCCGGCGCCCAGTCCGGGCTGGTAAACTGAGTCCACCGGGCCCGTAGCCCCTGCTTTCTGGGTAGGTGACGGCGAAGCTTTAGGCAGGACAGACCAGGCCCCCAGGTGGCACGGGCTCCTCCCACTGATAACAGCAGGAAAAACACTAAAAGTAGCGCACAGTTCTATACGGTGCTTACTTGGCATTTACAGGGCTGTCCTTGGAATGTTTAAGTATACAATCATGAATAATAATAATAACAGCAACAAGAAAGAACACTTTGATAATACTATGTGCTAGGCACTGCGCTCAGCACAGCTTTAAGTTTGTAACTTATGAAATAGAAATAGCAATCATTGTGTTATATCAACAGCAACACTTTCTGTCACACTTGCCATGTGCACATACTGTCCAAAATATTTCGAAGGATATGGACGCATTTGGGCCAAGTGCTCTATGGGCATCATGTCAACCCTGCTTAAAACTCTCCGTCAAAACCACAAGGAGGTATCACCTCACACAGGTCGGAATGGCCATCATCAAAAAGCCTACAAACAATAAATGCTGGAGAGGGTGTGAAGAGAAGGGAATCCTCCTACACTGTTGGTGGGAATGTAAATTGGTGCAGCCACTATGGACAACAGTATGGAGGCTCCTCAAAAAACTAAAAATAGAGCTGCCCTATGATCCAGCAATCCCACTACTGGGCATATATCTGGAGAAAACTCTAATTCAAAAATATACATACACCCCAATGTTCACAGAAGCACCATTTACAATAGCCAGGACATGGAAGCAACCTAAATGTCCATCAACAGATGAATGGATAAAGATGTGGTGTGTGTGTGTGTGTGTGTGTGTGTGTGTGTATATATATATATATATATATATATATATATACACACACACACAACAGAATACTACTCAGCCATAAAAAACAGAATGAAGTAATGCCATTTGCAGCAACATGGATGAACCTAGAGATTATCATACTAAGTGAAGTCAGTCAGAGAAAAACAAATATCATATGATATCACTTAGATGTGCAATCTAAAATAAATGATACAAATGAACTTATTTACAAAACAGAAATAGACTCACAGACATAGGAAACATACTTATGGTTACCAAAGGGTAAGGGGGTGGTATAAATTAGGCGTTTGGGATTAACAGATACACACTATCATATATAAAAGAGATAAACAACAAGGACCCACTGTAGAGCACAGGAAACTATATTCAATATCTTGTAATAACCTATAATGGAAAAGAATCTGAAAAAAGGGACTTCCCTCGTGGCGCAGTGGTAAAGAAGCCACCTGCCAATGCAGGGGACACGGGTTCGAGCCCTGGTACGGGAAGATCCCACATGCTGCGGAGCAACAGAGCCACGAGCCACAACTACTGAAGTCCGTGTGCCACAACTACTGAAGCCCACATGCCTAGAGCCCGTGCTCCACAACAAGAGAAGCCCCCGAAATGAGAAGCACATGCACCACAACGAAGATTAGCCCCTGCTCGCCGCAACTGGAGAAAAACCTGTGCGCAGCAACAAATACCCAACACAGTCATAAATAAATAAATAATATAATTAATTAATTTTAAGAAAAGATATTAAAAGAATCTGAAAAAGAATACATATATATATAAAACCAAACCAATTCGCTGTACACCTGAAACTAACACAACACTGTAAATCAACTATACTTCAAAAAAAAAAAAAACTCTCCAAAGATGTCCCAAAATTAAAACCCCAGTCCTTCCTGCAGCTCACAAGGCCATGCACAACCTGCCCTGTCCCTTCCCTGCCCTCCCCTCCTCCCTCTCTCTCCCCCTCGCTCACTATGCTCCAGACACACGGGCCTCCTGGCTGTTCCTCCAGCACACCAGGCATGGTCCTGCCCCAGGGCCTTTGCACGGGCTGTGCCTGAAATTCCCTTCCCCCAAATGGTGCATGGCCCACTCTTTCGATCTCCCATCACTTTCTCTGTCCACCTGATCGAAAATCGTTCAGCTACCATTACTTCCTTTCTCAGGCTTCCTTTTTCCTCCATAGCATTTATACTCATTTTAATTAAATTAATTTAATTCTAATTTGCTATATACTTACTTGTTTGTTTATTTATTTATTTATTTATTTGCGGAATGCGGGCCTCTCACTGTTGTGGCCTCTCCCGTTGCGGAGCATAGGCTCCAGACGCGCAGGCTCAGCGGCCATGGCTCACAGGCCCAGCCGCTCCGCGGCATGTGGGATCTTCCCGGACTGGGGCACGAACCCGTGTCCCCTGCATTGGCAGGCAGACTCTCAACCACTGCGCCACCAGGGAAGCCCCAGTTACTTGTTTATTGATAAGCCACATAGCTCTTTCCAGGCGCCAGGCTCTGTGCCAAGTGCTTGACATGTATGAACTCATTTGATCCACACAGCAAATGCCTGGGGTGGGTACAGACAAATAAACCAGATATTTTACACTGTCATCAATGCAATGGAGGAAACAGAAGTGGAGGGATGGCTTTAGGAGGCAAATTCAGGGAAGACTTAGAGCGGATGGCCTTCAAGCAAAGATGAGAATGAAGTGGCAAGTGCAAAGGCCCTGAGGCAGGGTTGGAGAAACAGGGATCAGTGGCTGTAAGAGAAAGAACACCACACAGCCACTGGGGGCAGTCTACCAACACGGACTTCATTTTAAATTTATTTTCTTTGTTTTTATTTTAAAATAAAAACAGCATCAGTAACAGTGCCATACTGAGCCAAAGGAAACCTCAGTAATTCTGATTCTATTTAAAATGTTGACATTTTGTTCACCATGGATTTTTTCACATTATTTTTAGTTTTTTTCAATTATTGCATTGGACTGCCCTGGTGGTGCAGTGGTTAGGAATCCACCTGCCAATGCAGGGGACACGGGTTTGAGCCCTGGTCCGGGAAGATCCCACACGCCGCGGAGCAACTAAGCCCGTGCACCACAACTACTGAAGCTCGCGCGCCTAGAGCCCGTGTTCTGCAACAAGAGAAGCCACCGCAATGAGAAGCCCACGCACTGCAACAAAGAGTAGCCCCCGCTCGCCGCAACTAGAGAAAGCCCGTGCGCAGCAATGAAGACCCAACGCAGCCAAAAATAAATAAATAAAATAAATAAATTTATAAAAATAAATAACACAACCCAGATCTTCAAAAAAAAAGAAAAAATTATTGCATTAAAATAATCTTTACCTTGATGATGTTTTTTGGCATCCCCCCCTTAAACTTTGCTCCCCAGGCAAACTCACCCTCATAGCAAACATAAGAGGTAAGTATTGTTCCCATACCCACTTTATAGAGGGGGAAACAGGCCCAGAGAGGTCAAGTCACTTGGGCAAAGTCACACAGTGAGAGTACTGGGATTTGAACCCAGCCACCTGGACTCCAGAACCCACACGTTTCCCGTGATCCCACACCGTCTTTCCCATGCTTTACACAGCCAAGCTTCCATTTCCTTATTTGCCAAGTGAGATTAAGAGGGTGAAGTCCCTGGCATGGATTCAGTGAGCTAATAGGTGAGGCTCAGCATAGCGCCTGGGACATCTTTATCATTCAATAAATGGCTATTATCATGACTGTTACCAGAAGCCAGCTGCCCACCCCCAGACAGGAGCAGGACGTCAGGACTGGGGGAGGAGCAGAGCCCAGGTGAGGGGTCCAGAGTCCTCTTAGAACATTCCACCCCTTGGCCCTGCCCAGCCCCTGGTTCTGGGCTCAGCCCCAGGCTGGGCTTGTGGAGCCAGGCTGGAGACAGGCTCTGTCTCCATGGAGACAGGATGCTTGAAGCCCTGTGGCCCTCTGATGTGCCGGGAGAGTCGTTTAAAAGAATAAAAATAAAACCCCACCAGCTCTCCTGTGAGTCAAAGAGGCATTTTTCTCAGCCTCTTTCTTCCACTGAGGGGAAGAGCCCAGTCTAGCTTGAGTCTGGCCTCCGGGAACTTAAATTCAGCATCCCACATCCTGAACAATACTCATCCCTGGAGTTTATTCCCTGACACACCTCAGCCATATCAGGGAAAAGGTCATGGCAGAGAAAACTGAGGCTGTGCGCTTGAAAGCATTTGAAGCTCTCGAGGCCGACTCTCTGATTTATTATCAGCCAGAGGGAACCTTGTCACATTGGCATCATGGCAGGAGGCCCACGGTTTGGGCTGTTACTTAAAAGCCAACGAGGGTGGGAACAGAGCCTGTTGGGGGATCCTGGGCTGGGAGGTTTCTGGCAAGTTGCCTGGCTCTCTGGATCTGTCGTCAAAAACCTGCCCCAGGACCTTTGCACTTGCTTAGTGTTCATCTCCCAGAATAGGTTTTCTCAAAATAATTACCCAAACTTAAATAAACTTATCTTAAAGGAAAACTGTCTACATTTGGGATCAGGTCATTCTCTGTGGGTGGCTGAGCAGCACCCTTGCCCCACCCACTCGGTGCCAGGAGCACCCCCAGTCGTGGCCACCACAGATGTCCCCAGACACGGCCCAGGGCCCCCTGGGGGCAGAACTGCCCCAGGTGAGTATTGCTGATGTGGACAGGTAAGGTGCTTACCTCAGCAGAGGGGCCAGGTTGGGGTCAGGGGGCAGAGTCCCGGCTGGCACCTCTCAGATGTACACAAGACCACCTGGGCATCCTGCCAGGAATGCAGATCCCCATCTTGTGGGTCTGAGGTGCGGCCTGGGACTCTGCCTCCAGGTAAGGGCAGCAAAGTTATGAGGAGACATCCACTGCGTTCCCGTCTTGACTTTTACTAGCACGACTATCATTTCATAGGGTGTGGGTGTGAAGAAGGCTGAGCCCACGAAGGGAAATGCCCTTTCCGAGTCCCTGCCTTGCCCCCCTCTGCTTGGGGGTTATTGGTGTCAGTGGAAAGGTCAGCCAGCGGGACAGAGTCAGCAAGTGGGGCGAGAGGCCCAGCCTGGAGCTGCCCTGTGCCAGTGGCCCCTTCCCTTCAGCGGTCTCTGCACAGCCGGCCTGCGTGTCTTCCTGGGTGATGGTCGGCCGCACCCCCGTCCCCTCTGACCCTGGTGCCCTTTGGCTCTGCCCCCTCCATGCCTCGAAGACCCTCACTGCCCAGGCTGTGTACAGCTCTTCTGGCACATTCCAGGGGGTTGAAGCCCTAGGCCCATCCTACAAGGGCCTAGGGGCTCAGGATGCGTCCCCCAGAAACACTATACCGCAGTCCCCACCTGCCCCAGATGCCTGCCGACTTCACACATCTAAGGACACCAAGCAGCCAGAGCTCTACAGTTCTCAGTGCCTCCAACTCCACTGCCTTCCCTCGCTTGGGAAGGAGCTGCCCATCCACTTTCTTGCAGGGACCCCGGATCCTCCCCGTTCCCCACTATTTGGCTTCAGGGATGGGAAATGATTCCTCATTGGACCAACCTCTCCGTTCCCTCTTTCAGCAAACCCCACTCCCTGGACAGGACGGGGTCGGGGAGGGGGAGGTCTGAAGCACAGCTTGGCCAACCCTGAGAAAGCCTGGAGAAGGGGAAGGAAGGAAGGAGGGGCTGGAAACAGGAATAGAGATCCAGCCGTGGCCGCCCAGGGGCCGTGGCCCCTTCCCCCCACCCTTTCACCACAGGAGTGGACACCTGCCCCACAGGGCTTCTTGCCCTGGGAATTTGAGCTTGGGAACAATAGGGGTTGGGTGCACACCATGTTGAATGCCAGAGTCGTCAGGGTTTTCCCCCCCCCCAAGTTAGAATGAGAAAGACATGAATAAATACTCTTTTCTGAATGAGCCAGCCTCAGTGTGATCCAGTAACTTGCCATCAAAACTGCGTGGGTTTCTATATTGTAGGATGCCGTTTCTGTGAAACGTCCAGAACAAGCAAATCCACAGAGAGTGGGTTCGTGGTTGCCAGGGGCTGGGGGAGGGGATGGGAGTGACTCCTCATGGGGACGGGGTTGCCTTTTGGGGTGATGAAATGTTCTGGAATTAGATAGAGGTGATGGATGCACGTCTCTATGAATGTACTAAAACCCACTGAACTATACACTTTGAAAGGGTAAATTTTATGGTATGTGAATATATCTCAATAAGGCTTTTTTTTTTTTAAATTAAAAAAACCTGTCTGAACGCCAGCTGTGCCCTTTTGCCACGCGACCTCAAGGCAAGATGCTTCACCTGCCTGGATTTCCCTTTTGTTCTCTGTAAATTGGACATAAAAGCAGGTATGTGATCCTGACCTGTACCTTTAGGAGGGATGGAAGGAGGGTCCCCATTGGGCACCAGGGTCCTGGTTTCGGGCAGGAATCGTCAGTGGGCATTGACACTGTGGGGTGACCTGGAGGAGGAGTGATATTTGCAGAGACTGAAGGATCTCCTCGCAAATTGCTTATTAATCACAAAGGGGGAAACAGTGACTCTCCGTGGAGACGCCCAGCAGACACTACATCACACTGCGCTCAGGAATGACACTCCCACTTCATTCATGGTTCCTGAAATAGCCCACCCGCCCCTTTTCCCCCCACCCCGGCTTGATTTCCTCTGGACCTGCTGTAGGTCAAACGGCGATTAAAATCAGCAGTAACTCTCAGAACTGAGACTGAAATGTCGTTAAGAAGCCAAGGATGTATGTCCCCCACAAAAGGACCACAGAGCTACTCTGCTCTGGTAGCGGCCAAAGTTTTCTCACGATGAGAAAGGAGAAAAACCAGAGGGCAGATTGGGGGCCACAGATTTTCCTGGAAAGAGCCGTAAAGGTAAGCACTTGGGGGTTGGTGGGTCCCTGGTGAGAAAGTAACCATGGACCCTACACAGTCTGGTGGGTGTGGCCGTGTGCCAATAAAGCTTTATTTACAATGACAGGGAGTGGGGCCGGATGCAGCCATGAGCTGCAGTTCTCTGACCTCTGGTTAAACACGCTCCCTCCCAAGAGGCACCTATGAAGCTTGCAATGGTATGTCCATCAGCAGGGTGCCGGGTGGGTAAGTTGTGGTGTCTTCTGAGGGTAGAATACTACACAGCAGGGAAAAGGGATGTGGGGTGTAAGTGGGAGATGCCAAAGCAAGAGTTAATGCAAGAGAGGGACGGCACAATGCCACCCATATAAGATGTGTAGGCCACACACCAAGCAATGCTGAATATTGTCCCTGGATCCATAAATGTGCATGTAAACGTTTTTAAAAGAATGACAAAGTTACAGACAGTGGACGATGCCTCTGTGAAGAAGGGGGAGGGACCGAGGTGGTTTCATGGGACGCGCCTCCTGTTTTACAGTCTTAAAATAAAGACCCCTGGCAAGAGATCAAAGCCACTGGATGTGACCCCCTGGGGGTCCCCGTGGGGGGTGCAATGCCCTCGCTGGAGGACACCTTTGCCCAAATCGCTTGCTGCTGCCCAGGGTTGATGGGGACCTCGGATGACGCTCATGGGCACTGAGGGAGCCCAAGGAACGTGGGCATCTTCATAACTGTCCCCTGGGAGCCAGTGACCTCTCCACATCCCTCCTCTCCTCAGCCCACCCCTTCCTACAGCTCCCCATCACACTGAGAGCAGAATGCAAAAGCCCACCAACGTCCTGGGGGCCTCCCTGCCCTCCCCTCCTCCCTCTCTCCCCCTCCCTCACGCTGCTGCATACACACAGGCTTCCTCTTCACTGTTCCTGCAACACACCAGGCATGGTACTGCCCCAGGACCTTTGCACGGGCTGTGCCCTCTGCCTGGACCACCGTCCTGTCATCCCGATTTCACTCAAGAGCCCCCTCATGTCCACCGGGCGTTATTTTTACTTATCCGTCTTTCCCAGCGGACTGCGAGCCCCACGGTCTCCGTTTGGCGGCTGCGTCTGCGGGCCCCCGCACGGTACCTGGCATGTGGCGGGGAGGTGGGGAAATACTGGTTGACTCCACAGTTGAACAAGACTGATCTGTAGTGACGGGACCAGTGGGCGCCTGGGGAGGAGGAGGGCGGAGGGAGGGGGTGCAAGGGGAGCCGGGGGTTCAGGATGACGCTCACTCCACGCCCTCCATGTGGGATGGTTTCATGGGTGCCTGTCCACTGTGCCTATGGAGAGAAACACTTAAACCTTTTTTTTTTTTTTTTTTTTTGCGGTACGCGGGCCTCTCACTGTTGTGGCCTCTCCCGTTGCGGAGCACAGGCTCCGGACCCGCAGGCTCAGCGGCCATGGCTCACGGGCCCAGCCGCTCCGTGGCATGTGGGATCTTCCCAGGCCGGGGCACGAACCCGTGTCCCCTGCATCGACAGGCGGACTCTCAACCACTGCGCCACCAGGAAAGCCCTTAAACCATTTTTATACATGAACCTCAATTCCAGAACGAGGTTTCAGGTACATACGTGTACACACACTCACGTACCTGGGGGTGTGGGGACAGGATAAGGCTCCAGCATGTAGATGGTGGCCGTCTCTGTCTGCCGGGCCGGTGTTGTTGCGATTTTCCTTTTCTTGGCTACAGTCAATGGAACAGTTTTGTGGAAAACGAGGAAGAAATATCAACCTGTGTTGAAATGAGGAGATGAGGGGCTGGCTTTGCCCCTGAGACGTGGGGAGTTTCACATGAGTCCGTGCTGGGGCCAGAGCCACCTTCCAGCCTCAGGACGGTGGGGGGCGGGGTGGGGGAGGGCAGTGGGGGGAGGAGAGGAGGGTCGGAGGAGAGGAGGGTCTGAGGAGAGGCGGCTGTGACCCTGACCCTGACTACGGGTGTCACTAAGGCAACTTGATCAGCCCCTGCGGTCTGGCCCACACGGTCCCAGGAGCACCCTCCTAGCCCCTCCTCTGGGTTTGGGGAAACCAGCCCATTCCCCTCCTGTGCCCCCACCTGGACAAGCAGAGTCCTCGGCGCCTGGCGCCCTCCCCCGTCTGTCCCCCCCGAAGCCGCCAGCAGAGGGCGCCTGTGAGCACCTGAGTCAGGCCCCGCCCCCTCCTCTGCCCACAGCCCCCCAGGGTCCCACCTCCCCGGGATAAAGGATCCCACAGCCCCCTCCCTTGGCTCCCCCGATGCCTCGTCCAAATTGCACCCCCGCACTGCCTCCGTCGCCTGTGGCTTCATGTCCCCGCAGCATACGTCTCTGTACTGTGTGTATCCTCCCCCGCCCCGCGAACCCAAGCTCCTGAGGGCAGGGCTTTGTTCAAGGCAGACCCTCGGAGCTCCCAGGCCCAGAGCAGAGAACCCGACGCCGGAACCCCTGTGTTGAGCTGCACGGGGCACCACAGCCCAGCCAGGGCCTCCCCGTAGTCTGGTCTGCGGTTGGGGGGCGGCGCGGGGGGGCGGCGCCTGACCAATGGGCGTGGCCTTCACACAGCCACTGCACCCCTGCATCAGGTTGAATGGTGTCCATCCAAATTTCACGTCCACGCAGAACTTCAGACTTATGGTCTTATGGAGAAATGGGGCCTTTGCTGATGTGATTAGTTGGCATGCAGTCCTGCTGGAGTAGGATGGGCCCTAAACCCAAAGACGCATCCTTATGAGAGAAGACAGGAAAAGACGGCCACGCGACACAGAGACCAGAAGCCGGGACAGACCTGGGATCCTCGCCCTCACAGCATCCAGAGCTGGGACATGACAAATCCCTGCTGTTTTGAGACACTGAGTTTGTGGTACAGCCACCACAGGAAAGGAACATGCCCCACTGTCCCATCAGCTCTGAGCTGGTTTTTACCCCCATTTTGCAGTGGGGAGTGGTGGTGGTCTCAGCTGGGGGCAGGAGGGATGCTGACCCTGCTCTCTATACGGGCACCAGGCCCCCGCACCCCCCGAGGAAACGCAAACCACTTTCAGGTGGGCAGGACTGAACCCTGAGGCCCCAGCCCCTGATAGGACAGGACACACAAGGCTGTCATTCGTTATGGCTTTATTTCTGATCGTCCGGCCGCGTCCCACAAGCATCCTGAGCTCCAACTGGTCAGAGATCCTGACCATGTGCCCTGGGGAGGAAGGACGCTCACGCGGCAACCACAGCTCGTCCACGTCTCACACACTCACACATGGGGAAGGATAGGATGGGCCGGGCGGGGCCGGGCCCACTCCTGCCCCAGAGGTGGCCGGGCATTCGGTAAACAGTCTTTGGGGGAGACGGGCCACCGGGCAGGGAGAGGGTGGGACGAGACAGAGGACCTGCAGCCTCCACGCCTGCCCCTCCCAGTCCTGACAGGACGGTCAGCCGAGCCAGGAGCCCCCAGGAGACCGTTCCCTCCAGTGAGCGTCGGGCGGCTTTGGGAGCGAGCCAGTCCCCAGCCCCTCCAGGCCCCTCAGAACTGGAAGGCAGGCGAGCCCTCCCTGGTGGCCAGGAGGCCCCTGGAGTCCCCTCTCCTGGACCCTGGCCCCCCAGCACTCAACACTTAACTGACTGTATTGCTAATGAATCTGAACACCTGGGTCTCCCTGAGGTCAGTCCCAGCCCTGCCCGCTCCACCCCTTCCAAGCGGCTCAGGCCCCAACAGGCACCTGGTTTGTGGGGCTCAGGCCCGGACCCGCCCCCTCAGGGTCCCAGGAAGAGCTGCTCCCATGGTCACGTCTCCTCCTGGGGTGGGGGGGTGCCCACTCCCCCCGAAAGCATCCTCCTCCTCGCATATGAGGAAACCAAGGCCCAGGGAAAGGGGCAGAGGGGCCGCCCCCACCCCCGGGGCTCCGCAGGGGGACAGGCTGAGCGCAGAGCCCCAAGAATCCGGGGCAGGGGCAGCGCGAAGCAGGGTGAGCAGCGCAAGGGCCCCTGGGGAGGCTGCCAGGTGTTCAAGGCGCCAGCCGCCCAAGGGGGCTCAGGGGAGTCACGTCCCAGGGCCAGCTGGGTGAGGGTACAAGGCTGTGAGGGAGCGGCCAGAACCCGGAGACCCAGAGGCGGCGCCACCCTCTCCAGACGGGAGGGAAGGGAGTACCCGGGTCGACGGAGCGGGTGGGGACAGCCTCGAGGTCAGATGCAGAGCCAGCATGGGGGTGGCCTGGCCCTGACCCTGTTGGCCTGTGACCACCAGGTCCACGGTCAGCATCACGGGCTGGGGTGAGGCTGAGGCTGAGCTGGGCACGGTTCGTCTTTCCTGGCGTGGCTTATGCGCCCCGAGGGCCACGGGGCCGACTCCAGGGCAGGGGTTCATCCACACGTCTGTCCCCGAGTCCGTGGCCAGGCCCCAGACCAGACCTCCACCAGCGCTCCTCCGAGGGAGCTCAAAGGATAAACAAGAGAAAGAAGCCCCCAAATCCTCAAGAGCAACACAGAAAAGCTCTGTAATTCAGGGTTACAGCCGCCGAGGGGCAAGGCCCTGCCCTCCTGCCGGCGCCGAGCAGCTGCGTCACTGCGTCTTGGCCTTCAGCAGTCTCTGAACTGTTTTGTAGAGGAGGTCGAAGTGCTGGGGGCAGCGGGAGGGCTCCAGTGAGGTCGGGCAACCCCACCAATAGGAAGGCCCTTGGGCCGCCCAAGGGGTCTCCTGAGAGGCCTCGCATTCCCCAGTCCCCTGCTCACCTGGACCGCCGTGTAGGCCATCCCGAGGTAGGCGCCAATGCAGACGGCCAGAAGCAGGTCGAAAATGGCCGGCTTGACCCTGGGGAGGGGAGGGGGCGGCGGGATGGATCAGGGGGCTGCTCCCCAGCTGTCCCGAGGACCCAGTCCCCTGGATGGTGACCCAGGGTGCTCACCTGTAGGCGTTCATCACCTGCTTCAGCTGGTCGTAGAAGACAAACTCAGGGTCCCTGGTGAGAGAGCGCTTTCTCAGCAGGCTCACCCTGACAGCTGGGCCACTGGAAGTCCCACCAGCCTAGGAACGTGGTGGGGGAAGGGGGCACCCCAGGTGTGTGCCTGCACAAGGTTGCCATTGTCCCTCCTGGGGAAGGACTGTGCTTTATTCTCAACTAATGTCTTTCCTGTTGCTTTCTGGGGTGTACTCTCTAAAACTAAGTGTGTTAACTGTGGAAATTATCTGGTCTGGGAAGCCTTTCTATAGAGGGAGAACGACCACAGCCTAGGAATTGCAGGCCCCCAGCTCCACAGCTGTGGGTCCACTCTGAGCCTCAGTTTCTTCTTCTATTCAAGAGCTTGCTCTCCCTGGAGCGACAAGAGTTGGGAGGAAGGTAGAGAGCCAGCGAGGGGCACCAAGCTTTCTGGGGGGTGTCTCCTGCCTGTGGATCCCCCCGACACCCCTCCTCGGTCCTTGCTCAGCCCAACCAGGGAGCGTGGGAGCACTGGACAGAAAGAAGACAAAACTCAGGAGGCCTGAAGTGGGGAAGAGCATCCCGAGGGCAGGAGGGGACCTGGAGTATGAGTCACCCGAGGCACAGAACACAAAAGGTCCATGAAGGGTAGCTGGGACTATAGGGCTGCCACATAAAACACAGGGCTTCAGTTCTACGAGGACTGCAGATACAGAAGAAATGGACCTTCAGTGTAAGTATGTCCCAGACACTGCGTGGGCTATACCTACACTGAGACAATTGTGGTTCACCTGGAACTCATTGAACGGGGCACGTGCACTTCTCACTTATCGTGTTTATTTTTCATCCAGTGTTTCTGTCTGCTCCATCTGGCCCTGGGGGGAGGAAGGCCCTAGGAGAGCCCACCCGCTGGCCGGAGGGGCAGCGCCCGGCCTCACCGCTTGTCGGCCTTGACGTGGTGCGGCCTGACCTCCTTCAGGTAGTGGCTGAGGTGGTGCTGCAACGTGCTGAGGAATGTGCCGTCCTTGCCTACCAGCTGGGCGGCCCGCGGCTGGGCGGTCAGCCAGTCCATCACCGAGTCCAGCTGTTCCCGCTGGACCTGCTGCGGGGAAGCGGCTGTGGTCACGGGACCCTGCCCCACCCCACCGGCGCCCCCTTCCTGCCAGCCCGTCCACCCGCCCGTTACCATCTGCTCTGTGAAGACTGGCATGTCCGGGGGCGTCCCCTGCGGAGAGAGGAGAGCATGGGGCTGAGTCCAGACCTGCCAGCGGCCGGGCGGGCGGGGGGCTTGCGGGCGGGGGCTCACCTTCTCCGTCAGGTTGTAGATGACACGGGTCAGGGCCTCGGCGATCAGCCTCGTGTTTCGGGTCAGGGTTTTGGAGTCAACCCGGGACCTTGGAGGGCAAGGTTTAAAAACACACGTATCAGGAATTGGCGTCATTCATAATCGCCGAAAGCCAAGAGCGCACATATACCTGATAATGGTAAAGACAAGCAGCGTGACGGCCCTCCCAGCAGACGGGTGCCCCCCGCACTGCGGGCTCCTTTCTGGGCCGGGCCCGCCCCCGACGGGGCTGCCCTGCACCCTGGGCGCCCGGGCTGAGCCTGCGCCCTGTGGACGCGTGTCTGCCTCAGTGACTGGCGGCCCCAGGCCTATCTCCTCCTCTGGACCTTGGGGGAGGTCAGGACGCCCGCTTCCACGGGCTGCTGAGCGTGGAGTTGCTGTAACGCCCTGTAGTGGGGGCAACAGTGTCCCCCAAATTCACGCCCACCCGGAACCTGGGAAAGGGACCCGATTTGGAAGTAGGGTCTCCGCAGACGTTATTAGCTAAGATGTGATCGCACTGGGGTAGGGGGGCCTGAAGTCCCATGGCTGGTGTGCCCATAAGGGGGGGAATTCGGACACAGGCACAAGAGAGAGGCCACGTGACCACGGAGGTGGGGACGGTGGCACAGCCACAAGCGCAGGGACACCAAGGGCTGCCAGCAACACAGGACCGTAGAAGAGGAGCCTCAGAGGCAACACATCCTGACCTGAGTGGGCGTGGGGTGGGGGGCTGCCCCGGGAGGTCCCCCGCCTCCCCCGCCCCAAGTCTTCCCTCCACCGAGCCAAACCCTTCTCCTGGCTCGTGCCCCTCAGTTCTAGCGCCACCTCCCCCAGGAAGCCTGCCGGATGCCCCAGGACAAGCTGATGCCCCAGCCCATGCCTGCTCCGACGGTGGTGCTCACCGCACGTCCATGATGCTGCTGCGCTGGCCGTCACGGTGGCTCTCCAGATGGGACAGGGTGAAGGCAGGCAGCCGGCGGATGGCAAAGCGCTCATGCTCCCAGGCCAGGATGTCCTCTGCCAGGTTGATCTTCTTGTGCACCATGGAGAACCGCACCTCGGGGAACTGGTGGGCGGCTACCTGCAAGGGGCACTGTCAGGCTCTGCCCGGCGCCCGCGGGCCGCACCCCAGCCCCACCTGTCTCTGTGGCGGGTCCCAAGTCCCTCCCCGAACCTCCTGCTTCTGGAACCCAGGGAGAAGCCCACCTGCCCCCCCACCAGAAGACCCACCTGAGGCTCACCCAAGGCCCCAGGGTGCGCAAAACTCCCATGTCCCAGCCTGGCCTCCGGCGGGGCGCCTACCGTCTCGAGCTCCCGCAGAAAGGAGTGCTGTAGTGTCCCCTCCCTGGGCGGCTTGGACACGTGCAGGTGCAGGCTTTCCCCCCGGCCCAGGGTGTCCAGGCAGAGGACGAAGGCCACGTTGTCCTGGAGCAGGCTGGAATCTGAGTGCAGTGAGGGCTGGTGGGTGGAGGTGGGGGGGAGTACCAGGGGCCCAGACCCCACCCTGGCCGCTGGGGCCGCTCACCTGTGTGGTCCAGGTTGTCTTCTAACCAGCGCTTGGTGCCCTGGTAGTTGAACTTTCCTCCTCCAGAAGCAAAGAACAGGAGGTTGTACCTGGCGGGAAGCAGTGGGGTGCCAGCGTTGACACGTGGGAGTCCAGGTCCCCGACAAGGAGGAAGTGGTCCCCACTCCCAAGTACGAAATCCAACCAGCCTGCAGGGTTGGGCCTCCCTATCCCGGCACTGCAGACATCGGGGCGTCCTGGGTGCTGCGGGGTATGCAGCAGCATCCCTGGCCCCCGCCCAATGGATGCCAGGAGTCCCCGAGTCATGATGGTCACAATGTCCCCAGACATGGCCCAGTGTCCCCCGGGGGCTCCAGGTGAGAAGCACAGCTCTGTTGCCCCTCTGGCAAGAAGCATGGCTTCAGGGGCCTCTCTGAACTCTCGAAACCAGGAGAGACTGGGTGGACCAACCGGGAAATAAAAAATGACAGGTGATTCAGCACCCTGTCCCTCGAGAAGGACTGAAGCCAGGGGTGTTGTGAAGGACCATATCCCCACGCCACACCCCCAGCCCCATCCATCCCACCGTGGCCACGACGGTCCTTATAGGAGAGGGGAGACACCCGGAGGAAGAGAAGGCCACCTGACGCTGGGACCGAGGAATCCGCTGCTGGAACCCGGCAGCGGCAGGAAGGACCCTCCCCTGGGGTTTCAGGAGGAGGCGTGGTCCTGCTGACACCCTGATCTCAACCTCCCTTCCCCGCCCAGGACGTGAGCACCCCTGCCGCTCAGGGCACCTGCGTGTGTGGGGCCGGGCCCGGCAGCTCAGGGAGACTCGCTCGTCACTGGGCCCCTGCCGCCCCAGGGCAGCGTGGTGTGGGGACGAGCGCCCACACCGGTGACCAGCCGTGCCCGGGGCCGCGACGGGGACACGCCAGCCTGAGCGACCGGCTCGCAGGTATTTCTGCTTCTTGCCGTTGGAGCGTCCCCGGCTCTTCCAGGAGCGAGGGCAGCCCGACCTCCTGGGGGGGATTCCCGGGGGTGCACCCAGGAGGAGCTGGGCCCCACGACCTGACACTGTGATTCCAGGGTCGGAACCGCCCTGCCCCCCATCACTTACGCGGCGTGGGTGCGCTTGTAGGTATAGAGCCTGGAGAAGAGACGGGTGAGCTCCAGCAGCACGGAGATGCCACTCCCGTTGGAGTCTGCGCCGTGCGACAGCCACTGCGGGTGTGCAGAGAGGAGGCCGAGGTCACCCCACGTCCACACGTGGTGCCTCACACCCCCCCAACCCCCCTCCGCATCTCGCCCCTGGTCCACATCTCCAGCGCAGCTGGGCTCACCCGCCCTGCACAGCCCAAACCCAAGACCGATGGCCCCTGGGCGCTGCCCGGCCTCCACGCGCGTGGGAAGTCCCGTGCACAGCCTCCGTCCAGCCTGGGCATCTGCCCTGGGAGCTCCCTCCAGCTGGACCCCTGGCCTTCTGCTCCCCCGCGCTGTGAACACACCCCACCCTGCATCTGGGTCCTGCGCTCTAAGGCGACATTCCCCACGGGGAACGACTGGTTCTTGGAGAGAAAAAAGCTGAGCTGTTTGCATGGCTTGGGACCCTCCCACAGTCACAGCGCACCAACTGACACACGGAGTGCGATGACGTTCTAGTTCACAGGGAGGGGCCGACGGGTGCTCAGTGAGGGAAGCCAGACACAGAAGGACACACAGGGTGTGACCCCACTGAGGGGAAATGTCCAGGACAGGCCGATCCACAGACACGGAGAGTGGGTTCCTGGCTGTCAGGGGCTGGGGGAGGGGTGGGGTGACTTCATAGGGGCGGGGCTTCTTTTGGAGAAATGAAACACTCTGTAAGCAGAGAGCGGTGATGTCTACACAATTCTGTGAATTCACTAAAAACCTCTGAATTGCGTGCTTTAAAAGGATGGATTTTATGTTATGGGAATCACATCTCAAAAATTTAAGAAAATTTCACAGGAAAGGGAAAACGAGGACACAGGTGTCTAAAAAGGCTCCGTGGGGGTGGATGATGAAAAGGGTGAGAACGTGGCTGTGAGCCGACTGTCCAGGGCCGGGCTCTGGGCCCCAGCGTCCTCAAGGACAGCCTTGGCCTCCCAGGTGGGGCGGCCCGCAAGGCGCGATCAGGGGCGCACGCCCGGCCGCAGGCCCTCCCGGCACCCACACTGTCCGGTTCAGCCGGCTGTGGGTTCTCCAGCAGGAGCCTCCCACCCCAAAGTGCCGGGGGCTCTGAGGGCACAGCCCCGGAGGGCCTGCAGCCTGGAGGGACGCTGGCCAGGCCAGCCCTCGGGGGCGCCGGGAACCAGACTTCGGGGGCCCCCTGTCCCAACACTGTCTGTGCAGACATGGGGTCCGGACGGGCACCTGCTCTCCTCCTGGGTCTGGGGTCTCGGCCGTGCCGGGCCAAGGTGCCTGCGTGACCGGCCCCCAGTGAGAACCCCGGGCTGGGTCTCGTGGGCCTCCCCAGGGACCGCCCCTCTGCTGTCACGTCTTGTTTGGGGGAGTGAAGCTTCACGGTGACACCTGTCCCGCAGGGTGTTCACGGGGCCCTGAAGGCACGGACGTACCGGGGCCACCCCGAAGGCATCGTAGTGGGCCACGATGACGATGGTGGGCAGGTCCTCTCCGCCCAGCCCGGTCAGCCGCCCCTGCAGAGACACAGGCATGAAGGGCCAGCCGGCCCGAGGCCGTGGCCGCCCCCCACCCAGCGGCAGTGTTCTCGGCTTTGCCGGCTACACTGTGGACACGGTGGGTGGCCAGACCTGGCCACCGGGAAACCAGGCCCACCCTTCAAAGGCCGAGCCCCGCTGACGGCAGGCACGGCAACGTCCTGACAGTGCAGAAAGAGCTCGGGGGGTCGGGGTCCGGCGCCCTGGCCGAGGTCCTCCTGTGTAAACCGGCCCCCGGTTAAGTCCAGCAGGGAACAGTCGGGAAAGTCATCCTGTCGGGATCAGGGCCCATGGAGCCGAGCCGGGGGCAGCATGTGCTGAGGCCCCACGCCCCTTACTCTCTGGAGAGGGCAGCTCTGCAAGGCCTCAGCTGTGGCCTCCTCGTGGGTGGAGGGGAACAAAACTGCCGGAGGCTTTTTGGGGGGTGGGGTGGGCGGGTGCAGCGAGACAACCCCACGGGCGGCCCGTGGAGCTGACCCTGGTGGGGACAGTGCGAGGGGGAGGACTTGGACCTTGCTCTGGCCTGGATGCCTGCATACACCCACCCTCCCGGTGGGAGATTAGGCTTTAATTGCTGCCCAGAGCTCTGCTCTCCGCCAGCTCAGCTGAGCTCCCGCGATGTTACTGTTAGGGGAAGGGCCGGCCACTCGGGGAGGGGGCTCTCAGTGGGGCAGGGGTGGGGGGAGGAGGCGAGGCAGGGTGTGTGGCTGGAGGCCCATCTCTCCATAAGGCGGGCAGGCGGCCATCTGACCCGATTTCCCAGTCAGAGGCTCCCTCTAGTGGGGACGGGCGGTAAGGAGCGCCGGGCACCCACCTCCACGCTGGTGATGAGCCAGTCGCTCACGGCCTTGCTCTGGACCCCGCTGGTGACCATCTGGAAGCCGTTGGCGGTGGCGGTGTGCAGCAGCACTGAGGACAGGGGCGGGGAGGATCGGCCTGAGCCGGGGGCTGCCCTGCTGCGGCCCGGGGCTTCCCAGACCAGAGCCGGCACGCTCACCACCCCAGCACCCCAGACTCCAGGGGTTCAGTCTGAGCAAAAGCAGAACTGACCACACAGACTAGAACACAACGTGGTAACTGGACACGGGAAAGAACCTGGGTGTCCAGTATAAGAGCCGGTGAAACAGTCACCCGGACACCACTGAGGCCGGTGAGGAGTGCGTGCGCGCCCTCGCTCTGCAGGACCATCAGGGACCGTTCCGAAATCACGAAGGCGTGTGCACGACCTCTGACCCAGCTTCCCAAGGATCACTTCAGCAGGGACCCCAAAATAGGAGTTTCCCATCAGATGGCTCAGGATCATCCCGCCCAGCCCCGAAAGCGAAGATGGCATGAGAACTCCAAGTTTCATAAAAAGGAAAGTTCCATTCTGTCCTGAGCCGAGGTGAGGTGGTGCCCACCTCGCTCCATGTAAGCCAGTGGTCCACTGCGCCTGCCACTTTTTCAGCTGGGGGCAGCGGCTGCCCTAAAACGCCCGTGAGCTCACCCTGTCTCAAGCCCTTCCGTTCTTTACACATTTAAAAACACAACCGTGGGGCTTCCCTGGTGGCGCAGTGGTTGAGGGTCCGCCTGCCGGTGCAGGGGACACGGGTTCGAGCTCTGGTCCGGGAGGATCCCACATGCTGCGGAGCGGCTGGGCCCATGAGCCATGGCTGCTGAGCCTGTGTGTCTGGAGCCTGTGCTCCGCAACGGGAGAGGCCACAGCAGTGGGAGGCCCGCGTACCACAAAAAAAAAAAAAACACAACCGTGGGAATTCCCTGGCGGTCCAGTGGTTAGGACTACGCACTTTCACTGCCGAGGGCCCGGGTTCAATCCCTGGTCGGGGAAGTAAGATCCTGCAAGCCGTGCGGTGCGGCCGAAAAACAACAACGACAACGACACAAACCACAATCGTGATGGCCATGGGAGGTGTCATCACTGGGGGAGCTGGGAGAGTGCCTCTCAGGAACCGTAGTATGTCCGCAACTTCTTCCAAACCCTAGCGTTATTCCAAAACAAACAAGCTACGCCTAAGAAAGTGTTGTGGTCCTGATCTATGATCTTATATTCTGTTTTTTCCACCGACCAATGTAAAATAGGCACTTTCTCACACCCGATGTCATTTCTTAACAACTGCAAAATATTCCACCAGGCAGCTGACTCCTCCTCCTCCCTTCCGCTCTAACTAGAAATTAAGATCTTTCCAAAACCTCACTCATGTGCTGCCACAATGCAGACGGCCACTGTCCAGACTTTAATCCAGACGAGGGTTTGGCAAATCTTCTCTGTAAAGTGCTAGAGAGTCGAAATTTTCAGCTCTGTGGGCCAGTCTCTCACAGCCACTGAGCTCTGCTACTGTAGTGTGAAAGCCCATAAGCCGTGTGTAACACTGGCTGTGTGCCAATAAAACTTTATTTACACAAACAAGCGGCCGAGAGCCACAGCCTGCCACCCCCCAGTCTAGCATCCACGCAGCTAATAATCTGGCCAGGAGGAATGACCCTTCCTTCACAGCTTAAACACATACCCACAAACTGTTTCCCCAAGGAGCTGGGCGAGTCCACTGTGTGGAAAAACCTGCCTGCCTTGCCCACTCTCACCAGCTTCCTTTTCCTACACCAGCGATTGGATCCTTTTGGCTCAATTCTTTGGCCACTTTTGCTAGCTCACTCTCCCCCACGGCCCCCGGACCAGTCAAACGGCAGAGCTCCCGGCTGCCAAGCTCACCACAACATCCCCCAGCCCGGGAGAGGGGGTCCTGGAAACTGCACAGCGGGGCCCCTCTCCGCACGGCCCCCGCCCCGAGCCCACCTTCGGCGGCAGAGGCAGAGCCCTGGGAGGCGGACGCAGCCTGCGTCTGCTCGTAGATGGACAGCAGGGCGTCGTCCTCCACAGCGAAGTACACGGGCACGATGGTCTCCATGGCCAGCATCTCGGGCTCGATCTCCATGAATTGCTGCGGGAGAGACAAATGTTCAGGCGGCTTCGGGCAGGGGGGCCCGGGGCTGCCCCTGGAGGTCGGGCACCGGGGACTGGACAGGATGGAGCCGGAGCCGGTGGGGCGGGGCGGGCCTCACCCGGATGACGTCCTGCGGCACCGCGGCCATGGCCCGCGGCAGGATGATGACCACGGCACCAGCCGACTGGCGTAGGGCACGCTGGTAGCGCTCGTACGAGAAGTCCAGCAGCCGCATGAGCACGCAGCGCCGGCTCAGCACGTCCGCGTCGATGGTGCGCGCCTCCGTGTTAAGCACCGCGTTCCGCGTGCCTGCAGGGAGGGGTCCCTCAGCTGGCCGCCCACCCACTGGAGCCACACCCACCCCAACCCCGGGCTCGCGGGGCCTTCCGAGAACTCAACGAAAACTAAGACCCTTCTCCTTTGACCAACCCCCATACCCCTACATTCCTAAAGCAGGGCTGGACCCACTGTCCCTGCTCTGGCACCCTCCCCCCGCCACTGCACCACGGCCACAGTCATCCCTCAGAAAGTGACGTGGTCCCTGCCCACCCAGCCGCCCCGCGAGGATGTGCGGGCTGCCTGCCAGGCTGGGTGCTGTGCCCCCCGCCCCATGTCCCTGTGGCAGCTCAGGGGCGGGTGCCCTCACCCCAGCCCACAGAGGCAGCCAGCAACCCCCCAGGCCACCCACCCAGAAGGCAGGACCGACAGCAGGAGCCCCGGGATTGGAACCCAGTCGGTCCTGCTCCCCCAGCCCTCCTCCCCTGGGTTCCCCGTGGCTCCCGGGACACAAGGTCCCACGGGTGCCTCACGCCCTGCCCAGGGTGTCAGGAGACCCCCAGCACAGAGCCCAGCACCCACCCCAGGGTCTAGTCCCCAGCAGAGGGAGCCCCCAGGCTACAGGACTGCCGCCCCCGCCACAGTTCCCAATGACCTGAGGAAAACCCAAACCCTGCCCTGGCTGACCTGATCAGTGGCCCCCGTCCCGCCCTCCTCAGACCAGGGCGCCCTCCCCTCACAGCTCTAACACGGCCTTGTCCATGTCCCCAGGGCCCTTGCTATCTACTCCCCTAACTAGCTTGGGGATTCCAGGGGTAGGGACCTCGTTCACCACAGTGAAAGCCCAGCATCGCCTGGCGACTCCCAGCCCAGCAGGCTCAGGACATGGAACGAACCAACACCCGGTCTCCCAGAAGTCCCTCAGGAAGGGAAACACCAGGGTTTGTCCATCTTCTTCCAGTCAGGGCTGCATTGTTCCCCCTGGGCCGTCCTGGGCGCTGTGGGGTGTGGAGCAGCCTCCCTGGCCCCGCCCCCTCGATGCCAGGAGCCCCCTAGTCAGGATAACCACAGATGATGCCAGAGGTGGCCTGGTGTACCCTGGGGGCAGGACCACCCGCGTTTCTCTCCTCTGGGAGCTCAAGAAAGGGCCAGAGAATCAGGGAGGGAGGGAGAGGCTGCTTCCGGCTTGGACCCCTCCCCGCTCACAAGCTTTTCCAGGCAGCTGACCCCTCCCCGCCTGAGCAGAAGTAGGCTACAGCCAGGATTGCACAGAGCGCTTTTCTAAGGCCAGCAGGTCCCCTCAGACACACAGAGCACTGCTGTCCTGAGAGCTCTACTGGAGAAAGGCGGCGAGAAGCTGCGTGGACATTTCAGCGGGACGAGGAGGGGGCGCCAGCACACACGGGTGCACGGCAGGCAGCGGCGGGCCCTCGGGGCCATCCCTGGACTGAGAGGAAAGGGGGCTCAGGCAGGCCCCCAGCTGCCAGGGCCAACAGCACTCAGCGGGATGCTGCCAGAAATCCAGATTCTTAGGTCAGATCACCAGGTGACAAAGGCAACAGTGAGTCCAAATGTCTCACAGGTCCCAGGCTGACCTAGGATGCACAAAGCAAGCAAACAAACCCTACTGCACATGGGGGCCAGAAACGGCCCTTAGGGCCTCCAGTTGGAGACCCACACAGTTGAGTGTCAAAATAACAATGCAGAGAAACAGGTCTGCTTCCCCCAGGGAGCCAGAATGTGCTGCCTGGAAGTCAAGGCTGCTGGGCAAGGCTACACCTGTGTCCTCAGGGATGCACCAGGCCCAGACGGACTCAGGCTCAGGGCCAGGAGCGAGGTCCCCACCTCTGCTTCCCAAGAATATGCCATCAGGAGAAGGGTTGCTTCCTACAGCTCATCCTGACGGCTGGTCCGGGGGAGGGGCCCAGCAGAACACAGAAGGGACAGCGCCCCAGGTGGGAAAGGGCAGGGCTGTCTCAGGGGCGGGGTCTGTGACCAAGGAGTGAAGCTGGGCCTGCGCCCCAGGCTGGGGGCTGTGTGCCTCTCCCCACCCCCACCCCCACCCCGGGACCTTTCCTCTGCTTTAGGGCAACGTGGGAGCCCGGGAGGGCCTGGCGGGGGAGGGCGGCAAAGACCTTCAGGGGCCCCTGAAGCTCTGGGATTGCCGGACAGCCCCTCCCCTGTGTCCCACGTGTCCCAGCCGCAGCCTCCCAGGAGACCGCAGCCTCCCAGGGGCGGCTCAGATGTCACCTGTCACCTCGGGGTGGGGACACAGAGGACCGCCTGAGGAGCCTACAGAGACCCGCTTTCCAGAGATGGGAAGGAGGGGGTGAGAGCAGAACCAGGTGGACACCAGCCCCCCAAGTGCCCCCAGAGACCATCTTTGCTGGCATGAGGCTGAAGCCAGCGCAGCCTCGGTCACCCCTGCATCTGGGCGGGCGCTGGACACCTGGACGGAAGTCGCTGGTTCCCACAATGGGACCAGACCTGGACAGAGGTCACAGACTTCTCTACCGAGGGCCCAGGGCCAGTCCTCTCTCCTTGCAGGTTGCACTGGTCCTTTTCAGCGCAAAGCCACCGACCAGCAAGGGGCGGAGAGCCCGTCCCATGCCTGGTGTGGGTGCCCACATCCCCACCTCCCAGGGCTGTTTCTGAGGGGACCAAATGGGATGGGCGTGAGCGGCCCAGCCCAGAAAGGCCGGAGTCCATTGGGGGATGGGGGGTCACACCCCAGTTCAAAGAGCACACGCCTCCCCTTCCCGGCACCCTGCCCGCCTGTTTCTCAACAGGAGCGAACAGGAAGTTGGGAAAGGAGGCCCAGAGCAAGGGTTACACCAGGAGGCGGGAGCCGAGGGCGTGCGTGATGCTGGGGACGCTGCAATCAGCAGTGACCCAGCAGACCAGCCCTCAGAGGCTCCGCGACCCGGGAGGAGGCGGAACTCCCTCTGCACCACTAGGCCTTCCTGGACTATCCCGCCAGTATCTCCCCAGGCAGCGGTGGGGACCTCACATCCCTGCCAATGGGGGACGCTGCCTGGTGTGATCTGGGTGGAGGTGTAGACGTGCGAGCTGAGACGGGTGGGCGCCCTGCCAGGCCCCTCCACTCACCCCCGAGCCCACTCAGCATCCGGGTTTCTCACCATGAGCAACAAAGATGGGGGCCGGAAAGGCAGGCATGTGGGGTGGGGGGAGACACCGGGTCAGAAAAAAAGAACGGGAAGGAATCCAGCAACAGGGGCGAAGAACTCAGGTAAAGGAGGGGAGGAGGGAAGGAGGGCAGAGAGAAAGGAGAGAAGGTTCCCGAGGACCTGCGAGGAGAATGATGCAGTCAGGGAGCGGGTCTGCGGCAGCTGTCTGGGGCGGGAAGAGGGGGCCACACCTGCAAGCAGGCCAGCGCTGAGCAGGCGGTGGGGGAATCCGGGGCATTCAGGCTGCTGGATTACAGCCGCCCAAGGGTCCCGGAGTGGAGCTGGGTGGGCTGGGAGAGCTCCCGGCAAGGCTCCGAGTACAGTGTGAGAGGGGACAGCGGAGTGACTGGGTGCGGGAAGGACTGGCGGGTTGACCTGGAGAGTTCTAGGATCCAGGCCTGCTGCTGGACTGCAGGATCCTCTAGACCAGGACGGCAGCTGCTAGTCATACGTGGCTATTCAAGCTTATTACAATTAACCACCAAAAGATGCTAAAGATCCCCTTCTTCCATTGCATGAGCCACATCTCAAAAGACCACCTGTGACAGCACCGGCTGAAACCCTCTCCCCAGGGGGATGTCAACAATGCATACAAACTGCCCACTCGTTAGGGGCTCCTGGCCTTCCTCCCCACAGGTCGAGAGCCTGGGGTCTAGAGGCGTCACTGTAACCCCAAGTTCTCCCCCTCAGCACTGCTGACAATCTGGCCCAGATCATTCTCTGGGAGAGGCCGTCCCAGGCACTGTGGGGTGTGGAGCAGCACCCCTGGCCCTACCCCCTCGATGCCAGGAGCACCCCCAGTCATGACAACCCAAAGTCATCACTCAGCGACCCCTGGGTTGACAACCACTGCACTAAACAGAAACAACATAACTCTGGGGTGATGAGGGATCTGAGGGGAATCTCCCGACACTGGGGCTCCCCAGGGGCCTGGCAGTGGCAGAGGACCCAGGGGGCTCAGGCTAGGCCTGATGTTCCAACAAGAGAGGCTAGTCCAAGAGAACCAGAGCTCAGAGATGAGGCGACCAGAGGGACTGGGGAGGGCGGGCCTTGACTTGTGGGGGCTTAAGGCACCAGGCTGGAAGAGAAACCAGAGGCCAGAAGGTTCTGGAACACCAAATACAGCAAGGCTGGGGAAAGAGAGGGAAATTCAGAATGACTTGGGCACTGGGGTCAGAACTTCGACAGATGAGGGAGCAGGGCCGGGGAACAGGAGCTGGGCAGGACCCAGCCGCGGGGGCCTGAAATCCTGGAGAGAAGGAACCAGGGTGGGCCGGTGGTGTTGCAGGAAGCCGAGGGGTGGGTATGCACCTAAGCGGGGAGCAAGAAATAGGGTCCAAGAGATTTCAGGAGCCCAAAGGCAGGGGACTGAAGAATTAGCTAAGGAATTCTGAGGAACCTGGCTCATGAGTTGGGACCAGGGAGCAGAGCCTGGGGAGAGATGGGCCTTGACACGGGGCCAGGGTGGGGTCAGCGATCAGAGCTTCTTGAGCCCTGAAGGGGGTCAGAATGTAGACACTGGACAAAACACACCGGGGTGCCAGGAGCTGTGTAAGGGTGACCAGTTCGGCCTGGCAGAACCGCGCTGAGAGGCTCCACTCCAAGTGAAGAAGACCCAAGGTTGAGGCTCTGTTCCAGCTGGGAATCAGAGAGAGAGGACCCAGGAGAAAAGGGGCAGGGGCAGCTTGGCCTGAAGGTGGGAGGGAGCTCTGCGTTCTGGACCATGTAGCCCTTGTCGGGGACGGGGCCGGGGTGCTGTGGCAGCCAGCGCGGCAGGTCCCTGGGGCAGAGAGCTGGGGGCCTAGCGTCGGTCCAGGTATCCAGGCTCGGACTTGCCTGGGATCTGGGTAAGTGTCTGGCGGCCCAAGTGAGGTCTGCGGGCTGGACTCCTGCTGGACAGGTGGGAGAGGCAGGTCCTGGGGCCCGGGGAGCAGAGACCGAACCGAGGGAGGGGGCATCCTGGCCGGCATAGGCCGGAGCCCCGAGGACGGGAGAGGCTGAGCGGAAGGTCAGGTGCGGGGAGGCAAAGCTGGGGGAGGTCAGGAGCCCATGGGGAAAGCCCGGCCCCGGGGGGAGGCCAGGAGCCCGGATCCACGCACCGTAGGGTTGTCCCTGCAGGTCGTACTGCTGCATGCGGTACACGGTGAACTCGTGCGCCGCGTCGGCGGCGGGCAGCGGCGGCGCCACGAGCAGCAGCACGGCGGGCAGGAAGACGATGAAGCCGAGCGGCAGGCACGACGCCTTTAGCATGTTCTCCAGCACCTCTCCTGCTTCCTCCAGCATCCTGGCCGGCGGCGGGGCCGCGCGGGGCGGCGGCGGGGACGGGACGGCGGCGGCGGCAGCTCACGCGAACTCACCTAGGCATGGGTAGGTGCCGGGGTCCTGCGGGCGCCGCGCCGGGCAGCCCGCACCCGCTCCGGGGTCCTGCGGGCACCGCCGAGGGCCGCCCGCCCGCCGCGCTGCCTGCTGGGAGTTGTAGGCCCATTCTGTTACTTCCCGAGAGAGGAAGCTGTGGTGGGCCTTTTGACTAAGGTTTCACATAAACCCCAAGTCAGAAAATACGGAGACTTAAAAAAAAAACCTATAATCGGCGGAACTTACTGAGGCCCTGTCTTTGCTGTGGTAGAAGGTGGAAGGGGGAAGAGGGTTGTGGAGGACGTGACCTTGCGACCCGGAGGAAAGTTGGGAATAAGGAAGAGAGGGGCCGGCCTGATGCGCTAGGTCTCCTGGGAATTGTAGTCTCATTGAACAAGCACAAGGGGTCATGGGAGCTGAAGTCTTCCTGGCAGAAGTTCGGAAAAAATCACTTAAAACTCCCAAGAAATATAGATGTTAACACCATGAGGGCAAAGACTTGTGCCTGCTTTGTGCACTGATGTATTCCTCAGAACTTAACACAAGGCCTGGCACACAGTGGGTGGTTTATATAATTTTTGGATAAAAGAATGAAAGAAGAATCAAGAAATGATGACAGAAGGTTCCTAAAGGGATGTCGCAATGGATTATGGGACTTGTAGTCTGCAGCTTGGCGTTGTGCCGGGGTTGGTGATATATTTATACTTAGGCGTATTTATATTGGGGACACACTCAGTAAAAAAAAATTATTCGTTCATCAGAAATTCAAATTTTACTGGGTGTCTTAAATTTGTATTTTCTAACCTGGCCCCCCTGAGAACCCAATTGTCTCTGGGCCAGGGGCCTTACGGGGCATCAGTAACTTACACCCCCTTGTACAGATGGGAAGACTGAGGCCAGAGGGTGAAGAGCACATGGCCCTGGCCCACAGGTTCTCATACCGTTGCCTAGGGGAGTGGGCCTCCCTTTTGTCCCAAGTGAAAGGTGGCAACTGTGTTGATTAACAGCATGGATTCAAGTCCCAGCTCCTCCACTTCCCAGCTGTGTGACCTTGGGCAAGTTGCTTCACCTCTCTGAGCCTCCATTTCCTCAGCTGCCAAATACGATGATAAATAATCAAACACTCTTCCCCGGCTCCCCAAGGGTGTGTGAGGATTCAACAAGATAATCCACGTGAATGCACTTGGAAAGGATGAGGCATACATTAAGTGCTCAATAAGTGTTGGTATTATGAGAACGCACCAAGCTCGTGCAGCCTCAGAGCTGCTGCATCCACTGTTCCTGAAAAGCACTCGCGGGCCCCCTCCCACTTTCTGCATGGCTAGTTCCTTACTGAAATGATGTTGGACATTTCTTAGTTTGATGTTTGTCACCCCCAGCAAATTGTGACCCTTCCACGGGCAGGTACCAGGTTGTTTATAGCTGCAACCCCATTGCCCAGAATAGACAATGACACACAGTTGTTGAGTGAATGAATGAATGAGTCATGAAAACCCCAACACACCAGCCCCTCCCTTCCAGCTGTGTCCCTTGCTTCCGGCCATCCCCAGGCAGGTCCTAGGCATGAAGAGTCAGGAGTGGCTTGGCAGGGCAGGGAAAAGACTGAGAAATTCTGACCCACGTGGTCCTCAACAGCAAATGTTTATTACCTGCTTCTCCATCTACCCCCACTCTTCCAGGCCAGGCTATGAACAGGCAAGACACGCACACTCATCTAGAGACAAAGCAAGAAAGGGGCCTGAACTTGGCTCAGATAATGAGGCTTGGACCTTAGGGCTGCCCATTCCACCTCCTCTCCTGAGCCTTGGTTTTTCTGTCTGTAAAATGGGGAGGTTCAACTAATCCTGCTTTGTGGAGATGAAACCTTGGGGCAGCCCAAAGAATGAAATGGAACATTCATTCTGAGTTTTCCAAGGAGAGAAGGAACTGGTATTCATTCTTTCATTCATTCATTTATTCATTCATTCATCAAAGAGGCAGTAACAGACAGGGATCCAGAAGTCACCTGTGGGGACTTCCCTGGCGGTCCAGGGGTTAATACTCCACGCTTCCACTGCAGAGGGCGTGGGTTTGATCCCTGGTCAGGGAACTAAGATCGGGGGTGGGGGTGGGGGGGAGTCACCTGTCTGGGTTTGAATCCCAGCTCTGCCTCTTCCCAGTTGTGTGACCTTGCGTAAGCTACCTAACCTCTCTGGGTCTTAGTTTCTCCATCTATAAAATGGAGTTATGATGGTACCTGCCTCCTGGAGATTTTCCAAGGATTAAATGAGTTAGTACAAAGGTGACTAGGATAACGTTGAGTGATACATAAGGCATTTTAAAATGTTGCCAAACGCAAGTTCGTGTGCCCAATGCACAGTGAGGACAAACAAACCAAAAGTTGGAGTTTGGAGCAGAGAAAGGTTTATTGCAAGGCCATGCAAGGAGACCAGTGTCTCATGCCCCATAAACCCCAACTCCCCAAAGGGTTTCAGCAAAGCACTTTTAAAGGCAAGTGAGAGAAGGACCTAGTTAGTTGTTGCAAACTTCTTGGTGCTGGAATCCTTTGTTCTTGCAGCTGTGCAGGTCAGGTCAGGATGTTCCTGTAAACCTCCAACAAAACAAATGTTATTCCCTATTCTGAAACATTTTACCTCTATGTGAATGGACTCTTAAATGTCAGAGCCTTGAGAATAGGCTCACCTGTATATTTCAGGCTATAGGCAACATTCTTGTACAAAAGGTACAAAGCCACCATGACTAAGCACAGGCAACAGGGCACAAAGGTTAAAGTAAAAGGAACAGGTCTAAAAAGGAGTCAGGGGCTTCCCTGGTGGCACAGTGGTTGAGAGTCCGCCTGCCGATGCAGGGGACACAGGTTCGTGCCCCGGTCCGGGCGGATCCCACATGCTGCGGAGCAGCTGGGCCCGTGAGCCATGGCCACTGAGCCTGCGCATCCGGAGCCTGTGCTCCACAACAGGAGAGGCCACAACAGTGAGAGGCCCGCGTACCGCAAAAAAAAAAAAAAAAAAAGGAGTCAGATTTGTTCTTCCCTATTACAAAATCAGACACATAATTTTGAGGGCCTTTATATTCCTTGCCTTATCAACATCCCAGGAGGGCAGGGGATATCAATATCCTCATTTTACAGATGAGGAAACTGAAGCCCATGGTGAGCGGCAGAGCTGGGGAACGGTAATGGGTTACAGACACCTGAGCCACCTAAGAGCAGAAGTCAGGATTCATGGGGACAGTTTCATTGTAGTCAGGGAGGAAGGTGGGGGTGGAGAGTAAGGAGGGGAAGAAGTTTCCCAGGCTCAGTGGAAGGCATGATGCTAGGACTAGTTCTCCCAACACTCTAGGTCATGGAGCACCTACTATCTGCTGGGTCCTGTGCTGGGTGCCAGGGACATAGCTGTGGCCCAAACACTGTCACTACCTCCACTCTCATGGAGCTCCAAGTCCAGGGGAGAAGGTGGATGTGTAACCAGGCGCGATCGGATCTGTGATGGAGTTGCACACGCAGGTGTGGGAGCCCGGAAGAGGGCTGAGGAGGAGAAATCAGGGAGACTTCCTGGAGGAGGTGATGCTAAAGCTGAGACCTGAAGGATGGGCAGGGCATGTGCCAGGCAGGCCACTCTACTGGGGACAACAAAGGCAGGTGCAAAGACCCCAGATGGGAGGGAGCAGCAATTAGTGCAGCTCAGTCAAAGCAAAGTGTGACACCCCACAGGGCAGAGGGGGCCACAGGGCCAGCTCACATAGGCCCAGGATGCAGGCTGAGAGCTTCAAGGAGGCCCAGGCTCCACTCACACCGAATTCCACCGAGACCTCACCCTGCCTGACACTGTCCCAAATAAACACACGTGGACCAGGAATCAGGAAAATGTAAGAAGTATCCCAGCTTATACATGCTTGGAACGTTTTCCAGTCCTGTCCAACAGAACTTTCTGTGATGATGGACATGCTCTGTGTCTACACTGTCCAAAACAGTAGCCACAAGTCCCATGTCCCATCAAGCACTTGAAATGTGGCTAGTGTGACCAAGTGTTATGGGCTGAATTGTGTCTCCAAAATTCATGTCTTGAAATCCTAACCCCGAGGACCTCAGAATAGGACCTTATTAGGAAATAGGATGGTTAAAGGAGTAATTAGTTAAGCTGAGTCCCTCTGGAATACGGTGGCCCTAATCCAATAGGACTGGTGTCCTTATAAAAAGGGAAAAATTGCATACAGATGTGCACACAGGGAGAACCCATGTGAAAATGGAGTCTACAAACCAAGGGATGCCAAAGATTGCCAGCAAACCCCCAGAATCTAGGAGAGAGGGCTCAGAACGAACCAAAGCTGTTGGCACCTTGATCTCAGACTTCCAGCCTCCAGAACCATGAGAGGATAAATTTCTTTTCTCTTTTCTTTTTTTTTGACCGCACCGCTCAGCATGCAGGATCTTAGTTCCCCGATCAGGGATCGAACTTGTGCCCCCTGCAGTGGAAGCGCGGAGTCTTAACCACTGGACCACCAGGGAAGTCATGAAAGAATGCATTCCTGTTGTTTAAGCCCCTCAGTCTGTGATACTTTGATACGGCAGCTCCGAGAAATGCACCAAGAAACTGAATTTTAAAAATTCATTTTAATTAATTTTACATACCCACGTGTGGCTAATGGCTGCTTTATTGAAACAGCGCAGTAAACAGTTTCCCATCGCCGCATCCCCCATCCTGCAGGGGAGAAACGGAGGATCAGAACAGAGCTATCCCATCCAGAGTGGCAGACAGGATGCTGACCCAAGAACTTGGCAAGATGGAGGCAGAAAGACCTGCGGACACTGTCTTGGCTAGGAAGATGGAGAGAGAGAGCACTTTCTACCAGCCAAAGGTGGCTACATCCGGAGGGTGTACCCCTGCGGCGCTGTCCCATACCATTGCTGCAAGTCCTGTGGACTGTTTAAATGCAAAGGAATTCCAAGTTCAGTCTTGAGTCGCACAGGCCACTTATCGAGGGCTCAGTAGCCACATGAGGGTCCCATACGGCAGCACAGATGTAGAACATTTCCACTGTCGCTGAATGTTTTGTCAACACACTGATGCCACGCGCCACGGCAAAAACACTGAGCGAGTACCGACCGCCTCCTGCGGTGGGTTCCGTCTGCTATAGGCCCATTTTACAGACAGGGAAGGAAGAGGCAGTTAATGCTAAAGGGAGAAGTGGGTGAGATTTCCCCGAGGTCAGGAGAGCCAGTCGGCTCCCCCTCTGCTGGTCTCCAGACTGAGTCCCAAGAGATGCAGAGGCCAGAGGTGGGGGAAGGAGGCCGCCCAGGACCCAAGATGAGAGATAGGGCAGGGAAAGGGGAAGTGAACAGGAAGGGGCGCTGTCATGGCCCTCCCTGTGCTGCAGGCACAGCTCCAGCAGACCCACAGCCCTCACCCCATCACCCTGATGCCACATGTGAATAAGGGGCTGCAGCATCTCATCCTATCATTGAACTCTCGCGTTGCCAGGGCATAGACACCCCCCTACCCAGCCTAGCCCTGGCAGCCTGGGAGCCCCACTGAGGCCCACTGTGGGGCTGGGATTTCCTCAGAATCTCACAGGAGGGGGGCGGCGTACACAGCAGACCCATTCATCCCCATTCCAGCGCGCTCTCTGTTCCTCCCGTTGCTTCCTGCCCCACGGAGCCCGTAGGAAATCCACTCGGCGTCAGCAGCCTCAGGAGGCTTCGGGGAGGATCGCAGGGCCATGGGACGCACGCCCCCGGCTGCGCTCTTCCTCCCTCTCCATCCAGCCTGCCTGCTGCTGCATCCCTGCGCGCCCGGGCATGCACCCGGCGGCTGGACCACTGCTCCAACCGTGGGCTCAGACGCTCCGCACGCTGGAGATACTGGACAGGGGTTCCCGCATCCGGAAGCTGTGCGAGCGGGAGCCCCGAAAGCTGTCCCTCGGCCTCAGCGAGCTGTCGGTGGTGGAAGCGACGGATTGGGCCTCGGCGGCCCGGGCCAGGCAGTCCCCAGGCCCTCGCAGTCCCAACCGGAGACAAGCACAGCAGAGAAAGCCCAGCACGGCCCGGCACACCTCCCGGCTGCGGAAGGAGTAGATGACCGGGTTGACCGCGGAGTTGAGCACAGCCAGCGCCAGGATCCAGTCCATGCCCCGCAGGTACTCCTGAGCCCAGACGTTGGAGCCAAAGATGTCGGCCAGCAGCAGGCCGAAGAGCGGGCCCCAGCACACCACGAAGGCCACCAGGATCATGAGCACCGTCTTGAGCAGCCGCTGAGCCTTGCGGCGGGCCGGGGTGCACGGGGCCTTCTGCCCGTTGGAGCGCACCACTCGGAAGATGGCCCCGTAGAGCACCGTGATGGTGGCCAGGATGCAGGCGAAGACCACCACGCAGAAGAGGATGTAGCCCTTGGAGTAGAGCGGGAGCAGGCTGGAGCAGCGCTGGAAGGCGCAGACGCAGTTCCATCCCAGCAGAGGCAGCAGGCCCAGCAGGGCTGCCAGCAGCCAGCAGAGTCCGATGAAGCTGCACACGCGGCCCCTCTTGGTGGCCCCGTTCTCAGCCACCGGCCGCACCATGGTGGCGAAGCGCTCGCCTGCCGTGAAGAGCAAGCTGAAGGTGGAGGCGGCCAGCGCCATGAAGAGCAGGCCCTCTCGCAGGAACCACTGGGCCGGCGCCAGGCGGAAGGTGCGCGACCCCGACAGCAGCACGTTGGCCAGGTACGCGGCGCCCGTGAGCAGGTCGCTGAGCGTGATATTCACCAGGCAGTAATAGACCCAGCGGCGGGAGCGCATGCGGCTGGCGATGGCCACCAGCACCAGCAGGTTCTCCAGCACCACCAGGCAGCTTACGGCCACGAAGAGCCCGCGCAGCACCCCCAGGCCGACCTCCTCGGGCCCACCCCGCCCCGCCAGCCGGCCAGAGTGGTTGTAGTGCAGGACGATGAGCCGGCTGTGCCCGATGGCCGCCAGCAGCTGGCAGGACTCGGGGGCCTCGGTTGGGGCCCCCGTGGCGTTCATCGCGGTCCCCGGGGGCAGACTAAGGCCCGGGGTGGTTCGCCCCAGGCAGGGTGGAGCTGCTCGCCTTGCCCAGTCTTGGTTTCCTGTTATTTGAAATTTCCTGTTATGTTCAAGGTACCCCCAGGGTGAGGGTGAGGCCGGGACGGGGAGGGGCATCCCAACGGTCGCTTCCCACCCGGACTCCCGGAGGGCGCTGCGGCTGCTGCCTGCTGCGAGCCCGCGGTCCCTCATTACGGGTGGGGTCCCCGCCCCGTCCCAGAGCGGGGGAAACCTGTTCCCCTGTGACACCCGGGCTGGACGACTTCCCCGCCCCCATGACCTACTCCCTGCAGGACCCGCTGTTCTGTCACCGGCTCCCCAACTGCTCCAAGCCCGCCTGGCACACAGTAGGTGCTTAATAAGTGTGCGTCAAGCGGCCGCACACACAGGAGCACCACCAGCTTCCTCATCGATACCGCAGATGCACCCCGTTTTAGCCTCACGACAGGGCCAGGACCACGCAGTCCACAGAAGGGGAAACTGAGGCCTGGAGAGGCTGTGTCTGTCCCGGGTCCCACGGAAGAGCACACAGCCGGGAGGTGAATCCCACGCACCCACACATTCACCCGGGGCCTCCGTGGCGGGACCCTCTCTCCCCAGGTTTTCCGTTGCCTCTCCTGCCCCTGAGCTGGCTTTGCTAGGAGCAGAGCTGCTGGGGACCGCCACCCAGGGCAGCACCTCACGTCTGGAGGGGGAGGGGCTCACAGAAGTGGGGAGCTCACCCCACCGCCACCGGCTCACCCTGACTCAACCAGAGAAGGGTGAGGACGGAGGTGTGTGGGCACCAAGTCGGGGATGATGGGTGGAGTGATGTTTGTGAGGCCTGAGGGGGGAGGCACGGCCCTGGCCAGGGTCTGAGCGGGGAGACACAGGTGTCTGAGGGGCTCTGGTGTCCCCCATGAGTGGCGGGTGGGCAGGACACAGGGGCTGAGGACAGCCTAGGGACTGTGGCCCCCTGAACCCTGAGTTCATTGCTCAGCTCTGGAGCAGGACAGTTACAGGGAAGCTCAGAGGGAGGGGCGCCCTGGGAAGTAGCAGCATCTGGTCACTGGAGGTGACCAAGCAGAAACGGATCTGAAGGGGGGTGGTGTGAGAGGAGGGGCTGTGCAGGCAGCTGGGGGAAGGGGGGAGGGGATGAGCACCCGAGCCCCAGTCCCGGCCTCACGAGGGACCACCACAGAGAGACACATGGCATGTTCTGAGCCTGGACCCGGGACTGAGCCCTGATCCCAGGCTGAACCCTGACCTTGGCCGAACCTGTGACCATAGGCTGACCCCAACTCTGATCCCTGACCCAGGCTGACCCCCAACCCCAGCTGAGCCCTGATCCCAGGCTGAGTCCTGACCTTGGACTGAGCCCTGGTCCTACACTGAGCCCTGATCCTGGAGTGAGCCCTGATCCCAGGCTGAATCCTGACCTTGGCTGAGCCCATGACCACAGCCTGACTCCAACCCTGACCCCTGACCCTGGTTGAGATTTGACCCTGAACTGAACCCTGACCCCAAGCTGAGTCCCAACTCTAGTGGAGCCCCAACCCCAACTAAACCCCAACCCCAGCTGAGCCCCTCACCCCAGGCTGGGAGAGCAAATTGAGAACTAGATTAAAATGCTATGGGAGAGCAGAGTTTGGCTAATTTGAGGCCAAGCTGTCCAACAGTGGTGACCTTCTGCCATGAATTACCTGCTGCCTGGGTGAAAGGCCATATGTGCACTATACCTTATTTAATCTTACGATTATCACCATGCTACAGAAGAGCAGTCCCCCTTCTAGAAATCTGTCCTGAAAACACAGCTTTAACGATACACAAGTGAGTATGCAGAAGGTTATTCATTGTCATTTGTAAGTGTAAAATATTGGAAGCAACCCAGATGTCTGTACACAGGAGAGAGGCTGATGCATCACACTGCACTTCATAGTGGAGTACTATGCAGCCATGAAAAAGAATGAGGGTGATCTCTGTGAGCAGAATGGGGTGATTTCCAGGATGTATTGTTAAGTTGAGGGGGAAGTACAAGAGTATATGTAGTATGTTACCTTCTGTATAGTAAAGAAGGGGGGAGTAAAATATCCACATAACAGCTTGTTTTTGCAAAAGGAAAGATAAACCAAGAACCAATCAAATTGGTTACCTACAGGAGTGGATGGGATTGAAACTGAAGAGAGGAGGGGATGACACCCTTTGTGTTTTCCTCTTTGTATAGTTTTTAAACTGTTAATGCTTTCTATATTCAACAAAAATTTAAATCAACAACGATGGAGGACAGAAGCTTTAAGATGGACTATAAATAGAAAACAAATGAACTGAACGGTATGTCAAATGAAAAACATAACCTCACAGAAATAGAAAAGAACCAGCTTATGCAACTTTTGGACACACTACTCACTCTAAAGGCAAAGGGAACTGCAAAAAAAAAAATTTAAGCTTGGTTCAGTACATTTGTTTTTGGGAGTGGCATAGATGTAGTGATTCTGAAACTATCGTGTACTGTGGGACTGAGTGAAGTAGCAAATGTGTCGAAGTAGCAAGTGTGCTGATATTATTAGGAATCAGGTGTTCACTGGGGGAGAAAGGTGCAAAGATGAAATAGAAGAACCCCACAGGGATGAAATGGGATTAAAGTATCCATGTGGACTTGATATTTAAACACAAATCAATTTCCTAACTCCATCCACTGAGATAACCCAATTGGAATGAGCACACCTAGCACCCAGATCTTGGCTTCTAAATATCATGCCCTAAAAAACAAAAAAGAAGGGATCCAGGACTCTAGGGAGAAATGGCTGATTCCAGGGATGGGGCAGGAAGCATACAAGGTGAGCCTGGAATGTCTTGATGCACCAGAGAGTAAGGAAGGGCTCCGAGAAGGATGGGGACCCATGGGAGAAACACAGGCTGACCAAACCTGAGACAATTTGAGCATCAACAACGAACAATCTTAAAATCACACAGACATGGGGCTTCCCCAGTGGCGCAGTGGTTAAGAATCAGCCTGCCGGTGCAGGGGACATGGGTTCGAGCCCTGGTCCAGGAAGATCCCACATGCTGCGGAGCAACTAAGCCCATGGGCCACAACTACTGAAGCCTGCACTCTAGAGCCTGTGCTCCGCAACAAAGAGAAGCCACTGCCATGGAAGCCCGAGCACTGCAACAAAGAGTAGCCCCCACTCACTGCAACTAAAGAAAGCCTGCACACAGCAACAAGGACCCAACACAGCCAAAAATAAAATTAAAAAAAATATATTTTTTTAAATCACACAGACAAAAAGTAGGATGGTGGGTGCCAGGGGCAGGGAAGGGGGGGACTTAGAGTTAGTGTTCAATGCAGACAGAGTCTCAGTTTTACAAGGTGAAAAGAGTTCTGCAGATGGGTGGTGGTGACGGTTGCAAAATGACGAATGTATTCATTCAACCATACCTCTGAAATGTACAACACAGTTCATTTTATGTGTATTTTAAAAAACAATTAGGAAAAACAAAAAAAAGAATGACCATTCCGTATGATCCAGCAATCCCACTCCCAGGCACTGACTCAATAACAGAGTTTTTAAAATCACCATTTGGTAACCATCCCAGCAATAATTGATCCAAGCAGGATTGATCAGTGGATGCTAAAGTAATTAGGTGGAAGTTTGTTGGGGAGCAGGATATTTACATAATCTCAAAGTGTTTTCCTACAGATGATTTATCAGTTACAAAGGGGAAAATGCCTTACTTAGAAACCTGGTGAATAGCAGCTTAACCAAGACACCAAGTGAACACACCGGGAATGGGGAAAAAAAAATGGGCTTCCTGGGCCTCCTGGGCCTCCTGATGCAAGGCACTGAGGCCACATTACTTCTAGGATATTCCTGCCCAATGTGGATCACCTGCATCTGATCGTGGGAACCATCAGACAAACCCACACTGAGGGACATCCCACAGAATAATTGGCCTGGCCTCTTGGAAAGACTCAGGTTGTAAAAGGTCATACGCAACAACAACAATAAGAAAAGCCTAAAGATGTCTCAGAAGAAAGGAGATCAGAGATATATGAAACTACATGCAATGAGTGATCCCCAACTGAATACAACAGGGGAGGGGGGAGGGGGGAGTTGCTATAAAAGACAATATTGGGACGATTGGTGAAATTTTCATATGGGCTGTATATTAAATACTATTATTGTATCAGTGCTAGATTTCCTGAATTTGACCAACACCTTCTGGTTACATAACAGGAGGTGTTTGTTTGCAGGAAATACATTTGGTTTTTTTGTTTGTTTTGTTTGTATTTTTGTTTTTTTGGAGTCAAGTTGCATGATGTTGCCCACTTTCAAATTACTTAGAAAAAAATTAAGAAAAAGAATAAAAAATGTGTATATTCTTTATGGAATAGATTGTATACTTTTAGATTATGTTTATAGAGAAATATAAAGCAAAAGGTTAACTGCGGGAGCATCTAGCTCAGGGGTCTGCAGACTTTTTCTGCAGAGAGCCAAATAGTAAATATTTTTGGCATTGAGGGGCAGACAGTCTCTGTCACAATGACTGCTGTCATCAGGAAAGCTGCCCCGGACCATGTGTAAATGAATGGGCCTGGCCGTGTGCCAATAAAACTTTATTTACAAAAACAGGCTTAGAGCAGGTAGTGACCCCTGACCTAGAGGAAGGGTCTGTGGGAGTTCATTGTCATCGTCTTGCAACTTCTGTAGGTCAAATATTTTCAAAGTCAAAAGATGAGTGAAGGGCTTCCCTGGTGGCGCAGTGGTTGAGAGTCCGCCTGCCGATGTCGGGGACATGGGTTCGTGCCCCGGTCCGGGAAGATCCCACATGCCGTGGAGTGGCTGTGCCCGTGAGCCATGGCCGCTGAGCCTGCGTGTCCGGAGCCTGTGCTCCGCAACGGGAGAGGCCACAACAGTGAGAGGCCCGAGGCCTGCATATCACACACAAAAAATTTAAAAAATAAAAAAAAGATGAGTGAAGAAAATGCAGATTTCCTAACTTTGTGGTCAGATTATGGTCTCTAAATATCATCTCCAGTTAAAAGGAAGCAGGGCTCCTTGGAGAAATGGCCGGGTTCAGGGCTGGGACTGTGAAGTATGGAATGAGCAGAAAGCTTCGTGCTGTGCCAGAACTATGAGCTCTTTTTTTTTTTCTCTTTGGCTACACCACGAAGCATGTGGAATCTTAGTTCCCCAACCAGGGATGGAACTCATGGCCCCTGCATTGGAAATGCAGTCTTAACCACTGGACCGCCAGGGGAGTCCCCAGAACTATGAGCCCTTAAGGCCACTGGGTCACATCAAAAGGACTTAGGGGCCAACTCAAAGAGGTTTCCACTGGCCAAAGATGAAACAATGTGGGCATAAGAGAAGAATAAGATATGCAGTGGATAGAAACACATCAGATGTTACATCCATGAGTTCATAGTGACAGAAAAGGAAAAAAAACCAAACTCTCTGGTGATCTTTTGTGGATATTGAGGAAGTAACAAATTACTGTGAAAACTGCTAAAGAAAAGTCAAGAATCAGGCATTTACCCTGTCTCTCCTGCACAGCCTTTACTTCTGGGTAACCAATTACTTGATAGAGGAAAGATGTTTTTTTAATCATACTCCATTTTTAAAATTGCTTTAAATTGTGGTAATTACATGTGACATTAAATTACCATTTTAACAATTTTTAAGTGCACAGTTAAGTGGCATTAAATACATTCACACTGGGGCTTCCCTGGTGGCACAGTGGTTAAGAATCCGCCTGCCAATGCAGAGGACACGGGTTCGATCCCTGGTCCAGGCAGATGCCACCTGTGCCACCACTACTGAGCCTATGCTCTAGAGCCCGCGAGCCACAACTACTGAGCCCGCGTGCCTAGAGCCCGTGCTCTGCAACAAAAGCCACCGCAATGAGAAGCCCACGCACCGCAACAAAGAGTAGCCCCCGCTCGCTGCAACTAAAGAAAGCCCACACACAGCAGCGAAGACCCAACACAGCCCAAAATAAATTAATTAAAAAAAATACATTCACACTGTTGTGCAACCATCCCCACCATCATCTCCAGAACTTTCTCATCTTCCCAAACTGAAACTCTGTCCCCATGAAACACTGACTCTCCATCCCCCTCCCCCAGCCCCTGGCCCCCACCATCTGCTTCCTGTCTCTGTGGATGTGACTCCTCTAGGGACCTCCTGTGAGTGGAATCAGACAGTACTTCTCCTTCTGTGTCTGGCTTATTTCACTGAGCATAAGGTCCCAAAGTTCATGCATGTTGTAGTGTGTGTCAGAATTTCCTTCCACTTTAAGGCTGAATCATATTCCACTGTATGGGTGAACCATATTTATTTATCCATCCATCTCTCAATGGACACGGGTTGCTCCCGCCTCTTGGCTATTGCGAATAATGCTGCTGTGAACACGGGTGTACAAATATCTCTTTAAGACCCTGCTTTCAGTTCTTTTGCTTGAGCTGCGTTTTTTAACAGAAAAATTCCAGACAATAAATGCAGAAGAAATGAAAGTGTTCAAAGTCACCGTTTTTGCAACCCCTAATGATGTATGTAAGCAATGATCACCAGTGGCCACTAAGGCCATTATGAGAGAGGTTCATGGGGAAATTTCACAGTAAATGAATCAGACTTGTGCCACCTGAACCCACTGGTCATTTTTAACGAGGTGGGGGAGGGAACCAACTGGGTGTTAATGTTGTTACATGTCTCACTGAGAGAGAGACAAAGACAGGGAGACAGAGATACAAAGAGAAAACAAACTAGATGTGTTGTCGGGAGCTCACACCACCTAGGAAGTCCGCTCATGTTTCTAGGTAGATCGATTCACAGGGATTACAGGGGACAGAGGAAACCATTAATCCACACCAGGGAAGCAACCCACCCAATCAGGAGGCTGGTAAACTCTACCAGATAAAGGACCTGGTTTCTTCAACAAATAAATGGCAAAGAAAAAAGGCTGGGTGATGGTTATAGGTGAAAAGAGACTAAGAGATACAGCAACCAAATGCCACGTGTGGGCTTTGTTTGGGTCCTGACTCAAAGGAACTACCTGCGGAAAAAACACTTATGACGTTTCATCATCAGCGATGAGACATTTTGCCATCATGGGCCCCCCCGGCTGATGCACTGAGGGACCCTGTGGCATTCTCACCCAAAATGCATGCCGTTAATCACATCATGAGCAAACGTCAGACAAGCCCAAATTGTGGGACGTTCTATAAAATAACCAGCCAGAACTTTTTTTTTTAATTTTATAAATTTCTTTCTTTCTTAAACTTTCTTTCTTTCTTTCTTTTTGGCTGCATTGGGTCTTTGTTGCTGCATGCAGGCTTTCTCTAGTTGTGGCGAGCAGGGGCTACTCTTCGTTGCGGTGCGCGGGCTTCTCATTGCGGTGGCTTCTCTTGTTGCGGAGCACGGGCTCTAGGCGCACAGGCTTCAGTAGTTGTGGCATGTGGGCTCAGTAGTTGTGGCTCGTGGGCTCAGTAGTTGTGGTGCACGGGCTTAGTTGCTCCGCAGCATGTGGGATCTTCCTGGACCAGGGCTCGAACCCGTGTCCCCTGCATTGGCAGGCGGATTCTTAACCACTGCGCCACCAGAGAAGTCCTCTGGGCAGAACTCCTTAAACAGGTCATGACAGACAAAGGCTGAGGAGCCGTCACCAAGGAGACAAAGACGAGGTGCAATGTGGAATCCTGGCCCAGAAAAATGACAGGAGAGGGAAAACTGGCCAAATTCTAACAAGCCTAGAGGTTAGGTAATAGGATGATGGTTGATGTTAATTCCCCAGCTTTGATAACCTGGCTTGTAGCATGGTTATCTAAGAGGTTCACATCAGAGGAACGTGGGTGGACGATGTTCAGAAGCTCTGCACTATTGCTGCAACTTTTCTCTAAATCTAATATTATCATAAAATGAAAAGCTTTAGGGAATTCCCTGGCGGTCCAGCGGTTAGGACTCCACTCTCCCACTGCCGAGGGTCCGGGTTCAACCTCTGGTGGAGGAATTAAGATCCCAAAAGCTGCAAGCCGTGCAGCGCAGCAGGGTGGCGGGGGGGCGGGGGAGCTTTAGAAAAGACATTTACAAGACACATGGGGAAATCTGGATACTGACTGGATATTAAATATCCAAGGGTCATTGCTAACTTTTTTAGATGTGATAATGTTGCATTATGGTTATCCTTTTTAGAAGGGAGTCTTTGTATATTACAAGGATGTGGATGAAATGGTATGATACCAAGGATAATGAAAGTAACCAGGGACTTCCCTGGTGGTGCAGTGGTTACAAATCCACCTGCCAATGCAGGGGACATGGGTTCGAGCCCTGGTCCGGGAAGATCCCACATGCTGCGGAGCAAGTAAGCCCGTGCGCCACAGCTACTGAGCCTGTGCTCTAGAGCCTGCGAACCACAACTACTGAGCCCACGTGCCACAACTACTGAGCCCGCGCGCCTAGAGCTCGTGCTCCACAACAAGAGAAACCACCACGATAAGAAGCCCGTGTGCCGCAACTAGAGAAAGCCCACGTGCAGCAACGAAGACCCAATGCAGCTGTAAATAAATAAATAAATAAGAATTGGGTGCCTAACTCAGGGGACCAAGGCCATGTTGACGGCATGTACTCTTGATATAATGGGACAAAACCTTCTTCACCTCTGTGCTCCTCTGACTTAAAATCTAAACCTCAGTCTAATCATGAGAAAAATATCAAACAAAACTCAACCAAGGGACGTTTGACAAAATACCTTTTAGGAGAGGTATCTGGGAACGTGACCTTCTTTGGAAATAGGATCATTGAAGATAGAATCAAGTTAGGATGAGGTCATTTGGGCGGGCCTAATTCAGTGTAACTGGTGTCTCTGTAAAAAGAAAATTTGGACACAGACACACACAAGAGGAGATGGCCATGTGAAGACACAAGCAGAGACGGGAGGGACGCAGCCACAAGCCAGGGATACACAGAGCCACCAGAAGCTAGAAAAGGCAGGAAGGACTTTCCCCTAGAGCCTCTGGAGGGAGCACGGCCCTGCTGACACTTTAGTCTCAGACTTTGCCTCCAGAACTGTGAGAGAATACATTTGCGTGGTTTTAAGCCCCTCTGTCTGTGGTACTTCGTCACAGCAGCCCTGGGAAACTAAAAGGATAGCTGACCAGCACTCCTCAAAACTGTCAAGGTCATCAAAAACAAGGAAAGTCTGAGAAACCATCACAGCCCAGAAGAGCCTAAGGAGATGTGATGATGAAATGTCATGTGGGAACCTGAGTGGGGTCCGAGGACAGAAAAAGGACATTAGGGGAAAAAAGGAAATTTGTTGGACTTCAGTTAATAATGGGTCAATATTGGTTAATTAATGGAAAAAAAGCCTACCATATTAATATATTAATAATACAGGAAATCAGGTGTGGTTTCATAGGGCAACCCTCTGTATTTGCAATTTTTCTATAAACCTAAGACTATTCTAAAAATTAAAGTTTATTTTTTTAAAAGTAAAACAAAACAAAAAACCTCTTGAATGAATAATAGAATCTTGGCTTGGCCACCACCCAGGTGTTTAGCCTAAATCAAATTATTCAGTTTCTCTGTGCCTCGGTTTCCCCATCTGTAAAATGGGGGTGATGGGGTTGGTGCTACATGGGCCTGCCCTGAGGATGGTGGGAGACCAGGATCTGGAGTAAGTGGAGTCATCATCATCTCCATCAGGGATAGGTGGTGGCTGCTGCTAGAATTTTGGGTGAGTAGCAACAGAAGGTCAGCTCAAATGTCCCCGGGGCCAAGGAGAGAGGTTGAACTCCACTTCTTGGCTCAAAGTGCACGCAGTCCCACACAGCTCTGTGTACCATGCCCTACACAAGTGGGTGGACAACAAGTAGAACTTTTTCCTTCCTTTGCCATGTTGCTACCCTGCCCGGGACATACGACCTGAGATGGGACCGCGCGGGGCAAGGGGTTGGTTGTTAAACAGGACGCCCCTAAGAAATCAAAGTTCTCCATAATGTCATTTCTTTAAGGTCCACCCTTCAAGGGGCCCCGCAGAAGGTGAGGGAATAAATACAGAAGGTTGTAAGATGCAGCACACCCGGCCCCCAGCCTGATAAGGAAGTGGGGCGGGGGATGCCTGTAGACCTCGGTTTCCTTCATCTGAAAACTGGGGCAGGACACACTTCGAGCCACGAGGCTCTGATACGGCGGCGTTTTCTGGGCTTCTCTTTCTCGTAAGAAAACCAAGTCCCTGAGCTACGCAGACCTCAGGCTGGGATGCGGCTCCTTTCCGATAGGGGGCGCCAGAGTCCGCGTCCCTCGGCATGAAGGACCATTCCCCTGTCCCGGGGCTGGTGCATCACCCCCAAAAGGGTCCCAGACCCCTGCCCAAGGGGGGACATACCTGGAGGTGGGGGTCCTGAGAGAACCCCATCCACCCAAGTCCTGGATCCCCTGCTCTTTTCACCTTTTCCTGCACCCCAGCCTCCCTAAAGGCCATTGTGCTCCCTCTCCAAGGAGATACAGTGAGTCGAGGAAAGGAAGACACAGAGGCTGTCCTGCTGAGGCGCGGAGAAAGGAGGAGGCGCCGATCGGCCTTCCACCCCGGCTCACTCGTGGCCCTTCTGCCACCTGGCCCTGGGGCTGGAGCGACAGGGGCACCTGGGTTTGCTGAGTGCCGGCCCACCCTGCACCCACCACCCGCAGGTCCCGCCTGCCACGCGCGGGTCTGAGTCCGGAGCGTTGGGCCTAGGTCACAGCAGGTTGATCTCGTCCAGGTAGCGGGCCAGGACTGAGTCCCGCACGTCCTTGAAGACCTTGCGGATGTTCTGTGTGTCCGTAGCGCACGTGTAGTGGCTGAAGAGGCGGCGGGAGCGCGAGCCCTTCCTGCCCCCGTCTGCGCCGTCCACACAGCTGGTGTACATGCTGGTGTACATGTCCAGGATGAACTTCTTGGCTGCCTCCGTGTCCTGCTTCGGGCCTGGGGACAGGGGTGGGCAGTCAGGGCACACGGCTCATGGGGCAGGTGGGAGCCTCTCCCTCCTGGGACCAAGGTGGGCTCTGGAGACCCTGTCCCCAATATGGGCAGCAGCAGGGCTGCAGGGACCACGCACCAAAGTGCCTGCCGGCCACCGCCATCTTTTGCCTTTCTAGCTGGTCACATGACTCAGGCCCAGCCAATAGGAGCATCAGGTATGTGTTCATGCAGGTCACATGACCTGGAATGGACCAATGACACTAGTCTCTGGGACTTCGGGCAGAACTGTGTTAAAGAGAGACCCTCTCTCTTGGCTGGGCTTGGAGCTGGGGGGATGGGAGCCTGGAACTGCAGAGAAAGACATCCTGGGGAGGTGCAAATGGGGAAACCGAGGCTGAGAGAGAGGGGGGAAGGATAGCCATCCTGGTGAGGCACACATGCGATTCCCCCCCCATCTTGCATTCATATATATATATATATATATATATATATATATATATATATGAATATTTATATATATATTCATACATATATATGAATGAATGACTGGTGTCCTTATAAGAAGACAAGAGACAACCAGAGACAAAGTCATGTGGTGACAGAGGCAGAGATTGGAGACATGCATCTACAAGTCAAGGAATGCCAAGGATTGCAGGTGACCACCAGAAGCTAGGAGAGAGGCCTGGAACAGATTCTCCCCTGGAGCCTCCAGAAGGAACCAGCCCTGCTGACACCTTGATTTCAGACTTCTGGCCTACTGAACTGTGAGGGGAAATTTTCCTGCTGTTTTCAGCATCCAGTATGAAGGCTTCTGTTAGTTTATCCCCATTCTACAGAGGGGAAAGCTGAGACTCAGAGAGCTTGGTCAGAGGACAGAGATGGGTCTGGAACTCAGGCCTGTCCCATTGCATTTGAAACCCCACTGGCTCTAGGCTGGGGTAGGACCTGGGCCAGCATCTCTCTTAGGAGCTGCTTTTGGGAAGTGAAGGGTATAGAAAGTTCTAGAACCACTCACCCCGGAAACTGGGGAAGTAGGTAGCCAGGTGGGAGGTGGGGATCTTCTCCTCCAGGATGTCGGTTTTGTTGAGGAAGAGGATGACGGAAGTGCTTTTGAACCAGGGCAGTTCCAGGATGGTGCCAAACAGGGCCAGGCTCTCCTTCATTCGGTTCTGGGTTGGGGGGCACAAGCAGGTCATTGATCCAGATGGCCAGCTCGGCCCAAACAGGAGCCCTCTCCCCACGTAAAGACGGGGCTGTTGGCCCCCCATCCAGCAGCTTGAGGCTCCCCAATTCCCACCCAGCTGGGTCTGAGGGTGGTGTGGCCAGCTGCCTATGTATGCCCGAGATGGTTTTGTGTCTCTACTGGTTTGGGTAGTGTTCCCCTCACCCCCAAAATTCATGTCTACCTGGAACTTCAGAATGAGACCCTATTTGGAAATAGGGTCTTTGAAGATGTAATTAGTTAAGAATCGGTCACACTGGAGTAGGGTGGGCCCTAAGTCCAATGTCTGCTATCCTTATAAAAAGGGGAATTAAGACACAAGGAGATGGCCACGTGAAGATGGAGGTAAAATGGGGTGATGTGTCTATAAGCCAAGGGACGCCAAAGATTGCCAGTGGCCACCAGAAGCTGGGAGAGCCTGGAACAGATTCTCCTTCACAGGGAACCAGCCCCACTGACACCCTGACCTCAGATTTCTGGCCTCCAGGACTATGAGACGATACACTTCTGTTGTTTCAGCTCTCCCCCACCCCCATGCCCACCACCTCCCCGTTTGTGGTACTTCATCACAGCAGCCCTAGCAAACTAGCACATCTCGTGTGGCTGGACTGGAGCATGATCTGTGTCAGAATGACCTCAAATTGATTCTATCTGATTCAGTTTGAAAGTCGAAATTATAACATCTGAACCTTGGATTCCGAAACTGTCTATGGGAAAATTTAACCCTGAAAAGTGCACATGTCAGAGATGATAATGTGCCTGACCTTCACGCCGGGGGTTAATTGGGAGAAGAGTTCACGAAAAGGAGAAGAATTCTGAGTAAAAGCAGGACATCGTCCCCATGACCCACATTCCCAGGACAGCTTACATTGTGCTTCGGGGGGTTGCGGGGGGGTATGTGTGTCTTGAGGCACGAGTGTCCGACTCTGTGTGTGTGTGCGTGTGCGTGTGTGTGTGTGTGTCAGGGTCCTGGCCTCACAAATGCTTATAGATCTGTGTGTTGGGGTTCAATGGTCTGACCACAAAAGAGTGGACGGTGAAGCTCAAAGCCACACCAGACACACAAAGCCCCACTCAAGAGTGCCTGCTCAGCTGTGGGTCCCCGGGCCAAGATGGGGGTAAGAAAAGCAGGGGAAATGGTGCCCCTGCATCCATCGTGGCCCCTCACCTCTTGGTTGTTTTCCTCCAGACACTGGTCGTATTCACTCAGCGAGGCCAGGTAGATGATGGCGATCACATTCTCGAAGCAGTGGATCCATTTCTTGCGTTCTGACTTCTGGCCCCCGACGTCCACGATCCTTACCGGGAACAACTCCCTTTCAGAGTTCAGGCCTAATCGGGACCCCCGTGACGAGGCGTCCCAGACCCCAGTCATGGCTGGTACATGCCATGAGCAATATTAATAGCAACAAGAATAGATGCCAGCCACCTTGTGTGTTACAGCATTTCACCCCATGGAGCAAGTATCGCTATTATGCCCATTTTACGGATGAGGAAACTGAGGTATAGGGAGAGAGGGGACTTTCTAGAGCTTCTACTACACTGGGCTGCCTGATTTCTACCCCATGGAGCTTCTACTACACTGGGCTGCCTGATTTCTACCCCATGGTAGAAGACAGCTGGTTGCCCTCAGTCTGCCCTGGTTCTGGCTGGGTGACAAGAGGGAAATTGCAGATCGTCTCCAGAACTCAGTTTCCCATCAGCTGTGTTCTGGCTGACCATGGGAGTGTCCAGTGGCCACACAGATGGGCAAACGCCATCCCCTCTGTGTGTGGCCCAGGGCAAGGGTTCGCCTCCACCCCCACACACACCACAGCAAAAGCCTGGGCCCTCCTGCCTTCCTGTTCTCTCTTCTAAGAAATGTGGGTTACTGATAACAAGTCCTGTGTCATTTCCCCAGGGATGGGACCATTACTCAGGCAGCTGGAAGGAAATGCCAGAAGCCTCAGAGCAAGAAGAGACTTGCCCTGCTGTACAGGAGGAAAATCCAGGCTGATGCCTGCAGCTCCTGATTACTGAAACCAGCCTTTCTCATGATCCTCAGATTCCCTCAAACCCCGTATCCAGAGCGTGATGTGTGATGCAGCGGTTGAGACTGGGGCTCCGATGGCTGAGATAGGTGTGGGGTATGCTACTTGCCAGCCTCCCAGCTCGGAGTCTCAGTTTCCTCTGAGCCCTCACCTTTGGCCTAAGAACGGACTCAAGTTTCCCCATCTGATAATTCCCCTCCTCAGCCCAGCCTTCCTTCTGAACTTCCCCAACCACTACTTTTACTCCTAAACTTTTACCAACTCACCCATCCATCTATTCATACATCCAACCAATCACCCACCCACCTATTTATTTGTCCATACGTCCACATACCCACCCATCCATCCACCCATCAATCCATCCATCTGTCTATCTATCTATCCATTCACCCATTCATACACACATACACCCACCCACGCACCCACCCACCCATATACCCAACCATTGATCCATCTATCCACCCACCTACCCATCCATGCATCCATCCACCCCTCCACCCACCCATCCATCCCCCCATCCATCCATCCATAAGTCCATCCATCCATCCATCCACCCATCCACCCATCCATCCATCTTTCCAACCATCCACTCACATTTCCAAACTTCCACTCTGACCTTCAGCTGATCATGACCAGTGAAGCAGGAGAATCGAACTCAGCCCCTAACTTTGAGGGTCTTTCCATCTAGTGGAGGAGACCCAACGCAAACAGATGAATTATGAACCTTCCTGCTAAGGACTATTGCAGAGGCCAGAACAACATGGGGCCGGGCAAGGGGGTGTTCAGGGAAACAAGGGATCAACACGGGTGGGTTGAACACTGAAGGGTCTCAAGCATCACCCTGCACCCTCCACAGGTCCCTGCCTAAGGTCACTGAAGATTCTCTAAAGGCCACTAAGGTCCTGAGGATCCTCTAAAGGCCAATCCCAGAAGTCGCTTCTCTCACTGTAGTCTTCCTGTCCTCTCCTTGGCCTTTGACACTGACCATGACTCTGCATGGACCAGCCTTTGCTGCACTGGCCACCCACACCTCTGGCTTCCAGCTCAGGCCTGTGTGCACCCAGCCACCTCCCAGATGCCCCAGACCCCTCAGACCCAACCTGCCCCAAATGAGTTCATCATCTATTCTAACACCTCCCATCCCACCACCACCACTGTGGCTCCATGAGCTACTCTGTCACCTTGATGGGAAACCCATAGGGAGTCACTTTTAACTCTCTGCTCTAATTCCCATGCTCATCTAGTCCTGCCCATTCTACATCAGAAAGCATTCTCGCACCGTCCCCTCATTTCCATCCCCAAGGCCACTTCCTGGGCACTCCCCAACCCTTTCTGCCTGAACCATGGCTCCTGCCTTCTCCTGAGTCTCCTGACCTCCAGCTTCACCCCTCATTTGGGGTTGGGGAAGCTCAGAGGGCGAGCTTCCCCAGCCCCAAATCAATCCCTCTGGTCTAGCCCTGACTGCACAGTCTCTGTCTCTTCCTTCCCATCACCTCCTAGCTCTAGTGAACTCCTATTCATTCTTCAATGCCCTAATACCAATGTCCCCTCCTCCAGGAAGACTTACCCTCCCAGAGCTCTGGGGGCTCAGTCTGGGCTCCCTCAGGCCCCAGTCCTGATTCCATGGAGGGGCTGGAGGTGTCTGTGTCCAGCCTTGCCTCCTTCAGCCTGGCATCCCCTTTGTGGGCTGGGACTAGGAAACTCCTACTCATCCCTCAGTGCCCCAGTTCCTTTGCCCCTCCAACAGGAGCCTTTCCCACCCACCAGGCTATGCGCTCACCGCAGGTTGGTTTTCTGCACGGAGAAGCAGTACTCGTTGATGCCGGTGGTGGGCATGCGGGTGCGGAGCACGTCCTGCGAGGTAGGGATGTAGCCCTCCTCCGTGATGCGGTCCAGATTTGACAGGTAGCTGTAGAGCCAGAAGCCCTGAGTCTTGGCCTTGAAACCTCCCTTTGCTTCTCAGGCCCCCCACCCAGGGCCTGGTGAGGACCTTGCTGGGGGAAAGAGAGCCCCCGGGGGGGGGACAGGATCTCTGGGGTCCCAGGTGGCTCAGGAGCACAGCCCAAGGCCATGGGAGCACGGAGAGAAGCAGCTTCACCCTCAGCAGCGTGACCCCAAGGACAGTCTCACTGGCGCAGGCGTCACCCTGGGAAAACTGTCACCCCAGGTGTGTCACTGCCCCAAGAACAGTGATAGCCTGGAGCACTAGACACCCAGCGTCATACCCAGGACAGCTTCACTGCGTGACGATGAACAGCGTCACCCCAGAAATGGTGTCACCCCAGGAATGATGTCACCCCAGGAACAGTGCACTCCAGGAGCTGTGTCACCTGGGGAGCAGTGGCACCCCAGGGACGGCCTCACCCCAGGGCAAGACCACCCACAGCATTCCCAGCAGTGGGAGCCAGCCAGCTTGAGGCCCCTCTGCCGGCTCCGATCCCTGGGACAGGGTCTCCTCTGGCTCCGCCTCGGCACCGCCTCGCGCTGGGCACCCCGACCCTGCGCCCGTCCCCGCTGACCCCAGACTCACTACACTGCCGAGTCAAGCAGGTGGAAATCGCGCCGGCGCTCGTAGCAGGCGCGGATGCCGGAGTCCCTCCACAACCACTGCATGGCCACGGCGTAGTGCTTCTCGAAGGTGGTCACCTTGTAGGGGTCCTGGCTCATGATCAGGTTGGCCCGGTGCTGGGGAGGGACGGATGGACGGACAGGGGCATGTCAGAGCAGCCGGGCGGGGCGGGTTGCCCTCCTGACGTCTCCACCCCCTTTTGTCCCGATGTCCATTCACCGAGGGTGGGCACAAGCAGAGCGCACAGCGGCGCGCGAGGGGCCAGCAGGGAATTGCTTGCTTGCGTGCAGGGCGCCAGTTCTGGGGGACCCTGACTGGGGCAGTAACCTCTGCTGTATCTGTCCTCCTTTCTTTGCACCGGAAGCAGGCGCTCCTGTTGTTCATGTCTGAAGATAGGGTCTTTACAGAGGTAATGAAGTTACAATGAGGTCATGAGGGTGGCCCTGATCCAATGTGACTGGTGTCCTTGTAAGAAGAGGAGATTGGGACACAGACACACACAGAAGGATGACCCTGTGAGGACACAGGGAGAAGACAGCCGTCTACGAGCCAAGGAGAGAGGCCTCAGAAAGAACCAGCCCTGGGGTCTTGGGGGTTGGAACCCTCATACACTGCTGGGGGGATGCAATCCGGTACAGCCACTGTGGAAAATGGTATGGAGGTTCCCACCAAAATTAAAAATAGAGCTACTGGGAATTCCCTGGCGGTCCAGTGGTTAGGACTCCACGCTTTCACTGCTGAGGGTCCGAGTTCCATCTCTGGTCGGGGAACTAAGATCTCACAAGCCATGTGACATGGCAAATAAATAAATAATTTTTAAAAATAGAGCTACTCTATGATTCAGCAATTCCACTCCTGGGGTATTTACCCAAAAGAACTGAAACTGGGATCTTGAAAAGATATCTGTACACCCAGGTTCACTGCAGTGTTATTTACAGCAGCCAAGATGTGGAAAGAACCTAAATGTCCATCGATGGTTGAATGGATAAAGATAGATACATCTCGAATACTATTCAGCCTTTAAAAAGAAGGAAATTCTGGGCTTCCCTGGTTGGCGCAGTGGTTCAGAGTCCACCTGCCGATGCAGGGGACACGGGTTCGTGCCCTGGTCCGGGAGGATCCCACGTGCCGCGGAGTGGCTGGGCCCGTGAGCCATGGCCGCTGAGCCTGCGCGTCCGGAGCCTGTGCTCCGCAACGGGAGAGGCCGCAGCGGTGAGAGGCCCGCGTACCGCAAAAAAAGAAGGAAATTTTGCAACAGGGGACAATGTGGATGAACCTTGAAGACACCATATTAAGTGAAATAACACAAGCACAGAAGGACAGATCCTGCACGATCCCACTTATATGAGGCATCTGGAAGAGGCAAGTTCACGGACACAGAGAGTAGAATGGGCTAGGGGAAGGGAGCTGGGGTTGCTATGAATAAAGTTTCCCTTAGGCAAGGGGAATACATTCTAGAGCTCTCCCTGATGACACTGTGTCTGCAGTTACTGTATCGTGTGCTTAAAATTTGCTAAGAGAATAGATTTCATGTTGAGTGTTCTTCACACAATAAAATAAAAATGTTAAAGAGAAGGGTGATGTGACACACGGTCTGCATAGCACCCCTCCCCCCAGCAGGGTAGGGCAGGGCTCAGGAACCAGTCCACCGTACTAATATTTCTAGAACAAAACGCCTGCTGACTCAGGACTCCTACCAGGCATCATAGGGTCCAAGGGAGAGATGGCTGAGCCCTGGGGGTCCACGGGGAACCTGTGAGGTCAGTGGGGGGACCTGCTGGTGCTGAGCTGCCTGGAATGCAGACCAGGATCCCAGGAAACCTTGGAGGAGGTGGTTCTTCACAAGGACTTAGGGGATATGAGGGGACACAGTCCCTCCCTGAAGTCCTAAGGAACCCCCTCCCAGTGTGGCGCCCATGTGGCGAGACCCGGGATGCTCACCTTGCTCTCGGGCCAGCAGAAGGGGATCTGCAGCCGTTCCATAGCCTCAATCATGGTCTGCATGGACACGAAGATGTTCTGGTAGACCAGGGTCCGGAAGCTCTTGCGGTCCTCCTCCGAGTAGCCCGCCCCGTGGATGATGCGCATCTGCTTGATGAATGTGCTCTTCCCGCTCTCGCCAGGGCCTGGGGAGACGACTCTGCGGTCAGCTCAGCCCTCCGGGGCTCCCGACACCCGCCACCTCCCGCCACTAGGGTTCGAATCCCCGCTCTGTGATCCTGGGCAAGCAGCTTCATGGCTCTGTGTCTCGGTTTCCCCACCCGTGAAACGTGGTTTGCTGGGTGGACGTGAGGGGTAAACTAGTTCATTAAAAGTTTGTCCCAGGAGGGGGCAGCAAACCATGGCCTGCCGGCCACTGTTTTTATTTTTATTTTGGGGGTTTCCTTTTGTTTTGTGTTTTTGTTTTTGCTTTTTTGCCACACCACGCAGCTTGTGGGATCTAAGTTCCCCGACCAGGGATGGAACCGGGGTCCCCTGCAGTGAAAGCGCAGAGTCCTAACCACTGGACCACCAAGGAATTCCTGACAGCTGCCTGTTTTTGCATGGCTAGCAAATTTTTACAGTTTGCATGGTTTTTATATTTCTAATTTTTTTCACCCTTACAGTTTTTACATTTTTGTAATGGTTACAGTTTTTGCATTTTTTAATGGTTGAAAGGAATCCAAAGATTCCTTTTTGGTGACACCTGAAAATGACATGAAATTCAGGTTTCAGGGTCGGTCAATAAAGTTTTATTGGCACATGGCCGTGCCTGGTTGTATACAAATTATCTAGGGTTGGTTTCTCGGGACAGCTGCAGTGCTGAGTAGTCAGAGACCCTCTGGCTTGCAAAGTTGAAAAGATTTACCATCTGGCCCTTTACAGAAAAAGTCTGTGGACCCCTGGCCTAGAGTGTGCTCTGACATAGTAAGAGTTACATTCCTGTCCACTATTATTAGCAACAGTAGTCTTTACCATGATTATAATTACTGTTATTATTATTCGCTATAATAATTTCAGGTAGAGAAAGTTTTGTGAAGGAAATACAATAAGATAAATAGATAAAGAGTGATTAAGTGACTACTACAGCTAAGTGTCACGGAAGGCTTCTCAGTGGAGGTGACATTGGCGTCGAGATCTGAAGGCTGGGAAGGTTGCTCTCGTGCCAAGATCTGGAGGAGGGAGCACCAGGCAGTGGACACAGCATGTGCAAAGGCCCTGGGGCAGGACCAGGCCTGGTGTGTTGGAGAAATAGCAAGGAGGCCTGTGTGCTTGGAGCTGAGTGAGTGAGGGGGAGAGAGGGGGAGGTGAAATTATGATTGTGGAAGGGGTTCTAAGGAGAAGGGGGCTTTGAGTTAGGCTGGGTAATCTAGGAGGGCTTCACTGAGGAGGTGACATCTCATCTGAGACCTGGCAGATGACAGAATTCATTAGAAGAAAAGGGGGAATAGCGTTCCCAACAGCAGGCACAGCACATGCAAAGGTCCTGGGGCAGGACCATGCCTGGCATGTTGGAGGAACAGCCAGGAGGCCTGTGTGTCTGGGGCAGAGTGATCGAGGGGGAGAGAGGGAGGAGAGGATGGCAGGGAGGGGACGGGGCAGGTCATGCAGGGCCTTGTGGGCTGTGCAGGGGAGGGCAGGTTGGGGAGGGGTGAACCCAGCCAGATGGGACTGTTCTGGTCCAGGCTGGACCCAGGTGGCCGCGTGGAGCCAGAGAGAAGAGGACATATGCACAAGATATCTGGGAGACAGAATACACACGACCTCGCTGATGGACCAGAGTGGGGAGAGGGTTCCTTGCCGGCTCACCTACAGAATCTCCAGGGCCAAGTGCTGGATGAAACCACAGGGCCCTTCTGAGTGCACGGTCGCACGTCAAAAGGCCGGTCATGGGTCTGGGATAATAACACTAGAAACTTTGGAAGCTCAAAGAGCAAGGCCTGGCTCCCTGCTGTCTGAGCCCTAATATCTCCCTTTCTGAGCCTCTGTTTTCTCATCTGTGAAATGGGCATGATAGCCAGGCAGGAGGTGCGGGGCCGGGAACCACCTCCAACACCTTGTCACCCTGCCGGCTCCTGGGGGACACTGGTGTGGGGTCCCTCCAGGGATGGGGAAGGGGACTCGTGCAGGAGGAACTGGGACCAGCAGCAAAAAGGGAAAGGGTGCCCTGGCTGGAGCCAGAAAAAGGAACCTGGAGCAGCGGAAACACAGCAGGGAAGAGGCGGGGAGTGTAGGAAGCGGCAGAAGACGGGGTGGAACTCTGTTGTACCGCCCCTGGGGGGCTCTCGTCCCCTCCCAGTCCCAGCAATTCTGAAGGCAGTGAGGGCAGGACCCAGCAACATCGCTGCACTCGAGATCCATAGAAAAGTGACCCTTTTCCTATGCCCTAAAGGACATTCATGGGGAAACTGGGAATGCCAGCGGGACGTGATGGTGACGGGATTCGGGACGTGATGGTGATGGGATTGTATCACGCGCATCGCCTGCTCACCATTGCCCTGGGGGAGTCTTTGCTTTTCAGTGGGACTTAAACCCATTGAAGTATCTGGGGGGGAAAAGGTGTCAGGGCTGCAACTTTACTCTCAAACGGTTCTGAGAACAATGAATACGTACATATTAAATATAATATATAAATGTATAACAAATAAACTATAGCTATGCATTATGTAAATTATAAGTATATACACATATACTTATATATAATGTGTGTGTATACATATATATATATATAGAGAGAGAGAGAGCAAGCAGGATGGGATGGGATAAAGGGCATGTGATAAAATGTTAACATTTGCAGAAGAATCTGGTGCAACTTTTTTTTTTTTTTTTTTTTTGCGGTGCACGAGCCTCTCACTGTTGTGGCCTCTCCCGCTGTGGAGCGCAGGCTCAGCGGCCATGGCTCACGGGCCCAGCCGCTCCGCGGCACGTGGGATCTTCCCGGACCAGGGCACGAACCCGCGTCCCCTGCATCGGCAGGCGGACTCTCAACCACTGCACCACCAGGGAAGCCCTGGTGCAACTTTTTTATAACTCTGAAAGTATTTCAAAATGAAAAGTTAAGAAAGGGAAAAAAAAAACCCTCAAGGGCTTCCCTGGTGGTGCAGTGGTTAAGAATCCGCCTGCCAATGTAAGGGACATGGGTTCGAGCCTGGGTCCGGGAAGATCCCACATGCCGTGGAGCCACTAAGCCCGTGCGCCACAACTACTGAGCCCGTGTGCCACAACTACTGAAACCCATGCGCCTAGAGCCCATGCTCTGCAACAAGAGAAGCCACCGCAATGAGAAGCCCGTGCACCTCAATGAAGAGTAGCCCCCGCTTGCTGCAACTAGAGAAAACCTGCATGCAGCAACGAAGACCCAACGCAGCCAAAAATAAAATAAATAAACTTATTAAAATAAAAAAAAAAACCCTCAAATGCCATGTGGGATGCTGCGTTGGAGGCTGGAACAGAAAAGGGGCCGTGGTGGAAAAACCAGTGAAATCTAAATCTGGAGTTTAGTTAACAGAAATGTAATGGTACGGTTCCCACATTAATATCTCAGCTGCGATGAGCACACGGAACTTATGTAAGATGTCACCACGAGAGGAAGCTGTTTAGGAGGAGACGGGAACTCTCCGGACTATCTTTGCACATTTCTGTCCTTCGAAAATGATTCCAAAATAAAAAGTTTCCTGCAAACAAACAAACAAAAAACGCCCCACAGTTCCACAATCTGAAATGCTTCAGTAAGGAGCCACGTGTGTCTCAGATTCCTTGGATTTCAGGATGGGGATACATCAAACTCAATAAATATTCCTGCAGTAGAACCTCTGACTATCACAGTCAGTGAGATAAACCCACAGCCTCACCTCCCACTGGGAAACCTGGGGAGATGGGCTGGTCTCCGGAGCTTCTGCTATTTGGAGGTGGAAGAGGTACCGTAAGCCCCACTGTCCTCCTAGGGTGTCAGGGGGGTCCACACGCACCAGCTTGCCCGAGCCCACGAGAGGAACAGCTCTTGGCTCCACATTTCACGTGGGGAAACTGAGTCCCAGATCGGTTGGGTCATGCAGCTGGTGGGTGGCCAAACTGGGACTCAAACCCGGTTCTGAGTCCAGAGCTCACGGGCTTTTTAATAATCATTCCGGGAAGTTACCCAAGCACTGCCTGAATTATCATCACTAAGATTCCCACTGTTTTCCCATTCACAGTGGAGACGTGGGGGCTCAGAGAGGTGAAATGACTTTCCCAGGGTCACACAGGTACTGGAAAAGCAGAGGACTAAACACAAGCCCTTGTGGATCCTTCACCTTCATCAAAGTATCAGTTCACGTGATGTTTCTACAGATGCTCGGAAGCTCGTTGGCTCCTCTGGGTGCTGCCAAGACGGCGGTGAGACCTACGGCAGGGGGCTGCACCCTTTGACCTTCCTCTGGGTTGCCCCCAAAAGTGTGGAGAACAAAGAAAGATCTCACCAAGAAACAGTTCATTTTTATTTATTTATTTATTTTTGGCTGCGTTGGGTCTTCGTTGCTGCGTGCAGGCTTTCTCTAGTTGCAGCGAGCGGAGGCTACTCTTCATTGCGGTGCGCAGGCTTCTCACTGCGGTGGCTTCTCTTGTTGCAGAGCACAGGCTCTGGGAATGCTGGCTTCAGTAGTTGTGGCACATGGGCTCAGGAGTTGTGGCTCGCAGGCTCTAGAGCACAGGCTCAGTAGTTGTGGCACGTGGGCTCAGTAGTTGTGGCGCACGGGCTTAGTTGCTCCACGGCATGTGGGACCTTCCTGGACCAGGGCTCAAACCTGTGTCCCCTGCATTGGCAGGCGGATACTTAACCACTGCACCACCAGGGAAGTCTGCAACAGTTAATTTTGTTGAGATGCACCGATTTCTTTTTTTTTTTTTCCTCTTCTGTTTCATTAAAGAAAAAAATATATCCTGGTTGCCACCCACAGCTTGGGTTTTGTGACTCACAAGTGGCTCACAACCTGAAGTCTGAAAAACTCCACCTTTGCAACTGTGACTGTCCTGGAGCCACTGAGGAATCAGGAGCCTCTCTGCTCCCCCTCCTGATGTGGTTCAGAAAGCCCCCCACATGGGGCTGGGGGCTGCGGGGAGAGCTGTTTCCACCTAGTGCGTGCTCGCAGCCCAGACGGGAAGTGATTGCTTCCTTCTGGGAATGGGTGAGGAAGTAGAAACTCGCAGAGGCCAGGAGCCGTGCCAGGCCCCAGGCATCGCGAGACGCTGTGCAGCTCCTTCCATGGGTGATGGCTGTCCCAGCCCCGCCGTCCTCCCCCAGGAAACTGGGCCACTGGGACACAGGGAGCTGCCTGAGAGCAGACAGCTCACCTTCTTTGCCCAGCTCTGCCTCAAAACTGGCTGCAGACCCCAGACCCATCCTGCCGCCGCCCTGGGCCTCAGTTTCCCCATCTGTCATTGGGGTTCTGTAGAGGCACGTTCACAGGGCAGTCAAGAGCGTGGACTGTGGAACCAGAATTCTAGGTTCTGATCCTGGTTGTGTGACCTTGGGCAGGTCGCTTCACCTCTCTGGGCCTCGGTTTCCCCATCTGGGATGGCTCCTACCTCACATAGTATGGACAGAGCTGTGGCTCCTTTAATTGCCTTATTCTGAGTCTTCCCCCTCCTCAACGTGGTGACCACTTCCTGTCAGCGACAGACCCCCAGCCCCTTGGCCTTCTTCCTCCAAAGGGTCAGCCACCTCCCAGAAAAGAAAAATAACTTTTGGATTCAATTCCTGTTTTTAAGGAGGGCAGGTGTGGAAGCAGCCCTCAGGGCTTGGATAGGGGTGTTGAAACCACAGTCCAGCCGGCTGTCCATAGGGCCAGCATCTGTGCTTGGGCACGTGGACAACCTCCCCTCTCCCCTCTCCCACCCCTACCAGCAGAAGTGGCTTCCTGATTTGGGACTGGCTGTGCAGTGGTCAGTGGGGCAAGGGACTTTCCCAGCTCCAGGACGATATGGTACAGCTCTGGGGAAAATCACCCCTGAAACAGGATTCATTCATTCATTCATTCATTCATTCACTCATTTATAAATCATGCATCAGGTATCTGCTCTACGTCAGGTCACTGTACTCCTGAAATAGAAGCTGGGGACACAGGAGTGAATAAGATGGACATGCTCCTCACCTCTGTGTTGCTTGCTGTGTAACTGGAGAGACAGACAATAAACAAGGAAACAAGAAAACACCTGAGAGAGCGTCAGCGAGTGAGTGGTATGAAGAAAAATCGGGCGAGAAAGAAAGATGGGGCTGACTTTGAAGCCCGGGAAATCAGGGAAGACTTCTCTGAGGAAGTGACACTTGAGCTGAGACCTGCCTTGAGTGAAAGGAGTGAGAGCACCAACCATGCAAAGGCTTGGGGGCTGAGAGCCCTTGGCAGGGAGAATGGCAAGTACAAAGGTCCTGAGGTGTGGTTAAAGAAAACCTGAGATGTGCAAGGAAGTATCACTAACACTGCCAAACCCCTAGCCCAATAGGTCAAGAAAAATGGAGCAAAGACAAAGAATGAAAAAGGAGACATCACTACAAATCCCACAGACATGAAAGGATGACAAGGGAATGTTATAAACAACCTTATGCCTATACATTTGACAACTTCGAAGAAATGGACAAACTCTTTGGAAGATACCAATAACCAAAGCTCACTCGAGAAGTAGCCTAAATAGCCCTATTTATTAAAAAGTAGTAAATAACATATATATACTAGCCTAGCTATTACAGAAAGTGACTAGAGATAGCTATGAAATTAAATTCTTAATTAAAACCTTCCAGGCTCAGACAGCTTCACTGGGGTCCCATGCCCCCACCCTCTCCTCTCTCTCCACCCCTCAGGGCTGCCCTTTCTCACTAAGCAAGAGAAGAGAGAGGACGGCCATCCAGATGACCAGGCTCTTTGCCCCAGGACAGGCAGATGGGACTTTGGAACACTTCCCCAGCCCTCGCTCAGGGCTCAGGCAGTCCCTGGAGACCCTCCAAGGCTGGCATCCCTGGGCTTAGGCCAGCAGGGTCATACACAGGGCAAGGTGGCTGGGGGAGTGGACACACGTGGACAAGAAGACATGAGGTCTCAGAGGCTTCCAATCCACCACACCCAAGTCACCCCCACTCCCTCAACCTGTTCTATTTTCCTCCTGTTCTTCCTGCGGCAGGAAATTATTTTACCTGCTTATTAGTCTTGGGGCTTAACATCTCTCTCCCCCACCGGAAGCTGAGGTCCCCAGAGGCAGGGACACGCTCCACCTCCTCTGCCGCTGTGCCCCCAGGAATTACTCAGGACGTCTTGAATGAATGAACTGATCAATCAATCAATCAATCAGAGGCCAATGCTCTCTCTGCCCACACGACTCGTGCTGATAAACCACCAGAACAGACCCAGCGCTCCAGAGAGACGGGAGGGTCTCGGAGGGCGAGGCTGGAGCTCCCCGGGCTCTGCGGCTCATTCCCTTCCTGTGACAGAAGCCAGGCAGCCCGGCCAAACCACCTGTGCTCTTGCAGATGCCCAGGAGATGGCCGGGCCGTGGGACGGGCCCACAGCTCACCCCTTGGGACTAGGAACCGGGCCTCAGTCGACTCATCCTGAAAGTGGGCTCCCAGGCTGTCCCGCCCGGGGTGGCCGCGGACTCACCGAGCAGCAGCAGCTTCAGCTCCCCTCGGTCCCGCTTCTTCTGCTCCAGGAGGATCTTGTTGATTTCCTGGTCGATCCGGGCCGCCGACTTCTCGTCCTCGGTCAGGCACCAGGGGCAGCAGCGCCAGGTCAGCGAGTGGGCCATGGTGGGGCCTCAGCGGGCACCAGGCGGCATCGCCCCGCCCCCCAGGAGGCACCCCGGCCGGCCGCTCCGGGGTGGGCTTCTGACAGCCGGCGGCAAGAGTTTCCCTCGTCGTGGGGGTCGCCCCCCCCCCAGGGACCCCCGGCTTCCCGGCCGTGGGCACGCGGAGGCCCAGCTCGGCGAGGCCTGCGCGGCGGGTCAGGGGTGGAGGAGGAGACGAGATGCCGGCTTAGGGCTCCCCCGCCCACCCCCAGACCTGCCCGGCCCGGCCCGACAGGTTGACGGCAGTAGAGCAAGAGGTGAGGTGGGCGCCCCGGGGGAGGGCGGGGCGGGGAGGAAAGGCCCGGCGTCTGCAGGCTGGGTCTGCGCTGGGCCTCCTTCCTCATTCTGGAGAAGGGGTGGACCCTGTCCTCCTGGGCCTCTGACGCCCGGCCCCGGCCCACCCACCTCTCCCCCTCCTCTGGGCCAATTAGAAGCAGTCATCAGAACACCCCACAAGATCTTTTTTAAAAGAACAGCCAGGGCCCGGCGTCGCCTACTGTTTTAAGTGCTTTTGTGTCTTGGGGGAGGGTAGTCATGCGGACAGCACCCCAAGTTCCTTGCCATTCCCGCTGCACAGATGGGGACATAGAGGCACAGCCAGGCAGCGACAACCCCCGGGGAGCCTCTCCCACCCGTAGGGCCTCAGTCTCAACTGCAGAGCTGGCAGCTTTGGGACTTTGGAACCGGGCCATTCATTCTTCTTGCAAACATTTATGCGGCGCTTACTGTGTGCCAGGCATTCTACGCACAGTAGGGACCCAAATGACAAAAAAACCCGATCTCCCTGCCTTATGCTCTAGACAGACAAGATAAAGAAATACCTTAAATATTTGTATATCTAAGCCTATCAGATGGCCATAAATTGTGAGAGGAAAATAAAGCTGGGAAGGGGGATGGGAGATTGGGGGGGCCTCATGTGTGGCTTGAAACAGGGAGTCAAGGAAGGTCACTCTGAGAAGACAGGCATTTGGGAGGAGAAGTTGGACAGGCAGCCTGGACATAGGAGAAACTTGGGAGTCAAGCCCGCGTCCCAGCAAGGCCATGAGGCCCCCGTTCCCTGACGGCTCAGCCCTCAGGACCTTAGAAGCAGGAGGGGACACAGGGGTGGCTGTGTAGCTGCGTCCCCACAGAATGTCTCCAATCCAGCAGCTCTTTGCCGTGTTCAGGGACAGAATGCTCTTTGAGAGGTTCTAGAAAGCTCTAGAAAGTTCCCGAACACCCCTCCTCCCCAGAGACACACAGAATCCCGGAGACCCCGGGCCCCTCCCAGAGGCACTGGTGAGGCTCAGAGAGGGTGCGTGCTGTGCCTGAGGTCACACAGCCGCAACTGTCTGCCTGTGCCACACCCCAGCCGGCACCAATGCGGTTTTCTTCGCTGTTGATTCATAACGACCAGCAGATGGGAAGTTCGATAGGGGCCCCTGTTGGGTCAGTGGGTTCTGGCAGGCACTGCCCTGCCCAACCCCGTTCCCGCCCCCGACCGGATGGCCGTGAGGAGGGGGTGCTCCCCGGGGCCTGAGGCCTGAGGCCTGGGTGACTTCCCACTCCCGGGGAAGGTGAAGAAAAGCAGAAATAATAATCTGGGCCACACAGAAGCAGAACGGAGGTAACCAACTTGGCAAAACCCGGAGGCCAGGCTGAGTCACAGACTGGAGGGTGGATGGCGCGGCAAGGCCGGGAGCACCTGGGGCCACCCCACTGTTTCCCAAAGGACACCAAGCCCCTAACCCATCACACAGGGCCAGGGCGGCAGGCCTAGGTCTAATACCTTTCTTAGCTCCTGCTGACCTCAGAAAAAAAAAAAACAGGCACCTTGATTCCCCCTCCTCCAGGGCCCATACTCTGTGAATTTCTTCAGCCTCACAGCAAATCTTCCCACTTCCCCAAACAGGCGAGGAGCTGCTTCCTCTCCAGATGAGGTGCCATCCTGGCGGGATACCTGTCACCTATTAGTTCATTCGGGAATAACAGGGTGAGCTGTGTGTGTGTTTAAAAATATACACACACGGACTTCCCTGGTGGTCCAGTGGGTAAGACGCTCCCCATGCAGGGGGCCCAGGTTCCATCCGTGACTGGGGAACTAGATCTTGCATGCCGCAACTAAGAGCCGGCACAGCCAAATAAATAACTAAGTAAATTTTTAAAATACATATTTAAAAAAATACACACACAGACTTCTCTGGCAGTGCAGTGGTTAAGACTCCGCCCTTCCACTGCAGAGGGCGTGGGTTCCATCCCTGGTCAGGGAACTAAAAATTAAAACACACACACACACAGAAAACACATAAAACATGAACATATAACCTAATAATTTCCTGTGAAACTGATACCCACGTGACCCCCACCCAGGCCAACATTCAGGGTATCGTCAGCCCCAGGAGGCTTCCCAGATACCCGTTCCAACAAGAGCCCCTTCCTCCTGCTGGGCAGTCAGCACTGCACCAACTTCTATGGTATTTCTGTGTTTGGGGGGTATTTTTGGTAACAAGATTTATTTTGTTTTTTGTTTTTTCAATTTATGTGGCTTGGTAGGTGCTTTCTTTGGTGTACGGTTTTGTGTTTTAACAAATGTACACAGTCATGTAAATTATGGCTAAAACAGTTGACAGAATATGGTTCTGTCACCTGAAGAACCCACTCCAGGTACCTCTCTATAGCCAGACCCTCACCTGAGCCCTCACCCCTGGAAACCATCGATCTGCTCTTTTTTTTTTTTGCGGTACACGGGCCTCCCACTGCTGTGGCCTCTCCTGTTGCGGAGCACAGGCTCCGGATGCGCAGGCTCAGCGGCCATGGCTCACGGGCCCAGCTCCTCCAGGGCATGTGGGATCTTCCCGGACCGGGGCACGAACCCATGTCCCCTGCATCGGCAGGCAGACTTTCGACCACTGCGCCACCAGGGAAGCCCGATCTGCTCTTTGTTGCTATGGTTTTTTTGAATCTTTTTGAGACTGTCATATACATGGAATCATACACTGTAATTTTTGAGACTGGCTTCTTTCACTTAGCATCTGAGATCCGTCTATGCAGTGGGGCATGTCAGGAGCCCTCTCCTTTGGACCCTTGGGTAGTTTTCTGTTGTGTGGGTGCATCACCCTTTATCTGTTCACCCGTAGAAGGCCATTTGGGTTGCTCCCAGTTTGGGGGTGATCACGAATAGTGCTGCTGTAAACATGCATTATAATCATCATCAGTGCTCATTTCTCTAGGGTAAATTTCTAGAAGAGGGATGGTTGGGTCATAAGGTAATTGTACGTATAACTTTGTAAGAAACAGCTGAATGGTTTTCTGGTGTGGCTTTCCCATTTTGCACGCCCATCAGAAATGCCTGAGCGTTCCCGTTTTTCCACCTCCTCATCAGCACTTGGTATTGTCCGTATTTTTTATTTCAGCCATTCTAAGATGTGTGTAATGGTACCTCATTGTGGATTTAATCTGCGTCTCTCTGATCAGCTAACAGTGTTGAACATTTTTGCATGTGTTTATGTACCATGTTTGTATCTTTTTTTTTTAATATTGTAACAAATTTAATAAAGACTTTAAAAATGGTCCACATAAAAAAAAAATCTTTAAAATATTTTGAATACGATCTGGAGAAGCAAAAGCAAACTGAGACATAAAGTTCATCCCATAATTTGCACTACTTATGAGGAAAAAGCTTATAATTCAGGAAAGAAAAAAGCTTTTCATTGGCACTTAGGTCAAAAAGAAATCCAAAATAATTCCATAATTCTTATGATTTTAAGCTCAGTTTATTAAAAGTCCTTCTTGGCCATAGATTAAAAACTAGAATTATCGGGAAGAGTAAATCGAGTACTTCTTTCAAATGATCCTCCATATATATTTCCTTCAGTTGAGACTTTTTAAGTTGAGCTAAAATATATACTAAAATTCTGTGGCAGAATTTTTTTTTATTAGTTTCTGCTTTATAACAAAGTGAATCAGTCATACATATACATCTGTTCCCACATCCCTTCCCTCATGCATCTCCCTCCCTCATGTTTGTATCTTTGTTGAAGCGTCTGTTCAAATATTTTGCCATTTCCTTCAGTGGGTTTGTTTCCCTATTATTCTGTCTTGAGAATACAAGTCATTTATGGGATATGGGGTCTGCAAATATTTTTTCCCGGCCTGTGGTTTGGCTTTTCATCCTCTTAGATGTGTTCTTTGTGTTTCATTTTGACGATACTCAATTTATCAGTTTTTTTTTTCCTTCACGGGTCAGGCGTATGGTGTTGTCGCTAAGAACCCTTTGCCAGACCCAAGGCCAACAAAGAAGTTCTCTGTTTTCTTCTAGGAGTTTTATTGTTTTACATTTTACTCTTTTTTTTAATTTAATTTTATTTATTTTTGCCTGAGTTGGGTCTTCGTTGCTGCGCATGGGCTTTCTCTAGCTGCAGTGAGCAGGGGCTACTCTTCATTGCGGTGCGCAGGTTTCTCATTGCGGTGGCTTCTCTTTGCTGTGAAGCACGGGCTCTAGGTGCGCGGGCTCAGTAGTTGTGGCTCAAGGCTCTAGAGCGCAGGCTCAGTAGTTGTGGCGCACGGGCTTAGTTGCTCTGTGGCATGTGGGATCTTCCCGGACCAGGGCTTGAACCCGTGTCCCCTGCATTAGCAGGCGGATTCTTAACCACTGCGCCACCAGGGAAGTCCCCTGTCTGCTCATTTTACCAATTACTGAGAGAGAACTGCGGAAGGTTTGAAGTGTAATTGTGGATTTCTCTATTTCTCCGATCAGTATTATCATATTTTGCTTCATCTATTTCATGCAGACACATTTAGGATTATTATGTCCTCTTGATAAACTGATTCTCTTATGATTCTCTTATGTAATGTCCCTCTATATTTCCTTGCTTTTCTTTATCAATTTACAAGTGGATTAAGCAACCCTAAATATTGTGTTCATTGTTTGCCATTTTCGAACTTTCTGTGAATTCTGGTCTGTCTGGCTTCTATCACTCAACGTTTTGTTTGTGTCATAAATCATATTGTTATACGTGGTTGAAATTCATTAATTCTCACTGCATAGACTATTCCATTGGGTGAATAGCCCACCATCTATTTATGTATCCTTTTAGTAAGCATTTTGTATTTATTTTTTTAAACAGAGGTATAATTGATACATAACATATACGTTTCAGCTGTACATCATAATGATTCTATATTTGTATATATTGTGAAATGATCACCACAGTAAGTCTAGTTAACATGCATTGGCACACGTAGTGATTTTTTTCTTGTGATGAGAACTTTTAAGACCTCCTCTCTCAGTCACTTTCAAAGTACAACAGTCATTTTTTTGTTGTTTGTTTGTTTGGCCGTGCCGCGTGGCATGCGGGATTTTAGTTCCCCCACCAGGGATCAAACGCTTCCCCCGCATTGATTGGGAGCACAGAGTCTTAACCACTGGGCTGCCAGGGAAGTCCCAATACAGTATTATTAACTGTCATCACCATGCTGGCCTAGTCATTTATCCTACTGTTGATGGGCATTTGGGGATGTAATGAGTAGGATGGCTATGGACATTTGGGATGTGCCTTTTTGGAGACCATATGTATGACTCTCTTTAAATAAATACCCAGGGACTTCCCTGGTGGCACACTGGTTAAGAATCTGCCTGCCAATGCAGGGGACAAGGGTTTGAGCCCTGGTCCCGGAAGATCCCACGTGCCGCGGAGCAACTAAGCCCGTGCGCCACAACTACTGAGCCTGCGCTCTAGAGCCCGTGAGCCACAACTACTGAACCCGCGGGCCACAACTACTGAAGCCTGTGCATGTAGAGCCCATGCTCCACAACAAGAGAAGCCATCGCAATGAGAAGCCCGCGCACCGCATCGAAGAGTAGCCCCGGCTCACCACAACTAGAGAAAGCCCGCATGCAGCAACGAAAACCCAATGCAGCCAAAAATAAATAAATTTATTTTTAAAAAAATACCCAACTGTGGAACTGCTGGGTTACAAGGTATTTCCCAGATATTAACTCTCTTTTGCCAAAGTGCGTGTACCAATTTACAACCCCAGTCACTCTGGTAAGTTTTTTTGGTTTTTTAAATTTTTGCCCGTGCCACCGGGCTTGCAGAATCTTAGTTCCCCGATCAGGGATCGAACCCGTGGCCCCTGCAGTGGAAGCCCGGATTCTTTTTTTTTTTTTTTTTTTTGCGGTGCGCAGGCCTCTCACTGCTGTGGCCTCTCCTGCTGCGGAGCACAGACTCTGGACGCGCAGGCTCAGCGGCCATGGCTCATGGGCCCAACCGCTCTGCGGCACGTGGCATCCTCCCAGACCAGGGCACGAACCCGCGTCCCCAGCATCGGCAGGCGGACTCTCAACCACTGCGCCACCAGGGAAGCCCGAAGCCCGGGTTCTTAACCACAGGACCACCAGGGAATTCTCTCTGGTGAGTTCTTATGGACCTAAATTTATCCCATGCAAAAGTCTCTCCTTTATTCAGAAACGACGATCTCCTTGCTGTTCCTTTGGTATGAGGAATGCCCTTTCTGTTTAATGAGGAATAGGATGTTTACATGGTTTTACAGTACCTCACAGTCCTCAGCTGATGGGAGGCCACAGCTGGGTCACTCCCTGGCCACTGCCCTTGGCCATACCCAAGGTCATGCCCCCGCCCCCACCAGGGCTGGCCCAAGGCTGGGGTACAAAGGTCCATCCCCTCCCTTTATTAACTGATGAATCACGGACTTGATTCCACTTCTGCGGGTATATCCAAACCGAACGCAGGGTCTCCAGAGGGTCTTTCCCACCCAAGTTCACAGAAGCATGATTCACCGCAGCGAAAAGGAGGAAACACCCAGGATCCCCTCGCCGGCCACCTGGGCCGGCTTGGTGGGCGGGGGACTCGGGCTCGGAAGGTTTTCTGTCTTGAAAGCCTCCTGGTTTTGTAACAGGGGCCCTGCGTTTTCACTTTGCACCGGGTCGCGGCTGGTGCCCAGGCTCGGGGGCGCCGCCTACCGTCAGGGCAAGGGCCCGGCCGCTCTGTGCCTCGGTTTCCCTGTTGGAACCGGGATGCGGAGAGGACCTCCGGAGCGGATGCGCGTTCGCGCGGACGGGCGCGGAAAGCAGACGAGTGGCACCTGCCGGCCGCGGGGGACATGACGGCCAGGCGCGCCGGCAGCATCCGCGGGCTCCCTCCCTGCACCCGCCTCCCGAATCCCACTCACTCCTCCGCCTCCACCTGGGACCACCCCATCATATCCCACCTGGTCCAGCTGAGTCCCCTCCATCCGGGTCCCTGGTTCTGCCCTCACCCCCACAGTCTGTCCTCCCGGCAGCGGCCACCAGAGGGCGCCTGTGAGCGCCGAGTCAGGCCCTGTCCCGCCCCTGCCCACAGTCCTCCAGGGCCCCACCTTCCTGAGGGTAAAAGCCCCAGTCCTCCCCGTGGCCCACAAGGCTCTGCACAACCTGCCCCGTCCCCTCCCTGCCCTCCCCTCCTCCCTCTCTCCGCCTCACTCACTCTGCTGCAGACACACGGGCCTCCTTGCTGTTCCTCCAATGAACCAGGGCTGGTCCTGCCCCAGGGCCTTTGCACGTGCTCTGCCCTCCGCCTGGAAATCCCCTCCCTCAGACAACAGCATGGCCCCTTCCCTTCACGTCTTCCAGCATCCTATTCATACGCCACCTTCTCCGAAAGGGCTTTCCTGAACAGCCTGCCTGAAATGGCCACTATCGCTGCCCATGCCCCCTCCCTGCTGTTTTTCTTCATAGATTGAGTCATGGTGGTAAGTGCTGTCTCCCTGTATATGCAGTGCCTAGGACAGTTCCTGGCACACACGGGGCCTTCAGGGCATTTCCATCCCGCTGATGAATGAGTAAATAAAATTGGAGGGGGATATGGAGAAATGCGACCCTGGCGTACAGCTGGTGGGAACGAGAAATGGGGCAGCCGCCATGGAAACAGCCTGGCGGTTCCTCAGATGGTTAAACGTAGAATTGCCATTTGACCCAGCAATTCCACTTCCGGGTTTATAGCCAGTAGAATGGAAAGCAGAGTCTCAAAGAGATACTTGCACACCTGTGTTCACAGCAGCGTGATTCACGACAGTGAAAAGGGGGAAACAACCCAAGTGACCATCAACGGATGGATAAACAAAGGTGGTCCATCCACGCAGTGCAATGATTCAGCCTTAAAAAAGAAAGAGATCCAGACACCTGCTACACCATGGATGTACCTGAAGGACATGATGCTCAGTGAGAGAAACCAGACACGGAAGGACAAATACTGTGTGATTCCACTCACATGGAGTCCCTGGAGGAGTGAAATCCATAGAAAATAGGATGGTGGGGGCCAGGGGCTGGGGGAGGGGGTGGGGAGTTATTTATTAATGGGTACGGAGTTTCTGTTTGAGGTGATGAAAAGGTTTTGGAGACAATTACTGCTGATGGTTGTACAACATTGCGAATGAAACTACTGTCGCCGAACTGTACATTTAAAAATGGTGAAGCTGGGGGCTTCCCTGGTGGCACAGTGGTTGAGAGTCCGCCTGCCGATGCAGGGGACATGGGTTCGTGCCCTGGTCCGGGAGGGTCCCACATGCTGCGGAGTGGCTGGGCCCGTGAGCCATGGCCGCTGAGCCTGCACATCCGGAGCCTGTGCTCCACAACGGGAGAGGCCACAACAGTGAGAGGCCCGCATACCGCAAAAAAAAAAAAAGAAAAAATGGTGAAGCTGGTAAGTTGTATGTGTATTTACCACAATGTAAAAAATATTTTTTTTAGGGGAAAAAAAGACTGAGAGATGGCAGGGAGATCGCTGGTCCAACATCTTGGTTTGCAGAAAGAAATGGGGCCGGGGGAGGGGCGCGTCTTCCCAAGAGGATCCACGACAGTGAGTGGCCAGTTGGGCCCAGAACCCGGGCCCCATCTCTGTCCCCTGCCCCCACCAGGAGGAGTTCCTCTTGCAGGATGCTCCAGCCCACAGCGCGGCACATCGACCTGAAGTCAGGGGCCCTGGGGCCGCAGTTCCAGCTCAGGGAAGGAGGTACACCCCGAGCGGCCGAGCTGTGGCTCCCGTGAGCTCAGACCCTATCCTGAAGGTGCCAGGGCCCCGCAGGCCACACAGGAGTCAGGTGACACCCCGGAGGCCTCAGGGCCCCTCTGCTGCCCCCCCCGCCCCAGCCAGTAACAGGAAATAAGCCACAGGGGGCCGAGTGTTTAGGAACAAAATTTATTCCAATTTAAAACAGAATTCATTTCAGGAGAAAGGTATGAAAAGTCCATTTCCATCACGTATCTCTGGATTAAGGGGTCAGGGCCCCGACACGCTGTCTGAACACGGACAGCTCCGGCCACAGGAGACTGGCACTGAGCCGACGGCGCCCGCCCCTCAGCCCGCACGGACAATACATGCATTTCAAATGACAAAAGGTTTAAAAACAGCATTTTTATATAATATTCTTTTTTAAATAGATTAAGGTTTAAATTGTCTGAAATCAGGACTGTTTAATATACAAGTACAAGCGGGCGAGGTCACCCCCGCCGCCCGGCACGGCCCCTCACACCACTGGGGCGTTGGCACTCGGAGGGCAGTTCTGCTGGGTGATGTGACACAGCGGTGGGGGGAAGCTGGCACTCGGGCAAGGGCCTCAGAGGTGAGCGGGCCAGGCGGGGAGGTTGGGCACAGCAGCCGGGCTTGCCCCGGGATCTTGGCACTCCGGCCCCTCCGGAAGTTAACACTCTGGATGCGCCCTCCCCACCGCCTCCCCCTTGAGGGCCTACCCCGGCTCCCTGTGCGTTGTGGGCCCCCGGGAGCCCACCGCCAGCGGCACCACCGCCCCCGGCCGCACGTCAGGGCTATGGCACAAACCCCCACAAGTGGATGCACGGCACCAGAGAGGGCCCTTCGGGTGGAGATGCCCAAGGAGAAAAGGCCGAGAAGCCTGCCCCCCACCCTGGGCCCTGCGTATCAGGCGCAGGAGGGAGGTGGGAGGCGGGCGGACGGGGACAGGGCTGATGCGGGGCTGGTCTGACATGTGCGCCGTTTCTCTGCACTCCCTGGTCAAGGGCCGCCCTGAGCACTCACTCGCAGGGCCCAGGTGCGCGGGGCAGGTGCGGGGTGCCACCAGCGGGCCACTCCCGTCACGTTGGTGCAAGAAACCAACCACACAAAACCAACCACCGCAGTGCTCGGCCCACGCCACGTGAGACGGCCACTCCCTCCCCCCAGAAACCGGCCCTCAGGCCCTCGGGGAGGCCCCCTCAGTGCACGGCCGTGGCCGTGGCCAGGCTGAGGGCCCACCTCCAGCTGCCACGAGCCCCGACAGCTCGGCTCCGGGCAGAGTGCAGGGCAGTGGGCACCTCCCAGCTACCCACGGCCCCGCCAGGGCGACCCTCCCTGCGCCTCTGCCTCTCGGGGACAGACCTGAGAAAATTCTGAAAGAAGTCCCTACCCCACACTCACTGCTTCCAAAATGGGTACAAAATGGAGCAAAACAAACAGTGGCTCCCAGTCCAAGCGGGCTTCCTCGGGGTTGGGGACCGGGCCCAGAGGCCAGGAGCGCTCCCAGCGGGAGACCTGGCGAACCCCGACACCCCGGCCCCCCGCGGCCGGCAGGGCTGTGAGACAGGGCCCCAGGGGCTGCGTTTTGTTTCCTCAAAAAAAAGAAAAAATGGTTAGGCACTTCCCAGGGCGGGCAGCGGGGGGCGCCACCCACCCCCACGTCGTGGAGTCCGGGGCAGAAACCCGGCAACAGTGGTGAGGGCAGCAATAACTTAAACAAGGAAGAAAGAGAAGTCCCAGCCTCTGCGTCTCCACGCCTCCCGAGATCAGAAGAAAGCAGGCCAACAGCCGTCCCCGGAGGCCGTGTCTCGCACCGCTGGGGGCCAGGTCTCCTCTCTGCCGTCTTCTGTGGGTTCTCTTTTTTTTTCTTTTTCCTTTTTTGTTTTGTTTTTTTTTTTTAGAAAAAAGCAAGCCACGAGTCAAGGCCAGAAAAAGGCGGCCTCTGCCACTGACAAAGATGAGAAGGTGCACAAGGTGTGTAGGAAGAAAGATGTACATCCCCTGATAACTGTGAAATAAAAACCATTTGTTTAAAAATATGAAAAACCCCCGACTCCTGGGGCAGACTGGCGACCAGCAGGCGGCTGGCGGGAGTCCGCGCAGTCACACCAGGTTGTACTCCTTCAGGTTGAGCTGCAGGATGGTGTCCTTGACAGCGGCGAAGACGAAGCGGATGTTCTCCGTGTCGGTGGCACACGTGAAGTGGGAATAGATGATCTTGTCGCTGTCAGGGTTCAGGTCCACGAACATCTTCAGGATGAACTCCCGGGCGGCCTGCGCGTCTCGCTGCGGGCCTGGCGGAGGCGGGGGGAGGGGCGGGATGAGCCGAGGGAGCCGCGCAGCCCCCGGCCCAGCAGCCCCTCACTCAGGCCCACCTGCCAGGCAGACCCACCTCCCACCTCCCTGGCTCCCGCCTCCCCTCTGTCCACCAGCCCCCCATACTCAGGCACGTGTCCACAGCCCTGCTGCCCCCTGGCAGCCAGCCTCCTGCTCTGGCCTGCCGCGCCCCGCCCCCCCCCCCCCACCGTGGGCCTCCCGGCTCCTCGGGCAGCACCTCCGGGAGACACGGGGGAGGGAGTGGCGGAGCCCCGACTGCCCCCCAGGAGCGCCCCCGGGAGGTCTCCGCGTGGCGGGGTGGGGACGGCAGGAGGAACTGGGGCTGAGCTGGAGAGGGGCAGGAGGGGTCCGGCTCAGCCCGTATCCCGCGCGCCTCGCTCCTCCCTGTGCCCGGGCCCTGGGCGGGTGGGGACAGGCTGCCAGGCGGTGACCACAGGGTGCCCCCTCCCACAGACGACGCTCCCCCGGGGGACACAAAGCTCTCTCCACCATCCAGGGCCCTGCGAGGCGCCCGCCAAGCTCCGGCCACACTAACTGCACCGCGGCCTCCGTGCAGCCTGGGAAACACCGTCCTCGTGTCACTCCCGAGTCACCAACGAGGCCCCCGAGGCCCAAAGAGGGTGAGGGAGGCGCTGACAGCGCCCGAGACAGGCCGCGAGGGCGGGCTCACCGTCGAACTCGGGGAAGTAGTCCACCAGGTGGGAGTGGAGGATCTTGTCCTCCAGCAGGTCCTTCTTGTTGAGGAAGAGGATGACGGACGAGTTCTGGAACCAGGGGTAGGTGACGATGGTCCGGAACAGCGCTTTGCTCTCCTCCATGCGGTTCTGAGGGGCAGGCAGCAGGGTGGCGGCAGGTCCTCCAAAAGGGCCTGTGGGCACCCCCCCTCCCTGGGCTCCGCGAGGGCCTCACCTCGTTGTCCGACTCCACCAGCACTTGGTCGTACTCGCTGAGGGCCACGAGGAACATGATGGACGTCACGTTCTCAAAGCAGTGGATCCACTTCCTCCGCTCGGACCTCTGGCCCCCCACGTCCACCATCCTGCAGGGCGGGGTGCACGGGCTCAGCGCGGGACTGCAGATGACACTGCCCACCCCCAGCACAGCCGCCTCTGCCAGAGCCACAAGCGACCCCTGAGGCATCAGAGCCACGAGGGCACCCTGATGACATCAGAGCCACGAGGCCCCCCGCCTCAGTCACCTGTCAGAGCCAGCAAAGCCGCAATACCATTAAGCCAGGAGAACACAGCACAAGCAGGGGAGGGGGGACCCCCGAGACAGCCAGGCGCCTGCTTGCCGAGGGAGGGGCCCTGGCCTACAGGGGGCGCCGTGGAGCGTGTGAGGCACAGACCCCGATGGAGCTGAGCTGGGCGACCTCGGATGTCCCACGTCTGGAAACCCGTCTCCCCTTGTTGGACACCACACGGCATCACCTATGAAACGTTGGAACCCACCCCAGCCACGGCGAGAGCAGGCTGCTTGTCCAGCGGGAGATGTCGGCACACAGATGCTGACATCAGGCGGGGCGGGGAAACGCTAGGGACGGCGCCCTGAGCATCACGACTGGTGACAGGTCCCCACTTTCTACTTGTGAGTTTCTTAAGTTGTCTATGACAAGGAAGCCATCTACATTTTTTTTTTTTTTTTTTTTTTTTTTGCGGTACACGGGCCTCTCACTGTTGTGGCCTCTCCCGTTGCAGAGCATAGGCTCCGGACGCACAGGCTCAGCGGCCATGCCTCACAGGCCCAGCCGCTCCGCGGCATGTGGGATCCTCCCGGACCAGGGCACGAACCCGTGTCCCCTGCATCAGCAGGCGGACTCTCAACCACTGCGCCACCAGGGAAGCCCAGCCATCTACTTTTGAAGACGATGGCGAGAAAGAACAGCAGCCTGAGAAGGCAAGGGTCCCCAGGCCAGGCCCATCCACAGCTGCTGGACAGTCGGGCAGCAGAGGCCAATCCGCCTGGTGGGGGTTTCACAGAGGAGGTTCTAGCAAGCACAGGCGGACGGCGGATGTGCCAGGGTGAACGAGGGGATACGAGGGGGGTGAGTGGACACCAGACCCACACGGGCCACCGCTGCCAGTCTGGGGAGTGCCATCGGGCCGACGGCGTCAGGGGCCACAGCCTTTCTGGAGCTAAGTCTCCCCAGTACAGCCGTGTGGGAACCTGGGCCCCCAGGGTGTGTGTGTGGGGGGTCAGGTCTCCGCAGGAGGTCCCGTGTGGGACCAGGCTCGGGCCTCACACATCAGGCCAATCGCACTGTCACCGGATGCTGTGTGAGCTCCGATCAAGGTGGGGGCACAAGCTCCATGCCCAGACCCCCAGCCTGCCCTCTGTAAGCCCTCAACCAGACAAGGGGGGAGGGGGGCGAGGGGTGGGCTGGCCAAGGGACAGTGGTGGCAGAGGTGCAGGGCCACTCTGCAGTTTGGACAGCAGCAGAGTGCACACACGGGCTTGGGGGAGGGGCGGGAAGGGATGGGGAGAGGCATTCTGGACAGAGGGCACAGTAGCTGCGGAGGCCAAGGTGAGGCCGTGTGAGGGGACCCTGGGACGTGGGGTCGGGAGGAAGGCCAGTGATAGCCCTGGCCTGTGCCCCACAGGTCTCTGAGGTCCTGGACCCCATTGAGAATCTGACCAAAAAAGAAGGAAACCAAAATGCTGAACTCTCACCAGAAAATGTACCATCAGGCATGTGCGGTGTGATGCCTACAACTCCTGAGGGTCCAAGGGCACCCTGAGGGCTCTGACAGGTGAGAAAGGATGGGGGGCCAGCTGGGGGCACCCAGACTCTCCCCCTCTCCCAGAAGCTTCTGCCTGAGAAGTGCGGGTCCCTGGGGGCAGAGGTGGGTCTCGGGTCTTGGGCCAGAGGGCACCTCAAGGCAAACCCAACAGACTCCCTGAATGCCCCTGGGGCTGGCGCTTCAAGGCAACAGGGCAGGACCTCCACCAGCAGTGCTGTCTCTGGGGCCTCTGGGGTGGGCTCGCCCAGCAGAAGGGACCCCATGCAGTGGCGGGGAGGGAAGGCTCGCAGCCAGAGCAGGAACCCCACCCCGGAGCCTGGGCCTCAGAGCCCTGGGCGAACCGTGTCCCCCAAAGTCAGTCCCCCTGGAACCTGGGGACACAGCCTGATCTGGAAGCGGGGTCCCTGCAGATGGCACTAGTTCAGACAGGGTCACTCCGGAGCAGGAGCCCTGGATCCAGTGATCGGTGGTGTCACCGTAAGAAGGAAACATGGACACAGACCCAGGGAGGGGCCGTGTGATGACGGACGCAGAGATGGAGCGAGGCTTTTACAAGCCAAGGGACGCCGCGGGCTGCCAGCACCGCCAGAGCTGGGAGGGACGGGACAGCTTCCCCTCACGCCCTCAGGAGGACCCAGCCCTGCCGATACCTTGACCTCGGAGCTAGGAGAGGATACATTTCCGTGATTTTACGCTGCCCATCTGTGGTCATTTGTTACGGCTGCCCCGGGAGACACACTTGGCCTTGCCGCCTGGCAGCTCTGGACAAGCTGTGACCTTGCGGTGTGGCAGGGCCCATCCTCGGGGACGGCCCTGAGTTCACTCTGGCCGCATGGCCTTCGGAACTGGGCCACAGAGGGGCCTGGAGCCACCTTCCCCTGGGGCCCTCAGGCTCCTCCACCGCCCGCCCGGAGCACCCCGGCTCTGGCCTGGACTCCAGACCACCCACCTGCCCGCCCGCACACGCCAGCACCCTCCCCCCATCTGGGGCCCACACAGAGCCCGCACCAGGAGGCCGTCGCCCCCGGGCCGCCTCCATTCAGCCCTGCCAGCGCCACCGGGGCCTGGCTCACTCGGAAACCTGGTGACAGCCACGGACAAGGACCCTCTCTCGCTGCCCCATACTGGGGGCTTGGGGCCGGGGCCGGGGGCACAGGTACCTGAAGATGATGTTCTCCAGGTCGAAGGGGTACTCGATGATGCCAGTGGTAGGCACGCGCACTCGCAGCACGTCCTGCTGGGTGGGCAGGTAGCCCGAGGTGGCGATGCGGTCCACGTCAGTCAGGTAGCTGCAACACAGCAGGCAGGGCCGCTCAGGCCAGCCCACGAGGCCCCTCCCGGCCATCCCAGGTCTCCTGAGCGCTGGGAGGGGCCCAAGCAGCCCAAGTACTTGGGACGAGAATGGACAGGGGCGAAATGAGGCCGCAGGGGACGCCTGGGACAGAACCCCGCCCCAGCTCTGAGGGACGGCTGTCTGGGGATGGGGACGGCGCCAGGGTTCCGAAGAGAGGCTGTGGGCTGGAGGGGTGGCTTTTCACAACCAAACCTGTCACTTGGGAATAGTTTTAGAGACACAGAAAAGGGGCAGAGAGACAACGGAAAATCCCCGCAGACACCCGCCTCCCTGTAGGGAAATCGCCCCGTCACGGCTAACGAGGCGCCATGCAGACCCTCCTCCGCCCAGGCCCGGCCCGGCCCCACTCACTACTTGGCTGAGTCCGAGAGCTGGTACTCCCGCCGGCGGTCGTAGCACTCCTGGATGCCGGGGTCGTTCCACAGGGTCTTGATGGCACTCACGTACCGGTGCTCGAAGGTGGTCACCTTCTCCACGTCTACCTCCCGGATCAGGAGCGCATTGGCCTGTGGGGGGAGGGGCAGGCCGGGGATGCTCAGCGCCAGCACCCGGCAACCGACCCAGAACCACTGACTCCCGTTTCCCATGAACACGCGTCAGGACGACGCAAGGGCGACCGGCAGCGATCGCCCCCCAGTGCCAGGCCCCCAAAGGAAAATGCAGATGGAGGCAGCTCCTGGGAGCAGGGCCCACCTGGCCGCCACGCACCTCGGTGCCGGGGCACCCAAACAGGACAGAGGAACAAACACCACCGGCTGCCCCCATGTTCCCATATGCTGCAGGTGAGGAAACCGAGGCACAGAGAGCTGCTGTGACCTAAGAAGAACCTGCCCCCCGATTCCAAGTACACAGCTCCTGAACCCTCGGGATCTCTGAAGGCAGAGGTCCTCTCGTGTGCAGCCTGGGGTGGGGTCTGGGGACCAGAGCAACCCACCAGGAAGGGGAGGCTGAGCTAATCACAACAGTCCAGTGGTCCAATGACTCACGCCCCTGGGACGGAGCCTCCACACAGACCCTGGACCACAGGGCTCGGAGACGCGCTCCTAAAGAGCCTCGCTGAGACACACCACCCCAGAGGTCCACACACACGCACGCACGCACACACACACACACACACACAACGCCGGGGGCAGAAGGCTCCCAGGAGACCCCTGTCTTGCCTCCAGCCTGCTCCACATGCCTGTGCTCGGGATGGTCCCACCCACACGGCTGAGGGACTGGGGAGGGGACACAGCTGGGCAGAACCCCAAACGAGGAACGAGGGGGCCCCAGCCCAGGCTCTGGAACCCACCGGTCGCCTCCCAGGGATGCTCTCCCGCCCCAGCCCCTGCACAACAGCGTCCTTCAGCCCCACCTCACCCTCCCGGCCTCCCAATCCGGGCCTGGAGAAGCAGACACCAGCCCCAGAAAACCCCCCTGACTGTGGATGCATGTAGGCCAGGGACCAGACGTCTGTTTCTACGGCCACGCTGTCCCTGCTGCTGGAGCAAAAGCCGCCACGGATGACGTGTAAGCGAGTGGACGTGGCCTGTGCCAGCAAAGCTGCACCTACAGAGACAGGCCTTAGTCTGCCAATCCCTGTTCCAGATGCCTCTGGACCTCCACGGTTAAAGTGGGGCCTGGACTCTTAGGGGTCTCAGCTGCGAGCAATCCTAAGAACCAGAGGGTGAGAGGCTCCAGCAGGCCCTACATGCTCAGCCCCACAGCCAGGCTGGCCGGGCCCCAGACCCAGTGCTGGGCCCTGTAGGGTCCCTGATGACCCGTGAACCGGGCATCAAGGCAGGAAGACGCCAATATCAGAAATCTGGTTGACTGGCCTTCTTAAGCCTCAAAGCAAACAGATTAATTTAAACCCTATTGGACATACATGGTCCAAAACATGGTGCCACGTGCCAGCCCAGGCAAACTGCTGGAGTTGAAAGAGAAGTCCCCGAAAACAGATCCACAAAAGCAAAGCCAAGGGAGGCCGCCAGAGAGAGGGCCCCCTGGTTCACGGCCAGGGCAACGCCGCTCGGACAGCAGGCAGGCAGCCCCTCTGGAAGGCAAACCGAGAGTTACTCTGGACCTCGCACCTCCACTGCTGGGGACGTGCCCAGGAGAAACCAGGACAGGCGTGCAAACAAAAACCTGCGCACGAATGTTCCAGCAGCATGTCCGCGAGAGCCAGAAGAGTGGAAACAACCATGTGTCCCTCGATGGACGACGGACAGACAACGTGTCCCTCCACACACTGAGCATCACTCAGCCACAAATAGGAGAGAAGCCCTGACACTCGCTGCAATGTGGATGGACCTTGAGAACACGATGCTCAGTGAGAGAAGCCAGACACAGGACACACAGCGTGTGATTCCACTGATGGGAACCGTCCAGAACAGGCAGATCCACAGACACAGAGAGTGGGTTCCTGGTTGTCAGGGGCTGGGTTAGGGGATGGGGAGGTGACTGCCAGTGGGGACAGGGTTTCTTTCTGGAGTGATGAGAGCGTTATGGAATTAGAGGCAATGGTTGCACAACTCTGTGAATATGTTAAAAATGAGTGAATTGCACACTTTAAATGGGTGACTTGGTATGTACATTTTCTCAATAAAGCTGTTACTGAAGAAAATAAGAGAACGTGCCACCCCCCGGGGTCACAGAGGGCCTGATACAGTGCGTGGAGTGCCTGGTAGGACGCTGGCCCTCAGAGGGGGCCAGGACCCACTCCGCCAACCGTAGGATGGGGCTGCGAACAGCTGCCAGACGCCCAGCCGTGCCCGGCATTCCCACCTGGGGCCTCACCTTGTTCTGCTCGTACTTGTAGAGGATCTTCAGGGTCTCCATGGCCCGGATCATGGCCTGCATGGCGGTGAAGATGTTCTGGTACACCAGCTTGGTGAAGCCCCGCTTGTCCTCCTCCGAGTAGCCCGCCCCGTGGATGATGCGCATCTGCTTGATGAAAGTGCTCTTCCCGCTCTCGCCCGTGCCTGCAAATGGCCCAGTGAGACCCAGCGGGACCAGACCCGTGACCCAAGCCGTGGGCTCACCGCACCCTGCACACGAGAAGCCCCGCCCACGAGGAGCCCCGGACACGCGGAGTCCCGCCAACGAGGCTCGCGAGGTGGGGATGCTCCTGGCCAGCCGCTGCTGCCGGACGACAGGGCGGGCCGCGTCCTCCCACGCACACCCTGTCTACAGGGGCAGCCGAGGCTCGGAGGAGGTCGGGACAACAACGTGGGCAAGGACAGGAGGGGAGCAGCCGCGGCACCTGCGGCAACTCGGGTCTGAATTCAACTCTGGCCGCAGCCAAGGAACTGGAGGCCGGGAGCAGTGAAGTGTCTCCCCCAGATGCCGCCACGCCCTTAACCGGTCACGTGACGAGCTCCCTTGTCCCACACACCCTCGTATGACAACGTCCCGCCGACCCCCGGCTGTTCCGATCAGAACAGCTTTCCTTCAGGGCGCGAGTTTGGCATCTGCGTCGAGGCCACACTGGGCCTTCGCAGGGCGCTGGGCTGTGCGCCCCCCACAGTCCCCAGCAGCCCCTGAACCTGTAACTCACCCAACCTCACGCCACCCCGAGACCGAGCATGACCCTGGCGCTTGAACAGCCCCAAGGTCCACGTCCTTGTCAGCCCAGAGGCCCTGCGGGCGCCCAGGGCCCCTCCCTTCTCTGTCCCCCCGCCCTCTGGGTGTCAGGTGTCAAGGCCCCACCTCAGAGAAGGGCGCACGGAGGCTCTGTCTCCGGGATCAAGGGATCAGAGCAGAAACCCCTGAATGGGGCCACGTGGCCGCTGCGCCTTCCTACTCGCTCGTGTGCCGCTGGCCAGCCCCACCCAGGACCGGCACTGCGGCGGGAGGGAGGGCTCCTCTCCTGCTCCAGCCTCTCACCGCCCTGTCACCCTCTAAGCGGCAAACCCGTATCCCCACTTTTGTTCACCTTCACACGCAGGGACTGCAATTTAGTGGCTTTAATGTGCCCACAAATCTCTGGGATGTCTTCCACGCAGAGGGGGAGTCTGACCCCTCCCGGAGGGAGGGCTAGACTCAGTGCCTCCCTTCCAACCAAAAGAATCTGACCAAGGATGGCCTGTCACTTCCAAGACGAGTCACGGGGCTCCCCGTCCTCTCTAGGACTTTCGCGGGGGCCGGGGGGCAGCGCCGTCCATGAGGGCCCATGTGGACAGGAGCCACGTGAGGGGCCACCCTGGAAGCGGCTTCTCCAGCCCCGTCGGGCCTTCAGATGAGGCAGCCCCGGCTAACATGTGCTCTACAACCTCCTAAGGGACCCCGAGCCAGAATCCCCAAGGCTCCTGACCCTCAGAATCTGCCTGTGTGTTATTTTCAGCTACTAAGTTACAGGGTGGTTTTATTGCACAGCAGAAGAGAACTTCCACAGCCTAAGGACGTACGGCCTCAAACCCCTACTTGATAACCAACACAGGTCCCCACTCACCCATGCACTGAAGCCCCCAGGGCCCCTCTTGGGGACTCAGAACCCCCCAGACTCGCCCCAGCCCGCCTGTCAAGGCTCATCCTCCCCACCCTGTCTCAGAGTCACCTGCGTCCCCCACCCCAACGAAGGGGCCTGAGCTGCGTCCTGCCCTGCACGCAGTCCGGCTCACAGCCACCGGTGCCGTGGGCGCAGGGCAGGCAGCTCCCCTCTGCACTGGGACCCATCACCGCTGCCTTTCAGGGGGTCTCTCTCAGGCATCTGCTGCCCGCCTCCTTGCCCGGGAGCTCCCAGAGAAGACATGGGTTCCGAGCAGTGACCACACTGTCCTGCAGCAGGAGGCCCTCCGCCCGCGTCTGAGTAACTGACCACGGGTGCCCGAGCCCACCTGGGGAGACAGAGCAGGGGCCACCTCACTGCAGCTGCCCCTTTCTAGGACCTCCATCAAGGCTCTGGGTCCTTTTACGAATAAAAGAATACGACTCTGGTTCTGTCACCAAGTGGTAACTACCCCATGCTACCTCCCATCCCACCGCTGCCGCAACATCAACCAGAGGCCAGGCGCCCACTCCCACCAAGGCCCCACCCCAGCTCTGAGGCAGGAGGGGTGAGGACCCCATGTGACCCCACACCTCCTTAAGGGGTCTACGCACTCCTCCCTCGTTGCAGGGAGCAGGGTGGGGGAGGGGAGGCGACACACCGGAATGCCATGCCCTGCGTGGTTTCCTCTGGACCAGGGTCCCCGCAGCACTGCTGACACTGGGGCCGTCCCGGGCACTCTGGGGTGTTGAGCAGCACCCCTGGCTCCGCCCCCTCGATGCCAGGATCCCCTCAGCATGACACACAGACATCCCCAGTATCCTTTGGGGGCAGGACCCCCCAGGTGAGAACCCTTGTTCTTGACACTATGCTACTGTAAAAAGATACGTGCCCTGCTGGTGTTTGGAAGGGCCTCTCACCAGAAACATCAGACCAATGGCCACTAAAGCCCGAGCCCCTGCAGCCACAGGTCAGCTGAGGTGGAGACAGGCAGCCGCTCAGGCCCCGGGGTGCTGCCCCTTGTGTCCACCCCCCGGAACAGCAGGACGGGCAAGCGAGCTGCACGAGCGCAAGGGCGCAGGGAGATCCAGAGAGAGCCTGCTGACTTCAGACCACAGCCAGCGTCTCCAAAACGGCTGCGAAACGGACAGACAGCCCCCCCCCGAGCTCCCCAGAGGCAGCGCAGGGCACCGAGGGTCTCACACACGTGCCAACAGCCAGGGGACAGCGGGTGTTCACGGAGGAGCCGTGATCGCCAGCCAGAGAGTGGCTGAGGGACAACAGGGGATGCCCCAGTGCCCAACACAGACGACGCAGCTGGGACACGCCCCGAAAACCAAGAAACGGAAGACAGTCCCCTCAGCAGCCGGAAATGCAACTGGCCCTGGAGACGTCGGGGGTCCTGGACGAGGCGCATGGCCCAAACCCTGCCGGGGGCAGAGGAGCCGCTGCGAAGACAGCACCACGATCAAGTCCAGGAGCAAAAGGCACTAGTGAGGTGATGGGGCGGTGACGGACCTCACGGGCGATCGTCACAATCCACGTGTCAAGTCCTCATGTGCACCCCTTAAACCACACAACACGTGTGGCACTTACGTCTCAATAAAGCTGGGGGAAAAAGCGGCAAAAGGGACACCCTGGGGACAGTGCGGTCCAGGAGGTGGGACGGTCAGTGACCCCACCCAGGCCATGCCACCTTGCCAGGAAGGACAGAGAAAGGAGGGTGTGGAAGTGGCGGCTGCAGAGACCAGGCCCCCGGAGGAAAGCCCCACCAGCCGCATGTCGAGGGTGGCGTGCCACCTGTGCTCAGGGCCAACAGCGACTGAGTGACAGGTGCCAGTCCCAGCAGGCGCCTCCCTGCAGAGCTGTGGGTGGAAGGCCGGAGCTGCGGGCCCTGGGCTCTGGAACCGGCAGGCCCAGCTGGCCAGAGCTCGGCCACCACTGGCCAGGGAGGGAGGGAGGAAAGGCTCCGGGGGACGCAGAGCCGCCACAGTGTCCTCTCCAGGTGCCCACCCCATGGCCCAACTCAGTCCACATGCTGCCAGCACCCGGTGCCAGGAGCTGGGACCCGGGCCCCCCAACACACCCGAGACAACAGCCACCTGCTCAGAGAAGTCTCGGGGTGCGAGGCCCACCTGGACCTCACGACCATGCCTATATGCTGTGGCCGCCGCCCGGGGGTCCCTGGCAGCTCTAGCTCATCCTGCCCGGCCCTTAGTCAGTTCCCCCTGAAGATCCGGTCACGGGGACTTCCCTGGTGGAAGACTCCATGCTCCCAATGCAGGGGGCCCAGTTTTGATCACTGGTTGGGGAACTAGATCCCGCATGCATGCCACAGCTAAGAGTTCTCATGCCACAACCAAGAGTTCGCATGCCACAACCAAGAGTTCGCATGCCGCAACTAAGAGTTCGCATGCCACAACTAAGGAGCCCGGGGGCTGCAACTAAGGAGCCCACGTGCTGCAACTAAGGAGCCCGCAAGCCGCAACTGAGACCCAGCGCAACCAAATAAATATCTATTAAAAAAAAACCTTCAACAGCTGCCCACCAGGGAGAAGAGCAAGGCTCCCCTCAAGCAAGACCGTGTGAGACCCCGTGATGGGCCTCGTTCTAGCCACGCACCTGCACAGGTGCAGAGGGCACCTACCGCCACACCCCCTCCCAGCGAGGACGCCGAGTGGCCCCAGGTCCTGGCTGCACTCAGACCACAGGTTCGTGTCTGTGGGTCCCCTGGCCCCCGCTGTCCCCCACAACGCGACCAGCCCAACCTTGCACGAGGACAGCCGTGGCACGGCGGCCCAGGACCGGCACGCCACACCACTGTTCACGTCGCCCACGCATCGGGCCCTGCCCCTCCCGAACGCCACCCCAACTCCCTGCACAGAAACCCAAACTCACGTTTTCCAGGAAGGGCCCCAGCGCCCCCAGCGCCCCACCTGCTCCTGGCCTGCTGCTCCCGTCTGTGCCTGCTGGGAGCCAGCTCCCCGAGGGCGGGGTCTGCCAGCAGCCTCACACCCAGCCCCAGCACAGGCCCAGCCCACATTTTTCCCCCCGAATGAACCAAATGAACTCAGCCCCAATCCACAGTCCCGGTTCTGTCAAGTGTCCCCCTCAGGTCCTCTGCATCCCCTGTCCTAACTCCAAGAATGGGGGCCCCTGGGGGTACAACCCAGGGGAGGGGTCCTGCCCCTGGGGGCCTGGCAGGGGCCAGACAGCACAGCAGGGCCGGGAGCCTGCAGGACGATCTCTGGGCATGCTCAGTGGCATCACCAGTTGCCCGGCCGAGACTAACTGGAGGAGAGGAAGGAGGAGAGCAGCCCCATCCCTGCAACAGAGGGAGAAAGCCACCGTCTCGCCTGCACGGTCGGCCAAGATCTAGGACCGCAGACTGGGAGGAATTAAGTCTGAGCCCAGGCAGCCACTCCTCAAATGTGGGAGAGAAGAGGGGCAGGGAAAGAGCCTGGAGGGCAGGAAGGACGGTGCTGGTCCGACATCATACCAGTGGGACTCAAGGTGTGCAGCATCCGTGACCCCCGGGACAAGTGGCCGCGATCTAGCAAGAGAACACTAGTGTCAGAAGCGGGGGTTCAGGGCTGCCGCCCGGCCATCCCTAACTCTAGAATGTGGGCAGTGAAGCCAGGAACCCCAGGACCACAGGAGGCCCAGGCGAGAGCACTGCCGGGGATCTGGGCTCCTGGAAACACAGCCCGGAAATCCAACACGGCCCGGAGCTGTGTCAACAGGTCCAAGATCAAAGAGGCACGGCGACCTTCTGCTGGGGGACAGAGAAAGTGCAAACCCCTCCTGCAGCCAAGGAAGGCAACTGCACGCTCCCCTCACCCCCGCTCATCCGTTCGTTCAGTGGTACATCTATCACCCCACCTCCTGCTGGACGAGTGAAGGAGCTGAGGCACAGAGAGGTCAAGCAGCTTCGCTGAGGTCACACAGCCAGTAACTGTCAAACCTCAACAGGCTCAGGTCTTCGGGCTTCACGTCCGTCCGTCTCTCCGTGGTCCACGGTCACCGCCACCCAGGGAAGTAAGCGAATGTGAGAGCACGGGGGGAGCTCTCCTGGGCCAGCCATGGGCCTTCCAGAGACACCGCAGCAGCGGGCGCCAGCACGGACAGGGGCCAGGAGGGAGGACAACAGGGCGGACCTCGGGACTCATCCCTTCATCTGACCTCCACACCGTGGCCGCTAAGTCATCAGGTCCAGCGTCCCCTGCCCAGGTGACTCCAGGCGCAGACACTGGTCCCCTGGGCCAGCCCCCCTCTTGTCCCACGTGCCAGGTCCTAGTGCAGCCCTTCCTGAAGCCTAACGCTCAGGAGTCGGGGAGACTGGTATGAGTCCCAGTCCCGCCCAACCGTGCCGTGCAGCCCAGCTGCCCGGCCTGGGACAGAAAGGCCCCCACCCACCTGTCGAGGCTCAGCAGAGAGGACCAATGGGGCAGAGACGGGGCGACCCGCCTCCGTGGGGGGTCTGACCTTTCAGCTCTAGGCCAACTGAGGTAAGCAAACCTCCTTGGCAGGCGCTGGGATCAGATCAGGAAACAAGAGGCCCAGCCCTGAGGGCCAAGCTCCGGAGACCCCACCACAAGACAGGGAGGTCCCTGCTCGGCCGCAGAGGGACTGCCAGCCAGCCCAATACCGTGAATAAAGACAAGGGCACAGACTGCACTCCCCAGTTTGACGTGTGTCGCCCCCACTGACCCTCCCACAGTCTGGGAGTCAGGGGACACTCTCCTTCCACAGCAGGGAAACCTGAGGCTCGGGAGGTACGGGGACCGAAACCCCACCACGCTCTCCAGCTCGGTCCTGGCGGGACCCGCCTCCCAGCGCTGCCGGGACAGCCTGTCAACCCGGGTAAAGCCCCCCGTAGGGAGAGCAGTGACCACGGCAGGGCACAGCGCCTCGCAGGTGTCCCGGCCTTCCCCCCAACAGTGCTGCAGGCGGGGAGCCGAGGTTGTGCTCGCTCTGGAGCGCCCCCAAGCCCACTCACGAGGCCTCGGGAGGGCGGCAGCTGCGAGCTGTGCCCCTAAGTCCCTGTCTGTCCACGCGTCACAGCAGAGAGCCACCGGCAGTGGCAACGGGCCCCGGAGCAGGGAGCCTCACGTCCAGGCAGGATGTGAGGATGTCCTAAGTCAGGGCGCCCGGTCACCCCCATTCCACCTGCTTGAGGGAACTGCATTCAGTTAGCCAATCAAAGACACCCAGCAAACATCTCAGGTCCACAGGGCTCTGTGCTGGGCCGTGGGGTGGCAGGGCCTGCCCCGGAGGGGGGATGTGGTGGGGAAAACGAGGGGGAGACACCTTGGTAGTGACCGGCCAGGCGCCCCACGCCCGGGCCAAGGGCAGAGACCGCGGCCACCCGGGAGCAGGGGGCCGGGGCGCATTGGCACAAACTCCCCAGCCAGCAAGCCTGCGGCCCGGGGCCCGGTTCTGAGAGCAGCTGGAGTTCCGCCAAAAAATAACCCCGCACGCGGGTGCCCCCAAAACCCGTGGAGACGCCCCAATCCCGTCCACGGACACTGGGCTGACAGGTCCCGCGGCTCACTGACCTGATGGGAGAGGAGCGCCCTATGGGGACCAGAGATGGCCGTTCCCCCTGAGCGCAGCCCAGCTCCGCACACCCGGCCTGGCCCCGGCCCAGACCAGACCCGCCCACCCAGGGCTGGACTTTGCCCCCAAGGCCCTCCAAGGCAGAGGAGGAACAAACGGGCTCCGTCCCTCCTGCCAGGGGTCCCCACTCGGCTCCGTCTGCAGCTGCTCTAAACTCCCAGCCCAGGAGTAGCAGTGACTGCGACCTGTTCTCGGGCCACACGGAGAAGGGCTCCACCACAAAAATCAGAAAGTGAAACCTTTTGTGGTTAAACATCCGAGGCTCTCAGGCAGTGACCAGCGCAGCTCAGCCGAAGCCGGGAAGCATCTGTGCACACGGAGTCCGGAGCCCAGGGACACGCCTGGCGAGGCCGTGCTCAGGCCCAAGGGGAGGGAGATTCCCACTGGCCTGGCGCGCAGGACACCAAGGGAGAGGGGCTCTGACAGCAAGTCTGGGCTCCTGCACCTCCAGGGATGGCGCCCACCCTTTCAGCGACACAAAATTTCACCTAACTTTTAAGCCCCTAAGACTCATCCTGGGGTGGGCCACGAGGGGTGGCCCGGGGCCCCAGGCGCTTCCAGCTATCGGGGTCTGCGGGGGACAGGCAGGGCCACCGCCAGGAGCCACGGCCACGTTCCACTCACGCCTCTAAGCAGGGCAGGCGCACCCTTCCCGCCGGGGCCACCACACCCCAGGCCGGATTCCGGCCCTTTCTACCGCCCTCGGGGCCACAGCAGGCTGGACAGGAAGCCTGCGGAACTGACCGCCCTGCTTTATTTAGAAATCCCAGAGCCGCTCAGCTCCCGGAACGGCACTTCCTGCGGTAGGCCTCGGTTCTCAAGGGGAAACCTGTCCTAAGGAACGGACGAGGGGCCTCCTCGGTGGTTCTCCACTGAGTGGCAGAAACACGGGGGCAGGGGGCGGCACCTGCACCAGGAGGGATCATGGGAGGCAGAAGCCGGCGGGCCTGCCCAGGACCCCCACCAGAGCTCCTAACTGGGCCTGGGGGTCCTCTTCCGTAAAGTGCGAGAGCGATGCAGAGCCGTGGGGACCCCGGTGTATCCCCTGCAGGGACGCTCGCTATCCCCATTCCCCACCACAGACGACTGTCAGTGAGGATGCGGCCTGGAGTAACAGGACCAGCAAAACCGAACACACCTCTCACACGTGTTCGTAGACGTGTTGCGTGCTGACGGCACACACATATGTGGCTTTGGACCGTAGTAACAAAAGCATTCACCTTCTAAGCACCCACAAAACATCTGACAAAACAACCTAACACTGATCACATACCACCTCTGCAACACACATTTTACACTGTGTACTGACACGGGGCAGGGGTGATTCTGATAACACACATGGGGGTGATTCTGCCCCCGGGGGACACTGGGCCACGCCTGGGGATGTCTATGGTTCTCATGGCTGGGGTGCTCCCGGCATGGCGTGGGTGGGGCAGGGATGCTGCTCGGCACCCCCTGGCCCCCAGCACGTCCCCTGGACCTCCGCATGGCATTCACAGCCATCCTCCTGGTGTCATAAACCTTCACCTTGGACCCACAAGCTCTCATCTTCCTATCTGCCCCCATGCCTAGGACTTAACAGCTTCCCAGGAGGATGCAGACTCCCTGTCCTGCAAGCCAGCAGGGCGAGGGGTGGGACCTCAGACCCAGGTGCTCCTGCAGCCAACAGCCCGCACCCATGGGTGGGCGCTGGACACATCCAGATCCCCTGCAAGGCTCCTCAGCCCCGGCCCAGGGAGACTAGAGACACACAGCAAGGCTGCAGGAGCACAGGCCACCGACCCGTACCCTTGAACCCCACGTCAATCTGGAGCCTGGGTGCGCACAAGGCAGGCAGCAGGGGCGTGCAGAGGTTCATGCAACCCCCAGCCCCCAGGCAAGGCTGACTGTCTGGTAACATTAACATGCTGGTAACTTCTCAACCCCCCTCTGAAAATAAAGTCTACCTCTGTTGGCGAAAGGCAGCCAGGGCCATGCTGTCCTCCCAGGTGCCACTGGGACCCCACTGCAAGTTTCCTCCAAACTTTACCGTTACTCTCTGCCTGTCTTTTCTGCAAAGATGGCCCATTTTATAGCCTTTAGGTAAAGTGGAACGTTTGGGAAAAAAGACAGGGAAGGTATTTTAATCAAAGGGAGGACCCAGAGGGTCCCCACAGGTGGGAGAAGCGAGGCAGTCCCTCCAAGACCCACGGCCTCCAGCGACTCACCGCCTCCGACCCTACACCGTCCTGCGGGTGGACCCCTCGGTGGCAGACCCCTCCTCCACCAGGGGCCCATCACAGCAGCATTTCCAACCTTCCCCGCAGTGCAGGAATGCAGCAGAGCTCCGGAGAAGGCAAGGCAAGGGCTTCGCTTGTGTAAACGACCTTCTTGCCTTTGACTGCGGAGGTAAGTCCTCCAACCACCCTTATTTGGGGTGACAACAGCTTGTCGACTGCTGGGCCGACTGGCTCCGTGCAACAGGTGCGCAGTGGGGGAGACGGAGACTTGGACAGGAATCCTCTCCAGGAGGGGGAAGAGGACCCAGGAGACCCGGCTCCCACTAGGACGTAAGAAGAGGGGCCGGATGGAGACAGTTGCTCCGTCAGGGCTCCACCCGCCCCGGCCCCAAGAAGAGAGGAAAGGTTGTCTTCTCCCCCACGGATTGCACTCCACTGGGGAGGGACATGGGTTTTCCGACTGGCCTCAGGGAACGGGGGCTGGAGGGGGACAGGCCCAGCCTGCAGGGAACAGGGCTCCACCTGGTGGGAAAAGCAGAGAAGGGATGCCAGGAGGCAAGGGGTGCGTCTTGTGGATTACAGCCCAAAGGTCTGGCCCTGAAGAGATGCTGCGGGCAGCGAGGGGGCACACCTGCTGGGGGCAGGGATGGAGGGCCAGCCCTGTGCAGGGAGGAGGCTTGTCTCCTGAGAAGGGGCAGAGGGCAGACCCTCGAGGGTTCTGGGGCCCGAACGGGACGGCAGAAGCAGAAGCTGGCCCTGCAGGGATCAGGGGCTGGGCAGCAGAGGCACGGACTGATCCCAAAGGGTCCTGGGAACCCCGCCTGGACAGCACAGACAGGGGCTGATCCTGAAGGAAACTGGGGCCTGATGTGGACAGTTGAGGCAGGCGCTGACCCTGCAGGGACTGGTGACCTGCCACGGACAGCACAGGCGCGGGCAGATACCGAGGGTCTGGGGTGCTGATGTGGACAACAGAGGCAGGGCCTGGCCCCTCTGATGTCAGGGACTCAACCTAGACAGCACAGGTTGCAGAGATCGGGTGGCCCAGAGGTGGACAGCACAGGTAGGCAAGGGCTGACCCCGCCGGGGGTCGAGCCCGCTCTGGACAGCACGCAGGGCCGTGGCCAGCACGCAGGGCCGCCCCGCCCGCCCGCCCGCCACGCGCACCGCCGGCCCGAACCCCGCAGGCCCGGCCCCACTCACCGAGCAGCAGTAGCTTGAGCTCGCGCCGGGCGTCGCGCTTGTCCCGCCGCAGCTGTTTCTCGATCTCGGCGTTGATCCGCTTGGACTCCTTCACCTCATCGCTCAGGCAACACGCCATCATGGACTCCAGAGTCATCGTCCCGGCCCCGGCCCCGGCCCCGGCCGCCCGCCGGCCGCCCCCGCCCCCCGGCCGGCCCGGCCCTGGCCCCGAGCCGCCCCGGCCGCGCCCGCCCGGCCCTCGGCGCTCGGCCCCTGGGCCGGCGGTCCGCCTCGGCCGCCTGCGAGCACCGGTCCCGTTCAGCCGCTGGTCCCTCCCGGCCACCCTCCACCCGCGCCGCCACAACCGCCGCCGCCGCCGCCGCCGCCAACCGCAGCCGCCGCGACCGAGCGACAGCGCCTCACAACCTAACCAGCGCGCGGACAGCGCCGACGGGCGGGCGGCGCGGCCAATGGGAGTGGGCGGCGGCCCGCGCGCCCGCCGCGGGGGCGGGACTAGCGGTCGGGTTGGGCGGGGCGTCGCGCGGGCGGGGCGGGGAGGGGCGAGGCGGGCGCGCCCGCGGGTTTGGTTGCGCCGACGTGGGAAGGGGGACGCGCAGCCGGGAGCCGGGCGGGGCCGCCCGGGATTATGGGAATGTGGAGGACTCGTCAGGCTGGCTCGGCTGAGCTCGGCTCCGCTCGGCCCCGCTCGGCTCCGCTCGGCCCCGCTCGGCCCTGCTCGGCCCCGCTCGGCCCGGCGGCTCTCAGGGCCCCGGAGCGAGAAGCTCGGACCCGCAGTTGCGGTCACGAGGCTGAGCGACCCCAGGCCCAACGCGAGGCACTGGGGTACCAGCCCTCACGGCCTCCTGGGGCGCCCTGGAATTACCTGACCGGAAACGAACCTTCCTCTCCTCCGTTCTTGGACAAACGTTAATGGAACGCCTTCTGTATACCAGGCCTGGGCTTAGCATTAATGCAGAGCCTGCTATATGCCACGTATGGGACGAGCGTTAATGGAGTACCTGCTGTATATCAGGCATGGACTAGCCATTAATGTAGTGCGTGCAGTATACCGGGCATGGACCAGCTTTTAATGTAGTGCCTACTGTGTAACCAAGCATTAATGCAGTACTTGGTATATACTGGGCAGGAAACAAACATTAGTGGAATGCCTACTGTAAACTGGGCATGGACCAGGCATTAATGCAGTGCCTGCTATAATTCCAGGCAGGGAACAAGCATTAATGAAGCACCTACTATAAACCAAGTACTGCCGGGTTGATATGGGAGCATAGCCACACCCATTCATTTAAGGAGCTTGGCTACTTTCACCCTGCACCGGCAGACCTGCATAGTTGCAACAGCCCTAAAATATTTACCATCTGGCCTCTTCCAAAAGGAGACCTAGGAGGAGACCTAAACACAGGAAGCGCCATGTGTTTTGAATGATGGAAAAAGGAAAAAGCCTGAAATGGAGACCCATTTCACAGATGAGGAAACTGAGGTGCCCTTATGCACAGTTCCCTGATGATGGCACTCCTCCCAGCCATGACCTGGCCACAACACCCACGCCCTCTCCACCTGGCCCTGCCCAGTTCCCATCACAAACCTTCCAAGCTGCACCTTGACACGCTGTGCTCACTTGTCTTGAGATAAGGGGAGAAGGGAGGGTCAAAGTCTCCATTTATTAGTTGATCGGGACTGAGGAAAGTTTGGTTTCTTGAGACACTCATCTTGGGGGCTTCATCCCCACCCCAACTGGACACGCAGCTGGAGCAGGGGCTGCTGGGGTCCCCCCACCAATAGAGGAAAGCTCCACTTGAACAAAGAACCCACAACCAGGGAACCTGAACAAAAACATTGGTCTTGGCTCCAATGTCCCCTCCTCCAGGGGAGGTGGTCAGGCCAGGTGTTCCCTGAGCACCCCTTCTGATGACACCTACACTCCACCCCGGCACCACCCTGCTGGACTTCCCCAGGCCCTTTTCATGGGCTGAAATCATCTGCTTTCTTCCCTTACTGTCCTGTTCCCTCCCCACCATATTGTAGGGTATCTATGTCCTGATCACTGCTGCATCTAGACCCCAGCCTGGTACACAGTAAGTGCTCAGACACGCTGGCACCTGGGACCTGGGACCCTTTGCTGCAGTGCTTGCACCTGGAAAAACGTCTCCTCGGGCAACAAAATACAAAGAAACCATAAGGGGACTAAAAATAACTGTGTGCATGCGCAGTTGGGGCAAATTATGGACAACAAGATACAAAAAGACCAAAAAACACATGGGCTTCTCATTGCGGTGGCTTCTCTTGTTGCGGAGCATGGGCTCTAAGCGCTTGGGCTTCAGTAGTTGCAGTGCACGGGCTCAGTAGTTGTGGCTTGCGGGCTCTAGAGAGCAGGCTCGGTAGTTGTGGCGCACGGGCTTAGTTGCTCTGCGGCATGTGGGGTCTTCCCGGACCAGGGCTCGAACCTGTGTCCCCTGCGTTGGCAGGTGGGTTCTTAACCACTGGACCACCAGGGAAGTCCCACCTGTCACTTCAGAAGACCCGGAAGCAAAAGCAGGGTGTCAGGAGCAAATGCAGGATACTGTGCATGCCCACTGCACACTACACCACCAAAGGGGTGGGCACACCACCTAAGTCACCTCTCTGGCCCAACGGCTGGACACACCCCTACCCTCACCTCATATAAGGAACCAGCTCGTTCCCCCCTGTCCCACCAAGGGAGTGAACAAGCAAGGGAACCTGATGCTTGTTCTCACTCCCACCTGCTGCAGCAGGGGCCCTGAGTTTCTTGTCTGGCCTCATCAATTTCTATTCATTAAGGAAGCCAAGGACGCTGGTCAGTAACAAATAAGTATTGAAGGGAAGAATGGATGAGCTCTTTGTTGTTTGTTTTCCATCTCACCCAACAGACTGTGAACTTCAGGAGGGCAGTGACTGCGTGTGTCTCAGTCACCCTGGGGTCCACAACGTCCAGCACAGAGCCTCAGGCCTCTTCCCTTCTCCAGCAAAACGGTGCACCAGTGCCGGCCTGGATAGTGATGAGTGGAATCGCCCACCCACATGTGTGAGTGCCACGTGCTCCGGGATTGCCCATCTTGCTCTTTGCAGTGTCCCCACAGCCTAAAATAGCCCCTGACATACAGTAGGTGCTTGATACATGTTTGTGAAACCAATGAAGAAACACAGCTCTCCTGGGTGCGTCTTCTCTCGCTCTGGAGGAAAAAAATAATTGCGCTTTCTTCCCTTCTCTGCACCTATTCCTTGCCACCTCTGGCCTCCTCCTCACTCGGGACTTAAACCTCAGGATGGAACCTTCCTTTTGCTGCTTACTCTGGTGTAGACTGTCGGCGGGTGACTTAACTTCTCTGCGCCAGTTTCCCTGTCTGCAAAGTGGGCAGACTATTTGTTGTTTTTCAGAGAGCTTGTTGTCAGTAGCCAAGTGGAAGGTTCTTGTCACATACACAGTAGAAGCTTAATGTTTGCTGAAATATTCAAATACTAGGGAACTGTAGGATGGCCCCCCAGTGAGCCCCGCTTCCTGGTATTCATGGTCTTGTGTAATTCTCTGCCTTGCCTAGGATGTGTGTTGAATTTAGTGATTCACTTCTAACAGAATACAGAGGAATAGACTTCAGACATTTGGCTACAAAATGCCTTTTACTTCCATCGTGGGCTCTCCCTCACTCGCTCTTACAGCAAGCTCTTTACCCACGTCTAGACCATCCTATTCTGCTGGAGAAGCACATGTGCAGGAGAACTGAGGCCTCCTGCCAACAGCCGCAGGAGGGAACCGGTTTGGAAGCGGCTCCTCCAGCCCCACTGCATAGCTTGATTGCAAGCTCATGAGAGACCCCGAGTCAGAACCATCCAGCTACACCACTCTCAAATTTCTGGCCCTCCCAAACTGTGTGAGACCATGAATGTTTATTGTTTTAAGGCAGCAAGTTTGGGGGTGTTTCGTTATGTAGAAATTAACAACAACACATGTACCCAAGAGAAACAAAAGCACAGGTGTACATAAGACCCATACACATGGGACTTCCCTGGTGGTCCAGTGGTTAGGACTCCGCGCTTCCACTGCAGGGGGCTCCGGTTTGATCCCTGGTCAGGGAACTAAGATCCCACGTGCCGTGTGGTGCGACCAAAACAAACAAACAAACAAACCAGCAAAAAAGACCTGTACACACATGGTGTAGCAGCTTTATTGATAAGATCTCCAAACTGGAAACAACCCAAATGTCCACCAACAAACTGAGTGGATAAACAAAATGGGGTCCATCCATTCTCTGGAATATGATTCAGCCATAAAAAAAGAAAAACACACAACATGAATGAATCTTAAATGCCTTATGCTGAGTGAAAGGCACTAGACACAAAAGAGAATGTACTGTATGATTCCATTTATATATAATTCTGGAAAACACCCACTATGGAAACCTATAGTGACCGAAAATAGATTGCTGGTTGCCTGGGGCTGTAGGGGCCGGGTGGGGAGGGGCCCAAGGAAACTTTCTGGGGTGACGGAAACATTGCGGAATCTTGTTCACTATCTTGATTGTGCCCGTGATTGGGGTAGACATATGACAAAACTCATCAAAACGTACATTTTAAACACGTGCAGTTTGTGGCATGTCAATTACACCTTCATAAAGCTGTCAAAATAAGAAGTGTCCAAGGAGGTGGTACTTGTAAAGTATATAGTAGGTGCTTAATAAGTGCTTTAATGCTTCAGAGGACACTGAAATGGAGCAGAATCCACAGGGGGTGGCTTGTCATTCTCAGCCATTCACTAAGTGCTCTCCTTGTGTCGCAGGTGGGTGGGGACCAGGTGGGTAAGATGGGGAACGGAGGCCCACGGAGAGATGGTGAACTGGTCCCAGGGCCCAGCTGGTGGCTAATTACTGACCTTGGCTTCTCCACCCAGAGGCCCAGAGAGACAAAGTCCACGGCTGCACTCCTTCATGGTTGGAAGGCCCCGGCCTCCTGTCCCCATGGCCTCCTCCCCTCCTCCATCCTTGGATATTGGCCTCCCATGCCCTGAAGGATTCTATTTTATGAGCGGGTCCGGGAACCAGGGAACAAGGCCATTTCCTGGCACAGAGCTGAGAACATGAGCAAAAGTGAGTGGGGCCCAGGCTGGGGGCACGCAAGGTGGAGGGGCACCTGAGACCAGAGCACCAGCCCTGGAACCCCGGAATCGGGGGCAGATTCCACTGTGTTCAAGTCCCTGTCCTTCTCCAGGCGTCAGAGCTGAAAATAGGGCGATCATCACCCATGTCACGTGGACACTCGGTGTCGGAGGAACCAGAAAGGGGTCACATCCTTAACCCGACTTAACGCCCCAGCCTGCAATCCCAGAGGGTATTTATTTGTTTTCTTCTCTTTTAAATTTTTCTTTTTTGGATGCACTGTGCTGCATGGGAGATCTTAGTTCCCCAACCAGGGATTGAACCTGAGCCCCCTGCAGTGGAAGCTCAGAGTCTTAACCACTGGACAGCAAGGGAAATCCCTCTTTTAAATTTTCAAAGACAGGGACTTCCCTGGTGGTCCTGTGGCTAAGACTCCGCTCTCCCAATGCCTCCCAATGCAGGGGGCCTGGGTTCAATCCCTTCCCTAGGGAAGTAGATCCCACATGCCACAACTAAGACCTGACACAGCCAACTAAATATTAAAAAAAAAAAATTTCAAAGACAGTGATCAGGATGAGGGGTCTGGGTCTGTCTGGATGACAGTTTTGTAGACCTGAAGACACACAATGAATGTTTACTGCACAACTCCATAAATATTAGCTTTTATTCTTTACCAAAAAACACATACAGGTGACCAATAAAATAAGCACATTAGGAAAAAGCCCAGGAAAACCTCAGTGAGATGCCGCCCACCAGAATGGCTAAGACCACACTAAGTGCTGACGAGAAGCAGGGCAACTGGGACCCTCATCCACTACAGCTGGTGGGAATGCAAAATGGGCAACCTCTGCGGAAAATAGTGTGGCGGGTTCTCAGAGTTTTTAAAATCATACACCTGCCACAGGATCTAGCCATTCCATTCCTAAGTATTTACTCAACAGAAATGAAAACATACATCCATACAAAGATTTGCACACGGATGCTCACAGCAGTCTCATTTTAAGCTAGTAGGTCAGAATCAGACTGTCTGGTCCTCATCCCATACACACTGCCCTGCAGGCTGTGTGACTTTCAGAAAGTGGCCATCCCTCTCTGAGCTTCCGTTTCTTCATCTGTTAAAATGGGGGTGATGATGAGAATTTCCAGGCACCACTAAGCACATGAAAATATGCTCGGCACATAATAGGCACCCAACAGTTGGTTTGTGTGAATTAAAAAAAAAAAGATGTTCAATATCATTAGTCATCAGGAAAATGCAAATCAAAACCCACAGTGAGATACTATTTTACATCCATCATGATGGCTATCATAAAAAAGACATAATAACAAGTGTGGGCTAGGATGTGGAGAAACTGGAACCCTCATGCATGGCTGGTAGGAATGTAAAATGGTGTAGCCACAGTGGAAAACAATTTAGCAGTTCCTCAAAAAGGTAAACACAGAGTTACCATTTCACTAGCAATTCCACTCCTAGAGACCTATCCAAAAGAATTGAAAACAGGTGTTCAAACAAAATCTCTTTTTTAATAAATAAATAAATAAATTTATTTTTGGCTGCGTTGGGTCTTCGTTGCTGCGCGCGGGCTTTCTCTAGTTGCGGCGAGGGGGGGCTACTCTTCGTTGTGGTGCGTGGGCTTCTCATTGCAGTGGCTTCTCTTGTTGTGGAGCACGGGCTCTAGGCATGCGGGCTTCAGTAGTTGTGGCACCCGGGCTTAGCTGCTCCAAGGCATGTGGGATCTTCCTGGATCTGGGCTCAAACATGTGTCCCCTGCGTTGGCAGGCAGATACTTAACCACTGCGCCACCAGGGAAGTCCCTCGAACAAAATCTTGTACGTGAATATTCACAACAATATTATTCACAATTGCCCCCCCAAAAATGCAAACAACCCAAATGTCCATCAACAGATGAACAGATACACAAAATGTAGTCCATCTACACACTGGAATATTATTTGGCCATGAAAAGGGGTGAAGCACTGACACTCACTACAACGTGGACGGACCCTGAGAACACGATGCTCAGTGAGAGAAGTCAGACACAGAAGGACACACAGTGTGTGATTCCATTGATGGGAAACATCCAGAACAGGCAAATCCACAGACACAGAGAATGGATTCATGGTTACCAGGGGCCGGGGAGGGGGTGGGGGTGACTGCTCATGGGGATGGAGTTTCTTTTTTGGGTGATGGAATGCTCTGGAATTAGATGGTGGTGGCAGCACAATATACTGAAAACCATGGAATTGTACACCTTAAAATGGTAAATTTATGATTTGTGAACTATATCTCAAAAAATGTGTCAATGATAAAAAAAACAATAACAATTCCCACATGGCCTGGCACACAGAAGGCATTCAATAAACATTCAGGATTATCATTATAATAGGCTCAATGGACACAATAGAACCAGTTTTTTAATCAACATTTATTGAGCACCTACTGTGTGTCATGGTTCTGGGCATGGGGATACAGCAATGAAAACGCAGACACAAATTCCTGCCCTCATGGAGCCAATGTTCTAGGTAAGGGTAGACAGATAATAAACAAATATAAATAAATAAAATATACTGGGTCTTAGGAGTAAATGCTTAAGAGAAGGGAAAAAAAGCACAGTAGGGGGTTTGGGAAGGGAGTGGAATTTTACGTACCAGGATTAGGGAAGGACCCTCTGCAAAAGTGAGCAAGGCACCCATATATCTACCGGCAGCAGGGACAGTGTATGCAAAGGACCTGGGGCAGGACCTGTGCTTGGCATTTTGAAGGGATAGGGAGTAGGCCCGTGTGGCTGGAACAGATTGAGCGAAGGGAAGAGAGGGAGGAGGAGGGAGGAGGAGAGGGCAGGGAGGGGACGGGGCAAGTCGTGCAGGACCTCGAGGGCCGCGGGGAGGACTTGGGCTTTTACCCCAGGGAGGTGGGAGCCCAGGAGAGCAGCAAGCAGGGGCGGGGCGGGGCCTGACTCGGGTGCTCACGCGCGCCCTCTGGTGGCTGCTTCGGGGAGGACAGACTGTAGGGGTCGAGGATGGGAGTCTGGGGTTCAAGATGTGGGTGACTGTGCTGGCCCCGGGTAAGCGATGATGAGGGATAGACCCAGATGGAGGTAGAGCTGAAGTGCTGTCTAGTGTCCTAAGCGCAGGAGGGCTGTGACGTGCTCACGGAGAAAGTACGTGTGTAAGATGAGCTTCGTTCAGACGTGAGTTACAGCCCTGCGGGCTGTGAGCTCAGTGTTAACGAATCAACGACTTTTATTAAATAAGGTGTCTTCAAGCAGAAACACATCACACAAGTTTATGTGTTGACCGGTTGACAAAAGTGCCGTGACCAGAGCTCGCAGGAGCCTGACCCTGCGTGTCCCCAGGAGCAGCGGTGCAGTGTTTAGTAATTCAGTGTTTGCAGCAACTTTAGAGCACAGAACTTTTGTAAATAACAAAAAGGGACTCTACATCCACCGTGCCTCACTCTAGATCACAACCCAAAACAACTGTTCAATACGCTTCCCCCACCATATACAGTAAAATCAAAACTGCCCTTTTGGATTGCTCATCGCGGAGCAATCGGTGCCACAAGGCATGCCTTTAGGAAATGTCCCCGCCCCTCATTTCTTAGAGGGAAACTGAGGCTCAGGGGAGCGGAGCTGGGTCAGAGTCCCTTCCCAGCCAGCCTGTTGGCACAAGAAGCTTCTGACCTGTGTGGCTGCAAAGGCTTTCGATTCTGAGTTTTATTTGAAACTCTTCTCATCTCGGTTCCCTTATTGCCCCCTTATCTGTGACCAGCAAAAAAAGTTGTCAAGGCTCCCGGGCAGGCAGGGCCGAGAGCAGATAACAGCGGACACATGGGCAGTGTGAGCCGACAGCCTGCCTTGTACCCACAGGAGAGAGGAATAGCTAACAATTTCTGAGTGTTATCTTCCTGCCAGGCTCCATTCTCAACAGTTATGTGTCTGACCACATTTATGCAGGAAGGGGGTATGATTCTCTGATTTTCCCTCTTAAGATAAAGGCTAGAAGCCATCCCAGGACGGTGGGCACAGCCAGTGGGCACAGAGCAAACCAGGTCTGGACTAACCAGGTTTGTTTTGTTTTGTTTTGTTTTGGGGGTGAGCCACGGCTTGTGGGATCTTAGTTTCCCGACCAGGGATCGAACCCGAGCCCTCAGCAGTGAAAGCTCTGAGTCCTAACCACTGGACCACCAGGGAATTCCCAACCAGGTTTAGCAAATAAAAACACAGGATGTGCAGACAAGTGGCAATTTCAGATAAGCAACAAATAAGGTTTTACTATAAGAAGGTCCTATGCACATTGAACTGGGAATCCAGTAGTTTCTGGGAGCCCTAAGCTCAGGCAATGTCTTTGCTCTTCTCCCATCCCCGGCAATCCCAGCCCTGACTACGTGGGATGGTACTGTCTGTGTTCAGCTCTGTTTTCCGCACCCAACCAGCCTTGGGTTTTGTTTTGTTTTGTTTTACATTTTTTACTTAATTTTTCTTAGTTGTGGTAAAATAAACATAATGTAAAACTCACCTGCAATCATTTTTAAGTGCACAGCTTGCTGGCATTAAGCACATTCACATTGTTGGGCAACCACCCCCACCATCATCTCCAGAACTTTCCCATCTCCCCAAATTGAAGCTCTGTCCCCATGAAACACTGACTCCCCAGCCCCTCCCCCAGCCCCAGGCCCCCACCATCTACTTCCTGTCTCTGTGGATGTGACTCCTCTGGGGACCTCCTGTGAGTGGAATCAGAGAGTATTTGTCCGTCTGTGTCTGGATTCTCTCACTGAGCACCATGTCCTCAAGGATCATCCATGTTGTAGCGAGTGTCAGAATTTCCTTCCTTTCTAAGTCTGCATAATATTCCAGTGTGTGGATGGACCACGTTGTGTTTATCCATCATCTGTCAATGGACACTTAGGTTGTTTCCACCTTTTGGTTATTGTGAATCATGCTGCTATGAACACAAGTGTACAAATATCTGTTTGAGTCCCTGCTTTCAATTATCCTGGGCATGCACCTAGGAGTGGAATTGCTGGGTCATGTGGTGATTCTATGTTTGAACTTTTTTTTTTTTTTTTTGTGGTACGCGGGCCTCTCACTGCTGCGGCCCCTCCCGTTGCGGAGCACAGGCTCCGGACGCGCAGGCCCAGCGGCCATGGCTCACGGGCCCAGCCGCTCCGCGGCACGCGGAATCCTCCCAGAGCGGGGCATGAACCCGTGTCCCCTGCATCGGCAGGCGGACTCTCAACCACTGTGCCACCAGGGAAGCCCTATGTCTGACCTTTTGAGGAACTGCCAGACTGTTTTCCACAGGGGCTGCACCATTTTCCATTCCCACCATCCGAGCATGATGGTTCTGATTTCTCCCCATCCTCGCCAACACTGGTTACTTTCTAGGTTTTCTGTTTGTTTGTTTTTTGTTTTTTTTTCATAGATGTCCTAATGAGTGTGAAGTGGTATCTCCCTGTGGTTTTGATTGGCATTTCCCTGATGACAAATAATGTCAAACATCTTTTCAAGCGCTTCTTGGCCATTTGTGTATCTTCTTTGTAGAAAAGTCTACTCAAGTCCTTTGCCCATGTCTTCATTGGATTAGTTTGACCTGCTCTTGAACTTCATATATGTGCAGCCGGGCCACTAGCTCTCCATGCCTAGCCTCCATCCACGTTGTGTCTGCAAAACGTGTCAAGGTCATGACAGTAGCCATTGACCATTTTCCATGCTGTGACCCCAGCATAAAGCTATCTTGCTTGAGGTCAACAGGCTTCAGGGTTAGGGTTTCTGGTTTGGGTCCTTCCCAGCCTGGACTCTGAGTCATTGGTTTTGGCCATCTGCAGGTCGAGAAATCAATTTAGTGGGTCATGACCCACATTTTTATTTTCAGCGATACAGAATAGGAAATACAATGCTTCATGCTGGGCAACAGCAACTGTTATCTTGGGCAACTTTTATTGGGATGATGTCTGAATTTAAATGTGTGTCCTGAGCATGTGTGTATAAATTTTTTAATTAATTAATTAATTTAGTTTTACTGGGTGAAGATGTCATGGTCAAAAAAGTTTGAAACCCCCCTCCCCCTTTATAGACTGAGTCTTTTTTGTGTGTGTGTGAGTCTTTTTTTTTTAATGTCCTTTTCTTACTTTTTTTTTTTTTTTTTTGGTCACACCACACAGCTTGCAGTATGTTCCCACACCAGGATTGAACCTGGGCCACGGCAGTGAAAGCCCAGAATCCTAACCACTATGCCACCGGGGAACTCCTTAGACTGCATCTTATTTCATAATTTAAATATTGATGTGTGTGATGAGTTGATTCACTGGAATGGTGATTCCCAACTGGGGGTAATGTTGCCCCACCAAGAGACGGTCAGCAAGTTGGTGACATTTCTGCTTGTCATGACTTGGGGGGGGGGGGTGATTCTGCCCCCAGGGGACACCGGGAGATGTCAGGGGACTTCTATGCTTGTCACACTGTGGGGGGCTTTCGGCATCAACTGGATAGGGGCTGCTCAACACCCCACAGTGCCCAGGCCGGCTCCGCACAGAGCATGACCTGCACCAGTGTCCAAGCGCAGAGGGGGTTAACTGGACCCGACTGTCTGGTGTGCAGCTCCGTGTCCAGCCCAGAGCCTGGCCCGCGGTGGGCGCTCCCCAAGGATGTGCAAGCGGAGGGGATGAGGGCTCCTTGCTCAGCCTCCCTCCCGGGGTGCAGGTCCTGGGACACGCTGCCCCCATGTGGACGGTCGTGGAACCGCGGCCTCCGCTCCCCTGTGCAGGGAGTGGAGCCAGCGCTGCCAGCCTGGCCTGACCCCAGGGAGGGTCTCGACGGGGCGCTGCCCACCAGCACTTTCCGCCAGGATGGCAGTATTCTAACTCGGTGCTGTCCAACATCCTCGCCGCCTGTGTCCACTGAGCCCCTGAGAGGACATGCGTCTTTCATTTCATCTCATTTCCATCAATATCAGTGTAATAATATAACGGTGTGGCTCCCATAGCTCTAGTCCAGGGTACCCTCCTCTGCTCCCCCCGCACTGTGGACATTTGGGCTGAGCTGTGCATTGTAAAATGTGAACAGCAGTCCTGGCTGGGGCAGGGCCAGAGATTTTGCATTCCTCCAAGCTTCCAGAGGAAGCCGGTCTGGGGACAGGTTTGAGATCCATTGCCCTACCCCAGGGTCGCCCCAGCACTGCTGACATGGGGCCGGCTCATCCTCTGGGGGACCGTCATGGGCTCTGTGGGGTGTGGAGCAGCCTCCCTGGCCCCCACCCACTCGATGCCAGGAGCCCCCCCAGTATGAGAACTACAAATATCCCCAGACATCTCCCAGTGTCCCCTGGGGGCATGGTCACCCAAGTTGAGACCCCCGGGGTTAGGGATTCCACGGACCCCCAGGAGACTGGGTTCCATGACCGTCTGACCTCTGAGGTCCTGGATGCTGCACACATTTAAATACACAACTGAGAGGGAGGGAGGGGAGGTGACTCAGACACTGGGGACCCCCCTGGTTTACACTGCCTGACCATCGGGGATTTATCCTGGCATGTTATGTGAGCAGGGATCAGACACAAATTTTCCCAAAATAATTAACACGGGGTCTCCCCCCCATTACATTTGGGGCCAGATCATTCTCTGGGGGTCCATCTTGGGCTCTGTGGGAAGTGGAGCAGCCTCCCTGGCCCCCACCCACTCAATGCCAGGATCCCCCCATTCGTGACAACCACAGATGTCCCCAGACATCACCTGGTGTCCCCTGGGGGCAGAATCACCCCTGGCTGAAAACCACTGCTCTAGAACTTTCGAGACCATGCTCTCCATAGAATACCCTGCTGTGGTGAGCAATAATGGGCACCTTCACTGTCCAGTGTGATGGTCACCAGTCCCAGTGACTAATGAGCCCCTGAGATGTGGCCTGTGCAGCCTAGGAACTCAATTTTTAAATTTCCTTTCATTCAGTTAATTTACATTTAATGCAAATAGGCAGGGGAGCTCTGCAGTAACCCAGGTGGACAACCCAACTGGTAGAGAAAGCAGCCACTCATCCGCTCATCCCTGGACAGGAGGGGTCCCGGTGTGTGTGTGTGTCCGTGGGCACTGTATGTCTCCACGTTGGTGGATGTATTTGAATTTATGAACTTTTAAAAAAATTATTGTATATCAAGCTTTCATTGGCACCAGACCCTGTTCTGAGCACTTTACTGTCATTGACTCAAGCACTTTACAAAGGTAGGTACTGACGTTATGCTCATTGTATAGAAGAAGAAACTGAGGTTCAGAGAAGACAGCTGCCCATGTGCTCTTTTTAAATTTTTAAAAAATTTTTAATTAAAAAAAATTTTTTAGGGAACTCCCTGGCAGTCCAGTGGTTAGGACTCCACGCTTCCACTGCAGGGGGCACGGCTTCAATCCCTGGTCAGGGAACTACGATCCCGCATGCCGCATGGTGTGGCAAGAAAGAAAGGAAGGAAGGAAGGAAGGAAGGAAGGAAGGAAGGAAGGAAGAGAGAGAGAGAGAGAGAAAGAGAGAGAGAGAGAGAGAGAGAGAGAAAGAGAGAGAGAGAGAAAGAAAGAAAGAAAGAAAGAAAGAAAATAATTTTTTTTACCAAGTGCTCTTACTCTGTGCTAATGCCCAGCTAAGGGACCCTCACATCTCATTTCATTCCATCCTCACAACTTTCTGGAACTGTTAGGACTCCTGTTTGCGATGAGGAGATGGAGGTGCAGACAGAGGATGTGCCTTGGTCCCAGTCACTCAGCAAGTAGAAGGCCGGAGTGAGGATTTGAACTCACCTCTGTCTATTAACCAGGAGGCTACACTTCCTCCCAGGACTGGCTTGGGGTGGGGGTGGGGATGGGGAAGTTTAGGGACATACAGGCACAGGCAGGACTCAGAACTGGCCAGACTGGAGTTGGAATCTCATCTCTGTCATTCCTGTCTGTGCGACCTTAGGGGTGTGTCTTGCCCTCTCTGAGCCTCTGGGTCTCCTCAGCTATAGCTACTTCCTCCTGGGATTATTCTGGGGATTAAATCACATAACTCATTGCCTTAGTCTACTTGGGCTGCCATAACATAACACCATAGACTGATTGATTTAAACAACTGAAATTTATTTTCTCACCATTCTGGAGACTGGAAGTCTAAGACCAAGGTGCCAGCAGGGTCAGTGTCTGGTGAGAGCTCTCTCCTTAGGTGGCAGAGAGCCGCCTCTTGCTGTGTCCTCACATAGCAGAGAGATAGTTCTGGCCTCTTCCTCGTCTTATAAGGACACTAATCCCACCATGAGGGCCCCACCCTCATGACCTCATCTAACCCTAACCTCCTCCCAAAGGCCCCACCTCCTAATACTAGCCCACAGAGGATCAGGGCTTTAGCACAAGTTTGTTGTAGGGAAGACACCATTTATTCCATAGCACTCATGCAAAACACTAAAAGTTTTGCCCACATTCAGTAGCATGTTGGGAAATATTTGCTTGTGGTCTTAGGATGGCGATTGAGGTTTAAATCCTAGCTCTTCCTTTCATAGGCTGTGTGTTCCTGAGTCCATTTCTCAAATTCCCTGGGCCTCAGTTTCCTCAGCTGTAAAATGGGAGTGATCATCATGCCCACCTCAAGGGCTCGGAGCAGTGCTGGGGATATGAAAGAGCTTAGTAGACTCTGGCCTCTTACAACGAAGAGGATATTTATTTTGTTGGGGTGGGGGGTAGGTGGAGGGATCTAGGCACCAGGGAGCAAGGGGAGAGGTGCAGGTCCTGTGGGGTCTGCACTATGCCCTCCCTTACTACATAGATGGGAAAGCAGAGGCCCAGAGAGGGACAGAGAGTTGTCCAGAGCCACACAGCCCACCAGCTGCAAAGCTGCAGCTAGCACTTGGCCCTTAGGTATCTCAGAGGAGCCAGTGGGGGCCTCTGAAGGGCAGGCCAGGTGGGCAGCCACGCCTCCCTGCTCCCCACAGTCCCCAGATGTCCCCAGAGACACGCCTGCTGGGGGTGGCCTCCTAATCACGCCTCCTAATTACAACACTTAATTACCACGCAGCCCCAGGGAAAGGCTGGGAACACTTTTATTTATTTATTTATTTATTTATTTATTTATGGCTGCGTTGGGTCTTCATTGCTGCGGGCTTTCTCTAGTTGCGGCGAGTGGGAGCTACTCTTCTCACTGGGTGGCTTCTCTTGTTGCGGAGCACAGGCTCTAGGCACACAGGCTTCAGTAGTTGTGGCTCACGGGCTCTAGAGCACAGGCTCTGTAGTTGTGGCTCATAGGCTTAGTTGCTCCGCGGCATGTGGGATCTTCCCGGACCAGGGCTCGAACCCGTCTGTTTCCCCTTCATTGGCAGACGGATTCTTAACCACTGCGCCACCAGGGAAGTCCCCTGGGAACACTTTTTAAAGGCCTTTAAACACCCCAACAGTGGCTCCCGGCCCTGCCAATGCCAGGCTCCCAAGGGTGCAGCCAGAAACTCCGGGGAGAAGGAAAAGCACAAAAACAAAACACACTTATTGTCAAGCTCAGCCCTGGGGGGCAGTGACAAGGCCTAGAGGGCTGGGTTCCCAGCCCCTGCCAGGCTGGTGACCTCCAGATGGGCCACACTGTCTCTGAGCCTCTCTTGTCCCCATTTGCAAAATGGGTTACTAGTAAATAAATGCGTAAAGAAGACTTAGACTGGTTCCCAGCATGCAGGAAGTCTGTGCCATCCGCAGCATCATTACTATTGTTTGTTGCTGTGGCCAGGTTCAATCTGTGGTTGGGGGAACTAAGATCCTGCGCATGTGCAGGGCCAAAAAAAAAAAAGTTACAGGCAATAATAAGCCCTGGCAAAGATGTAGGGAGATCTGAACCCTCCTCCAGAGCTGTTGGGAATGGAAAATGGGGCAGCCACAGTGGAAATCAGTTTGGTGGTTTCTCTAAAAGTTAAACCTGGAGTTTCCATCTGATGCAGCAATTCCACTCCTCGGTACCTACCTAAGAGAAATGAACATACGTGTCCACATGAAAATCTGTACACAGCAGCACTACTCACAATAGCCCAAAAGTAGAAACACCCCAAACGTTCATCAACAGATGAATAGATGAACAAAAGGTAGTCCCTCCACACGCGGGCACATCACTCAGCCATGAAAAGGAGAGAAGCACTGACACTCGCTACCACGTGGATGGACCCTTGAGAACATGATGCTCAGTGAGAGAAGTCAGACACAGAAGGACCCAGTGTGTGATTCCATTGGTGGAAAACGTCCAGAACAGGCAAATCCACAGAGACAGAGTGGATTCCTGGTTGTCAGGGGCTGGGGGAGCGGGAGGGGGTGATTGCTCATGGGGACGGGGCTTCTTTAAAGCATGTTGAATGAAATAAGACAGACACGGAAGGACAAATACTGTCTGATCCCACTCATAGGAGGTCCTAGAGGAGTCAAAACCATAGAGACAGAAAATAGTTGGTGGGGGCCAGGGGCTGGGGGAGGGGCTGGGGAGTGTTTAATGGGGAAAGAGTTTCAGTTTGTGAAGATGAGAAAGTTCTGGAGATGGATGGTGGCGATGGCTGCATGACAGCGTGAGTGCACCTACTGCCACTGAACTGTGCACTTAAAAACAGGTAAGATGGTTAATTTTGTTTAGCCATTCCTCTGTTGATGGAGATTTGTTTCCACTCTTGGCTATTGTGAATAATGGTGCTATGGACATTGGTGTACAAATATCTGTTTGAATCCTTGCTTTTTATTTTTATTTTATTTTTGGCTGCATTGAGTCTTTGCTGCTGCGCGCGGTCTTTCTCTAGTTGTGGCGAGCGGGGGCTACTCTTCATTGCAGTGCACCAGCTTCTCATTGTGGTGGCTTCTCTTGTTGTGGAGCACGGGCTCTGGGTGCACGGGCTTCAGTAGTTGTGGCACGCAGTCTCAGTAGTTGTGGCGCACAGAGCTTAGCTGTTCCGCGGCATGTGGGATCTTCCCGGACCAGGGCTCGAACCCATGTCCCCTGCACTGGCAGGTGGATTCTTAACCACTGCGCCACCAGGGAAGTCCCCGAATCCTTGCTTTTAAAATTCTTTTGGGTATATACCTAGGAGTGGAATTGCGGGGTCACTCTCCTGCCATGGTCCCCATTTTTTAGAGAAGGTTTCCACTTTATGGAGAAGGAAAATCAAGGCTTGGAGGTTGCACAGAAGTTGCACAGCAAAGGATCTGAACCCCAGTCTGCATCTTCCCCTCTGGTTCATCCCACTCCTCCCCCATTCACTTCCCTGGCGGTCCAGTGGTTAGGACTTGGCACTTCCACTGCAGGGTGTGTGGGTTCAATCCCTGGTCGGGGAACTAAAATCCCTCATTGACCTCATTACTGGTTTAGGAAGGGTGGGGGACGAGGAGCAGCTGCCACAGGGCTGGGAGGAGGGAGTCAAGTAAAGCTGGTGATGCAAGTGAAGGGCTGGATCCTGTTTTTATTTAAAATTCTGAAATTTTATTCATCATGGAAATTTTTTCATTACTTTTGATTTGTTCAAATATTGCCTTATGCAAATCAAAACCACATTGAGATACAACTTCACACCCACTAGAATGGGTATTTTATATATATATATATATATTTTTTTTTTAAGGACAATTTCAATTATTGGCAAGGATGTGGAGAAATTGGAACCCTTGTGCACTGCGACTGGGAATGTAAAATGGTACAGCTGCTGTGGAATATAGTTTGGTGATTCCTCGAAAATTAAACATAGGATTACCCTATGACCCAGCAATTCCATTTCTGGGTCTACACCCAAGGGAAATAAAATAATACATTCACATAAAAACCTATATAGGAATGGTCACAGCAGCATTATTCACAATGGTCAAAAAGTGGAAACAACCCAAGTGTCCATCAACAGACAAATGAATGAATACACAAAATGTGGTCCATCCTTACAATGGAACATTAGCCACAAAAAGGAATGAATCACTGACATACAATACAATGTGCATGGGCCTTGAAAACATGATACTCAGTGAGAGAAGCCAGACACGAAAGGTCACATAGTATATGATTCATTTATATGAAATGTCTAGAACAGGCAAATCCACAGAAAGTGTACTAGTCGTTTCAAGGGGCAGGGTGGGGGGATGCTAATGGGGATGGGGCTTCTTATGGGGGTGATGGAATGGTTTCTTTTCCTTATAAATTTTATTTATTTATTTATTGGCTGCACCGCACAGTTTGTGGGATTTTAGTTCCCCAACCAGGGATCGAACCCGGGCCCCCAGCAGTGGAATCTCAGAGTCCTAACCACTGGACCGCCAGGGAATTCCCGATGGAATGTTTTGGAACTGGATAGACATGATGGTTGCACGCCATTGTGAATGTATTAAATGTCTCTCATAGTAAATTGTATGTGTATTTTACCACAATTCAAAAATCGATTGCACTAAAATAGTATTTATCTTGTTGACTGAGATTTTGATCTTAAATTTTACACCTGAAGAAAGTGCCTTACTAGAAAGTACACTCATCCTAGTCCCAGCCCTGCCAGAATTAAATAGGAAAGTCACAATACAGCCTCACTGAGAAGGTGACATTTAAGTCAAGACTGGAAGGAGACAAAGGAATTAGCCAAACTGGGTTGTGGGGATGAGCTTTCCAGGCAGAGGGAACAGTGAGTGCAAAGGCCCTGGGGCAGGACCGGGCCTGGTGTATTGGAGAAACAGCCAGGAGGCCCCTGTGTCTGGAGCAGAGTGAGCAAGGGGGAGAGAGGGAGGAGGGGAGGGCAGGGAGGGGATGGGGCAGGTCTTGCAGGGCCTTGGGGAGGACTTGGGTTTTTACCCCGAGAGAGGTGGGACCCTGGCAGGCTGTGGGTAGAGGAGGGGCAGGACCTGAGTCAAGTATTTAAAGCCTGTCTGCTCTGCAAGGGGAAGGATTTTTGTCCTCCTTAATCACTGCTATAAACCTCCACTTAGAGCCATGCTTGGCACACAGTAGGTGCAATAAATGTTTACTGAGGGAATGAATGAATAACAGCTCCCTTTGGGGAGGGGGGCACTAGGGTACAGAGCAGTAAACTCATACTGCCCTGGGGTCACCTAGCCAGGTTATGGCAGCCAAGGGCTCAAACCCAGGCCCGGACAGCTGAGGCCCCAGCTCCACCAGGCCTATCACAGGGAGGTCCCTGTGCACACGGCAGCCACCTGTTTCCTCCCCCGCCTCTGATTAATGGCCCTGCAGCCCCATCCATCATGCGCCAGCCAGCGCCTGGCTCTGCCCTGGAGGCACGGGGCCCAGCGCTCATTTGTAAGCAGGCTGCGAGGCTGGTCTCAGGCTATTGGATACATGAGACAGATCCCCGCCCCAACTTGGCCCCAGATGTGGCCCTAAGAACCCCAGGGAGAGGAAAGATCAGGATGTGGACCCAAGGAGTAGGTGATGGGTAGGAGCTGGGGGGTGTGGGATGGCAGCTTCCCAGACAGGAAGGTCTTCAAAAGCTCCAGTTTCCCCCAAATTAATTATACGATGAAGACTATTCCCTCCTGGGCTGCAGGCTGCTGCCCTGCCTTTCCCTGACTTGCTGGCATTCTGCTCTTTCTACCCGCAAAAGCTCCTCCACACAGCAGGGCCCGGCCCAGCCTGCACCTCTCCTGAGCCTTAGTTTGGGGGTCCCCCCTGGTCTCCTGACCTCCCACCTCATCTGCATCCATTCCCACTATCAGTAAGCATTTTCTACCACTTGTCCTGGTGGTCTCTCTCTGCTGCTCTAAGCCAGGGCTTCTCAGCTGGGGGCAATTCTGCCCTGAGGGACACTTGGGACTGAGGGTACTCCTGGGATCTAGTGAGTGGGGGCCAGGGATGCTTCTCAATACCCCACAGTGCCCAGGACGCCCCCCCACCAGAGAATGATTCGGGCCAGAATGTCGAGAGTACAGACTGACAAACCCTGCTCTAAACTCTTCCATGGCTCCCTAGTGCCCTCCAGGTACAAGCCCAACTCCTCAGTGCAGAATGCAGGTCCTGCATCATCTGGGGTCCTGGCCCTCTCCAGCCAGTGTTCCCACCATGACTTGCCTTCACACCCCACCTGGAGGGGCAGGACTGCATAGTGATCAAGGGCCCAAGGACCTGCGTTAACATCATGATGCTGCCACCCACCAGCTATGTGATTTTGGCCAAGTCTCTCAACCTCTCGGTGCCTTAATTTCCCCATATTTCAAATGGGCATAATGGTAGTACTCAGGGTTAAAATGCTAAAGCAGAGACTGGTTCATGGTAAAAACTCAAACAGGTAGGAGGGTGTGGAGAAAATGGAACCCTCTTACACTGTTGGTGGGAATGTAAACTGGTATGAACACTATGAGGGTTCCTTAAAAAACTAAAAATAGAGCTACCATATGACCCGGCAATCCCACTCCTAGGCATATACCTGGAGAAAACCATAATTTGAAAAGAAACATGCACCCCAATGTTCACAGCAGCACTATTTACAATAGCCAGGACATGGAAACCTAAATGTCCATCAACAGAGGAATGAATAAAGAAGATGTGGTACACATATACAATGAAATACTACTCAGCCATAAAAAAGAACAAAATAATGCCATTTGCAGCAACATGGATGGACCTAGAGATTGTTATACTGAGTGAGGTAAATCAGACAGAAAAAGACAAATATCTATGATATCGCTTACATGTGGAATCTAAAAAAAAGGGTACAAATGAACTTATTTACAAAACAGAAGTAGAGGGCCTCCCTGGTGGCGCAGTGGTTGAGAGTCCGCCTGCCGATGCAGGGGATACGGGTTTGTGCCCCGGTCTGGGAGGATCCCATATGCCGCGGAGCGGCTGGGCCCGTGAGCCATGGCTGCTGAGCCTGTGCGTCCGGAGCCTGTGCTCCGCGGCGGGAGAGGCCACAACAGTGAGAGGCCCGCGTACCACAAAACAAAAAAAAAAAAACAAAAAAAAAAACAGAAGTAGAGTCACAGATGTAAAAAACAAACTTATGGTTACCGGGGGGTAAGGGGTGGGGAGGGATAAGTTGGGAGATTGGGATTGACATATACACGCTACTATATACAAAATAGATAACTAATAAGGACCTACTATATAGCACAGTGAACTCTATACTCTGTAATGGCCTATATGGGAAAAGAATCTAAAAAAAGAGTGATGTATATATATAACTGATTCACTTTGCTGTACACCTAAAAACTTAAACAGGGACTTCCCTGGTGGCGCACCACCAATGCAGGGGACATGGGTTCGAGCCCTGGTCCAGGACGATCGCACATGCCACAGAGCAGCTAAGCCCGTGTGCCACAACTACTGAAGTGCACGTGCCTATAGAGCCCATGCTCCGCAACAAGAGAAGCCACCACAGCGAGAAGCCCGCGCACCGCAACGAAGAGTAGCCCCCGCTCACCACGAGAAAGCTGGCGCACAGCAATGAAGACCCAACGCAACCAAAAATAAATTAATTCATTAAATAGGTGGGTCGGTTTATTCATAGTCTGGGTCACACTTCCAGGCTTCTCTACTACATGGTGAAAGGCCTGCCCTAACCCCACTGTACTGGAGATGTCTGTGTCCATCTCTGCCCACCCAAGTCTAGGGTCTGCTAAAATGGTCACCAAGAGCTCTAATACTTGGAGCTGCCTGCCTAGATGCAGAGGGCCTCCCAGGAGAAACGGTGTCTGGTCCCTGTGTAGGAACAGGGCTGGTTTCTTGGGCCTCTGACTCGTGCAGTCTTACAGGACCCTGCACTTGAAGGAAGGGCCCTGCTCTGAGTTTAAAACTCTGTTGTCACCATCCTGAAATTCCTGATCCTTTCTGAACCTGAGGCCCTGCGTTTTCATTTGGCCCTGGGCCCTGAAAATTCTATAGCCTGTTCCACTCAGGGACCCCAATACGATTTGTGAGGTCTGCATATTCTGGAACCATTCAGAATAGTAAACTTTCTATAACTTTTTTTTTTTGGCTGCACCACACAGCTTGTGGGATCTTAGTTCCCCGACCAGGGATCCAACCCATGTCCCCAGCAGTGGAAGCAATGAGTCCTAACCACTGGACCACCAGGGAATTCCCCAGGAATAGTAAACTTTCTAAAAGTTTGCACTTTTTCTCTTAGGGCATTGGGACTAGGGAGACCCTGCATCCTCCTAACTCGTCTCTGGCCCCACTGGATGCTGTTTTATTTATTTGTTTGTTTATTTATTTAGGCCATGCCCTGTGGCATGTGGGACCTTAGTTCCCTGACCAGGGATTGAACCCGGCCCCCTACAATGGAAGCCTGGCATCTTAACCACTGGACCGCCAGGGAAGTCCAAGATGCTGTCTTATTTAATGTGTTATCTTGCTCGTGATGAATTTTTGGCATTAATTTTTATTTTAAAAAATATCGTGTTCCGGGCTTTCACTACCATGGCCTGGGTTCAATCCCTGGTCAGGGAACTGAGATCCCGCAAGCCGCACTGGGTGGCCACAGGAAAAAGAAAAAAAAAATACGGTGTTAAAGTACTGTTTTATCTTGAAGGGCTTTTTGGGTGGAAGGGGCTTCAGTTTTGTTTGCTTACTCATGTCAACCTAGTCCTAACCCTTCCTCTGCCCAGGACAGGTGACCAGAGTCCTAACTCCAGATGGGAAAACCCAAGGCCCATCCAGGAGGCAAGGTGCATAGTTGATGGTGAGAGTGGTAATTAAGAGCTTGTCTATTTAGCACTTGCTGGGGGTTCACGTGTATTATTTCAGCAGCTTCTTCGAGGCCTGAGTTAGTCCTGTCCCTCCTCTGCCCACAGCCCTCCAGGGCTCCGACCTCACTGAGTAAAAGCCTAAGTCCTTGCCACAGACCCCAAGGCCCTGCACCATCTGTCCGGTCCCATCACCAGCTACTGAATTTGCAGGGCCCTTGTTCAAAAATTGCAAAACAAAACTGTGAGGCCCCTTGTTCAAAAATTATTAGGAATTTCCAGACCAAAACGGCAGATCATTAACCCAAGCGCAGGCCCTTCTGGGAGCAGCGCCCCTGCGTGAATGCAGGAAGCTGCTGCCTCCCTGCCCCCATCTCCTCCCAAGCACCCCACCCCGTGCCAGCCACAGTGCTGCCTCAGGGCCTTTGCACTGGCGTTTCTCCCTACTTGTATAAGCCACCACCCCCACGGCCTACTGGCTCGCTCTCTCACGCTCTCTCACCTTCGGGTCCTCTTAGAGGCCAATCAGGCCCCCTCTGACCTCCCTCTGCGAAAAATCGCACCTTCCCAGCCCTCCCTCCTGCTTTGTTTTCTCCATAGCTGTTACCACCTTCTGACCTGCCAGGGTTTTGGTTCATGTGTTTGCCGTCTCATGTCATCTCCACCAGGGTCGGGACTTTGTACCCCTTCCCACCCCCACGTCCTGGAGCGGCCTGGAACACAGTAGGCGCTCCATAAATGTGTGTTGAAAGCATGGCTCGCAGGAAGTCGGTATCACCACCTCCTTTCTACAGAAGAGGAAACCAAGGCTCAGAGAACAGCCCGTGAGCCAAGATTACAGAGCATGTCCCTGGCACGCGTCCGGGTCGCGCCATGACTGCGCCGGCGGTTTCCATGGGGGCAGCCAGGCCCCCCGGCTCTGACACATGGGGAAACCGAGGCCCTGGCGGCTGCCAGGGCCACCCGGCCGGGAAGGGCCGCGGCGAGGCGGGGGCGCGCCGGACCCAAGGTCACTGCGCCGGCCGGCCCGGGGGAGGCGGATGGGTGGGGATCCGCGGGCCTCCCCGGGCGCGCGCCCCCCCCCCCTCGGCGGCGCGCACGGGGCCCGGGAAGCAGCAGCGGCAGCAGCGGCGGCAGCAGCAGGTGGAGCCGGAGCCTCCGCTCAGCCGAGGCCGCGGCCACTGCCGGCGTCGCCGCCATTAGACAATAGGAGCGGCGGCCGGGCGTGCGGGGAGGCGGGCGGCGGGGAGGGGCGGGGAGGGGCGCCGGGCGCGCAGGAAGCGGGGCCCGGGGCGCGCCGGGGCCGGGCGCGCGGGGAGGGGGCGCAGGAAGCGGGCGAGGCCGGGCGCGGGAGGCGGCGGCGGCGGCCCCGGGAGCTGCCGATCGGCGCCGGGACAAAGGCGCGGCCGCCCGGCGCCCCGAGCAGCCCGAGCCGGGGCGCACAGCCGGGGCGCAGCCCGCGCCCCCCGCCGCGACTGACATGATGTTTCCACAAAGCAGGCATTCGGTAAGCGGGGCCCGCCGGCCCGGCGCCCCCCCCATCCGGGCCCGGCAACCCCAGTTCCCGGCCGGGCCATCCCCCCAGCTCCGGGCCCTGCGTCCGCCCAGGTCCTGGCCCGGTCCCCCCAGTTCCCAGCCGGACCCTTCCATCCCCCAGATTCGGGCCCTGCGCCCCCCGCTCCGGATCCCAGCCGGACCTCCCCCACCCCCAGCTCGGCGTCTCCCCCCCACCTCCTAGGCCCAGTCCCCTCCAGCTCCGGGCCCAGCGCTACTCCCCACCCCCAGCTCCGGGGCTCCCTCCCATCCCCCGTAGCTCCCGGTCCCCCTCCCAGCTTCCGGGCCCAGAGCACCCCCCTAGCTCCCAAGCCAGGTCCCCTCCAGATCCCAGCTCAGATCCCCCCAGCCCCGACCCCAGCTCCTGGGCCCTGGGCCCCCCCCCCCCATCAAGCCAGCCTGGGCCTCGGCGGCCTTCTCCTCGGGCCTGGGGCGCCCCGGGAGCCCCACCAGGCACCTCTAACGCCGGGGCTGCTTTCGGGGCCTGGGAGTGGGGGAGACCGGAGGCGCACCCCTCCCGGAAGAGCTCGGCCCGGAGGAAGGGTGCTAGGCATCTGGGGTGGGCCCCCCCGGAAGATTTCGGGTGCTTAGAGAGGCCCCTCCCTCAAGGGGAGTTTGCAAGGAAGCCTCATCACCCCCTCCCACGCCGCCAGCTTGGGGAGGGACCCTCTAGGACACGTTCTCCCCCCTCCCAGAGGCAGTTGGGGCGCTCAGATGTGCACCCCCTCCCGGCGCTTTGGAGGCGCGGTAGAGGGCGCACCCTGCCCCCCACCAAGGGCGGGCCTTCAAACGCACCTCCACAGCCTGGGGGGGGCGGGGGACGAGAGCCTCCGGGCGCGCCCACCCCCTTCGGCTTCGGGCGGAGAGGCGGGGGCAGGAAGTGCGGGCGGGGGCCGCTCCGGGGGCTGTAAACACGGGCCCGGGAAGTGGGGCGTAGGGGGGGGACGCTGCAGCTGCGCCGGCCGCTGCCTCGGGGCAGCCGGGGAGAGAGGTGGGTGGCGGCCCCACCGGATCCTGACCCGGGCCGTCCCTCCCCACAGGGCTCTTCGCACCTCCCCCAGCAACTGAAATTCACCACCTCGGACTCCTGCGACCGCATCAAAGACGAGTTTCAGCTGCTGCAGGCTCAGTACCACAGGTGAGCTGGGGCTGGTGGTACCCGCCCCGGGAGAAGCTGGAGCCCCCTGCTCAGATGGCAAGACTGAAGCCTGCAGCGGGGGTTGTGGCCCCTGCTATATATCTAGGCTCCGGAAAAATAGAGGCGTTGAATGTCTTAGGTGGCAGGCACTGTTTTTAGCACTTTGCCGATGTGAAATTCATTTAGTCTTTAAGACAGTCCCATTTTGTAGATGAGAAAACTGAGGCACAAAAATTTCAATAATTTGCCCAAAGCCTCAGCTGTCTGGTGTCAGAGCCCCTCTCCCCACCCCCACCCCAATCTGCACCGGATAAAAGACCTCTCAACAGCTGGAGTTGGGGATGGGCCCTCCACCTCCCCACCTCCCACCCCCCACCAAAATCTGTAGCATGTTATCTCTCTCTGCCTAGTTTTGGAGAAAGGGTTCCTGCCAGCCCGCAGAAAGGTGATTCTCTTTCTAGAACTGAATCTAACGTTTCTAAAGGGCCTGCCAATGTGCCAGATCTAAAGAGAAAGGAACTATTATTGTCTTCATTTTACACTTAGAGAAACTTAAGCCCAGAGAGGATAGGAATGTCCTGGTGTTGCACAGCAAGGAAGTGGCAGAACTGAGATTTGTACCCAGTCTCTGGGTTGAAGAATGCAGATTCTCAAGGTTTTGCTACGGAGGGGGGCTTTGCCTAGGAATCAAAAGGGGGTCCATGGCCACGAATACCAGTGGGGTCTTGGGCCCTCTCTGGACCTTAGTTTACCCACACAAAAGTATTCTTTGAAGGATCCCGAGTTTTCTCCAAGAAGAAACTGGGAACAGTGATATATTTGTTCTTTGGGGGTACTTCCTACTCTCCCCATTTGCTGAAGATTGAACATACATCCTTTTGTTTAATCTTTCCTGCTGCCCTATCATTGTGCCCATTTCAAAGATGAGGAAACTGAGGCACAGTTGGTTGAAGGGCAGGCCTAGGAACTTTGTTCTGGTCCTGTGGTAGGGGCTTTGTCTGGCAGGCCTGGCCTTTCTGAGCTTCCCTGGGGTGTCTCCCCCACCCCGGCCTGGCCCATGCCCACGTCACAGTGAGCACTGGGGCTGATCCAATTCCAGAGACCGAGGGTCAGATTGCTGCCACAGCGCTCTGTGACCTCGGGTAGGCCACACCCCCTCTCTGAGCTTTTGAGTCTCCATCTGCTGAGCCTGGGCTTCCTGCTTTACACTGAGGGGTCCTACCATGTTGGGGGCTCACACAGTATCCACCAGTCCTTCAGGAAGGGCCAGAAATGCAGAGTTTGGAATGAAATTGCCTGATTGTGTTTTTAACGGTGGCAACAAATGCATATTTTTAAAGAAAATTGGAGAAACCAACTGTGGTTGTCCTCCCAACCGGGGTATACAAGTCGTGGTCAGTCTGGCAGAGTGAAACTCCAGTCTCCTGAGGTGACTACAAGAGCAACTAAGTCTTTATTGGGTACTTACTGAATACCAGCATTAAGAGTGTTTCTGGTCTTAATTCATTTCATCCTCACCACCTCACCCTCGGAGGTTGGAACTCAACAGACTTGGAGACCAAGACCCAGAGAGGTAGAGGGGTTTGCCCAGAGTCACACAGCATCAAAATAGCAGGGTTGAACTTTAGACCCAGTCTGTCTGGCTTGAGTTTGTGCTCTCAGCTCTTTACCTGTCACCCTGACACCCTCGTGAGGGGCCTTTGAGAAATACCCAAAGCTCATGCTTGCTGGGGGAGCTTGAGAGAGGCAGGGGAGGTCACCATCTCTGTTACCCAATGGTGGAAATTTATGCCCCCCCACTAGGGAAATCAGGACCCACAAGAGGGGCTTGGGTGCCTTTGAAGATTCCTTGGTAAATCCAATCCAGAGCCCTACCAGCCAACTCGGCTCTCACAGCCTCTCCGCAGTGTCTGTTTGTTCCTCCTTTGCTGGAGAGTTTTCCTCAGTGCTCAAGAGTGTGGCCTCTGAAGCCAGCTTCCTGGCTGTGTGACCTTGAGCCCGTTCACTCAACCTCTCTGGGCGTCCATTGCATCATCTGTAAAAACAGAGTGATGTTAACAGCCCTGACCTCTTTGGGTTTCAGGAGAGGTAAAAGTTTCTTTGAATCCCTGTCTGACCTACAGTCAGGGCATTTGCTCTGATTTTTGTTATTTTTATTATTATTTTCATTGCTTTCTCTGCCCCCAGATCTGCAAGGTTTGTTTCATAATCCCCATTTTCTAGCTAGGGCACCTGAGGCTCCCCCTGCCCCATCTTCTGCCTGTACCCCACCAAAGTTAGGGGCTCCCCTGCACAATGGGGGGGACCTCAGCCTAGCCCCCGCCCCTCCCCATGTTCTTCTTCAGTCTGAAACTCGAATGTGACAAGCTGGCCAGCGAGAAGTCGGAGATGCAACGTCATTACGTGATGGTAAGCCAGCCCTGGGGTCCAGTGGGCAGGGATGGGGGACCCCAGATCCCCCTCCAGCACCAGCAGCTGTTGCCCGAACCCTGGCCGCCACCTCTGGGATGCATGAGGAGTCAGGGTCAGTTCTCCATTCAGCCTGCCCCTGGGCCGGGCTGAGTCCGTCTTGCTGGCCTGGCTGCCGGCCCAGGCAGTGGCCGAGGTGCCAAACCACCGGGTTGCAGCCTGGGCCTGCCAGGTCCCCCGGCTGTCCTTGGCAGGAAAGGAGCCAATGGCTGGGAAAGCCAGGATCTGACTGAGGGAGCAGCCAGATCCCTCCCCACCCCCATGATCCAGGCATCCCAGGCTTAACCCTTCCTTGCCTGAGCCTGGGAAGAGGACTCTCTGACGTGGGTGGGAGGGAAGGGGTGGCACTGCGTTCTTGGGCCTGACATTTGAGACCCTGCCCGTGCACACTGCCAGAATCACTTGCTCGGTTTCCTACCCACCAGGTGGCAATTTCTGCATCAACCCCACCCCACCCCCACGCCCCACCGCACTACCTCGGTCCAGCCCAGAGCCCACTTCTCCCAGGCTGCGGGGGAAGCAGAGCCAGACACTGAACCTCTGGTCTCAGGGGGAGGGATGGGGCTGGGGCAGAGAGAGGGACCCGGGACTGGGGGACTCCATAAGTGGGTGCTCCCGGTTTGAGAAAGGCTGCACGGAGGATGGGGTATTGCAGCTGGCGTCTTGATGGATGAGTAGGAGCTTGCTGGGCAGAGAAGGGGAGACCACACAAAGGCCTGGGAACAAACTTGGCTCCCCCCCCCCACCCTCCCTGGGGTGACAGGGGCGCCATGGGATGGTTTAGAGCAAGGGAAGGGTTAGGGTCAGATCTGGGGCGTGAGGTGGGGGGGCGCTGCTGGCCCCAGAGCCAGACCCAGCAGGATTTGTTTATCCTCGATTATTTATACCCAGGAAGGCAAACTTCCCTGGAGTCCGGGGCCACCCGCAGACAAGACACATAAAGATAAAAGATTAGGAGCCTTGGAGAGAGAGAGAGAGAGAAAGAAAGAGTGTATGTGTGTGTGTGTCTGTGTGTGTGTCTGTGTTTGTGTGTCTCTGTGTGTGTGTGTGTGTGTGTGTGTTAGAGGTTGGGGGGTGATCATTATTCCAGAAACCAGGGCACCCACACCGCTGCTGGGGCCCTGAAGCTCCCCCAGCTTCCGCAGCAGCCCCACCAGGCACCTGGGCCCCAGCGCCTGGTGTGGGTGTCTCCCCACTTCCATCTCCATCTTTTTCGCCTGCCCTCCCCTCCCCATCTCTCCATTTCTCCCCTTCTCCCCCTCGTTGTCTCTCTCTCTGTCACTCCCCCCATCTCTTTGTCTCTGGAGCCCCCCCATCCTTCATCCGCCCCCATTTCTCTCTGTCTCCTCCCCCCCATGCAGTATTACGAGATGTCCTACGGCTTGAACATCGAGATGCACAAGCAGGTACGCCCCTTTCCCCCTCCTCCGCCCCACGCTTACTTCGGCACTCCCCCAGGCAGGTAGGAGCTTGCCCACCCCTTGGCTGAGCACCAAGTCTGCCCTGGTATCCTGTTACCTCCGAACCCACCCCCCTTCTTTCTTAGGCCTCCCTGACGGGTTTCTCTCCCTGAGGGGGAGGGGCAGAGACTTTCCGGGGACCTGCCACCCCCCCGCCCCACTGTCTCCCGTTTGCAAACAGCAGGGGAGGGGTGATGTGCCAACCCGCCCTGGAACCCCCAGATTGCCCCTTGCCCTCCAGCCTTGCTCTTGCCATCTGTGCCCTGATGAGGCTACTCTCAGGTATGTTGTAGAGCACTGATGCCAGCTGCCCCCACCCCTTTGCCCGTCTCTCCCACGGAGCACTCACTACCTATCAGGTGCTGGGCATCACCTTCCCAGGGCCACCGGGACCCCAAGCGGCTGGGCGTGGGTTTGTCCTGTGCTCTTAGCCTACAGGGCAGAGAGCCAGCCTCAGATTCCACCTTTGCTGCTGATTGGGTGCCCATGGGCCCGATGAGTTGACCTGACCCTGGGCCGAGCTGGCCTCTTCTTAGATTAGACAGAACCCCCAGGCCTCCCAGGGCTGGTCTGCGCCTGCCCCAGCTGCTGCCCAGGGCTGAAGCGTCTGTGTGTTGCAGGCTGAAATCGTCAAGAGGCTGAATGGCATCTGTGCCCAGGTCCTGCCCTACCTTTCCCAAGAGGTAAGTGGAGCCCCCAGCCTCCCGGGGCTGCGGGGAGGAGGCGGTAGATGGACCGTGAACTTTCCCCAGGCCCTCCCTCCTGCAGCCATCTGGGGCAGCAGCGTGCTGGGTGCCCCAGGGCACATACCTTCCCTCTCTGGACCTCCTAGCCACCAGCCAGTCTGTGCAGAAGAATCCCCAGGTTGGAGAAACCCCAGGGGTGTAGGGCAGTGGAAGGTGGGGCCTCACCCTGCTGTGGAATTCCCAGCCTGAGTGAGTCATTGCACTGTAAAAATGTCAGCTACGCCGAGAAGACTGCACCAAGAATTCTGTTTCCCTGTTTTGCTTCCGCCTTTCACCCCCTGAGATTCATCTGCGGGGCCCTGCTGACCGCTGTGTGGACGGGGGGCTCTCAGCACACATAGGCAGACATACAAACCAGGCACAGATACGCGCAGATGCAACACATAAACACACGGCACAGAGACACAAAGAGATGTACACGGACACACAGGAACCAGGTACCCAACTCTTCCTCTTTTGTTTCCTGGGGTTCTAAGACTCTTGGTGTGAGGCCCACTCTGTACACACACAAACACACACACGTCTGGGTCATGTAAGGCCCATCTGCTCTCTGCCAGATTTACTGTTGATAATTCATCATTTTCTCTTTAACCCCCACCCATATCTTGGGGTCCCTCAGGTGATGCCCAGGAACAATTCCAGGAGGACACCATGAAAGCCCCAAAGAAAGGGATTCTTAGGACCCTGAAGACCTAGCCTTGTGGTTTCCGTTCACAACAGGGGCTCTCTGATAGCCAAGGCAAAGAAGGAGCTTGGCAGATTCTAGCATCTGCTGGCCAGAGAGACAGACGTTCAGGGAGGGCTGGGGTACAGGGTGGGGGATTGCCCTGAACCCAGACTCACGCCCCAGCCCTGCCAGAACTCACTGGGCCTTCCCAGGCTGTGGAGGAAGAGGAGCTTGGGTTAGCAGATCTCAGATCTCTTGGACCAGCAGTCCTGGTCTGAGGTCTTAGAACCAGGACTTCCCTGTACTGTTGGCCAGGTTGTGCACTGCACTTCTGCTTCTTTGCACATGGCATTGGTCGTGGTTCAGGCTTTCTCAGACTCACCCAAAAGCTTTTTCCTAAGATTTTGGTACCAAGCCCTTTGGGTCTTCTCTGCATCTCTGTGTATCCCATTTTCCAGATGAAGAGACTGAGGCTGGATGAAAGGAATCAGCTGGAGAGGGGGGGGTTTTGGGAGGCGTGGGAAGCCGTGGAGAGGGAGGGCTCTAATAGTCCAGATGGGAGCTGGGCTTCTTCTGGGCTCTGAGCCACAAGCCCTAACAAGATCGGGGCGAATCCGTTGATTTCTCTCCACCCTGCCCCCATCCAGCACCAGCAGCAAGTCTTGGGAGCCATCGAGAGGGCTAAGCAGGTCACTGCTCCTGAGCTGAATTCCATCATCCGAGTATGTTTGGGGTCTTCGGGGGCAGCAGCGGGTGGGAGAAGGACAGGTGGGCCCAAGGGGGCTAACGCTCCCCTTCCTCTGCCCTGCAGCAGCAGCTCCAAGCCCACCAGCTGTCCCAGCTGCAGGCTCTGGCCCTGCCTCTGACCCCACTGCCTGTGGGGCTGCAGCCCCCTTCGCTGCCGGCGGTCAGTGCAGGCACCGGCCTCCTCTCGCTGTCGGCGCTGGGCTCCCAGGCCCACCTCTCCAAGGAGGACAAGAATGGGCATGACGGTGACACCCACCAGGAGGATGATGGCGAGAAATCGGATTAGTGGGCGGCTGGGATGGGGGCGGGGGGACCAAGGGGAGACAGACACGGAGAGAGAGAAAGATTCAGCGTAAGACACAGTATAGTTCGGGATTGGCTCAACTCTGGTAGTATTTATGGTAGCCGCCTGCTGGGGCCCTCGCCCTGCTTGTGTGCCACCCCCTGACTTGGCTCCTACCCCCGACTCCCAGCCTCCCTCCTCCTCCCCTGCAGCCTGAATGGGTCAATACCCACTCATACCACAGATGAGGCAAGCTGAGGCCTGGAGGCGCAAGTGGGAGGCCAGGTCCGAAGGGAGCAAGACCTCAAGAGGTCCAACACCCCCTGCACTTCCCCAATTCGCACACCTGTAACTGACAGTCTGCCCGCTGGCCCCCCCTTCCCCGGGGCACACCCTGGCCTCACACCCTGGCACTGCATGCAAACACAATGCTAGCTGCCCCTCCCAGCCCTGGGCGCCCCGCGTCTGCCCCTCCCACTCACTTACCCTCTGCTAGTTCCCGTCGCCCACGCCCACCTAGTTCTGTCCCCTCACCCATGAAAGAAAGGGGCCAGGGACAGCAAGCTTCGCCCAGGGAACAGGGTGGGGTGGGTGGCCCAGAATTCCCTTTCTCCCTTTCCCAAATAAAGATGAGGGTACTCAAGTTGTCTTGGTTTTTATTTTTTATTTTTCCTTTTTCCAGTATACTAGCTTGTCTTTTAAGAAAAGGGATATTAAAAAAAAAGACAAAAATGTTTAAAAAAAAAAAAGCAACACCCACACCTGTGTCTGTATATAGCCTTTTAGACTGTCAGCCTTTGTTGTGTTCAGTCGTTTGATCTCTACGGAGAGAAGTGAAAATGCTGTATCGAGGGTGGGCTTAGCTGTGCCTTTCAAATAAAGATGTGAGACGGTTGGTTGCCGTGTTCCTGCCTCTGTGTTGCGAGTTGCCCGCGGTGCCCCCCTTCCCGGGGGAGGAGAGGGCTTCCTTCAAGTCTGAGTCCCCCTCGTCTGTTACAGGACTGGATATTGAGAGTCCTAGCTGAGTCCGGCTTGTAAATGAAGTCTAGCTCCTGAACTTGGCACCTAGCCCAGAGAGGGCCAGCTGGAGGCTCTAGGTCACACAGCACAGCCTAGGTGCTTGAGGTCTAGCCAGCTGTTTTGACAGGTAGGCAAAGGGACTCAGAAGAGCTAAGGGGTCACTAGTTCCTGAGTCCAGGCCAGAGGGTTCCTAAATGACAGTCTTTACCCTTAGAGACAGCTGCTGATACTGGACAGTTACACTGCACACACAAAATGCTTTTTTCCCAGATCAGAGAACACAGACCCCCAGCTGGACCTGAATTCTCCAAGGACCACTTGGAGCCCACCCTCGCCCCCCTGCATCCAAGCTGGACTACCCCAGAAGGGGGAGCCAGCAGGAAAGGTGATTCCCAGCACACTTGGCATTTCAGTCAAGAGAACGTCAGGGACTTTCCTGGAGGTCCAGTGGTTAAGACTCTGAGCTCCCAATGCAGGGGGTGTGGGTTTGATCCCTGGTCGGGGAACTAGGATCCCACATGCCCCATGCTGTGGCCAAAAAATTTAATAATAAAAACTAAGAACTTCAGGCTCCCCACCCAAGATATGGGCCTGGTGGTGGGGAGGGGGGTGGAGAGTGGGGACAGTCATCTGGACTTTGTAAGATCTTCACAAGGGCTTCATGCCACAGAAATCCCACCCTCAAGGAGCTGGGAGCACGAGGGATCCAAGGAATTCTCACCTGTGCCCAATCCAGTGGGTTTTCATGGGGGCCAAGGGCACAGGAAGGGAAGGAGGGAGAGACAGAGGGGTGATCATGGACAGCCAACCTCCGGGTAAATGTCTCCTGTCCCTAAGGAGAGAAAGAGGAGGCAGAGAGGGGACAGGGGGACCCTCCTGCTGGGCCCCACCCCTCCCCCACTACAGCCAAATCACCTCCAAAAATGCCAGTGAGATGGGATCACTCCCTGTTTAATGTATATCCTTGTGCTGAAAACCAGAACTCATCTCTACTCCTCGCTTGGGGAGTGTAAATTGTTATATCTGCCTCAGAAGGCTGCTTAGCACCCAGTGATACCCCTGGATTTGAATGCTGGATCCACCCAACACACATGCCACAAGAATGTTTACAGCAGCTGTAATTAGTCCTCATTGCCCCAAACTGGAAACCACCAGCTGTCCATCAAAGGGCAGAAGGGTAAGTTGTGACATTAGCTGCCCGTGGAATACTACGCAGCCAGAAAAAGAACCAGACCTCACCGCACTTGACACCATACATCTTGCACACAGAACACTGAAGAAGCCGGGTGTGAAAAAGTCAATGCTGTGTGACTCCACTTATATAAAGAAAAAGACGGGCCCAAGGGACCTATAGCACCAGATATCATGGAGTTACCAAAGGAGACTTCTAAGGGTGATGGTAATTTGGGAGTTGATTACACGAGTGTGTTCACTTTGTGATAATTCATCGAATTGTTTGCTTACAATCAGGGCACTCTTCTGTGTGTTCTATTTCACAGTTTTTAAAAAGGATTTAAAGAATAGATCATCTTTGGCCTCCATGGTCCTTGGAATAAATTCTAGGCCCAGGAGACCCCGAGGGCCTGCTACCCAGCCCTCTAATCATTCCTTCCCAGCAGGCTGCAGCCAGGTTGAAACATCTGGCTGTTCCTTGCCTAGTGGCCTTTGCACATGCTGTTCCTTCTGCCTGGAACAGTGTTCTTCCCCCCCCTCCCCCTCCCCTGTTCTAATCCCCCAGGACTCCCAGAAGTCACTTTTCTGAAGGCCATCCCTGACCCTCCCCCCAAAGCAAGGTTCTGGGACACCCCCACCCCTGGAGGGGAACAGTGGTTGTTATTAATTTGTCACCTACTGATTCTGGGCATAGGGTCTCCAGAGTGGGTTTAAATCCTGGCTCTTCCTCTCACAGCAGGGTGATCTAAGCAAGTGGCTTCACCACTCTGGTTCTTGGTTTTCCCTCCCTATCTGTAAAATGGGTATAATCACAGACCCCACGGTTGTCATGAAGATCCTATTACTGACTCCGTGGAAAGTTCTTTAGCAGACCCTCACCCATTCATTCATTCATCTCTTTCATTCATTCATTTATTGCACCCCTACTCTGAGCCCTGGGGACACAGCAGGAAACAGGACACTTAAGTCCCCGCCCTGTGGCCGGCGGGAGGAAAATACAAAATGTGTCAGCAGGTGTCAGCAGGCAGAGGAGCTATGGCGAGTGAGGCGAGTGAAATCACTTGTCTGATCTGTTTCTGGGAAGCGGGTTCCGAGGATTAGCAGAAAGCCTGCAAGGGCTCACCAGCCGTCAGCTGATATTATTATTACTGATGTTGCTGGCAGATGAAGGGCGTTGGGGAGGGGGGCAAGCCCGACAGTCCCCCCCAGGGGTCTTCGAAGCAAAAGGGGGTCCTGCCTAGCCACGGACACATCTGTGACCTGGGGTCTCCCTGTGGGCCTCGAAGCCCCTCATCCCGCCCGTGGGGCTGGGGAGGGTATAGGGCGGGCCCAGGAGTCCGCAGTGGGGAGCGAGACCAGAGGGTCCTGGAGGTACGCTATCGCGGCTGGGAAGCCGGGCGGGCGGAGGTACGGCCTCCCGCGATTAACGACCGGGCTGCCGGCGACCTCGGCTAATTGATCCGCTAATGGGCCCCGCGCCGCGGGCACGCCTAATGAGGCGGGAGGAAGGGGAGGAGGGAGAAGGCGGGCGGGAGGAGGAGGGGAAGAGGGAGGATGGAGATAAGGGAGGGGGAGGGGGAGAGGAGGGAGAGAGGGAGGGAGGGCGGGAGGGAGGAGGGGGGTTAGGGAAAGGAGGGAGGAGGGAGAGAAGCAAAGAAGAGAGGGGGACGGAGGGCGATGGGGAGGAGGGATGAGAGAGAATGAAGGAGCAATGTGGGGGAGGGAGGCGAGGGGGAGGGGCAGAAAGGAGGAGGAGGAGGAGCCAGAGCTACGCTCCCAGCTCCTGGGGCACAGGACTGGGTGAACCCATCCCTTCTGACTCCCCGCCCTCCACCTAGACCCCAGGCCCTTCTGGGAGTCCCCTCTTCCGGCCCCCTCCCCCTTTCTAGGGGTCTTTCCAGGGAGGGATCTGTGTGCACCGGGGTGTGAGGCTCCCTGACTCTCTCTGAGCCTTGACTTCTCCATGCACACAATGATGTCCACAGCGCTGGAGAGTCCCACAGGCCCCAGAGTGGCATGAGACTGACCCAGCCCGTCCCCACACACCCCTCCCGCACCCCAGCCCCCCCAAGAGCCAGGCCCACATCCTCGTCCTGGTTTGGCCTCCAGGGCTCAGGAGGGGTCAAGGACTAACAGATTCCCCAGCTGGGGAGAAAAACATCCTGTGAAGGACAGCGAAAACTAGGATGTGACACATTAAACATTCACAGTCCAGGCGGGCCAGGTACATCTACTGCCTGAAATATTTACGTGGCCTTCCTCCTTCCAGAGTCTGTGTGTTTGCACCTTGGACTTGGACTTGGAGGAGAAACAAAAAGAAGCGGCAGTGACGTGGAATCAGAGATCTTGGAATGACCACATGCTCTCCCCATTGTGCAGACAGGAAAACTGAGGCCGGAGGAAGGGTAGGAAGTTGTCAAAGTCGCAAAACAAGGCAGGGCCACAGCCGATCTCCTGCCCTCTGCTGGCTGGCGGAGCTCTCAGCCCCGCTAGGCACAAACAGAAATAATCAGGGGACGTCCCTGGTGGTGCAGTGGTTAAGACTCCACGCTCCCAATGCAGGGGGCTCGGGTTCCATCCCTGGTCAGGGGACTAGATCCCACATGCATGCCACAACTAAGAGTTCGCATACCACAACTAAGGAGCCCACCTGCTGCAACTAAGACCCGGTGCAACCAAATAAATAAATACATACATATTTAAAAAATAATCAGGAAAGCAACGCAAATCCTAAGGATAACAGAAATCATAGATGGCTGCAATCTGCTGAACATCTACCATGCTCTGGCTTCGGCTCAGGGCTTCAGCTACAGCTCTCAATCAGTTCTTGAAAATGCCTGGTGAAGGAAGGTCCATTTTACAGATAAAGAAACTGAGGCTTGAGATATAAAGTGACTCGCCCCAGGCACACAGCCACGGAACCAGGATTCTGATGTGGGAAGATGCAAGCTGCCGGGTCCAGATCTTAGCCTGGATCCAGTGCAGGTGGGCAGAGCTATGGCTGCTCCCCTTGCTCAGGGCCTTCATTCTAATTGGCCTCTTTTCCGTGTCTGAGGGTGACCAAGCATGGTGCCACCTCTGGGCCTGACCCTCTGCGTGGAACACACTGTCCCCACAGTCAGCGCACTCCCGGCCATCACCACCCCCTCTCCCCTGCTCGCTTTATCTTCACAGCATTGATCGCTGTGAACAACTTAGGTCAACAAATATTCCCTGTTCTCTGCTTTCCCCCACTCTGAGATGAGTTTCAGGACAATAGGAATTGGGTCTGTTTTGGTCACTGCTGAATCCCCAGTGCTTAGACTCCTGCCTGGCACACAATAGGTGTTCATGGAAGATGTAGGGAGAAAGTGAGAAAATGGCAAAGGAGCCAGCGAGGTGGGTGGGCCTGGGCCAGCCCTGCAGGACGATGTCTGCTCAGTGGGAGAGCCAGCTGCAGGGAGCCATGGAAGGTGTTTGAGCGGAGGAGGGGCGCAGCCAGGTGCACGATGAGCAAGATCTTCTGGGGTCGCAGAGGGGCCCAGCTGGAGGGGAGACAGAGGCAGGGGCCCAGCTGGAGGGGAGACAGAGGCAGGGCCCCAGGAGGAAGCCCGCGCAGTATTTAGATGTTTTCTGACTTTAGGAGCTGCAACAGGGAGCCGTATGCACCCCAAGCCCCCGTCCCACAGCCAAGCATCCTGCTCTGAGGGTCTCTCCCGGGATCTGCCCCTCTCTATCTCTTCACCCCCACTGCTTCCGGGAGCCTCTGGGTCTCTGTCTTTCCAGCTTTGTTTCAGTCCTTCAAGGTCCTACTCTATCTCTCTCCTCCCCCTTGATCTCTCCCTCCTACTATGCTCCCTCCCCGCCATCCCCGCCTCTCAGCCGACCTCGCCAGTGCTCCCCCCACACCTTCCCCCGGCAAACCTCTCCCACCCACCCAGGCCCCCCGGGCCGGGTTGCTGCGCGCCGGCAAGGCCAGGAAGCCCGCTTCTCCCCGCCCTTGACCCTCCGCCCCCTGGCGTCCTCCTCCCCCTCCCCGCCCCTCAGCCCCTTCCTCCTCCGCCCCCTTCGCCCTCTGCCCCTCCCCCCTCCACTCCGCCTCCTCCCCCTTTGTCCCCTCCGTTTCCTCCTCCCCCTCCTCGGCCTCCCGGATCCGGGGCGGGGAAGGGGCGGTGCCCGCGCTACCCGTGCCCCGCTGGGCCTGTCCCGGCCAGTTGGGGTGACGCGATGGCCCGGCCCACGTGGTTACCGGTGTGTTCCCCAGCCGGGGCGGGGCGGGGAACGAGGGGACGACCACCTGGCACGCGGCCCCCTCGGCCTGAACTGCGTGGGGGTGGCCCCGGGACCCCAGGACGCCAGCCACCGAGCGCCCGCCGGGAGCGCGGCTCTCTGTGACCTTGGATAGATCCCCAGGCGTCTCCGGCCCTGGCCGCCTCCCCTCCCCCAACTCCCAAACCAGACCGACCGACAACCGGAATTTATTGGGCGCCTGATGTGTGCCAGGCTTTGTGGTGGCTGCCCTGGACCCAGGACAGGGCCCCTCTTGCCCCTAGTGGAACCCACAGCGTGTAGGGAAGACAGACAACAAATAAACCAGCGAATAAGATAATTTCCAAGAACAGTCAAGTGCTAGGAAGAAAAATCCAGCAGGGGCAGGAGAAAGAGAATGACAGGGGGCTACTTGAGCCAGGAGATGGGAGGAGGCCTCTCTGAGGAGGTGACATTTGAGCCGAGACCTGGATCACAGAAGGAGTCTGCCTCAGGGAGATGGCTAGGGGTGGGGAGGTGTTCCAGGCAGAGGGAGCCCAGGGCAGAAACCTGGAGGCAGTTCTGCCTGGTCCACTGCAGGTTCTCATCCCCTACTTTGCAGCGCAGTTGTGAGTATCAGACACAAGGTCAACGGAATAAAGCAGCTAGCCCAGAGTAATAACCGCCATGGGTACCATTATCAAGGGCAGCCCCCTTTTCCAGATGAGTAAACTGAGGCCCAGAGAGGATAAAATGTCTCCCTGCAAACCAGAAGCTGGGGATTAAGATTCATATGAGGCCACAGGGTTCCACCCACACCTGTGCAGTGCCTGGGGGCTGGGTGAGTCTTCGGTCCAGCAGGGAGCACCCCCCCCCCACCGGCCCCAGGGGAGAGATGGAGGCACAGCTCACAGAGATGCCAGACGGAAGGGTCCAGAGGGTGAGGGTCTGGGATGGCTACATTGACCAGGAGACCCCAGGAGTTTAAAAATAGGGGATGCCTCGGACTTCCCTGGCAGTCCAGTGGTTAAGACTCCGCGCTTCCACTGCAGGGACGGGGGTTCGATCCCTGGCCTGGGAAGTTCTGCATGCCATGCCGGGAGTCCTATGACACGGGATGAAGAAATTTCTGTCATTACCCCCATTTTACAGAATCACAGCAACACAGCAGCTAAGGTAGGATTTGAACCCAGGCCTTCAGGTTGCAGGGGACCCCTGTAGGTTGGATTAGCACTGGGCAGGTTGTCAGGGACTCTGGGGCCCTGCCCCACATGTTGGGTGACCTGGGAGAGGCTCTGACCCTCTCTAAGCTCATCCCTTTATCTTCCCAACAAATATGTGGAGCAGGCATTGTGTTGGGCCTGGACAGACCATAAACACATAAGCAAATAAACTGTAAGTGTTCAGAGAGTGATGAGGCTTCTGAAGGAAGTGAAATGATAGAGGCTTACCAGGTAGGGAGGTTGGGGGCTATTGCAGCCAGGCTGGCCAGGCCAGGCCTCCCCAGGTGCCGATGTTTTGAGCCAGCTGTGGTCTAGGCAAAGGAAACAGCTTGTGTGAAGGCCCTGAGGCAGGACCATGTCTGGTGTGTTGGAGGAACAGCAAGGAGGCCGGTGTGGCTGGAAGGGAGTGAGTGACGAGCAGAGAGGAAGGGGTGAGAGTAGGAAATTGATGGGGGTCAGATCATGTAGACAGAGGTGGGGAGTTTGGATTTTACTTTGAGGGTGGTGGGGAGCTATGGAAGATACTTGAGCAGAAGGAAGAATGAGATCTGATTCACATTTGGGTGATCAAAACTATGGGAGGAATGGAGAGTGAGTGCATAGCCCAGCTGTGGGGTGTGAAGTGAGGCTGGGAGAGAAGGGCCCTTTGGAGCATAAAAGGAGTGCAAATGGCTACCCCGTTCTGAGCATTTACTATGAATTATTTTAAGTACTTTATAGACCTGAACTTATTTGAAATTCTATTATCAACCTCGTATTCCAGATGAGGTTACCCACTGAGCCCAGGTCCACCCTGGACTTCCAAAAGCCCTTTCTTTTTTTCCCCTGAGCTGTCCAGTTCTTGCCCAGGGGGAGGCTGGAGTTTGGAGCCCACAGCCAATGCTAGTGCCTCTAGCCATTGGCTGCAGTTTCTCATCTCCCACTGGTCAGAGCCTACTGGGACTTTATGGACCCTTGTGAAAGTAGGCAGAGGGGTATTACACCCATGGGTGTGTCCACTCCCCACTTCACAGCCAGGGAATGTTCAGAGGTCCACTCAGCAAGGCAAGGGGTCAGAGCTCAAGGCTCCTCAATTCCAGGGCAGGGTTTAAAGTTGCCCCATCTTTCCTCTTCCATGTTGGTCTAGGGTTATATAAAGGCACAGCTCAAATGAGGCAACTCCTATGCATTCTGCAGAACCCCAGCTTAAACACCCCCACCTGACATCTAGGAAGCCTTTCCATCTTCCCAAGCAGACATCTCACTCCTGGCTCTGCCCCCACCCCCACCTCCACCCCAGTGCCTCCCTTTTCCCCAGCCCTGACCACTCTCAAGGGTCTGAGAGCTATGTGCTTGGTTTCCCCCTACTTCCCCAAACTCAGGAACCCCTCCTGCATGGCCTAGCCCTGGCTGCTCGCTTGGGGCCAGCAGAAAGCATTGGTTTCATGAATAAGTCTTGTGCAACCATCTCACTGTACAGGTGGGAAAACTGTGGCCCAGGGAGAGGCCCTCAAGAGTCTCTAGGTCACATGAGGAGGTGGGGGGCGCTACAACAGGGCAGGAGGGCGCCCCAAGTTCTTGGGTGGAAGGAAACCTGTGTGTAATTTTTCTGAGGGGGGCTCACCGCCAAGGTAACCGAGGCTCAGAGGTCACCTGCGAGCCCTGGCCAGCAGGAGGGGACAGGCCTGGCTGGTGGCCCAGCAGCTCGGCAGGGGGGGCGGTAGGCAGAGGTTGGCGAAGTCGGAAGCCAAAGGCTTGGCCTCCCCGAGGGAGCCGCTTTCCCGGCCCGGGTCGGATCAATGGGCTGTAATTATACCGCGCCGGGCCCGGAGCCGACGGGGAGGGAGCGGGCGCTGGCAGGAGAGAGGCGGAGGGCGGGGGAGCGCGGGTCGGAGAGGGACCCACGTTACTTTGATTGACAGCCCGGGCGAGCGCCGCGCAGGAGCTTCTGGGGCTCGTAGTCTCTCGTAGAACCCCTGCTCCAGTCTACTCTCCCGCTCGCGCCCGGGGAAACTGAGGCGCGGGGACCAGCAACCCCCTCTCCTCGCCTACCCCTGGGCCCATTCCTCCCTATCCGACCTGAAGACAGAAACTGAACCACGCTGGGAGCCTCCGGGCTCGAGTGAGAGTCTCAGTTCTTCCCCGAGCGTCCGCAGTGACTTAACGTCTCTACCTCAGTTTACCTATCTGTGAAATAGGGCGAAAGACGCTAGTCGGTCCAGCCTGCTGGCCAGGCTTTTGCAAGGTAGTATGTTGGACGAGGGACTCTTGTTTTTAAGGGAAGACCCGCCAGGCTCAGGTGGTGGATCGCTTCTCCCTGTTTTTGGGATACTAACCGAACCGGAGATACCCCCCCACCCCGCCCCAAACCCTCCAGGATCAGGCGTCCGCGAGGGTCTCAGCTTCTCTTAGGGAGGGGGAGCCACACTCTCCATACCCCGCTGGGAGCGCCTCGCCGCCTTCCGATTGGCCCAGCCGATCCTTGCGCCTTCTGCCATTGGTTGCCGGCTCCTTGATCCCCATTGGCCAGTGCCCATGTGACGTCACGGACCCATGTGGGAGCGCCGCGGGCTGATTGGCTGGTGCGCCCAGCCAACCACCGCGGAGAAAGGAATTTCCACAGTAGCTGGGGCGGTGAGGCTGATTTAAGGTGGTCTGAGCAATCCCGTGTCCCAGGGCTACTTCTCAGCTTTTTACTTTACAAAAAAAAAAAAAAAAAAGCAAACACATCCACATCATAAAAACCCAGCCAGGAACCGGGGCTGAGTCTTTCTGTACAGTGGGAGGGGAGAGATCAAAAGCTAAGCCCCTTTCCCCAGTTTTGCACCTTCCCCCTGGGTTTTGCAGATGGGGAAACTGAGACCCCAGAGGAGTGCGGCTTGAAGCCCTGGATGGCAAATGAGTTAGCTGGGGAAAGCCTTCCCGGAGAAATGAGAAGGTTGTGCTAGACTGCCCAGGCTGTAACTCATGCCTGGCAGTCCTTTCCCTGCCTCCTGCTCTGGCCGGATGTGGCATTTCAGTGAGTTATCAAGTAAGTGCTGCCTAGGGGTCCCCCCTGAAACTGTGCACCTCAGATTGGGACTTGAACCCACGTGGCTGGGACTCAAACCCGGCCAAAACCCACACTCTTCCAACTGAGATCACACACCTGGTTTCAGGACTTAATGAAGCTCAGGTTCTTTTTTTTTTTTTAGTTTTAGTTTTTATTTTATTTATTTGTTTATTATTTTTGGCTGCGTTGGGTCTTCGTTGCTGCACGCGGGCTTTCTCCAGTTGCAGGGAGAGGGGGATACTCTTCATTGTGGTGCGTGGGCTTCTCATTGCAGTGGCTTCTCTTGTTGTGGAACACGGGCTCTAGGCGTGCGGGCTTCAGCAGCTGTGGCTCACAGGCTCAGTAGTTGTGGCTCGCGGGCTCTAGAGTGCAGGCTCAGGAGCTGTGGCGCACGGGCTTAGTTGCTTACGGCATGTGGGATCTTCCCGGACCAGGGCTCAAACCCGTGTCCCCTGCACCGGCAGTTAGATTCCTAACCACTGTGCAACCAGGGAAGCCCCGAAGCTCAGGTTCTTGATGTCTCATCGCAGAAAGAATTCAGTGAGAGACAAAGTGATAGGTGAGAAGTGGATTTATTTAGAGAGAAACACACTCCACAGCATGTGGGCCATCTCAGAAGGTGAGAAAGGCACCAGGCTATGGGGTTGTCAGTTTTTATAGGAGTGGGTAATTTCATAGGCTAATGAGGGGGAGGAGTATTCCAGCTATTTTAGGAAGAGGCGGGGATTTCCAGGAATTGGGCCACTGGCCACTTTTTGATCCTTATGGTTGGTCTTGGAATTGTCATGGCGCCTGTGGGTGTGTCATTCAGCTTGTTGATGTGTTACAGTGAGCATATACTGAGGCTCAAGGTCTACTGGAAGTTGACTTGTCCGACTTATCTGCCATCTTGGACCCATTTGGTTGTAATCAGTTTATGTCATGTCCTCAGGCTATGTCATTCAAGGTTGTGCCCTGCCCCCTCCCCTCCTGTTTCATCCCCATCTCACAGACTGCTGAGCCTCCCCAAATTCTCAAAGCTGCTCCCAAAACGGGTTGCTGCTGCTCAGAGCAAATCATCTCCTCCTTCCTGGCAGATTACACACACTAAGAGGTGTGTGTGTGTGTGTGTGTGTGTGTGTGTGTGTGTGTGTGTGTGTGGCTTTGTGGCTTCTCAGGCAATCCACAAATCTGTATTTTCCCTCCCCTGTGGAGTGTGCCTGGCTGAGGGATCTAAAAACTGATGGGTAAAAGTCCCCTCTTCCAGGAAGCCTTCTCTGAACTCACCAGGCAGAGCTCCTGTTCCTCCTCTGGGTCCTTTAGGCCCTGGGCGCTCCTTTGTCCTGGCACTGATTAGGTGGGCCTGTGGTGTGTCCTCAGCTCTGTCCCATCCACCTTGGGAGCCTCCCAGGCTAGGCCTGGGGCTGGTCCTTGCTAGGGCCCCATCATCTTCCCCATGAAGAGGTGGTTATAAAATAAATACCCATGTACCTGCCAACTTTAAACAGTCTGTGTGGAGGGGGAAATGCCTTTCAGAGAAGCTGCCTGGAGGAGGTGCATTTTGGGTTGGGCCTTGACAGAATGGATTTTCTCCAGGCAGAAAAGGAGAGGGAGGGAATTCTAGAAAGAGATAACAACATAAAGACTCAGAGGTGGGGAGGAACACAGATTAGGTAATCTGGCTGATGTGGCCAGAGCAGAGAGTGTTTGAACTGGTGGAAGGAAGTGAAGCTGGGCTGGGCCAGGTGGTGCAGGGCATCTGATGCTTGCCTACAGATCTGGAACTTTGTCCCAAGGACCATAGGAAGCCATGGGAGGGTTTTAAGTGAGGGAGGGCCAGACTCAAACAGAAGGTGACAATAGTGAAAGCTGCTCAGAGTGAGAAGGTGGCTTGAGGTCCAGATGGGAGAGGATGAAGTGCTGGTGCAGGTAGGGGGCTGTGTGGATGGGGAGCAGGGTTGCATGGTAGGAGAAGGGGAGAAAAGAGGCTAGGCTGAGGCTCTGTCCTGGGGGATCAGGGTGGACTGGGGCCTCACAGGGTGAGGGACAGGTCTGGGCAAAGGTGCTGCATCTAGTGGCCTGGGGAACATCCAAGGGGACATCCGTTAGTTGGTGGCTCTACTCACAGGGCTGGGTCTCAGGGTAGGGACCAGGAGTGGAGCCACAGCTTGGAGCCATCTTCATGAAGGTGATGCCTGAGGCCTCCAAGAGAACATGGTGGCTCAGAGCCTGGGCAACCAGAGGTGTGGGCAAAGGTGACATTCAGGTGACTAGACTAGGAGGAAAGAGACCAGCCCTCAGAGAGGAAGGAGGGCCAACAGGTCAGGAGGGCATGGGGGCAGGGAGAGGAAAGGCTGCTCTGGGCAGAGCTGCGAGATGAGGGTCAAGGAGCTGTTGAACTTGAAGAGGTGGAGGGCTTTTTTTTTTTTTTTGGCTGCATTGGGTCTTTTTTTTTGCGGTACGCGGGCCCCTCACTGTTGTGGCCTCTCCCGTTGCGGAGCACAGGCTCCGGACGCGCAGGCTCAGCGGCCATGGTTCACAGGCCCAGCCACTCCGCGGCATGTGGGATCTTCCCGGACCGGGGCACAAACCCGTGTCCCCTGCATCGGCAGGCGGACTCTCAACCACTGCGCCACCAGGGAAGCCCTGCATTGGGTCTTTGTTGCTGCATGCGGGCTTTCTCCAGTTGTGGCAATCAGGGGCTACTCTTGTTACAGTGCGCGGGCTTCTCATTGCGGTGGCTTCTCTTGTTGCAGAGCATGGGCTCAAGGCGCACAGGCTTCAGTAGTTGTGGTGTGTGGGCTCAGTAGTTGTGGCGCACAGGCTTGTGGGATGCTCCCAGTGTGTGGGATCTTCCTAGACCAGGGCTCGAACCTGTGTCCCCTGCATTGGCAGGAGGATTCTTAACTGCCGTGCCACCAGGGAAGCCCCAGGTGGAGGGCTTTTGTCAAGAGAAGGCCCAGGAGAAGACAGAGGCTCTGAAGGAGAAGAGGATGAGGAAAGGGTACCACTGCTTGGACTAGTGGCCCAGAGAGGGGAGCTGTTGTCTTCCCAGGGGAGGTAAGGCACCTCCTGGAAAGGTTTTGGAATTAGGACTTCACAGATGCCCCAAAACTTGGAATGATGAACTTTCGGCATCATGGAATTGTGGAACCCCCTGTTTCTTAGAATTCCCCAGCAGGAGTGTGGCCAGTGATTTCTGGCTTTAGCTGAATCTGATGTTTCTTCTTCTCACACCAGTGCCTGTTCATTTACTGAGCACTTATTGTATGCCAGTCTCTGCAGGCACCAAGATGGGCTCTGTCCCTACACAACCTAGCGAGGGAAACAAATAATGAGTACAACAACCCCAGAAGAAACACAATCATGTCAAAACAAAACACAAACGAAACAAACTCTGATAGGACCTAGAAAGAGAGAGAATAGGATGCAGTGTTTGAGAATTACAGGGTGGAGTGGGTGAGTACTGCTTAGATGGGTGGCCAGGAAGGGCCTTTCTGAGGAGATGACATATGAGCTGAGACCTGAATGACAAGAAGCAAGGGAACAGCATTCCAGGTAAAGGGGGCAGGAAGTGCAAAGGCCCTGGGGCAGGACTGTACCAGGTGAGCAGGAGGAGCAGTGAGGAGGAGCCTGTGTAGCTGGAGCAGAGTGAATGAGGGTGAAAGTGAAGGAAGTTGGGATCAGGGAAGGGAGGGTGGGGAGGGGGTTTCTGCAGGGCCTTGTGGGAAGAGGGAGGAGTTTGGATTTTATCTTGATGGCAATAGGGAGCCATCAAATACTCACTCCCTCTGACACACATACACACTCATATCTTTATCCTCAGGATCTCTCTTCCCCTCCCTTCCCATGGCTGCCCATCTTTATCCTCCAGGTCTCATCTCCAACATTACCTCCTCCAAGAGGTCTCTCCCAGATAAGTAGATTCCCTCTGCTATCTCTATAACTGCCCCCTAAACTCCTCTTTGTATGCACACAGAATTCCATAATTTCCAAGCTGTGATCGTGCCTTATCCCCTGAACTCAGAGAAGGCAGGAATCTATTCTCCATCCACCCTGGTGCCTGGAAGGATGCCTGGCATGCCATAGATGCTCAATAAATTTGATAGGGCTTTTGTACGCTTCTGCTTACTCACCTAATGACACAGGGGCAACTATTAACACGAGGCCAGGGATTTTCTCTGTCTGCTTCCCTGCTGAGCTCCAGTGCCTAGAACAGTGTCTGGTCCACAGTAGGCTGTCAACACGTGTTTGTTGATTGACTTAACAAACAACCTTGAAGTTTCTCAGAAGCATGATGGGAATAAGAATGTCCCACCTCCTACCTCACTGGATATCTGTGGTCTGCGATGGGAGATGGAGCCCCTGCCCTCAGAGAGACCTCAGTCTGATGGCAGAGATTCGTTTTCATCCTCCTTGGGACCTCTGCTTTCTAGGAGCCCATCGTCTGAGAGGGGAGACAGCCCAGTCTGCTGGTGGTGACCACCGGAACCCAACTCCCAGCTCTGGGAGTCTACTCTGTACCAGGCCAGGCTGAGGGCTGTTCATGTGCCTTGTCCTTTAAAAATAGCCCCTGCCTCTGCCATTTTACAGATGCGAATACTGAGGCCAGGAAAAGGCGAGGGCCTAGCTCTGCCCCCCAGCCCCATCCCTCACCTGGTCCCTTTCTGTGCAGGCAGGTTTCCCAGCCAGCACTCGGCAGGCTGCTTCCTCCCGACCCTTGTCTTAGCCCACTTCCTCAGAAAGGCCATTTCTGGCCCCCAACTGCCCCCCTCCCCACCAAGCTACTCCCACAGTGGGCCACTAGGTATTTATTGGGCTTTTCTCTCATGGGCCCTCAGGGAGGGCGAGGGGGAGACGTTTGCGGGGCTGGACGCGAGCCTCAGTTTCCCCGCTGGTCCCTGGTGGAAGGGAAGGGGTGGTCTCAAGGCCGCGGCTGCGGCGCGGGGGTGCACGGGTCGGGTGGGCCGGGGGGCGGCGGCGCCACCTTAAGGCGGCTCTGCCCGCGGCTCCCGGCCGAGCCCCGCCGGAGGGAGGCGGCTCTGCGCGGGGCCCGTCGCCCGCGCCTCTGAAACCGGCCGCTGCTCGCCCGACCTTCTGCGCCGGCCTCGCGCCCCCCGCCCGGCAGGGGCCTCGGTGCCCCTCGGTCCCCGCGACCCCGTGCGCTTGCTCGGGGGGCGGGGGACTCCGGGGTCCCCTGCCCCACGCCGCTGCCCCCTTCTTTCTCGGGCAGCCCCCCACCCCAGCCTCTCCCCCATCCCGCCGCCGCCGCCGCCTCTCCGCCCCCGTCCCCATATCGTCAAGCTCAGGCGGCGTGGGAGGGGGGGCCTCCTGAATCGACAGGATGTACCCCCAGGGAAGGCACCCGGTGAGTGGGGGGCCTGGCTGCGGGGGGTAGGGGGGGTCGCGCGTCCGGGAACTCAGACCCCGGCTTCCCACCCCCAGACCCCGCTTCAGTCCGGCCAGCCCTTCAAGTTCTCAATCTTGGAGATCTGCGACCGCATCAAAGAAGAATTCCAGTTTCTTCAGGCTCAGTACCACAGGTGAGGGGGGCGGGGGCGTCCCGCCCCAGGGGCCCCGGGATCTCACCCGGGGGCTCACCTGGGGGCGAAGGGCGGGGCCCGCTGGGGCGAAGGGGCGGGGCCTCCGGCGTGCAGGGAGGAGGGAGAGGCCCTAGGGGCGTGGGGAGGGAGGGCTTCCAGGTAGAATCGCAGGTGAGGAGGACGGATGGTCCAGTGCTGGGACATTTTGAGCCTGGGAAGGGATGGGGTGGGCCTGGGGGCAGGAGGTTGGGGGTGTGTGTGAGGAAGTGGGGCGGGGGAGAGCCAGTCCTATCGCTTTGGAAACTGGCCCAGAAGGGGTCCGTGGGTGTCCCTGCTGGGGGGGCAGGGAGAGTGGGATCCCGATGCCCCGTCTCCTTCCCAGCCTCAAGCTGGAGTGTGAGAAGTTGGCCAGTGAGAAGACAGAAATGCAGCGACATTATGTCATGGTAAGGCGGGTTGTCAAAACGGGGCGGGGGGTGGGGGGGAGAGTGGGGAAGAGAGCTTGCCTGTGAGTGGAAACACGTGGGGTGTGAACCCCGACTCCAGTACCACTCTGGGGCAAGTCCCCGGCCTGCTCTGGGCCTCGTTTTCCCTCATCTGTAAAGTGGGCTGCTTGGGATTCCAGGCTGTCTCCCAGGGCCCTCCCAGCTCTTAAGAACAATAAGGGAAGGATGCCCATAGGGTATCTGGGTACTGCCCCCCTCCCTCACTCCCCTGGGGAGAATGGAGGGGGTTCCTGCTTTCTTCTCTGGGCTCCCCCTCTGGGCCCCCAGGGAGCTGGGAGGCTCTGGGTCCTGCTGTGATCCCCCCCAGTCTGGGGGCTGTTGGAAGACCCAGCGTCACCCAGAGCAGCTGGACAGCCATGGGCACGGTGGACATTGCCAGACAGCTTTTCCTTTGCAGTACTATGAAATGTCCTACGGGCTCAACATTGAAATGCATAAGCAGGTAACTGTGTGTTGGGGGTAAGGGTGTCCAGTGGTGGGGGTGGGGGGGTCTGGAAGTTGTGAGAGGGACCCAGCGCTCCCTCTGCTCCAGGGAACAGAGGTCTTATCCTGAAATCTCTGGGATCAGGGGGCCAGATTTCAGCCTCATGAAAGGAAAATGAACTGCTGGAGACCGTGTCTACGAGAGAGTTGGGCAGTGGACAGGGGCCAGGCGTCCCTGTCAAGGAAGGCTCATAGCAGAAGCCAGCAGCCAGGTCAGCCAGGCTGGGGAGGGACTTCTGTCCCAGGAGGGGGACAAACGGACAGTCTTAGAGGTCTCTTTCAGATCAGCATGTCTGACATTTGGAGATGGATCCTGAGGGTCTGAGATGGACCCCAAGGTTCTGTCGTTGTTTTGAATGTTCTGAGATTAACCCTAATGATCTGAGGTTCTGAGACTGTCCTCAGCTTCTGAGTGTGACCTCAAGGTTCTGAGTTAGACCTGAAGGCTCTGCAATTGACTTCAGTTGCCCAAGATTAATCCCCAGATCCTGAGACTGAGCTCGAGATTTTCTGATGGTTTCTAAGGGCAGGCGAGGATTCTACCACCCATGCACCCTGATGTTTTCTAAGGGGATGAAAGGGACCCCAAGATTCTGAGGTTGAAGGAATCTTGGATTTTGTCCATCCAAATATTAGAATAAACGGGCAGAACCCAGGGTCTTTCTGGTGGGTGGGAAGAAGTAGGGGTACGGTGGGAGTGCCTGGGGGCGCCTGCCTTGGCGTGCTTTTCTGGGTCTCTGGGGACTCTGCTGTGTCTGGTATAGGTGGCGGGGGGCTTGTCTGCCTGGAGCATGGTGTGGTCCCATGGGTGCATGAGATAGACCCCCTTATAGGATGGAGGGTAAAGGATAGGGTACCGGCCCTAGGAGCCTTCGTTGCACCCTCCTGGTAGCAGATGGAAGACACAAACCTCACCCAGATACACAAAGCACCCAGCACTCCTGTAACTGACGCAGAGGCAAAGCACAGGCTGACAAAACACCCCCTTACCCACCCACATGCTTCCCCTCTGTTCAGCCTCTATGGGGTGTCCCCGGCCCAGCCCCCGGTCCCAGGTGAAACCTACAAGTAAAACCACACTCTTCGTATCCTATCTCTATCCTCTGACACCAAATATTTCGTTTTTGCCACACCAACGAGTTCTCCAACTCTGACACCAGCTGGGTGTCCTACACTTCAGCTCAATCCTAACACACTACCCAGAGTCAGTGTAGACCCCACAGGTTCAGGGATCAGCCCCCCAGGACTGCCCCCACTTCAGATGCCTGTTGCAAGTCCAGACCTCCTGGGCTTCTGACCCACCAGCTATACATCAAGGTTCCCGCGACCCACTCCTCGGTCTGATAATTTGCTATAATGGCTCACAGAACTTGGGAAAGCTGTTACTATCACCCTTTCATGATAAAGGATATCACTCAGGAACAGCCAGATGGAAGAGATACACAGGGCAAGGTATGGAGAAGGGCATGGAGCTTCCGTGCCCACTCCGGGCGCCCCCTCCCAGCACCTCCATGTGTCCACCCACCAGAAGCTCTGGAAACCACTTCAGTTAAGGGTTTTTAGGGAGGCTTCATTACCTAGGCACGATTGATTTCACCAGGGGCCACTGGTGATTGACTCAACCTCCAGCTCCTCTCGCCTCCCCGGAGGTCGGGAGTTGGGGGTGGGATTGAAAGTTCCATCCCTGTTAATAAACTCACGTGCGGGTGAAAGGGGCTTATTGTGAATAACAAAAGATGCTCCTCTTGCCTTTAATACTCAGAAATCTCTAGGGGTTTTAGGAGCTCTGTGCCAGGAACTGGGGCAAAGACCAAACGTATATTTCTTTCTTTTTTTTTTAACTTTTTATTTTATATTGGGCTGTAGTTGATTAGCAATGTTGTGTTCATTTCAGGTGTACAACAAAGTGATTCAGTTATACAATATGCATGTATCTATTTTTCAAATTCTTTTCCCCCAAATGTATATTTCTTATATCACAGCATCACACCCCTGAGCGTGGTGCTCTGGGATCGCCCCTGACTACAGCCCCTGGGCGCAGGCACGACCCAGAGAGGGGCCATGCCCAAGAGAGACCTGGGACCAGCCAGGGTTCAAACTCAAAGCTCCTCGGGGTCCCAGTCTGCGCTGGGTGGCTGCGCAGCTGCTTTCTGGAAATCTCTGTTGAGTGGGTCTGGCGGGTGGTGTATCTGTCTGTCCTGTCTTCCGGCTCAAGGCTGCCCTGGACATCAGGTGGACGGTGTCCTCGCCAGGCTCTCAGTCTATCCCGGAGCCCGTGCCCCACACTTGCACCTGCGGGTGACAGGCCCCTCACCCCAAGCTTTGCAAAGGCTTGTTATGCCCTGGAGTGGAGGTTCTGGATTGACAGCCTCCCCTCCAAGCCTCCTCCCCATTGCTTCCTGCCAGGCTGAGATTGTGAAGCGCCTCAGTGGTATCTGTGCTCAGATTATCCCCTTCCTGACGCAGGAGGTGAGTGGGCTTGGTGGGGGGATGGGGAGCGGAACTGGAAGAAGGGTGGGGGAGGGGTCTGGCTGGATGCCACAGGCACTGGTTCTGCTGGGTGGCCTGGGCACTGGCTGGGCTGGGGCCTTAGGGATGGAGGGGTGGTGTTGGCTGAGGGGGGAGGAGGGGGGCTCAAGCCTACAGCCAGGCTGCCTCGGTCCAAGTCCTGGCTGTGTGGCCTTGGGCTAGTGGCTTGCCCTCTCTGTGCCTCTGTCATGAAATTTAGAACAGTTGATACATACAAGGTGGTGAAGATGATGCTGGGTGCTTAGTAAACACCCAATAAAAATTAGTCCTTAGTACTTTGTCCCTACATTATGTTGAGTGAAATCAGCCAGTCACAAAAGGACAAATACTGTCTGATTCCTCTCAGCGGAGGTCCCTAGAATCATCACATCCATAGAGACAGGAGGTAGATGGTGGGGGCCAGGGGCTGGGGGAGGGGGATGGGGAGTCAGTGTTTCCTGGGTACAGAGTTTCCTTTTGGGAAGATGAGAAAGTTATGGAGATGGATGGTGGGGCTGGTCGCAGGACAGTGTGAATGTATTTAATGCCACTGAGCTGTGCACTTAAAGATGGTTAAAAGGGTAACTCTTACGTATTTGTAACCACAATAGTACAAAAAGGTGGAACAGGGCAGATAAAACAATAGAGTATGAGCACTTCATTGAAACTTAAAAAAATAAAGTTAGCCCTTGTGCGAATGCCCCAAGTTCTTCAGGGCCTTTGCATGCCCTGTTCCTGCTTCCATCGGGAGCATCCTGTCTCCAGAGAGACAAGAGGACAGATTCTGACACAGGGTGGATACAGGGGGGCCCTCACTGTGTTGGGGACCAAAAAAGGGAAAGGTGCTCCTCCTGGTTTGGATCTCATTGAATCTGAGGTTTCTGGGCTCTTGGGATGAAGTGAGATTCTGTCTGGTCTCAGACTTAGAGATGGTGACTGAAAGCCCAGGATGAGAACAAGGTGGCCCAGAGTGAGAAAGGCCCAAACCACAGGAAACAGGGTAAAAAGACTTTAGGAAGGAGTGAATTAAGACACATGTGTGCCCCAGCAAATTCCATGCTTCTAGACTAGGAGTCAGCAAAGTACAGCCCGAGGGCCAAGTTACCTTCCCTTCACTTGTTTTGTAAATAAAGTTTTATTGGCACACAGCCATGCCCACTCATGGCCTTATTGTCTATGGCAGCTTTCCCCATAAAATGGCAGAGTTGACGAGTTTCCACAGAGACCCTCTGGCCTGCAAAACTGAAAATATTGACTCTCTGCCCCTTTACAGTCAAAATGTACTAATCCCTGGCCTGGACACACTCTCACAGGCATGACCTGTACAGGAGCGCCTGGTTAGCATCCTGACACCTCCTTAGTGGTGTCACACAGCCCAAATCCCCATCCTGGGTAGTTGCAGGTGCACAAGTGGCCTTAGAGCACACACAGGAGCAACCAGCCATGTGTGGCCATTTACATTTGTATTAATTTATATTTCTTTTAAAATGTATTACATTAAATTTACATGTAAATTTCTATTAAATTAAATTAAAGGAGGCATTCCGTTCCCAGTTGCACCAGCCACATATCAAGTGCCCATGGCCACATGTGGCTTCCGTATCCAACAGTGCAGACTGAGGACATTTTATCACTTCAGGAAGGTGGGGAGAGGAAGGAAGGAGGGTGGGATGAGGGTGGGGTGTACAGGGCCTCTAGAGGCTGCCAGTTTGTATATTGTGACCTGGGTGGTTGGTACTCGGGTACTGATTTGTACAGTGGTTCTTTACTGGGGGTGACTCTGCCCCCAGGGGACACTGGGTGATGTTGGGGACATTTGTGGTCATCACCCCTGGGGGTGCTCCTGGCATCGAGTGAGTGGGGGTCAAGGATGCTGCTCCACACCCCACAGTGCCTGGGACAAACGCCCACAGAGGGTGACCCAGCCCCCATGTAAGCAGTGCCGAGGGAGGGACCCTGATGTATAAACCCCGATTTCTAATTATTAGTTTGAACTGCACTTAAATGCTTTGTTTCTTTGTCTGTCTGTTTCATGATTTTGAAAGGAAAGGGAGAGAGGGAGAGAAAGAAACTACAAAGAGCAAGCGAGAAAAGGGACTTCCCTGGCGGTCCAGTGGTTAGGACTCCACGCTCTCATGGCAGGGGGCACGGGTTCGATCCCTGGTCAGGGAAATAAGATCCCGACGCCAAAAAAAAAAAAAGTGAGAGAAGAAGAGGGGCCCCGGAGGGCATGGCCTGGGAGGTGGGGTTTCCGAGCAGATGGGGGGCTCTCCTGAGCGCCCTCCTCCCACCCACCCCCAGCACCAACAGCAGGTCCTGCAGGCCGTGGAGCGGGCCAAGCAGGTGACCGTGGGGGAGCTGAACAGCCTCATTGGCGTGAGTCTTCTGGCCCCCGCCCCGCCGTGGGTGGTGAAGCTGGGGGTGCCGGGTGGGCAGCTGGCCTGGGCTCTGGCCGCCCTGGAGACCCCAAGGGTGCCCCTTCTGCCTGGACCCTGCCTGTCCCGGCTCTCTCTCCGTAGCCTTTTGGGGGGGGTGGGTAGGGCACGGCCGGGGCCCCGCCCCTGGCCCACCCCCCTCCTCTCCAGCAGCAGCAGCTCCAGCCGCTGTCCCACCACGTCCCCCCTGTGCCCCTCACCCCTCGCCCGGCTGGGCTGGTGGGCGGCAGTGCCACAGGGCTGCTGGCCCTGTCGGGAGCCCTGGCCGCCCAGGCTCAGCTGGCCGCGGTCGCCAAGGAGGACCGGACAGGCGTGGAGGCCGAGGGGTCCAGAGGTGAGTGGACATCACCAGATGCCGCGGGCTGGGGGCACGCAGGGGCCCAAGGAGGGGATAGCAGGACCATCAAACTCACCAAAGGAGCTGCAGGGTCGTGGGTTCAACTCTGTTCCCAGTGGGCTGTGTGTCCTTGGGCAAGTTCTATCCCTCTCTGGGCGTCTATCTGAATGGTGCAGGGAAGGGATTGTCCACCCCTTGCAAGGGTGTTGGAAGGAGAAGGGGGGTTCTGAGCTGGGAAGGGGGCTTTATACACTGTGGAGGGCTCTGCGCTCTGGCACGGTGGGATACAGACCCCTTATTCTTTTTCCTTCTCTCTCTTCACCACGTCCCCGCCTGTCAGTGGAGAGAGCCCCGAGCAGGGTAAGTTGAGGGGCATGGGGGATTTGCCCTCTTATCTAACATTTGCTTTGTCTTCACATGTGGCTGAAGCTGCTTGTTCTGAGCTGATAGGGGCCTCAGAAGGAGGCCGCATCCTGCTTTCACACTGTGTAGCCATTTTTTTTTGGTGGGGGGGATGCCCATAAGACTAGAGTTTTATTTATTTAAAATTTTCCATCTCTAGCGAGTTTTTGCAATTGAATAAATGAATGTGTGCTCTGGTAGCATTCCATCTATCCCTCCATCATTAATTTATCCCTCATCCAATCCATTTTATCATATACAAGAGTGCTGACCAATAGAAATATCATGTGAGCCCTGTAGGTAATTTTTTTAAACTTGTTTAATTTTGAAATCATTACAGATGCCCAGGAGGTTGCAAAGAAATGTACAAGGAGGTCCCATGCACCCCTCACCCAATGATAACATCTTGCAAAACTAAAATACCATATCAAAGCCAGGAATCAGACATGGGTGCAACCCACAGGGCTTATTCCCACTTCACGGTTTTACACGCACTCGTGTGTGTGTGTGTGTGTTCATGCAGTTTCAGTCACTCGTTTAGCTTTGTGTAAACATCACTGTAAATTTTCTAGTAGGCACATTAAAAAAGTTTGGGCTTCCCTGGTGGCGCAGTGGTTGAGAGTCCGCCTGCCAGTGCAGGGGATGTGGGTTTGTGCCCCGGTCCGGGAAGATCCCACATGCCGCGGAGCGGCTGGGCCCATGAGCCATGGCCGCTGAGCCTGCGCATCCGGAGCCTGTGCTCCTCAATGGGAGAGGCCACAACAGTGAGAGGCCCGCGTACTGCAAAAAAAAAAAAAAAAAGTTAATCAGGTGAAATGAATTTCAATAGTAAATTTTATTTAACACAATGCATCTAAAATATTTCAACCTGTAATCAACAGGTTTTTGTTTTTTGTTTTTTGTTTTTTTTGGAGCAGAGAAAGGTTTATTGCAGGGTCATGCAAGGAGACCTGCAAGGTTGGCTCATGCCCCCCACAAAACCCAAACTCCCAACATAAAACAGTTTTAATGGGATCTTTTCCGTTCTTTTTATTGTACTACGCCTCCAAGATCCGAATGCATTTTGCACTTAGAGCTCATCTCAGTTCACACTAGTGTCCCCCACCCAGGGGACCCTGGGCGATGTCTGGGGACATTTGTGGTTGTCATGACCCCACTGAGTCTGCCCTTGGAAGGTCCCTTTTCCCAGATGGGAAGCTTAAGGCACAAATCCTAATAACAGTGATGGGGATCCTTGGTTTTGGCTGGACCAGGACGCAGTCTGAGGCCCTGTGTCTCTGCAGAGTGCATCCCCCTCACCGCCAGAGAGTGTGGCGGAAGAGGAGCGACCCAGCGGCCCGGGTGGCAATGGGAAGCAGAGAGCCGAGGAGAAGGATCTGTCGGGACCTTATGTGAGTGGGCGGCACACATGGACTGGGGTGGGCAGACAGTGTGGGAGGTGGACCAGACTGAGAGATGGATTGCCCTTGTGCGTCTAGAGCTGGGAAGGAGGTAAGGATGCCTCCTGGTCTCTGGCTCTTCCCCCACTGCACAGAGGAGTAAAGTGAGGCCACACAGCACCTCTTGGGCACTCAGCTCCATCTCCTCCATTGAAGGATTCCCCCTTCCCCCGGCCTCCCTTGTACTTGAGCAAATGAACCAAGCCACAGAATCCCAGTCAAACCCTCCTGAAGAGATGTAAGGGGGCGTGGAGGCAGGAGCATGGCCAGGGTGAGCTCTCTCCCCCGTTTCCCCCCAGGAGAGTGATGAGGACAAGAGCGATTACAACCTGGTGGTGGACGAGGTGAGTCGGGGTCCAACCTCCTCCTACTCTGACCTCAGGACCAAGAGGTCTGGGCACAGAGCAGGCAGTGGGTTATCTGGGGGAGTTGGGGGACCCAGAGGGAGTGGGTGTCCCGGTGTTCCCCTCTCTATGGGATGGCTGGGATGGGGATGGCATGGGGCCAGGGGAAGTAGGAGAAACTGGGGCACCCCAGGCTGACCTCCTCTCCATAGCACAGGTGGGGAAACTGAGACCCAGAGAACCCTGGATGTGGGCAATGGAAGCAGCTTCAAGCCCTGGCTCACCATGTCACTTTGGGGGAGTGACACCCCCTTCCCCGGCCTCACTTTTCCCCATCTGTTCAATGGGGGAAAAAAAAACCAAGCCCATATATAGTCCTTGCTATGGGTGCTTATGTCATTTAACCCATTTTACAGATGAGTCCACTGAGGCTCAGGGAGTTTTCATAATCCTCCCAAGGTGGGTCCTAGGTGTCCAGTCTAGAGGTTGGGGTAGGACACGAGCAGGGTATAGAGAGGGCCTCTCCTTCCCCTGCCACTTCACCCCGCCCCCCCACTCATCATCACCTCCTCCAACCCAGGACCAACCCTCCGAGCCCCCCAGCCCAGCAACCACCCCATGTGGAAAGGCACCCATCTGCATCCCTGCCCGTCGGGACCTAGTGGACAGTCCAGCCTCCTTGGCCTCCAGCCTTGGCTCACCGCTCCCCAGAACCAAGGAGCTCGTCTTGGTAAGGAGTAGGGGAAGCCTTGAAACTCATTTTATTCATCCTGGGGAGCTGGAAACAGATTCTACCACATTAGATGTGGGGTGATGAGAAATGAAACAGGCTGTTGTGGTCCAGGATTCCCTTAGTGATTATTTTGCTGCCTTCCTAAAAACCACCTCTACCTACATTAGTCCAGTAATTTTCCTAAGTGGACTCACTCTGTGGAACCTCAGTAAATCTGGAAAGGCAACTTCGTAAATAATATTAAAAGGCAGCTCACCATCTTATGTGGAAACCAAGTATCTCTTGCAATAAATAGGAAATCCGGTGAAAATAAACACAGTGAAACTATAGAATTGCTGGCTTGGCCAGGCTGATTCCAGCCCTGGGAGTGTTAAGGCCTTGGGGACACACCAGCCCCAACCTGGGATGTGGTCCCTGCAAGAAAAGATGATCCATATCAGAACAACTCTCTCCTTGGGCCTCCTGATGTTTAATGCCAGCTGTATGGACCACCTAAAAGCACTCCCCCAGGCATTCTCAATTCAGCTCCTTTTGTCCCTGCCCCCAAATCTTCCCCAGACCCCTGCCCTGCCCTTACCAGGGAGACTGTGTCGGTTTCTAGGCCTCCCCTCCCAGTGGGTTGCTATGGCAACCGCCAAGGTTGGGGCTCCCATCGCATCTCTTGTGCCCTCCTCCCACTCCAAGGAGACAAAGAGGGGGAGGGGCAGCACTGTTCTAACGGAGAAGGCCCCCCTGGTCCCCACGTTGGCACCGTCCACTCCCTGTCGTGGGTGTGTTGAGTGTGGCTATCACAAAATGTGTGACCTTGTAAAGGAAAGATAGGGTGCAACCCACACAAGACGAGGATGTGAAGTTTCTTGAAAGGCAAAGGAAGCGATGGCAGGAAGCCGAGACAGAGCTTGTTCCTCCGTGAAGGAGGTCCGGCTCCCCCTCTCCTCCAGGGTCCCCAAGGGAAGGGACAGCAGTGGGGGAGCTCCTCGTGGTCTCCTGCTTCGAGAGCCCATCCTAGAGTTTGTTCCTTGGCCCTAAAAGATGCGACAGCCTCTAACTTTGTGCATCGCCTTCTCTTGTGATCCCTGTGCGCCCACCATGCCCCAGATGTAGGAATGTTCACCGCATCCCTTACCCTGTGGCTGCCCTGTGTACCTTATCACACGCATGCGCAGTTCTCCCAAGATTGCCTGGGTTCCCGTGGGTACGCGCGTGTGTGCACCCCATGGGGTGGACACTCAGGCGTCCGCCTGGTGTTCCGATGCGTGCAGATGCTCACACGGGCCCCATGCTCAGGAGGTCGGCTGTGGGGCCCGCTCCCCTGGTGTGTGTGTCCCTGCATGAGCCCTGGCCTGCTCCAGGTGTACTCCCTCCTCCCTCTCACCTTCTGCCCAGATCCTTGGGCTGCAAGGCACCAGGTGCCTGGGGGTGTTCAGTCCCACCCTCTCTCCCCCAGAACGATCTTCCTGCCGGCACCCCTGCCTCCAAGTCCTGCGACTCCTCCCCGCCCCAGGACGCGTCCACCCCTGGGCCCAGCTCCGCCAGTCACCTCCGCCAGCTCGCGGCCAAGCCAGCACCTTCCACGGACAGTATTGGTGAGTACTTGCTGGTGCCTGCCAGGACAGGCCTCCTTTCCGGGGAGTTCTAAAAAATGGTGGGGGTGGGGGAGGCAGGACATGTGGATTCCAGCTGGGGCATTGCCTTACCCTTTCCATGGCTCAGAATAGACACTGCCTCACTCTGGGCCTCCGTTTCTTCATTGTCTTGGCTTGATGGGCGGGGAAACTGAGGCCCAGAGAGGGGAAGTGACTTGCTCTGGGGCTTCAGCCCAGTGCTGGAGAGACAAGCTTTGGAGTTAGACAGGCTTGGGTTTCAGGCCAGCTTTGGACACTCACCAGCTGTGTGACCTCGGGCAAGTGATCGACCTCTCTGAGCCTCACTTTCCCCATCATTAATATGGGGATGACAGCGCTCCTCTTTTCTGTCTTATGGTCGGGCTCTGGCTGGTTCCGGAGTCCCAGAAATAAACTAGTCCTGGAACTTGCCTTCAGGGAGCTCCCAGGTGGTGGGGGAGGAGACCCAGACCCCAAAATTCCAAGCTCTGTGATCAGGGCTGGGGTAGAGGAAGGGACCCAAGATGGGCCAGGTTGGAGGCAAGGGGTGGAGTGGGGAGGCTCAAGGATGTTCCTGAGATGTTGCTGGACATTGAGTCTGGGTTTTGAAGGATGAGTAAGAATTCAACAACTGAAAAAGGAAAAGGAAAGGCCTGTTGGCCAGAGGGAACAGCATCTGTAAATGTCTGGAGATAGGACAGGGTATCTGGTGGATGCTGGGCCAGAGCATGAGAGCCCTGGAGCTCCCCCAAGGCAGTGGAAGGCAGGATCTGGCTCCAACGTGTCTGAAGATCTGTCTGTGTCTCTTCTCTCTCAGCCCTGAGGAGTCCTCTGACCCTGTCCAGTCCCTTCACCACGTCCTTCAGCCTGGGCTCCCACAGCACCCTTAATGGGGACCTCTCTGTGCCCAGCTCCTACGTCAGCCTCCACCTGTCCCCCCAGGTCAGCGGCTCTGTGATGTATGGACGCTCCCCCATGGTGAGTCCTCAGGGTGGGAGATGCCAGGAGGTGTGAGCAGGGCCCAGGGGCTGGGGGCTGGGAGGAGAAACCAGGTACACACAGAAAGACCAGGGAATTGGGAAAGGGAGGAAAGTCCTGGCCTGGCAAGTGCATGTGGGAAGACGATCTGAGGGTCTCAGTAGCCCCACAAGCTTAATACAAATAAGCACCTGTGACTGTGGAAAAAGCAACTGTGATTATGTTGCGTTAAGAGAACCAGAGAACCTCAGCCATGGGATGTGAGGGTCCCCTTCAGCCTGGTGTACAGTTGTTCGCCCTGATTTTTAAGGGACTTTGGTGATTCTGGTAGATTGTAGAGGAAGGATTACCCCAGGGAGAGGACTGGAAGTGATGTACTATGGGAAAGAGTTGAAGGAGAGGCATGAGACTCCTGAGCTGGTGCAGGGGGAGGAGACAGGGTCTGCGTGGGCCCCAGAGGGCAGTACTGGGACCGATGCTTGCTAGAGTGAGCCATCCTGAAGTGGGTGTAGATGCCTCCAGAGGGAATAAAATGCCTGTCATTGGAGTTATTCAAGGCCTGAGGCTGGGTGGGCACTTGCAAGGGCTGTTGTAGAACAGGGGTCAGCAGTGTTTTCTGTAAAGGGCCAGATGGTAAGTATTTTTGGCCTTACAGACCAGTTGATCCCTATCACAACTACTCAACTCTGCCTTCATAGCTCAAAAGCCACCATGGACAACATACACAGGAATGGGTGTGGCTGTGTGCCAATAAAACTTTATTTATGAAAACAAGCAGGGGGCTAGAGTTTGCTGACCCCTGTTCTGTGCATTGCACAGAAGATTCATCAGGATCCTTCCACCTCTGGGGCCATAGGATTCCCCAGCCAGAGACCTTGGGGTTCCCTCATGTGAAAGCCTCCACTTTCCCATCTGTAGGATGGGTAAAGGAAAGGGCATCTCCCCTTTCTTGGGGAGGGGCTGATAAACAAATTGGGGGGGTGTCCTCTGATAAACAGAGAGGAATATGGCAAGTGAGCATGGGAGAGGGCAGTTGTGGGTTTGAGTCATCCGCCCATGACACCCCCGTTGGCGTTTTGGCAGATGGCATTTGAGTCTCATCCACATCTCCGAGGGTCGTCCATCTCTTCCTCCCTGCCCACCATCCCTGGGGGAAAGCCGTGAGTACTAGGGTGGGGCTCCCTGCCTCCTGTCAGGTGCTTACATTGTGGGGTGGGTGTTGGGCTTCCCTGCTGTCTTCCCAGAAAGTCTCTTCTGTAAGATAATCGGGGCTCCCGGAGTTGCTCTCTGGAGAGAGGGTTATGTAACAAGCAAAGGCTACACTAGTGGTTCTCAGCAGGGGGTAGATTTTGTGCATCCTTACGGACCCCCCTCCACCAACCCCAGGATTTAGTGATGTGATATTTTTGGTTGTCACACCCGAGTGCTTCTAGCCTCTAGTGGGTGGGGGCCAGGGATGCTACTCAACACCCTACAATGCACAGGACTGCCCCACCCCAGAGAATGACCCGGCCCCAAGATCAGTGAACTTTCTGCCGTGACGGGAATGTTCTACACTTACAGCTGTCCAATCTGATTGCCATCAGCCATCTGTGGCTTTTGAGCACTTGAAATGTGGTCACTGCGACTGAGGAACTGAAATTTTAAATTTCTTTCAATTTAACTGGCCCTGTGGCTGGTGGCTGCTATTGGACTGCGTTCTCTGGAGCTCACAAGGCATCTTCCTGGATCCTCTGTTCCACGGAGATTCACTAAGTGCTTGCTTACCATGCACCAGGCCACGGCCGGACCCCTTCCTCTTCAGTATCACGCTGACCTTTGATCCTGGGGCCCCGTCCCTAAACGCATGGGGGCACAGGCAGGGGGGTGAGGGTGGGGAGGGTCCCGGCTCCCCGTGCGTCATGCCCCACCTCCCGTCCAGGGCGTACTCCTTCCATGTGTCTGCGGACGGGCAGATGCAGCCGGTGCCCTTCCCTTCTGACGCGCTGGTGGGCGCCGGCATCCCGCGGCACGCGCGGCAGCTGCACACGCTGGCGCACGGCGAGGTGGTCTGCGCGGTCACCATCAGCGGCACCACGCAGCATGTGTACACGGGCGGCAAGGGCTGTGTGAAGGTGTGGGACGTGGGCCAGCCGGGCGCCAAGACGCCAGTGGCCCAACTGGACTGCCTGGTGAGGGCGGGGCGGAGCTTGCAGGCCAGCAGGGCGGGGCTTATAGGCCGGACGGGTGGATCTTACAGGCCACCTAGGGGTGGGGCTATAGGCCAATGGGTGGAGTTTATAGGCCAATCGGGGCGGGGCTTGTTGGCCAATTTGGGGCAGAGCTCTTAGGGCACCCACAGGTGGAGATTATAGCCCAAAAGGGTTGGGGCTTATGGGCCAGTGGGGTGGAGCTTATGGGCCAACCACGGGCAGGATTTATAGGCCAATGAGGGTGGAACTTACAGTCCAGCAGGATTGGAGATTAAGGCCAATAGGGTGGAGCTTATAGGCCAACCCGGGGCAGAGCTTACAGGCCTACTGGGGTGGTTTTTTCAGCTGGGCTCTGGCAGGCATGGCTGAGGGTACTACCCCACGCCCTTGCTTCTCTCCCCTCCCAGAACCGGGACAACTACATTCGTTCCTGCAAGCTGCTGCCAGACGGCCGGAGTCTGATAGTGGGTGGTGAGGCCAGCACCTTGTCCATCTGGGACCTGGCGGCCCCCACCCCTCGCATCAAGGCGGAGCTGACCTCCTCGGCGCCCGCCTGCTACGCCCTGGCCGTCAGCCCCGACGCCAAGGTCTGCTTTTCCTGCTGCAGCGACGGCAACATCGTGGTCTGGGACCTGCAGAACCAGACCATGGTCAGGTGGGTGGCCGGTGCCCTGTGACCTCAGGCAAGCCCCTGCCGTCTCCCCTTTGTGCTATGGGAGCGGCCTGGGAGGATGCTGAAACAGCATCACCTCCAGGATGGACACCTGGGCCCTCCTTCCTCCAGGCAATTCCAGGGCCACACGGATGGGGCCAGCTGCATCGACATTTCTGATTATGGCACTCGGCTCTGGACAGGGGGCCTGGACAACACCGTGCGCTGCTGGGACCTGCGGGAGGGCCGCCAGCTGCAGCAGCATGACTTCAGCTCCCAGGTGCCGCACGGAATCTGGCAGAAGGGGGACACAAGCTCCAGGAATCTGGCCTCCCTTCCTCTCCCCCTGAGGCACCCACTTCCAGATGCCGGGCAGGACCAACTACCTGCTCTCTGTGTCCATCTTTCTTGTCCTTGAGACAAATCCACAGACCTTCCTCTTTAATTCTTCAAAGACAGCACAGGGAAGCACGAAGGAGCTGATTCGTATCAAGCTGTGGGGCTACTAAGACCCTCAGATCATCTTCCCAGATGCTCTTGCCAAGCCATTCCTCTGTTCCTTTGTCTCTTGTGTAGCTGGTTTCTCCTCCCAGCCTTCAACCCCTTGACCCTACTGAGAGCTCCTGACCACCTCCCCCAACCAGGACTCATCGTGGGGGAGCTGCTGACCCAAGGGGACAGATAGGAGCCGGACACAGATCTCTACTGGGGGTGCTGTGGAAGGCTAGATTGAAGGATGTGGTGAAGCGGTTGGACAGAATCATGGGCTCCCCAGGGCTGAACAAAGAGTCAAGGACAGGTCTCCAGACACCCTGGACCCAGATCCTGTCTCCCATTGCCTTGGGGGCAGGTTGTGAGCTCCTTGGCCTGTTCTTTAAGACCTCTGTGCTCTAGTCTCACACACACCATGCCATGTGATACCTCTGGACCTCCCCACTTACAGTTCCCTCTGGCTGACATGCCTTTCCTTTCCTTTCTCCCATTGGTAAACTCCTACACATCCTTCAAAACCCATCTCCAATTTGCCCCCTCCTTGAAATCTGGTGGGCACTAGCCCCTGAACTCTTTCTTTTTTTACCTTCTCTTTAGCTTGAAGCTTCCTTTGATAGGGAAATCAGGGGTGCAGGTGGGTATAGTTGTCCATCCCGTGTCCCCAAAATTTAGATGGGTGGCATTCATATCTGGTGATCCCATGGTGAATATCTCCCATCCCACCGGGCCCTTCTTTATACAGGAACACTTCTATATGGCCAGGAACATGTGAAACCTTCCAGGCTTTGCTGTGAATTTATGGTTCTTTCCACACGTCTCATTTGTCAGTAAGACTTTGAGAAGCTTAGGATGGGTGAGGGTCTTACGCCTCTCTGTGCGGCGCTGGGCATGGGGCACAGACTTATGAAGCCACCGCGTACTTTCAAATCAAAGTAAAAATTGGTGTTGGCAAGTGGGGAAAGTTCCAAGTTGGGAGTCAGAAGGCCTGGTCTTTGATGGACTTGCTATGTGACCTTGAGCTGGATGTGGCCTCAGCTTCCCTTCCACCATCTGCTGAAGGGGAGCTACTGTCCTTGCTGGCTTCACCCCCTCCCTCCCTCCCTCCCAGAGCTGTTGTGCGTTCAGAGAAGATAATGGATATGAGGCCCCAGGGTTCCGTGTAATTCTGATTAATATTAATGATTCAACACGCAGTTGCCTGCTGTGCTCCAGGCCCAGGGCCAGCTGCTTCTCCACGCGGGAGATGCAGCGGGAGAGTGTTGGACATCTCCACTCCCCGCCCTGGCCCCCCAGCTCTGGGCATCCCCCCCACACCCCAAGGGGTTTTTCATTGCCTGTCTTCCCTCTTCACCCCCAGATTTTTTCCCTGGGCCACTGCCCCAACCAGGACTGGCTGGCGGTCGGCATGGAGAGCAGCAACGTGGAGATCCTGCACGTCCGAAAGCCCGAGAAATACCAGCTGCATCTTCACGAGAGCTGTGTGCTCTCCCTCAAATTTGCCTCCTGTGGTGGGTGTCTGCCGGTCTGGGGTGGGGACTCCGGGGCGCTGGGGCAGGGTTGCCAAAACACAACCACAACAAAAAAAAAACCCACGACAGAAAAAGAGGATCCCTGGTTTAATTTGAATCTTAGGTAAACAACAATCATTCCTTACTTGTCCCATTCTAAGTATTGCATGGGACATACTCTAAAGGACAAAGAATTTGTTAGCATAGGTAAGTAGATCCCAAGTATTTTATGGGACGTACTTACACTAAACAACACATAATTTATTAGCATAAGTATGTCCCCCAAATACATGGGACGTACTTATACTAAAAAGCAACTAATGTGTTAGTGCAGGTATATCTCAAATATTGCATGGGATATACTTACACTAAAATTTTTTTTTTTTTTTAGTAAAGATATGTCCCAAGTATTTCATGGAACTTACATATACTTAAAAAAAACCCCGAACAAACAGATAATGTACTATGTGGGACCCACCAGTACTAAAAATGATGTGTGGTTGATCTCGGATTCAGATGTAACTGGGCACCCTGTTTTTATCTGGCAACCTTCTCCTGGGGCTCCCCCTGCTTGAAGGCCAGTTGGAGCCCTTTGAGGCCTTGGCTTCAGTATCTGAAATGTGGGGGGGGGGAGCTCGAGCATCAGCTAAGGGGCCTCCTGTCCCCCAGAGATGGGCAGAGGTGTGAGAAAGGGAGCGAGAAGAGAGGCCAGACCAGGCTGCCCGCCTCTGCCCACAGCCCCCAGCCCTGGCTTCCTCCAGTCTGCCCCTCTCCTGAACTCCCTGCCCTCCTTCCCCCAGGGCGGTGGTTCGTGAGCACCGGCAAAGACAACCTGCTCAATGCCTGGAGGACGCCATATGGAGCCAGCATCTTCCAGGTACTTCGTGTCTGAGGTCCCCAGCCCCGCAGGACACCAGGTGCCTGGGGACCCAGTGGGGATTGAACAGGGAAGTGTCCCCACCAGCCACGAGCTACTAAAGCAGAGCGGTCAGCCCGAGGGCCACATCTGTGTACAGCCTGTTTTTGTTTTTAATTGTGATAAAATGTATATAAAAGTTTCCATTTTAACCATTTGTAAGCGCACAGCTCAGTGGCACTAAGTACATTCACACTGTCGGGCAACCATCCCCACCATCCATCCCCAGAACTTTCTCATCTTCCCAAACTGAAACTCTGTCCCCATCAAATACTGACTCTCCGTCCCCTCCCCCAGCCCTTGGCCCCCACCATCTACTTCCTGTCTCTATGGATTTGATGACTCATATGAGTGGGATCACAAGATTTATCCTTTTGTGTCTGGCTTCTCTCACTGAGCATCATGTCTCCAAGGTCCATGAACGTTTTAGCAGGTGTCAGAATCTCCTTCCCTTTTAAGGCTAATATTCCACTGTATGGATGGACCACATTGTGTTTATCCATCACCCGTCGATGGACACTAGGATTGTTTCCACTTTTTGGCTGCTGTGAATGTTCATGTACAAGTTCTCGTGTGCATGCATGTTTTCATTTCTCCTGGGCAGATATCTTGTAGTGGAATTGCTGATAATTGTTTAATCTTTGGAGAAACTGCCAGACTGTTTTCCAGATTTTCTATTCCCACTAGCAGTGTGTGAGAGTTCTGATTTCTTCCCATCCTCAACAGCACTTGTTCTGTTCTCTTTCTTATAGCCATCCTGCTGGATGTGGAGTGGTTTTTACATTTTTTAAAGGGTTGTAAAAGAAAAAGGAGATGATGTAACACAGACTGATTTGGTCTCTGGACGTATGGCCAGAGCCCATTTGGACTTAAATGAGCTTTCGGGTCAAAGCCTAAAAATTTACTATTGGCCCCTTTACAGAAAAAGTTTGCAGAGCGCTGGTGTAGGTCCTCCTGCTGTGAGCCTTAGCCCTCTGCTGTGCTGTGTGGCCTCATGCCTGGTGCATACCCTCTCTGAGCTTCCCAGGAAAGGGCAGTTCTCCTGTTCCAGAGAACTGAGGTCTCGCTCTTCCCAGGAGCATTGTCACCTGTCCAGAGGCTCAGCTCCAAAGGACCTTTCTCTGGAAAATGTGTCACCCTCCTTCCCTCTCCCCTCCTAGGCTCCCCACACTGGGCTCCCCTGAGTCCTGTCTTGGGCCCAGCCTGGACCACAGACTCACCCTTGTGGGCAGTCTCCTTCCTCTTTGCTCTGAACTTGCAGGTGGTCAGAAGCACAAATCAGACCATGCTGGCCTTGGCCGTGCCTCACTCTCCCTTCTCTCTCCCCCTTCCCCTCCCGATCGACAGTCCAAGGAGTCATCCTCCGTGCTGAGCTGTGACATCTCTGGGAACAACAAGTACATCGTGACAGGCTCTGGGGACAAGAAGGCCACCGTGTATGAGGTGGTCTACTGAGACACCACTCTTCCTGCACCCCTGGCCCAACTCCTGAGGGAGGGGCATCCAGGACCCCCTCTCCAGTCCTACTCTGAGCACTAAATCTCATCTGCTCTCTGGCTGACCCCCTTACGTCCTCCCCTGCTGGATGTGGGACCAGATGTGCAGGGGGACTTTGGGGAAATAAATAAATGTATTTATCACAACCACCTTTCTGTCGGGCTGAGGAGCCAGGAACCTTTGCTCTTTCTAGGCACTGTTCCGGAGGGAAGGCCACTTGCTAGCTGTGTCAGCCTCTTTTTCCTCACCTGGACACTGAAGGAATTCATTCCGCATGAAATGCAGAGGGGTCGACCACAAGAAATGGGTGTTGTCTTGGGCCGTGTGGCTTCCATTGTGCCATGTAACAAACAGCTCCCAGATCTCGGTTGGTTGAAACAATAGATGTTTATTTCTCACCCACACCCGTGTGGCAGGTGGGGCTCGACTCCAAGCAGACACTCAGGGCTCCAGGTGGAGGTTTTATCACCTCAGTGTGTAGCTTTTGAGGCCAACGTAGCAGGGGGGATGCTTTTACATCCTTGGCCCCACAGCTTCACCTATCTGCTCTACTGCCAGCCTGTGGGACAGACTCACCCCAAGACCCTGCCCATGTACAAAGCGTTAGGGAATATGGTAGAGCACGAAGGTATTTGGGGTGCAGTCATGTTTCCTTTGAGACTCAGTGATAATTCCTAAGAGCCTGGCACACAGTGCCCAGCGCACGGTCAGGTGCTGAGCGGAGGTCACAGTCCCAGAGGAGGTGACAGCAAAGAGAAGAGCTAAAGGAGGAGGAACAGCCATTTGGAAGAGTGATGGAAGGATTGCTGGGAACAGAGGGAACAGCATGTGCGAAGACTCAGAGGTAAAGAGCTTGGCCGTTGTGGAAGTCAGGAGAGCAGGGGGGTGGGGTTTCCTCCTCAGCTGCAGATCAGGCTTAAGCAGAGAAAGCCCATGGAAATGTGAGCCAGATTTTGGGAGAGGCCGGTGGGGGTGGTGAAGCCATCAGAGCTGGGTTCTGGAAGTTCACGGGGGCTGCCACGAGGACCATGGATTAGAGGGGGCTGGGGGGCAAAGTAGGGCTGCTGCTGGGAAACTTCTGGAGGGAGATGGCAGGGTGGCAGGGTCGCTGCTGGAAACAGTCATGCCCAGGGGGTTTCTGAAGGCATGGGATGGAGATAGGATAATTCTCCAGTTAGGGAGACCAGACCCGTTGATGCCACCTGGGATGTTGCTCATCCCAGAAGGACGGGGTGAGCAAATGGTGATTTCAGAGCCCTACTGAGAGGGTGGAAAAGTGCTGGCCAGCAAGAGCCACCCCTGTAAACTAGTCTTCCCCTCGGCACAGCTGACATTCGCTGCATAATTCTTGGTTGTGGGGCCATCCCAGGTATTGTGGGGTGCTAAGCAGCATCCCTGGCCCCCAACCGCTCAAGGCCAGGAGCACTCCCAGTCGTGACAAACCACATTTGTCCCCAGACATGGCCCAGTGTCCCCCGGGGGTCAGACTCACCCCCAGGTGAGAAGCACTGATCTAACGGGACACAGGTAACTTGGGAAGGACCGAGGACCTCATCCCTGGGACTGTGCAGGCAGGGCTGGGAAACATCTCTCCATGACATCAGATGAGCTCAGTGGAGCAGAAAGAAGGGCTCCAGGCAATTCCCTGATGGTCCAGTGGTTAGGACTTCATGCTTTCACTGCCGTGGCCCGGGTTCCATCCCGGGTTGGGGAACTAAGATCCCACATGCTGCGTGGCGTGGCCAAAAAAAGAAAAAGAAAAAAAAAAAAAAGAAGAAGGGCTCTACGTCCCGTTCCCCCAACGGCAGGTGTCAGTGGCTCTGATCAGATTCTCAGGGAATGTGGACTCAAAAGGCTCAGAGACCCAGGCTAGAAAAGTCCTTCCAAATCTCCACAAGACAGCCAGGGGACAGGATGCAGCACTGGATCCGTGCTTTTTCCAAATGCTTTATTACACGTGACAAAGATCATAGGTCCAGTTGTGCTCACCCCACCCACCCTGGCAAGCCCTCAGTACGTGATCTGGTACACTGAGGCGTGGTCCCTGGACCCTGTGACGATCAGGTGGTTGCTGGGGGACACGTCACAGCACATGATGGAGGACGTCTCGGGTACCTGGGAGAGTCGGAGAGCAGAGCGACGGGGTTCACCCATCCTTGCCCTTAACATCTGCCCATAGATTCAAACGTGGTCCCTCGGTGTGGGGGGGTGTCTCTGCATTTGGATCCCTGGGCTCAGCCCAATGGATGCTGCCCACCTGCCCCACCCCTGTACCTGGACCACTGTGGTCCCCGTGGGCATGCTGAAGACGCTGACCAGGTTGTCCGTCCCCACGCTCACCCACCACTGGCCTGGGAGAAGGCAGAGGGGGGCCCGGTCATGGGGAAAGCTGGCAGCTGAGGGCTGGACCCATGGGGATCTGGGAAACAGGGAGCCCCCCCACCTCCCTCACACCCCTGCAGAGAGCATCACTCAGGGCGGTTCCTGCTGATGAAGGGCTTGGGGGGGTCAGGAAGAGTCAGAAAGGGCTGCGTGGAGTCAGTCTTAGTGAGGCAGGGCCCTGTGGGAGGCTGGGGACCACGGTGGACTCCCCGCCGCGATCCTGGCCACTCACCCAGCGGGGAGAACTTGAGACCGAGGATGGTGCCGTCCTTACACCCCACCATGTGCTTCTGGCCCCCGAGGCTGGGCTGCAGCCACTGCTGGCCGTTGGCTGTGCCCACCAGCACCCAGTCCTCCCAGGGGCTGGGGGACAGGCTCATTATCTGGGGAGAAGGCAGCAGGGAAACACTGTCCAGGTCCCAGCGGGGCCCGAGAGGTGGCAGGAGCACAGGGATCCATCCCGGGGGCCAACTGCCTGCCCACTTCCTGGTTGTGAGACCTCCCCCAGAAAGCAACTTCACATATCCGGCCTTGGCTGGCTCATCTGCAAAATGGGTGTGGTCCTCTCTACTTTATGGGATTATCACAGAGACTCAATGAGAATAGGAACCCCTGATACAGGGTACAAAAGCATCCAATGTTATCTGGGCAACTGGGGAGGATGTAGCTAAGGAGCCCTCTCTTCAGAGCATCACTGAGACTTGAGGTACCACTAACCCCTGCCCTTCCCGCCAGCCTCCACCTCCTTCAGTCCACAGCCCAGCTGCTACCTGGCCAAGCAGGCCCCATCCCAGCTGCACACCTGAGACTCGAACTGGTATTCCTGGGGCTCCCCAGTGGTCCTCAGGTCCCAGCACCGCAGGCAGGCGTCCAGACCCCCCGTCCAGATGTGCTGGTCTTTGACAGCGATGCTCTTGGCACCGTTCAGGTGACCCGGCAGGTCCCTGGCCAGGAGAGGCATCGGAAGGGAGGTCAGGGCTGAAACTCTAAGCTTTGGGCCCCTGAGGACACCCCCCCCTCCAACCACACCCGAGTGACAGATGGGGAAACTGAGGCAGGCAAGAAGTACCACAACTGGGCTTCAAGGACCCAGCCACGGTTTGAACCTGGGTCCTCAACTCTCAAATGCAAGGGTTACTTAGGGAAAGGGGCTTTGGCCTTGAGACTGCTGGGTCCCTACTCGGGGGTCCAGGTGGGAAGGGGCTCTCAGGGTGACCCCGCCCACCCCTGGGCCACACCTGACCACGCTCTGGTTCCGCAGGTCCCAGATCCTGACGCTGCCATCGGTGAAGCCGGCAAAGGCCAGGTTGTCCTCAGGGCTGGCGGCCAGGGCCTGGCAGGTGAGGGCCGCACAGGGCAGCTCCACTCTCACGTACAGGGAAGGTGCCGTCAGGTCCCACAGGCTCACACTGGTCAGGTTGTGACCGCCCGTCAGCAGGGCCGTGCTGTTTGAGAACAGCAAGCAGGTGCGCAGGTAGGCCCCCTGGGTCTGGGGTGGGCAGAGCCTGGGGTGAGCTTCCTCCCCTGCAGGGTGGGGGGCTCTCCCTGCTCCCACAAGCCCCGGCCCAGAGCCAGCCCTACCCTCACCTGTACACGCAGGTAGCTCTCCGGAAACCTGGCCTCCACCACCTGGCCGACCAGACTCCACACCTTGACGCCGCCCCTGCCACAGGTGAAGGCGTGCCGCGTGAAGCTGCTGATGGCCGTGGCCAGCACAGGCTCCCCATGTTCTAGCCTCCGTATCTTCTCCACTCTTTGTGGCACGGCCAGCTTCTTGGACTGCCAGGGCAAGGCATCAGGCCTATTCCACGTGTTTTCAAAGTCCTCAGGGTCCCAGCATCTTGGGAGAGGAAGCCTCAGGGTCACCAGCCTGCCTGTGAGCCTCTCTGCCCAGAGCAGGGCACCTATCAAGCCCCAGAGGGGCTTCGTTCTTTGTCAGATTTGGGGTTCTCTCGGGCCTCATTTCTCCACGGCACTCTATATCCCCCCAGGTTCTACCCACACCTCCAAGTATTCTCCTTCTCCCATGACCAAACACTGCTCCCTTCTGCCTGACATGTTTTGCCCTATCCCAGCAAACTCCTACTCATCCTTCAAGGTCCTAACCATTATGTCCCTTCCTCCAGGAAGCCTTCTCACCCCCACATCTGGGTTCCCTTAGCCTCAGACCACAAGGTTGGGACATACTTACATGGGCTTCAGAAATTGATAGGTTTTTACGGCAAGCTCCTGCGGGTGGACGAGGTCACGGCTGAGCCACATCCTCCTCCCGCCCCAGCCCCCCCAGCCTGTGTGTGGGGTGCGGGGGTCTCACCTGGGCCGTGCGGGAGAACACCCCCTCTCCTACAGTGCCCAGTCCTGTGCTTCCCTTTCGGGAGCCCTCAGAGGAGCTGGGGGAGGGCGTAGCTGGGCTGAGAACTGGGCAGAGACAAGAGTGGATCAGCAGCAGGCGTGGCTCCCCTCCCCCCGGGTGGGCTGCCCTCCCCCCACCAGGATTACCCAAAGTGTCCTTGGGGAGCAGTTTCACTCCCAAGTATCGTGGTGCTGGCTCCTGGCTTTCCTGCCCGTGGGAATTGGGGAGATCAGTTCAGACCAAAGGACCCGACCAGGGCTGGTCTGAGAACTGGAACACGGTAGGCGGGCCCAGGCAGTGTGGACAGGATGCTCCAACTGCCTGAAGTCCCATCCTCCCGTCCAGGCGGAGCTGTAGACAGGCTCAGGTCCTCTGAGGGTATCCAAGGGCTGAGGGTTGGGGAGGCATGCCAATCCCACAGGCATCCAGAGGTCAAAGCCAGGGGGCCCAGCCAGGACAAAGCCCACCCTTCCGGGTACCGAGGATTCCAGTTACTTACCTGGCCTGGCGCCTGCTCTGTCGCTATGATGACAGAAGGGGATGAGGGGGAGAAGCCAGTTCAACCGGTGCTGTCCCTCCACGTGGCCTGATTCCCCACTCCCCCTCACCCTCAGGGAGACTCACTCCTGCGTCTTGGGCGCTCCTGGGTGCCAGCAAAAATCTGCCAGAGCTGCTCTGTCAGAATATCCTGCCAAAACCAGGGCTCCGAGTCCCAGGACGGCCGCATGTCTAGCTGGTGGACTGCGTCGTCGTCCACTCCGGGGGTCTGCTGGAGCCAGTCGGATGACCTCGTGGCCATGATGTCTTCGAAGTCTGGCCCCTGGAGACTGGAGGGCCGTGGGGTCTTGGCCTCTGGGTGCTGGGGGGCCTGGTTGGGCTGCTCACTGGGGAACTCCTGGTTTCCCTGGTGCTGTAAGCACAGGGTCGTGAGGAACACGAGGATGTACCCTTTGCCCCAAGCCTATCCCCACCCTACTCAAGGACCCAGGGACCTACCTCCCCCAGCTGGAAGCCCAGGGATCGGCTGCAGGTCTCCACTATCTGTAGGAAGTTTTCTGCCTGGAAGGGGAACGTCATCCCAGCTAAAGCTTCATTAAAGGACAGCCCTGGGTGCGAATACCTTCCTACAAGCCAGTTTCCCTGTTATTCAAAGTGAGGCCACACCACCTTCCTTGAACGTTTTTGGGTGGATTCATGATCACCTAGCAAAAAGCAAGATCTCGGTACCCAGAGGCCACCCTTGGCTGCGGGTGACAAAATTGAGCCCTAATGACCAGTCACCGCTATAATATGGTCACAAGTCAAGTCAGATCTGGGTTCGCATCCCAGCTGCTTTTCTTGGGATGTTTGGAAACAAAAGCCTGAACGCCACCCCCTTGCTTAAAATGGCTTCAAGAAGCAAAGCCGTGTGTACACATGTCCCCCTTACGGGGATGACATTTGAATCTGCTGAAACATTGCAAAGATCCTAAGAAACCGACGGTTACCGCTTGGGGAGCAGGGCTGGCGATGGGGAGGTTAGGGGCCCCGGTGGGAGGGTCACTTAGTTTATATTTAAAATCAAGCCATGTGGCTGCTACCGATTCCAGATTTAAGTGAACAGTTTCTGTGGTCATGGAAGGCACCCTAAATTTTCTTTTTCTCCCTCCCAGCAGGCTGTCCATCCGTTCCTTTAGGACAGGCTCCCTCCTATGGCACGTCCTACTGCTTTTCTCAAGAGCATCTATGTGGCCCAGGTACCAGATTTGTTTTTAACCTCTCTTTCCTCAAGACTGTACCTCCCTGCACAGTGGCTACTGGCTGCAGGTCACTATTTAAATATAAAGTTAAGTTTAATTAAAAATGCAATCCCTCCTGTCCCACGGGCCACATTTCAAGTACTCAATAGCTACGTGGGGCTGGGGGCTGCCAGAGTAGACGGCGAGGCATGAACCTAGAATGTGCCTGGCATCCAGCTGAGGACACAGACCACGCAAGACATGAACTGCCAGTACTGCCAGGAATTCGCTGTGGGGAGACCCACCTTCTCGGCCCGATAAGGGGCTCTACGGGAATGTGCAGCTATATTTAGTCCAGATGGACTAAATACAGTGATATTAGGAATGTTCTAGACCCGCCAGCTAAGGCTGAATACTTGAAACGTGGACGGTGCCACTTGATTGCCAATTAAAGTGTAAATAGCCACGTGTGTCCTGTGGCTACTGTAGAGGGTGACATGGATTTAGTCTTTGGCCTTTGGCTTTGGAGGCAGTGCTGTGGGCCTTCCGAATGTACATGCACCTCCATGGTGGATGCCAAGAAGCTGTCTGGCCCAGAGTGAATTCCAAAATCCTGGGGAAATATTGTGATTCACAGAAAGAAATAATTGCTAAGGAACGTGGCATAAGGCCTGTGGCTGTCAGTTCTGTTGAACGGGCACCACTGGCGTTCCCATTCTGCAGATGAGAAAACTGAGGCTCAGAGCATCAAAGTCAATTTCCTAAAGTCAGGACACCTGGGGCCCAGCAGTGTTTACCTGCCTCCACTGGCAGCCTGGTCCCACCCCCTGCCCCTCGCTGGTTGGGGCAGGGGGCGAGCAGGATGGTGGAGGGAGAGGCTGGAATGGAGGACCCCCTCCCTGAGCTCTGGGCGCTCCAGGTGGCTGCCTCCTAGGGTAGCCAGCGATGGATTCCCCAGCTGGGCCTCCCAGCAGCACGAGGCCCAGGGGAGCCTTCCCCAATTCTCCCTGGCTCGTTAATGCGCAATTTACTGGCACTTTAATGCACTCAGCATGAAAAGTGCTGCTCCCTCCTGCCTGCATGCTGGTCCTCCCAGGGGAAAGCTGTGTGCAGGCGGGCTGGGGAGCCAGGGGCGTTGCCACTGCTGCTGCTGCTCAGGATTTTAAATACACAGCAAGGAGGCTGGGAGACGAGGAACAGGAAACAGGGGAGGGGGAGGTGGTCCCTGTGAAACCACAAGTCAGCTAGGGATCATCACCTGGGGCCTTCTGTTGGGGGAGGAGGGTGCTTAGGGGCGACCCTCCTGGGTCCTCCTCATCCCCTTACATCTTATGTATTTATTTTTTTTGGCAGCACCCCACGGCATGCAGAACTCCCCTGACCAGGGATCATCGAACCCGTGTCCCCTGCAGTGGAAGTACGGAGCCCTAACCACTGGACCACCACGGAATTCCTCCCCTTACGTCCTGATACTCAGCACATGCTGTCAGTTTCCTGACACATCCACACTCTGACTGCTTCTCACCACCAAACTGGCTCAGTGACCAGCCTCCCACACCTGGATGGTCCAACTGGACCCCAACTCCTATCCTGGCCCCCAAATATCCATCCTCCCCAAAGCAGCACCAGAGGGTGCACGGGAGCACCTGAGTCAGGCCCCGCCCCTCCTCTGCCCACCTCCCTGGGGGTAAAAGCCGGAGTCCTCCCTACGGCCCACAAGGCCCTGCATGAACTGCGGACCTGCGGTGTCCCCTCCCTGCCCTCCCCTCCTCCCTCTCTCCCCCTCACTCACTCTGCTCCAGACACACGGGCCTCCTTGCTGTTCCTCCAATGAACCAGGCCTGGTCCTGCCCCAGGGCCTTTGCACAGGCTGTGCCCTCTGCCTGGTCTACTTCTTCCAGACATCTACACTCCCTCTCTGATCTCCTTCAAGAGTTTGCCCAAATGTCACCTTCTCAGCAAGCCTTCCCTGACCACCCTGAATCGTAACCCATTCCCACCTTGGTTCCCCCCACTTCGCCTTGGGGCTGCTCAATTCCACCCCCGCCTTGCCCAGACCTCACCATCTGACACTTCTGTTTACCAAGCTCCTCTCACCCCAAGGGCAGCGGTTTGTCTGTGTTCTCCTTTGCTATTTCCCTGGCGCCTACAACTGCACTTGGCAAGGAGGTGATGGATAAATATCTGTTGAATGAATAACCGTGTTCTGGTTGCTTCCTGCCCCGCCCCACCCCCGCCTCTGGATCTGTCTTTCCCTGTTCCCTGAGCTACCCACCCCAGGCCCCGCTAAGTCGCAGACAGCCCTGGCCCTCTGCCAGTCACATCTGGCACAGGCAGAAAGTCCTGCCAGCACCCAGGAGAAAGGGGCCAGGTGGCGGGAGGACAGGCAGGGTGGAAGCCATGCTTAGCCTGGGCAAGGCTCCCTGTGCTGGGAGCTGGGCCCCCAGTGCAGGTCTGTCCCTCCCCCCATCCCCGAGTGTGAGCCAGGTCCTTGGGAACCTCAGACACATGGAGACCGCATCCGGCCATGCCTGGCACATAAAAGCCCCTTCCTAGCACAGGCAACTAACCTGCGATGTGCTGACAGGCCCCTGGCCTCCTCCAGGCACGCAGGGACGAGTGAGCAGGACCGAAGGGAAGAGGCTCAGGACCAGAGATGCACTCCTGAGATGTGGGGGACCCACTGATACCCTGGGGATTCCACTTTGGGCCCCGCCCCCTCTGCCCCCAGCCTTCCAGGTCTCCCACCTCCCTCAGGGGGAAAAGCTCAAGTCCACCTCCACGGCCCACAAGGCCCAGGAGACCTGCCCTGTCCCCTCCCTGTCCTCACCCCCTCCCTCTCTCCCCCTTTCCCCTGCCTTGCAAGGAGGGGCAGCCCTGCTCCAAGCTCCTGGTCACTCATTCACCTGCTTGTGATGCTCCTGGAGCCCCTGCCGGATCTCCTGGAACTGCAAAGGAACAACAGCGATCACACTGGGAGACGGTCAATGGAAGTGGGCAAGAGTGCAGAAGTGAATGCTGTGCATGTTTCTCCCCAGCTGTATGACCCTGGGCAAGTCATGCTACCTCTCTGGTCCCTGCTCTCATCAAATGGGATACTGCCTACCATACTCAGAGTAGGAAGTAATTAGGGAGACCCCTGGTTTTCATTCTAGGTATGAAGTGGAGGTCAAAGAGGGGCACAACCTGCCCTTGCTCCCTCCCTGCCCTCTCCTCCTCCCTCTCTCCCCCTCGCTCACTCTGCTCCAGACACACAGGCCTCCTGGCTGTTCCTCCAACACACCAGGCCCGATCCTGCCCCAGGACCTTTGCAGGGGCTGTGCCCTCTGCCTGAAACAGCCTTCCCTGTTCTCTCTAGGGTGGCAGGAACTCCTTATCTTCCATGTCTCACTGTGAACGTGAGACACAGTGAGACATGGTGTCACTGTGTCTCACGTTCAAGAAGCCCTTCCTGGGCTTCCCTGGTGGCGCAGTGGTTGAGAATCCGCCTGCCGATGCAGGGGACACGGGTTCATGCCCCGGTCCGGGAAGATCCCACATGCCACGGAGCGGCTGGGCCCGTGAGCCATGGCTGCTGAGCCTGCACGTCCGGAGCCTGTGCTCCGCAACGGGAAAGGCCACAACAGTGAGAGGCCCGCGTACCGCAAAAAAAAAAAAAAAAAAAAAAATAGAAGCCCTTCCTGACTACCTTAGCTCAAAATCTTGACTCACTTTCACTGCTTCACCTTCTATTTTCTTTTAAGCACTTCCATTTTGTGAACCTTGTTTCTCTATTTACTTATTTGTCTCTCTCCTTCCCTTAGAGCTGCCGGGTCCTATGGGGTAGCCACTAGTCAAACATGGCTCTTTAACTTTCAGTCGATTAAAATTCAGCTCCTTACAGGAGCTCAGTAGCCACATGTGGCTGGTGGGTGCCATATTGGACCCTGTTGATAGAGAACATTCTTATCTTTGTGGAAAATTCCAGAAGACAGCACACACTAGAACATACATTCCTGAAGGGCAGGGACTCCCGTCACGTGCTGTACCCCTAACTCATCAACTGTGGGCTGAAGAAACTTCTCCTTAATTTAAATACAGAATTACTTGTTTTCACAGCAAGGTTTTTATTAATTAAGAAAAACTCACATGAAGTTGTTACTCACTGGGTTAACTCACTAGCCTAAAATAAGCAAAGTAAGTAGAGGTGAGGGTGCCCCCAAACCCGGATCCTGAGGCCAAACTCAACAGCCTTTCCAGGAGGCTCCTGAGGGGCTACCTGGTGGTGGTGGGGAGAGTAGGGGCGGGGCTTCCCGGAGAGGGCGGGGCTTCCCGGGAGGGGGTGGGTGGGTGGGGGCTCACCAAGTAGTAAGCGCTGTCCATCTGTGTCGTCAAGTGAGTGGGGAACCTGCCAGGGAAGACAAACCCGCTGCAAGAGGAGGCCTCAAGACCCTTCCCCAGAATGAGCCCTGCCCCCAGTCCCCGAGCAGGGCAGTTCTGGCAAGTGAGCTAGTCCCTTCCAGGTGCCACATTGAAGAAGGCGCCAAGACGAATATGATTTTAATGCGGTATTTTAAAAAACATAATTGAATGCAAGCAAATTCACACTGAACAACAACAAAATCAAAAATTTAAATGAAAGCCAGGATTGGTATTACTGGCTTTCCTTTCCTTTTGCTTCAGCCTTCAATATGGCTCCTCCCCCCTCCCCGCCCCCGACCAGCACTGGTCCTGTCTTTTGGGCCATGGAGACAAGGATGGGATTCTTTCCCTCGTGGGACTTAGGGCCCCAGCGGGGCCTCCAGCCCCCGAGAATCGCAGTCACCTGGGGAAGTGCTGCTTGAGCTGATCCAGGGCATCCTGATAGTTCCGGGCTGGAAGGCCGGCCTCAGGATGAGCCTGGAGAGGTCGAAGGAGGGATGAAGAAAACCCACAGCCTCCCCGTATCCCTGCCGTCAGGTCATCAGCCCCAAAGAGGGTGAGGTAGGGCCTCCTGAGACCTGAAGGTAGTTTGCTTTCTCTCTTATTACTTAAGTACCCACAGGGTATCTTCCATCTTGATTTTTGGCCTAAAGTTGAAAATATTTACTTCCTGGCCCTTTACAGAAGCTTGCCCACCCCTGGCCTAAACTGTTAGAAATGGTTTTCCCTGGAAGTAATGGCGGGTGGGGAGGCGCAGAGAGGGACTTTTGCTTGTAAAATATTAACTGAGTAGGTGATGTAGCCCTATGTTTTATCACCTGGGTAATAATAAGTTTAAAAAGAAAGTGCCTTGAAGTATGATGGGTTACTGTCCCCAGCTGAAGGCCTGGCCAGCCGGCCCATGTCCGTCCCTCAGGAGCAGGAGAATAAGATTGGAGCCTCTTGCCCCCTCCCCCAGGGGCTAATGCCTCACCATCCTTTGAGGGGGTCCGTGGGGGCTGAGATGGCCCCAAGAAATCAGTCTTCAGGCTGGAGTCACAAGGACTTTAGCCAGGGACTCTAAAAGTAAAGAGGAGATGTCAGATCATGAGCGCAGAAGGCTGGGCAGTGGCAGAGGACAGAACTAGCCCCACCCCACCCTCGGCCTCCAGCACCACCCACCTCGGTCTTCTCTCCTCCAGGACTCAGTCCCGGGCCCCCAAACCCCTCCCTGACTGCGACCACCCCACTGCATTCCCTACATCCTCTGTTCTTTCATTCATCACTCTGGTGCTTCCAGCTGTGCTGATTAGTGGTGGGGACCCCCTGGGGCCTCACACTATGAGGTGGGGGGCATCCTACGGTGCCAAACATACTCCCTGACAGGAGCAGTCAGGGATGGAGGTACCCCAGAGAAAGATGTCAAAGCTCAACCTTAGTTTTGAGACAATTTCCTAAAGCACGAGAGAACATCATTTGGAAAGGGGTTTTGAAGGATGAGTAAGAGTTGGCCAGGTGAATTCAGAGAAATTTCTCAGACAGGAGGAAAGAGACATCTCTCTACCCCCAATCATTCCTGCGGCACCAAGCCCCTTCTTTACTTCGCTTCTGCCCCTCAGCTCCCCTCTAGGCTCCTCCCCAGCCCAGGGACCATGGGGTCTTCCAGGAGACTGGCAGGCCTACCCGCCTCCCTTAGGATGGTGGCCCAGGAGGAACGAGAAGGAAGCCGCGGGGTCAGCCAAGTTCAGGCTGACAGGAAGCACTTCCCCCCATCCCCGGGGTCCAATTGACCCATCGGGCCCCGCCCCACCCCGCCTCGGCCCCGCCCCGGCCCCGCCCCGGCCCCGCCCCGCCGCCACCTGCAACGCAAAGTTGGTCAGTGAACTAGCAGCAGCTGCACGTGGGCTCGGGCTCCGCGGGCGGCCGCTGGCGGTGCCGACCAATCGCGAGGCCGCTTGCCCACGTGGGCCGCAGTCGCCGTCGCTGATTGGTCAGCTCTCCCCAGCCTTTGGCCGGGCTGTCAATCAGCGCGCGGGGCGCCGCCGCTTAACCCTTGCGGTCCCGCTGCAGGGAAGAGCATCGTGCAGAGTCGCAGGCAGGTTGGGATCCAGGCAGGGATGAAGATATTTAGAAGGGCAAGGGGCTTGGAGTCAGAGGGTGCAACTTGAGGAGGGACTGGGCGGTGTGTATTTGCCTTGTTTGGTGAGAAGCCCTGTCAATTTTTCGTCTTGCCCAGGAGTGGCTCATGGCTGGGGGTGGGTGGGTGGGGTAGTCTTCTGCACTCTCACTCCAATCCTTAGATCTGGACTCAGAACCTTTTCCTCAGTATTAAATAACGTGCAATGCAAACGAAGCTTCAGTCCCCTTTCTTGGGGAAAACTCAACGGCTCCCTTTAATCCAGGCTTCCTAGGAGCCAAGCCCGGGGCTGTGCATCTTATCAGCGAGTTTTCCCAGCTGCCCTTCAAGTCCAGGGACCGAGACTCTGAGAAATCTGAGAACAAAAAGCCGGAACTGCAAAGGCCTTGAGGCTGGTACAGTTTTTCCAGGTTCAAGGCCAAGGAGGGAAGCGTAGTGCCTACTCTAGGCTTAGGGTAGCCTCAGAGATAAGTGGTGGGGTGTATGTGGGATTCAGGAGTCCTGTTTTGGTGTGAAATACCTGCTTGAGATGGGAAGTGGTCAGTCCAGAGTCTGGGGGTGAGAGGTCAACTTTGTACCCACCCCAGAACATTTGCACTGGCTGTTCCTTCCTGGGCCAGGGAGAGTCTGTCCCCTGACAGCCACTGGCTGGATCCCTCACCTTCGGCTCTGGTTCAGAGGTTACCACCTCAGGGAGGCCTCCATCCCCCCTTTCTTATTTTTTCTCCAAATCTGGTTTCTGTTGGAGCTAATCTTGTAATCTCCATGGCCCTATATCCTGCTGTGTTCAAAATTCACTGAATGCTGACGGGATTCTCCCACTTGCTTGCACCTGGTCACAGGCACTTGGGTGGGTATGCTGGCTCAGGATCCACAGAAACCAGAGCATTCTCTCTTTCCCCCCACCCAAGTCTGTGCTTTGCCATGGGGGGAGGATGGAAGGAAACGGGTGACTGAGGGTTCAGATCTTTGGATGAGTAACCCCCAGAGGTTATGATGTAAACACACAAATTGGGTTTTGTGGCTTGTCTATGGAGGACAAAGTGAGGGCTGCCATGTAAGAGCCACAAATAAAGGTTTTCACCCACAATCCCTCCACTGGCCCTTAATGGAAGTGTATTTTATTTATGGTCCAGACTGCTAATTGCCCCTCTCCCTGTTTGTAGACAGTCAGCTGGACACACCAGTTTATCCGAGGCTATCCTGTCTTCTACTGTATCCACTGGGTACCTGTGGTTATTTAAATTATAATGAATTACAATTAAATAAAATTTAAAACTCAGTTCCTGGGGGCCACTGACCAAATGAATGTCAATTGCTTAGTAGCCACACCTGACTGTCCGCACTGCAGATCTAGAACATTCCCACCATCTTAGAAAGTTCTGCTGGTCAGTGCAGATCTGAGAGTCTCTTTTTTTTCTTTTAATTTTTATTTTATATTGGAGTATAATTGATTTACAATGTTGTATTAGTTTCATAGATCTGAGGCTCTTAAAAAAGAGAAATTCCTAGGTCCTGGTAGAAATCGGAGCCGTTTTATAGCAGCCATTTCATCCTCACTCGTGGAAAGCCCCCTGCACCTGGGGCTGGGGTGATAGTTGGCCCTTTGGCTGGTGTGGGCTCACCCCTGCTTCTTCCTTTTACTGTCCCCCGCTTGCTCCAGCCTGGCGGGCAGAGAAGCAGCCTCCTTGAGCACTCAGGAAGGAGATGGATGACACAGCAGCTAGGAGAGAAGGAAGCAAAGATTTCCTTCTTGGCTCTCAAGTTGCTGTGGTTTACTTTGGAAATCCAAGGTCTGGATGAAAGTTTGAGAGAAAAACAGTTTGAATTTCCAAAGCTTTGGAATTCCCTGGGCTCACCCCCAGAGACCTCAGACCTGGATGCCCAGAGGCCACAGGGTCACCTGGGTTGGGTGTAGACCAGACAAAGGGCTCAAGAGAGAGCCCAGGGTGGAGAGGGGCCTGTGGAGTGACCTCAGGGAGGTGACAGCTGGGAGGTAGTGACAGGTTTCAACCCCCCAAATGCTCTCCCCCATCCCCAGAACCTCCCAGCGGGCCTCATGGGCCACAGACCATAGCCAAGTGACAGGAGTGAGGGGGAAGCTGCAGAAGCCTGTAGGTAAACGGCCCTCGTGTCCAGGTAACAGATGAATGACCAAGAAGCAGCAGGACAGGGACCCTCCAGAGACACTGGCCGGGCTGGGAGCTGCTCAAGGGCCCAATGCCCCCAGCTGTCCACACTCAGCCACCACATGAATCCCCTTGAACTTAGCCTGGCCCCAGGAAAAGTGAATTTATCAAATTACTCAGAATTGATTGAGGTTTGCTTTCTGCCACCTGGTGGAAAGAGGTTTGTATTCCTTTCCTGGCACCGCTGTCACAAATAACCACAAACTGGGTGGCTTAAAACAACAGAAATTTCTTCTCTCACGTTCTGGAGACGGGAAGTCCAAAATCAAGGCTTTGGCAGGCAGGGCCCTGCTCCCTCTGAAGGCTCCAGGGGAGGATCCTTCCCTCCTCTTCCAGCTTCTGGCATTGCTGGCCATCCTTGGCGTCCTTGGTTTGTAGAAGCATCACCCTAAGCTCTGCCTCTGTCTTCACGTGGTGTCTGTGTGCGTGTGTATGCCTGTATCCAAATGTTCCTTTTCTTACAAGGACACCAGTCGCTGGATTTGGGGCCACCCCACTCCAGTATGACCTCATCTTAACTAATTACATCTGCAAAGACCCTATTTCCAAACAAGGTCCCATTCCCAGCTAACGCGGGTTAGGATTTAAATGTATGTTTTTAGGGGATACAATTCTACGCTCTACAAGGCTCAAAAGAAAAATTAAGTAACTATAGCAACCCACCTATCCTCCATGAATCCTGACATCCCCCTTTTACAGAGGAGGAAAATGAAGCTCAGAGAGGTTAACTGACCTGACCCGGGTCGTGCCGTTACTAAGTGGCTAAGCTGGGATTTGAACCCATGATGTACATGCATAACCCTTATGCCCTAATGCCCAGATCTAAATTAAGCTCCCACGGTTTTTTCTTTTTTTTTTTGCGAAATGAAATTAATTTTCCTTTATTTTAGGACTTGCTGAAATGGTTCATTTTTTAAAAAAATTTTATTGGAGTATAGTTGGGACTGCCCTGGAAGTCCAGTGGTTAGGGGTCCACGCTCTCACTGCTGAGGGCTTGGGTTTGATCCCTGGTTGGGGAACTAAGATTCCACAAGCCACGTGGTGCAGCCAAAAACAAAAAAATTTTTTTATTGGAGTCTAGTTGATTTACAATGCTGTGTTAGTTTCAGGTGTACAGCAAAGTGACTCAGTTATACATATATTCATTTTTTCAGATTCTTATATAGATTATCACGGAATATTGAGTAGAGTTCCCTGTGCTATAAAGTAGGTCCTTGTTGGTTATCTATCTTATATATAGTAGTGTGTATATGTTATTCCCAAGCTCCTGATTTATCCCTCACCACGTTTGCCCTTTGGTAACCATTAAGTTTTTTTCCGATATCCATAAGTCTGTTTCTGTTCTGTAAATAAGTTCATTTGTTTCATATTTTAAAATTAGATTCCAAATATGAGTGATATCATATGATATTTGTCTTTCTCTGTCTGACTTACTTCACTTAGTATGACAATCTCTTGGTCCACCCATGTTGCTGCAAATGGCACTATTTCATTCTTTTTTATGGCTGAGTTATATTCCACTGAATATATGTACCACAACTTCTTTATCCATTCCTCTGTTGACGGACGTTTAGGTTGCTTCCATGTTTTGGCTATTGTAAATAGTGCTGCAATGAACATTGGGGTGCATGTATCTTCTCTAATTATGGTTTTCTCAGGATATATGCCCAGGAGTGGGATTGCTGGAAGCTCCACATTTTTTTTTTTTTTTTTTTTTTTTGCGGTACGCGGGCCTCTCGCTGTTGTGGCCTCTCCCGTTGCAGAGCACAGGCTCTGGACACGCAGGCTCAGCAGCCATGGCTCACTGGCCTAGCTGCTCCGCGGCATGTGGGATCTTCCCGGACCGGGGCACGAACCCATGTCCCCTGCATCAGCAGGCAGACTCTCAACCACTGCGCCACCAGGGAAGCCCATGGAAGCCCCATATTTGAACTGTCCATGTAGCGATATGTTGGGCCATCCCATGGACCTAAGCTTAGAGGAAGGTGTGTCCATCCCAGAAGTGGATTTTTGGTCTCTGGGACCTGGAACTTCTGAAGAAATCCAGATGTATTAGTTAGCTACTGCTGCATAACAAAGTGCCCCCTAGCTTAGTGCCTTGAAATGAGAAACATCACCTCACACGGGTTCTAGTGGTCAGGAATCTGGAGGTGGCTTCACTGGTTCAATGCTGGGTCACTGGTGAACATTTATCCATGTTTCAGCCTTTCTTGTTTCCTTTTTTACAGGGATCATCTTCTGCCATCCAGAACTCAATTTAAAATCTCTTCTCAGTAAGGCTCCATCACTTTCTCTCTCTTGCTCCCCTAATCCTACTCACCGCCCTGTGATTTTTTTGGTTTTATTTAATTCTTATTTTTCAATTTATTTTATTTTTGGCTGTGTCGGGTCTTAGTTGTGGCACTTGGGATCTTTTGTTGCGGCTCACAGGCTCTTCGTCGCAGCACACAGGCTTCTCTTTAGTTGTGGAGCCCAGGCTCAGTAGTTGCAGAGCGCGGGCTTAGTTGCCTCATGGCATGTGGGATCTTAGTTCCCTGACCAGGGATCGAACCCGCATCCCCTGCATTGGAAGGCGGATTCTTAACCACTGGACCACCAGGGAAGTCCCTATTTAATTCTTTCTTGTCCGTCCTGTCCATGCATGGCTGAAAGGGTGGCTGGGTGGATGACTGTTGTGTTCATCCAAGTGCATTTTTTGGGGGCTTATTTCCCCCAGATGGCTGGGTCTCAGGTGGGGGTCCAAGATGGCCCCCCTCCCCAGGAAGCTCTGCGTCCTCTGACTCTTCCCCACCGGGGCTGGGCAGGGTGGTGGTATTGAGGTTGTCTTTTTTTCTTTCTTTCTTATTTGGCTGTGTTGGGTCTTAGTTGCGGCATGAGGGATCTAGTTCCCTGACCAGGGATCAAACCCGTGCCCTCTGCACTGGGAGCGCAGAGTCTTAACAACTGGACCACCAGGGAAGTCCCCTGAGGTTGTCTTTTGATGGCCAAGCCCTGGCCCCCTTGTTACATCCGATATTGTCAGTTCATCCCAATTCATACTTTGCCCTGTAAAGACCCCTCCGCTGGGACTTGGTGAAGGGATGTGACCCAGGTGATGTCCCAACATCAACCCTCCCCGTCACGTGCTTAACTGATTTGCCCATCCAGCCCCCTGGTGTATATTTAGGGCTCAGCGGGACTACGGTTGGTTAAACCAGGCATTTTAGGCTGCTGAGGGCTTACGGGCAAACTCCCAGTTGGCCAGTTGTTCACTCCAATGGCAGCATCTAAAGGAAGGTGGTGGCTTTAGCCCAGCGAGACCCCCACAGTGTAGAGAGGCTGCAGAACACCTTCCTGGGGGTCCAGCTCACTCCCTTTATGAGGTGGAAAGAGGGGAAGGTGGCTGTAGATCTCATACCCAAGGCATGTTCTGAGTTGAATTTGTGGTCTCTGGCGCCCTCTTCTGGGGGAACTTTATTACAGCTTCATTGACGTGTACAAAATGTGAGTTGACCTGTGTTTAAGCACAGGGTTCCATGATTTTTAGTAAATTTGTCCAGTTGTACAACCATCACCACAATCCAATTTGAGCAACTTTCCATCACCTCAGAAATGTCCCTTTTGTCCGTTTTGAGTGGATCCCTCCTTCCCTCGCATCCATAGCTTTCTGTCTCTCCTTTTCTAGAAACGTCATGTAAATGGTGTCATAAGATTGTAATCTTTTGTGTCTGGCTTCTTTCACTGAGCATATCTTCTTGAGGTTCATCTATGTTTTTGCATGTATCAGTACTTGCTTCCTTTTTATGGCCTAGTACTATTCTATCACCTGCTGATGGACATTTGGTTTGTTTCCAGTTTGGGGTGATCATGAGTAAAGCTGTTATGAACATCTGTGTACAGGTCTGTGCATTGGAATTTGCTTTCATCTCTCTCAGGTGGATGCCTATGAGAGAGGTATGGTCTGATCAGGTGTCTTCTTTTAACCTTCTTAACCTTAACCTTCTTAACCTTAACCTTCTTAACCTTTTCTTCTTAACCTTTAACAGCCAGGCTGTTCCAAGGTAGCTGCCCCATCTTCCTTTCCCACCAGCTGTGCCTGAGGACACAGTTGCTTCACATCCTCCCAGTGGGAAAACTTTCACATTAGGGGATTCACGGTGGTAGGAACTTCTTCCTTCTCAGAAGGGATCTCCTGGTAGCCAGATGCCAGCTTGCCCTCATCAGCCTCTAGGCTGTCCACCTCCAGTCCTGATTTAGAGGCTCATTTCTGCCCATCCTCTGAGATGGGACGCCAGAATCACAGAGTCAGATGGATCTGGGTCGTTGTGGTGGGTGGAGCCCTGACCCTTCAGTTCCTCTGTTTATCCATCTTTCTATTATCTAGCGTCTAGGATACTTTAAAATAACGTTCCACCAAAGAAGTACACGGACACGTTGCTTCTAAACATGAAATAAATCCATTCCTTGGTAATAACTTTTAATAGAGTGTAATCTGTAATAATACTGAATCACAATGCTGTACACCTGACGCTAATATATTGTAAAGCAACTAGATTTCAATGTAAAAAATATAAACACAAAATAAAATGAAGCAAATGGAACCCAAAGATCTCAAATGACAAGTGAACATCCCCTGCTGTGTCCTCGAGTGGGGTTCCTTGGAGTCTGCTGTTTGTTACTTTTCTTAGGTTATTTACCTTCATATTTATGAGTCAATCGTTCGTAAACTTGTGTGAATAAGAACCCCTACTGGTGGCCGGGGCGAGCTTGAGAATTTGCATTTCTAGTCAGGCCGGGGGGTGGGGGACGTGGGTAGCTGATGCAGTTGGTCTGGCCATCCCAGTGTGAGAAACTGTGCTCTCCCTGGACTTGCAGTGCTGGACGTGATGATTCCACGTGATGATGGAGAATTTCTCCTGTTACTGTCCCAATCTGTGTGTCTAGTTTATTATTTAAGGAAATACATGTGAGAATAAAATTCGGCATGAAAAACCAAAAAGAAAAAGCTTCCACGTGACTGAAGGAAGCAGCTTCATTTGGGACCCATTGTTTTCAACCACAAATAAGCTATTATAAAATTCCTTAAAGGGATGATCTTACCAGTTATATTCTTGGAAAACACAGCAATAAAACCAGGAAAAAGAATGAAAGCGAATGGTCGCGGACAATTAAAATAGATTACTCATGTTCTTTTATCACTGGTTGGCTATCTATATGCTTTCTAGTACAAACTAGGACATTACTTGGGGATAACTTTTTATTTTGATATAATTTCAAGCTTACGGAAAAGTTGCAAGATCAGACCAAGAACTCCTGCATATACCATTCATCCACTTTCCCCAATGTTAATGTATTGTCCCTTTTGCTTTTTCATTTTCTCTCTGTGTATATATACATACGTATATGTAAATTATTCATATTTCCCCCCTTAACTCTGGATGTAAATTGCATTCTGTGCCCCTGTAACCAAGCAGGACCCTATGGGGCCTTTGCAGGACAAACCCGCCCACCATGTCCTCCACCTTCCTCTTGCCTGTAAAAAAACCTTTAGCCTCCTAGGCCTTCCTCGAGTTCCAAAGAATAAATTCAATCAGAGAAGGGAGAAAATGCAGAAAGAAAGTAAAACAGCCAAGTAAGACGAAATAGCAATGATTTAGCCATTAAAGTCAAGGACCTTCCGTTCCTCCTCAAGGGTTATAGATCATATTCTGAGCCGTGTCCTTTGAGCTGTTTTGCAGATACTGAGACCCCCACTAGGTGGAAGAAGTAAACTGCATGATGCCCACAAGCACGTAGACCCCAGACCAATTGGAACCGGAAGGTTTATGTTGACGCCTAATTACCTCACCACCAACCAATCAGAAGAACGTCCACCAGCTGATCACGCACACACACCACCCCCTCCCTCACCCCGTCTTTAAAACCCTTTCCCTGAAAACTATTGGGGAGTGAGTCTGGGGCTTTTGGGCACTAGCTGCCTGGACTCCTGGCTTGGCGCCTGCGATAAACACTGCCGTTTCCTTCACCACAACCCGGGTCAGTAAACTGGCTTTACTGCCCGCAGGTGAGCAGACCCAGTTTGGTTCGGTAACATCCCCTTTATCCTGAAATACTTCAGGGGCTGTTCCGAAACAGCCAACTAGGAGGTTTTGCTAGTGAAAGGGCGCCCTCTTGTGGTCACTATTTTCTCCACCGAACGCTTTCTTTGTATATTGTGGATACAATTACTTTGTCAGTGTCTATTTCACAAATATCTTCTTGTTGTGGCTTGCCTGCTTGCTTTCTTCATAGTGACTTTCAATGAGCAAATGTTTAAAAGTTTAATGACCAACTTGATCTTTTCATTGTGTGTATTTCCACATTTTGTATCCTAGCTGAGCATTCTTTGCCTAACCCAAGGTCACAAAGATTTTTTTAAAAATATATATTTATTTATTTGGTTGTGCTGGGTCTTAGTTGCGGATGGGCTCCTTAGTTGCGGCAGGTGGGCACCTTAGTTGTGGCATGTGAACTCTTAGCTGTGGCATGCATGTGGGATCTAGTTCCCTGACCAGGGATGGAACCTGGGCCCCTGCATTGGGAGTGTGGAGTCCCAACCACTGCGCCACCAGGGAAGTCCCAAGATTTTTCTCCTGTGTTTCTTCCAGATGTTTTAGTGTTTTATCTCTTACATTCAGTTCCATGATTCACTCTGAACTGACTTGTATACACTATAGTATGAAGAAGTTATCGTTTCTGAATCGACAGACATGCCCTTAAAAAAGGAGACCTATACGAATTTTCAATTCTCCCAAAATTGAGCCTGTTAATTTAATGCAAATAAACCAGCTGCAGCCCATCCTGGACACCATCCACTGCACATCTGAACTTCTCCAAACGCCTGAGATGACAGTTCACAGCCAGGAACTGCTCGCAGAGTCCCCAGGCCTGCCCCAGCCTAACCTCAGTCACCCTGGCAGCCCTCCCTGTACCAGAAGCATCCTGCCTAGAACCTGGAAAAAGGCTGGGGATGGGTCCCTAAAGGGGGAGAGGGGGCGGTTAGGGCAGGGTAGAGGCTTCTCTGTGTGTGATTGGAACCAAACATCTGTGCAGGGCCCTGGGGAGGCAGCAGAAGCAGCAGGTGCTCAGAGCCACTCCCCCGTCCACATTGGGATACATTATATTTATTATATATGCTCTTTATATGGTTAATTTTTGTCCCTCCCCACTGGAATCTAAGAAGGATGAGGGCAAGGATTTTTGTGTTCGTTTACTGCTGTCTTCCCCCGTGCAGACAATAGAGTCTGGAATACAGAGATGCTTATAGAGCATTTTTTTTGAGGAGTCCCCATGTATTTTTCCCATCACCCAATACAAATACATATATAGGTACAAAAGTGAAAACATGAGGTAGGTCGCCATCCAGTGGCCACTATAGGATATCACAAGGCATATATTAGTAACAAAAGCAACACGTAGAGAAATGAATAAAATATGACCCCATTTCCCCAAGAAATAAAAGACTTTCAGGGGAGAAACATTCCAACAATGGGAATGTCTTTTTACACGGGTGTGTTAGCATGAGGAACGTGTTCGGAGAAATAAGCATTTATTGCTTATGCGAGCGGCAATTGCTTATCAGAGTAACCTGGGCGCTCAGGGATTAGCGGGAGGCCACACCCCCAGCAGCATCCCTGGGCCTCGTTAGGCGATAACCACGCCCACGTAGGCGGATTCCCTCCTTAACCACGCCCACAACTTAATTTCGGTTTCAGGAATGACCTAGAGGGGAGAGGCCGGACATTGGGCCCAATCGCGTCCCGCAGCGGGGCGGGGGAAATCGCCTTTCTCTGCTTGGTGATTGGAGGATGCCGTTGGCCCGCCCATCCTCGGGGCTCCACCAGTCCCAAGCCGAAGGCTTGCCCCCTTTTCCGCTCCCAGCAGCCCTGGAGCCGGAAGCGGAAGCGGCGGTCGGGGAGCGGGCGCAGGGGGCTGCGGTTGTCTTTGTGTGCCAGCCTGCTTCTCCAGAGGGAGGTTTTTCCTGTGTCCACCGCAGGTCCTGGCCCCGCGTCTGCTCGTCGGTCGAGGCTGGAGGAGTGGCGGGCGGCGGTAGGAATGGGTCAGAGGGCGGGGCACAGTTCCAGGAGTAGGGGGCGGGGTCATTAAAAGCGCGAATTCCCGGGTCCCGCCCGGGTGAAGGCCGGTGGGATGGGACTGAGCCCCGCAGGTTTTGGTTGGCGCGGGACCTTCTGACCCCCTGGGCCTTAGGACACGGGTCGGACTCACTGTAGGATTTTGGGGAAGGGTGGGTGTAGGTGAGATGTAAATGCAGCTGGTTTCCATTGGCTCAGAGCAAAACTGAGCTCCGTGCAGAGGGGTCAGCGTTGGGTCTGGACGGCGACGTGGACCCAGGCCCTGTTTCCTTGGGAACCTCGAAGATAAGATCCCTGTGCATTGTATGTCCGGAAACCCCTTATCTGAGCCCTGCACCTGGGTGGAGATGGAGACGGATTCTTGGTGTCTAAGAGAATCAGGCCTGACAGGCAGGAGAGGGACGTTGTCTTCCTTCTGATAGGACTTCGGTCAGAAGCTGTGCTTTTAATGGACAGAGTATTCAGCGAGGTAGACGGGAATGGCTCAAAAGGTAGTTGTTTTGACACTTTATAGCTGTAGCGTGTTCTTGGAGGATACGTTTCCTGCTAATTTTGCAGCTGGCTTCATCCGCCCTCCCAGCATGATGAATGACAGGGCAGGTACTTTCTCAGCTGATTTTTACTATCTCAGTCGTGTCCCGTCAGACCTTCTGCTCAGCTGAGCGCCAGTCTTGGGCGCCAGTCGTGGCCCCAAGCCTTAATCAGCTCTCCGGTGGTAGTAGGCAAGTTGCTAAGCCTCAGAGCCTGTTTCCAGCCTGTAAATCGAACGTACGTAACAGTACGTGCATTTAGCAAGTGATGTGTGGGATGTAAAGTGTGGATTATTATTGGAATTCCCTGGCGGTCCAGTGGTTAGGACTCTGAGCTTTCACCGACGAGGACCCGGGTTCAATACCTGATCGGGGAACTAAGATCCCGCATGCTAAGCGGTTTGGCCAAAAATAAAAATAAAAAGTTGATTATTTTTAGTGTCAGCTCATCATTGTGGTCGTCGTCCTCATATTAAAGTCTTAGACCCCTGAAATGCAGGCGGCAGAATGACAGCACTTACGACCTTGAACTTGGGAGAAAAGACTCTAGTATCCAATGAACGGTCTAGAGCAGTGATTTTTCAACCCTGGGATAGTTTTACCCCCAGGGACACTTGACAAGATCTGGAGACATTTTTGTACCACCTGGGGGGTGGAGGTGGGGTACTACTGACATCTAGTGGGTGGAAGCCAGGGATGCTTCTCAACACCCTGCCCTGAATGGGGCCGAACTTACAACTAAGAATTATCCCCCAATGCTTAATAATGCAGATACGGAGAAACCCTGTTTACAGTGAGTGATGCATGATGTGGAGTAGACATTCATTAGCTACCATGATATCGTTATTATTCTGTTATTGGTGAGTTTTCACAGAGAAATGATTTTCTTCCAGATCCAAAGTAATTCCTTAATCTCAACGAAACACCATTTCCATATTTGCTTTTTAATGAAATAATTCAAAGAAATATACAGAAGTAATATACAAATTTTAACATTTAGCCATATTTGCTGCACACACTGGTAAAACAGTACAGATATTTGTCCACCTCCCTCCCCAGAGGTAGCCATCTAATTTGACATATCACTTTCTAGTCTGTGTATGTAGGTTTTTTGTTTGTTTGTTTGCTTGTTTTTTAGAAGATGTTGGGGGTAGGAGTTTATTAATTAATTAATTTATTTTTCCTGTGTTGGCTCTTCGTTTCTGTGCGAAGGCTTTCTCTAGTTGTGGCAAGCGGGGGCCACTCTTCATCGCGGGGCGCGGGCCTCTCACTATCGTGGCCTCTCGTTGCGGAGCACAGGCTCCAGACGCGCAGGCTCAGGAGTTGTGGCTCAGGGGCCTAGTTGCTCCGCGGCATGTGGTGTCCTCCCAGACCAGGGTTCGAACCCGTGTCTCCTGCATTAGCAGGCAGAGTCTCAACCACTGCGCCACCAGGGAAGCCCTGTTTGTTTGTTTGATTGGTTGGTTGTTTGTGTGTGTGTGTGTGTGTGTGTGTGTGTGTGTGTGTGTTTAAAAACTGCCATAATGGAATAGTACTGTGTGTAGTCATCGCCTGCTTCCCCCCCCCCCACATTATTTTTGGCATTTAGTTTTTATACCCCAGGGCTTCTCAAATTTAGCACTGTTGCCATTCAGTACCAGATAGTTCTCTTTTGGGGGGCTGTCCTGTGCACTGTAGGGTGTTGAGCAGCATCCCTGGCCTCCAGTCACCAGATGCCAGTGACAGCCCCTCCCCAATCAGTCGTGACGTTCAAAACTGTCTCCAGACACTGCCAAGGTCCCACCAGGGGGCAACATTGCCCCTGGTAGAGAACCAGTATATATGTTAAGATGTAATTAGTTCCTGACATCTCCTTTGTATGTGGTATTTTTTTTCTCAGTGTTTTACTTTTGTTACCCACTTGGCTGCTTGGACTCTTTAATCAATAGAAATTGATAGGAAGCCAGATGAGGAATTCAGGCAGGGCTTTACTGGGACTCGTGCTGTGAGGGAGAGGAAACAAGTATCAGGGGCCCTTGCTCGCTCCCTGAGGCGGGGGGAGCTGGTCCTTTAAATGGAATGGGGGGACAGGTCCATGGGTCCCCCCAGAGGGGTGGCGTAGGTCGCCTCACGCCCTTTGTGGTGCTGTGTGTAGGTATCATGCGCAGTACCCTGCTTTTCCCCCAGCACCTCAGAAGTAGCAACTGGGGTTTTGGTCATTTTGTATCTTGTTCAGAATTCGCCACAACTGTGCTTGGATGCAGTTATTTTTAGTCCCTTATAGTTTCTTTGTATTCTGTTGCGGAGATTCTGGTGCTCCAGGAGATGTTCGTCCAGGTGCAAGTACTGCAGCAAAGGGTCCCAGGTCCCAGCCTATCTCAATTTGTGTAGTTAAGTGAACAAATTCTCCTTGTGAAAAACTGGGCAATGTATGGTACCAAATGGTATACTGTGAAAAAGAGGTCTCCCACGCCAGTCCTCATGTCACTTGGTTGAGCCCCTTGAAAGCCATCAACATTTCCAGTTGCTTTTGTGAGTTTTTAGATCTCTGCATGTACCGACGTGTGTTCTTTAAGCCCAAGAAGACAACTGATGGATGCATTTTCGATTGTAGTAGAAAATGCCACAGTGTCCTCGTAGTGGCTCCCCGGGGTGTGAAACGAGCTCCCCCCCCCAAATTCTGGCCAGTACGTGAATGCACACAGCTCTCAAGTTCATGGTGAGGTGGAAGGGTTGAGTCAGCTCTCACTTGTGTGGCTGTGTTCACCTTACTCACCTAAGCTAGCTTTGCATCTCTTTGAAGTTTTGTTCTATGACAAGATTCCCTGGCCAAGTTTTGCAGAGCTTTCTTTTGCTAAGAAGATTTGATTCTTCTGTCAATTTTAGTCCACAGTTTGTTTTTTTTTTTTTCTACCATGTCTGATTTCTCAGAGTGAATACTTGCAGTTTTCAGTGTCCTGCAAGCTCTGATTTTTCTCGTGTTTTTCTTTCACGGAAGCATGTGCAGACCAGTACGATAGCCAATAGCCACAAATCTTGTTTTTATTTAAAGAGCTTAGTGTGTATTTTTTTTTCAAAAAGCTTCATTGAAATATAACTCACGTACCATACCATTCACCATTTGAAGTGTACACTTTAATGGCTTTTCGTATTCACAGAGTTGGACAACCATCATCACAGTCGTTTTTTAAAATAAATTTATTTATTTATATTTATTTTTAGTTCGTTGCTGGGTGTGGGCTTTCTCTAGTTGTGGTGAGCTCGGGCTTCTTATTATGGTGGCTTCTCGTTGAAGAACATGAGCTCTAGGTGCACGGGCTCAGTAGTTGTGGCGCGTGCGCTCAGTAGTTGTGGCTTGTGGGCTCTAGAGCGCAGGCTCAGTAGTTGTGGCGCACGGTCTTAGTTGCTCCGTGGCATGTGGGATCTTTCCGGACCAGGGATCGAACCCGTGTCCCCTGCATTGGTAGGCGGATTCTTAACCATTGCACCACCAGGGAACTCCCGTCACAGTCATTTTGAGAATATCTTCACTACCTCAAAAAGAAACCCTGTACCCTTTACCTGTCACCCCCTATCTCCCCAACCCCTACCCCATCCCTAAGCAACCACCAGTCTACTTCTGTCTTATTAGATTTCCCTCTTTGGGATATTTCATATAAATAGGATCGTACAATATGTGGTCTTTTGTGATTGGCTTCATTTATAATGTTTTCATGGTTCATCCATGTTGTAGCATATGTCAGAATTTCCTTTTTAAGGCTGAATAATATTCCCGTGTAAGGATGGACCCCATGTTTATCCATTCATCTGCTGATGGACACTTGGGTGGCTAACACCTTTTGGCGTTGTGAACAAATGTTGTGAACATTTGTGTACAAGTATGTGTTTGAAGCTGTTCTCAACTCTTTTGCTAGATCCCTAGGAGTGGAATTGCTGGATCATGTGGTAACTGTATGTTTACTCATTTGAGGAACTGCCAGACCTTTTTCCACAGCAGCTACACCATTTTACATTCCCACGAGCAGTGAATGAGGATTCTGATTTCTCCACATGTCACCAAGACTCGCTGTTACCTGACTTTTTGATCCCAGCTGTCCCAGTGCGTGTGAGCGATGCCTTGTCGTGGTTTGCGTTTGCACTTGCTTGGTGGCTCATGCTGTTGAGCGTCTTTTCATGTGTTTATTGGCTCCTTGTGTACCTTTCTTGGAGAAATGTCTCTTTAGCTCCTTTGCCCACTTTTACTGGATAACTTATCTTTTTATTCTTGAGTTGTAGGAGTGTTTAAAAATCCATTCTAGGTACAATTCCCTTATCACATGTATGATTTCCAGTTATTTCCTCCTATTCTGTGGATTGGCTTTTCACTTTCTAGATCATGTAAACACATCCCCAGCCTTGCCCCAACCCCTGTTCAGTCACCCTGGGTGAGCCCTCCAGCAGCAGAAGCATTCCTTCTAGAACCTGGAAAAGGTTGGGACTGGCTCTCTGGGGAGGTGGGCTGTGGGCGAGGTGGGGGTCAGGGCAGAGCAGAGGCTTCCCTGTGTGTGATGGGAATCAAACAGCTGTGCTGGGCCTGAGAGAGGCAGCAGAGGGACAGGTGCTCACAGACACTCCCCTGTTCCTTACCTGTGTACTGTGCCCTTCACATGTGCCCCCATACTGGGATCTATTATATTTATTATATATGCTATTCGTTAATACGGTTATTTCTTTATTTTTAATTGAAGTATAGTTGATTTACAATATTGTGCCAGTCTCTGCTGTATAGCAGAGTGACTCAATTATACAAATACGTACACATATATGTACATTCTTTTTTTTATAATTCTTTTCCATTATGTTTTTTCAGGATATTGAATATAGTTCCCTGTGCTATACATTAGGACCTTGTTGCTTATCCATTCTAAATGTAATAGTTTGCATCTATCAACCCCAAAATCCCAGTCCATCCCTCCCCCCAACCCCCTCCTCCTTGGTAACCACAAGTCTGATCTCTATGTCTGTCAGTCTGTTTCTGTTTTGTAGATGGGTTCACTTATGCCATATTTTAGATTCCACATATAAGTGATATTATTTGGTATTTGTCTTTCTCTTTCTGACTTACTTAGTATGATAATCTCTAGTTGCATCCATTGTTTATTTTTTTATTTTTTTATTTTCTTGGCCTTGCCCAGAGGCTTGTGCGATCTTAGTTCCTCCACCCCCACCAAAGATTGAACCCGGGCCCCTGGCAGTGGAAACATGGAGTCCTAACCACTGGATGGCCAGGGAATTCCCAATATGGTTATTTCTTATCCCTCTTCACTGGAATCTAAGAAGGATAAGGGATTTTTGCAGTCATTTACCACAATATTGTCCAGTGCAGAGACCGGTCGGGACATAGGAGATGCTTAATGAGTATTTATTAGAGGAATCAGCCTCATTTTTGTTTGTGCACACACAGAAAGTCTTTGAAACGTTACACAAAATGCTGGTGACAATGTTTGTCTTTGGGGAGAGCTCTGGGGGACAGGGTGTTAGGACTGAGAGGATCTTTTTATTGACAATGGATTGCCACAAAAAGTCCTTATCCTTCAAAGAGACCCTATGCTTTGGTTTGGGCAGATTATCATTGTATTAGTTTTTTTTTTTTAAAAACTAGTTGCATATAAATGTGTATAAAACGATCCCATTTTTGTAAAGAAATTAAGAGAAAATCCTGAATATGGGCATATCGTTTGATAGCCTTATAAACATGCAGGAAAGTAAAACTTCCTCGAGCACGCAGGGGTGGGGGGGGTGGGAGAAAAACAAAAACAAAAACCAAGATGCAGAGGTGGAGACAAATAGAAACCACACCCCCGAGGAAGCATCAGCTGTTAGGTACGCCCCCAGAAGGGCGGGGACAGGTACAGCCACGCCCACGGGGCGGTCTCAGCCTCAAAACACGCCCTAGGTGCACGGTTTCTGTCCTAGAGCCCAATTGCGTTGCAGTGGGCGGGAACTCCAGTGCTTCCGCCCATGATCGGTGGATGCTGCTCGCCCCTCCCACCCCAGAGGTTCCGCCAATTCCGGGAACGTCCCATCTCTTCTGGCCTCGGAGTGGTGGTGGTAGCTGCCGCCACCGCTGGGCGCGGCCCCAGTTCTCCGAGGCCACCGGGGCTCAGCGAGGGGTGGGGCGGTCACAGGCCGGGGCGGAGCTCTATGGGCAGCGGTTAGGGTCGTTTGGACACATCTCCTGCCCCATGGAGGTAGCTCCGAAAGCCGGTGGACCTCGGGGACCTAGGTAGGGGCTCCCGACGTTTTCACCCCGGGAGTCCGGGACCCCCGATGGTCCCGCCGCCAGACTCCTCTGCCGGCGCCGGTCTGGGGTCCCACTGCCATGGTGGGCGAGTTGCACCCCCTCCCAGTGCCTCAGTTTCCCTACTTATTTATTTATTTGATTTTTGGCTGCGTTGGGTTTTCATTGTTGCACGCAGGCTTTCTCTAGTTGCGGTGAGCGGGGGCTACTCTTCGTTGTGGTGCGCGGGCTTCTCATTGCCCTGGCTTCTCTTTGTTGCAGAGCATGGGCTCTAGGCGTGTGGGCTTCAGTAGTTGTGGCACGCAGGCTCAGTTGTGGCTCGCGGGCTCTAGAACGCAGGCTCAGTAGTTGTGGCGCACGGGCTTAGTTACTCCATGGCATGTGGGATCTTCCCGGACCAGGGCTCGAACTCGTGTGCCCTGCGTTGGCAGGCGGATTCTTAACTACCATGCCACCAGGGAAGCCCAAGCCTGGCTCTCTTTAAGCCTTCCTCAATATCACCAAACGTAGTTTCTTTCCGTTTGCGGGATCTTAGTTCCCCAACCAGGGATGGAACCTGTGCCCCCAGCAGTGAAAGCACCAAGCCCTAACCACTGGCTGCCAGGGAATTCCCTCAGTATCACCGCATCTAAGCCAAATCACTGTAAGTCTTTTCTAGCACCCTCTTAGAGCAACGCCATGATTCCTTATGCTGTGTGTTCTTCCTGGCGGCAGGGAGTGATAAACCCACTCTGTTCAACCACAGGCATGTACCTGGTGGTCTTTGCCTGGGGAGGCCCTGATGGGCTAACACAGAAGCATTTCCAGCAGTGTTGGCACCTGGCAAGTATTGTATTAGTGCAGCTGAGATTTTTATCATCATCCATCACACATGCAAAAGGGTGCAGACCAATTTCTGACAAACGGCACATCCTCATTACTATTCAACTTCATCACAAATTACTTTCAAAAGTCAATTCTTGAATCTTGTGTTCGGGCATTTAAACCATTTCCTTCCATCTGCATTTTATTTCTTGTTGAGTGTGAAATAGTTCAAACAAAGGAAAGTTCAGAGACCAATAAAACAAATCCCTCGCATATTTGCCACCCAGGTTTAATAAAATTGAACAGTGGCATTTTGGCTGCATAAAAATATAAAACATGTATTTGAAGCTCCCTTTGAAGCCCCTTCCACTCTCCCCAGAGGTAAGCAGGGTTTAGCATCTGTGAGTCTTTCTGTTTATGTTGTCACACTTTTACTACCTGAGTGAGCATCCTTGAGCAGTGTGTGGAATTCTTCTGTGGCTTTGGAAAGTTTACATAAATGTAAATGGTATTGTATTTCTCATAGCTATCTTTTTTGAAAGATTATGAACCAGTCATTAAAATTGTATTTTATATTATCTGATGACAGAGGAAAGTGTTCAATGTATATTATTAAATGAAAATGTTACAAAGCAGTATGTATAATATAATTTTTTAAAATTTTTGTTGAAATATAGTTGATTTACAATGTTGTGTAGTTTCAGGTGTATGGCGAAGTGATTCAGTTATACATATACATATATATCTATTCTTTTTAAGATTATTTTCCATTATAGATTATTACAAGATACTGAGTATAGTTCCCTGTGCTCTACAGTAGGACCTTATTGGTTATCTATTTTATATACAGTAGTGTGTATATTTTAATCACAAACTCCTAATTTATCCCTCCCCACCTTCCCCTTTGGTAACCATAAGTTTGTTTTCTATGTCTGTGAGTCTGTTTTGTAAGTAGGTTCATTTGTATCTCTTTTTTCTTTTTAGATTCCACATACAAGCGATATCATATGATATTTGTCTTTCTCTGTCTGACTTCCTTCACTTAGCATGATAATCTCTAGGTCCATCCATGTTGCTGCAAATGCCAATATTTCATTCTTTTTTATGGCTGAGTAGTAGTCCATTGTATATACGTACTGCATCTTCTTTATCCATTCATGTGTAGAGGGACACTTAGGTTGCTTCCATGTCTTGGCTATTGTAAATAGTGCTGCTGTGAACATTGGGGTATGTGTGTCTTTTCAAATTATGGTTTTGTCTGGATATATACCCAGGAGCAGGATTGCTGGATCACGTGGTAACTCTATTTTTACTTTTTAAAGGACCCTCCATACTGTTTTCCATAGTGGCTGCACTAATTTATATTCCTACCAACAACGTAAGAGGGTTCCCTTTTCTCCACACCCTCTCTAGCATTTATTATTGGTAGACTTTTTGATGATGGCCATTCTGACTGGTGTGAAGTGATATCTCATTGTAGTTTTGATTTGCATTTCTCTAATAATTAGTGATGTTGAGCATCTTTTCATGTGCTTTTTGGCCATCTGTACATCTTCTTTGGAGAAATGTCTATTTAGATCTTGTGCCCATTTTTAAATTTTTTTATATATAGAGCTGTATGAGCCATTTGGATATTTTGGAAATTAATCCCTTCTGGGTCACATCATTTGCAAATATTTTCTCCCATTCTGTAGGTTGTCTTTTCATTTTATTCATGATTTCCTTTGCTGAGCAAAAGCTTTTGAGTTTAATTAGGTCCCATTTGTTTGTTTTTATTTCTATTACTCTAGGACAGAGATCCAAAAAAATATTGTTGCGATTTATGTCAAAGAGTGTTCTGCCTGTTTTCCTCTAGGAGTTTTATAGTATCCGGTCTTACATTTAGGTCTTTAATCCATTTTTTTATTTTTTTATTTTTTTTTATTTTTTTTTTGCGGTATGCGGGCCTCTCACTGTTGCGGCCTCTCCCGTTGCGGAGCACAGGCTCCGGACGCGCAGGCTCAGCGGCCATGGGTCACAGGCCCAGCCGCTCCGCGGCATGTGGGATCTTCCCAGACCGGGGCACGAACCCGTGTCCCCTGCATCGGCAGGCGGACCCTCAACCACTGCGCCACCAGGGAAGCCCTATCCATTTTGAGTTTATTTTGTACATGGTGTTAGAGAATGTTCTAATTCAATTCTTTTATGTGTAGATGTCCAGTTTTCCGAGTACCACTTGTTGAAGGGACTGTCTTTTCTCCATTGTATATTCTTGCCTCCTTTGTTGTAGATTAATTGACCATAGTGCATGGGTTTATTTCTGGGCTTTCTATCCTGTTCCATTGATTTAATGTTTCTGTCTTTGTGCCCTTATCATACTGTTTTGATGACTGTAGCTTTGTAGTATGGTCTGAAGTCAGGGAACCTGATTTCTCCAGCTCTGTTTTTCTTTTTCAAGATCGCTTTGGCTTTTTGGGATCCTTTTTGTTTCCATACAAATTTTAAAATTTTTGTTCTAGTTCTGTGAAAAATGCCATTGGTAATTTGATAGGGATTGCATTGAATCTATAGATTGCCTTGGGTAGTATGGTCATTCTAATAATATTGATTCTTCCAATCCAAGAACATGGTATATCTCTCCATCTGTTTCTGTCCTCTTTGATTTCTTTCATCAGTATCTTATAGTTTTCAGAGTACAAATCTTTTGCTTCCCTAGGTAGGTTTATTCCTAGGTATTTTATTCTTTTTGATGCAGTGGTAAATGGGATTGTTTCCTTAATTTCTCTTTCTGCTATTTCATTGTTAGTGTATAGAAATGCAATTTCTATATATTAATTTTGTATCCCACAACTTTACCTAATTCATTAATGAGTTCTAGTAATTCTCTGGTGGCAATCTTTAGGATTTTGTACATATAGTATCATGTCGTCTGCAAACAGTGACAGTTTTACTTTTACTTCTTTTCTTTTTTTTTTTTTTTTTTGCGGTATGTGGGCCTCTCACTGTTGTGGCCTCTCCCGTTGCGGAGCACAGGCTCTGGACGCACAGGCTCAGCGGCCATGGCTCACGGGCCTAGCCACTCCATGGCATGTGGGATCTTCCCGGACCAGGGCACGAACCCGTGTCCCCTGCATTGGCAGACAGACTCTCAACCACTGCGCCACCAGGGAAGCCCTACTTCTTTTCTAATTTGCACTACTTTTATTACTTTGTCTTCTCTGATTGCTGTGGCTAGGAATTCCAAAACTATGTCGAATAAAAGTGGTGAGAGTGGGCATCCTTGCTTGTTCCTGATTTAGAGAAAATGCTTTCAGCTTTTCACCATTGAGTATGATGTTAGCTATGGGTTTGTCATATATGGCCTTTATTATATTGAGATATAGTCCCTCTGTGCCCACTTTCTGGAGAGTTTTTATCATAAATGGATGTTGAATTTTATGAAGAGCTTTTTCTGCACCTCTTGAGGTGATCATATGGTTTTTATTCTTCAGTTTGTTAATGTGATGTATCACATTGATTGATTTGTGGATATTGAGGAATCTTTGCATCCCTGGGATAAATCCTACTTGATCATGGTATATGATCCTTTTGATGTATTGTTGGAGTTGGTTCGCTAGTATTTTGTTGAGGATTCTTGCATCTATTTTTCATCAGTGATACTGGCCTGTAGTTTTATTTTTTTGTGATATATATATAATCTTAATTGGTTAAAATTTTTTTAACTTAATAAACCTTATCTTTTAGAGCAGTTTTAGGTTTGTAGAAAATTTGAGCAGAAGATACAGAAAGTTCCCACATACCCTTTGCCCACCACACACACACACACACACACACACACACACACACACACACACACACACAGTTTCCCTGCCTTGCATTCATGTGGTACATTTGTTACAATTGATGAGCTGATATTGATACATTATTACTTTTAACAGTTTTATATTGAAGTATAGTTGATTTACAATGTTGTGCCAGTCTCTGCTGTACAGTAAAGTGGCTCAGTTATACATGTATAGACATTTTCTTTTAATATTCTTTTCCATTATGTTTTATCACAGGATATTGAATATAGTTCCTGTGCCTATACAGTAGGACCTTGTTGTTTATCCAGATACATTATTATTAACTAAAGTTCTTAGTTGACATTAGGTTTCACCCTTGGCTTTGTACAGTTCAGTGGTTTTCGACACATGTATAATGGCATGTGTCCATCATTATTGTATTATACAGAATAGGGTCACTGCCCTAAAAATCCCCTGTGCTCCACCTCTTCCTCCCTCCCTCCCCCAACCCCTGGCAACCACTGATTTTTTTTTAAGTTTTTTTTTTTTTTAATTTTTGGCCGCATTGGGTCTTCGATGCTGCGCATGGGCTTTCTCTAGTTGTGACGAGCGGGGGCTACTCTTCATTGCAGTGTGCAGGCTTCTCATTGAGGTAGCTTCTCTTGTTGCTGAGCACGGGCTCTAGTCATGTGGGCTTCAGTAGTTGTGGCACGTGGGCTCAGTAGTTGTGGCTCACAGGTTCTAGAGCACAGGCTCTGTAGTTGTGGCGCATGGGCTTAGTTGCTCTGCGGCATGTGGAATCTTCCTGGACCAGGGCTTGAACCCATGTCCCCTGCATTGGCAGGTGGATTCTTTTTTTGTGTGTGTGGTACTCGGGCCTCTCACTATTGTGGCCTCTCCCGTTGTGGAGCACAGGCTCCGGACATGCAGGCTCAGCGGCCATGGCTCACGGGCCCAGCCGCTCCGCGGCATGTGGGATCTTCCTGGACCGGGGCACGAACCTACGTCCCCTACATCGGCAGGCAGACTCCCAACCACTGCGCCACCAGGGAAGCCCAGGCAGGTGGATTCTTAACCACTGCGCCACCAGGGAAGTCCAACCCCTGATCTTTTTATTGTCTCCATAGTTTTGCCTTTTTCAGAATGTCCTAGAGTTGGAATCATAGTGTGTAGCCTTTTGAGATTGGCTTCTTTAACTTAGTAATATGCATTTGAGGTTTCTCCATGTCTTTTTGTGGCTTGATGGCTCATTTCTCTTTATCACTGAATAACATTTCATTGTCTGGATGTACCATACTTTATCCATTTACCTACTGAAGGATATCTTGGTTGCTCCCAGTTTTGGTTAGTTACAAATAAGGCTGTAAACATCCATGTGCAAATTTTTGTGTGGATACAGGTTTTCAACTCCTTTGGATAAATACCAGGGAGTGCCATTGCTGGATCATATGGTGAGAGTATGTTTAGTTTTGTAAGAAATCACCAACCTGTGAAATCACCAACCTTCCAGAGTGGCTGGACCACTTTGCATTCCCACCAGCAATGGATGAGAGTTCCTGTAGCTCCACATCCTTGTCAGCACTTGATGGTGTCAGTGTTCTGGATTTTGGCCATGCTCATAGATGTGCAGTGGTTTCTCATTTTAATTTGCATTTCCCTGATGACACAGGATGTAGAGCATCTTTTCATATGCTCATTGGTATCTTCTTTGCTGAGGTGTCTGTTTAGGTCTTCTGCCCATTTTTAGATTGGGTCATTTGTTTCTTTATTGTTGAGTTTGAAGCATGCTTTTTATATTTTCAACACAAGTCCTGTATCAGATATGTGTTTTGCGGATTTTTTTTCTCCCAGTCTGTGGCTTGTCTTCTCATTCTCTTAGCAGTGCCTGTCACAGGGCAGGAAGTCCAGCTTGTCAAACCTTTTTTTAAAAAAATGTTTATGTATTTATTTGGTTGCGCTAGGTCTTAGTTGTGGCACGTGGGCTCCTTAGTTGCGGCTCACTGGCTCCTTAATTGTGGCATGCGAACTCTTAGTCGCGACATGCATGTGAGATCTAGTTCCCTGATCAGGGATTGAACCCGGGCCCCCTGCATTGGGAGCGTGGAGTCTTAACCACCACGCCACCAGGGAAGTCCCTATCAATCCTTTCTTTCATGGATCGTGGGGGTGTTGAGGTTGCAGGTGGAAGTGCTGTGTCTCAGTTGCACGGGTGGGTACAGATCACATCTGGGAGAGCTTGGCTGGCACCAGGGCCTTTCAGGTGGCCTGTGGGTGCCGGAAGAGAGACATAGCAGGAGGGAAGAGGGCGTCAACTGAAAGTTTTGGTTTGAGATCAAAATGATCTGAGCGTGGGTGAGCGCTGAGGGGAAGGGCCCCTGGGCTGGGGCTGCCGTAACAAAGGACCACCAACTCAGATGGCATCAAACAAGAGGAGCTTATTAAGGTGTCGGCAGGTGTCTGAAGGCTCTGAAAGAGGATGCTTCCTGTCTCCTCCGGCTTCTGGTGGCCGGCAATCCCTTGGTGCTCCTTGGCTTGTAGACCATCACACCAGTCTCTGCCAGCATCTTCATGTGGCCTTTTTTTTTTTAATATTTATTTTTTTATTTAGGCTGCACCGGGTCTTAGTTGTGGCATGTGGGATCTAGTTCCTGACCAGGGATCAAAGCTGGACCCCCTACATTGGGAGTGCAGAGTCTTATCCATTGGACCACCTGGGAAGTCCCTTCATATGGCCGTTTCCTTGTGTGTCTGTGTCGGGTTTCCCTCTTATAAGGTCACCAGTCATTAGATAAAGGCCCACCCTATTCCAGTATGACTTCATCTTAACTAATGAAATCTGCCATGACTTGTTTCCAAATAAAACCCACTTCTCAGGTGCCAGGGGTTGGGCTTTGAACATATCTTTTTGGAGGACACAATTTGACCTGCAGCAGAGGGGGAACCCTGGCAGGTGATGACAAGGCAGGAGCAGAGGCCATGGGAGTTGGGGGGAGGGTTAGGCGGTGAGGAGTCCAGGGTGTGGAGGACAGAGCGCTGGGAGTGTCCTTGTTGGGGACTTTGGGACCCTGAATGATGCAGATCTGAAGGTGCTAGGTGGCCCCAGAGGGAGAAGGGGAGTGAACGGGGGAGGGGGACGTGATAGAGACTGGAGAGGAAGTTGGTGATGGCAATGGGGAGAGGATGACTTGTGGGGGGAGTGTGGGTAGCAGAAGTAGGCAGAAGAGCCTTTGGGAATGGACAAACTGTCCTGCTCACCAGGGGTGCCAGTCATTGTCCTGATTGCAAAGAGAGACTTAGGACCTAAGACAGAAGAGGCTGTGCAGTGGCAGCCAGGAGTGGGGCCCGAGGGAGCACTCTGTCCAGAGTTCTTTCAGTTCTGGGAACGTTCACCCCCTCTCTTCCCTTTGTTCTCCCACATGGCCAAATTTCCATGTCCATATGGAGTCTCACCTGTTTGCACCACTGCATAGTTCCCTTGCGTGATCCTGATAAAGTTCATTCTACTCTCTGACACTTCAGTGCGGTATTTGGCCACTTTGAATTCTGTTGCTTTTATCATCCTTTTATATCCACGCTTAGTATCTGCTGTGGACTGAATGTGTCCCCCCAAGTTCATGCTGACTCCTACTCCCTCCCTTCTGTGGGATGGTGTTGGGAGATGGGGCCTTTGGGAGGTCATTAGTCATGAGGGTGGGGCCCCATGATGGGATTAGTGCCCAGTCTGTGGATTCTGTTATGGTAGCCTGAGCAGGCACTGAATTATTATGAAATTTACTGAACTCACCTGTGCCGAGTTCTCCGCCCATCTGGTGTGTCATCATTGCTCAGGGGTGGCGTCTTTTATTATTAATAAGATTGTGCCCTATCTTAAACTTGGGGTGGTTTTCATGGTAAGCCTTTTCCCCTGGGGTGGGGACCTGTTCGGGGCTGGTGTTAGTGACTGATGGCTCGGACAGGACCCAGAAACCACCATTCCCTGAGAGGCCACAGGGCCACGAAGGGGAACATTCTGGCATTGCTGCTGCTGAGCCCAGCAACAGTGGTATGGATGTTCTCACCAGACGGCAGCTTGCTGACTGGCACCCCGAGTGAGGTGAGTCCCTGGTCTTGGTGTGGGCACCTTCCCTCGGTGGGGATGCTGCATGGTCCTGCCAGAGGCTGGCCAGATAGAGGCCCAGGCAGCCAGCTGGCTGATGTCTGAGTTGGGCAGGGCATTTTCTGAGGGTGCAACTCCAGAACCCCACTCGAAAGTTCATTTGCCCCCTTAAACAGCCGATCTCTCTGAGCTGGTCTCCTCCCATGCACATCGGGGATATTGTCACCCCTTCTGTGGGTTGTGCGGGTGGGCCCTGTGTGTGATGAGGCCACAGGTCTTTGGGGCTAGGAGTGTGGTGGCCTGGAGGACTTGGGGATGCGTGGGGTCACCTGGGCTCTGTCTCCCCAACTCCCTGCAGCCCTGCCCACTCAGGATCTTGTCCTCTCCATGAGGGGAACCCAGTAGAAGATGGGATGTTTGCTGGGCTTCTGATGAGTTGGTTGTAAATGAATGAGTGGAAAATCCCTCCTCCTTCAGAAGGACTTTCCTTTTTTTTTTTTTTAAGATTTTTTTTCACATGGACCACTTTCTTTTAAAATAAATTTATTTATTTTATTTATTTATTTTTGGCTGTGTTGGGTCTTCGCGGCTGCGCACGGGCTTTCTCTAGTTGTAGCTCACGGGCTCTAGAGCGCCGGCTCAGCAGTTGTGGCGCATGGGCTTAGCTGCACTGCAGCATGTGGGATCTTCCCGGACCAGGGCTCGAACCCGTGTCCGCTGCATTGGAAGGCGGATTCCCAGCCACTGCGCCACCGAGGAAGTCCTCACGTGGACCACTTTTAAAGTCTTTATTGAATTTGTTATTGCTTCTGTTTTTATGTTTTTGTTTTTTGGCCGCGAGGCATGTGGGATCTTAGCTCCCAGACCAGGTATCGGACCCACACCCCCTGCACTGGAAGGCGCAGTCTTAACCACTGGACCTCCAGGGAAGTCCCAGGACTTTCCATTTTCTCAAGGGTGGACGCCTCTCCTTCCCAGCCTGGAGTCAGCAGCCATCCAAGGCCGGGCTCCGGTTTCCCTCAAGTCCCTGGGCCTCTTAGGGGCTGGAGGGGCTGCCCTGACACACGGGGTCTCTCTCACACCTCTTTTTAGCCGACTAGTTGCTGCATGTCTTGAGGTCCTGTGGGGACACAGAAGGAGCTGTGAGGCCCCAACGTCCCAAGAACTCGCGGTCCCCGTTGGGGGATGGTGACTTGTTCCCTGGGTGTTCACTCCGTGCCCTCAGTGGGCCTGGGCCTGTGTGGACCCGAGACAGGTCCGGGTGAGGTGGGACGAGCCCGTCTGACAGCAGAGAGCCACGTTCAGCCTCCAGACCTGCATCAGAGAGATTCTGGAACCTCCAGCTGGTAGGTGATCACCGTCAGGCACCCACAGTGCCGACCAGGTTGGAGGGCGGGCTCAGAACAACGCTGTGTGTGCTGGTTTCCCTCCTCAGCCAGTTCCGTAAGCGTGTGGGGTGGCGTAGGACTCAGGAGTGTTTGAGGGTGTGGCCGTGGACTTCACCCCGAGGGGTGGGTGTTGCCGAATCCTTCCCAAAGGAATGTCCATGGAGAAATAATGCTGGAGACCTGGCCTTGCTTGGTAACACTGTCCATGCCTCCACGTTCCCTGGGCCAGGGCTCCCCGGCACTGCTGACATGGGGGCCGTCCTGGGCGCTGTGGGGTTTGGAGTGGCATCCCTGGCCCCACCCCCTCGATGCCGGGAGCCCCCCAGTGGTAACAATCTCAGAGGTCGCCAGACATGTCCGCGTGTCCAGGGGCAAGCTCACCTGGGTGAGAACAGGCAGGTTCACACCTTAAGGCAAGGTGTGTTTATTTGGCTTCTGCTCTTGCTGGAGTGTTCCCCGGATTCGGGAGCCGTGGCAACAGCACTGGGACCTGCCCTCAGTGAAGAGCCCTCCCCAGGCGGCCACGTTTCCCCAGCAGTGACTCGACCTCCTGTTTCCTGATCCCCTTGGCGTGCAGGGTGAGGGCGGCTGGGGGATTTGGTCCCGTGAAAACCATCACCTGTGTCCACAGAAGTTTGGGTCCCCGTTGGCAGGTCTAGGGTCAGATTTGCCTATCCTCGGAGCCCTGGAGATGGCAGTATCGGCTCCAGTCTGAGGGAAGGATTTGTAGTTCGGGGCTGTGTCTTCCTACACCTTCCATCCCGCATCTTCCTGTGCGATCAGGAAGCCCCACAGACCTCCCAGGATCTCCCAGTGGGACCAAGAAGAGTCAGGGACTCTGGATGGAAAAATTCTCCAGGGCACCTGGAGAAAAAACTAAATTAAACTAAAAAAAAAAAAAGTATTTGTCATTTCTACCCTTTGTTACCAACATCAGCAGACCCCTTGGAGGTCAACACCAGCCCTGTTCTCTATCCAGTGGTGGATGCTGCTTCCCCACATTTCCCTTCACATTTTGGGGCCCATGTTTTAAGATATCTCTCTGGGGTTTGCCTGGTTTTACTCACCTTTGTCCAGCCATTTCTTTCTTTCTTTCTAACATGTTAAAATTGAGATATAATTCACATACAATAAAAGTCACCATTTTAAACTGTCCAATTCACTTGTTTATAGTATATTCACAGGGTTGTGCAGCCATCACCACTATCTAGTTCCAGAACATTCTCATCACCCCCAAAACAAGACCCCCTGCCCATTAGTAGTCAGTTCCCACCCTCCTTCCCCAGCCCCGACAACCACAGATGCACTCTCTGTAGATTTGCCTGTTCTGGATGGGGTTTTTTTTTAATTTTTAAAAATTATTTTTATTTTATTATTATTATTTTTGGTTGCATTGGGTCTTCGTTGCTGCGCATGGGCTTTCCCTAGTTGTGGCGAGCAGGGGCTACTCTTCATTATGGTGCATGGACTGCTCATTGCAGTGGATTCTTTAGTTGTGGCGCACAGGCTCTAGGCGCGCAGGCTTCGGTAGTTGCAGCACGCAGGTTCAGTAGTTGTGGCATGTGGGCTCAGTGGTTGTGGTGCATGGGCTTAGTTGCTCCGCGGCATGTGGGATTTTCCCGGACCAGGGATCAAACCCATGTCCCCTGCGTTGGCAGGTGGAATCTTAACCACTGCGCCACTAGGGAAGTCTTTTCTGGATGTTTTACGTCAGTGGAATCACACTCTGTGTGTCCTCCTGTGTCTGGCTTCTCTCACCAAGCATCGTGTTCTCAAGGTCCATCCACGTTGTAGTGAGTGTCAGTGCTTTTCTCCTTTTCACGGCTGAGTTTGTATGCATGGACACATAGTGTTTATCTGTTCACCAATTGATGGACATTTGGGTTGTTTCTACTTTTTGGCTGTTGTGAATCATGCTGATGTGAATATTTGGGTACAAGTTTTTGTGTGGACATCTGTTTTCATTTCTCTTGTAACTCCATGTTTAACTTCTTGGGGAACTTCCAAACTTTTCCACAGTGGCTGCACAGTTTAACATTCCCACCAGCAGTGCATGAGGTCCACCTTCTCCACATCTTCGCCAACACTCTTTTGTATGAGTTTTTGTTTTCGGCCATGCTGTGCAGCATGGGATCAAATCTGCACCCCCTGCAGTGGAAGCATGGAGTCTTAACCACTGGATCACCAGGGAAGTCCCTGTATGAGTATTCTTTTCTTAAAAAATAAATTAATTAATTTATTTAGTTTTGGCTGCACTGGGTCTTTGTTGCTACGTGTGGGTTTTCTCTGGTTGCAGCGAGCAGGGGCTACTCTTCGTTGGCAGTGTGCGGGCTTCTTATTGAGGTGGCTTCGTTGTTGCCGAGCACAGGCTCTAGGCGCATGGGCTTCAGTAATTGCGGCTCGTGAGCTCTAGAGCACAGGGTCAGTAGTTTTGGCACACGGGCTTAGTTGCTTCGTGGCATGTGGGATCTTCCTGGACCAGGGATCAAACCTGTGTCCCCTGCATTGGCAGGCAGATTCTTAACCACTGAGCCACCAGGGAAGTCCCTGTATGAGTCTTCTTGATCCTACTTTGTGTGAAGTGGTATCATTGTCGTTTTGATTTACATTTCCCTGTTAAGTAGTGATGTTGAGCATCTTTTCATCTGCTTATTGGCCATTTATATGTCTTATTTGGAGAAATGTGTATTAAAATCCTCTGTCCATTTTTAATTGTTTTCTTTTTATTGTTCAGTGTCACTCTCTTTTTCTAAGACTTTAGTAATTTTTTTGTCCATTTTATTGTAGACTGGAGGACTCAGCTTACAACCAAGGATTCAACTTCGAAACAGGATATTTTTGGGGAAAAGACATTTGAGGGCATAAAAATGGTAAGATTCTGGAGGGGTAGATCCTGGTCCTTTGCTCTTGGTAAAGTCAGTTGGGATCAGGAGAGAAATGTGAGGCAAATGACTTTTATTCAAGACAAAATTGTATCTCTGGGGAAAGTCTTTGAAAAGTATGAATCAGGAGAAAACTAATGCAAACTTTTTCTGCCTAAAGCCAGTTGGCAAATGTTTTTGGTTTTGAGGTCCATGGGTTTTCTATGACAACACCTGGCCTCTGCTGTTCAGGCAATAAAGGAAGGAACGTGTCCGTGTTCCAGTAACCCCCTTTTTCCCTCCCAGTAATCCTTTATTTACATGGGGTTGGATTTGGCCGGCAGGCCAGAGTTTGCCGGCCCCACCCTAAACCTAACTCAAAAGTTTTTTTTCTGGAACATTCCCAGAAGTAAACATTTCCACAGACGTTCCTCAGTTGGAGTGAGTGTTTGAAGGAGAATTCAGAATTAAACAGGGATCCAAAACCCACTTCCTGTAATCTGCCTCAAGAGAGCCACAAATGTGATGGAGTCTCTGGCAATAAATTCACCCTCCTCGCTTCACACACACTTACTAAGGACCCAGGCCCCTCTCACACTCGCTCACACTCACCCAGAACCAGAGACTCTGCATCTGTGATCACGGCCAGGCTTGTGCTGGGGAAGGCCCTATGGGGCAGAAGAGCCTCCAGGAGGAGCCTGGATGTGATGTGGCACAAGCACCGGCAGGAAACTTGGGAAGTCCGTCATCCTTCCGGAAGCACGTGAGAACCCACCGGGGGAGGCCCTGCAAGGATGCCCAGTGCTCAGAGCCTTCAGCCCACACAAAACATATTAATAGTCCTACAGTGAGATGTAGAAAGAGTCATCCTAAGTGGGATAAATAATACTACAAAGTGGTGTACAAAAGTTGAGGTCAGATTTTCCCAAAAATTAATGCAGAAATGATCTTCATTACTGCAAAATGAGTTGCCAAAATTACACATTCAAAGACTTGTGGATTTTGGAATTGCAGATAAGGGTCTGGGGAGCTCTATAAAATTTCTAAACCTGTATGCACCTAATAACTTGGCCTCAAAATACTGTAAGAAAAAAAAAAGACAGAATTAAAGGAGAAAGTGCAAAATTCACAGTCAAAATGGGAGATTTAGGGCTTCCCTGGTGGCGCAGTGGTTGAGAGTCCGCCTGCCGATGCAGGGGACGTGGGTTCGTGCCCTGGTCCGGGAAGATCCCACATGCCATGGAGCGGCTGGGCCCATGAGCCGTGGCCGCTGAGCCTGCGCATCCGGAGCCTGTGCTCTGCAACGGGAGAGGCCACCACAGTGAGAGGCCTGCATACCGCAAAAAAAAAAAAAAAGAGAGAGATTTAGGCTCAACTCTCTGAGTAAGAGTAAGTTCCAGCAGTTAAAAATTAGTTTCCACAGTTGTTTTTCAGGTTTTCTCATAGCTTGATCTAATGCACTTACGTAAAACTATTAAACCAACAATTAGAAAATACACAATCGTAATGAACCCACATGGAGAGTTAACGTTAAAGTAACAACATATTGGACGCATCAGGGATTGCAAGCATCCTTAAAACAATGGCTTCAAGAGGGATCTATAGGGCTTCCTTGGTGGCACAGTGGTTGAGAATCTGCCTGCTAATGCAGGGGACACAGGTTCGAGCCCTGGTCTGGGAGGATCCCACATGCCACGGAGCAACTAGGCCTGTGAGCCACAACTACTGATCCTGCACGTCTGGAGTCTGTGCTCCGCAACAAGAGAGGCTGCCATAGTGAGAGGCCCGCTCACCGCGATGAAGAGTGGCCCCTGCTTGCCACAACTAGAGAAAGCCCTTGCATAGAAACGAAGACACAACACAGCAAAAATAAATAAATTAATTAATAAATTCCTACCCCCAACATCTTCAAAAAAAAAAAAACCGTATCTATAGGGACTTCCCTGGTGGTCCAGTGGGTAAGACGCCAGGCTCCCAATGCAGGGGGCCTGGGTTTGATCCCTGGTCAGAGAACTAGAACCCGCATGCATGCTGCAACTAAGAGTTCACATGCCATGATGAAGAAGTCTGCATGCTGCAACTAAGAGTACACATGCTGCTACGAAGATCCCACGTGCTGCAATGAAGACCTGGCTCAGCCAAAATAGATAAATAAATAATTTTTTTTTTTTAAAGAGGGATCTGTGTAGTGACAAACAGCAGTGTGGGGACTTCCCTGGTGGCACAGTGGTTAAGAATCCACCTGCCAGTGCTGGGACATGGGTTCGAGCCCTGGTCTGGGAAGATCCCACATGCCACGGAGCACCTAAGCCCGTGCACCACAACTACTGAGCCCGCGCTCTAGAGCCCATGAGCTACAACTACTGAGCCCATGTGCCACAACTACTGAAGCCCGCACGCCTAAAGCCCAAGCTCCGCAACAAGAGAAACCAATGCAATGAGAAGCCCACGAACCACAACAAAGAGTAGCCCCCACTCACTGCAACTAGAGAAAGCCTGCGCGCAGCAACGAAGACTCAACACAACCAAATAAATAAATAAAAATTAAAAACAAACAGAAAACAGCAGTGTGACCTGATTTTGGTGGCAGGTGCAAGAACCTACACATGTGGTAAAATGGCACAGGACTCCACACACGTAAACACACACACAAATGTGTGCATGTGAAACTGGCGAAATCTGAATAAGGCCTTTGTATTGTACCAAAGCCAATCTCTTGGTTTTGACACCACACTGTAGTTACATAAGATGTTACCGCTGGGGGAAGCTGCGGAAGAAACACACGAGAGGTCTCTGTACTATTACTGCATCTTCCATTGACAGATGAACAGATAAAGATGTGGTACACATATACAATGGAATACTACTTGACCATAAAAAAGAATGAAATAATGCCATTTGCAGCAACATGGATGGACCTAGAGATTCTCATACTAAGTGAAGTAAGTCTGAAAGAGAAGGAAATACCCAATGATGTCACTCATATGTTGAATCTAAAACAGGACAGAGATGTACTTACCTACGAACCAGAAACAGACTCGCAGACATAGAGAACAGACCTGTGGTTGCCAAGGGGGAGAGGGGATAGGGGAGGGCTGGACTGGGAGTTTGGGATTAGCAGATGCAGTCTATAATACATAGAATGGATAAACAACAGGTCTTACTATACAACACAGGGATCTATATTCAATGTACAGCAGTAACAATGTCCTGTGATAAACCATAATAGAAAAGAATAGGAAAAAGAATGTATATATACATTCCTTAACATGGGAAAGGAAATAGTCACCCAAGTCCAGGAAGCACAGAGTCCCATACAGGATAAACCCTAGGAAAAACACACCAAAGCACATATTATTCAAACTAACAAAAATTAAATTCAAAGAAAAAGTATTAAAAGCAGCGAGGGAAAAACAAAAACATACAAAGGAATCCCCATAACGTTATCAGCTGATTTTTCAGCAGAAACTCTGCAGGCCAGAAGGGAGTGGCAGGATATACTTAAAGTGATGAAAGCGGAAAACCTACAACCAAGGTTACTCTACCAGCAAGGATCTCATTCAGATTTGATGGAGAAATCAAAAGCTTTTCAGACAAGAAAAAGCTAAGAGAATTCAGCACCACCAAACCAGCTTTACAACAAATGCTAAAGAAACTTCTCTAAGCAGGAAACACAAGAAGAAAAGGACCCACAAGAACATACCCAAAGGGACTTCCCTGGTGGCGCAATGGTTAAGAATCTGCCTGCCAATGCAGGGGACACAGGTTTGAGTCCTGGTCCAGGAAGATCCCACATGCCGTGGAGCAACTAAGCCCGTGTGCCATAACTACTGAGCCTGTGCGCAACAACGACTGAAGTCTGCATGCCTAGAGCCCGTGCTCTGCAACAAGAGAAGCCACGACCATGAGAAGCCCATGTACCACAACGAAGAAGTTGCTGCAACTAGAGAAAGCCCGCGCACAACAAAGAAGACCTAGTGCAGCCAAAGATACATAAATTAAATAAATAAACAAACAAACCCAAAACAATTAAGAAAATGGTAATAGGAACATACATATCGATAATAACCTTGAATGTAAATGGATTAAATGCCCCAAACAAAAAACACAGACTGGCTGAATGGATACAAAACAAGACCCATATATATGCTGTCTACAAAGAGACCCACTTCAGACCTAGGGACACATACAGACTGAAAGTGAAGGGATGGAAAAAGATATTCCATGCAAATGGAAATCAAAAGAAAGCTAGAGTAGCAATACTCGTATCAGATAAAGTAGACTTTAAAATAAAGACTGTTACAAGAGATAAGGAGGGACACTACATAATTATCAAAGGATCAAAGAAGAAGACATAAGAACTATAAATGTTTATGCACCCAATAAAGGAGCTCCTCAATACATAAGGCAAATGCTAACAACATGAAAGGAGAAATCGACAGTAACACATTAATAGTAGGGGATTTTAACACCCCACTTACACAAATAGATCATCCAAACAGAAAATAAACAAGGAAACACAAGCTTTAAATGACACAATAGACCAGATAAGTCTAATTGATATTTATAGAACATTCCACCCAAAAGTGGCAGAATACACTTTCTTCTCAAGGGCACACAGAACATTCTCCAGGATAGATCACATCTTGGGTCACAAATCAAGCCTTGGAAAATTTAAGAAAATTGAAATCATATCAAGCATCTTTTCTGACCACAACACTATGAGATTGGAAATCAATTACAGGAAAAAATACTGTAAAAAACACAAATACATGGAGGCTAAACAGTGTGCTACTAAATAACCAAGAGATCACTGAAGATATCAAAGGAAAAAATTAAAAAATACATAGAAACAAATGACAGTGAAAACATGATGACCCAGAACCTATGGGACGCAGCAAAAGCAGTTCTAAGAGGGAAGTTTATAGCAATTCAATCTCACCTCAAGAAACAAGAAAAATCTCAAACAATCTAACCCTACACTTAAAACAACTAGAGAAAGAAGAACAAAGAAAACCCAAAGTCAGCAGAAGGAAAGCAATCATAAAGATCAGAGCAGAAATAAATAGAAATGAAGAAAACAATAGCAAAGATCAATAAAACTAAAAGCTGGTTCTTTGAGAAAAACAAAATTGATAAACCCTTAGCTAGACTCATCAAGATAAAAAGGGAGAGGATGCAAATCAATAAAATCAGAACTGAAAAAGGAGAAATCACAACTGACACTGCAGAAATACAAAGGATTATAAGAGACTATTACAAACAACTATATGCCAATAAAATGGACAACCACGAAGAAATGGACAAATTCTTGGAAAGGTACAATTTCCAAGACTGAACCAGGAAGAATTAGAAAATATAAACAGACCTATCACAAGTAATGAAATTGAGGCCATAATTACAAACCTTCCAACAAACAAAAGTCCAGGACCAGATGGCTTCACAGGCAAATTCTATCAAACATTTAGAGAGGAGCTAACACCGATCCTTCTCAAACTCTTCCAAAAACTTGCAGAGGGAGAAACACTCTCAAATTCATTCTACGAAGCCACCATCACCCTGATACCAAAACCAAAAAAAGATATCACAAAAAAAGAAAATTATAGACCAGTATCACTGATGAACGTAGATGCAAAAATGCTGAACAAAATACTAGCAAACAGAATCCAACAGCACATCAAAAGGATCATACACCATGATCAACTGGGGATGATCCCAGGGATGCAAGGATTCTTCAATATGTGCAAATCAATCAATGTGATACATCACATTAACAAATTAAGGAATAAAAACCATATGATCATTTCAACAGATGCAGAAAAAGCTTTTGACAAAATACAACACCCATTTATGATAAAAACTCTCCAGAAAATGGGCATAGAGGGAACCTACCTCAACATAATAAAGGCCATATATGATAAACCCACAGCAAGCATCATACTCAATGGTGAGAAACTGAAAGCATTTCCACTAAGATCAGGAACAAGAAAAGGATGTCCACTCTTGCCACTCTTATTCAACATAGTTTTGGAAGTCCTAGCCACAGCAGTCAGAGAAGAAAAAGAAATAAAAGGAATACAAATTGGAAAAGAAGAAGTAAAACTGTCACTGTTTGCTGATGACATGATAGTGTACATAGAAAATCATAAAGATGCCACCAGAAAACTACTAGAACTAATCAATGAATTTGGTAAGGTTGCAGGATACAAAATTAATGCACAGAAATCTCTGGCATTCCTATACACCAACAATGAAAAATCAGAAAGAGAAATCAAGGAAACACTCCCATTTACCATTGCAAGAAAAAGAATAAAATACCTAGGAATAAACCTGCCTAAGGAGGTGAAAGACTCATACTCAGAAAACTATAATACACTGAAGGAAATCAAAGATGACATAAGCAAACGGAGAAATATACCATGTTTTTGGATTGGAAGAATCAATATTGTGAAAATGACTGTAGTACCCAAAGCAATCTACAGATTCAGTGCAATTCCTATCAAACTACCAATGGCATTTTTAACAGAATTAGAACAAAAATCTTACAATTCGTATGGCAACACAAAAGACCCTGAATAGCCAAAGCAATCTTGAGAAAGAAAAACGGAGTTGGAGGAATCAGGCTCCCTGACCTCAAACTATACCACAAAGCTACAGTAATTAAGACAGTATGGTACTGGCTCAAAAACAGAAATATAGATCAATGGTACAGGATAGAATGCCAGAGATAGATCCATGCACATATGGGCACCTAATTTATGACAAAGGAGTCAAGAACATACAATGGAGAAAAGACAGCCTCTTCAATAAGTGCTGCTGGGGAAACTGAACAGCTACATGTAAAAGAATGAGATTAGAACACTACCTAACACCATACACAAAAATAAACTCCAAATGGATTAAAGACTTAAATGTAAGACCAGACACTATAAAACTCTTAGAGGAAAACATAGGAAAAACACTCTTTGACATAAACCACAGCAAGATCTTTTTTGACCCACCTCCTAGAATAATGGAAATAAAAACAAAAATAAACAAATGGGACTTAAAACCTTTTGCACAGCAAAGGAAACCATAAACAAGACAAAAAGACAACCCTCAGAATGGGAGAAAATATTTGCAAATGAAACAACAGACAAAGGAGTAATTTCCAAAATATACAAACAGCTCATGGAGCTCAATATCAAAAAAATCCAGTTAAAAAATTGGGGGAAGACCTAAATAGACATTTCACCAAGAAAGACATACAGATGGCCAAGAGGCACATGAAAAGATGCTCAACATCATTTATTACTAGAGAAATGCAAATCAAAACTGCGATGAGGTATCACCTCACACTGGTTAGAATGGCTATTATCCAAAAATCTCAAAATAGTAAATGCTGGAAAGGGTGTGGTGAGGAGGGAACCCTCTTGCACTGTTGGTGGGAATGTAAATTGATACAGCCACTATGGAGAATAGTATGGAGGTTCCTTAAAAAACTAAAAATAGGGGCTTCCCTGGTGGCACAGTGGTTGAGAGTCTGCCTGCTGATGCAGGGGACACAGGTTCGTGCCCCGGTCTGGGAAGATCCCACATGCCGTGGAGCGGCTGGGCCCGTGAGCCATGGCTGCTGAGCCTGCGTGTCCGGAGCCTGTGCTCCGCAGCCGGAGAGGCCATGGCAGTGAGAGGCCCACGTACCACAAAAACAACAACAACAACAACAAAAAACTAAAAATAGAACTACCATGTGATCCAGCAATCCCACTACTGGGCATATATGCTGAGAAGACCGTAATTCAGAAAGCGACATGTACCACAATGTTCATTGCAGCACTATTTACAATAGCCAGGATGTGGAACCAACCTGAATGTCCATCAACAGATGCATGGATAAAGAGGATGTGGCACATATATACAATGGAATATTACTTAGCCATAAAAAGAAATGAAATTTAGTCATTTGTAGTGAGGTGGATGGACCTAGAGTGTCATACAGAGTGAAGCAAGAAAGAGAAAAACAAATACCGTATGCTAACGCATATATATGGAATCTAGGGAGAAAAAATTGGAACTGATGTACCTAGTGACATGGCAGGAATAAAGAGGTAGACATAGAGAATGGACTTGAGGACATGGAGTGGGAGGGCAAAGCTGGGGCGAAGTGAGAGTAGCATCAACATATATACACTACTGAATGTAAAATAGATAGCTAGTGGGAAGCAGCAGCATAGCACAGGGAGATCGGCTCTGTGCTTTGCGATGATCTGGAGGGGTGGGATAGGGAGGATGGCAGGGAGGCTCAAGAGGGAGGGGATGTGGGGACATGTGTATGCATATGGCTGATTTGCTTTGTTGTGCAACAGAAACTAACACAGTATTGTGAAGCAATTATACTCCAGTAAAGATCTATTAAAACAAAAAGATACATGTACCCCTATGTTCATAGCAGCACTATTTACATTATAGCAGCACTATTTACAGTAGCCAAGACATGGAAGCAACCTGCATGTCCATCAACAGATGAATGGATAAAGAAATGCTACATATATAAAATGGAATACTACTCAGCCATAAAAAAGAAAGAAATAATGCCATTTGCAGCAACATGGATGGACCTAGAGATGATCATACTAAGTAAGCCAGAAATGAATTTATTTACAAAACAGGAACAGACTCACAGACATAGAAAACAAACATGGTTATCAGAGGGGAAGGTGGGGAGAGATTAATTAGGAGTTTGGGATTAACAGATACTACTATATATAAAATAAATTAAAAAGTCCTACTGTATAGCACAGGGAACTATATTTAATATCTTGTAATACTCTATATGGAAAAGAATCTGAAAAAGAATATATACATGTATAGATAGATAGATACATGTATAACTGAATCACTTTGCTGTACACCGGAAACTATCACAACATTGTAAACCAACTATACTTCAATAAATAAAAAGCTTTGTACTTCAGCACTTACATTTTGATCTATAATTCATCTCAAAATAATTTTTGTTTATAGTGTGAAATTGGGATTAGAGTTTATTTTTAGATGGATTTCCAGGTGTTGCAGAACAATTTCTACCTTGTATTGCCTTTTGGCAAAATTAATTGAACATACATGTAGGGTCTACCACTGGATTTTTAAATTCCATTTCATCCATCAATTCAACTATCTTAAAAAAAATTTTTTTAAATAAATTTATTTATTTTATTTATTTTTGGCTGCATTGGGTCTTCGTTGCTCTGCTTGGGCTTTCTCTAGTTGTGGCGAGCAGGGGGTGCTCCTTGTTGCGGTGTGTGGTCTTTCCATTTCGGTGGCTTCTCGTTGCGGAGCACGGGCTCTAGATACGCGGGCTTCAGTAGTTGTGGGATGCGGGCTCAGTAGTTGTGGCTTGCGGGCTCTAGAGCGCAGGCTCAGTAGTTGTGGCGCCCGGGCTTAGCTGCTCCGCGGCATGTGGGATCTTCCCGGACCAGGGCTCGAACCCGTGTCCCCTGCCTTGGCAGGCAGATTCCCAACCACTGCGCCACCAGGGAAGCCCAATTCAACTATCTTTATGGCAATACAACACTGTCTTGATCACTAGATGTATTAGTTTGTTGGGGAAAACTAATTGGAAGTATTTAGGGATGTGACATTGCCTTCAATTTTGACTTAGATATAAATAGTAAATATGCACTGTCAATTGAGAAGGAATGCATGCACAACCTAAAAGTTGAGAATTATGCCTTTCAGATAGGTCTGAGGGACTGCTCCAAAGAGATAACGGAGGGGCCAGAATATATATGAGTTTGTTTTTTATTTTATTTTATGTAGTTTATTTATCTGGTTGCGCCGGGTCTTAGTTGCAGCAGACGGGCTCCTTAGTTGTGGCAGGCGGACTCTTAGTTGTAGCATGCATGTGGGATCTAGTTCCCCGACCAGGGATGGAACCCTGGCCCCCTGTATTGGGAGGGTGGAGTCTTAACCACTGGACCACCAGGGAAGTCCCATATGAGTTTTTGCAAAACAAAAAAACCCCCAGGTAGTCAGAACAGCTAATTAAAGGAAACCAGACATCTTTTAAGTTAGTGAATTTAGCCCTTTTCTAGGTAAGGGGAGATGCGGAGTCTGGGCTTATTTTTATTTTCTGAACTTTATTAATTTAAGTATAGCTGATTTACAGTGTTGTGTTAGTTTCAGGTATACAGCAAAGTGATACAGTTATACATATATATCTATGTCTATATTCTTTTTCAGATTCTTTTCCATTATAGGTTATTACAAGATATTTAGTATAGTTCTGTGCTATAGAGTAGGTCCCTGTTATTTTATTCTTTTTTTTTAATATGCTATGCTAGTTTTGCAATACTGTACTTGTGTGTGTGTGTGTGTGTGTGTGCGTGTGTGCGCGTGTGCATGTGCGTGTTTTAATTTTGGCTGTGCCGGGTCTTCACTGAGGCATGCGAACTCTTAGTTGCGGCACGTGGGATCTAGTTCCCCGACCAGGGATGGAACCCTGGCCCCCTGCCTTGGGAGCGTGGAGTCTTACCCACTGGACCACCAGGGCAGTCCCTCTATTCTGTTTTAGTCTGGGCGGATTGAAATAATTCCTTTCCTATGCACCTTAACCATCTAGGGCCAGTATCCTGCTTTTCTCCATCCTGAATCGCCCCAGGGTGCACTGCTGAGGGCGGCTGCAGGGGCTGCTGGTTGGCCAGCCCCAACATCCTTTGTTTACTGATGGGGCAGGCAACATTCTTAGTCCAGGACAGGCACTGTCAGGGCTGCCTGAACACCTGCGTTTTGAGCACAGATGGGTTACAAGATGACTTCCATATAAGGGAGTGAATTGAACATAATGTGAATTTCACATTTGTTTGGGTGCAGTTTTCTCTGAGCGAAACACTAGGTGAGCTTAAGAAACTGTACACAGGGACTTCCCTGGTGGCGCAGTGGTTGAGACTCCGCCTGCCAATGCAGGGGACACGGGTTCGAGCCCTGGTCCAGGAAGATCCCACATGCCACGGAGCAGCTAAGCCCGGGCGCCACAACTACTGAAGCCCGCGCGCCACAACTACTGAGCTGGCACGCCACAACTACTGAAGCCCGTGCGTCTACAGCCCGTGCTCCGCAACAAGAGAAGCCACCGCAATGAGAAGCCTGCGCACCACAAGGAACAGTAGCCCCCGGCTTGCTGCAACTAGAGAAAGCCTGGGCGCAGCTACGAAGACCCAACACAGCCAAAAATAAAATTAATTAATTAATTTAAAAAAAAAAGAAAAGAAACTGCACACACTCGGTTGAACAGAGCCTGGTAAGAACACATAGACACATACACACCACAGGAAAGGCTTTTCAGGGTAATTCCAGGAATAGTTTCTGAAATTTCAAAGGCAGCAGAATTACACCCAACCCTGCTTAGTAATAAATAATAGATGATACAAGTTATGAAGAATTACCACAAAATTCAGGGTGGTGGTGACCGCTGGGGGCTGGGGGAGTAGCAGTCAGAGTGGGGCACCCTCAAAAGACCAGGAGTTGCCTCAGTCTGTTCATAAGTGTGGGTGCCCAGTCTACGGTGCCCGTTTATTATTTATTCCTTAAGCTTAGCGACTGAAAAAAAATGCACAACCTAAATGTTGAGAATTATGTTTTATTTGGCAGATGTTCTGAGGACTCAAGCCCAGAAGACAGCTTCTCAGATCGCTCTGAGGAACCGCTCCAAAGAGGTAAGGGAGGAACCAGGGTACAGGGAAGTTTTGCAACAAAACCCAAGTAGTTGGAACAGCAAAAAGATTACTGTTAATTAAAGAAAACCAGGGAGTTCCCTGGTGGCCTAGTGGTTAGGATTTGGACTTTTCACTGCAAAGGCCTGGGTTCGATCCCTGGTCCGGGAAGCATCCCGCATGCCACTCGGTGTGGCCAAAATATAAAAAAACACATTAAAAGCGGAAAAAAAAAAAGAAATCCAGACATCTCAAGTTAATGAATTTAGCACTTTTCTGGTTATGTGAAGATGCAAGAGTCTGGGCTCACTGAAATCATTCCTTTGCTGTGCACCTTGACTGTCTAGGACCAGTATCTTTTTTGTTTTGTTTTGTTTTTTTGTGGTACGCGGGCCTCTCACTGTTGTGGCCTCTCCAGTTGGGGAGCACAGGCTCTGGACGCACAGGCTCAGCGGCCATGGCTCACGGGCCCAGCCGCTCCACGGCATGTGGGATTTTCCTGGACCGGGGCACGAACCCGTATCCCCTGCATCGGCAGGCGGACTCCCAACCACTGCGCCACCAGGGAAGCCCCTAGGACCAGTATCTTGTTCTTTCTTATCCTGAGTCCCACCCCCGCCCCCCACCCCCAGGGTGCACCATTTTTGGGGGTGGCTGCAGTGACCGAGGACTTGGCGGGCAGCAGCCCCTTGTCTCCATCCTGAGTTCCCTCCTGGCTCACTGTTGGGGCTCGGGGGCGGTGGGGTAGGGCTGGTAGTGGCTGATGGCTTTACGGCCACAGCACCCTTTGTTTGCTGATATGGCAGGCAACATTTTTCATTCACAATCTGAACACGATTTTTTTAACTTAAAATGATTAAACGTAGCATACAACATTTAGTGCATTCTTTTCTGAGTGCCACGTATTGTACTTCTCCATAATATTTCAAAGGCAATTTTAAGCATGAAACAATATCCAGTTTTCCAATATTTTCTTCACCATATTAGGTCACCCCCTCCCAGTTTTTTTTTTTGTTTGTTTTTTTGTTTTTTTTGCGGTACGCGGGCCTCTCACTGTTGTGGCCTCTCCCGTTGCGGAGCACAGGCTCCGTCCCTCCCAGTTTTGATTCCAGTCTTGGTTTGGAAGAGCTTCTAAAATCTTTATTCTGGTCCCTTGAAACTTAACCATTGGTTTTTTTGTTTGTTTGTTTGTTTTTCTACAGATGTAAGGGCAAATCAAATTGAGAACAAGAGCCCTAACTCTCCCTGTTGAAAATAAGGAAAGAGATTTATCCCTCCTCCTTTTGGTAGAGCATTTTCTTTAGAGAACGTGTGGTGGGATAAATTTCTTTCTCTATCCTTTGAAATGTAAATAAACCTTTTTAAAAACTAAATAAGGCCCTTGCCAGCTTTACCACCCGGGAGTCTTTCAGGAGGACCTGAGAGCCTTCTCCCTGAAATGCAGTTGTCAGGGGAGCCTGTGCCTCTCTGTGCAAAACTCCCTCCTGTCCTAAAGGTAAAAGTGGGTTTTGCCTTTGAAGAAAGTCAGTTAATTAACACAGACGGTCACCCAATTACCAGGAGAAGTGAATTTGAACTAAGCGTGACCGATGCTGTTGGGGTCTCTCACCTGAGGACTGGTTATGGCTTATCTTGAGAACAGGTATTCATGAGTTGCATCAATTTAGCTCCAGAAGGGGACGAAATGTTCTTCTGTTTTTGCAACCACTTAGTGGATTGCCTGCGATGTGCCTCACATTTTGGCTTAGTGCTGTCAATAATAAAAGTTTTTTAAAAAAATTTTTTATTGGAGTATAGTTGATTCACAATGCTGTGTTAGTTTCTGCTGTACAGCAAAGTGAATAAGTTATACATACATCCACTCTTTTTTAGATTCTTTTTCCATATAGGTCATTACAGAATATTGAGCGGAGTTCCCTGTGCTGTACAGTAGGTCCTTATTAGTTATCTGTTTTATATATAATAGTGTGTGTATGTCAATCCCAGTCTCCCAAATGATCCCTCCCCCCTTTTCCCCGCTGGTAACCATAAGTTTGTTTTCTACACCTATGACTCCATATCTGTTTTCTTTCTTTTCTACATTTGTGAGAGGTTTTCTGGGTTGGCAGGAGGTCTTGTTTTCAACTCTTTGTGAATTAAAAATGCTACTTGCTGGGAATTCCCTGGTGGTCCAGTGGTTAGGACTCGGTGCTTTCACTGTTGGGGGGCCGGGGTTCAATCCCTGTTCGGGGAACTAAGATCCCAAAGCCCTGCGGGGCAGCCAAAAAATAAAAATAAAAATAAAAAAAAAATAAAAATGCTGCCTGCCCTATCAGTAAACAAAGGACGTGCAGCCATCACATGACAGCCACCCCCGAAGGTGAGCCCCGAGGGAACTCAAGGTGGAGACAGGATGTCCCCCAGCAAGCTGTCAGCCTCTACAGCCACCCCCCACCCTCCAATGATGCACCCTGAGGAGACTCAGGATGAGAAAGCCCGGGATACTGGCCCCAGATAGCTGAGGTGTATATTGGAATTTAAAAAGCCACTAGCCTTAACTGTCTCTCCCTCTTTTATCTGAAATGTCTGATCCCAAGGGTCTCTCTCTCTCTCTCTCTCTCTCATTCTGTCTCTCTCTCTCTCTCTCTCCCCCCCTCCCTCCCTCCCTCCCTCCTCCCTCCCTCCCTCCTCCCTTCCATCAACCTTGCCTCCTGCTCCTTCCCCTTTCCCAGCAAAGGAAGACAGAAAATCAGAAGCAATCGTAGCTCCCTTTATGGAGAAACCTGTTACAGGGAGAGGTGAACTGTCCTTGGTGCTTAGGTGCACACCCTTGGCCCAGAGCAGAACTCAGAGCTTTAGCTAAGGAATTTCCTAAACCTAGTCAAGATCCACCAGGATTTGCTAAGGAGTTTGAGTTAACCATCCAAACCTATGAGCCCAGCTTTGCAGATCTATATCAATTAATATAGCTGTTAGTTTCTGAAAGTAAAGCACAGGAGTGGATAGAGAAAGCAAGCTGAAAGACGCCTTTAGAGAATTTCCATCTACGTAGCCCGCAGACTGGAGCTGAATGCAGGCAGTTGGCTGGTAAATTACTCAGACTTATCCCAGGGCTTTTCCCCAAAGCCTTAGACTGGTCAAAGATTCAGCAATGTAGACAAAGACCAGAGGAATCAATTGCAGATTACTATGAGGGCTTCGAGAAAACTTCAAAACAATATTCAGGCGTGACACCTGACTCATTCTCTAACCACCAAAATGATCCTCCACTTAACTCTGCCTTTTTAGAAGGCACAGATGGCTTATTTTTTTATTTTTGGCTGCACCGCAAGGCTTGTGGGATCTTAGTTCCCTGACCAGGGATTGAACCTGGGTCCTCGGCAGTGAGAGCATGGAATCCTAACCACTGGAGCGCCAGGGAATTCCCTGTGTCGTATTTTAGATTCCACATATAAGTGATATCATATGGTATTTGTCTTTCTCTTTCTGGCTTACTTCACTTAGTATGATAACCTCTAGGGCCATCCATGTTGCTGCAAATCGCATTATTTCATTCTTTTTTATGGCTGAGTAATATTCCATTGTATGTATATACCACATCTTCTTTATCTAGTCATCTGTCGATAGACATTTAGGTTGTTTCCATGCCTTGGCTATTGTAAATAGTGCTGCTATGAACATAGGGGTGCATGTATCTTTTTGAATTACAGTTTTGTCTAGATATGTGACCACGAGTGGGATTGCTGGCTTATATGGCAACTCTATTTTTTTTTTTTTTTTTTTTTTTTTTTGCGGTACGCGGGCCTCTCACTGTTGTGGCCTCTCCCGTTGCAGAGCACAGTCTCCGGACGCGCAGGCTCAGCGGCCATGGCTCACGGGCCCAGCCACTCCGCGGCATGTGGGATCTTCCCGGACCGGGGCACGAACCCGTGTCCCCTGCATCGGCAGGTGGACTCTCAACCACTGGGCCACCAGGGAAGTCCCCGAGCAGTGTTTTATTTGATTTTGCTTCTGCTGAATTTGCGGTAAGTGAATATGAGCAGTGCTACACCAGTGTCATCACATGGAAGGCTTCTGTGTGGCTCTCAGTTGCAGTCTGTTTCACACGTGCTGCAGTCAGAGGAAAGGGGTCCCCCGGTTAACTCCTCCGTCCAGTCCTTGTGGATTTTGCTCATGGTTGTCTCATGTTAATTTATTTATTTATTATTTTTTAAATTTAGAAATTTTTTGTTTTGGCCTGCGAGGCTCTTCGATGCGGCACGCAGGCTTCTCTAGTTGTGGGGCGCAGGCTTAATTGCCCCCAGGCATGTGGGATCTTAGTTTGGGATATTAGTTCCCCCACCAGGGATCAAACCCTTGTCCCCTGCATTGGAAGGCGGATTCTTAACCCCTGTGCCACCTGGGAAGTCCTGTCTCATGTTAATTTTTGATCTGTCACCAATGCTGTTACACTCCTTTTTGTCTCCTGGGTCAAATGTATCACAAATTTTTTACTTGTGGGCAAAAATTGCCAGGTTGTAGATTATGGATGTTTTTAAAATACTAGGAAGTGTGGATGTTGTGTTGGAGTCGAGTGTTTATTCCACGCCATTTCCAGCACTTGGAGAATCCACCTTAATTTTGTCCATCTCAAGTGTCTGAAACGGGATCTCCTTGTGATGGTATATTGGTTTTTACTGATAACCCATTGGTGTTCAGCATTTCTTTTTTAAAATTTTCATTTTATATTGGAGTATAGTTGATTTACAATGTTGTATTAATTTCAGGTGTACAGCAAAGTGATTCAGTTATACATATATATATATATATTTTTTTCAGATTCTTTTCTCATTTAGGTTATTACAGAAAATTGAGTAGAGTTCCCTGTGCTATACAGTAGGTCCTTGTTGATTATCTGTTTTATATATAGTAGTGTGTATCTGTTAATCCCCAACTCCTAATTTATCCCTCCCCCCACCTTTCCCCCTTGGTAACCATAAATTTGTTTTCTAAGTCTGTGAATCTGTTTCTGTTTTGTAAATAAGTTCACTTGTATCATGTTTTTTAGTTTCCACATATAAGTGATATCATATGATATTAGTCTGTCTCTGTCTGACTTACTTCATGTAGTATGCTAATCTCTAGGTCCATTCGTGTTGCTGCAAATTGTATTATTTCATTCTTTTTTATGGCTGAGTAGTATACGTGGGTGTGTGTGTGTGTGTATCTTTTTATGCATTCATCTGTCAATGGACATCTAGGTTGCTTCTATGTCCTGGCTATCGTAAATAGTGCTGCAATGAACATTGGGGTGCATGTATCTTTTTAAATTATGGTTTTCTCCAGATATATGCCCAGGAGTGGGATTGCTGGATCATAACGGTAGCTCTATTTTCAGTTTTTTAAGGAACCTCCGTACTATTCTCCATAGTGACTGCACCAATTTACATTCGCATCAACAGTGTAGGAGGGTTCCCTTTTGTCCAAACCCTCTCCACCATTTGTTATTTGTAGACTTTTTAACGATGGCCATTCTGACCAGTGTGAGGTGGTACCTCATTGTAGTTTTGATTTGCATTTCTCTAGTAATTAGCAAAGTTGAGCATCTCGAAAGAAAATTAGTTTTAATACCAAGTAGGATTTTTTTTGCCTGCGCTATGTGGCTTGCGGGATCTTAGTTCCTTGACCAGGGGTCGAAGCTGTGCCCCCTGCAGTGGAAGCACAGAGTCCTAATCACTGGACCATCAGGGAATTCCCCCAAGTAGTTTTAAAAGTCTATGTTTATAAAATTTTAAACATTTACTTTTCAACTGCTTGTTTCTAATGATCAGAGTACACTGAGATTTATATTTATGAGTTTGCATTCTGGAAATGTACTAAAAATCTGATTCTGTGATTATCTTTTTTTTTAACATCTTTATTGGAGTATAATTGCTTTACAATGGTGTTTTTTAGTTTCTGCTTTATAACAAAGTGAATCAGCTATACATATACATATATCCCCATATCTCTTCCCTCTTGCATCTCCCTCCCATCTGTGATTATCTTAATATTCTTTTTGGGTAGACATAGACAGTCATTTGAGCTATGAATAAAGGCACATGTTTTATCTTGTTACGACTATTGCACTTTGCAAATACTTTGATTTTTACAGATTGCAGGTATGTAGCAACCCTGCATCCAGAGAGTCTTTGGGTGCCATTTTTTCCCAAGAGCATTTGCTTGCTAATGGCTAAACTAATTGTTTAGCAGTAAACTCTTTTAAAAAATTAAGGTACAGACAAGGTTTTAGTCACAATGCTCTTGCACACTTAGTAGACTACCCTATAGTGTGAACATGACTTTATGCACCAAGAAACAAAAAAAATTGTGTAACTCCCTTAATTTTGATATTCACTTTATCTGGGTGTTCTGGAGTAAAAACTGATGTCTCCGAGGTCTGCCTGTATTTTTTTCCTGGTAAAACCACATCATTGATCTTCTATTAATGATTTTAAAAAATCAAGCATGTTCTACTGATCACCATTAGAGAGCTTTCTATATCTATTATTACCAAGAGCTCAGGATGAGAAATACATTTGGATATTTGAAAAGACTCTCTGAGCAGAAACAAGACTTGAAGTGTGGTTTTATGATAAACCACTCAGAAAACCTCAGTCACCCAATACTAAAAACACAGAAGAGAAGATAAACAGCCATTTACCAAGCTGCTTGTCTCCAGCACGTGACATGTGACATATTAAGACATCTTTTGCTCCCATCCCTGTATATAGAGCAGAAAAACAGGTTTTAAATAGAAACCAGCACTTCTGCTCACATGCATTGGGCAGATTTTTTTTTTTTTGTGGTACACGGGCCTCTCACTGTTGTGGCCTCCCCCGTTGCAGAGCACAGGCTCCAGACACGCAGGCTCAGCGGCCATGGCTCACGGGCCCAGCTGCTCCGCGGCATGTGGGATCTTACCGGACTGGGGCACGAACCCATGTCCCCTGCATCGGCAGGCAGATTCTCGACCACTGGGCCACCAGGGAAGCCCATTTGGCAGATTTTTTAAAATATATTTTCTAGTTCTACATACCCTGAAAGCTCTCATGGTCAATCGTCAATCACATCTTGACCCAAAGCAGCCCAGCGGTGTACACAGATATCTATTCACTAAAGAGGAGCAGTTCCCTGTTGAATAATAGGAAGGAACTACAAAGCAGATGATGTATAGATTCCCAAGGCTGGTATTTCAGTTGCTGGCAAGCAGTTTTGCCTTGTGGGGACATGCACATGCTTAATAATTGGTTTGTTAATATCTCCTTAACCGGCTGGATCTCTGAAACATCTGTAATTTTGCTCCTTATGCAATTCACATTCTTTTATGTGCCCAAGTTCTGTGGTTTTTGTTTGTTTCTTTGTTTTTATTCTGCTCATTATCTTTTAATTTTTAAAAAAATCTTTGTTGGAGTATAGTTGATTTACAATGTTATGTTAGTTTCAGGTGTACAGCAAAGTGAATCAGTTATACATATACATATATGCGTCCTTTAAAAAAATTTTTTTTAATAAATTTATTTATTTTTGGCTGTGCTGGGTCTTTGTTGCTGCGCGCAGGCTTTTGCAAGTTGCGGTGAGTGGGGGCTACTCTTTGTTGTGGTGCGTGGGCTTCTCATTGTGGCAGCTTCAGTAGTTGTGTCATGTGGGCTCAGTAGTTGTGGTTCACGGGCTCTAGAGCACAGGCTCAGTAGCTGTGGCGCACAGGCTTAGTTGCTCCGCGGCATGTGGGATCTTCACGGACCAGGGATCAGACCCGTGTCCCCTGCATTGGAAGGCGGATTCTTAACCACTGTGCCACCAGGAAAATCCCTGTCTATTAGCTTTCATGTTGGTGTTTGCTTTCGCCTCTCTCAAGTAGATAGATACGTAGGGTGAAATTGGTGACTCAGTGTTCATCATTTTGAGGAACTACCAGACTGTCTTCCAAAGTGGCTTCACCATCTTACCTTCCCTCCAGCACTGGGTGAGGGTTCCAAGTTCCTCGTGTCCTCGCCAGCACTTGTTTCTCTGTCTTTATATCCATCTTGGTGGGTGTGAAGACATGTCAGCTTGTAGCTTTTTTTTTTTTTTTTGCAGTACGCAGGCCTCTCACTGTTGTGGCCTCTCCCGCTGTGGAGCACAGGCTCCAGACGCGCAGTCTCAGTGGCCATGGCTCACGGGCCCAGCCGCTCCGCGGCATGTGGGATCTTCCCAGACCAGGGCAAGAACCCGTGTCCCCTGCATCGGCAGGCGGACTGTCAACCACTGCACCACCAGGGAAGCCCTATGTATGTATTTCTTATAAACCACAATGTTGCACATGACCATCCTTCCTTATAAAGTTAGTTTTACATTTTTGAATCAGTCTGTGGAAAGACATCTACATATGGTCTCTTTTCTTTCCTTTCCCCACCATTTCTTCCCCAAGGATTTAGTTATGCTACCAATTGTTGCAGGTTCTTGCCCTCAAGTTAAAACCAGTGGATCAAGTCCTCAGTGGGATATTTTGGAGAATGAACTGTGCAGTGAAGAGAAAATAGTAAGATTCAGAAGAAATGATTCCTAGTCTGTTTTTGGAGAAAACTGGGCATTTCATAACATGTGTGATCAGCATGTAACCCAGGAGAGGCGTTTGAGGTGAGTGGCATTCCCACGGGGGTGGTGGTGGGGCGGGTGTCATCAGAGTGTTAGACTCACTTGAAATTGAATAGAAACGTAGTTAAACAATTGTGTATTCAGAGTATTTTCACAAGACAGTACTTTCATAAATGTGATGTCAATATTAAGCATCTGAAACATAATTCAGTAGGAAACAATGGTCAGGAAACCTCATCTGGAAAATACTGAAAGTTACAGTTCTATTTGAGCCCTCAGCTAGAGTATTAAATTTGTTACACTTTGTAACAGTTGAAAAGCATGCTGGAAACATGCCAATGGCAAACACTTAGTCAACACAAATACTAACAATCATCGGTAAATCATTAATTAGTAATTACTGATAAGTATTAATCCCTAATAGTGTGCTTCCCATTTTGAACAGAAATCATTTGGTGGAGAGCCTGTGTGAAGGTAAAGAAGATAATCAATGTGGAGAAACCCTGAACCAGATTACAAATCTTACTGTGCATAAGGGTTATCCCACTGCAGTTCAGCCCTATAAGCAGTTCAGCCCTATAAATGCACTAAGTGTGGAAAAACCTTCAGGGATCGTTCTTTCCAGAGGAATCAGCAAAGATCTCACCCTGGACACAAACCTTATCCATGTGAAGGATGTGGGCAAGCCTGCAGCTCTGTCTCGTGCCTAAATCTTCCTGGGGAAACAGACATTGTAGAGAAACGTGATAAACATCAGGATGCTGGGAGAGCATCTAAGAGGTACATGAAGAGTGACAGTAGTAAACAGCCTTTAGAGCATAAGAAATCTGGAAAAGCTCTCACTTGCCTGCCATCTTTTCAGCGACGTAATAGAGGTCATTATGGACGGAAATCCACGTGTGTGAAGTACGTGGGAAATCCTTCAGTTATTATTCCAAGATTGCACAGCATGTGAAAACTCACACTGGAGAGAAACCCTATGAATGTAAAGAATGTGGGAAAGCCTTCACTCGCAGCACACAGTTTTGAGAACGTGTGAGAATGCACACTGGAGAGAAACCCTATGAATGGAAGCAGTGTGGGAAAGCCTTCCCATATTGCAAATCCCTGCAAGGACACATGGGAATGCACACTAGGGAGAAGCCTTCTCGTGTGTGTAATGAATGTGGAAAAGCCTTCCATTGTCCCAGGTACATTAGAAGGCACATAAAAAGACACAGTGGAATAAAACCCTATGAATGTACAGAATGTGGGAAAGCGTTCATTACTCCCTCATCCCTTCAAGAACATATGAGAACACACAGTGAAGAGAAGCCCTATCAGTGTCAGCATTATGGAGAAGTCTTCAGGCTTCAGAGATCTCTGCGAGGACACATGATTACTCACAGTGATGACAAACCCCATCAGTGTCAGCAGTGTGGGAAAGCCTTCAAATATCCCATATCTCTGAGAGGACACATGAAAACACACAGTAAAAAGAAACCGTGTGAATGTCAGCAGTGTGAAAAAGCCTACTGTTATCTCATATCCCTGCAAAGACACATGAAGACACACACTGTGGGAAAACTTGAATCCAAGAATAGTGGGAAAGCCATAATTCTTTCTTAAAACTTAGAAGTGGGAGCAAAACAGTGTCAAGAAATTTTTTTTTTACACCACATGGCTTGTGGGATCTTAGTTCCTCAACCAGGGATCGAACCCAGGCCCCCTGCAGTGGAAGCACAGAGTCCTAAGCACTGGACCACCAGGGAATTACTGAGCAACCTTATGAATGGAAAAAATGTTGGAAAAATTTTTTTCCTTTGTAAGTGTCTTATCCTCAATACTGATCTCAGTATATTAATTTGTACTTCATGTTGCTGATCTGAACATGAAAGTATCCCTCCATGTTCGTTTCTACCACTTACATTTTGTTATCTCTGAGTTCATATTATTGTACAATCATATAAAACTTGTCTCATTTCCATTAGAATGTCTTTGATATCAGGGGTGCTAAGTGGCTTTTGGTTTGTGATTTTTTTCATGTGCAACTTGTGATTTCTTTCATTTTTGATGAACAGATTTTTTTTTTTTTTTTTTTTTTTGCGGTACACGGGCCTCTCACTGTTGTGGCCTCTCCCGTTGCGGAGCACAGGCTCCAGACACGCAGGCTCAGCGGCCATGGCTCACGGGCCCAGCTGCTCCGCGGCATGTGGGATCTTCCCAGACCGGGGCACGAACCCGTGTCCCCTGCATCGGCAGGCAGACTCTCAACCACTGCGCCACCAGGGAAGCCCGATGAACAGATTTTTGATTCTTACTTTCCATTATGTTCCATTATGTACCTAATATGTGATCATAATATGAGGCTGGCATTAATTAAATATCTTTCCTTGTCCACTGTTAAGAGATACTAGAATCTCCTGAATCAATATTTACCCTCTCCTTGAGTCTTCATTACTGAAAGGTGTGTCTTCTAAGTTGTTTGTTGCTAGCAGATACCGTATATGTGTTCCTCCCAGAAATTAGTAATTGTGGAAGGTCATGGAAGATGACGGGCTTATCTGATTATGTTCATAATCTGACCTCTGTTCATGTCCATGATCTTGGTTGCAAATTGAACACAATACATTGAGTTAAGAAGAGCGACCTGAGGAACTTCCCTGGCAGTCCAATGGTTAAGACCCGAGCTTCCAATGCAGGGGGTGTGGGTTTGGTCCCTGGTCGGGGAACTAGGATCCCACATGCTGTGGCCACCACCCGCCCCGCCCCGCCCCCCAAAAAAAGTAAAAAAAAAAATAAGAGCGACCTGGTGGTGTGAAGATGAAAGCTCCTGTCCAGATTGTTCTGCTGAACTGTGTTGTCATCTTGGGTAAGGTGGGAAACTATATCCAGAGTCCTTCTGTTAGTGGTTCTGAGTTAAAGTTCTTGAGAAGAGGAAGATGCATGAGGTCTGGAAAGCAGAAGTGAGGAAGCCATGATTCTGTTTTTAAATTTTATTATTGTTTTGGCCAAAAAGTTCGTTCGGTTTTAAGTAAAAATAGAAAGTATCGCATTTTTCATTTTCACCAAGAATTTTATTGAACAGTGTATTCACTAACTGAACGAACTTTTTGGCCACACCAATATCATTACTATTATTTTTTTGGCTGCACCACTTGGCATACAGGATCTTAGTTCCCTGACCAGGGATTGAACACTTGCCCCCTTCAGTGGAAGCATGGAGTCTTAACCACTGGACTGCCAGGGAAGTCCCCAAGGAAGCCATGATTCTTGGGTCTTCTGTACTATCAGGAGACAGAGATGCATGGCAGCCTACTGGCCCTGAGTTCTAGCACAGTTTTCTGACTTATGGCTCTGCCCATATGGAAGAGCTCCAACAACACATATATTTGATGAACAGTGTGAGTCCCCATAAAGCCTTGCCTGAATTTCTCGTCTGGCCTCGTTTCAATTTCTGTTGATTAGAGAGTCCAAGGACCCAGGTCAATAACCATACTGACAGAAAAACAGACACATACATAAATGGAATGGAATAGAGAGCTCAGAAGTAAATACAATGTAAGGTCAATTAATGTAGGAAAAAAGACGCAAGAATATACAATGGGGAAAAGACAGCCTCTTCAATAAATAGTGTTGGGAAAACTGGAACCTACATGTAAGAGAATCAAACTGGACTTTTTTCTCATGCCATATATATATATATACACACACACACACACACACACATATGCGCACACACACACATATATATGTAAAGACTTCGTACAACTCAATATGAACAAAAAAAAAACCCACTTAAAAAATGTGTACAAGACCGAAATAGACATTTTTCCAAAGAAGACATACAGATGGCCAACAGACACATGAAAAACTGCTCAACATCACTAATCAGGGAGATGCACATCATAACCACAGTGAGATAACACCTGTCAATGACACCTGTCAGAATGGCTATTATCAAAAAGACCACCAATAACAAGTGTTGTGAAGCATTTGGAGAAAAGTGTAATCTAGTGCACTGTTGCGGGGAATATCAGTTGCTGCAGCCATTATGGAAAACAACATAGAGTTTCTTTTTTTTTTTCTTTTTTCGGTATGCGGGCCTCTCACTGTTGTGGCCTCTCCCGTTGCAGACCACAGGCTCCGGATACGCAGGCTCAGTGGCCATGGCTCATGAGCCTAGCCACTTTGTGATATGTGGGATCTTCCCGGACCGGGGCACAAACCTGTGTCCCCTGCATCGGCAGGCAGACTCTCAACCACTGCGCCACCAGGGAAGCCCAACGTGGAGTTTCTTAAAATAAAAATAGAACTACTGTACGATCCAGCAATCCCACTTCTGGGTATTTTTTGAAGAAAACAAAAACAGTAATTCAAAAATACATATGCACCCCTATGTTCATTGCAGCATTATTTACAATGGCCAAGGTACAGAGGCAACCTCAATGTCTCAACAGAAGTGTGGATAAAGAAGATGGTGCATGTATGTACAATGGAATAGTACTCAGCCATAGAAAAGAATGAAATTTTAGCATTTGGCACAATATATATGGCACTAGAGGGTATTCTAAGTGAAATAACTCAGGCAGAGAAAGGCAAATGCTGTGTGGTTTCACTCATGTGGAATGAAAAAAACAAAACATGGAGAGTCATAACAAAACAGAAATAGACTCACAGATACAGAGAAACAAGTGGTCCTCAGAATGGAGGGTAGTAAGGAGAATGAGTGAAATAGGTGAGGGAGATGAAACAAACTTCCAGTCCTTTTAAAGTCAGTCAGTCACAGGGATGTAATATACAGCATTTATAGAGTCAGTCATATTGTATGGTGGGAATTCCCTGGCAGTCCAGTGGTCAGGACTCCGCACTTTTACTGCTGAGGGCCTGGGTTCTACCCGTAGTTGGGGAACTAAGATCCTGCAAGCTATGTGGTGTGGGTCACAGGAAAAAAAAGAGTGAAGATTTCTTCCCTGAACTAATTAATGCAATTTTTTTTAAAAAGTGTGATATTGGTGGCTGTGAGCAGGGTGGGGCTTCTGACAGGGCACCAACCCAAGTGGGATGTCACATGTACATTGTCTGGTTTGTGATGTCATGGATGCTTAAATCATAATATTTCTGTCAAATGTATACTTTTTGCATTTTTCTTCATGTGTGTTTTAGTAAAATACTATGTCAATTAATATAACTCACCACAGTAGCACCATAACCCATATAAAAAAAAAACACACTATCTCAAGTTTTCTCAATAGATGTGGAAAAACATTTTATACTATTCAACATTTATGAATGACTAATTAATAATTTATGATGAAAGCAAGTTGTAATTATAAGGGAATAGTTCAGGCATACAAAAATGGGGTCAGGCAACTATTGAGGATCTGGTCTTGGATAGGTCCCTCCTCCACTGTTAACTTGAACTTTTTTGAACATGACCAGACCCAAGAACATGACCAGTTTTATTCAGAACACAATCCACCAATCTGAGACCTTATGTTCTCAAGGTCCCCCTTTGGAACTGTGTAACTATTTCAGACCCCAACACATCCTTGCTTAACAAGCACCCTTACTTCTTGCCGGATCTAATTATAATTTTTGACAACTTATGTAACTAAGTGTGGCCTTGTAGTTTTGCCTTTTTTAAAAAAGTATTTATTTATTTATTTGGGTGTGCTGGGTCTTAGTTGCGGCTCACTGGGTCCTTAGTTGTGGCATGCATGTGGCATCTAGTTCCCTGACCAGGGATCAAACCTGAGCCCCCAGCATTGGGAGTGCAGAGGCTTTAAAAAAAAAAAAAAGTTTGTTTGTTTATGGCTGCGTTGTCTTCATTGCTACACGTGGGCTTTCTCTAGTTGCAGCGAGCAGGGGCTACTCTTTGTTGCGGTGTGCGGGCTTCTCATTGCGGTGACTTGTTGTGGAGCACGGCCTCTAGGTACACGGGCTTCAGTAGTTGTGGCATGCGGGCTCGGTAGTTGTAGCTTGTGGGCTGTAGAGCACAGGCTCAGTAGTTGTGGCACACAGGCTTAGTTGCTCTGTGGCATGTAGGATCTTCCCAGACTAGGGCTCGAACCCGTGTCCCCTGCATTGGCAGGTGGATGCTTAACCACTGCACCACCAGGGAAGTCCTTCAAGCACTTCTTTTTTTTTTTTTTGTGGTACGCGGGCCTCTCACTGTTGTGGTCTCTCCCATTGCGGAGTGCAGGCTCCGGACGCACAGGCTCAGCGGCCATGGCTCACGGGCCCATCCGTGGCATGTGCTCCCAGACCGGGGCACGAACCCCTGTCCCCTGCATCGGCAGGCAGACTCTCAACCGCTGCGCCACCAGGGAAGCCCAAGCACTTCTTGAATCTGCATCTCCCAGGGTGAAGTCCTAACAAATCCCAAATCAATGCCTCTGTATTTCAATCAGGCCTCTGTTTCTGAGATATTGGTTAGTAAGGAATAGATGAGAACTGTCAATTGGCAAAAGGTCACTTGTCTAATAAAATTATACACAAACCAAGAATACCCATAGTCCTGCCCCCATCAGCAGTCTACTGGATATCCTAGCCGGTGTCATGAGAAATAGGTACAAGAATTATAAAGCAAGAAAAAAGTAACTTATCTTGTTTCATAGCTGAAACAATTGTGTATATAGAACTTCAAAAGTATATAAGGGAACCATAGGGAAAAAAAAGATTAACAGGTTTTCTGGATGCAAACTCAATATAAAAATAAACGTCATGGGCTTCCCTGGTGGTGCAGTGGTTAAGAATCTGCCTGCTAATGCAAGGGGCACGGGTTCAAGTCCTGGCCCGGGAAGATACCACATGCCACGGAGCAACTAAGCCCGTGCACCACAATTACTGAGCCTGAGCTCTAGAGCACATAAGCCACAACTACTGAGCCCACGTGCCACAACCACTGAAGCCCGCGTGCCTAGAGCCCGTGCTCTGCAACAAGAGAAGCCACCACAATGAGAAGCCCGCGCACCACAATGAAGAGTAGCCACTGCTCACCACAACTAGAGAAAGCCTGCACAGCAATGAAGACCCAACACAGACCAAAAAAAAAAAAAAAAGTCATTACATTTCTAATCACTATGGAAAAGAGGTTGAAGATTTAATTTAAAAGATAATGTGTCCAAAAGTAGAAATGACACTCGTGTCAAAATAAGCCTAATGAAAGATTGAACCTAATGTAAAAAAATGTAGGATTATATTGAATGACATCAAACTAAATAAATGGAAAGTTAAAGCATGTTGTAAGAGAGGAGAGAGCAGTATCACCGTGATGTCAGTCCTCCACAAATGGCTATAGAGTCTTCATAAAATCCCTTTTTTCTACAATCAGTGTTTCTTAGAACTTCACAAATCTCACTTCTAAGCTTTACAAATAAGAACAAATGTTTAGTAGTAGCAGTGTTTTTCTAAACAATGTTGGGGTTTAGAAAACCCCAACTTAAAATTAGCTTAAAATGATCAAGGATTAAAAACTTACGTTGGGGGCTTCCCTGGTGGCGCAGTGGTTGAGAGTCCGCCTGCCGATGCAGGGGACACGGGTTCGTGACCCGGTCTTGGAAGATCCCACATGCCGCGGAGAGGCTAGGCCCGTGAGCTATGGCCACTGAGCCTGCGCGTCCGGAGCCTGTGCTCCGCAACGGGAGAGGCCACAACAGTGAGAGGCCCCGCGTACCGCAAAACAAAACAAAACAAAATTAACGTTGGTAGCTTAATTATGAAAATATGAAAGTAAAGTGTGTTCCCATAGGAATGGATGATTACCATTTAAAAGAGTGGTGATATACCTTAAACTTCACAGGCTTTCGCATTAAAAATTTACCTAGGGACACCTGCTTTACCAGGAGCTTCTTTCCAGTCCCAGGAGTTGGAGTTGAAAGTGTCTGCTGAGAATCCCATCCCCACCCCACAGGCTATCCTGGGTAACCCTGTGAGTGACGGAAACACAGGGATAAATCTGTGAACTTGGATTTCATAATGATTTCTTAATATGACACCAAAGGCACAAGCAACACAAGAAAAAATAAATTGGATATCATCAAAATTAAAATCTCTTGTGCATCAAAGGATACTGGAAAGACATCCCTACAGAGTAGAAGAACATATTTGCAAATCATAAATGTGATAAGGTTTTATTATCCAGAGCACATTAAAAAGCCTAACATGTCAATCACAAAAATGCAAACAACTCAATTAAAAAACGGGCCAAGGAGTTAAATAGACATTTATCCAAGGATAACATACTAATAGCCAATAAAGACATGAAAATATTCATCACTAATCATCAGGGAAATGCAAGTCAAAACCACAATGAGATAACCACTTTGCAACCACCAGGATGGGTAGAATAAAAAAATCAGAAAAGAAATGTCAAGGATATGGAGAAATTAGAACCCTGTACACTGCCGGTGGGAATGTGAAATGGTGCAGCCACTGCAGGTAAGATGTTGGTAGTTCCTCAGAAAGTTAAACATAGAATTAGCCTATGACCCAACTATTCCACTCCTGCCTTTACTGAAACAGATGCTGAAATACATGTACATGAATGCTGGTTGCAGTACTATTTAAAATAGCTAAAAGGTGAAACATTCCAAATGTCCATCAGTGGATGAATGGATAAAGTGTTACCTGTACATAAGATGAGAATAATAGTCACAAAAAGGAGGGAAGCTCTGACACATGCTGCAACGTGGATGAACCTTGAAAACATGCTGAGGGAAAAATCAGGCAGAAAAGGCCAATATTGTATGATTTATATATATATATAACATCCAGAATAGGCAAATCTAGAGTCAGAAAACATTTTAATGGTGACCAGGAGGTAGAGTTATCATGGCTATTACTGCTTTTAATTCTTTTTCAATGGCAATGTAACTCACATACCATAACGTTCACTCTTTTTTTTTTTTCTTTTTTTTTTTTGCGGTATGCGGGCCTCGCACTGTTGTGGCCTCTCCCGTTGCGGAGCACAGGCTCCGGACGCGCAGGCTCAGCAGCCATGGCCCACGGGCCCAACCCCGCCGCGGCACGTGGGATCCTCCCGGACCGGGGCACGAACCCGTGTCCGCTGCATCAGCAGGCGGACTCCCAACCACTGTGCCACCAGGGAAGCCCACGTTCACTATTTTAAGTGTAAAACTCAGTTTTTTGTATGTCGCTCACATGTGCAACCATCACTTTATAATCTGAAAAAGGAAATAATAGCTTTTAACGTTTCAAATTTCACATGGACTAAAGCCTGATCTGACATAAATTTCCTTGTAGTGTAAAATGCACACCTGAGGTCTGTGGCCTCTCACACCTGTGGCTGTGCTGAGACCAGTCCTGCACGGAGTCTGGGGCCTGGGGGTCCGAATTCCCACGGGGCAAAGGTCCCTGGCTGAGGGCTGCTGACCTCCAGCCCAAGAGATGGGGAAGGGGATGGAAGGGGGCCCTCCCCGTGTCAAAGGTCACCTGTGGGACGGAGCCTGACCCTTCGTTGCACGCGGTGACATCACTGAGTCTGTTCTTAAAGGGCACAGACCCAGGATGACCTCGCATCGGGCTGACCCCTGACCCCGAAGGTCACCAGAACAGCACCTCCTGCCCTGTCCCATTCTCGTCCTTCCAGTCCCCGCTCCGGACATGGGGCGCTCCGCAAGGAAACTGAGTCAGGACATCCAGGTCCAGCAGGACAACCACGAGGGGCCGCCGAGTGGCGGGCGGACGGCGAGTCCACCTTGCAGGGAGGGGTTTCCGCTCGGAGACACGTCCCGGGAAGGAGGCCACGTAGGTACCGTCTGAGGCAGACAACACGTGACCTCAGCCGGCCTTTCGCTCGGGTTCCCAGGGAGTCCGTGATGCTTCAAATTAGGGACGGCGGGGGCGGGGCCTGGAGGACTAACCTCTCATCTGAAAGTAGGGACTGGAGAGCTGCCTAATCAAGGGTCTAGGGAGAATTTGGAAACCCGCCAATCAGGGCGTGGAGTCCCGGAACTCCGCCCAATCAGGGCGCGGGTCCCAGGAGCACCTTCCAATTAGGGTCGGGGGCGGGCGCAATTTCGGCCCCCGTGGTCGTGGCTCTTGTACTTATGCTGCGCTGGTGCGCACGCCGAGCTCATGAGGACGCCGAGCTTGTGCGCGCCTGGCCCACGCAGTCCCAGGTGTACGTTCCACATCGCTCTCACATGCCCAAGTCTCAGGGCCGCTGGCATGACGCAGGGGAGAGCTCAGAGCGAGGCGGAGATGGTGAGTGCCCGAGCCGGGACCGGAGACAAGGAGGGGCTGGTTCGAACCAGCAAGGAGCCCGCTGGAAGCTGACGGGGTCCCGCGTCTCCCTCCCCGCTCCCCCTGCTAGCCTCCACCCCAATAAGCCCTCCGCCCCGGGGTGGGGTCTTGGCGTCCTGTCCCGTCCCCACGCGGGGGTCCCTCCCCGAGTCCTTTGCTGGGTGGGGTCGGAGGGAGGACAGGACTTGGGGAGGGCGGTTGGGGTGGCTGCAGGGGACCCGCTCTGGACCTGACGGTTCTGCTTTCACTCTGGCCTCAGTTTTCAGTAAAGGTAAAATAACGGATCCTTCCCCCCTCCTCTTCCACTTAGAGTAGTAAGTTCCTCAGGTCTGTTCTTGGTCTCCTGGCGCGGAGCGTGTTGTTTCAACTCGTGTTGTTCTGGGAAGGGTCTCAGGAATGTCCTGTCTTCCACTGCAGTTGTGGGGAAAATGCAGAAAGTTCCCTGGAATTAATTGAGGAAACCTCGGCTAAAGTTGGAGTGGAAATGGGCCTATAGGGAAAGCTCTCTGCGTCCCCCTCCCTCTCCCCAAGCTTCATCAATTACTCCAAACAGGTAGAGACCACCCTCTACATCTCCAACCGGAAGGCGCATCTTAATACCCAGCAGAAAGAAGAAAACCTCTCTGGGCCAGGACAGCCCAGCCACTGAGAAGTCTCCATATTTTGGACGCCCAGCTCCTCCAATGGACTCCTCGGTTATTACAGCCCCTCCAGACTACTCCTTTTCCCTATAATAGTAAGCGCCCCTTCATTATCCTCTGGATTTGCCGGTGACGGTCCGTCATAGATTGCAATTACTCCCTCTGTGGCTGAACTCACTTTTGCTGGTACGATAAGTGGCTGTTACACTGATAAACTTGACAGTACACTGAAATAAGGTCGACAAAGAGGTGGATTCATGTCTTTATATAAAAATAATAGTGACTCTTCCATAAAAGGCACAGAGTTCCTGACGCTCTGGTCCTGTTCCATTTCCTGTTAACGTGGCATTCAGATTAATGAAAATTCTGTAAAATGTGACCTGTAAAAGCAACTAGTGTTCAATTCTGATTAATTAACAAACTGTGTTACCATGAGGGAATTAGCTAATAACTCTTACCTGGGTTCATGGAGCCCTTAATCAGTAGAAATTGATCAGGCCAAGTGAAGAGTTCAGGCAAGGCTTTACTGAGGTTCCTGCTACAGCACGAGGGAGCGAGAACAAGTTACTGGTGCCTTTGCTGGATCCAGGAGGAGGGGCGGGCTGGTCCCTTAAACGGGGTGAGGGTGGGGGTAGGTGGGTGGGTCGGGCCGGAGCGGTGGCTTAGATGGTCTGGCCACCCCCTTGGTGCTCCGTGTGCGGGGATCATGCACAGGACCCTGCTTTTGCTCCCGTACCTCGTTAGTGGCAATTGGGTTTTGGCCTTTTTGTATCTTGTTGGTCTTAATTTGCCCCCACTGCGCATGCGTGCAGTTATTTTTAGTTCCTTAGAGTTTCTTTGCACCTGTTGCTGGAGGAGATGGTTGTCCAGGTGCAAGCACTGCAGCAAAGGGTCCCAGGTCCCAGCCTTTCTCAATACCTGTCTTCTGAAAGGAATAAGCAGGATCCAGTTATTAAAACCATAAAAGTGCCCTAGAATTTCCCTCCTTTACGTTATCCGTGAACACAGGTGGAAGCAGGGATCCTGCAGGCTGCCATTCACACTGTGGGAGGAGGGTCTTTGTCTCCTGTAAATGACCCACGGAGCTTGAAGCAGGGGCATGACCTGGGGTGGGGGACAAGCCGAGCACAAAGCTGAGCCTGCGAGGGAGGTGAAGGGAGGTGCCCTGGGGTCTTGCCGCCCCCCTCACCCCATGCAGGTGGCCTCCAGACCATGGAACTACCACAGGAGGAGCTGTTGATGCCGTGATCACGAGGGGAGGGGATCCACTTCCAGTGGTGCTGGCGGTAGTGTGTCCTCTGTGAGGTGTACTGTGCTTGCCGTGGGGCTGCTCTTAAATCGTGTGACTTTTGCATTAAGTTAATGATGCCAAAATAATCTTGGCTTTCTGTGCACCGATGCGGAACAGAAATAGGGAGACAGAGAGTTTTGAGGAAAAGAAAGAAAAGCTGGATTCTTTGCCAGGCAAAGGGGGGAACACAGTAGGCTAGCGCCTCAAGAACTGTGCCCCCCTCGAGAGGGTAGAGAGAAGTTTTTTTATACTCAGGACTCTCGGTCTGGGGTAGGTGATAAGGATCAAAGTTGTGAAGGTCTTGCATTTTTTTCTTGCATTATTTCAAAATGGTTACAGCTGGCGTTAGGCAGCCTGGCAACCGGGTCCGGTATCCCTGAAGTTATAGGCCTGTGACCTTCTTTCTGAAATAAAGAGCGCTACAAGGGAGTGTAGGGGGAGAAGAGTGCCAGGTGCAGAGTGAAATTCATGTGGATTCTTAGAGTAATCAGCTTTGTGAAGGACAAGTCTAGCTACAAGTGTTTGTTAGTAGTAACAGCTAAAGAATAACCGAGGTTGCTTATCTCTTTCAGGCCCCTTTGCTTGTTTCTGTTTTGCTGCAACATTAATAACTATAAACACCTGTGGACTCACCCCCCAGGTGTACAGGCAGGCCCTGGTACCTGTTGGCATCTCCGCATCTCCTGTGCTTCTCCCATATCTTCTCTCCCTCCTGTTGCCAAGGTGATCTCTGCCCTGATTCTTTGTTATTATTCATACCTTTACCAAGCAGTGTGTCGTCTGATTTTGCCCCTTCAGTTTCCAATAAGTGAACGTTAGTTCGTAAATCACCAGTAATGTCACACAGAAGTTTCTCTGGGGTTTCTCAGCCCCAGTCTGTTTCACACATGCTGGTGTCTGAGGCTCAGCTCTCCCCATTGACTCATGTGTTCCAGTGCCTTTGCTGCCTGGCTTTTTCCAAGTGTTTTTTTTCTTTTTTTTGGCTGCACCATGGCTTGTGGGATCTTAGTTCCCGGGCCCCCTGCAGTAGAAGCGCAGAGCCCTAATCTCTGCATTGCCAGGGAATTCCCCAAATGCATTTCTTGATTAGTTAGCAATGCTGCGACAGTCATTCTTGTTTTTATCTCCAAGTGCGAGATAAGACTTGAGTTTCTGCACTTCAGAGAAAAAAGCGTGGCTTCGTAGCTTATGGATAAGTTTAAATTTACTCAGAGAATGCTGGTCGTGTCTGGAGTGTATTCTTGCCCACCTGTTTATTTCTTCCTTGTGGTCCCCATCGCTGAGTGACCTCGATAAATGTTTGTCCACCTCGAGTGGGACCCAGGGTCTCTTCGTGGTGACGTAGGGTTCTTACCGGACAAGGGTGTGGTGGTTCATCTTCTAGGTGATGTGTGTTTTTGTATGTTTATTGATTTCTTCAGTTTTCTTTAGATGCTCTGGGCATGAATCCTTTTTCGTTTGCAGGCACTGCCAATATTTTCTCCCCGTGTGGTTTATCTTTTCATCCCCTTTATTCTGTGCTGGTGAATGGACTCAAGGTTAACAGGTCCATCTCCTCCTTTGTAGTTTTTTTTATTTTCCTTATATAAGAAAAATCTGTATACAGAAGTCGTGGGACACTTGCCTTTAACTTCTTCTGAAAGTACTTCCCTGGCGGTCCAGTGGTTAAGACTCTGTGCTTCCACTGCAGGTGGTGCAGTTTGGATCCCTGGTCAGGAAACTAGGATCCCTCATGCCTCGGGGCTCGGCCAAAACCCCCCCCCCCCAAAATCTGCATTAAATGGATTATTATTATTTTTTTTTTTTTTATTTTTTTTTTTTGTGGTACGCGGGCCTCTCACTGTTGTGGCCTCTCCCGTTGCGGAGCACAGGCTCCGGATGCACAGGCTCAGCAGCCATGGCTCACGGGCCCAGCCGCTCCGCGGCATATGGGATCCTCCCAGACCGGGGCACGAACCCGTATCCCCTGCATCGGCAGGCGGACTCTCAACCACTGCGCCACCAGGGAGGCCCTAAATGGATTATTATACATGACATTGACAGTGTTACCCAGCCCCCTACCCCACTGCCCGTAGACAGCCGTTTGTCATCGCCCTGTGGGCCAGTGCCTGCCCTGGAGGAGATTCCTGCCCCACGTCCATTCTTTCCCCAGGTCTGTGGGTCCCTCTTCCTGCTACTGCTGTGTGGCCCCAACTACTGCCCGGACTTAAATGCTTTGATGTGTTTTACGGAAAGTTCTTCCACCTTGTTCTGTAGGAAACTTGGCTATTCTTAGACATTTGGCTCTCATTTCAGTTTTCAGAAGTAGTTTTTCATAAACAAACCAAAAAACCTGACCTGGTTTTGGATGGAATGGAATTTTGTTAACACTCTGCATCTGTTTGGGGGAGTTGCCATCAGGATGGCATCGCGTCTCTTTTCTGAGAACTCGCGCTCTCTCTTTCTACTTTGATGTTGTTCGGTAACACTTTATAATTTCCCATTAAGATCATTTCAGGGACTTCCCTGGCGGTCCAGCGGTTAAGACTCCGAGCTTCCACTGCAGGGGGCCCGGGTTTGATCTCTGGTTGGGGAACTAAGATCCCGCAAGCCAAGTGGTGCGGCCGAAAGGAAAAAAAAGATCATTTTATGTCCTTCATTAGAGATTGCCGTGGAAGAAACTACAGCTCTCCGCACTGTTTCTGTTTTACTTCCACACAGAACATTTCACTTCTGATACTTCTGGTCACCAGGGCTATAGGGGTTTCCCAGACCCAGCAATTCCGTGACACCAACCAGGTGTCCTACAACCCAACTCAGTTCTGACACCGTCCACCTGGAGACAGTGTCAGACCCCACAGGTTAAGGGCTCAGTCCCTAAGGACCGTCCCCCCACTTTAGATGCTAATCGAAAGTAGTTGGTCCCTAGGTTGCCCACAACTTCTGTCTGACTTGGCTACAGATCAGAGTTTCCCATAACCCCCTTCTCAGGTTCAGTTAATTTGCTAGAGTGGCTCTCAGAACTCAGGGAAACATTTGCTTATGTTTACCAGTTTAGTGAAGGATATGATAAAAGATACACACGGATGTCCAGATGAAGAGATAACACAGGACGAGGTCTGGGAGGGTCCCGAGTGCACGAGCTTCTCTGCCCCTGGACTTGGGGTGTGTCACCCTCCTGGTGTGGATGTGTTCACCTTGAAGCTCTCAGAACCCCCTGCTACTGGGATTTTATGGAGGCTTCTTCACACAGGCATGATGACTTATTTACTCCGTTTCCAGCCCCTCGCCCGTCTCTGGAGGGTGGGGGGTGGGGCTAAAAAGCCCAAGCTTCCAATCATGGCGCAGCCTTTCTGCTGACCAGCCCCATCCCGGAGCCCACCCAGTCGCCTCCACAGAACAGAAGATGCTCCTGGTGCTTTTATCGCTTAGGAATTTACAAGGGTTTTAAGAGCTCTGTGCCAGGAACCCGGGGTAGACATCACTATGTAAATTTTGTATTATTTCACAGACATACTTTAGGACTTAAAATTTCTAACAAATTGAAAAGGTGCCATTAAAGTTAGTTTTAATAGTCTAGGTTATCTTCTAAAAATGTCTTCTAGCTGCTGTTACTAGTGATTCAGAATGCACCAAGATCTGTTTTTGTATTGCATTTCTGGAAACTTACCAAAAACCCTATACTCTGATTATAAGCTTATTCTCTGATTCAACTTCTTTGTGGATCTTCCATATGTAATACTTAGAGTTATTTCATGTTGGACTGTATTTGATTTACAATGTGATAGTTTCAGATGTACAGCAAAGTGATTCAGTTATACATATATCTATTCTTTTTCAATTTCTTTTCCCATTTAGGTTATTATGGAATATATATTTTTAAATTTTATTTATTTATTTTTGGCTGCGTTGGGTCTTCGTTGCTCCGCAGCATGTGGGATCTTCCCGGAGCAGATCTCGAACTGTGTCCCCTGCATTGGCAAGCAGATTCTTAACCACTGCACCACCAGGGAAACCCTATTATGGAATATTGAGTAGAGTTCCCAGTGGTCTTGTTGGTTCTTGTTGGTTATCTATTTTATATATAGTAGTGTGTGTATTTTTTAAAATTAATTAATTTTTATTGGAGTATAGTTGCTTTACATTGTTGTGTTAGAGTACTGTGTGTATGTTAATCCCAAGCTCCTAATTTATCCCACCCCCCAGGTTTACCCTTTGGTAACCATAAGTTTGTTTTCGAAATCTGTGAGTCTGTTTCTGTTTTGTAAATAAGGTCATTTGTTTCATTTTTTCAAATAAGATCCAACATATGAGTGTTATCATATATTTGTCTTTCTCTGTCTGACTTCCTTCACTTAGTATGACAATCTCTAGGTGCATCCATGTTGCTGCAAATGGCATTATTTCATTCTTTGTAATGGCTGAAAAATTTCATTGTATATAGGTACCACATCTTTATCTATTCATCAGTTGACGGACATTTAGGTTGCTTGCATGTCTTGGCTATTATAAACAGCCCTGCAGTGAACACTGGGGTGATGTATTCTTTCAAAGCATGGTTTTCTCCAGATATATGCCCAAGAGTGGGATTGCTGGATCATATGCTAGCTCTATTTTAAGTTTTTTAAGGAACCTCCATACTGTTCTCCATAGTGGCTGTACAAATTTACATTAATACCAACAGGGTAGGAGGGTTCCCTTTTTCCCACACCCTCTCCAGCATTTATTATTTGCAGACTTTTTGATGATGGCTCTTCTGACTGGTATGAGGTGGTATCTTGAAGTTTTGATTTGCATTTCTCTAATAATTAGCGATGTTAAGCATCTTTTCATGTGGCTCCTGGCCATCTGTATGTCTTCTTTGGAGAAATGTCTATTTAGGTCTTCTGCCTATTTTTTTTTTTTGTAAGATTTTAAAAAATTTTTGATGTGAACCATTTTTAAAGTCTTTTTGAATTTGTTACAATATTGCTTCTGTTTTATGCCTTGGTTTTTTTGGCCATGAGGCATGTGGGATCTTAGCTCCCCGACCAGGGATCGAACCCACCCCATGCATTGAAAGGCAAGGTCTTAACCACTGGACTGCCAGGGAAGTCCCTTTCTGCCTATTTTTTGATTGGGTGTTTTGTTTTGTTTTGTTTTGTTTTTTGTGGTACGCGGGCCTCTCACTGTTTTGGCCTCTCCCGTTGCGGAGCACAGGCTCTGGACGCACAGGCTCAGCGGCCATGGCTCACGGGCCCAGCTGCTCCGCGGCATGTGGGATCTTCCCGGACTGGGGCATGAACCCGTGTCCCCTGTATCAGCAGGCGGACTCTCAACCACTGGGCCACCAGGGAAGCCCGGGTGTTTGTTTTTTTGATATTGAGCTGCGTGAGCTGTTTGTAAATATTGGAGATTAATTGCTTGTTGGTTGCATGGTTTCTAAATATTTTCTCCCATTCTGTGGGTTGTCTTTTTGTTTTGTTAATGGTTTCCTTTGCTGTGCAAAAGCTTTTGAGTTTAATGAGGTCCCATTTGTTTGTTTTTGGTTTTGTTTTCATTACTGTAGGAGATCAAAAAAGATATTGCTGCGATTTATGTCATAGAGTGTTCTGCCTATGCTTTCCTCTAAGAATTTTATAGTGTCCAGTCTTACATTTAGGTCTTTAATCCATTTTGAGTTTATTTTTGTCTGTGTTGTTAGAGAATGTTCTAATTTCAATCTTTTACATTCAGCTGTCCAGTTTTCCCAGCACCACTTACTGAAGAGACTGTTTTCTCCATTGTATATTCTTGCCTCTTCTGTTGTACATTAATTGACCTAGGTGTGTGGGTTTATCTCTGGGCTTTCTATCCTGTTCCATTGATCTATATTTCTGTTTTTCCATCAGTACCACATTGTCTTGATCACAGTAGCTCTGTAGTATAGTCTGAAGTTAGGGAGCCTGATTCCTCCAGCTCCATTTTTTGTTGACCCAGAGATTGCTCTGGCTATTTGGGGTCTTCTGTGTTTCCATACAAATTAAAAAATTTTTGGTTCTAGTTCTGTGAAAAATGCCATTGGTAATTTGATAGGGATTGCATTGAATCTGTAGATTGCCTTGGGTAGTATAGTCATTTTGACAATATTGATTCTGTCAATCCAAGAAAATGGTATATCTTTCCATCTGTTTGTGTCATGTTCAGTTTCTTTCATCAGCATCTTATGATTTTCATAATACAGGTCTTTGCCTCCTTAGGTAGGTTTATTCCTAGGTATTTTATTCTTTTTGGTGCGATGGTAAATGGAGTTGTTTCCTTAATTTCTCTTTCTGATCTTTTGTTGTTAGTGTATAGAAATGCAACAGGTTTCTGTGTATTTAGTTTTGTATCCTGCCACTTTACTGAATTCCTTGATGAGCTCTAGTAGTTTTCTGTAGCATCTTTATGGTTTTCTATGTATAGTATCAGGTCATCTGCAAAGAGTGACAGTTTTACTTCTTCTTTTCCTTTTATTTCTTTTTCTTCTCTGATTGCCATGGCCAGAACTTCCAAAACTATGCTGAGTAAAATTGGTGAGAGTGGACATCCTTGTCTTGTTCCTGATCTTAGAGGAAATGCTTTCAGTTTTTCACCATTGAGTGTGATGTTAGTTGTGGATTTGTCATATATGGACTTTATTATGTTGAGGTATGTTCCCTCTGTGCCCACTCTCTGGAGAGTTTTTATCATAAATCGGTTTTGAATTTTGTCAAAAACCTTTTCTGTATCTATTGAGATGATCAGATGGTTAAAGTGGTGTATCACAGTGATCGATCTGCAGATATTGAAGAATCCTTATATCCCTGGGGTAAATCCCACTTGATCATGGTGTATGATCCTTTTAATGTATTGTTGGATTTGGTTTGCTAGTTTTTTTTTTCTTGCCCATGCTGCGTGGCTTATGGGGTTTTAGCTCCCTGACCAGAGATCGAAACCAGACCCTCAGCAGTGAGAGCATGGAGTCCTAACCCCTGGACTGCCAGGGAATTCCCATGGTTTGCTAGTATTTTGTTGAGGATTTTTGTGTGTGTGTTCACCAGTGATATTGGCCTGCAATTTTCTTTTTTTTTAATTTTATTAAATTTAATTAATTAATTAATTTTTGGCTGTGTTGGTTCTTCGTTTCTGTGCGAGGGCTTTCTCTAGTTGCGGCGAGCGGGGGCCACTCTTCATTGTGGTGCACGGGCCTCTCACTGTCATGGCCTCCCTTGTCATGGAGCACAAGCTCCAGACGCGCAGGCTCAGTAGTTGTGGCTCATGGGCCTAGTTGCCCTGTGGCATGTGGGATCTTCCCAGACCAGGGCTCGAACCCATGTCCCCTGCATTGGCAGGCAGATTCTCAACCACTGTGCCACCAGGGGAGCCCTGCAATTTTCTTTTTGTTGTGGTATCTTTGTCTGGTTTTGGTATCAGAGTGATGGCGGCCTCATAAAATGAGTTTGGGAGTGTTCCTTCCTTTGCAGTGTTTTGGAATAGTTTCAGAAGCAAGGCATTAACTCTTCTCTAAATGTTTGATAGAATTCACCTGTGAAACAGTCTTGTTCTGGACTTCTGTTTGTTGGGAGTTTTTAAATCACAGTTTCAATTTCAGTACTTGTGATTTTTCTGTTCATATGTTCTATTTCTTCGTAGTTCAGTCTTGGGAGATTGTACATTTATAAGAATTCCTCCATTTCTTCTAGGTTGTCCATTTTATTTGCATATAGTTGCTTGTAGTAGTCTCTTATGATCCTTTGTATTTCTGTGCTGTCTGTTGTAACTTCTCCATTTTCATTTCTAATGTTTTTGACTTGAGCCCTCTCCATTTTTTTCTGGATGAGTCTGGCTAAAGGTTTATCAGTTTTGTAGTTTATCTTTTGAAAGAACCAGCTTTTAGTTTCATTGATCTTTTCTGTTACTTTCTTTGTCTCTAATTTCTTTCATTTCTGCTCTGATCTTGATTTCTTTCCTTCTACTAACTTTGGGTTTTGTTTATTTTTCTTTCTCTAGTTGCCTTAGGTGTAAGGTTAAGTTGTTTATTTGATATTTTTCTTGTTTCCTGAGGTACAACTGTATTGCTGTAAACTCCCTTTTTAGAACTGTTTTTGCTGCGTCCTGTAGGTTTTGAATCGTGTTTTTGTTTTCATTTGTCTCTAGGTATTTTTGATTTCTGCTTTGATTTCTTCAGTGATCCATTGGTTGTTTAGTAGCATATTGTTTAGCCTGTATGTGTTTGTGTTTTTCACAGTTTTTTCTTGTTGAATTATAATTTCATAGCATTGTGATCAGAAAAGATGCTTGATATGATTTCAGTTTCATAAATTTACCGAGGCTTGCTTTGTGGCTCAGCATGTGTTCTATTTTGGAGAATGTTCCATGTGCTCTTGAGAAGAATGTGTACTCTGCTGCTTCTGGTTGGAATGCTCTATAAATATCAATTAAGTCCATCTGATCTAGGGACTTCCATGGTGGCGCAGTGGTTAAGAATCTGCCTGCCAGTGCAGGGGACACAGGTTTGAGCCCTGGTCTGGGAAGATCCCACATGCTGCGGAGCAACTAAGCCCATGCGCCACAACTACCGAGCCTGTGCTCTAGAGCCTGTGAGCCACAACTACTGAGCTCACATGCCACAAGTACTGAAGCCCCCACGCCTAGAGCCCGTGCTCCAAAACAAGAGAAGCCACTGCGTTGAGAAGCTTGTGCACCAGAATCAAGAGTAACCCCTGCTCGCCGCAACTAAAGAAAGCCCATGTGCAGCAATGAAGAACCATCGCAGGCAAAAATAAATAAATAAGCATTAAAAACACTCAGTGTGGGCCTCCCTGGTGGCGCAGTGGTTGAGAGTCCGCCTGCTGATGCAGGGGGCGCGGGTTCGTGCCCCGGTCCGGGAGGATCCCACGTGCCGCGGAGCGGCTGGGCCTGTGAGCCATGGCTGCTGGGCCTGCGCGTCCGGAGCCTGTGCTCCGCAACGGGAGAGCCCACAACGGTGAGAGGCCCACGTACCGCACCAAAAAAAAAAAAAAAAAAAAAAAAACACTCAGTGTATAAATAAATAAATAAAAAATAGGGCTTCCCTGGTGGCGCAGCGGTTGAGAGTCCGCCTGCTGATGCAGGGGACATGGGTTTGTGCCCCGGTCCGGGAAGATCCCACATGCCACGGAGCGGCTGGGCCCATGAGCCATGGCCGCTGAGCCTGAGCCTGCGGAGCCTGTGCTCCGGAACGGGAGAGGCCACAACAGTGAGAGGCCCGTGTACTGCAAAAAACAAAACAAGACAAAACAAAAATAAATAAAAAATAAAAAAATCCATCTGGTCTAATACGTCATTTAAAACCTATGTTTCCTTACTGGTTTTCTGTCTGGATGGTCTGTCCATTGATGAAAGTGGGGTGTTCAAGTTCCCCACTATTATTGAGTTACTGTTAATTTCTCCTTTGATGGCTGTTAGCTTTTGCCTTATATATTGAGGTGCTCCTCTGTTGTATGCATATATATTTACAATTGTTATATCTTCTTCTTGGATTGATGCCTTGATCATTATGTAGTGTCCTTCTTTGTCTCTTGTAACAGCTTTTATTTTCACGTCTGTTCCGTCCGATACGAGTATTGCTGCTCCATCTTTCATTTGATTTCCATTTGTGTGGAATACCTTTTTCCATCCCTTCACTTTCAGTCTGTATGTGTCCCTAAATATGAAGTGGGTCTTTTGTAGACAGCATATGTACGGGTCTTGGTTTTGTATCCATTCAGCCAGTCTGTCTTTTGGTTAGAGCATTTAATCCATTTATGTTTAAGGTAATTATCAATTTGTATGTTCTTATTGTCATTTTCTTAATTGTTTTGGATTTGTTTTTGTAGAATTTTTTTGTTCTCTTGTGATTTGATGGCTAACTTTAGTGTTGTGTTTGGATTCTTTATTCTTTTGTGTGTGTGTATCATAGATTTTCGGTTTGAGGTTACCATGGAGTTTTGATATAGCAGTCTATATACATACAAGATTGTTTTCAGTTGCTGGTCTTTTAATTTCAAATGCATTTCCAGTATCCTGTATTTGTATTTTCTCTTCTCACGATTGTTGGTTTTGATACTATATTTGTATGTGGATGATTTCCTACCTCTGCTGTATGTTTGCCTTTAGTGGTGAGCTTTCCCATTTGTAATTTTCTTGTTTGTAGTTTTGGCCTTTTCTTTTCACGTAGAGAAGTTCCTTTAGCATTTGTTGTAAAGCTGGTTTGGTGGTGCTGAATTCTCTTAGCTTTTGCTTGTTTGCAAAGCTTTTGATTTCTCCGTTGAATCTGAATGAGAGCCTTGCTGAGTGAGTATTCTTGGTTGTAGGATTTTTCCCTTTCATAACTTTAAATATATTGTGCCACTTTCTTTGGGCCTTTCTGCTGGGAAATTTCTGCTGGAAAATCACCCTATCACCTTATGGGGATTCCCTTTTATGTTATTTGTTGCTTCTCCCTTCTTGCTTTTAGTATTTTCTTTTTGTCCTTAATTTTTGTAAGTTAAAAAAAAATCTTTATTTATCTGTTTGGCTGTGCTGGGTCTTAGTTGCGGCACGCAAGATCTTCAGTCTTTGTTGCGGCACGTGGAATCTTGAGTTGCAGCATGAAGGATCTTTAGTTGCGGCATGCGAACTCTTAGTTGTGGCATGCAGTCCCTTAGTATGGCATGTGAACTCTCAGTTGTGGCATGTGGGATCTTCCTGGACCAGGGCTAGAACCTGTGTCGCCTGCACTGGCAGGCGGATTCTCAACCACTGCGCCACCAGGGAAGCCTGGGATTGTAGTTCTTGATTCAGGTGTCTGCCCCCTTGTGGGTGAGGCTGGCAAAGGGCTTGTGCTGACTTCCTGGTAGGAGGGACTGGTTCCTGCCCACTGGTGGGTATAGCTGGGTCTTGTCCCTCTGGTGGGCAGGGCCGTGTCAAGGGGTGTGTTTAGTGGGAAGCTGTAGGCTCAGGAACACTGTCTTCCGATGGGCAGGGCTGTGTTCCCGCCCTATTGGTTTTTTGGCCTGAGGCATCCCAGCACTGGAGCTTACAGGCTGTTGGGTGGGGCGGGGTCTTGGTGAGAAAATCTCAGCCTCCAGGCGGGTTCACGCCAATGAGCACTCCCCAGAACTTACACTGCCAGTGTCTCTGTCCCCACAGTGAGCCACAGCCGCCCCCCCGCCTCCACAGGACATCCTCCAACATCAGGTAGGTCTGGCCCAGCCCCTTATGAGGTCACTGCTTTTCCCTGGTGTGCTCGAGACCTTGTGTGCCTCCTCCAAGAGTACAGCTTCTGTTTCCCCCAGTCGTGTGGAATTTCGGTGATCAAACCCCAGTGGCCTTCAAGCCCAGCTGGTTTGGGCACTGTGCCTCCCGATGCCAGACTCCCAGGCTGGGGAGACGGATGTGGGGCTCAGAACGTTCACTCCTGTGTGCGAACCTTTCCAGTGTAAATATTTTCTAGTTTGTGGGTTGCCCAGCCGGTGGGTATGGAATTTGATCTTATCGTGATTGCGCCCCTCCTGCTGTCTCTTTGAGGCTTCCTCTTTGTCTTTAGATGTAGGGTAACTTTTTTGGTAGGTTCCGGTGGGTTTTGGTCAATGGTTGTTCAGCAGTTAGTTGTGATTTTGGTATTTTCATGAGGGGGGCGAGCTCACGTCCTTCTACTCTGCCATCTTGTCTCCAAGCCCCGACTTCATAGAATTTAATTGTCAAATATAGTGTCTCTAGAAAATGCATCAGCTGTTGCAGGACCCACCTAAACCTACTAAAGTGGACATCCACGGAAGGACGGCCAGGCCAAGACCTGGATGAATCCCTCACACCAGCCCCCGCTCAACATGACTCCCAGACAGGCCTCCTCTGTCGGGTGAGTGACAAGTGTGTGCCTCCCTGGGTCACTGTGTTTTAATTCTGTGTGCTTTCTTTGGAGTGCAAATGGCATTGTGTCAGTTTTCCGTTACTCAGTGCTGTTAGCTGCCCATGGGATGGCAGTCTGGTCACTTTTGCTAGTCTGTAGGGCCCTGTGATGGGGCTGCACCCTGTTCATTTCTTGATTCTACTGCTAGTAGCCACTTGGGTGGCCTCGATGGTTTTCTGTTATGACATGTGCTTCTGAAAACTTTGGAAATCATATACACTTGGATGTTGCAGCCTCATCTTCTCCAAATTGCCCATATTACACACACCCCTGTTTCTCAGCCCCCAAACATTTTCTCCTCTGTTCTATGGTTGCCCTTTAGGAGGGGGATCAACCCTGCCCCCCACCCAAGATGGGCTTGGTTGTCAGGATGATGCCACTTGTACCAAGAGGATCAGAAGACAGTTGGTGATCTGGGGAGATGGCTGCAGGTGGACGCTCTTGCAGGTGGCCAGAGGAAGTGCTGGGGGGGGCCTCCGTTGTGGCTGGGCGTTTATGAGGTTTCATCTTCCCACCCACAGGATACATGGCACTCGTGGGCCTCCGTATCCATTCACATAGACTGGGCCGGGCAGGGGAGAGGGTGGGGCTCTGAAAGTTCTTCCTAGTCAGACCACAGATCACATCACGAATGGATCCAGCCTCTTTATTGTAATTCACCTCCGATGTCTGCTTGATGACTGACACACCTCATCTCATCGAATATGAACTTGTCTGAGTGTGAAGTTTAGAAGCCTAGTGCCCAAGCAGTGTAATTAAGACAAGCAGACGTTGGAAGAGTGTTGGAATCCGCTTAATCCCAGGGCATTGGAGAGGGGCGGGAGACACACTGGGGGATTCCGGGCTCTGTTCTACTATTTCTGCCATGCTTTTGTGCAGCCTTGCCAGGGCTGTCTCCCACATGCAATGAAAGGCCCCTTCAGGGAAACTGCCCCTGCCCTGGCTGGTCAACAAATAGTCCTCAGCCAAGCGGTCAGCAGCTCCATGGAAAGCATCTAAATACAAGCCATCTGCTGCATGTGGCTAGAGTATTTTGGGTATTTCCTGAGTGCCACCTGTGTTGTGGGTCCACAAGGCCATCGTCACGTGGGAGATGCCAGGGGCACTGGTTCACCTCTGTCCTGCTAGCACCAGTTCCTTTCAGGAAGGAGTCCTCTGGAGGGGTGAGCCTGTGTGGTGCTGCATGCACAGCCCAAGGAATCCAGGCAGCTGGTGCCAGCAACCTGGTCTCAGGGCCTGGGAGGGCCTCAGCTCCAGCAGGGCCCAGGGAGTGGCCGTCGTGGTGCGCCACTGCTCTGTAGTGGTAGGAGGGCTACCAGATGCCAATGGGCAGTTAACGGCACATGGTAAATTGGGCCTGCCGGCCTACAGACCCCTGGACATGTGAGATGGTGGTGTGTTTGTTCCAGTGGATGAACCTACACTGACATGTCGCCATCACCCACAGTCCACAGTTGACTTTGCATATATGTTCTGTGGGTTTAGATGAAGATGCATCCACCTTTATAGTGTCCTACGAAACATGTTCACTGCCCTAAAAAATGCCCTGTGCGCCTCCTAGTCACCCCTCCCCCAACCCCGATCCCCGGCAACCACTGGTCCTTTTACTGCCATCTCCATAGTCTTGCCTTTTCAAATAAATTTAGAAAAATCTTTTGATATGCTGTGATTTTTCTTCTTTAGACCGTTGTAGTGATTTTTTAGAATTATTTATTTTTATTATTTTTGGCTGTGTTGGGTCTTAGTTGCCGCACGTGGGATTTTCGTTGTGGCGTGTGAAATCTATCCTTGCAGCGCATAGGCTTCTCTCTAGTTGCGGCCCACGGGCTCTCTAGTTGTGGTGCAGGGGCTCCAGAGTGCATGGGCTCTGTAGTTTGCAGCATGCTGGCTCTCTAATTGAGGTGCGCAGGGTCAGTAGTTGTGGCGCGTGGGCTTAGTTGCCCTGTGGCATGTGGGATCTTAGTTCCCTCACCAGGGATCAAACCCACGTCCCCTGCATTGGAAGGTGGATTCTTAACCACTGGACCACCAAGGAAGTCCCCTGAAGTGATTTTTGAACGTTGAGCCAGCGTTGCATACCTGGGATAAATACCACTTGGTTATGGTGTATAATTCTTCTATATTATTGGATTCAGTTTGTTAATATTTTAAAAAAATATTTATTTATTTTGACTGCACTGGGTCTTAGTTGTGGCTTGTGGGATCTTCCTTTAGACATGCGGGCTTCTCAGTTGCGGCGTGCAAACTCTTAGTTGCGGCATGTGGGATCTATTTCCCCAACCAGGGATCAAACCTGGGCCCCCCATGGAGTCTTACCCACTGGACTACCAGGGAAGTCCCCAGTTTGTTAATACTTTGGGATTTTTACATCACTGTTTATGAGAGAGACTGGTCTATAGTTTCCTTGTAATGTCTGTGTCTGGTTTTGTTTTTAGGGAAATGCTTACCTCATAGAATGAGTTAGTGCACATTCTCTCTGCTTCTGTCCTCTGAAACGAATTGCAGAGAATTAATTTCTTCCTTAAATGTTTGGTAGAATTCATCAGTGAACCCATCTGGATCTGGTGTTTTCTGTTTTGGAAGGTTAGTAATTATATTATTTTTTACTTTACTTTTTTATTGAAGTATAGTTGATTTACAGTAGTGTGTTAGTTTCAGGTGTACAGCACAGCGATTCAGTTTTATACACACACACACACATACATATCTTTTTCAGATTCTTTACTCTTACAGGTTATTACAGAATATTGAGTATAGTTCTCTATGCTATACAGTAGGTCCTTGTGGGTTATCTGTTTTATATATAGTAGTGGGTATGTGTTAATCCCAACTTCCTAATATAGCCCTCCGTCCACGCCCCTTTCCCCTTTGGTAACCATAAGTTTGTTTCCTATGTGTGTGAGTCTCTATTTTGGAAATAAGTTCATTTGAATATTTTATTTTCTTATTTATTGTTTTAGATTCTACATATAAGCAATATATGATATTTGTCTTCTCTGTCTGGTTTACTTAGTATGACTATCTCTAGGTCCATCCATGTTGCTGCAAATGGCTTATTTCATTCCTTTTTATGGCTAAGTAATATTCCATTGTGTGTGTACCACATGTTCTTGATCCACTCATCTGTTGATAGAAATTTAGGTTGCTTCCATGTCTTGGCTGTTGTAAATAGTGCTGCTGTGAACATTGGGATGTATGTATCTATTTGAGTTACAGTTTTGTCCAGATATATGCCCAGTAGTGGGATTGCTGGATCATATGGTAATTCTGTTTTTAGTTTTTTACGGACCCTCCATACTGTTTTCCATAGTGGCTGCACCAATTTACATTGCCACCAACAGTGTAGCAAGGTTCCTGGAAGGTTACTGATTGTTCATTCAGTTTCTTTCATAGATATAGGACTATTCAGCTTATCTGTTTCTTCTTGTGTTGAGTTCTTGCAGGCTGTGTCTTTCAAGGAATGGGGCCGTTCCATCAAGGTTATTAACCTTGTGGATATAGTTATTCATAGTATTCCATTATTACCCTTTCAACATCCATAAGACGTGTAATGATATCCCCCAGTTCTTTGCTGATAATAATAATTTCTGTCTTCTCTAATTTTTTCCTACTTAGCGTATGATTTTATTGATCTTTTCAGAGAGCCAGCTTTTGGTTCAGTTGATGTTCTCTACCAATTTCCTGTTTTAAATTTTATTGACTTCTCCAAATTTTAGTATTTTTTTCTTCTGATTACTTTAGATTTAATTTGCCCTTTTTCTAGTTTCTTAAGGTAGAGGTTTCGATTTTTGATTTTTGATCTTGCTTCTTTTTAAATATATCCTTTCAGCACTTTCTCTCTCTAAGCATTGCTTTCATTGCATCCCTCACATTTTTAAAAACCTTATTTATTTTATATTTGGCTGCATTGGGTCTTCGTTGCTTCGTGCGGGCTTTCTCTAGTTGCGGCGAGCAGTGGCTGCTCTTTGTTGCGGTGCACGGGCTTCTTATTGCAGTGGCTTCTCTTGTAGCAGAGCACGGGCTCCAGGCATGTGGTCCTCAGTATTTGTGCCTCACGGGCTCTAGAGCTCAGGCTCAGTAGTTGTGGTGCACAGTCTTTGTTGCCCTGCGGCATCCGGGATCCTAGTTCCTTGACTAGGGATCAAACCTGTGTCCCCTGCTTTGGAAGGAAGACTCTTAACTACTGCACCACCAGGGAAGTCCCCCATCTTATATCTATGTCCATGTATCCACACATCCAGAACCTTCCAAGCTTTTGTACAGATCTCCCATTCTAGCTGGTGTCTCTTCTTCCTGTCTCTTCTGCCTGACAGACTTCCTTTCCCTTTTCTGGTAGTGCCAGTTTGCTGGGGATGGATTCTTTCAGCATTTGTGTGTCTGACTCAGTTTCCATAGTGTAGAAAGGTGCTTCCTCTTAGTATAGACATTTTCTGTGACATACAATTTTGCTCTGAGCATTTTCAATATGTTACTGCAATGTATTTGCACTGGCCTTATTTCCAGTGAGAACTCATGTGTCAACCTTATGTTTGTTCATCTGTGTATTATGTGTTGTTTTTCTCTGGGTGCTTTGAAGATATTCTCTTCATCTCTGGTTTTTGTTTTGTTTTGCCTCACTGCCTGGCTTGTGGGATCTTAGTTCCCTGACCAGGGATGGAACCCCGGCCCTGGGCAGTGAAAGCATGGGGTCCTAACCACTGTACAGCTGTGGAATTCCCTCATCTCTGGTTTTGAGAAATACAATTATGACAAGGCTTGGTGTAGATTTGTTTCCTGTGCCTGGTGATAGTCAACCTTCTTAGATCTGGGCTTTATATTTTTCATTCCCTTGGAAAAATTCTTAGCAATAATTTTGATTATTATAGCTAGAAGATTTTCTTCTAGCTTCCTTCTCTTATTTGGGAATCCAACTACATGTTTAAAGGTAGGGGTCCTTTCACAGCTCACAGATGCTCTCTACATTTTCTGATACTTTATTGCAGAGTTCACATCTTTGCAGTGACCCATCCTTATGTTCACATCTTTTTTTTCACAATATTTTATCTGCTTTTAATGCCATGTAGTGTGTGTGTGTATATATATATATATATATAGTTTTAATTTATTGTATTTAGTTATTTTTGGCTGCACTGGGTCTTTGTTGCTGCACGCGGGCTTTCTCTAGTTGTGGCAAGTGGGGGCTACTCTTCGTTGTGGTGCACAGGCTTCTCATTGCGGTGGCTTCTCTTGTTGCAGAGCACGGGTTCTAGGCGTGCAGGCTCCGTAGTGTGGCACATGGGCTTAGTTGCTCTGTGGCATGTAGGATCTTCCTGGACCAGGGCTCAAACCTGGTCCTGTGCATTGGCAGGTGGATTCTTAACCACTGCGCCACCAGGGAAGCCCCTCCATTCAGTATATTTTTCATGTAAGATGTTGTAGTTTCTGTGTCCTGAAGTTTGATTTGGGTCTTTTAAAATAATATCTCCATTTCTCTATATAAGGTTTTTGTCATATAGAACAGGGGTCCCCAACCCCCGGGCCTCTTAGGAACCAGGCCGCACAGCAGGAGGTGAGTGGTGGGCAAGCAAGCGAAGCGTCCTCTCCCGTCCCCATTGCTCACACTGCCGCCTGAACCCTCCCCCCTCCCACCCTCCGTGGAAAAACTGTCCTCCACAAAACCAGTCCCTGGTGCCAAAAAGGTTGGGGATCACTGATCTAGAAGACAGTTATAAAAGTTCCTTCTCTAATGTTAACATGGTGTCAGTGCTGGGGTGTTTCAATAGATTGATGTCTCTCATCATCATGAGTCTTGCATTTCAACCTTTTAAAAAATTTTATTTATTTTTTGGCCACACCTCGGGGCACGTGAGATCGTAGTTCCCCGATCAGGGATGGAAACCATGCCCCCTGCAGTAGAAGCGCAGAGTCTTAACCACTGGACCGCCAGGGAAGTCCCTACATTTCAGCTTTTTCGAATGCCTTATATTTGATCAGATGTCAAACATTATGAACTTTACCTTGATGGGTGTTTGGTATTTTCATATTCCTGTCAATATTTGATGGACCTGAATTCATAGAATCCTGTTGTTTACTTCTTTTGGGCCTTGGGTTCCATGTCAAGAGCTTTGCACTTCTCCCTCACCGTTTATTTGCACAAAACTTCACACTTACATCCAAACTAAAAATTCTTGAAAATAATATTCCAATTGGAAAAATCAGCCTGTGTTCTTTTTTATTTTTTAATTTATTATTGTTTATTTTATTTATTTTTGGCTGCATTGAGCCTTTGTTGCTGTGCACAGGCTTTGTCTAGTTGCGGCAAGCGGGGACTACTCTTTGTTGTGGTGCACGGTAGGCCTGTGTTCTCTTAACGTCCTAGTATTCTTCCAGAAAGATGGCCAGTCAAGACTGGTGGTGGCCATTCTGATTTCCCTCTGGGTTTCTGACAGTTTGGAAGGTGCATTAAAAAGAATACCACCTCCCCAGCCCTTCAGTGTTTTCCCATTGTTAACCACGTCTGTAGATCTGATGCTTGTCTCATGTGCTGATAGCTGTGTTGGGCAAGGAAAAGGGAGATAAAATAGTTGTTGTCAGTTGAAATGGGTGATCTTGATGCAGACATGGTTCATTTCTAGAGCATGTCTGTCATTTCTTCATAGTGCACATGGGGACGAAATAAACCAGGAATGGTCACAATCTAACTGCTGGGGAAATAAGTTCAAGATGTCAAAGGTGCTTGGGGAATTCCCTGGCAGTCCAGTGCTTAAGACTCCATGCTTCCACTTTAGGGGGCGTGGGTTCAATCTGAGGTCGGGGAACTAGGATCTTGCATGCTGCTGTGGCTTGGCAAAAAAAAAAAAAAAAAAAAAAGATGTCACAGGTGCTGTTAGATCTATGGGATGTGATGAGATCAGTGAACAAGAGGACTCTGGATAGAGTGGAAAGGTCTGACTCCTAAGGCTTAGGTTTGAAGCTGGAGGACAACAGAGCCTTGGGTGAACATAGTATGACTGAGTCCAGTTCCCCTGGGCTGTGAGCTGCACCAGCCTTCCTGCTCGCACTGGAGGACGTGGGTTTGTTGCTCTAAAATATGTGTTCTGTTTCAGGACTCAGTGGTCTTTGAGGATGTGGCTGCGGACTTCACCTGGGCAGAGTGGGCTTTGCTAACTCCTGTTCAGAGGAACTCTACAGAGATGTGATGCTTCGAACCTTCAGGAACTTGGCCTCAGCAGGTAGGGGTGGCATCATTCCTTCACTTGTCCTTTTAGAGAACAACCTATCTTACTCTGTTGACCTTGTTCCAAGATTTGGGCTAAGAGACGGGCACACGTTAGCAAACACACAGACGTGGTCAGAGGCCTCATGGAGTCTTGAGACTAATGAACAGCTTTACTTTGAAAACAAAGATCTGCTTAAACATCTTTTAAGATGTTTTAAGCTGACTTTTAAAAGAAATATTTATTTGGCTGCACCAGGTCTTAGTTGTGGCACATGGGATCTTCATTGCCACGTGGGAGATCTACCTTGCAGCATGCAGTTATCTAGTTCCCCCACCGGGGATCCAACCCAGGCCCCCCCTGCATTGGGAGCATGGATCCTTAACCACTGGACCACCAGGGAAGTCCCTAAGCTGACTTTTTATTTTTCTCTTGAGGCTCCTTAAACTGATAAGCGAGCATAGTTTTCAAAAGTTGGGTTGGGGCACCCTTATCGGAGGAATACTATGCTTAAAACACACTGCAGCATCAAAAACCTAAACAGCCACAAATATTGGGAAATGTGTAGTTATAATAATTGTGAAAAACTATCAGTCCTTCCATCATTAATGATTATGAATTTTAAAAAATATTTACTTATTTTTGGCTGCGTTGGATTCGTGGCGGCGCGCGGGCTTCTCATTGCGTTGGCTTTTCTTGCAGAGCAAGGGCTCTAGGCCTGTGCGCTTCCGTAGTTGTGGCTCGCAAGCTCAGTAGTTGTGGCACATGGGCTTAGTTGCTCCGTGGCTAGTGCGATCTTCCTGTACCAGGGCTTGAACCCGTGCCCCTGCACTGCCAGGCAGATTCTTAAGCACTGGGCAGGCGGATCTTAAGCACGGTGCCACCAGGGAAGCCCTGCATCCCTCAAATTTTGATAAGTGTTATTTTCGTTTTCATTAATTTCAAAATATTTTTTATTTCTCTGGAGATTTCTCTTTGATCCATTTGTTATTTGGAAGTTTGTTGTTTAGAAGTACTTGAGGGACTTTCCAGCTCCCTTTATGTTATTTCCAGTTTAATTCCACTGTGGCCTAAGAGCATCCATTGTGATTTCTATTCTTTTAAATTCATTAACGTTTGTTTCATGGCCCAAGATATGGTGTTTGTTCGTGATGGTCCCATGTGCACTTGAGAGGAATCTGTGTGCACTGTCTTTGGATGATGTCGTCCGTAGTTGTGAATTATATCGAGTTATGGATGGTACTGTTGAGTTCTTTTATGTTCTTACTCACTTTTTGCCAGAGATATTTTGAAGTCTGTAACTTAAATAATGGATTCATCCATTTTTCGATGCAGTCGTATCATTTTTTTTGTCTAGCATGTGGACTCTGTTGTTAGGCACACAAGGAAGATTCTTAACTACTGTACCACCAGGGAAGTCCCCCATCTTACATCTATGTCCATGTAGCCACACATCCAGAACCTCCAAGCTTTTGTACAGATCTCCCATTCTAGCTGATGTCCTGTCTCTTCTGCCTGAAAGACTTCCTTTCCCTTTTCTGGTAGTGCCAGTTTGCTGGGGATGGATTCTTTCAGCATTTGTGTGTCTGACTCAGTTTCCATAGTGTAGAAAGGTGTTTCCTGTTAGTATAGACATTTTCTGTGACATATGATTTTGCTCTGAGCATTTTAAGTATGTCACTGCAATGTATTTGCACTGGCATTATTTCCAGTGAGAACTCATGTATCAACCTTATGTTTGTTCATCTGTGTATTATGTGTTGTTTTTCTCTGGGTGCTTTGAAGATATTCTCTTCATCTCTGGTTTTTGTTTTGTTTTGCCTCACTGCATGGCTTGTGGGATCTTAGTTCCCTGACCAGGGATGGAACCCAGGCCCTGGGCAGTGAAAGCATGGAGTCCTAACCACTGTGCAGCTGTGGAATTCCCTCATCTCTGGTTTTGAGAAGTACAATTATGACAAGGCTTGGTGTAGATTTCTTTGTTTCCTGTGCTTGGTGATTGTCAACCTTCTTAGATATGGGCTTTATATTTTTCATTCCCTTGGAAAAATTCTCAGCAATAATTTTGATTATTATAGCTGGAAGATTTTCTTCTAGCTTCCTTCTCTCATTTGTGAATCCAGTTACATGTGTAGTTGGCTGTTAGGGGTCCTTTCACAGCTCACACATGCTCTCTACATTTTTTGATACTTTATTGCAGAGTTCACATCTTTGCAGTAAAGACCCATCCTTACGTTCACATCTCTTTTTTCTGCAATATTTTATCTGCTTTTAATGCCATGCAGTGTGTGTGTGTGTGTGTGCGTGTGTGTGTGTGTGTGCGTGTGTGTGTGTATATATATATAGTGGGTTTTTTTTTATAGTTTTTATTTATTTTATTTATTTAGTTATTTTTGGCTGCATTGGGTCTTTGTTGCTGCACGCGGGCTTTGTCTTGTTGTGGCGAGCGGGGGCTACTCTTCGTTGCGGTGCACGGGCTTTTCATTGTGGTGGCTTCTCTTGTTGCAGAGCACAGGCTCTAGGCGTGCGGGCTCAGTAGTTGTAGCTCGTGGGCTGTAGAATGCAGGCTCAGTAGTTGTGGCGCACGGGCTTAGTTGCTCCACAGCATGTGGGATCTTTCCGGACCAGGGCTCGAACCCGGTCTCCTGCATTGGCAGGTGGATTCTTAACCACTGTGCCACCAGGGAAGTCCCTCCATTCAGTGTATTTTTCATCTACGGTGTTGTAGTTTCCGTGTCCTGAAGTTTGATTTGGGTCTTTTAAAATAATATCTCCATTTCTCTATATAAGGTTTTTGTCATATAGAACAGGGGTCCCCAACCCCCAGGCCTGTTAGGAACCAGGCCACACAGCAGGAGGTGAGTGGTGGGCAAGCAAGCGAAGCGTCATCTGTCCGTCCCCATTGCTCACACTGCCGCCTGAACCATCCCCACTCCCACCATCCGTGGAAAAATTGTCCTCCACAAAACTGGTCCCTGGTGCCAAAAAGGTTGGGGATCACTGATATAGAAGACAATTATAGAATTTCTTTCTCTAATTTTAACATGGTGTCACTGCTGGGGTGTTTCAATAGATTGATTTCTCTCATCATCATGAGTCTTGCATTTCAACCTTTTAAAGAATTTTATTTATTTTTTGGCCACACCTCGAGGCACGTGATATCTTAGTTCCCCGATCAGGGATGGAAACCATGCCCCCTGCAGTAGAAGCATGGAGTCTCAACCACTGGACCGCCAGGGAAGTCCCTACATTTCAGCTTTTTCGAATGCCTCACGTTTGATCAGATGACACACATTACGAAGTTTACCTTGACGGGTGTTTGGTATTTTCATATTCCTGTCAATATTTGATGGACCTGAATTCATAGAATCCTGTTGTTTACCTCTTTTGGGCCTTGGATTCCGTATCAAGAGCTTTGCACTTCTCCCTCACAGTTAATTTGCACAAAACTTCACACTTAAGTCCAAACTAAAAATTCTCCAAAATAATATTCCGATTGGAAAAATAGGCCTGTGTTCTTTTTTATTTTTTAATTTATTATTTTTTATTTTATTTGTTTTTGGCTGCGTTAAGGCTTTGTTGCTCTGCGCAGGCTTTGTCTAGTTGCGGCGAGCGGGGGCTACTGTTCGTTGCGGTGCACGGTAGGCCTGTGTTCTCTTAATGGCCTAGTGTTCTTCCAGAAAGATGGCCAGTCAAGACTGGTGGTGGCCGTTCTGATTTCCCTCTGGGTTTCTGACAGTTCGGAAGGTGCATTAAAAAGAATACCACCTCCCCAGCCCTTCAGTGTTTTCCCATTGTTAACCACGTCTGTAGATCTGATGTTTGTCTCATGTGCTGATAGCTGTGTTGGGCAAGGAAAAGGGAGATAAAAATAGTTGTTGTCATTTGAAATGGGTGACCTTGATGCAGACATGGTTCATTTCTGTGATTTCTTCATAGTGCACATGGGGACGAATAAACCAGGAATGCTCACAATCTAACTGCTGGGGAAGTAAGTTCAAGATGTCAAAGGTGCTTGGGGAATTCCCTGGCAGTCCAGTGCTTAAGACTCCATGCTTCCACTTTAGGGGGCGTGGGTTCAATCTGTGGTCGGGGAACTAGGATCTTGCATGCTGCTGTGGCTTGGCAAAAAAAAGAAAAAAAAAAGATGTCACAGGTGCTGTTAGATCTATGGGATGTGATGAGATCAGTGAACAAGAGGACTCTGGATAGAGTGGAAAGGTCTGACTCCTAAGGCTTAGATTTGAAGCTGGAGGACGACAGAGCCTTGGGTGAACATAGTATGACTGAGTCCAGTTCCCCTGGGCTGTGAGCTGCACCAGCCTTCCTGCTCACACTGGAGGACGTGGGTTTGTTGCTCTAAAATATGTGTTCTGTTTCAGGACTCAGTGGTCTTTGACGATGTGGCTGCGGACTTCACCTGGGCAGAGTGGGCTTTGCTAAGTCCTACTCAGAGGGACTCTACAGAGGTGTGATGCTTCGAACCTTCAGGAACTTGGCCTCAGCAGGTAGGGGTGGCATCATTCCTTCACTTGTTCTTTTAGAGAACAACCTATCTTACTCCGTTGACCTTGTTCCAAGATTTGGGCTGAGAAATGGGCACATGTTAGCAAACACACAGACGTGGTCAGAGGCCTCATGGAGCCTTGAGACTAATGAACAGCTTTACTTTGAAAACAAAGATCTGCTTAAACATCGTTTAAGATGTTTTAAGCTGACTTTTTTTTTTTTTTTTTTGCTGTACACGGCCCTCTCACCGTTGTGGCCTCTCCCGTTGTGGGGCACAGGCTTCGGACGTGCTGGCTCAGCGGCCATGGCTCTCAGGCCCAGCCGCTCCGCGGCATATGGGATCTTCCCGGACCGGGGCATGAACCCGTGTCCCTTGCCTCGGCAGGCGGACTCTCAACCACTGTGCCACCAGGGGAGCCCTAAGCTGACTTTTTAAAAAAATATTTGGCTGCACTGGGTCTTAGTTGTGGCACACGGGATCTTCATTGCCACGTGCGAGATCTTGCTTGCAGCATGCGGTTATCTAGTTCCCCCACCAGGGATCGAACCCAGGCCCCCTGTGCATTGGAAGCGTGGAGCCTTAACCACTGGACCACCAGGGAAGTCCCTAAGCTGAATTTTATTTCTCCTTTGTGGCTCCTGAAACTGATAAGTGAGCATAGTTTTCAAATGTTGGGTTGGGGCATCCTTATCCGAGGAATACTATGCTTAAGACACACTGCAGCATCAAAAACAGTCACAAATATTGGGAAATGTGTAGTTATAATAATTGTGAAAAACTATCAGTCCTTATATCATTAATGATTATGAATTTTAAAAATATTTATTTATTTATTTATTTATGGCTGCGTTGGATCTTCGTTGTGGTGCGCTGGCTTCTCATTGCAGTGGCTTCTCTTGTTGCGGTGCATGGGCTCTAGGCGTGCAGGCTTCAGTAGTTGTGGCTCATGGGCTCTACAGCACACGCTCAGTAATTGTGGTGCACAGGCTTACTGCTCCGCGGCCTGTGGGATCTTTCAGGACCAGGGCACGAACCCATGGCCCCTGCATTGGCAGGCGGATCCTTAAGCACTGCGCCATCAGTGAAGTCCCTGCCCTCTCATATTTATCACCAAAGGGTGTTTGGTATAATTTTGTTTCTTTCGAACTTTTAATCAATTGGTATTCCCAGTAATACACTATTGATATTATACTGAAAATGTTATCTGTCTTAGCCCAGTCTGTTTCACACAAGCTGGTATCTGAACCTGTGAGTCATCTGATTAACTCATCCATTTGCTCTTGGGGCTTCTGTTGTTTCAAGAGTGTGTGTGTTTGTGTTCAACAGTGCAACTGCAGTCTTTTTTTTTTTTTTTGGCTGCGCTGAGCAGCTTGTGGGATCTTACTTCCCCAATCAGGGATCAAACCTGGGCCCCCTGCAGTGGAAGCGCGGAGTCTTAACCACTGGACTGCCAGGGAAGTCCCAGTTGTTTTTATCCTTAACTGCAAATACATCAGAAATTTTCTTCACATTGGAGAGAAATCGGTTCATTGTAGATTATGCATCTACAGGTCCCTCAAGGATTTCACACTGTGGCAGTGCCACCTGGGGAGTCGACACCCGTATTGAGCTTGACCTTTATGGCAGAGATGTGGTGTTCCTACCTGTTGGCCTTGACATTGGGGCCAGAAGCCTGGGGTTAAAGGACTGACCCTCAACTATGTTGACATTCTCCAAGATGAGGGGCCACTTAACCTGGCTTCACAGCAAATGAACAGCAGTAGAGGAAACGAGGAAAAAGGATATTACCGGTTCTAACTTTAAAAAGAAGTAAGCCACCGGGAAAGGAAGTGAAAAAAACTAATGCTACAGAAAAGACGTCATTTCCACTCTCTTGGTCTTCCTGCAACTGTCTTCATGTGTTTTACTTCTAGATATATACTAGCCCTCCAATATATCGGCGTGTTATTGAAATAATCACGTATTTCTCAGACTGAAATGACAAACAAAAGAAAAACCATCTAATCTTTTTTTTTGTGGCGAGCAGGGGCTACTCTTTGTTGCGGTGCGCAGGATTCTCACTGTGGTGGCTTTTGTTGCAGAGCATGGGCTCTAGGTGCACAGGCTTCAGTAGTTGTGGCGAGCAGGCTCAGTAGTTATGGCTCGCAGACTGTAGAGCTCAGGCTCAGTAGTTGTGGTGCACAGGCTTAGTTGCCCTGCGGCATCTGGGATCCTAGTTCCCTGACCAGGGATCAAACCTGTGTCCCCTGCATTGGAAGGAAGATTCTTAACTACTGCACCACCAGGGAAGTCCCCCATCTTACATCTATGTCCATGTAGCCACACATCCAGAATCTTCCAAGCTTTTGTACAGATCTCCCATTCTAGCTGGTGTCCTGTCTCTTCTGCCTGATTGACTTCCTTTCCCTTTTCTGGTAGTGCCAGTTTGCTGGGGATGGATTTTTTCAGCATTTGTGTGTCTGACTCAGTTTCCATAGTGTAGAAAGGTGCTTCCTCTTAGTATAGACATTTTCTGTGACATACAATTTTTCTGAGTATTTTAAATATGTTACTGCAATGTATTTGCACTGGCATTATTTCCAGTGAGAACTCATGTGCCAACCTTATGTTTGTTCATCTGTGTATTATGTGTTGTTTTTCTCTGGATGCTTTCAAGATATTCATCTGTGGTTTTTGTTTTGTTTTGCCTCACTGCATGGCTTGTGGGATCTTAGTTCCCTGACCAGGGATGGAACCCAGGCCCTGGGCAGTGAAAGCATGGAGTCCTAACCACTGTACAGCTGTGGAATTCCCTCATCTCTGGTTTTGAGAAGTACAATTATGACAAGGCTTGGTGTAGATGTCTTTGTTTCCTGTGCTTGGTGATTGTCAACCTTCTTAGATATGGGCTTTATATTTTTCATTCCCTTGGAAAAATTCTTAGCAATAATTTTGATTATTATAGCTAGAAGATTTTCTTCTAGCTTCCTTCTCTCATTTGGGAATCCAGTTACATGTGTAGTTGGTTGTTAGGGGTCCTTTCACAGCTCACAGATGCTCTCTGAATTTTTTTTGTTTTACAACTTCATTGGAGTATATTTGCTTCACAACGGTGTATTAGTTTCTGCTTTATAACAAAGTGAATCAGTTATACATATACATCTGTTCCCATATCTCTTGCGTCTCCCTCCCTCCCACCCTCCCTATCCCACCCCTCCAGGTGGTCACAAAGCACTGAGCTGATCTCCCTGTGCTATGCGGCTGCTTCCCACTATCTATCTATCTACCTTACGTTTGGTAGTGTATATATGTCCATACCAGTCTCAGGTTACCCTTCCTCCTCCCCATATCCTCAAGTCCATTCTCAAGTAGGTCTGTGTCTTTACTCCTGTTTTACCCGTAGGTTCTTCATGGCATTTTTTTCTTAAATTCCATATATATGTTAGCGTATGGTATTTGTCTTTCTCTTTCTGACTTACTTCACTCTGTATGACAGACTCTACGCCTATCCATCTCATTACAAATAGCTCAATTTCATTTCTTTTTATGACTGAGTAATATTCCATTGTATATATGTGCCACATCTTCTTTATCCATTCATCCGATGATGGACACTGAGGTTGTTTCCATCTCCAGGCTATTGTAAATAGAGCTGCAGTAAACATTTTGGTACATGATTCTTTTTGAATTATGGTTTCCTCAGGGTATATGCCCAGTAGTGGGATTGCTGGGTCATATGGTAGTTCTATTTGTAGTTTTTTAAGGAACCTCCATACCGTTCTCCATAGTGGCTGTTATCGATTCACATTCCCACCAGCAGTGCAAGAGTGTTCCCTTTTCTCCACACCCTCTCCAGCATTTATTGTTTCTAGATTTTTTGATGATGGCCATTCTGACTGGTGTGAGATGATATCTCATTGTAGTTTTCATTTGCATTTCTCTAATGAATAATGATGTTGAGCATCCTTTCATGTGTTTGTTGGCAGTCTGTATATCTTCTTTGGAGAAATGTCTATTTAGGTCTTCTGCCCATTTTTGGATTGGGTTGTTTTTTTGTTATTGAGCTGCATGAGCTGCTTATAAATTTTGGAGATTAATTCTTTGTCAGTTGCTTCATTTGCAAATATTTTCTCCCATTCTGAGGGTTGTCTTTTGGTCTTGTTTATGGTTTCCTTTGCTGTGCAAAAGCTTTGAAGTTTCATTAGGTCCCATTTGTTCATTTTTGTTTTTATTTCCATTTCTCTAGGAGGTGGGTCAAAAAGGATTTTGCTGTGATTTATGTCATAGAGTGTTCTGCCTATGTTTTCCTCTAAGAGTTTGATAGTTTCTGGCCTTATATTTAGGTCTTTAATCCATTTTGAGCTTATTTTTATGTATGGTGTTAGGGAGTGATCTTATCTCATACTTTTACATGTACCTGTCCAGTTTTCCCAGCACCACTTATTGAAAAGGCTGTCCTTTCTCCACTGTACATTCCTGCTTCCTTAATCAAAGATAAGGTAACCATATGTGCGTGGGTTTATCTCTGGGCTTTCTATCCTGTTCCATTGATCTATCTTTCTGTTTTTGTGCCAGTACCATACTGTCTTGATTACTGTAGCTTTGTAGTATAGTCCGAAGTCAGGGAGCCTGATTCCTCCAGCTCCATTTTTCGTTCTCAAGATTGCTTTGGCTATTCGGGGTCTTTTGTGTTTCCATACAAATTGTGAAATTTTTTGTTCTAGTTCTGTGAAAAGTGCCAGTGGTAGTTTGATAGGGATTGCATTGAATCTGTAGATTGCTTGGGTAGTAGAGTCATTTTCACAATATTGATTCTTCCAATCCAGAAACATGGTATATCTCTCCATCTATTTGTATCATCTTTAATTTCTTTCATCAGTGTCTTATAATTTTCTGCATACAGGTATTTTGTCTCCTTAGGTAGGTTTATTCCTAGATATTTTATTCTTTTTGTTGCAATGGTAAATGGGAGTGTTTTCTTGATTTTACTTTCAGATTTTTCATCATTAGTGTACAGGAATGCCAGAGATTTCTGTGCATTAATTTTGTATCCTGCTACTTTACCAAATTCATTGATTAGCTATAGTAGTTTTCTGGTAGCATCTTTAGGATTCTCTATGTATAGTATCATGTCATCTGCAAACAGTGAGAGCTTTACTTCTTCTTTTCCGATTTGGATTCCTTTTATTTCCTTTTCTTCTCTGATTGCTGTGGCTAAAACTTCCAAAACTATGTTGAATAATAGTGGTGAGAGTGGGCAGCCTTGTCTTGTTCCTGATCTTAGTGGAAATGGTTTCAGTTTTCCACCACTGAGGATGATGTTGGCTGTGGGTTTGTCATATATGGCCTTTATTATGTTGAGGAAAGTTCTCTCTATGCCTACTTTCTGCAGGGTTTTTATCATAAATGGGTGTTGAATTTTGTCGAAAGCTTTCTCTGCATCTATTGAGATGATCATATGGTTTTTCTCCTTCAATTTGTTAATATGGTGTATCACATTGATTTGCATATATTGAAGAATCCTTGCATTTCTGGAATAAACCCCACTTGATCATGGTGTATGATCCTTTTAATGTGCTGTTGGATTCTGTTTCCTATTATTTTGTTGAGGATTTTTGCATCTATGTTCATCAGTGATATTGGCCTGTAGTTTTCTTTGTGACATCCTTGTCTGGTTTTGGTATCAAGGTGACGGTGGCCTCGTAGAATGAGTTTGGGAGTGTTCCTCCTTCTGCTATATTTTGGAAGAGTTTGAGAAGGATAGGTGTTAGCTCTTCTCTAAATGTTTGATAGAATTCACCTGTGAAGCCATCTGGTCCTGGACTTTTGTTTGTTGGAAGATTTTAAATCACAGTTTCAATTTCAGTGCTTGTGATTGGTCTGTTCATATTTTCTATTTCTTCCTGATTCAGTCTTGGCAGGTTGTGCATTTCTAAGAATTTGTCCATTTCTTCCAGGTTGTCCATTTTATTGGCATAGAGTTGCTTGTAGTAATCTCTCATGATCCTTTGTATTTCTGCAGTGTCAGTTGTTACTTCTCCTTTTTCATTTCTAATTCTATTGATTTGAGTCTTCTCCCTTTTCTTCTTGATGTGTCTGGCTAATGGTTTATCAATTTTATCTTCTCAAAGGACCAGCTTTTAGTTTTATTGATCTTTGCTATCATTTCCTTCATTTCTTTTTCATTTATTTCTGCTCTGATCTTTATGATTTCTTTCCTTCTGCTAACTTTGGGGTTTTTTTTGACCTTCTTTTTCTAATTGCTTTAGGAGCAAGTTTAGGTTGTTTATTCAAGATGTTTCCTGTTTCTTAAGGTAGGATTGTATTGCTATAAACTTCCCTCTTAGAACTACTTTTGCTGCATCCCATAGGTTTTGGGTTGTCCTGTCTCCATTGTCATTTGTTTCTAGGTATTTTTTAATTTCCTCTTTGATTTCTTCAGTGATCACTTCGTTATTAAGTAGTATATTGTTTAGCCTCCATGTGTTTGTATTTTTACAGATCTTTTCCTGTAATTGATATCTAGTCTCATAGCATTGTGGTCAGAAAAGATACTGATACAATTTCAATTTTCTTAAATTTACCAAGGCTTGATTTGTGACCCAAGATATGATCTATCCTGGAGAATGTTCCATGAGCACTTGAGAAAAATGTGTATTCTGTTTTTTTTTTTTTTTTTTTTTTTACGTATTAGCCAGTATAGGCTAGATTTTACTGTGGTAATTTATTTTATTCTGTTTTATTTTTTAAATTCATTATTTATTTATTTCTTTTTTTTTATTTTGCTTTATAACAAATTTAATCAGTTATACATATACATATGTTCCCATATCCCCTCCCTTTTGCGTCTCCCTCCCACCCTCCATATCCCACCCCTCCAGGCGGTCACAAAGCACCGAGCTGATCTCCCTGTGCTATGCGGCTGCTTCCCACTAGCTATCTACCTTACGTTTGGTAGTGTATATATGTCCATGCCGCTCTTTCACTTTGTCACAGCTTACCCTTCCCCCTCCCCATATCCTCAAGTCCATTCTCTAATAGGTCTGTGTCTTTATTCCTGTCTTACCCCTATGTTCTTGATGACATTTTTTTTTCTTAAATTCCATATATATGTGTCAGCATACAGTATTTGTCTTTCTCTTTCTGACTTACTTCACTCTGTATGACAGACTCTAGGTCCATCCACCTCATTACAAATAGCTCAGTTTCATTTCTTTTTATGGCTGAGTAATATTCCATTGTATATATGTGCCACATCTTCTTTACCCATTCATCCGATGATGGACACTTAGGTTGTTTCCATCTCCGGGCTATTGTAAATAGGGCTGCTATGAACATTTTGGTACATGTCTCTTTTTGAATTATGGTTTTCTCAGGGTATATGCCCAGTAGTGGGATTGCTGGGTCATATGGTAGTTCTATTTGTAGTTTTTTAAGGAACCTCCATACCGTTCTCCATAGAGGCTGTACCAATTCACATTCCCACCAGCAGTGCAAGAGTGTTCCCTTTTTTCCACACCCTCTCCAGCATTTATTGTTTCTAGATTTTTTGATGATGGCCATTCTGACTGGTGTGAGATGATATCTCATTGTAGTTTTGATTTGCATTTCTCTAATGAGTAAAGATGTTGAGCATCCTTTCATATGTTTGTTGGCAGTCTGTATATCTTCTGTGGAGAAATGTCTATTTAGGTCTTCTGCCCATTTTTGGATTGGGCTGTTTGTTTTTTTGTTATTGAGCTGCATGAGCTGCTTATAAATTTTGGAGATTAATCCTTTGTCAGTTGCTTCATTTGCAAATATTTTCTCCCATTCTGAGGGTTGTCTTCTGGTCTTGTTTATGGTTTCCTTTGCTGTGCAAAAGCTTTGAAGTTTCATTAGGTCCCATGTGTTTATTTTTGTCTTTATTTCCATTTCTCTAGGAGGTGGGTCCAAAAGGATCTTGCTGTGATTTATGTCATAGAGTGTTCTGCCTATGTTTTCCTCTAAGAGTTTGATAGTGTCTGGCCTTACATTTAGGTCTTTAATCCATTTTGAGCTTATTTTTGTGTATGGTGTTAGGGAGTGATCTAATCTCATACTTTTACATGTCCCTGTCCAGTTTTCCCAGCACCACTTATTGAAGAGACTGTCCTTTCTCCACTGTACATTTCTGCCTCCTTTATCAAAGATAAGGTGACCATATGTCCGTGGGTTTATCTCTGGGCTTTCTATCTTGTTCCATTGATCTATCTTTCTGTTTTTGTGCCAGTACCATACTGTCTTGATTACTGTAGCTTTGTAGTATAGTCTGAAGTCAGGGAGCCTGATTCCTCCAGCTCCATTTTTCGTTCTCAAGATTGCTTTGGCTATTCGGGGTCTTTTGTGTTTCCATACAAATTGTGAAATTTTTTGCTCTAGTTCTGTGAAAAATGCCAGTGGTAGTTTGATAGGGATTGCATTGAATCTGTAGATTGCTTTGGGTAGTAGAGTCATTTTCACAATGTTGATTCTTCCAATCCAAGAACATGGTACATCTCTCCATCTATTTGTATCATCTTTAATTTCTTTCATCAGTGTCTTATAATTTTCTGCATACAGGTCTTTTGTCTCCTTAGGTAGGTTTATTCCTAGATATTTTATTCTTTTTGTTGCAATGGTAAATGGGAGTGTTTCCTTGATTTCACTTTCAGATTTTTCATCATTAGTATATAGGAATGCCAGAGATTTCTGTGCATTAATTTTGTATCCTGCTACTTTACCAAATTCATTGATTAGCTATAGTAGTTTTCTGGTAGCATCTTTAGGATTCTCTATGTATAGTATCATGTCATCTGCAAACAGTGAGAGCTTTACTTCTTCTTTTCCGATTTGGATTCCTTTTATTTCCTTTTCTTCTCTGATTGCTGTGGCTAAAACTTCCAAAACTATGTTGAATAAGAGTGGTGAGAGTGGGCAACCTTGTCTTGTTCCTGATCTTAGTGGAAATGGTTTCAGTTTTTCACCATTGAGGACGATGCTGGCTGTGGGTTTGTCATATATGGCCTTTATTATGTTGAGGAAAGTTCCCTCTATGCCTACTTTCTGCAGGGATTTTATCATAAATGGGTGTTGAATTTTGTCGAAAGCTTTCTCTGCATCTATTGAGATGATCATATGGTTTTTCTCCTTCAATTTGTTAATATGGTGTATCACGTTGATTGATTTGCGTATATTGAAGAATCCTTGCACTCCTGGAATAAACCCCACTTGATCATGGTGTATGATCCTTTTAATGTGCTGTTGGATTCTGTTTGCTAGTATTTTGTTGAGGATTTTTGCATCTATGTTCATCAGTGATATTGGCCTGTAGTTTTCTTTCTTTGTGACATCCTTGCCTGGTTTTGGTATCAAGGTGATGGTGGCCTCGTAGAATGAGTTTGGGAGTGTACCTCCCTCTGCTATATTTTGGAAGAGTTTGAGAAGGATAGGTGTTAGCTCTTCTCTAAATGCTTGATAGAATTCGCCTGTGAAGCCATCTGGTCCTGGGCTTTTGTTTGTTGGAAGATTTTTTATCACAGTTTCAATTTCAGTGCTTGTGATTGGTCTGTTCATATTTTCTATTTCTTCCTGATTCAGTCTTGGTAGGTTGTGCATTTCTAAGAATTTGTCCATTTCTTCCAGGTTGTCCATTTTATTGGCATAGAGTTGCTTATAGTAATCTCTCATGATCTTTTGTATTTCTGCAGTGTCAGTTGTTACTTCTCCTTTTTCATTTCTAATTCTATTGATTTGAGTCTTCTCCCTTTTTTTCTTGATGAGTCTGGCTAATGGTTTATCAATTTTGTTTATCTTCTCAAAGAACCAGCTTTTAGTTTTATTGATCTTTGCTATCGTTTCCTTCATTTCTTTTTCATTTATTTCTGATCTGATTTTTATGATTTCTTTCCTTCTAACTTTGGGATGTTTTTGTTCTTCTTTCTCTAATTGCTTTAGGTGCAAGGTTAGGTTGTTTATTCGAGATGTTTCCTGTTTCTTAAGGTGGGATTGTATTGCTATAAACTTCCCTCTTAGAACTGCTTTTGCTGCATCCCATAGGTTTTGGGTCGTCGTGTCTGCATTGTCATTTGTTTCTAGGTATTTTTTAATTTCCTCTTTGATTTCTTCAGTGATCACTTCGTTATTAAGTAGTGTATTGTTTAGCCTCCATGTGTTTGTATTTTTTACAGCTCTTTTCCTGTAATTGATATCTAGTCTCATAGCATTGTGGTCGGAAAAGATACTTGATACAATTTCAATTTTCTTAAATTTACCAAGGCTTGATTTGTGACCCAAGATATGATCTATCCTGGAGAATGTTCCATGAGCACTTGAGAAAAATGTGTATTCTGTTGTTTTTGGATGGAATGTCCTATAAATATCAATTAAGTCCATCTTGTTTAATGTATCATTTAAAGCTTGTGTTTCCTTATTTATTTTCATTTTGGATGATCTGTCCATTGGTGAAAGTGGGGTGTTAAAGTCCCCTACTATGATTGTGTTACTGTCGATTTCTCCTTTTATGGCTGTTAGTATTTGCCTTATGTATTTAGGTGCTCCTATGTTTGGTGCATAAATATTTACAATTGTTATATCTTCTTCTTGGATCGACCCCTTGATCATTATGTAGTGTCCTTCTTTGTCTCTTCTAGTAGTCTTTATTTTAAAGTCTATTTTGTCTGATATGAGAATTGCTACTCCAGCTTTCTTTTGGTTTCCATTTGCATGGAATATCTTTTTCCATCCCCTTACTTTCAGTCTGTATGTGTCTCTAGGTCTGAAGTGAGTCTCTTGTAGACAGCATATATATGGGTCTTGTTTTTGTATCCATTCAGCCAATCTGTGTCTTTTGGTGGGAGCATTTAGTCCATTTACATTTAAGGTAATTATTGATATGTATGTTCCTGTTCCCATTACCTTAATTGTTTTGGGTTCGTTATTGTAGCTCTTTTCCTTCTGTTGTGTTTCTTGCCTAGAGAAGTTCCTTTAGCATTTGTTGTAAAGCTGGTTTGGTGGTGCTGAACTCTCTCAGCTTTTGCTTGTCTGTAAACGTTTTAATTTCTCCATCAAATCTGAATGAGATCCTTGCTGGGTAGAGTAATCTTGGTTGCAGGTTTTTCTCCTTCATCACTTTAATTATGTCCTGCCACTCCCTTCTGGCTTGTAGAGTTTCTGCTGAGAGATCAGCTGTTATCCTGATGGGGATTCCCTTGTGTGTTACTTGTTGTTTTTGCCTTGCTGCTTTTAATATGATTTCTTTGTGTTTAATTTTTGACAGTTTGATTAATATGTGTCTTGGTGTATTTCTCCTTGGATTTATTCTGTATGGGACTCTCTGTGCCTCCTGGACTTGATTAACTATTTCCTTTCCCATATTAGGGAAGTTTTCAACTATAATCTCTTCAAATATTTTCTCAGTCCCTTTCTTTTTCTCTTCTTCTTCTGGAACCCCTATAATTCGAATGTTGGTGCGTTTAATGTTGTCCCAGAGGTCTCTGAGACTGTCCTCTGTTCTTTTCATTCTTTTTTCTTTATTTTGCTCTGCAGCAGTTATTTCCACTATTTTATCTTCCACCTCACTTATCCGTTCTTCTGCCTCAGTTATTCTGCTATTGATTCCATCTAGAGTATTTTTTATTTCATTTATTGTGTTTTTAATCGATGCTTGATTCATCTTTAGTTCTTCTAGGTCCTTGTTAACTGTTTCTTGCATTTTGTCTATTCTATTTCCAAGATTTTGGATCTGGGAAATAGAATCTTGGATCATTTTTACCATCATTATTCTGAATTCTTTTTCAGGTAGACTGCCTATTACCTCTTCATTTGTTAGGTCTGGTGGGTTTTTATCTTGCTCCTTCTCCTGCTGTGTGTTTTTCTGTCTTCTCATTTTGCTTATGTTACTGTGTTTGGGGTCTCCTTTTTGCAGGCTGCAGGTTCGTAGCTCCCGTTGTTTTTGGTGTCTGTCCCCAGTGGCTAAGGTTGGTTTAGTGGGTTGTGTAGGCTTCCTGGTGGAGGGGACTAGTGCCTGTGTTCTGGTGGATGAGGCTGGATCTTGTCTTTCTGGTGGGCAGGTCCACGTCTGGTGGTGTGTTTTGGGGTGTCTGCGGACTTTTTATGATTTTAGGCCACCTCTCTGCTAATGGGTGGCGTTGTGTTCCTGTCTTGCTAGTTGTTTGGCATAGGGTGTCCAGCACTGTAGCTTGCTGGTCGTTGAGTGAAGCTGGGTGCTGGTGTTGAGATGGAGATCTCTGGAAGATTTTCGCCGTTTGATATTATGTGGAGCTGGGAGGTCTCTTGTGGACCAGTGTCCTGAGGTTGGCTCTCCCACCTCAGAGGCACAGCACTGACTCCTGGCTCCTCAATTTGGGATGATTTGTTGTCTATTCATGTATTCCACAGATGCAGGGTACATCAAGTTGATTATGGAGCTTTAATCCGCTGCTTCTGAGGCTGCTGGGAGAGGTTTCCCTTTCTCTTCTTTGTTCTCACAGCTCCTGGGTCTCAGCTTTGGATTTGGCCCCGCCTCTGCGTGTAGGTCGCCGGAGGGCGTCTGTTCTTCGCTCAGGCAGGACAGGGTTAAAGGAGCAGCCTCTTCGGGGACTCTGGCTCACTCAGGCCGGGCGGGAGGGAGGGGCATGGAGTGCGGGGCGAGCCTGCAGCGGCAGAGGTCGGCGTGACGTTGCACCAGCCCGAGGCGCGCCGTGCGTTCTCCCAGGGAAGCCGCCCCTGGATCCCGGGACCCCGGCAGTGGCGGGCTGCACAGGCTCCCAGAAGGGCGGTGTGGACAGTGACCTGTGCTCGCACACAGGCTTCTTGGCGGCGGCAGCAGCAGCCCCAGCATCCCACGCCCGTCACTGGGCTCCGCGCTTTCAGTCGTGACTCGCGCCCGTCTGTGGAGCCCCTTTAAGCAGCGCTCTTAATCCCCTTTCCTCGCGCACCAGGAAACCAAGAGGGAAGAAAAAGTCTCTTGCCTCTTCGGCAGCTCCAGAGTTTTCCCGGATTCCCTCCCGGCTAGCTGTGGCACATTAGCCCCCTTCAGGCTGAGTTCTCGCCGCCAGCCCCAGTCCTCTCCCTGCGCTCTGACCGAAGCCCGAGCCTCAGCTTCCAGCGCCGCCCGCCCCGGCGGGCAAGCAGACAAGCCTCTCGGGCTGGTGAGTGCCGCTCGGCACCGATCCTCTGTGCGGGAATCTCTCCGCTTTGCCCTACCCAGGTATGTGGGGAGTTTCTTGCCTTTTGGGAGGTCTGGGGTCTTCTGCCAGCGTTCAGTAGGTGTTCTGTAGGAGTTGTTCCACGTGTAGCTGTATTTCTGGTGTATCCGTGGGGAGGAAGGTGATCTCCGCGTCTTCCTCTTCCGCCATCTTACCCGGAAGTCTATTCTGTTGTTTTTGGATGGAATGTCCTATAAATATCAATTAAGTCCATCTTGTTTAATGTATCATTTAAAGCTTGTGTTTCCTTATTTATTTTCATTTTGGATGATCTGTCCATTGGTGAAAGTGGGGTGTTGAAGTCCCCTACTATGAGTGTGTTACTGTCGATTTCCCCTTTTATGACTGTTAGTATTTGCCTTATGTATTTAGGTGCTCCTATGTTGGCTGCATAAATATTTACAACTGTTATATCTTCTTCTTGGATCGATCCCTTGATCATTATGTAGTGTCCTTCTTTGTCTCTTCTAATAGTCTTTATTTTAAAGTCTATTTTGTCTGATATAAGAATTGCTACTCCAGCTTTCTTTTGATTTCCATTCGCATGGAATATCTTTTTCCATCCCCTTACTTTCAGTCTGTATGTGTCTCTAGGTCTGAAGTGGGTCTCTTGTAGACAGCATATATACGGGTCTTGTTTTTTATCCATTCAGCCAATCTGTGTCTTCTGGTGTGAGCATTTAGTCCATTTACATTTAAGGTAATTATTGATATGTATGTTCTTATTCCCATTTTCTTAATTGTTTTGGGTTTGTTATTGTAGCTCTTTTCCTTCTGTTGTGTTTCTTGCCTAGAGAAGTTCCTTTTTTTTGTTGCATTTGTTGTAAAGCTGGTTTGGTGGTGCTGAACTCTCTCAGCTTTTGCTTGTCTGTAAAGGTTTTAATTTCTCCATCAAATCTGAATGAGATCCTTGCTGGTTAGAGTAATCTTGGTTGCAGGTTTTTCTCCTTCATCACTTTAAATATGTCCTGCCAGTCCCTTCTGGCTTGTAGAGTTTCTGCTGAAAGATCAGCTGTTAACCTTATGGGGATTCCCTTGTGTGTTATTTGTTGTTTTTCCCTTGCTGCTTTTAATATGTTTTCTTTGTGTTTAATTTTTGACAGTTTGATTAATATGTCTTGGCGTATTTCTCCTTGGATTTATTCTGTATGGGACTCTCTGTGCCTCCTGGACTTGATTAACTATTTCCTTTCCCATATTAGGGAAGTTTTCAACTATAATCTCTTCAAATATTTTCTCAGTCCCTTTCTTTTTCTCTTCTTCTTCTGGAACCCCTATAATTCGAATGTTGGTGTGTTTAATGTTGTCCCAGAGGTCTCTGAGACTGTCCTCAGTTCTTTTCATTCTTTTTTCTTTATTCTACTCTGCAGCAGTTATTCCCACATTTTATCTTCCAGGTCACTTATCCATTCTTCTGCCTCAGTTATTCTGCTATTGATCCCATCTAGTATTCTTAATTTCATTTATTGTGTTGCTCATCGTTGCTTGATTCATCTTTAGTTCTTCTAGGTCCTTGTTAACTGTTTCTTGCATTTTGTCTATTCTATTTCCAAGATTTTGGATCTTGGAAATAGAATCTTGGATCATCTTTACTATCATTATTCTGAATTCTTTTTCAGGTAGACTGCCTATTACCTCTTCATTTGTTAGGTCTGGTGGGTTTTTATCTTGCTCCTTCACCTGCTGTGTGTTTTTCTGTCTTCTCATTTTGCTTATGTTACTGTGTTTGGGGTCTCCTTTTTGCAGGCTGCAGGTTCGTAGTTCCCATTGTTTTTGGTGTCTGTCCCCAGTGGCTAAAGTTGGTTCAGTGGGTTGTGTAGGCTTTCTGGTGGAGGGGACTAGTGCCTGTGTTCTGGTGGATGAGGCTTGATCTTGTCTTTCTGGTGGGCAGGTCCACGTCTGGTGGTGTGTTTTGGGGTGTCTGTGGCCTTATTATGATTTTAGGCAGCCACTCTGCCAATGGGTGGGGTTGTGTGTCTGTCTTGCTAGTTGTTTGGCATAGGGTGTCCAGCACTGTAGCTTGCTGGTCGTTGAGTGAAGCTGGGTGCTGGTGTTGAGATGGAGATCTCTGGGAGATTTTCACCATTTGATATTATGTGGAGCTGGGAGGTCTCTTGTGGACCAGTGTCCTGAAGTTGGCTCTCCCACCTCAGAGGCACAGCACTGACCTCTGGCTGCAGCACCAAGAGTCTTTCATCCACACGGCTCAGAATAAAAGGGAGAAAAAGTAGAAAGAAAGAATTAGTAGAAGTAGAAAGAAGGAAAGAAAGAAGGGAGGGAGGAAGGAGGGAAGGTAGGAAAAAAAGAGAGAAGATAAAGTAAAATAAAGTATGATAAAATATAATAAAGTTATTAAAATAAATAATTATTTAAAAGAAATTTTAAAAAAAACGGATGGATAGAACCCTGGGACAAATAGTGGAAGCAAAGCTATATAGAGAAAATCTCACACAGAAGCATACACATACACATTCACAAGAAGAGGAAAAGGGGAAAAAATCATAAATCTTGTTCTCAAAGTCCACCTCCTCAATTTGGGCTGATTTGTTGTCTAAGGGAGGGAGGGAAGGAAGGAAGGAAAGAAGATAAAGTAAAGTAAAATGAAGTTATTAAAATAAAAAATAATTATGAAAAAATTTTTTTAAAAAACCAAAAAATGGACAGATAGAACCCTACGACAAACGGTGGAAGCAAAGCTGTACAGACAAAATCTTATGCAGAAGCATACACACACACACTCACAAAAAGAGGAAAAGAGGAAAAAATCATAAATCTTGCTCTCAAAGTCCACCTCCTCAATTTGGGATGATTCGTTGTCTAAAGGAGGGAAGGAGGGAAAGAAAGAAAGAAAGAAGATAAAGTAAAATAAAGATAAAATAAAATTAAGTTATTAAAATAAAAAATAATTATTAAAAAAAATTAAGAAAATAAAAAATGGACGGATAGAACCCTAGGACAAATGGTGGAAGCAAAGCTGTACAGACAAAATCTCACGCAGAAGCATACACATAGACACAAAAAGAGGAAAAGGGGAAAAAATCATAAATCTTGTTCTCAAAGTCCACCTCCTCAATTTGGGATGATTCGTTGTCTATTCATATATTCCACAGATGCAGGGTACATCAAGTTGATTGTGGAGGTTTAATCTGCTGCTTCAGAGACTGCTGGAAGAGATTTCCCTTTCTCTTCTTTATTCTCACAGGTCCTGGGTCTCAGCTTTGGATTTGGCCCCGCCTCTGTGTGTAGGTCGCCGCGGGCTTCTGTTCTTCGCTTAGACAGGACGGGGTTAAAGGAGCAGCTGCTTCGGGGACTCTGGCTCACTCAGGCCGGGGGAGGGAGGGGTACAGAGTGCGGGGTGAGCCTGTGGCGGCAGAGGCTGGCGTGACATTGCACCAGCCCGAGGTGCGCCATGCACTCTCCTGGGGAAGTTGTCCCTGGATCCTGGGACCCTGGCAGTGGCGGGCTGCACAGGCTCCCTGGAAGGGGGGCGTGGACAGTGACCTGCGCTCGCACACAGGCTTCTTGGCGGCGGCGGCGGCAGCCACAGCGTCCCATGCCCGTCTCTGGGGTCCGCGCTTTCAGTCGTGACTCGCGCCCGTCTGTGGAGCCCCTTTAAGCAGCGCTCTTAATCCCCTCTCCTCGCGCACCAGGAAACAAAGAGGGAAGAAAAAGTCTCTTGCCTCTTCGGCAGGTCCAGACTTTTTCCCGGACTCCCTCCCGGCTAGCCGTGGCGCACTAGCCCCTTCAGGCTGTGTTCACGCTGCCAACCCCAGTCCTCTCCCTGCGCTCCGACCGAAGCCTGAGCCTCAGCTCCCAGCCCCCGCTCGCCCTGGCGGCCGAGCCGACGAGCCTCTCGGGCTGGTGAGTGCCGGTCAGCACCGATCCTGTGTGCGGGAATCTCTCTGCTTTGCCCTCTGCATCCCTGTGGCTGCGCTCTCCTCCGTGGCTCCGAAGCTTCCCCGCTTCGCCCCCCGCAGTCTCCGCCCGCCAAGGGGCTTCTAGTGTGTGGAAACTTTTCCTCAGTCACAGCTCCCTCCCACTGGTGCAGGTCCCGTCCCTATCCTTTTGTCTCTGTTTATTCTTTTTTCTTTTGCCCCACCCAGGTACGTGGGGAGTTTCTTGCCTTTTGGGGGGTCTGAGGTCTTCTGCCAGTGTTCAGTAGGTGTTCTGTAGGAGTTGTTCCACGTGTAGATGAATTTCTGGTGTATCTGTGGGGAGGAAGGTGATCTCTGCGCCTTACTCTTCTGCCAACTTCCCTTCTCTCTCTCTCCACATTTTTTGATACTTTATTGCAGAGTTCACATCTTTGCAGTAAAGACCCATCCTTACGTTCACATCTCTTTCTTCTGCAATATTTTATCTGCTTTTAATGCCATGCAGTGTGTGTGTGTGTGTGTGTGTGTATAGTTTTAATTTATTTATTTAGTTGTTTTTGGCTGCTCTGGGTATTCGTGGCTGCACATGGCTTTCTCTAGTTGTGGCGAGCGGGGGCTACTCTTCGTTGTGGTGCACGGGCTTCTCATTGCGGTGGCTTCTCGTTGCAAAGCACAGGCTCTATGTTTGCAGGCTCAGTAGTTGTGGCTCGCGGGCTCTAGAGTGCAGGCTCCGTAGTTGTGGCGCATGGGCTTAGTTGCTCCGCAGCATGTGGGATCTTCCTGGACCAGGGCTCGAACCTGGTCCCCTGCCTTGGCAGGTGGATTCTTAACCACTGCGCCACCAGGGAAGTCCCTCCATTCAGTATATTTTTCATCTAAGATGTTGTAGTTTCCGTGTCCTGAAGTTTGATTTGGGTCTTTTAAAATAATATCTCCATTTCTCTATATAAGGTTTTTGTCATATAGAACAGGGGTCCCCAACCCCCAGGCCTGTTAGGAACCAGGCCGCACAGCAGGAGGTGAGTGGTGGGCAAGCAAGCGAAGCGTCCTCTCCCGTCCCCATTGCTCACACTGCCGCCTGAACCCTCCCCCCTCCCACCCTCCGTGGAAAAACTGTCCTCCACAAAACCAGTCCCTGGTGCCAAAAAGGTTGGGGATCACTGATCTAGAAGACAATTATGAAAGTTCCTTCTCTAATGTTAACATGGTGTCTCTGCTGGGGTGTTTCAGTAGATTGATTTCTCTCATCATCATGAGTCTTGCATTTCAACATTTTAAAATTTTTTATTTATTTTTTGGCCACACCTCGAGGCACATGAGATCGTAGTTCCCCGATCAGGGATGGAAACCATGACCCCCTGCAGTAGAAGCACGGAGTCTCAACCACTGGACCGCCAGGGAAGTCCCTACGTTTCAGCTTTTTCGAATGCCTTATATTTGATCAGATGGCACACATTATGAACTTTACCTTGATGGGTGTTTGGTATTTTCATATTCCTGTCAATATTTGATGGACCTGAATTCATAGAATCCTGTTGTTTACTTCTTTTGGGCCTTGGGTTCCGTGTCAAGAGCTTTGCGCTTCTCCCTCACAGTTAATTTGCACAAAACTTCACACTTAAGTCCAAACTGAAAATTCTCCAAAATAATATTCCGATTGGAAAAATAGGCCTGTGTTCTTTTTTATTTTTTAATTTATTATTTTTATTTTTGGCTGCGTTGAGTCTTTGTTGTTATGCGCAGGCTTTGTCTAGTTGTGGCGAGTGGGGGCTACACTTCGTTGCGGTGCACGGTAGGCCTAGTGTTCTCTTAATGGCCTAGTGTTCTTCCAGAAAGATGGCCAGTGAAGATTGCTGGTGGCCGTTCTGATTTCCCTCTGGGTTTCTGACAGTTCGGAAGGTGCATTAAAAAGAATACCACCTCCCCAGCCCTTCAGTGTTTTCCCATTGTTAACCACGTCTGTAGATCTGATGCTTGTCTCATGTGCTGATAGCTGTGTTGGGCAAGGAAAAGGGAGATAAAATAGTTGCTGTCATTTGAAATGGGTGATCTTCATGGTTCATTTCTGTGATTTCTTCATAGTGCACATGGGGACGAATAAACCAGGAATGGTCACAATCTAACTGCTGGGGAAATAAGTTCAAGATGTCAAAGGTGCTTGGGGAATTCCCTGGCAGTCCAGTGCTTAAGACTCCATGCTTCCACTTTAGGGGGCGTGGGTTCAATCTGTGGTCGGGGAACTAGGATCTTGCATGCTGCTGTGGCTTGGCAAAAAAAGAAAAAAAAAAGATGTCACAGGTGCTGTTAGATCTATGGGATGTGATGAGATCAGTGAACAAGAGGACTCTGGATAGAGTGGAAAGGTCCAACTCCTAAGGCTTAGGTTTGAAGCTGGGGGACGACAGAGCCTTGGGTGAACATAGTATGACTGAGTCCAGTTCCCCTGGGCTGTGAGCTGCACCAGCCTTCCTGCTCACACTGGAGGACGTGGGTTTGTTGCTCTAAAATATGTGTTCTGTTTCAGGACTCAGTGGTCTTTGAGGATGTGGCTGTGGACTTTACCTGGGCAGAGTGGGCTTTGCTAAGTCCTATTCAGAGGAACTCTACAGAGGTGTGATGCTTCAAACCTTCAGGAACTTGGCCTCAGCAGGTAGGGGTGGCATCATTCCTTCACTTGTCCTTTTAGAGAACAACCTATCTTACTCCGTTGACCTTGTTCCAAGATTTGGGCTGAGAAACGGGCACATGTTAGCAAACACACAGACGTGGTCAGAGGCCTCATGGAGCCTTGAGACTAATGAACAGCTTTACTTTGAAAACAAAGATCTTCTTAAACATCTTTTAAGATGTTTTAAGCTGACTTTTTAAAAAAATACTTATTTGCTGCACTGGGTCTTAGTTGCAGCACGCGGGATCTTCACTGCCACGTGCGAGATCTTCCTTGCAGCATGCGGTTATCTAGTTCCCCCACCACGGATCGAACCCAGGCCCCTCCTGCATTGGGAGCATGGAGCCTTAACCCCTGGACCACTAGGGAAGTCCCTAAGCTGACTTTTTATTTCTCTCTGGAGGCTCCTGAAACTGATAAGCGAGCATAGTTTTCAAATGTTGGGTTGGGGCACCCTTATCTGAGGAATCCTATGCTTAAAATGCACTGCAGTATCAAAAACATAAACAGTCACAAATATTGGGAAATGTGTAGTTACAATAATCGTGAAAAACTATCAGTCCTTACATCATTAATGATTATGAATTTTTAAAAATATTATTTATTTATTTATTTTTGCCTGCGTTGGATCTTCGTTGCGGTGCACGGGCTTCTCATCGCAGTGGCTTCTCTTGTTGCTGAGCATGGGCTCTAGGCGCAAGGGCTTCAGTAGTTGTGGCTCGCGGGCTCAGTTGTGTCGAGCGCAGGCTCGGTAGTTGTGGCGCATGGCCTCAGTTGCTCCGTGCCATGTGGGATCTTCCCAGACCAGGGCTGGAACCCGTGTCCCCTGCATTAGCAGGTGGATGCTTAACCCCTACGCCACCAGGGAAGCCCGATTATGAATGTACATCGTCCATATGTGGAACAACAGTGATGTAGGTGATCAGTGGGGAGAAACCAAAGCGAGACTACAGTCTTGCTGTGAAACAAAGACACCCTCCTGGAGTCGAATCCTACAAATGTACCGAGTGCGGGGGCGGGGGGACTTCAGTGGAAACCCAAGTCTAGACCCCCGCCTTCAGTGTGAGGCTAGACGGGTCTCGTATCTAAGCATTGATGTGAGATCTGACGCTGTAGACAAAACCTGTCCATGTCAGGAATGTGGGATGGCCTTTCCTTTTCTCTCCTCTTCAGAAACATGTCCCCCTGGTAAATGCCACGAGAGGAGAGTGGCAGAACTCTATCGTCACTCATCTTTTCAGACATGGGAGTGGTCACAAGCGAGCAGAAAACCTATGAAGGGAAAGAACACGGCAAGGTTCTTATTTATTGCTCTGCCCTTAGATGACCCGTGACTACTCATAATGGAATAAAGTCTTGGGGATATAAGGAATGTGGGAAAGGCTTTCGTTGTCATTACACGACATAAAAGCACTCACCGTATAAGTGTGAGATGTGGGAGAATCTTTATTCATTCCTCACACCCAGCAGCACAATTATGGTTGAATAACGTCTGCTTACTGACTGCAGTGAGTCCGCGAGGAACCCATGTGTTAGCTCAGGAGGATGGCGGGAGAGACCTTATCAGGAGATCTCGCCTCGTGTTCGCCAGATTTGTGCAAGGAGTAAGGAGGCAGGATTTGTGGATTGGATGTACTCATGGGGTCGTGTATGGAAGGAATGTTAGTAATTCTTACCTACAGAGCTGGAAAAATGGAGTGGAGCTCACTTGTAATTGGGGAAAGTGGAAAAAGTTCCTCCAGATATTGATACAATAGGTTTGAGTGCTGAGCTGATCTTATTTCTGGTTTGGACAATACTTTTGTGTTTTTAGACATGACTATACAGTGGCCTTATGGGTGTTCTCCATCCCCATCAGAGCAATGGTGTGGTTTTATGCTCCACGGATTGTTTAACAGAACCCGCCGACCGTTCTGTGAGTGCCAGCAGTATGTGCCAGGTCAACTGCTGGGCTGTCAGGCAGCTGTCCTTTGTCAGCCCCTTCTCTTGTCCACAAGCAGATGAAGTCCAGCTTCAAAGACCCTACTGTATGGTACCCAGAACTTTATTACAGATTTTGTAATCTGGATGTTTTCCAGAGAATGTCTGTACTTGGAATAGGATTAGTCTCGCCTGCCTTTTTTTTTTTTGATGCAAAATGATCAGATGAATCCTCTGATGCGACAATGGCTGTGCAGTTGCATTTATATTTAAAATACATTCATGTGGCTGCACTGGGTCTTAGTTGCAGCACACAGGATCTTTAGTTGCGGCATGGGGGCTGTTAGTTGTCACATGCGGGATGTAGTTCCCTGACCAGGGATCGAACCCGGGCCCCCTGCGGGATGTAGTTCCCTGACCAGGGATCGAACCCGGGCCCCCTGCATTGGGAGCGTGGAGTCTTAACCACTGGACCACCAGGGAAGTCCCTGCAGTGGCATTTAAACCTCTAAAGAGAGCAGGGCAACTGTAACACAGAAATTTACTAGAAATAAAAATGTTTCTTCCCCGAAGACAGGGTCCTAGGTTACCAAACACAGTCAGTGGAAATATCCCCAAGTCTAGATGGTCTTTTGCAAAGATCTGCATGGCTCTGTAAAAAAAAAAATCGAGATGAAATTCACAAAACCTACAGCTAACCATTTAATAATATACAATTTGGCCCGTTCACTGTGCTGTGCAACCCCCATCTCTAATGTGAAAGCCTCTTCCTCACGCCAGCACACCCTGTGCCCTTCAGGCTGTGGCTCCCTGTGTCCCCTGTAGCCTTCCCGGCAAGCGCTCCTCTACTTCCTGCCTGTATGGATTTGCCCATTCTGGTGACTTCATATACAGGCAGTCACACGGGGACTTCCCTGGTGGTCCAGTGGTTAAGACTCTCCCTGCAGGGGGTGCAGGTTGGACCCCTGGTCGGGGAACCAAGATCCCACATGCCAGGCTGCATGGCCACCCCCCCCAAAAAAAAAACCAGTCACACAATATGTGATCATTTGGGTCTAGTGTCTACTCAGCATAATGTTTTTGTGCAGCATGTGTCAGTACCTCTTTCCTTTTTATGGCAGAGTGTGATTGCACTGTGTGTGTGTACACCACAGTTTGCCTATCCATTCGTATGTTGATAGATATTGGGGTTGTTTCCACCTTTTGGTTGTGGAAGAAAACCCCTGCTGCTCTGAGCATCCGTGTACAAGCTTTTTTTTTTTTTTTGCGGTACACGGGCCTCTCACTGTTGTGGCCTCTCCCGTTGCAGACCACAGGCTCTGGACGCGCAGGCTCAGCGGACATGGCTCACGGTGCCAGCCGCTCCGCAGCATGTGGGATATTCCTGGACTGGGGCACGAACCCATGTCCCCTTCATTGGCAGGCGGACTCTCAACCACTGCGCCACCAGGGAGGCATATTTTAATTGGGACCTGGAAGCCTCACAAATGAGGAAATAATAAAATGGCTTCATTGTAAGAAACAAACCAAAAATGATTAGAAACGGTGGTGGCTGAATTAGAGAAAGCCTCAACCTCCGTCTCCAGCTTCTTTATGTTCTCTTCTTTCTAAGTTGCCCTGCTCTGCCCTTCCTGCTCTCCCTCCTCCAACACCAAAAGAAAAATATATTGAATGCGAGGTAGAAAATGAAAGCAACACCAAGTGTAAGGAGAAGCCCATGAGCAGAGGGGAACCTGCTCTATCTACAGCCCTTGGACTAGGATAGAACTTAGGAACTTGACTAAGTATTTTCCAGCTCCCTTACAGAGACCCTTTAGCTTTTGCTAAGGAATTTGATCTTACAGTAAGAACTTAAGAGCCTGGATATTCAGAGTTGTACCAGCTCGTACGCTGTCTAGTCTCTGAAAGTAAAGCAAAAGAATGGCTCTAAGAATGGCTCTAAGACATAAATTGGAAAGCACCTATGGAGGATTTCCATAAGTGTGAGGCTACAGATTGCCAGAAATGTAGAGAAGTTGCCCACAAGTTATATCAGGCTATTCCAAAAATCTTCCCACGGAAAACAGACTGGGCATGGGACTTCCCTGGCAGTCCAGTGGTTAAGACTCCACGTTCCCAATGCAGGGGGCCCGGGTTCGACTCCTGGTCAGGGAACTAGATCCCACGTGCCGCAACTGAAAAATCCTGCATGCCACAACGAAGACCCAATGCAGCCAAATAAATAAATAAAACAAGTATTTTTTAGAAATAAAAGAGAGAAGAAAACAGATTGGGCAAAGGTCCATCAGTGTAAACAGAGGCCAGGAGAAACTATTTGATTATTTGAAAGATTTGAAAAAACATTCAAACAACACTCTGGCATGGATCCAGAGAGTTTTGTAAACCATCAGAATGATTCAGTATTACATTCTATTTTTCTCGAAGGATTAGATGAAAAATTGGTATGCCTGGTTAAGAGACATGAACCTGATTGGGCTACTATGCATACTAATGCCCTTGTCACTACTGCTGATAAGCTTTCTAAAACCTTATGGAAAGGAGAGAAGGAAAAAGCTGCCGAGATTATGACTGCGCAGCTACAGCAGTTTGGCCGCCCTCCAAAACTCACCTGCCCAAATTCCAGCCAGGCTTGAAAGGATCACACCTGCTTGTATTGCAAAAAACATGTACATTTTAAAAGGGAGTGCCACAAATTCAAGCGAGACTTGGAACAAGGTAAAATTAAAAAGGAAGAGGGGTGCTCTGAGGATTACGAGAGGGTATTTTCCCCTCCTCCTCACAAATACATTAGGGGAGACTGAAATAACTATCAGAGGGGAAACTTCTAAGGCCCTGTGGACACAGGGGCTCCATTCTCTGTCCTTAATCCGACCCTTATTCACTGCCCTCTCGCTCGGGGTAAACAATCGATTCTAATGATAGGGGTTTCAAACTTTCCTGTGTAGGTTTTAAAATCAGAACCAATAATTGTTCAGCTAGGAACTGTCACAGGAAGACATGTATTCCTTTTGGTGAAATGTGCTCCAATTAATCTGATTGGATGAGACCTTTTAGAGGCATATAATGCCCGTATTGCCTTTTCACCAATAGGTGAAATGATTTTAGATTTAGAAGCTGTAGATGCTGAGAACATAATTACTGAAAAGTGAATGGTTATGAAAATCAAAATTCAGACAAATCAAGAGGAAATTAATGATTTGCTGTTACAGGACAGCTGCATGTAAATCAATGGAGATAGAACACACCCTTACACCTTGCACAAAAATAACCTCACGATGGCTTAAAGAGTTAAACATAAGACATGACACCATGAAACTCCTGGAAGAGAGCATAGGCAAAACATTCTCTGACATAAACTGTACGAATGTTCCCTTAAGTCAGTCTCCCAAGGCAATAGAAACGAAAACAAAAATAAACAAATGGGACCTCATTAAACTTACAAGCTTTTGCACAGCAAAGGAAACCATAAACAAACAGACAAAAAAACTAAAAGACAACCTATGGAATAGGAGAAAATATCTGCAAATGATGTGACTGACTGACAAGGGCTTAATTTCCAAAATATATTGGGTGGGCCAAAAAGTTTGGGTTTTTCCATAATATCTTATTGGCCAACCCAATACGAACAGCTCATTACAACTCAACAACAAAAAAACAACCCAGTCGAAAAATGGGCAGAAGACCTTAAGAGACGTTTCTCCAAAGAAGACACAAATGGCCAATAGGCATGAGAAAAGATGCTCGACATCACTAGTTATTAGAAAAGTGCAAATCAAAACTACAATGAGGTAATCACCTCACACCAGTCAGAATGGCCATCATTAAAAAGTCTACAAATAACAAATGCTGGAGAGGGTGTGGAGAAAAGGGAACACTCTTACACTGTTGGTGGGAATGTAAGTTGGTGCAGCCAGTATGGAGAACAGTATGGAGATTTCCTCAGAAAATAAAAATAGAGTTACCATATGATCCAGCAATCCCAGTCCTGGGCATATATCCAGACAAACAAAATTATAATTCAAAAAGATACATGTACCCCAATGTTCATAGTAGCACTATTCACAACAGCCAAGACATGGAAACAACCTAAATGTCCACGGACAGAGAAATGGATAAAGAAGATGTGGTACATATATACAATGGAATATTAGCCATAAAAAAGAACGAAATAATGCCATTTGCAGCAACATGGATGCAACTAGCGATTATCATACTAAGTGGAGTAAGTCAGAGAGAGAAAGACAAATACCCTATCACTTAAGTGTGGAAATTAAATATGGCACAAATGAACGTATCTACAAAACAGAAACAGACTCACAGACATAGGGGAACAGACTTGTGGTTGCTAAGCGGTGCGGGGAGAAGGGAGAGGGATGGGAATTCAGGGTTGGTAGGCGCAAACTATTACATTTAGAATGGATAAACGACAAGTTTCTACTGTAGAGTGCAGGGAACCATATCCAATCTCCTGGGATAAACCATAATGGAAAAGAATATTTTAAAAAGACTACGCATAAAACTGAGTCACTTTGCTGTACAGCAGAGACTGGCACAACATTGTAAATCAACTATGCTTCAGTAAAAAAATGATTTGCTATTACAAGTGCCTAAGGAATTACGGTCATCTTCCTCAGATATTGGGAAAATTTAAATGGCTACTCCTATTAAAGTAACTATGGATAATTCCAAGCCTCTACCTAATATCTAACAATAGCCATGCAGACCGGAGGCATTAAAAGGAATGAGACCTATTATTCAGGAATTCCTTAAGAAAAGACTTATAATTCCTTGCACCAGTCCCTGCAGTACTCCCATTTTACCAGTAAGAAACCAGATGGAAAGGCCTGGAGGTCGGTTCAGGACCTGAGGGCTCTAAGTACTCTTGTGATTCCCCACCACCCTGTCGTCCCTAATCCTCCCACACTGCTCTCAGCCATCCCATCAGACACCTGTTATTTCCCAGTAGTTGACCTACGGAGTGCATTCTTGAGTATTCCAGTAGAAAAAGAAAGTCAATACCTCTTCACCTTTACATGGGAAGATCGCCAATCTACTTGGACAGTTATGCCACAAGGCTATACTGAAAGCCCTACTTATTATTCTCAAATACTTAAAGCCTATTTGGCTGATGTACACTTTCCTAATGACTCTGCTCTGATTCAGTACGTAGATAATTTACTTTGTGTTCTAGAACTGGACAGGATTGCCAAGAGACACTGTCCACTTGCTGCAACAATTAGTGTCAAAGAGGCATAAAGTGTCCAAAGACAAACTACAGTTCTGCTCACCAACTGTGCGATAATTAGGTCATTTAATAGCTAAGGAAGGATTGTTGATTGATTCTGAAAGGATTAAGGGAATCCTAGCTTTCTCACTCCCCCAGACAAAGAAACAGCGGAGAGGATTTCTAGGTCTAACTGGGTATTGCAGGAATTGGGTACCGACTTTCTCCCTCGTGGCCTAATAACCTCTATGCATTACTCAAGTTTCATCAGCCAGAGGGACTTCCCTGGCAGTCCGGTGCTTAAGACTCCACTGCAGGGGGCACGGGTTTGATCCCTAGTTGGGGAACTAAGATCCCACATGCTGCGGGGCGTGGCCAACACAATTAATTAATTTAAAAAATACTTAAAAAAAAAACCCAACCTGATCAGCCAGACCCAACTGAATGGATGAACAGAAGGAGAGAAAGCTATAAATGCCCTGGAATCTGCACTAGCCCAGGCTCCAGCTGTGGGCCATCCTAACTATAAACTACCATTTTCCCTCTTTGTGGCTGAAGACAGAGGACACGCCCTGGGTGTATTCACTCAGAGGCACTGTGACCACAGGGTGTTATAGTCGCCCTTTAGATTTGGTGGCAGAAGGGCTCCCACCCTGTATGGGAGCTATTTCGGCGACTGCCCTCTTTATGCAAAGCTACTGAAGAACTTGTCATGGGGTCTCCTCTGGCTATCTGTGTTTCTCACTCAGTTGAATCTCTCTTAAGTTCCCATCATACTCAGCACTATTCTGTGAGTCGCTTGGCCTCTTAGGAAGTATTGTTAACTCTCATCACCCAGTATTACTTTCGCTTGCTGGTGTAACGGTCTTAACCCTGCAACTTTGTTTCCAGCATCTCAAGATGACTGCATTATACTATCTTCTAACTCTGAGGACTGATGTGCAAGAAGTTCCCATTGATAATTCTGATTTAATTTGGTTTACAGGTGGATCCTGCTTAAAAGGACATGATTGAGCTGGGTTTGCAATAACTTCAACAGAAATAAGTGAAAGTTCTTATTTACCAGACACCAAATCGGCCCAACAAGCTGAACTGATTGCATGACTAGGGCTTGTCAGTTAGCCAAAGGTCAAATAAACAATGTCTATACTGATAGCTGCTATGCCTTTGGAGTGGCTCGTGATTTTAAAATGCTGTGGAAACAGGATTTCTCACCTCTTCTGGTCAGCCTGTAAAGAATGGACAGCTCATCTCAACACTATTAGACTCCACTCAATTTCCCAGACAGCTCGCAATCATGAAGATACCTGGGCATTCCAAATCTGACTCAACAGAGGCCAAAGGACGTGGACCGGCTGATGCTGCAGATAAACAAGCTGCCTGAAGTCTTGTCCCTGCCCAGTTTCAAGGATCTCCTCTGCTTGATCATAACTCTGACGAAACTTAAGAAATTTCTTTTGCAGGCTCAGGAACTGGCTTCAGAAAATGAAGAGCAGGGCTGGAAGAAAAAAAAGGGGGGCTATTTTGATCCCATCTCACAAATACGGAGTATCTGCGTGCGGTTGTTTAGGGGTGGCTGGTCATTACTGGGTGTTTTGTTTTTTTTTAATTTAGTTATTTTTCGTTGCCTTTACTCCAGCCAGAACATTCCCTGGCCCACGGGCACCCGAGAAAATGGTATTATAGGGAAAACAATGTATCTGGAAACCTTCTCCCACTAAAGCTCATAAGGTTTATGACCTATGTTCTGTCTGTCCTAAATATAATCCTGGTAAACCCCTTCATGGCTCGCAAGGCCACTTCCCCCTCCCTGAGGAACCCTTGTAGGTTTGGGCAACTGGACTTCATCCACGTGCCTTCCTCTGAAGGCTATAAATGCATCCTGGTTGTGGTCTGCATGCTTTCACACTGGGTGGAGGCATTTCCTTGCAGAAGGCCAGTAGCCTCAGCAGTAAGCAAATTACTATTGGAAAAAAAATAATTCCACTTTGGGGAATTCCTTCTGATTTGCATAGTGACCAGGGAACCCATTTTACTGGACAGATTATTAACTCCACTGGTCAGATTCGGCCGCTAATGCAACATTTTCACTGCACCTATCACCTCAATCCTCAGTGGTAGTAGAAAGGACCAAGAGCACTATTAAAACACAATTGGCTAAATTTTCAGAGGCTTTTCATCTTCCACGGCCAAAAGCTCTTCCCTTGGTGACTCCTCAACCTTAGTTCTACCCGCTTTGGTAAACATCAGTTGTCTCTCTTTGAAATAATTACTGGGCGGCGACCTATGCCTTTAGATGAAGGTACCTATGAACCAGCACTGCTTAAAGGTCACATTCTACATTACTGTTAGGGACTCATCAAAGTGCTTAAAGATAATGAAAAATTAGTAACTGATTCCTTCCACAGTGAGCTCCTGGGAGACGAAGACCTTATTAAGGGTCACGGGTTACAGCCTGGAGATGTCGTCTATTGGAAAAGACGTCAAAAAAAAGGACTCCTTACAACCACATTGGAAAGGACCATACCAGCTACTCTTAACAAATCCCTGTGGGGCAAAACTTAAAGGACTAATCTCTCTCTTTTTTTTTTTGCAGTACGCGGGCCTCTCACTGTTGCGGCCTCTCCCGTTGCGGAGCACAGGCTCCGGACGCGCAGGCTCAGCGGCCATGGCTCACGGGCCCAGCCGCTCTGCGGCATGTGGGATCCCCCCGGACCGGGACACGAACCCGTGTCCCCTGCATTGGCAGGCGGACTCTCAACCACTGCGCCACCAGGGAAGCCCAAGGACTAATCTCTTGGCGTCACATCTCTCACCTCAAAAGGGCCTCCCCTGCTGAATGGACTGCAACTCCTATTTCTGACACCCCACTTCCACTAAGAGAGGCTCCATCAAACCAGGATGAGAAGAACACGACAACAGTGGTAGACAGCTAACCCAAGAGTCCAGACCAGACCTGTAAGAAACTGCCTCTCTCCATCAAAATGTCTTCCTCTCTATCAAAATGGAAAGTTATGGGACTTCCCTGGCGGTCCAGTGGTTAAGACACCCCGCTTTCCCTGCAGGAGGCATGGGTTCCATCCCTGATCAGGGAACTAAGATCCCGCATGCCGCACGGTACAGCCAAAAAATAGAAAAAGAAATTGAAAGTTATTGTTCTATTTCTAGCTATGTTCTTAGGCCAATGTTTAGGGTGGAAAGAAAACTCTTTAGTAAAACTATCACAAAGTATAGGTACTGGGGGAGCTTAACTGATTGTTGGATTTGTCATCAGATTGCTCCGTCAGTACGAGGCCGATTAAACCCCTTGTAATTCCTGTCACTGACTTTTCAGATGTTCCTAATGTTATACCACTTACTCAGACACACCTCCCTCTGGCCTAACTTTTCAGGTTCAAATTCTCCAGAACACTAATATGTCCGTCCCTTGACTGACACTATCTTCGTTTCTTAGAGACGGCACACAACTCACCCCCGGCCCCCCTCACTCTGTCCCTTACTGTTTTTTGTCTGTGCCGCACGGCATGCGGGATCTTAGTTCCCCGACCAGGGATCAGACCTGAGCCCCCTGCAGTGGAAGCGCGGAGTCATAACCACTGGACCGCTGGGGAAGTCCCCGTGTCCTGTACTTAATTAACAGATGTCTTAAAGAGAAAAATACGAGTCACGTATGCCAGCAACTCCCCCACCTCCAATATCATACCGATAGCTTTTGGAAAGTCTGCAGAAGAAATGGCCCACGGTTTAAATACTGTGTTAAGGGAACTTCCAGTTAACGAAGCCATCAACAAAAGCGCTCTAGGCGGAGTCACTTGTGCTCCCCCAGGTTTTGTCTTCATATATGGTATTGGAACTGACCCACCTTCCCAAGGGTATTCACATACATGTCTGAAGAGCTGGCAAGTAGAAGGTTTATTTGATCGGGACGTTATGTTACCCCATTGTCTATCCAGAAAGAGACAGATGGGACCTCCTTTTTCTCCCCATTACAGAGTCAGGAGATCCATGCGAGGAGGATACCAAAGAAACCTGGTGGCAAAGTCTTTTTGGAATCTTGGTTCCTAGCGCAGGAGTATATGTAAACAGGGGTATGCTTAGAAACCTATCAGCCACCATTAGTCAAATGGTTGAAGAAACTGCAAAAAGCACTGCAGCACAGCAGAAATCCTTTGATTCCTTAGCCCAAGTTGTGTTAGATAACAGAATTGCCTTAGATCTCCTACTGCCCAAACAAGGAGGCGTTTTGTGCTATTGGTCACACGGGTTACACTTATGTTAACACCTCCAGAGAGGTTGAGACACACCCGGAAAAAATTTTCCAAAGAGCAAAATGGTTACAAGATGTAAGAAAGTGATCCTTTAAGTCAGTGGTCCCCAATCTTTTTGGCACCAGGAACCGGTTTCATGGAAGACAGTTTTTCCATGGACCGGGGCGGGGGCAGGGAGGTATGGTTCAGGCAGTGACGTGAGTGATGGGGAGCAGGAGATGAAGCTTCGCTCGCCTGCCCGCCGCTCACCTCCTGCTGTGCGGCCCGATTCCTAACAGGCCGAGGACGGGTAGTGGTCCGCGTGCCAAGGGTTGGGGACCCCTGCTTTAAGTGACCTTTTTAGTCAGCTACCCTCAGGACTAGGCAACGTTTTCCGCTTTGCTTTACAGACGATTGTTATTTTCATTATATGCACTACCATCCATTTCCCTTCCTGGCTATCAAATTACTCATAACATGTATCACTGCTTGTTCTAAGCAAAAGCACACATACAATGATTGTACAACAAACTGAGATGACTGATCAAATGTATAATCTATAAAACTTGCCTTCATCAATATATTTCTATGATTACTGCATTAAATTACTTTGGTAAAATATATAATGATGCTTAAACAAGTTGAAACTGATCATTTTTATAGTTCTGTATAAGGTAATGGACATACACAATGCACAAAAAGTACAATTGGCCTAAGTCCTATAGAACACCTTAGAATTGGCTACCAGTCCTTGCCAAGCATCCTACTAGTGCATTCCCCCTGCAAAAGAAAAAAAAAAGGACCGGGCTCTCAAGACCCAGCATGGAGGGACATGATGAATTGGAGGCAGGTAAGCAACCACCTCGGGACCAAATAGTTGATCATCTAATGCTTTCTATCAAAAGATTTATGATCAAAAGGGGGAAGATGATGAGGGAAATCATAAATATTCTGTGGCAGGACAATCAACTAAGAAAGAAAACAAAAAAACAAATGACATGCTCCCTTTGTGGCAAGCTTTTCCCAGTGTTCAATGTGCATATCTATATGATACATTAACCGGACCTCCTCAAAGCAGCAGGATGAAATCAATCTTTGAGAAAAAGATGACCCTTTTCTTTAGACGCCTGCATTTCAATATTGTAATTCTATGACTAATATATTTCTTTTTCATCTCATACAAGGGTACAGGGGGGTCGCACTGACCAAAGGCTTGTCTGTACATGCAATATTAAGGGGAAAAAAAACCCAACTTGTTGACTGAACTATGTACACAGTGCTAATCTGTCAATATGAGACATAATTTGTCTCAAACATGTATAAAACTGCATCTCTGACTCCTGATCAATGGAGCAGTTTTCAGACTTTCTGAGAATGTTTCCTGGGTTATAATCCTCAGTTTGACTTGAATAAAATTCTTTTCTTTTTTCTTAGCTTGACTGTTATTTGATTTTTCGTCAGCAGGCCTCACTGCTGAAATGGAAATTACACCTTCAGGAAAGGGCTATACCTGATGTCAAGGGCCTTTCAGAACACAGGAGGGTGTGGCTTCCCCCATGCTCAGCCCCTTGCCCTCTGACATGAAGATACAGTTAGTGTCGGCCTAACAGCTGTGAAGCCCCTTGGGACCAACTGTCTGACATGGGAAGGGAGCTGGTGTTCTCCACTGTACACAAGGCCGCCTGCTGGAAAGCTGTGCTGTGCTTTCCTGCTAGTGGCATATCCCCCGTCTAGGAGGGCTTGCCTGGCAGAGTTGATGGTGGTGTGCCTGGCTCTACCACTGGCCCTCAGGCTCCCAAGGACACAGATTTTCACTGACTCCCGAGCAGTAGCCAGTGGGCTCACAGTCTGGTCTGGACAATGGCCTCCTTGGGGCACCTCCACTTGGAAAGAGATGGCAACACACACGCCGATTATGGATACTTGTGGCTCTGCCTACACATGCCAACACCACAAGGAGATACTCACCTGTTCCAGAGCCCAATGTAAGCCACCTCTCACAGTATGACACAGGTCCAGACACAGCTATTCCTCCAGAGATGCATACCTGCTAACACTGGGTCCACAGGGAAGTGGCAGTGCTCACTGGTGTGGTATACAGGCCCCTTGCCTTGGCTCCAGCCTAAGTGGTGGTAGATAGTTGCCCCCTCTGCTCTCAAACAAAACTCTGGAAGCCTCCCAGGTAGGCACATGCATACACCCCGGGCTGACAGACCCTACTTCCGGTGAGAAATTGATTTTATCAGGCCACTGCCGCCCTCTGCTAGAGGTAGTGGGTATTCAACCACTGTCATTGATTCCTCCCCTGGACTTCTGCCACTCCCTCCAGAAATGCTGTAATCTCCTTCTTGGCCAGGTAGGTGCCCATCCCTTTCGGCCCACCAGACATCATGGATTCAGATCAAGGTACCCATTTCACCTCCCAGTCTGTTCGGTCATGGGTTCTGGCACATGGACTCTTGTAAAATTTCCAACTAACTTAGCAGCCCCAAGTGGCTAAACTTAAAGAGAGATACCATGGTCTACTCAAAGGCAGGCCCCCCCAAGCTTTTAAACAAAGGTGGTCCCCAAAATGGACAAAAAAACATTACCACAAGCTCTAACACTGCCTGACCCCCGGCCCTCAGATCTCCACACCCCACCATACACGCACCAGCTGCCAGTCTTCTCCACGGACGACTCTCTGTGAGCACGTAAAGGGAACCCTCAGCCCCCTGACGTCGGGCGTCGTTCACATCTGCTCAGCAGACGAATGCTCCCCTAGCCCACCATCTCACCATCTTCCACGCACCTAATCAGGTCAATCAAGGGCTGGTTGTGCAACGTGATATAGAGAGAAAGCCCCCAAGGGGACAAGCCTCTACCCAACTGCTTAGAGATCATGATTATACAGATTTTATTGGCCCACGTGATGGCCCAGGACTAGCCGCAAATCTTAAGGCCACTGGCTTCGCCTCACTTTTTGAACAGCTGGTTTATTAAACCATATTCATCAAAAGTTTTGCAGGAGATTGAAGTTATAGCTCCAGGACCCACTAGTGCAACTCACATGGATCTCAGAGAAAAGACAAAGAGGCTCCCCACCTAGTGGATGCTGGTGTTGTTAGGAAATGAAATCCACAGGGGAAACCCGGAATCCAGTGTCACTATCAGCAGAAGTGGGCCAGGTCCCTCCCCGACTTTAGACCAAGAGACAAACAGCCTCTTGCCCCAAAGCAGCTAAACACAGTATCCACACTTCTCAACTCAAAGGAGGCCCCAGCAAGCCAGGTGCACATCTGAGTCTCCTTGGTTGTGGCTCTTAATGTGTACAGCCTGGATAGCAGGGTTGCTCGTGGACCCCTGGAGCCTAGTGCTGCCCCAGGAGCTGTGCAGGAACACATCAGCCAAGTGCATGACTGCGTCATGGGACGGCTGAGTGCCAGTGCAGGCAGGCCCTGTGAGAAGAGCTTCAGCTGGCACACGACTGGGTGTGGATTCTAACCAGAGCTCACCTCTCTCCACATTACATGGTGCCAGTAGAAACGATGCTGAAACAAGTAGCTCCCTCCTTTTACAAAACCTCAAGTTATATACCCCAGGCAAAACGGCCTTCCCAGTGTTAACCGAATCAGACCCAGATGGCTGGCAGTTTGGGGCTGTCATGATCCTACCGTGGTTTCATAGGGTGAACTCTGGATTCTGAAGCTGTAGGCCACAATGTGTGCCTACAATTAGCCCACCAGTGTGTCCGGAATCTGTGTGCATCATGGATGGGATCCCCACAAGGCTCAGTCTTGGACACGGCATGCCCTTCCCAAGATGCACCCCTACTGCTCTGATGGAGCTTACTGATCTGCTCAACCACCAGCAGAGCCTGTGCTTGTAGTTGTGCCCTGCCCAGGCCTCCAGCAGATCTGCTCGGAACTTAACACCTCTTAGCCACTCTGCCCTTCACGGGTCTCCACCTGGGAAGGCCACCCCAAGCACACCAATGTCTCGGTGGGTGACGTCTCAACCCAAGAGAATTACGAGGGAAATCGTGCTCCCCGAGCTTGTGGGACAATGGGACCTTCCCCTCCCAGACTGCCTTCACATCAGCAGGGAAGAGACTGGTGATGGTCAGCCTGAAGGTCAAGCTGCACCAGTGCCTCCAGGTGATGGACGCTGAGGGCCCTCTAGAAGACTGTTCTTGTGAAATCGCTAATTCCTTGCCGCACTCACAATACTTACTAGGCACTACTGTATAGAAAATAGGTAACTGATAAGAACCTGCTGTACAGCACAGGGAACTCCACTTTGCTGTACAGTAGAAACTAACACAACATTGTAAAACAACTCTACCCCAGTAAGAAAAAAAAGCAAAAAACAAACAGTAGGTCCCCTGCCAACTGCATGGCACCAGTAACGTCATTTGGCCTTCATGACAAGTCAAGCCGTGTACTCTAACCCCCATCAGCCACGGGGGGCACCTCCTCCCAACGGTCCTACCTTGACCTACCTAGAGCCTCTGATCAGGGGCCTCTTGCCGCCGTGTGTGCTGGCTGATGCGCTGATGACAGCGTTTGCTCCCCACCCGATGCGCCCACAACAGATCCGACTCCCACGTTATTCCCACCACCACCTTCCGTACTCAAAGCTGCTGCCCTCCTTTGTACCCACAGCGAAGGCACTAGCTGCTCCCCGACATACGCCAGAATCCCCTCCAACACCACGACCAAGTAGGCCACACCTGCCAGGACAAATGTATTTGTGCAATCCTCTGACAGCAGCCTCAGCCTTACAAGCAAAACAACGCTGTCTCTGTCTCTACGCGGGGCCAGACCTACATCCCCAGGTCACTAACCTGCAGTGCCTCACAGTGATCAGCTGTGTGCTAATTCCCTCCAAAATACCTTGAGCCTCACTCAGGCTAAACAAAACCCGTAATCAGGACCCCATACGGGGCACCCTGAGGGTAAGCATCAGGATAACCAGAATAACTAACCACCCACACCTCGTGTTGGTACTTTCTTTTTTTTTTTTTGCAGTACGCGGGCCTCTCACTGTTGTGGCCTCTCCCGTTGCAGAGCACAGGCTCCGGACGCGCAGGCTCAGTGACCATGGCTCACGGGCCCAGCCGCTCCACAGCATGTGGGATCTTCCCAGACCGGGGCACCAACCCACCCCTGCATTGGCAGGCGGGCTCTCAACCACTGCGCCACCAGGGAAGCCCGTGGTGGTACTTTCTAAAGGCTACTAACTGTATGCAAGCACAAAGACTGCCCCTCACCCTGTACACTCACTGCCCCCAAATGACAGCTAACACCTCATTCAGATTCTGCTTTGGACCTGCCCCGAGCAGTCAGGAGCAAGCCCGCTGGACCCTGCCCAGTCTGCAGCATATCCACAGAGATAACCCCTATGGTTACAATACTGTTACTTTTAAGATCCCGGCACCCTTCACTCTTCTGACACTTTTCCACTAGAGCTGTCCTGCTCACATACAGAAAGGGCCATTCCTGTCCCTGTACTGTTGGGACTGGCCATCACCAGTGGCCTGGGGGGCATAGGAATAACATCAAATATTAAAAGCCACCCAGCAGGGAATTCCCTGGTGGTGCAGTGGTTAAAAATCCACCTGCCCATGCAGGGGACAGGGGTTCGAGCCCTGGTCCGAGAAGATCCCACATGCCGTGGAGCAACTAAGGCCGTGTGCCACAACGACTGAGCCTGCGTGCCAAACTACTGAAGCCCACGCGTCTAGAGCCCGTGCTCCTCAACGAGAAGCCACAGCAATGAGAAGCCCGCGCACCACAACAAAGGGTAGGCCCGTCTCGCTGCAACTACAAAGAGCCCGCACGCAGCAACGAAGCCCCAACGCAGCCAAAATAAATTAATTAAAAGAAAAAAAGCCACCCAGCAATGACCAACCACCCTAAACAACCACATGCAGACGCTCCACCGTGCTCAGAGTCTGATGCAGCAACAGCATGACTCACTAGCACAAACAGTGATGATTAACCAAGTGAGTCTCTTCCTTGCAGGGCACCTCTTGCTGTAGGAACCCTAACAACTCAAGGCAGCATAGGCCAACCTCCAGAAGACGTCTTAAGACATACAGGTCATGCAGAATGGAACTAAAGTATTTCAACTCTACACTCCTGAGGTCCCTGATTTGTTCCCGTGGGTCTTGCCATCCACTGGAGGAGCAGTGGCTGAGAAAAGGGTTTCAAACTCTATGGAGTCTTCATCACAGGCTTCATCATTGTTGCCCTGGTTAAATGTGTGCTACAGTGGCCTCAGTATCTATGTCCTTGGACATATCTGCTACTCAGAGGATTGCTATTCCTGATGCCGAGGCATCACAGGATGGATCATCGAGGGTTTAGCTAAGCCGCTCCATGGTACCACTGCTTTGGCATCCATTCTGTTGGGCCAAGCAGCCTTCAGGGTGCTTGAATTGACACTAGCCCCTTGCATGAGTGCATGCACTTGACGGCAGCCCCCAGAGTCATGAACAAACATAAGTTCCTCATAGGACTTCACCAGCAGCTCTTGTGATCAACAGTCTCCCCTGCTTCCCCTTGTGCACCCCTTACATAAGACCCCCTGTGGAGCTTACCACAGAGAGTGTCAGAGTGGATCAAGGAAACAAGACCCAACCATAGGTTGTCTACAAGAAACTCACTTTAAATATAAAGATGCGAATAACAGAAAATGGATGGAGAAAGACATACCATGCTAACACCAATCAAAACTAGAGGGACTTCCCTGGTGGTCCAGTGGTTAAGACTCCACGCTCCCAGTGCAGGGGGCCTGGGTTCGATCCCTGGTCAGAGAACTAGATCCCACATGGAACAACTGAAAGCCCACATGCCGCAACTAAAGATCCCATGTGCTGCAACTAAGACCCAGTGCAGCCAAATAAACGTTTAAAAAAAATAAATGCAGGGCTTCCCTGGTGGCACAGTGGTTGAGAGTCCGCCTGCCGATGCAGGGGACACGGGTTCATGCCCCAGTCCGAGAAGATCCCACATGCCACGGAGCGGCTGGGCCTGTGAGCCATGGCCGCTGAGCCTGCGCGTCTGGAGCCTGTGCTCCGCAACGGGAGAGGCTGCAACAGTGAGAGGCCCGCGTACCGCAAGAAAAATAAATAAACTGTACAGCCATTGTCGCATCAGAGGATTCATCTGATCATTTTGCATCAAAAAAAAAAAAAAAGGCAGGCGAGACTAATCCTATTCCAAGTACAGACATTCTCTGGAAAACATCCAGATTACAAAGTCTGTAATAAAGTTCTGGGTACCATACAGTAGGGTCTTGAAGCTGGACTTCATCTGCTTGTGGACAAGAGAAGGGGCTGACAAAAGACAGCTGCCTGACAGCCCAACAGTTGATCTGGCACATACTGCTGGCACTCACGGAACGGTGGGCAGGTTCTGTTAAACAATCCGTGGAGCATAAAACCACACCATCGCTCTGATGGGGATGGAGAACACCATATGGCCACTGTATAGTCATGTCTAAAAACACAAAAATAGTGTCCAAACCTATTGTAGTCTTGCTTTGGTTTCTCCCCACTGATCATCTACATCACTGTTGTTCCACATATGGATGAAGTACATTAACAATTCATAATTGGGCTTCCCTGGTGGCGCAGGGGTTAAGCATCCGCCTGCCAATGCAGGGGACACGGGTTCCAGCCCTGGTCTGGGAAGATCCCACATGCTGCGGAGCAACTGAGCCCATGTGCCACAACTACTGAGCCTGTGCTCTAGAGCCCGCATGCCATAACTACCGAGCCCTGCGCCACAACTACTGAGCCCGTGAGCCACAACTAGTGAAGCACGCGCGCCTAGAGCCCGTGCTCCGCAACACGAGAAGCCACTGCAATGAGAAGCCTGCGCACCGCAACAAAGATCCAACACAGCCAAAAATAAATAAATATTTTTAAAAATTCATAATCATTAACGATGTAAGGACTGATAGTTTTTCACGATTATTATAACTACACATTACCCAATATTTGTGACTGTTTATGTGTCTGATGCTGCAGTGTGTTTTAAGCATAGTATTCCTCAGATAAGGGTGCCCCAACCCAACATTTGAAAACTGTGCTCGCTTATCAGTTTAAAGAGCCTCAAGATGGGGCTTCCCTGGTGACGCAGTGGTTGAGAGTCTGCCTGCCGATGCAGGGGACACGGGTTCGTGACCCGGTCCGGTAAGATCCCACATGCCGCGGAGCGGCTGGGCCCGTGAGCCATGGCCGCTGAGCCTGCGCGTCCGGAGCCTGTGCTCCGCAACAGGAGAGGCCGCAACAGTGAGAGGTCCGTGTACCGCCAAAAAAAAAAAAAAAAAAAAAAAAAAAAGAGCCTCAAGATGGAAATAAAAAGTCAGCTTAGGGACTTCCCTAGTGGTCCAGTGGTTAAGGCTCCACGCTCCCAATGCAGGGGGGGCCTGGGTTCGATCGCTCGTTGGGGAACTAGATAACCACATGCTGCAAGGAAGATCTCGCACATGGCAATAAAGATCCCACATGCCGCAACTAAGACCCGGTGCAGCCAAATAAATATTTTTTTTAAAAGTCAGCTTAAAACATCTTAAAAGATGTTTAAGAAGATCTTTGTTTTCAAAGTAAAGCTGTTCATTAGTCTCAAGACTCCATGAGGCCTGTGACCACGTCTGTGTGTTTGCTAACGTGTGCCCGTTTCTCAGCCCAAATCTTGGAACAAGGTCAACAGAGTAAGATAGGTTGTTCTCTAAAAGGACAAGTGAAGGAATGATGCCACCCCTACCTGCTGAGGCCAAGTTCCTGAAGATTCGAAGCATCACATCTATGTAGAGTTCCTCTGAACAGGACTTAGCAAAGTCCACTCTGCCCAGGTGAAGTCTGCAGCCACATCGTCAAAGACCACTGAGTCCTGAAACAGAACACATATTTTAGAGCAACAAACCCACGTCCTCCAGTGCGAGCAGGAAGGCTGGTGCAGCTCACAGCCCAGGGGAACTGGACTCAGTCATACTATGTTCACCCAAGGCTCTGTCGTCCCCCAGCTTCAAACCTAGCCTTAGGAGTTGGACCTTTCCACTCTATCCAGAGTCCTCTTGTTCACTGATCTCATCACATCCCATAGATCTAACAGCACCTGTGACATCTTTTTTTTTTTTCTTTTTTTGCCAAACCATGGCTGCATGCAAGATCCTAGTTCCCCGACCACAGATTGAACCCACGCCCCCTAAAGTGGAAGCATGGAGTCTTAAGCACTGGACTGCCAGGGAATTCCCCAAGCACCTCTGACATCTTGAACTTATTTCCCCAGCAGTTAGACTGTGACCATTCCTGGTTTATTTCGTCCCTGTGTGTACTATGAAGAAATGACAGAAATGCTCTAGAAATGAACCATGTCTGCATCAAGATCACCCATTTCAAATGACAACAACTCTTTTATCTCCCATTTCCTTGCCCAACACAGCTATCAGCACATGAGACAAGTATCAGATCTACAGAGGTGGTTAACAATGGGAAAACACTGAAGGGCTGGGGAGGTGGTATTCTTTTTAATGCACCTTCCAAACTGTCAGAAACCCAGAGGGAAATCAGAACGGCCACCAGCAGTCTTCACTGGCCATCTTTCTGGAAGAACACTAGGCCATTAAGAGAACACAGGCCTACCGTGCACCGCAACGAAGAGTAGCCCCACTCGCCATGACTAGACAAACCCTGTGCACAGCAACAAAGACTCAATGCAGCCAAAAATAAATAAAATAAAAAATAATAAATTAAAAAATAAAAAAGAACACAGGCCTATTTTTCCAATCGGAATATTATTTTGGAGAATTTTCAGTTTGGACTTAAGTGTGAAGTTTTGTGCAAATTAACTGTGAGGGAGAAGTGCAAAGCTCTTGACATGGAACCCAAGGCCCAAAAGAGGTAAACAACAGGCTTCTATGAATTCAGGTCCATCGAATATTGACAGGAATATGAAAATACCAAACACCCATCAAGGTAAACTTCGTAATGTGTGTCATCTGATCAAACGTAAAGCATTCAAAAAAGCTGAAATGTAGGGAATTCCCTGGCGGTCCAGTGGTTGAGACTCCGTGCTTCTACTGCAGGGGGCATGGTTTCCATCCCTGATCGGGGAACTAAGATCTCACGTGCCCCGAGGTGTGGCCAAAAAATAAATAAAATTCTTTAAAAGGGTGAAATGCAAGACTCATGATGATGAGAGAAATCAATCTATTGAAACACCCCAGCACTGACACCATGTTAACATTAGAGAAGGAACTTTCATAATTGTCTTCTAGATCAGTGATCCCCAACCTTTTTGGCACCAGGGACTGGTTTTGTGGAGGACAGTTTTTCCACGGAGGGTGGGAGGGGGGAGGGTTCAGGCGGCAGTGTGAGCAATGGGGACGGGAGAGGACGCTTCGCTTGCTTGCCCACCACTCACCTCCTGCTGTGCGGCCTGGTTCCTAACAGGCCCGGGGGTTGGGGACCCCTGTTCTATATGACAAAAATCTTAAATAGAGAAATGGAGATATTATTTTAAAAGACCCAAATCAAACTTCAGGACACAGAAACTACAACATCTTACATGAAAAATATACTGAATGGAGGGACTTCCATCGTGGCACAGTGGTTAAGAATCCACCTGCCAATGCAGGGGACCGGGTTCGAGCCCTGGTCCGGGAAGATCCCACATGCCACGGAGCAACTAAGCCCGTACGCAACAACTACTGAGCCTGCACTCTAGAGCCCGCGAGCCACTATTACTGAGCCTGCGTGCCACAACTACTGAAGCCCACGTGCCACAACTACTGAGCCTGCATGCCTAGAGCCTGTGCTCTGCAACAAGAGAAGCCACTGCAATGAGAAGCCTGTGCACTGCAACGAAGGGTAGCCCCTGCTCGCCACAACTAGAGAAAGCCCGCGTGCAGCAACAAGAACCAAAGCAGCCAAAAATAACTGAATAAAATAAATTAGAACTATATATACACACATACAGACACACACACACACACACACACACACTGCATGGCATTAAAAGCAGATACAATATTGCAGAAAAAAGAGATGTGAACATCAGGATGGGTCTTTACTGCAAAGATGTGAACTCTGCAATAAAGTATCAAAAAATGTAGAGCATGTGTGAGCTGTGAAAGGACCCCTACCAAGTAAACATGTAGTTGGATTCCCAAATGAGAGAAGGAAGCTAGAAGAAAATCTTCTAGCTATAATAATCAAAATTATTGCTGAGAATTTTTCAAAATGAATGAAAAATATAAAGCCCAGATCTAAGAAGGTTGACAATCACCAAGCACAGGAAACAAAGAAATCTACACCAAGCCTTGTCATAATTGTATTTCTCAAAACCAGAGATGAGGGAATTCCCCAGCTGTACAGTGGTTAGGACTCCATGCTTTCACTGCCCAGGGCCTGGGTTCCATCCCTGGTCAGGGAACTAAGATCCCACAAGCCATGCAGTGAGGCAAAACAAAACAAAAACCAGAGATGAAGAGAATATCTTCAAAGCACCCAGAGAAAAACAACACATAATACACAGATAAACAAACATAAGGTTGACACATGAGTTCTCACTGGAAATAATGCCAGTGCAAATACATTGCAGTAACATATTGAAAATGCTCAGAGCAAAATTTTATGTCACAGAAAATGTCTATACTAAGAGGAAACACCTTTCTACACTATGGAAACTGAGTCAGACACACAAATGCTGAAAGAATCCATCCCCAGCAAACTGGCACTACCAGAAAAGGGAAAGGAAGTCTTTCAGGCAGAAGAGACAGGACATCAGCTAGAATGGGAGATCTGTACAAAAGCTTGGAGGTTCTGGATGTGTGGCTACATGGACATAGATGTAAGATGGGGGACTTCCCTGGTGGTACAGTAGTTAAGAATCTTCCTTCCAATGCAGGGGACACAGGTTTGATCCCTGGTCAGGGAACTAGGATCCCGGATGCCGCAGGGCAACTAAGCCTGTGCACCACAACTACTGAGCCTGAGCTCTAGAGCCCACGAGCCACAACTACTGAGCCTGCGAGCCACAACTACTGAAGCCTGTGCGCCTAGAGTCCATGCTCTGCAACAAGAGAAGCCACCAGAGTGAGAAGCCTGCGCACCGCAAGAAAGAGTAGACCCTGCTCGCCACAACTAAAGAAAGCCCACGCACAGCAATGAAGACCCAACGCAGCCAAAAAAAAATTAGATGGTTTTTCTTTTTTTTTGTCATTTCAGTCTGAGAAATACTTGTTTATTTCAACAAAACGCTGATATACTGGAGGGCTAGTGTATCTCTAGAAGTAAAACACATGACGACAGTTGCAGGAAGACCAAGAGAGTGGATATGACGTCTTTTCTGTAGCGTTAGTTTTTTTCACTTCCTTTCCCGGTGGCTTACTTCCTTTTAAAGTTAGAACCAGTGATATCCTTTTTCCTCGTTTTCTCTACTGCTGTTCATTTGCTGTGAAGCCAGGTTAAGTGGCCCCTCATCTTGGTGAATGTCAACATGGGTGAAGGTCATCCTTTGACCCCAGGCTTCTGGCCCCAGTGTCAAGGCCAACAGGTAGGAGCACCACATCTCTGCCATGAAGGTCAAGCTCAATTTGGGTGTCGACTCTCCAGGTGGCACTGCCACAGTGTGAAATCCTTGAGGGACCTGTAGATGCATAATCTACAATGCACCGATTTCTCTCCAATGTGAAGAAAATTTCTGATGTATTTGCAGTTAAGGATAAAAACAGTTGGGACTTCCCTGGCCGTCCAGTGGTTAAGACTCCGCGCTTCCACTGCAGAGGGCCCGGGTTTGATCCCTGATTGGGGAAGTAAGATCCCACAAGCTGCACAGCAAAGCCAAAAAAGAAAAAAAAAGAGAGAAAAACGAGACTGCAGTTGAACTGCTGAACACACACACACACACTCTAAACACAACAGAGGCCCCAAGAGCAAATAGATGAGTTAATCAGATGACTCACAGGTTCAGATACCAGCCTGTGTGAAACAGACTGGGCTAAGACAGGAAACATTTTCAATAATAATATCAATAGTGTATAACTGGGAATACCCATGATTAAAAGTTCGAAAGAAGCAAAATTACACCAAACACCCTTTGGTGATAAATATGAGAGGGCAGGGATTCCCTGGTGGTGCAGTGGTTAAGAATCCCCCTGCCGGGCTTCCCTGGTGGCGCAGTGGTTGAGAGTCCGCCTGCCGATGCAGGGGACGCGGGTTCGTGCCCCGATCCGGGAGGATCCCACATGCTGCGGAGCGTCTGGGTCCGTGAGCCATGGCCGCTGAGGCTGCGTGTCCGGAGCCCGTGCTCCGCAACGGGAGAGGCCACAACAGTGAGGGGCCCGCGTAAAAGCAAAAAAAAAAAGAATCCCCCTGCCAATGCAGGCGCCATGGGTTCACGCCTTAGTCCTGGAAGATCCCACATGCTGTGGAGCAGTTAAGCCCGTGCACCACAACTACTGAGCCTGTGCTCTAGAGCCCACATGCCACAACTACTGAAGCCCACATGCCTAGAGCCCGTGCTCCGCTACAAGACAAGCCACTGCAATAAGAAGCCCGTGCACTGCAACAAAGAGCAGCCCCCGCTCGGCACAACTAGAGAAAGCCCGCACACAGCAACGAAGACCCAACGCAGCCCCCCCAAAAATGAAAAAAAACCCCACAAAACTTGAGTAGTGGTATTTCACACAGAGCAGATTTCAGAGGAAGGAAAATTCTCAGAGATAAAGAGAGGCATGACATGATGATAAAGGCATCGATTCTGCAAGAAGACATAATAACCCTTAGTGCGTGTGCGCCTAGCAACAGAGTCCACATGCTAGAGACAAAAACTGATATGACTGCATCGAAAAATGGATGAATCCACTATTAAAGTTAGAGACTTCAATATATCTCTATCAGAAATGACAGATCCTGGAAGCAAGAAGTGAGTAAGAACATAAATGAACTCAACAGTACCATCCGTAACTGGATATAATTCACAACTACGGACGACGTCATCCAAAGACAGCAGCACACAGATTCCTCTCAAGTGCACGTGGGACTATCACCAATAAACACCATATCTTGGGCCATAAAACAAACCTTAATGAATTTAAAAGAATAGAAATTACAATAGATGCTCTTAGGCCACAGTGGAATTAAACTGGAAATAACATAAAGGTAGCTGGAAAGTCCCCGAAGTACTTGTAAACAACAAACTTCCAAATAACAAATGGATCAAAGAAGAAATCTCCAGAGAAATAAAAAATATTTTGAACTTAATGAAAACGAAAATAACACTTATCAAAATTTGAGGGATGCAGGGCTTCCCTGGTGGCACAGTGGTTAGGAACCCCCTGACCAGTGGTTAAGAATCTGCCTGGCAATGCAGGGGACACGGGTTCAAGCCCTGGTACAGGAAGATCCCACGAGCCATGGAGCAACTAAGCCCATGTGCCACAACTAATGAGCCTGCGAGCTACAACTACTGAAGCCCGCGTGCCTAGAGCCCTTGCTCTGCAGCAAGAGAAGCCACCACAATGAGAAGCCTGTGCACCACAACGTAGAGTAGCCCCTGCTTGCCACAACTAGAGAAAAGCCCGCACGAAGCAATGAAGACCCAATGCAGCCAAAAATAAAATAAATAAATTTTTTTAAAATGCGAGGGATGCAGTGAAAGCAATGCTTAGAAAGAGAAAGCGCTGAAAGGATATATTAAAAAAGAAGCAAGATCAAAAATCAATAATCTAAACCTCTACCTTAAGAAACTAGAAAAAGGGCAAATTAAATCTAAAGTAATCAGAAGAAAAAAATAATAAAATTTGGAGCACAAATCAATAAAATTTAAAAAAGGAAATTGGTAGAGAACATCAACTAAACCAAAAGCTGGCTCTCTGAAAAGATTAATAAAATCATATGCTAACTAGGAAAAAAATAGAGAAGACAGAAATTATTCTTATCAGCAAAGAACTAGGGGATATCATTACACATCTTATGGATGTTGAAAGGGTAATAATGGAATACTATGAATAACTATACCCACAAGGTTAATAACCTTGATGGAACGGCCCTATTCCTTGAAAGACACAGCCTGCAAGAACTCACACAAGAAGAAACAGATAATCTGAATAGTCCTATATCTTTGAAAGAAACTGAATGAACAATCAGTAACCTTCCCGCAACCTTGCTACACTGTTGGTGGCAATGTAAATTGGTGCAGCCACTATGGAAAACAGTATGGAGGGTCCGTAAAAAACTAAAAACAGAATTACTATATGATCCAGCAATCCCACTACTGGGCATATATCTGGACAAAACTGTAACTCAAAAAGATACATACATCCCAATGTTCACAGCAGCACTATTCACAATAGCCAAGAATGGAAACAACCTAAATTTCCATCGACAGATGAGTGGATCAAGAACATGTGGTACACATACAATGGAATATTACTTAGCCATAAAAGGCATGAAATAATGCCATTTGAAGCAACATGGATGGACCTAGAGATAGTCCTACTAAGTGAAGTAAACCAGACAAAGAAAATATCATATATTGCTTATATGTAGAATCTAAAACAATAAATAAGAAAATAAAATATTGAAATGAACTTATTTCCAAAATAGAGACTCACACACATAGGAAACAAACTTATGGTTACCAAAGGGGAAAGGGGCGTGGACGGAGGGCTATATTAGGAAGTTGGGATTAACACATACCCACTACTATATATAAAGTAGATAACCCACAAGGACCTACTGTATAGCACAGAGAACTATACTCAATATTCTGTAATAACCTGTAAGAGTAAAGAATCTGAAAAAGATATGTATGTGTGTGTGTGTATAAAACTGAATCGCTGTGCTGTACACCTGAAACTAACACACTATTGTAAATCAACTATACTTCAATAAAAAAGTAAAGTAAAAAATAATATAATTACTAACCTTCCAAAACAGAAAACACCAGATCCAGATGGGTTCACTGGTGAATTCTACCAAACATTTAAGGAAGAAATTAATTCTCTACAATTAGTTTCAGAGGACAGAAGCAGAGGGAATGTGCACTAACTCATTCTATGAGGTAAGCATTTCCCTAAAAACAAAACCAGACAGGGACATTACAAGGAAACTATAGACCAGTCTCTCTCATAAACAGTGATGTAAAAATCCCAAACAAAATATTAACAAACTGGGGACTTCCCTGGTAGTCCAGTGGGTAAGACTCCATGGGGGGCCCAGGTTTGATCCCTGGTCGGGGAACTAGATCCCACATGCCGCAACTAAGAGTTTGCACGCCTCAACTAAGAAGCCCGCATGCCTCAAGGAAGCTCCCTCAAGCCAGAACCAGGACCCAGTGCAGTCAAAATAAATAAATAAATATTTAAAAAAATATATTAACCAACTGAATCCAGTAATACAGAAGAATTATACACCATAACCAAGTGGTTTTTATCCCAGGTATGCAAGGCTGGCTCAACATTCAAGAATCATTTCAGGGGACTTCCTTGGTGGTCCAGTGGTTAAGAATCCACTGTCCAATGCAGGGGACGTGGGTTTGATCCCTGGTGAGGGAACTAAGATCCCACATGCCACAGGGCAACTAAGCCCACGTGCCACAACTAATGAGCCTGCACGCCTCAACTAGAGAGCCAGCATGCTGCAAACTACAGAGCCCATGCACTCTGGAGCCTGTGCATCACAACTAGAGGGCCCATGGGCCGCAACTAGAGACAAGCCCATGTGCTGCAACGAAAGATCCCACATGCCACAACGAAGTTCCCATGTACTGCAACTAAGACCCAACACAGCCAAAAATAATAAAAATAAATAAAATAATTCTAAAAAATCACTACAACGGTCTAAAGAAGAAAAATCACAGCATATCAGAAGATTTTTCTAAATCTATTTGAAAAGGCAAGACTATGGAGATGGCAGTAAAAGGACCAGTGGTTGTCGGGGATCGGGGTTGGGGGAGGGGTGACTAGGAGGCGTACAGGGCATTTTTTAGGGCAGTAAACATGTTTCCAAGACACCATAAAGGTGGACGCATCTTCGTCTAAACCCACAGAACATACATGCAAAGTCAACTGTGGACTGAAGGTGATGACAACTTGTCAGTGTAGGTTCATCCACTGGAACAAACACACCACCATCTCACATGTCCAGGGATCTGTAGGCCGGCAGGCCCAATTTACCATGTGCCGTTAACTGCCCACGGGCATCTGGTAGCCCTCCTAGTGCTACAGAGCAGTGGCGCACCACGACGGCCACCCCCTGGGCCCTGCTGGAGCCGAGGCCCTCCCAGGCCCTGAGACCGGGCTGCTGGCACCCAGCTGCCCGGATTCCTTGGGCTGTGCATGCAGCACCACACAGGCTCACCCCTCCAGAGGCCTCCTTCCTGAAAGGAACTGCTGCCGCCAGGACAGAGGTGAACCAGTGCCCCTGGCACCTCCCACGTGACGATGGTCTCGTGGACCCACAACACAGCTGGTACTCAGGAAATACCCAAAATACTCTAACCACATGCAGCAGGTGGCTTGTATTTAGATGCTTTCCATGGAGCTGCTGACTGCTTGCCTGAGGACTATTTGTTGACCAGCCAGGGCAGGGGCAGTTTCCCTGAAGGGGCCTTTCATTGCATGTGGGAGACAGCCCTGGCAAGGCTCACAAAAGCATGGCAGAAATAGTAGAACAGAGCCCGGAATCCCCCATTGTGTCTCCCGCCCCTCTCCAATGCCCTGGGATTAAGCGGATTCCAACGCTCCTCCGACGTCTGCTTGTCTTAACTAAATTACACTGCGTGGGCACTAGGCTTCTAATCTTCACACTCAGACACGTTCATATTTGATTAGATGAGATGAGGTGTGTCAGTCATCAAGCAGACATCAGAGGTGAATTACAATAAAGAGGCTGGATCCATTCGTGATGTGATCTGTGGTCTGACTTGGAAGAACTTAATCGGTAGTCTGCAAGTAGCTATTGTTCCAAAAATATTAATATGTTAATGTAGCATTTTTACATGTTTGATTCTTAGCTCTTTTTAGATTTCAAGATCCCTCAGGACAGGGATCATGCTCTGTTCCTCTTTATATTCCCGTGTGTACAGGAAATTACACTTAGTAGATGCTCAATAAAAGGCTGTGGATTAAAAAAAAACAAAAGAAATCTCTATTTTACTATAGTTATCCTTCTTTGTGCGATTGCAGGGGGCTGAATGGAAACACCTGGTTTGTGCTGTATTATGACTGCACGCTTGAATGTCTGGGGTTTCAGGCTCTCTCTTTCTCTCTCATACTCTCCCTCACTCCCCTCTCTCTATCCCAAACCCTTCTCTCAGTACTACTGTCTCTCTTTTGTTACTTTTGTGTGTGTGTGCTGGTCACTGCTCAGTGTTATGTGCAGAATGGTTTTTTGGTTTTTTTGGTCCATCACTGCATCCTGCCATACCCATGAGCAAACAGTTTGGCATGAATTACATATCACTGCCACCCTCTGAACTTTGAAAACTGCCACCTTAAGACTGGGTACAGTGGAAGAGACTTTTTCTCTCCAATAAACCTTTTGCTTCAGGGTATACTCTTGGTTTTTTTTTCCAGGTATACTATGTATGAACTTTGTACTACGTATAGCCAGAGTTTTATTTACGTTTTAAAAAAAGAAACTTTTTCTTGATAAAGGAATAATGGTAGCCTAGCTCATTCTTCTTGTAAAAGTGATGCCTCTTAAAAAAAAGTCCTACTCTCTAGCGTTTAGTAAAAGAATCAGATCTTTTCTTTCTTGTTACCTTGGAGTCTTAAAAACTGATTGCTAAGGTGAAACAATGCAATATGTAAGTATGGAGTTAAGTATCTTCTTACATGCTCTTCCAAGAAATCCTCCAAAAGGCACTTAAGGGCAGAAAGAAAGGTTGTGCAGGTTGTCCAGGACACTTCTCTCCCCTACCCCTTTCTTGATGGTTTTATGTGACTGATTTTAAATTCTCACACTGCCACCTCTTTTTAAAAAAATACCCTTCACTTATATCCGTTGTCATACTGGGCCATTTTCAGGTAATTTTTTTTTTTTACCTGATTCAAAATGGGATAATATTTGGACTACAGAGCATTTTGGAGGTTAGTATGAGCTGCTCTAGTAGGGACCATAAGTCTGACTGGGGCAGTGATATCACTCTACCTCTTCCCCACTCCTCCTCACTCACCCCAGCCTGTACACTCCCTGCTTTTAATGGAAATGTGTTGAAAACAGGTGCTTCTCTCTCAGAAGCAGCTTGGCCCCAGCCTGAATTTTGTCCTGTTTTCCCTTCAGGCACATGGATTTCCTTTTCCAGGTGAGAGGATAGATTGGCATTTCTAGCCATTGTCTCAGGTCCTCTATGTGATGTTTGTGAAAGGAACTAGAGACGTGTAGTGTGCCATGAAACAGGAAAACCAGCTACCTTGGAATCATTAATGCAGGGGGCAGAACTAGAGTTAGAGGTAATCATAAGGGCAGATGACATCTGTACCTCAGTCTACCAAAAGTGTAGCAGTAAGTTTAACTTGTGAGGCATTTCCTAGGAGCAAATGCTTCTAATTGGTGAGCATTCTCACAAGGGGAGCCATGCACATAATTGGACAGAGATGTGGAAATGAGTGACTTCCTTCTGGTAAGAGGAACAATGGACCATGTTACTTATCTATCACTCTAGTAGAGGATGTAATGTTCCCTTCTAAGCAAGGGAAATGGCAGTGCTAAATAGTTTTGTAACTTTCTGAATGAGAAACGTTTAGGTAAAGATAAACTGTCAGATAATATTTTTCAGATGCATTTACATTGACTATGGGGTAAAGACTGTGAAAACAGTCATTTTTTTTTTAATTTTAAAGACTTGAGAAATTCTGTTACATGAAGTGACAATGTAAGAACACATTTAGTTTTATACTAAATCTTTTTTTAAGGTCTTGGCATTTAATATAAAGCAAATCCACACATTTTCTAACATTCCACAAGTTCTAAAAAGGGAAGGCAGAAACCTCAGTCTTGAAATTTTGGTTTTTAAAAATCATGACACTGTTTTACCATGAAATTGAGTAGCTACCTTTTGGTAACACCTTTTGTTTATCTGTATGTTTGTAATAATGGACCTTTTAAAACACAGGAATGTTTTGGTTTGCACAGACTTTGAAAAATGTGTGTTAATAAAAATTCGTATTGAATCAAGTATAAAAAAAAGAAAAAGAAAAGAAACATACGAGTGGCCAATAAGCACAAGAAAAGATGCTCAAAATCACTAATCATTAGGGAAATGCAAATCAAAACTACAATAAGGGGCTTCCCTGGTGGCACAGTGGTTGAGAGTCCGCCTGCCGATGCAGGGGACACGGGTTCGTGCCCCGGTCCTGGAAGATTCCACATGCCGCAGAGTGGCTAGGCCTGTGAGCCATGGCCGCTGAGCCTGCGCGTCCGGAGCCTGTGCTCCGCAACGGGAGAGGCCACAACAGTGAGAGGCCCACGTACTGCAAAACAAACAAACAAACAAACAAACAAAAAAACTACAATAAGGTATCACCTCACACACATTAGGATGGCTATTATCAAAAAAAAAAAAAAAAAAAAAAACCCAGAAAGCAAGTATGGACAAGGATGTGGAAAAACTGGAATCCTTGTGCACTGTTGGTAGGGATGTAAGATGTAAAGCAGTTGTGGAAACAGTATGGTAGTTCCTCAGAAACCTGAAAGAATTACCATATTCTCCCGCAATTCCACTTCTGGGTATATACCCTAAAGTACTGCAAGTAGGGTCTCAAAGAGATGCTTATTTACCCATGTTCATAGCAGCATGATTCACAATCGTTAAAATATGTAAAGCAACGTAAGTGTCCATCAAAGAATGAATGGATACACAAAGTGTGGTCCATCCATACACTGGAATAAAAGGAAGGAAATTCGTTAATACACTACAACATGCATGAACCTGGAAGGCATTATGTTCATTGGAATCAGCTAATCACGAATGACAAATACTGTATGATTCTACTTATAGGAGGTATGGAGTCAAATCTCATAAAGACAGAGTAGAATGGTGGTTGCAGGGGCTGGGGGGAGGGAGTATGAGTTATGTTTTTATTGTTTCAGTTTTACAAGATGAATAGAGTTATGGGCTTGGATTATGGTGATGGTTGCACAACAATGTGAATGTACTTAATACCACTTAAAATGGTTAAGATGGTAAATTTTATGTGTATCTAACCACAATTTTAAAAAATGGTTTTTAGAAGGATATGAAAAGACACAATAAAACTGTATATATCCATTACTTTCCTATAACACTTTTCAATTTTTATTTCTACTCCACTCATTTCTCCACATAATTTTGAAGAAACTCTCAGACATACCATTTAATCCATGAATATTTTGGAACATATGTTTTTTAAAAAACATAATCCAAAGTCCATTATCACAGCTAAAAATAAACAACTTGCGTCTACCATATTCAAATAAACACGAGCAGCAGTCAGCTTCCCTAATGATCACTACAGGGATATAACAAGATCCATACATTTCATTTTGTTCAAATGTCCTTTATCTGATAAGGGTTTAGTACCCAGAATATAAAGAACTCTTTCAGCAAGGCAACCTAGTTTTCAAAAATGGGCAATAGACTTGAACAGACATTTCTCTAATGAAGATACACAGTCAGCAAATACATGAGTAGAAGTTCAACATCATTGGTCACTTAGGATATCACGGCACACCCACTATGGGGACTATAATTTTTAAAAAATAAAACACAGGTTTTCCCCGAAGATGTGGAGAAATAGGAAACCTTGTACACTGCTGATGGGAATGTAAATGGTGCAGGTGCAGCCACTATGGAAAACAGTTTGGCAGGACCTCAGAAAGTCAAAGAATCACCACATGACCCAGCAGCTCCACTCACGGGTATCCGCCTAACAGAGATGAATACTTAGGTACACATAGAAACTTGTACACGGATGCTCAGAGCAGCAGGGGTCTTCTACCACAACCAAAAGGTGGAAACAACCCCAATATCTATCAACATACGAATGGATAGGCAAACTGTGGTGTACACACACACAGTGCAATCACACTCTGCCATAAAAAGGAAAGAGGTACTGACACATGCTGCACAAAAACATTATGCTGAGTAGACACTAGACCCAAATGATCACATACTGTGTGACTTTTTTTTTTCGGGGTGGGGGGTGGCCATGCAGCCTGGCATGTGGGATCTTGGTTCCCCGACCAGGGGTCCAACCTGCACCCCCTGCAGGGAGAGTCTTAACCACTGGACCACCAGGGAAATCCCCGTGTGACTGCCTGTATATGAAGTCACCAGAATGGGCAAATCCATACAGGCAGGAAGTAGAGGAGCGCTTGCCGGGAAGGCTACAGGGGAAACAGGGAGCCACAGCCTGAAGGGCACAGGGTGTGCTGGCGTGAGGAAGAGGCTTTCACGTTAGAGATGGGGGTTGCACAGCACAGTGAACGGGCCAAATTGTATATTATTAAATGGTTAGCTGTAGGTTTTGTGAATTTCATCTCGATTTTTTTTTTACAGAGCCATGCAGATCTTTGCAAAAGACCATCTAGACTTGGGGATATTTCCACTGACGGTGTTTGGTAACCTAGGACCCTGTCTTCGGGGAAGAAACATTTTTATTTCTAGTAAATTTCTGTGTTACAGTTGCCCTACTCTCTTTAGAGGTTTAAATGCCACTGCAGGGACTTCCCTGGTGGTCCAGTGGTTAAGACTCCACGCTCCCAATGCAGGGGGCCCGGGTTCGATCCCTGGTCAGGGAACTAGATCCCGCATGTGACAACTAACAGCCCACATGCCGCAACTAAAGATCCCATGTGCTGCAACTAAGACTCAGTGCAGCCAAATAAATATTTTTTGAAAATAAATGCAACTGCACAGCCATTGTCGCATCAGAGGATTCATCTGATCATTTTGAATCAAAAAAAAAAAGGCAGGCGAGACTAATCCTATTCCAAGTACAGACATTCTCTGGAAAACATCCAGATTACAAAATCTGTAATAAAGCTCTGGGTACCATACAGTAGGGTCTTGAAGCTGGACTTCATCTGCTTGTGGACAAGAGAAGGGGCTGACAAAAGACAGCTGCCTGACAGCCCAGCAGTTGACCTGGCACATACTGCTGGCACTCACAGAACGGTCGGCGGGTTCTGTTAAACAATCCGTGGAGCATAAAACCACACCATCGCTCTGATGGGGATGGAGAACACCCATAAGGCCACTGTACAGTCATTTCTAAAACACAAAAGTATTGTCCAAACCAGAAATAAGACCAGCTCTCAAACCTATTGTATCAATATCTGGAGGAACTTTTTCCACTTTCCCCAATTACAAGTTAGCTCCACTCCATTTTTCCAGCTCTGTAGGTAAGAATTACTAACATTCCTTCCATACACGACCCCATGAGTACATCCAATCCACAAATCCTGCCTCCTTACTCCTTGCACAAACCTGGCAAACACGAGGCGAGATCTCCTGATAAGGTCTCTCCCACCATCCTCCTGAGCTAATACATGGTTCCTCGCGGACTCACTGCAGTCAGTAAGCAGATGTTATTCAACCATAATTGTGCTGCTGGGTGTGAGGAATGAATAAAGATTCTCCCACATCTCACACTTATACGGTGAGTGCTTTTATGTCGTGTAATGACGACGAAAGCCTTTCCCACATTCCTTATATTCCCAAGACTTTATTCCATTATGAGTAGTCACAGGTCATCTAAGGGCAGAGCAATAAATAAGAACCTTGCCGTGTTCTTTCCCTTCATAGGTTTTCTGCTCGCTTGTGACCACTCCCATGTCTGAAAAGATGAGTGACGATAGAGTTCTGCCACATTCCTCACGTGGCATTTACCAGGGAGACATGTTTCTGAAGAGGAGAGAAAAGAAAAGGCCGTCCCACATTCCTGACACAGATAGGTTTTATTTACAGCGTGAGATCTCACATCAATGCTTAGATACGAGACCTGTCTGCCCAGCCTCACACTGAAGGCGGGGGTCTAGACTTGGGTTTCCACTGAAGCCTCCCCGCACTCGGTATATTTGTACGATTTGATGCCAGCAGGGTGTCTTTGTTTCACAGTAAGACTGTAGTCTCGCTTTCGTTTCTCCCCACTGATCATCTACATCACTGTTGTTCCACATATGGACGAAGTACATTAACAATTCACAATCGGGCTTCCCTGGTGACGCAGGCATTAAGCATCTGCCTGCCAATGCAGGGGACACGGGTTCCAGCCCTGGTCTGGGAAGATCCCACATGCCGCAGAGCAACTGAGCCCATGTGCCACAACTACTGAGCCTGCGCTCCAGAGCCTGCGTGCCATAACTACTGAGCCCGTGTGCCACAACTACTGAGCCCGCGAGCCACAACTACAGAAGCCCGCGCGCCTAGAGCCCATGCTCCGCAACAAGAGAAGCCACTGTAATGAGAAGCCCGCGCACCGCAATGAAGATCCAACGCAGCCAAATATAAATAAATATTTTTAAAAATTCATAATCATTAATGATGTAAGGACTGATAGTTTTTCACGATTATTGTAATTATATATTTCCCAATATTTGTGACTGTTTATGTTTTTGATGCTGCAGTGTGTTTTAAGCATAGTATTCCTCGGATAAGGGTGCCCCAACCCAACGTTTGAAAACTATGCTCGCTTATCAGTTTAAGGAGCCTCAAGAGAAAAATAAAAAGTCAGTTTAGGGACTTCCCTGGTATTCCAGTGGTTAAGGCTCCACGCTCCCAATAAAGGGGGGGCCTGGGTTCGATCCCTGGTGGGGGAACTAGATAACCGCACGCTGCAAGGAAGATCTCGCACATGGCAATGAAGATCCCGCGTGCCGCAACTAAGACCCGGTGCAGCCAAATAAATATTTTTTTTAAAAGTCAGCTTAAAATATCTTAAAAGATGATTAAGCAGATCTTTGTTTCCAAAGTAAAGCTGTTCATTAGTCTCAAGACTCCATGAGGCCTCTGACCACGTCTGTGTGTTTGCTAACGTGTGCCCATTTCTCAGCCCAAATCTTGGAACAAGGTCGAGTAAGATAGGTTGTTCTCTAAAAGGACAAGTGAAGGAATGATGCCACCCCTACCTGCTGAGGCCAAGTTCCTGAAGATTCGAAGCATCACATCTCTGTAGAGTTCCTCTGAACAGGAGTTAGCAAAGCCCACTCTGCCCAGGTGAAGTCCGCAGCCACATCCTCAAAGACCACTGAGTCCTGAAACAGAACACATATTTTAGAGCAACAACCCACATCCTCCAGTGCGAGCAGGAAGGCTGGTGCAGCTCACAGCCCAGGGGAACTGGACTCAGTCATACTATGTTCACCCAAGGCTCTGTCGTCCCCCAGCTTCAAACCTAGCCTTAGGAGTTGGACCTTTCCACTCTATCCAGAGTCCTCTTGTTCACTGATCTCATCACATCCCATAGATCTAACAGCACCTGTGACATCTTTTTTTTTTTTCTTTTTTTGCCAAGCCATGGCTGCATGCAAGATCCTAGTTCCCCGACCTCAGATTGAACCCACACCCCCTAAAGTGGAAGCATGGAGTCTTAAGCACTGGACTGCCAGGGAATTCCCCAAGCACCTCTGACATCTTGAACTTATTTCCCCAGCAGTTAGATTGTGACCAGTCCTGGTTTATTTCGTCCCCATGTGCACTATGAAGAAATGACAGAAATGCTCTAGAAATGAACCATGTCTGCATCAAGATCACCCATTTCAAATGACAACAACTCTTTTATCTCCCATTTCCTTGCCCAACACAGCTATCAGCACATGAGACAAGCGTCAGATCTACAGACGTGGTTAACAACGGGAAAACACTGAAGGGCTGGGGAGGTGGTATTCTTTTTAATGCACCTTCCAAACTGTCAGAAACCCAGAGGGAAATTAGAACGGCCACCACCAGTCTTGACTGGCCATCTTTCTGGAAGAACACTAGGCCATTAAGAGAACACAGGCCTACCGTGCACCCCAATGAAGAGTAGCCCCGCCTCGCAACAACTAGACAAAGCCCGCACACAGCAACAAAGACTCAACGCAGCCAAAAATAAATAAAATAAAAAATAATAATTTAAAATACAAAAAAAACCCACAGGCCTATTTTTCCATTCGGAATATTATTTTGGAGAATTTTCAGTTTGGACTTAAGTGTGAAGTTTTGTGCAAATTAACTGTGAGGGAGAAGTGCAAAGCTCTTGACATGGAACCCAAGGCCCAAAAGAGGTAAACAACAGGATTCTATGAAATCAGGTCCATCAAATATTGACAGGAATATGAAAATACCAAACACCCATCAAGGTAAACTTCGTAATGTGTGTCATCTGATCAAACGTAAAGCATTCAAAAAAGCTGAAATGTAGGGAATTCCCTGGCGGTCCAGTGGTTGAGACTCCGTGCTTCTACTGCAGGGGGCATGGTTTCCATCCCTGATCGGGGAACTAAGATCTCACGTGCCCCGAGGTGTGGCCAAAAAATAAATAAAATTCTTTAAAAGGGTGAAATGCAAGACTCATGATGATGAGAGAAATCAATCTATTGAAACACCCCAGCACTGACACCATGTTAACATTAGAGAAGGAACTTTCATAATTGTCTTCTAGATCAGTGATCCCCAACCTTTTTGGCACCAGGGACTGGTTTTGTGGAAGACAATTTTTCCACAGATGGTGGGAGGGGGGAGGGTTCAGGCGGCAGTGTGAGCAATGGGGACGGGAGAGGACGCTTCGCTTGCTTGCCCACCACTCACCTCCTGCTGTGCGGCCTGGTTCCCAAGAGGCCCGGGGGTTGGGGACCCCTGTTCTATATGACAAAAACCTTATATACAGAAATGGAGGTATTATTTTAAAAGACCCAAATCAAACTTCAGAACACGGAAACTACAACATCTTAGATGAAAAATATACTGAATGGAGGGACTTCCCTGGTGGTGCAGTGATTAAGAATCCACCTGCCAGTGCAGGGGACATGAGTTCGAGCCCAGGTCCGGGAAGATTCCACATGCCGTGGAGCGACTAAGCCCATGTGCCAGAACTACTGATCCTGCACTCTAGAGCCCGTGAGCCCCAACTACTGAGCCTGCACGCCTAGAGCCCCTGCTCTGCAACAGGAGAAGCCACCGTAATGAGAAGCCCGTGGACCGCAACGAAGAGTAGCCCCCGCTCGCCACAACTAGAGAAAGCCCGCATGCAGCAACAAGACCCAATGCAGCCAAAAATAACTAAATAAATAAATTAAAATTATATATATACATACACACACACACACACACTGCATGGCATTAAAAGCAGATACAATATTGCAGAAAAAAGAGATGTGAACATCAGGATGGGTCTTTACTGCAAAGATGTGAACTCTGCAATAAAGTATCAAAAAATGTAGAGAGCATGTGTGAGCTGTGAAAGGACCCCTAACAACCAACTACACATGTAATTGGATTCCCAAATGAGAGAAGGAAGCTAGAAGAAAATCTTCTAGCTATAATAATCAAAATTATTGCTGAGAATTTTTCAAAGTGAATGAAAAATATAAAGCCCAGATCTAAGAAGGTTGACAATCACCAAGCACAGGAAACAAAGAAATCTATACCAAGCCTTGTCATAATTGTATTTCTCAAAACCAGAGATGAGGGAATTCCACACTGTACAGTGGTTAGGACTCCATGCTTTCACTGCCCAGGGCCTGGGTTCCATCCCTGGTCAGGGAACTAAGATCCCACAAGTCATGTAGTGAGGCAAAACAAAACAAAAACCAGAGATGAAGAGAATATCTTCAAAGCACCCAGAGAAAAACAACACATAATACACAGATGAACAAACATAAGGTTGACACATGAGTTCTCACTGGAAATAATGCCAGTGCAAATACATTGCAGTAACGTATTTAAAATGCTCAGAGCAAAATTTTATGTCACAGAAAATGTCTATACTAAGAGGAAACACCTTTCTACACTATGGAAACTGTGTCAGACACACAAATGCTGAAAGAATCCATCCCCAGCAAACTGGCACTACCAGAAAAGGGAAAGGAAGTCAATCAGGCAGAAGAGACAGGACATCAGCTAGAATGGGAGATCTGTACAAAAGCTTGGAGGTTCTGGATGTGTGGCTACATGGACATAGATGTAAGATGGGGGACTTCCCTGGTGGTGCAGTAGTTAAGAATCTTCCTTCCAATGCAGGGGACACAGGTTTGATCCCTGGTCAGGGAACTAGGATCCCAGATGCCGCAGGGCAACTAAGCCTGTGCACCACAACTACTGAGCCTGAGCTCTAGAGCCCGCGAGCCACAACTACTGAGCCTGTGCGCCTAGAGCCCATGCTCTGCAACAAGAGAAGCCACCACACTGAGAAGCCTGTACACCGCAACAAAGAGTAGCCCCTGCTCGCCACAACTAAAGAAAGCCCACGCACAGCAATGAAGACCCAATGCAGCCAAAAAAAAAAAAAAAGATTAGATGTTTTTTCTTTTTTTTGTCATTTCAGTCTGAGAAATACTTGATTATTTCAATAAAACGCCGATATATTGGAGGGCTAGTATATCCCTAGAAGTAAAACACATGACGACGGTTGCAGGAAGACGAAGAGAGTGGAAATGACATCTTTTCTGTAGCGTTAGTTTTTTTCACTTCCTTTCCTGGTGGCTTACTTCCTTCTAAAGTTAGAACTGGTAACTGTGAAGTCAGGTTAACTGCCCCCTCATGTTGGAGAACGTCAACATGGGTGAAGGTCAGTCCTTTGACCCCAGGCTTCTGGCCCCAATGTCAAGGCCAACAGATAGGAGCACCACATCTCTGCCATGAAGGTCAAGCTCAATTCGGGTGTCTACTCCCCAGGTGGCACTGCCACAGTGTGAAATCCTTGAGGGACCTGTAGATGCATAATCCACAATGCACCGATTTCTCTCCAATGTGAAGAAAATTTCTGATGTATTTGCAGTTAAGGATAAAAACAATTGGCACTTCCTTGGTGGTCCAGTGGTTAACACTCCGCGCTTCCACTGCAGGGGGCCCGGGTTTGATCCCTGATCAGGGAAGTAAGATCCCAAAAGCTGCGCAGCACAGCCAAGGAAAAAAAAAAGGATAAAAACGAGACTGCAGTTGCACTGTTGAACACACACACACTCTTTAAACAACAGAGGCCCCAAGAGCAAATGGTGAGTTAATTAGATAACTCACAGGATCAGATACCAGCTTGTGTGAAACAGACTGGGCTAAGGCAGAAAACATTTTCAATATAATATCAATAGTGTATTACTAGGAATACACATTGATTAAAAGTTCAAAAGAGGCAAAATTAAACCAAACACCCTTTAGTGATAAATATGAGAGGGCAGGGGCTTCCCTGGTGGTGCAGTGGTTAAGAATCCTCCTGCCAATGCAGGGTCCATGGATTCGCGCCCTGGTCCTGGAAGATCCCATATGCCGTGGAGCAGCTAAGCCCGTGTACCACAACTACTGAGCCTGTGCTCCAGAGCCCGCATGCCACAACTACTAAAGCCCACAAGCCTAGAGCCCGTGCTCCGCTACAAGAGAAGCCACTGCAATAAGAAGCCCGTGCACCGCAACAAAGAGCAGCCCCCACTCGCCACAACTAGAGAAAGCCCGCACACAGCAACGAAGACCCAACGCAGCCCCCAAAAAAATAAAACGAAAAAAAAAAGAAAAATAGAAAAAACACAAAACTTGAGTAGTGGTATTTCACACAGAGCAGATTTCAGAGGAAGGAAAATTCTCAGAGATAAAGAGAGGCATGACATGATGATAAAGGCATCGATTCTGCAAGAAGACATAACAACCCTTAGTGCGTGTGCACCTAACAACAGAGTCCACATGCTAGAGACAAAAACTGATATGACTGCATCGAAAAATGGATGAATCCACTACTAAAGTTAGAGACTTCAATATATCTCTATGAGAAATGACAGATCCTGGAGGCACAAAGTGAGTAAGAACATAAATGAACTCAACAGTACCATCCATAACTGGATATAATTCACAACTACAGACGACGTCATCCAAAGACAGCAGCACACAGATTTCTCTCAAGTGCACATGGGACCATCACCAACAAAGACCTTATCTTGGGCCATAAAACAAATATTAATGAATTTAAAAGAATAGAAATCACAATGGATGGTCTTAGGCCACAGTGGAATTGAATTGGAAATAACATAAAGGTAGCTGGAAAGTCCCCCAAGTACTTGTAAACAACAAACTTCCAAATAACAAATGGATCAAAGAAAAAATCTCCAGAGAAATAAAAAATATTTTGAACTTAATGATAACGAAAATAACACTTATCAAAATTTGAGGGATGCAGGGCTTCCCTGGTGGAACAGTAGTTAAGAACCGCCTGCCCAGTTGTTAAGAATCTGCCTGGCAATGCAGGGGACATGGGTTCAAGTCCTGGTACAGGAGGATCCCACGAGCCATGGAGCAACTAAGCCCATGTGCCACAACTAATGAGCCTGCAAGCCACAACTACTTAAGCCCGCGTGCCTAGAGCCCGTGCTCTGCAGCAAGAGAAGTCACCGCAATGAGAAGCCCGTGCACCGCAATGAAGAGTAGCCCTGTTCGCCACAACTAGAGAAAAGCCTGCACGAAGCAACGAAGAACCAATGCAGCCAAAAATAAAATAAATAAAAAAATTTTTAAATGCGAGGGATGCAGTGAAAGCAATGCTTAGAGAGAGAAAGCGCTGGAAGGATTTATTGAAAAAGAAGCAAGATCAAAAATCAATAATCTAAACCTCTACCTTAACAAACTAGAAAAAGGGCAAATTAAATCTAAAGTAATCAGAAGAAAAAAATACTAAAATTTGGAGCAGAAATCAATAAAATTTAAAACAGGAAATTGGTAGAGAACATCAACTAAACCAAAACCTGGCTCTCTGAAAAGATCAATAAAATCATACGCTAACTAGGAAAAAATAGAGAAGACAGAAATTATTATTATCAGCAAAGAACTAGGGGCTATCATTACACCTCTTATGGATGTTGAAAGGGTAATAATGGAATACTATGAATAACTATACCCACAAGGTTAATAACCTCGATGGAACGGCCCTGTTCCTTGAAAGACACAGCCTGCAAGAACTCACACAAGAAGAAATAGATAATCTGAATAGTCCTATATCTATGAAAGAAACTGAATGAACAATCAGTAACCTTCCAGGAACCTTGCTACACTGTTGGTGGCAATGTAAATTGGTGCAGCCACTATGGAAAACAGTATGGAGGGTCCGTAAAAAACTAAAAACAGAATTACCATATGATCCAGCAATCCCACTACTGGGCATATATCTGGACAAAACTGTAATTCAAATAGATACATACATCCCAATGTTCACAGCAGCACTATTTACAACAGCCAAGACATGGAAGCAACCTAAATTTCCATCGACAGATGAGTGGATAAAGAACATGTGGTACACATACAATGGAATATTACTTAGCCATAAAAAGGAATGAAATAAGCCATTTGCAGCAACATGGATGGACCTACAGATAGTCATACTAAGTGAAGTAAACCAGACAAAGACAAATATCATATATTGCTTATATGTAGAATCTAAAACAATAAATAAGTAAAAGAAAATAAAATATACAAATGAACTTATTTCCAAAATAGAAAGAGACTCACAGACATAGGAAACAAACTTATGGTTACCAAAGGGGAAAGGGGCGTGGACAGAGGGCTATATTAGGAAGTTGGGATTAACATATTCCCACTACTATATATAAAACAGATAACCCACAAGGACCTACTGTATAGCACAGGGAACTATACTCAATATTTTGTAATAACCTGTAAGAGTAAAGAATCTGAAAAAGATAAGTATGTGGGCGTGTGTGTGTATAAAACTGAATCGCTGTGCTGTACACCTGAAACTAACACACTATTTCAAATCAACTATACTTCAATAAAAAAGTAAAGTAAAAAATAATATAATTACTAACCTCCCAAAACAGAAAACACCAGATCCAGATGGGTTCACTGATGAATTCTACCAAACATTTAAGGAAGAAATTAATTCTCTGCAATTAGTTTCAGAGGACAGAAGCAGAGGGAATGTGCACTAACTCATTCTATGAGGTAAGCATTTCCCTAAAAACAAAACCAGACACAGACATTACAAGGAAACTATAGATCAGTCTCTCTCATAAACAGTGATGTAAAAATCCCAAAGTATTAACAAACTGGGGACTTCCCTGGTAGTCCAGTGGGTAAGACTCCATGGGGGACCCAGGTTTGAACCCTGGTCGGGGAAGTAGATCCCACATGCCGCAACTAAGAATTTGCATGCCGCAACTAAGAAGACTGCATGCCTCAAGGAAGATCCTGCAAGCCACAACTAAGACCCAGTGCAGTTAAAATAAATAAATAAATATTTTAAAAAAATATTAACAAACTGAATCCAGTAATATAGAAGAATTATACACCATAACTAAGTGGTATTTATCCCAGGAATGCAAGGCTGGCTCAACATTCAAGAATCACTTCAGGGGACTTCCTTGGTGGTCCAGTGGTTAAGAATCCACCTTCCAATGCAGGGGACGTGGGTTTGATCCCTGGTGAGGGAACTAAGATCCCACATGCCACAGGGCAACTAAGCCTACGCACCACAACTACTGAGCCCGCGCGTCTCAACTAGAGAGCCAGCATGCTGCAAACTACAGAGCCCATGCACTCTGGAGCCCGTGCACTACAACTAGAGAGCCCGCGGGCCGCAACTAGAGACAAGCCCATGCGCTGCAACGAAAGATCGCACATGCCACAACGAAGTTCCCATGTACTGCAACTAAGACCCAACACAGCCAAAAATAATAAAAATAAATAAAATAATTCTAAAAAATCACTACAACGGTCTAAAGAAGAAAAATCACAGCATATCAAAAGATTTTTCTAAATCTATTTGAAAAGGCAAGACTATGGAGATGGCAGTAGAAGGACCAGTGGTTGCCGGGGATCGGGGTTGGGGGAGGGGTGACTAGGAGGTGCACAGGGCGTTTTTTAGGGCAGTGAACGTGTTTCATAGGATTCTCTAAAGGTGGACGCATCTTCATCTAAACCCACAGAACATACATGCAAAGTCAACTGTGGACTGCGGGTGATGACGACATGTCAGTGTAGGTTCATCCACTGGAACAAACACACCACCATCTCACACATCCAGGGGTCTGTAGGCCAGCAGGCCCAATTTACCATGTGCCGTTAACTGCCCACGGGCATCTGGTAGCCCTCCTAGCGCTACAGAGCAGTGGCGCACCACGACAGCCACTCCCTGGGCCCTGCTGGAGCCGAGGCCCTCCCAGGCCCTGAGACCGGGCTGCTGGCACCCAGCTGCCCGGATTCCTTGGGCTGTGCATGCAGCACCACACAGGCTCACCCCTCCAGAGGCCTCCTTCCTGAAAGGAACTGCTGCCGCCAGGACAGAGGTGAACCAGTGCCCCTGGCACCTCCCACGTGACGATGGTCTCGTGGACCCACAACACAGCTGGTACTCAGGAAATACCCAAAATACTCTAGCCACTTGCAGCAGATGGCTTGTATTTAGATGCTTTCCATGGAGCTGCTGACTGCTTGGCTGAGGACTATTTGTTGACCAGCCAGGGCAGGGGCAGTTTCCCTGAAGGGGCCTTTCATTGCATGTGGGAGACAGCCCTGGCAAGGCTGCACAAAAGCATGGCAGAAATAGTTGAACAGAGCCCGGAATCCCCCAGTGTGTCCCGCCCCTCTCCAATGCCCTGGGATTAAGTGGATTCCAACACTCTTCCGACGTCTGCTTGTCTTAACTAAATTACACTGCATGGGCACTAGGCTTCTAATCTTCACACTCAGACACGTTCATATTCGATTGGATGAGTTGAGGTGTGTCAGTCATCAAGCAGACATCAGAGGTGAATTACAATAAAGAGGCTGGATCCATTCGTGATGTGATCTGTGGTCTGACTAGGAAGAACTTTCAGAGCCCCACCCTCTTCCCTGCCCGGCCCAGTCTATGCGAATGGATAAGGAGGCCCACAAGTGCCATCTGTCCTGTGGTGGGAAGATCAAACCTCATAAACACCCAGCCACGACGGAGGCCCCCCCAGCTCTTGCTCTGGCCACCTCCAGGAGTGTCCACCTGCGTCCATGTCCCCAGATCACCAACTGTCTTCTGATCCTCTTGGTACAAGTGGCATCATTCTGACAACCAAGCCCATCTTGGGTGGTGGGCAGGGTTGATCCCCCTCCTAAAGGGTAACCATAGAACAGAAGAGAAAATGTTTGGGGGCTGAGAAATAGGGGTCTAGTATGGGCAATTTGGAGAAGATGAGGCCGAGACATCCAAGTGTATATGATTTCCAAAGTTTTCAGAAGCACATGTCATAACAGAAAACCCTCGAGGCCACCCAAGTGGCTACTAGCAGTAGAATCAAGAAATGAACAGGGTGCAGCCCCATCACAGGGCCCTACAGACTAGCAAAAGTGACCAGACTGCCATCCCATGGGCAGCTAACAGCACTGAGTAACGGTAAACTGACAGAATGCCATTTGCACTCCAAAGAAAGCACACAGAATTAAAACACAGTGACCCAGGGAGGCACACACTTGTCACTCACCCGAAAGAGGAGGGTTGTCTGGGAGTCATGTTGAGCGGGGCTGGTGTGAGGGATTCATCCAGGTCTTGGCCTGGCCGTCCTTCCGTGGATGTCCACTTTAGTAGGTTTAGGTGGGTCCTGCAACGGCTGATGCACTTTCTAAATACACTATATTTGACAATTAAATTCTATGAAGTTGGGGCTTGCAGACAAGATGGCAGAGTAGAAGGACGTGAGCTCGCCCCCCTCATGAAAATACCAAAATCACAACTAACTGCTGAACAACCACTGACCAAAACCCACCGGAACCTACCAAAAAAGTTACCCTACATCTAAAGAAAAAGAGGAAGCCTCAAAGAGACAGCAGGAGGGGCGCAATCACGATAAGATCAAATTCCATACCCACCGGCTGGGCAACCCACAAACTAGAAAATATTTACACTGGAAAGGTTCGCACACAGGAGTGAACGTTCTGAGCCCCACATCCGTCTCCCCAGCCTGGGAGTCTGGCATCAGGAGGGAGAGTGCCCAAACCAGCTGGGCTTGAAGGCCACTGGGGTTTGATCACCGAAATTCCACACGACTGGGGGAAACAGAAGCTGTACTCTTGGAGGAGGCACACAAGGTCTGGAGCACACCAGGACCCGGGGGGTAAAGCAATGACCTCATAAGGGCCTGGGCCAGACCTACCTGCTGATGTTGGAGGATGTCCTGTGGAGGCAGGGGGTGGCTGTGGCTCCCTGTGGGGACAGAGACACTGGCAGTGTAAGTTCTGGGGAGTGCTCATTGGCGTGAACCCGCCTGGAGGCTGAGATTTTCTCACCAAGACCCCGCCCCACCCAACAGCCTGTAGGCTCCAGTGCTGGGACACCTCAGGCCAAAAAACCAACAGGGCGGGAACACAGCCCTGCCCATTGGAAGACAGGCTGCCTAATGTTGCCTAATGTCTTCCTGAGCCTACAGCTTCCCACTAAACACACCCCTTGACACGGCCCTGCCCATCAGAGGGACAAGACCCAGCTATACCCACCAGTGGGCAGGAACCAGTCCCTCCTACCAGGAAGTCAGCACAAGCCCTTCGCCAGCCTCACCCACCAGGGGGCAGACACCTGAATCAAGAACTACAATCCCAGGCTTCCCTGGTGGCGCAGTGGTTGAGAATCTGCCTGCCAGTGCAGGGGACACAGGTTCTAGCCCTGGTCCAGGAAGATCCCACATGCCACAACTGAGAGTTCACATGCCGCACTAAGGGTTTGCATGCCACAATTAAGAGTTTGCATGCCGCAACTAAAGATCCTTCATGCTGCAACTCAAGATTCCACGTGCCACAACAAATATTGAAGATCCTGTGTGCCGCAACTAAGACCCAGCACAGCCAAACAGATAAATAAAGATTTTTTTAACTTCAAAAATTAAGGACAAAAAGAAAACACTAAAAGCAACAAGGGAGAAGCAACAAATAACATAAAAGGGAATCCCCATAAGGTGATAGGGTGATTTTCCAGCAGAAATGCTACAGGCCCAAAGAAAGTGGCACAATATATTTAAAGTTATGAAAGGGAAAAACCTACAACCAAGAATACTCTACTCAGCAAGGCTCTCATTCAGATTCAACGGAGAAACCAAAAGCTTTGCAAACAAGTAAAAGCTAAGAGAATTCAGCACCACCAAACCAGCTTTACAACAAATGCTAAAGGAACTTCTCTAGGTGGCAAAGAAAAGGTCAAAACTACAAACAAGTAAATTACAAATGGGAAAGCTCACCACTAAAGGCAAACATACAGCAGAGGTAGGAAATCATTCACATACAAATATAACATCAAAACCAATAATTGTGAGAAGAGAAAATACAAACACAGGATACTGGAAATGCATTTGAAATTAAAAGACCAGCAACTGAGAACAAGCTTGTATGTATACAGACTGCTATATCAAAACTCCATGGTAACCTCAAACCGAAAATCTACAATAGATACACACACACAAAAGAATAAAGAATTCAAACACAACACTAAAGTTAGCCATCAAATCACAAGAGAACAAAAAAATCCTACAAAAACAAATCCAAAACCATTAACAAAATGGGAATAAGAACGTACAAATCGATAATTACCTTAAACGTAGACGGATTCAGTGCTCTAACCAAAAGACACAGACTGGCTGAATGGATACAAAAACAAGACCCGTACATATGCTGTCTACAAAACACCCACTTCATATCTGGGGACACATACAGACTGAAAGTGAAGGGATGGAAACAGGTATTCCACACAAATGGAAATCAAATGAAAGCTGGAGTAGCAATACTCGTATTGGACAGAACAGACATGAAAATAAAAGCTGTTACAAGAGACAAAGAAAGACACTACATAACGATCAAGGCATCAATCCAAGAAGAAGATATAACAATTGTAAATATATATGCATACAACAGAGGAGCACCTCAATATATAAGGCAAAAGCTAACAGCCATCAAAGGAGAAATTAACAGTAACCTAATAATAGCGGGGAACTTGAACACCCCACTTTCATCAATTGACAGATCATCCAGACAGAAAACCAATAAGGAAACATAGGTCTTAAATGATATATTAGACCAGATGGACTTTTTTATTTTTTATGTATGTATTTATTTTTTTTTGTGCAGTACGCGGGCCTCTCACTGTTGTGGCCTCTCCCGTTGCGGAGCACAGACTCCGGACGCGCAGGCTCAGCGGCAATGGGTCATGGGCCTAGCCACTCCGCGGCATGTGGGATCTTCCCAGACCGGGGCACGAACCCGTGTCCCCTGCATTGGCAGGCAGACTCTCAACCACTGCGCCACCAGGGAAGCCCTATTATTTATTTATTTATACATTGAGTCTTTTTAATGCTTATTTATTTATTTATTTTTGCCTGCGATGGTTCTTCACTGCTGCGCGCGGGCTTTCTCTAGTTGCGGCGAGCGGGGGCTACTCTTCGTTGCGGTTCGCGGGCTTCTCATTGTGGTGGCTTCTCCTGTTGTGGAGCACAGGCTCTAGGTGTGGGGGCTTCAGTAGTTGTGGCACGCAAGCTCAGTAGTTGTGGCTCACAGGCTCTAGAGCACAGGCTCAGTAGTTGTGGCGCATGGGCTTAGTTGCTCCGTGGCATGTGGGATCTTCCCAGATCAGGGCTCAAACCTGTGTCCCCTGCATTGGCAGGCAGATTCTTAACCACTGCGCCACCATGGAAGTCCCTAGATCAGATGGACTTAATTGATATTTATAGAGCACTCCAACCAGAAGCAGCAGAATACACATTCTTCTCAAGAGCACATGGAACATTCTCTAAAATAGAACACATGCTGAGCCACAAAGCAAGCCTCGGTAAATTTATGAAACTGAAATCATATCAAGCATCTTTTCTGATCACAATGCTATGAGATTATAATTCAACAAGAAAAAACTGTAAAGAACACAAACACACACAGGCTAAACAATATGCTACTAAACAACCAATGGATCACTGATGAAATCAAAGCAGAAATCGAAAATACCTAGAGACAAATGAAAATGAAAACATGATTCAAAACCTACAGGACACAGCAAAAACAGTTCTAAGAAGGAAGTTTACAGCAATACAGTTGTACCTCAGGAAACAAGAAAAATATCAAATAAACAACTTAACCTTACACCTAAAGCAACTAGAGAAAGAAAAATAAACAAAACCCAAAGTTAGTAGAAGGAAAGAAATCATCAAGATCAGAGCAGAAATGAATGAAATTAGAGACAAAGAAAGTAATAGAAAAGATCAATGAAACTAAAAGCTGGTTCTTTCAAAAGATAAACTACAAAACTGATAAACCTTTAGCCAGACTCATCCAGAAAAAAATGGAGAGGGCTCAAATCAAAAAAATTAGAAATGAAAATGCATAAGTTACAACAGACACCACAGAAATACAAAGGATCATAAGAGACTACTACAAGCAACTCTATGCCAATAAAATGGACAACCTAGAAGAAATGGACAAATTCTTAGAAAAGTGAAATCTTCCAAGACTGAACTAGGAAGAAATAGAAAATATGAACAGAAAAATCACAAGTACTGAAATTGAAACTGTGATTTAAAAACTCCCAACAAACAAAAGTCCAGAACAAGACTGTTTCACAGGTGAATTCTATCAAACATTTAGAGAAGAGTTAATGCCTTGCTTCTGAAACTATTCCAAAACACTGCAAAGGAAGGAACACTCCCAAACTCATTTTATGAGGCCACTATCACTCTGATACCAAAACCAGACAAAGATACCACAACAAAAAGAAAATTGCAGGCCAATATCACTGGTGAACACACACACAAAAATCCTCAACAAAATACTAGCAAACCATGGGAATTCCCTGGCAGTCCAGGGGTTAGGACTCCATGCTCTCTCTGCTGAGGGTCTGAGTTCGATCTCTGGTCAGGGAACTAAAACCCCATAAGCCACGCAGCATGGGCAAAAAAAAAAAAAATACTAGCAAACCAAATCCAACAATACATTAAAAGGATCATACGGGCTTCCCTGGTGGCGCAGTGGTTGAGAGTCCGCCTGCCGATGCAGGAGACACGGGTTCGTGACCCGGTCTGGGAAGATCCCACATGCTGCGGAGTGGCTGGGCCCGTGAGCCACGGCCGCTGAGCCTGCGCGTCCGGAGCCTGTGCTCCGCAAGGGGAGAGACCACAACAGTGAGAGGCCTGCCTACTGCAAAAAAAAAAAAAAAAAAAAGGCTAATACACCATGATCAAGTGGGATTTACCCCAGGGATATAAGGATTCTTCAATATCTGCAGATCGATCACTGTGATACACCACTTTAACCATCTGATCATCTCAATAGATACAGAAAAGGTTTTTGACAAAATTCAAAACCGATTTATGATAAAAACTCTCCAGAGAGTGGGCACAGAGGGAACATACCTCAACATAATAAAGTCCATATATGACAAATCCACAACTAACATCACACTCAATAGTGAAAAGCTGAAAGCATTTCCTCTAAGATCAGGAACAAGACAAGGATGTCCACTCTCACCAATTTTACTCAGCATAGTTTTGGAAGTTTTGGCCATGGCAATCAGAGAAGAAAAAGAAATAAAAGGAAAAGAAGAAGTAAAACTGTCACTCTTTGCAGGTGACATGATACTATACATAGAAAACCATAAAGATGCTACAGAAAACTACTAGAGCTCATCAAGGAATTCAGTAAAGTGGCAGGATACAAAACTAAATACACAGAAACCTGTTGCATTTCTATACACTAACAACGAAAGATCAGAAAGAGAAATTAAGGAAACAACTCCATTTACCATCGTACCAAAAAGAATAAAATAGCTAGGAATAAACCTACCTAAGGAGGCAAAGACCTGTATTATGAAAACCATAAGATGCTGATGAAAGAAACTGAACATGACACAAACAGATGGAAAGATATACCATTTTCTTGGATTGACAGAATCAATATTGTCAAAATGGCTATACTACCCAAGGCAATCTACAGATTCAATGTAATCCCTATCAAATTACCAATGGCATTTTTCACAGAACTAGAACCAAAAATTTTTAAATTTGTATGGAAACACAGAAGACCCCAAATAGCCAAAGCAATCTTTGGGCCAACAAAAAATGGAGCTGGAGGAATCAGGCTCCCTAACTTCAGACTATACTATGGAGCTACTGTGATCAAGACAATGTGGCACTGACACAAAAACAGAAACATAGATCAATGGAACAGGATAGAAAGCCCAGAGATAAACCCACACACCTATGGTCAATTAATGTACAACAAAGGAGGCAAGAATATACAATGGAGAAAACAGTCTCTTCAGTAAGTGGTGCTGGGAAAACTGGACAGCTGCACGTAAAAGTATGAAATTAGAACATTCTCTAACAACATACACAAAAATAAACTCAAAATGGATTAAAGACCTAAATGTAAGGCCAGAAACTATCAAACTCTTAGAGGAAAACATAGGCAGAACACTCTATGACATAAATCACAGCAAGATCCTTTTGGACCCACCTCCTAGAGAAATGGAAATAAAGACAAAAATAAACAAATGGGACCTAATGAAACTTGAAAGCTTTTGCACAGCAAAGGAAACCATAAACAAGACCAAAAGACAACCCTCAGAATGGGAGAAAATATTTGCAAATGAAGCAACTGACAAAGGATTAATCTCCAAAATTTATAAGCAGCTCATGCAACTCAATAACAAAGAAACAAACAACCCAATCCAAAAATGGGCAGAAGACCTAAATAGACATTTCTCCAAAGAAGATATACAGATGGCCAACAAACACATCAAAGAATGCTCAACATCATTAATCATTAGAGAAATGCAAATCAAAACTACAATGAGATATCATCTCACAGTCAGAATGGCCATCATCAAAAAATCTAGAAACAATAAATGCTGGAGAGGGTGTGGAAAAAAGGGAACACTCTTGCACTGCTGGTGGGAATGTGAATTGATAACAGCCACTGTGGAGAACATTATGGAGGTTCCTTAAAAAACTACAAATAGAACTACCATATGACCCAGCAATCCCACTACTGGGCATATACCCTGAGAAAACCATAATTCAAAAAGAGTCATGTACCAAAATGTTCATTGCAGCTCTATTTACAATAGCCCAGAGATGGAAACAACCAGTGTCCATCATCGGATGAATGGATAAAGAAGATGTGGCACATATATACAATGGAATATTACTCAACCATAAAAAGAAACGAAATTGAGTTATTTGTAATGAGGTGGATAGACCTAGAGTCTGTCATACAGAGTGAAGTAAGTCAGAAAGAGAAAGACAAATACCGTATGCTAACACATATATAGGGAATTTAAGGGAAAAAATGTCATGGAGAACCTAGGGGTAAAACAGGAGTAAAGACACAGACCTACTAGAGAATGGACTTGAGGATATGGGGAGGGGGAAGGGTAAGCTGTGACAAAGCGAGAGAGAGGCATGGACATATATACACTACTGAACGTAAAATAGATAGCTAGTGGGAAGCAGCCGCATAGCACAGGGAGATCAGCTCAGTGCTTTGTGACCACCTAGAGGGGTGGGAGAGGGAGGGTGGGAGGGAGGGAGACACAATAGGGAAGAGATATGGGAACATATGTATATGTATAACTGATTCATATACGCCATAAAAAAATGGATTAAAGACCTAAATGTAAGACCCAACACTATAAAATTCTTAGAGGGAAGCATAGGCAGAACATAAATCTGCAGCAATATCTTTTTTGATCCATCTCCTACAGTAATGAAAACAAAAACAAAAACAAACAAATGGGACCTCATTAAACTCAAAAGCTTTTGCACAGCAAAGGAAACCATAAACAAAACAAAAAGACAACCCACAGAATGGGAGAAAATATTTAGAAACGATGCAACCAACAAGGGATTAATCTCCAATATTTACAAACAGCTCATGCAGCTCAATATCAAAAAAAACAAACACCCGGGCTTCCCTGGTGGCCCAGTGGTTGAGAGTCCGCCTGCTGATGCAGTGGACACGGGTTCGTGCCCTGGTGTGGGAAGGTCCCACATGCCACGGAGCGGCTGGGCCCGTGAGCCATGGCCACTGAGCCTGCGCATCTGGAGCCGGTGCTCCGCAACGGGAGAGGCCACAACAGTGAGAGGCCCGCGTACCGCAAAAAAACAAAAAACAAAAAAACAAAACAAAAAAAACCCAATCAAAAAGTAGGCAGAAAGGGACTTCCATGGCAGTCCAGTGGTTAAGACCTCGCCTTCCAATGCATGGGGTGGGTTCGATCCCTGGTCGGGGAGCTAAGATCCCACATGCCTCATGGCCAAAAAAACCAAGGCATAAAACAGAAGCAATATTGTAACAAATTCAATAAAGACTTTAAAAATGGTTCACATCAAAAAAAAAATCTTAAAAAAAAAATAGAAGACCTAAATAGACATTTCTCCAAAGAAGACATACAGATGGCCAAGAGCCACATGAAAAGATGCTCACCAGCGCTAATTATTAGAGAAATGCAAATCAAAACTACAAGATACCACCTCATACCAGTCAGAAGAGCCATCATCAAAAAGTCTACAAATAATAAATGCTGGAGAGGCTGTGGGAAAAAGGGAACCCTCCTACCCTGTTGGTATTAATGTAAGTTTGTACAGCCACTATGGAGAACAGTATGGAGGTTCCTTTGGAGGTTCCTTAAAAAACTTAAAATAGAGCTACCATATGATCCAGCAATCCTACTCTTGGGCATGTATCTGGAGAAAACCATGCTTTGAAAGAATACATCACCCCAGTGTTCACTGCAGGGCTGTTTACAATAGCCAAGACATGCAAATAACCTAAATGTCCGTCAACAGATGAATGGATAAAGATGTGGTACCTATATACAATGAAATTTTTCAGCCATTACAAAGAATGAAATAATGCCATTTGCAGCAACATGGATGCACCTAGAGATTGTCATACTAAGTGAAGTAAGTCAGACAGAGAAAGACAAATATATGATAACACTCATATGTTGGATCTTATTTGAAAAAATGATACAAATGACCTTATTTACAAAACAGAAACAGACTCACAGATTTCGAAAACAAACTTATGGTTACCAAAGGGTAAACCTGGGGGGTGGGATAAATTAGGAGCTTGGGATTAACATACACACAGTACTCTAACACAACAATGTAAAGCAACTATACTCCAATAAAAATTAATTAATTTTAAAAAATACACACACTACTATATATAAAATAGATAACCAACAAGACCACCGGGAACTCTACTCAATATTCCATAATAGGGCTTCCCTGGTGGTGCAGTGGTTAAGAATCAGCTTGCCAATGCAGGGGACACGGGTTTGAGCCCTGCTCCAGGAAGATCCCACATGCCGTGGAGGAACGAAGACCCAACGCAGCCAAAAATAACTAAATAAAATTTAAAAATATATAATCCATGGGCTTCCCTGGTGGCGCAGTGGTTGAGAGTCCGCCTGCTGATGCAGGGGACGCGGGTTCATGCCCTGGTCCGGGAAGATCCCACATGCCGCGGAGTGGCTGGGCCCGTGAGCCATGGCTGCTGAGCCTGCACTTCCGGAGCCTGTGCTCCGCAACGGGAGAGGCCACAACAGTGAGAGGCCCGCGTACCGCAAAAAAAAAAAAAAAAATATATATATATATATATATATATATATATAATCCATAATAACCTAAATGGGAAAAGAAATTGAAAAAGAATAGATATATGTATATGTATAACTGAATCACTTTGCTGTACACCTGAAACTATCACATTGTAAATCAAATACAGTCCAACATGAAATAACTCTAAGTATTACATATGGAAGATCCACAAAGAAGTTGAATCAGAGAATAAGCTTATAATCAGAGTATAGGGTTTTTGGTAAGTTTCCAGAAATGCAATACAAAAACAGATCTTGGTGCATTCTGAATCACTAGTAACAGCAGCTAAAAGACATTCTTAGAAGATAACCTAGACTATTAAAACTAACTTTAATGGCACCTTTTCAATTTGTTAGAAAGTTTAAGTCCTAAAGTATGTCTGCGAAATAATACAAAATTTATATAGTGATGTCTACCCCGGGTTCCTGGCACAGAGCTCTTAAAACCCTTGTACATTCCTAAGCGATAAAAGCACCAGGAGCATCTTCTGTTCTGTGGAGGCGACTGGGTGGGCTCCGGGATGGGGCTGGTCAGCAGAAAGGCTGCGCCATGATTGGAAGCTTGGGCTTTTTAGGCCCACCCCCCACCCTCCAGAGACGGGCGAGGGGCTGGAAACGGAGTGAATAAGTGATCATGCCTGTGTGAAGAAGCCTCCATAAAATCCCAGTAGCAGGGGGTTCTGAGAGCTTCAAGGTGAACACATCCACACCAGGAGGGTGACACACCCCAAGTCCAGGGGCACAGAAGCTCCTGCACTCGGAACACTCCCAGACCTCGCCCTGTGTATCTCTTCATCTGGACAGCCGTGTGTATCTTTTATCATATCTTTCACTAAACTGGTAAACATAAGCACGTTTCCCTGCGTTCTGAGAGCCACTCTAGCAAATTAACTGAAACTGAGAAGGGGTTTATGGGAAACTCTGATTGATCTGTAGCCAAGTCAGGCAGAAGTTGTGGGCAACCTAGGGACCAACTAGTTTCGATTAGCATCTAAAGTGGGGGGACGGTCCTTAGGGACTGAGCCCTTAACCTGTGGGGTCTGACACTGGTTCCAGGTGGACGGTGTCAGAACTGAGTTGGGTTGTAGGACACCTGGTTGGTGTCACGGAATTGCTGGGTCTGGGAAACCCCTATAGCTCTGGTGACCAGAAGTATCAGAAGTGAAATGTTCTGTGTGAAAGTAAAACAGACAGACACAGTGCAGAGAGCTGTAGTTTCTTCCACGGCAATCTTTAATGAAGGACATAAAATTATCTTTTTTTTCTTTTCGGCCGCACCACTTGGCTTGCGGGATCTTAGTTCCCGACCAGAGATCAAACCCGGGCCCCCTGCAGTGGAAGCTCGGAGTCTTAACCGCTGGACCGCCAGGGAAGTCCCTGAAACAATCTTAATGGGAAATTATAAAGTATTACCGAACAACATCAAAGCAGAAAGAAAGAGAGCGCGAGTTCTCGGAAAAGAGACGCGATGCCATCCTGATGGCAACTCCCCCAAACAGATGCAGACTGTTAACAAAATTCCATTGCATCGGGCTTCCCTGGTGGCGCAGTGGTTGAGAGTCCGCCGGCCGATGCAGGGGACACGGGTTCATGCCCCGGTCCGGGAAGATCCCACATGCCGCGGAGCGGCTGGGCCCGTGAGCCATGGCCGCTGGGCCTGCGCATCCAGAGCCTGGGCTCCGCAACGGGAGAGGCCACAACAGTGAGAGGCCCGTGTACTGCAAACAAAACAAAACAAAACAAAAAAATTCCATTGCATCCCACTGCATCCAATACCAGGTCGGGTTTTTTGGTTTGTTTATGAAAAACTACTTCTGAAAACTGAAATGAGAGCCAAATGTCTAAGAATAGCCAAGTTTCCTACAGAACAAGGTGGAAGAACTTTCCGTAAAACACATCAAAGCATTTAAGTCCGGAGAGTAGTTGGGGCCACACAGAATTAGCAGGAGGAGGGACCCACAGACCTGGGGAAAGAATGGACGTGGGGCAGGAATCTCCTCCAGGGCAGGCACTGGCCCAAGGGCGATGACAAACGGCTGTCTACGGGCAGTGGGGTAGGGGGCTGGGTAACACTGTCAATGTCATGTATAATAATCCATTTAATGCAGATTTTGGGGGGTTTTTTTTGACCGAGCCCCGAGGCATGAGGGATCCTAGTTTCCTGACCAGGGATTGAACCCGCACCCCCTGCAGTGGAAGCACAGAGTCTTAACCACTGAACCACCAGGGAAGTACTTTCAGAAGAAGTTAAAGGCAAGTGTCCAATGACTTCTGTATACAGATTTTTCTTCTATAAGGAAAAGAAAAAAGAAGCTACAAAGGAGGAGATGGACCTGTTAACCTTGAGTCCATTCACCAGCACAGAATAAAGGGGATGAAAAGATAAACCACACATGGGGAGAAAATATTGGCAGTGCCTGCAAACGAAAAAGGATTCATGCCCAGAGCATCTAAAGAAAACTGAAGAAATCAATAAACATACAAAAACACACATCACCTAGAAGATGAACCACCACACCCTCATCCGGTAAGAACCCTACGTAACCACGAAGAGACCCTGGGTCCCACTCGAGGTGGACAAACATTTATCGAGGTCACTCAGCGATGGGGACCACAAGGAAGAAATAAACAGGCAGGCAAGAACACACTCCAGACACGACCAGCATTTTCTGAATAAATTTAAACTTATCCATAAGCTACAAAGCCACGCTTTTTTCTCTGAAGTGCAGAAACTCAAGTCTTATCTCGCATTTGGAGATAAAAACAAGAATGACTGTCGCAGCATTGCTAACTAATCAAAAAATGCACTTGGGGAATTCCCTGGCAATGCAGAGGTTAGGGCTCTGCGCTTCTACTGCAGGGGGCCCGGGAACTAAGATCCCACAAGCCATGGTGCAGCCAAAAAAAGAAAAAAAACACTTGGAAGAACCCAGGCAGCAAAGGCACTGGAACACGAGTCAATGAGGAGAGCTGAGCCTCAGACACCAGCACGTGTGAAACAGACTGGGGCTGAGAAACCCCAGAGAAACTTCTGTGTGACATTACTGGTGATTTACGAACTAACGTTCACTTATTGGAAACTGAAGGGGCAAAATCAGACGACACACTGCTTGGTGATAAGAGATGGTAAAGGTATGAATAATAACAAAGAATCAGGACAGAGGTCACCTTGGCAACAGGAGGGAGAGAAGATATGGGAGAAGCACAGGAGATGCGGAGATGCCAACAGGTACCAGGGCCTGCCTGTACACCTGGGGGGTGAGTCCACAGGTGTTTATAGTTATTAATGTTGCAGCAAAACAGAAACAAGGAAAGGGGCCTGAAAGAGATAAGCAACCTCGGTTATTCTTTAGCTGTTACTACTAACAAACACTTGTAGCTAGACTTGTCCTTCACAAAGCTGATTACTCTAAGAATCCACATGAATTTCACTCTGCACCTGGCACTCTTCTCCCCCTACACTCCCTTGTAGCGCTCTTTATTTCAGAAAGAAGGTCACAGGCCTATAACTTCAGGGATACCGGACCCGGTTGCCAGGCTGCCTAACGCCAGCTGTGACCATTTTGAAATAATGCAAGAAAAAAATGCAAGACCTTCACAACTTTGATCCTTATCACCTACCCCAGACCGAGAGTCCTGAGTATAAAAAACTTCTCTCTACCCTCTCGAGGGGGGCACAGTTCTTGAGGCGCTAGCCTACTGTGTTCCCCCCTTTGCCTGGCAAAGAATCCAGCTTTTCTTTCTTTTCCTCAAAACTCTCTGTCTCCCTATTTCTGTTCCGCATCGGTGCACAGAAAGCCAAGATTATTTTGGCATCATTAACTTAATGCAAAAGTCACACGATTTAAGAGCAGCCCCACGGCAAGCACAGTACACCTCACAGAGGACACACTACCGCCAGCACCACTGGAAGTGGATCCCCTCCCCTCGTGATCACGGCATCAACAGCTCCTCCTGTGGTAGTTCCATGGTCTGGAGGCCACCTGCATGGGGTGAAGGGGGCGGCAAGACCCCAGGGCACCTCCCTTCACCTCCCTCGCAGGCTCAGCTTTGTGCTCGGCTTGTCCCCCACCCCAGGTCATGCCCCTGCTTCAAGCTCCGTGGGTCATTTACAGGAGACAAAGACCCTCCTCCCACAGTGTGAATGGCAGCCTGCAGGATCCCTGCTTCCACCTGTGTTCACGGATAACGTAAAGGAGGGAAATTCTAGGGCACTTTTATGGTTTTAATAACTGGATCCTGCTTATTCCTTTCAGAAGACAGGTATTGAGAAAGGCTGGGACCTGGGACCCTTTGCTGCAGTGCTTGCACCTGGACAACCATCTCCTCCAGCAACAGGTGCAAAGAAACTCTAAGGGACTAAAAATAACTGCACGCATGCGCAGTGGGGGCAAATTAAGACCAACAAGATACAAAAAGGCCAAAACCCAATTGCCACTAACGAGGTACGGGAGCAAAAGCAGGGTCCTGTGCATGATCCCCGCACACGGCACACCAAGGGGGTGGCCAGACCATCTAAGCCACCGCTCCGGCCCGACCCACCCACCTACCCCCACCCTCACCCCGTTTAAGGGACCAGCCCGCCCCTCCTCCTGGATCCAGCAAAGGCACCAGTAACTTGTTCTCGCTCCCTCGTGCTGTAGCAGGAACCTCAGTAAAGCCTTGCCTGAACTCTTCACTTGGCCTGATCAATTTCTACTGATTAAGGGCTCCATGAACCCAGGTAAGAGTTATTAGCTAATTCCCTCATGGTAACACAGTTTGTTAATTAATCAGAATTGAACACTAGTTGCTTTTACAGGTCACATTTTACAGAATTTTCATTAATCTGAATGCCACGTTAACAGGAAATGGAACAGGACCAGAGCGTCAGGAACTCTGTGCCTTTTATGGAAGAGTCACTATTATTTTTATATAAAGACATGAATCCACCTCTTTGTCGACCTTATTTCAGTGTACTGTCAAGTTTATCAGTGTAACAGCCACTTATCTTACCAGCAAAAGTGAGTTCAACTCTTGCACTGCTGGTGGGAATGTGAATTGGTACAGCCACTATGGAGAACAGTATGGAGGTTCCTTAAAAAACTAAAAATAGAACTACCATATGACCCAGCAATCCCACTACTAGGCATATACCCTGAGAAAACCATAATTCAAAAAGAGACATGTACCAAAATGTTCATTGCAGCTCTATTCACAATAGCCCGGAGATGGAAACAACCTAAGTGTCCATCATCGGATGAATGGATAAAGAAGATGTGGCACATATATACAATGGAATATTACTCAGCCATAAAAAGAAACGAAACTGAGCTATTTGTAATGAGGTGGATAGACCTAGAGTCTGTCATACAGAGTGAAGTAAGTCAGAAAGAGAAAGACAAATACCGTATGCTAACACATATATATGGAATTAAAAAAAAAATGTCATGAAGAACCTAGGGGTAAAACGGGAATAAAGACACAGACCTACTTGAGAATGGACTTGAGGATATGGGGAGGGGGAAGGGTAAGCTGTGACAAAGCGAAAGAGAGGCATGGACATATATACACTACCAAACGTAAGGTAGATAGATAGTGGGAAGCAGCCGCAGAGCACAGGGAGATCAGCTCGGTGCTTTCTGACCGCCTGGAGGGGTGGGATGGGGAGGGTGGGAGGGAGGGAGATGCATGAGGGAAGGGATGTGGGAACAGATGTATATGTATGACTGATTCACTTTGTTATAAAGCAGAAACTAATTTAAAAAAAAAAAAAAAGTGAGTTCAGCCACAGAGGGAGTAATTGCAATCTATGACGGACCGTCACCGGCAAATCCAGAGGATAATGAAGGGGCGCTTACTATTACAGGGAAAAGGAGTAGTCTGGAGGGGCTGTAATAACCGAGGAGTCCATTGGAGGAGCTGGGCGTCCAAAATATGGAGGCTTCTCAGTGGCTGGGCTGTCCTGGCCCAGAGAGGTTTTCTTCTTTCTGCTGGGTATTAAGATGCGCCTTCCGGTTGGAGATGTAGAGGGTGGTCTCTACCTGTTTGGAGTAATTGATGAAGCTTGGGGAGAGGGAGGGGGACGCAGAGAGCTTTCCCTATAGGCCCATTTCCACTCCAACTTTAGCCGAGGTTTCCTCAATTAATTCCAGGGAACTTTCTGCATTTTCCCCACAACTGCAGTGGAAGACAGGACATTCCTGAGACCCTTCCCAGAACAACACGAGTCGAAACAACACGCTCCGCGCCAGGAGACCAAGAACAGACCTGAGGAACTTACTACTCTAAGTGGAAGAGGAGGGAGAAAGGATCCGTTATTTTACCTTTACTGAAAACTGAGGCCAGAGTGAAAGCAGAACCGTCAGGTCCAGGGCGGGTCCCCTGCAGCCACCCCAACCGCCCTCCCCAAGTCCTGTCCTCCCTCCAACCCCACCCAGCAAAGGACTCGGGGAGGGACCCCCGCGTGGGGACGGGACAGGACGCCAAGACCCCACCCCGGGGCGGAGGGCTTATTGGGGTGGAGGCTAGCAGGGGGAGCGGGGAGGGCGACGCGAGACCGCGTCAGCTTCTAGCGCGTTTCTTGCCGGTTCGAACCAGCCCCTCCTGGTCTCCGGCCCCGGCTCGGGCACTCACCATCTCCGCCACGCTCTGAGCTCTCCAGCGTCATGTCAGCGGCCCCGAGACCTGGGCAGGTGAGAGCGATGAGGAACGTAAACCTGAGGCTGCGTGGGCCAGGCGCGCACGAGCTCGGCGGGCGTACAAGCGCAGCAGAGGGCGGACAGCCTCTTCTTGGGACCGAAATTGGGCCCGCCCCCGGCCTTGATTGGACAGTAATCCTTGCCCCGCCCCCACGCTCAATCCTCCTCACCCCATCCTACTCTGTTTTTTTTTTTTTTTTCTTCCGGAACGCGGGCCTCTCCCGTTGCGGAGCACAGGCTCCAGACCCGCAGGCTCAGCGGCCACGGCCCACGGGCCCAGCCGCTCCGCGGCATGCGGAATCCCCCCAGACCGGGGCACGAACCCGCGTCCCCCGCATCGGCAGGCGGACCCTCAACCACTGCGCCACCAGGGAAGCCCCCCATCCTACTCTGATTGCAGGTTGTCCGGACCCCACCCAGTCGCCGCTGATTGGACATTTTAACCAGACCCCGCCCCTACTCCTGAGTGACAGGCCACAGGGACACGCGTAGCTTATCCTCTTGCCTTGGACTTGGGCTCCCTGCTTTGCCAACCCTGTGGCATCTGCCCACAGCTGGGCGACTCCCTTGTGTCCTCCTCTTGCACCTGGTAGTCCAGACTCAGTTTCCCCGCGGATCGCTACATATCCGGAGTGAGGATGAGAGAAGGCGGGACATTGCAAGGGCCGAGGTCACTGTGGAAATGTTCCCTTTAAAAACAAAGACTCGCAGTTAACATCACCACGTGCAAAGCAGGTTCACCTTTGACACGGGAAAGCCCCGCCCTTCGTCCCCTCCCCCGCCTCTGGGGCTTGAGATCAGCAACCCAAGGGCCAGGGACCTTTCCCCCGTGGGAAGTCGGACCCCGAGGCCCCAGCGGGCGTGCAGAACTCGTCTCAGCACATCCACAGTTGTGAGATGCCACAGTTCTCAGGTGTGCATTTTAAACTGCAAGGAAATGTTTTTTAGATCCGTTTTTTTGTGTCGCTAGAAAATTCTGAAATACAAGAAGTCTGTGATATCCCTAAAGCAACTGAACTATTTTAACTGACATAAGAAAAAGCAAGAAAAGCTTAAATAAGTTTCCATTGGACCTGAAAACTCTTAATATTCTGATTAAGTTAGGCGAAAACACTTAATAGCATTTCATATGACTGCTCATTTCAGAAAATACCCTTCATGAATATTGCTGATTTGTAAAACTGTTGTCTTCCCGGGGACTTCGAGGGAAGGTTGTTTGGTTTTCTTAAAGGAGCTGGTGTCCGCCAGTTTGTCAGCCAGGTGTCTGTATTCTTCTTGGCTTGTGGCAGGGTCTTGCTTGCCAAGGGGGTTAATAACCCCTGGGTCTCTGGAATGGGAAATAGTTCTTGCATCGATTCTTGACTGATTTGAGTACGTGTGACATTTTTTAAATTTGTTGATATGAATCGTTGTCATCTCTTGTTGGAGTAGCAGTTCTTGAGGTGGAATACAAAGGCTTTTTGGAAGCAGGGAAGTTCCTGGGTAAACTTGAGGATGGAAGATCAGTTATCTGCTGGCCTACTGGCCTGGGAGTTACAGGGAGAGGACAGAGGCCTGAGCTAGAGACGTCTGAGGGGTGGTTATTGTTTTGGTTTGTTAATGGAATGGAGCTAGTTTTTAAACTCTTAAAATTGTCATGATTTTTTTAATGAAAAGTAGATTTGGGTTGTTATTAATTTCTATAAGGGGTACATTTTGGTTAGGGGAAATAGAACCGAATTGCTAGTGTGCAAGTTTAACTTGAACAATAAAAATTGAGAATATTTCATTTTGTGTTTCGGAGAGTATTCTGTATGAGGGAGCTGTTTGTTTCCCTATGTGAGGCATAAGCCAAAGATCAGTTTTGTCCACTGCTGGAGAAAGAATCAAAGAAATGGAGCAGTGTTCCCCAAGGCGTGCTGCTTGTCTGATCTTGAGAGTGCCAGCGTAGACAGCAGCTTTCTGATCTAGAGTTCTTCAGATTTGCAAATGGACAGTGGTTTCAAGACTTGACGCTGACGCCAGAGTCTAATATGAGTGATGGTTACACTGATTGGTAGACGGGATCCCAGCTAAGTGAGGTGGCGTGAGTAGTTAGTAGATGCCCTGCAGTCACTGGACGGTAACAACACAGCGCCGTCTGCCAGGTAAAGCAGCAAATTACTCTTTTGAGTTTATTGGAAACGTCTTCTGTTGATGAAGCTTCTAGGGGAAGATGTGCTTTGACAGGCTTTTGAAAGTGGGTCACCTTCCCCTACAATCTCTCCTGGTTTGTTACTTTCTGTAGACGAAGAAAATCAGTTGATTTTTTTGGTTTTGTTTTTTTTTTTTTTTTTTTTTGCGGTACGCGGGCCTCTCACTGTTGTGGCCTCTCCCGCTGCGGCGCACAGGCTCCAGACGCGCAGGCTCAGTGGCCATGGCTCACGGTCCCAGCCGCTCCGTGGCATGTGGGATCTTCCCGGACCGGGGCACGAACCTGTGTCCCCTACATCGGCAGGCAGACTCTCAACCACTGCGCCACCAGGGAAGCCCTGATTTTTTTAAAAAATTAATTTATTTTTGGCTTCGTTGGGTCTTCGTTGCTGCCCGCGGGCTTTCTCTAGTTGCGGCGAGTGGGGGCTACTCTTGGTTGCGGTGCGCGGGCTTCTCATTGAGGTGCTTCTCTAGTTGCGGAGCACGGGCTCTAGCCCCGTGGGCTTGAGTAGTTGCAGCACATGGGCTCAGTAGTTGTGGCTGGCGGGCTCTAGAGCTCAGGGTCAATAGTTGTGGCGCACGGGCTTAGTTGCTCCGCGGCATGTGGGATCTTCCTGGACCAAGGGTCGAACTCGTGTCCCCTGCATTGGCAGGTGGATTCTTAACCACCGCACCACCAGGAAAATCCCAGCTGGTATGTTTTTAAGGGCAACTGGTTGAGGCTAGCGTTTGTCCACTTCAAGTCCTTTATTAAAAGACAGACCAGGTACCAGAGCTACAACAAGAGCTGCCTCGGGCCTATGAACCACTGGTGGTATTTAGCCAGACCCGTGAGCTCAGCATTCAAGGTAGATTGACTGCCACTCAGAAGGCTCTGGACGCTGAACCCCAGCAGTTAGTGGCTTATCTGCCCACACTGCTGATGGCTGGGTGACTTCACCCAGAAGCACAGACAGCCTTTTGGACGTGGGTTCAGTGGGCTGGCTGTGTCTGGCTGGTTGTCGACACCTTTTTGAAGTTGTGTTTTCTGCACTGGCTGCACCCATGTGGTCTGGGGGCCTCGGCACTGTCACAGTCTTGTGATTGTCTCACCGTAACCAAATGCCACAGACCTTCCCAATCTGACGGTTTTGTTCTCCAATTGGTCTTTAAAAAAAATATATATATATATATATATATATATATATATATTTGTTTATTTATTATCTTTGGCTGCGTTGGGTCTTCGTTGCTGCGCGCGGGCTTTCTCTAGTTGTGGTGAGCAGGGACTACCCTTCGCTGTGGTGTGAGGGCTTCTCATTGCAGTGGCTTCTCTTGTGAAGCACAGGCTCTAGGCACACGGGCTTCATTAGTTGCGGCATGTGGGTTCAGCAGCTGTGGCTCACGGGCTCTAGAGCACAGGCTCAGTAGTTGTGGCGCGTGGACTTAGTTGCTTCATGGCATGTGGGATCTTCCCAGACCAGGGATTGAATCCATGTCCTATGCATTGGCAGGCAGATTCTTAACCACTGCGCCACCAGGGAAGCTCCTTCAATTGGTCATTTGAAGCATTTAGTTTGAATGTGGCATTTTGTACCTTTCTTTTGGCAAAACATAGGTCTATTTATAAGCATTTTTATATTTTCTTCCTTAAACATGGCTTGTGTATTGCTGCTATAAAATACAGCAATAACTGGGTAGTGCTGCAAGGTGTATTCTTAAGCACAGGGTCTGTATCATGCGAGGGTCAATAAAGTTCACAGAAATTTAAAAAAAAATACCCTCCAACTTGAGTTGGAGTAAAAAACTATAAACGTCTATACCATTGACCATTTTACTTATAACTAGAAAAATTCATTTTGTTTCATTTTCTGTTCTACCTGCTTTTGTTGCAAAAACTCCTATATATCCTGGCTTCCCCCCTTCCACTTCGGAGGAGTCTCTCAGAGTTATTTGAGATGCTGTCTCCCGGGCCTGAAGTCCTACGAATGTCCACTGAATAAAATGTAATTCTCAACTTTTAGGTTGTGCTTTTTTTTTTTAGTTGACAATAGCCTGTATCTTCATTTCCTTTAATTATCCCCAAGTGTTCTCTATAGCTGGTTGTCCTAACCAAGATCCAACACAAACCATTTGTTGTATCTTCTTTTTTTTATTTTTAGAGTATTAAACAGTAAAATTGATTTAATTCTTTCAGTGTGCAGTTCTATGAATGTTAGTATAAGGATAGTGTTTAGTGTCACAGAGCTGAATTGTGTGCCCCCCAATTCATTTGTTAAAGCCCTGACCCCCCAACATCTCAGAATGTGACTATATTTGGAGACGAGGATCTTTAAAAAGGTGATTAGGTTAAAATGAGATCCTAATCTTCATTTTATTTTTTTCCCAACCTTTTTTTTTTTTTCTGGCCACGCCCCGAGGCATTTGGGATCTTAGTTCCCAGACTGGGTATTGAACTCGGGGCCCAGGCAGTGAAAGTGCTGAGCCAGGGAATTCCCCTAATCCTCATTTTACTCCAACACTAATCCAATCTGACTGGTGTCCTAATAAGAAGAGATTAGGACACACACAAACACACACACACAGATGGACAACCACGTGAGGACACAGGGAGAAGGGGAGAATACAGCCAACTACAAGCCAAGGTGAGGCCTCAGAAAGAACCAACACTGCTGACACCTGGATCTTAGAAGTCTGAACTTCTAAGCCTCTAGAATTGGAAGAAAAATAAACTTCTGTTGTTTAAGCCACCCAGTCTGTGGTATTTTGCTATGGCAGCCCCAGCAAATTAATACATCTAGTAATCAAGACAGTGTTGTATTGCCATAAGGACAGTTGAATCAATCAATGGAATGGAATTTAAAAATCCAGTGGTAGACCCTATATATATGCTCAATTAATTTTGCCAAAAGGCAATTCAAGGTAGAAATGGTTCTGGAACACCTGGAAATCCATATAAAAATGAACTCTAATCCCAATTTCACACTATAAATAAAAATTATTTTGAGATGGATTATAGATCTAAATGTAAAAGCTAAAGTACAAAGCTTTTTATTTATTGACGTACCGTTGATTTACAACTATAGTTGTAAATAGTTTTAGTTTCTGGTGTACAACAAAGTGATTCAGTTATACATATCTATCTATCTATATTCTTTTTCAGATTCTTTTCCCTTATAGGTTATTACAAATTTATTGAGTATAAAACTCCCTGTGCTATAGAGCAGGACCTTGTTGTTTATCTATTTCATATATAGTAGTATCTGTTAATCCCAAACTCCTAATTTATACCACCTTTCCTCTTTGGTAACCATAAGTTTGTTTTCTATGTCTGTGAGGCTATTTCTGTTTTGTAAATAAGTTCATTTATATCATTTTTTAAGATTCAACATATAAGTGATATCATATGGTATTTGTCTTTCTCTGTCTGGCTTACTTCACTTAGTATGATAATCTCTAAGTCCATCCATGTTGCTGCAAATGGCATTATCTCATTCTTTTTTTATGGCTGAGGAGTATTCCACTGTGTAGATGTATATGTATATATGTGGTGTGTGTGTGTATATATATATATATATATATCTCACATCTTCTTTATCCATTCATCTGTCAATGGACACTTTGGTTGCTTCATTGTCTTAGCTATTGTAAATAATGCTCCTGTGAACAATGGGGTGCATGTATCTTTTCAGATTAGAGTTTTTTTGTCTTTTCCGGTTATATGCCCAGGAGTGGGATTGCTGGATCATATGGTAACTCTATTTTTCATTTTTAAAGGAACCTCCAGGGACTTCCCTGGTGGGCCAGCAGTTAAGACTCCGTGCTTCCAATGCAGGGGGCCCGGGTTCCATCCCCTGTCAGGGAACTAGATCCCAAATGCATGCCGCAACTAAGAGTCCACATGCCACAACTAAAGATCCCACATGCCGCAACGAAGATCCCTTGTGCCGAAACTAAGAAGACCCGGTGCAGCAAAATAAAAACAAACAAATAAATAAATATTTTAAAAAATAATAAAGGATCCTCCATACTGTTCTCCATAGTGGCTGTACTAATTTACATTCCCACCAACAGTGTAGGAGGGTTCCCTTTTCTCCACACCCTCTCCAGCATTTATTGTTTGTAGATTTTTAGATGATGGCCATTCTGACTGGTGTGGGGTGATACCTCATTGCAGTTTTGATTTGCATTTCTCTAATAATTAGTGATGTTGAGCATCTTTTCATGTGCCTGTTGGCCCATCTGTAAAATGCAAACCTTTGAGAAAGAAACATTAGGGTCTATCCTTGAGTTCTAGGAACAAAGAATTATTAGATAGAACCCAGGAAGCATGAGCTACAAAAGAAGAAAAAAAAGATAAAATAGATTTCATTAAGCTATAATTTAAAAAATGGAACATAACAAGTCTTGGCTGTTTTGAGATGCAGGGATTATTATTATTCAGCTATGGCGAGGCCAGCAGTTTAGGAGGTGAATGTCACTGAAAAGATAATGTGTTCTCACAGACCCCCCCCAGGGGAGGGGGCACACAGGGCCAGACGGAGAAGCACCAGGCATGCTCAGGAGGCAGGGGGATGAAGGGAGAATGTGGGCAAGAAGCTTTATTGCGGTTCCCTGGGGAAGGAGCCGGCAGGCAGGGTGAGCAGGCTCAGGATCGGCTAGTTTGCAGGATTCCAGGGCTCTGGGGAGGAGGGGCTGCTGGGGTGACTAGGACAGGGGGACAGTGGCCCTGAGTGTGGGAACCCTGTAGAGGGGCTGGGATGCAGCTCTGCACTGGCTGGTTTGTGTGTGAAAGGTGAACTCATGGGTGAGTTGTTTACTGTCTAGGGATTGGCTACCCCTGGGAGGGGCAGATCCCTCTAGGGTCATTGAGGCCCCGGCTGTCAGAGCATCAGGACACAGAAAATTTAAAAAAGCCTTGAGTAAAGGCATTGGTGGGGAGGTGGAGAAACTGGAACCCCTGTACACTTCTGGTGGGAGTGTAAGATGGGGCAGGTGCTATGGAAATGTTTGGTGGTTCCTCAAAAAGTTAAACAGAGAATTAGCATATGATCCATTAATTCCACTCCTAGGTATTGTGAAAATAAACAAAATCCTCACGTAAAATTTCGGGAGGCCAGAAGGGGGCGCTCTTAAGCCTTTCTAACTCAATAGGAAGAGACATATCTTTGCATCTCTAGCAGGAAGTTTACTACTTTACTACTCAGCAGGAGGAGGAAGAATTCCTCCTCGCCTGGCAACAGCCCAGCCAATGAGGGAGCATCACAGCACTCAGCCAAGGAAAAACCACTACACTCTGAACCCCCAGTTTCCTCCAATGGACTCTGTTTATAACAGCCCCTCCCAGCTCCCCCTTCTCCTCTATAGAAGAATCCTGCTCTCTTTGGTCCTCCAGACTTGCCTGTGGCTCACCATAAATTACAAGTCCAGGACTGCAATTTTGCCGTTTTATTGTTTTAGGTCAACAGAATATATCCAAAGGAATTGAAAACAAGTACTCAAACAGATACTTGTGTATCAATGTTCATTGCAGTATTATTCACAACTGAAAGGTGGAAACAACTCAAGTATCCATCAACAGATGGGTGGATAAACCCAATGTGAGCCATCAACACAGTAGAATATTATTCTGTCTTGAAAAGGAATGAAGCACTGACACATGGTATGTGGACAGAACTTGAAAACAGGATGCTCAGTGAGAGAAGCCAGACATAAAATGACACATAGTGTGTGACTCCATTTATGTGAAACGTCCAGAACAGGGAAATCCTGTTTATTTTTCTTCATCCTTATAAGGCTGCCAAATGATACACCCATATTTAGGGTTTTCTTATGATGCTTCCAATTTTTCCCAAAAGTGGCATCATTTCATACACACTTTTGTGCAACTATATCTTTTTCTTTTACTAAATAATAAATATGATAATTGGCCCAAACCAAAGCACAGGGTCTAACTATTTGAAGGGTAAGGACTTTTTGTGGCAATTCATTATCAATAAAAAGATCCTCTCAATCCAAATACCGCATCCCCCAGAGCCCTCCCTCAAGACAAACACCATCACCAGCATTTTGTATAACCTTACAAAGACTTTTTGTGTGCACACAAAGAAAAATGCAGCGTATTCCTCTAATGAATACTTGTTAAGCATCTCCTATGTCCCAGACTGTTCTCCGAACTGGACAGTATGGTAGTAAATGATCGCAAAAATCCTTTACTCTTCTTAGATTCCAGTGAGGAGGGACAGGAAATAACCGTATTAACGAATAGCATATATAATAAATATAATAGATCCCAGTATGGGGGCACATGTGAAGGGCACAGTACACAGGTAAGGAACAGGGGAGTGTCTGTGAGCACCTGTCCCTCTGCTGCCTCTCTCAGGCCCAGCACAGCTGTTTGATTCCCATCACACACAGGGAAGCCTCTGCTCTGCCCTGACCCCCACCTCGCCCACACCCCACCTCCCCAGAGAGCCAGTCCCTTTTCCAGGTTCTAGAAGGAATGCTTCTGCTGCTGGAGGGCTCACCCAGGGTGACTGAACAGGGGTTGGGGCAAGGCTGGGGATGTGTTTACATGATCTAGAAAGTGAAAAGCCAATCCACAGAATAGGAGGAAATAACTGGAAATCATATATGTGATAAGGGAATTGTACCTAGAATGGATTTTTTTTTTTTTTTTTTTTTTTGCGGTAGGCGGGCCTCTCACTGCTGTGGCCTCTCCCCTTGCGGAGCACAGGCTCCAGATGCGCAGGCTCAGCGCCATGGCTCACGGGCCTAGCCGCTCTGCAGCATGTGGGATCTTCCCAGACCGGGGCACGAACCCTTGTCCCCTGCATCGGCAGGCGGACTCTTAACCACTGCGCCACCAGGGAAGCCCTAGAATGGATTTTTAAACACTCCTACAACTCAAGAATAAAAAGATAAGTTATCCAGTAAAAGTGGGCAAAGGAGCTAAAGAGACATTTCTCCAAGAAAGATACACAAGGAGCCAATAAACACATGAAAAGACGCTCAACAGCATGAGCCACCAAGCAAGTGCAAACGTAAACCACGACGAGGCATCGCTCACACGCACTGGGACAGCTGGGATCAAAAAGTCAGGTAACAGCGAGTCTTGGTGACATGTGGAGAAATCAGAATCCTCATTCACTGCTAGTGGGAATGTAAAATGGTGTAGCTGCTGTGGAAGAAGGTCTGGCAGTTCCTCAAGTGAATAAACATACAGTTACCACATGACCCAGCAATTCCACTCCTAGGGATCTAGCAAAAGAGTTGAGAACGGCTTCAAACACATACTTGTACACAAATGTTCACAACAGCCAAAAGGTGTTAGCCACCCAAGTGTCCATCATCAGATGAATGGATAAACATGGGGTTCATCCTTACACGGGAACATTATTCAGCCTTAAAAAGGAAGGAAATTCTGACACAGGCTACAACATGGATGAACCATGAAAACATTATGAAAGAAGCCGATCGTAAAAGACAACATTCTATATGATTCTATTCATATGAAATACCCCAAAGAAGGAAATCTATAGAGAAAGAAGGTAGGTTAGTGGTTGCTTAGGGTGGGGGTAGGGGTTGGGGAGATAGGGGGTGACAGGTAAAAGGTATAGGGTTTCTTTTTGAGGTAGTGAAGATATTCTAAAGATGTCTGTGATGACGGTTGTACAACTCTGAATACGAAAAGCCACTAAAGCATACACTTTAAATGGTGAATTATATGGTACGTGAGTTATAGTTCAATGAAGCTGTTTTTTAAAAATACTAAACTCTTTAAATAAAAACAAGATATGTGGCTACTGGCTATCATATTGGAGAGCACATGCCTCCGTGAAAGAAAAACAACAGAAAAACCACAGCATGTAGGACACTGAAAATTTCCAGAATTCACTCTGAGAAGTCAGACATGGTAGGAAAAAAAGAACTGTGGACAAAAATTAATAGAAGGATCAAATCTAGTTCTGCAAAACCTGGCCAGGGAATCTTGCCATAGAAGGAAACTTCAAAAAGATGCAAAGCTAGCTTCGGTGAGTAAGGTGAACCCAGCCACACAAGTGAGGGCTGACTCAACCCTTCCATGTGACCATGAACTTCAGAGCTATTGGCCAGAATGGGGGAGAACAGCCCTTCTCAGACCCTGGGAGCCATTCCAACAACAATCTGGCAGTTTCTATTACAATTTAAAACGTACAGGTCAGTGGTCGTTCGGGCTTACAGAAGATCACACGTTGATACACGCAGAGATCTGAAAACCCCACAAGCACCTGGAAATTCTGATGGCTTTCAATGGGCCCAACCAAGTGACATGGGGACTGGCATGGGAACTCTTTTCACAGTATACCGTTTGGTACCATACTTTGCCCAATTTTTCACACAGAGAATTTGTTCACTTAGCGACACAAATCACATAAGTGTTCCACGTAAGTCATGATATTTAAACGTGGGGCTCCATAAAAATTGTGTCACCAAACTGTTAATCATCCTGTGATTGTGCACTACCTCTCTGGACCACTGTCACAGCTGCATACAGGATTCAAGGGCAAGGATGGGTGGTGTGTGTGAAAGTGAGATAGGCTGGGACCCTTCGCTGCAGTGCTTGCCCTTGCCCTTGGACAAACATCTTCTCCTTCAACAGGATACAAAGAAACTCTAAGGGACTAAAAGTAACTGCAAACATGCCCAGCGGGGACAATTAAGAACATAAGATAGGAACTGCCATTTCTGAGGTGCTGAGGAAAAGCAGGGTCCTGTGCATGATCCCGGCACACGGCACCACCGGCAGTGGGGGCAGGCCATCTAAGCCATCCCTCCGGCCCGACCCAGGTCTGCCCCCGCCTCACCCCATTCACGGAACAATCCAAGCCCCTCGGAGGGCGAGCAAGGGCACCTGTTGCTTGTTTTCATTCCCTCACAGCGAGTCCCAAAGAAGCCTTTCCTGAATTTCTCCTCTGGCCTCTTATCAATTTCTATTGATTACAGACTCCGAGGACCTGAGTGGGTAACAAAAGTGAAACACTGAGAAAATAGACCAAAACACTGTCAACAAGAAAATGGTTAAGTAAGTCATGGCGTATACAAGGCAGATGTAAGGAACTAATTACATCTTTTTGTATAAACTGGTTCTCCACTAAGGGCAATTTTGCTCCCTGGGGGGACCCCCGGCAGTGTCTGGAGACAGTTTTGAACCTCACGACTGACTGCGGAGGGGCTGCTACTGGGATCTGGTGCAAGGAGACCAGGGATGCTGGTCCACACCCTACAGTGCACAGAAAGGACCCTCAAAAAGGAATGATCTGGTTCTGAACGTCAGCGGTGCTGAATTTCAGAAACCCTGGTGTATAAAAACTAAATCTCAAAAATAACGTTGAAGGAAAAGAAAAAAAGCTGGCAATGAATCCTAACAGTAGGATGCTGTTATGGCAGTTTTTAAAAACACACAAAAAATTACCATGTGTTGCTTAAGAGCACACACGTTTTAAAAAAGCCTATATACACTACAAGACTACATGTCAAATTAGAAATGGTGAACTCTGGGGAGGGAGGGGGAGAAATATCCATACTGTTTTACAAATGTGTGCAGCAAATATGGCTAAGTGTTAAAATCTGTATATTGCTTCTGTATACAAAATCTGTGTACACTTCTTTGAATTATTTCATTAAAAAGCAAATACGGAAATGGTGTTTCGTTAAGATTAAGGAATTACTTTGGATCTGGAAGACAATCATTTCTCTGTGAAAACTCACCAATAATAGAATAATAACGATATCATGGTATCTAATGAATGTCTATTCCACATCATACATCACTCACTCTAAACAGGGTTTCTCCATATCTGCACTATTAAATAATTTTAGTTGTAAGTGTGGCCCCATTCAGGGCAGGGTGTTGAGAAGCATCCCTGGCTTCCACCCACTAGATGCCGGTAGCACCCCACCTCCACCCCCCAGGTGGTACAAAAATGTCTCCAGATATTGTCAAGTGTCCCTGGGGGTAAAACTGTCCCAGGGTTGAAAAATCACTGCTCTAGACCGTTCATTTGATACTAGAGTCTTTTCTCCCAAGTCCAAGGTCGTAAGTGCTGTCATTCTGCTGCCTGCAGTTCAGGGGTCTAAGACTTTAATATGAGGAGGACGACCACAATGATGAGCTGACACTAACAATAATTAACACTTTTTTTTTTTTTTTTTTTTGGCCAAACCGCTTAGCATGCAGGATCTTAGTTCCCCGATCAGGTATTGAACCCGAGCCCTCGTTGGTGAAAGCTCAGAGTCCTAACCACTGGACCGCCAGGGAATTCCAATAATAATCCACACTTTACATCCCACACATCACTTGCTAAACGCACGTACTGTTATGTACGTTCGATTTACAGGCTGGAAACAGGCTCTGAGGCTTAGCAACTTGCCTACTACCACCGGAGAGCTGATTAAGGCTTGGGGCCACGACTGGCGCCCAAGACTGGCGCTCAGCTGAGCAGAAGGTCTGACGGGACACGACTGAGATAGTAAAAATCAGCTGAGAAAGTACCTGCCCTGTCATTCATCATGCCGGGAGGGCGGATGAAGCCAGCTGCAAAATTAGCAGGAAACGTATCCTCCAAGAACACGCTACAGCTGTAAAGCGTCAAAACAACTCCCTTTTAAACCATTCCCGTCTACCTCGCTGAATACTCTGTCCATTGAAAGGACAGCTTCTGACCGAAGTCCAATCAGAAGGAAGACAACGTCCCTCTCCTGCCTGTCAGGCCTGATTCTCTTAGATACCAAGAATCCGTCTCCATCTCCACCCAGGTGCAGGGCTCAGATAAGGGGTTTCCGGACATACAATCCACAGGCATCTTATCTTCGCGGTTCCCAAGGAAACAGGGCCTGGGTCCACGTCGCCGTCCAGACCCAACGCTGACCCCTCTGCACGGAGCTCAGATTTGCTGAGCCAATGGAAACCAGGCTGCACTTATATCTCACCTACACCCACCCTTCCCCAAAATCCTACAGTGAGTCCGACCCGTGTCCTAAGGCCCAGGGGGTCAGAAGGTCCCGCGCCAACCAAAACCCCCAGGGCTCAGTCCCATCCCACCAGCCTCCACCCGGGCTGGACCCGGGGATTCGCGCTTTTAATGACCTCGCCCCCTACTCTTGGAACTGTGCCCCGCCCTCTGACCCATTCCCACCGCCGCCCGCCACTCCTCCAGCCTCGGCCGACGAGCAGACGCGGGGCCAGGACCTGCGGTGGACACAGGAAAAACCTCCCTCTGGAGAAGGAGGACGTCGCACGACGGTAACCGCAGCCCGCGTCACCCGCCCCACTCCACGACCGCCGTTTCCGCTTCCGGTTCCAGGGCTGCTGGGAGCGGAAAAGTGGCAAGCCTTCGGCTTGGGACTGGTGGAGCCCCGAAGATGGGCGGGCCAACAGCATCCTCCAATCGCCGAGCAGAGAAAGGCGATTTCCCCCGCCCCCCCCGCGGGACCCAATGTCCGGCCTCTCTCCTCTAGGTCATTCCTGAAACCAAAATTAAGTTGTGGGCGCGGTTAAGAAGGGATCCGCCTACGTGGGTGTGGTTATCGCCTAATGAGGCCCAGGGATGCTGCTGGAGGCGTGGCCTCCCGCTAATCCCTGAGCGCCCAGGTTACTCTGATAAGCAATTGCCGCTCGCATAAGCAATAAATGCTTATTTCTCCGAACACGTTCCTCATGCTAACACACCCGTATAAAAAGACATTCCCATTGTTGAAATGTTTCTCCCCTGAAAGTCTTTTATTTCTTGGGGAAATGGGGTCATATTTTATTCATTTCTCTACGTGTTGCTTCTGTTACTAATATATGCCTTGTGGTATCCCATGGTGGCCACTGGATGGGGACCTACCTCATGTTTTCACTTTTGTACCTATATATGTATTTGTATTGGGTGTAGTCGGGAAAAATGCATGGGGACTCCTCAAAAAAAATGCTCTTTAAGCATCTCTGTATTCCAGACTCTATTGTCTGCACGGGGGAAGACAGCAGTAAACGAACACAAAAATCCTTGCCCTCATCCTTCTTAGATTCCAGTGGGGAGGGACAAAAATTAACCATATAAAGAGCATATATAATAAATATAATGTATCCCAATGTGGACGGGGGAGTGGCTGTGAGCACCTGCTGCTTCTGCTGCCTCCCCAGGGCCCTGCACAGATGTTTGGTTCCAATCACACACAGAGAAGCCTCTACCCTGCCCTAACCGCCCCCTCTCCCCCTTTAGGGACCCATCCCCAGCCTTTTTCCAGGTTCTAGGCAGGATGCTTCTGGTACAGGGAGGGCTGCCAGGGTGACTGAGGTGAGGCTGGGACAGGCCTGGGGGCTCTGCGAGCAGTTCCTGGCTCTGAACTGTTATCTCAGGCACTTGGAGAAGCTCAGATGTGCAGTGGATGGTGTCCAGGATGGGGTGCAGCTGGTTTATTTGCATTAAATTAACAGGCTCAATTTTGGGAGAATTGAAAATTCTTATAGGTCTTCTTTTTAAGGGCATGTCTGTTGATTCAGAAACGATAACTTCATCATAATATAGTGTACACAAGTCAGTTCAGAGTGAATCATGGAAATGAATGTAAGAAATAAAACTCTAAAACATCTGGGAGAAACACAGGAGAAAAATCTTGGGACTTCCCTGGTGGTGCAGTGGTTGGGACTCCATGCTCCCAATGCAGGGGGCCCGGGTTCCATCCCTGGTCAGGGAACTAGATCCCACATGCATGCCACAACTAAGAGTTCACATGCCACAACTAAGGAGCCCACCTGCCACAACTAAGGAGCCCATGTGCCACAACTAAGACCCAGCACAACCAAATAAATAAATAAATATTTTTAAAAAATCTTTGTGACCTTGGGTTAGGCAAAGATTTCTTAGCTAGGATACAAAATGTGGCAAATACACACAAAGGAAAGATAAAGTACGTCATTAAATTTTTAAACATTTGCTCATTGAAAGTCACTATGAAGAAAGCAAGCAGGCAAGCCACAGCAAGAAAATATTTGTGAAACAGACACTGACAAATAATTGTATCCACAATATACAAAGAAAGCGTTCAGTGGAGAATAGTGACCACAAGAGGGCGCCCTTTCACTAGCAAAACCTCCTAGTTGACTGTTTCAGAACAGCCACTGAAGTATTTCAGAATAAAGAGGATGTTATCGAACCAAACTGGGTCTGGTCACCTGCGGGCAGTAAAGCCAGTTTACTGACCCGGGTTGTGGTGAAGGAAACGGCAGTGTTTATCGCAGGCGCCAAGCCAGGAGTCCAGGCAGCTAGTGCCCAAAAGCCCCAGACTCACTCCCCAATAGTTTTGAGGGAAAGGGTTTTAAAGACGGCGTGACGGAGGGGGTGGTTTTTGTGTGAGTGAACAGCTGGTGGACGTTCTTCTGATTGGTTGGTGGTGAGGTAATCAGGCGTCAACATCATAAACCTTCTGGTTCCAATTGGTCTGGGGTCTACGTGCTTGTGGGCATCATGCAGTTTACTTCTTCCACCTAGTGGGGGTCTCAGTATCTGCAAAACAGCTCAAAGGACACGGCTCAGAATATGATCTATAACCCTTGAGGAGGAACGGAAGGTCCTTGACTTTAATGGCTAAATCATTGCTATTTCGTCTTACTTGGCTGTTTTACTTTCTTTCTGCATTTTCTCCCTTCTCTGATTGAATTTATTCTTCGGAACTCGAGGAAGGCCTAGGAGGCTAAAGGTTTTTTTACAGACAAGAGGAAGGTGGAGGACATGGTGGGTGGGTTTGTCCTACAAAGGCCCCATAGGGTCCCGCTTGGTTACAGGGGCACAGAATGCAATTTCCTCCCACAGTTAAGGGGGAAAATATGCATAATTTATATATACATATGTATATATACACACAAAGAAAATGAAAAAGCAAAAGGGACCAGCTATTAATGTTGGTAAAACTGGGTGAAGGGAATATTCAGGAGTTCTTTGTACTGATCTTGCAACTTTTCTGTAAGCTTGAAATTATATCAAAATAAAATGTTCCCCCCACAAATAGTTTCATAATTTGTACTAGAAAGCATATAGATAGCCAACCAATGATCAGAGAATATCAGTGATCGATTTTAATTGTCTGTGACCATTTGGTTTCATTTGTTTTCCTGTCTCTCTGGTTTTATTGCTGTGTTTTCCACGAATATAACTGGTAAGATCATCCCTTTAAGGAATTTTATAATATTTGTGGTTGAAAACAATGGGTCCCAAATGAAGCTGCTTCTCTGTGTCACCCGTTTTCTTTTTGTTTTTCATCCTGAATTTTAATCTGTTTATTTCTGAAAAGCAGATTGGACAGTGACAGGGGAAATTCATTCATTTAGCTCTACACGATCATTGCTTGGAAGCTGCAGGCCATGTACTCTTTTATTTTTTTTTTTATGGCCTCTCATGTTATTGGCATTCCCATCATGAAACCATTTTCTTACGTTTCTGTTAGTATGTCTCTCTTTTTTTTTTTTCTTACCATGCTGCGTGGCTTCTGGAAATCTTAGTTCCCCGACCAGAGATTGAGCCTGCGCCCTCAGCAGTGACTGGGCAGAGTCCTAGCCACCGGACCGCCAGGGAATTCCCAGTATGTCTCTTTTTTAATTGAAAATTTTTATTGAGAGAACTGTAGGTTCACATGCCGTTGTAAGAAATAATTCAGAGAGATCTCTTCTACATTTTTCCAAGTTTTCCCCAGTAGTAACATTTTTCAAAACTATAGTACAATGTCACAACCAGGATCTTAACATTGATACAATCTATTTTATTCAGGGGTGTGTGTGTGTGTTTGTGTGTGTGTGTGTTAAGTTCTATACAATTGTAACACCTGGTTGGGTTCATTTATCCACAGTCAAGATACAGAGTATGTTCATCACCACAAGGGTCTCCTGTGTTGCCCTTATAATCACATCCACCTCCCTCCTAGTTTTCCTGCCACCTTAACCCACCAGGAAGTTTTTTTTTTAATTTAAAAAGTTACTCATTCTCCTAGGAATCCTCTAACTAGAAGCACCAGGCTTGAGCTCAGAAATCTGCATGTCGACAAAGATGATCCCGAGGCTAGGACAGTAATCCTGGAGCATCTAGTTACGCCTGAAAGCCAGGCAGTGCTCACAAAATGATGAAGGCTTGTCACTACAGCCCAGGAGCCAGTTGGAAGGGGCTCCTACTGGCCAAATCTGGGACAATGGGACCATTAAAACAATTAAGGAGATGAAAGCCAAGGGCCCCAAGGGCAAGGCTGGGGGAGTTCTCCAGGGCTCAAACAATCATTCTGCAACTGTCCCAGCAAAGATTGTTTCAGGTAAGAATCAGCCCGAGCAAAGGCCCTGAGGTAGTGTTCAAGGACTAGCAGGGAGGCCTGTGTGGCTGGAATAAAGGGACTTAAGTCAGAGGGGGGCTAAAGACCCCGTGGGGCCTTCAAAACCCACCTGAGGACTTCGGCTTCAACTCTGGGAGACTGAGAGCTCTGGGAGGTGTCTGAGCAGGGGAGGGACAGGATCTGACTCAATGATAGGGATGCTATCTATCAACAGGGTCCAATATAGCACCCGCCAGCCACATGTGGCTACTGAGCTCCTGTAAGGAGCTGAATTTTAACTGATTGAAGGTTAAAGAGCCACATTTGACTAGGGGTTACCTCACAGGACCTGGCAGCTCTAAGGGAAGGAGAGAGACAAATAAATAAATAGAGAAACAAGATTCACAAAATGTAAGCACCTAAAAGAAAATAGAAGGTGAACGGGTGAAGGTGAGTCAAGATTTTGAGCTAAGGTAGTCAGGAAGGGCTTCTCGGAGGAAGTGATGTTCACAGTGAGACATGGAAGATAAGGAGTTCCTGCCACCCCAGAGAGAACAGGGAAGGCTGTTTCAGGAAGAGGGCGCAGCATGTGCAAAGGTCCTGGGGCAGGACCAGGCCTGGTGTGTTGGAGGAATAGTGAGGAGGCCCGTGTGTCTGGAGCAGTGTGAGCGAGGGGGAGAGAGGGAGGGGGTGAGGGCAGGGAGGGGACAGCACAGGTCATGCAGGGCCTAGCCTGCCACGGGGGAGGACTGGGGCTTCCCCTCCCGCCCAGGGAGGTGGGAGCCCTGGAGGGCTAGGGGCAGGGAGGGGCCTGAAGTGGAATCCTCAGGGTATCAGGGGGACCCCCACATCTCAGGAGTGCATCTCTGGTCCCAAGCCTCTTCTCTCCTGTCCCCGCGTGCCTGGAGGAGGCCAGGGCCCTGTCAGCACGTTGCAGGTTAGTTGCCTGTGCTAGGAAGGGGCTGTTAGGTGCCAGGCACGGCCCGATGTGATCTCCGTGTGCCTGAGGTACTCAAGGGCCTGACTCACACTGGGGGTGGGGAGGGGCAGCTCCCAGCTCGGGGCACCTTGCTCAGGCTGAGCACAGCTTCCACCCCGCCTGTCCTCCTGCTACCTGGCCCCTTTCTCCTGGGTGCTGGCAGGACTTTCTGCCTGTGCCGGATGTGACTCCTTCCCCAGCCGCATTCCCAGACTAAGCCCCAGAACAGCACAAGGCAAAACAACAGCGTTCCCACCAGGAGGCAAAGAACAGAAATGAAACACTTGTTTTCACTAAGTGGAGGAAATTGGGAAAAGATCCGTTATTTTACCTTTGCTGAAACCTGTGGTCAGAGTGAACGCAGAACCGTCAGGTCCAGGGTGGGTCCCCTGCAGCCACACGAACTGCACCCCACCCCCACCCTGCAACCAGTGGTCGTCCCATCCTCCCTCCGACCACTGCCCAGTGAAGGACTGGGGTGGAAGCCCCACGTAAGGTCCAGACAGGACGCCGGTACCTGACCCCACGGCACAGGGTGATTTGGATCGTGAGCCCTGGGGTAGGACCGGATCCATGGCTGCTTCCAGCCCTCCTGACTCTCAGGGGCATTCTTCCTGCGGCCCTGTGGCCCCGCGGCCCAGGCAGGTGAGAGCGATGGGGACGGTACACCTGGGAGTGCACGTGGCAGGTGAGCACAGCAGCTGGGCGAGAGTGAGGTCCATGTAGGGTGCCAGCGGGCCTGCCCCCAGCTCTGATTGGAGGGTGCTCTGGGCTCACCCTCTCATGGAGGGCTCTGATTGGACAATTTCCCAAGACCCGCTCCTGCCTCTTCAGTGTGACAGGTCAACAGGACACCTGTGGCTGACCAGCCCACCCCCGACCTGGGCTCTGAGCTGAACCTGGTCCCGAGTGGGCATACCCTCCTGAAGCCAAATGTGTGTCTTTTTTTTTCTTTTAAACAATGTGTGTGTCTTGATTCAGTTTCCCCAGGGAGCCAGGACTGGACAGGATGGGATGGGGGTCTGGTGACATCCTGGGCCAGTGGTCTGTCCAATTTAAGGTCGCCTTGGGCCTATGTCCTTTATTTAAGAAAAAAGACAGTGACGTCACCACGTTCAAGGCAGGGTCGGACTCTGTCAGACATGTGACCTTTGACATGGGGTGACCTCGCCCTTCATCCCCACCCTCACATCTGGGGCTTGAGGTTAGGAACCCAAGGCTCCACCATGGGAAGCTGGACCATGAGGCCCTAGTCTCCCTGCAGGACTGGTTCAGTCCCACTTGCTGATCTTGGAGGACATGTCAGAGAGGCAGGAGGCATCTGGGATTCCCTTTGAGGACACCGATGCTGGCTGGCAACAGCCATTTTGGGGAGTTTGTTTTACCAAAAGGACATCATTGTTGCAAAGCACCATTTTGGGGTCCTCCATCTAGCCTATAAGCTCTGGGGGCTTACTAGCCCACCAGCAGGCCGGCACCTGTCCCCGGTCCCCCATGGGATGAGCAACCAGTCACTCCAGGACCTGGCCCCCGACCACCAGTGGGTCAGCAAAGCCTGGGAGCCAAACAGGCCAGGGAACAGTCCCACCTATGAGTGCACCCACAGTGGTCAGATTCGCCACAACAGAAGGACCCATAAGCCCACCTAGGGAGCACCCCCAGAGCATACAGCACAGGTGTCCAGAAGGGAGTTTGCGTCTGGGCACCATAGGTTGTCTCTTACATTAAGGTCACATCTACAAGATTGGGAAGTGAAACTGACCTACCTAATACATAGAAATAGACACAGAGAATTAGACAAAATGAGGATTAGAAGGAATATGTTCCAAATGAAGGAACAAGACAAAACCCCAGAAGAAGAACTAAGTGAAGTGGAGATAAGCAATCAAATGAATAAAGAATTCAAGGTAATGATCATAAAGATGTTCAACAAACTTGGAAGAAGAATGATGAACACAGCAAGGATTTTTATGAAGAGTTAGAAAATATAAAGAAGAACCAATCAGAGCTGAAGAATACAATAAATGAAATTTAAAATACACTAGTAGGGAGCTTCCGTGGTGGTGCAGTGGTTAGCAGTGGTTAAGAATCCGCCTGCCAATGCAGGAGACACAGGTTCGAGCCCTGGTCTGGGAGGATCCCACATGCCGCGGAGCAACTAAGCCCGTGAGCCACAACTACTGAGCCTGCGCTCTAGAGCCCGTGAGCCACAACTACTGAGCCCCTGTGCCACAACTACTGAGCCTGCGCTCTAGAGCTCTGCAACAAGAGAAGCCACTGCAATGAGAAGCCCGCGCACCACAATGAAGAGTAGCCCCCACTCGCCTCAACTAGAGAAAGCCCGTGTGCAGCAACGAAGACCCAAGGCAGCCAAAAATAAATAAAATTAAATAAATTTATATAAAAAATACACTAGTAGGAAATAACGAATGCTGGAGAGGGTGTGGAGAAAAGGGAACCCTCTTACACTGTTGGTGGAAATGTAAATTGGTGCAGCCACTATGGAGAACAGTACGGAGGTTCGTCAGAAAACTAAAAACAGAATTACCATATGATCCAGCAATCCCACTCCTGGGCATATATCTGGACAAAACTATAATTCAAAATGATACATGCACCTCTATGTTCATAGCAGCACTATTCACAATAACCAAGACATGGAAACCACCTAAATGTCCATTGACAGATGAATGGATAAAGAAGATGTGGTACACATATACAATGGAATACTACTCAGCCATAAAAAAGAATGAAATAATGGCATTTGCAGCAACATGGATGCAAGTACAGATTATCATACTAAGTGAAGTAAGTCAGACAAAGACAAATACCGTATGATATTACTTATATGTGGAATCTAAAATATGACACAAATGAACCTGTCTATGAAACAGACTCACAGCCAAAAATAAATAAATAAATAAATAAAAACTTATGAAAGGGAAAAGCACATAGCCAAGAATACTCCACCCAGCAAACTATTACTAAGATTTGAAGGAGAGATAGTGTTTTTGAGACATGCAAAAGCTAAAAGAGTTCAGCACCTCTAAACCAGCTTTACCAGAAATATTAAAGGGACTTCTCTAAGTGGAAAAGAAAGTATCACAACTAGAAATGTGAAAATTAGGAAAGGAAATATTTCTTTGGTAAAGGCAACATACAGTAAAGGTACTAGATCAACCACTTACAAAGCTAGTAGGAAGTTTAAAAGACAAAAGTAGTAAAATCATCTACATCCACAATAAGTAGTTTAAGAAAACACACAAAATAAAAGATGCAAAATATGATGTCAAAACATTACATGTGGGGCTTCCCTGGTGGCGCAGTGGTTGAGAGTCCGCCTGCCGATGCAGGGGACACGGGTTCGTGCCCCGGTCTGGGAAGATCCCACATGCCGCAGAGCGGCTGGGCCCATGAGCCATGGCCGCTGAGCCTGCGCGTCCGGAGCCTGTGCTCTGCAACGGGAGAGGCCACAACAGTGAGAGGCCCGCGTACCTCAAAAAAATTAAAAAAAAAAAAAAAACACATTACATGTGGGACTTCCCTGGTGGTTCAGTGGTTAGGACATGGCGCCTCCAATGCAGGGAACATGGGTTTCATCCCTGGTTGGAGAACTAAGATCCCACATGCCGTGTGGCACAGCAAAAAAAAAAAAAAAAAAAAAGAGAGAGAGAAAGAGAAAGAAAGAAAAAACATTAAATGTTGAGGGGAGGGTAGTGGTGGTAAAGATCCAGGGTTCCTAGAAAGCATCTGAACTTAAGATATGAACTTAAAATAATCACATATATATAGGGTGTTACACAAAATCTCGTGGTAGCATAAACCATAATCTATAACAGATATACACATAGAAATGAGAAAGGAATCCAAACAGAACACTGAAGATAGTCATCAAATCACAAGGGAAGAAAGAAAAAGAAGAAAGGAACAAAAAAGAACTACAAAATAACCAGAAAACAATAAACAAAGTGACAATAAATACACACCAATCAATACTTACTTTCAATGTAAATGGACTAAATGCCCCAATCAAAAGAGGGCCTGAATGGATCAAAAAAACCAAGACCCATATATATGCTGCCTACAGGTGACTCAATTCAGATCTAAAAACACACACAGACTGAAAGTGAGGGGATAAAAAAAGGTATTCCATGCAAATGGAAATGAAAAGAAAGCTGGGGTAGGAATACTTATATCAAACAAAATGACTTTAACAAAGACTCTAACAGGAGACAAAGTAGGACATAACATAATGATCAAGGGATCAAACAAAAAAGAAGCAATACTAGTTGTAAATATTGGAGCACCCAATATAGGAGCACCTAAATACATAAAATAAATATTAGCAAACAAAAAGAAAGGAAATGACAGTAACTCAATAATAGTAGGGAACTTAACACCCCACTTGTATCAATGGGCAGATCATCCAGACAGAAAATCAATAAGGAAACACTGCCCTTAAATGACACATTAGATCACATGGACTGACTCACTCACTCTCTCTCTCTCTCTCTCTCTCTCTCTATCTATCTATCTATCTATATATATAAACATTCCACCCCAAATGCAGAATACACATTCTTTTCAAGTGCACATGGAACATTCTCCAGGAGAGACCACATGCTAGGTAACAAAATAAGTCTCAATAAATTTAAGAAGATTGAAATCATATTAAGTATCGTTCCTGAACTCAACAGGAGACTAGAAATCAACTACAAGAAAAAAAAATGGCAAACCCCCAAAATACGTGATGGCTAAATAATATGCTACTAAATAACCAATGAGTGACTGAAGAAAGCAAAGAGCAAATAAAAAAATAACTGGAGACAAATGAAAATGGAAACACAACATTCCAAAATCTATGGGATATAACGAAAACAGTTCTAACAGGGAAGTTCACAGTGATACAAGCCTACCTCAGGAAACAAAACAAACCTCAAGTAAACAATCTAACCTTACACCTAAAGGGACTAGAAAAAGGAGAACAAACAAAACCCAAAGTTAGCAGAATGAAAGAAATCAAAGATTGGAGCAGAAATAAATAGAGACTAAAAAAATAGAACAGATATATGAAATTCACAGCTGGTTCTTTGAAAACATAAATGGTATATACCATTTTATATCAAATATCTTTCTTTTGAAAATGGTTAGTCATCCATACCCTTGTAGGACAATACCATTTTCACGTATTGATTCAACTGCTAGCAGTTACTTTCACTCTTTGGACCAATGTTTCTAGTAACATTTTTGAAAAAAATTTAACTTGTAGTAAACTTAATAAGTCTTATTGGTTTATGTTCTGCTTCAGCCTGTCTTGATTTCATCTCCATCCCGACACACTTAGAGTGGGACTCATCACACTCCAGCACTATTCTCCATGGGTGACAACCTGCATCTCAGTTATAGCAACTCAATCATGCTGGGTTTTTTTTTTTCTGTGCAAAATAATGGAGGAACCATTGACTCTTCCTCTCACCCAAACTTCCAGCCATCAAGAAATTCTAATAGCCCGAGTTTCAAATTATGTCTGGGCTCTAACCCCATACAACACTGCCACTGCTACCAACCTAGTCTGATCTACTACCTTGATTGACAACATCATCCTAGTGCCTGTTCTCAAGGAAACAGAGGATCTTGTGAAGCTGCCTCATCTGGTCAATTTTAGGCTCCATGTCACTCACAGCCAATGTCAGTGCACCATGGCAGGCCAGTGCATCAATACATGATGTGCCTACCACCCTCACACTCTCCTCTGACCTCTGCTGTTGTTCCATCATTTCACTCTACTCCAGGTGCACCGGCCTCTGGCTATCCTACAAATACTTAAGGCCTACTGCTGCCTTAGGAACTATATTAGTCTACTCAGGTCCCCTAACAAAGCACTGGAGTCTGACATTCCGAAATCAAGCTATTGGCAGCACTGGCTCCTTCTGGATGCTGTGAGGGAGAATGTTCCAGGCCTCTCTCCTAGCTTCTGGTGGTTTCCAAAAACCCTTTACATTCCTTGGCTTGTGGACAGATCATGCCAATTTGCTCCTTCTTACTTCATGTGGTGAGGACATATTTATCTTCTGTGCAGGTCTCTGTGTCCAAAGTTCCCTCTTTCTAAAAGGACATCCATCGTTGGACCAGACCTACTCTAATCTGTTATGAACTCGTGTTGAGTATATCTGAAAAGACCTGTTAAACAAAAATTCAACTGATCATATTTAAAAGATTTAATTGTCTTTATTAAATGACTCATGAATTGGACAACATCTCATCTAGCAAGTAGAAAGGAGCTCTAAAAAGCTACAGAAAATGAAAGAATGAGGTGGAAAAAAAGAAATTATCATCAAAGAATGCATTGTTTCAGGCAAAGTCACCTTCCTAAGGGAAACTGAAGGGGTCTACCAGTGGAGTACCTCTTACAGTTGACCAGGAGATGCCAGAGGCTGGCTGGCTAGAGGTTACATTCCTGGGAAAAGTTGACACTGCTATTCAGTTAGGTATTAGGACTTGGTTTGCTGCAGTGGGGCTGGGGCCTAACACAAGTGACTCCATCTGAGGCCTGTAGTTTCCTTTTTTAAACATTTCCCTCTTTTGATCAGTCTCAGCTTTACTGAGAAATGTGTTCAAAATTTAAGGCATTAGTACCACTCAGCTGTTACCCTGTAGTTCTCACAGCTTTGTGAATTTTGTTGATCCTTTGTGTGGTATCCATATGTCATGACACTTTTTGCTTAATCCTTGTGATATTCACAGGTCACAGCTTTAGGTTTCCATTTTAAATTTGGTCATTCCCTTGTTTCTTTTCTGACATTCCAGTCTTAGATCATTTGCTTGGTGGTTCGCAGCTATGAACACACATTAAAGACTCTTGAGGGGATACAGTGCACCAGAAAGCGTATTATTATTAGTGGAAAGAAGATAATGCCCAATGTTCAGAGTGCACTTTACAGCCATGTTCCCCATGGCCCAAACCAATCAAAATCAAATAAGTCAAAGAAAGACCCCACCAAAAGAGTCACCTCTTTCAGCCAAGGGGCTTACTCAGTGAGCTCACATAACCGAGTTTCAACTTTCCCAGAAATGTTGATCCAGGTGCAGTAGGTTGTGTTGGTCACGGCACAAACCTAATTACTGCAGACTTCCCAAGAGAAAGCTCTGTGTGCACCACCAGCAATTTCTGTGGAATTGTGCAGTAGGGAAAGTGTTGATCCAGCAGACCTCAATAAATGGGGACTATGGAATAGGAGCTCCACATGATTGGGGAACTGCAAGCTGCCACTAACAGTCCCCATGTGGATCTTGGGACAGAAAAAAGGGTTGGAGTTTTCCACTCAAACACCTGGAAATTGCAAACTAAAAAGCCAACGATTCCCTGGTGGCGCAGTGGTTGGGAGTCCGCCTGTCGATGCAGGGGACGTGGGTTCGTGCCCCGGTCCGGGAAGATCCCACATGCCGCGGAGCGGCTGGGCCCGTGAGCCATGGCCGCTGAGCCTGCGCATCCGGAGCCTGTGCTCCGCAACGGGAGAGGCCACAACAGTGAGAGGCCCGCGTACCCCCCCCCAAAAAAAAAAAAAAAGCCAACGAGAGTGAGAGCTCAAGGGAAAGAGAGTAGAGATCAGAACCAAGAGGAACTTACCCATAGCCCTCAGAGATAATGAGAAAGACAGTGAACTCAAAAGGTTCCCTCGTACCACATCTGTGTTCCTCATTGTCCCCAAATGCCATCAGAAGTTCACCTCAGATCCTATCACTGCCACCAAATCTGCTAAATAACAAAAATTCAACTGAGTAACTTTTAAACATCTAATAGGCTTTATTAAACGACTCATGAATCAGGCAGCATTTCATCTAGCAAGCAGAAAGGAGGTCCAAAGACCTGCAGAAATAATGGTTTTTTAAAGACAGAGAAGGGACAGAAAAAGGAAAGTTATTAGCAAAGAGTGCATTGTTGGCTGGAAGCTGAGGCTCAGGCTTCGGTCAGAGCGCAGGGAGAGGACTGGGGCTGGCGGCGAGAACTCAGCCTGAAGGGGGCTAGTGCGCCACAGCTAGCCGGGAAGGAGTCCGGGAAAACTCTGGAGCTGCCGAAGAGGCAAGAGACTTTTTCTTCCCTCTTGGTTTCCTGGTGCGCGAGGAGAGGGGATTAAGAGCGCTGCCTAAAGGAGCTCCACAGACGGGCGCGAGTCGCGGCTGAAAGCGCGGAGCCCAGAGACGGGCGTGGGACGCTGGGGCTCCTGCTGCCGCCGCCAAGAAGCCTGTGTGCGAGCGCAGGTCACTGTCCACACCGCCCTTCCGGGAGCCTGTGCAGCCCGCCACTGCCGGGGTCCCGGGATCCAGGGGCGGCTTCCCTGGGAGAACGCACGGCGCGCCTCGGGCTGGTGCAACGTCACGCTGGCCTCTGCCGCTGCAGGCTCGCCCCGCACTCCGTGCCCCTCCCTCCCCCCAGGGCTGAGTGAGCAAGAGTCCCCGAAGCAGCTGCTCCTTTAACCCTGTACTGTCTGAGCGAAGAACAGACGCCCTCCGGCGACCTACACGCAGAGGCAGGGCCAAATCCAAAGCTGAGACCCAGGAGCTGTGAGAACAAAGAAGAGAAAGGGAAACCTCTCCCAGCAGCCTCAGAAGCAGCGGATTAAAGCTCCACAATCAACTTGATGTACCCTGCATCTGTGGAATACATGAATAGACAACAAATCATCCCAAACTGAGGAGCCAGGAGTCAGTGCTGTGCCTCTGAGGTGGGAGAGCCAACTTCAGGACACTGGTCCACAAGAGGCCTCCCAGCTCCACATAATATCAAACGGCGAAAATCTTCCAGAGATCTCCATCTCAACACCAGCACCCAGCTTCACTCAACGACCAGCAAGCTACAGTGCTGGACACCCTATGCCAAACAACTAGCAAGACAGGAACACAACGCCACCCATTAGCAGAGAGGCTGCCTAAAATCATAAAAAGTCCGCAGACACCCCAAAACACACCACCAGACATGGACCTGCCCACCAGAAAGACAAGATCCAGCCTCATCCACCAGAACACAGGCACTAGTCCCCTCCACCAGAAAGCCTACACAACCCACTAAACCAACCTTAGCCACTGGGGACAGACACCAAAAACAACGGGAACTACGAACCTGCAGCCTGCAAAAAGGAGACGCCAAACACAGTAACATAAGCAAAATGAGAAGACAGAAAAACACACAGCAGGAGAAGGAGCAAGATAAAAACCCACCAGACCTAACAAATGAAGAGGTAATAGGCAGTCTACCTGAAAAAGAATTCAGAATAATGATAGTAAAGATGATCCAAGATTCTATTTCCAAGATCCAAAATCTTGGAAATAGAATAGACAAAATGCAAGAAACAGTTAACAAGGACCTAGAAGAACTAAAGATGAATCAAGCATCGATTAAAAACACAATAAATGAAATGAAAAATACTCTAGATGGAATCAATAGCAGAATAACTGAGGCAGAAGAACGGATAAGTGAGGTGGAAGATAAAATAGTGGAAATAACTGCTGCAGAGCAAAATAAAGAAAAAAGAATGAAAAGAACAGAGGACAGTCTCAGAGACCTCTGGGACAACATTAAACGCACCAACATTCGAATTATAGGGGTTCCAGAAGAAGAAGAGAAAAAGAAAGGGACTGAGAAAATATTTGAAGAGATTATAGTTGAAAACTTCCCTAATATGGGAAAGGAAATAGTTAATCAAGTCCAGGAGGCACAGAGAGTCCCATACAGAATAAATCCAAGGAGAAATACACCAAGACACATATTAATCAAACTGTCAAAAATTAAACACAAAGAAATCATATTAAAAGCAGCAAGGCAAAAACAACAAATAACACACAAGGGAATCCCCATCAGGATAACAGCTGATCTCTCAGCAGAAACTCTACAAGCCAGAAGGGAGTGGCAGGACATAATTAAAGTGATGAAGGAGAAAAACCTGCAACCAAGATTACTCTACCCAGCAAGTATCTCATTCAGATTTGATGGAGAAATTAAAATGTTTACAGACAAGCAAAAGCTGAGAGAGTTCAGCACCACCAAACCAGCTTTACAACAAATGCTAAAGGAACTTCTCTAGGCAAGAAACACAACAGAAGGAAAATACCTACAATAACGAACCCAAAACAATTAAGAAAACGGGAATAGGAACATACATATCGATACTTACCTTAAATGTAAATGGACTAAATGCTCCCACCAAAAGACACAGAGTGGCTGAATGGATACAAAAACAAGACCTATATATATGCTGTCTACAAGAGACCCACTTCAGACCTAGAGACACATACAGACTGAAAGTAAGGGGATGGAAAAAGATATTCCATGCAAATGGAAACCAAAAGAAAGCTGGAGTAGCAATTCTCATATCAGACAAAATAGACTTTAAAATAAAGACTATTAGAAGAGACAAAGAAGGACACTACATAATGATAAAGGGATCGATCCAAGAAGAAGATATAACAATTGTAAATATTTATGCACCCAACATAGGAGCACCTCAATACATAAGGCAAATACTAACAGCCATAAAAGGAGATATCGACAGTAACATAATCATAGTAGGGGACTTTAACACCCCACTTTCACCAATGGACAGATCATCCAAAATGAAAATAAATAAGGAAACACAAGCTTTAAATGATACATTAAACAAGATGGACTTAATTGATATTTATAGGACATTCCATCCAAAAACAACAGAATACACATTTTTCTCAAGTGCTCATGGAACATTCTCCAGGATAGATCATATATTGGGTCACAAATCAAGCCTTGGTAAATTTATGAAAATTGAAATTGTATCAAGTATCTTTTCCGACCACAATGCTATGAGACTAGATATCATTTACAGGAAAAGAGCTGTAAAAAATACAAACACATGGAGGCTAAACAATACACTACTTAATAACAAAGTGATCACTGAAGGAATCAAAGAGGAAATAAAAAAATACCTAGAAACAAATGACAATGGAGACACGACGACCCAAAACCTATGGGATGCAGCAAAAGCAGTTCTAAGAGGGAAGTTTATAGCAATACAATCCCACCTTAAGAAACAGGAAACATCTCGAATAAACAACCTAACCTTGCACCTAAAGCAATTAGAGAAAGAAGAACAAAAACATCCCAAAGTTAGCAGAAGGAAAGAAATCATAAAAATCAGATCAGAAATAAATGAAAAAGAAATGAAGGAAACGATAGCAAAGATCAATAAAACTAAAAGCTGGTTCTTTGAGAAGATAAACAAAATTGATAAACCATTAGCCAGACTCATCAAGAAAAAAAGGGAGAAGACTCAAATCAATAGAATTAGAAATGAAAAAGGAGAAGTAACAAATGACACTGGAGAAATACAAAAGATCATGAGAGATTACTACAAGCAACTCTATGCCAATAAAATGGACAACCTGGAAGAAATGGACAAATTCTTAGAAATGCACAACCTGCCAAGACTGAATCAGGAAGAAATAGAAAATATGAACAGACCAATCACAAGCACTGAAATTGAAACTGTGATAAAAAATCTTCCAACAAACAAAAGCCCAGGACCAGATGGCTTCACAGGCGAATTCTATCAAGCATTTAGAGAAGAGCTAACACCTATCCTTCTCAAACTCTTCCAATATATAGCAGAGGGAGGAACACTCCCAAACTCATTCTACGAGGTCACCGTCACCTTGATACCAAAACCAGACAAGGATGTCACAAAGAAAGAAAACTACAGGCCAATATCACTGATGAACATAGATGCAAAAATCCTCAACAAAATACTAGCAAACAGAATCCAACAGCCCATTAAAAGGATCATACACCATGATCAAGTGGGGTTTATTCCAGGAATGCAAGGATTCTTCAATATACGCAAATCAATCAACGTGATACACCATATTAACAAATTGAAGGAGAAAAACCATATGATCATCTCAATAGATGCAGAGAAAGCTTTCGACAAAATTCAACACCCATTTATGATAAAAACCCTGCAGAAAGTAGGCATAGGGGGAACTTTCCTCAACATAATAAAGGCCATATATGACAAACCCACAGCCAGCATCGTCCTCAATGGTGAAAAACTGAAACCATTTCCACTAAGATCAGGAACAAGACAAGGTTGCCCACTCTCACCACTATTATTCAACATAGTTTTGGAAGTTTTAGCCACAGCAATCAGAGAAGAAAAGGAAATAAAAGGAATCCAAATCGGAAAAGAAGAAGTAAAGCTGTCACTGTTTGCAGATGACATGATACTATACATAGAGAATCCTAAAGATGCTACCAGAAAACTACTAGAGCTAATCAATGAATTTGGTAAAGTTGCAGGATACAAAATTAATGCACAGAAATCTCTGGCATTCCTATATACTAATGATGAAAAATCTGAAAGTGAAATCAAGGAAACACTCCCATTTACCATTGCAACAAAAAGAATAAAATATCTAGGAATAAACCTACCTAAGGAGACAAAAGACCTGTATGCAGAAAATTATAAGACACTGATGAAAGAAATTAAAGATGATACAAATAGACGGAGAGATGTACCATGTTCTTGGATTGGAAGAATCAACATTGTGAAAATGACTCTACTACCCAAAGCAATCTACAGATTCAATGCAATCCCTATCAAACTACCACTGGCATTTTTCACAGAACTAGAACAAAAAATTTCACAATTTGTATGGAAACACAAAAGACCCCGAATAGCCAAAGCAATCTTGAGAACGAAAAATGGAGCTGGAGGAATCAGGCTCCCTGACTTCAGACTATACTACAAAGCTACAGTAATCAAGACAGTATGGTACTGGCACAAAAACAGAAAGATAGATCAATGGAACAGGATAGAAAGCCCAGAGATAAACCCACGCACATATGGTCACCTTATCTTTGATAAAGGAGGCAGGAATGTACAGTGGAGAAAGGACAGCCTCTTCAATAAGTGGTGCTGGGAAAACTGGATAGGGACATGTAAAAGTATGAGATTAGATCACTCCCTAACACCATACACAAAAATAAGCTCAAAATGGATTAAAGACCTAAATGTAAGGCCAGACACTATCAAACTCTTAGAGGAAAACATAAGCAGAACACTCTATGACATAAATCACAGCAAGATCCCTTTTTTTTTTTTTTTTTTTTGCGGTATGCGGGCCTCTCACTGCTGTGGCCTCTTCCGTTGCGGAGCACAGGCTCCGGACGCACAGGCTCAGCGGCCATGGCTCACGGGCCCAGCCGCTCCGTGGCATGCGGGATCCTCCCAGACTGGGGCACGAACCCGTGTCCCCTGCATCGGCAGGCGGACTCTCAACCACTGCGCCACCAGGGAAGCCCGCAAGATCCTTTTTGACCCACATCCTAGAGAAATGGAAATAAAGACAAAAATAAACACATGGGACCTAATGAAACTTCAAAGCTTTTGCACAGCAAAGGAAACCATAAACAAGACCAAAAGACAACCCTCAGAATGGGAGAAAATATTTGCAAATGAAGCAACTGACAAAGCATTAATCTCCAAAATTTATAAGCAGCTCATGCAGCTCAATAACAAAAAAACAAACAACCCAATCCAAAAATGGGCAGAAGACCTAAATAGACATTTCTCCACAGAAGATATACAGACTGCCAACAAACACATGAAAGGATTCTCAACATCTTTACTCAGTAGAGAAATGCAAATCAAAACTACAATGAGATATCATCTCACACCAGTCAGAATGGCCATCATCAAAAAATCTAGAAACAATAAATGCTGGAGAGGGTGTGGAAAAAAGGGAACACTCTTGCACTGCTGGTGGGAATGTGAATTGGTACAGCCACTATGGAGAACGGTATGGAGGTTCCTTAAAAAACTACAAATAGAACTACCATATGACCCAGCAATCCCACTACTGGGCATATACCCTGAGAAAACCATAATTCAAAAAGAGACATGTACCAAAATGTTCATAGCAGCCCTATTTACAATAGCCCGGAGATGGAAACAACCTAAGTGTCCATCATTGGATGAATGGGTAAAGAAGATGTGGCACATATATACAATGGAATATTACTCAGCCATAAAAAGAAACGAAATTGAGCTATTTGTAATGAGGTGGATGGACCTAGAGTCTGTCATACAGAGTGAAGTAAGTCAGAAAGAGAAAGACAAATACTGTATGCTGACACATATATATGGAATTTAAGAAAAAAAAATGTCATGAAGAACATAGGGATAAGACAGGAATAACGACACAGACCTACTAGAGAATGGACTTGAGGATATGGGGAGGGGGAAGGGTAAGCTGTGACAAAGTGAAAGAGCGGCATGGACATATAAAAAAAAAAAAAAAAGAGTGCATTGTTTCAGGCAAGGTCACCCTTCTGAGGGGAACAGAAGCGTGGGCAGTCTATCAGTGGAATACCTCCTACTGTAGACCAGGAAATGCCAGGTTCACTGGTTAAAGGCCACATTCCTGGCAAAGTTGACGCTGCAATTTGGTTCGTTATTAAGTCTTGGTTGGCTGCCTAACACAAGTGACTCCATTTTGGACCTACTGTCTCCCATTAATCAGATTTTATTTCCAAAAAAGATCATATTCTGAGGTTCCAGATGGACATAAAATTTGGGGGGACACTACTGAACTCGGTATATGTATACTTTTATATATTTTATAATCCATTTAAGTATCAACTTCCAGTGTTATCTGAAATATTTTACTGTTCTGCTTATACTATTTTCTGGAACCAGAAATATTTTAATATTTTATATTTTATACATATATATACTTCATATATATATATATATATATAATCTCCATCTTCATATCCCTCTAGCCCCTACTGTGCTACTAATGAAAGGTCAATGAAAGGTAGATATGGTTCTATTGCATTGCATTATTTCATTGTGGGTAAGGCTGGGATGTATACTTCCCAGAATCGTCTTTATAATTTCGGGTTATAATTCACCAATAGCCTAATTTGCAAGAGATTTGGAAGGTACAGGTGAAGAAGCTATTTCTCTCAGTGCTATAAGCCATCATGCAGACAGACGGACCAATGCATAGGGGGTTGTTGGACACCAACTTGCAGCTTGTTTGTCTGATTATTGTATAATTATTGACTACTCTGGTCTATCAAGTATGAATACAAACAAAACATTTTAAAAATGAAATAATTAAACACTGGATAATCACATATATAAATGCAAGGTAAGTAAATATAGTAGGTTTATAGCTTAGAGAGCAGTCAGCTATAAGAGAAAACAGGGGCTTCCTTGGTGGTGCAGTGATTAAGAATCCGCCTGCCAATGCAGGGGACATAGGTTCGATCTCTGGTCTGGAAAGATCCCACACGCCGCAGAGCAACTAAGCCGAGTGCCACAACTACTGAGCCTGCTAGAGCCCATGCTCTGCAACAAGAGAAGCCATGACAATGAGAAGCCTGCACACTGCAACGAAGAGTAGCCCCCACTTGTCTCAACTAGAGAAAGCCCATGCGCAGCAACGAAGACCCAACACAGTCAAAAAAAAAAAAAAGAGAGAGAGAAAATGCTCACAATAGGCCAAATACATTCAAAAGTGCTTACTGCAAACATAGAAGTATCCAGAAACAACAAATGTAGGGTCAGTGCAGCCTCAACAATGCAACCAGGGAAGTAAGTTTCCTGCATTTGGGTGGGAAGGAAACAGCCTCTCTACTAAAGGAACAAGATGCTTCTTACAGAAATCACATAATTATGAGAATTATTGGACATGAAGGGGGGTTCACAGGATATGAGTAAATCACTAGGTGATCTTCTGAAGCCTGAAGAAGTAGGCTGATGGACACCAAAGAGCCATAGGAACATGCAAGGATCTGTGCGCACTCGAAAACCAAAGAAGATCCATAATGAGGAAACTTGTGGACAAGTGTGGAATCTGCTGCCCAACAGGGAACTAACGTCAAACACATGTCTGGTTGGGGGCACATGGGCACATGGGCAGAGCCAGAAGTCAGAAAATGGTGCTGGAACTCAGGCTCACCAGGTTGCCATGCATCTCTGTCTCCTGATGATACAGAAGACCTGAGAATCGTGGCTTCCCCACTTCTGCTTTCCAGACCTCATGCATCTTCTTCTTCCCATGAACTTTAACTCAGAACCACTAACAGAAGGACTCTGGATATACAGTTTCCCACCTCACCCAAACTGACAACACAATTCAGTAGAACCGTCTGGACAGGAGCTTTCATCTTCATGCCAGCAAGTCACTCTTCTTAACTCCATGGATCATGTCCAATTTCCAACCAAGATCATGGACATGAACAGAGGTCAAATTATGAAAATAATCAGATGAGACAGAATGTCCTCCAAGACCTTGCACAATTACTAATTTCTGTGAGGACATATATGCAACAAGGAAACATGGAAAGGACACACCTTTCAGTTTAATACTCCAGGGGAGGGTAAACACTGAGTCAGAAAATTCCAGTATCTGTAACAGTAGACCAGGAAGGACATTTCAACAATACAGGTCTCATGATCACATACTAGGAAAACAATGGGACATAAGAATCAAAAATTTTTTCATCTAAAATTATACCAAGTTGCACATGAAAAAAATCCCAAAACCAAAAACCACTTAACATCCCTGGGTTCAAAAGACACTGTAATGGAAACGAGACAAGTTTTATATGAGGTACAGATGAAGGGGACATGGAGGGATAGTTAATTATCTTAAGTGTTCAGATCAGCAACATGAACTAGAAATTAATACACTGGGATCCCTATTCAGGATGAGGCACTTACAAAGGAAAAACCATGTTTATAACAAAAGATTTCTGTCGTGCCCTGAGTTTTCATTTACAAAATAAGTGAAGTGCTGAAGGTTTTTCCACATTCTTTCCATTCATAAGATTTCACTCCATGTGATTGCTTCCATTTACAATGAGGTTTTAAGGGAGAAGGAAGGCTTCTCCATAGTTTTGTATTCAGAATTGTCACCAGTGTGTGTCTTCATGTGTCTTTGCACGGATATCAGATACCTGAAGGCTTTCCCACACTGCTGACACTGATAAGGCTTCTCTTCACTGTGTGTTTTTATATGTTGTCGAAGGGATGAGGAAGTAATAAACGTTTTCCCACATTCTGTACATTCATAGGGTTTTACTCCGCTGTGTGTTTTCACATGTTTTCTGAAGTATTTGGGACAACTGTAGGATTTCCCACATTCCTTACACACATAAGGTTTCTCTCCAGTGTGGATCCTCACATGTCCTTGCAGGGATTTGAGATAGGGGAAGGCTTTGCCGCACTGCTTACATTCATAGGGTTTTTCTCCACTGTGTGTTCTCATGTGTTCTCGAAGGTAAGTGCACTAACTGAAAGCTTTGCCACACTGCTTACATTCATAGGGTTTCTCTCCAGTGTGCATTCTCACATGTTCTCGGAAGTGTGAGATGCGAGTGAAAGCTTTCCCACATTCTTTATATTCATAGGGTTTCTCTCCAGTGTGCATTCTCACATGTTCTCGGAAGTGTGAGATGCGAGTGAAAGCTTTCCCACATTCTTTACATTCATAGGGTTTCTCTCCAGTGTGAGTTCTCACATGCCATGCAATCTGGGAATAATAACTGAAGGATTTCCCACATACTTCACAAACGTGGATTTTCTGTCCATAATGACCTATCACATGTCGCTGGACAGATGACGGGCAAGTGAATGATTTTTTAGATTTCTTACACTCTAAAGACTGTTTGCTACTGTGACTTTTCACATATCTCTTAGATGCTCTCTCATCATCCTGACGTTTGTCGGTTTTCTCTACAATGTCTGTTCCACCAGGAGGATTTAGGCATGAGACACAGGTGCAGGTTTGCCCACATTCTTCACATGGATGAGGTTTGTGTCTGGTGTGAGATCTTTGCTGATTCCTCTGGAAAGAACAATCCCTGAAGGCTTTTCCACACTTAGTGCATTTACAGGGCTGAATTGCAGTCAGATAACCCTTATGCACAGTAAGATGTGTAAGTTGGTTCCAGGTTTCTAGACATTGATGGCCTTCTTTACCTTCACAGAGACTCTCCACCAAATGATTTCTGTTCAAAGTAGGAAGCACAGTATTAGGGATTAATAATAATGATTTCTTTATTAATAACTTATTGATAGATGTTAATGATTATTTTGACTACGTATTTGCCATGTGTACTGAATTGGCATGCTTTTGGCACTCTCTGCAATGTGACAAAGTTCAACAAGTTTAATGCTCCAGCTGAGGGCTCAAATAGAGCCATGACTTTCAGTGTTTTTTACATATTGGGTTTCCTGATCATTGAAATTTCCTACTGAATTAAGTTTCAGATGCTCAGTGTCTACATCACATTTATAAAAGTATTGTGTTGTAAAAACTCTGTGAGTACACAATTGTTTAGCTAGGTTTATATCTTTTATTTAATTTCAAGTGAGTCAAGTGAGTCTAACACTCTGCCGAGATCCCCCTTCTCCTTGTGGGAGTGCCACTCACCTCAAATGCCGCTCCTGGGTTACACGCTGATCTCTCATGTTATGAAATGCCCAGTTTTCTCCCAAAAAAGAGCAGGAATCATTTCTTGTGAATCCTACTATTTTATCTTCACTGCATAGTCCAGTCTCCAAAATATCCCAATGAGCACTTGATCTACTGGTTTTAACTTGAGGGCAAGAACCTGCAACAATTGGTAACATAACTAAATCCTTGGGAAAGAAATGGTGGGATAAAGGAAAGAGGCCATTTGTACTTTTTTTCCATACGCTGATTCAAAAATGTAAAACAGTTTTATAAAGGAAGGAAGGATATATGTGTGATATTGTGATTTATAAGAAATATATACATATATATTTGGTCATTCAGATGACCAACATACACTTCTCGCATAAATTGGGTCCTCATCCACAGTTCCCTGCTCACAGCTCCCAAAACCTTTGGAATTTCCTGAGTGATAAAAGCAATGGAATAATATTTGATCTCCTGTTCTCAGTTCCTGAAAATGCTTCAGGGTCAGAAGGGTGAAATGAGTGTTCTGTTATTCATAACAAGCCCTTTCCATCACAACTGGGTTTATATTCATGAAGGTGACTGTTGGAAAGCAGCACAGGATGGGGGCTGGTTGCCAATGGAGACACCATGTGACTAAAGGGTGGAACTTTCAGTCCCACTCACAACCCCGGACACCCCAGCACCTCTGGGGAGGGGAGAGGAGCCGGAGTTTCAATCACTTGCCAATGGCCAATGATTTAATCAATCATACATATGTTATAAAGCCTCCATAACCTCCCCCACCGCAGCAAAAAGAAGTTCAGAGAGCATCTATGTTGGTGAAAACATGGAGATAATGGGAAGACTGGCACCTGGAGACAGCATGGAACCTCCGAGCCCTTCTGACATATACTGCCCTATGCATCTCTTCTATGTGACTGTTCCTGAGTTATATCCTTTTATAATAAACTGGTGATGAAGTACATGAAATGTTTCTCTGAGTCCTGTGAGTGTACTAGCAAATTAATTGAACCTGAGAAGGGGGTCACGGGAACCTCTCTCATTTAGAGCCAGTTTGTCACAAGTACTGGTAACAACCTGAGCTTGAAACTGGCATCAGATGAGGGCGGGTGAAAACCAGGGGTGAGTCTTGTAGGACTGAACCCTTAAGCTGTGGAATCTGAGGCTACCACTGGGTAGATGCTATCACAATTGAGTCGACCAGTTGTGAGGAGCCTAAACACACAAACACACAGATACACACATGCTGCAATTGGGTCCAGAACCTAATTTATCACTCAAGCAAAGAAAAACTCTGAAGACCTCATCTATTTGGAACTTTGGCAATGGTAGGGAAAATGAGTCAAAATGGCAGCCTGTCCACTAAGAAATACCTCAAAAAGAATGGAGACTGATGTCAAGATCAGTATTACCAGAGAAGCAAAGTAGGAAGAAACTGGGCAAAATGCACATTCCCAAATGCTCCCTTTATAAAAGGAGCTATAGAAAGACTCAAGCAGGCAAAGATGGATGAAAAGTCCAACAGGGAAGCCAGGAAAATGACAAACGTCACCTTCTCAAAGACAGAGTCATGTTTCTAACAGGTATGTCCAAATACCTCTCCCTGATCCAGAACCTGCTCCTCCCGAGAGGTGTGCCCTCCTGGTGATCACAGGCACAGAGGCCCTAGAGGAAGCCTATCTCCACTGACCCAGCTGCCACAGGGAGATCAGATGGTGCGTGGCTGCTGTCCTGCTCGTGGAGAAAGGCTTCTCAGGGGGAGGATGGAGGACAACAAGCCGTACATCAGATGGGCCGATTCTCTGGTCCTCATGTCACTGAGGATGGGTGAGTTTGGGTTTAAGTGCAGCTAGATTATCATGTCAAATGTGTACTGATCGCAGTGTAACTTTCACAGGGTGAAAACCGTAACGCCGCTCTCACTGCCCCAAAGTGACACTGGAGACCACGCTCACGTTTATACAATTAGGGAGCCTCAGGATTCTGACCAAGAGTAATAAAAATCAATTCAATATAAAAATATTTATGGTCATGGAAAAGCTATTTGACTCTAGGTAGGTTCTATAAAGGTGGGGACCACGTCTGCCTGTTTTTCAACATATTCCTATTCCTTGGTTCCAGTAAGAAAGAACATTGTAAGAAATATTTGTTCCCTAAAGACTAAGTGCAGGGAGGAAGCCGTCCTCACCCACGGAGGCCAGGTTCCTGAAGGTCTCCAGCATCACGTCTCTGTAGAGCTTCCTCTGAGCCGGGTCCAGCAAAGCCCACTCCTCCGCCGTGAAGTTCACAGCCACGTCCTCAAAGCCCACCGAGTCCTGAAACAGCCACAGGTTCCGTGTCAGCAAGGCTCCCTCTTCACCCCCGTGTGTGGGAGGATGGGGAGGCCGACAGTCGGGAACCGGACTCAATTCCTAGGACTCCTGAGCTTACACTCTTGTGGGAAATGAACACACACAAGCCAATCAAATACATTTTACTCAGTGATGGTAAGTGCTGGAAACTGAAGCAACATGTAACAGCAACAATAGATGTAGACTTATAGACACATGATTAAAAAGAACTGTTTTTTATCAAATATAAAATAGATAAACAAGAAGGATTTACACAGGGAACTATATTCAATATACTGTAATAACCTATAATGGAAGAGAATTGGAAAAAAGACTACAGATATATACATACATATGTGTGTGTGTGTGTGTGTGTGTGTGTGTGTGTGTGTGTGTGTGTGTATAAGGGAATCACTTTGCTGTACACCTGAAACTAACACACAATTTTTTTAAAACTTTTTGGCTGCACCACCCAGCATGTGGGATCTTAGTTCCCCGACCAGGGATCGAACCTGCGCCCCCTGAAGTGGAAGCTCGGAGTCTTAACCGCTGGACCACCAAGGAAGTCCCCTAACACAATATTGTAAATCAATTATACTTCAATTTAAAAAAAAATTGTTTTTAAAGAGAGAGCAGAACCTGAGGTGGTAAAGACTGAAAATAAAATCATCATTCAGATAAGAAGGAAATGAATACTTGGTTTGGTCAAAAGTTATTTCCTTGAAACTCCAAGAACAGGAGCAGATTGTCAGGAGGTCATGAACACTGATTTTCTAGGGCCGCTGCATCTGAAGAACTCTCGCCTGGACTGAACAGCATGTAAAAGCCTGGACCAGTCCCCTCATATCTGACAGAAGCAGAGACACAACCCCCTGCCAGGATGAGGTGGACACCGAGGGCACAGACGCAGGCCAGGGCCCAGGGCCTGGGAAACCTGTGGGGTAAGAGGCGGCCTGTTTCCTGAGGGATCTGTCAAGCCAGCAGGGCCTCTCAGATAAATAATCATGTGCCCAGAAATGGAGGAAAATGCTCCACGAAGAAGAGTCGCAAAAGGATCTGACGGCAATAGGGCCAAAGGAGACTTGAACAGAGAGAAAAAAACACCTAATTATTATCTTTAGGACAATATGGATGACACCAGACCCCTGAAATACAAAGCAAGCAATTATTTTTAAAAATTAGAATTTTAATCCAAAATATAGCCTGACAATCTAAATTATAAAAAATTCCAAATATATCAGCTACAAAGAAGGCAAGGCTGCCTCGCCTGAAGCTGCGACTGGGGTTTGCTAATCACATACCTGATAAGAAACTTGTATTGTAAATACATTTTTAAAAACTAATAGGACAACAATAAAAAGTAAAGGGCAACAAGAGGAAAACAAATAATGCATAAATAATGGACAAATAATGTGAGCAGACATTTCTCCAAAGAATAAATACAAGTGGCCAATAAGCCCATGAAAAGATGCTGGATGTCACTCATCAGGGAAATGCCAAAGCTACAGGCAGATACTTCACACCCACCAGGATGGATATAAGATGGACAAACAAGGCAAGGCGGGGCAGGCGAGGATGTGGGGAAGTTGGAACCTCACACACTGTTGATGGGAAGGTAAAATGGTGAAGCCACTTTGGAAGACAGTCCAGCAGATCCTCAAAATGATAAACACAGTGTCACCATATAACACAGCAATTCCACCCTAGGTATCTATCTACCCAAGAGAGGAGGTGAAAGTGAACACTAACACAAAAACTAATACGCAGATATTCACAGCAGCATGACTTATGACAGCCTAAAAGTGGAAACAACTCGAAAGATCATCAAGTGACTTGGATAAGCAAACACAATATAATCTCACAACAGAATATTATTTGCCAGAAGAGGAATGTTGTACTGATCGGTGGCACAAAACCAATAAACTTTAAGAACATTAAGACTCCACATAACACTTATACGAAAGGCACAGAATGAGCAAATCTATAGAGATAGAAAGTAGATTAATAGGGCTTCCCTGGTGGTGCAGGGGTTAAGAATCTGCCTGCCAATGCAGGAAGACACGGGTTCTAGCCCTGGTCCGGGAAGATCCCACATGCTGCAGAGCAACTAAGTCTGTGTGCCGCAACTACTGAGCCCACGTGCCACAACTACAGAAGACTGCACACCTAAAGCCCATGCTCCACAACAAGATAATCCACTGCAGTGAGAAGCCTGCGCACGGCAACGAAGAGTAGCCCCCGCTTGCCACAACTAGAGAAAAGCCCGCACAGCAACGAAGACCCAACGCAGCCAAAAATATAAATTAAAAAAGAAAGAAAGAAATATCAAGTGCTTTTCAAACTCTCATCCCAATGGAGCAAAATACCAATGAACAATTATTCCCCTGCAGGATCCATATTAATGGAATCTCACCTTCAATCATCTCATCTATCTCCTCATCACTAAGGCATAAATTGCTTGAAAGCAATTGAAATACCAGTTTTGGGACTTTATGCATTATCTGCTTTGTAGTTCCTTCCTATTGTTCAATGAGGAACTGCTTCTCTTTAGTAAACAGATATCTGTGTACACTGCTGGGCTGCTTTGGGTCAAGATGTGACTGACCATGAGAGCTTTCAGGGTATATAGAATTGGAAAATATATTTTTAAAAATCTGCCCAATGCATTTGAGCAGAAGTGCTGGTTTCTATTTAAAACCTGTTTTTCTGCTACATATACCAGGATGGGAGCAAAAGATGCCTTAATATGTCACGTGTCATGTGCTGGAGACAATGAGTTTAGTAAATGCCTGTTCATCTTCTGTGTTTTTAGTATTGGGTGACTGAGGTTTTCTGAGTGGTTTTCATAAAACCACACTTCAAGTCTTGTTTCTGCTCACAGTCTTTTCAAGTATTCAAACATATTTCTCACTCTGAGCTCTTGGTAATAACAGACACAGAAATCTCTCTAACGCTGATCTGCCATACATGCTTGATTTTTAAAATTATTAATAGAGGAGAGTGAAGACAACCTACACAACAGGAGAAAATATTTGCAAACGATGCAACCAACAAGGGCTTAATTTCCAAAATATATAAACAGCTCATACAACTCAACAACAACAAAAACAACCCAATCCAAAATGGGCAGAAGACCTAAATAGGCATTTCTCCAAAGAAGAAATACAGATGGCCAATAGGCACATGAAAAGATGCTCAACATCACTAATTATTAGAAAAATGAAATAAAAACTACAGTGAGGTACCACCTCATGCCAGTCACAATGGCTATCATTAAAAAGTCTACAAATAGCAAACGCTGGAGAGTAGCTGTGGAGAAAAGAAAAGGGAGCCCTCCTACACTGTTGGGGGGAATGTAAATTGGTACAGCACTGTGGAAGATTCCTCAGAAAACTAAAAATAGAATTGCCATATGATCCAGCAATCCCACTCTGGGACATATATCCAGACAAAACTACAATTCAAAAAGATACATGCACCCCTATGTTCAAAGCAGCACTGTTCACAATAGCCAAGACATGGAAACAACCTAAGTGTCCATCAACGGAGGAATGGATAAAGAAAATGTGGTATGTGTACACAATGGAATATTACTCAGCCATAAAAAAGAATGAAATAATGCCATTTGCAGCAAAATGGATGCAACTAGAGATTATCATACTAAGTGAAGTAAGTCAGACAGAGAAAGACAAATACCATATGATATCACTTATACGTGGAATCTAAAATATGACACAAATGAACCTGTCTATGAAACAGAAACAGAATCATGGACACAGAGAACAGACTGGTGGTTGCCAAGGGGGAGGGAGTTGGAGGTAGAATGGGGTGGGAGGTTGGGGTGAGCAGATGTAAGCTTTTATATACAGAATGGAAAAACAACAAGGTCCTACTGTACAGCACAGATAACTATATTCAATATCCTATGACATACCATAATGGAAAAGAATATTTTAAAAAAGAAATAACTCAATCACTTTGCCATACTGCAGTCATTAACACAACATTGTAAATCAAGTATACTTCAATTTGAAAAAATAATTTAAAAAAAAGAAACAAGCAGTAGAAATGTAAAAGTTTAAACAGACTTTTCTTAACATAGACTTTTTTTTTTTTTTTTTTGCGGTACACGGGCCTCTCACAGTTGTGGCCTCTCCCATTGCGGAGCACAGGCTCCGGACACGCAGGCTCAGCGGCCGTGGCTCACGGGCCCAGCCGCTCTGCGGCATGTGGGATCTTCCCGGACCAGGGCACGAACCCGTGTCCCCTGCATCGGCAGGCGGACTCTCAACCACTGCGCCACCAGGGAAGCCCCCCAACATAGACTTTTAAAACTAATTGTCATTAGGGGACCTCTCTGGCTGTCCAGTGGTTAAGACTTGGAGCTTCCACTGCAGAGGGCATGGGTTCGATCCCTGGTCAGGGAACTAAGATGACACTTAGCGCAGTCCAAAATAAATAAATAAATAATTAAAACTAATTGTCATTAAAATTAATTTTCTTCCTAAAATATGTTTAACAAAAAAATATAAAACAATTTAATGGAAAAACTTCAAAACATTATTGACTAACACCATCCTAGAAGGAAATGAATGGAGGGATGGTGCATATCCACAGAAAAGAGACCAGGATGTCAGCTTCTCCCAAACAGGTTAAGAGTTTTAAGAAAATTCCATTAAATCCAAAATTGGCTTGTTTTGGGGATGGTTTGATTCTGTTTTGTTTGAACTTAAAGAAAAACTACTTCTAAAAACTGAAATGGAAAACAAATTTCTAAAAATAACCAAAATTTTCTACGGAACAAGGTGGTGGGATGTTCCGTAACAGACATTGAAGCGTTTTAAACTGCAGTGATTAGGACAGGATGGTGTTAACAGAGGGATGGACAAATACAGCAATGGAAAAACAGCGCACTGAAACAAAAACCTGTTTTTGTCAAGTGGATCAACGCCAGAACATAAGCTGCTGGGCAGGGGCCAGATGATGACACTTTGACCTGAGGGGCAGTGATCACTGGGTATTTACAGGGGAATAAGACATCTTTTTCCTTAGTAACTGCACATGCAATAACCAATTCACTGTGAACTTAACTGTGAAAGAAGAAAGTAGAATACATTGAGAAGTTACAGGCAAACTCACTCATGACTTGAGAGTAAGGGGAAGTTTTCCTATACATTAAAAGAAAAAAGAGCTACAATGGAAGAGATGGATAAATTCAGTTCAAGTCTATTAAAGTTAAGAATTGTCCATGAAGTGTAGAATAAAAAGAAATGATAGGGACTTCCCTGGTGGTGCAGTGGTTAAGACTCTGCACTCCCAACGCAGGGGGTCTGGGTTCGATCCCTGGTCAGGGAACTAGTTCCTACATGCACGCTGCAACTAAGAGTTCGCATGCCACAACTAAGGAGCCCGCCTGTGCCACAACTAACACCAGGTGCAACCAAATAAATAAATATTAAAAAAAAAAAGAAATGATAACCCACAGTTTGGGAGAACATCTTTGTTATACCTAGAAATGAAAAGAGATGAATGTCCAGTGTATGTAAATAACACATAAAAAATCAATAAATATACAAATGAATTAAAGGTGAGAAAACAACTGAAAACTATTTCACAGAAGATGAACCACCACTTATAAGAAATGCTCAGACTCAATGATTATCAGTAAAGACCAATATACAATCACAAGCAGATCCATTTTACACACTTGAGATGAACAAAATTAAGCTGGAATCTCCAAATCTCCATCTGCTGGAAATGACGTGGAATAAACACTCGTCTCCAGCCCTCCATGCACACTTCCTAGTATTTTGAAAATATTCATAATCTACAATCCTACAATTTTCCTTCCACATGTACAGAATTTATATTGCATTGGCACTTGGAGACAAAATTAAGGAGTTTAACGGCGCTGCTGACAAATCAAAATTAAACATGAGACAACTCAAGCCTCACACGACTGGATGGAAGATTTAACCAGGTGACCTCTGGCACCAGCACGTGTGAAACAGACTGGGGCTGAGAACCACAGAGAAGCCTTCTGTGTGCCATTACTGGTGTGGTACGGGTCATATTCACTTATTGCAGATTCAGCAGAAGCAAAATCAAAACGCTGCTTGGTGATGAGGGACAGGTGTAAAGCTGCAAAGAATACCAAAAAGACGAGGACGATCGGCACCCTGGGGGCCGCTCACTGGGAAGTGCTACCAACTGACCAAGGGAATAAAAATCTACACTTCAAAAGTCTTCAGTACTCACACTGAGTCACATGACACAAGATTCCATCAAAGAAACAAAAGGGAAGAGCAGCCAAGTGTGAGCCGCTCAGATGAGCAGCCTGCTGCCCACTGTGCACAAGGAAACCCCAAGTCAGAAGGTCAAAGCCATCCGAGCTGGGGGGCTGGGATCCCCCTGCTGACACACAGCCTGGCTGGGCGCCCCCAGGGCAGGGGAAGGGACCGAGCTCCAGAGCTCCACATGCCTGTGCTGCCTCTCTCAGTGTGGAAATGCCCCCTCCTTCTGGGTCTCAATTCTCACCCAGGAGGAAATGCTCAAGTTGAAGTTCTGACCCAGAGAAACTCTCCAATTCATCAACCCTCTCAATAGCAGTTGAGCTCAAGGAGCCTTCTCCACGCCTGACCTTCACAGACTCACTCAGGGTGCACACATCACACTCAGAGCGTCAACTCCCTTGGATGAGGCCAAAAGCAAACGTCAGGGAACAGCTGAGGGCAGCAGAACCTCAGAGGACAAACCACCCCTAGCATTCCTGCAGGTGGATCCTCTCCCCCATGCTCATGCCATAAACAGCTCCTTCTGTGGTGGTTCTACGGTCTGGAGGCCACCGGCGTGGGAGTGGGGTAGGGTGGACAGCAGGACCCAAGGCCACTTTCCTTCACCTAGGGAAATTCTGGGGCACTTTTATGATTTGAGGAACAGGATACCGCTCATCCCTTTCAGAAGACAGGCATCAGTTCACTAATATCCTCATGATGACAAGCTGTAACTCATCTAAAAAGAAGTGAGCAAGTCTCAGTAGCACTGGTCAGATGCCACAGAATTTCCATTCATCTCTGTTGTCCAGGTAGTAACAGTTAGTGGACCAGATTCAGACAGTGTCAGAACTCTGCACCCTGCATGGTAGAGTCACTACGATTCCTATGAATCTTTTTCATCAGTATCTCCATCCATTTCACATGAAGGGGTGGGACTGCCTGCATTTCCTGCAATCCTAATGGAAGAGAAAACATTTTCTGTACTGAGACACTTCTCCCCAGAGGCATCTGGGGGCCCAAAGGCCCAAAGGCCCAGAATAATACAAGTCAGCAGGAAAGGGCAAAGACCTGAGATGCTTACTACCCTCACTAAGGAGAAGAAACCAGGCAAAAGAATGCAGAATTTTACACTTGCTGAAACCGGAAGCTGGATTAGGGAAAGGAAGCTATTAGTGCTGACCCAGAGGACCCAGAGGAGGCAGCTCACAGGTGTCAGGGGACAATGCTGAACACTCCCTGAGCCCTGTGCTCCTGGAAACTTCGATGGAAGGTGAAAGGACCCCCCACCCTTTGGTCTTCTGGAAGACGGCAGGCTGCAAGAAACCGCCCCCGTGCCCCACCTGACTCAGATAAGACTCACACGGAGGCCCCTTGTTTATCCAGGACGAGGCCAGACGCAGTCCCCTCAAAGCCCCGTCTCCACCTCATCAGTGATTAGCGGAACGGTTCCCCCCACTGACCAAGCAGAACAAATGCTTGTTGGCCAAACTTTGGTTCAGCTCCTCTCCTTCCCCCTGACCAGGCCTCACCCCAGCCAGCCGACAGACCCCTAAGGACAGGCTGGCCTCAGGGATCTGCTATCTGAGCATCTCACCTGGTCCCTCCTGGTGGTGTTTACTCCTCTGTATAAGAGAAAAACTCTCTTTGCCCAACTCCTGAGACGCTTGCAGATCTTAGGTTCACATGTCTCCCTTCCTGCAGAGCCCCCTGTGCCTGGTGCAACAGACCCTTCTCCCCCTGCAGGAACTCATTTGGATAAAGGTCTCTTGTTTTGAAATTTAGATTATTTTATGCTACAGGCTTGACCAAGTATTCTCAATGGTCATGTGAAAATTAAGAGAAAACTCACTAAAAAAGGTTTTGGTGGGGAGAAGAGGGAGCCTCAGCCAGTACCACCTGATGTCAGTTACAGGAACAAGTGTCAATTAGAGACCCCAACAGAACAATTGAAAACAAGAAAGAATCACCAATCGCAGGCCACAATAGGAAAAGATGTACATGCATGGCATCTTCTCAAGAAACTGGCTACCCCAGCAGCTAGCCAGTGAGAAACCAGCATCACCCTGAACTCTCCATTTTCTCCAGTGGAAGTTGCTTCAGTACTATAACTTTTCCCAACTCCATCCTTTCTCTCCAATAAATAAGTTCGTTGGACTTGCATATGGCTTTTACTATTCGTTGTCTGTCCCAAGTTGCAATTCTTTGTTCTTCCCAAATAAACCCATTTTTGCTGGTAAACAACTGACTTTTATTTTTAAGGTGAACGACTATTTCTTAGCCCACCTTTGATCAGGCTTCTCACCCACAGGCCCCTGATTTTGGGTCTCTCCCCCACCCTCACCCCCAGCCCCACCCCAAGCGACACTGAGCTGCAGAACAAGCCCTTGCAGACCTGGGCCGAGAATGCGCTGACCACAGGGAGGCCCGATCCTGAAAAACAGCCTTGCTCTCACCCGCCTCACAGAGAAGAGAAAAGCCCTTTGCTGTGTGGTTGGAGACGCTGGCACCTCTCTGAGATCCCAGCCTCGGCGCTATCGCAACAGCATTCGCAATACAGGCTCCTTGCTTGAAAAGTCTGGGCTGGACTTCATCTGTCAGGTCCAGGGCAGGTCCCCTCCCCACCAGCGCCTGAGCGTCCGCTCCGCTGGTGCTCCCTCGGACCCCACCCTCTGCCCTCCCGGCCCAGGAACAGATCAGGGCGCCCAGACCCTGCGCGTGGATGGGACAGGACACCTGACCCACGTCGTGGGTGAGGGTAGAGAGTTGAGTGGGGACTGCGGACAGGGAGACGGGGCCCGCGGCCCGTTCCGGCCAATTGGAACGAGCCCCGGCGGGTCTCAGCGCATGGCCCGCGCACTCACCATCTCAGCCCCGCTCTCGGTTCTCACGGCGTCCTCTCCGCGGCCCTGCGGCCCGACCGCCCGCGCAGGTGAGAGGGACAGCGATTGGACACCTGGACCCCATGAGGCGCGCTGGATGCCCAGGAGGCGGAGAGCAACATCCCCGCAGGAGGGGATGCGCCCACCCCCGGCTCTGATTGGATGAGGCTCGACCCCTCGGGCCCTGATTGGACGGACCTCCTTCAGGCCCCTGATTGACAACATTGCAGGCTTGATTCTGAGAGGGGCCAGCTGTAGGTCACGTGGCGGAGCAGGGCGGAAGTGCCGTTTGTTGCCTTCAGCCCTTTACCGCCTGGCTTTCTATGGGACGCCACACCTGGCCGCCAGGATCCTGGGCTATGAGCAGAATCTGCTCCTGGCCACACAGCATCAGCCCAAACCTTGCAGACCCTTTCTCCTAAACAGAAAAGTGCTGACTCAGTCTCCCCTCCTAGTATCCCCACCTGTCCAGGGCTGCCCCTGCCCTTTAGTTCGGGGGCTGGGACACGAGGGGACAGGTGTGAAAGGAAAATCAAAATGGAGTCAGTATTGCTAAGAGAGCGCTCTAAAATGGAGCCAGGAGGCCACTGAGGAAGTGGGGCTTATGCAGGTCTCAGCCCAGATGGAATCTGAACTTTTGACCACTTACTGCCTTAACGCAGGCATCCAGAACATCTGCCCAATGACCCAGAAAGTCAAGATACTTATTGGACCCTTCCCCTAAATAACGCGTGACAGCCTATCCCTTAAGGACAAATATTTCCTTCCCTGTGTGATGAAATAAAATTTATACTTTGAGAAAGCCCAAGTACATTTTAACATAAAACGCTCTCTCTCCGTCTGTTTGGAACTCCTCCCTCCCCACTTAGTGTTTAAGCATATGCATTACACGGTAACCACACCTCTTCAAAGATAGGAATGCCTTCTCAAACGTAAAGATCAAACTTTTCCCTTTCTTTTGAGGCTAGCAATGTAATTTCTGTCTTACTGCTCCTTTTGTACGTGCTTACCTGGATTATGTATCTTTTAATTTTATTTTATTTATTTTGCGGTACACGGGGCTCTCACTGTTGTGGCCTCTCCCGTTGCGGAGCACAGGCTCCGGACACGCAGCCTCAGCGGCCATGGCTCACGGGCCCAGCCGCTCCGCGGCATGTGGGATCTTCCCGGACCGGGGCACGAACCCGCGTCCCCTTCATCGGCAGGCGGACTCTCAACCACTGCGCCACCAGGGAAGCCCTGGACTATGTGTCTTTGGTGAACTTTATGTGAAATGTCATTTTGATGTGCGATCTTTCATCTCAAAAATGTACATGACTGTGTTTTCGACTTCTAACTGGTGGAACAGTTCTCAGAGCTTCTGAGAGACTGTCTCCTGGGTTATAATCCTCAGTTTGGCTCGAATAAAATTCCCTTTCTTCTTAATTTGATGGTTACTTGAATTTTCCTCCGCGTCTGTCAGAGTCAATCATAATTTCTGCCAGACAACTTTAATAACCTTGTGGCTTGTGCTTTATAAACCCCTGACTCTTTCTCTTCCCCAGAACACTCTGGTTTTGCCAGAACCTGTGTACCCCAAATTGAAATTCTTAAGTCCCCCAAATAAACCGCTTTGTTCTTTGCAGCCGCAATACTGATTATTATTGAACATGATAGAGGAGGACCTGGGGAACTCTTGGGTCAGGGGACGGATGGAGGGCAATGTCACTGTGGATCTGTGCCCCTCCTTTAAGAACAAAGACACTCTGTGACACCACTGCAGGCACTGCAGGAGCCAGTTTTTTTTTTTTTAACACCTTTATTAGAGTATAGTTGCTTTACAACGGTGTGTTAGTTTCTGCTTTATAACAAAGCAGGAGCCAGTTTGACTTTGACCTTTGACATTAGGAGGTCCGGCCCTCCTGACCTACTCACACATCTGGGCTCCACCAACTTTTCCCCGTCCCATTTCTTACGCGCATGATCAGGCTCCCTCCCCACAGGAGGAGGGAACGCTGGGTCGGCCCCACACCTGAGCAGCACTGAGGTTCCGAACAAGCCCCTGGTCAGCTTCTCCAGAGAATAGGAGACCCAGGGGACCCTGTCCAGTCCAGCCACACTGACCCGCAGTCCGCGCACCGCCCTCACTCGCCCAACTTCCCTCCTCACACAGAAGAGAAAAAGCCTTTTCCTGTGCGGTTGGGGAGGCTGACTTATCTCTGAGATCCGAGCCTCGGCGCTATCGCAACAGTATTTGCAATTCAGTCTCCTTGCCAAGTCCTGGCTTGACTTTATCTGTCAGATCCAGGGAAGACCTCCCTCGCCCCCAGCTCCTGACCGTCCTTTCCTCCCTCGCAAGCCCACTCCGCCAAGGGCTCAGTCCGGATGCCCGGATCCCAATCCGCCGCCAAGGGGGAGAGTCAAGTTGGGACCCCGGGACTGGAAGCCGGGTCCCCTCCCCGCGGCCGAGGGGGAGAACTGGGTCTGGACACGGGGGTGGGTGGGACGCGGGGAGACCCTGGCCAGACTGCCTCTTCCGGCAGGTCCGGCCAGTTCGAACCAGCTTTTTCCTTGTTCGGGCCCCGGGCCGCGCACTCACCATCTCCGCCTCCTTACGGGTTCTCTGAAGAGTCCTCCGGGCGACCCTCCGACCTGGGCTGGTAAGACCTACGGGGACGCGACACCTGAGGCCGCGCGGGACAAGTTCGCACCAGCGCGCTGGCCGCAGAGAGAAACTTCCGGGGGCTCGAAACGCGCCCGTCGCCCGCCCTCATTGGACGGCGCTCCGGGGCCCGCGCCCTGATTGGACGGTAACCCTTACCCCGCCCCCGCCCCGATGGGCAGTCCCCCTTGTCCCTTCCTACCCTGATTGGCTGGTTGTCGGGACCCCGCCCAGTCGCCACTGACTGGACAGTTCAACCAGGCCCCGCCCCTAACCCGAGTGACAGGCCAGGCCACAGGGACACGCGTGGCTGATTCCCCAGCCCGGGACTTGGCCTCCGTGCAGAACCCGCTCCCAGCCAGGAGGCCCCTGTGGCATCTGCCCGCAGCTGGGCGGCTCCCCTGTGTCCTCCTCCTGCACCTGGAAGTCCAGATTCAGTTTCCCCGTGGATCGCTCCATATCCGGAGTGAGGATGAGGAAAGAGGGACACAGGGCTTCGTGAACTCCGGAGTCAGGACACTGCCCGGGGAGAAGTCACCGGGGGAATGTGCCCGTTAAGAACCAAACTCTCAGTGACATCAACACGTGCAAGGCAGGGTCAGGCTAGGTTTTGAAGTGTGACCCTTGACACGGGGAGGTCCCACTTTTCGTCCCCGCTTCCTGCCTCTGGGGCTTGAGATCAGCAACCCAAAAGCCAGGGACCTTTCCCCCGTGGGAAGTCGGACCCCGAGGCCCCAGCCTCCCTGCAGCCTCAGCACATACACAGGTGTGAAATGTCACCGTTCTCAGGTGTGCATTTTACACTGCAAAGAAATTTGTGTCCGATCAGGCTTTAGTCAGTCCAAGTGAATTTTGAAATGTAGAAGTCTATATTTCCTTATTCAGATTGTATAGCGATGGTTGCACAGCTGTGCGATGTACAAAAAGCCACTGAGTTTTACACTTAAAAGTGTGAACGGGGCCTCCCTGGTGGCGCAGTGGTTGAGAGTCCGCCTGCCGATGCAGGGGATACGGGTTCGTGCCCCGGTCCGGGAGGATCCCATGTGCCGCGGAGCGGCTGGGCCCGTGAGCCATGGCTGCTGAGCCTGCGCATCCGGAGCCTGTGCTCCGCAACGGGAGAGGCCACAACAGTGAGAGGCCCGCGTACCGCAAAAAAAAAAAAAAAAAAAGTGTGAACGTATGTGAAATAGAGTATGTGAAATATATCTTCATTTAAAAAAAACAAATTATAAGGCTATTTTATATCCATGATAACCCTACCTCCTGATCACCACTAAAATACTTTCTGTCTCACTGGATTTACCTATTCTGGACATTTTATATATCTAAATGGAATAATACAATATTGGCCATTTGTGTCTGGCTTTTTTCCTCAGCATAATAATTTCAAGGTTCATTCACATTGCAGCATGTCAGAGCTTTCTTCCATTTTATGGCTAAATACTGCTCCATCCTATGTACAGGCTATATTTTGTTTATCCATTTTATGAAATACAATGTATATTTTGAGGCAGGACAATAAAATTTAAATGTAAAATTCTCTCTGTCCTTTTGGGCCTCCTCCCTCCCTCCCTTTAGTGGGCAGTGAGCATCTGCCTTATATATTAACCAGACCTCCTCAAAGATGGGATGCCTGCTCAACCGTAAAGTTCCTTTTTTTTTTTTTCCTTTCTTCTGACCCTAGCAACGTAACTTCTTAGAAGATTTGCATTCTTTCCCAACTTTGTAAGGGGTCATGGTTACTTACGGGGTTGCTTTGTACATGCTTACCTGGACGGTGTATCTTTGGTGAGCTTCATGTAAAATATCAGTATGTCATTTTGATGCATGAAATTGAAAATATATGACTGTGCCTTTGACTTCCAGCAGGTCAAGTCCTTTGTTGTTTTTTTAACTGGGTTGTTTGCATTTTTGTTACTGATGCGTGTGGTTTTTAATGTATTCTGGACAATAAAACCTTATCTCTGGACTTCCCTGGCGGCGCAGTGGATAAGAATCCGTCTGCCAATGCGAGGGACACGGGTTCGAGCCCTGATGCGGGAAGATCCCACATGCCGCGGAGCAACTAAGCCCGCGAGCCACAACTACTGAAGCCCGCGCGCCTAGAGCCCGTGCTCCGCAACAAGAGAAGCCACCACAATGAGAAGTCTGCGCACTGCAACGAAGAGTAGCCCACGCTCGTTGCAACTAGAGAAAGCCCGCGCACAGCAACAAAGACCCAACGCAGCCAAAAATAAATAAAATAAATGTATATATATATAAAAACCCAACCATACGGCTCTTTGTGAAATATTCACATCGTGGTGACATGGCTCTCTCCTTTCCATCATTCCATTTATTTTAGTCTGCTTTGATGTCATTCAATATAATTAAAAATGTTTTCCATATGGTTCTCTCTATATGTTTCATTAATTAGACTTATTTTGATAATTGAATAATTTCACTTTTACCTTTGGACATGTTACCTTTTAAGTTATACACTCAACTTCTTTTTGGTAACAATTAGAAAGGTATTGATGTTTATTTTTATATTGTTTGCATTCTGAAAACCTGTTAATCGCTTTCATTTTCATGGTTACCCTCATGTGGTTTTTTTTGTTTTGTTTTTTTTTTTAATTTATTTTTATTTTTGGCTGCGTTGGGTCTTTGTTGCAGTGCGTGGACTTCTCATTGCAGTGGCTACTCTTGTTGCGGAGCAGCGGCATGTGGGATCTTCCTGGACCAGGGCCTGAACCCGTGCCCCCTGCACTGGCAGGCAGATTCTTAACCACTGCACCACCAGGGAAGTCCCCCTCATGTGGTTTTGAGGTTCTATATGCACAACTGTTTCAGTAACAAGATAAGATACTTTTTTTCTTCCTTTATAATTCAAATACCTATTTCTCCTGGCACCAGCTAGGCTATCTAGGAGACTGTTAAAGGGGTGATGGGTATGTAATTTTATTGAATAAATGACCTTTGACTACTTATATATACTTTCTATCATGAAAAAAATTTTTGAAGTTGCCTTTCAAAAGATTATGAAAGTTCTCATCTATTCTTAAATTAGTAAGAAATTTGTCATGGGTGTTAAATAGTATAAAACACTTTTTATCCATGCATTGAGATTATTTGAGATAGCTTTTTTAAAATGTGGTATTATGGTGAGTTATATTGATGATATCACAGCATTTTATATTTGAAAACACAATGCAGAAAAATGCATAAAATGTACACTCGACAGAAATATGACAAAATAAATATCATGACGTCACAAACTGGACAAGAAAGAGAGGCTGTGGCTACACCTCACATCCCAGTGGTTATGATGACCTGTCAGGAGAGCCACATGCTGGCTCAGTCACCAATATCCTAAACTTTTAAAAGGTCATTTCCTTTTTCCCTCTAGTTTCATCACCTAAGTATACAATAATTTTCCCTGTTTTATATTGCATGTAAATAGAATCAAAGAGTATGTATCATTTTATATCAAATATCTCTTGTTCAAAAATATTTACAATCTTCCTGCGCTTAGCTCTTCATTCACTTTATTAATCTATTATTATCCTTCTAGGACTATACCATTTTCGTGTATTGATTCAACTGCCAGCAACTATTTTGGTGTTAACAAACCAATTTGTAAAAAAAAAAAAAACCAGTATCTGCAATGGGCTTAAAGCGATGTGCACTTCGGGCGCGGGGGTGGGAGGGGAAAAAAACAAACAAAAAACGACGTGCACTAAAAGGTCGTCAGCCTATACCAAGTTGCAAAAGAAAAAACCCCCAAAACAAAACCGACTTATCATCCCTGGGGCCAAAAGACATTGTAATGGAAATGAGACGAGTTTTATATAACTACAATTATTTAAAGACCTAGATAACTACAATTATTTAAAGACCTAGATAACAAAATATATGCAGTACGGATGAAGGGGACATAGCGGGATAGTTAATGCCGAGTTTTTTTTACATTTTTAATGACATTTATTGTTTTCTTTCTAATTTTACAAGTAATCCGTGTTCACTGCAGACAACTAGAAATAAATAAATAAATAAAATTTAAAAAAATAAAACAAAATAAAGCTCTTGAATGAATACAGTGCACCAGAGAGATGATGATGATGATGATGATGTTGATGATTGTTATTATTATAAGCAGGAAAATGCTCAATGTTTGGAGTGCACTTCAGAGCCATGTTCCCCAAGATCCAAACCAATCAAAATCAAGTAAGTCAAAGAAAGACCTCACCGAAAGAGTCACCTCTTTCAGCCAAGGGTCTTGCTCAGTGAGCTCATGTAACTGAGTTTCAACTTTCCCAGGTGTTAATCCAGGTAGCAGGTGGTGTTGGCCACAGCACACACACCTCCTTGCTCAGCTGTAAGATAACCGAGATCTATCCTATTATCAGGAAAAACTCTGGCCAGAGTGTCTAAGGTTCTTTGTTGGGCAGCTGTGGATTCTGCCATACTTTCAGAAGTTATGGGGCAGTTCCTGATCAAGCGTCATTCACCTTTATTCCTCACCAGGAAGTAGGGTCCTGCCAAAGGAAGGAAATCCTGAGTCATCGACGCCTCCTGGAAAATCTTTTCTAAATTAACAATGTAAATTTAGGTGAGTAGAGCAATAAGGTGTCTCAGTAAGTTTGTAAGCAGGTGGCAGCACAGCTAGATAATGTGAGAGGCATTGCCCGCTATGCGGTAGCCATTCAAGCATTCATAGGCCCAAGGAGAACTGTTACCAAAACGCAAGTCCGTGTGCCCAACGCACAGTGAGGCTAAACAATACCAAAACATTGGAGTTTGGAACAAAGAAAGGTTTATTGCAGGGCCATGCAAGGAGATGGGTTGGGTGGCTTATGCCTGAAAAACCCCAAACTCCCAGAAAGCTTTCAGCAAAGCCCTTTTATAGGAAAAGTGAGGGAGGGGCGTGGTTAGTTGTTGCAAAGTTCTTGGTGTCGGATCCTTTGTTCTTGAGGTCAGGTCACGATATTCCTGTAAACCTCCACCAAACAAATGTTACTCTCTGTTCTGACAAGAAAAGGCAAGGTCCCAAGACACAACTTTCACCCTCCGAGGTCCAGGTCCTGGCTAAGAGGAGGCAGATCTCGGTTGGTGGCTCCCTCAGGGCCAGGTCCCCAGACCCTGCCCAGCTGTCATCGCTGAGGGAGCCAGGCACCCAGGACCCAACTGGCCCTCAGGCTCCTCAGGCCACCCAAACGGCGGGGGCCAGGTCCCACAGACTGTGTCCCACGCAGACTACCGTTGCCATGAGGTCGCAGAGACGGGGATGGGAGAGAGGTTCACCGCCCCCTCAGGGCCTGGGCCCGGCCAGTGGGCGGCCCTGGTGAGGGCTCCAGAGCCCTGCAGGACACACCCCCAGCCTGTTCCCTGGGCCCCCCAGCTTACCCGCCAACCCGATGCCGGGTGAGCTGGAGGGCCCCGGAGAGAAGGCCAGGATCTGCCTCTTACCCCACTCTCCACCTGACGACCACCACTCCGGCGACCCTTGGCTCGATGCCCCTCCACCAGTTGCTCATTGACAGCTGCTCGCTTGGGGCGGGGGCCACTGCAGCACCGACCAATGGCTGAGCATGACCTCTAACCTGGCTCTAACCTCCCCGCGTTAATGGTCTCCCGGTAACAGTTGCCTGGTAACAGGGTGCGGGGGGGGGGGGCGGCGGCGGGTAACTGCTCTTAGCAACGGCCTAGCGCTAAGGGCTGCGCACTGCAGCGCTCTATTACAGTTCTGAGCAAACTTGGTTATTTAAATGAAGTCCCAGTTTTACATAAGTACACTATTGATATTAAACCTAATTTTAAAAAATTCTTATATTTATTTATTGATCACACACAAAAATTTTCCCCGATTCCATTCTTACAAAGTTTCTGTAATTTTCTATGTCCACTTGTTTTCTTTCTCTTGGAAATAACCAGCTTTACTTTAGGACAAAATCACTTTCTCTTTTTTTTAAATTGTTTTTCTCTTTTTTTTTGGCCGTGCCACACGGCATGCAGGATCTTAGTTCCCCCATCACGGATGGAACTCATGCCCCCTGCAGTGGAAGCAGGGAGTCTTAACCACTGGACCACCAATGAAGTCCCCTAGGACAAAATCACTTTCATTTCCCTCATACCTCATACTGTTTCTAAACAAAAAACATACCTTACTTTCCTTGAATATAGAATTATTTCCCTAATTATTTTCAGTAGTTTTAATTACATGTATTAATTAGAATTCTTAACAATTAGAACTAAGAAGTAAGCAACTATCTTTACATTAGCATTTGGAGAATTGTCAGACTTACAAGAACTTTTTATACTTTCTAGAAACGTGCTGTTCCATAGAAATTTTCTCATTTTTACCAATGGAATATCTTTAATTCCTCCATAAAAGGAAGCAAAAAGTGGATAAACCTATGCTCAGTAACTAATGTTTTAGTATTTTTTCTTATTTGGAAATGATCTGGATATTCCTTGTATTTAACTTAAATCATCATTTAACTTAGGAAAACTTTAAGATTCTAGGTTACCAAAAGACTTGGGGAGTCTTTTGGAAAATTCACCTAAAACCTTCTTATCTTGCAATCTATTTATTTGTTTTCAACTATTATGTTTCGATTAGTTTTGAAAATTTAATTAAATCAAATTATCTTTTTTCCTGACAAATTTTGTAAGAGATAAAGTGAAGTTATTTGACTTTAGGTAAACTTAAGTAAAAAAAATTTTTAACATCTTTATTGGCATATAATTGCATTACATTGTTGTGTTAGTTGCTGCTGTATAACAAAGTCAATCAGCTTATGTATACATTTATCCCCATATCCCCTCCCTCTTGCCTCTAATTTTTATATTTAATGCTGATAACTCTATAAAGACATGCCTATTTTAATTAAACCAACAAATGCAAATTAGCTTCACTAGTGAATATTCTCCCAGATGACGTGAACCTGAAAAGCATTTTGGTTAGTTTCCACTACACTTCTGGGAATTTAATTTATATAAGTGCTTATTTTCTTTAAGGCAATTAAATAGAGCTCCTTTTACAATATAAATTAATTTTGTCAATACCATCCAGAGGTAAAAAAAAAAAAACACTATCTTTAATGTACATTCATAGACATACACACACAGATCCAAACAGAGACCTTAGAAGACACTTTAAGGGTTTCTTGTTTTTCTAAGTTGAAAATAACCTTTCCCCCTTTCCTTTTACTTCTCATTACAAATACATCCCTGAAGTTTGTACTTTAAACATACGGCCTAGATTAGGAGTTAACATTTTTTATCTCAAAGGCACAGGGAAATGATATAAATTCCTCTAAGGACTCTGGCTTCCTAAGACCAATAACTTAAAAGCTTTTTGAGATAAATAGGGAAGGTTTTATGATTGGTAAAAAGAAATAGATATTGGATTGCCTCTACAGTTTTTTTTTTTTTTTTTTTTGTAAGATAAGTACAGTTGCTCTCAGTTCCTCAAAGAATTGGGTTGTAGTGTAAATGATATCATGCGTTGCTCCACCTCTCCACCTTTGCTGGAATGTTCTTCTTTCCCTATGGGTACATTTAACTTAAGGTAAAAGGCCTAACGAAAGTTTTTTCTTTCAGGCTCTGCATATCAGCTTCTAATCTGGCCAAATTTCTGGTTTAACGTTATTAAGTCCTTTCAAATGTCGTGTCAGGTTTCAGCCAGGAGAAGCAGTGAATATTTTTGGCAATATGAATGTCTTGGATTCAAGAAGTGTCCCCAAGGAGGTACAAAATACATTATCTTCACGATATCTAGAGTCACTCACAAAAGAGCCAAAGAAAGCGCCATCAACTTGTATGTCCCAGGAAAGCAGAAAGCCCAGCCAAGTTCTTTTTCTTTTTCCTATTTATTTATTTATTTACTTTTGGCTGCATTGGGTTTTCATTGCTGTGTGTGGGTTTTCTCTAGTTGTGGTGAGCAGGGGCCACTCTTCGTTGCAGTGCGTGGGCTTCTCATTATGGTGGCTTCTCTTGTTGTGGAGCATGGGTCCTAAGCACGTGCGCTTCAGTAGCTGTGGCATGTGGGCTCAGTAGTTGTGGTTCGTGGGCTCTAGAGCACAGGCTCAGTAGTTGTGGCACACAGGCTTAGTTGCTCCATGGCATGTGGGGTCTTCCCGGACCAGGGCTCGAACCGTGTCCCCTTCATTGGCAGGCAGATTCTTAACCACTGCGCCACCAACGAAGTCCCCCAGCCAAGTTCCTACGACATAAAACAAGACATGCAAGGAAGCAAATCTATCCCTGGGAGAGAAAGGACCAATAACCAGTTGGTATGGATTTTGGAAAGGAACAGCCGTGAAATGTTATTTCCCTCTCTCGACTGGGCAGTACAGAGATTTGGGAGTGCTGACTATGATAAGAATTTTCACCCTTAGCTGATTTTGCCAGTTTTTCCAGGATCGCATCTGCAGGTTCTGAGTGGGGTAGAAAGTGGACAGCGTAGCTCTGATTTTTACTAGAATTTGGCTAGAGTTTTAAATTAATTTTAATTTTAGTTTCCCCTAGGCTGTTAAAGAGAATAATGCAGCAGTTTACCAGAAAATCTCTGACTCTTATCAACTCTGGGAGGGATCCTCCTTTCAAGGTAGGTAGGTATGAGGGTGTATATGAGGCTGCTAACTTGTTGGACTTTATGTTGCCTTTTATATAATTAATTTTTAATTAGCTTGTTTCAAGGAAACTTTAATGAAGGTAACTTTGGAATTTTGAAGCCTTTTGGGAGCTTCTGGGTGCCAATTAAAGTAAGTATCCCATTCTGTTTGTTTCATTTGGGAACTCTTGAGTGCACCTCTGAAATGATCTTATCCAATTAGAGAGGTTCTTCTAATGGGCATTGCAATTCTCCTGGGGGCTGACAGCAGTTATGTAGGACCCTAGTCTGTTAGGTTAGGTGCAACCCACATTTCATTCTGGCCATGTTTTGGGGCCCCCAACATGACAGTTACCAAGCCAAGTTCTCAGGAAACAAAACAAGCTTAGCAAGATTTTGCCATTACTACAAATATCTACAGCTTCTGGGACCACAGTTCTTAGATATTAAAAAAAAAACAAGTGTGCCAGAAAGGGATACACTTGACTCTTTAGATTTTAAGGATCACATTGTATTACTGTTTTTGTATTTTTAGCTAAGCTTTTGGGTCTCTCGAGACCATCTGATACCTAAAAGGGACATGATGCTGGGTTGGAAGTTGTGTGATGTATTACGCTGTACCTCACTGCATGAAAATTAATCTTCTTGAGGCTTGAGGGTGACCCAGTATCAACCTAACCCATTTTGTAACCAACTTAACCTAACATGGGTGTCTGAGTTAGGTGGCAAGTGCTTTAACAGCATTGAAGTTTGCATCCCTTGCCCAACTTTTGTGGCTATGGCTTCTGAAATTCCCATGTAGCAAATAGCCTTTACCTCATGCGCACATTAAGAGCATCCAATGGTAACCAAGGAAATGGAGCTGTGGACAACAGAAGCAACCAGAGAACTAGAGACAGGGACAGGATTAAACCACCAGACCTCACAGATGGGCCCTGTGGACTCATTCCTAACAAATGGAGAACTGCAGTTGCCATCAGCAGTTCCCCATGTGGACTCTGGGGAAAAATTCCAATACATAGGGAACTATACACTAAACCACCAGCAGATTTCAGTAAGGAAACTGGGAACAGAACCAAGGGCTGGGGCTTAGAAATTATTGCAGACTTCCCAAGAAAAGGCCCTGTGTGCACTACCAGCAATTTCTGTGGAAACTTGGACTAGGGAAAGGGCTGACCCAGCAGACCTCAACAAATGGGGACTGTGGACTCAGGGCTCCACATGGTTGGGGAACTGCAAGCTGCCACTAACAGTCCCCATGTGGATCTTGGGACAGAAAAAAGGCTGGGATTTTCCAAACACCTGGAAATTACAAACTGAGAAGCCAAATAGAGTGGGAAGCTCAATGTGAAGAGAGTGGAGATCTGAACCAAGAGGAACTTACCCACGGCCCTCAGAGACAATGAGAAAGACAGCAAACTCAAAAGGGTTCCCTCGTACCATACCTGTGTTTCTCATTGTCCCCAAATGCCAAACATGTGTCTGGTTGGGGGCTGTTCCACATGGGCAGAGCCAGAAGTCAGAAAATGGTGTTGGAATTCTGGCCTACCAGGTTGCCACGCATCTCCATCTCCTAATGGTACAGAAGACCCGAGAATCATGGCTTCCTCACTTCTGTTTTCTGGACCTCACACATCTTTTGTTTGTTTGTTTGCATTGGGTCTTCGTTGCTGCATGCAGGCTTTCTCTAGTTGTGGCGAGTGGGGGCTACTCTTCATTGTGGTGCAGGGGCTTCTCACTGCAGTGGCTTCTCTTGTTGCAGAGCACAGGCTCTAGGTGCGCGGGCTTCAGTAGCTGTGGCTCACGGGCTCTAGAGCGCAGGCTCAGTAGTTGTGGTGCACGGGCTTAGTTGCTCCGTGGCATGTGGGATCTTCCTGGACCAGGCCTAGAACCCATGTTCCCTGCATTGGCAGGTGGATTCTTAACCACTGCACCACCAGGGAAGCCCTGGACCTCACGCATCTTTTTCTTCCCTACACTTTAACTCAGAACCACTAACAAAAGGACTCTGGTATATATAGCTTGCCACCTTGCCCAAGCTGACAACAAAATTCAGTAGAACCATCTGGATAGTAGCTTTCAACTTCACACCTTTCAACTTCACACCAACAAGTCGCTCTTCTTAACTCAATGTTTCGTGTGCAATTTCCACCCAAGATCATGGACAATGAAGAGAGGCCAAGTTAATAAACATAATCAGATGAGACAGAAGGTCTTCCAAGACCTCCCACAATTACTAATTTCTGTGAGGAACACAAATATGGTATCCACTAGCAACAAACATGGAAGACACACCAGTAATATAAACTAAGGGCAGCTTAAATACTGAGTCAGAAAATTCCAATATCGTTCAGGAACCAGAAAAGACATTTCAACAACACAGGTCTCACATCATGATTACATATTAGGAATATAAGGCAAAGTAAGAATCAAAAATATTTTCATCTAGGGGCTTCACTGGTGGCGTAGTGCTTAAGAATTCTCTTGGCAACGCAGGGGACACAGGTTCGAGCCCCAGTCAGGGAAGATCCCACATGCCGTGGAGCAACTAAGCCTGTGCACCACAACTACTGAGCCTGCACTCTAGAGCTCACAAGCCACAGCTACTGAAGCCTGTGCGCCTAGAGCCCATGCTGTGCGACAAGAGAAGCCACCGCAATGAGAAGCCCACGCACTGCAACGAAGAGTAGCCCCCACTCGCCGCAACTAGAGAAAGCCTGTGCGCAGCAACGAAGACCCAACGCAGCCAAAAATAAATAAAATAAATAAATTCATTAAAAAAATTTTTCATCTAAACTCATACCATGTTGCACATGAAAAAAAACCACAAACCAAAAAGACTTTCACTCTGGGTTCAAAAGACATTGTAATGGAATTGAGACAAGTATTATTTGACTGTATAACTATTTAAAGTCCAAGATAACAAAACATAAGTAGTAAATTTGATGGGAACATAGAGGCATGGTTATTATCTTAAGTGTTCAGATCAGTTAACATGAGCTAGAAACTAATACACTGGGATCCCTATTCAGGATGAGGCACTTAAAAGGAAAAATAATACTTATTTCCATTAAAAAAATTTCTGTCTACCCTGAGTTTTCAAGTATAAAATAAGTGAAGTGCTGAAGGTTTCCCCACATTCTTTCCATTCATAATGTTTCTCTCCTGTGACTGCTCCATTTATAAGATTTTAAGGGAGAATGAAGGCTTTCCCATAGTTTTTCTATTCAGAATTTTTCGCCAGTGTGTGTCTTCATGTGTCTTTGCAGGGATATGAGACACCTATAGGCTTTTTCACACTGCTGACATTCATATGGCTTCCCTTCACTGTGGGTTAGCATGTGTCCTTGCAGGGATCTGGGATACCTGAAGGCTTTCCCACACTGCTGACACTGATAGGGCTTCTCTTCACTGTGTGTTTTCATATGTTCTCGAAGGGATGAGGAAGTAATGAATGCTTTCACACATTCTGTACATTCATAGGGTTTTACTCCGCTGTGTGTTTTCACATGTTTTCTAAAGTATTTGGGACAACTGTAGGATTTCCCACATTCCTTACACACATAAGGTTTCTCTCCGGTGTGGATCCTCACATGTCCTTGCAGGGATTTGAGATAGGGGAAGGCTTTGCCGCACTGCTTACATTCATAGGGTTTTTCTCCACTGTGTGTTCTCATGTGTTCTCGAAGGTAAGTGCACCAACTGAAAGCTTTGCCACACTGCTTACATTCATAGGGTTTCTCTCCAGTGTGCATTCTCACATGTTCTCGGAAGTGTGAGATGCGAGTGAAAGCCTTTCCACATTCTTTACATTCATAGGGTTTCTCTCCAGTGTGAGTTCTCACATGCCGTGCAAGTTGGCAATAATAACTGAAGCATTTCCCACATACTTGACACATGTGGATTTTCTGTCCATAATGACTTCTCTCATGTTCCTGAAAAGATGAGGGACAAGTGAGAGCTTTTCCAGACTTCTTACACTCTAAAGACTGTTTACTACTGTCACTCTTCACGCACCTCTTAGATGCTCTCCCAGCATCCTGATGTTTTTCGGGTTTCTCTACAATGTCTGTTTCCCTGGGAGGGCTTAGGCACGAGATACAGCTGCAGGCTTGCCCACATTCTTCACATGGATAATGTTTGTGTCCAGGGTCAGATCTTTGCTGATTCTTCTGGAAAGAATCATCCCTGAAGGCTTTTCCACACTTAATGCATTGATGGGGCTGAATTCCAGTCCAGTAACTCTTATGCACAGTAAGATCTATAATCTGGTTCAGGGTTTCTAGACATTGATGACCTTCTTTACCTTCACAGAGACTCTCCACCAAATTATTTCTGTTCAAAATAGGAAGCACAGTATTAGGGATTAATGATTATAAGTGATTTATTAATTAGTGATTTGTTGGTGGTTATTCATTATTATTTTGACTACACATTCGCCATTTTCAATGAATGGGCATGTTTTCAGCACTCTCTGCATTGTGACAAAGTGCAACAAGTTTAATGCTCCAGCTGAGGGCTCAAGCAGAGCCGTAACTTTCAGTGTTTTTTACGTACGAGGTTTCCTGACCAGTGTTTCCTACTGAATTAAGTTTTAGGAGCTCCATATCTACATCACATTTATAAAAGTAGTTTTGTAAGAATTCTGTGAATAGAAAATTGTTTAGCTAAGTTTACACTTTTTCTTTAATTTCAAGTGAGTCTAATACTCTGCCGAGATTCCCCTTCCCCTTGTGGGAGTGCCACTCACCTCAAATGCCTCTCCTGAGTTAGATGCTGATCTTGCATGTTATGAAATGCCCAGTTTTCTCCCAAAAAAGACCTGGAATCATTTCTTGTGAATCTTACTACTTTCTCTTCACTGCATAGTCCAGTCTCCAAAATATCCCAGTGAGCACTTGATCTACTGGTTTGAACTTGAGAGCAAGAACCTGCAATAATTGGTAACATAATTAAATCCATGGGAAAGAAATGGTGGGATAAAGGAAAGAAAAGAGACCACGTGTAGATTTCTTTCCATAGACTAATTCAAAAATGTAAAATAATTTTATAAAGGAAGGAAGGAAGATGTGTGATATTGTGATTTATCAGAAATATATATATATATATATAATTGGTCATTCAGATGACCAACATATATTTGTCAGATAAATCGGGTCCTTATCCACAGTTTCCTGCTCGGGGATCCTAAAGTCCTTGGAATTTCCTGAGCAGTAAAAGCAATGGAATAATATGTGGTCTCTTGTGCTCATTTCCAGAAAACGCTTCAGGATCAGAAAGGTGAAATAGGTGTCTTGTTATTCATAAAAAGCTCTCTCCATCCCAACTGGGTTTATATGAATGAAAGAAATTGTTGGAAAGAACTGAAGTATGGGGGCTGGTTGCCAGTGGAGACACCATGTGATTAAAGGGTTGAAACTTTCAGTCCCACCCACACCCCCAGACGCCCCAACACCTCTGGGGATGGGGGAGGGGCTAGAGATCAAATCCACTGCCAATGGCCAATGATTTCATCAACCATGCCTATGTAATGAAGGCACGAAAAAACAGTTCAGAGAGCTTCTGGGTTGATGAACACGTGGAGATGTGGGGAGACTGGCACATGGAGAGGTGCAGAAACTCCTTTTCAAAATCTTACCCTATGCATCTCTTACATCTGGTTGTTCCTGAATTATATCCTTTTAAAATGAACCTGTGATCTAGTAAGTAGTATGTTTCTCTGAGTTCTGTGAGCTAAACTAATAAATTAGTTGAACCCAAGGAGAGGGTCATGGGAACCTCTGATTTACAGCCAGTTGGTCAGGAGGACAGGTAAAAGCCTGGACTTGAGATTGGCATCTGAAGTGGGGGAATATGGAGTAAGTCTTGAAGGACTGAACCCTTAAGCTGTGGAATCTGTGGTTATCACTGGGTAGATGATGTCAGGATTGAGTTGAATTCTATGTTGTGCTGCTGGTCCAATAATTGTTTGTTGGTGTGAGGTGCCTTAACACGTGCACGTGCACGCACACACACACACACACACACACACACACACACATTGGAATTGGGTCCAAACCAAAATTAATACCCACACACCCACACACACGTTGGAATTGGGTCCAAACCAAAATTAACACACACACAAAGAAAAACTCTTGAGGACCTCAGCTATTTGGAACTTTAGCCATCATAGGGAAAATGAGTCAAAATGGCAGACTGTTCACTAAGAAATACTTCAGAAGAGATACTTCACAGAAGCAAAGCAGGCAGGAACTGGGCAAAATGCACACTCCCAAATGCTCCCTTCGTAAGAGGAGCTACAGAAAGACTTCCCAAGTGGGCAAAGATGGATGAAAAGTCCAACAGGGAAGCCAGGTTAATGACAAACATCACCTTCTCAAAGACAGTCATGTTTCTAACAGGTATGTCCAAATATCTCTCCCTGATCCAGAACCTGCTCCTCCCGAGAGGTGTGCCCTCCTGGTGATCGCAGGCACAGAGGCCCTAGGGGAGGCCTATCTCCACTGACCCAGCTGCCACTGGGAGATGGGGTGGTGCGTGGCTGCTGTCCTGCTCGTGGAGAAAAGCTTCTCAGGGGGAGGATGGAGGACAACAAGCCGTACATCAGATGGGCCGATTCTCTGGTCCTCATGTCACTGAGGATGGGTGAGTTTGGGTTTAAGTGCAGCTAGATTATCATGTCAAATGTGTACTGATCGCAGTGTAACTTTCACAGGGTGAAAACCGTAACGCCGCTCTCACTGCCCCAAAGTGACACTGGAGACCACGCTCACGTTTATACAATTAGGGAGCCTCAGGATTCTGACCAAGAGTAATAAAAATCAATTCAATATAAAAATATTTATGGTCATGGAAAAGCTATTTGACTCTAGGTAGGTTCTATAAAGGTGGGGACCACGTCTGCCTGTTTTTCAACATATTCCTATTCCTTGGTTCCAGTAAGAAAGAACATTGTAAGAAATATTTGTTCCCTAAAGACTAAGTGCAGGGAGGAAGCCGTCCTCACCCACGGAGGCCAGGTTCCTGAAGGTCTCCAGCATCACGTCTCTGTAGAGCTTCCTCTGAGCCGGGTCCAGCAAAGCCCACTCCTCTGCAGTGAAGTTCACAGCCACGTCCTCAAAGACCACCGAGTCCTGAAACAGCCACAGGTTCCGTGTCAGCAAGGCTCCCTCTTCACCCCCGTGTGTGGGAGGATGGGGAGGCCGACAGTCGGGAACCGGACTCAATTCCTAGGACTCCTGAGCTTACACTCTTGTGGGAAATGAACACACACAAGCCAATCAAATGCACTTTACTCAGTGATGGTAAGTGCTGGAAACTGAAACAAAGTGTAACAGCAATACCTGATAAACACTCATGCACACATAATGAAAAAGAACGGTTTTTACTGAGATAGAGCAGACTGTGAGGTATGACACATACTGAAAATGAAATCATCATTCAGATGACATGGAAATGGACACTTGGCCTGCTCATAAATTATTTCCTTGAACCTCCTAGAACCGGAGCAGACTATCAGGAGGTCGTGAACACTGATTTTCCAGGGCTGCTGAATCTGAACAACTCTCGTCTGAACTGAACAGCATGTAGAAGCCTGGGCCAGTCCCCTCATATCCAACAGAGGTAGAGGTACAAACCCCCTGCCAGGATGAGGTGGACACCGAGGGCACAGACGCAGGCCAGGGCCCAGGGCCTGGGACACCTGTGGGGTAAGAGGAGGCCTGGTTCCTAAGGGATCTATCAAGCCAGCAGCGCCTCTCAGATAAATAAGCAAGAAATCAAGAATAATGCCCCACGAAGAAGAGTCATAGAAGGATCTGATGGCATTAGAGCCAAAGATGACTTTAACGCAGAGAAAAATCACCGAATTAATGTTTTTAGGACAATATGGTATGACTCTACACCCTTGAAATATAAAGCAAACTATCTTTATCAATTAGAATTTTAATTTAAAATATATTCCGAAAATTGAAATGATAAAATATTCCACTACATCAGCTACAAAGAAGGCAAAGCTACCTCACTGGGGCTGCAGCTGGGGTTTGCTAATCACACACCTGAAAATATGGGACATCAGTCATCAGGGAAATGCAAATGAAAACTACAAGCAGATACCTCTTCCTACCCACTAAGAAGGCTATAAGACAGACAAATAGATGCTGGCAAGGATGTGGGAAAGTTGGAACCTTACAAACTGCTGGTGGGAAGGTAAAATGAAGCCACTTTGGAAGACAGTCCAGTAGATCCTCAAAATGATAAACACAGTGTCACCATATAACACAGCAATTCCACCCTAGGTATCTATCTACTCAAGAGAGGCGAAAGCAAACACCAACACAAAAACTAATACACAGGGACTTCCCTGGTGCTCCAGTGGTTAAGAATCCGCCTTCCAATGCAGGGGACGCAGGCTCGACCCCTGGTAAGGGAACTAAGATCCCACACACCACGGGGAAACTAGGTCCATGCGCTGCAACGAAGAAGATCCCACGTGCCACAACTAAGACCTGATGTAGCCAAATAAATAAATATTTTTAAAAACCCCAAAAGTAATACACAGATGTTTACAGCAGCATGATTCATGACAGCCAAAAAGTGGAAACAACTCAAAAGGTTATCAACTGGTTTGGATAAGCAAACACAGTAATCTCACAACGGAATATTATTTGCAACAAGAGGAATGAAGTACTAATCCACGACACAAAATCAATGAACTTTAAAAACATTAACAGGATTCACAAAAGCCCACAGGCAGTATCATATCATTTATGTGAAGTGTACAGAATGAACAAATCTATAAAGACAGAAATTAGATTAATAAGCTGCCCAGACCAAGGGCGGGCGGAGGCTTGGAATGAGAGGTGACTGCCAGCAGGTACAAGTTCTTTTGAGTGATAAAAATATCTAAAATTAGAATATGAGGACGGTTGCACAATCCAGTAAACATTCTAACACTTTTTTTTTTTTTTTGGTGGTACGCGGGCCTCTCACTGCTGTGGCCTTTCCCGTTGCGGAGCTCCACAACGGGAGAGGCCACAGCAGTGAGAGGCCTGCGTACCGCCAAAAAAAAAAAAAAAAAAAAAAAGATTCAGACTAGCTAAAAACATGTTCTTCTCAATCTAATGGCAATTTTATTCAAAAGCACCAGAACCTGGGCAAATAAAAGAATATGAATTGCTTAAGGAACAAAATTACAAACGTTTCAGAGATCCAGTAGGTTGAGGAGATATCACAAATCAATTGTCAAGGATGCAACAAGTGTCCAGAGATGGAACTTGATGCATGATGTTCTATTTCTACAAGAGACGAAAATTCAGTCTGGTTTTCTTTCAAGACTACAGGCTGAAAATGGTGATTCCCCAAACTGCCTTAACAGAGATATCCTGGAGAGAAGTAACGCCGCACATTCCACCATGTGTGAGCTGAAAGCAGAGTGGGCCAGTCACGTTCAGCTTGGAACTGCCATCACCTACAGACTGTTTCCACCCACCAAGGGCAGCTCCTGGAGAAGAGTCCTCCCAATACCCTGCACCATCCATACGCCTGATCATCCTTGTTGAAACTCCTAAAACGGTCCCATCAAGAAAGAAAAAAGACAAAAAATAACCACTTTCAAAAGCCCAGAATGAAGAGCTGGCAGATAACACGGCTCGGCAAGAAGCAGCTCCTGAGGATGGGCTGAGTGGATGTGAAGCCTTTAAACATGACTGGCCCTAAAGATGATGAATGATGCTCAGTCTTGGAGATGAGGAAAGACTGTCTTTTCAAAAAGGAACCGGGCTCAAAATCTTTCATAGTCTTTCCTAGTATGGAGGGAGGTTTCCATAAAGCACAATTTTTGATACCATTCTTGGGGGGAAAATGTTGCAAGCTGACAGTTCATGAAAGATGTAGTTCTAGTACACTATTTCCATGCACCTGCCTTAATAACAGGTGAACAGGTCACTCTTCAGTATACTTTATGGAGACTGTTGAGCTTTGAAAATGGACAAATACGGGAAATAATAAATAATTAGTATTAAGTTAAATGATCTTATTTTAGTAAACATGACTTTTTTTAAGGCATATGAAGTGCTTTTCAAACTCTCATCCCAATGGAGCAAAATACCGATGAACAATTATTCCCCCGCAGGATCCATATTAACAGAATCTCATCTTTAGTTAAGTCTTCATCTCGTCTATCTCCTTATCACTGAAGCATAAATTTCTTGAGAGCAACTGAAATACCAGTCTTGGAACTTTTTTACATAATCTTCTTTTCATTTCTTCCTTCTGTTCAACGGGGAACTGCTCCTCTTTACTAAACAGATATCTGTGTACACCACTGGGTTGCTCTGGGTCAAGGAGTGCTTCATCATGAAAGCTTTCAGGGTGTGTGGAATGGGAGAATATAAAAAACAAATCTGCCCAATGCATTTGAGCAGAAGTGCTGGTTCCCATTTAAAGCCTGTCTCTCTGCTGCATATACCAGGATGGGAGCAAAAGATGTCTTAATATGTCACGTGTCACGTGCTGGAGACAATGAGCTTAGTGCCTGTTTATCTTCTGTTCTGTCTTTTTAGTATTGCATGACTGAGATCTTCTGAATGGCTTATCATAAAGCCACATTTCAAGTCTTGTTTCTGCTCAGAGAGTCTTTTCAAATATCCAAATATATTTCTGACCCTGATCTCTTGGTAATAATAGACATAGAAATCTCTCTAATGCTGATCTGCAGTACATGCTTGAGTTTTTTTTTTTTTTTTTTTTTTTTTTGCGGTAGGCGGGCCTCTCACTGTTGTGGCCTCTCCCCTTGCGGAGCACAGGCTCCGGAGCACAGGCTCAGTGGCCATGGCTCACGGGCCCAGCCGCTCCTGCGGCATGTGGGATCTTCCCAGACCGGGGCACGAACCCGTGTCCCCTGCATCGGCAGGCGGACTCTCAACCACTGCGCCACCAGGGAAGCCCCCCATGCTTGAGTTTTAAAATCATTAACAGAGGAAACTAATGGCATCATTTTACCAGGAAAAAATACATGCAGGCCTTGGCAACACTGTGGGTTTAATTCCAGAGCACCACAATAAAGGAAATATTGCAATAAAGTGAATTACACAAATTTTTTGGCTTCCCTGTACAGGTAAAAGTCACATAGTCTTTTAAGTGTTCAATAGACTTATGTCTAAAAAACCTTGTACATACATTAAAAAACACTATTGCTAAAAGATGCTGACCATCAATGAGCAAATACTCTTTGAAAATGGCACCCACAGACTTGCTCAGATGCAGAGTTGTACAACACCTTCAATTTGCAAACATCGCAGTATCTGCAAAGTGCAACAAAAACTGAAATGCAAGGGACTTCCCTGGTGGTCCAGTGGTAAAGAATCTGGCTTCTAATGCAGAGGACGCGGGTTGGATCCCTGGTGGGGGAACTAAGATCCCACATGCCGCAGGGCAAATAAGCCCGCGTGCCACAAGGAAGAGCCCACGTGCCGCAACGAAGATCCGTGTGCCACAACTAAGACCCGACGCAGCCAAATAATAATAAAACAAACAAAAAATGACAATCAACAGACACCAACACCAAAATCACACATGAATTATCTGACAAGGATTTTAAAGTCACTGAAAAATACTTCAGTAATTACAAACACACCTGAAACAAATAAAAAATTGAAAGTCTCAGCAAAGAAAAAGATACAAAGAAGAACCAATGGATATTTTAGAACTGAAAAATACAATAACTGAATTAAAAAACTGGATGGTTTCAATACAGAATGAATATGACAGAGGAAAGAATCAGTCAACCTGAAGGTAGAACATCAGAATTTACCCAATCTAAACAACAGAGAGAAAATAGACCAAAAAAAAAGTGAAAGAGCCTTAGTGACCTGTGGGACAAACACAAAAGATAAAACATTAGTATCACTGGAGTCCCAGAAAGAGTGGAAAAAAGTATGCAATAGGGCTTCCCTGGTGGCACAGTGGTTGAGAATCCACCTGCCGATGCAGGGGACACGGGTTCATGCCCCGGTCCGGAAGGATCCCACATGCCGCGGAGCGGCTGGGCCCATGAGCCATGGCCGCTGAGCCTGCACGTCCGGAGCCTGTGCTCTGCAACGGGAGAGGCCACAACAGTGAGAGGCCCACGTAACGCAAAAAAAAAAAAAAAAAAAAAAAAAAAGTATGCAATAGAAAATTACTAGAAGAGGGACTTCCCTGGTGGCGCAGTGGATAGGACTCCATGCTCCCAATGCAGGGGGCCCGGGTTCAATCCCTGGTCAGGGAACTAGATCCCACATTCATGCCACAACTAAGAGTTTGCATGCCACAACTAAGGAGCCTGCCTGCTGCAACTAAGACCCAGTGCAACCAAATAAAAATTTAAAAAACTACTAGAAGAATTATAAAAATGAAGAACAGATGAGTGGTTGTCAGAAGTTAGAGGTGAGGGGAAGAAGGAAGTGGGGTTTGTGTGACTATAAAGGGATAGCAGGACCTATCTTTGTAGTGACAGAATAGTGCTGTATCTTGATTGTGGTGATGGCTATACACATATACACATGATAAAGCTGTACACACACACATACACATACATACAAAATTGGTGAAATCTATAAAAACCAAACAACCCTACACTTTGAAGTAATGGAACAAAAATGTCTTACATGCTTTCACACTGAGTCACAGGGCAGAACACTGTATCGAGGAGGACACAAAAGGGAAGAGCAGCCAAGTGTGAGCCACTCAGATCAGCAGCCTGCTGCCCACAGTGCACAAGGAAACCCCAAGTCAGAAGGTCAAAGCCATCCGAGCTGGATGGGTACCCCCAGGGCAGGGGGAAGGACTGAGCTCCACCTAAGTGTAGGAATGCCCCCTCCTCTGGGCCTCAATTCTCACCCAGGAGGAAACTCTCAAATTGAAGTTCTGACCCAGAGAAACTCTCTAATTCATCGACCCTCTCAACAGCAGTGGAGCCCAAGGAGTCTTCCCCACGTCTGACCTTCACAGACTCACTCAGGGTGCACACATCACACTCAATCCACCAACTCCTTGGATGAGGCCAAAAGCAAAGGTCAGGAAACAGCTGAGGGCAACACAACCTCGGCTGACAAACCACCCCCAGCCCTTCTGCAGGTGGATCCCTTACCCCATGCTCATGCCATTAACACCTCCTTCTGTGGTGGTTCTACGGTCTGGAGGCTACATGTGTGGGGAGGGGTGGCAGCAAGGGCCCAGAGCACCTTCCTTCACCTCCCTCACAGGCTCAGGTGTCCCCGCCCCAGGTGATGCATCTACTTCAAGCACCGTGGGTCATTTACAGGAGACAAAGACCCCTGTCTCAGTGTGTAAATGAGAACCTGCAGGATCACTGCTTCCTCCTGTGTTCATGGATAATGTAGGAGAGGGAAATTCTAGGGCACCTTTATGGTTTGAGCAACGGGTTACTGCTCACCACTTTCAGAAGACAGGCATCAGTTCACTAATATCCTCATGATGACAAGCTGTAACTCATTTAAAAAGAAGTGAGCAAGTCTCAGTAGCACTGGTCACATTTCACAGAATTTCCACTAACCTCTGTTGACCAGGTAGTGGACCAGGATCAGACAGTGTCACAACTCTGTACCCTTCATGGAAGAGTCACTACAATTTCTATGAATCTTTTTAATCCATCTCTCCACCCATTTCACATGAAGGGGTGGGACTGCCTGCATTTCCTGAAATTCTTTTTTCTTTTTTTTCAAAATAAATTTGTTTATTTATTTTTGGCTGTGTTGGGTCTTCGTTGCTGCGCGTGGGCTTTTCTCTAGTTGCAGCAAGCAGGGGCTACTCTACATTGCGGTGCGTGGGCTTCTCATTGTGGTGACTTCTCGTTGCGGAACACAGACTCTCGGCATGCGAGCTTCAGTAGTTGTGGCTCGCGGGCTGAGCAGTTGTGGCGCACAGGCTTAGTTGCTCCACGGCACATGGGATCTTCCCGGACCAGGGCTTGAACCCGTGTCCCCTGCATTGGCAGGCGGATTCTTAACCACTGTGCCACCAGGGAAGTCCCATTTCCTGCAATTCTAATGGAAGAGAAAACATTTTCTGTACTGGGACACTTCTCCCCAGAGGCATCTCTGGTTAAGGCCCAAAAGCCTGGAATAACACGAGTTGTCAGGAAAAGGCAAAGACCTGAGATGCTTACTACCCTCACTAAGGAGAAGAAACCAGGCAGAAAGTATGCAGAATTTTACACTTGCTGAAACCGGAAGCTGGATTAGGGGAAGCTATTAGTGCTGAGCTGGACCCAGAGGAGGCAGCTCACAGGTGTCAGGGGACAATGCTGAACACTCCCTGAGCCCTGTGCTCCTGGAAACTTCGATGGAAGGTGAAAGGACCCCCCACCTTTTGGTGGTTTGGAAGATGGCAGGCTTCAAGAAACCGCCCCCGTGCCCCACCTGACTCAGATAAGACTCACACAGAGGCCCCCTGTTTATCCAGGACAAGGCCAGACGCAGTCCCCTCAAAGCCCCGTCTCCACCTCATCAGTGATTAGCGGAACGGTTCCCCCCACTGACCAAGCAGAACAAATGCTTGTTGGCCAAACTTTGGTTCAGCTCCTCTCCTTCCCCCTGACCAGGCCTCACCGCAGCCAGCCGACAGACCCCTAAGGACAGGCTGGCCTCAGGGATCTGCTATCTGAGCATCTCACCTGGTCCCTCCTGGTGGTGTTTACTCCTCTGTATAAGAGAAAAACTCTCTTTGTCCAACTCTTGAGACACCTGCAGATCTTAGGTTCACATGTCTCCCTTCCTGCAGAGCCCCCTGTGCCTGGTGCAACAGACCCTTCTCTCCCTCCAGGAACTCATTTGAATAAAGGTCTCTTGTAAAGTTTGTAATTTTTTTAATGCCACAGCGTTGACCAAGTGTTCTCAACAGCCCTTGTGAAAATTAAAAAAGAGAAAACGTACTAAAAAGAAGTGGGGGTGGGTGCAGAAGGGAGAGCCTCACCCAGTACCACTTGACATCAATTACAGGAAGAAGTGTCAATTACAGTCCCCAACAGAAAAATTGAAAACACCAAAGAATCAACAATTACAGGCCCCAACAGAAAAAGATGTACATACATTGCATCTTCTCAAGAAACTGGCTACCCCAGCAACTAGCCAATGAGAAACCAGCATCATCCTGAATTCTCCATCTCTCGACGGACTTTACATCAGTACAACCCCTCCCAACTCCCTCCTTTTTCTCCAATAAATAAGTCTGTTGGAGTTGCCTATGGCTTTTGCTATGCTCTGCCTGTCCCGAATTGCAATTTTTTGCTGTTCCCAAATAAATCCATTTTTCCTAGTAAATAACTGTTATTTTTAAGCTCAACATCCATTTCTTACCTAAACTTTACTCAGGCTTCTCTTCCCAAAGGCCCCTGACTCTGGGTCACTCCCCACTACACCTCCCAAACAGAGCATCACTGAGCTGCAGAGCAAATCCCCTCTCACCTGGGCCGAGGACGCCCTGACCACAGGACCTCTGGTTCTGTCAATCCGCCTTCCTCTCACCCTCCTCTCAAAGAAGAGAAAAGCCCTTTCCTGTGTGATTGGAGATGCTGGCACATCCCTGAGATCCGAGCCTCGGCCCTATCGCAACATTAATTGCAAAACACTCTCCCTGACCAACCCTGGACTTGACATTATCTGTCAGGTCCAGGGCGGGACCCCAGCGCCTGATCGCCCGCTCCGGGGGCTCGCCCCGTCCTCGCTCAGACACCCACCGGGACAGGGAATGGGTCGGAACTCACGGGATCCCACGTTGCGGTCGAGGGCGGAGACCCGAGTTGGGACCCGAGACCCCACGCGAGGACCGGACAGGACCCCGGGACCGCGCGACGCGGTCGAGGGTGGAAACTAGGGTCCGGACCGGGGTCAGTGAGTCCTATCCTGCTGCCGCTTCCGGCCAATTCGAACCAGCCCCAGCCGGTCTCGGCGTCAGCCCCACGCACTCACCATTTCAGGGCCTCTCCGCGCATTCAGGTCGTCCTCCCCGTGGCCCTGCAGCCCAACAGCTCCGGCGGGTTAGAGCGACAGCAACGGGACACCTGAGGCCCCCTGAAGTAGGTGCGACGGAACGCCCGGGCGGCTAAGAGCGACGTCACCACGTAAGCGAATGCGCCCGCCCCCGTCTCTGATTGGATGAGGCTCCAAGCCTTCGCACCTTAATTGGACGGGCCTCTAGGCACACCCCCTTCTTGGGCCCTGATTGACAACGGGTGCAGGCCTGGATTCTGAGTGAAGGGCGGGCTGTAGGTCACGTGACGGAGCAGGGCGGAAGTGCGGGTGGTTGGCTTCAGCCCTTTACTGCCTGGCTTTCTATGGGGCGCCAGACCTGGCTGCCCTGGTGGACTCTAAGCCGAATGTACTCCTGGCCAGACAGACACAGCATCAGCCCACAGCTTGCAGTCCCCTTCTCCTGAACAGAAATGTGCCACTCAGTTCCCCTCAGTGGCCCCTGTCCAGGGCTGCCCCCCTAAGTCCGGGAGCCAGGACAGCAGGGGACAGGTGTGAAAGGAAAATCAAAATGGAGTCAGTATTGCTAAGAAAGCGCTCTAAAATGAAGGCAGGAGGCCACTGAGGAAGTAGGCCTTATGCAGGTCTCAGCCCAGATGGAATCTGAACTTTTGACCACTTGCTGCCTTAACACAGGCATCCAGAACATCTGCCCAATGACCCAGAAAGTCAAGATACTTGTTGGACCCTTCCCCTAAATAACTCGTGACAGCCTATTCCTTAAGGACAAATATTTCATTCCCTGTGTCAGTCTATCATAATTCATGCCAGGCAACTTTAACAACCCTGTGGCTTTTCCTTTAATAAGTCTGTTACTCTTTCTCCTCCCTACAACACTTTCAGTGTTATGCTGTTGATGAAAAATTAATGATTAGTTGATCTAAAAGAGAAAATAGAAAATTTTGTTTAAGCCTATGAGAGGATTATAACCCAGGAGACAGTCTCTCGTAAAACTCAGAGGGCTGTTCCACTTACTAGAAGTCTAAGGCCATCATATACATTTTTTTTTTTTTTTTTTTTTTTTTTTTGCGGTACGCGGGCCTCTCACTGCTGCGGCCTCTCCCGTTGCGGGGCACAGGCTCCGGATGCGCAGGCCCAGCGGCCGTGGCTCACGGGCCCAGCCGCTCCGCGGCATATGGGATCCTCCCGGACCGGGGCACGAACCCGTATCCCCTGCATCGGCAGGCAGACTCTCAACCACTGCGCCACCAGGGAGGCCCCATCATATACATTTTTGAGACAAAGAAGCATATATCAAAATGACACAATGACATCTCGCATAAGGTTCACCAAAAATACATAGTCTAGATCTGCAGCAGATCAGCATGACCCCTGACAGGATTAGGAAAGGTATGTTATCTTGGAGTTACATTGCTGGTGGAAGAACGAGGAAAAAAATTTGATCTTTCTGGTGGAGCAGACATTCCTACCTTTGAGAAGGTCTGGTTAATGTATAATGCAGATGCACAATGCACATTAGGGAGGGCCCAATAAGGGCAGAGAGTAATGTTATGCTTAAATTTTCTTTCTTATGCCTCAAAAACATAAATTGTATTCCATCAACTCAAATCTGGGTCCCCCAAGTTGCAATTCCTAAGACCCCAAATAAAGCTCAATACTGATTACTGTTCCACATGAGACAGGAGCGCCTGGGGACCTCCTGAGTCAGGGGTCGGCCTGGGGGCAAGGTCACTGTGAATCTGTTCCCAGAATACAAAGACACTCTGTGATGCTCCCTGCATGTATTCAGGGGCCAGCCCCACTTTGACATTTTATCTTTGACACCAGGAGATCCGGCCCTCCTGCCCATACATTTGGGCTTGACCAAGTTCTCTGTGTCCTGTTTCTTACCCCACAGCGTCAGACTTCTCCCCACAGGTTCCTGGACGGGGTGTCGCCCCCACGTCTGAGCAACACTGAGGTTCCGAACAAGCCCCTGGTCAGCTTCTCCAGACAACAGGTGACCCAGGGAGCCCTGTCCAGTCCAGCCACGCTGGCCCCGCACTCCGCGCACCGCCCTCACTCGCCCAACTTCCCTCCTGCTTGCCCTCCTCACACAGAAAAGCCCTTTGCTGTGTGGCTGGAGACGCTGGCACATCTCCGAGATCCGAGCCTCGGCGCTATCGCAACAGTATTTGCAATACAGTCTCCTTGACAAGTCCGGGCTTGACTTTATCTGTCAGGTCCAGGGCGGGTCCCCCACGCCCCAGCGCCTAACGGCCCACGTCGGGAATAGTCCTGTCCTCCCTCCGACCCCCACGGGGCCAAAGACTCAGTCCGGACGCCCCGGACCCCGAGCAGTGACGGAGCAACACGGCAGGTCCTCAGCCTGCGGCCGAGGGGGAGACTCGGGTCCGGATCCCGGGTACCCACCCCGAGACCGAGGGGGACAGTCGGGTCGGGAGTCCGGGGTGGGTGGGACGCGGGGAGACCCTGGCCCGGTCGTCGCTTTCGGCAAGTTTCGGACCGTTCGAACCAGCCTTTCCCCTGTTAGGGCCCTGAGCGGTGCACTCACCATCTGTGCCTCCTTTCGGGTTCTCCGAAGCGTCCTCGGGGCGACCCTCCGACCTGGGCAGGTGAGACCGACGGGGACGCGACACCTGAAGCCGCGCAGGACAAGTTCGCACAAGCGCAGAAAAACTTCCGCGGGCTGGGAACGCGCACGCCGCCCGCCCTCTCCGGGGCCCGGGCTCTGATTGGACAGTAATCCTTGTGCCGCCCCTGCCCTGATGGACAGTCCTCCTAGTCCCATTCTATCCTGATTGCTGTTTGTCCGGACCCCGCCCAGTCGCCGCTGATTGGACAGTTCAACCAGACCCCGCCCCTGCCTCCGAATGACAGGCCACAGGGACACGCGTGGCTGATCCGCCCGCCTGGGAATTGGGCTCCGTGCAGAACGGGCTCTGGGCGCGGCACACCCTGTGGCATCTGCTCGGTGGCTCCCCTGTGTCCTCCTCCTGCACCTGGAAATCCAGACTCAGTTTCCCCGGGGATCGCTCCATACCCGGAATGAAGATGAGAAAATACGGGTCATAGGGCTTGTTGATGGAAATAAAAAATAAACGATCTATAATAGGAATAGAAAAGTCTTTTGAGCCAAACTGAAGACTAGAGCCCTTAAGACGGCCTCTCAGATAACTCAGAGGACCTGCTCAGGAGAAGCAAGGTTTTTAGCACCGTTTTCTATCTTGTCAGAACTCTTTAACAGCAAACAAGTCAAGGAAATATTCCTTCAAGGTTTCAAAAACGAACAGATCAGGGACTTCCCCGGTGGTCCACTGGTTAAGACTTCGTGCTCCCAGTGCAGGGGGCGTGGGTTCAACCCTTGGTCAGGGAACTAGATCCCACATGCTACAACTAAAGACCCCGCATACCACAACGAAGATCTCGCGTGCTGCAACTAAGACCCAGTGCAGCCAAATAAGTAAATATTTTTTTTAAAAACGGCAAGAACAAACAAACAACAACAACAAAAACCCAAAAAACAAACAGATCAGTACATAGGCTGCAGCAGGAGGCAACGAGTAGCTATGGCCTTGGCACCTGGGAAGGGAGTCATCATAGAAGGAGGACCAGCATTGGTGTCCCAGGAAGGGAGACATTTAGTCTTTATTTTTAACACGGACATCTTTTGTTCTGGTCAATGTGCCCTTTAATAATTAAAGCATACAGACAATGTGTTTGATAGGCCACAAACAGGCCGTTTTAGTTAGCATAAAATTCGAGTTAAATCATGTATAAGCCCGAATAACTTCCCCATACCTCAATAGGTGAAAATTTCATCAGCTTGGTGATCTCCAGTGTCAGGGCATGGCCCAGGGCAAGGTCATGGTGGAAACTTGCCCTTAAAGAACAAAGACTCAGTGACACCACCATGTGCAACGCAGGGTCAGGCTTGGTCCATGTGTGACCTTTAACAGCAGGAGGCTCTGCCCTTAGTCCAAGCTCCCACCGCTGGGGCTTGAGGTCAGCTACCCAAGGCCCAGGGAGCTTTACCCCATGGGAAGTCAGACCCTGAGTTCCCAGTCTCTCTGCAAGACTGGTCTCAGCACAGCCACTGAGATGTCACAGTTCTCAGGTGTGCATTTTATACTGCAGGGAAATTTATGTCAGATCAGCTTTTAGTCAGTCTCTGTGAATTTTGAAATGTAAAAAGTTATATTTCCTTTTTTACACTGTATAGTGATGGTTGGACAGCTGTGCAATGTACAAAAAGTCACTGAGTTTTACACTTAAAAGTGTGAATGTTATGGTATGTGAACTGTATACTCATTTAAAAACAAAGTATAGGGCTTCCCTGGTGGCGCAGTGGTTGAGAATCTGCCTGCTAATGCAGGGGACACGGGTTCGAGCCCTGGTCTGGGAAGATCCCACATGCCGCGGAGCAACTAGGCCCGTGAGCCACAACTACTGAGCCTGTGCGTCTGGAGCCTGTGCTCCGCAACAAGAGAGGCGGCGACAGTGAGAGGCCCGCGCACCACGATGAAGAGCGGCCCCCGCTTGCCACAACTAGAGAAAGCCCTCGCACAGAAACAAAGACCCACCACAGCCAAAAATAAATAAATAAACAAATGTGGGGTTAAAAAAAAACACAAAAAACAAAGTATAAGGCCATTATAGCCATGATAACCCTACCTCTTGGTCACCACTAAAATACTTTGTCTGGGAATTCCCTGGCAGTCCAGTGGTTAGGACTCTTCAGTTTCACTGCTGAGGGCCTGGGTTCAATCCCTGGTGGGGGAACTAAGATCCCACAAGCTGCAAGCCGTGGCCAAAAAAATTCTTTAAAAAAATTTTTTTTTCTGTATTTGGATTTACCTAGTCTGGACATTTTATATACCTAAATGAAATGATACAATATTGGTCTTTTGTGTCTGGCTTTTTTCCTCAGCATATTTTCAAGGTTTCATTCATGTTGCAGCATGTGTCAGAGCTTCCCTTACTTTTTATGACTATTATTCTCATCCTATGTACAGGTTATGCTTTGTTTATCCATTCAGCCACTGATGGACATTCGGCACATTTCCATCAGCCACTGATGGACATTTAGGACATTTCCACCTTTTGGCTATTGTGAATAGTGCTGCAACCAGCATTCATGTACACATATTTGAGCATCTGTTTCAGTATAGGCAGGAGTGGAAATGTTGGCTCACAGGGTTAATTTCATGTTTAACTTTTTGAACTTCTAGAACTTTGGACTTCCTGCATTTCTTGTCTAGACAAAGCCTTTCTTACTTCTGCATTATGACCATTGATGGTATGGTATTTCTGCAACACAGTCTTATCCACAGGATCATGCTCATCAAAAGTAACAAACCCAAAGCCTCTTTTCTTTCCAGACTGCCTATCAATTATCTCAATGGTATCAATTTGTCCGTATGCCTCAAAGTAATCTCTAAGATAATGTTCCTCAGCATCTTCTTTAATTTCACCTACAAACAGCTTCTTCACAGTAACATGAGCCCCTGGCTTTCCAGATTCCCCTCTTGCAAACAGCATGTTTTGGCTCAACCGCTCTCCCATCCGTTGAACGAGGTCTGGCAGCCATGGCAGCACCAATCTCAGCCATGGATGAAAAAGTTACAAAACCAAATCCTCTTGATCTTTTGCTTGCAGGATCCCTCATTACCACACAATCTGTAAGTTTTCCCCCATTGTTCGTAGTAGTTCTTCAAACTTTCTTCTGTCATTTCAAAGCTCAGGCCACCAATAGTTTACGGATTTGTTCCTTTTCTCTCTCCATCGCGGACTCAGTCGCTTCAGCCCGATTTCCCGCAGCCGAGCGAGAGGAGAGAGATCTCCGCGGACGAACACGAACCGGACTCGTCCCTGCGCTGTAGTCAGAACTGCCGCTGCTCTAGGAGCACCTCCACTCTCTGGACCCGTTGCTACTGCTACTGCCGCTAGAGCCGCCGCCGCTGCTTTTCTCCTTGACAACACTTCTGGCCATGATTCTAGCCACCCTAGTAGGTGCAAAGTGGTTAGCTCATGTGGTTTTGACATGCATTTTCCTGATGATTAGCGATGTGGAGAAAATTTTCATCTGTTTATTGGCCATTTGTATATCACTCTTGGACAAAAGTCTATTCAACTCCTTTCCCATTTTTTTTTTTTTTTTTTTTTTTTTTTTGTGGTACGCGGGCCTCTCACTGTTGTGGCCTCTCCCGTTGCGGAGCACAGGCTCCGGACGCACAGGCCCGGCAGCCATGGCTCACGGGCTCAGCCGCTCCGCGGCATGTGAGATCTTCCCGGACCGGGGCACGAACCCGTGTCCCCTGCATCGGCAGGCGGACTCTCAACCACTGCGCCACCAGGGAAGCCCCCTTTCCCATTTTTTAACCGGGTTGTTTGCATTTTTATTATTGATATGCAAGGCTGTTTAATGTGCTCTGGATAATAAAACCTTATCACATGTATGATTCCCAATATGTTCTCCCATTCTGTGGGGTGTCTTTTCACTCTCTTGATAGTGTCCTTGGATGCACAAAAGATTTTACTTTTGATAAGGTCCAGTTTACCTATTTGTTTCTTGTGTTGCTAGTGCCTGTATTCCTGTCTTACTGGTTGTTTGGCCTGAGGCGTTCAGCACTGGAGTTTGCAGGCAGTTGGATAGAGCCAGGTGTTGGTGCTGAGATGAGGACCTCTGGGAGGCCTCACTCCGATTAATATTCCCTGGGGTCTGAGGTTCTCTGTTAGTCCAGCGGTTTGGACTCGGAGTTCCCACCATAGGAGCTCAGGCCCGACCTCTGGCCTGGGGACCAAGGTCCCTGCAAGCTGCGTGGTGTGGCAAAAAAAAAAAGAAATGAAAAAAAAAGAAAGAAAGAAAAAAGGGAGCAGTACAATATCAAAGAACAAAAAACAAAATAAAATTAGAAAGATGAAAAATATATTAGGTAAAATAAAAATATAATTGAAACAAACAGTCGCTGGGGGTTCCTCCCATCCCCTTAGGTGTCTGTGGTCCCCCACTGGTGCCTGGTAGGTGCCCTAGTTGTGCGGAGACACGAATTCCACATCCCCCTAGTCCGCCATCTTCCCTATGTGAAGTTTTAAGTGATAACTGTTTTATGCTAGATCTATTTAGAATAGCTTACCAATTTTGAGGGGGTAATTTACACCCTTAGAGTTTGCTACGTTAAACTGAATGATGGGAATTCATTGAATGTCTATGTCATTTCTGAGTAAGATAAAATACTGAAACATTAGTTATTCAATACTAAACAAGCCTAAGTTTACCTACTTTTGCCTTATTATAGAAAACAAAAGATATTTGGATCTATTAATAAGATACTTTTTACTGAATTGGAAAAGAAATATTGGTATAACAAACAGTTCACAATTGCTTACTTCTTAGTTTCACTATAAATTAAGGTTTCTAAAACTACTAAGATTAATAAGGAAGACATCCTTGTATGCAAGAAAATTAAAAGAAAAATGTATAAGGAATGGGAATGCATTTTGTGGGAAAACGAAGTGACTTTGTCCTAAAGCCAGTCATTTCTAAATGGGAAAGAAAACAAAGGACAAGTAAAATGGACATAGAAAGTTGTAAAAGTTTTGTGAAAAAAAAGGAATCTTTAGAAAGGATTTTTTTGTGTCATCAGGACTGGCTAAAATTGGAATAAATTTAGGTGAACAAGTTTTAATATGACAAGTAAGTTAGTGCAAAAGTAAAAATTGGTTTTTCTGTTAAAAGAACGAATATTTTTTCTAGTGGTCTGCTCGTGATAATAAGAGACTATAAAAGGTGGACATGTTTTGTCAAAATAACCACTATGTTCAATGTTGTCTTTATGAGTTCTTTTGTTTTAGGTACCTCTTATAGCTTTAATTTTCTATTAGCCTTTTGTAATGAATTTTTAAGAATTTTTTTTTTATTTTGGAGGGCCCTACATGCCAATTAATCCCATTCTGTTTGTTTCACATGGAAGCCCTCACTTTTTTTTTTTTTTTTTTTTTTTTTTTTTTTTTTTTTTTTTTTTTTTTTTTTTTGCGGTACGCGGGCCTCTCACTGTTGTGGCCTCTCCCATTGCGGAGCACAGGCTCCGACGCACAGGCTCAGCGGCCATGGCTCACGGGCCTAGCCGCTCCATGGCATGTGGCATCTTCCCGGACCGGGGCATGAACCCTTGTCCCCTGCATCGGCAGGCGGACTCTTAACCACTGCGCCACCAGGGAAGCCCAGAAGCCCTCACTTTTAAGTGCACTTTCTTTGTAATTCTTAAAAATTTTTACTATTTTAAAATTTTTTATTAAGTGCACTTCTTAAATGATCTTATCTAATTAGAATGTTCCTTATAACAGCCACTGTAATGCTAGGTTTTAATTTCCCTGAGGAATGGCAGCAGTTTGGTAGGACCCTAGCTGCAAATGGAGATTAATATACATTTCTGTTTGGCCATATTTTGGGGCTCCCAAGCCATGTTCTCAGGACACAAAATTTGTAGGTTGTTGTAAGATTTTGCCATTTTTACAGATATTTATAGCTTCTGGGACCACACTTCCTAACAGGTGTACTGGAAGGTGGCATGCTTATTAACCATGTGGATTTAAGGATCTTATTTACGTATGTATGTACGTATGTATGTACGTATGTATGTACCTTTCTTTCCTCCCTCCCTCCCTCCTTCTATTTCTTTCTTATACTTTCGGTCACTTGGAGACAAACTAATACCTAAAAGGGACATGTCACTCAGTTGGAAACTGTGGTAGTTTACAATGTACCACACTGCATAGAAATTTTCTTGAGTTTGGCAAGGGACCTTGTACCATTCCAACCCATTCTGTGACCAACTTATCCCAACATGGGAGTCTTTGAGTTAGGTGGCAAGTGTTCTAACAGTTCTTAAATTCTTGATCTGTGACCACCAATTTTTGTGGCTTTTTGGTTTCTGAGATCCATGTTAGCAGTAGCCTTTATCTATACAAACAAGATAAACATGTTCACCAAAACAAACCAGCAGCAACCAAGACACACTGCTGCAGAAGTCCGTGTACACCATCAGCAACTCCCAGCATGGGGGACTTCCCTGGCAGTCCAATGGTTAGGACCCTGCACTTTCACTGCAGGGGGCACAGGTCCAATCCCTGGTTGGGAACTAGGATCCAGCATGCCTCAGGGCATGGCCAAATTAAAAAAAAACCCAGCATGGACTAAATAAGGAGACTCCAGCAAATGGGGTCAATAGACTGGAACTGAGGAAAGGACTGTATCAGCAACCCCAGTAAAGGGGAAATGCAGGGTGCAACTTGCAAAAGGGATTCCAAACAAGCAGGAGATTGCAGACTGAACTAAGAACTAGGGACTAGGGTTCTGGATGGAACCATCTTCCAGCTCAAGCTGACCCCCTAAACCCTTGACTGGAAAGTCAATTCGATTGGGAGTACAACAGAGAGCAGAGCTCAGAAATGAGAGGAACTTATCCACAACCCTCAGCAATGGTGAGAAAGACAGTGAACTCAAAAAAAGGTTTGCTGGTACCACGCCTCTGTGTGTGTGTGTGTGTGTGTGTGTGTGTGTTTTAATTATTTATTTTTTGGCTGCGCCACATGGCACATGGCATGTGGGATCTCAGTTCCCTGACCAGGGATGAACCTGTGCCCCCTGCGGTGGAAGTGCAGAGCCTTAACCACTGGACCACCAGGGAAGTCCCCCAAGCCTCTGTTTCTGGTCATCTCTGAATACTGTTGGAAAGTCTTTGATCCCACTGCTGCCACCAAATCTGTTAAATAGCAAAAATTCACTGAGTAAATTTAAAGATCAAATTGGCTTTATTGAACAATTGAACAGGGCAGCATCCCATATGGCAAGTAGAAAGGCGCACCAATGAGCTTCAGAATAGGAAAGGTTTTCAAAAGTGGAAAGGAAATTATTAGCAAAGAATGCATGGTTTCAGGCAATGCCGCCCTCCTAAGGGGGATGGAGGGGGCCTATCAAGGGGATTACCTCACTAGTGCTGAGCAGGAAAACCCAGATTGACTGGTTAAAGGTCACACTCCTGGGAAAGACTGAAAGTGCAATTTGGCTAGGTAGTAAGTTTTGGCTTGCTGACATGGGATTCAGCACAAGTGACTATATTTTGGGTCCGATGTCTCCTTTTTTTTAACACCTGATGTCATAATCCATACAAGACAGGGAGGCTGCTGTCACACCCCTCACATCCCACTTGGGTTTATGCCCCATCAGAAGCCCCACCCTGCCTTCTCACAGTTACCAATATCCCAAACTTTTAAAAATCATTTCCTTTCATTTACTTTTAGTTTCATCAATAATTTTTCCTGTTTTATATTTCAAGTAAATAGAGTCAAATGGTATGTATCATTTTATATCGTGTCTTTTTAAAAAAATATCAGCTTTAACAGTCCACTTTTAAAATTTTATTTATTTTTTTATTTTAGCTGCGCTGGGTCTTTGTTACGGCACAAGGGCTTCTCTAGTTGTGGCACTCGGGCTTAGCTGCCCCTCGGCGTGTGGGATCTTAGTTCCCCAACCAGGGATCGAACCCACATTCCCTGCATTGGAAGGTGGATTCTTAACCACTGGACCACCAGGGAAGTCCCTATCAAGTGTCTTTTATTCAAAAATGTTTTGCCGTCCACAGCTTGGTAATTTGTGCACTTTTATTAATCTATTTTTATGCTTGTAGGACTATACCATTTTCATGTACCGATTCAACTGTTAGGAGCTTTTTTTTTTCACATTTTTGCCATTGGGACCAATGTTTGTAACAACATTCTCTTACAATATGTTTTTATTTTTTTAAATTTATTTTTAGTTTTTGGCCACACCATGGGGCATGTGGGATCTTAGTTCCCAGACCAGGGATCGAACCCACACCCCCTGCAGTAGAAGCTCAGAGTCTTAAGCACTGGACCGCCAGGGAAGTCCCTAAAGTATTTTTTAAATTGTAATAAAAATCTAATAAAATTCTCATAAGTTTATCTTCTGCCTTAGTATGCCCTGATCTCATCTTCATCTCAGCACACTCCAAGTTCAACTCCTTACACTCCACCAATATTCTCCATTGCCCATGACCTACATGTCAGTTGATGGCAATACCATCATGCCAGTTTTTCCTGCACAAACCAATAGAGCCACTCTTGACTCTTCCTCTCACCCCACCTTCAAGCCATCAAGAAATTCTGATGGCTCTTACTTCAAATTACATCCGGGCTCCAACCTGGCACATCATTGCCACTGCTACCAACCCCATCTGATCCACCACCTTAAGTGACAACGTCTTAGAGTCTATTCTCAAGGTAACACAGGGACTTCGTAAAGCTGCCTCATCTGGCCACTTTTAGGCTCTATGTCACTCATGGCCAATGTCAGTGCACCACAGCAGGTCAGTGCATCAGGACATGATGTGCCTACCCACTGCCATTGCTCTCCTCTCACCTCTGCTGTTCTTGCCACCAGCTCACTCTGCTCCAGAAACACTGGCCTCTGGCTGTCCTTCAAATATCCAAGGCCCACTCCCTCCTTAGGAACTACATTAGTCTGCTTGGGCTGCCCTAACAAAGCACCGGAGACATGATGGTTTAAACAACAGAAACTTATTTTCTCACAGCTTAGGAGGCTGGCCGTATGAAATGAAGTGGTCAGTAGGGCTGGCTACTTCTGGAGGCTCTGAGGCGGAACCTGTTCTAGGCATATCTTCTATCTTCTGGAGGTTGCCAACAATCCTTCGCATGTCTTGGCTTGTACAGAGATCACACCAATCTCTGCTCTGTCTTTACATGGTGAAGACGTGTCTGTCTCCTGTACAGGTCTCTGTGCCCAAATTTCCCACTTTTTATAAGGATACACCTCATTGGATTAGGACCTACACCAATCCAATATGACCACATCCTGATTACATCTGCAAAGACCTTATTCCAAATCAGGTTGTGTCACTGATTCCAGGTGGACATGAAATCGGTGGTGGGGCAGGGGAGGACACACTACTGAAGTCAGTATATACATATGTATTTTTTGTGGGGGGGCTGCGCCATGTGGCACACAGGATCTTAGTTCCCTGACCAGGGATCAAGCCCGTGCCCCTTGCATTGGGAGCGTGAAGTCTTAACCACTGGACCAGCAGGGAAGTCCCACACATTTGTATATATTTTAATAATCCATTTAGGTATCAACTTCCAGTGTTATCTGAAATAGTTAGTTTACTCTTCCGCTGTAATATTCCCTGGAATAAATGAATGAATGAAACTTCCATCTCCATATCCCTCTCATCCTCACTGTGCTACATTCCTTGGTACTACTGTGAAAAGTCAATGAAATCTAAAGGTAGATATGTTTCTGCTGAATTGTTGTTTCACTGAGGGTAAGGCTGGGAGGTATGTTTCCCAGGATCCCCGTCTTTACGATTCCAGGTTACAATTCACCAACAGCTTAACTCATATGAGATTTGGAAGGCACCAGTGAAGAAATCATTCCTCCCAGGGTTTGGAACCACCATATACAGACAGACCAGTGCACAGGGGCTTGTTGGGCAACCAGGCTGGAGCTCGTGATCACCAGCCAGATCAATCAAGTAAGTAATCAAACCAGACGCCAACTTTTTCTCTTCCATTTTCTAGGGGTCCTGGCTTCCACATGTAACATCTATAAACCCCCATCATGGATCAGATTCTGTAGCCAGAAATCCACAGGGTTGGGTTCATCAAACATGTCTGATTGGGACTGTTCCTCACGGGCAGGGCCAGAAGTCAAAAACCGGTGCTGGAACTCAGGCTCACCAGATTGCCATGCATCTCTGTCTCCTGATGGTACAGAAGACCTGAGAATCATGGTTTCCACACTTCTGCTTTCCAGACCTCATGCTTCTTCCTCATCTTAAGAACTTTAACTCAGAACCACTAACAGAAGGACTCTGGATATACAGTTTCCCACCTTACCCAAGCTGACAGCACAATTCAGTAGAACATTCTGGACAGAAGCTTTCATCTTCATGCCAGCAAGTTGCACTTCTTAACTCAATTATCATGTCCGATTTCCAACCAAGATCATGGACATGAACAGAGGACAAATTACAAACATAATAAGACGAGAATGTTATTTTCCAAGACCTTCCACAATTACTAATTTCTGTGAGAAACACAGATATGGTATCTGCTAGCAACAAATAACTTGGAAGACACACCTTTCAGTAATGAAGGTGCAAGGGGAGGGTAAATATTGAGTCAGAAAATTCCAGTATCTGTAACAGTGGGCCAGGAAAGACATTTCAACAATACAGACCTCATATCATGATCACATACTAGGAAGATAATGCAAAGTAAGAATCAAAAACTTTTCATCTAAAAATTATACCAAGTTACACATGAAAAAAAACAAAAACTGGGGCTTCCCTGGTGGCGCAGTGGTTGACAGTCTGCCTGCCAATGCAGGGGACACGGGTTCGTGCCCCAGTCCGGGAGGATCCCGCGTGCCGTGGAGCGGCTGGGCCCGTGAGCCATGGCCACTGAGCCTGCGCGTCCTGAGCCTGTGCTCCGCAACGGGAGAGGCCACAACAGTGAGAGGCCCGCGTACCGCAAAAAAAAAAAAAAAAAAAAAAAAAAAACTGAAAACCACTTATCACCCCTGGGTTCAAAAGACATCATAATGGGAATTCCCTGGCAGTCCAGTGGTTAGGACTCTGTGCTTCTATTGCAGGGGGCATGCGTTCGATCCCTGGTCAGGGAACTAAGATCCCGCAGGCCGAGCAGGGCAGCCAAATAAAAAAAGACACTGTAATGGAAATGAGGCAAGCGTTATATGACTGTATGATTATTTAAAGTTGGAGATAAAAAATATAAGTAGTACAGATGAAGTAGACATATTGAGATAGTTACTATCTTAAGTATTCAGATCAGCAATATGAGCTAGAAATTAATACACTGGGATCCCTATTCAGGATGAGGCACTTACCAAGGCAAAACCATATTTATCTCTGTTAAAAGATTTCTGTTGTGCTCTGAGTTCTCATGTACAAAGTAAGTGAAGTGCTGAAGGCTTTCCCACATTTTCCCTTTCATAAGTTTCCTCTACAGTGTGCTGCTCACATTACAAGTTTGAAGAGAGAATGAAGTCTCTCCCATGGTCCTTGGATTCAGTTTCTCCCCAGCATGTATCCTCATGTGTCCTCGCAGGTTTGCGGGGTACCAGAAGGCTTTCCCACATCGCTGACATTCATAGGGCTTCTCCTCACTGTGCATTCTTACGTGCTTTCGTAAGGATGAGGGCCAACAGAAAGTTTTCCCACACTGTGTACATCTGTAGGCTCTCTCCCCACTGTGCGTTCTCATGTGTCCTCGAAGGGAGGCGTGGCGAGTGAAGGCTTTCCTGCAGTGCTGGCATTCGAAGGGCCTCTCCCCAGTGTGCGTTCTCTCGTGTTCCCGGAGGGATGTGGAACAACTGTAGGCTTTCCCGCATTCCATACATTCATAGGGTTTCACTCCGCTGTGCATTCTCACGTGCTTTTTAAAATATCGCTGATGCCTGAAGGCTTTCCCACAGTGCTGACATTCATAGGGTTTCTCTTCGCTGTGTGTTCGTGAGTGTTCTCGAAGGGATGAGGAGCAACTGTAGGCTTTGCCGCATTCCGTACATTCATAGGGTTTCATGCCACTGTGTGTTTTCACATGTCTTCTGAAGTATTTGGGACAACTGAAGGTTTTCCCACATTCCTTACACACGTAAGGTTGCTCCCCAGTGTGCATCGTCACATGTTCTCCCAGGGATGCAGGATATCGGAAGGTTTTCTCACATTCCTTACATTCATAGGGCTTCTCTCCAGTGTGAGTTCTCACATGCCGTGCAAGGTAGGAATAATACATAAAGGATTTCCCACATACTTTACACACATGGATTTTCTGTCCATGGTGACCACTCTCATGTCCCTTAAAGGATGAGGGACAAGTGAGAGCTTTTCCAGACTTCTTACACTCCAAAGACTGTTTACTACTGCCACTCTTCACATATCTCTTAGATGCTCTCCCAGCATCCTGATGTTTTTCAGGTTTCTCTACAATGTGTGTTTCCCCAGGAGGATTTAGGCATGAGACACAGCTGCAGCCTTCTCCATGTTCTTCACATGGATAAGGTTTGTGTCCAGGGTGAGATCTTTGCTGATTCTTCTGGAAAGAACGATCCCTGAAGGCTTTTCCACACTTAGTGCATTTATAGGGCTGAATTCCAGTCGGATAACCCTTATGCACAGTAACATGTGTAATCTGGTTCAGGGTTTCTCCACATTGATGACCTTCATTACCTTTGCAGAGATTCTCCACCAAACCATTTCTGTTCAAAATGGGAAGAACTGTATTAGGGATTAATGATTATAACTGATTTCTTCATTAATGATTTATTGATGGTTGTTCATTATTATTTTCACTATGTATTTGCCATTTTCAAGGAATGGGTATGTTGTAGGCACTGTCTGCATTGTGACAACACGTAACAAGCTTAATGCTCTGGCTGAGGGCTCAGATAGAGCCATAACGTTCTGTGTTTCTTACATACAGTGTTTCCTGGTCGTTGTTTCCAACTGAATTATGTTTCAGATACCTCACATTTATGAAAGTATTCTCTTGTGAAAATTTTCTAAGTACAAAATTGTTTAGCTAGGTTTACACCTTTTCTTTAGTTTCAAGTTAGTCTAACAGTCTGCAGAGATCCACCTTCCCCTATAGCTGTACCACTCACCTGAAATCCCTCTCCTGAGTTTGGTGACCTCGGATGTTATGAAATATCCAGTTTTCTCCAAAAACAGAACAGGAATCATTTCTTGTGCATCTTACTATTTTCTTTTCACGGCATAATTCATTCTCCAAAATATCCCATTGAGGACCATTGGTTTTAACTTGAGGGCAAGAACCTGCAACAGTTGGTAACATAACTAAATCCTCGGGAAAGAAATGGTGGGATAAAGGAAAGAAAAGAGACCATATGCAGATTTCTTTCCATATACTGACCCAAAAATGTAAACAAATTTTATAAGGAAAAATGGACATGGGAACAAAGAAAAACTCTGAGGACCCTGGCTACTTGGAACTTTGGCCATCGTACGAAAAATGAGTCAAAGTGGCAGCTTGTTCACTAAGAGATACTTCAAAAAGAATGGAGACTGATGTCGAGATCAGTATTTTCAGAAAAGTAAAGTAGGATGGAACTGGGTAAAATGCACATTCCCAAATGCTCCCTTTGTAAGAGGAGCTACAGAAAGACTTCCCAAGTGGGCAAGGATGGATGAAAACTCCAAGAGGGAAGCCAGGTTAATGACAAACATCACCTTCTCAAAGACCGAGTCATGTTTCTAACAGTTATGTCCAAATATCTCTCCCTTATCCAGAACCTTCTCCTCCTGAGAGGTGTGCCCTCCTGGTGATCGCAGGCACAGAGACCCTAGAGGAAGCCTGTCTCCACTGACCCAGCTGCCACTGGGAGATCGGATGGTGTGTGGCTGCTGTCTTGCTCATGGAGAAAAGCTCCTCATGGGGAGGATGAAGGACAACAAGCCATCCATGACATGGGCCAATTCTCTGGTCCTCAAGCCACTGACAATGGGTAAGTGTGGGTTTAATTGCAGCAAAATTATCACGTCAAATGTATACCGATCACAGTGTAACTTTCACAGGGTGAAAACCATAATGCTGCTCCTACTGCCCTAGGTGACACTGAAGACTATGCTCACATTTATAAAATTTGGGACCCTCGGGATTTTAATCAAGAGTGACAAAAAGTCAATCAATACAGTAAACTTTGTTTACATGGAAAAGCTACCTGACCCTAGGTAGGTTTCATGAAAGGTTGGACTGTGTCTGTCTTTTTTCCAACATCCTTGTCCCTAATAAGAAAGGACAATCGTAAGAAATATTTGTTCCCTAAAGACTAAGTGCAGGGAGGAAGCCATCCTCACCCACGGAGGCCAGGTTCCTGAAGGTCTCCAGCATCACGTCTCTGTAGAGCTTCCTCTGAGCCGGGTCCAGCAAAGCCCACTCCTCTGCGGTGAAGTTCACAGCCACGTCCTCAAAGACCACCGAGTCCTGAAACAGCCACAGGTTCCGTGTCAGCAAGGCTCCCTCTTCACCCCCGTGTGTGGGAGGATGGGGAGGCTGACAGTTGGGAACCGGACTCAATTCCTAGGACTCCTGAGCTTACACTCTTGTGGGAAATGAACACACACAAGCCAATCAAATGCATTTTACTCAGTGATGGTAAGTGCTGGAAACTGAAGCAAAGTGTAACAGCAACACCTGATAAATACTCACAAACACATAATTAGAAAGAATTGTTTTTACTGAAAGAGTATATCCTAAGGTATGGTAAAGACTGAAAATTGAAATCATCATTCAGATAACATGGAAATGGATACCTGGCTTGGTCAAAAGTTATTACTACCTTGTCACCTCCAAGAACCGGAAACAGAACGTCAGTGCTGCTGATCTGAATAACGCTTAACTTGAAGGCAACAGCAGCAGGGAGTCTGGTCTAGCCCCCCATATCTGACAGAGGCAGAGATACGACCCCCTGCCAGGATGAGATGGACACTAAGGGTATACAGGCAGTCCAGGGCCCAGGGCCTGACACATCCACTGGGTAAGAAAAGGCCTGGTTCCTCAGGAATCTGTCAAGCCAGCAGGGCCTCTCAAATAAATAACAGAGTGCTCGGAATTCAAGGAAGAGGCCCCACAAACAAGAGCTGTTGAAGGATCTGATGGTAATGGAGTCAAGTTGACTTTAACAGGGAGAAAAAAGAACCGAATTATTATTTTTCGAGAAATATTGGGGACTTCCCTGGTGGCGCAGTGGTTAAGAATCCACCTGCCAATGCAGGGGACACGGGTTTGAGTCCTGGTCTGGAAAGATTCCACATGCCACGGAGCAGCTAAGCCCATGTGCCACAACTACTGAGCCTACTCTCTAGAGCCCGTGAGCCACAACTACTGAAGCCCACGTGCCTAGAGCCCATGCTCCACAACAAGAGAAGCCACTGCAGTGAGAAGCCCGCACACCACAATGAAGAGTAGCCCCCGCTCGCCGCAACTAGAGAAAGCCCGCGTGCAGCAACGAAGACCCAATGCAGCAATCAATCAATCAATCAATAAATGAATGAATGAATGAATGAATGAATGTTGCAAGCTGACAGTTCATGAAAGATGTAGTTCTAGTACACTGTTTTCACACACCTGCCTTAATAACAGGTAGGTCACTCTTCTATGTACTTTATGGAGCTTGTTGAGCTTTTAAAATGGACAAATATGGGAAATAATAAATAATCAGTATTAAGTTAAATGATCTCATTCTAGTGGATGTGATTTTTGTTTTTTAAGGCATATGAAGTGCTTTTCAAACTCTCATCCCAATGGAGCAAAATACCGATGAACAATTATTCCCCAGCAGGATCCATGTTAATGGAATCTCATCGTCAATCAAGTCTTCATCTCGTCTATCTCCTTATCACTGAAGCATAAATTTCTTGAAAGCAACTGAAATACCAGTCTTGGAACTTTTTTACATAATCTTGTCATTCCTTCCTACTGTTCAACGGGGAACTGCTCCTCTTTACTAAACAGATATCTGTGTACACCACTGGGTTGCTCTGGGTCAAGATGTGCTTCATCATGAAAGCTTTCAGGGTGTGTGGAATGGAAGAATATAAAAAACAAATCTGCCCAATGCATTTGAGCAGAAGTGCTGGTTCCTATTTAAAGCCTGTCTCTTAACCTGCATATACCAGGATGGGAGCAAAAGATGCCTTAATATGTCACATGTCATGTGCTGGAGACAATGAGGGTGGTAAATGCCTGTTTATCTTCTGTTCTGTGTTTTTATTATTATTATTTTTACTTTTAATTTATTTATTTATTTTGGCTGCACCGCGTGGCATGTGGGATCTTAGTTCCCCGACCAGGGATTGAACCCACGTCCCCAGCATTGGAAGCGTGGAGTGTTAACTGCTGGACCACCAAGGAAATCTGTGTTCTGTGTTTTTAGTTGTTTAATAACTGAGGTCTTCTAAATGGTTTGTCATAAAACCACATTTCAAGTTTTGTTTCTTTTCAGAGAATCTTTTCAAGTATTCAAATGTATTTATCACCCTGATCTCTCAATAATAATAGACACAGAAATCTCTCTAATGCTGACCTGTAGTACATGCTTGATTTAAAAAAACTGTTAATAGGGGAAACTAATAGAGTAAGTTTCACCAGGAAAAAAATATTGTAATAGAAGAAAACATTTACCTTTATTCATTGCTCAAATGTTTGTGTATGTCATGCCCCAAAAGAATATGAAAATAATCACAGAATCAGATTTTTAGTAAGTTTCCAGTATACAAACTCATAAAAATAAATCTTGGTGTATTTTGAATCACTAGAAACAAGCAATTGAAAAGTAAAAATTTTCGGGACTTCCATGGCAGTCCAGTGATTAAGACTCCATGCTTCCAATGCAGGGGGTGAGGGTTCGATCCCTGGTTGGGGAACTAAGATCCCACATGTTGCACGGTGCGGCCCAAAAAAAAAGAAAAAGTAAAAACTTTAAATATTAGACCTTTAAAACTAATTGCTACAAAAAATAATTTTAAGTCCTAAATTATGTCTAATTAAGCATATAAGCTGATTTGTGGATAAAGTCCAAAATGTTATCAAACGACCCCACAGTAAAATGAAAGAAATGGAGAGATGGGCACATTCTCAGTAAGGAGACTTGATGTCACCATGACGTCAGCTTCTCCCAAACAGGTCAAGAGTTTAAGAAAATTCCACTGAATCTTCAATTCCATTGAAGGTTTGCTTTGGGTTTTGTTCTGGGGGTTGTTTCTGTTTTGTGTGATCTTAAGAAAAACTACTTTTAAAAACTGAAATGGAAGACAAACTTCTAAAATAGCCAAGACTTTCTACAGAACAAGGTGGTGGGATTTTCCCTAACAGACATTGAAACTTCTTAAGCTGCAGTGATTAGGACAGGATGGTGTTAACAGAGGGCTGGACAAATACAGCAATGGAAAAAAACCACAACACACTGAAACAGACCCACATGTTTTCAGCACGTGGATCTACACCAGAGCACTTGATGCTGGGCAGGGGCCAGATGATGACACTTTGATGGGGCAGTAACCACTGGATATCTACAGGGGAATAAGAAATCTTTTCCCTTATAAGTGCATGTACAATAACCAATTCACTGTGGGCTTAACTATGAGAGACGAAAGTAGAACACATTGAGAAGTTACAGGAAAATGCATTATGACTCGACAATCGGGGGAGTTTTCTTATAGAGGAATAATAGAGTAAGCTACAAAGGAAGATGGAGAATGTCAAGTCTATTAAAGTTAAGACCTGTCCATCAAATAGAATAGAGAGAACTGATGAACCACAATCTGAGAGAACATATTTGCCATACCGAGAAATGAAAAAGGTTGAATGTCCAGAGTATGTAAAGAAAGTATAATAAATCAGTAAATATACAAATGAATTACAGGTGAGAAGATGACTGAAAACTATTTCACAGAAGATGAACACCACTTATAAGAAGTGCTCAACCCCAATGGTTAACAGGAAAAACCAATATACAATCACAAGGAGATCTCACTTTGCATATTATGATGGACAAAATTAAGCTGGATACTCCTGAGCCAGGCTGGAACCTGGGAAGCTTTGCTGCAGTGTCTGCAACTGGACAACCATCTCCTCCAGCAACCAAATACAAAGAAACTATAAGGGACTAAAAAAACTGCATGCAGGCTTGGGGCAAATTAGGAACAAGAAGATATAAAAAGACCAAACATCCAACTGCCACTTCTGAGGAGTCCGGAGCAAAAGCAGGGTATTGCCCATGCGCCTGGCACACAGCACCACCAAGGGGGTGGGCACACCACCCAAGCCACCCCTCCAGCACAGCTGCTGGACTAGAGCCCCCCCCACCCAATATAAGAGAACGCAGCTCACCCCCACCCCGTCCTCAGAGAGTGAGCAAGGAAACCTGTTGCTTGTTTTCGCTCCCTCCTGCTGCTGCAGGAGCCCCAATAAAGCCTTGATTGGAATTTCGTGTCTGGCCTCTTATCAATTTCTGTTGATTCAAGTCCAAGAACCCTGGTCAGTAATACTCCAAGTGCTGGAAATGGCGAAGAATCAACACTAGACTCCAGCCCTCCATCCACACTTCCTAGTATTTTGAAAATATCCATAATCGACAATCCTTCCATTTTCCTTCCACATTTAAAAAATTTATATTGCATTGGCATTTGGAGACAAAAATCAAGGAGTATAAATAATAGCACTGCTGATAAGTCAAAACTAACCATGAGACAACCCAAGCCCCACAGAACTGGATGGAGGATACCACCTGGTGACTCCCTTCCTCTGAAACCAGCACATGGGAAACGGACTGGGGCCAAGAACCACGTAGAAGCCTTCTGTGTGCCATTACTGGTGTGGTATGGGTCATATTCACTTATTGCAGATTCAGCAGAAGCAAAATCAAAACGCTGCTTGGTGATGAGGGACAGGTGTAAAGCTGCAAAGAATACCAAAAAGACGAGGACGATCGGCACCCTGGGGGCCGCTCACTGGGAAGTGCTACCAACTGACCAAGGGAATAAAAATCTACACTTCAAAAGTCTTCAGTACTCACACTGAGTCACATGACACAAGATTCCATCAAAGAAACAAAAGGGAAGAGCAGCCAAGTGTGAGCCGCTCAGATGAGCAGCCTGCTGCCCACTGTGCACAAGGAAACCCCAAGTCAGAAGGTCAAAGCCATCCGAGCTGGGGGGCTGGGATCCCCCTGCCGACACACAGCCTGGCTGGGCGCCCCCAGGGCAGGGGAAGGGACCTAGCGCCCGAGCTCACTGTGGAAATGCCCCCTCCTGAGGACCTCAATTCTCACCCAAGAGGAAACACTCAAGTTGAAGTTCTGACCCAGAGAAGCTCTCCAGTTCATCAACCCTCTCAGCAGCAGCTGAGCCCAAGGAGCCTTCCCTAAGTCTGACCTTCACAGACTCACTCAGGGTGCACACATCACACTCAATCCACCAACTCCTTGGATGAGGCCAAAAGCAAAGGTCAGGAAACAGCTGAGGGCAACACAATCTCGGCTGACAAACCACCCCCAGCCCTTCTGCAGGTGGATCCCTTACCCCATGCTCATGCCATTAACACCTCCTTCTGTGGTGGTTCTACGGTCTGGAGGCTACATGTGTGGGGAGGGGTGGCAGCAAGGGCCCAGGGCACCTTCCTTCACCTCCCTCACAGGCTCAGCTTGTCCCCGCCCCAGGTGATGCATCTACTTCAAGCACCGTGGGTCATTTACAGGAGACAAAGACCCCTGTCTCAGTGTGTAAATGAGAACCTGCAGGATCACTGCTTCCTCCTGCGTTCACTGATAATGTAGGAGAGGGAAATTCTAGGGCACCTTTATGGTTTGAGCAACGGGTTACTGCTCACCACTTTCAGAAGACAGGCATCAGTTCACTAATATCCTCATGATGACAAGCTGTAACTCATCTAATCAGAAGTGAGCAAGTCTCAGTAGCACTGGTCAGATGCCACAGAATTTCCATTCATCTCTGTTGTCCAGGTAATAACAGTTAGTGGACCAGATTCAGACAGTGTCAGAACTCTGCACCCTGCATGGTAGAGTCACTACGATTCCTATGCATCTTTTTCATCAGTATCTCCATCCATTTCACATGAAGGGGTGGGACTGCCTGCATTTCCTGCAATCCTAATGGAAGAGAAAACATTTTCTGTACTGAGACACTTCTCCCCAGAGGCATCTGGGGGCCCAAAGGCCCAAAGGCCCAGAATAATACAAGTCAGCAGGAAAGGGCAAAGACCTGAGATGCTTACTACCCTCACTAAGGAGAAGAAACCAGGAAGAAAGAATGCAGAATTTTACACTTGCTGAAACCGGAAGCTGGATTAGGGAAAGGAAGCTATTAGTGCTGACCCAGAGGACCCAGAGGAGGCAGCTCACAGGTGTCAGGGGACAATGCTGAACACTCCCTGAGCCCTGTGCTCCTGGAAACTTCGATGGAAGGTGAAAGGACCCCCCACGCTTTGGTCTTCTGGAAGACGGCAGGCTGCAAGAAACCGCCCCCGTGCCCCACCTGACTCAGATAAGACTCACACGGAAGCCCCTTGTTTATCCAGGACAAGGCCAGACGCAGTCCCCTCAAAGCCCCGTCTCCACCTCATCAGTGATTAGCGGAACGGTTCCCCCCACTGACCAAGCAGAACAAATGCTTGTTGGCCAAACTTTGGTTCAGCTCCTCTCCTTCCCCCTGACCAGGCCTCACCCCAGCCAGCGACAGACCCCTAAGGACAGGCTGGCCTCAGGGCTCTGCTATCTGAGCATCTCACCTGGTCCCTCCTGGTGGTGTTTAAGCCTCTGTGTAAAAGAAACTCTTTGCCCAACTCTTGAGACGCTTGCAGATCTTGGGGTCAGATATCCCCCTTCCTGCAGAGCCCCCTGTGCCTCGTGCAGCAGACCCTTCTCCCCCTGTAGGAAATCACTTGAATGAAAGTCTGCCTTTAGGAAGTTTGGATTTTTATTTAACACTGGCTTGACCCAGTGTTCACAATCACCCATTTCTTACCCAAACTCTACTTAGGCTCCTGTCTACCCACAGGCCCCTGACTTTGGGTCACCACTCCCTCCCCCCGCCCCCCACTGAGAAGCACTGAGCTGCAGAGCAAACCCTCCCCCCGGCCCCCCTCCCGGACCCCGGGCTGAGAATGCGCTGACCGCAGGGACGCCCCATTCTGTCAAACAGCCTTGCTCTCACCCTCCTCACCCATAGCCCTTTTCTGTTTAGTTTGAGACCCTGGCACATTTGTGGGATCCGAGGCCTGTCCCTATTCCAAGTCTTTGGAATATTAAAAACAAGACCACAGCCCCAAACGGAATCGGTTATGCTAAGTCCCAAATCACCAAACAGAGACTTAATTACAGTTTCAGCCTCTCCCAGAAACGGAACCTGAAACCAGTCAGTCAGGAATTACCTGGTCAGCACAGTGAAGTGATCTGCCTGACAGACCCCTGCCCTCCGTAGAGTAACCTGGCCACAGACAATCCACTTTTCGCTACTTTCTTTGTCCCGTTCCCTCTGCCTATGGAAGACTTTCATTCCGTACAGCTCCTGGCAGCGCCCTTATAGACATGCTGGATGGGAAGCTGCCAGATTCATGAATTGTTGCATACAGCCAGTAAGAGCTTCAAAATGTACTCAGTTGAATTTTGTTTTTTAACGGGAATAAAGTCTCTCCTTACCCAATAAGGGTTTGACTTTATCTGTCAGGTCACGGCGGGTTCCCTCACCCCCGCCCCTGACCACTGCCCGGGCCACCCGGTCCTCCCTGGGACCCCCAAGGGACGCATACTCAGGTCGGGACTCCCCTGCCCCCCACGAGAGGACGGGAAAGACAGGACGCCGGGACCCCACCCCGCGGCCGAGGGGGAGACTCGGGTCGGAATCCAGGGGAGCGGGCGCGGAAGACCCGGGCCTGCCTCAGCTCCCAGGCGGTTCTAATCAGCCCCTTCCGGTCTCTGGCCCCGGCCCGCGCACTCACCATCTCCGCCCAGGTCCTGGGTGTCCAGGGCGTCCTCCCGCGGCCCCACAATCTGGGCCGGTGACAGCCACAGAAGACTTGACACCTGGGTCCGCGCCCTGCAATCGCGCAGGAGCGCCGAGGTCCACCTAGAGCGACGCCTGCGCGGGCTGGGAGAGCTGGGAGGGCTGGGAGGGCTGGGAGGGCACCCACCCCAACCCTGATTGGACGGAGCTCCGGGCCTCCGCCCTCTGATTGGACGGTGCTCCAAGCCCTCCCCCCGGGGCTTCTGAGTGCACACTACTCCGTGACCCGCCCCCGGCACCCTTTAGAAAAGGACTCCAGAACCGGCCCCCGCATTCCTTGATTGGATTGTTCTCCGAGAACCGGCGCTCTGATTGGACGGTACTCCAGTCACTCACCCTACTGAGGACTGAATGTATAGAGCGAGGACAAGCTTCCGGGTTCTGATTGGACAGTTGTTCAGACCCTCCCCGTCCCTCCGCCCAGTTTCACGGGCTCCACCCTAGCGCTTCTGATTATTTCCCGGGCCCCGCCCCCGTCTCCCTTGATTGGACAGTGTTATAGTCCCTAAGGCCTCAGTGATAAGCTGGGACCTTGGTCAAGTCCCCAAGCTGGGCAGAAGTGCGGTTTTTGAGCCCGGTACGTAGGCTCCCAGCAGAACTTGTTCCTGGGCAGGCGGACGCGGACCGGGACGTCCTGAATCAGTTTCCCCGCGGAGAGACCCTTGTCCAGAGTCGGGACTGGACAAGATGGGCCGGGAGAGGCTGGTGACCTCCAGGGTCAATGGTCGACCCGGGGTCAAAGGTCACCATGGGTCTGTGCCCTTTCTTTAAGAACAAAGAAACGTTCTCCTGTAAGGCAGGATCCGGCCGGGTTTGACGTGTGACCTTTGACACCTACCGCCCTCCTGACCCGCCCGCATATCTGGGCTTGACCAAGTTCTCTGTGTCCCATTTCTTACCCCACAGCATCAGGCTCCCTCCCCACAGGAGGGGGGTACCGTTGGGTCGCCCCCACATCTGAGCAACCCTGAGGTTCAGAGCAAGCCCTTGGTCAGCTTCTCCAGAGAACAGGCCACCTAGGGAGCCCTGTCCAGTCCAGCCACACTGACCCGCAGTCCACGCACCGCCCTCACTCGCCCAACTTCCCTCCTCCCCTCCTCACACAGACTAGAAAAGCCCTTTTCTTTGTGGCTGGAGAGGCTGACACATCGCTGAGATCCGAGCCTCAGCCCCGTTGCAACCATCTTTGTGAATAAAGTTTCTCTTTAAGTATAGATTAGTTTTTTATTAAACATACTTTTATATTTTCGGCTGCACCATGGGGCATGTGGGATATTACTTCCCCTACCAGGGATCGAACCCGTGCCACCTGCAGTGGAAGCACAGAGCCCTAACCACTAGAACGCCAGAGAATTCCCATAAATATACTTTTAAAATGATGAATCCTGCAGCTTCCTGAGAGCTTGGTTCTAGGGCCATTTTGCCCAGGGTGATATGGCACTGGGATATCCTTTCCCAGTGGATACCCATTTGGGTTGATGTGCATCCAATTTTTGTGGCTCTATGGTAGAGCCATAGCGGCTGAGCCACTTGCAGAATTCGATGGCAATTGTGGGCCTGGGAGCTTGACTTGCAAATACCTTTCAAATCAAGGCACACAGCTAGCAAAGGTGATGGCAGCCTCTCTGAAACTGCCATCATTGGACTTAACTGGCACAATTAAAGCCTCAGTTATGGGTGGCTGAATCTAGAAGCTCCCAACAGTCCAAGGTGTTGCCCAGAAGGATGATGAGATGGTTCTGTTGCAAATAGGTTTTAAATCATATGACCAGATTTGGGTGTATGTGGTTCATAAGGTATCAGGTTGTTTGCCAATTAAAATACATGTGGCTGAGGTTGGAACTCCAGCACTAGCCTGCAAGGACTTTAGTCAATAATAATGTATCAGTGATAAAATAAACAAGGTCCTACTGTCTAGCACAGGGAACTGTATTCAACATCCTGTGATGAACCATAATGGAAAAGAATATGAAAAAGAATATATATATATATATATATATAAATAACTGAATCACTTTGTTGTACAGCAGAAATTAACACATTGTAAATCAACTATACTTCAATAAAACTAAAAACCTTAAAAAAAAAGATTGTGATATTCCAAACTCAACCTCCATAGCTTTTATAACAACCATTCAAATTAAAGAAAAGGTAGTTAAAAAAAGAAAGTCCCTGCATCTCTCAGTATATTGATGGCAATACTAACTTCTGAAATTCCTCCATGAGTGAGGTGTTGCTTCAGGCTTACTATCTTAAGGAACAGTTCTAGAAGCATCTCTTTGACCTTTCCCCAACAATACCCCTCAAGGAAACCAAAATGGTAATTTTAGTGGTTAGTAAGTGTATCTATTCCTACAATCCATCCTGGGCCTGAGGAACTAATCTATGTTTGTTATCTTTATAGGGCATTTTGTAATTTATGATTTTGTAAGTTTCTGTGCACAGGCTTTGCACATTTTTCTTGGACTTTAACATTTTGCTTCTGATTTATAAGCGCTTTTAAAACTATTAATTAGGGTTTCTCTGGTGGCGCAGTGGTTAAGAGTCTGCCTGCCAATGCAGGGGACACGGGCTCGAGCCCTGGCCCAGGAGGCTCCTACATGCCACGGAGCAACTAAGCCCATGCGCCACGACTACTGAGTCTGTGCTCTAGAGCCCGCCAGCCACAACTGCTGAGGCCCATGTGCCTAGAGCCCGTGCTCCGCAACAGAAGCCACTGCAATGAGAACCCCGTGCACCGCAAGAGTGGCCCACGCTCGCCCCAACTGCAGAGAGCCACCCGCACAGCAACGAAGACCCAATGCAGCCAAAAAAAAAAAAAACTATTAATGATATTGCATTTTTTGCTATGACAGCATTGAAAACATTTCCAAGTTATTATGTCTTTCATCATTTATGACGTTTTTACTTTTTTTTTCAAATCTTGTCATCATTCTATTTATAGTTTTTCTTTGGATGTCATGACTTTCACTCCCTAAGTATACAGAAATACTTACTGATGTTTTCTTTTCGTTTTTTTTTTTTTTTTTTTTTTTTTTAGCTGCATTGGGTCTTCGTTGCGGCACGTGGGACCTTCCTTGTGGCACACGGGATCTTTCATTGCAGCACCCAGACTCTTTGTTGCAGCATGGGCTTCTCTCTAGTTGTGGCACATGGGCTCCAGAGCATGCAAGCTCAGTACTTGTGGCACACAAGCTCTCTAGTTGCAGTGCACGGGCTTTAGAGCACAAAGGCTTAGATGTCCTGAGGCATGTGGGATCTTAGTTCCCCAACCAGGGATAGAACCCGTGCCCCTGCAGAGGAAGCATGGAGTCTTAACCACTGGACTGCCAGAGAAGTCCCTATTTTTTTAAGTTTAAATCTTATCCCATCTGGAATTTATCTGGATGTAGTAGAAAGAGGGCTGAGATTGAATCATCTCTTGCCATAAATCATCATATACAGTATTTTATTATATTCTTGTGTCTGTTTATAGACTCTCAAGGGTGTATATGTTCATTCCAAGATTTCTCAACAATGGCACGATTGTTATTTTGAGTCAGATAATTCCTTGTTTCTGAGGGCCATTTCAATTATTTGTATTCATTCGTTATTTTAACTGGTAATCTGATCAGAAGTTCTTCCTCATTCTTCATTTACATTTGCCTACCTACTCCTTGCACTACTTTCAGAAATTCTTTTATAATTATCTTATTATGAGGCATAAAGTACTTCTTGATGCAAATTTGGTTGGAAATTTCTCTCAATTTTATGGCTAGGTTTAGAGAGACCTGCATCTTTGAACTGAGGAGTCTTCAATCCAACAAATTATTTATATATCCATGAAGGTGACACCTTTGTCACTTCATCAGGAAACACTTTTAAATGTTCTTATATGGATCCTGTACATGGCATTAAGCCTATCCTGCAATATCTAATATATAGTTTCCCAGAAAATGCAATTTTAGTCCAATAATGTATTTTATTATGTAAATCATATATATTTAATCAGTAACTAGTAAATTGCCAATAGTTCTAACAGTTTTATAGTTGTTTCATCTTTAGTTTCTCAAGAAAGCAATGCTATCACCTCCAATCACAATATTTATTCCTATCCTTTATAGGGCTCATTGTCTATTCTGACATGATCTTATAACAGATTAAAGCAATGATAAATAATTGAGGTGAAAATAGACATATTTGTTTGGTTGCTCCTTTCAGTCGGAAGTCCTACTGATATCAGTTCCTCTTCACTTCCTGCTCTCAAACACCTTCAATGAGTAGCAGCCTGGCCCGGCAGTCATTGCCTAAAATCGATCAGAGAAAATTTAGTAATAATAATAGTAATAATGGCAGTGTCTCTAGCAGCTAAGATTGTGAAATAAGGCCATAGACTTCTTTCCAATAGTGCTGAAATTACGTCGGGGAGACAGACAATAAGCACCAAATAAACTCACAGAAAATGAGGCGTATAAATGCAAGAGAGATTCCTCTTAGAGCAATTAACAAAAGGAGAGATAATGCTTCGGGGGGGGGGGGGGCTCCTCAAAAGGTCACGTGAGAGAGAGACCTTTACACTGAGACCAAGGAGTAGAACACGAGGTGCCTGACTGTGGGGAGAGAGAGGAGGGGATGTTTTCTTCTTACAGGGAAAATGTCACTGATTTTTTAATTGATGGATTAGATCTGCAGAATGGAGAGAGGGTGGTGCTGGACCCCTGCAGACCTATGGCAACAGAAGCTGGGGGAGAGGGGTGCCTCCGCACAGATTTTAAACAAAATAACGGAGGGAAGGGCATTCCCTGGCAGTCCAGTGGTTAGGACAGGGCGCTTCCACTGCAGGGGGCATGGGTTCCATCCCTGGTCCGGGAACTAAGATCCGTCAAGCCACGCGGCCAAACAAAGGAAAAAAAATAGAGAAAATAACGGAGGAAAGCACAAAGAATATAAATGGAAACATTGACAAGAAAAATCCTGACCATACGCTAAAATGATAGAAATGAAATCTTATATAAACAAACCAGAATCAGATCTAAGTGCATTTAAAAAAAAAAAAAAATCGGGCTTCCCTGGTGGCGCAGTGGTTGAGAGTCCGCCTGCCGATGCAGGGGACATGGGTTCGTGCCCCGGTCCGGGAAGATCCCACATGCTGCGGAGTGGCTAGGCCCATGAGCCATGGCCGCAGAGCTGTGCGTCCAGAGCCTGTGTTCTGCAGCGGGAGAGGCCACAACAGTGAGAGGCCCACGTACCGCAAAAAAAAAAAAAATCAGATTTCGAGACCAAAGTGGAAAAAATACGGTTTCCCTGAAAACTCAGACACAATGATATCAAGTTTCAGTGTAGGTGCTGGTATACTAGAGGTCGTGGTCTCTAAAGCCCCAGGTCGACACCTGACCCTGGAAGTCACCAGTCTCCCGCGTCCTGTCCAGTCCCGCCTCCAGACACGGGGTGCTCCGCGTGGAAACTGAGTCAGGACATCCGAGACCAGAAAGGAGGACGAAGAAGGACCGTCGAGCTGTGGGCTGACGCCAAGTCCGACCAGCAGGGAGCGAGTTCCGTTCGGAGGCCGCATCCCGTGCAGGTAGTTCCGCGTCCAGGGTAGAAGGCCGGACAAAGACAGGGCAGAAGCTGAGAATCCACGTTTCCGCCCGGCTCTTCCACGTGATCCCTGCCCCCGCCCATATCCCAGGCAGGGTCGGTGCAGACACTCAAGTTGCCCAATCAGGGGCGCCGGGGCCTGTAGCACTATCCTCAGAGGCTCCAAAGGTGGTGCCCGAAGCGCTGTGCAATCAGAGTGCGTGCGTCGGGGAACTACCCAATCAGAGTCCCCATGGGGAGGGAGTACTTGGAGAACCGTCCAATCAGAGGGCGAGGAAACCCAATTCTATCCAATCAGGGCGCGGGGCCCGGAACACCGCCCAATCAGGGCCGGGGGGCGGGCACGCTCCCAGCCCGTGTAGGGGGTCGTTCTCGGCCGGCAGTGGTGCTGGTGCGCTACTCCGCGCAGCCCGAGGTTAATCTTCCCCATCGCTCTCACCTGCCCAGGTCGCGGGGCCGCGAGACCGCGGGAAGGACTCCCGGCAGAGTCCGGAGCGGGGCGGAGATGGTGAGTGCGCTGGCCGGGTCGGAGACTGGGAGGGGCTGGTTCGAACCGGCAGGAACCAGCTGGAAGCTGACGCGGGCCGGGGTCTCCACGCCCCTCCCCCAGGGTCCCGGCCAGAGTTCCCGCCTTTGGTCGCGGGGTGGGGGGGGTCCCCCTGTATCCCCTGCTTTTTCTTTACTGACTCACCAAGCTGCCTAAACTATGAGGCTTTAAACGAGGGGATCTTTTAATTTCTCATTTGTTTATCGCAACCACAGGGGGGAGGGTATATAGCACCTATTAGACATTCAAGGTGTTTTTCATTAAATGGATGGATTCTGATGCCCATGGGATTGAGTTTCTCGCATGTAAAAAACTAGGATTAGAGTCAGCATTTCAAGTACAAAGAATGAGTTGCAATTACAGTGAACCTGTAGATGAATTCGAGGGTGGATCTACATCCTGTACGGTATTGAACTTTGCGATCCACGGTCTTGGTATGTCTCTCCATTAATTTCCTTTAATAATGTTCTGCTGTTTTCGTCATGTTTTACAAAACCTTTGTTAGACTTGTTCTGCATGTAATGTTGATGCTGATTTAAATGGTATCTTAAAAAAAAAACTGTTCCTGGTACATAGAAGTAAACTCATTTTTGAGCATTTTTCTTAGTGTCTTTGTTAGGTGCAAGCATAGATTTTAATTATTGATCTGTAAAATCTTTGAATCTTTACTTACAAAATCTTACCTGCAAATAATGATACTTCAGTTTTTTTCTTGTCCTGTCATTTTACCTTTTTCTTTTCTTTTTAAATGATTCATCAGGACCTCCTGTCCAGTGTAGAATAAGGTACTCTGTGTGTCTTGTCTTCTTGACAAGAGAGCTGTTTTACTATTTCAGATTTTTCATTTAACATTGCAGTAAGTGTTTTTATGCACCATCTTCCCCAGGTAGCCATGTTCCTTCTAGTTCTGATGTATTAAATTTTTATGTCCATTAATGATAGTCATTGTTTTGGATTTGAGGACAACGAATTATGATTTTTCTGCATTTCTATTAATATAGTAAAATGGATTAACTTTTGTATACTGAAAACTACAAAAAAAACTTTAATTTTTATTGGAGTATAGTTGCTTTACAATGTTATGTTAGTTCCTGCTGTACAGCAAAGTGAATCAGTTATACGTGTACATATATCCCCTCTTTTTAAGATTTCCTTCCCATTAATGTCACCACGGAGCACTGAGTAGAGTTCCTGGTTTTATAAAATGGATTAATTTTTGAACATTATTGCATTCCTAGAATAAAATGAGCTTGGTTGTGGGACTTCCCTGGCGGTCCAGTGGCTAGGACTCCATGCTTCCACTGCAGGGGGCACGGGTTCGATCCCTGGTCTGGGAACTAAGATCCCACATGCCCCATGGCTCGGCAAAAAAAAAAAAAAAAAAAAAAGCTTGGTTGTGCTTGATTATGCACATTACTCATTATTTAGGGAACTAATTTTTAATAGAATTTTGCACCTGTGTTTGTTAATGATAGTTTATTTTTTTCATTTGTACTATTCTGCTCTTGGCATGTCTCTGAAAAAGGAATTGTTTTCTGCTCATAGAATTATTGATCTCGTTAATATTTAATAAAACTAGCCTGTAAAACAATTTGGGATTTTTGTTTCCTTTTTGTGAATGTTTGAAAACACCCTTTTATTATCTTTAAGGGCTTCCCTGGTGGCACAGTGGTTGAGAGTCCGCCTGCCGATGCAGGGGTCACGGGTTCGCGCCCCGGTCCGGGAAGATCCCACATGCCGCGGAGCGGCTGGCCCCGTGAGCCATGGCCGCTGAGCCTGCGCGTCCGGAGCCTGTGCTCCGCAACGGGAGAGGCCACAACAGTGAGAGGCCCGCGTACCGCAAAATAAATAAATAAATAAATAAATATTATCTTTAAATTACTTTCGACTACTGAGTAGTATGGAAGTACTCAGATTTTAAAATTTTATTTTAGACCATTCCCCTCCTCTTGTGTTTAATCCCTAGAACATCCCTAATTATGTCTGCTTTTTCATTTGTAACTTTATTTGCCCATGCTTTGTTTTTCTTGAAAAAAATTGTCAGAGGTTGCAATCTGATTAGTTCTAAGAGATGTGGTTTGTATGGTTTTTTGTTTTGGACTCGCTGCACAGCTTGTGGGATCTTGGTTCCCCAACCAGGAGTTGAACCCAGGCTCTTGGCAGTGAAACCACAGAGTCCTAACGACTGGACCGCCAGGGAATTCCCAAGAGATGTGTTTTTAGCCTCCCTTTTATATCGTTCATTTTGCCCTTCACATTTCATTCTGTGCTTTCTTCTTTTATTCTGCTTCTCTTTTTCCAGATTCTTGAGTTCATTTTTAGCCCATTGGTACTGTTCTTTCTTTCTTTTTCTGGGAGTAGATGGTGCTTCTGCTCTTGGCTGGGGACACTTTGATTCTAGTGTCTCTCCAGTGGGACATGGTGAAGTTAACAAGCACTTGAAACCTTTCCAGAGGTTTTGTGAAATCATGACATTCTGTTTCTAATCCTTATAGTTTAAAAATGCAGTGGCATTAAAAACAAACAAAAAACCAAGCCACGGTATCCATTTCCAATGTTACCCAGATGGTTGTCTCTGTTATGATTTCACCCTGCCCCAGTCCCTTTGCTCATGTTCCTAGTTCCAAATGCCTTCATTGTCCTGTATTTTACCTACAGCACTTAACCCTTCATCTAGATAATATTCAATTTACTTATTGTCTTCCACCATGAGATTTTAAGATCCATGTGGTTCAGAATTTTTCTCAAGTGCTGTATCTCTATAACTGCATGTAGTAGGAATTATCACCTAAATAGATTTTCAGCAAATGAATGAGTCAGAGCTACAGCTGTATAGGGAAGCAACTTGCCTGAGACAGAGGGCTTTGCCAGGAGAAAGAGCCCAAGGATGTCTGATGTGAAGAGAATGTTCCATTTTTCTAGTCTCCACTGTCCTCTCCAGGAGACAGGCAAAGTCTAGATCTGCACTGTCCACTAGAGCACCCCTGGCCACACATGCCTGTTGAGTTCTTGTACAGCTATCAAAATTGAGTTGGGTGCATGTGTGAGATCCATACCAGATTTCTAGCATTAAGTATGACAAAAATAACATAGACTATCTCAGTAATTATGTTAGTTATGTACTGAAACGATCTGTGTACTTGTATTTAGTGGGCAAAATGAAAATTATTAAAATTTCAATACAGGGACTTCTCTGGTGGTCCAGTGGTTAAGACTCCATGCTCCCAATGCAGAGGGCCCAGGTTCGATCCCTGGCTGGGGAACTAGATCCCACATGCCGCAACGAAGATCCCACGTGCCGCAACTAAGACCTAGTGTGGCCAAATAAATAAATAAGTAAATAAATATTAAAAATTTCAATATGACTTTTTTATAAGGTAGCTACAAGAAAATTCAAATTTGGATATATTGTCTGTATTGTCTTCCTATTTAATGGCACTGCTCCACAGGCCAAACCCAGCCTGCCACCTATTTGCATAAATAAAGTTTTACTGGCACACCACCACATCCATTCTTTGACATGTTGTCTCTGTCTACTTCTGTGTGACAAAGGCAGACCTGAGCAGTTGCAACAAAGACCACATGGCTAGAAAAGCCTAACAATGTACTATCTGACATTTGCAGACAAAGCCTGCTGATCTCTGCTCTAGGTCATTGTACACATTTTGGGGAATAATGGGCATAATCATCCTGTAACATGTATATACAGAAATGCAGCTGCTAGACATTTAGGCTTTTAAAGCAGTCAGACCTACGTACAAGGTTCTAATTGGGTAACATTGAGCATATTATTAATTGATTCTGTCCTTTTGAGTTTCCTCTGCTACATACTGATTGTAATGATATCTACTGTGAGATTTATTATGAGACATAAATGAACTCAGGTGTGCAAAATATTTCACACATCATGGATGCTCAAATAGCACATTTTCTTATTAATGCTGTTGTGAGACTGTTACAGGTTTTTTTTTTTTTTGCGGTATGCGGGCCTCTCACTGCTGTGGCCTCTCACACTGCAGAGCACAGGCTCCGGACGCGCAGGCTCAGCGGCTATGGCTCACAGGCCCAGCCGCTCCGCGGCATGTGGGATCTTCCCAGACCGGGGCACGAACCTGCGTCCCCTACATCGGCAGGCGGACTCTCAACCACTGCGCCACCAGGGAAGCCCTGTTACAGGTTTTGATGGCTTTTAAATGTCACCTGATACACAGCAGTGGAAGAGTTAGTTGAATTTTATCTGTGGATAAAAGTTTGTTTTGAGACAGTGCTAGATACCAGAGTACCTTGGTAATTAGTAATTAAGGATGCCCAAAGCAGCTGACTTTACTTACCAGCCTCATGAGAGAGTGTTCCCATTCTGGAGCATTCTAGTTCTGCTGCTGTTTATTGAACATGTAAATCGTATCCCCTGCATTGGACTGTGGCAGCCTATGTTCACACCTCTGCATGTGGAAGCTGATAGAGTGATGCACTTCCTCAAAAGCCAGGCTGTTGGGGGACCCTGCGAGCCATCAGATTCCATGCTCGGGGTTGGGCAGTTATGCCTGTCTGCATGCCACGGAGTGCAGAAATGACTGCTGTGTGTAGTGCCCCTAGGAGGCTGGTGTATAAGTCAGTGCCTCTGGCTTTTCAGTGGGAGCAGATGTCCTTTGGGAGGAAGGTGCCACCTGATCCCTTTATACCTTTTATGATCTGGGCAGATTCACAGCCAAACCCTTCTGGACTTCAATTAATTCATTTCTACAGTGGGCTCAGAACTGCCTCTTCACAGGCAGGAAGGACCAGGGCATTCTTTTCTGGGGAAGGCAAGGCTGTTCTGGTGTCTTGTGACATCAGTGACATCAGTTGAGGAAGAGCCACCACCCATAATTTTGACATCACTCATAATTATCAGCACTCAGGCCCCTGAATGCAGGCACTGTCGTGAGGTCTGAAGTCTTAGGCTTCCCTTCTCTTGGCTGGGCTCCAACTTGTCAGTACACTGACTGCCTCCTGGAGAGCATGGAGAGAAAGGAAAATATGCTGTTTTATAAAAGAACAGGAGACAGATAAGTAAATATTAATGCTTCGCATAAAGGTGGACCTGCCAGTTTATGATGGATTGGAATTTTCCAAGGAACTATATCCATCTCAGGGCCTGGGTTGAAGGTTGGGCATAATCAGGCCTCTTGAGGATCAAATTGTTCGTGAGGGGGCAAGCAAGAAATGCCTCTGGACCCTCACTGTGTTTTAATTCATTAAAACCTCATCCAGGCCTGACTTAGTTTCATATCATGCTTTGGCCTGTATTGGACCACGAAGAAGGAGATGAAATCATTTTCATTACAAGGAACTGATGTTTTTAAAGATAAAATACTTGTTTTATTTGTACAGTATTTCTTCCATATCTCCAATGTATTGTGGACTGTTCTGGACCCTTCAGATGGAGGGGAAGAGTGGAAGGAGCCAGAGTCAAACTAGAGAGATGGGTGTTAAATCTATGAGGCAGGCTGGCATCTTGGAGGAAGTCAGCACTGAAGAGAGGGGAAGAGATGATGACAGAGCCCTAGAGTTGATGGGAGACCACAGAACCATGGATGAACTTGCTGTGAATTGAGTCCTGGTTCCCCAGTACTGTCAGCCTCCCCCTTCCTTCTGCACACACAGGTGGAGAGTGGTACCTTGCTAAACCAGAATTTGTTGGATGTTTTAGGAGTCAGTGGTTTTTGAAGATGTGGCTATGGACTTCACCCCAGAGGAGTGGGCTTTGTTGGATCCGGCTCAGAGGAACCTCTACAGAGATGTGATGCTGGAGACCTTCAGGAACCTGGCCTCAGTGGGTATGGATGACATCACTGCTTTACTGACTCTCTAGAGGACAGGTATCCCCAAGCTATTGAGCTTGCTCTAGAACTTGGGCTGAACAGTGGGAATTTATTGCTAAGTAAGATAGACATGGTCACATTACTACGGAGCATATAGTCTAACAGCTTTCTCATGTATGTATGAAACCTACTACTTTCTCATTAAATGTTTTTAGCCTCTGTTAAGGGTTATAACTGTTCCTTAAGAGGAACAGCCCTTGTTGAGGAACATTACATTTGGAAATATTAATTAGAAAAAGAAATTACTCTTCTTTCTGTGGAAGTTGAATTTTGCAGATATGTTAGCTTCCCTTTTGTTGACTTTTCATCCATCCTCATGAATGGCCTTGCCCACATTGAAAGACCTTCCATAGTTCCTCTTTGAAAGTTTATATTTAGGCATATGCATTTTGTCCAATTCCGTCCTGTGTTGCTTCCTGACAACAGGGCATTTATGTCACCAGAAGTCTCAATCTTCATGGAAGTATTTCCAGTAAATTGCCCACCATTCTGTCTTCTTGTCCTTATTATTGTCAAAGTCCTGAAGTAGCCAGAACTCCTCCAATTCTTTTTTTATGCAAAAGTGTATTTTTCCTTATAAAATTTATCTCTTGGGTTGCTCTTGGAAAGAAATGTACATGTTTCCTACTTATTTTCTTGCCTTAATCCCACAAGTTCATTCCAAAGAAAGTAAACTTGTTACTATTTTTCATATTATGGCACTCAAAATCAATGGGTTAAGTCCTCTACAGTGAATGTTTGGGGAAGAAGTATGAAATGAACAGAATATAGTAAGTTTCAGAAGAAATGATTCCTGGTTCTTCATTTTAGGAGAAAACTGGAAATGCCATAGCATTGAAGATGAGCACAAGAACCAGGGAACACATTTGAGGTGAGTGACACATACATTAGAGAAAGTAGGTCTCAGGAGAGAGTGCTATGATATTAATAAGTGTGTAGATATATGTCAGATCTTAAGTGTTTACAGAGAATTTTCACAAGACAATTTTATAAACATGATACAGATGTTGGCTGATTGAGACGTAGTTCAGTTGTAAACAATTGTCAGGGAAAAAAATCCCATATATAACAAACAGTGAAAATGGTACCTCAGGTTGAGCCCTCTGTCAGAGCACTCAGCTTATATCACTTTGAAACAATTCTAACAGGGCAAGAAACATACACATTCACTGAAAATGGTAAAAGTGTAATCATATATATATATATATATATTTTTTTTTTTTTTTTCTTTTGCGGTAAGCGGGCCTCTCACTATTGTGGCCTCTCCCTTGCGGAGCACAGGCTCCGGACGCGCAGGCTCAGCAGCCATGGCTCACGGGCCCAGCCGCTCCGCAGCATGTGGGATCTTCCCGGACCAGGGCACGAACCCGTGTCCCCTGCATCGGCAGGCGGACTCTCAACTACTGCGCCACCAGGGAAACCCTAAAAGTGTAATCATTAAAAGCCATAATGAATTGTTAACAAATCATTAGTAATATGATTCCTATTTTTAACAGATGGCGTGTGGTGGAGATACCCTCAGAAAATAATGAAAGTAATCAATGTGGAGAAACCAACCAGATTTCCAATCTTATTGTACATAAGAGACTTTCTACTGGAGTAAAATCCTATGAATACAATAAGTTTGAAAAACCCATCATGGATTCTTCATCCCTCAAGAGTCCCATAGCATCATCTCAACATGGACAAAAACCCTATCAATGTAAGGAATGTGGGAGAACTTTTATTTCTTACTCATCCTTTGGGGCACACATAAGAGCTCACACTGAAGAGAAACCCTATGCATGTAAAGAATGTGGAAAAGCCTTTATATATTTCTCCAAACTTAGAGTCCATATAAGAACTCACACTGGAGAGAAGCCTTATGAATGTGAAAAATGTGGGAAAACCTTCAGATCTCCCTCAAACCTTTGGACACATAGAGAAACTCATACTGTTGAGAAACCCTATGCTTGTAAAGAATGTGAGAAATCCTTCTCTTCTCCCTCTTCTCTTAGAAAACATGTGAAGGTTCACAGTGCAGAAAAAGCCTATGAATGTAAGGAATGTGGAAAAGCCTTCCTTCATTCTTTTTACCTGATCATACATGCAAGGATGCACACTGGAGAGAAAGCCTATAGATGTGTGGAATGTGGGAAAGCCTACAGCTGGCCCTCAGACCTTAGGATTCACATGAGGACACACTCTGGAGAAAAGCCTTATGAATGTAAACTGTGTGGAAAATCTTTCAGTTCTCCTTCGTCCTTTAAGGGACATTTGCGAACTCACACTGGAGAGAAACCTTACGCATGTAACAAATGTGGGAAAGCCTTCAGTAGTCCTTCATACTTTAGAACACATGTGCGAATTCACACTGGAGAGAAACCCTATGTGTGTAAGCAATGTGGGAAAGCTTTCAGTTGGTCATCATCTTTTCGAGGACATTTGAGAACTCACAGTAGAGAGAAACCGTATGAATGTAAGGAATGTGGTAAAGCTTTCAGTAGGCTTTCATCCTTACAAAGACATGTGAGAATTCACACTGGGGAGAAACTCTGAATGTCAGCAGTGTGGGAAAGCCTTTTATACTCCCCATCCTTAAAAAAAACACATGGAAACTCAGGAAGGAAACTCCATGCCAGTTCCAATGATGGAAGGCCTGCATGCAGTTTACATGTATTGTGCACCACAAATTGCATAGCATTGGAAAATATTTACAAAGGTCTTGGATATACTGTTGGCTTTATTAGCGCCTTATTCTTAAAGTAGATCCCTATCACACTATTTCCAGTTCTTTCTGAGAATAACATCTAGGAGATAATAATTCTTTAAGTTATTACTTTGCCAGGGCTGCCCTAACAGATTGCCACAGAGTTGTTGGCTTAAAGAAACAAATGTATTTTCTTCCAGTTCTGGGTACTAAAAATTGGAAATCAGGCATTATTAGGGTTGGTTCCTCATGAGGGTTCTGAAGAAGAATCAGATCCATGTGCTCTACAAACTTCCAGTAGCTACAGCAATCCCTGGTGTTCTTGGCTTATGGACGCCATCATTTATTTATTTTTTGGGCAGGGCATACTGTGAGACATGCAGGATCTTAGTTCCCTGACCAGGGATTGAAACTGCGCCCCCTGCAGTGGAAGCACAAAGTCCCAACCACTGGACTGCCAGGAATAGACACAAGCGTGTATCATTCCAATTTCTGTCTTAATTTTTTTTTTTTTTTGCGGGACATGGGCCTCTCACTGTTGTGGCCTCTCCCGTTGCGGAGCGCAGGCTCCGAAGGCACAGGCTCCGCAGCCATGGCTCACAGGCCCAGCTGCTCCGCGGCATGTGGGATCTTCCCGGACCAGGGCACGAACCCGTGTCCCCTGCATCGGCAGGCGGACTCTCAACCACTGCGCCACCAGGGAAGCCCTGTCTTAATTTTTTTAATTAATTAATTTAATTTTGGCTGCATTGGGTCTTCATTGATGCACACAGGCCTTCCCTAGTTGCGGCAAGCAGGGGCCACTCCTCGTTGAGGCACACAGGTTTCTCACTGCGGTGGCCTCTCGTTGCGGAGCACGGGCTCTAAGTGCATGGACTTCAGTAGTTGTAGCGCACGGGCCCAGCTGCTCCACGGCATGTGGGATCCTTCTGGACCAGGGCTCGAACCCGTGTCCCCTGCATTGGCAGGTGGATTCCCAACCACTGTATCACCAGGGAAGCCCAATTTCTGTCTTAACATCCCCTTCTCTTGTAAGGACACCTGTCATTGGATTCAGGGCACACTCTAGGATGATCTCATCTTGAGATCCTTATTACATTTACAAAGACTCCTTTTCCAAATAAGTTCACATTCACGGGTTCTAAGTGGACATATCTTTGGCGGGGAGGGGGAAGGCACCATTCTACCCACTACATACCCTGTCAGCCAAATTACATACCTTTTGGTATATAGTGTTTTCATCATGAATTGCTTATTATAAAGGTTATTTACACTATGAAATCTTTTGGACCCATAGATCTTTTGAAGTGTGTGTGTGTGTGTGTGTGTGTGTGTGTGTGTATATATATATATTTTTTCCACACCACATGGCATGTGGGATCTTAGTTTCCCCAACCAGGGATCAAACCCGCACCCCCTGAAGTAGAAGTGTGAAGTCTTAACCACTGGACTGCCAGAGAAGTTCCCCTGAGTGTATTTTAAAATACGTAACTAGTGGAATGTTAGTTTTATTTGTTTCTAATTATTATTATGTTCCAGTCCACAATTTGGATCTTCCTGCAAGCTCCAACATGTCCACCCACACCACTGATTTTATACTTTCTTGGTTGATGACCTTCTCTGACATTCTCTCTTTTCTCCAGTTCTTACCATATTTGTGTTGGGTCTAATTTGTGTAGTGAACATCTTATATCTAGTGGCCCTGTGTTCCTGACTCTATCCTGAAAGTTACAGTTGTGATGTCAGAAAACACTTAGGACTTTATTTCCTGATTGCATTGTTGAGTGGTTGCATTTACCCTGTACTTTTTGTTTCCAGACAGTTCCACATGAGAGATGGGCACTGTACAGTTATATGAAGCAGATTGTGTGAGTTTTCTGTTATTCACAGCTGAATGCAGTCTCTAAACAATGAACTTAATATGTGGTCAGTAATTAAAATTTTCATGCTTGCAAAATAAGATACATATTTTTTAAGTCCGACACAAGGTTCTGTACATATTTCTTAGAAAAATCCAAGTAAAACTGGTTTTATGATTGCTGTATACTTAAACATTATCTTTCATGTACTGAGAGAGGATATGTTAAAATATTCCAATACAATTATGTATTATCAAATCAGTAATATAATTTTTGTCTTTTCAAACATGTTCTGAGATTATAGTACATAACTATCTTAAATTTTTTCATGTGAATTTTCTTATAATAGTTTCCCATTAAAGCAACTTATTCATTCATAAGAATAAAAGTTTATATACTGGCTATGTCAGTGCCCACGAACCAGAACCCAAGAGAAACACACCTGCAGTTGAACAAAATTGGGTTTGTTGACTTATATGCAGTGGGGTGACCACATAGCATGATGAACAACAGGACATCTCAGAAATTCTATGTTAGAAAGGACATACGGGAATCAGACGTATTTCAGATGATTTGGGGAGACACTTCAAAGAAGCTTTGCACCAGGTTGGCTGTTGCCAGGAAGTGTGCAGTAAAGAATTAACCCAGCAGGCTTTGGTTGCTCAATCTCCACACTTTTCAAAGAGCGCACTGGTCCTTGACCAGCTCCTGGGAAATAAGTTCTGAGTCCTTGGAATATTCTGCCCGATAAGACTGTTTTGTCTGCCTGAGGCCTTGGGCCACACTTTTTATCAGTTTGACTAGATAGTTTATGCTAACAGTGTGACTTAAGGTGAATGCCTGTTTTGTATGCGTAAGGCCATAGGTGAAGCTGTATCCATTTGACCGCTGAGGAAAATAGCTGGAGACTGAGTGGCTAAGCTCAGTTATGTGGGCTCTACATGACCTCCCAATAAAAATCTGGAGACCAAAGCTCAGGTGAGCTGCGATTGGCAGCACTTCACATGTTGTCACTCACTGCTGGGTGCTGTCCACGTGACTGTACTGAGAGAAGACAACTGGAAGCTTGCTCCTGATTTCTCCTCCGCTTCACCATATATTTGCCTTTTCCCTTTGCTGCTTTTAATCTGTATCCTTTCACCACAATCATGATATAATGGCTTTTCTGAATCCTATCAGTCCTAATGAGTCACCAAGTCTGAGACAGCTCTTGGGGACTTTTTTTTTTTAATAAAATTTATTTATTTTATTTATTTATTTTTGGCTGCATTGGGTCTTTGTTGCTGTGCGTGCGCTTTCTCTAGTTGCAGCGAGCGGGGGCTACTCTTTTTTGTGGTGAGCGGGCTTCTCATTGCAGTGGCTCCTCTTGTTGCGGAGTACGGGCTCTAGGTGCGTGGGCTCAGTAGTTGTGGCTTGCAGGCTCTAGAGCACAGGCTCAGTAGTTGTGGCACATGGGCTTAGTTGCTCCATGGCGTGTGGGATCTTCCTGGACCAGGGCTCGAACCCGTGTCCCCTGCATTGGCAAGCGGATTCTTAACCACTGTGCCACCAGGGAAGTCCTTGACCGGGAACTTTAATATTTCTTGTTTAGAAGGCAAAAAAGAGGGCTTCCCTGGTGGTGCAGAGGTTGAGAATCCGCCTGCCAATGCAGGGGACACAGGTTTGAGCCCTGGTCCGGGAAGATTCTGCATGCCGCAGAGCAACTGGGCCCGTGAGCCACGACTACTGAGCCTGCGCGTCTGGAGCCTGCGCTCCACAACAAGAGAGGCCACGATAGTGAGAGGCCTGCGAACCATGATGAAGAGTGGTCCCCGCTCGGCGCAACTGGAGAAAGCCCGCGTGCAGCAACGAAGACCCAACACAGCCAATAAGTTAATTAATTAATTAATTAATTTTTTTAAAGACAAAAAGAAGGGACTGGGGCTAAAATTAACTTGTAAGGAAACAAGTCAGCTTTGTTAGCTAGACTAGGAGAAATTTTCATCATTTTTGTGATTTGCATAATTCTTTTGATCCTGTGTGACGACATGATCACAGAGTGCTCTTGCTTGTGCCTAACCCCATAACATAACACCCAGTGGCCTTGTCTGATGACAGTGTTGTTTAAAATGGTTTCTGTTTAAGGGACCTGCCTGGTGGTCCAGTGGTTAAGACTCTGCACTTCCACTGCAGGGGGCGCAGTTTCAATCCCTGGTCGGGGAACTAGGATCCTGTTTGCCACCACGTGGCATGGCCAAGAAACTAAAAAAAAAAAAAAGGTTTCTGTTCAGCAGAACACCACAGCCTAGGAGTGAAGACCAGGCCAGGTAGATCCCCGTCTCAAGGGCTGATTCTTTTTTCTCACTATGTGAACATTTTGGTATGTTTACTATATATCTGCCACTGTTTTGTTTCCCATAAATTAGTTCAGTTAATGTATATTGAGGTAATCCTACAAAACTATAATGTAGATACTCTAATCTCCTTTTGTGAGTTAACTGGGGCCTACAGATTACAAAGCTAGCAAGTGGTAAAGACAGGATCAGGATTCAAAACAAAACCTTCTAGCCCTGAGACCATGCTCTTCACTGCATGTTAGTCTTTGAACCTCCTTAATACACCCGCCATTCTAAGCTCACAATAAAATTAGGCCCAATCATGGCACACATGGTAGACTCTCAATGCAGAAGTAGGAAACAAGTCCTTGCAGTTCTGATTTGGCATCAAAGATGGAAATATGTGTCTTGGTGGAAAATAATGCATGATAAGAGAGAGAATAGGGAAAGCAGGAGGGTATAGTCTGTATTTTTTTTTCCTCTGAAAGGCAGGGGGGCATCAGTGAGTGAGGATGTGTTCATTAACTTATAATTCCATCATCTAGTGTCTTAAGTAAACACTACTAAAGGAAATGCTCAAGGGAAGTAGAATAATGAGTCTCCATAAAAATAAAATCCTACAGACTTGTGGTTGCCCAGGGGGAGGGGGTGGGGAAGGGAAGGATGGGGAGTTTGGGATTAGCAGGTACAAACTATTATATATAGGATGGATAAACAAGGTCCTACTGTATAGCACAGAGAACTATATTCAATATCCTGTGATAAACCACAATAGAAAAGAATATGAAAAAGAATATATATATACGACTGAATCACTTTGCTGTACAGCAGTAATACAACATTGTAAATCAAGTATACTTCAATAAAATTTGAAAAATAAAATTCTACTCATGGTTCAATTTGCAATAATTAAAAGCTTTAGGGGCTTCCCTAGTGGCGCAGTGGCTGAGAGTCCGCCTGCCGATGCAGGGGACACGGGTTCGTGCCCCGGTACGGGAAGATCCCACATGCCGTGGAGCGGCTGGGCCCGTAAGCCATGGCCGCTGAGCCTGCACGTCCAGAGCCTGTGCTCCAAGATGGGAGAGGCCACAACAGTGAGAGGCCCACGTACTGCAAAAAAAGAAAAAAAAAAAGCTTTAGCTCATGTGATATGTACTTAGGAATTGGAAAGGGTTTCTGTCATCAGTGTCCCATCATTTATTTGGGCCACAGAGTGTGGCTGTTTATAATTCTTTTGAAAGAACTGTAAATTGGATTATATATTTGGCATTATCATTTTGCTATTATAGTATAGTCCAATGAGAGTTTTGTATCCCAGAAATCAGAGTTGCCCCCTAGTTTGCAAAAGGAATATGGTCATTTGCACAGCTATATCCTAGCATATGCTTTTTCCTATGAGCAGAATGATACCTATACAAGCTCTCGGAAATGTCCCAGTAGATGCAAGGAAAACTGCAGTCAGTGACGGGATTTTTCCACATCATAAATCCATTTCAGCTCTCAAATTCCTTTCCCAAGCCCATTTCTGTGTCTTTTTGCTGAGAGACTTCATTAAGGGATCCACACCTGTCTCCATTTTGGGAATATTTACCCTAAGCAATGCCATGTGGCAGTGAGTGGGAACAGAAAACAAGGGCAACCAGGGCCCAGGACAGTTAGTAACAAACTGTGGGCCAAGGGCAGAGGAACCGGCTCTCGATCATCTTCAGCTCAGCAGCAAGTACCAGGGTCACCACCGCCTCGACGATGGACCCACAGACGCCGCATGTGCAATCACAGCCCCTGTGTCGCAGTCGACCACCACGGGTCAGGAGCAATCGGGGCTGGGGCTCAGGGCTGCACATGAGCAGTCCACACCTAGAGCCACCTGGACTCTGGCTCCCTAGTCATTCGCAGGCTCCAGACCAGCTTTAAAGAGCCCTCCCTTTTGTCCTCCAAGTTCACTCACTTCCTGGGACACCACCCCAGGGAACCTGAGCCCCTTGAAAAATGCAGCTGGAAGAAAGCCCGCAGAGACTAGATTCCAGGCCCTCATTGCTTCCAGCACACGTGGCCTCCACGCCCCACCAGCTGCCCCCAGAGGCTGCTGGCCATTCTGACCTTTGTCGACTGCCCAGGTTCAAGTGGATTATCCTTCCCTTGTTAGTAGCTGCGGCCTCTGGTTTTCTGGAAAAGCCCGAAAGGACGCCAGGCAGGGCCGAAGGTAACAGAAATCTCTGCCTTCTAGTCCGGCCTCACTGGACCTCACTTCCGCCGGTAACCAGGTACTGAGGCCAGGCGAGGGGTTGCGAGGTTTCCCGAGGCTTCAACCTCCCTTCCGTCCCCAACCATGGCTGCCACTGGGAAGGCAGCTAGGTGCTAAGGAAACCACAGCAAATGCTGAGAGACTTAGTAGAGGATACGACAGCTAAAGAGGGATTGCACACCTTGGCAGCCCCAATGCAGTTCCTCCCTGAAAACAAAGGGACAACCAAAACCCTCTGTATTGTCAGGTAGTGAGGGGCCTGTTCTTGGACGAGACCTAAAGCAGAGTGGCTGGCTGGAGTATCCTTGACAAGGGATGTTGGCCCTTGACTCTCAGGGCCTCAGGCTTTTATCATGTGGTGGTGATGTCCCCTTGGCAGTTCTTACGATGAGTGCCTTCGAATGTTATGCACGGTGAGGGCTCATCATTGTGAGGTCCCCTCCCTCACCAGGTCGGCTGAAAGACCCTCCTTTGGGATTTGTTTTGAGTGCCAAGGGACATCACTCTGCCACATGGGAAGGGGGTGAGAACTGTATGGATCTGTTACGAGCTTTGAACAAAACCCTCATTGTCTGTGTGTGAATATATAAGTATCTGAACCTGGCTATTCAACTAGCATTTATTGATCACCTATATACCAGGTCCTGTTCTACATGCTGGAGATGCAGCAATGAATAGACACATACACACCCACACAAAGTCATGGGGATGTAATGAACAGCAAGGTGACTATAGTTAATAACACTGTACTGTGTACTTAAAAGTTACTAAGAGAGTAGATCTCAAAAATTTCAGTGCACACATTGGGGAAAACCCAGAGACAGAGAAACACTACAGTCATCCATGCAGTGAGATGCACAGACAATCGGCACTCCTGTCAGGACACAGGAACCACCACTCAAACACCTGAACCTTCCCAGACAAATGCATGTGGTGGCATGACAAAATCACACAAACTTTGTCACTGGGACATACACGTGGACACACTCAGACACAGATACACAAATTCAGACACACTGGCAAAGATGATGTCTCCAGAGAAACTAATACACTCCCAGAGATACACAGCCTACGGCCTCTGCGACTCCCCCACTCCCCAACAGCTCTCTTTACTTAGAACTAACCAACCTCAGATACGTCATCTATTGCACTTGTTATCTCTCCTCCTGGAACAGGGACTTCACACTTCCTGAACCTGCACAGTTCAAAACGCCTCTCTCCCTAAGAACCACAAGAACCCAACCTGCGGAAGAAGTGTCAGGGGCCCGACGTGGCTTGGGTTATGATGTTCCAGCCCCCCACACTGCTGAGGATTCTACCAGCAACACACTCATCACTACCTTTACCCTTTGTCACTTTGCTTTCCAACTGGAAACTCAATGCGGGCAGCAATGGTGTCTATCTTGTCAACTGGCAGCCATGTGTCCTGCACTGTGGTCCCCTCGGCAGCGCTCTCTGCTGGTCTCATGTGCCCGTAGACTCCACCCTGTCTGCCCTGGGTGGCCCCAATGTCCTCCCGGAGACTCCGAGGATGGGCGCTTAGGGAGCACAGACCACACATCTCCAGGCCACAGAGATAAGTCTTGCTGATGCGCGAGAGGTGGTGACCCGACTTCCATCTTTCCCTGGGCAGCCTCTCAGTCGCCCCACCCACGAGCACCTGCGCACTTCTGCGAAGTCTGCATCCCCAGTGTCTCCAGAGGCGTTTAAGAGGCGGTCGCGTTGCATGCCTGGAGGAGTGTGGGGGCGGGGCTCTGGGCATCCGCTTCTGAGATCTCCATTTCCCACAGGCCACAGCGGCTGAGACTACGCTGAGCGCAGGCGTTGGTAGAAGTGTGCACGCACCACCATGGAGCGCGACCCAGAGGGGAGGAGAGGAGAAGGCGCGACCGGAAGTGAGAAGTTTGAGCGGGATTGGCGCACCTGCAACCTAAATCCTCCAGTGGTGGATGATCGTGGGGCAGTGGGTGTATGCGCGTGCGCGCCAACGGGCAGGCCATGGCTGGATGTCCCCTTGACGTCCCTGGAGGTTTTGAGATTGGTGTGCGCCTTGGAGCTTGTGGGCGCTGAGCTGATGCTCCTGAGGAAGCAGGGGTTGCTGTGGCCACAGGCCATCTGTCGCTTTGTCGCAGGTTCTGCTACTGCTATGTTTCTGTCATCTCCCAGACCCATGCAGCTGCCGCAATGTTCCATGAGCGGGAGTGTAGAACCCTCATGATGTCTCCCAGCAAGAAGTCACAGGACCCGGCCTGATGCAATTTTAGAGCTGGATGGCCTAGAGACAGGCCCAGTAAAGGCATGACGCTGATGCCCAAGGATTAAGATGCCCCCAGGCAGGTCTCTTGGGGAGAACTGTAGGGGCACTTTTATGGTTCAGACCAGAGCATTCCCAGAGATCTCACTGGAGGAACCTGGCATAAACTTGGAGAAAGATTCCAGGAGCCCTTTCACTTCTCTCCTGTTGCGCGAGGCTAAGGACAGATGTGGTCCTTGCGGGTGTTTCCTAACTTTAGACTGAGTTCCAAGAATCTGTTTGGCCCCAAGTCCTTCTCCCCACCCCCTCCAGGTCCTTCAGCATTTATTGAGGATCCCAAGATGGGGGTGGGGTGGGTGTCAAGGTTCAGGAGTTTTAAAATTCCCTTAGCAAACAAAGGCTTTGTTTTTCTATTATTTTTAATATACATGCAGTAAAATTCACTATTTTAAGTGAAGTGCCATGAGTTCTTATAAGTGAAGAGATAACACCAACAGTCAAAATGAACACGCCATCACCCTGAAAAGAACACAGGTGCCCATTTGTTCTCAAGTGCCCCACCCATAATCACTGACTTGTTTCCTATACTCTTGTCCTATCCACATCTCATAAAAGGAAAGCCTTGGGCCTCCCTGGTGGCGCAGTGGTTGAGAGTCCGCCTGCCGATGCAGGGGATACGGGTTCGTGCCCCGGTCTGGGAGGATCCCATATGCCGCGGAGCGGCTGGGCCCGTGAGCCATGGCTGCTGAGCCTGCGCATCCGGAGCCTGTGCTCCGCAACGGGAGAGGCCACAACAGTGAGAGGCCCGCATACCACAAAAAAAAAAAAAAAAAAAAAAAAAAAAAAAAAAAAAAAAAAAGGAAAGCCTTCCTTTGTTAGTCTTTTTGTAAAACTGGATGCCATTTTTCTAAAATTCAGAAATCACACTTGCCTTCCAGTGTTAAATGTCCAACACTTCCCAATAAAGATTAAGCAAAACTAAAACCTTCAAACCTGACATTCCATTTTTATGAGCTACATGAGTTTGAGCAACTCTGTGCTCCCCGTGCTTGTCATCACCTGAATGATAGGAGGGAAGGAGGTACAGATGATTGTCAAATCACATCAAACTATGGAGTGCTATGAAAACCTAAGTTAGCACGGAAAAAAAATTAGGGATTAGACATCAACTGCTCTTTTTTTTTTTTTTTTTTTGCGGTACACGGGCCTCAGTGTTGTGGCCTCTCCCGTTGTGGAGCACAGGCTCCGGACGCACAGGCTCAGCGGCCATGGCTCACGGGCCCAGCTGCTCTGCGGCATGTGGGATCTTCCCAGACCAGGGATCGAACCCGTGTCCCCTGCATCAGGCAGGCAGATTCTCAACCACTGCGCCACCAGGGAAGCCCTCAACTGCTCTTTAATAAAAATAACTGACTGCTTCTGTTCTACCAATTAGTTTTAGCCAACCTCAACTACTTATGCTTTCTACACTCACCAAACACCAGCCCAAATCGGAAAATATATTCTTCCAAACAACCTCTGACTGGTACATCCCACTGTCTGTGCATTCATTCAAATTGCTTTAACTCAATACATCCATTTTCTTTGGTCAAACCAATGTGTTCCTGGTGGCTTTTGGCTAGAGACCATTGACAAAACCATTATTTAAGCTTTTATTATTAACAATGAATAAGCAATCCATTTAATGACAGATGTAACAATAAGAATGTTTATATGACAAAAAACACCTTAACTTGTATATGCCAGCTAATATTGTCTCAGACTGTATAATGCTTAAATTAACAATATTAGTTGACTTAAAATCCATAATTGCAATGGAATACTTTAACATATGCTCAGTACATGAAAAATAATATTTGTTAGTATTACAGGTTGAACTGTGTTCCCCCCAAAATTCATATTAAAAGTTCCAGTATCTCAGAATGTGACCTTATTTGAAAATATGGTCGTTGCAGATATAATTAGTTAAGATGAGGTCATACTAGAATAGGATGGGCCCTAACCCAATACGTATGGTGTCCTTATAAAAAGAATGCCATATGAAGAGACAGGCATGCACAAGTAGAATGCCATGTGGAGATTTTTATTTTTTGGGGGGGCTGCGTTGGGTCTTCGTTGCTGAGCGTGGGCTTTCTCTAGTTGCAGCGAGCTGGGGCTACTCTTCGTTGCAGTACGCAGGCTTCTCTTGTTGCGAAGCACTGGCTCTAGGCACATGGGCTCCAGCAGTTGTGGCATGTGGGCTCAGTAGTTGTGGCGCACAGGCTTAGTGGCTCCGCAGCATGTGGGATCTTCCTGGACCAGGACTTGAACCCGTGTCCCCTGCATTGGCAGGCAGATTCTTAATCACTGCGCCACCAGGGAAGCCCCCATGAGATTAGTTATGCTTGTTGCAAGCCAATGAGTTAACAGAAGCTAGGAGAGTGCTGGAACACATCCTTCCTTAGCACTTTCAGAGGAAGCATGGTCCTCCCAACATCTTAACTTTGGACTTCTGCTTCCAGAACTGTGAGACAAAAATTTCTGTTGCCCTAGCCACCCAGTTGTGTGGTGCTTTGTTACAGAAGCCCTAAGAAACTAATACAGTTAGTATACAAGTGATTTAGAAACAGTAAACAAGATATTTCTAAGACATACCTACAGAAGACTTTTCTTGAAAATAAACACTGTTTTTAGTGACTTAGAATCAAACATAATAATTAAACCCATATCAAGGAACTGCACTCAGCTCTAACAGACATCTCCCCAAATTCACGAGGAATATGTTTGTTCTCACACAGGACTGAGTCAGCGCATTTAAAAATACAGTAGGACTTCCCTGGTGATGCAGTGGTTAAGACTCTGTACTTCCACTGCAGAGGGCACAGGTTTGATCCCTGGTCAGGGAAGTTCTGCGTGCCACATGGTGCAGCCGGAAAAAAAAAGAAAAAAGAAAAAAATATATAACACCTTAACAAAGTCCCACGGGTTGTTTTGTTTTCCTGCAACATTGTAGCTTTTGTGGTAGAATCATGATCAGAGAGTCACTAAAAGTTTTGAGAACAAAGAGTTCGCTACACAAATTAGACCTTGTAAAATATGTTAACATCTAGAGAAGAGTGGAATCACAGCATCAGAGATCACTAAACATGAGTCTGAATTAGTGGTCTGCAAGACATGTTAAGGTTTGCAGGAAAATCCAAATTGTGAGCGCCTGACCACATGACCGAATCCCTGACACCAAGCTCTTGGAGGTATTTATGGAAGCCTATAACTCTGAGAAAAATAGAAATCAAGTACTTGGCATTTCTTTTGATGATACTCTTGATTGGTAAGGCCAACAATCAGGAAAATGGGCTGAAAGCTGGCTTCCAAGTAGCCCCTATGCATCTCTCTCTCATACTTTAATGTGGCTGCAAAAACTTAGTAATGGCTTCATTTCTGCCTTCCAAATCTCATGCCAATAGGCTACTGGTAAATTCGAACACAGAATCATAAAGGGAAGGGATTCTGGGAACTGTAGCTCCTAACATTACCCATGCTGACGTAACACAATCCAGAACTCTGTATCTCATGGTCACATCACAAGCGTCTCTTAAGTAAAAACCCACTGTTTAATTCGCCATCACAAGCAAGGACAAAGCAAAGGGCAAAAGCTGAAAGTAACAATTCACATGAGACTGTACACTTGGAAGAACTCTGCATAATTACAAATTTCTGCCAACTATTTAGAAGAAAAACAGAATAAGGCTCCACTGGCCTAAAATAAACAAATATTCTCTCAATCCATGGTGGAAAACATATAATGGTTGATTATCCAGTATCTGCCACACTAAGCCAGTAGGAAATCCCAAACAAATACCAGTGTCATTGTTCCAATAACCCCTTAAAGGACAATTTAAAGAACATATTAAAACTACTTATATATTAAAAATACACTTCAAATCACCCATGAGTCCAACAAACTGTAAAGATAAATGTTTTATTTCCTAAAACATAAGAAAAAACACTTCCTGCAAAATTTACGTACTGTAGCCAAAAGAGTACTTCAACAGTTAGTTTTCATCTAAATGTTTATGTGCAAAAGAACTGGAAATACACTCCCTATGGTTCCACATTAGTGATGAAGGACTCATAAAGGCAATACCAGGTTTACAACTTTTGTAAGATTTCTCTCCTGATGTGAATTTTCTGAAGCACTGTGCATGAATTCATTTGCAGGAGGATTTCCCAAGTTACATATGTAGTGTTTCTGGGTAGTATGTATCCTCACATGTCTTCTTAAGGATGAGGAACAACTGAAGGCCTTCCCACACTGCTTACATTCATATGGTTTCTCTCCAGTGTGCATTCTCATATGTATTGGTAAAGATGAGGGCCATTTGAAGACTTTACCACATTCCTTACATTCGTAAGGTTTCTCTTCAGTGTGTGTCCTCACGTGCTGATGTAAACGTTCAGGCCAGCTGAAGGCTTTCCCACATTGCTTGCATTCATAAAGCTTCTTGGCAGTGTGCCTTCTCATGTGTCTTTGTAAGGAGATGTGGCAACTGAAAGCTTTCCCACAGAGCTTGCATTCATATGATTTGTCTCCAGGATGCATTCTCACGTGCTCTCGACAGCAAGCGGACAAACTGAAGGCTTTCCCACATTGCTTACACTCGTAGGGTTTCTCTTTATTGTGTGTTCTTGTATGTTTTCGCAAGGATATGGGCCAGTTGAAAGTTTTTCCACACTGCCTGCACTCATAAGGTTTCTCTCCAGTGTGCACTCTCATGTGTCGTCGAAAGGATGAGGGGTGGCTGAATGCCTTACCACACTGGTTACATTCATAGGGTTTTTCTCCACCATGCGTCCTTTCATGCCTTCGAAATGACTGGGGATAAATGAAGGCTTTTCCACATTGCTTGCATTCATAGGGTTTCTCTCCAGTGTGAATCCTTTCATGCCTTCGAAAGGATTGGAGATAAATGAAGGTTTTCCCACACTGTTTACATTCATAGGGCTTCTCCCCCGTGTGTGTTATCATGTGCCTTCGAAAAGCCGAGGAATAACTGAAGGCTTCCCCACATTCCTTACATTTATATGGTGTCTCCCCAGTGTGTGATATCATGTGTCTTCGAAAAGTTGAGGAATAACTGAAGGCTTCCCCACATTCCATACATTTATAGGGCTTCTCTCCAGTGTGTGTTATCATGTGTCTTCGAAAAGTTGAGGAATAACTGAAAGCTTTCCCACATTCCTTACATTTATATGGCTTCTCTCCAGTATGAGTTCTCACATGACTAGTAAGACTTGAAAAATCAATGAAGGCTTTTCCACATTGCTGACATTCATAGCTTTTCTCCGCAGTATGAATCCTTATATGCCGGTTGAGGGAAGAAGTACGAGGAAAAGTTTTTCCACATAATTTACACACATAGGGTCTCTCTCCACTGTGGGTTCTCACATGCGTCCTTAGGTGTGAACGACAACTGTAGGCCTGCCCACATTCCTGACATTGATACGGTTTGTGTCCAGTGCAAACAGCGATGTGACTCTTGAGGGATGAATGATGTGTGAAGACTTTTCCATCTGTACTGCATTCATACCTTTTCACCCCAGTAAGAGATTTCTGGTACAGGTTAAGATTTGGAGTCTGACTGAAGCCTTCCCCACATTGATCATTACTTTCATGGAGTCTCTCCACCACATGATTTCTGTTAAAAATGAGAAGCATGTTATCAATGGTTTGATTAATAATGATTTATTAGTAAGTACGAGAATTACATTTTCACCAATTTCAGTGGATGGATTTTCTCGACTTCTTTTTTTTTAAATAAATAAATAAATAAATAAATTTATTTATTTATCTGTCTATCTATCTATCTATCTATTTATCTATTTATTTATGGCTGCGTTGGGTCTTCATTGCTGCATGAGGGCTTTTCTCTAGTTGTGGTGAGCAGGGGCTACTCTTCGTTGTGGTGCGCGGGCTTCTCATTGCGGTGGCTTCTCTTGCTGCAGAGCACGGGCTCTAGGTGCACGGGCTTCAGTAGTTGTGGCACACGGGCTCAGTAGTTGTGGCTCACAGGCTCCAGAGTGCAGGCTCAGTAGTTGTGGCACACGGGCTTATTTGCTCCACAGCATGTGGGACCTTCCCCGACCAGGGCTCAAACCCATGTCCCCTGCACTGGCAGGCGGATTCCCAACCGCTGCGCCACCAGGGAAACCCTATCTGACTTCTTTTAAAGTGGAATGAACTCAATGCCACAGAAGGGGGCTCAACCAAAACGATTACAAAAACAATGTTTCTTAAACATGGGCTCTTCTGTTGATTGTTTTCAGCTGTTTCTATCACTCAACATCAATGTCGCATTTAAGAAAAAAAATCATCGTGAAAATCTCTATGAATAAACAAATTTGATCTAGGCTTACATGTGTTTTGTTTGTTTGCTTCTTAAACTTTATGACATACTAAGATTCCCTCCTGGAATACTGTTTTCTCTCATGAGTGCAACTCACCTCGGATGTCTCCCTTGATCTATGTGCTGATCTTCAAGGCTGAGTTCTTCCCAAATTTTTCCTAAGACGGAGGCCAAGGAATCATTCCCAGTGAACTTTGATATTTTATGCTCCTTGGAAATTTTATTCCCATAAATATCCTGTTGAGAAACTGACCCATTGGCCTTAAATTGAGTCTCATCATCTGAAAGCAAGAAGGGAACAAATCTTACAAGAAAGGAGGTACCTGTTAGCCAAAAAGGTCACTGAGGAGTTTAGCTATGTCAAGACTTCATCAATAACAAGTATAAGGGGTCAAAATGGTAAGCACTTTAATAAACACAGTAAAATTCTCATATGATTCAAAAACAGACCTCACTGGGCCCCCTAAGGCCCCATGAAATCTATATCCACCAATGATGCTAAGAGAGCTTTCTTTACAGAAAGAAAAACTCAGTTTAATACACAGATTCTCAGTCTCATGGGGAGAAACTATTAGATTCTAGCTCTATGATGGTTATGACCATGTCTGTCTTATTAGTTAACGTATTCTCTTTCCACAGTCCAATTCTTGGAACGGTGATGTGCCAGAAATGCTTGTCTCTAAATGACTAAGTGAAGGAATGATGTCATTCTTACCCACTGAGGCCAGGTTTCTGAAGTTTTCCAGCATCACATCTCTGTAGAGCTCCCTCTGAGCAGTATCCAGCAAAGCCCACTCCTCCAGAGTGAAGTCCACGGCCACATCCTCAAAGACCACCGAGTTCTGAAACACCCAAGATATGTGCAGGAGCATGGGTGAGACTCACAGCATTGAACAACTGTACTCAAGTCACAGGAAGTTCAAATAAGATTCCATGGTCACCTAACATCTGTGATTCAGTCATCACACCTCCTACTTTATGTCCACAATCATAGATTATCCTCATAGATTTAACAGCACTAACACACTGAACTTAATCTCTACACTTTTACTGTGACCATTCAAGTCTTATTCTTCTCTAACCAAAGGGTTTAGACCACATTGGAGAAACGAAAAACATGCTATACAAATGAAATAATATTTGCATTTTAAGACCCATCAATCCCTTGTGACACAAGTGACTTTAGCTCCTTCCTACTGTACAACATCCATAAGCACATGAGAAGCCCAAGGTCAACCTGGATGAGGCTTAAGGAATACAAACACAGTGGGACTGGGAACTTTTCCTTCTCTTTCTGCCACCAAATATAAGAGGCCCATGGGTCTGTGGGAACCCAACTTGCTCCAAGGGCCTGCTATCCATATTGTCGTTTTTGTTTTTTTTTTAACATCTTTATTGGAGTATAATTGCTTTACAATGGTGTGTTAGTTTCTGCTGTATAAAAAAGTGAATCGGCTATACATATACATATATCCCCATATCTCCTCCCTCTTGCGTCTCCCTCCCACCCTCCCTAACCCACCCCTCTAGGTGGTCACAAAGCACCGAGCTGATCTCCCCATGCTATACAGCTGCTTCCCACTAGCTATCTATTTTACATTTAGTAGTGTATATAAGTCCATGCTACTCTTTCACTTCGTCCCAGCTTACCATTCCCCCTCCCCGTGTCCTCAAGTCCATTCTCTACTTCTGCATCTTTATTCCTGTCCTGCCCCTAGGTTCTTCAGAACCTTTTTTTTTTAGGTTCCATATATATATATATATATATATGTGTGTCAGCGTATGGTATTTGTTTTTCTTTTTCTGACTTACTTCACTCTGTATGACAGACTCTAGGTACATCCAAGCCATACTGTCTTAAAGAACTCCAGGCCATCAGGACAGTCCAACTGGCTGAATGAAATATTTCTTTTGAAGAAGTATTAATTTTAACATTTTTGTATAATACTTATCACCAGCTCAGTTTCTACTCTTTTCCTCTGTGTATTTTCATGAAAATAGGAAGTCAGAACTGCATACTTTCCCTACACTCCTGAGCCAGTGCTGCTGCCCACCAGTTCTGAGTACACACACACACACACACACATTACATGATGCCAAAACAGCTCTTCTACCAGACCCATAAAAGAGTACTCTTGCTGACCTTGAGAATAAGGTTAAGAGTCCTACTTTGCAAAGGACTTTAACATCAAAAACATCTGACAGTGGGCTTCCCCGGTGGCGCAGTGGTTGAGAATCCGCCTGCCAATGCAAGGGACACAGGTTCGAGCCCTGGTCTGGGAGGATCCCACATGCCACGGAGCAACTAAGCCCATGCGCCACAACTACTGAGCCCGCGTGCCTAGAGCCCATAAGCCACAACTACTGAGGCCCGCGTGCCTAGAGCCCATGCTCCATAACAAAAGAAGCCACCTCAGTGAGAAGCCCATGCACCACAATGAAGAGTAGCCCCCGATCGCCACAACGAGAGAAAAGCCCACGTGCAGCAACGAAGACCAAATGCAGACAAAAAGAAATTAATTAATTAATTAAAAAAAGAAAACATCTGACAGCAAATTTAGCCTTGAGTATAAAATACATAGAGGATTCAGCAGTGCTTTCCTACAAAGGAAACACTCCCTTGCCTCAAATTCCAGGAGACAGTGATTCCACACAAACCATCCTAGAGGCTGCACTCTCAATTTCTCTCACGTCCATGTCCCTCCCCTGGTGGGCACATGAGCGTGTCAGGCCAACCCCTAAGCACAGGGACCACTGAGCTGCATGTCTCCTTTAAGCCATGGTTTTTTAAAAAGTTCATCAACCCACTGACATCCATGAGCGTGGGAAAGAAAACACTCCATGTAATAATCGTGATGCCAGTATTTAGTACATATTCAACGGAGTAGCAGCATAACAGGAATATCTCTACTGTACAGAGAACAACAGGAGCTTCTGGAGCTTCTGGAGGTGAGATGCTCTCTGTATAGTTATATGTAGTGTTTCCTCTACCTAGTGTGCAGGAAAGGAGCTGACATTGCAAACCTTAACTTTACCCTTGGCAGTGACTGCTGGCAAGGTTGGCCTTGGCCAATGTGTGGGAACTTTAATTTCTGAAGGTTTCACATCACCCTAATTATTACTCCCTGTCTCTGACTGTGCAGACAACACAGTGCTGAGCACCTGCTTTTCGCGTGGGAGTCTGGGCTTTGGGCCCTTGTTGCGCAGAGGATGCTCACATGATCAGCTGTGAGCTGACAGAAACCCCCGGTGAACTGAGTCCCCAGTGAGCCTCCAGTAGATGGTATTTCACACGCTGTCACAACCCATCGCTGGGGCTGTCAGGCGTGTTATGTGCGACTCCACTGGGAAAGGACTCTTAAAAGCCTGCACCTGGTTTCCTTCAGATTTCTCCTCATGTGCCTTTTCCCTTTGCTGATTCTGCTGTGTTCTTTTGTTGTAAAAAATCACAGTCATGACTCCAACTATATGCTGTCACGTGAATCCTACCTGCAGGACCTGGGGTGGTCTTGGGGACACCAGACACATTGGAACTGGGATTTGCTAGAGCAACCCCGATTCACTAAAATATGGCAAAAGCACTGTCTGGGAAGTGGGAGGGTGAAGCGGGAGGGGATGGCAAACCTTTGCGGCAGGGTAGCTATGGAGTCATCCAGGGTATGAAAGGGCAGCTGAGCTGTCTGGTGTGAGGCTAAAAGTTGAATGAGGTATGGGAATTCCCTGGCTGTCCAGTGGTTAGGACTCGGCGCTTTCACTGCTGGGGCCTGGGTTCCATCCCTGGTCGGGGAACTAAGATCCCACAAGCCGTGCCGGGGCCAAGAAAAAAAAATGTTGACTGAGGTAAAAATAAGCAATCCAACTCCAGGAGGTCCAGCTCACTGGATATACCAGCTGCCTGTGGCCATGGAGGCCAAGTGAGAAGAAAATCAAAGTTCAGCACAGGTGACACCTTTGATTTTTGCTCTCTCTTCCAGGCAGGAGGAGAAAGGGCTGGCAAATTCACAAAAGTGAGCTCTGGATAGGCAAAAAATGTTAAAAGATTGTACTGCATCAGGAGAAAAAAAGTTAAATTAGTTCCTAGAGCTGAAACAAAATTTTACACAAACCAAAGGGGAGGGGATGGCCAGCCTTTCTTCAGCCTAGCTGCTGGGCCTCCTGGCCCATCCACATGTGCCAGCCAGTATCTTCCCAGCTATAACGCTATCCCTGTAAATGCTAAATACGTTTACAGAGACAGGCTGAAATCCTAACCCTTGATACCTATAAATGTGACCCTACTTGGAAATAGGGTCTTTGCGAATGTAATCAAACTAAGATGAGGTCATTAGGATGGGCCCTAATCCAATGACCGGTGTCCATAGGAGACGGGGAAAATGCCATGTGAAGACAGAGCCACACAGAGAAGGCAGCAGAGGAAGAAGATGGACACAGAGACTGGAATCATGCTGCCACAAGCAATGGAACGCCTCGGGATACAGAAGCTATAAGAGACAGGAAATGACCCCAGGACCCTAGAAAATTCTGAGGGAGCATGATCCTGCCAACACCTTCATTTTGGACTTCAGCCTCCAGAAATGTGAGAGAACACCCACATTGTGGTAATTTGTTATGGCAGCCCTCGGAAATGAACACAAGGTTTGATTGCAATGAGGGAAAAAAAGGGGGGGGAGGGATTTTTTTTTTCTTTACTTAAAATGGTTTTGTTTTGTGGCTACTGCACCTGCTTGGATGGTAAAAATGGATACTAATGGTATCTGCTTGTAATTTTATAAATGCTAGAGAGATCATCCCCATCAGTGCAAAGAAAAATGAGACACAGCTTCCTTGCTGTTTCCAACTGGTGCCTGGATTGGAATTTGAACCCTAAGTATCAGAAACAAGATTAGGTGTCCATAAATGATTTTTTACTATGACTTTTACCCACTGGAGGTTCAAAAAGAGGTAAACAGGGACTTCCCTGGTGGTGCTGTGGTTAAGAATCTGCCTGTCAATGCAGGGGATACGGGTTCAAGCCCTGATCCAGGAAGATCCCACATGCCGTGGAGCAACTAAGCCCATGTGCCACAACTACTGAGCCTGCACTCTAGAGCCCACGAGCCACAATTACTGAGCCCACATGCCTAGAGCCTGTGCTCTGCAACAAGAGAAGCCACCACAATGAGAAGCCCATGCACCGCAATGAAGAGTAGCCCCCACTCGCTGCAATTAGAGAAAGCCCGCGCGAAGCGACAAAGACCCAACGCAGCCAAAAATAAATAAATAAATTTATTTTTTAAAAAAAGAGGTAAACAAAATGAAAAGACAGGCAATCTTTAAGTAAATATATACTTTTGGAATTTTAGGTAGAAGTTTTCAGTTTGCTAAAAAGCTCTTTTGAAAACGTATTTCGGATGACCTTCCGAGGCTGATTGCCCAGCAGGGGCTTAGCTGGGACTCTAAGGCAGACAAGACAAAAAGGGTTTAGGACAGTCTCAATGCAGGGAGAAAGGTACCCAATCCTGTTGACTTTGCTTTATTCTTGCAGTCAGAAACCACAGCCATGAGCAGACTATTCACCGAAGCCTGGGAGGCCTCCTAGTGAATCTCTGAACCTAGGGTGGTCATGGGGACTGCTACAGACTGAAGGTTTGTGTCCCCCCAAAATTCACGTCAAAACCTAATCCCCAATGTGATGGTGTTTGGAGGTGGGCCTTTTGGAGGTGGCCAGGAATGGGATTCGCCCTTATAAAAAGGACCCCAGAGAGCTCCCTGGACCCTTCTGCTCTGTGAGGACACAGTGAGAAGACAGCCACCTACGAACCAGGAAGCAGACTCTCACCAGACACTGAATCTGCTGGCGCCTTGATCTTGGACTTCCAGCCTCCAGAACTGTGAGAAACATAGGTCTGTTGTGTATAAGCCACCCAGCTTACAGGTGCCCTACCTGACTAAGACAGGGACTTCCAACACACCTAGCTTGAAACCATCAAATATTTAACACTTTACAATATTAATTTTTTTTCTTTTTTTTGTTTTTGTGGGATTTTTTTCATTCTTTTTTTTTTAATGTTTGTTATATTACAATATTAATTTTTTAAATGTGCCATTGAGCACACATTATATGAGAAAGACAAAGGGATTTGCACGCATTAGCTCATATATACTTATAATAACTCTGTAAAGCAGACATGATTAAAACGAGTTCACAGCAGAGGAAATGCAGAACAGTGAATTAATAACATCATGCCAGCTTGGCACACTTGCCCTTCTTTCACACACACCTTCACAGTTGTTTTGCTAGTGTGACTGTTACTTCCCACTGTGATGAGGAGATAAGCTAGCTTCTGCCGGGCGCTGTGGAGAGCAGCCAACAGAAACATCCTATTCCATCCTTACATCTCACACTGCTTCTCCTGCCAAAGCCCCGTGCCCATGCATAAACGCTTTGTTTGAAGACCTGACCTCTGGCTCTTCATTTAGTAAAATTTGTTTAGGTTACAGTACTTGCAGGCACTAGGGCTACAGCACTAACAAAACAAAAATTCTGAACCACGTGGATCTTAAATTCTTTTGGAGGAAAGCAGTAAATAAGCAAATCAAATATAATTACTGAGGAAAATGTGGCAGAGCAAGGGGATTTGGAGGGTTAGATATATATATATATATAGAGAGAGAGAGAGAGAGAGAGGGGCAGAGATTTTCATGTGTGTGTATATACACGTTGATATCGATACACATATATATGAATGAATGGCTGCAGGGCAGAGTAAGGGAGAACAGTAAAATAACCATTTGAGATAAGACTGCAAACTGGCACATAAAAATCTTAAAAAAATATATATACATATATATACACATATAATTATACATAATTATATATATCTTCACGTAATTCAACATACTCAACATATTGGTCATATCTGGAGAGTGGCAGAGGGGCCTGCCACTGGGGTTCATTTCAAGTCTTTTAAGAAAGCTTGTTCTACATTTAGGGCTGAGTTTCATTTAACAGAGGATTACTTTTTTTTTTAATATTTCTGTCAACTGTACGTATGTCACATGCATTTTCCTGCACTGATGTTATATGATACAACAGAAAACTCTAAGATCAATTCACAGGATTTACCTGTAATCATCTTAAGAGTTGCTGAAAGCCATTTTATAATATTCAACAGTCATACATAAAAAAACACTCTTACCAATGGGGAATAGATGGTAATGTGCATGACTGGATAAAGGAAAATGGACAAAAGAATATTTAAATGAGACCAAAGAACATATAAATGGTATGAAGTTCACTGTTTTCTCCAAGACAATTAGGTACAAATGAAGTGTGGACAGCTGACCTCTCAGTCAACATTACATTAGCAATCCAACCTGGAAAATGCACAAATGTGCAATGCCAGGAGACACTTGTCTTAATGCCTAACTCAACAGCTGCACATGTATGACACCAACAGAACACAAAGATAATCGTACAATAAGATTCTGAACAAGATCTCAGGATAAAAATTCAACATAAAAATAAATTTCATCTCTGGGGAGGAAGATGGCGGAAGAGTAAGACGCGGAGATCACCTTCCTCCCCACAGATACATCAGAAATTCATCTACACGTGGAACAACTCCAACAGAACACCTACTGAACGCTGACAGAAGACCTCAGACCCCCCAAAAGGCAAGAAACTCCCCACATACCTGGAGGGCATTCCCCTCCCTCCCCTCTGCCTGAGTGAGCCAGAGCCCCCGAATCAGCGGCTCCTTTAAACCCGTCCTGTCTGAGCGAAGAACGGACGCCCTCCGGCGACCTACGCGCAGAGGCGGGGCCAGGTCCAAGGCTGAGACCCGGGAGTTGTGAGAGCAGAGACAGGGAAATCTCTCTGGGCAGCCTCGGAGGCAGTGGATTAAAGCTCCACGGTCCATTTGATGTGCCCTGCGTCTGTGGAGTGTATGAATGGACAGCGAATCATCCCAAATTGAGGAAGTGGACTTTGAGGACAAGATTTAAGACTTTCCCCCCTTTTTACAACGAATTATCCCAAATTAAGGAGGTGGACTTAGCAAGATTTCAGACTTCTCGCCCTTTTCCTCTTTTTACAACGAATTATCCCAAATCGAGGAGGTGGACTTGGAGAGCAAGATTTTTGATTTTTCCCCCTGCTCTCTTTTTGTGAATGTGTATGTGTAATCTTCTGTGTAAGATTCTCTCTGTATAGCTTTGCTTCCACCATATGTCCCAGGGTTCTATCGGTCCGTGTTTTTTTTTCAATAATTACTTTTTAATTTTAATAACGCTACTATATTTCATACTTTATTCTATTTTACTTTACCTGCTCTTTCTTTTTTTCCTACCTTCCCTTCCTCCCTCCCTCCCTCTGCTCCTCCTTTCCTTCTTCCTTTTTCTTTCCTTCCTCCCTCCCTCCCTCCTGTCTTTCTTTCTTTCTTTCCTTCCTCCCTCCCTCCCTCCCTTCTTCCATTCACTCTTCCTTTTGCTTTCATTCCTCCCTCCCTCCCTCCTTTCTTTCCTTCTTTCTTTCCATCCTTCCTCCCTCCCTCCCTCCTTTCTTTCTTTCTTCCTTCCTTCCTTCCTTTCTTCCCTTCTTCCTTTCTTTCCCTCTCTCTTTCTTTCTTCTACTAATTCTTTCTTTCTACTTTTTCTCACTATTATTCTGAGCCGGGTGGATGAAAGGCTCTTGGTGCTGCAGCCAGGAGTCAGTGCTGTGCCTCTGAAGTGGGAGAGCCAACCTCAGGACACGGGTCCACAAGAGACCTCCCAGCTCCACATAATATCAAGCAGCGAAAATCTCCCAGGGATCTCCATCTCAACACCAGCACCCAGCTTCAGTCAACGACCAGCAAGCTAGAGTGCTGGTCACCCTATGCCAAGCAACTAGCAAGGCAGGAACACAACCCCACCCATTAGCAGAGAGGCTACCTAAAAACATAATAAGGCCACAGGCACCCCAAAACACACCACCAGACGTGGACCTGTCCACCAGAAAGACAAGATCGAGCCTCAACCACCAGAACACAGGCATTAGTCCCCCCCACCAGGAAGCCTACACAACCTACTGAAACAACCTTAGCCACGGGGGACAGATACCAAAAACAACGGGAACTACGAATCTGCAGCCTGCAAAAAGGAGACCCCAAACACAGTAACATAAGCAAAATGAGAAAGCAGAAAAACACACAGCAGGTGAAGGAGCAAAATAAAAACCTGCCAGACCTAACAAATGAAGAGGTAATAGGCAGTCTACCTGAAAAAGAATTCAGAATAATGATAGTAAAGATGATCCAAAATCTTGGAAATAGGATAGACAAAATGCAAGAAACAGTTAACAAGGACCTAGAAGAACTAAAGATGAATCAAGCATCGATTAAAAACACAATAAATGAAATGAAAAATACTCTAGATGGGATCAATAGCAGAATAACTGAGGCAGAAGAACGGATAAGTGAGGTGGAAGATAAAATAGTGGAAATAACTGATGCAGAGCAAAATAAAGAAAAAAGAATGAAAGGAATAGAGGACAGTCTCAGAGACCTCTGGGACAACATTAAACGCACCAACATTCGAATTATAGGGGTTCCAGAAGAAGAAGAGAAAAAGAAAGGGACTGAGAAAATATTTGAAGAGATTATAGTTGAAAACTTCCCTAATATGGGAAAGGAAATAGTTAATCAAGTCCAGGAGGCACAGAGAGTCCCATACAGAATAAATCCAAGGAGAAATACTCCAAGACACATATTAATCAAACTGTCAAAAATTAAACACAAAGAAATCATATTAAAAGCAGCAAGGCAAAAACAACAAATAACACACAAGGGAATCCCCATCAGGTTAACAGCTGATCTCTCAGCAGAAACTCTACAAGCCAGAAGGGAGTGGCAGGACATAATTAAAGTGATGAAGGAGAGAAACCTGCAACCAAGATTACTCTACCCAGCAAGGATCTCATTCAGATTTGATGGAGAAATTAAAACGTTTACAGACAAGCAAAAGCTGAGAGAGTTCAGCACCACCAAACCAGCTTTACAACAAATGCTAAAGGAACTTCTCTAGGCAAGACACACAACAGAAGGAATATACCTACAATAACGAACCCAAAGCAATTAAGGAAATGGGAATAGAAACATACATATCAATAATTACCTTAAATGTAAATGGACTAAATGCTCCCACCAAAAGACACAGAGTGGCTGAATGGATACAAAAACAAGACCCATATATATGCTGTCTACAAGAGACCCACTTCAGACCTAGAGACACATACAGATTGAAAGTAAGGGGATGGAAAAAGATATTCCATGCAAATGGAAATCAAAAGAAAGCTGGAGTAGCAATTCTTATATCAGACAAAATAGACTTTAAAATAAAGACTATTAGAAGAGACAAAGAAGGACACTACATAACGATAAAGGGATCGATCCAAGAAGAAGATATAACAATTGTAAATATTTATGCACCCAACATAGGAGCACCTCAATACATAAGGCAAATACTAACAGCCATAAAAGGGGAAATCGACAGTAACACAATCATAGTAGGGGACTTTAACACCCCACTTTCACCAATGGACAGATCATCCAAAATGAAAATAAATAAGGAAACACAAGCTTTAAATGATACATTAAACAAGATGGACTTAGTTGATATTTATAGGACATTCCATCCAAAAACAACAGAATACACATTTTTCTCAAGTGCTCATGGAACATTCTCCAGGATAGATCATATCTTGGGTCACAAATCAAGCCTTGGTAAATTTAAGAAAATTGAAATTGTATCAAGTATCTTTTCCGACCACAATGCTATGAGACTAGACATCAATTACAGGAAAAGATCTGTAAAAAATACAAACACATGGAGGCTAAACAATACACTACTCAATAACGAAGTGATCACTGAAGAAATCAAAGAGGAAATTAAAAAATACCTAGAAACAAATGACAATGGAGACACGACGACCCAAAACCTATGGGACGCAGCAAAAGCAGTTCTAAGGGGGAAGTTTATAGCAATACAATCCCACCTTAAGAAACAGGAAACATTTCGAGTAAACAACCTGACCCTGCACCTAAAGCAATTAGAGAAAGAAGAACAAAAAAACCCCAAAGTTAGCAGAAGGAAAGAAATCATAAAGATCAGATCAGAAATAAATGAAAAAGAAATGAAGGAAACAATAGCAAAGATCAACCAAACTAAAAGCTGGTTCTTTAAGAAGATAAACAAAATTGACAAACCATTAGCCAGACTCATCAAGAAAAGAAGGGAGAAGACTCAAATCAATAGAATTAGAAATGAAAAAGGAGAAGTAACAACTGACACTGCAGAAATACAAAAGATCATGAGAGATTACTATAAGCAACTCTATGCCAATAAAATGGACAACCTGGAAGAAATGGACAAATTCTTAGAAATGCACAACCTACCAAGACTGACTCAGGAAGAAATAGAAAATATGAATAGACCAATCACAAGCACTGAAATTGAAACTGTGATTAAAAACCTTCCATCAAACAAAAGCCCAGGACCAGATGGCTTCACAGGCGAATTCTATCAAACATTTAGAGAAGAGCTAACACCCATCCTTCTCAAACTCTTCCAAACAATATCAGAGGAAGGAACACTCCCAAACTCATTCTACGAGGCCACCATCACCTTGATACCAAAACCAGGCAAGGATGTCACAAAGAAAGAAAACTACAGGCCAATATCACTGATGAACATAGATGCAAAAATCCTCAACAAAATACTAGCAAACAGAATCCAACAGCACATTAAAAGGATCATACACCATGATCAAGTGGGGTTTATTCCAGGAATGCAAGGATTCTTCAATATACGCAAATCAATCAATGTGATACACCATATTAACAAGTTGAAGGAGAAAAACCATATGATCATCTCAATAGATGCAGAGAAAGCTTTCGACAAAATTCAACACCCATTTATGATAAAAACCCTGCAGAAAGTAGGCATAGAGGGAACTTTCCTCAACATAATAAAGGCCATATATGACAAACCCACAGCCAACATTGTCCTCAATGGTGAAAAACTGAAACCATTTCCACTAAGATCAGGAACAAGACAAGGCTGCCCACTCTCACCACTATTATTCAACATAGTTTTGGAAGTTTTAGCCACAGCAATCAGAGAAGAAAAGGAAATAAAAGGAATCCAAATTGGAAAAGAAGAAGTAAAGCTGTCACTGTTTGCAGATGACATGATACTATACATAGAGAATCCTAAAGATGCTACCAAAAAACTACTAGAGCTAATCAATGAATTTGGTAAAGTAGCAGGATACAAAATTAATGCACAGAAATCTCTGGCATTCCTGTACACTAATGATGAAAAATCTGAAAATGAAATCAAGAAAACACTCCCATTTACCATTGCAACAAAAAGAATAAAATATCTAGGAATAAACCTACCTAAGGAGACAAAAGACCTGTATGCAGAAAATTATAAGACACTGATGAAAGAAATTAAAGAGGATACAAATAGATGGAGAGATATACCATGCTCCTGGATTGGAAGAATCAATATTGTGAAAATGACTCTACTACCCAAAGCAAACTACAGATTCAATGCAATCCCTATCAAACTACCACTGGCATTTTTCACAGAACTAGAACAAAAAATTTCAAAATTTGTTTGGAAAAACAAAAGACCCCGAATAGCCAAAGCAATCTTGAGAACGAAAAACGGAGCTGGAGGAATCAGGCTCCCTGACTTCAGACTATACTACAAAGCTACAGTAATTAAGACAGTGTGGTACTGGCATAAAAACAGAAAGATAGATCAGTGGATCAGGATAGAAAGCCCAGAGATAAACCCACGCACATATGGCCAACTTATCTTTGATAAAGGAGGCAGGAATGTACAGTGGAGAAAGGACAGCCTCTTCAATAAGTGGTGCTGGGAAAACTGGACAGGGACATGTAAAAGTATGAGATTAGATCATTCCCTAACACCATACACAAAAATAAGCTCAAAATGGATTAAAGACCTAAATGTAAGGCCAGAAACTATCAAACTCTTAGAGGAAAACATAGGTAGAACACTCTATGACATAAATCACAGCAAGATCCTTTTGGACCCACCTCCTAGAGAAATGGAAATAAAAACAAAGATAAACAAATGGGACCTAATGAAACTTCAAAGCTTTTGCACAGCAAAGGAAACCATAAACAAGACCAAAAGACAACCCTCAGAATGGGAGAAAATATTTGCAAATGAAGCAACTGACAAAGGATTAATCTCCAAAATTTATAAACAGCTCATGCAGCTCAATAGCAAAAAAACAAACAACCCAATCCAAAAATGGGCAGAAGACTTAAATAGGCATTTCTCCAAAGAAGATATACAGACTGCCAACAAACACATGAAAGAATGCTCAACATCATTAATCATTAGAGAAATGCAAATCAAAACTACAATGAGATATCATCTCACACAAGTCAGAATGGCCATCATCAAGAAATCTAGAAACAATAAATGCTGGAGAGGGTGTGGAGAAAAGGGAACACTCTTGCACTGCTGGTGGGAATGTGAATTGGTACAGCCACTATGGAGAACAGTATGGAGGTTCCTTAAAAAACTACAAATAGAACTACCATATGACCCAGCAATCCCACTACTGGGCATATACCCTGAGAAAACCATAATTCAAAAAGAGACATGTACCAAAATGTTCATTGCAGCTCTATTCACAATAGCCCGGAGATGGAAACAACCTAAGTGTCCATCATCGGATGAATGGATAAAGAAGATGTGGCACATATATACAATGGAATATTACTCAGCCATAAAAAGGAACGAAACTGAGCTATTTGTAATGAGGTGGATAGACCTAGAGTCTGTCATACAGAGTGAAGTAAGTCAGAAAGAGAAAGACAAATACCGTATGCTAACACATATATATGGAATTAAAAAAAAAAAATGTCATGAAGAACCTAGGGGTAAAACGGGAATAAAGACACAGACCTACTTGAGAACGGACTTGAGGATATGGGGAGGGTGAAGGGTAAGCTGTGACAAAGCGAAAGAGAGGCATGGACATATATACACTACCAAACGTAAGGTAGATAGATAGTGGGAAGCAGCCGCAGAGCACAGGGAGATCAGCTCGGTGCTTTGTGACCGCCTGGAGGGGTGGGATAGGGAGGGTGGGAGGGAGGGAGACGCAATAGGGAAGGGATGTGGGAACAGATGTGTATGTATGACTGATTCACTTTGTTATAAAGCAGAAACTAATAAAAAATAAAAAATAAAAATAAAAATAAATTTCATTACCTTTCTAATTAATAGCAACAGCAAGTTGGAAAGTTCACTTTAAAAAGATAACACATACATAAACAAATGGGACCTAGTGAACCTTAAAAGCTTTGCACAGGGGCTTCCCTGGTGGCGCAGTGGTTGAGAGTCCGCCTGCCGATGCAGGGGACACGGGTTTGTGCCCGGTTCGGGAAGATCCCATATGCCGCGGAGCAGCTGGGCCCGTGAGCCATGGCCGCTGGGCCTCCGCGTCCGGAGCCTGTGCTCCGCAATGGGAGAGGCCACAGCAGTGAGAGGCCCGCGTATCGCAAAAAAAAAAAATAATAAAAATAATAATAGAAAGCTTTGCACAGTAAAGGAACCCATAAACAAGATGAAAAGACAATCCTCAGAATGGGAGAAAATATTTGCAAATGAAGCAACGGACAAAGGATTAACCCCCCAAAAATACAAATAGCTTATGCAGCTCAATATCAAAAAAACAAACATCGCAATCAAAAAATGGGCAGAAGACCTAAACAGACATTTCTCCAAAGAAGACATATAGATGGCCAACAAACACATGAAAAGATACTCAACATCACTAATTATCAGAGAAATGCAAATCAAAACTACAATGAGGTATCACCTCATGCCAGTCAGAATGGCCATCATCAAAAAATCTACAAACAGGGTTTCTCTGGTGGCGCAGTGGTTAAGAATCCGCCTGCCAATGCAGGGGACACAGATTCGAACCCTGATCTGGGAAGATCCCACATGCCACGGAGCAACTAAGCCCATGTGCCACAACTACTGAGCCTGTGCTCTAGGGCCCGTGAGCCACTACTACTGAGCTCGTGCACCACAATGACTGAGCCCGCGAGCCCCAACTACTGAAGCCCATGCGCCTAGAGCCCGTGCTCTGCAACAAGAGAAGCAACCACAATGAGAAGCCGGCGCACTGCAACAAAGAGTAGCCCCCGCTCACCACAACTAGAGAAAGCCCGTGTGCAGCAACGAAGACCCAATGCAGCCAAAAATAAATAAATTTTTTTTTTTTTTTAATCTACAAACAGGACCTCCCTGGTGGCGCAGTGGTTAAGAATAGCCTGCCAATGCAGGGGACACAGGTTCGAACCCTGGTCTGGGAAGATCCCACATGCCGTGAACCAACTAAGCCCATGCGCCACAACTACTGAGCCTGCCCTGTAGAGCCTGTGAGCCACAACTACTGAGCCTGCGAGCCACAACTACTGAAGCCCATGCACCTAGAGCCTGTGATCTGCAACAAGAGAAGCCACTGCAATGAGAAGCCCATGCACCACAATGAAGAGTAGCCCCCACTCGCCAAAACTAGAGAAAGCCCACACACAGCAACAAAGACCCAACACAGCCAAAAATAATTAATTAATTAATTTTAAAAACACTTAACTTAAAAAAAAAAATCTACAAACAATAAATGTGGAGAAAAGGGAACCCTCATGCACTGTTGGTGGGAATGTAAATTGATGCAGCCACTATGGAGAACAGTATGGAGGTTCCTTAGAAAACTAAAAACAGAAGTACCATATGACCCAGCAATCCCATTACTGGGCATACACCCAGAGAAAATCATAATTCAAAAACACACATGCACCCCAATGTTCACTGCAGCACTATTTACAATAGCCAGGACATGGAAGCAACCTAAATGTAGAACATGTGGTACATATATACAATGGAATATTACTCAGCCACAAAAAAGAATTAAATTGGGTCATTTGTAGAGATGTGGATGGACCTAGAGACTGTCATACAAAGTGAAGTTAAGTCAGAAAGAGAAAAACAAATATTGTATATTAACGCATAAATATTTGGAATCTAGGAAAATGGTATAGATGATCTTATTTGCAAAGCAGAAGTAGAGACACAGACAAAGAGAACAAACATATGGATACCAAGGGAGAGGTGGGGGGGAAGAATTGGGAGAATGGGATTGACATATATACACTATTGAAGCTATGTATAAAATAGATAACTAGCGCTTCCCTGGTGGCACAGTGGTTGAGAGTCAGCCTGCCGATGCAGGGGACACCGGTTCATGCCCCGGTCCAGGAAGATCCCACATGCCGCGGAGCGGCTGGGCCCGTGAGCCATGGCCGCTGAGCCTGCGCGTCCGGAGCCTGTGCTCCGCAACGGGAGAGGCCACAACAGTGAGAGGCCCGCGTACCGCGGAAAAAAAAAAAAAAAAAAGATAACTAATGAGAACCTACTGTATAGCACAGGGAACTCTACTCAGTGCTCTGTGGTGACCTAAATGGGAAGGAAATCCAAAAAAGAGGGGATATATGTATATGTATAGCTGATTCACTCTGCTGTAGAGTAGAAACTAACATAACATCGTAAAGCAACTATACTCCAATAAAAGTTAATTTTAAAAAAGGAAAAAAGATAATACGTACAGCAGAAACTAACACATTGTTAATCAACTATACTCCAATAAAAATTATTACTCAAAAGAAAGAAGATAACACATACCATGGTAAAAACCAAATTGAAGTAGTACAAAATCAGTTTAATGAAGGCTATAAAAAGAAACTAACAAAAATTTTAAAACATGAAGGATAATAACAAAGCAAAATGAAATAAATGACAAGATGGCACATGTTCTTAGAAAGAAATCAGTGTTACCAAGATATCAACCCTCCCAAGACAGAGTCTTTATAAAATTCCATAAAATTGCCAAACCAGGTGTTTTTTAGGATTTGACAAATACTAACTTTACACACAAATGCCCCCAAACAGGCAAAATATTCTGAAGAACCAGGCAGGAATCCGACTATCACACTGCAAGGGTTTTAAAGCAGCAGCAACTCCTGACAGGACGGAATTGGCAAAGGAATGGACGACTAAATCTACAGAAAGGAACAGAGTCCGAAGGAGGCCTGTGTCTCTGGGGAGGGGGAGACCTGATTCACCACAGGGTACCCACAGGGAGCCAAGCAGAAATGATAGACACTTCCACACATGGGACAGGACAAACTGGTATCTAAGTAACATCCGTGTATTCCCAGCTCTTGCATGGACAATAACCAACTTACTGCAGATTTAAGCAAAGTGTATTGCAGATAATAAAAAACAACAGTATCATCTACTGTCACAAATTAAATAACTGGTATTTTTGGTGAATCTTTAAAATTTACCAATTTCACCTACCACACTATGTGGTACCGTATTCTCTTCTCTGCAGCTGTACAGGAAGGGACAGACCTGAGAAACTTACTACAGACAGGAAGAGATTTTAAAAGAATGTTTAACAAACGTAATGTATGACATTTTTTTTCCTGAAACTCATCCCTTTGAAAGTATTTTATCTTATATTTCCTGCTGTACTAATTCAATGTATTTTACACTTGCTGAAAATCTGAGGTTCCAGTAAGTGAATACATCTTTTCAAGGTGAAAAACCCACGGAGGGGTTGTGCTGAACTGGTACCCAGACACAGATGACTCAGGGTCAAGTGCAGCCACGCTACCACGAGGGGCACCCCTCCCCCACTGCTCACTAACGAGCTCCCTGAACAAAGGACACCGGCTGTGTCCCCGCTGTGTAGCCAGTGCATTTGGCTTGGGGGATGGGAGGGGATGAGGGGTGCTGCCCCACCTCACAGTGGGCTTTCCTTGACCTTTGCGTTAGTTTTTCTCCCTTGTGTGGTTCTTGCGAGAACAGGGGGCAGGAAGCATTTCCGTCTTTTCCCCTCAGGCGCCCGGTCAGCTGACAAGTAATGTCCCTCCAGGGAATGAGAACTGGGGCTGGGGTCATTTAGGACGGAGGACCTACCAGGAGACGCCCTCCCAGCCCAGGGCCCCCAAGCAGATCTCCCCAGGCTCCCCGCCCGCCCCCACAGGCTGTCGGCTGGGAGGAGCCGACCAGGGGCTGATGTTCCCGGACCCCGGGAGGAGGGCAGTTGTGCACATCTAGGTCACCCAGATAGTCCTGAGACACCAGCCCCACAAGCGGGGGCCAGACAAGACGCCGGGACCCCACGCCGCGACCGCTTCCAGCCGGTTCCGGACAGTTCGTAACAGCCCCTCCCGGTCTCGGGCCCCGGTCCCGCGTACTCACCATCTCCGCCGGGCTCCCGGCTCTCCCAGGCGTCCTTGCCGCGGCCCGCGCAGGTGAGAGGTACGGGGACCAAACACCTGGGCCCGCGCGGCGCAGGTGCGCAAGAGCGCCACGGCCGGCCGAGAACTACCCGCTCACGGGCTGGGAGCGTGCTCTGACTGGACGGTGCTCCTGGCACTCTCTTCCACCTGGCTCTTGATTGGGAGATGCTTCGCGCCCCACCGTTCTGATTGGACAGTCCTTCGGGCATTGCTACTGCCCGGGCCCCTGACTGGACGGTTTCCCGAGACCCGCCCCCTGACTGGACGGTTTCCCGAGACCCGCCCCTGGAGGCCCTGATTGGACAGTTCTCTGGGCCCGGCCCGCGAGCGCCTGATTGTTCCCCGGGCACCGCCCCGTCGCATCTGATTGGACATTCCTCCCAGGCCCGCCCCCTGGTTATTGAGTGACAGGCCTTCGTGACACATTGTGGACCTACCCGCCCGCGCGGGACATGCGCTCCGAGCAGAACCTGATCTCGGGGGGTCGAACGCGGCGTCCTTCCTCAGTTCGGCGGCCCCAAATTTAAAAATAAAATTTTTAAAATGGTTAAGATGGTAAAAATATAAATAAATAAGTACATGGTAAATTTAATGTCGTGAGTATTTTGCCACAGTATTTTTTAAACGGTTTTTTTTTTTTTTTAAGGCTGTGATATCCTTGAGACAATTGAATTCCTACTTTTTTTTTTTGACTGCGTTGGGTCTTTGTTGCTGCGCGCGGGCTTTCTCTAGTTGCGGCGAGCGGGGGTACTCTTCGTTGCGGTGCGTGGGCTTCTCATTGCTGTGGCTTCTCTTGTTGCGGAGCACGGGCTCTAGAGCACAGGCTCAGTAGTTGTGGCGCGTGGGCTTAGATGCTCCGCAGCCTGTGGGATCTCCCCCCTCCAGTGATGGAACACGTGGCCCCTGCATTGACAGGGGTATTCTCAACCACTGCGCCACCAGGAAAGTCCCTGAATTTCTACTTTAACTTATATAATAACAACAACAACAAAACTTTTATATAAGGGCTTCCCTGGTGGCGCAGTGGTTGAGAGTCCGCCTGCCGATGCAGGGTACGCGGGTTCGTGCCCCGGTCCAGGAAGATCCCACATGCCGCAGAGCGGCTGGGCCCGTGAGCCATGGCCGCTGAGCCTGCGCATCCGGAGCCTGTGCTCCGCAACGGGAGAGGCCACAACGGTGAGAGGGCCGTGTACCGCAAAAAAAAAAAAAAGTTTATATAAATTTAGGATGGACCTAAGAACTCTTAATACACTTAACTAGATGGGGGCTAAACACCTACTGCATTTAATATGCCTGATTCTTTTAGAAAACATTCTCTCATTTGACATCAAGTGGATGCCCAAACTCGGATATCGTTTGTCATTTTATTTACAGACAGAACTTTAAAAATTCCTTTTTTAGGAATTCCCTGGCAGTCCAGTGGTTAGGACTCCGAGCTCTCACTGCTGAGGGCCAGGGTTCAATCCCCGGTCGGAGAACTAAAAATCCCACAAACCGTGGGGCATAGCCAAAAAAATAAATAAATAAAATAAAAATTTCTTTTTTACGGTTTTCAGAAAGGTTTTAGATGCTTTCATAAAAATGAGTGTTTAGAGAATTAACATAAAAAAGCTGCAAGGCAAAAATAAGTTACTCATTGGATTTATAAACTAAAAAGATAAAATATATACTTTTTAAAATATGGGTTAATAATGCATGCCAAGTTTCAATAAATCAGCATGGAATTTAGAAGTCTGCCTTAAGATCGGGTCCTGGCATGGCCCTCAAGCACTCCTGTCTGTTTGCCATAATGTGTTCAGAGATCTATCCTGTGAGCCTCACACATAAAGAACACGTCATTTCATGTATTAAGGTGAAAAATGAGGCTGGTTTCCGAATTCTTCACCAAACACCCATTGCCACAAGAGAGTAGAGTAACACGTGTGGCCATCTGAGGGAAAGGACGGGCGATGCAAGATATTTAGGCCACGCTGGGATATTATTCATGCACAGAGGTAACAAAGACATCCTCAACCACGCAAGGAATGAGAGGGGCCAATTCCTCTCCCTCCTCCAGATTCCATCCCCCCTCCAGTTGGCAGAAGCTGCTGGCAAAGCAGAAATGCGGTTTGCAGTGTTTTCACCCACATCACCAAGCAACGGGTTTGTGGGTTGGTTCAGCCCATAGAATTAAAGGTCCCCAAAGATGTCCACATCCTAATCACTGGAACTTGTGACTGTCACCGTAGGTGGCAAAAGGGACATTGCAGGTGGGATTAAGGACCCTGAGACAGGGATGACCCTGGATTCCCCGGGGGGCCCAGTGTCATCACAGGGTTCTTATAAGAGGGAGGCGGGAGGGTCAGAGGAAGAGAGAGACGGGAGATGCTGCGCTGCTGGCTGTGAGGATGCAGAAGGGGCCGCGAGCCAGGGATGCGGCGCCTCTAGAAGCTGGAAAAGGCGGGAACTGATGCTCCCCTGGAGGCTCCGGAAGGATCAGCCCTGCCCACACCTTGAATTTGGGCTTCTGCCCTGCAGAACTGTGATAAGAATAAACTGGCTATGGGCTTCCCTGGTGGCTCAGTGGTTGGGACTCGGCGCTTTCACTGCCAAGGGTCTGGGTTCGATCCCTGGTGGGGGAACTGAGATCACGCATGCAGCGCGTCACGGCCAAAAGGAAAAAAAGGGGGAGTTCCCAACCAATGTCCAGAGGAGGGAGTTCAGACGCAGCAGAACCCAGAAGTCAGACTCCACTAGTGCCTGGTGGGTACCTGTCTCTGGCTTACAGCCCAGGGACAGACAGACGCTGGACCCGCAGTAAACGCAGCACGGACCACCAGCACGCGGGTCAGCCGGGAATGCTTTCCCCATTTCTTGCTGAACTGGTAATTCTACCTTCTGGATCCGTGAGTATGACCTTCCCACTTGAGAAGCTGCTCCTGCTTCTTCGTGATTGTTCTGCTCCAGGGTCATGCGATGGAGAGTCTATTACTGACTCTTCCGGGACAACCTCACAGCGTGGTCATGAGGGCTCATGAGTTCACGTGGGTCCGTGGCCTCTGCTGCCCACAGAGCCAGAGAGCCTAGAAGTCACACCTAGAGCAATCTGTCTGACCAGGGAGACCCTCACCCCAAACCTGAGGTCCGTAGATACTGGTTCTTTGGTGCCATGAGTTGGAGTTCCACGTCACAAAGCACAGAGGGGTAAGGAGTGGGGTTTGCTCCCTGCCCCAGACTCACCTGCTCCCTGAAATACTCGGGGAGAGCCGAGTTTGGGGAAGGGAGGATGAAGGGGTGGGGGATGACAGATGCATGGTACCTGGCTGGCTGGGCTGCTGGCTGTCCTGAGAAGGAAAAGCTACCTGTGGAATTTGACAATGACAGACCCGACCTCAGGAAAGTGGGTGTGCTGAAGTGTTGGATCCCCTGGCAGGTTTGGGCCATTCGGGCTAAAATGAGGGGATTTAAAAAAAAAAAAAAAAAAAGCAAGTATTGGTGATGCCTTTGGTCTTTTCCCTCTTCCAGGAGGAGCAAGGGCTCAGACATTCCCAAAGGGGGTGGCGTGGAAGTGGACAAAACATATTCAATGTCGCTGTTGCCTGTTCCTCCTAGCAGAAAAAAACAGCCTTTTTCCCCCAGTGGCTGCAGCTGCTACAACCTCCCCCCGGGCCCCCTGCATTCCAGCTGGCGGCTTTAATGTTAACCCTGCAATTGCTGAATCACTGCAAGGGTTGAGTGAATTTGCAAGAAAAAAAATGTCAATGGCTCTGTATTGTATGGCTCTTAACATAGGATGCATAATAAAAAATTAGTGTGGGGGGCTTCCCTGGTGGCGCAGTGGTTGAGAGTCCGCCTGCCGATGCAGGGGACATGTGTTCGTGCCCCGGTCTGGGAGGATCCCACATGCCGCGGAGCGGCTGGGCCCGTGAGCCATGGCCACTGGTCCTGCGCGTCCGGAGCGTGTGCTCCGCGGCAGGAGAGGCCACAACAGTGAGAGGCCCGCGTACCGCAAAAAAAAAAAAAAAATTAGTGTGAAATATTATTGGTTTGCATTTATTAAATACAATAATATATTTATATAATTATAAGCATTATAGTATTACTATAATCCATTATTCTGATTATTATAATAAATGATATAAATATATTATTATAATTTCATAACAGGGAGATCATTCCAACCAGGGAAAGGTGGGAAAAAAAGTCTTAGTGGGACACAACTTCTTTGCTTTCTGCAAAGCTCCGGGCTGAAACCTGACTGTGTCCATGGGGGCTGTTTCAGCCAGGCTGACCTGAGAGTGGGTCCAGGCGCAAAAACCAGGACTTCGACTCAAGGACCAGAGCAGATCCAGGACACCTGACCAAGGTTTCTAAATAGGAGAATCTCACGGATGCTGCGGGGACCATCTGGGAGACTTACAAATGTCCACGAGAAAGGGCTTGTTTCCCTAGGGGACCTGAAACCGAACTGTGGATCAGACCTGTTTTTCTGATGTGGAGAATAATTATGCTCAGTGAAATAAGCCAGACACAGAAGGACAAATACTGTCTGATTCCACTCACAGGAGGTCCCTAGAGGATTCACATTCACAGAGACAGGAAGTAGATGGTGGGGGCCAGGGGCTGGGGGAGGGGCTGGGGAGTCAGTGTTTCACGGGGACAGAGTTTCAGTGTGGGAAGATGAGAAAGTTCTGGAGATGGATGGTGGGGATGGCTGCACGACAGTGTGAATGTACTTAAAGCCACTGAGCTGTGCACTTAAAAATAGTTAAAATGGTAAACTTTATATGTATTTAACCACAATAAAATTTTTTTTGAAAGAGGAAAAATGGTTAAGATGATAAATTTAATGTTATGTGTATTTCACCACAATTTTTAAAAATATAAATGTTTTAAAAAGAATGGCACCTTTTGGGGGGGCCCTCCCTGCCCTATGGGGGAAACTGCAGGGTCTTCAGGTGGTGCAGAGATGCTCCAGGCCCTGGGAAGGAAGCAGAGCCCTCCTCTGGGGATACAGTGCACCTCTCCCTACACTTAGGAGGAGCCTGAGTGCCTGGACCCAGACACTCATGGTGAATTCTCCCACCTTTCCCACAAAGCAAGGGCACTCCATTTCTGACAGGTGTGTTCCCTCTGGACATACTGGGTGCTTTTCGGGGGAAGAGGAAACCCCCCTGGGGCCAGGGGAGCAGGCACCCAGCAGCCATCCTCTCCACCCTCCTGGGCAAAAGCAGCTTCCCGGGCAGGAAGGGCTGCGGGAGAGGAAAGGCAGAGTGAAGACCAGACCCAGCCTGTCCCCAGACCCCAGAATCCCCTCCACCACTTGAGATGACCCCCGCCACAGGGGATGGTCATGGAAGCCAGGACAGGCCAGGGGCCTTAATGGTTCCATTTTCTGGATGAAGATACAGAAGGTCTTGGAAGCACACAAGTTCTACTGTGAAGCGCTCTGTATTAGCATCCCGGGGCAACTGTAACAAATGACCACACACTAGGGGGCTTAAAACATCAGAAATTTATTTTCTCTCAGTTCTGGAGGTCGGAAGCCTGAGATTCAGGTGTGGCAGAGCCGTGCCTTCCTGCCTCTTCCAGCTTCTGGGGGCTCCAGGCACCCTTGACTTGTGGCCCCATCACTCCAGTCTCTGCCTCCCCTTCTCTCTGTGTCTGTGCATCTCTCTCCTCTTCTTTTTTTGTTTGTTTTTTTTTGTTTTTTTTTTGCTGTACGGGCTTCTCACTGTTGTGGCCCCTCCCATTGTGGAGCACAGGCTCCGGACACGCAGGCTCAGCGGCCATGGCTCACGGGCCCAGCCGCTCCGCGGTATGTGGGATCTTCCCGGACCGGGGCACGAACCCATGTCCCCTGCATCGACAGGCGGACTCTCAACCACTGCGCCACCAGGGAAGCCCTCTCTCCTCTTCTTATAAGGACACCAGCCACTGGCTTAGGGACCCCACCCCCACCCCACTCCAGGATGACCTCATCTTAACTAATGACATCTACAAAAACTGTTTCCAAAAAAGGTCACGTTCTGAGTTTCTGGGTGGACGTGAATTTGGGGGCACGGGACACAATTCAACCCAGTAGGACCTCCCAGGCCCACGTTTTGGAAGGCTCAGTTCAGACCCCCCCATCCCCAGGCTCTGCATCAATCAGATTCACCTCTCCCTCCCCACAGCCGAATCCCTCTCAACCCTCCTTTCTTCGGCCAAACTACCCAAACTGCTCCGTGCTGTAGCAGGAAGGATCTAGATGGGACTGCCCCACCTTATGAGAAGCAGGAGCACGTGGCCCTGAATGCCCGTGGGGAATTCTGAGCTCCCCACATACCCAGGGGACCCCCTGCCTTCCAGCGGGAGAGCTCCAGGTGGATCTGGGCTGTGCTGATTCTGGAATTCTCCACAGTGACAGGACTCTGTCCTTGACCAAACGTTAGGCCCCTCTGATCCCTCATCCCAACTAAGCTTCGACCTTTGGGCTCCTGAGTTTGTCTCTGCATTGCACAGTTTTGGCAAAAACCCTGCTAAGTGACTTAAGCGAGAACCCCTGCCCTCTGTTTCTATAGTTATATGAGCTGCCACTGAGGGGGAGGCTGGGCGGTGGCTACATGGGACTCTGCCCTGTCTTTCCAACTTCTTATGAGTCCGTAATTTGTTAAAAATTTAAAGTTTTAAAAAATAGTAGTCTCCCCCCACCAAAAAAGAATTTCATGGGAAAGGTTGATTAGGGAAAAAAATACCTAAAAAGGGGGTGATAATTTTTTTAAAAGGCTAAGAACACTGCCCAAGGGGAAGCTGTGTGAAGGTACATGGGAACTCTCCGTACCACCTTGGCAATAGACACTTCCAAAAAAAAAAAAAAGAAGGGAATTCCCTGGCGGTCCAGTGGTTAGGACTCCGCACTCTCACTGCGAGGGCCTGAGTTTGATCCCTGGTCAGGGAACTAGGATCCCACAAGCCACAGGGCTAGGCCAAAAAAAAAAAAAAAAAGAATTGACACTTCTCTAAAGACAACATACAAATGGCTAATAAGCACATGAAAAGATGCTCATGGTCACTAGTCATCAGGGAAATGCAAATCAAACCCACATTGAGATAGCATCTCATCTCCCCACCAGGATGGTTAGGATCAAAAAGACAGACAAGTAAAGCAACTAGACTCATATATATATATATATATATATATATAAAGAGAGGTGTAATAAGAAAATGTAAAGAGCTCACGCACAAAGAAATAAAACTGCACTATAATAAAATTTTAATAGCACATTACTCCTTTGTCTAAAACAACAACAACAAAAAACCCCAAAAGACAGACAATAATGAGTGTTGCCAAGGATGGGGCACCCTCATCCATTGCTAGTGAGAATGTAAAATGGTGCAGCCACTGTGAAAAACAGTCTGGCAGTTCCTCAAATGGTTAGAGTTGCCACAAGACCCAGTTGCACTCCTAGGTATCTACTCAAAAGAAAAGAAAAAAAAAAACACATTCACACAAAAACCTGTACACCCATGTTCACAGCAGCATAACCCACAACAGGTGAAAGGTGGAAACAACCCAAATGTCCATCAAGTGAGGAATGGATAATCACCATCAGGCACATCCACACAATGAAAGATTCTTCGGCCATAAGGAAAAGAGAAGCCCTGACACTCGTTACAACGTGGATGGACCTTGAGAACACGATGCTCAGTGAGAGAAGCCAGACACAGAAGGACACACAGTGTGTGATTCCATTGATGGGAACCGTCCAGAACAGGCCAATCCACAGACACAGAGAGTGGGTTCCTGGTTGTCAGGGGCTGGGGAGGGGGAGGGGAATGACTGTTGATGGGGACGGGGTTTCTTTTTGGGGTGATGGAATGCTCCAGAGTTAGACATAATCTGTACACACACACACACACACACACACACACACACACACGTGTAAATATACAGCAAAAAGCCATCAAGGATAGACACCAAACGATATCACGGTTACCTCCAGCAAGGACCTGGAATTATGAAAAGTATCAAGGAAAACGTGATGTGCAGTCAGCTTCTCGAAATAAAATCGAGATAAAATAGAAAAGTTAAAAAATCTAAAAATGACGGCAGCTTTCGCTGAGCTTCCGAGATGAGGGACCAGAGGGGATTTGATGCAAATTCTCTTCCCGAGAGCTGGCTCTGACTCATTCCACGTGGGTGGTGGGAACTGTGGGTGCACAATGCTGTGCCGAGCCATTCCCCCAAACTGCACCAGATGCACCTCGAGGACACAGAATACTTTACCCAGGGGGAACATCTGCTGCTAAGACTGTCATGGGCTGAATCACGTCGCCTAAAAGATACGCTCCAGTCCTGACCCCCAGTAGCTGTGAATGGGAACTTATTTGCAAACAGGCTCTTTGCAGATGTAATTAGTTAAGATGAGGTCATACTGGGGCAGAGAGTGTCCTAATGCGATATGACTGGTGTCCTTAAAAGACACACAGACACACAGGGAGAAGGCCATGTGACTACAGAGGCAGAGATTGGTGCATGATGGCCACCACCAGAAGCTGGAAGAGGCAGGAAGGACCCTCCCCTGGGGCCTTCAGAGGAAGCAGAGCCCTGTGACACCCTGATCTCTCTGCTCTTGGGACTTTAAATTGCAGCTGATGGCAATGGGTCCAGGACCCCCTGTCCTTTCCTAGGTCTTCCAGACCAATCCTCTCCCACCCTTGGGTGGTTCGCAGGACCCTCCCTCCCTCGTGGTTGATGTCAGTGATCCCGTTGGACCCTCATTCACCCAGGCCTGTGGCACCTGGTTCAGGGTCTTCCCTTTCAGTTTTCAAACCACTGAAACTCATCCTTTCTCCACAAGAAAGGGCTGAGGAGGACTTCCTGGCAGGGAAAAGTGCAATCAACCCCAGGGAAGGGGAGAGGTCGGTGAGCTTGTTGCTGGGACATTGGCAGAATGGTCAGCTCATTCCTGAGCAGGTGTGTCAGGAATCAACGGAGTGGACTCTTGATACCTTATCACTAGAATCACAATGCTAAGGTGTAAGACCCCTTGGCACGGGCGATCTGGGTCTGGATCATTCTCTGAGGATCCATCCTGGGCGCTGTAGGGTGTTGAGCAGCATCCCTGGCCCCCACCCACTCAATGTCAGGAGGCCCCCCAGTCATGATAACCACAGATGTCCCCGAACACCGCCCCGTGTCCGCCGGGGGGGCAGAACCACCCCAGGTGAGAACCCCTGGGTTAGCCCAAGTGCCCAATGAGTCTACACCCTGGATTCCGGGCATTCGGTTTACCTGGTTTCCCTGTAACGTCCGGCCTCTGGAAACTCCATTTACTTCACGACAGAGTTTGCCCCACGGACCTGTCACCCAGGGGCACCTCCACAGGGCAGGGCTCAGACTTTGCCATTCTGGGTGCTGGGCGGCCTCGGGCAAGCTGCTCGACCTCTCTGCCTCTCTTTTGCCGCCTGCAGAGTGACGGGTGGAGCAAACCCAAGGGGAACACCCCAGGCCACCCCTCCCGCCCGGGACCCCGCCAAACCCCCGCCCATCTAACTACACGCACAGGAGCAGGGGCCAGGCTCGGGGTCTGCATCCCAGCGCGGCTGCGCGGCCCGGACAAGCGCTGCCCGGGTGCTGCGGCCCCAGGTGTGGGGGAGCGCTCCGGCGCCGCCGGCTCCTGCCCGGGTCCCGCCGCGGCGGAGGCCCTCGGTGCAGCGCGTCCTGGAGACCCGTCAGCACCCTTCCCGGCCGCCCGCGTCCCCCGTTGGCGCCCCAATTAACTCACGCCGCTGCCGCCACCCCCGGACGCGCGCCCAGGACGGAGCCGGCAGTGCGCTTGCGCGCCACGAGGCCGTGAACTACAAGTCCCAGAAGGCTCCGGGCGCAACCCAGGGTCCCCGTCCCTCCGGGGGCAGCGAGTTGAGTCACAGCGCTCTCCGAGGACGGGCGGTGTCTCCGCAGGACTGAGATGCCTCCTGCAGCTGAGCACTTCCTCCGGCCCCAGGCGCACACGCGCGCTCGCTGAGAAGCTCAGGCGCATGAGCGGCCTTTTCTTAAATAAGGGAGGAAATACGGTATATTCAGCGCCACGCCCAAAACATAGCTTTGCCAATAAAACAATAATAATAACCAGTATTATTTATTAATACATTAATAAGTGTATAATCCATTATATACCTAGTAAAATTGTTTTAATGATAATGTGTATTTATTAGTAATATTAATATGTTGATTTATGTTAATAATATTCTGTTAAATAATAAAACTACCATAATTAATATAGTATAGTTTGGTAATATATTCTTAAAACAATATAATATATAATTAAATTATATATTATATAATATAGTAAATGTTATCATCCACTGATAAAACAATAGCTATTTATTAATAAATTATATAAATATTTTATATGTTTACATTATTATTATTGTTACTATTGGACCAAGCCATAATGTGTTATCTCTCTTCCCTGATACTACTTCTCTCACTCTTTTTCTTTCCATATAATGCTGTCTCTGCAATATCCCAAGTCCTCTCCTCTACAGCATGTTTTTGTTGTTTTTTTCGGCTGCATTGGTTCTTCGTTGCTGCGCGCGGGCTTTCTCTAGTTGCGGTGAGCGGGGGCTACTCTTGCGTTGCGGTGTGTGGGCTTCTCATTGCGGTGGCTTCTCTTGTTGCAGAGCACGGGCCCTAGAGCGCACGGACTTCAGTAGTTGTGGCTCGCGGGCTCTAGAGTGCAGGCTCCGTAGTTGTGGCACACGGGCTTAGTTGCTCCACAGCATGTGGGATCTTCCCAGACCAGGGCTCGAACCCGTGTCCCCTGCTTTGGCAGGCGGATTCTTAACCACTGCACCACCAGGGAAGTCCCTACAGCAATGTTTTATGTTGGAGAAGAAATGAAGTCCCCAGAAAATGCAGAGAAGTTGACAATGCTTCCTCCGTTACAACTGGTGACCGCTGACACTTGATGGTGTTTATGTGCTATATAATTATAAACGTTCTGATTGTGACTTTGCCATATGATCAACAGGTTCTTGGGCAAAATGGATTAGGATCCTTTCTCTAAAGTTACATTTTACTTGTTTCAAGCTTTGGTTTAGATAGAATAAACATCAGGTTAGAAGACTCTGATGTTGGTATGAATTTGTGTGACATATGGCCCAAGCCAACTCAATAATAAACACGATGTGTGTGATGGACTGAATGTTTGTGACTCCACAAAATTTGTAAGTTGAAATCAAATCCCCAGTGTGATAGGTTAGGAGGCAGGGCCTTTGGGAGGTGATTAGGTCATGAGGGTAGAGCCCTCACTAGTGAGATTAACGCCTTTATAAAGGGACCCCAGAAAGCTCCCTCTCCCCTTCTACCATGTGAGGACACAGGAAAAGTCAGCTGTTTGAAACCTGGAGGAGGTTCCTCATCAGAACTTGACCATGGTGGCACCCTGACCTCAGACTTCCAGCCTCCAGAACTGTGAAAAGCAAATTGGTGGTTAAGCCACCCAGTCCATGGTAATTGTTAGAGCATCCCCAATGGTCTAAGACGATGTGTTGAACAATTTTCCAACCTAGCTTTTTCAGACTGACTTTACTGGTATAAATACCTCAATTAAAAGTCTTAGCCTTAGTCCATGACATGGAAGATATGCTGCTCAGATTCCTCCTTGAGGACTGAAGGACCTATTTCTCCTGCAGCTGGGAATGCTGCTGACCAATGGTCCTCAGCTCTCAGCCTTGCTTAATCAAAAATCATAGCAGTGTATTGAGGGGGTTATAACAAATGGAAAAGTAAAATCATGACAAAAATAGCCTAAAGGCAGGAAGGGGAGAAATGGAAATGTATAACACTATTGTGAGGTTCTTATACTACACATAAAGTTCTATAATATCAAGTGAAGATAGACTGTAACAAGTTAGACATGTACTCTAAGTCCTAAAGTAGCTAACAAACAAAACGTCAAAACACAGTTACAGGGACTTCCCTGGTGGTGCAGTGGTTAAGAATCCACCTGCCAAAAAAAAAAAAAAAAGAATCTGCCTGCCAATGCAGGGGACATGGGTTCAATCCCTGGTCAGGGAACTGACCCACTTGCATGCTACAACTAAGAGTTCGCATGCCACAACTAAGGAGCCAGCAAGCCACAACTAAGACCAGGCACAACCAAATAAATAAATAAATAAATAAATAAACAAAATACTCAATTACTCCAAAAGAAGGCAGGAAAAGAAAGAAAAGGGTAAGATGGAGTGAGTAGCATATAAATAGCAAGATGATAGACTCAAATATAACCATATTAAAAATAACATTAAATAAAAAATAAAATAAAAATTTAGCAAGGAAAAAAAAAGTAAAAATCATATTAAATGTTACTGGTATAAATACCTCAATTAAAAGTTAGAGGGCTTCCCTGGCGGTGCAGTGGTTGAGAGTCCGCCTGCCAATGCAGGGATTCATGCCCGGTCTGGGAAGATACCACATGCCGCGGAGCAGCTGGGCCCGTGAGCCATGGCCACTGAGTCTGCGCGTCCAGAGCCTGTGCTCTGAAACGGGAGAGGCCACAACAGTGAGAGGCCCGCGTACCGCAAAAAAAAAAAAAAAAAAAGTTAGAGATTGTTGGGATTCCCTGGCTGTCCAGTGGTTACGACTCTATGCTCTCACTGCCAAGGGCCTGGGTTTGATAACTGGTTGGTGGGAAACTAAGATCCTGCTTACTGTGTGGTGGCACAGCCAAAAAAAAAAAAAGTCACAAATTGTCAGAGAAAAAAGTTGACCCAAGAAATGCTGGCTTCAAGAAATGTGCTTTAAGTATGAAGACCAAATACAGGAAATGGAAAGATAGAGCATGTCAATACTAGTCAAAAGAAGGTAGATTTGGGGACTTCCCTGGTGGTTCAGTGGTTAGGATTCCACGCTCTCACTGCTGAGGGTCTGGGTTCAATCCCTGGTCGGGGAACTAAGATTCCCACAAGCCAAGGGGTGTGGCCCCCCCCAAAAAATTGCAAAAGAATAAAAAGAACGTAGAATTGGCTATATTATTATCAAAGTCAATTTAAGAGCAAGGAATGTTACGAGGGATAAATGTCACTTCATAATGATAAAAGGTCTGAATTAGTCAAGAAGACATAACAATCCAAAACATTTATGCACCTAATAACAGAGCTTCAAAATACATGAAGCAAAAATGGATAGAACTGCATGGAGAAATTGATAAATCCACAATTATAGTTGGAGAATATTTCAGTACTCCTTGCATCAGTCAAGGTTTCCAGAAATATAGAGAGGGATTGATTTTAAGGAATTGGCTCACGTGATTGTGGGAGCTGGTAAGTCTTCAGGGCAGGCAGGCAGCCTGGAGACCCAGGGAAGAGCTGATGTTGCAGATGAAGACCCAAAGGCAGTCTGGAGGCAGAGTTCCTTCTTCCTTCGAGGACATCAGCCTGTTTTCTCCTGAAGTCCTTTAGCTGATTGGATGAGGCCCGCCCACGGTATGGAGGGCAATCAGCTTCACTCAAAGTTAACTTACTTAAATGTTAATCACATCTAAAAATGACCTCAGTAACATCTAGACTGATGTTTGACCTAGCAACTGGGTACCATAACCTAGCCAAGGAGACACAAAAAACTAACCAGCGCACCCTTCTCTCAATAATTAATAGGACAAGTAGGCAGAACATCAGCAAAGATATAGACTTGGAAAGCACTACCAACCACTTTGGCCTGACTGATATGTATAGAACACTAGACCTGACAACAGCGGGATACACATTCTTCTCAACTGTGCACAGAGCAGAGATAGACTATTCTGGACCATGAAACAAATCTCAATACCTTCAGAAGGATCCAAGTTATACAAGATGTTTTCTGATCACAAAGGAATTAAATTTAAAATCAATAACAAAAAGATCTCTGGAAAACCCACAAATATTTGGAAACTAAATAACATACATCCAAATAAACCATGAGCCAAAGAAGACAAAAACGGAAATTAGAAAGTACTTTGAACTCAATGAAATATCATTCTAGGTGCAAAGATTAAGAGCCACTATCATTATCCTTGTGATCCATGGATACTTCACCTGCTGCTAATAAGACATTTTTATTGTCAGAACTTCTCTTGTTCTGATTCCCCACTCTGTGTGCAGTTAGGGCTGTGGTCCTGAGTTCATGAAAACCCCTCAGGAGGGGAAGCCTGTCTGCTGTTTTGATTGCACCACTCACCCACATGGGGAGATTTCCAGTCAGACTGGCTTTGTAAGATTTGACTTTCTCCAAACATAGGAAGGTTAATCCCAAATTTATGCCCAGCCGTCAATATAACGTATCCAATATACTTTCACTCACTGAGAATCTCCTCAGTCATGTGAGTTATTCTAAAGAAACTTTTGCTGACTAGTCCTCACAACAGCCCCATGGGGTGAGTACAATCACGACCAGCATTTTACTCGAAGGATTGGAAGTACATCTAAAAGCAAAGCCTTTGTAAGCGGCAGAGTGCAGAATTAATTCTGAGTCTATAGAATTCAAAATCTCCTCTTTCAACTACATCGCACGGTCTTTGAAATTTTATAGTCTAATGAATGAAGCATGGCAAATACACAAATTCTTTCACCACCGTGCCAAAGGCTGGATGAGAAGAAGCTTGCACAAGAAACTTGAACTTGACAGTCTTGAAAGATCTGGGAATGATTCCCAAAGGAGATGTAGTTTGAGCTGAATTTTTGAAGCCAAGTAGAAAACTTTTGCCCAGCCAGACCCACCGTACACATGTTTCTGCCCCACCCTCTACCCTGGGAAACTGACTTCTCTGGATCACACCAGCCAAGGTCATTTGCCTCCTGACTTCCATTTGGCTTTGACCAAATGGGAGCGACAGCACAAGATCAGCAGGGAGGGGAAATAATTAAGAGATATGTCTTCCTGTCTCCCTCCATGCTGGGTCATGGTTTGGCCATGGCTCTTGGTCTAGTGAAAGCTTCAGCTGCTGTCATGTTGAGCCCTTGCTGGGTTCCATGATTTAGTCCCTCTTTTTCCCCTTCAGGTCAAAGGTAGTAGCCGCTCCCACTCTTGCCCACTGCAGAATGCCACAGAAGCCTTTGTTGGCTTTCTTTAAATGTATCCACGTATTTGCACATAGTCCTCTCAGGGAACGTTCTTCCATCACTCTCTTGAAGGGTGCCATCTGTTTTCTAGTGACACCCTTATGAACAGAGAAGGAGATTCGAGTCAGAGAAAAACATGTGCCAGGGCACAGGGGAGTGAATGAGCCGGGAGCATTTCAAGCTTGGAGGATTTCAAGTAGATAAAATGCATTTCCTCCTAGGCTAAAGAGTGTGAACTCTACCCAGAAGCACATAGGATCAATTTTAAACAATTGCATCATCAGATTTGCATGCTTAAGCAGTCACTTCATGAGCGGTGCACTCGTAGGAGGGAATTAGAACTGAAGACTGGAAATTCATTGCAAGTGAAGGGGAGGGATACAGTAACTATCCCTGTATACACAGTTTTGCACACTTGGGCCAATAGTGTATAAACCACATTTTGGAAAGACAAATATCATATGATATCACTTATATGTGGAATCTTAAAAAAGGGTACAAATGAACTTATCTACAAAACAGAAATAGAGTCACAGATGTAGAAAACAAACTTATGGTTACCAGGGGATAAGGGGGGAGGGATAAATTGAGAGACTGGGATTGACATATACACACTACTATGTATGAAGTAGATAACTAATAAGGACCTACTGTATAACACAGGGAAGTCTGCTCAGTATCTTGTAATAACCTATAATGGAAAAGAATCTTAAAAAGAGTAGATATATGTATATGTATAACTGATTCACTTTGCTGTACACATGAAACTAACACAATATTGTAAATCAACTATACACCAATAAAATTTTTTTTTAAACACACATTTTGATTTTCTGTAGGGTAAATGCCTAGAAATGCAATTGCTGAGTCATTTGCATATGTACATACTCATCATTTTAAGGCCCTATGATACATTTTACCAAATTGCTTTCTCAAATGCTTGTACCTATTTATCGAAAACCTTATCCCTTTACCACTAGGGTTTGCAATTGTAAACAGCTTTTGCTAATAAAATGGTATGCCATCATTTTATTGCACATTCCTGGATTATTAGTGAGGCTGAATATCTTTTCCTGTATGTATTAGCTAAATTCCCCAACCGATGCTTCATATTTTGTCAGAGTATTGTCATCTTCTTGTTGATTTTAACAACTCTTTATAAATATCATCCTCCCTACTATATAAGCTGAAAATATTGTTTCATTTTGTTCTTTTACCTGTGTATGGTGACATTTGCCAAATTAAAGTTTTGAATTTTTATGTAGTTGGCAATGAAAATTCAATTAACAATCAAGTTAAGAAGAAAAAAGAATTTAATTCGAGCCAAACTAAGGATTATAACCCAAGAGACAGACTCTCAGAAGCTCTGAGGATTGTTCCACCTGTTAAAGTTGAAGGCACGGTCACATAACGTTTTCAAGACAAAAGATCGTACATCAAAATGACATACTGACATTTTATACAAAGTTCACGAAAGACACATAGTCTAGGTAAGCACATACAAAGCGAGTAGTAAGTCATCATGACCTTCTACAAAGTTGGGAAAGAACACTATTCTTTTAAGAAGTTACATTGAGAGTGTCAGAAGCAAGAAAAAAATTGATCTTTAAGGCTGAGCAGGCGTTTCCATCTTTGAGGAGGTCTGGTTCATGTGTAATGCAGATGGGAGGGAGGAGGCCCAAATGGACACAGAGAGAATTTTATAAGTTTTCTCATCCTGCTTTAAAATATAAATTTTATTTCATCATACTTAAAGAACAAACTTGTGATTCTAAATTTGGGCAAATGTAAAATTATGCAGTGATTCAAAGTTAATTGAACATCTTGAATTTTTAAATCAAAGTTGATGTGCAGGGATTCACTGAAGGAATCCAATGCCCTCTGCCTAAGAAACGTATTGTTTTGGTAATGACCATATCAATTGTCTTTTCATCCTTTCATTCAGAAGATAAATAGGGTTCCAAGCAGCTTTTATCAAACCTGATTTCTTCTAACCCTCTCTGGATGCATCATTCTGGGTCAATTCCTTTCGGTGACCGATAAAATCTTCAGTAGTGTTGGGTTGTAGTTTGCAGCTATGAGAAACACAATGCCCAACTCAAACTACCCTTTTAAGGAGGAAATTCATTATATCCCTTAACAGGACATGGAGAGAGCCATGGTCCTGGGGTTAATTATTTCAAGTGCTCATCGCGACTTCCCTGGCTGTCCAGTGGTTAGGACTCCGCCCTTCCACTTCAGGGGGTGAGGGTTTGATCCCTTGTCAGGGAACTAAGATCCCATAAGACAAGCAGCGCGGCCAAAAAAAAAAATTAAGTGCTCATCAACATCATCAACAAGTTCACCCTATCGTCCATTTCAGTGACTTGGTGAGGTCACCCAAGGGGGACCCACCACCCACCAAACTGGGTCATATCATCAGGGACCTCTTCAACACATTGGGTTTGAGACACAGGCATTACAGGCAGATCCACATTACAATACAGGGGAAGCAGGGCACAGGGAGAGACAAAGCAGCATTCCCTCCGAGCCATGGCTTGGCCCAGTATCTGCAGAGACAGCCTTCAAGCCTGAGGTTTCATCTGCCATCATTTTTTCCAGTAATGCGCTGTCCACTACAGCCGGCGCTATTGAGTCTTGAAATGTGGTTATTACAGGGACTTCCTTGGCAGTCTGGTGGTTAAGACTCTGCACTCCCAATGCAGGAGGTGTGGGTTTGATCCCTGGTCAGGGAACTAAGATCCCCACATGACGCACAGCGCAGCCAGAAAAAAAAATGTGGGTATTTCGTGCTGAGCTATGAGTGTTATAAAATAGATACCAGATTCCGAGGCCTTTGTTCAGGAACAAAAAAGAATACAAAGTATCTCATTACCACAAGTAAGGAGCCCACCTGCTGCAACTAAGACCCGGCACAACTAACTAAATAAATAAATATTTTTAAAAATCTCATTAGTAGCTTTTTAATATGATTTTTATTTATTTATTTATTATTTATTTTTGGTTGCATTGGGTCTTTGTTGCTGGTACACGGGCTTTCTCTAGTTGCGGTGAGCGGGGGCTACTCTTTTTTAAAATTTTTATTTATTTAATTTATTTATTTTTTGGCTGCGTTGGGTCTTCGTTGCTGTGCGTGGGCTTTCTCTAGTTGTGGTGAGTGGGGGCTACTCTTCGTTGTGGAGCATGGGCTTCTCATTGCAGTGGCTTCTCTTATTGTGGAGCACGGGCTCTAGGTGCACGGGCTTCAATAGTTGTGGCACGCAGGCTCAGCAGTTGTGGCTCATAGGCTCTAGAGTGCAGGCTCAGTAGTTGTGGTGCACGGGCTTAGTTGCTCCGCGGCATGTGGGATCTTCCTGGATCAGGGCTCGAACCTGCGTCCCCTGCATTGGCAGATGGATTCTTAACCACTGCACCACCAGAGAAGCCCCCAATAGCTTTTTATAGTGATGACACAATGAAATGATGTTTGGGATATGCTGGGTTCAATAAAATATATTGTTAACGTTGACGTCACCTTTTTCCATCCACTTGGCTACTAGATTTAGACTGACACATGGTCCATGTTGTATTTCTCTGTCACTGGTCCAGGAGATCAAGACACCTGTCCTACGTCTTAGGATGTCTTTCATCCAGGTACCTTCTGGATGAGCCTACAAGGGCGACCTGTGGTGAGGCCTTGCCACCTGCTGGACACATCCAGTACTGCAGCCTGCCTCCTCAGTTCACTGATCTTGCAAACATTCATTGAGAAACCCCTACGCATTGACAACAGGCTCAGTGCCAGGGGGGATGCAACACTGAACCCATTAAGACCACATATGAGGTGAGGCAGGTGGGGCTGGAGGTTCACAGAATACAGCTAAATGCATGAGTGAATATGTCATAGGTTCAGGGGTGATACGTGTGTGGAGGGATAGAAAGGAGAATACGGGACCTACAGAGAGAAGAGCTGCACCTGTAGCCAGGGATGTCTGGGAAGATCTATCTGAGGATTTGACACCTGAGCGGGGGCATGAAGAAAGGGAGGGAGGGGGCCATGAACACGCATGTGCAAAGGAAAGCACGTGCAAATATTCCCTGGGGTATTTCCAAATGCTTTCCTCTCCACTTTCCTGCTGGGGCCAGACAGCTTCTGCAGCCACATTTGACAGTTGAGGAAACTGAAGCCCAGGAAGGTGACAGCCGAGGTTACTCATCCCTCATCCCCTCCCCTTCCTTGTCTTGAGCTAACCCTGCTTCCCACTGCAAACAGGCTTCCCTATGTCTTGTGGAAACTGGGGACAACCCTGTCACTGAATCACCCTCATGGACACACCCCACAGCTGAGGGGTCGACACTGAGTTAGCAGATGCCCCACGGGTGGTGCTTCTGGGAAAGCAATTGTTTTCCACATTAAAAAAAAAAAAGACAAAGCTGGCACATGCATTTTGCCTCTGTCCTTCCGTCTTCCCCCTCTCTGGGATACAGCTGCAATATCTGAATGAGCAGAAGCCACCTTGCAACTGTAAGGACAAATGTCACCAAGAACAGGGGCACCAGCACCCGCAGCCCTGAATTGCCCATCTCGAGATTTCTTGTTGTTTGAGGGGGGAAATGCTTTCAGTTCTTTGGAGTGTATATTTGGATGTGGAGTTGCTAGTTCATATGGGAATTCTATGTTTAGCTTTGTGAAGAGCCTAGAGGTGAGGTCTTTGCCTGTTCTTGAATTTCCCAGACGTCTAAGCTTACGGTACATCCTCTTTTTGTTCTGGTTTCATTCGCTTAGCAACGTTGGTGAGATTCCGCCCTGTTGGCAGCCCAGCTCTGTATATGGTCCTTGTCGTGTAGTCTTCTGTTGTACAAACAGAACAACATCTTGGGTGGATGCGGCCGAAGTTTTGTGAAGTGTAAATTGTTCCATTAGCACAAAATACTGTCTAATTTTAGACCTTCTGATAGACATATAGGGCATATTCTGTTGTGGGTTTAATTTCCATTTCTCTAATGACAATCGACATTGAATACCATTTCATAAGGTTGTGACTATTTGGATTGACTCTTTACCAAAGTGTCTTTTGCCCATTAAACCAAAAAATGGTTGTCTTTTTCTTATTGGTGTGTCTGTCCTTTTTCTAATTGTCAAGGCTATGGGTCCTCTGCTGGTCAATATTTCAAATATCTTCTCCCCCTCTGTGGTTTGCCTATGCTCTCTCTTTATGGTATATTTTGATGTACATAAGTTCTTAACTTTTACAAAGTCCAGTCTTTCTGCTGATGTTTAATGTTCCTTACTTCCCATTTATAATATTTTTGCCAAGTGCCAGGTCTTGAAGACATTCCTCTACAGTTTTTTTCTAAAAGCTTTAGTGTTCTGCCTTTCACACTTAGATTGATGATCCATTTAACATTTGTGTATGGTGTGGGGAAGGGATCAAGGCTCAGTATTTTCCATATACAGGTCCCTTTGCTGGAGAGGTAATCCTTCTCCAATGTGCAGGGATGCCTTTGGTGTGAATCAAGCAACCGTTCACATGTGGGTCTGTTTCTTTGGTGCCATCAGTCAACTTGCCTGTCCATCCTTGGGCCAAAACCACACTCCCTTAATTACTGCAGCTTTCTAAAACTCTCGATATCTAACAGTGTAAGTCCTCCAAATGTATCGTTCTTCTTCTAGATTGCCTTGGCTATTCTAGGTTCTTTGTATTTTAATATAAATTTTAGAATCATTTAGTCAGTTTGTACCAAAAAAAAAAAAAAAAAAGGTCTGTTTGGATTTTAATTGGGATTGCGTTGACTCTGTAGATCCGTTTGGGGAAGATCTGACATCTTGTGAACCTTCCAACTCCATGGGTATATCATATCCCTTCATTCACTCATGTTTTCTTTTGTTTCCCTCAACAATATTTTGAGTTTCAGTGTCAAGCAGCTGTACATCTTTTGTCCAACTTATTCCGAGGTGTTTGATGGTTTTGATACTATTTTAAATGGTATCTTAAACATGTAAATATTTCCTTTTCCAAGTGCTTACTGTTAGTATATAAAGATGGATAAGAGATTTAGACATTTCACCAAAGTTGCACAGATGGCAAATGAGCGCATGGAAGCATGCTCAGCACCACGTGTCAGGAGGGAAAAGCAAAGAAAACCCACAGCGAGATGCCGTGTCACACCTGAGAGCGGCTAAAATCCATACACAGGCATTTACCCAAGAAAGATGAAGGTGTAGGTCATGTACACAAATGTCCACAACAGTTTAATTCATAATCGTCCCAAGCTGGAACCAACCCGAGCAAACCAGAGGAATGAATAAACAGACGTGTATCCCCTACTACAGAATAGGGCTCACCAAGAAAAGGGGGTCCGCCTGGACGCCTCTCAAAATAATCGTCCTCGGCGTAAGAAACCAGACAAAACCTAATAAAGAAGACATCCTGTGTGGTTTCATTTCTATAAAACCTTAGGAAACTCAAGTGAATGTCCAGTGACAGAAGCGGACGAATGGTCGTGTGGGGAGGAGCGGGCGGGGTGGGAGAGGGCTGGGGAGGCACGCAGCAGCTGAAGGGGTGCGCACGTCACGTGACCGTGGCGAGGCTTCCAGGAGTGTACACAGGCGTCAAGGCTTACCAAGTGGTATGCTTTAAGCACGTGTAATTAACTTTATGGAAATCTTACCTCAGTAAAGCTGTTACTATATACACACACACATGGAACCCCTTCCAGATGTGGTGGTTGTTCTGAGACTCTTCAACAGAGGCCTGGGTGAGGGTCAGGAGCCCGGTTCTCAGCCCAGTCCGGACCCGGACAGTCTTGGGCGGGTCCTGCCCTGTATCCCCTGGCTGAAGGGAGGTGAGGACCGCCACGTGAGAGACATGGGTTGGACACAACAAATGCTGGCCTTGTCACCAGGGCCCCGACCCCCCCCCCACCAGTGGGCTGGGAGACACGATGGGGGCTGTGGCCAGTGGGGACATAAGCCACACCATGGCAACTGGGAGGAGCAGGGACAGACAGTATTCGCCCAGCCTCAGCAGAGAGTCCCCTGTTAGCGCCCAGCCTGGGTCCGGCATGGGGCCTGGGGTGATGGAGTCAAGCAATGAGTTTAAAAAGAACTCCGCCCCCTACTGGCTGTGTGGCCTCAAGAAACTGGCTTCCCCTCTCTGGGCCTCAGTTTCCTCCCCTGAAAAATGAGGCTGGTGGCCATGCCCACCTCGTGGGGTAAAGCAATGGGCACATGGGGAGCACACAGTGAAAGGGGGTGGGTTGAACGTGAGCTGCTACTGCTGTTACTTGTTATTTCTTAGAGAGAGGGCGGCAGGCGGAGGGATTTAGACTCATCAACTCAGAATTCACATCCCAGTTGCTCCTGATTGCAGTCTAAGAACCTCAGAATCCAGCCCACCCACGCCCACTTGACAGATGGGGAGACTGAGGTCCCACGAGGGCACAGACTCCCTTGAGACCAGGCCAGGGACCCATCCCCCTGGCCAGGGATCCTCTGGCCACCTCCTTCTTGAAGCCGGGTGCCAGTTACCCTGCAAGGCAAGGTAAGGAGGTGGTGGTGGGGTGGGGGACCCGGCGTGGGTGGCCACAGACAGGATGAGGAGGGAGGGCTGGGCAGGCACCAGGTTCAGGCCGATGGCCAGGCCCTGTCCAGAGCCTGCACATGCTCCTTGGCCAGCAGCCGCAAGGATGCCTCCTCCAGGGTGAAACCGTCCGTGAAGGCTGGACCAAAGGCGTGGGGCCCGAAGGACCCCTGCAGCCCCGGACTCGGGCCCAGGAGGCGTGGGAGTCCCGGCACGGCTGTGGGCCCAGGGCCCAGCCAGGGCTCCAGGGGCAGTGGCATGGCGGGAGGGCGGGCAAAGGGCAGTGCTGGGGCCTCGGGGAGCCTCGGGGCTGCCACGGCCCCAGAGCCTGACTCCAGACGCTCCTGGCGGCGCCACTTAGCCCGGCGGTTCTGGAACCACACCTGGAAGCAGCAAGAGAGGTGCTCCTGGGTCACGGCTGGTGGGGTGAGGTGAGGCCGCTCTTTCTTGCTCTGGGCCTCCCAGCCTCTCGGGGTTCTGCCTGCTGTCTAGCCTGACCCCCATCTGTTGCAGTGCCAACATATGGTGTTACCTCCCCCAAGGAGAGGGCTGTTTTGAGAGCAGGATCTCTACCTCTTGGCCCCCATCAAATCAGCCCCAAAGTCCTCTGAATCCAGGCTCTCCTTGCCCTTCCCTTTGCCCAGGGCCCTTCAGGCTCCCTGGCCTCCCTCCTGGTCTCTCTTGGCCCTTGGCATGAAGTTCCAGCCACTGAGCTCAGCATTTGAGGCCCTTCCCAAGCTCCTTCTCTGCCTCTGCTTCCGCCTGCCTCAGCACCCAGCTCTGTGGAAATGCCTCCTATTTCACCCCTCCACACCTTCACACACATCGCTCTGGAGGGCTAGGAAAATGCCCTTTCTCCTTTCTAGATGGCAAATTCCTATTCAAACATCAAGGCCCCAGTCCCACGTCCCCTCCTCCGGGAAGCCTTCACATGCACTGGGAGGGTTCATACCTGGCACTGGCTCCCTCCTCGGGTTGTTAGGGGGTCCCCTCACCTGCACGCGCACCTCGGGCAGGTGCACCTTGGCGGCCAGCTCCTCGCGGCTGTAAACGTCCGGGTAGTGGGAGGTCTCGAACGCCCGCTCCAGCTGGTGCAGCTGGTACGTGGTGAAGGTCGTGCGGTTCCTCCGGTGCTTCTTCTTGGGGGCCTCCTCGCCAGGCCCTGGCCGCCCACCCTCAGCTGCTGGCCCCTCGCCTGGGCTCAGGAACATGGCTCCTCCTCGCCTTCACCTGGCTGGGCGGCAGCAGGACAGATGGCGGTGAGACACGGGAGGGACTGAGGCTGGGGAGGGCGGGGGAGCCCCCGGCCCCTGCTGAGTCTGGGGTAAGATATGGAGCGGCTTCTCCCTCCACTGGGTCCTGCATTTCTTCTGCCTCCCCAGCCTCTCTGTCCATGTCGGATCACCTGACTCTGTCTCCACTTCTTTCTCTCTAATCATTTTTCTCTGTGTCTCTGTCCCACCCCCCCCCCCCCGCCTCTATTTCTCTTTCCCTCTGGAGCTCTCCCTGACTGCCTCTGTCTCCCTTTATCTCTCTGTCTCTGTGTCTAGGAGCCCCAGGAAGGCAGAAGCTGGGACACTGCCTTAAGGAACACTTCCTTACCCCCCAGTCTTCTGCACTGGGGGGCTCTCTGTGCCCCCAACTCCCACCCAGGCCCACCTGTGCCCACCTGCCCAGTGCTCACAGCTCCCAGCAGGCCCTCTGACAGCCCCTGCCGGCCCAGCTCCGTCTGCTGCTGGCCTGGCCCAGCCAGACTCGAGGGGGTTGGGGTCGGGTGGGAAGGAGGATTAGCGAGGTGATTAATTGAGGGGGCCCCTCCCGCCCAGGTGCTGGTTGCTCTGAGCCACAGAGGGAGGGCCGGGTTCCAGGGGTTGGAGGGACATCATTAGCCTGGGTCTGCCACCCCTCGCTGTAGGATATAAACAAGAGCCTCCCCCTCTCTGGGCCTCAGTTTCCCTAACTGTAAGATGGCAACAACAGGACTTACCCCATGGGGCTCTCATAGGGACTCAATGAGCTGATGAAAGGAAAGAGCATCGCACAGTGACTGGCATACAGCAAGTGCTTAATGAATGTCCACTGTTACGGCTTTTTTTTTTTTTTTTATCATCTGGTGTGAGAAAAAGAACCTCTCAGATTCACAGATGTCAACAGGGGTTGGGGAAGCTGAGGTCCCCAGAGGTGAAGGCAATTCCAGTTGCCCCCTGGGCACTGTGCAGGGCAAAGGAGTATGGGGCATTTTAGCTGGGTTTTGAGGTATGAATAGAAGTTCACTTTTCAGTCACTCAGTAAACACTTATTGAGCTTACTGTATACCAGGTACTGTTCACAGCAGTGAAAAAAACAGACACAAATCTTGAAACTGGCATCCTAGTGGAGGAGACAGACAGACAGATAATCTGTAACTATATAAGTAAAATATAGCATGTCAGGTGGTCAGAAGCCTGGTGAGAAAACTCAAGCAGGGGAGGGAAGGTTGTTCTTTCAATGAAGGTGACCAGAGTGGGAGATGGAGTACAGGCTGTAAATTCTGGACAAGACTGGGTGTGAAGAGGTGGGTACTGGGGAGCCATGGGAGGTTGTGGAGCATGGGAGGGGCACAGATGGCATTTTGGATGAGTAGCTATTGTGTGCAAGATGGGAGGCCAGGAGGATGCTAGAGGCCTGGTCAGAGAAAGGTCGGGGGGAGAGGCAGGAGAGAAATCTCGGGGGAGAAAGTCTGAGGAAGAGGGAAGAGGACCTGTATACCCGGGCCCTGTTTTTGGGACAGGTGGATGATGCGACTGTCCCTCAGGCGGTGGCCTGAGAAACGGAGCAGGATCTTGGGAAGCCCCTGAGACTGGTTTGCCAACCCCCCTCCCCAGTCTAAGGAGGCTGGGGGCTCAGGTGGGGGTGGGGTGTGTGTGCCCTGAAAACAGAGAGGAGGGGCACTGGGGTTGAGAGGGGGCAGGATGAGGCCCAGGAGGAGGACAGAGGGAGTTTGTCCCAGCGGCAGAGCAAGGCGGGAGACCCAGGCCTGTGGGTGGACTAGGGAGTGAGTGCAGAGGAAGCAGAGATCAGTCCTTATCTCATCTCTGCTGGCTTTGTATAGATAAGGGAATGTAGGGAATGTTGGCTTTATAGGGGAAAGGCACACACAGAGAAAGAGAAAGAGATGGAGACAGGCACTCACACACGGCATGACTGCACACGCTCAGACACACTCACATGCAGCAAAGGGGTGCAGGCCCTGGAGAAGTTGGGGGCAGGGGCGAGCAGCCCTGGACGAGGAGGGACGGCCCGGTGGGCAGGGGGCTTGATACCCAAGGGGTTGGCCAGGCAGGGAGGCCCCAGAAGCCCTGAGCCCAGGCCGGAGGGCCGGTGAGTGCTTCCAGAGGCTCCTGGGGTCCCTCCAGGCCTCAGCTGCCCCGCCTGTACGGTGGGCTGGGGCCCTGTGGAGTGGGGGCAGGTAATTCCCCTAACGCTTCATCACTTGGAAACGCTAAAGAGCTGCTCTGTTCACAGGCCCCATTTAGCTAATTGGCCCCGGGTGGGTTAAGAGGCGAAGGAGGGATTTGGGTGTTAGGTGCAGGAGGCTTTGGCGATTTAACAGGATGCGGCTGAAGGTCCAGACGCTGTGTCAGCTTACAGCGCCGGATTAGGGGCAGGCCAGGGCGGTGTGGGGCCGTGGTGACAGGCGGCCCCTTCCATCTGGATTAGGCGGGGGCCAGGCCACTCTCAGCCCCTCCAGCCTCCCACCCTTCATTTCTCCCCCAGGAAGAATCGCTAAACCCCTTAGGGTGCTGGTGGGGAAACTGAGGCCAGAGGGTGGGCAGGGCTCAGGGGGGGAACTGCAGGAGGTCAGCGTGACCTTGAAACATTTCTCAGGCTCCATTCAGGCAGGGGTGGGGCAGTCAAGGTGGGAGGCCGTGCTGTGGCCTGGTGTCCCCTCACCAGCTCAGGGGGTCCTGGGGAGTGGCCCACACTGAGCTGTCCAGAAACCCCCTCTCCAGGCAACCTAGAGGCTGGCTGTCTGGGAGCATCATGAGAGAGAGGGTGGCTGACAGTCACAGGTAATAGCTGAGCACTAGCTGTGTGCTCTCAGTCCTTCACTGGTGTGAGCCCTCAGGGTCCTCATGTCTCCCCCGGAAGAGACACCTGATCATAGAGGAGGCTTTGGGGGCCCATGGAGGGGGGCCGCCCCTCTACTTTGCCCAGGACACCCCGAGTTTAGCACTAACATCCCTCATCCCAGACATGCCCTCAGTTTTTTTTTTTTTTGCAGTACACGGGCCCCTCTCACTGTTGTGGCCTCTCCCGTTGTGGAGCACAGGCTCTGGACGCACAGGCTCAGTGGCCATGGCTCACGGGCCCAGCCGCTCCGCGGCATGTGGGATCTTCCCGGACCGGGGCACGAACCTGTGTCCCCTGCATCGGCAGGCGGACTCTCAACCACTGCGCCACCAGGGAAGCCCAAAATTTGGAGGGAGTATTTTTTTTTCATGCCCTCAGTTTGACGCAGTGGCTCACGGCAAGCCCGGGCCACACAGCTACGGGCAGAGTCAGGATTCGAACCTGGGGGTGCAAGCCCGGAGCCCCAGCCCTCGCTCGAGAGTGGACGGGAGGGGCAGGGCCTTGGGACAGGCGGTGCGGCTGGCTTTTTTCAGGGAGTGTTCCCTGGAGTCACCGGGTGAGGCTGTTGGGTCGTGACAGGTGGAGGATGTAGCCACACTGGAGCGCCCCAGGAAGGGACGAGGGGCAAGGCTGAGGAAAAGAGGATGCCAGGACAGGGGACTCGGATGTCCACAGCCACTGGTCTCCCACTGTCCTTTGCACCTGGGCCCCTGAGTGCTACGGTGGGGTACTTGCCACCAAAGGAGGTGGCGGACCCGTGGGTGATGGCAAGTGGCTCCACGGGTGGCTGTGATCCCTGGCCTGGGGGGTCTTCTGGCCCCATCCCAGGGGAAGTATATGCCCCTCTGGGCTGCAAGGTCCTAGCCAGGTGAACCCCTCAGTGGGCAGAAAACTGGGCAGGCAGATCACCCCCGGTGAGTGACGGGGCCCCCAAAGTGGTAGCAGAGAGAGACTCAGACACCCAGTCCTTAGAACCAGTCTTTATCCAGGTGCTAATCCTTCACTTCCTTGGGGCCGTGGTGCCCAAGGGCTGCCCAGAGCACCCCCCCACCGACGCAGCCTGCCCCTGTGATGTGAGCCGGGCGGGCAGCTCACTGGCCATGCCCCTCCTCAGGCCTGGCCCGAGTCCCCACCCTGTGCCCCCCAATGTCTCAGTTCTCTGGGGCCCAAGGCCCCGCGGGCAGGGTCAGGGCTCCTGGCTGCGGGGCAAGGTGGGACCGTCTGCATCCTGCCCCCCGTTGGGGGCCGAGGCGCCCGCGCTACGCAGCTCCCGGGCCAGCTTCTCAGCCAGTTTGCGGAAGGGCGGCCGGCGAGCGGGCTCAGCCTCCCAGCAGCTGCCCATGAGGGCGTGGATGGGACCCGGGCAGCCCTCGGGGGGCTCCATGCGGTACCCCTTCTCCACGGCCTCTGACACCTCCTTCAGCGACTACGGGCAGAGTGCACGCCGGTGCGGGCTGGGGGTCAGGATCACGACCCCTAGACCTGCGGGAGACCCAGCACCGCCCCCCCGCCCCTGCTCACCATCTTGGGGTACGGAGCCCGGCCGTATGAGAAGACCTCCCACAGCAGCACTCCAAAACTCCAGACGTCCGACTTGCTGGAGAACTTCTGTGGGGCCGGAGATCAGGGGGAGAGGGACCCCTCAGGGCTTCTGCCCTAGCCCCTGCTTCCTCCAGGAAGTCCCCCTGGGTTGACCTTTAGTCCCAGGTCTCCTCCCAATAGGCTCCTGCCTCTGAATCCGCCCCATCCCCCAACCCAGGCTCAGTGCAAGATCGAGGTTATTCTTGCTCTCACTTGCTGAGCCCAAGACTGTTTCAGAAATGAGGAGACCAAGGCCCAGACTGGGGCTAAAAGGAACAATTATGGGCCAAGGGCTTACCAGGGAGGCGGAGCCATTCCCTTGGAGGTTCAGAGAGGCAAGAGACAGGCCCAGGGTCACACAGTGGAGCTAGGATTCCAAGGGCCCTGGGGGGTAAGAGGGGCTCACCCCGTGTTTGAGAGCCTCAGGTGCCGTCCACTTGACTGGAAGCCGGCTGGAGTCCAGCCCCTTCCGCTCGGCTTTGGCCAGGCCAAAGTCGCTGACCTTGGCCACCAGGTCCTCGGACACGAGGATGTTCCGGGCGGCCAGGTCTCGGTGTACCAGCTTCTTGCTCTCCAGGTATTCCATGCCCTCGGCCACGTGCCTGGAGTGGAGGGGTGGTGGGCACGGGGCTTGGGTGCCTGGACCACAGACTCCCAAGGCCAGGCTCCTCCCTGCTCCGTGCCTTGGTCTCCCTGCCCCCGGGAGCCCCACTCACAGGGAAAACTGCAGGAGCTGGGGGGTGTTCACAAGGGCCCGGCCCCGCGTCCGTAGAAAATTCACCAGGTTACCCTGTGTGGGAGACACGGGTGGGGTGAGGGCTGCTGGAGCCTGCTCGGCTGCCGCACCCCGCCCGACCCTCGGGCCCTGCCCCCACCTTGCTCACGTGCTCCATGACGATGTAGAGGCCCTGGTGCAGGATCACACCCAGCAGACGCACCAGGTTCTTATGCTGCATCTTCCTGGGGGCAGGCGGGCGTGGGGTGAAGGTGGCTTGGACCCCCACCCCAGGGTGCCCTCCCCTCACCAGGACTCACGTCATGACTGCCGTCTCGTCCAGGAAGGCCTGGGCTGTCACGTCGCACTTGATGTTCTTAACGGCCACCTTCTGTCCCAGGTACTCACCCTGCAGGACGGCTGGGGGCCGGTGGGGGAGGAGATCAGGACCCCACACAGACTGAACAGACACAGGGACATACCCACTCACACTGTCCCCCAAGGATGCCGATGCAGCGGTGGGTCCCCAGGCCTGGAAACCCCTCCCCTACAAGCTCCAGATCCCTGAGCAAAGAGAATCACCTAAACCACTCTGCAAACTCCAGCCCTTGGGCCCAATCCAGTCCCAACGTGGGTTTTTGCAAGGCCCGCAAGCTCAGAATGGGTTTTTACATTTTTAAATGGTTGAAAAAAGATCAAGAGAAGAATATTTTATGACATGAAAATTGCACAGAATTCAATTTCAGTGTCCATAAATAAAGTTTTATTGGCACACAGCCATGCCTGTTCATCTCCCTGCGGCCTGTGGCTGCTTTCCTGCTACAAGGACAGAGCTGAGCAGATGTGACAGATGGAAAATACACACACTCCAGCCCTTTCCAGAGAAAGTCTGTGAGCCCTGATCTAGGCCCGGGGGCCTTCTAGGATAATAACTTCAGGCAACGGCATCAAAACAGAGGGACCAGGGACTTCCCTGGCAATCCGGTGATTAAGAATCAGCGCTTCCGGGCTTCCCTGGTGGCGCAGTGGTTGAGAGTCCGCCTGCCGATGCAGGGGACACGGGTTCGTGCCCCGGTCTGGGAAGATCCCACATGCCGCGGAGCGGCTGGGCCCGTGAGCCATGGCCGCTGAGCCTGCACATCTGGAGCCTGTGCTCCGCAACGGGAGAGGCCACAACAGTGAAAGGCCCGCGTACCGCAAAAAAAAAAAAAAAAAAAAAAGAATCAGTGCTTCCACTGCAGGGGGCTGGGGTTCCATCCCGGTTGGGGACTAAGATCCCGCATGCCATGCAGTGTGGCCTGGAAAAAAAACTACAACAAAACAAAAGAGGGACCAGAGGGACCAGCGTGCGCCAGAGCCCGGGGTTGTGAAGGGCTCACACCCGCTGGGCGCCTGCCTGAACTACCTTTCTCCTGGCCCCGGCTGTTGTAAACCTCCTTTCACAGAGAGGAGCCCTTGGGTTCTCAGCCGCACAGCAAGTAGGAATCAAATGTGGATGTGAATTCCTCTCTGGGACCCTCCCACCCTCCTTCAGCCCCTGCCAGGCCTCCCGCTCACCTCCAAACTCTCCTTCTCCGATCTGTGCTCCCAACGTCAGATGCTGCAGGTTCAGTAACCAGCCGGCTGTCGGGGGGAGACCCGGTCAGAGGGCTGCCAGGTGCCAGCCCCTCCCACAGCAGCTCCACCTGGCGGGAGACCAGGCCGTGTGGCACGCAGTGGCCCCAGCAGTGGCCCAAGGGCGTGTCTGAGGCTCCGCAATCCTGGTACCAGTTATGGGGCAGCCAAAAGCAACAGAGCCCTTCTCTGTTCCATCTGGAGACTGTGTCCTTCCAAGGACCCTGTGGGCTCTTCCTTTACAATCCTTTATCCCTGACCACCCAGGGACACACCCAGGCCAAAAAATACAACAGAGACTGGTAAAGGTTCCAGAACCTTCTGGTAAAGGTTCTGGAACCTTCCAGAATCTTCCAGCGCTCTAAGTCATCATCTGTGTTCCAGCTTCCCTGATCTTTCTCTCAAGCACCCCTGTGTTCTTCCTCCCCCACCCCCAGCAGGTTCTGTAGGTCTCCTCCTCTTCCTCCCCAAAGCCCCTCTCCAAATCACGAGCCCTTGAGTACAATCAGGCATGGTGACACCAGCCTCCACCCAGGTGCCATCCCCAAGACGCTTCCAAGGAGACAGCCACGATCACCAGGTTCAAAAGGGGTGGCCACGGTAGGGCACATTGGCTCTGAGCATGGAGGATTTCACTACTCAAGGGCTGGAAAAGCATTTCAGGTGAGGGGAATAGAAGGCACAACAGTACAGAGGCATGAGAGGAAACGAGGAGTCACACAACCCCATGGGCTTGTGGAATAGAGGAAGGGCTTTGTAGATGAAGCAGGAAAGATAGCTCAGCTATAGGGGAGGGTTCTGGAAGGCAGTGGAGCTGCCCGAACTCCCTCCTTTAGGCAGGGGAGTGATACGGGTGATTTTCACGGTAGACAGCTGCCTCTGAGGCCACAGGGTATGGGAGGAAGGGGGACTCCCCCCTCAGGAAAGAGGTGGTCCGACTGGACTGTCTGAGGCTGGGCTAGGGCAGGGGCAGCCAGGCAGGGAGGGGCCGGAATTTTTTTTTTTTTTTTGGCGGCGCAGGGTGTCTGCGGGATCTTAGTTCCCCGACCAGGGAGTGAACCCTTGCTACCCCCTGCAGTGGAAGCGTGGAGTCCTAACCACTGGAAGTCCTGGGGAGGGGCCAGGTTTAACAGGTGTTAGAACTTGGCCATGGAGGGGGTGTGGGAGGGTGGGGGGCGTCGAGGATCTGCCCAGGGTTTCTGGCTCAGGGATGATGGGAACAGGGGCAGGGGTCGGGGTGGGGGGAAGCAGCAGGTGTGAGAACTGGATCAATATTGTGCCCTGCCCGGCCCAAGGGCAGCCTAGGTCTTCTGCCTGCAGAGCCAGGCACAGCGACCTGCTCAGGTGATGTGGCCTTGGCCGTGCGCCCAGGCCCCAGGGCCCTGCCTCCCCAGGCCAGGCTAACACTGAGCGGAAGGGCGGGGCCCCTTACCCTTGGCCAGCTCCTCCTCTGCTGACTTGGTGCCCTGCTTTCTCTTGGGTTTCACCAGCTTCGTGCAGATGGCCCCCTTGTCCTTGCTGTAATGCTGCAGGGTGGGGCAGGGCAGAGGCAGCCATGAGCCCACCCCGTGGATGAGGGAACCCCTGCACCCCATCCCCTTCCTAGGGGGATCTCTGGATGGGGTGGGTGGGAGCTTGGGAGGAGGAGAGGGGGTTCGTTCCCACAGGACTCTTTAGGCTGGTTTCCATGGGAACAGGAAAGGATGCAGACTAGCAGGAAACAGGAGGATGGGGAGTGTCTTGGCATTGGTGTCAAATTGGAGGTTCCTAGGTGTCCCCAGAGGAGTCACCCCAGTCTCTGGAGGTGGGACCTGGAGGACTCAGACCAACTGTAGGGTTTGGTGGCCCATGGAGACCAGCCCCTCCTTCTCCCCATTGGGGAGCAGACACCTCTGAGGTCCCATGTCCAGCCAGCGGTCGGGGTAGGGTGGAGCCTGGCATTTTTCCATCTCTGCAATGGGGGGGCATGGGCTCTGGGGTCCCGGGCCTGTGGCGGCCGCACCTCCACCATATCCATGAGGTTGCAGAAGCAGACCGCCTCGTCGATGGTGAGGTGGCCGTCCCCGTGCAGCACACGGTAGTGGATGACGTCACGGCCGAAGCTCACGCACAGCACGTAGTCGCCCGGGTGCCGCGCGGACTCTCGCACCAGGAACAGCCCGTCCTCGGGCGGCTGCAGCTGCTGCACAGCCTCCTGGCCCGAGATCTTCCCGTGGAACCACCTGCGGCCGGCGGGAAGGCGGGCTGGGCATGGCTGGCCGGCCCCGCTGACCCCGCCCCGGTCCCGGTCTCTTCCCCAGGACTCACGGCATGAGGCTGAGCTTGGGGTCCGCCGAGAGGGCCTCGCGCTCCCGCAGTGCACCCGCCGCCAGCAGCCCCTCCTGCCCGCTGGCGTGATGCTTGGCGCGGTACCAGCTCTTGTTCTGCGGGAAGGGAGCCAGGTGGGGTCGGTGGGATGGTTTCCTGGCGGAGTCCCCTCTCCCCAGGCACACGCCCCCTCCTCACTCACCTCGCAGGCCTCCAGGATGGTGACCACGTCACCCTTGCGGAAGGCCAGCTCCCCGGGCTTGGGGCGCGTGTGCTCACACTTGGTGATGCATTGGGTGCCTGGGGCCCAGCGCCTCTAGCGGGGGGGTGCCGAGAGGGGGAAAGGGGTCATGAGAGAGATGCGGGGTGAGGGGAGAGAGAGGCCCAGAGGAGAGAGAAAGACTGGATTGAGGCAGAGACCACAAACAGCACACAGCGAGAGAGAGGAGAGGAGAGAGGGCGAGGGAGCGAGCAGAGGACATATCAGAGTCACAGAGCCGGGGCCCAGGGCAGGAGGAAAGGGTGAAAGAAAAGAACACCAAGTGATAGAGGAAGATTGGCAGACACCGCCAAGGGGCCACGGGTCAGAGAGTAAACCTCCCACTGCCCATGGAGCGGAGCTCCTGTGGACTGAGCAGAGGAAGGGCCGGGGCACAGGCACCCAAGCTGGGGGTACTCACCGTTGGCATCCTGGCTGAGATGGGTGAGGGGTGCCAGGCGTGGAGGAAGCGAGGGCTCCCCTGGGGAGGGGGCAGAGACCAGCTGGAGAGCCCAGATTCAAGCGAGGCTGGGGCCCCAGGGGCCATGACCACCACTTCCAGCCCAGGCCAGGTGGAGGTGACAGCCAGCCGGCCTCCCCAGGCTTGTAGGAGCTCCCCAAGCCCCTCTGGGGAGGTGGTCTTTCCCTGGAAGAGTTCCTTAGCATGGAGCCTGGCCCTGCCATCATCCCCAAAAGGAAACTGAGGCACAAGGCAGGCACAGAGCAAGTGGCCAGGGGCTGACTCAGGCCCCAGCAGCCCACACAGTGTGTGGGGAGCTTGGAGCCACCTAATGGAGCCTGGTTCTTCCTCTTTTCTGGTAAGTAGGCAGGGACAGGACAAGGAAATAGAGGATGATTCAAGGTCATTCCTAAGAATCTCTGACCCTGAAGGGGGTGGGGGCCGGAGCAGTGCAGCCCTGCTGGGCTCCTGTGGCCACCAGCTGAGCCTCTCTCCTCTCCCACCCCACGCTGACCCAGGACGGACACACAAAGTCCCTCACTGCTGCTGGGGCCGGGGCATTTCCGCTCCCTGCTTCCCCCATGGACCCCACCAGGTGGCTGGGCAGTGGGACAGATTGGGAGGGGTGAGTCTCTGCTCCTCGAATATGTGCCCCCAGAAATCCCCAGCCCTACGTGTACTCACACGCATACTGATCCATGTACACACAGAAACACACAGGTGGACACAGGTACCCACAGGCACGCGGGTATGCAAGCAAAAGCAGGTTCTCCTAGAGACAGTTGTGCACACACGTCTACACGTGTGAACACACGCACAGACTCTCGGACATTCGGAAACGTGTGTACCGGCCCCAACCCCCGCGACCACACACAAACCCACACTTGAACACCTGGGCGCCAGACGCTGGGCCACTCGGGCACGCAGAGCTACACGCAGGGCCGCGCACACGCAGCTCGGAGACACGCGCACATCCCTCCACGTGGACCCGCGGATACACACACCCAGGGGCTTGCAGACGCGCACACCCGCACCCACAAAAATACCACCCCACCCCACCCCGCTCCTGGTCGCATCTAACCACCCCCGCCCCAGCCGCGTACCGGACGCGCGCCCCGGACGCGCACGCTCGCGCTCGCATACCGGCCCCTCCCGCGCTCGCCCGGCATACCTCCACCCGCGAGCCCTTGGGGTTCCCCCACTGTCCCACCGTCTCTCCCCACCATCCCCACCGGCGCGCTCACCTGTTCAGGGGTCGCCCCTGGGCCGCACCCCGCGCCCGCCCCCAGGAGGGCCCCCGCGCGCCGGCTGCGCACCCCGAGGCGGCCCCGGCTGCACAACTTGGAGCAAGTTGCTCCGCTTCCTCATTTTGGGGGGGAAGGCTGGGATTGAGGAGGTGGGGAGCGAGAGGCGCGGCGGCCTGGGAGGCCCCCGCGGGTCCTAGCGCCGGCCGTACTGCGGTCTGCTTAGCGCGCCGCCGCCGCCGGCGGCCCCTCCCCGCCCCGCCTCCGAGGCCCCAGGCGCCTCCCGCGCGGCCCGGGCGGGGGCCGGCGGCATTCTCGGGCCCCACGCCTCTCCCCGGCCTGGCGCTGCGGGGCGCGCACCACTGCCCATTCCGGGAACCCACACCTTGGAGCGTGGAGCTAGTGCCAAGCGAGCACAGGGAGGGGAAGGAGAGTGAGCTTCCCGTCCGGGGAGGTAAGCAAGGCACAGAGCCCAGACAACACGGTGCACCCTTCTGACTAGGATTCCAACACCCTCAGTCAACTCCTCTAACAACAAGGATCTCATTTCAGTACCTGGCCCCTGGAGAGGACTGCTGGTGCCTGGAGCAAAGAAAGCCCTCAAAATGTCAACCACTATGAATATCCTTATCATCATCAACGACATTAAGGGAAAATTGGGGCCACAGGAAAAAAATCATCTGGAACTGGAGGCCTCCTGGCAGAGCAGCCATCCTTGGATGGTAAGAGTGGGGCCTCCACAGTGCCAACGCAGCTGTGCCAGAGGCAGCTGCCCTCCCCTCCCAGCCTCAGTTTCCTCCTCTGTAGGGCCAGGCAGCACCAGCTTCCAGCTCAGAGGACAACCTGATGAGCATTTCATGGCCTGGGGGCCTGGCTCCCAGCTGTCGCTCTGCGATCTCCCTTACAATTCTTTCTATGAGTGGAGGACGCCGCTTGGACAAGGATGAAGCTGAGCTCAGCAGGGTGATGAAGCAAGATGCCCAGAATTTAATTTTCTGGTACCCCAAAAGGCTGTCTGTGCCTCTAAGGTGTCATGTGACTTCTGGCAATAGAGGCCCAGTTACAAGAATTACAGATATTCAATATCATGCAATATTATGCAGCAAAAACTAGGAAACTATGTGTATTAAAATGCTAAAATCTCTGGTCGTCAAAAACAACCACCACTTACCAGAATGTGATACAAAACAAAATGCACGATCCCATTCACATTACACAGGAGACAGTAAGTCCAAGGGGAACATTCCAGAAGGGGACCCTCCAACCGGCAAAGGGTTATTCCCAGTGAAGGAAGCACGTAGGAGGCGAGCAAGGGGGAGGACGTCTTTCTCTGTGGTGGTGTAATTTACTAATGCTGGCAGCATTTGCAGGGAGGTTTCCTGCTGGTCAGGCTCCCTGTGCTCCATGGATCTGGCTGTGGGATCATCCCAGGGTGTGCCCCAGCAGCCCCCTTCCCAGCCACGGGCACTGCTTTGGACCAAGGGGCTGGGGACCCTGCAGCCGGCATTCAGCGGGGTCACTGGGGGCCAACCATATATGGCAAACCATCATCACTTGCCCAAAATAGAAATGCAGCGTCAAAGTAGCCACAGCGGAAACCCAGCAGCACCACTAGAGTCACACCAGCCACTTCAGCGGCCCCAGGCCCACGATGGCAGTCTGCCTGCTCTGCTCAGCAAGGCCATGAGCCTGTGCTTAAGACACCCCAACACCCTGGCACACCATGGAGACTGTCTCCTTGATGCAGCCAGAGAGATGGGAGGAGGTCGAAGGGGTCTGCTTTCTCTCCCTGCAAAACCATGATACTTGGTGTCTGAGAAACAACGACATCCTCCCCAGGACCCCCAGGGGTCCTTGTCCCACACTCTGGGAGGCCCTTCCCTGGAATGAATAACCAGAGAAACCAGAGGTGTTGAGACTGGAGGACAGTCTTTTTTTTTTTATTTAATTAATTAATTTATTTATTTTTGGCTGTGTTGGGTCTTCATTGCTGCACACAGGCTTTCTTTAGTTGCGGCGAGCAGGGGCTACTCTTCATTGTGGCGCGCGGGCTGCTCACTGCAGTGGCTTCTCTTGTTGCGGAGCACAGGCTCTAGGCGCGCAGGCTTCAGTAGTTGTGGCACGTGGGCTCAGTAGTAGTGGCTTGCGGGCTCTAGAGCACAGGCTCAGTAGTTGTGGCGCATGGGCTTAGTTGCTCCGTGGCATGTGGGATCTTCCTGGACCAGGGCTCGAACCCATGTCCCTTGCATTGGCAGGCGGATTCTTAACCACTGTGCCACCAGGGAAGCCCTGGACGACAGTCTTAAAAGGAGACAGCATCAGGTGCCCAAAGCAACAAGGGCTGGCCTGGGTGAGGGAGGCCCCCATGGTGTGGGCATGGGGCATGGAGCTGTGCCTGACTCTAGGGGGATAGATTTGAGTCCATGGTTTATTTGGGTCATAAGGGGTGAGCTCCCCATCTCTGGAGGCATCCAAGAACCCGCCACTTTGAATCACAAAGACGCGATGGCTCTTTCAGTCCCTGGAGGTGGCAATACGTTTCTCCTGTCTCTTGCCTTCTACCAGCCTGAAGCCAGTTGGTAGCCACATCATGGATCGGTCTCCCAGACTTCCCCAGTGCCAGACTCCTCACTCTCCACATTTCAGTCCTGTTGACTTGATTCCAGAAATTCTCTGACCCCACCCCGCCCCAGGCAAGCCATGTGGTGCAGGCTGGTGACACAGAAGCCCCCTCCCTGCTCTCCCGGTTGCCTCCAGTTTTCCGCCTTGCTATCATACACCTTCCACTGCACCAACGCGGGATGAAAACGTGGTTGTGCCCTCCCACTCCACACTCTATACCCTTGCATAGCTCCCCACTGCCCGAGGACAGAGCCTCAAATGCTCAGTCTGGCACTCAGGGCTCTTCATGTTCAGCCTCCAGCTGACCCCCTGGGCCTTGTCTCCTGTTCCTACCAAGTATCTCCCAGTCTGGCAGCGCTGAACTGCAGGAGTTTGCCTGGCTGTCCCCTCTGCCTGGGATGTCTTACCCCCTTGTCCAGCGGGCATCCCCAGCTCTCGCCATCTTTTTGAAGCCTTCCCCATCTTTCTCAGAGTAAGACCCCACTTCTATGCCCTGAAAGGACACAACACTAGCCCTCTCATCTTGCTGTGTGACGGGCGTGGACCTGGCCTTAGTGACTAAGCCCATCAGCCTGCCTGAGGAGGAACCAGCCCAAGGGAAGCAGAGAGACTGAACCCCTCGGGGAGAATTCAAATGCTTGGATCCAGCCATGCGTGGAGTTCATGCTCTGCCTAGTGTTGGAAGCTGGTCTTTGCTTTTTGGTGGCTTCGGGATGGGGTTTCTGCGACTTGCAACCAAAGGGATTCCTAGTACTGAAAATGGGACCAGAAGTTCGGTGTTGAAATGAACGGAATCGGGGCTTCCCTGGTGGTCCAGTGGTTAAGACTCAGCGATTCCAATGCAGGAGGTGTGGGTTTGATTCCTGGTAGGGGAACTAAGATCCCACATGCCGAGTGGCCAAAAAAAGAAAAGAAAAGAAAAGAAAAGAACGGACTCTATGATGTGGAACTGGTGAGTCAGATTAGGTTGCCCTAAACTCAGCTAGGAAGAGGGAACTCCTGGGTGTCCCCTTCCACAAGCTGATAAATCCGCTGTCCACCCACCGGGTCAGGTGGCGCTGGCAACAGAGGATCCCTGATGGACCTACCCCATCCCCCTCCCAAAGGCCTTTCTTTTGCTCGTCCAAATCTCACTGTTCTCACCTTTCTCATCTTTCTCCTGTTTTCACTGTTGCAGTTTGCCCAACCCTCCCTTCTCCAAACTCTTGGAGACTATTGGGGCCGATCCTCTCTCTCTGGAATTGGAGCAGCTGAGACAGAGAGGTGAGGCTGCTTGCCCTTGGTCACACAGCTGGCTGGGGCTGAGAGTCAGGCCCGCGGACTCCCCCACTGGGGTTCTAAACTTCTCAAGGGCGGGGCACATTTCTTATTCTCCTTTACTAATACAGAGGAAAATCGTAGTAGGCGTGAACAAAGGGCATCATGTGACAGACACTTTACTACGTAATGCATCAGTTGGAATTAGGATTGGCTACACGGGGTGGAAGACCCCCAGTGCTAGAGGTTTGAATTAGATAGGAATTAATCCTCTCTGAGGGAGGCAATCGAGGGCTGTGACAGGGACCCAGGCTCCTGCCGTCTTCTGGCTCTGCCTTTCTCAGCACTTGAATTTCCACTTCTTGATACAAGATGACTGCTCAAGCTCCATCCATCCCATCTGCATTCCAGCCAGCAGGAAGCAGGAAGTTTCAGAGAACAATGGTGCACCTCTTCCTTTTAAGGACTTTTCCTGCAAGATGCACATGACACCTTCCCTTCTTCCCATTGGGTAGAATTTAGCTACAAGGCCAAACCCAGGAGCAGGGGAAGCTGGGAAATATGGACTTTACACTAGGGGTCAGGGAAGAGGGGGAGGCGGGAGCACTGGCCTCCTCTTCCTCAAAGCTCCCAGGCTCACTCCCATCTCAGGGCCTTTGCATTCCTGTTCCTCCTGCCTGGGACACTTTCCCAGACATACCCAACATTCCAGAAACCCCACAGAATATTTCAACCCGCTGACACTTCACACCTCCTTCCTCTGAAGCTCTGTAGAACTACCACGTTCAGACCGAACATATATTTTACTTTATCTTGTTTACTGGCTGCGTCTTCTCTAGAACGTCAGCTCCCTGAAGGCAGGGATTTTGGATGGTGTCATTCACTGCTGTGGCCTCAGTACCTGGCACACAGCAGGTGCTCAGAACATACTTTTTAAGCCAGTGAATGTTGGGGAGAGAAGAGGTAATGAGCAGTGCCTGTCACTTGTGAGGTGAGCACTCTCATTGGACCCATTTTTCAGATGAGAAAGCTGAGGCTCAGAGGGTGCCATGCTCCAGGACATGGGAAGTGGTGGGCTGAGCTTTAAGCTCAGGCCCGTCTGGCTCCAGGGCCCACATACTGGCTGCCCGGCAAGGTGTGGGGCACACGGTAGACCTCCCAAAGAGAACGCGCCAGTAACAGCTTTCTGGATGTGGAGGGGCAGGTGAGGCAGGGCAGCTGCTGCCAGCTGTGGGGACAGCTGAGCTGCACAGCCCCAGCGGATCCTCGGCTGGAGCACACCGGATCAGACTCGGCTGGATCAGACTGCCCCAATTAACACACCTTCAAATTTAGCTTTCTCTCCCTGCCAGGGGACGCAGGGGATTCAGCGCAGGAATACTCCTCTCTTTCGAGGAAAAATGCTTTGCAACCAGAGTGCGGTCTGCTGGGCCATTCTTGACTTGTCCAAGGAAGGGCCTCTTGGACGACCTGCTTTGGGTGCCAAGGGTGAGCTTCAGGCGGATCTGCCTTTGATGGGAGAGGGTGCCTGCTCTTCCCCCATGTCCCTTGGTCCCATCTTCCTTGTACCAAAGGGGGAGCTGGGCACCTCACTTCCCAGGCATGCTCAAGGGTTCAATATATGTAACCTGGGTCTGTGTTACCTCCTGGCTTGGAACCTTCCCCTGGTGCCTGCTGTGCTCGCAAAACCCAGCTCCCCGCTGTGGCTTGGCAGGCCGCTGTCACCTCTCTGCTCCCAGCTCTCTCCTGTTCCTCAAATGCTCCAGGCACCGTCCAGCCTCAGGGCCTTTGCACGTGCTGTTTTTGCCTCCTACTGTGTGCTCCTCTCAGCTCTTCGCAAGGCAGGCTCCTTCTTATCATTTCCAACTCCTCCGTGCCTGACCACTCAGGGGGGCAACCCACCATCAAAGCCCGAATCACTGCCGGTTACCCTGTCTTACTCGCTCCTGTTGATTGCCTTTGACTCACGTTGCTCCCCTTGACAGAGCGTAGGCTCTGTGAGCGAGGGTAGGGACTGGCTCTGGCCTGGGCAAGCATTTATCTCTGGAGCCTGGCATGCAGTAGGCCCTCCCAGAACAAATGAACACAGAGTTGTGTGAGAGGGTAAAGTTAGAGGGACAGCGGGCGATCCACAAGGTACCGAAAGACTTGCCCCTGTGCCCCTGCTCCAGGATCCACCTTGATCCTCCCTATCCTGTCCCCCACACCCTCATCCTCTAACGTAGGAGTCAGCAAACTCTCTGTAAAGGGCCACATGTCTTGACTACTCAGCTCTGCCGTTGTAGCTCGAAAACCACCAGAGAGAGAGAACACAAGGGAAAGAGAACAGGTATGGCTGCATTCCAATAAAACGTTACTTATGGATGCTGAAATTTCAACTTCATGTACTATTCACATGTCATGCAATATTGTGACTCTTTTTTCCCCGCCGTTTAAAAATGTAAAGAACTGGGCTTCCCTGGTGGCACAGTGGTTAAGAATCTGCCTGCCACTGCAGGGGACACGGGTTCGAACCCTGTTCCGGGAAGATCCCACATGCCATGGAGCAACTAAGCCCGTGTGCCACAACTACTAAGCCTGTGCTCTAGAGCCCTCGAGCCACAACTACTGAGCCCGAGTGCCACAACTACTGAAGCCCACGGGCCTAGAGCCCATGCTCCGCAACAAGAGAAGCCACCACAATGAGAAGTCTGCGCACCTCAACAAAGAGTAGCCCCCGCTCGCCGCAGCTACAGAGAGCCCGCGCGCAGCAACGAAGACCCAACACAGCGAAAAATAAATAAATAAATAAATAAAATTTTAAAAATATTTTTTAAAAAATGTAAAGAACCATTTTTAGCTCACTGGATGCACAAAATCAGATGGTGTGTGCTAGATGGTGGGTAAGTGTGCTGGAGTTTGCTGACCTCTGGTCTCTCTCTGTCTTTATTTTCTTATAAGTGGGCACATTTTCTAATCTATTTGATCCTATAAGTACACTTCTCATCTATTAAATTAAATGTGTCACTATTCATGGCACATAGTAAGCTCTCAAGTGCTCTCCAAACTACATAAAGCTCCTCAACTCAGTGATGAGCCCCTCGAAGGTATGGATGTTTTCTTCTTGTCAAAATTAATAGTAGCAATACTTGTAGAGTGTCTGGCTGTGTGCTGAAGACTGTGCGAAGCTTAAAAAAAACTGTTTTAAACAAAGCACTGTGTGTCTCACTCCCCAAGGGCTGCCACTGCTGTTTCTATTGGCTGTTTCTCTGGCATTTGCTTCCATCTTCCCAAATAATGGTTTACACATCTCTGGATTTACCAGTTGAATATTGTCCATTGATCTCCTACTCCTGAAAGTATAGATTTAGCTCTATTAGGCATATTGCTCTCCCAAAAGTTATATCACAACTTTTGTTTAAATGAATATTCAGTGTTTATGTTATTATATGAAAATATTGTTCACAGTGCAACAGTGTGCACTAAGGAACACTTTTATTTTCTAGGACTTGTTTTTTGATTTTCCTGGAGTTAGTGATTGCCTTTGTTTTTTGTGTGTCTGTGACTCTCTCTCTCCCCAAGCCCCTCAGGTGGAACTAACTTCTCCTCACAGGGGCAGTTGTTGCCCAGCTGTCCTTCTGGCTCCTCTTCTTCAGCTCCTGGGATTCCTGGGATGTAGCTCCAGTTTCTTGGGGTAAGGTCTCCTGTTTCTTGGTTTATGCCCTTGTTTTGGGAAGGTATACTCCCTGGGCATTTCCAGAGAAAGTGTTTTCCTTCAGCTCTCCTGTGTGGTTGGTGGTTTGGCTGAGGACAAGTGTTCTGAGTAGTGGATATATTACCTTGCCTTAGGTCTTCCAGCTTCCAGTCTTGGGCATTTGAACAATCTGAACTGTTCTGCTTCCTCATTTTCTGCTTGTCACTCCCTTTCTCTCTGGAAGCTTGTAGAATCTGCTCCATCTTCTCTTTATTCTCCACGTCCTGCATTTTCACAGTGTGGGTTTGGTGTGGGTCTATTTTTCACCTGTGGTGCTGTACATTCAGTGGGCTCTATCATATCTTCCATTCCTGGCAAACTTTCTTGGATGATGCCACTGGTGATTTTTCCACTTTTAATTTCTCTGGTCTCTCTCTGTGGAACTCTTCTTTGTCATATATTGGGCTTCCTGGATTGATCTAATTTTCTTGTCTACACTTTTTTCTTTTTATCTTCTCACTCTTTTTTTTTTTTTCTTCCAACGCTTCTGTTGCCATTTGAATTTTTACCCTCAGGTTTTTCATTTCCAAGAGCTTTTTCTGGTTCTTTGAATGTTCCTTTTCAAAAGGCAAATTTAAACTTGTTTCCTGGCTAGTGAACTTTCTATTCACTCTCTGAGTATAATATATATGCATAAGGTTTTTTTCTAGAATTGCTTTCTTCTGTTCTCATTCTCTTTTTCCTCCAAGTTACTTTTCCCCCCTCTCTTTGGGTTTTGGCCTCTTCGCTGGCTAAGATTTATGAGGGGAGGGCTACAGAGCTGACAGGAAGCCCTTCGCCATGGGAGAGGCTTCACTCTGGGGGTGATTGTGGGGGGACTGGCCACTGCTGGGGAGTCCCCGAACATCAGCAGCACCTGTAGGGCTTTTCTCACACATGGAACATGCGTGACTTCCATTTTAATCACCGGTTTTCACTCTCACCCCTGCCCTCCATCATGCTGTGTCCCTGAGGCTAAACCTTTCTGGGCAGCAAGTGTTAAAAAAAAAGTGCATTTTATTACTGAGTTCTCCCCACAGCTCTACAAGTTTGCTGCTATGAGTTTCAATCCAATTTTATAAGAGGCTCAGGAGGTGAAGTGAGCACCTGACACCCCATGGCTAATATGATAAAGGGCCACAGAGTCACCCTCACTGCAGGAAGTTACAACTCTGGTTCATCTTTGGGTTCTCCCAAGAAAGTGGTGTTTGCTGATTGAAATTGTAAATTTCAACATTCTCTATGGGAGACACAGGGAGGCCCTATGAGTGATGGCCCATGGCACATAATAGGTGTTCAATCAACATGTGTTGAATGAATGAGATAATGAAAGAACAGTATAATGAGGATACAAGACGTGCCAGAATGAAACCTAACTGTTAAACGTATGTGCAGAAAAGAATTTTGGAAAATAAGAGGGCACAGTCCTGACTTGAGGACAGTGAATGAGGCTCCTTTGTCTACAGTGGGGGGGGGAAGGTGTGCGGGGGAACTCGCAAACCTCTGGTGGAATGCGGTCTTCTACGTGGAAGTTTCAAATGCCTTAAAATGTTCATGCCTTTCGATCTTGGGCATCTGTGGAAGGGAGAGAATCCCAAATGTTCAGGAATGTGTTTGCAGAGGTATAATTTATAATTTGAAAACAATCTAAATGTCCAACAGTAGGGGAACAGTTAAGCAAATTAGGGTATGTTCATTTGGTGCAATGTTATGCAGCTATTAAAAATTACATCTCTTCATAGTAGCCAAAAAGTGGAAATGACCCACATGTCCATCAACTGGTGAATGGATAAAATGTGGTCCATCCACACACTGGAATATTATCCTCCATAAAAAAAGAGTGAAACACTGACATACACTGCAACGTGGACGGACCTTGAGAATATGATGCTCAGTGAGAGAAGCCAGACACAGAAGGACACACAGTGTGTGATTCCATTTGTGTGAAATATCCAGAACAGGCAAATCCACAGAGACAGAAAATGGATTCATGATTGCCGGGGGCTGGGGAGGGGGATGGGGAGTGACTGCTAACGGGGATGGGGCTTCTTTGGGGGATGACGGAATGTTCTGGAGTTAAATATTGGTGATGGTTACACAACGCTGTGAAAATACCAAAAACCGCTTAGTCATACACTTTGAAATAGAGTGGTGAATTTTATATTATGTGTATATTAGCACCATAATAATAATGAAAAAGATTTGTCTCCAAAGGTCTCCAGAAGAATTAAATTAGAAAAGTATATCTAAGCACCTCGAAAACACAGTTGAGAAATCAAAGTTGTTATAATGTCAACTGAAGAAAAGGAGGAATCAAAGTCGTATAAACAGCCCATCTGTAACCAAGAGTGTAGAAAATGAGAAAACTGGAAGGAAACACAGAGTATTCACAGTGGTTGACTTTGCTTCCCTTCTTCCATTCTTCTGAAACTTCCAAGGTTTTTGTAATTGGAAAAACCCAATGCATTAAAATTTTTTTATTGTGTTAAAATAGACATAAAATTCACCATTGTAACCATTTTTAAGTGCACAGTTCAGTGGCATTAAGTACCTTCACATTGTTGGGCAACCATCCCCACCATCATCTCCAGAACTTTCCCATCTCCCCAAACTGAAACTCTGTCCCCATGAAACACTGACTCCCCCTCTGCCTCCCCCAGCCCCTGGCCCCCACCATCTACTTCCTGTCTCTGTGGATTTGACTCCTCTAGGGACCTGCTATGAGTGGAATCAGACAGTATTTGTCCTTTTGTGTCTGGTTTCTCTCACTGAGCATCATGTCCTCAAGGTTCATCTATGTTATTTGTAGCAGGTGTCAGAATCTCCTTCCTTTTTAAGGCTGAGTAATATTCCATTGTATGGATGGACCACATTTGTTTATCATCTGTTAATGGATACTTGGCTTTTGGCTTTTTCCCACATTTTGGCTGCTGTGAATCATGCTGCGGTGAACATGGGTGTGCAAGTATCTGTTTCCCAGTACACTTATTTTTCAGAACTTGGGCGGATATAAACAGGGTGACACCCCACACACACACACCCCTTACCCTGGGCGGCCCTCTCCACCTTAAGGAGAAACATGGGTCCTCTGGCTTGTCCACTCAGCAGAGCCTTAATCCGCTTACCTGAAACATCTTCTCATTCCGGAAGCCAAACTAACGGGTGACCAGGGAGAAGATGGAGCCAACATTTCCCCAAACAAGCCTCGGACTGGCTGAGCCTTGGAGATGCCCCCTCTACCACCGAGTGTAACTTATTTGGACCAGGAGACGCAGTGCGTTTTCGAGGCTCTCTTTCTGTGTTATTGGTGGCTTTGCAGGTGGGGTTGGCAGATCTGCACTTTCATGCCTGTCTCTCCTGGACTGCCTGCCAGGTCTGGCTCCAGCCCTGCCCACACAGCCCCGCGTCATCCGTCCTACACTCACCACCGTCTCCTAGCAACCAGGCTGGCCCACCAGCATCCCAAAGCCTGAGGTCCCGCATCGCTGTCTTGGGCTGCTTGTCCCCGCTCAGCGGTCTGAATTCTCAAGTGCCTGGTCCCGCGTCTCCCCGCCAGCTGCCAGCTTGCTCTGGGGTCCTCTGCCTGGTGGGGAGAAGGCTGGAGAGGAAAGATGAGAAGCAACCGCTCTTCAGGCCTGCAGCGAGCACCATAGCCCAGGTGTCCCATCCATCTGGACCGAGTACATCGCTAACCAGCTGCCTGATTTTGTGGCTGCATTGCCTAAACTCGGTGTTCTGGAGTTGCTGGGGAGGGGGGTCAGATTTAACTCTCTGTCAACTGGATTGGTTTTACACCACCTGATGGAGAAGATCACATCCGTCTTCCCTAGGAGGCAGGGATGGGATGGTGAGCAGTGGGTCGTGAGATTTCCCGGAGCTGCTACTGCCAGGATGTGAGGAAGGCTCATGGTAGCGGGACAGGGGCTTCCCACAAAAGTGCAGCGGTGATGGCCACCCCTGAATGCCAACCCGTTCTCCCTTCCCTTCATCCTCTTGCCACTGCCTTAGCCAAAGGCTCTCATCCTAATCGGTACAGTAATCTCCTGGGATGACACTGAAACAAACGGTGTCTTCTTATCTGCTAGGAGGTGAATTCCTCCAACACAGATACCCATCCTTGAAGGTCAGAGCATGGTTTCAAGCATTAACATATTTACTGAACTTGGTCTATTCTAGACCTGGGGTGCCGTGGTGGGTAAGGCAGATACACTTGCTGCCCGCAGACAGTTCACAGCATGGGAGCAAGGCAGATAACAAATGATTTTAATCAGTGGCGTGTGGCATAAAGGAAATGAATAGGGTTATGTGACAGGTTGAGGTGGTCGAGGAGGCCTCTCTGAGACCCAGAGGAGAGGAGCAGCTGGCCATACAGGTCAGGGGAAGAGCTTAACAGGCAGCGGGGAAAGCATGTGCAAAGGCCCAGGGGCAGGAAGAAGTTTGGCTGGTTCACTGAGGACCAGCAGAGACTAGTAGGTCTGAAGTGGAGTTACTGAGGCAGAGGGTGGCAGTTCTTTGGGGGGGGCTTTGTCGGGATTTGGGGTTTTATCTTGAGTGTAATCCTGAGTTTTATCCTGAGGCCCCAGCTGCTGGAGGGTTGAAGCTGCACAGTGCCAGAAGCTGTGAATAGAGAGCAACAGAAGTGGGACCAACAGGACTTCCAGATGGCTCGGCCCCGAGCACAAAGGAACCCAGAAGGACTCTTCAGTGGTGGTAGTGGTCAGCCTGGGCAGGTGGGTGAATAGCAGAGCTGTCAACAGAGATGCAGAGGGAGAGGGTGTGTGCGGGTGAAGCTCCCCCGCCTGAGGTGGAGAATGTCCCCCGTGCCCAGTCTGTGGCTGTAGCCGAGGGGCTGCTCTGCCTTCACTCGTGCTGTTGGGGTGCTGCTCCCTCAGGAAGAGCCCAGAAGCAGAGGAGAGTGGCCTGCCCTTCCGGGGAGGTCAGAGTGGTCAGGCACCAGCTGGCTGCTTCCTGTTCCCGGTAGATAATGTGTCTGGTAGAACCAGGCTAAGCTTTGTCTGCATGGGGGGCCAACACTCCCTTGGCCCAGCTCTGAGAAGGGGGTCCTGGCTATTTCCCTGCCCTGGTCTGTGCCCATGGGCATGTGCCACTTCCGCTACGGGCCACTGCAACCTCGCCCGTCTCCTCCCCTCTCTGCCCTCCAACCTGCCCTCTCCCTGTCTGGACCCCCGCCGCCCCCTGAGGTTTGCAATGAGGACTTGGGGAAACTGCGGGGTAACTCTTGGTAGGGGGCCTGCAGGCGGAGAGCCACCCCTCCCAACTCAGCTTGGCTGCCCCCTCCTCTAGGAAGCCTTCCGGGTCCCCGATCCTCCCGCTGATGGTCCCGCTGTGTATCTCCTGGACCAGGTCAGGGTGGGTTCCTTGAGTGGCTGCGGGATGTGTGTGAGATGAGTGCTTCTTGGGCTGGATCCCCGGGATTGGGGGTGGGGTCTGCAGAGCCTGGCTCCTCTGCATTCCCAGGGGACCTCAGTGTGGAGATGGCCTGAGAGGCCCACACCTGGGCAGCACCGGTCCCTTGGACCTCCTCCCCATCCACACTCCCAGCCTCAGAGCCTCGGGGAGAAGTTCTGGCTGGTCAGGGCCCCTGCCTGGGGCCCTGAGAGGCTGCAGGAGCCCAGCAGGGTCACTGCACCCCGAGGAAGGACTGCACGGTCCACACCAAGAGACAGGCATATCTCATTTATTCCCCACCCCCCAAACTTCCAGGTAGTTCTACGAAGACATTAGATGTGAAGCCACACACAGGCTGTCCCTTAAACACAGAAATGAGCTTGAAACAATCAAGTGACCAGAAAAGATCCTGTCAGCCCAAAGATGGACTTATCTCCTTCAGTGCCACAGGGCATCCGGAGAAGAGAAGTTGTCGCAAAGAGGGAAGTTTGGACGGATCGGGGCGGAGGCTGGGCAAGGGTGCCCTCATGTCCACCAGTGCCAGGAGGCACCTGATTCTGTGCCCTGCACCAGGCAGAGCCCCCAGACTCCACTTTCAAGGGGCGGGCCCTGGACCCACATTGGCTGCACCTATGCAAGGAGGACGGGAGAAAGACAAGGCAAACCCAGCCCCGAATGAGGTGTACAGAGCTGTTTCTCGTAGTGCAGAAGGCACGGAGAGGCGCGGGGTGCAGTGCCATGGGGGTCACAGATGTTCCGGGGGTCAGGGGCGTGCCCAGCCTGCATCCTCACCACCCTTTGGCTCTGTGGCCCTCCCATGGCGGGCTGGGGGACGAGCCCAGCTCAGGCCCTGCAGACCTCTGGCCGCGGGGCCGTCTCCAGGCTGGGAGCTGGAGGGGGCAGAGTGTTTGGAGCAGACTGGGCTTGGGGACTGAGGACTCTGGCCTGGGCACACTCTCAGGCTTGGCCACCACCCCGGATCCTCCCGACCTGCCTTCCGGGGCCAGGCTTCCCGATGTGGGACCCCCAGTGGGCTTGCCCGTGAGATTTCAAATCCACGCACGGCTGGTGTGTCCTCACGAAGCCATTTAAAAACCCACACCCTTAGTAGGCCACAGGGTGAGTTTAAAGCTAGCAAGAAATGCCAGGGTTTAAAACTGTGCTGCACCTTCTCGCCCAGGTGAAGGCAAGCCTTGGGGCGCTGTGCCCCAACCCCCACAGCTGAAATCGCCAGATGAAGAGATTTTGCTAATGATTTAAGCACAAGTGTCTTTAAAGAAATCTATGGAACATTACTGCAAAGGAAAACAAGACTGCCCAGTGTCAGGGGTGAAGCAGCCATTCGGTGGGGCGTCAGGTCCCGTTGGGGAGGCGAGGCCGCTCGCACGGGCCCCTCTCTGCCCCGCCAGCCCGCTTCCTCTGGCCAGCGCCCTCCTCGGCCTCGGCCTCGCTCGCCTCCCGTGGCCTCTTCCGGAAGCGTGCCCCAGGCCTGCTTTTGGGGGGCGGCAGAGGGTCGATGCCCAGGATCTTGTGGATCTGCCGGAACGCCAACATGCGCAGGGCGTGCTGGGGGCAAACGACCCATCAGGACCCTTCTGCCCGCGGCCTGCTGGCCCGCCTCTCATGGCCCCGTGCAGACTCGGGGGCTTGCTGGGCATCCTCAACACCCTTCTAGCAACTGCAGAGCTCACACCACCCTTGGGCGTGAAGAACTGTACTGGGAGTTGCTTGCGCCAGCTGGTGGTGAGTACTGTGCCAGGAAGCCCCTCGGAATTTCAGCTCTTTCTCTCCTCGCTACAGGGACCTTAGATCCTGTCTCTCCGGTTCGGCTCTAATCAAGGGCAATTTGACTCTTTCCACTGAAGGCCTTTCATAAATGTCAGGCCCAGTGCGATTTCTGTACTGCTGGGAGACTTGCTTATAAGTAAAAATTTGCAAACAAAAGGGAAGCCACAGACGGGGTCTCTGCTTTGGGGCCTGAAGCTGTTTAGGCCCAGCTGGAGGCCTTGGCTGGGTGTTTGCAGACCATAGGGCAGGGTTGGGGAGGACAGTACCGGCCAAGGAGGCCCCAAGTCTGCACCTCAACACGGGAGTAGCTTTGTTTCTGGGCCAGGCTGGCCCTGCCCCCGGAAGCAGTCCTGTCACCCACAAGCCACCTGTCTCTGTAAGGGAGGGGGTGGGGAGTCCCAGACCATTTCCTGGGATGCAGTGCAGATGCCAATGGGGGCTGGGACCTGGGCCGCCTGCAGCCAGGTCGAGCTGGCCCTAGTCGGGGAGCCCCGTGGGCTGGCCTCCTACCTGGGCACTGGCCGTGATGTCCTCCCGCTCCTGGAGGGTCATGGACCCGAGGGCGTCCACCTGGTCTCTCTCGCAGGGATCCTGGAGCCCCGGTCCATCTTTGATAGGGGAGGTGGCAGTGGTAGAGAAGGAGAGTGCACCCTTACGAAGGTGCCACTGCGGCTCTGCAGTGCTGGGGGGTCTGCACCTGGCTGCCTCGCGCCCACGGGCCACACCGGGCCTCTCCCCTGCCAGTCCTCCCTCCAGTCCCACACACGTTCAGCAGACCTCCTCACCGCCTGCATGTGTGTGTGTGCACACGTGGGTGAGCATGTAGTTACAGAAAAGGCTCACACCACGGGCCAGTGTATCATCCTCTTCTTCCACTTAAAACGCTATCGTCCCGTGTCACTGAAATGACTGGAAAACACCGTTTTGCATCTAACATGTCACGTGGGCCGCAAGCGTGCTCTCCTCCTTCTGCTACCGTGAAGGACATCGTGGTGAACATATCTGTACACAGCCCATCATGGAATTCCTGTTGTTTCCTTCCGAAATGTCCCCCGGGCTGTCCCTGGCTCCCCCGAGAGGGTGGGTGTGCCATCAGAGGAGCGTGAGAGAAGGCACGGACCCCTCCCCTCCAGCCTCCACCCCGCCTCTCCTTCCTGCTGGTCCACACCTCCGCGCGGCTCCCTCGAGTGGTGACATGTGTGTGCACGTCTGTGTCCGCTGTCCTGCCTGTGATGGACGTGGTTCTCGAGTGTTCCTAAGAGGCTCCTCTGCGCTCCCCTGTCCCCCTGCCCCCGCCATGGCCCTTGGTCTCTGCCATGTGCTCCAGGGTCTGGGCTCCCGGCCCCGGGGGACTGACCTGTCAGGAGCATCCCCGAGGCCACACACTCCAGGACCCGTCTCACGGCGCCCCCGGGGCTCAGGGGCCCCTTCGTGCTGCTCAGAGCCTTCTCCACCAGCAGCTCCATGGCCTGGGCCGGGTGGGGACAGAGAAGGAGACCCGGGCCTTTGAGGACGGCGCGGCTGTGCGGCCTCGGCCAGGTCTCCAGGGGACCGGGGCCATGAGGCTCCCCTCCCAGCTCTTCCCCTCACGCCCACCCACCCCTGAACTTCTACAAGGAGGGGGTCACTGGGGCCTTGCCACCCTGGTGTGGCCTTGGGCGGGTTTCTCTCAGTTCTCTAGGGAACTCTCTCGCCTAGTTTCAACATCAGCAAAATCCCATAGATGGTAACATTGCAAACCAGTGTCATGAGGGTTAAAAGAAACTCATTCTCCATGACCCGGGGTTCAGACAGCAAGGGCCATGAGGGTCACAAGGACTTGGGGACTCGCGCAGGCTTGTCCCCACCTCCAAGGAGCCACCTGCCCGGGTCCCAGGGCAGGGCCGGAGCTGTGACCATCATGGGGGTTGCATCTACACTTACAGGGAAACGGGCTCCGAGGAATGTGGGGCCCTCCCAGCATCTGAGTGAACCCCTCTCGTCACTCAGCACGGGGCCACCCACTGTGCCATCCACCAGGGGTGGTGCCGAGAGTGGACGTCTCCCCGGTCCACGGGCAGGAAGCCAAGGTCCGGGTGGGCACCAGAGCCCTCATGAGCAAGGCCAAGGGTAGCCTGGGCTCAGGTGGGAAGGGTCCAAGAACCCGCCTTTGGGCATGGGAGCCAATGAACTGGCAGCAGAAGGCTGCACGTAAGATGCACGCGTCCCTCCAAGGTCAGGGCACTCGGCCGCCTTCCCAAGGATAATGTCCAAGATGAAAGGCTTAAAAACCTACACATCTGCGCTCGCTGGGGGATCAGTGGGTGTGTGACGGGAGAGGGACACTCAGAGACAGACCTGCTGAGGGGCGCACAGACGAGATGAGATCCTGAAAGATGGGGCAGGGGGGCCCACGGAGGGCAGGAGCGCCCACGGAGGGCAGGAGCTGGGGGTCTCACAACACGGCAGCTTGGGGATTTGGGGGACAGGGGGCCTTCGCATCCTCTCCCCCCAGAAGGGCTCAGGGCCTGCTGACTGGGGGTGTCAGGGCCGCAGGGGACCTCCCCTTCAGAGGAGGTGGGTCTGCACCAGGCTGCCTGCCCTCACGGGGGCCTCTGCACTGACACCTGCAGGTCTAGGCAAACACCCCACCTCTTGCTGGGGCGCCCTTGTATTTGCATGCTTTCTGATTCTGCCTGCAAGGCTGTGGGTTCCAGATAATGCAGTCAAATGAGACTGTGTCTGTAGCAAGCCTCACCCTGGGGCCAAGGGACCCTGATATGCCCCTCCGCGATCCACCTCTCCTGGCGCTCGGACAGACACCAGCCCTTTGTTGGAAAGCTGAGCGCTGAACCAGGAAATGAGGCTCGGCCTCCCAGGGCTGTGGCCTGTCAGGGGTTGGGGGCTTCCTAAAGCAGGGCCAGCCCCCTGGCACTGCCTTACCCAGTCCGGCAGGGCCCCCCAGGTGGGCACGCGCTGGCAGAGGTCCCGAAGAACCCTAATGACGATCACACAGGGCTGCAGGCCGCTGGCTCTCGCCTTTGGGAAAAGAAGCACATGGTTAGCGATGTGCACGGGGCCGAGGGAACAAGGGCTGATCCAGGGGCAGCGAGCCCAGCAGGGGGTTCTGTCCTGGCAGTGGAGGCAGTGAGGGACTCTGGGAGGCATGGGCTGGCCGGCCTCACAGCTGGTGACCGGAAGCAGACTCCACTCCCAAATGGCCCAGGGCTGAGCCCTAGTGCCGGCCGTCGCGGCCCCCCACCCCCAGAGTGGTGGTCACTCCTTTCAAGTTCCCGACCCAATCAGCCAGGATGCAACCTCCATCAGGTTAGCGCTCGGCTGGGCGTGGACACGTGGGCCGAGCAGCTGGCCAAGGAGCCGGCCCACCCACGTCTGTCCCTCATTTGTACTGGAAGCCCGCTCTGGGCCCGACCCCTGACCTGGAACCACTTGGCGTGGCGGAGGGCAGCCAACAATTGGAGGCACTTCTCTGAGCTCAGGACATCTCCAGGGTCAGGTGGAGGCGCCGCTGTTCCTTCTAGAAGAGAAGGGCACATGGGCCAGGTGCTCCTCTCCCTGCTCCCGCTGCCCGGGCCACATGGCCGGGCCCGCAGGTCCCTAGGCCTCTTTGCATTTATCCAGAAGATACATGGTTCCGCTCGCTGGCCCTTTCTCTGGGACGCTGCAAGGACCACAGACATCCTCTCCACGAAGATCCCATCCCCTCCAGGTTCTGCGCTCTCACGAGGAGAGAGCTCCACGCTTGTCACCCGGCGCTGACTCCCTTGGTTAGCAAATCACAGTTCAGATGGAAAACTATGAATGAAGCTGGATTGCCAGAAACTTCCGCATGCATAATTAAGAGGGAGACAGCGGGTCAGTTTTGAGCACACGCCATCACGGGTGACCAGGGCCCCGTGTCTGGGGGAAATTCCAGCCTGTTTTTGATTCCTTCTTCTTCTTGCTTCAGGAAAATTCTTCTCCCCTTATTCTGCGAGGTCCTGGTGTTTTAGGTCACAGGAGGGAGCAGAGGTTTCTCTTTTGCCCATAAACCCCCCAACCCCCAGGCCTGGGTCTGCTCCTCTGGGGCTGAGAGCAAGCAACAGAGGAAGCTGAAAGCTCCCCTCCCAGCAGCAACCAGCAGGGCGGGGACATCGCAGCTCTTGGGGGCCCGGGGCTCCCTCGGAGGGGTCTCCGGTTCTCTAGCCCCCTCCAGTCCACCTCTTTCCGTGGCCTTGGACCTTGAACCCTTTCCGACATTCCCAATCCCCCCCTTGGAGCAAGCCCTAGCAGGGCTTCCACCTGGAACTGAAGGGCATCACTTTTTCTTCCCACTGTATTTATTTTCAGATGATACTCTCTTTATGACAACTGGTAATGGTTTTCCACTTACGGTTCAAAGGCTCTCCTCTTTAAAAATTTAAGAGTCAAAAAGGAATTGATTCAGAGGAAAGCATCAGTGGTTCGTGGCCCTCAGATCTGACAACCATCATGAAGGGGGTCCAAGAAAGACTGGAGTTTGGGAAACAGTCTCCAGGGCTGTTCCAGGAGGTTTCACGGCTGGATGAGACTCGGGTGCATCCCCATCGGCTTGGCCTGCACCCTCCCTGTTGGTTGCCCTCTGGCCTCACCCCGCACCCCCTCCCACTGGCTCAGGCAATGCGCATCTGTCTCAGGTCCCCGGGCCCCTGCCTTGCTGGGGGATGGGGCACAGCTGGTCTCCTCTGGGCGGGGAGCAGGTCCCCACACAGCCAGGAGGGATGGGAGGAAGTGATCCCGGCACACATGCCCCACAGCTGGGTACTGAGCCACTTGACACTCCGCCCCAGCTCTCTCTCTCCCTTCCTCTGCAGCCCCGAGGCCCAGCTCTTATCTCACCAGGGCATCCGGGCTAACGGAAGTGCCGGAAACTGGCCGTGGCAACCCCCTCACCTTCCGCCCAGAGCAGAGGCGGACGCTGCCCTAGGCCACCGGGTGTGTGGAGAGGAGGGCTGGACGGAAGGGCCCTGACGCACCTCGGTCTGCAGAGGGGTCCTCCCGCATTAGGGGCGAGGTGATGGACACAGTGACCTGTATCCTGGGCTCCTCGCAGGAGGAGATGATGATGTCGGTTTCAGGGTCGGAGGAGACCTCGTACTTGTCCTCTGTCACCATCTACGAGGTGCAAATACAACACAACGCCTCATTACTCCACCTGAGAGGCAGGACGCGGTTGGGTACCAGGCCCCATGCCGGGTGTTCTGGAACCTCCTAGGGACAGAGACACAGCCCCAGCCTCCAGAAGTGCACACGTAGAAATGCATATAGACAGCAGACCTAGCATCAAGGTGCCTTCATATGTAAAAACACCCAAAGCTCAATAACAACAAGGTCAGCAACCCAACAGCAAAACCGGCAAGTGGGGACTTCCCTGGTGGTCCAGTGGTAAAGAATCTGCCTTCCAGTGCAGGGGACTCGGGTTCAATCTCTGGTCGGGGAGCTAAGATCTCACATGCCGCGTGCCAGAACTAGTGAGCTTGCGCCCCTCAACTGGAAAGCCCATGTGCCCTGGAGCCTGCCTGCCACAACTAGTGAAGAGAAAACCCACATGCCACAACTAGAGAGAAGCCCACGTGCCGCAACAAAGATCCCGTGCCTCAGTGAAGATCCCGTGTGCCGCAACTAAGACCCGACGCAGCCACAAAAAAATAAACAATACAAATAAATAAATAAATAAATAAATAATAAATCTTAAAAAAAAAAACTGGCAAGTGATAGATAGTTTGCAGAAAGAGAAACCAAAGTGACCCTTTCTACATAATGACAAAAAAAGACTCCCATGGCAAGGGAGAATCACGTTAAAACTAGAATGGGGTGCCATCGTCAGCTGTAGGAAGGACAAAACTCAGAGTCTGAGGAGGCGCTGGGCTGGCAAATCCATGCGTCTCTAAACTGCTGGTGGAGGCTGACCTGGCCACACTCAGCAGAAGCCTCCAGGCTCATGCCTTGGACCCCGCGACTCTGCCCCAGGACGCGCTCCCACGTGTGTGGAGCAGTGTGTGTACAAGGTTCTTCATCTGCTGCAGCCTCACTGGTAACACAGAACACTGGACACAACCTAAATGTCCAACTACATGGAAGGACCCAGCTAGTTATGGACAAGTGGCAACAGGATACTCTTTGGCCACAAAAAAGAATGAAGCTCCCTAAGAAAGAATATGGAATGTGACCCAAGAGATGCTATTCAGTGAAAAATGCAAAATCCTTCAGTTGGTCCAGCAGGCTACTGTTTGGGTAACGAGGGCAGAACGATGGTTTCTCAGGACACTGGACAGGGGCGGCCTCCAGGCAAGACCTGAGGCCCCTCGGCTCCGGTACCCACCCCACGGCTGCCCAGGGTTCAGCCCTACCCCAGCACACGCATCTTTAGGACCCAGCCTGTGCCGGCTGCATCACTGGGGGATACCCTGAGGGTCAGCCCCCCTGCAAGCAGAGCCGCCAGACAAGCCCCGCCCTCTCAGCGGATCTCTCTCCCCTCCATTTACACCCTCTCCGGCTTGTCACTCTCAGGGGCTTAGGAAGAAGGGACCCCTTGTGCACAATCATCAGAACTCCGACTGCCATCCCCGATTACCAGCCTCCCGGGGAGACCGCACAACGAAGGTGGGTTTGGTGCGGTGAACTGGTGCCTGCATAGAAAAGCTTTACTGTGTCCCTCATCTTGCTTTGGGGTCCCCCGAGACACTCGGCCAGGTAACGGCTAGGAGGGTCTGTCTACACGGCTGGGAGTGGGGGTCACTGCCAGCTCTCCTGTGGCCTTAGCCATCTTCCCCATGGCCTCATCCATCTTCATGGGGCTTAGGGCTTTGTCTTAGCCACTGGGCTGCAAGGTTCCGGAGAACAGGGCTTGCATCTGAGCCATCTTTGCAACCCTTACGGTATTGAGCAGAAAACTGTCACGTCATGGGTGTTCAGGAAACGAGTGATTAAATTGGTGAAGTCGGAGCATGTCACTCCCCTGCTTAAAACCCTCCAGTCTCCCCATTTCCCTGAGGAGGCAATCTTACCTCCCCACATGGCCTTCAGGCCCAGCTTGATCTAGGCCCTTGTCCATTTGGGCACGCATCTCCCTGGGCCTCCTGCCTCTTGGCCTCTGCAGGTGCAGGTCCTTCTATGTGGAATACTGCCCACCCCCCCATCTTTCAAGGCCTCTTCTCATCTCTCAGCTCTCACTTCACCTGTTCCATCTTCTGTCAGGACACACACCTCCCACGGTCCTGTCTGAAGTGGCCCCCACTCTCCCCAGGTGCTCGCTACTTGACATCAGGTTTTAATTTCTCTACAGAAGATAAACTGGAAGTTAGCTTGCTCTGTGTTTGTTTATTGCGTCTCCTGACCAGACTGGGAGCCCCAGAGGCGAGCCTGGGTCTGCCCAGCCCCCAGTGCTTGCTACACGAGTCGGAGGAACGATGCTGAATTCTCTCGGAAAGGGCAGCAGACACATCAGGAAGAAGAAACCGCCCTGGGAACTGAGTATTTTAATGGAAGATGATCAATTTAAATCATGACATGATTTCACTCTTCTCCCAGTTACCATCTTGCTTGAGAAAAGCTCTATGACAGGGACTTCCCTGGTGGCGCAGTGGTTAAGAATCTGCCTGCCAGTGCAGGGGACACGGGTTCAAGCCCTGATCCGGGAAGATCCCACATGCCGCGGAGCAACTAAGCCCGTGCGCCACAACTACTGAGCCTGCGCTCTAGAGCCCATGTGCCACAACTACTGAGCCCGCGTGCCACAACTACTGAAGCCCATGTGCCTAGAGCCCGTGCTCCGCAACAAGAGAAGCCACCGCAACGAGAAGCCCGCGCACCACAACAAAGAGTAGCCCCCGCTCGCCGCAACTAGAGAAAGCCCGCGCGCAGCAACGAAGACCCAACTCGGCCAAAAATAAATAAATAGATTTATAAAAAAAAAAAAAAAAGCCTCTATGACAACAACAGGAACTGCTCCGGAGGAGAAAGTCCGGCCTACCCCCAGCCCTGCGCCTCTCTAGTCTCATGAGCCTGAGTTTGTCCTGTGGATTTCATCCCATTTGTGCTCCCAGCCCTGCTGGCTGGGCTCTGCTGTGGATGTGACGGAAGTAACCAGTGGCCGGACGTTTAGACTGTTTCCAAGCTCTACCCTCAGCCCCCTTTGTAAAGGAACCCTCAAGTTCCACCACTCTCTCCTTGCGCCTGTTTCTAAAAACAAACCGGTTTGTGTCCAAGCCGCGTAGAAGCCATGCGATGTGCGGCCGGGCGCCTCACCGGGAGCTGGAGGGGCAGCTGCTCCGTGACTCTGCGCAGCAGCGCGCGGCTGGGCTTCTGGGAGCAGAGCAGGATCAGCTGCACGGCCCTGTCTCCCCGCAGGAGGAGGCCCTTCGCCAGCAGGCCGGCCCGCATCACGCCTTTCAGGATCCGAGCAGAGGGACCTGGGCGGCTGCCGAGACAAACCCGCAAACGCGTGGGCAGAGGGTGGGGAGGAAGGGTCCCCGCTCCTGCACGCGGGGCCGCTTCCTCATCTGTAAAATGGGAGCACGGCCCTCCCCAGGGGCACCTGATCAAAGAGCCACGAGGAGCCAGATCTGGGAGAAGCGCTTGGAACTGCCGCTAGGAAGTTGTGTTGCTCAGCAGGGCTGGCGGCCGTCACCGTTTCCTAATAAACTGCATTCTGGAAGAGGCCACCCGCGGCCACGCCCAGCGGCGCCCTGGTCCTCAGCCAGCAGGGTCCCCTCGTCAGTCCTTTCGGCTTCGTGCTGCTGAGCCGCCGCTGCGGCCGCTTCGCCCCCACCTGGACTCCCCCGAGGCCGCCGGCCAGGCGCTCCCTGCCTCCCCCCGAGTCGTGTCCCCACCTGCACTGCACTGGCCTGGTCACTTTCTGCAGGTGACTCCCACCACCGTGTCCACCCGGCAGCCACCCTCCTAGTGCTGCCCCTCTGCAGGCTAGGGACACCTGAGCTTCCTCCCGGGGCCCGAGGCCCCCAGCCTGACCCCTGGGCCACCTCGCCACCGCCCTCTCCTTCCACTCCCTCCCCCCCAAGGCTCATCCCACCCGGACCGCTGCCTGGGGTGCCTTCACATGGCGGCCCTCCCCACGGCTGTCGCAACACAAATGTCCGCCACTTGGCTCTCAAAGCTGCCACCTGGTCCTGCCACTCCCTGGTCCCCACTTTGTTGCTTTCTTTGTGACACTTCTCAGGATACGAGATAACCTAATTCTGTAATGCATTTGTGTATTTCTCTGTGGTCTGTCTTGGGACCGCAAGTGCTGGAGACTGGGATGGTCCGAGGGGACCTGGCTGCACCTGGGATGTCTATGGGACCAGGACCAGATCCTTCAGGGGAAGACAAGGCAGAGAGGCAGGGAACCTGCAGATAAAGACACTGACAGGTTGTCAATCAATATGGACCCTTGATTCAACACCAACTGCAAAACAAAAAAAACCCCTAAACAAAAAACTGGAAATTTCAGCACTGACTGGATATTTGATGGGGTTGAAGAATTATTGTTCATTTTTTTCAAGTATGATAATGGTGTTCTGGTTTTGTTAAATGAAAAAGAGTCTTGTTTAGAGACACCTACTCCACCCTCAGGCTGATGCCTGATATCGTGTCTGATAGGGTTTCCTTTAACCGCAGTGGGTCTGTCGAGGAGGGGGGTGGGTAGAGAGCAAGTGAGTCATCCCTGGTTTAGGGATGGTCACTTGGGCCTTGTCACCTTTTCTGTGTGTTAGAGAATTTCCATAATAAAATAGAAAAAACAAAACAAACACTAACACACTCTTTGCAATAGTTAAGTAAATAATGGAACATCCATGACTTCTCCTGCGGTCCAGTGGTTAAGACTTTGCACTTCCACTGCAGGGGGCGCCGGTTCAATCTCTGGTCAGGGAACTAAGATCCCACATGCCCAGGGCTACGGAGCCCACGCACCACAACTAGAGAGTCCTCGCGCCGCAACTAATGGACCTGCACACCACGACTACAGAGAAGCCCACGCACGGCAACAAAGAGCCCACACGCCGCAACCAAAGATCCCGCGTGCTGCAACCAAGACCCCGCATGCCACAACTAAGACCCAACGCAGCCATAAGTAAAAATAAATAAATAAATAAAATATTTTCAAACAACAACAACAAAAAACCCAAAACACGAGTACAGGGAGAAAACGGGAGCAAAACTGCAAAGCACTAAGTGAGGGGCCTTTTCCTTCAGAAGACATCAGGGTGGAGGTTAAGGGAGGGTCCCCCTTTCTGCCCAAGGGGCCGCGCCTGCTTCCCCTTCCAGGCGGTGAGGAAGGCCCACTGTCCCGGGAGGCAGCTGCGTTCACGCTGAGGGGCGAGTGCATTTCATTATGACACCTGGTGACCCACGAGTGGCTCTCATGTTCTTGTCGGGGAGCAAACACTGTGGCAGGAAGAAGCTACTGATTGGAATCAGCCAGACACAAAAGGACAGATGCTGCATGATTCCACTGGCGTGAAACGTCCAGAACAGGCCAAGCCGTGGAGACAGGGAATGGAAAGGTGGGTGCCAGGGGCGGGGGCAGCGAGCGGCCTGGGGAATTTCACGGGACAGATTTCTGTTTTGGATCATGAAAAAGTTCTGGAAATGGACAGCAGTGATGGTTGCACAACCTTGTGAATGTACTTAGTGCTGCCGTACTGTACACGTAAAAATGGTCACAATGGCAAATTTCATGTTATGAGTATTTTACCACCAAAAAGAACCCCAAAAAACCTTAAAAAAGTAAATGATGGCGTTCCCTGGCGGTCCAGTGGTTAGGACTCCACGCTCTCACTACTTAGGGCCCGGGTTCAATCCCTGGTCGGGGAACTAAGATCCCACAAGCTGCGTGGTGCGGCCAGAAAAGAAAAGTAAATGGAAAAGAAGCCACCCAGAGAGAAGGGACTTGGAAAAGCTAACTCCCTCTCAGATTCTTTAAACTGTGTAATGATTCACTACAAGGCATCGGGACTTTCCATCTTGCGACACTCCCGGCAGCTGGAAAGATGATTCATGCGGCACCTCCTGCTCCAGGAGAATCACACTTATGTCCGCATTATGGGTGAGGAAACAGAGGGGCTAATCCCCTGTGAACTACATTTCTACACGCGCCTTTGACAGGAAAAGTAACTTCTGGTGTTAGAACAACGGCTCTCGCCAGTTGGGACTACAACTCCCCGTGAGCCTCGGGGCTCCGGCTCTGAGCCTCTCTTGGGGAGTTTTCTGGAAAGCCCTGGGCGTCCAAGGGCTCGAAGCCACCTGGCAGTGGAACCGCCTCTGTCACCCCAGGCCCCCGGACAGGAGGGCGATGCCCATTACCTGCACTCCCCGCCCTCTGGCTCTGGGCGCGCGGAATCCTCCTCAGCCATTGTGTCAGACACGAGCTTGAGGGCGCGCTCCGAGTGGGAGACGGCCTTCTGGACAGCCAGGAGCTCCTCCTCTGTGGGGTAGATGGCGGCGTGCTTGCACATGACGTGCCGGTCGTCGCTGGACTCTGGCCGCCTCATGGGCTTCGGGGAAAGGCACACGTGTCACGTCACGGGTGGGCTGAGAGGACCCGGTAGCCCGGGGGACGCGGGGGGCCCGGAGTCAGGCTGGCTTTGACAGGCAGTCGGTGGCCGGAGAGCCAGGCAGAGGAATGACAGGGTCCACAGGGGAGGTGGACCAGTGAGGACCCCAGGGCCCCGATGGCTGTGGGGAGCTTGGGCCGACTGGGGGTCCAGTGGGCTCCCTGGGCAACATTGTCGAATTTCCGAGCCAGAGGCCCCGAGGCAGCTGGTGACCCCCTCCATCAGCAGGGTGCAATCCACAGTTCCCATCCGACCCGGCCCGGGCCCTCGGATGGACAGACACCCAAAGCCTCCCGAGGGATGTGACCACTGGGGCCTCAGGAAGCTTTAAGGGATCGCTGTGGCTGGAGGTGAGGCCCTCAGCTCCCAGCCCGAGGCATTCGGACATCAAGATGAGACCACCACCCACCAGAGGCTTGGCTGCGGACAGCCCCGGCCTGCTCCTGAGGGGAGGTGCGTGCTGGTCGGGCAGTGAGCGTCCCGAGCGCGCCTCCTGCGCCTGTGGCTCCTCTTCCAGCCGCCTCTTGCACAAGCCGTAGCGCCTGCTGGGATGGCAGGGACAAGGAGCCGTGAGCGGCGGCGGGACCCCAGGCCGGTCACGTGGGAGAGCGTGGGGAGCCCCAGAAGCGGCTCCGCGTGCCGCCTGGTCCAGCCCGGGCTGAGCGCGGCTGGCGGGGGAGGGCCTGGAGGCCCCGCACCTCATCTCGTCATGCTGGCGCCGCAGCTCCCCCAGACGCTGCTTGCTCAGCTGCCGCTGCTTCCTCAGCCTCTCCTCCAGCAGCTTCCGAACTCTCGTGCTGGGCTTGTCCGCAAGCGGAAGATCGGGGTTCACTTTTTTCTGGGAAGATCGGGGACCTTCGTTCAGATGAGAATGCTGGGGGTGCCACCTCCTGCCAGGTTTATTTTTTATTTTTTTTATTGTTTGGCCACGCCCCACGGCATGCGGGATCTTAGTTCCCCAACCAGGGATCGAACCCGCGCCCCCTGCAGTGGAAGTGCCGAGTCTCACCCGCTGGACCGCCAGGGAAGTCCCTCCTGCCAGGTTTAGACAACAGTGAGTTTCAATCCCCAAAGAGTCAACACTCCTCGTCCCCAAAGGCCATGGCAGGAAAGGCAACCACAGCGGGGGACAAAACTACGACCGACTTGCAGAGCGGCAGACGTGACGTCCGCCACTGCGCAAGCCAACCGTCTGGGCATCTGACAAAGGAGCCTGAGGGAGAAGGCGCCGCAACACGGAGGAGCACCCGCAGTCAGTGGTCACGCGTGTTGACGGACGACTGAACGGAAATGCTTGTCCCGAGCAGAGTAACCCAGGGAAACTCCATTTGTGTGGGATCCAGCTCTATATATTGTAAATAGCACTGCCAATTCGCTCACTGGGCTTTGTCCTTAGTACTTAATATCATCACTCAAAGAGTGTAGTGTTGTCTAAGGATTGGTTACTGGTGGAAACAACACAAGTGTGCTTCAGCGGGTGAAACACACACAACGTGTCCCTCCACACACGGGAGCATCTCTCAGCCAGGAAAAGGGGAGAAGCCCTGACACTCGCTACAACGTGGGTGGACCCTGAGAACGCGATGCTCAGTGAGAGAAGCCAGATGCAGAAGGACACGCAGTGTGTGATTCCATTGATGGGAAACGTCCAGAACAGGCAAGTCCACAGAGATGGAGAGTGGGTTCCTGGTTGTCAGGGGCTGGGGTAGGGGTAGGGGGTGGCTGCCAATGGGAACGGGGCTCCTGACGGACTGTTCTGGAACTAGATGGAGCTGCTGGTTGCACACTCTGTGAATGTAGTAAAAGCCACTTTACATGGGCGAGCTGCGTGGTGTGTGAATATCTCAACAAGGCTGCTGAAAAGAGAGGAAATATCCAGAAGCCATTGTTTGTCACGAGGAGAGTCACAGTGTGTGCTGTGCACAAGTGTACATGGGACCCGATAGTCAAGTGTGTCTAAACACACGTGTGCATGCGTGCCCCGGCAAACCTGTGACAAGGAGGCCTCGTGAAAGCAGCCGAGGGTCCCTCTGGCTGAGCCCAGGGTGCTGAAGGGCCTAGGGGCTCCAACTCATGGGGGCAAAAGGTGTGTTTTGAGACGTGAGCCAAGATGTCAAGAGCACAGGCGCTCACCCCCAGCCAGGCCCACCAGACGCCCCCTGCAGGCACACCTTATACTGCAGCCGGTGCCGCCGCCCCCTCACGTGCATGTCCCGGGCATTGGGGTCATTGAAGCTGCACTCGCACAGCTTGCAGTGGAACCGGATCACTCTGCCCTCCTCGTTGCACACCTGAGACACAAGGCACGGCTGAGCGCTGCCCACGGCCCCCAAACGCCGGGTCTGGGCTCCAGCAGGGCACCTCCTTCCCCCAGGGCCGTCCAGGCCGGGTGCTGGTTTCCTGTCTGCCCAGCGGTTTACACTTTCAGAGGAGTGGCTCTTCACCAGCGCGCCCTCCCAGGCCCGGGTCCCCTCTGCCATCACCGTCCCGTCCTCCCTTCCCCTGTCCCCCCATCCCGGGGCTGCCACCAGACTGGCAGGAAGCCTGCCTGGTGTGGCTATTTTGCAGGGGACAAAACAGAAGGTGCTGAGTTGGGTGAACAAAAGCATGAACACGAGCATGGAAGAAATGCCCACATGCACGGCCTGGGAGGCACCCGGGAGGCTGGGACTGTGGGCTCGTGGGGAGGGGCTCAGAACCTGAGCTCCACAAAGCCCTGGGCGTGCAGGTGGTGGTGTGGGGTACACACTGGTTCCTGTGCCCGAGGATCACGTGCCCGTGGGTTTCCAGGACACAGATTCCTCCTGCCACCTTCCTTGCCGCAGGAAGAGGGGCTGCCCGGTGGCAGGAAACGCCTCTGCCTGTCTCGGGCCTTCCTTCTAAGATCTGAAGCCCAGCACCCGGGCCTTCCAGTGAGATCCAAGGGATGCTGGCTCACTTGCTGGCGGAGGTCTTCCCGGGGCGGGTGTGCAAGTCTCAGGGGAGAACTGGGACGAGGCCTCGAGGCCTGGCCCCGCAAGGTCCTTCTCCACAGGAGCCCAGGGCGGAGCAGGGTGAGCTGATGGCCGGCCAGATGCCCAGCACTTACCTCCTCCACGTAACCTGGGCCCACCGGCTGTGCGTCACAGCACGTTCCAGATGCTTCCGCAGAGCCTCCTTGGGCGGGCGGTTCTCCGGGCTGCTCTGATCTGGGGTGTGCTGGTTTCCCCTGGGGGGGTCTGCTGTCTGCCGCCGGCAGCGCAGAAGGCCCTGGAAGGAAGAACCGCGTGACTTATAATCTGCTCCAGCCAGCAACCAGGGTCGGCTTCTGGTCCGCCAGCATGAAGGGTACAACTCGATGCCACCGGGTCTCCCGCTGCCCCCCTCCCCCTTCCGTGACGTCAGCCAGTGGGATCCACAGTCCCGCGAGACCCCTTCCCACCAGCCTGGGTCACAACTGGGAAAGCGAGGCCCTCACGGCATTTGGTGCCAAGGTGGACGGGTCCACAGGGAGGCCCAGGTCGTAGGCCCCTCTCTGAGGACAACCGCCACTGCTGCACAAAGTCTGCAGCCCTTAGTTAACCAACAGTGGAACATCAAGCCGACCAGGGTTTACTGAGCCTCAGAAGGGAGACATTTCTTTGTCACCAAAACCGCTTTATATTTTGATCTTCAACATCACGTGATGGTTCAAATCTCGGGCCTGCTGAGGCTCAAAATAAAATAGACCCTGCCTCCCACACAAAGCGTGGTGGTGGAGAGCAGAGACTGGGTTGGAATCCCACCTCCACCGCTCACCGGGTGGTCCAGAGCCAAGTGCTTTTCCTCACCTCCCCTTGGTTCTTCCATCTGTAAAGTGGGACTAATGACAAACCTAGAGCCGTGGAGGGTGAATCAGGCACGTGGAGTGAGTGCCTGACATGTAAGCCTATTTACCCTTGAAATGCATGTCCCTCGGCAGCCGTGACTGCCCAGGGGTCATAGCAGGTGAGGGTGACACACGCTCGAGGGAAGGCAGGGTTGGAGATGGGGCTGCGAGGAACCTGCCTGGATTTCCCGGGGCCCACCTCACTGATCAGAGTGCCCGGTGTGAAGGGGGCTGCTTCCAGCACGTGGAAGGCAGCAGCCCAGGGGATTCCCCAGGCCTAGGGCCGGCTTCCCGAGTGTGGCCAGCACGCAGCTCAGTCCCAAGCTCCACGGGAAGAAATGGAAGCTGCACTGGTTCTGCCCACGCTTCCCCAGGGTGGGCCAAAGGCGGCAGAAGGCACCCCGCCGGCGGGGATCTGGGAGAGAATCACCCCCTTCATAGGTCCTGCCTCCCCAGAAGTGATGGCCGCACGCACACCGTTGACCGGACCATCCCGTCTCTGAGGCTCGAGCTTGTGGAGGCAGGGCAGGGGCTGTGAAGCGCAGAAACACGTACCCACGTGCGAGGCCTTCGAGGCGGCCGGTCTCCTGGCTGGCGCTGGCCTGCTTGGGGCACACATGCTGGGGCTGGCAGGGGCCGCGGGGGGGCTCTCTGTGGTGAGGGGAGTGGAGGCCGGCTGGCTGGTGCTGGTGGCCTGGGCCGAATTCGCTGGCGCCAGGTCCATGCTGGGAATGGGCTTCCCCAATTTGGTGTGCAGCTTGAAGACCTGGAACAGACCCAGCCCCCTGTCAGGGCTGCTCAGGCCTGGCCAGCCTTCCTCAGTGGTAGGAAGAGCACCTCACCGGGCATGGGGGAGCTGGCAGACTGTGGAAGTGAGGGCAGTGGTCCATCCCGTCCCCGGGGACCCTGCCCCTTCCCCTGCTCCCACTTAAATGCCTTGGGAAGGGCCTTCCTGAGCTGTCTCCTGCTTCTAGGCCCCCACTACTCCTGCATATGGGGGACCTATAATACTTTGACACCCCTGCTGGCTTACACAGACGCCCTTCCTCCAAACTCCACCGCCTGTGCTGAGAAGCACGGCTGTTTTCTGCATGCCAAGCACCAGCCCAGTGCCAGCCCCAGGTAGAGACACAGTGTGTGTAGACCGCCTGCTAAGATGTACACATATACATGTCCACGACACAGATCCATGTTCGGTATACGTGGGTGTACACGTCCATAGACACACCTCCACATTCTGCAGGAACTCATATACACATCCAGGGACACAGATCCACCTAGGATACAGTCACCCACCCTGTCCTCGGCATGCCCCCCCGCAACAAAGGCACTTACTTGCAAAAGTGCCCGTTGGAAAGGACTGTTCCACCACCCCCCGAGTCTGCACTGACGACCGTCTCAGACACCTTCTCTGGCTCTAAGTCTCTGACACTCACGGCTCAAACCTGCCCCCCACCCCGGGGCTGGCTGCAGGGCCTCCTGACCCCAGAACGAGTCCCAGCCTGCGAGCTGTGGCACCCGCAGCCCACCCCGCCTGGGCCCAGCTCTCCCGCCTGCACCCCTGCTACCACCAGGCCGGCTCATCCCCTTTTCCACGCCTCACTGTTCCTTCCTTGGTGGGTTTTGTGGGTTCACGCAGGCATTTGAGAGCCTGTCCCAGCTGGGCTGGGGAACGAGGGCCTTGATGAGCAGGGGGAGAAGACAGATCCTCAGGCAGGCGCTCAGGGCGGCCCAGCCTGCAGCGGGGGCTGGAAGGGGGCTGCCAAGGGCAGGGTGTGAGCAAAGGCCCGGGGGCAGGAGGGAGCATGGCAAGTGAGCTGGGGCAGCTGGAGGGGGTTCTGTGGACGGGGCAGAGAGAGGCAGCCACGGGACAGGGGCCTTCCACACCCTCTCGCTCTAAACCTCGTGGTGCAGCTCAAAGCAGGCGTCCAGCCAAGAATTCCCCCTCCTCCTGTCCTCAGCGCACACCCGAAAGGTGAGCATCACCTTGCAGGTTCATGATGCCATTTGGGGAAGGTTTGCTGATTTCCAAAAAGCACCTCTGGACCATAGAAAGAGGGCACAGGGAGAGGGGCCCTACCTTCTCTCGGGTGGAGGAGCACGTTAATTTTCTCATAAGATGACATACTACAGGCATTTTTAAGCCCACAGGAAAACATTGATATTAAAATAGTAATAAATATGACAAATGCTGATATTAATTTAGTATCAATGAAAACTTTGATATTAAAATATTAAACCTTACTACTTTAATTCGATTTTTAATAAATAAGGACCCTGAATGGAATATACCATTTGATTTCATCAACATACAAACTCTGGTTCATATATACATGCAGACACACCCGAGGCCAAGAACAGTCTCCTCTGGGGTCTGGGTATGAGCTTCCCTGCTCCATGCTTCTGTCCAGGGACAGATGTGACTTTTATAACTGGGAGAAGGGGGTTGGCTTCGGAGGAAGGAGGACACGTGGGCCTGCAGGGAAAGCTACTTCTCGTGGGTGGCTGCCCACCCCCCATGTCATCGCATGCCCCTCTGGGTCCCAAGTGGGCTGGAGCCTGTGAGGGGCTCCTACCTTCTGGTGCTTGGACCCCCGGATGTGGGCGGCATAGGCCTCCGCCCCGGTGCAGGACACGGCACACAGGTCGCAGTGCAGCTGCGCCTGCACCCCTCGTGGGCTGCCGTTGGGCTGGATGCCCATATTCTGAGCCGCCTCTTTCTTTTTGTGCTTCTGTCCTTCCAGGTGCTCACGGTAGGTCTGCCGGCAGAGAGCGAGGACAGCCTGAGGGGTGTGTGTGCCCACCTGGCACTGCGCCTTTCCCGTTGCCGCAGTTCACGGGAGGCCTGATGTCCCCACCCCTCTGTTCATGGCCTCCTTTTAAAGCCCAGTCAACAGATAGAAGACTCAGAAGCTCGGACTGAAAGACATAAGGTTGCCTTCTCTTTTGTTTTTTCTAAAAATCAACGAGTTTCTTAAGCAAGCATCCTCAAAGGAGCACACATTTAGTTTCAGGGGCTGCTTGAAAGAATATTCTGGCTTTTCAGAATCTCAGAAGCCAAGCAAGGATGCGTGCTACCGGAATGATGCGGGACACACTTAACTGTTAGAACACTGCTCCCAAACCATGGGGTCCACCAGGGGGAGGTGGCCGCGAGGCACAGACCCACGCTTCCCGCACCGCGTGCCCGAGATGTCTGACAGCATCTGGCACACGACTGAGCTCTCACGGGGCAGCCCTGACTTGTCTCTGGGAAGCCTTAAGACGAGGCAAAGTGGGGCTGCTAACCCAATGCCCTCTAAACACGCCAAGAGTCAACATTCCGCAGAATAGAAATGCCTCTGGAAAATACCAAAGGCACTGGTGACGTCGGCTGGCTCTGGGGGCAGGGACAGGAGTGGGAAGGGTGCTCTCGGAATGTAGATATCTGTGGGGTTTTTTTTTTTGGCTGTGCCTCGTGGCATGTGGGATCTTAGTTCCCTGACCAGGGACTGAACCCACGCCCCCTGCAGTGGAAGTGCAGAGTCTTAACCACTGGACCTCCAGGGAAGTCCCAGGAATCTGTGTTCTTACCTAAGCCACAGAACACACGCACACACACACACACACACACACACACAGGCACGCACACGGACATGACGTAAAAGCCTGTGGGACGGAGACAAGCCTGGAAGGATATACACCAAGCGCCAACAGTAAACTACTTCAGAACACGCTTCGCAGAGTCTGAGCCTGTAGAAAGAACAAATGTTCGCAGTTTGTGCCATCCCCGTGCCTGACTCTCCATCACAGACACGGACCAGATGTGGAATGAGAAAAAACCCAGAGGAGCATTAGAAGGAGGCCTGCCTGGTGCCCCGCGGCTCCTGAAGCCCACAGCTGTCCTGGCGGCCCCTCGCTCGGCCGGGACAGAGACCGCACCGCCAACTGTGCCGTCCTGGACTCAGAGACAGGTGCCCGGAAGAGAGGCAGAAGTGCTGCCCCCGCTGCAGGGAGGCCACGCCGACCAAGTCCTTCCGATGCAGATGGAGGCCATGCGTGGCTGCTTCCACGTTAACCGTGTGTCAAGCGGCGCTGGGTGGGCGCGGGAGGGGCGAGCAGGAAAGGGCAGCACGGGGACTCTGCAGAAGCACCCGGCATCTCGGCGGTGGAGGCAGATGCGCGAGCCTGGGCAGGTGATGAGCTCGCACGGAGCAGACCGCACGCATGCACACGCACGTGCACACAGGCACACGCAGGTGCAAGTGAGACTGGTAAAACCTGGGACCTCTGACTCAGTGGACAGGTTCAAGGCTAACATGCCAGCTGTGATAGTGACTGTAGTTTGGCAAAACGTCAGCACTTGGGGCGCTGGGTGAGGGCACGTGGGCCTCTCCGCGGTGTTTCTTTTTTTTTTTTTTTTTTTTTTTTTTGCGGTACGCGGGCCTCTCACCGCTGTGGCCTCTCCCGTTGCGGAGCACAGGCTCCGGACGCGCAGGCTCAGCGGCCATGGCTCACGGGCCCAGCCGCTCCGCGGCACGTGGGATCCTCCCGGACCGGGGCACGAACCCGCGTCCCCTGCATTGGCAGGCGGACTCCACCACTGCGCCACCAGGGAAGCCCTCCGCGGTGTTTCTTACAACCACCTGTGAAACCACCACTACCTCAATGAAAAGTCCAAAGAACAAGCGCTGTTAACATTAACAAAAAGCTGGGAACAACTGGAGCTGACATGTCTGCGTAACAGATGCTATGCCGAGTGGGGACACGCTTGGGGAAACCCGGTCCCACAGGGAGACGAGGCTCAGAGAGGCCTCGACACCCACTCAGGTGATGCTCACATGCCCACGCTCCGTCACACCCCACGGCCATGGGGAGCGTCACACCCTTGCTCAACGTGATGCCGCAAAGAGTCTAGAATCACAGGAGCAGACCTTGTATTGGACTGGTGAGAGGAGCCAAGAACCCTCACGACGCAGCCCTGAGTGCGGGCCGCCCGGCCCTCGTCCCTCTGCCAGGGAAGTCTGGGCTGAATGAGGGGTTCTGGGCTCCTCCCACACCTCTAGAGTCTGCAGTTTGGAGTCTCTGCACGCCTCCACGGTGCCAGCTTTCTCTCAGAGTACTAAGAACAAGACAAAATCCACACGGGGTGTTTTGTGAGGACCAGCCCTAGCGTCTGATGATCTCTGCAGGGAGCGAGGTGGGTCACCTGCGAGCGTGGTTGGGGAGGTCCTTTGCTTAGACAGCAGTGCACTCGCCCGCACACGCACACGAACGTGCTGCTTTTACCCGCCTGCGGCCCTGCCTACACGGTCCTGTCTGCATGGCTCTGCCTACACGGCCCTGTCTGCACAGCTCTGCCTACATGGCCCTGCAGCAAAGGTGCACTGTGACCAGCTGCGCCTACCGGCCGTCGTGTCCAGGAGGGTGCGCTGAGGGCCTCCCTGCTGCAGGTGGCCTCAGGGTGCAAGACCACGCTTCTGCGGCCAACAACCAGCGCCGGGCCCGCTCTCGTGTCTTTCACAAGAACGCCAGGCAGTTTTAAGGTTATGCTGATGCGCACTTGGCATTGCAAATTAATAACAGATCTCTTTTGAGCAGGCAATGACCCTGACCTCTGGCCGGTCGTAGGGGGCAAGGGAGGGCTCTCCCACCCATGGGGGCAGGAAGGTCCAGGGCCTGCCCAGCGTGGGGCGAGGGCGGCTGACCTGGGGACCAGCACAGCTGATCTTGCAGATGTCACAATAGTGAAGCGGGAGCTGCTTGGGGCCACCCCTGGGTTTCGGCAGCTTGGTGGCAACTGGTAGCTTCTTGGCGAAGCTGTCGGTGCAACAGGCACTGGGATTGCTTCCCGAGCCGCCCCACAGGGACGAGTCCACGGGCTTTGGGAGCGGGGGCGGCCGCATCTGTGGGAGGAGCAGCGGGGGATAGTAAGGACTGACCGCTGAGTACGGGGATGCATCATAGCCCAGGTAGCTTGGTCCTAAGAAGCGGAGAGAAAAATGAGAGGGGGAGATGGGTTGGTTTTGAGGAAAGGACCACATTTATTTCGGCAGCAAATAAAAGGAACAGCCTGCATTTGCATGCCTGCGGGGGAAACCACCATCTTACCAGTGTACGGGCCGAACGAGGATGAGGAAGGCAGCGTGGAGAGGGAGGAGGCCGCGGGCTGAGCGTTGCTTGCCGGGGGGTAGGTGGAGGTGGAGGGCGAAGTGCTGGCCAGCTGCCCCGCCTCGGTGGTGGGCACCTGTGGCAGGGGCTGCGCTTGGTTGTACCCAATGCCACCGTAGGCTCCTTGGGGCCCTGGAGAGCAAGCACAGCCTCTGCAGAGCCACTCCTGTGACACCGGGCCCAGGGAGCAGAGAAAGTGTGACCAACACGACGGCCCGGCTGCCGGGAGCTGGCACGGCCTGGGCGCAACTGGCTGTGAAGCCCGGGTGTCTGAGCTGTGTTGGAGGCCGCAGCCCGGGTTCCCCAATCTCTAAACTCCAAGTCCTCAGAAGAACCCACCTCCTTGGAAAACACTTCCAGCCCCACCTTCGTCTCTCCCCCATCTCTCTGTCTGGGTCTCCCCGCCCCTCTCTCTGGCACACACAGGCCCATTGACTAGTGGAGACTTCGGGGTGTATCTGAGGAGACAGCCCTGAGACCCACGCTACTGCTGCACCTCCTCTGAACCTGAAGCACTTGAAACCTGACTTTCCTGGGGTCCCTCCCATGTAAGCGAGGTCCCCTTGCCCCCGCCCTGACCCTGCAGAGACCCACCCACCTGGTGGGCAGAGCGTGGCCGTGGCCATGGCTGGGAGCTGAGGCTGGCCAGCAGCAGGTGGCGGGTCCCATTTGTTCTCGTAGCCACCAGCGGCTGCCGATGGTCCATAGCTGTAACTGTCCTGCGAGAGGGTTTCCATGGGGAACATAGAGCAGGAGAAAGGTGCTCAGGGTGGGGCAAGGCCCCCTCCTCGCCCCCTGCAAGGCCTGCATGCATGTGGTTCCCAAGCTCCTGCTCTGTACCAGCCTCTGTTTGGGGACCTGGGGACGCAGCGACCAGGGAGAGGGATGTGGCCTGCTCCCTCAAAACTGATGCTCATGTCTGAGAGCAAAAGTGCTCTGAGGAACATGCAACGGGACAAGGGCTGCCGGGGACGGCTCGGAGGAGGAGGCAAGCGTGCGGAGACGGGGGACAGGGATCCTGGCCGGGTTGGCAGGGAGCAGAGGCCCTGGTGGGGGGCAGCGGGTGGGCCGGCAGGAGACCCGCAAGCTGGTCGGAGCAGAGGGCTGCGAGCACCAGGAGAGGGGCTGGGGGGGCCGGCGGGGCCGGGGGCGCCGGGAGGGTCTGGGGCAGCAGGGAGCACGGCTGGATTCTGGTTCACAGGGAGATATGAGCTGTTGGGTGGACCAGGGACTAACTGCATGGAGGTGAGGACGGAACCAAGAGGCCGAGAGGAAGCCCTGGGAGCAGGGCAGGAACTCAGGATGGGAGGTTGGGAGAAGTCCCAGAGGTCCTGGGGAAGCAAAGGGGAGTAAAGGAGGGAGGGGACGGAGCCAAGTGGGTACGAGCTTGGCCAAGCAAATCAGGAACAAGCTGTGGGTGACAGAGGCTCAGGGGGTTGGGCCACATGGTGCGTGGGACGCCTTGGCGATTCCACGTGGAAACACAGCTGCCGGATCTGCGGTCCTAGAGCTCAGGGTCAGGAAGGGGGCATCGTCAGCACTGGAAAGGCCCGGGAAGGACAAGCCCAGCCCCCATCCCCTCTAAGGGCAGGGATGGGCGCATCAGGCGGGTGATAGCCCGTCTGGATTGCGTTTTCAAGGAAGGACTGGTGCTGGGCAGAGAAAAGTCAGGCTGATACCTGGTAGGAGGGAGCCGTGGTGGCCGCCGGCACAGGCTCCTGGGGCTGGCCACCGTAACCGAGGTCCTGGCCGGGGTGGCGCTGGTACCCGCCATACCCCGCTTGAGTGATGGGCCTGGGTGGCTGGGTGGCCTCGGGAAACGGGATCAGGGCAGGGCCCAGTCCAGGAGTGGGCTGCACGGCCAAGCTGGTTCCAGCAGCTGGGAGGGGAAAAGCCATCGGAGGCTGGGCGCTAGAACCACAGATAAACAGAGAACCCGGCAGCGTTAGATCCTGGCATTCGAGAACCTGCATTGAGCACAAAAATGACATCTGACACTAGACATCAGCCACTTGGATGCCTCCAGTCCAAGACCTTTCTTCTGTGAGCGCAGGCGCCATTGGAAGCGCTTTTCATGAATTAAGACAATCTCACAGCAACCCTGAGTGCTCGGAGCCAGCCTGGTCCCCATTTTCACAGTTGAGAAGAATCATGGAAGGTCGATTAACGCTAAACTAAGAACTCTTTACCTATAAGGACCAGCTCTTGCTTGTGGTTCACTCTGCAGGAAGCCCGGTGCTGAGGTCTTCTGTCTGCCTCACCTCATCCCTACCTTCCTGCCCTCAGAGAAGGCCCTGCCAGCTGTCTGTATGTCCATCTGTTGGTCTGTCCCCACTGTCTGGAAGATGAAACTCTGAGGACAGGTAACAAGTGCCGGATTCAGACCCAGATCTCTCTGATCCCCGCGCTTGTCACTCTGCTAAATACCAGTCACCCAGTAGACAGTCCTCAAATGTAAAAGCCCGTTTGTCGGGGAAGGGTATTGGCAAAGAGTTTAGCCCAATACCAAGAAGAATCATATAAGAAAGTTCCTACAACCCTCCTACACTGTTGTTGGGAGTGTACGTTGGTGTAGCCACTATGGAAAACAGTATGGAAGTTCCTTAAAAAATAAAAATAGATGGGAATTCCCTGGTGGTCAAGTGGTTAGGACTCAGCGCTTTCACTGCTGAGGGCCGGGGTTCAATCCTTGGTCAGGGAACTAAGATCCCACAAGCCGCATGGAACGGCCAAAAACTTTAAAAATAAAAATAAATAAAGACATAAAAATAGAGCAACCATATGATCCAGCCATCCCAATCCTGGACACATATCCAGAAAAGATGAAAACTCTAATCCAGAAAGATATATGCACCCCAATGTTCACTGCAGCACTATTTACAATAGCCAAGACATGGAAGCAACCTAAGCATCCATAGACAGAGGAATGTATAAAGAAGATGTGGTACATATATACAATGGAATATTACTCAGCCATAAAAAAGAACGAAATACTGCCACTTGCAGCAACATGGATGGACCTACAGATTCTCATACTAAGTGAAGTAAGTTAAAGACAAATATTATATGATTTCACTTATATGTCAAATCTGAAAATAATACAAATGAACTTATTTACAAAACAGGAACAGACACACAGACATAGAAAACAATCTTACGGTTACCAAAGGGGAGGGGAGGGAGGAATAAATTAGGAATATGGGATTAACAGATACACACGACTATACGGAAAATAGATAAACAACAAGGGCCTACTGTATAGCATAGGGAACTATATTTAGTATCTTATAATAACCTATAATGGAAAAGATCTTTAAAGAAAATACTGAATCACTTTGCTGTACACCTGAAACTAATACAATATTGTATATCAACTCTACTTCAATTTTTAAAAGAAGGATGTTCCCGCAAACCCTGTAGGGAAGGGGTCCCCAACCCCCGGGCCACAGCCCGGTACTGGTCTGCGGGCTGTTGGGAACTGGGCCTCACAGCAGGGGGTGCACAGCGGGCAGGAGAGCGAGTGAAGCTTCATCTGCCACTCCCCGTCGCTTGCATTATTGCCTGAACCATCCCCTCCACCCTGGCCGTGGGAAATCTGTCTTCCACGAAACCGATCCCTGGTGCCAAAAAGGTTGGGGACCGCTGCCGCAGGGGATGAGGCAAGGCGTGTGCGCAGCTCAGAGGCAGGCAGATCTGACTATAGAGGGACGACGGCTGGCAGCACTTGTCCACTGGCACCTTCGCACACATTCTGGGCCGATGCTAGACTCACATGTGATGCTTGCAGTGTCATTCCTGCCCCCCAGAGTGGCTCACTGCCCAGTAGGGAGGACCATGGAGAAATGGGGATAACATGGGGGTGGTGATATCCAGGCCATCCTGGGGGCTGAGGGACCCGCCAGGGAGAGGGAAGCGCCCTGCTGAGGGTCAAGCAGAGCCCACTGCATCGCCCCTGCCCATCTCCTAGCCAGCATCTCTTCGTCCTCCTGGCAGCCAGAGGGGTCCGCTCAAAGCACAGACCTGACCACGTCACCCTCCTGCTCAGAACCCTTCCAAGGCCCTCTGCCCCCATCCCCTCCCACACCTGCTCGCTCCCTTCCTCACCTCCTTCTCCAGCCTTTCCTGAGCCCCTGTTGGAGAGCAGCAGGGCCCTGTAACCCGTCATCCTGCCTCCTCACCCTGCTTGATTTTCCCTCCCAGCACCGCCTGACGCAATCCTTCCACCAACATGAAGCCACAGGAACTGAGGTGGGTCCCAAGCTATTTGCCAGCACTACAGTAGCACCTGGCACATAGCAGGTGCTCAGGAAATATTAGTATGGCCTACAGTCAGGTGTTTGGGAAATGGTGGGTGGGAGCAGCCCAATCGCAGGTGGGGTCCTGGCCCGCCAGGGTCCCGGGGATCTTCTCCTCGCATCTTCACATGGTCTCCCTCTATGTGTGTCTATGTCCTAATCTCTCTTCTTATAAGGACAGCAGTCATATTGAATCAGGGTCACCCTAATACCTCATTTTACCTTAATTATCTCTTTAAAGACCCCATCTCCTACAGTCACATTCTTTAGTTAGCAATGAAGTCCTAACCCCCAATACCTAACACCCAAATGTGAATTTTAGGAGGACACAAGTCAGCCCATGACAGGGTCATTATTGTAACAAAACTCAAATGACATGAAAATCTTGATTACACGAACATCATTCATGCTGAACTGAAAGCACCTAAAATACATTTTACAGAATATATAATCATTTATGAATTAGTATGTTTTTATTTTATTTAAGACACCCAAACATCATCAGCCCATCACCAGAATGCCCAGACACGCACAGTAATGATAACCTTTGATGTTTTGACAACTATAAACCTAGCATCACTCTTTTTTTTTCTTCTTGGTCATTAGAAAGGTATATTTGTTAAGGTAGGTGGGACAGAACATACTGTATTTAACTTTTGCCAGCTTGGTCTATAATGTTGAAATATTTAGACATGGCATGCTGGCTTCCATTTGTACTTTTGCCCTGGGCCTCTCAAACTGTGAAGGCTATTCATTTGTTTGACTATATTTCATTTGCCTATTTTACTATTGGTAAGTATTTATATTATATATCAGTTTCTATTGCAGAGTTAAAAATCACCCCCAATGAATGTCAATTGGTGCAGCCACTATGGAAAACAGTATGAAGCTTCCTCAAAAAATTAAAAATAGAACTACCGTATGATCCAGCAATTCCACTTCTGGGGATTTTTCTGAAGAAAACAAAGACACTAATTCAAAAAGATTATGCACCCCTATGTTCACTGCGGCATTATTTACAAGAGCCAAGATATGGAATCAACCTAAGTGTCCATTGATAGATGAATGGATAAAGGAGATATATATCTTTATCCATTCATCTAACGATGGATACTTAGGTACACACACACACACATGTGTGCATGCACGTGTACTCGTGCACGATAGAATATTACTCAGCCGTAAAAAAAGAATGATATCTTGCCATTTGTGACATGGATAGACCTACAGGGTATTATGCCAAGTGAAATAGGTCAGACAGAGAAAGACAAATACCACATGATCCCACTTACGTGAAGAGTCTAAAAAATAAAACAAATGAATAAACATAACAAAACAGAAACAGACTCATAGATACAGAGAATAAACTGGTGGTAGCCAGAAGGGAGGGGGTTGGGAGGATGAGTTAAATAGGTGAGGGAGATTAAGAGGTACAAACTTCCAGTCCTTAAATAAGTAAGTCTGAGGAATGTAATATACAGCATGGGGGATACAGTCAATAATATTGCAATAAATTTGCATGGTAGCAGATGATAACTGGACTTATCGTGGTGATCATTTTGTAATGTATAAAAATATCAAATCACTATGTTACATACCTAAAACCAATAGAATATTGTAAGTGATTATACTTCAATTTAAAAAATTACCCCCAACGATGTGGCTGCAAACAATAATAAATATTTACCATCTTCACAGATTCTGTTGGTCAGAATTTGAGAGTGGCATGGATGGGCTCTGACTCAGAGTCTTTAAGACGTTGCCAATAAGAAGTCGACTGGGGGAATTCCCTGGTGGTCCAGTGGTTAAGACTCCGTGCTCCCAATGCAGGGGCATGAATTCAGTCCCTGGTTGGGGAACTAAGATTCCCCATGCTGCACAGCACAGCCAGAAAAAAAAAAAAAAAAAAAAAAAAGTCAGCTAGGACAGCATCATCTGAAGGCTCAACTGGGGTAGTGAGATCTGCTTCCAGGATGGCTCCTTAACATGGTTGGTCCTTTCCCAATGCTGCTTGAGTGTTCTTACAACATGGCGGCCAGCTTCCCCCAGAATGAGAGATGCCAGAGAGAGAGAGGAAGGACCAGGTGGAAGCTATCCTTGTTATGAGCCTCAGACATCACATGGCATAACTTCTGACACATTCTGCGTTAGAAGTGAACCACTAAATACACCCCACCCTCAAGGGGAGAGGATTAAGCACCATCTTTTGGAGGAGTGAATTTATTTATGGGAATATGGAATATGAATTCTCTTAATGAATACTGAGTATGAGAATTTATGGCAATATTTTAAAACCACCACATGCTATTCCCCATTTTCTACTGTTACACATGTTCTATGTATGTTCTGTATATACTTTCTTGTGCCAGCTTCCCCTCATGGCTTCTTGTCCAGCCTGGGTCCCACACGACCTGCTCCAAACAGGGCACAGCTGAGGAGAATGGGGCGAGGATGGCTGCCTCAGATCCATCAGGATTTAACCTGGAGCTGGGGCCACCTTCTCCTGAGTCACATGGGAGAGTTGTGGACCAACCCAAACGGGCAAGGAAAACGGATGGGATGGGCTTTGGGAAGACGATAAAAAGCCATGCTGTTGAAGGCACTCAGAAGGCTCGACAAAGGGGTCTGAGCTGCCCAAGCTGCAAGGGCGGGAGTGCTGGAGTCCAAGTGTGAGCACAGACCTGGGACTCTCTGGACTGAGCCCTGCTGCCTCTGCTGGGAAAGAGGCCATCAGCACTGCAGTGATGCTTTCCTTCTTGCCTGGCTTCCCAGCGTGCCAATGGCCTCCACCTCCAGAAGGGTCTCCGCCCCCAGTCCTGAAGACCCAGCACACCAAGTGGTGCCAACTGAGGGTGCTGAGGCAAAGTGTCTCCTGCGGTGGAGGGAAAGTCTTGTCCTTTAGCCGAGGGCCCGAGGGAGTAGAGACAAGCTTGGGGCTTTCTTCACCTGCTCCCACAGTGACCCAGCTCAGCTCAAAAGCTGTGTCTCCAGCTGGTGGGGGCCCCACCTAGGGAACCAGTGAGGTGGGCGGTTGTTGACCTTGTTCCAGGCCAGGAGATCAAACGGCCTGTTCTGTCTAGGGCGGGGATTCTCGATCCAGGCAACGCTGACATTGCAGCCCGATCACTCTCTGTAGGGGACCGTCCTGGGCACTTTGGGCTGTGGGGCAGCATCCATGGCCTCCACCCACTCAATGCCAGAGGTGTCCCCAGTTCAAATAACCACAGATGTCCCCAGACACTGTCCGGGTGAGAACCGCTGGTCTAGGAAAAGCCCAATCCCAGGGCACCAGCTTTGAGACCCCAGCTGCAGATGGGCAGCATCATGTGTTGGTTTACAGCTGGTCCAGACCCTACTCCAGAAGGATCACCGGGACACTGCTGGCTGCCCTGTGACTCGGGATCAGGCTCGAGACAGCACGTTTGTGGGCGTAAACTAAGAATTCAGGACATGTTTTGGTTGTATATGACCCTGAGTAGTGATGCTTATGCACCCTGAGGTTTGAAGACCACTGAGCTAGACCAAAGTCAAGGACAAAAGGAGAGTCTGCCCACAGATGGCTGGGCGTCCAAGCCATTTGGTCTTGATGTAACTCAGTGGTGGGAGATCTCAGGTGTTCCCGTGCCCTGCAGGGTGACTCTCGTCAGTTTTATGACGAGGGCCTGCAAACGTCACAGATGTGAGCAGACTGATTGGCTGTGAGGCGTACAGGGTCAGGGTAGATATCAGCTTTGAGTTTCATGTGGGATGCTGAAACGCCCTTGATCTCACCGGAGGTCACCCCTGCCCCCTTCTACTCAGATGTGCAAACAGCTGAGACGCTGGGGGAGGGGCGGGGGAGACAGAGACACACCGTCTAGAAGAAGTATAGATGTGCTGACAGCCCAGCAGGCAGCAGGAGCCTCCCCCTCCAACCCAGAGCCTGAAAAGGCCTCACCTATGAAGAACACTGGGATTCCAGAGAGGGGCTCAGATGCAGCCCCCTGGGCTGAGAGAAGGGCCTGGCACACACGTGGGAAAGGGAGAAGAGCACAGGGGCTGACAGGGAAATGGCCCTGTGTGCTGAGGGACAGAGGAGGGGTGGGTGACAGGAGGCTGGATGGTGGGCTTAGGACTCCGGGATGCCAGGCAGAATCTGAGTTTTATCCCGTAAGCAATCCGGAGTCACCACGGTGTCTCAGGACAAGATCTGTCCTGTTTTAGGGTGCTAAGGTGGTGCTGTGGACTGAGTTGTGCCTGCCCCCCTCAAATTCACATGAAGCCCTAACCCCAATAAGACTGTGTTTGGAGACAGAGCCTTTAAAGAATTAAATGAGGCCATAAGGGTGGGGTCCTAATCCTATAGGACTGGTATCCTTATGAGAAGAGACACCAGGGATGCCCACACAGAGGGAAGACCACACAGGGACACAGGAAGAAGGCAGCCATCTGCAGGCCAAGGAGAGAGGCCTCAGGAGAAACCAACCCTGCCGGCACCTTGATCTTGAATGTTCAGCTTCCAGACTGTGACGAATACATGCATTGTTCAGGCCACTCAGTCTGTAGTGTTTTGTTACGGCAGCTCGAGCAGACTAGACAGGTGGTGATGGCTGTAGAGGGGAGAAGCTGAGGGCAAAGCTGATAGGAGACACACAGAGGCCACTTCAGGTCACCTATGCAAATTTCAGCCAGGTCAGCTCCCAGTGGTCGAGGGCTTTGCAGACACCCAAAACGGGGCTTGCAAAGCACTCAAGTAAACGTTTCGTGACTATGGTCAAAGTGGTAGCTGTGACCCCAAAGGGAACAGTAGACCCACCTGAGTAACGGCTCAGGGCAACACACAGCTGTTTGTGGTCCGGGAGGATGACGTGTTGCCTGGCTTTTATTTAGCTAAGCAAGCTCTGCGGAAGTGGAGCATGGATGCCCTCAAGCTGGGGAGGGTGCACGTCCCATGGGACTCGTGCCCTTCTCAGGAGAGGGCTCGGCACGGTGGAGCCCAGACGGGATAAAGGAAGAAATGGAAGGGATTTAAAAGAAGGCTAGGCCAAGTATGGCCACATCTGCCCACTGCCTGTTTTCTGCACAGCCCATGAGCAAAAAATGAATTTTGCATTTTTAAGTGGTTGCAGAAAGTTAAGAGAGTACTATCTCATGACACGTGAAAATTATACAAAACTCACATTTCAGTGTCAAAATATAAAGTTTTGATGGCACATAGCCATGCCCACCTGTTTATGTATTGCTTTCAGCACTTTTGCCCTATAGTGGCCGAGCTCTGTAGCTGCAACAGACCCAGTGTAGCCCGCTGCTGTGGGCTGAATGTTTGTGTCTCCCCAAAATTGTTATGTTGAACCCCTACCCCTCAATGTGATGGTGTTAGGAGGTGTGGCCTTTGGGAGGTAACTAGGATTAGATGAGGTCATGAGGGTGGGGCCCCCGTGATGGGATGAGTACCCTTATAAAAGTCACAGGAGAGCTTGCCTCCCCACTCCACTCTCCTCCAGGTGAGGACACAGTGAGAAGTCAGCATCTCCAACCCAAAGAGGGTTCTCACCAGAACCCAACCCTGCCTGCACCCTGATCGCAGACCTCCAGAGGAATAAACTCCTGTTGTTTACAAGCCACCCAATCTGTGGTGTTTTCTCACAGCAGCCTGAACTAAGACACCCATGGAGTGGAAAATATTTACTCTCTGACCCTTTAGGAAAAGGCTGGCTTGCTGATCCCCAGCTTAAAACAGCCATCGTTTATTTTGTTCCTAACTCTGTAGGCTGGGCTGGGCTGCATCTGAGGTCAGCAGCAGGCAGCTCCACTTCTGGAGGGCACCTGGCTGTCCAACGGGCTCTGAAGCCCTCCTCCTTGTAGTATCTTCTCCTCCAGTAGTCCAGCCGGGGGCCCTTCATGTGGCAGGGTCCCCCAAGATGGAGAGGACGTGTGCAAAGGCTCTGGAGGTCTAGGCTTAGAACAGGCATGAACAGGACTGGCAGCTCGAACAGATGTTACACCAGAATACCATAGATTGGGTGGCTTATAAACAAGAGAAATTTCTCAGTTCTGGAGACTGGGAAGTCCAAAATGAAGGAACCAGCAGACCAGTATCTGGTGAGAGCCTGAATCCCGGTTCATAGATAGCCATCTTCTCGCCGTGTCCTCAAATGGCACAAGGGGTGAGGGAGCTCTCTGAGGTCCCTTTAAAAGGGTACTAATCCCATTCATGAGGGACCCCACCCTCATGACCTAATCACCTCCAAAAGGCCCCACCTCCTAATGCCATCAACTTGGGGGTTAGGTTTCAACATATGAATGGGGGGCGGGGGGTGTATAAACCTTCAGTCTATGGCAGTATCACTTCCGCTGCAATCTACGGGCCAAGGAGGAGCACAAGGAAGCCCAGGCTCGAGGGCCAGGGAAATGGATGTATTGATAATTTCTAGATGGGAAGAGCCACATGGTCACAGTGGAAAGGGCGTGGATATAAGAAGGAACAACATAAAGGACAGGAGTGTTTTGGCAACCAATCTACCACATCGAGGTTTTAGGAGTTGAGCTAGCCAAAAAACAGCTCATGGGAGACTCCTCAGGCATGGCCCATATGGTGTCAAAATCTAGGTAATCTAGAGCAGGTGTTCTCACCTGGGGTGATCCTGCCCCCAGGGGAAACGGGGTGATATTGAGGACATCTGTGGTTGTCACTTTGGGGGGCTCCTGGCATCGAGTAGGTGGGGGCCGGGGATGCTGCTCCACACCCCACAGCGCCCAGGACGGCCTCACAGAGAACAATCTGAGAAACTCAGACCTGCAAGGTCGGGGTGCCCGGGGTTGGGGATCGGGGATTAGAGCCTAACGTTTGAAGGTAGGGGGCAGGAAGGTGAGTCAGCAGCAGAGGCTGTCACTCCCGCCCAGGCTCCCTGCCCCAAGTCTGAAGGGAGAGTCCCCACACCTCTTCTCCGGCTCCCTTTGGTGAGAGGTCAATTTCTAATAGCCTTTTTCTGGGTCCTTTTACGAATGAGATGAAAGCTGTGACTTCCGGCCCTCTGTGACTCCCTGGAAATGGCACAGTTTTGCCGGTAATCACCTGGGGCCTCACAGGCCCCAGCTTAAGAATCTCTCCTTGAATGGGAGAGCAAAAAGCATTTGCTGAGATTAAAGGCAAAGTTTACGTGCCCCTGTGCGGCGTGGCGTGTTCCCTTCTCTTGGAAAATGTAATAAATCCTCATTCAATGGCAAGACGGCCCCTGTCGTCAGTCACCTCCATGGAAGAAAATCCTGCAGGCACAAGTGAGACACTCCCTTAGAGCAAGGTTAAGAGAAGAGGTTGAGGACGCGAGGGTTCTGCATGAGGACCGAGGACCAAGATCAAGATCAAGATCAAGGAAGGGCTCACAGGGGTTTCAAGCTTAGGAACTGGGAGAAGAGCCACAGTCCAACAGCTGGCATGGGAACAGGAGTCACACCACCTGGCTTCCAATCCTGGCTCTGCTCACCGCGGGGCCTTGAGCGAGTCACTTCTTTCCTCGCCTCAGTTTACTCACCTGTAAAATGGGAACACCTACCTCTCGGGATGGCGTGACAAACAAGAACTCATGTGCTACAGTGCCTCGCACAGGAGTTCACAATGCAGCCCAGAGTGGCCAGATCTTCCCATTTTAAATGATACCAGAAATCTTTGGAAAGTCTCCCAATTTTAAAATACTGGCACCTAACTCAAATATAGCAAGTAAAAAACCCACTGCACGGGCCGAAGAGAGCTGGTGTGATAATCAAACATGGTCTGCAGGCTACCAATTCTCAACCTCGACCAAGAGCAAGGAGTTGGGAGTGGTTGTTGAAGAATAGAGTCACACATTTACTCTTGGTGAAGCCTCCCCTCAAGCAAGGGGCCTAAGCTTGTGCTGCTGCTGTCTGAAGTCACCTGCTGCTCACAGGGAGAGGGTGCCGCTGCACCACAAGGCCCAGGGCCTCTGTCCCCATGACAACAAGGGCCCAGTGGGTGCCGCCTGCCTGGCAGGGAGAAGAGCTGAGGCGGGAAGCTGGGGAGAAAACACCGGCACCTGTTGGTTCAGGAAGAATGGGACTGAAGCACGTCTGTGTGACGCAGACTCACAAGTCCTGGCTGCCATCCTTGTCTTTGGGTCGCAGGCTTTTTGGTCTGAATTTTGTTTTGGGGAGTCAGGTTTCTTTGGGTGCATCGTCTAGATAAGATTTGAGAATGCAAGGCTGGCAAGACCCATGGATATGAGCTTGTTCAGTGAGTCACCTAACTGATGGGGACACGGAGGCCCAGGGATGGAAGGGACTCGTCTGGAGAGGCCACATTCCCCGACCCAGGGAACTCTCTGGTACACGCTCTGCTTGCTCCTAAAAGGCCAATCGTAAGGACACATTGCACCTTGAGTGTAGACCTCAATTCAGAAGGGTGCATCTGAGGAATCTACAGGCAGGTGATGCAATGTCACAGGGATGGTCAGGAGGAAAGACAAGTCACTCTGGGTTTGCTGTAACAATGATCTCTATTGCAGACTGCTTTCAAAGAATCATTCAGTGAGCACACAAACAAAACATTTAGAGTATGAGAAAAAAAATCAAGTGGAAGAAAGATTTTTGTGGAATCACAGTGCTGAGAAACCTTACATAGTGCTTTCTTTTTAAATCATGGACTCTTCCTTCCAGGGCATAGCTCTTCACCCACTTATCACCCACTTATCTATCATCCCTCCTCCTAAGGACCCCCACCCCCACCCCAATGGCAGAAACTAAACCAGAATGAGGGGTTAAACCTGAGTGCCTAGCACTTGGAAATCACAACCTCAACGATCACCTACTTTGCAGTGCTATGGGGAGAAAACCTCGGCTCCAGCATCCTGACCTAGCTCAGTTTCCCAGGTGCATCTGTGACTACTCACAGGGTTGAGGAACATTCGGAGCTTAGACGGTGCACTGTGAAGGGCGATACCCAAGGTTAACATGCACACTCAAGACATTCATCAGGGAGGATATTTTCAAACCTGTTTTATTGGCAATAAGATCACATTTGTTATTTTGTGGGTACACGCATACATACACACCCAGAGAGATGACTTCATTTGGCACTTCAGTTCACAAGGGTTTTATATTCAAAACATATAACATACCATACATTCATTCCCATAACAATTCTGATTTTTCCAACAGAAGTTTTTTTTTTTTCCACGAAAGCCTTATATGCACTCTCCATGTTAAATACCCATTTCAGACCCAGGTACTCCCAGAAGACATCCTGGAAAGGGATCTGATGAACTAAATCCTTGGGCTCTTGGGAAGTTGATGGAGAATTTCATTCCCCTACGCCCATCTGCAGCCTTCTTTAAAATATAGTCAGGAGTCTCCAGCTCCCAGTCAGGGCCAGCCTAGCTCCTCAAGACCAAGCCACTGGGCTGCTTGGTGTTCCCGAGGCAGGGATTCCAGAGACTGGTGACGGGAGTTTCCTGAGCATTGAGGTTGAGCCATGTTCTGTTTGGCAGTGGAACTCCCGGAATTCTCTTCCGTCCTTCTGAAAAGGAACGTGGTGCTCACGCGGAAGGTGGCTGCATAGTTAGCCCCGCTGGCCAGATGCTTAAGAATGCCATCTTGTTGATACATGCTGGTTAAGCTAAAGAAAAAGCATTATGTACACCCGCCCTCCCTAGAAGCAGTGCAAGTGAGAGGACGCCCAACCAGGATCAATACGGCCGTGCCTTTTTGCTGCCATGAACCAAATAGGTGAAACGCTGTTCTGGGCACAGCAAGGGCTCATCCGTGGTTCCAGCCCTCTCCTGCTGCTTTAAGGGGCAGAAAAACCTCCACAGCAACATCTGTGCTGGTCTAGCACATGGGCCTCTCGTGTCAACAGAGGGAGGTGGGACTAGACAGCCAGTGTGAGTTTCTCATGAGCAAGTACAACAGACGTCGAACCACCAACCCTGATTCAAGCAATGACATTCAAAATTTAAAAGAAGCCACTGGCTTTTTAAAAACATTCATTCCGGGCTTCCCTGGTGGCGCAGTCATTAAGCATCCGACTGCTAACGCAGGGGACACGGGTCCCAGCCCTTGTCCGGGAAGATCCCACATGCCGTGGAGCAACTTAGCCCGTGCACCACAACTACTGAGCCCGTGTGACACAACTACTGAAGCCTGCATGCCTGGAGCCTGTGCTCCGCAAAAAGAGAAGCCACCGCAATGAGAAGCCCCCGGCAACTAGAGAAAGCCCACGCACAGCCACGGAAGACACAACGCAGCCAATAAATAAATAAATAAATAAATAAATAAATAAAATATATTTTAAAAACATTCATTCCAAGAGTCTTAGACATTATAGTTCATTCTGTTCCCAGAGAGCAAAACTCACAAGGAGTCAACCTCCGTCAACAAAACTGAATTTCCAAACTACAAAGTGCTACAGAACCAAAGTGAAGCAATTCTCAATTCTTAGTCAACAGTTAATTTAAATATGCAAGTGGACAGTGATGTGCTGCAAATGCAACTTACCTCTGGGGGGAGAAAAAAACCTGCCCAAAGCAAAATATGTACCAAAAAAGAAGTCCCATTCCCCCAAATATTTACAAATGAAGTTTCTAGCTAAAAAAGTCTGGCAAGCTTAGAATTACCCTCTAACGCAAGTATAAGAGAAAAGGACAGGCAGAGAATGTCAGTTCCCAGCTGGTGTGTGGATACCTCAGTGCAAGGGACAGAACAACGGAACAATTACCAACCAGTTAGACCTTGGGTGGTACCAAAAGCTTTTCCTACCAAGATTCTAGAATACCCTATGAGTAAAGAGCACACTTCAGATTTAAGGTGTCACAGACATACAAAAAAAACAAAAGAAACAAGCAAAAAATCCCTGCGCTTTGTAAAAACTTCCTAATTTTGTTTTGAATTAGACAGCGTTTCTCACCTTAGATGAATAAGCTATCTGAACAGCTCAGAGCCGTGATGAAGACAAAAACTGGTATTATCTTCTTAACATACACGCAAAACCCCATGACCTTCTTAATCGACTAAAACTAGTCGAAAAGGAGGGCTCCTCCTTCTAGCTGGAATACGTACTATTCCTTTTAATTATCAAATGTATCTATAATGTCTTCTACGTTATCCTTCTGTGATTAAACTTTTAAGAACAGAAAGCAAGGTCATAAAGTGGAAGCAGGTGTCATTTGTCTCACACAGTCTGACTTTGGTTCTGGTATTTAAAACTTGAGGGATTTCACGTAGGACAGGGAATTGTGGGTTCTCTGGAAAACGGGGAAGACTTGCCACTCTGGGTTCAGTGCCATGTGTCAATGACAGGTGGGAGAGTGGGGTACGCAGGCTGTTTTAATCCTCCCCTGACAGACCCTCTATCCTCTATCTTAGACGGTATTCACACATGTATGTGTCTGCTCCTTACAAGACCATCTGCAATCCCTGATCTGAAGGTTCACAAACTTTTGATCTACTAATAAAGAATGAATACAGAATGAATATAAAATAATGAATATAAAATATAGGCTATAAAATAAGGAATGAATACAAGGTTTATAAATACCTTTTCTACACGTTTCCCTTACTTTTTAGGACTGCTCAGTTATTCATCCAGATCAATGGTCTTTGTCTCCTTATCTCCATAACCACATAAGAGAACACCAATTACACTCACATGAAAAAAGAATTTTAAAGGATCATTTGAAAATGCTTTTAAATTTGATGTATTTGTTCTGATCATTCTAAATACACACATTGGTAGATCCAGACAAAATATAAAACTTAAAAAAATTCAGAAACAGAATATGTTGAGGAAAAAAATCTCTATTAGGAATTAACTTATGCTCTGATGTTAGTGAGTTGACTTTTCGCTCTAAAATGGATAAAATGAAAATTCAAAATCCACACTTCAAAAATTTTAAATGTACCTAATGTACGTGTGGTTGGAACACAGATAGTATAGTTCTGTCATTTGAAAGGTTTTCCTTAAAATATACTGAAATCAGGTCTCGCCTGCAGTTGAGAGCCTTTCTGAGATGGGTCTTTAAGAAAACAACAGCAGGCACACTGTAAAAGGAGAACTCCTGTGCCTTGCTTTCCCAGGGTCCGCCTCCAGTCAATCCCATCAGGGAGTAGCGGGAAGTGCTGCTGAGGTGCAATCATTGTCAGGACTGCTTCAAACTCAACTACAGGTTCCCACGAGCCCCACTCTCCTGCTTTTGGGTGTGGTGGCAGGTGCACCCCAGTCCCTGAGGCAATGACACCAGATTCTCTCTGGCAGCTTGTGTTTCTGGGACCTAAGCTCAGGGGACAGACAGGCCTTGGAGGGTAACGTTCACTCTGGAAGGGCCTGGAGACCAGGGAGGGCAGAGATGGTGTGCAGGCAACAGAGGCTGGCCTGGGTATGAACAGGACCATTCTGAATCTGGTCGTAGCCGTACCTGACAGGGCAGGGGTCTCCTGCCTGGGTGGTGTTAATGGGTGATTTTTCATCTGGCAGCACTGGGGCTGCCTATGCTGCCCCCCATGGCTGACGTGGGCTCTGTTGCCCTTCCCAAGCTATCTGTTGCCTCTGGAAGAGATTACTGAGAGACATGGGTTGGGTTATCATTACCATCCCCATGACACTGGACCAGATACTTCCTCGGCCTCCCCACTCCAGAGCAAGTAATTTTTACAAGGTCTGAAGAATGCAGCCCTAAACCACAACCTGACTAGGACCCAAACTAAAGGGGCAGGATCCAGGTGACAGCGTAAAGAATGGCGGAACCCAGTCTCCCCCAGCAGGCTCCACTGCTGAGCGGCTGCATCAGGCTAGGTCTGCCACCACGAGCACCTCCCCAGGCTCAGACATGCCCTACCATGGGGCAAAGGCATGGCCTGGGAGTCAGGCAGCCCTCATTCCTAGCCAGACACCACCACTCACCACCCTGGGGATCCTACACCAGTTACTGCACCCCGAGCTTCGTTTCCTTATCAGCAAAATGGGTATCATTAATACCTAGCTCACGGGATTACTGTGAGGACTGGACGATATATCAAGTGCTTGGGACTTATTCAATACAGAGAATCAGTAACCAGCACTTCATATTGTTACCCACCACTAACAGAGTTCGATGGGGTTCCAATCAGGCTTCCAACTTCCTGATATTCTCCAGATGAAGGAATTCAGCTATTAACATTCATGCCAAAAGCTTATTAAAATAGAACTTCTCCTGATGGGAAATCAAGTATTATACCAAAACCCAGTAGCTGTCTTATTTAGGTTTAACAAGAATGCAAAGGTAGAGGGAGCCAGCTACACTAGATGGGTGGTATTTTGACAAAACTGCTAGAAAAGGGAAATATCACAGTAGATCTGGCCCGCCTGTCACGTTCCACCCCTGGGGACATCCACCGTACAGCTCTGAGCTCTCAATGCTTTCATTACCAACTCGACTTAACTTGCACAGAACTCTGCTGGATTTCTTGAGCAGCTCTCAGCCTCACAACTGAAAACTGCATTCAGTGCTAATTAAACACACTGTCAGATTCAATTTTCCACATGGGATTAATCCTTAATTCTGAACACGTGCAGCACTAACTCTAAGTCTAAAAAAGCTTTGTGAGATTTAAAAGACCACCTAAAGTAAAATAAATGAAAATCATCATTATTTACAAGTAATTCCAAACTTTTCTTATAACTTCAAGAGTAAGTGTGCATCCGATTCTTACTGAACAGCAATTTAAGAACAGTTCCGATGCCAACCCTATTTATGGATGACAATGTAAGGAATATTACTATCCAGGGCTATGGTTACCAATTTTAAAAGCCAAAAAAACTTATGCAAAACTCCTCTAAGAAATAAACAGTCATCTTTGCTTTGGCAATCCATGAAATGGGCTTTGTAAATACTGTTGTCCAGTATTTGTCCATAAAGTTGGTACTCACAAAATCTGTTACGTGATCAGTTTTTCCATGGCACATTATGTAAGAAATATATACGTTAAAAGCAGCTGAAGGATTCAAGCAAAAGTTGTTTCCCCCAAAAGAGAATGTCTAGTTAACTTAAAACTATTCAGACAACGCAGATTATCTTGTTTCAAGGTTTTCTGAGACTAAAATTGATTTTGCTATGATTCCTATGTTTTTGATTTAGTTAAATCTACTCCTTTCTCAAGGAATAACACACACCCTTGGGGACAATTCTAAAGACACAGACTAATTTGACATTCAGTTCATGGTAGTTTAACATCCTTAGTCACATGTGTGTTTACTGTATCACCTAAGTCATCAGAATCCACACAAGAGCTGTGCCAAAGTGTTTAAATACCTTAATTCAGGTAAATGACAAAAACATCTGCTGAAGGCCCGCAATTACCTGTTTTACCAGTTAAGTGCTCAAACTTCTCCTCTGGAAGGTAATCTTAATAGAAAGCGTAACATTCAAGTGATTCTCCGCATCTCACTGAATAATGCACCGGAGAAAGAGAGAAAAAAAGGAGAAAGAGAAAGGAGAGAGAAAGGAAAGAAAGCAGTGGCAGCAAGCAGGCAGAGGGGCAGAACATTTCCAAAAGGGCGTGGTCTCTGGCAGCCTAGCCTAGTCCTGCTGCTGTAACTAAGCACTGGCAATAAGAATGCTGTACCACCAAGGATGATGGAAACAGGGAAGGATAACATAAAAATGTAACACTCTGTAGCCATTCTTTCCCTGACAGAAACTCCATGACCAGCCAACACTACACCTTTCAGACCACTCTGGATACAGAAAGCAGGAAGAGCTCTCCCAAGTTCCACAACCCCTGGTTCCAAGGCCTGACCGAATTCCTCCTGATCCCACAGGAAAGAACACAGCAGCACCACAACAACTGGGTTGAGGGAGGAGTGGACACTAACTTTCCACTAGCCTTACCTATTTTCAACGTGCTGAATGAGAGCATGAAACAACCCTAAAAGGCCCGTGGTGTGGCAGGCACCTGTCGCTCAGTTATCTAAGGGGCGGTTTGAATCCAGTCTGTGAGAAACTGGCCCAGGAGGTTCTGCCAGGCTACCAGTCGGCAAGTGACACCAGGGCGACAAAGGAAAGTGGGTAGGGGAGCACTTTCCCCCAGGGATGCCCGCTCTGCCTGCATCCCCGCCTGGGACCTGGTCTGGAGTGCCAGGCTGAAGGACTGAGAGACCGCAGACAGGCTCCAAGGAGAAGCCCTGGAGAATGATGTGCGTGTGTACATTTGGGGTACAGACACACCCCATGTGTCTCTACCCACAGAGCCCTCCTTCCCCTGGCTGCTTCCCATCCCTGCCCACCCCCATCCCTGGCTCTTCCCTTGGCCCCTGTCTGCCAGGAGATCTTAAAATATCCAGTCGCCTCCTCCACTGAGTTTCCAGGTCCCTCTACCCTTCCTTACTGTTCTCCCTCCCCCGGAAGCCCCAGGTGCCCACTCTCCTATTGGGTCTCAGGACTTCGCTCAGGTCAAGACCGCTACGCCTTCAAGTCTCTGCCCGCCCCTCCAGTCGGGCCTCTATCCCCCTCCCCCATGCCTCTGCCTCTACCCCCGTCACCCTCCCAGGTCTCCGTGTTCTCTCACACCCCCTCCCCCCATCAGGGTTCATACCTTCAAACCCCACATCCCCCTGCCTGGCCAGGAACCCCTCCAGGGCTGTCTTCCATCCCACCTCCACTCCGCTCTCCCTCGCCGAGGTCTCTGCTCCACCCTCTGCCCCGCCAGGTGCACTCCCAGATCTCCGAATTTTCCCTACCCCGACCCCAAGTCAGGAGGCTTGACCTCCCCGCCCTCCGTCCTTGGCCCTTGCCCCTCCCCAAGTCCGGCCAGGTACCCTCCCAGGCAGCCCCACCCCTCGTCAGATCTCGGCGCCCCCTCAGGTCCATCCCCGCGACAAGCCCAGAACCCTCTCCCACGTCAGGAGCCCCTCTGCTCTCCCTGACAGTTACAACTCGGGGCCGCGGCCTCCCCGGGGCCGGGGCCGGGGCAGCGCGGGCGGCGCGGGGGCCATTACCTGTAAGGCGAGCCGGCGCCCTGCGCAAAGCCGTAATAATTACTAGACGCCATCTTGGCTTCTCCACAGCGCGCCCGCTGACCCGGAGGCGCGAAGGGGCGGGGCCTCCGGCGCGTGACGTCATCCGGCCCGCGCCCAGGCCTCGTGCCGCTCGCGCCCCGCCACGCGCCCCAGGCCCCGCCCCCCGCGCGAAGCTTGCGCCTTCTCGCTTCCTAGTCTGCGCCTGGGGGCGTGTCTTTGCCTTGAGCCCGCTCCACCGCAAGCCCCACCCCTTGCTTGGGGCCCCCACCTTCCCTGTGAGTGCCCAGTATCGGGGTCTTTGGCTCGACCCCCTCCCTTCCCGCCAAGCCCCAGATCCGGCCCTCTCTGTTTCAGTTCAAGCCCCGCCCCTCGCCGCAAGCCCCGCCCTTTATCGGATTCCCCTCCTTCTCTTTAACCTCTCAGCTTGGGGATTTCGAGGCTGGAAGTGATTTTCCTTTTTGTGCCCTTGGGTGGATTTGGTTACCCTGCTGACTGTTTCTGGCTGGGTGAATGTGGCCCTACTGATATGGCCAAGTCCTGCTTGTCCCTTCAGCAGCCCCCTGGGTGCCAGTCTTTTCGTGGAGCCTTCTAAGGCTCCAGTACCTAAAATTCAGTGGCTCTAAATTAGTGGTTCTCAACTGGAGTGTTCTGCCCCCAGAGGAGAGTGGGCAGTGTCTGGGGACATCTGTGGTTGTCACGACTGGGGGTGCTCCTGGCATCAAGTGGATGGGGACCAGGGATGCTGCTCAATGCCCCACAGTTCCCAGGAGGGCCCCCATGACAGAGAATGACCTGGCACCAACGTCAGCAGTGCCAAGGTGGAGAAACCCTATTCTAAGGGTAATTCATTTTGAGGGCTATTTCTAGACCCACTTACTATAGGCAGGGCCATCTTGGGGGGTGCAACAGTAAGCTGCATGGCACCAGTCCTCAAGAACTTAGATTCAGGGAAGCAGATCATAACCAAACTATTACAATTAAGGTAGTCTTTTTTATTGAAATATAATTCACGTACCATACAATTTGCCAAACTGTGTCCAATTCAATGGTTTTTAGTATATTCACAAAGTTGTGCAGCCATCACGACTAATTCCAGAACACTTTCATCACCCAAGAATAAACCATGAACTCCTTAACAGTCATTTCCCCACCCCCACCCCAGCCCCTGGCCACCATTAGTTTGCTTTCTGTCTCTATGGATTTGCCAATTCTGGACATTTCCTATAAATGGATTATTACTCAGCAATAAAAAGGCATAAACTCTTGATACACACCACAACTTGGATAAAGCTCTAGAGAATTATGCTGAGTGGGAAAAGTTCCATTTACATAAAATTCCTGAAAGGTCAAAAATCATAGAAATGGAGAACATATTTGTGATTTCCAGGGGTTAAGGAAATGGGGAGGGGGTAATGGGGAGTGGGAGTAGCTATAAAAGGACAACATGAGAGATCCTGTGGTGATTGAAATGTTCCGTATCTTGACTATATCAAAAGCAATAGTGCTACTGCATTATACTATAATTTTGCAAGATGTTACCATTGGGTAACATGGTGGAAAAGGGTACATGGGATCTCTCTGTGTGATTTTTTACAGGTTCCATGTGAATCTACAATTATTTCAATTTTTTCTATTACTTTTTTAAAGGCAAAAATAAAGAGTACATTTACCAACCGTGGTGGGGTGGTGTTCTTTTGCCACCCTTTTAAGCAGGCACAGGGCTAGTTAGTTCTTGGATGGAAACTATGGCAAGCCCAGGGTGCCAAGGAAAGCCGTATGGGTGATTTAGTGGATGGCATTCTTCCATTTGTATCTTAATGACCATGTGTGGCCACAAGGAACAATCTAGTGCGTCTGGCAAACGCAGCTCTCCTGCCATGCCCTGGCTAAAGGCCAGCGTGGTAATTACACATGGCCTCCCTCCAATTCCCTGCAGCTCTAACTAGATAACCCAGGCTGCATGCCTTTTACAAAAGCAGGTCTGTTTTGATGTTTTCTCTGGATTGCATAATATCTTTTCTTTCCTGTTATTTGCTATAAGCATTGTGCTAAATGCTTTACATGCATAATCTTATCTAGTCCTCACAATAGCCCTCAGAAGTAGGTATAGTTGATTCTCGTTATTGGCAGCAGTTCTGTTCTATAAAGTTGCTGCAAACACTGAAATAGCAAAATACTGACCCATTGCTCCTAGGGGAAATACAGGGTTAGGTTCCTGCAAGCCTCTGGTCACAACATTTTCATCAACTGATCAATACATAACCTTGTGTTATGTGTGTTTTCTTGTTTAAAGGCTTCTTATTTAATATACATTGTAGATTCCTTAACATTGAACTCACATTCCAGAGCACTATAACTCACACCTCAATGAAGCTTATCTAACATGCTTATTTTCTCCATAAGGGCACAGCACAGCCTTCTTGTGCTAACAAACACTAGACAGCACTTCAGCACCATGTGTGTGGGCCATTATAAATAGCCAAATCACCAAAAAAAAAAAAAAAGCACAAAAATGTTAAAAGCATGGCACTAAATAGACCCAAAAAAGGACAGCTGTTTACAGCCTAGGCTGGAATAAACATCATCTGGTTCAACCTCAGCTGACAGCATATGCACAACCAGCACTCAGATTTTTTCACTTCTCTGTGTTGTCTACAAATGACCCTGAAAGCACCATGAGTATTGATTTTGGGGGTTACAAATAAATTTCAGCCAGTAGGCAAATTTACAAATACTGTGAATAATGAGGATCAAATGTATTTGTATGAATCCCCTTTGAAAATCAGGAAAAGGAGATTCAAGGAGGTTTAGTAATTTCATTGCCTCAGCAAACTTCACTGAGAACTAACTTCGTTTCAGGTATTCTTCTAGGGCAGGGTTTCTCAACGACTGCACCGTTGATATTTCAGACCAGATAATTCTCTTGGGGAAGGGGCTGTCCTGTGCACTGTAGAGTGTTGAGCAGCATCTCTGGTCTTTACCCACTTGATGCCAGAATCACCTCCATCCCCCAAGTCATGATAACCAAAAATGTCCCCAGACATCACCAGATGTCCCATGGGGGGTAAAATTGCCCACAGGTGAGAACCACTGGTCTAGGGATTAAAGATATAGCAATGACAAAATGAAACATCTCTGATCTCAAGAAACTTACATTCTGGGGGAATGGGGGTGGGGAGTTAGTGTTTAATGGGGACAGAGTTTCAGTTTGGGAAGATGAGAAAGTTCTGGAGATGATGGTGGGGATGGTTACACATTGTGAACGGAATTAATGCCACTGAAATTTACATTTAAAAATGATTAGAATGGCAAACTTTATGTTATGCGTATATATTAATATATATAACCACCATTAACGATAAACCAGACGAGAGCCAATCTTGGTTCACGCAGCGGCCCGGTGGAGGGCTGCAGCACCACGGACAGCTCCCAGCGCGCTCTCAGGGAGGAAGAGCTGCTGCTTTACAAACGTCCTTCGGTTCCAAATGCTTTTCTCCCCATTCTTCATCCATCCAACTCCTACTCACTCCTCAGCGCCCAACCCACACGGTCACCACCCCTGCCCCACTCTGAGAAATCTCCCCATGTGCCCCCCAAGCCACTCTGCTCCAAAGATGTCAGTCCAGACTCCCTTGCCCATCTGCTTCTCCCAGTGGGAGTTCTATGAAAGCAAAGTCTTACTCACGTTTCGGACCCCAGTGCCCAGTACTAGAACGAACCTGGATTCCCCGCTCAGTGTCTCTTCCCAGAGCACCACGTCCTTCAGCCAAGAGGTGCAAAGTCCAGATCTTGTGCTGGAGTCTCTGGGCTCTCCTTCCCTGCTGTGGGGCGGTTGCCTTTATGCCTTTGGCTTGGAGGGGGACCAACCCTGATGCAGTGAGTGGGGTAGCCACGTGAATAGAGTGTTGTCTGAGACCCACAAGGGGAGCCAGCGTCTATGCATTCTACCTGCATTTCCCGAACATCTCCTTTGTGACGCGTGCTACTGCCCTGGCACATTACAGTGTACAAAACCAACCAAGGCTCTTTTGAAATTTCTATTCCAATAAAGGGGGGGGGGTCCTAGAATAAACAAAGAAACAAGTAAATAATCTCAAATAGTGGTAAGTGTTATGAAAAAAGACTCATCGGGTTCCTCAATACCATAAACATAGAATTAGTGTATGACCCAGCATTGCCACTCCCAGGTATATACCCCAAAGAACTGAAAACAGGGATTCAAATAAATCCATGTACGCCCATGTTCATAGCAGCACTATTCACAACAGCCAAAATGTAGAAACACTTTTTGTTTATCCACTGGTGAATGAATAAACAAAAAGTGGCACACGCATACAATGATATATATGATTCAGCCATAAAAATGAATGAAGCACTGACACACATCACAATGTGGATGATCCTTGAAAAATGATGCTCAGTGAGAGAAGCCAGACACAAAAGATGGCATAGTAGATTATTCCATTTATATGAAATATCCAGAACAGGCAAATCCACAGAGACAGAAAGTAGATTAGTGGTTGCCAGGGGCTGGGAAGGGAGAAGTAAGAGACTGCTTAATGGGTACGGGTTTCCATTTGGGGTGATGAAAAAGTTCTGGAACTAGACAGTGCTGATGGTGGCACAACACTGAGTGTACTTAATGTCACGGAACTATACACTTTCAAATGGTTAAAATGGTAAAATTTACATTATGTGTATTTTACCACAGTAAAAAAAAGAAAAAAATTTTTTAAAAACAAAAACAAATCAGACTAGATAGTGGGATGGAAGATGATGGAGTGAGAGGCAAGGTAGGCGATGAGATTAGGAAAGGCCTCTTTGAGGAGATTACTTCTGAGCTGACACCTGAATAATGCAAACATCTGGGGGAAGAGCATACCTGGCAGAGGGAGCAGCTTGTGCAAAGGCCCTGTGGTGGGAATGAGCCTGATGTGTTCACAGAACAGGCAAAAACCATCACAGTGATTAAGAGGGACAGGAGGTAACAACAGGCATCCATTCCTACTTAGGATCATGTATTGATATTAGTTTCCTGTGGCTGCCATAACAAAGTACCATGAACTAGGTGGCTCAAAACAATAGCTTTTTTCTCTCTCTCTCTCTCACAGTTTTGGAGGCCAGAAGTCTGAAATCAAGGTATTGGCAGGGTTGGCTTCTTCTGGGGGCTGTGAGGGAGAATCCATTTGGTGCCTCTCCAGCTTCCGGTGGTCACTGGCAACCCTCCACATTCCTTGGCTTGTCGATGCATCATCCTGATCTCACATGATGTGCCCCCCCCTTCTCTTCTCTTATGAAGTCACTTGTCATGGGATTTAGGGCACATCTTAATTCCAGGATGATCTCATCTGGAGATCCTTAACTTAATTCCATCTGCAAAGACCCTTTTTTTTCCAAATAAGTTCACATTCACAAGTTCCAGGGGTTAGGACATGGACATATCTTTGGTGTGTGTGTGGGGGGGGGCACCATTCAACCTGCTACCAGTCTAAAAATAAAAACAGCAACAGCAAGAAACACGCATAGAACTTTTCTCATGCTGTGGCACTGTGCCAAGCACCCTCCCTGCATCACCTCATTAAATGCCGAAAGGCCAGTACCCTAATGTTTCCATTTCACAGATGAGGAAACTGAGGTCCAGGAAGTATGATCACTTACCCAACCAAGTCCCCAGCTAGTGGCTGAGCCAGTGTCCCGATCCACTTATGGTTTGATTTCAGAGGGTGCACTCTTAACTCTATACCATTCTATGGTCTTCCAGGGCGGGGGCTGACGCACGCACACCTGCAGGGGGGCGCCTTTCACTCGGAGGCCCCGAACGAATGTGTCTGAGAAGGTTCTGTCTCCCCAGCACCCAGCCCGGTCTTCGGCCCATGGCTCATCGTAAGTGGTCGGCTGAGGGACCCATGAAATGGATCCATGAGGATATGATTTCCTCCCTCCCTCTTAATCTAAGGAATGAGGCCATCGCTGCCACTTATTTATTTGTTCCTTGTTTTGTTTTTAAATCTGTGATGCGCCATCAGGAAATCATTTCCGCTTCTGCCCCTGGTGAGGCTCTTGGAAATGCTCCCCTCTCAGCCAATGAAGAGCACCGATTCTGGCAGGGGGCTGTGCTTTTTGGTCAGCCCTGCCCCCATCCACCCACCCTGCACACAAAAGCAGCATAATTAACTGTCTTAAGGAAGCCGAGCCTCCGCCAGCTGCGAGCTGGCAAGAAGAAAAATACCTCGGAGGCACGAGGACCAGGGACGCAGCCGCAGCCGAGCGAGGGGGAGCCGACCGCCGACTGCAAGCTGTTCCCCACCCGTGGACAAAAGCGCCCATCCGCGCCCGTCGCATTGCCCTGGGTGACCTTCCTTGGATGCGAAGTCCGCGCCAGAGTGCATCTTCCTCGGATGCGCTGAAGGCGAGGGATGCCCGGCTGCATCCGCCCAAGGCTCTTCTTTGTTTGCGCGTAACCGGGAGAGGCCGCGGAGGTAGCCGGGACTCACGCGGAGGTGAATCCACTTTCTTTCTCCCCGCCCTGCCGAGGAAGATTGTCTGCAGGTATCTGCTGCTACAAACCCCCTTCTGGCAGATGGGGCGGGTGGGAGCAGAGAACCAGGGTCTTGTGATTCTTGGGATGCTACCAGCTCCATTTTACCCCACGCGGAGAAAAGCATCCGCCCCCCCCACACACACCCACAGTTCACCTCCCATGCCCACCTGGATGGCAGAGGATTGCACCATTTCCGGGACGTGCTTAGAGATTAGGCGGCTCAAACCCTCCGCCCCTCTCTGGGACGCTTCCTGAGAGACCGAAATGTACACGTCCCACCTCTGTGCATTTCCTATTTATAACGCCGTGAGCGGATTTGGAAAAGGATTTGATAGATGTGTACGTAAAAGCTTGCCTATGGGGTGGGGAGGAAGGGAAACGGTTGAAGACAGAGATTTCTCCTCCTCTGTCTGAACTTGTATGTGATGTGCTGATAATTCAGCACCACAGCGGGAAGGCACGCTTCTCAGCTCCCCCTCGCTGCCTTATTTGCCGTCCTCGAACGTGAACTCGGGATCAGAGGGCGGGAGCGTCCAGGGCCCTACGGTCACCCACCCACACCCCTCATTTAGAGGATCGTTGGGCCAACATGTGCGGCCCCAGTCTCAGCTGTGGGTGGGGTGGAGGTGGGTGGTCCTTTCTGGGGGTTGAGGTCACACCCAGCTCAGGATAAGGAAAACAGACGCGAAGACCACTCCCTTCAGAAAGGAAATGAATTTCCATTGATGGGAACTTTCCCTTGCAGTAAGTTCCTGGGCAGTTGTTCCACAGCATCAGGAAGACATCTCTCTCTCTCTCTCTCTTTTCCGTACTGCGTCTTCCTGTCCCTCCTCCATGAATGAATGACGACATTCAGGCCAGTGACAAGAATGGAGTGAGAAACTCTCACTGAAGTGGGGGAGGGTCGAATTTCAGACATCCCGTCCCCCCCTGTCTGGCCCTCACCTGTCTCCGGCTCCCTCTGAGCCCCAATCCCGAATGCAGGCCCTCCATCCACAGGGGCTTAGGTCCAGCGAGGGGCTCTGGAAGACACACCCAAACTAAGAGCCGCCCACCAGCTCTAGAGGGGCAGCCGCAGTGAGGGGGGAGGGGGGAGGGGCTGGAGGCGGGACCTTAGGTGCTGGCAAGTGAGGATGACAACTTCTCAACCTCAGATCTATGGACATTTGGGGCCAGATCATTCTTGGTCATGGGGTACCATCTGGGGCACTGTAAGTCACTGAGCAGCATCCCTGGTCTCCACCCACTTGATGTCAGTAGCACACCGCCCCCCCTCCCCCTCCCCCGCACTTGTGACAACCCAAAATGCCTCCAAACATTGCCAAATGTCTGGTGGGGGAAGGCAGAATCACCGCCAGTTGAGAACCACAGGCTTAAAAGCTCAGAACCTGCACTATTAGTTGAGTCATAAGATCCTGGGGGTTATGCCCAAAGGGATCATAGAGATCCTTTCTAGACCAATGCTTTCATTTACAGGCAGGGAAACTGAGACAGGGGAAGTCTGCCATGCCCCAGGGTAGACCCAAATTCAGTCCCACTCGGCAGTTCTCACCACACTCCCAGACAGCCCAGCACTTAAGCCCCACCTAGAGTGCTGCCTTCACCCCATCCTTGCCCCCAGCTGGCTCCTCGCTAGGATAAAAACAAAACTGGCATTTTGTGGTTGGTAAAAATGATGATCCTGATTTCCAGCCCCAGGCACTTTCCTCACTTCCTTTTTCAGTCCTAGGGTCAGGTTGTCAGGACTTGCTTCTTCATTGGGGGAGGGGAGGGGACGGAGGGGCAGGACAGGTGGGCTGGAGCAGATAGAGGTGGGTTGGCGTTAAGGGGGGGTGCTTTTAGCTGGAGGCTCAGCCCCTCCTTTGGTTTCAAACTCCAGACCCACATGGGTGTTCAGCTTTCTATGCCTCTGTTTTCTCACTGGTGAAATGGAGAAGCCTCATGGGGCTGGGCAATGATTCAATAAGACAATGGACACAAGAGCTCTTTGCAGATCCATCTCTGAAGTTCTGTGTGTGAGCGGGGAATTGTCGTCATGATGATTGTCCAGTAAAACCTCCATCCACTGCCCTCCTTCAGGATTCATCCTTGCTTCAAGTCGGTGCCTCTTCCCAGCTCCCATGGGGACCACTGAAGCCACGCTCCGGATGGAAAACGTGGACGTGAAGGAAGAATGGCAGGACGAAAATCTGCCCAGGTACAGCTCCCTAGGTGTGCGTGTCAGATGTGGAAGGAGTGGGCCCGATGCTGCTCCCAGGTGTGAGGCAGAGACACCCCAGTTGACCAGGCCAAGAGCATAATTGATATTTGCTGAATTATTTAAGATTGATTTCCCACCTCCCTACCCCGCCCATCCCTGCCCAAAGTGCCAAAATAGCTCCCATTCTCACAGTGTCGAAAGAATTCTAAACATTCTTCTAAAACCATCTCATGGGCTGTTACAATATTCTTACCTGGTTCCCATGAATTCAGGTAACAGCGTGTTTTTACCTGCAGCAGCCAGAGGGACCCTGTCATACCCCTCAAAAGCCCTGCGGCAGGGACTTCTCTGGCGGTTCAGTGGTTAAGACTCTGTGCGCCTAATGCAGTTCGATCCCTGTTCAGGGAACTAGATCCCTCATGCCACAGCTAAAGAGCCGGCTCAGCCAAAACAAAACAAAACAAAAGGCACGGAAACAGAGTCTCCCCCAGAGCCTCCAGGAGGAACCAGCCCTGCCGGTGAAACTGATTTCAGACTTACTTCTATGTCTAGATTCGTAAGAAAATACATATGTGTCGTGTTGTTGTTGTTTTTATTTTTTATTTATTTATTTTTGGCTGTGTTGGGTCTTCGTTGCTGCGCACGGGCTTTCTCTAGTTGCGGCGAGCGGGGTCTGCTCTTCGTTGCGGTGCGCAGGCTTCTCATTGCGGTGGCTTCTCTTGTTGCAGAGCAGGGGCTCTAGGCGCCCGGGCTTCATACGATTGAATATGCTGAGTATTTCACATACTTGTTTACAGTCTGCTCCCCACCATGGAACCCACGAGAGCAGGGGCCTTTGGTTTGATCACAGGCATACAGATGATGCTCAGTGGATACTGGGTGAATGGATGATGGTCATTGGTACGAATTCAAAATTGTAGGAAGCAAGCTGTGCGTGCCCACTGCTGAGATACTTGTCTCTCTGTATTCTCCTCTGGCGAGGCGTTGGGTAAGAGAAAATATAGTCAGCACAGGCTCCCCTTAATTCGTTGGCTGGATGCAACTGCTCATCTCCCTCCCACTTTTTTTTTTTTTTGGCCAGCTTGCAGGATCTTAGGATCTTAGTTCCCCAACCGGGGATCGAACCCATGCCCATGGCAGTGAAAGTGCAGAGTCCTAACCACTGGATTGCCAGGGAATTCCCTCTTCCTCCCACTTTAATGTGAGGAGTTTACCCACAGGAGATGATGCCCAAGAGTTAGTTGCATAACCATCTAGGAAGGAAGAGTCAAAGGGACTGGGCATATTCACCCTGGAAAAGAGAATTTGGAAAGGATCTCAGTTGGTGAGGGTGCCCAGGGCAGAACAAGGATGATGGACAGGCATGAAAGGGATGCAGGTTTGAGTCTAAAGTAGACTCTTTGGACTCAAATGGTCCAATCTGTGCATGCTTTGTACGGCCAGCCGGCCCATTCAAAAGCAAAATGGGCTAATGGGGGAGGTCTGGAGCTTCCTGTCAACCTGTCCCAGGAGAAGCTGTGATGTCAAGGGCATCACCCCCTCATTTGAGAATCTTTAGCCCTCTCTCCAGTCTAGTCATTTTCAGTGTCGATGTTTCACGCACATCCTTATGATTCTTAAAGCGATAGATGGGGACTTCCCTGGTGGTGCGGTGGTTAAGAATCCGCCTGCCAATGCCAAGGACACAAGTTCAATCCCTGGTCCAGGAGATCCCACATGCCGTGGAGCAACTAAACCCATGTGCCACAACTACTAAGCCAGTGCTCTAGAACCCACGAGCTCCAACTACTGAGCCCACATACTGCAACTACTGAAGCCCATGTGCCTAGAGCCCATGCTCCACAACAAGAGAAGCCACCGCAATGAGAAGCCCGTGCACTGCAATGAAGAGTAGCCTCCGCTCGCCACAACTAGAGAAAGCCCGCGCGCAGCAATGCAACCAAAAATAAATAAAATAAAAAATAAAGCGACAGATGCCCCATCTCAGAATAGACGAGAATCTCTGGTCTGCGCAGTACTGTTGTCTTCAGGAAGACAAGTATTTCGGAAAAGAGACGGCAACTTCATTGGAGCCGACCTCCTGTTCTTCCACTGTTAAAATGTTCTTCATTCTACATTCCCTCTTATAAGTCTTTCTCTTTAACTCAATACAAGGAGTGCTGATGCCTGGATTTGTAGAAAGGGGTCTCATGACACCCGGACCTGGCAGTCTGGGCGAATTAAGGACTGTTTTTGTCAGGGGCTCCTGATGTGGCTAGGAATGCTCCAGAATGGGCAAGAGCCGCCTTGGGGAGCTGTCCCTCGTTCCCAGCATGGGAGATCTGTTTCCTCCCATGGAAAATGTGGAAACAGATGGGATGATCTCTGTGGGTTCCTTCCAGCACCAAACACCCAGGGTTTGGAGGCATCTCCAACCAGTGTCAGCATAATTTACCCTGTGGTCCCGTGAACTCTGGTCCCTGTCCGAGACCAAAGCGTCCCTCGGTCTGGACTTTGAGAACCTTCTGGTTCAACCCTGCCTTCCCGGGTGGCAAACCCCAACGCTTCCTGGACATAAAAAAAATTCTCTAATCACAGCACAGGACTCACCTTGCTCACTCTAATTTTATTTCAAGCAACACAACGGAACCAAGAGGGCACGAGATGTGGAACCGGACAGCCATGGGTTCAGATTACAATTCTCCAGTGGGCCCGCTTGCCCACCTTGGGCAGCTCTTCGAGCATCTTTGTGCCTCAGTTTTCCTATCTGTAAAATAGGGACAATCATTCCTGGCTCACGAAGTTGTCACGAGAATTCGATGAGGTATGAGTTGCGAGGCAGCTGAGCCGGGCTGTCTAGATGCGGAGGGCTGCCCACGGGACTTGCTGCCCTCAGCATCATTCTTATCAGCTTGTACCTTGTTCACTCTGGTTCCTTTTTCCCATTCCCCCATAAAAGAGACCCTCCTCTCCCAAGCCTTGTTGAGACAAAGTGGAGCTGACTGCAGCTGCAAATGTGAATTTCAAGTGAGTTTCCCCAGCTGCAGAGGGTTCCTCTCCCTTTTCAGTAGTTCAGTGTTTGCAGGATAGTGGCCTGGCTGTGCAGCCCTGGGGTCAGGAACATGCCTTCGTCAAGGCTCTGTCCTCCTCGTTCTGGGAGAAATGAGTACAGCTCCTTATACAGCGTCCAGCTGCAGCTCAACATAAGCACTTCTGTCTGATGCCAGACAACCCACAATTCTATTCCTTTGAGCTCAGTGATCCCTTCCTGGGTGGGATCTTCGAGCTGCCCTGGGTGTGTCCGGGTGCTCGCCCTGTGCCCACAGCCCCCTCCTGCTGCCATTGCCTTGCGGCGTCTTCCTGCACCTCCTGCTCTTCTGCAGGTACCTGTGGACCCTAGCTGAGAGAGGGCAGCCTGGAGATGATCCATCTACCTGCCTTGCTTCTACTTCATTCATTCTAGTGATATGCACCAACTGTATGCCAGGCCCTGGGTGAGACGCTGGGGACACATGGAGAACAGGAGAGCCGCCCTTGTGGGGCATTCACAGTCTGGCGCAGAGACAGGCGGTCCCTTATAACCTCACAGACCAGTGAAAAATTGCAGCTGGGTTCTTGGCACCTGGAGAGCGCCAAGTGGGGTCTGACTGGGTTGGGGACATTGGGGGAGGCGCTGACCCTGAGCTCTGAAGGATGAAGAGGTATGAACAGGGGAAAGAGGCTGGGGGTAGGGGTCAAGCATTCCAAGCAGAGAGAGCAGCACGTGCAAAGGCCCTGAAGCCAGTGGAAGCTGATCGAGGGACTGAAGAAAGGTTGGGTGGGGAAACTGAGGACCAGGGTGGGAAAGGGCTTGGCCCGGGCCTCACAGCTAAGGAGAGGCAGGTACAGGGTTAGACGTCTGAATGGTGTCTCAGCCTGCTCTGCCTTCTATAACCAAGTGGTCGTGGGTTTTGCTTGTAACTTTTTATTCTTTTCCTTTTTTTTTTTATTGGAGTGTAGGTGATTTAGAATGTTGTGTTAGTTTCTACTCTACAGCAAAGTGAGTCAGTTATACAGATACATATATCCACTCTTTTTTATTTATTTTTGGCTGCATTGGGTCTTCGTTGCAGTGCATGGGCTTCTCGTTGTGGTGGCTTCTCTTGTTGTGGAGCGTGGGCTCTAGGTGCACGGGCTTCAATAGTTGCAGCACGCGGGCTCAGTAGTTGTGGCACATGGGCTTAGTTGCTCCGCGGCATGTGGGATCTTCCAGGACCAGGGATGGAACCCGTGTCCCCTGCATTGGCAGGAGGATTCTTAACCACTGTGCCACCACGGAAATCCCTTCCACTCTTTTTTAGATTCTGTTCCCATATAGATCATTACAGAGTATTGAATAGAGTTCCCTATGCTACACAGTAGGTTCTTATTATTTATCTATTTTATATATAGTAGTGTGTATGTGTCCATCCCAATCTCTCAATTCATCCCTCCCCCTGTAACTTTTTATTCTGACATAGTCCCAAGCTTAGGAAAAAAAACTATAAGAATGGTATAAGAGGGCTTCCCTGGTGGCGCAGTGGTTGAGAGTCCGCTTGCCGATGCAGGGGAGACGGGTTCGTGCCCTGGTCTGGGAGGATCCCACATGCCGCGGAGCGGCTGGGCCCGTGAGCCATGGCCGCTGAGCCTGCGCGTCCGGAGCCTGTGCTCCACAGCAGGAGAGGCCACAACAGTGAGAGGCCCGCATACCACACACACAAAAAAAGAATGGTATAAGGAATATCTGTAAACTCTTACCCAGATTTGCTGATTGTTAAGATTTTACTTCCTTTGCTTTATCATTCTCTCCCCCAACCCCCGTCTCTCTCTTCTGCACCTGTCTCTCCCTGTGTCTGTCTGCTGTCTGTCTCTCTATCTGTCTATGCTCAAGTCTCTGTTTGTATCTGCCCGCCCTTGCACAGGGCAGGCCAGGCAATGTCCCTCCCCCAGCCCAACACATGCACAGAGGTGATTTCCTGTTGCCCAGCTCAGCAGTCCCTCATGCAGGAGGCGTGGGTTTGGGCCAGGAAGTGATGGCAGGCTCTGAGCAGCCTCAGCATCTTCTGCCCTCCTCAACTCCGCCATTCTCTTTCCTGTGCTCCAGCGATGCTGGGCTATCATAGCAGGATACCACACCCCAGGCAGCTTCAACAGCAGACATTTATTCTCTCACAGCTCCAGAGGCTGGATGTCTTGAGATCAAGGTGCCAGCAGGGTTGGCTTCTGGTGAGGGCTCTCTTCCTGGCCTTCTCACTGCATCCTCGGTGCTTGCATGTGCAGGGGGAGCTTCCTCGTGGCTCTCCCTCTTCTTGTAAGGTCACAGTCCTAGGGGATCAGGGCCCCACCCTTTTTTTTTTTTTTTTGGCCATGCTGCGCGTGTACACAAAATGTAAGTTGTCTTCAGTCTCAATCTGAAAAAAGGATGCCTCTTTAAAACCTTCTGATTTAATCTGAAGCTTGCTTTTTTTCTTTTTTAAATGGAGGTGAAATTTACATAACATAAAAATAACCATTTTATTTTATTTTATTCTGTGCCATGAGCATGTGGGATCTTAATTCCCCAACCAAGAGGTGATGGTGCTGGGGGAGACCAGAGCAAGATGAATGGACAGAGGTGTTGGAAATTGCAGAGAGGGAAAAGGGGCAGATTTATCTGAGTATCTGAAACCACCAAAGTTGCCAATGGATAATTCTTGAATGCCTTTCAGCAGTTCCCTCTCTAAGTTCTCCCGACTTAGCTCTGCAGGAGTCCTGTGATAAGCCCCAGTGCTGCTGGCCCAGCACTGAGCCTTGGAAAAGCCTACTTATGCCCAGAAAGAGTTTTTGCTGTTACCCTGCACCAGAGGTGGCCGCCGTCAAACAGAAACAGAGGCTGGAAAGCCCTGGATGGGAGACTGAGGCAGCACAGCCGATCTTAATGCCGTTGAAGCCCTGGGGCACCAGTTGGGAAGCAGGAGGCATGTTCAAAGGCCCTGAGGCCCACAGTTTATTCCCAATTCCCTTCTTTCACACTGTGAGTAACATTAAGCCAGAGGCTAGCATCTGAGGGTAGAACTTGATCCAGGAGCCACCTCTAAAGCCAGAACTATTGCAATAACAGCTGATCCGGGTGACAGGTGTTTCTAGATTTTGGCCTTTCCCCGCCACTTACATAATGTGCCCTCACTTGCTCCTTCCTTCAAAACCCTTGCTGAGGGCTGCTTCTCCCAGGTCCAGGCCCATGACTCACCAAAGCAAGAGAGGAAGAGGCACTTCCTCCCCTTCAAGGGCTCACAGTCTGCCCAGGAAACAAGCAATTAGCACACAGTACCACAGATTCAGTGCTAAAGGAGGCTTCTGAGGCAGGATGCAGGAGCGGGGTGGATGTCAGATTCAGATGGGGCCTCCTGGAGGACGCTAACCTAGCCTGAAAGGCTGAGCAAGTTCACCAGTCAAAGAAAGCAGGAAGTGGCCTTCTAGGCAGAGTGGGTGGGATGTGCAAAAGCACTGGGGCAGAGAGGACCTTGGCATGGTAGGGGAGAAATTTGGATTTCACACTGAGAAGGGCGTGTGAGTTTCCCAGAGCTGCCATAACAAAGTACCAGGAACTTGCTTAAAACAGAAGAAATGTTTTCTCTCACAGTTCTGGAGGCTAAAAATCCAAAATCAAGGTGTCAACAGGGCCATACTCCCTATGAAGGCTCTAGGGAAGGATGCTTCCAGCCTCCTCCAGCTTCGGGTGGTGGCCGGCAATCCTCGGCCTGCCTTGGCTTGTAGATGCATCACTCCAATCTCTGCCTTCCTCCATCTTTTTTTTTTAAGCTTGTGTTTTATTTTTTATTTTTACTTTTTAAAATTTTTATTGGAGCGTAGTTGATTTACAATGTATGTTAGTTTCAGGTGTATAGCAGAGTGAATCTGTTATACATGTACATATAATTCCACTCTTTTTCTTTTTTTTTTTTGGCTGCATTGGGTCTTCATTGCTGCGCGCAGGCTTTCTCTAGTTGCAGCAAGTGGGGGCTATTCTCCGTTGCGGTGCACGGGCTTCTCATTACGGTGGCTTCTCGTGTTGTGGAACACGGGCTCTAGGCACGCGGGCTTCAGTAGCTGCAGCATGCAGCCTCAGCAGTTGTGGTGCATGAGCTCAGTAGTTGTGGCTTGTGGGCTCTAGAGTGCAGGCTCAGTAGTTGTGGCACAGGGGCTTAGTTGCTCCGGGGCATGTGGGCTTCCCAGACCAGGGCTCGAGCCCATGTCCCCTGCATTGGCAGGCGGATTCTTAACCTCTGCGCCACCAGGGAGGTCCTGCATTATTTTTTAGATTCTTTTCCCATATAGGCCATTAAAGAGTATTGAGTAGAGTTCCCTGTGCTGTATAGTAGGTCCTTATTAGCTATCTCTTCTGTATATAGTAGTGTGTATATGTCAATCCCAATCTCCCAGTTTATCCCTCCCCCCGACAACCTGGTAACCATAAGTTTATTTTCTACATCTGTAACTCTATTTCTGTTTTATAGATAAGTTCATTTGTACGCTTTTTGTAGATTCCACGTATAAGCAATATCATGTGTTTGTCTTTCTCTGCCTGACTTACTTCCCTCAGTATGACAATCTCTAGGTCCATCCATGTTGCTGCTAATGGCATTATTTCATTCTTTTTTATGGCTGAGTAGTATTCCATTTTATATATATATGTGTGTGTGTGTGTGTGTGTGTGTGTGAAGTATTTATTTATTTATTTATTTATCCATCCATTCCTCTGTTGATGGACATTTAGGTTGCTTCCATGTCCTGGCTATTGTAAATAGTGCTGCAGTGAACACTGGGGTGCATGTATCTTTTCGAATTATGGTTTTCTCCGGATATATGCCCAGGAGTGGGATTGCTGGATCATATCGTAGCTCTATTTTTAGTTTTTTGAGGAAACTCCATACTGTTCTCCATAGTGGCTGTACAAATTTACATTCTCACCAACAGTGTAGGAGGGTTCCCTTTTCTCCACACTCTCTCTAGCATTTACTGTTTGTAGATTTTTTGATGGTGGCCATTCTGCCCGATATGAGGTGATACCTCATTGTAGTTTTTTTAAAAAATAAATTTATTTATTTATTTGTTTTTATTTTTGGCTGAGTTGGGTCTTCATTGCTGTGTGCGGGCTTTTTCTAGTTGCAGCGAGCGGGGGCTACTCTTCGTTGCAGTGCGCGGGCTTCTTATTGTGGTGGCTTCTCTTGTTGCAGAACACGGGCTCCAGGCATGTGGGCTTCAGTAGTTGTGGCTCACGGGCTCTAGAGCGCAGGCTCAGTAGTTGTGGCACACGGGCTTAGTTGCTTCGCGGCATGTGGGATCTTCCCAGGCCAGGGCTCAAACCCGTGTGCCCTGCATTGGCAGGCGGATTCTTAACCACTGCGCCCCAGGGAAGCCCCTCATTGTAGTTTTGATCTGAATCTGCCTCCATCTTCACACAGCCTTCTCCTCTGTGTCCAAACTTGCCTCTTCTTACAGTCATACCACTGATTGGCTGTAGGGCCCACCTTGCTCCAGTATGATGTCATCTCAACTTAATGCTGTCTACAACGACCCTATTTCCAAACAGGTCACATTCCCAGGTTCTGGGAGTTAAGACCTGAATTATGTTTTGGGGGGGATGCAAGTCAACCCACACCAGAAGAATAAAACCACACTGTATACCTGGTAGATTAGGGGGAGCCCCACTTTTTACATGGGTTTCCTAGCACAGACTGAAAGCAAGTGCTGCAGGGAGCCCTCTGGATCCACTTTGAGTTCGTGAAGGGGTTTCAGCTCTGCATTAGCTGAGGTCTTCCTGGGGCCTGTGGAAATAACCAGGTCTCACCTGACCTTGAAAGCTGCAGCCCTGTGGACCTGTGGGGTTTGTTCACATGAGCTGACTGGACACAAGGGGGCAGTAGAGGGCAATGGCCGAATTCAGCTCTACCTCTGTGAGTGGTTCGTTCTGCCCTTGGGCATCTTCTGGTTTAGCCTCGGTTTCCTCCTCTGTGAAATGGGCTGCTACCTGCCTCATAGGGATACTGTGAGGAGGAAACAAGATGATGATGCCATCAACATTCCAACAGAGTGAGTGCCCTGTCCGTAGGGGTAAAGTACGGTTCTAGCTGATTCTAGAACAACAGGGATTACAGCCTCAGACTGAGGGAAACAGGGAAGGCAGAGTAAATGAGGGGAAGGAGCCGGAAGGAAATCCCGACACCCAGGTGAGCAGGGGTGGCGGACAGTCAGCTCCTGGTGGCGGTTACCATGCACAAAGGGCAGACCTGATTCAAGAAAAGACTGATACCTAGACTTTTTGTGTCGTATCTCTGATTTTTTTTTTTTTTTGGTACGCGGGCCTCTCACTGCTGTGGCCTCTCCCATTGCGGAGCACAGGCTCCAGACGCGCAGGCTCAGCGGCCATGGCTCATGGGCCCAGCCGCTCCGTGGCATGTGGGATCTTCCCGGACCAGGGCACGAACCCATGTCCCCTGGATTGGCAGGCGGACTCTCAACCACTGCGCCACCAGGGAAGCCCTGTATCTCTGATTTGACAGCAAATTTAAAATGTTGTGAAATGCTGTGTGGGCAGGATAAAACTAGGGGTGGTGCATCAGCTGTCAGCCTGCAATTTCAGAGCATGATTTTGGGTAACCCTGCAAGTAGGTGGTGTGCCTCCTGTACTCCCGGATCCCGGACTTATTTGTGAGTTACCAGCTGCCCTCCCCGTTTTGAGCGCAGGGGTGTCAGCTACAGACCAGAGGGACCAGAGCAACGTGTACACGAAATGGGCATGTGAGTTGTCTTCAGTCTCAAACTGAAAAAAAGATCCCTCTTTAAAACCTTCTGACTTAACCTGAAGCTTGCTTCTTTTCTTTTTTAAATGGAGGTGAAATTTACACAACATAAAAAGAACCATTTTATTTCATTTTATTTTATTTTATTTTTGGCCATGCAGTGGGCATGAGATCTTAGTTCCCCAACCAGGGATCGAACCTGTGCCCCCTGCACTGGAAGCACAGAGTCTTAACCACTGGACTGCCAGGGAAGTCCCCAAAATAACCATTTCAGGGTGGGCCCTTACTTATTTATTTATTTATTTGACTGCACCGGGTCTTAGTTGTGGCTTGTGGGATCTTTAGTTGAGGCATGTGGGATCTAGTTCCCTGACCAAGGATCGAACCCGGGCCCCCTGCATCGGGAACGTGGAGTCTTAGCCACTGGACCACCAGGGAAGTCCCAAAATAACCATTTTAAATGAACAATTCACATGTTGTACAGCCATCACCTCTATCTAGTTGTAAAACGTTCTATCACCCCGAAATGAAACCCCATCCCCATGGCAACCACAAATGCACCACCTGTCTCTGTGGATTTGCCTGTTTTGGATGTTTCATATAAATGGAATCACACATTATGTGGCCTTTTGTGTCTGGCTTCTCTCACTGAGCATCATGTTCTCAAGGTCCATTCACATTGTAGCAGGTGTCAGCGCTTCACTCCTTTTCATGGCTGAATAATATTCCATTGTACGATGGACCATGTTTTGTTTATCTGTTCATCTTGGTAGACATTTGGGTTGTTTCCAATGTGATCACACTGCTGTGAGCATTCAGGTATGAGTTTTTGCATGGATATGTGTCGTCATTTCCTTTGTCATTTTTTAAAAAATAAATTTATTAATTTATTTATGTCTGCGTTGGGTCTTCGTTGATGCGTGCGGGCTTTTTCTAGTTGCAGCGAGCAGGGGCTACTCTTCCTTGTGGTGCTTGGGCTTCTCATTGTGGTGGCTTCTCTTGTTGCAGAGCACAGGAGCTAGGCGACTGGGCTTCAGTAATTGTGGCACACGGGCTTAGTTGTTCTGCGACATGTGGGATTTTCCCAGACCAGGGCTCGAACCTGTGTTCCCTGCATTGGCAGGAGAATTCTTAACCACTGCACCGCCAGGGAAGCCCTTCATTTCCTTTGGACCTCTGCTCTATTTTGACTTTTGACCTCTATGAGAGCAGGGCAACATCTGATTCACCTTTACCTCCAAGACCCTCCAAGACCTCCAATGCACCTGGAAGGTAGTGGTTACTCAAAGAACATTCGAAGCATGGTGAATGGGAGAAAGGTGGGCGGGGCGGCGGGTGTGGAGGAAGAAGCATGGATAGATCCCACCCTACAGAGGGTGCCAGCTCATGCCCTACAAGGAACAGAGGTGACAGAATGAATGGTTTTGTTAAAGGAAAAGAAAAAGCATTCTACTGTCCTTCCCCATCTAACCAGCTCCCATTCCAGCTGAGCTGGCACTGCTGAGTTGTGGAGATGAATTAACGCTGCAGTGCTTCCCTGAGCCAGCACACCCTGCAGCTAGAGCCTCTGACAGCCCCATGCACTCTGCAAAACCTTCTGCCTGGAACTATTTCCCTAGGGAGCAAAGGAGCCAGAGCACGTGGGTCAAAGTCAGGCGGCATGAGCTGTGGTCCAAAAAAAAAAAAAAACAGTCTGGGCATGGCCAGAGAAACAGGTCTTATTTTGCAAATTCGTGCTCCACCAAGCATTAAAGGGGCACAGATGTATAGCTGGCTGCCTTTCTTTTTTTAAAAAAATTTACTTTTTAGAAGATTTAGGTTTACAGAAAAGTTGCAAGAATATTACAGAAAATTTCCGTACACCCTCCCACACACTCAGCTTCTCCTAAATTAACATTTTACATTAGGCTGATACATTTGTTACAATTAATAGACTGATATTGATACACTGTTGTTAACTGAAGCCCAGAATTTATTCAGATTTCCATAGTCCTTTTCTCCTGATATCCTTTTTCTTTCCTAGGATCCCACCCAGGTTCCCACGTAACATTCAGGCATCATGTCTCCTCAGGCTCCTCTGGGCTGTGACAGTTTCTCAGACTTTCCTTGTTCTCGATGCCCTTGACGGGTTTGAGAAGGACTGTGGCCAGAGATTTTGTAGAATCTCAGTAGGAACTTGTCTGATGTTTTTCTCACGGTTAGAGTGGGGTGCCGGGTGCTGGGAGGAGGACCACCTGTGAAGGGCCGTCTCCTTCATCTCGGGGTGGCTGCCATCAACATGACTCATCACTGCTGGTGTTGACCTCGGTCCCCTGGCTGAGTTCATGCTGGTTGGGTGTGTCCACTGTAAAGTCACACCTCCCCCCTTCCCATACTGTCCTCTTTGGAAAGAAGTCACTGTGCCCAGCCCACACTTACAGAGAAGGGGGTTACTTTCCATCTCCTTGAGGGCAGAATATCTACAGACATTATATGAAATTCTTCTCTGCAGGAAAAATTTGTCTCTTCTCCCTGTATTTGTTTATTCAATCATTTATTTACATCTGTATGGACTCATGGACATTTTATTTTAAACACTGGCTCACAATCCAATATTTCATGATATATTTTGCTGGTCAGACCAGTCCAGCATTGGCCACAGAGAGCTCTTTCAGTTGTCTATGTCCATTGGACAACTTCTGGCTGCGTTAATAGCAACAATTCATCGGAGACCAAACCCTGTGGGGTCAGCCCATGAAGAATGCTGCTTATATTCCAAATATAATATAGATGAGACCCTTCTTCTCACTGGGCCTCAGCTTTCCCCGTCCCCCCCCCCAAAAAAAGGCTTAATTAGATGATCCAATGGGAGCCCTCCAGCGCTGATTGTTTATGATTTTCTATGCTCGCAAGCAGATGTATTTTGTCCCAACTGTTTCTCAAAGCTAAACAGATTTTGTTGGTGTCATTTTGTGTGAACTCCACGCTCCTGTGGCTGGACTTGTGGGGCCTGGTGGCTGATGTCCGCTCCCTGCTGGGTCTGCAGGCCACTCTCGGAAGAGACGGGGATGGACTTGCTTGGCAGTGCCACAGAAGACACATCCTGTAAGTTTCCATGCATGCAGAAATGGGCACACGGTCTGGGCTGTGCCCAGCACTATAACTGTAGAAATGTCAGAGGTCATGCCTCCTGGGTGAAATGTCAGGGAAGGGGGTTGTTCTGCTCCGAGTCCTGCAGGGAAAGCAGTGTGGTTGTGGGCCAGAGACGTGTATGGGCGCCATCATGACGTCAGTTGCTCTGTGTCCTTGAACTAGTTGCTTAGCTTCTCTGTGCCTCCAATTCCTCATCTACTAAATACAGGTAGTGAGCCTCCCACAGAAGGGGCATGCAAGGATTAAACAAGATGATTTGTGTAAAGTGCCCAGGGGATGCCAGGCAGAAAGTCAGCCCTGGGAGGGCTTGCTGCCCTGAGCACTCAGGAGGGCTCATGGCTCTAAGGATCCAAAGCCCCAGACTTTGAGGACAGAGGGTCTGGGGCAGCCAGAGAAGCTGCCTCAAACATGTGTTCTCCTCAATGACATCTCCTGGCAGAGTCCTGCTGAGGGTCCCCGCTCTGCCAGCATTTCCCCCATGCAGCCCATCACAGAGCCCACCCTACAGGGGAAAGACTGCCCAGAGAGGGACAGCCACATCCCTGAGGTCACACAGCAGTGAGAGCCATCTCTGCCTACCCCTGTACCACACTATGCCCATGAGCCAGGTAGGGGGATCAATTTGTTCCAGGTTTCTGGGGCCAATCTGGATGGTTGGTCACCCTGGAGTACCAGCCCTTCTTCCTGCCTGAGCACATGGGCTCTGCCCGGTGTTGTCACATCCCCACAGGGTAACCTTGGGCAAATCCTTTCACCCCTCTGGGCCACCATTTCCTACTTCTGTAAAACAAGGAGTGTGTAGTAACAGTACCCCACTTCCTAGGTGTGACTGGCTGAATGATGACCCCCAAAGATATCCAGATTCTAATTCCAGGAACCCCTGAATGTTCCTTCACATGGCAAAAGGGATTTTGCAGATAGGATTAAGTTAAGGAACTTGAGATGGGGAGATGTGATCATTAATTTTATGTATTCACTTGCCTGGCCCATGGTACCCAGCTATGTGGTCAAACATAATTCTAGATGTTTCTGTTGAGGGTGTTTTTTTAGATGTGATTTACATTTAAATTCATGGACTTTGAGTCAGGCAGATTGCCTTCCATTGTGTGGGTGGGCCGTGTCTAATCAGTCGAAGGGCTCAGGAGGCAGGAGGTAAAAAAAAACTCAGGTGTGATTCATCCCGGGGCAAAATCCCTCTCCAGCTGTGGACCTATGAAATCAGGCAATGTCTCTGCTTCCGAAACATGATGGCGGGATGGACATAGAATAGATATTCTCATTCCAAATGGGAGAAATTAGAAGGAAGAAAGGGGTCACGGGTCCCAGCAAGTCTGAAACTTGGCAGGGCAAATTCCAATAGGTTTTAAGCCTGGAGAACCATCTTCTTTGGCTCAATGCCCTATCCTCCAGGTCCATGTGGTGGCATACTGCCACCGTGCTTCCTTGCACCTTTAGTCTTACTGCCACCATGCTGTGACCCACAGCTTGACCCCATCAGGAAGAGTAGCAGTATTTTAAATCAAGCACTCATGATTCACTGCTCCTAACACACTTCCCGTGAAAAAGGCAGAGTGAGTTGAGAAGCCTGGGGTCAGATCCTTGGGCAAGTCCCTGCCTCAATGTCCACATCTGTAAAATGGGTAACATTTCCCACCACACAAGGTCATGGTGAGAGCAAGAAATCATGCCAGTGCCCCGCACATAGCAGGCACTTGATAAATGTGACTGCTATGTTTTTATCATTTTCTGCCAAAGCGAATGTTTCTATCCCACTGTCTCCTGAAGCAGTTACCTCTGACCTCCTGCTTAGGGACCGAGAGATTCAAAGTGAAAAACAAAAGTGAGATTCAAAGTGAAAAAAAAAAATGTGGTCCATTTAATTATGGATCACTGGGGGCTTCCCTGGTGGCGCAGCAGTTAAGAATCCACCTGCCAGTGCAGGGGACACGGGTTCGAGCACTGGTCCAGGAAGATCCCACATGCCACGGGGCAACTAAGCCCGTGTGCCACAACTACTGAGCCTGCGCTCTAGAGCCCGCGAGCCACAACTACTGAGCCCACATGCCACAACTACTGAAGCCCACGCGCCTAGAGCCCATGCTCCGCAACAAGAGAAGCCACTGCAATGAGAAGCCTGCGCACCGCAATGAAGAGTAGCCCCCGCTCGCCACAACTAGAGAAAGCCTGCGCGCAGCAACGGAGACCCAACGCAGCCAAAAATATTAATTAATTAATTAATTTAAAAAAATTATGGATCAATGAATGTCTTCATCTAATAAAAGAGGAGTAGGAGTCTCCTACTAGTTTACTTATTTTGTCCTCAAAGGCTGTGTGATGAAACAGGGTAAACCTGAGGGGCTGGCTCTACTCTGTGGGCTGTCAGATGGGGGGCAGCCCAGGAGGAGAAACCACCTTTTACAAGGAGACCAGAGTCCAGGCTAAGAGTCTTTAGGAGGAAGAGGTCCAAACCATGGGGAATATCCATCCCGACAGGCTTCCGAGTGACATGGGAGGATCCTGCCCTTCTGTGCCTCAGTTTGCTCATCTGTTAAAGGGGGCAATAGCAAAGTTGGAACGTGAAAATGCAGGGGAGAGCTTTGCAGAGTGTCTGGCTTATGTTACACGATCACTAAAAGTTAGTTGTTAGAGTTGAGCATCACAGAGAGGCCAAAAGCAGAACGTGGACATTCTCTGCCAGCCTTAGCCGGAAGGAACAAGACTCGCAGATATTGGTAGGGCCAGAACACACCATCTGGAGCCCAGGCTGCCCGGGGTCTAATCCCCACATCATTGTTCAACCTTGACTCGACTCACCTGTGAGCCCCATTTTGCAGATAGTAAAAGTGAGTCAAGCCCAGAGCAACATGGCACTGCAGGGTCACGGAGCTGGTGAGTAGCGAGGTCAGGCTCTGAACCCAGGTCTGCCCTACGTCCAAGCGTCCGCCCTTGACCTCCACGCTAGATGATTATATTAACCGCTGCCATGAAAGGATGTCCTGTGACTTCTAACCACTCCCCTCAACGGGGCGGAGTGGATCTCCACCGGGTTGGGAACAGGAGAGGGGGAAGAAGAAAGAAAACAGCAAAAGTGACTGATCTTGCTTTGCTTTTGTTTTTTTTCTGTTTTCCTGTTCCCCCACAGCCCCTCCCGACACTCTGAACTTCAACGCGGCTCATCGTAAGCGGAAGACGCTGGTGGCCCCCGAGATCAACATTTCCCTGGACCAGAGCGAGGGCTCCCTGCTGTCCGATGACTTCCTGGACACCCCTGATGACCTGGATATCAACGTGGATGACATCGAGACCCCAGATGAGACCGACTCGCTGGAATTCCTGGGGAACGGCAATGAACTGGAGTGGGAAGGTGAGGTCGCTCGTCGCACCTGCCCAGCCCCCAAATCGGACCCCAGCGCTCCCTTTGGCTTGGGGACCAGCTGACCAGAGCCCCCCTCCTCCATCCCCGTAGGCTCAAGGGGGACAGGTCTTCCAACCCGGGGCTCCCAGGACAGCTCCTGGGACTCCATGCACATTTTCTCGTGGATTTGTGGACTTTGCTGGGAGATGTATCTTTCACCCGATTCTCAAAGGGGACCGAGACCAGAGGAAGGGCGTCCCCCTGATTCCACAGTTGTTTGTGGAGCAGGTCTTGATTGCTGTGTAGGGGGCGGCAGGGAGATCGGGTGGGGGCATGTCAGGAATAGACATCGCCTGCCTGCTCGCGTGGCCATCGGAAAGCCAGGCTCTGGGTAACGGAAAAAATGTACACAAGATAATTGCACCTGGTCGTCGGTGCTGTGAGGGAAACGAGGTGATGGGAGAGGGCAGGGGGTTCTCACTGGGGCAATTCAGACCCCCACCCGCAGGGGACACTGGGCCATGTTTGGGGACACCTGTGGTTGTCATGACTGGGGGAATCCTGGCATCAAGTAGGTGGGGTCAGGGAGGTGGCTCCACACCCCACAGCGCCTGGGATGGAGGAGGGGGCCCCACAGAGAATGACCAGCCCCCAAAGGTCAAAAGCACCCAGGCCGAGACTCCTTGAACCAAGCTACCTGGGGGTGGGGGACGCTTTGCAGGGTTGCCGGGACAGGCCTCCCTGGATGGGTGTTATTTGAGCTGACATGCCGAGGCAAGAGCACAGGTCAGAAAGGTGGCGATGGCGGTGGCCAGGGGGACGGAAGCAGAGCCACAGCACTTGCTGGGTGGATGTGGAGTACGAAGGGGAAGAGGGGGTTGAAGGTGACACCTGGGTGTGGGGTCTGAGCAGCTGGGAAAACGGCCAGGCTATTTTCTGAGGCGGGAAGATTGCAGGATGACGGGTGGGAAAGAGGCAGATATTTCAAGCGTGGTTAAGAATCCTGAGGAGCCCAGAGAGGGAAAGAATGTGTGCAAGGTCACACAGCAAGAGACGGGCTCTACCCAGGCCAACCACCTGACTGAGCACTTTCCTGTGTTCCACGGCTTGGGGAAAGAAAAATTATTATTTAGGCATGACTTTTGGACTCCCAGGTCCTCCATCTCGCCCAGCAGCCCCAATCTAACACTGCCTGTCAGCAAAGGGTAGGATGAGCGGTTTCGCCTCTGGCTTGGGGAGAGAGGAGAGGGCTCCGTGGCCACAGGCGGCAAAGGTAGCCCAGAGAGGAAAGCTGGGATGAGGTGTCCGGACTCAGGCGTCCCTTCCGCTCACCTTCCCCCCCCGCCCCCCCCCCACCCGGTTCCAGATGACACCCCCGTGGCCGCCGCCAAGAATATGCCTGGGGATAGTGCGGACCTGTTTGGGGATGGCTCAGCCGAGGATGGCAGTGCCGCCAATGGGCGTCTGTGGCGGACAGTGATCATTGGGGAACAGGAACACCGGATTGACCTGCACATGATCCGGCCCTACATGAGGGTGGTGACCCATGGAGGTGAGGCCACACCCCTTGGGCCCCCTCCCGGCTCCAGCAACTGGAGGCCCATCAGTGGCCCTCTCTGGACCTCAGTCTCTTCTTCTGAGCCAGGGGGATGTTAAATTAAGCCCTAGTGTCCGGGTGTGCAGGGGTGCAACTCGCAGGGGGGCAAGGCATAGATGTGCCGGATGCACACCGGAGGTGTCTACCAGGGTGGCTGGCGTCCCCCACCAAAGGCGGAGACAGGTCAAGCATTGGCTGGCTTCTCCAGCCAGGTTGCTGCGACTCAGAGCTGTACCCTCTGAGTGTGCGCGGTGGGCGGGAAGGGGATGGCCAGCGACGAGGCCGCTGCACAGGGCAGAGCAGGGGGCGGCTCAGAGCTGGGAGACGGCTCTACCCATCTCTGCCTGGGGCTACTCACTCACTGGCCACCTCTCCCCAGGATACTACGGGGAAGGTCTCAACGCCATCATCGTCTTTGCCGCCTGCTTCCTCCCAGACAGCAGCTCCCCCGACTACCACTATGTCATGGAGAACCTCTTCCTGTAAGTGGTCCACCCCCTCCTCCCAGCTGCCCACAGTTCTGAGGGTCCCACCCGGTGGGCCTCACGGTGCTACTGTCATCATCCCTAGCAATTATGGAGCATTTACTATGTGGCAGCCACGAAGTGAAGGGCTTGGTATGTGATAACGAATTCCACCCTCGACAGGACCCTGTGGGTTAGTTACTGTTGCCTCCCATTCTGTGGCTGCAGAGCCTGAGGCACAGAGAGGTTAAGTCACTTGCCCAAGGACACACAGGTAGAGTTTTATTATGATGGAGACAGATAATATGGATAAAGCGCCTGGCAGATGACAGTAGGAACTCAGCAAATCGTTATCACTCTTATTATCATTATTACAAAGATTTCCTTCTTACACAGCGGTGGGGGGGGGGGGCTTGGATGCCAGGTGGGCCAGAGGACAAGGAGGTAGCCAGGGAAGGTCAGATCGGAAAGTGGCCTGAGATACCAGGGAGCCCAGTCTCCCCAATCTACAGATGGGGAATTAGAGGCTGAAAGAGAAGAAAGGATTCTTCTGGGACTTCCCTGGTGGCGCAGCGGGTAAGACTAGCGCTCCCAATGCAGGGGGCCTGGGTTCGATCCCTGGTCAGGGAATTACGTCCCACATGCATGCTGCAACTAAGAGTTTGCATGCCACAACTAAGGAGCCGGAGAGCTGCAACTAAGGAGCCCGCCTGCCGCAACTAAGACCTGGTGCAACCAAATAAATAACTAGATATTTAAAAAAAAAAAAAAAAAAGGGACTTCCCTGGTGGCACAGGGTTAAGAATCCGCCTGCCAATTCAGGGGACATGGGTTCGAGCCCTGGTCCAGGAAGATCCCACATGCCGTGGAGCAGATAAGCCCGTGCGCCACAACTACTGAAGCCCGCACACCTAGAGCCCGTGCTCCGCAACAAGAGAAGCCACCATGATGAGAAGCCCGCGCACCGCAACGAAGAGTAGCCCCAACTCACCACAACTAGAGAAAGCGCATGCACAGCAACGAAGACCCAACGCAGCCATAAATAAATAAATAAATTTTTAAAGAATGTTGTTTGGAAAAAAAAGAAAGAAAGGATTCTTCTGAAATCACTTAGGGGAAGACAGGGCTGGGACAGACCCCAGGTCCCTAATGTCCGGTGCAGTGGACTATTGGCTGTGGGTACCTGTTCCCCAGGTGTATCTGGGGCTGTTGAAGCCCACCTCCCAGGATTAATGGAGACCATGCATATAAATCACTTGGCATCTAGTAAGTGCTCAATAAAATAGTAACTACTACAATCACTGTGCCCACTGACACAAATTTGGGGTGGGCTGGGGTCATCCCCCACCCCCCGCTCGGGCCGAGTATGCCAGGACAGCCAACAACACCTGAACAGGTGTGGCTGGCAGAGCCAGGGCAGGCGGAGGCAGAAAGGGCAGGTGCCCCAGGGGTTCAGTCCCGGGAACTGGGCTTCCTGACTCTGAGCCCCTCCATCGGGTCCCCTGTCGTCTGTGTCCCGTGACCAGGTACGTCATCAGCAGTCTGGAACTCCTTGTGGCTGAGGATTACATGATCGTGTACCTGAATGGGGCCACGCCTCGGCGGAGGATGCCCGGCATCGGCTGGCTGAAGAAGTGTTACCAGATGATTGATAGGAGGTGAGTGGGTGGGGCTGGGGGACCTTGTCGGGGTGCAAGGGGCCCTGAGGTCCCTCTGAAAGGTGTGTAGTGGTCAGCTGGGGCGGCTGTAACAAAGCACCAGACTGGGTGGCTTATACAATAGATATGTGTTGTCTCCTAGTTCTGGGGGCTAGAAGTCCGAGATCAAGGTGTCTGCAGGGTTGGTTCTTTCTGGGGCCGTGAGGGAGAAGCTCCCCTGTGGACACCTGTGTGCAAATGTCCCTTTTTTATAAGGACACCAGTCATAGTGGATTAGGGGCCCACCCTACTCCTATATGACCTCACCTTAACTAATTTCTCCTACAATGACCCTCTTCCCAAATAAGGGGGCTGCAATTCAACATGCCCATAATAGGTGCTCAGAACCAGGGGGCCCCAGAAAATCTTTCAGAAATGGGAGACGGGGCGGCTTCCCTGGTGGCGCAGTGGTTGAGAGTCCACCTGCCGATGCAGGGGACACGGGTTCGTGCCCCGGTCCGGGAAGATCCCACATGCCGCGGAGCGGCTGGGCCCGTGAGCCATGGCCACTGAGCCTGCGCGTCCGGAGCCTGTGCTCCACAACGGGAGAGGCCACAACAGTGAGAGGCCCGCGTACCGCAAAAAAAAAAAAAAAAAAGAAAGAAATGGGAGATGGTGTGGCCATGAAGTCAAATGCTCAGACTCTAAATTAAGAGAGATTGGAGACCGGACATCAGCTCTGCCACCTGCAAACTCTGCGAGGGGGCTTAGCTTTACCGAGATTCCACCTCCTCCCTGCCAATGGAGATAAGCATAGCACCTCCTGGGCACAGAGAGAAGGTAACACCGGTTAGGTGCTCCCTCCCTGGGGCTTTCCCAAGGAGCCCATCTTGCTTCCTCTGTCTCCCCACGCAGACTGCGGAAAAACCTGAAGTCCTTAATCATCGTCCACCCGTCCTGGTTCATCCGCACCGTGCTGGCCATCTCCCGCCCTTTCATCAGGTAAGATCATGACCTGTGCCCGGATAGCCACCTGGGTTTTTGTGTGTCTTATTTTTTAATCTGCATTTTCCAGCTCCTCTCTGATGAATCTATACTGTTGCGTTAAACAATTTAAAATCATATGTATTGTTATTTAGTGACGAACATCACATCACGGAGTGGGGGGTGGGAATAGTAACAACCGGCTCTCCCATATTGAATGTTGGATACCTTTTAAAGTTTACAACCACAGCCCTGAAAGGTTGACCTGGCCATGCCCGTTTCATGGATGTGGAAACTGAGGCTCAGAATATTCCCGGGAATCACCCAGAGTCACACAGCAAGGTCACCAGCCCACCACATGCCCTCAGAAGGAAGCCCGGCTCCATCCACTCTGGAATCTGTGAGGGAGGGGCATTAGGATGTCAGGAGGGTCTGACCCACTCCTGGACAATGATGTGGTGAATCGATACATGTGTGTTTTGGGGGTGCCCGAGATTACCCTCAGGTTTGATGATTTACCTAGAGGACTCACAGAACCCAGAAAAGCTGTTGTGCTCAGGGTTACAGGTGATTAGAGAGAAAGGATGAAGATTGAAATCAGCAAAGGAAAAAGGTGCGTATGGGGCTTCCCTGGTGGCGCAGTGGTTGAGAGTCCGCCTGCCGATGCAGGGGACACGGGTTCGTGCCCTGGTCCGGGAGGATCCCACATGCCGCAGAGCGGCTAGGCCCGTGAGCCATGGCCGCTGAGCCTGCGCATCCGGAGCCTGTGCTCTGCAACGGGAGAGGCCACAACAGTGAGAGGCCCGTGTACCGCAAAAAAAAAAAAAAAGGTGCGTATGGGAGTCCAGGAGAAGCCAGAAGGGAGCTTCTGATTGCCCTGTCCCAGTGGAGTTGTACCCAAAGCCCTTCGTTCTCCCTGCAATGACGTGTGACCACGTGTAGGAAGTACTGCCAACAGAGAAGCTGACCTTGGTGTCCAGGGTTTCCACCAAGGCGTGGCCACACGGGGATGGAGTGCCCACGCAGCCCCCTTAGTTCCTCAGTAACTGATATGATGGCCCAAGACCCCACCAGGAAGCACATCTTTAGCACAGACTATGGGCCCTGGGTAAATGAAGACGCTTACCAGACGGGACATTCCTAGGGCTTACAGGTGACCTCCTGTGAGTTTCAGGGGCTGGTTCCTTCTTTGGAATGTGCACGAGATAGAAGCACCTGTACACACAGAGCAAGTGAAACAAAATTAGTCATGTTAAACGCCCTCGTCAATCACATAAAATTAAACGTACATTTAATGTAATATAATTCAAAACATTGAATTAAATGAAGACCCTTCATTTCCACGTTCCCGGTGAAGAATCTGTGATGAGTTTAATAGACGGGGCCAAACTTTGCCTTGAGAGCATCACAGCGCTGAGGCAAGGAGGCAACTTCAGACGCGCTGTTCAGTGACTCCCAAGCACTCTCAGACATTTGCACATTAGTGAAATCGGGCCTTTAATACACTAATTATGGGTCATTTGTGCTGATGATGACAATTACTGGGCAAAACGGTAGACACACACTTCAGCCTAACAGAATTGCCTTCTGTCCTCGACATCCCATAATTCGGGAACCGAAATTTGCCTTGAATGCAGATAATTCTCTCACTTTGGGTTGCTTTTCCTACTTTTATTTTATTATTTTTTTGGCCATGCTGCACAGCCTGTGGGATCCTAGTTCCCCAAGTGGGGATCAAACCCGCACCCTCAGCAGTGAAAGCGTGGAGTCCTAACCACAGGACCGCCTGGGAATTCCCTGGGTTGCTTTTCCTGTGGTGAATTTCAAAGGTCTCATTTTGAGCTTTCAGAGAAATAGGAGGGGAGAGTGGGGTAAAGTAAGCTTCCCTGTTTAAAAGCCGAGGGAAGTGGAGACAGATTCTGAGCTGCCACCGGGCCCTAGCCGTGAGGTTCTGTGATTGTATCTCAAAAAGAACTCCTGTTTATTCCACGATGATCTGAACATGGGCATGTGCCTCGCCCTGGACTGGAATTCTCCCTCCCGAGAGCCCTGCTTCCCAAGACAGAGCTCAGCTCACAGGCAGACAGCATCGTCACGTGGAAACCGGGTACCCATTTCCAACAACGGACATGGCAGCTTTACCATGGCGTCCTCACGATGTGATCTCGCCTGTATTAACAGCCCACTGCTCAGACCACAGGTGTCGCCTCTGTGCCCCCTAAAAAAACCTTTGCAACCAATCAGATCATCCACCCTCAGAGCCTCCCAGACCCGGGGTATTCAGGTAGAGTGGGTCTGAGACTCACTCCCTGTCCCTGGGCCCTTTACTTTTCTGTCACACCAACTGGAGGAAGAACTCATGTTCCAAGAATAATTTTTTTTTTAATTAAGAAAATAAATTTCGGGACTTCTCTGGTGGTGCAGTGGTTAAGAATCTGCCTGCCAATGCGGGGGACACGGGTTCGAGCCCTGGTCCGGGAGGATCCCACATGCCACGGAGCAACTAAGCCCGTGTGCCACAACTACTGAGCCTGTGCTCTAGAGCCCGCGAGCCACAACTACTGAGCCCGTGTGCCACAACTACTGAAGCCCACACTCCTAGAGCCCGTGCTCCACAACAAGAGAAGCCACCACAATGAGAAGCCCGCGCACCACAACGAAGAGTAGCCCCCGCTCGCCGCAACTAGAGAAAGCCCACGTGCAGCAACGAAGACCCAACGCAGCCAAAAATAAATAAATTTTTTAAAAATTTTAATTTTTTAAAAAAGATGATTCTTTAAAAAAATAATAATAATAAAGAAAATAAATTTCTTTATTGGACCTGGTGGTCCAATGATTAGGACTCTGCTCTTTCACTGTTGAGGGTGCGGCTTCAATCCCTGGTGGGAGAAATAAGATCTGCAAGCTTTGTAGCTCAGCGAAAGAAAAGAAGGAAGGAAGGGAGGGAGGGAGGGAGGAAGGAAGGAAGGAAGAGAGAGAGAGAAAGAAAGAAAGAAAGAAAGAAGAAATTTCAACTGCACGAAAGCGGTGGGGTTTATTTATTCCGGTACACATGGCCGCTTTGTGACTCTCTGTGGGAAAACCGTCTATCATTCCCTGATCGGTTACCAGTGGCCTCTGCTGATTAACCTGTGTATTTTTCTCTTATGGACACTGCAAACTGTAACATTCCTCATGGGTCTCCGTTTTCGCCGGGTGCCGGAAAGTTTGAGCCGAATTCTTATCTAATCTCTAAAAATAGATGTAAAACTTCTTGACACAGTTTTGTAACTATGTGACTCTATCTTACTTTTTTTCTTTTCTTTATTGTTATTTGATTATTTTATGACTTAGTGTCCTGTTACATTCTCTTGGCCTTGTATTTCTCATCGTTAGAAAAACCGATGTGAGGGGCTTCCCTGGTGGCGCAGTGGATAAGACTACACACTCCCAGCGCAGGGGGCCTGGGTTCCATCCCTGGTCAGGGAACTAGATCCCACATGCATGCCACAACTAAGAGTTTGCATGCCACAACTAAGAAGCTTGTGTGCTGCAACTAAGGGGCCCACCTGCCGCAACTAACACCCGGTGCAACTAAATAAATAATTTTTTTAAAAAGAAAAAAAAAACTGATTTGACCTTGAAAAAAGTTTATTGGACATTTTACCAAAATTAGGTTTAAGGTAATTTTTTAAAAAAATAATCACGAGTTCAAAGCAATGCACTGGTGACAAAGCACCTCAGTGGGTAGCAGACAGCCAGAGCTGGGGTTTGGACCTGAACAAGCCATTCATCCCGAAAGAATGTGGAATGAATCAGCAGTCCCCATGTGCACCTGTCTCGTGACCAAATGACTACTGGTGCCATCCGAGCAGTGGCGATTGTGCCAGAAAAGCATTCTTGGGAAGATTCACACAGAGGAGCAACTCCTGGGGTGGATGGAGCCTGGAGTCTAGCATCATCTTTCCTCTCTGCTTCCTTCAAAGAATTTCCTCAGCTCAGCAAGGACGGGTGTCCTACACGTGGTTCAGGACGCTTCTCTTCTTGCAAGGGGAGACCCTGGGTTCTGCTCTGTTCCCCCACTAGGGGCCAGGGGTGGAGGCTGGCATAGGTGGGGAGGGAAGCTTGGGCAAAGGTGCTTGGGGCATCCTGGAATAGTGTTGCGTGTGCATCCCTGTCTGCCATTGCTCCTTCTGGCCCTGAGGGGCCACCCTGAGGGCTGGCTTTCAGGTGTCTCCCTGCTTCTTCTCCCACCAGCGTCAAGTTCATCAACAAGATCCAGTATGTGCACAGCTTGGAAGATCTGGAGCAGCTCATCCCCATGGAGCACGTGCAGATCCCAGACTGCGTGCTACAGTGAGTGTCCCTGGGCCATGGGAATAACCCCCCACCTCCATCCCCATTTCCCCCAGGCTGCTCACCTCTCCGCCACCTCTACTCAGCTCAACCGAGCTGCCAGGGAACCAGGCCTGTGTGGGAAAGCAGAAAAGAAGGAAATACAGTGAAACAAGCTCCTGTGAAATTACAGAACACAGCGGGCCTGGCTATCTAGTGCAGGCCGGGGGCCAGTGAGCCCTGGCCCCCTGGCTTGTCTTTATAAATAAAGTTTTATTGGCACACGGCTACACGCATCCATTTACAAACCATCCACGGCTGCTTTCGAGCTACAACAGAATCGAGAGGTTGCCACAGAGACTGGCCTGCAAAGCCAAAAATACTGATTCTCTGGCCCTTTACAGAAAAACTTTGCCCTGATGGAGGGGCCTGTAGACCAAACCCGTGTCAATGAGAGGGTCGCTTTATACTGGCTGTGTTCGGGGCTGATGCAAAAAATGTCCACTGAGCCGCATCTACTCCAGATGCTGGAATATACCAACAAAACAGATATCCTCTGCCCTGGGGGGTCGGGGGGGCGTGGGCAGGCTTGTAAAGCAACTGCAGGAAACAAAAAAGACCAGTAGACCCGTCAGCTCCGGCTGTCCTTTCTGCTCTAAGACCTGGCGTGTATTCAGATGTGACAGTGAGATTGCTTCCCTGTTCCCAGAGGGAAGGGGATTCCCAGGCTGCATCTCACGTGCTTTCCTTTCTCTCTCTTCCAGGTACGAAGAGGAAAGGCTCAAGCCCAGGAGAGAAAGGTCTGTGCGGAGTGGCCTGTGCCCGGGCCAGGTTAGGGCTGACGCTGAGCCGGGCCCACAGCTGGGGGGAAATTGGTGGCTTCCGCTCAGTGGGGACCCATGTCATGCACGCACGGAGCTCAAGGCCCTGCCCTTCTTTCGAGGGCTTGGAGTCAGATCCAGGCTCAAATCCAGGCTCCCTCACTTAGTCACAGAGTGACATTAGGCAAGTGAAAAGTTCACAGCCACCCTGAGGGTTATTGTGAGAAATCAGGACCAATGTAACCCACCGGACAGAAATAGTAGACTCCATAGAGAGTCATCCTAGTAATCCTGATGGCAGTGGGGGGAACACAACCGGCTCCATGCTCGCCCCTGCCAGACTTACCCCAGAATCGCCCCTTCACTGACTTATTGGCTAATTTTCGAGAGTGGCAGTGCTCACAGAACTTCAGGACTATTTCGGTCCCACCCAGTTATGGAGCCCTTATACCATTCCTGTATCCTTTCTCATCCCCCCCCATTCCCACCCCTCCACCCCAAGAGGAGGGCAGGGCCAGGATTCCTAAAAGCGTCTGATAGGCTGGGAATCCGAGGCTCAGAGAGGGCAAGACACCTGCTCAAGGCCACACAGCAAGTCTGAGAAAGAGTTGGGGCTTTCAGTGAGTCGAAAGCATGCCAGGCCCTGTGCCAGCCTGGGGGAGAGTGAGGCGATTAAGACTGAGTCCTGGTCCAGAAGTTTCCTCAAAGGGCAAAGGGGAGGGTTGCCTCACCGAGTGAGGAAAGCAGATCCTGGGGCAGGACGGGTGATGTCGGCAGATGAGACACATAATGAGAAAAATTACGGCGGCTTCACACAGCGTCGTTTAATAGTGATGAGTGTGAGTGGAGCGGAAGGGGGCATGGAGGGCAGCAGGATCCGCCATCCCACGCCTTCCAGGGAGTTTTCCTCCTTCCCCTCCTCTCTCTTCTCTACTCCCTCCCTCCCTCCCCTTCCTCTTTCCTTCCTTCCTGTCTTGTTTTTTTTTTTTTTTTTCAATATCTTTAGTTGCAGTAAAATACACAGGACATAAAATTCACCATCTTAACCATTTTTAAGTGCACAGCCCAGTGGCATTAAGCACATTCACATTGTTGTGCAACCAGCCCCACCATCATCTCCAGAACTTTCTCATCTTCCCAACCTGAAACTCTGTCCCCATGAAACACTGACTCCCCAGCCCCTCCCCCAGGCCCTGGCCCCCACCATCTACTTCCTGTCTCTGTGGATCTGACTCTCTAGGACCTCGTGTGAGTGCAATCAGACAGTATTTGTCCTTCTGCATCTGGTTCATCTCACTGAGCATAAGTTTCCCAAGGTTCATCCACACTGTAGCAGGTGTCAGAATCTCCTTCCTTTTTAAGGCTGAGTAATATTCCAGTGTGCGGATAGACCACATTTTGTTCATCCATCACCTCTCGATGGACACTGGGGGTTTCCACCTCTTCTTGGCTGTTGTGAATTGTGCTGCTGTGAACACGGGTGTACAGTTATCTATTCAAGTGCTTGCTTTCACTTCTTTGGGGTGTATATAGACCCAGGAGTGGAGTTGCTGGATCTTATGGTAACTCGATGTCTCATCTTTCGAGGAGCAGCTAGAATCTTTGCCACAGCGGCTGCCCCATTTGACATCCTCACCCCACCAGCCACGCGCAGTTCCAATTTCTCCACATCCTCGCCAACATAGTAACATAACAAATGTTCTACATTTAAGGTAGTAGCCATCCTGAGAACTTCCCTGGCGGTCCAGTGGTTAAGACTCTGTGCTTCCACTGCAGGGGCTGTGGGTTCGATCCCTGGTTGGGGAACGGAGATCCCGCACACCACGTGGTGTGGCCAAAAAAGATTTTTTTTTAAATTTTAAAGGTAGTAGCCATCCTGATGGGTGTGAGGTAGTCATGTCTGTCGGTCTGGCTTCTTTCTTTTCCTCCCTTTCTCCCCACCCCCAGGTCCCCCTCTCCTCTGTCTCTCTGTCTGAGTTACGCTCCTCCCGCCTCCTGAGCCTTAGCTATGGATGGGAGTAGACAGGTGACAGGACAAGCAGGGCGCCCACCTTCCAGAATCACAGCACACGGGCAGCAGCGTCCAGGGAGCAAGTGCATGAGGCCCCTGCGGCGGCGATAAGCTGAGATAAGCGCCCCCAAGGAATGGCCCACAGCCCCTGCCCCTCCCCCCCACCAACCATCTGCATCCATCTTCATGAACCCCTGGTCATCCCATCACACAGTCCCCCCTCTGGGCCCCCGCGTTTCCCCGGGGGCAGCCAAACCCTCTCCTGATCGCTGTCGGGCCATGGTGGGTCCAGACAGAGGGGCCAGTGGGAGCTGAGAGCCCCTGGGCCCACTCGGCTGGCTGGTTATCCCTCGTCACCTCTTTCTGTCCCCAGCGCAAGGCCGCAGCCAGAGTGTGTCCTGCCCAGGTCTGAAGAGAAGGTGGAGGCGGGGCTGGCGGAGGACAGGTAAGTGTGTGCAGGTGGCCACAGGGCCAGAGCCCACACCCGCGGGGGCCTGCTGAGCCCAGGGAACCTCAGATGAAGGTGATCTGACATTACCAGGGTGCTGAAGTAAGACCACCACTGTGAATCGGCCAGCATGAGGCCCATTCCATCGAGCCATTTTAATGTAAATTTAGTGCATCTGTAGTTTTGGGCAACCAGCACCTTCTCCAGTTCCGGAACATTCCACAGCCCAGAGGGAGACCCTGTACCCTGTTAAGCAGTTGTTCCCATTCCTATCCTCCTCTTTTTTTTTTTTTTTTTTACCCCGGTCTGGGCCGCGGCATGAGAAATCTTAGTTCCCCAACCAGGGATAGAACCTGTACCCCCTGCAGTGGAAGCACAGAGCCCTAACAACTGAACCGCCAGGGAATCCCTCCTTTTTTTTCTTTTTTGCGGTACGCGGGCCTCTCACTGTTGTGGCCTCTCCCGTTGCGGAGCACAGGCTCCAGACGCACAGGCTCAACGGCCATGGCTCACGGGCCCAGCTGCTCCGTGGCATGTGGGATCTTCCTGGACCGGGGCACGAACCCGTGTCCCCTGCATCGGCAGGCGGACTCCCAACCACTGCGCCACCAGGGAAGCCCCCTCCTGTTTTTTTTAAATCCAGCAACTCTCTACTGAAAGTCCTTTAGTGCCTCACCCTGGGATGTGTAGACAGATGGCACGACCCCCTCCCTGGCCTCTAGAGGCCCCTCCCACCTTTCCTGTCTCTTTCTTCAGGTCTGCCTCCTGCATTTGACCCTTGTCGTACCCTCCTTCTCCTGTCCTTGAGCTCCTTGAGGGCAGCGGTTGCATCTTGGGACCACTGCCCCCTCCTCCTCCCACCCTGCATCCAGCACAGGCCAAGCATGGGGACCAGGGGCAGCTGATGTGGCCGAGAGACCAAGATCTGCTCTCAGATGAAGGTTCCAGCTGGTGACCTTTGTGCAGGTCCCAGTGGATGGGTTCAGCCTTCCCAGTGGGTGGACCTGGAGCAGCAACAGTGATTTCATTTTGTGGCAGTGAAGGGGCTCAGCCATTCTCACGACTGCCTGTCCTGGCTCGTTTGTTACACAGCTGACACGTGCTGATACTTGCTTTGTGCCAGATCAGGGCGAAGCCATATTGGCCCTCATGGGGCTCATGGCCAAATGCCAAGCCTCCCCAGACAGGCAACTAATGCTGAGACTCCTTCCTTTTCCCACAGGTCTGCTCTGGCCACAGAAGATCAGGAAACAAGGTGGGTGGGAAGTGGGGCAAGCTTGGCACCTTTTTTTGGGAAACATTCTATGTGGAACCTACCCTGGGATGAGTGCCTCATGACTTATTGTTGATGGGGGGAGGATGCTGCACCAGGGAGGCAGGGAGACCGTGGTTACCATGACAACAGGGCCTCCTCTGGGGCCAGGCAGCCGGTCCCTGCTCCACTCCAGTGGGGCGTCATTAACAGGAGGTCCCAGAGCTGAGCCACACAGCGGCCCTGACTGAGATGTCCACCCAGAGCCAGGCCCCCTGAAGCCCAGGATTTTACTCAGCCAGAGGGTGCACTGTCTGCCCACAACCTATCTCAGTGTGTCTACCTGGCTCTGGATGCCAGGAAAAGCCTCCCTGTGTGTCACGGGTCCTGGAGACCACCCTCGGGGGCAGTGGTTTGCTAGAAGGACTCACAGGACTCAGCAAAGCTGATCTGCTGACAGTTATGGTTTATTAAAGTGGAAGTGTGGGTACAGCTCAAAGTCAGCAATGGGAAAAAGAGCGTGGGGTGGGGTGAGGGGAGACAGGTGCACGCTTCCAGTTGTCTCCCAGGGGAGTTGTTTTGGGACAGCCCTTAATTCTCCCAGCAGCCAGGTGTGGTGATGTACACCAAGTGTCACCAACCAGGTGTGCTCATGTGAGCCCTGGTGTCCAGGGTATTTACTGGGGGTCAGTCATATGCATGGTGGACCACCCATGTGGCTGACCTTAGTCTCTAGCCCCTCCAGAGGTTGAACTGATACCACATGGTCCATGGCTCCTGCCTTAAATCCCATTGTCAGTATAGTCTATCCAGGGTGACCCCAGGTCCCAGGCAAACAAAGATACTCTTATCAGGAAGGACGTTCAAAGGGCTTAGAGGTGACCTCCCAGAAGCCAGGCAAGGGCCAGACCTTCCTTTGGAAGCTGCGGGGTTAATCCCTGACAACACACTCTGCTACAAATATGTTACATGGCCCAGCCACATGCCTTAATACTACCCATGTGACCCAAGAAGCCCCAAGCTGAGAAATAAACATAAAAAATCGTCTTAGATCAGCACTGCCCTGGGGACACTGAATAGAAGCAAGTTCTCAATGCATTTCTGACAAGACCATCTCAGTCCTTCTGGAGCTGAGTTCCCATCCACAGACACAAAACACGCAAGGAAATCATTCACCATGAGAAAAAGTCGGCGGGTACAACAAATAGCAGCATTAGACCTCCTCCTGGGAATCCTCAGGTAGAGATGATAAAAACAAGCATGTTTAAAATGATTAAATACATAAAAGAAGGAATGGTTGGGAGCAATGGATGGATGGACAGATGGATGGATGGGTGGATGGATGGGTGGATGGATGGATGGATGGGTGGGTGGGTGGATGGATGGATGGATGGGTGGGTGGATGGATGGATGGGTGGGTGGATGGATGGATGGGTGGGTGGATGGATGGATGGGTGGGTGGATGGATGGACAGATGGGTTGGTGAGTAGATGGGTGAGATGAAGCCTCCCTCCAGTCTGATCGAGGGCACCAGCCCTGGGGCCTTGTTCTTTGGCTGGGGCACCAAGGAAGAAGTCCCCTTCAGAACCATACCTAGAAGGTGGGTGACAGGTGGCAGACCTTGAAAGGCAGGTGCCACTCTTGCTGCTGAGGGCACACTGAAGCTGATTAGATCATTCTTTTGGATTCCCCACACATGGAACATTTTCCACTTTCTTTAAATACAATAATAATAACTTGACTGTGTTTCTGCCTCTCCAGCATGTCCTGAGGTGACATGAGCACAGAGGAGGACACAAAAGAAGATCCCAGATGCCAGGAAACCTCTGTCGGACACCCTCTGACCCTGGATCTTGTCCCCACCTCATCCTGAGTCACAGTCTCCGGGGGGTGTCCGTCTCCTCCATCCATGTCTGAAACCCCACATCCTTTCCAGCTGCTTGAAAACTTTTTTTTTTAATGATGCAGTATTAGTGCGTTCTGGAAAAGGACCCAGTTCTCTACCCTCCCACACTCATGAGCTCATGGCCAAGAAGAGCAAGAAGCGTTGAGCATGGCCTGTACATCCTTGGTGGCCTCAGAGACCCCACCACCACCACCACACCACTGCACAGAATCCTGGTCAGGACCCTTCTCTTGCTTGTCACCTGGTTCAGGTTGGAGCCACAGATGCCCATCGACTCCCTGGCCGGGTCTGGATTCCTTCTTGTGCCTTTCCTGCCAGAACGGCCCCCGCAGCCCTGGGCATCTGGCCTGGAAACTCAGCCCGCACCCCCGGCAGCGCCGTGCCCCCAGGGCAGTGCCCAGCCTTTGAACTCACAGCTTTTCCTTTGAACAGCCCTCCCCTTGCCTCTTATAACTTCCACCTTCTTAGGGAGCATCAGAGCCCACAGCACCAGTGAGGGCTGCTGATAATCATCCTTGTTCTACAGTTGTGAGACCACATCCCCCTCAATCTAGAACATTCTCAAGCCCCTTGAATGCAGAGGCCATGCCACAGGGCAATCCCGATCAATACCTCCTACCGAGGGAACAAGCCTCCCCACTTCCCTAATCCCCCCGACAACACGGGGTTGGCATGCGCCCCTTGGGCTCCCACCAGGAACAGAGGCCGAGAAGCCAGTGCTGAAATAAGTTCATCCCAGAAACGCAGATCGAGAAAAAGGAAGATACAGGGTACTGAACGTTCGAGTGTTACAAAGGTCACAGGGGAGAATAAAAACCAGCGGCCTGGATGCTACGACCACCTGCATTCAAAGGAAGCAGATATCCTTAGGACAAAAAAAACATTTTTCTAATGCAGTTGAAACACCAGTCAGGTCGGAGCTAAAGGGAGTGAGTTCCCCATCTCTAGAGGCATTCAAGAAAAGGCTGGACGGTACTTGCACAAAGTGGCCCTCTGCGGTCCCCTCCAACCCTGAGAGTCTCTATGAATCTGAGCAAAAGTCGAGCAGGTGCATCATCCGGCCCCTCTTGCTGGCTCTGTAGCTGGCTTCTTAGTGGGTGTCATCCAGGTTTGGTTGACCCTCCCTCCCCCAATAATTTCCCAGTAGGAGATTCTTGGCCTCAAAGGAGATGTTGAATGCTTCTCCACCTGGGACATCAAGGGGATGCCTTTGCGGTTATCCCAATGGCAGGAGGGAGCCAGTGGTGTTCAGTGCTGAGCGAAAGGGACAGCAGTGCTTCCTGCATGTCAAGGAATTGTCCCACCCCAAATGCCAGTGGCTCCTGCCTTGGAAAATTCGGGGTTTCTAAGCAGCCTTGGGCCTGCATCTTCTGGAACCCAGCAGTGCTCCGGTGAGGCCAGGGCATTTGGGAATCTGGTGGGGTTTTTTAATTTGTGTTTCTGCTCTGTTTCCCAAATGTCAAATAAAGGACAGGGACCGTGTTCCAGGCACAGATGAGTTACCTGGAGGCTGAGGCAGGAGAGGCTGGTGGATGGGCCTCTGCAGGCTGCCCTCCGAAAGGCCGCTCCATCCTGGGCCCACTTGTCCCCCACCCCTGCCCAGAGCGCCTCCTTTTCTAAAAGGTGCCTGGGCATCTGCCAGGTCACCCCGAACTCCAGGTTCAGGTGGCTGGCTCTGCTCAGGTGAGTGGGACGCGAGGCCTGCAAGTCCACAGTAAATGCAATAACTCCTGGAAAGCCAGTGCTCCACTGGAAGAGAAAAAGGAGCCCGCAATAGGAACAGATGCATTCCACCTAACCCGACAATTACTGAGCGGCTGTAGAGGCGACAGCAGGACGAAAGAGGCAGACCCATCCCGTCCTCGAGGAGCCTGCAGCATAACAAGAAATTCCAGCACGGACCCCCTGGTTCACCGTGGCCCACCGACCACCCCTCCGGACCACCAGCAGACAAAGACAACGGGCAAGTGGAACCAAGGACCCCTACCCAACCTCACAGCCCCTCCAGAATAGAAAGAGACCCCCAGGGTGGCTGTCTCCAGGTCGGCCACCTGTCCACAGGTGTGTGAAGTTCTGAGGCACAGCTCCATCCATACGGGGCCACTGTGTCCTCGGTAGCACCTAGGGCTGCTACCCACACCCTCTGAAATCGGCTTTGCGAAAGATTTGTATCTGCGGGGCAGTTTTTGGCTGAAATGCAACGGATGTCGAGCCCTCCTTGTAATGGAACATTGAGTTTTCCTCTTGTGACACATGGGATGCATCGTAAGTCCCTGCCCAAGTTGTAGTTCACACACCCATCCTTCCGACGGCGAGTTTTGTGGTTTTTAAAAACAAAAACAATTCATTCTGATTACTGTCGTGATATGAAGGCATCATTTCCATGAGCTTTGGGGGATTTTTATGTGAAATAAATAAACTATCACTGACAAGGGAGGTTTGTGACTTTTGTCCACGTCCAAGGGATGTGGCACTGGTCTTGGTCGTGGTGCAGAGGAAGGAGCTTTCACGGGATGGGAGGGGTCACAGCTCAATGCCAAGCAACCTTGGGCAACCTTGGGTGACTTTGGGCCATGGCCTATATCCTCTTCCTTCTATCTCCCATCTGCAGAATGGGAGCCCTGGCTGGGTTCTTCCCGAGGCCCCTTTTGGCTCTGCCTGTCTGTGATTCAGGTTCCTTTCCTGTCCCCAGTCTTCTCTGGAATCAAACTTAGTCAAAGTTAATAATATTAATTACTAGTATTAAGCAATTCTCCAATCCCCAGCAGACACCAGCTGGGTATCCTACAATTTATCTCAATCCTGACACTACCGGTTCGGGCAGACCTTACAGGCTATGGGTTCAGCCCCACAAGACGGCCCCGACTTCAGACACCAGTCAGTCTCAGGTCCTAGAATAGGGTACAATTCAGCAATAGTCAGATGGAAGAGATGCACAAGGCAAGGTGTGGGGAAGGGGATGGAGCTTCCACGCCCCCTCTGGGCACCACCCTCCCAGCACCTCCCTGTGTCCACCCAGCGGAAGCTCTACAAAAATTGTTTAGGGATTTTCATGGAGGCATGATGGATTACACCACTGGCCATTGATGAAAGTTCCATCCCTCTAATCCCAGGGTCAGTGGGGTCCCCTGGCCACCAGCCCCGATCCTGTGGTTATAGGGCATTTCCAAAAGTCACCTCGTAGCATAAACTCAGGTGTGGTTGAAAGGGCTTGTTAAGAAAGTAAAGGATGCTTCCTTCATCTTTATTATCTGGAGCCATTTCAGGCACAGAGGACATAAGACCAAATATTATCATAAAAGGGACTTCCCTGGTGGGCCAGTGGTTAGAACTCCACGCTTCCATGGCAGGGGGCACGGGTTAGATCCCTGGTCGGGGAAGTTCCACATGCTGTGCAGTGTGACAAAGAAAAAAAATTTCCAAAAAAAGAAAAGTATATATTATAACAAAAGATATTCCCTCTTCTGACGTAGGAAATTACAAGGGTTTTAGGGGCTGTGTGCCGGGAACTGGGAACTAAGTCCAACTATGTTTCTTATTATAAATCATAATATCACAATAATAATAACAGTGGCAGTAATAATAATAGTCTGAGTCCAACCTAGCATAGGCCCCATGTTATTGAGAGGGGGGTCTGAGACAGAGAGAGGGCATGTGGCTCACCTGGGGTCACCTGGACCCTGAGTGATTGGTCTGAGGTCTGATTCTGTGCCACCCCCAGCCACCCCATCGCTCAGCTGGAGACCCACAACCCTCTGTCAGCTGCAGGACATTGGGGGCTGTGCCCCTCAAAGGGTCAGAGTGGACCCTCCCATGTCAGGTACAAGAGGAGTCCTCCCGTTGTCCCCGCCCAGGATTTTGGGACCTGCTGGTGGCAGGGATGCCAGGACAGGTGTGAGGTCCACAAAAAGTCACCATCAGGTTGATGGCAGGAGCTGGCAGGTGCCAGCCCATCTGCCTCTGCCATCCTGCCCCTGCCATCCTGCCCCTCTGATGTCCAGTGAGGTGCCCTTCACGGAGAAGGTCGCTTCACGGGGGCTGGGAGGGGGCCTCAAGTAGAGGGGGCGAGCTGGCATGAATGCAGCGAGGAAGAGGTGTTGAAGATGGCAGAGCTGGCGCTGGGATCAGGGGGTGCCCTCTTTGGAGGGGATGGACCCACCCCTGTTTCCCACCCCACCGAGTCTCTGATTATCCTAAGGGTGTTCTTGCAAACCTTGCTCATCCATTTGCTGAGCACTGGGGATCCCGCAGGGCCCAAGCACCCCTTATGTTGCTCCCAGCCCAGTGGGGGAGTTTGACACAGGGAACCAGGGCCTCACTGGGGACCAGGAGGAAGGTCCAGGAAGGGTCCCTGGAGGGAGGGTCCTCGGTGACTGGAAACCAGAGAGAGAAGTAGCAGTTAGCTAGGCCAACAGGCAGGCGGAGAGGTGTCCCCGGCGGAGGGCTCAGCAAGGGCAAAGTCCTGGAGGCCAGACAGAGCTGCGTGAACCAGGAGCAGGAAAATGAAGGGCGGCTGGAGTGCAGGGTGGGTGCTGGGGGGAGATTTTTACTATCAGTGGCATTCAGCACATTCACAATGTTGTGCAGCCATTACCTCCGGTCCAGAGCTTTTCCATCCCCGCAAAAGGAGACCCCGTCCCCATTAGCAATCACCCCCACCACCCCTCCCCGAGCCCCTGACAACCAGGAATCCACTCTCTGTCTCTGTGGATTTGCCTGTTCTGGACGTTTCACCCTATGGGACAGGATGGTCACTTTTTTTTTTTTTGCAGTACGCGGGCCTCTCACTGTTGTGGCCTCTCCCGTTGTGGAGCACAGGCTCCAGACGCAGACGCGCAGGCTCAGCGGCCATGGCTCACGGGCCCAGCCGCTCCGCAGCATGTGGGATTTTCCCAGACCGGGGCACAAACCCGTGTCCCCTGCATCGGCAGGCGGACTCTCAACCACTGCGCCACCAGGGAAGCCCAGGATGGTTACTTTTAATAACCTTGGACCAGTGGGCTGTTGGAAGATCGGCAGGTCTGCACTGGGAGCCCATGTGCCAGGGTGAGCCGACCAGGAGGCCTCCCAGCAGTGCCCTGCCAGGGCCTCTATCTGGGCATGTCACCGTCACCCATGGCTTGGGCCGCATGCCCCACAAAGAGGCTCCCAGGAAATTCTTGCCACTGAAACTGAGCCAGAGGTCACACCCAGAGCTGGCTTTCCCCCTGCCTACGGGGCAGCTGATGGAGCTCAGTGGCACAGGTCCAGCCACGCTGAGCTGCCAAGAGAGGCAACTGAGACCCAGAAGGGGCTGGACGGGGGAGAAGGGGGTGGGAGCCAGTGGACAAGACCCCCGTCTTGGCCATTTGCTCACTCTGCCCCTGGTGGCCACCTTTGAAGTGAGGGTCACTGCTCCCAGTGACCTCTCCTGACCTCTCTGCCAGGCGAGTCCTGCCTGAGGCCACTAGGTGAGTCCATTAACCAGTCATCAACAAGATCCATCACTTTCTGTCTCCACTGCTGGTTGGCCCTCAGCAGCTGTCTTGGCCACAGCGGGTCCTGCCGGTGGAATCGGGGGGTGAGGGAGGTCATGGGGGTCCAGACAGGGCAGGGCTTGGGCGTGAGGACAGTGGGCTTTTATTTTATTTTATTTATTTTTAGTTGCGGCATGCAGGATCTTTTTCTTTAGTTGCAGCATGCAGGATCTAGTTCCCTGACCAGGGATCGAACCCCAGCACCCTGCATTGGAAGCGTGGAGTCTTAACCACTGGACCACCAGGGAAGTCCCTGTGCTTCTTTTAAATGCAAATAAGAATGGGGAGGCGTGTGCCAAAGGAGAGTTGAAACAGAGGAAAGACAGCCCCTGGTCTGGGTTTTTACAAAGCTCCTCCCTCTGGCCATCATACAGAGGTAGTTGGTTTAAAGAAAAAACAGTGCCAGACAGTTCAAGCTGTAAAACTGGATTGTACTCAGGAGCCGTTGCAATGGCTCCACTCCTAACACAGCACAGGCAAGCAGGTTCACAGCCAAGGAGCCGGTGCGGTCAGTGGACAGAGAATGACTAGGAGGAGACGTGAGGGGTAAGGGGGGGATTCTGGCTACACTGACTTAGCAGATTCTTGCTGAAATCCCCTTGTGTTTCACCCGGAGGCTGGATTCAAAGATCTCCTGCCCCTCCCTGTTTCATTCATTCCCTCTGCTACCATTTAGGGAGCCTCTGCCTTTTGTGGACCCACCCTTGTTAGGCACCCGGGACACATCAGAGAGTAAGACACATCTGGCCCTGCCTGCCCCGGAGGGAACTCACAGTGTGGAGGGAGGGAATGGGGATCCAGAAAGGCTTCCTGGAGGAGGGGACGGATGTCCAAGCTGACACAGGATGGCTTAGTCAAAGTTAGCCCAGGGGAGGAGGATTGGGTAAGAGGAGAGGGGTTCCTGGAAGAGAGAACAGCATGTACAAAGGCCCTGTGGCAGCAGCTCTGGGTGCTGAGGGACAGGTAAGTGATGGCAGGGGGCATCCTCCCTTCATAAAGCCTCCTGGAGGTGGAAGCCCAAGGCCAAAGAGAGCCTCCCTCCCTTGGTTGGGGCCAGCAGCCTCCCTTTATAAAGATGAGAACAGGTGAGACACAGAGAGGCAAGGGTGGGGCCCAAGCTCCCCCAGGTGGCAAGTGGCAGAACCAAGATTCAAATGCAGGATTCTTAACCAGGGGTTCTTAAAGTGTGTCCAGCGTGGGTGAGGGTGGTGGTTGCTGAGGCCCTTTCAGGGGGTCTTCAAGATCAAAATCACACATGAACAAAAGATCCATTCAAAGTGCAAAGACAGGGACTTCCCTGGCGGACCAGTGGTTAAGACTCTGTGCTCCCAATGCAGGGGACCACAGGTTGGATCCCCGGTCGGGGAACTAAGATCCCACATGCCGCACAGTGTGGTCAAAAATTAAAATTAAATGAAAAATAAAACAAAGTGCAAAGGTAGACCAATGGCCTTTTATGGAGCAGAGAATGAAAGAGAACAGGCCACCTTCTAAACCTCTACCTGTCCAGTTCGGGTATAGGACAAAGAAGACTACCCATGATGACCTAAAAAGGCTAAAAATCCTCCTCTCTCTGTGTGAAGCTGGGTTTTCTTCCTATATATCAACCGAGACAACTATGGAAATGGGCTGAACGACAAGCAGATGTGAGAATCCTTCTAAACCAGATATTAAAGAGACTTGCAAAAATGTAGAATATCACTCTTCTACCTAAAAAATTTTTTTTTAAATTTCAACAAGATGAATTTATTCTCTGACAGTTCTGGAGGTGAGGAGTCTGACACGGGTCTCACAGCGCTAAGATCAAGATGTGGGCAGGTGGGTTTCCCTGGTGGCGCAGTGGTTGGGAGTCCGCCTGCCGATGCAGGGGACACGGGTTCATGCCCCGGTCCGGGAAGATCCCACATGCCACGGAGCGGCTGGGCCCGTGAGCCATGGCCGCTGAGCCTGCGCGTCCGGAGCCTGTGCTCCGCAACGGGAGAGGCCACAACAGCGAGAGGCCCACGTACTGCAAAAAAAAAAAAAGATGCGGGCAGGGCTGGTTCCTTCCGGAGGCTGCACAGGAGCATCAGTTCCCGCCTTTTCCAGCTTCTAGAGGTGCCGCATCCCTGGCTCACAGCCCCATCCTCCATCCTCACAGGCAGCAGCGGGGTATCTTTCTGAACCTTCTGCTGTAGCTACATGTCCCTTCCCTGTGATTGTAGCTGGAAAGGTTCTCAGTTTTTTTTGTTGTTAATTGAGGTGAAATTCACATAATATACAACTAGCCGTTATTGTAAAGTATACGATTCAGTGACATTTAGTGCGTTCACAATGCTGTGCAACCATCACCTCTAATTCCAGAACATTCTCATCACCCCAGAAGAACACCACATAAGTAATCACTCCCTATTTTCCCTCTCCCAGCCCCTGACAACCAGGAACCCACTCTCTGTGTCTGTGGATCTGCCTGTCTGAACGTTTCCCGTCAATGGAATCACACACTGTGTGTCCTTCTGTGTCTGGCTTCTCTCACTAAGCATCGTGTTCTCAGGGTCCGTCCACGTTGTAGTGAGTGTCAGTGCTTCACCCCTTTTCATGGCCGAATAATATTCCATGTGTGGATGGAACACAGTTTGTGTATCCATCACCTGTGGATGGACACTTGAGTTGTTTCGACCTTTTGGCTCCTGTGAATTATGCTGCTATAAACATTCATGTACAAGCTTCTGTGGGGTCATATGTTTTCATTCTCTTGGGTAGACACTTTGAAGTGAAATTGGGTCATAAAACCGCCAACTGTTTTCCACAGCGACTGTCCCATTTTCCATCCCACCAGCAACACACAGGGTCGCCGTTTCTCCCCATTCTCACCAATACTCTTTATCATCCATCTCTTTGACTATGGCCATCCTAGTAGGCCTGAGTGTTGTCTCACTGTGGTTTTGATTTGCATTTCCCTTATAATCAGTGATGCTGAGCATCTTTTCATGGGTTTGTTGGCCATGAATATATCTTCTTTGAAGAAATGTTGATTCAGATTCTTTGCCCATTTTTAAATTGGGTCGTTTGTCTTTTTGTTGTTGACTTGTAAGAGTTCTTTATATATTCTGGCTAGTAACCCCTTACCATATATCAATATATGACTTGTAAAAATTTTCTCCCACACCCTGCTTTGTCTTTTCACTTTCTTAATAATGTCGTTCAATGCACAAGACATTTTTAATTTGATCAAGCCCACACCCTTAATCTTATTTTTTAAAAATGTTATTATTTTTCATTAAAAATATTATATTTGGGACTTCCCTGGTGGCGCAGTGGATAAGAATCCACCTGCCAATTCAGGGGACACAGGTTCGGTCCCTGGTCCGGGAAGATCCCACATGCTGTGGAGCAACTAAGCCCGTGCGCCACAACTACTGAGCCCTCGTGCCACAACTACTGAAGTCTGCACGCCTACAGCCCATGCTCTGCAACAAGAGAAGCCACCGCAATAAGAAGCACGTGCACCGCAACGAAAAGTAGCCACCGCTCCGCACAACTAGAGAAAGCCTGTGTGCAGCAACGAAGACCCAACACAGCCAAGCATAAATAAATTTAAAAAATTAAAAATATATGTATTATGTTTATATGAGCATGTAGTGATCAGTTGTCTTTTTTTTTTTTTTTTTTTTTTTTTTAGTTGCAGCATGTGGACTCTTAGTTGTGGCATGTGGGATCTAGTTCCCCCACCAGAGATCGAACCCAGGCCCCCTGCATTGGGAATGTGGAGTCTTACCCACTGGACTACAAGGGAAGACACTGGTTGTCATTTTTTAAAGTTAATAAACCTTTAATTTTTCTCAGTTTTAATGTATAACGTGGTAAATATTATCCATGACGATAAGCCACTTAAACAAAAGCTCCCTGGGGCCTCAGTCCTTTTCAAGAGTGGAAAAGGGGTCCTGAAACCGAAAGGTCTCCTCTGGTGGGGAGGCGGGGTGGGGCATGTGGTCCCATCTGGTCAGTAACGGGGCGGGGATCAGCAGGGGCCTGCCTACCCCACCCCCTAGCTGCTGAGAGGCCTGAAGCCAAACTCAGTGACGCCAGCCCTCACGTGGGCGCCCGCTGAACAGTCCTTGGTGTCATGCTGAGATTTCCTGGCGGCCAGGGTCACCAGAACGAAGCTTAAGTTCATCTTGGCATCAACCCCCTTGGAAAAGGAAGTCCCCTGCCGTGTGGAACCTCTGGGGCTGGCCCGCTGCTGTCGCTGGAGACGGGGGAGGGGGGTGAGTTCCTTTTTTCAGCCCCCAGAACCGGCCTTAATGTCAGGGTCAGGTGAGGGGACACACCGGGCTGGATATTTTTAGGGAGGGAAGAGGTGTGGCTGGTTATCTGCCCCGTGGGCAGTCTGGCTAGGAGGGGGCAGGCGGGGAGGAGGAGGAGGGGGGAAGAGGCAGCGGGGTGACTTGCACCCGCACCCCCCTGCCCGGCCGACCCGTGACTAATTTAGGCAAAAGACAGCGTGGAGCTATTTCCATCCAGTGGGAACAGGTGCGGCGCCCCCAGCGCTCCGCCCCCCCACTTCACCGCGCCGGCCGCGCTCCCCATAGGCCATGGGCCGCCTCCCTGGGGGCGGCCTCCGGGCTGCCCCAGCCTATAAAGGCGCAGGGTTTTCTCAATGAAGTCGGGACGCACTGCGGGGTCGGGCCCAGCCGGCTACCAGGGAGTCGGGAGTTGGCCTGCCAACCGCGGTCCCCGCCGCCCCTCCGCACGGAGATGAAGTACATTGTGGGCATCGGAGGGTGAGCGTCCAGGGCCCCGGGCGGACCGCCCTGCGGGGGCAAAGGCGCCGACCTCGCGGGGGAGGCCGGCTGGGTGCTCTCCTGTGCGGGCCGAGGTGGCCTGGGCAGGAGGCCGGGGAATGAATGGAGGGCTGCCTGGCGACTGGTGTCGCAGGGACCCGATGCCCAAGGTCGGAGTGCGGGGAGGGATCTCTGCCCTCTGTTCGGCACAGGGCCGGGCGCGGGGCCCAATTTAAAATTTCCAAATGGAAGTCACTTCCCCATGCCGCACCCCTGACTAGATTCAGGGGGGAAAAGAAGACTTTATAAAGCCCAGGCCGACCTTCCTTAAGGCGCGCGGGGTTGGGGGGGGGGGGGGAAGGGGAGGAAGGGGGGGAAACTCCGACCCCAGGGAGGCACGTGGGCAGGTGCTGCGGGGTCCCCAGAATGGCACTCCCCTGTGTGGCACCTGCCTTTGCAGCCACTTCTGCTGACCCCAAGCAGGGGCCTTGACTTCCCGGAGATTTATTACCAGTAACCAGGCCTTTTTAAGATGATGCTCGGGAAGCATTTAGCATAAGCAGGGCTGGCTTGGTGCTCCCACCTGGGAGGTCGCCCTGGGTCCTCTCTCTCTTGGTTTGATGCTCCATCACCCTCTTGAAATTCCTAATAGAGACCAGGGCCCTCCATTTCTGCACGTTCTGTAGCCGGCCCTGAGGGCACGGTGTGTCTTTCAGCAACAAGTCAAATTAACATCAGGTATGTTCTAACCTGCTCCCCTTAATATATGGGGGTCACCTTTCCCATTGGCCCTTTTAAACGGCTACAGGTCCCCCCCTTCCACACCCAGCTTTCCACCCCTGATTCCTAGGAGAGGGACAACCAGGTCAAGGGGACACTCATTTCCAGAAAGGCCTGACAGCCTTCTCTGTCCTTCAGCAGCCCCAGTCCAGAGTCCTTAGGGTGACCATCTGTCCTGCTCTTCCTGGGACTGAAGGGTCCCCAGGATTTGGGACTTTGAGCACTAAAGCTAGAGACGTTCCGGGCACACCAGGATGAGGTGGTCACCCAGTTTTGCCCATTCCTTTTTTTAATAATCCTTTCCCTTTGTCATAAGGTGATTATCTCTTCCCGGTTTTGCAGTGAACTGCCAATTTTCCTATCACAAATATTTTTTTCTCCCCCAGTTTGCACTTGCTTAAACAATTTGGCTTTTTTTAAAAGGCCTGCTGAGGCTAAGTCACACGTGGGCCTCGGTTTTCTCGAGCTCCGGGCACCACCTCCTGGGTTTGCAGTAACATTGGATGAGTCTGAACACAGAAAGCAGTGCTTCCATGACCCCAGCCAAGACTGTGTTCGCTTTTTTTGTTTGTTTGTTTTCATACCCTCTGTCCCCTTTCTCTGTTTCGTCAGGCGGGTGAGCACAGGCCTGTGCCTGGCCCTAGTGGGCAGTGGGCAGTAGTGGGCCAGGCAGCCCAGATCGGCTGATTAGAAAGCCTCCTCTGAACTAACATGAATAGAAATACCCTCTTAGCTCTACTGTTTTACAGGCCTGTGTTTGTTTTGCTTTGTTTTGTTTTTGGCCACGCAGCTTGGCTTGTGGGATCTTAGTTCCCAACCAGGGATCGAATCGCGCCCCCTGCAGTGGAAGCGCAGCGTCCTAACCACTGGACCACCAGGAAAGTCCCTACAGGCCTGTGTTTTAGATTTGAGTCTGATCCTGGGGGCCCCTCAGACCCGGAGAGGTCCAGAGAGGGGACCCAGCCAGCCTCACGTGTATGCCCTCTCCACAGCATGACCAACGGCGGCAAGACCACACTGACCAACAGCCTCCTCAAGTCACTGCCCAACTGCTGTGTGATCCACCAGGATGACTTCTTCAAGGTGGCTGCCCTGGCTGGGGGCGGGGGATGGCAGCCCCGAGAAGGAGACTCAGGGGAGCAGACCCCTCCCGGGGCACCCTGGGCTAACCCGAGTCGGGAGATCAAGGGACCGGCGATCTCGGTTACTGAGCACCTACTGCGTGCCTGGCACGTTCTCACGGCACACCCGTTCCCCATGGGACAGATGGGGAAACTGCGGTTCCCAGAGGGTGCGTGCCACCTGGGTGGTACCCTTTAACCTCTGCAACTCCACTTTCCCATCTGCAAAATGGGCTCTGAGCCCGCCCTTGATGCTTTGTGGAGGGTGAGGGGGTAACTAGATCATAGATGCAAAATCCCCCCACTCCTGGTCCCAGCAGTCATAAGGTTGGGGAGGGGTTCCGAATGCCAGCCTGGATCCCTCCCCCACCGCCTGGGACTTCGAAGCCTATGACTATCAGCTGCAGGGGGCCGAGGCAGGCAGGGGCATCCAGACCCTCACTGGGGGCTCTCCAGGCGCTGTCACCCCAGGGTGGGGTAAGGTGGGAAGGTGGGCACTGAGCCCGCGGCTTGGGCTCCTCTGTTTCAGCCCCAAGACCAAATAGCAGTTGGGGAGGACGGCTTCAAACAGTGGGACGGTAAGGACGGACGGCAGCCCCGCGCCCCCTGCCCTCGCTGCCCCATGGCCCCCACCCCACCAACACTCGCTTTCCCGCCCCCAGTGCTGGAGTCCCTGGACATGGAGGCCATGCTGAGCACCGTGCAGGCCTGGATGAGCAGCCCCCGGAAGTTTGCCCGTGCCCACGGGGTCAGTGTCCAGCTGGACGCCTCAGACACCCACATCCTCATCCTGGAAGGCTTCCTTCTCTACAGCTACAAGTGAGCATCTCCAGGTCTGGGCCCCGGACAATCCGGGCCCTCCCAGGTCACCAAGTCTCTACTTTGACAGACAACCTTGCTGGGTGACCCTGGGCAGGACATCGTACCTCTCTGGGCCCATCCAAATTGGGAGAGAGGGAGGATTCCATCCTCAGGGTGGGGGGCTGATGTGGGCATAGTAGGAGGCTGGCCGATGCTGGTCCCCTCACTCATCCCTAACCTAATCAGCCCAGACAAACCGCCCCCCGACAACCAGCCCTCATCACCCAGGAATGTCCCTGGAGACCAAGGCCATGGGGGGTTGTGTACTTTGACCCACGGGCGCTGACCGGGTCCCCTACCCCTGCCAGGCCCCTGGTGGACTTGTATAGCCGACGGTACTTCCTGACCGTCCCATACGAAGAGTGCAAGTGGAGGAGAAGGTGAGCCTGGGGGCCCTGTCTGCATTCCCAGGTGGGACCAGGAAACTGGGTAATGCCTGCTGGACACACGGCCACCCTGAAGCTGCAGGCTGACGGGCAGCAGGCACCTGGGTGGCCAGTGCTGGGTTCCAGAGGCCCATAGCCTGGGGCCTGGAGAGCGTGGCCCACCCATGCCCTACCCTGGGCATCTCCCAGGCCCACCGGGGAAAATGCTGGAAGTTGGGGCACCCAGGCCCCAGCACGGGGCCCCTGAATCAGTGGGGTCCCCGTTCTCAATGGTGCCACCCTGACCTAGTTCCTGCACCCCAGGCTCTGCTCATGGCACCTCCCTTGGGCGACATGGGTGTTGCTCATTCTCGCCCATCTCCCGCCTCAGTACTCGACGCTACATGGTCCCCGACCCCCCCGGCCTCTTCGACGGCCACGTGTGGCCTATGTACCAGAAGTATAAGAGGGAGATGGAGGCCAATGGCGTGGAAGTGGGTAAGTCCCTGAGTAAGATGAGGCCAGCACCTCCCCACTGGGACCATTTGGGAAACCTGAAAGTCCCTCCTCGAGTCTCACCACCAGTCTCTCTCACTTTGGGCCCCAGAGGCTGGTCTGTTCCTGCAGGCTGACTCTGCAGGCCAGCTTCCTCCTGACCAGCAGTCCCCCAGTCCTCTGTGAGCTGACCGCCCGTCTCCTGGCGGCAGCCCCAGTGACCCGGGCCGCGGTTGGGCCCCCAGGGCCCCTGACTGTGGCCTTTCTGATTTCAGTGTACCTGGACGGCATGAAGTCCCGCGAGGAGCTCTTCCACCAAGTCCTGGAAGACATTCAGAACTCGCTTCTGAACCGCTCCTAGGTGTGGCTGGAGAGGAGGGGCCCAGCCCCCAATGCAGGGACCCAGACACAATTCCGGCCACAGTACGGCCAGGCTGGCGGCATCCCAGCCAGACACTGCGTGACCATTTCCCTTTGGGGAAGTCTGTACATATGAGAGTGGAGGCCCCACTCACAGCCCAGCATCTCAGGGCCCGGGCATTCTGTCCTGAGATGCTTCTGTAACCTCGATGGCGGCTTACGTAGTAAACCTGATCCTGTTTTTTAGTCGTTGGGGTCCAGCCTGTTGTGTTCGAGGTGCTGAGAGGGACCCTCCTGCCCCGTCTCCTTGGTGCATTGGTGGCATTGGGGGGGCGACACCGAGGGCTCTGGGCAGTTACAGTCTCCACCTGTTGGACCCATGGCAATGTGACCCTGGGTGGCTGCTTGAGGGTCTTTGGGCCTAGCTTCCTCAAAAAGGAAATTTCCTGCCAGCTTTCAAAAAACAGCGCAGTACGGCCCAGAGCAGGGGCTGGGAGGTCAGCCAAGCCTGAGGGTGCCCCTGGCTCTTAGCTGAGCCCCGCTGTCACTGCACCCCGGCGCCTCCTCTGTGACTGGAGCTGACACCTACTTCTCATGACCCAGGATGCTCGTAAGGACACACTCCCTGTCCCAGGAACCACATCTCCCTGAGGCTTCCCTAGAATGTTGGTGAGGCAGTTTATCGTACACACCCATTTCACAGATGGGAAGACTGAGGCTCAGAGATGGTCAGTGGCTTGGGAGCTGGGATTTGAACTCAGGTCTCCTCAGACCCTGTTATTTTTGCCCAGGGGAGGTTGGAAGGCTCCCGTGGAGACTGAAGACAGGGAAGGGAGGGGGAGGGTGGACGGAGTAGGGGAGACAGGAGGAGGACAGGGTACCCCTTGACCTGAGGGTGATACCCCAGGGCCAGCCGTGGAACTGTAGCCACCCACCCCACTCAGTCCAGAAGGGCAGGAAAAACCTGAAGTGTAGACAGTTCTGGAAAAGCCACTGAACATTTCGAAATTATGGGGGAAAAAAAAAAAACAATTACCATAAGACCTAGCAATTCCACTCCTAGAGAAGATAACCAAAAGGATTGAAAACAGGTGTTCAAACAAAAACTTGTACATGAATGATTCAAAGTAGCACTATTCACAGTAGCCAAAAGGTGAGAGCAACCTAAAAAGTCCATCAAATGATGGATGGATAAACAAAACGTGGTCCATCCACACACAGCCTTAGGAAGAAGCAAAGTCTGACACTCAGTACAACATGGATGGACCTTGAGGACATGATGCTCAGTAAAATAAGCCAGACACAGAAGGACCAACACTGTATGATTCCACGTATATGAAATGTCCAGAACCAGCAAATCCACAGAGATAGAAAGTAGACTCATGGTTGCCAGGGGCTGGGCTTCGGGGGAAGCGGGGGGGCGGGGGGTGCAGGAGTGACTGATGATAGGGACAAGGTTTCTTTTTGGGGTGATGGAATGTTCTGGAATTAGAGGTGATGGATGGTTGCACAACACTGTGAATGCACCAACTGTCACTGCCTTGTTCACTTAAAATGATTAATTGTATGTTACGGAAATTTCACCTCAATAAAAAGAAAAGGAAGGGATGCAGGGAGGGAGGATCAGGGCACAGGGACAGTGAGGGTTCTGTGTGCTTTCATGCTGTACTTGCAGTCGGTGGCAAGGCAGCTGTGGGGCGAGGAGTGTGGGTGTCCAGAGCCCTGCCCCTCACTTGCCACACAACACTCCCACTGTCCTCTGAGCTTCCTGCAGTGGCATCCATGGAGTGGGGTCTCTGTGTGCCCCAAGGCTCCCTGCCCTTCGCCACAGAACGGGCTGGGCAGCAGGTCGGCGCTACACGTCCTGTCCTGCCCTGGATTCGGGGTCCCAGGCTCCCGGGAAACTGCTTGCTTCCTGTGCCCCAGCTGGGGCTGCTGCCCCTTCTAAACACAGCCTTCCTGCCAACAGAAATCACCTAGCGGTGCAATCACCACTGCCCTTTGCCCCTGTGGCCTCACAACCCAGCACAGAGCAAAACACAAAGGAGAGAGCGGTAAGCAGATGGACAGATGGATGGCAGCAGAGACGGGAGGCCCCGCTGGGGCTGGGGCTCATCCCTGGCACTAGCTTCAGCTAAGGCCTCATGCAGCCCTTTCCCCACCAACCTGAAGACCCAGTGCAGATCACTAGTAAGGTGACCAACTGTCCCTATTTTCCAAATACTTTCCCTTTACTTTTTTTTTTAAATACGTTGCGTGCCTTGCGGTATCTTAGCTCCCCGACCAGGAATTTGAACCTGCGCCCTCGGCAGGGAAAGCGCGAAGTCCTAACCACTGGACTGCCAGGGAATTCCCATCCCTTTACTTTAGCATGGAAAGTCCTGCTTCCCCAGAAATCCCTCAGAACCAACCAACCGAGATGGTTGGTCACCATATCTGCTAGTCTGCCGGGGGCTGCAGAACAGAGGTGAAATGGCCCACACGCCGAGAGTCAGGAGGGGCTGGGTTCCCGTCTCTCCCAGGCCATTGACAAGCTGTGTACCTAATGGCTCAGAACACCATGTCCTGGTATGTTTGAGCAGGATTTGAATCTGTTAAGACTCTCCTTGCTTCGAACAAACAAAACCAAAAAGCAAACGACACTATTATGGGGTGAATTCGTATGTTGAAGCCCCTGACCCTTAGTACCTCAGAGTATGATTGCATTTGGAGGTCACTAAGTTAAAATGGGGTCGTGAGGGTGGGCCTTAATCCAGTATGACTGGTGTCCATATAAGAAGAAGTTGGGACACACTGAGGGAAGACCATGTGAGGACACAGGGAGAAGATGCCCATCTATAAGCCAGGGGAAAAAGAGGCCTCGGGAGGACCAACCCTGCAAATCCAGAGAGACGGAAAGCAGACTCCTGGTTGCCAGGGGCTGGGGAGGGGTGGGGAGTGGCTCCTAGTGGGGATAAAACATTTTCAAGTTTTTTTTTCATTTTTCGGCCGTGCCACGCAGCTTGTGGGATCTTAGTTCCCAGACCAGGGGTTGAACCTGCGCCCTCGGCAGTGAAAGTGCAGAGACCTAACCATTGGACCGCCAGGGAATTCCCAAAATATTCTCAAGCTGATCGTAGTTGATGGTTGTACAACCCTGTGAATATACCCCCAAAACTGAAGTTTACACATTAAATGGATAAATTGAATGGTATGTTAATTCTATGTCAATAAAGCTGTTTTTTAAAGTCCTCTGGGCCTTGATAAGAAAAAAAAAAAAAAAAAGGGAATTCCCTGGTAGTCCAGAAGGACTCAATGCTTTCACTGCCGAGGGCCTGGGTTCAATCCCTGGTTGGGGAACTAAGATCCCACAAGCCTCGCAGCCCCCCCCCAAAAAAAAATCACCCAATGTGACTTATTTTATTCGGTGGCATTTCCAACACTTGTGACTTTAATCAAAAATGTACAAATGCCCATATACTCACTAACAGCACGTTAACTGTCACGCTAAAAATTAGTGCCTGCTTTAACGGGGCAGTAAACATTATTCACTCAACAAATGTTTATTGGGTGTGTAGTACTTGGGGCAGCAAAGTATGGCCCATGGGCTAAATCCAGCCCACTGCATGTTTCTGTATAGCCCTCGAGCTAAGAATGGCTTCACATTTTTAAATGGTCATGGAAAAAAATAACAAGAATTAAATTTCGTGACAGATGCAAGTTACATGGAATTCAAATTTCAGCATCTATAAATAAAGTTGTCTTGGCTGGCAGCCACGCCTACTTGAATACGTGTCAGCTGTGGCTGCTTTCAAGCTACACGGCTGAGCTGGGGGGCTGGGGTAGAGACCCTCATGTCCGCACGGCCGAAATCACTCATTTCCTGCAGCGTCTGCTGACGGCTGTAGTGTATGCAAGGTCTGGGGTGGAGGGTGGCAGGAAGAGCCCACTGTGTCCTGGAGGGCAGGTGGGAGCTGGTGCAGGGCATGGAGGGAGCCTCGGACAGCCTGCCAAGGCCTGCCCTTTGTCACAGTCATGGAGCACGGTGAGGCTGATCCTCTGGTCACCAGGCCCAAAATAGTCCAGGATGGGACAGGGACACAGGAGAGGTGGCTCCAGGGCAGCCAGAACTCTGCCCAGCCACCAGACACCTCGGTCACTATGAGAACAGTAGCAGGATGGGGGACCACCTCATCCTGATTGCGCAGCACTTTCCCAGTTTCAGCACTGAAAGTTCCCCATCCTGGGAGAGGTCGGGCCCAGGCAAACTGAGATAGTTTGTCACCCTGATCGGGGCGACCACCTTGAGTGGTCGGATTATTCTATGACCCACCTCTCTAGGGCTCAGAGAGGAAAGGGACCGGCCCAAGGTCACTCAGTGGAGCTGAGATTTGAACACGTCTGTCAAATGCTGACCCAGGACCATCTCCAGCCTAGGAGGCGTGCCAGGTGGCTCACCCTCGCCCTATCCGCCTTCCGTCTTCCTAACCGTATCCCGGGAAGATTCTCTCACTCCTCTCACAGCCACCTGATGGGCCCAGTGAATCCGGCCCCACCTGCCCCTGGCTGGGCAGCTCTGGGCACAGTGTGGACTCCAGCTGGGCTAACCTGTGCCTTTCCTGCAGCCCCCAGGACCCTCCCCAGACAGAACCCCAAGACTAACCTGATGTGCCCCTGTCACGTCCACCAAGCACCCCCTAGGTCAGTGCCCGGAGGTCTCCCCAGGCCCCAGGACGGGACACCCTAAGACCGGGCAGCCCAGAGCGTGAGTGGGTGGCTCCAGAACCCGGCCGCCTCAGCCCCTTCCTAGAGAGAGATCCCCGGGGCAGGTAACGTGCCACCTGCGCCTCAGCGTCCTCCCCTGGGCTTCGGATGCCTGTTGCTGCTGGGTTTTTGTGGCAGGTGTTGCCACTCACTGGGACAAGGAGCCCCAGGTCGGCCCCCAACCCCGGGAAGGGCACTCACACCTGCTGGACCCCTGTCCGGTGTTTGGGGGGCGGGGCTGGGAATTGTCTCCCATGCTCCTGTGACCAGTACAACCTACTCCTTTTCCGCAGATGAGGAAACTGAGGCTCCCGGAGGTGGAGTCCCTTAGCCGCAGACCACAGACAAAGGAAGGAGACAGGGTTCCAGGCCAGGCTGGTGCGCATGGGACGCAGCTGTGCCCACCGTCCTGCCTGGGCTGGCGGCAGGACCAGTCACCGCCAGGCTCCCCTGCGACCCCGGGCCCGGAGGAGGCCCCCCAGCTCCCGATGCCCCCAGTGCCTCCCTCCGAGGTCCCTTCTGAGGCCATTCGTTCTCCTCCCACCCTCGTGACAGGGCTGGGGCCGCAGACTCCCCTATAATTACTATGGTATTTATTAGTTTTCTTTATGAGTCTCGCTCATTTTATTGATTTTAACTAAATTCGTTGGAAGAGGAAACTTCATGGCCTTGCTGTGGATGGGAAACCTTGAATTTCCTGAAAGCACGTCGCTACAAACACTAAGAATGCCTGCCCCCCATCCCTCCCCTAAAACCATCCCAGGGAGGCCCAGGGATAAGCACTCCACCTTCCCGGAACGCTCAAGGCCAAGAACAACCTCAGGTCAGTGCTTCTCAACTGGGGGCGATTCTGCCCCCCACCCAGGGGACACTGGGCAATGTCTGGGGACATCTGTGGTTGTCACACTGGGGGACTCCTGCCATCGAGGGGCTGGGGGCCAGGGATGCTGCTCCACACCCCACAGCGCCCAGAACGGGGCCACAGCCAAGAACAATCCAGCCCAAATGTCAGCAGTGCCGAAGGGAGACACCCTGGACTAAGGGCAGAGAATTGGCTCAAACCCCTATCCCCCCGGGACTCCCCTGGTGGCGCAGTGGTTAAGAATCTTGCCGGGGACACGGGTTCGAGCCCTGGTCCGGGAAGATCCCACATGCTGCAGAGCAACTAAGCCCGTGAGCCACAACTATTGAGCCCTCGTGCCACAACTACTGAGGCCCGTGTGCCTAGAGCCCGTGCTCTGCAACAAGAGAAGTCACCGCAATGAGAAGCCCACGCACCACAACGAAGAGCCCCCGCTCACCGCAACTAGAGAAAGCCCGCGCGCAGCAATGAAGACCTAAGGCAGACAAAAACAAATTAAAAAATAAATTAAAAAAAAAAACCACCCCTTAGAGGCGCCCCGAGTGGGACTCGATGTGCAGGGAAGGCTGAGAGCCCAGGATGGGACAGACCCTGACACACACACCCACGTGACACACACACACTCACGTGCCAGTCATCCCGCGGCTGACACTTTCCTGGGCCAAGTCATCCCCCACCCCCGGGAAGTTGGCCTGGCCTGCCCGCACCCCTGATCTTTGGTCTTTAAGGCACCAGGGAGCTCACTCCGTGGGGGAGGAGGTGTGGCCTCGGGATTGCTGGGGGCCCAGGCGGGTGGGCGGGACCCCACGGGCCTCTCACTGGAACCTGGCTCCTCTGAGGCCACCCCAATTTGGAAGCCCTGCCAGGGAGACCCTACCCCACCCCAGCTCACCGCATACAGACAGGCGACCTTCCATGTGAAGCGTCCTCATGTGGGCCCCTGGACAGTCCCCCCACCAGAGCTCTGCCCTGGGGCCCTTCTCCAAATGTCCTAACAGCTGTCAGGGGAGAAAGATGGAGGGAGAGGCTCCAGGTGGTGGGGCAAGGCTGCAGAGCCGGCTCCCGGGGCCCTCCTTTCCTCATTCTATTTCAGGACCCCCCCAACCCCAAGCACTTGCCACTCACGTCAAGTAGCACTCAGCGGCCATCTTAATCAGCAGTTACCCTGCCTGCCCTACCCACATCCCAACAGGGCCAGGGCGGTCACCTCCAAAGGCTGCCTGCACCTCAGGTGCCCTGTCTGCCAGGCCCCTGAGGGGGCATCCTTGGGGCAGACTAGGGGGCCAGCCAGTGCCTGGGGGAGGAGCAGGCTGACCGGCACAGACAGGGGCAGCCATATGCCCTCCGCTGCCACTCAGGAGCCCCCCCAAGTCCTCCCAGCACATTCTGGAGGGAACCTGGGGCGCCCAAGAAATGTCCTGATCACCTCCCCGTTCCCTTTAAGCTTCTCTTCAACAAGCCCGGGAGGGGAGGGGGCGCAGAGGCAACTTTCAATCATGCAAACAGGGCTCACTTCCGGAGGGGTCTGGAAGTCCTCCCATACAGGGACCCTCAAAAATGCAAAACCCCGGGGTGTGGGGTGGGGGACACCGGGGGAGTCAGGGTGGCAGGGGGAGGGAGGGAGGGAGGAAGCCGTGCACTCCCCGAGGGGAGCCGGCACCACGGCCATCACTGCAAGACACACATGCATCCTGGGGTCACCTGGCCAGGGCAGGGGTCCCCGGCTCTCTCCCCTCCAGGACAAGGAGAATCAGGGAGGAGAAGTCCCAGCCCCCTCCTCCTCCTCCTCCTCCCCACCCCCCACCACTTCCCTCTTCCCACCTGGGCCGGTTAAGTGCCCCCAAGGCTGTGTTTCAGACGTCCTTTGCATGGGGTATGTCTTTCACCACTGTTCTGTGTCTCACTTTTCAGGCCACCGAGTGGGGCCGGGTAGAGGGACAAGGGGATGGTTTCAGTACTTACTTTTCTTTTTCTCTCTGTACAACAGGGGGGCTAAAGGTCTCGGGGGCTGAAGGAGCCTCTCAGGGCTGGTGGGTCTGGCTTTATAGACCACCCCGTACCCTGGCAGCCCCGCTGGTTATTAATAGCGGCCGCCGCCTCTTGCCCTAGTATGGTCAGGAGCACAGCAGCTGTGGGCGCGCAGCCCCTGGGCAGGACAGGTGGCGCAAGGACAGCCCTCTGCCCTACGAGAGGCAGGCAGCACTGCAGGGGACCCAGCATGGCCTGGTGACTCCTGCGCCCGAGCCCCCGAATCTAACAAGACACACTTAGTGAGGAGGTGCCCAGGGTGTGCTGGACCCTGACACACCCTTGCCTCTAACCCTCGCTGCCACCCTAGGAACCACAGTCCCTAAGGACAAAGCTGGCACACACACAGAGGTGCCGTGTCTGCCGAGAGCCAGGAGCCCAACTGGGCTGCATCGAACCCAGGCCTGTCTGACTCACTTTGCAGACGGCGCGTGACTAATGCGAGCTGTGGTGAAGGCCTCGACTGAGGGCGAATCTCACGCGCTAGGAAAACACGGAGGGTCCCCCACAGCTGCCGCCGATGAGGCCGGATAGCCCAAGGCCCTCCTTCTCGAGGGACCGAGGGACCGGCTGGGCTCCTGCTGTCACTGCCCTGCCAGCCCGCAGAATGATTCAAGCAAGGCAGCGACATCCTCCTCATCCTCTTGTCACTAAAGGCTGCCCGCACACTCTGCTCCTGACTGCGCCCCAAGTGCCCTGCGGGGCCTGCGGCGTCCTTCTCCTCGTGCCTAATAAAGAGCCATCTACTCATCTGTCCGTGTCAGACGTCCTGCATCCAGCCACCCCTTACCCCGCAGTGGGACTCCCGCCCTCTCTAACTGGTGACAAGGAGGCAGTTGAAACACAAGTCACTGGGAATCCTTGGGTAGACCAGTGGTTAGGACTCGGCATTTTCACTGCCGTGGCCCGGGTTCGATCCCTGGTCAGGGAACTAAGATCCCGCATGCCATGCAGTGCGGCCAAAAAAAAAAAAAAAAAAAAATACAAGTCACTGACCCAAGAGCCTCTGGCTCAGCAGCCCAACCATGACCAGCAGGTCTGTTCCTGCCCAGCCCGGGAGGGCATTTTGCCACAGCCCCAGGCTGCCTCACCAGTGACGCACCCTGGACTGAGGGAGCTGATTTAAGCAGATACGGTAGGGGTCCCAAAGAAACAGAATCAGACGCGGCTTTCTTGCCATCAGAGAAGCCATTTTTTGGCCTAAGCCATTCTGGGACCTAAGCCTGGCCACAGTGTTTGTCCCTGAACAGGTCTCAATAATTAATGAGCTTAAGGAAACAAAAGAATGCAGGGATAAAAGACTGTTATCAGACAAGAGAAGTAACAATAGCAAAGATAATAAATCAGTTGTAAAGACTCACCAGAAGCACTTTCTTGAGCTGTTCTGCCAAATTTATTTATTTACTGCCAGCCGCAGGCAAGCGGGATCTCAGTTCCCTGACCAGGGATGGAACCCGTGCCCCCTGCATTGACAGCATGAAGTCTAACCACTGGACCGCCAGGGAAGTCCCTGTTTTGCCAAATTTAAGCCCCCTCAAGAACTCAGCCACCAGATCAAGCTGGAACCTAAGCGATAATGATGTTGACCTTCTCTGACCCTCGTGACTTCAATCTAATAAAGCTTGGACTCTGTCCACCGCCCAAAATCTGAGCCCTCCCAGACCCTCTCCCCTCCCCAGCGGCGGGGGTGTAGGGCCGAGTGGCTCTAGAGGCATGATCGTGACCCCTGTGCCCGCTGCCGACTTTCTCTGCAGCTGGTGTCACCATGTCCACTTGGAGAGCTTGACCTGCCCGGGGACACGAGCTCTGCTGGTCTGAGGTCTCATCCCTCTGACCTGATCAGCTTCCACAGTGCTCTCCAGGTTCCCGGTTACTCCTCATAGCGTCTGGGGGTGGGGGGGCACCACCACTGTGCGGCAGGCAGGGAGGGGGATCGCCACAGTTTTGGGGCGGAGCCGGCGGTGGAAGCCCAGCCTCCCTCACTCGCCATCCTCTGCGTAAGCTTTGCTCTGAGATAAACACGGGCTTTCAACACCTTCCTTGCAATGAGCTTCACGCACATGGCAGCCAAACCCTAAGCGAACCTCGGGGCAGGTCCAGCCTGACTCTCGCCAGCTGGAGGGACAGGGTTCATGGCTCCCACGGTTCATTCCCCCAGCACCAGTCTCAAGAAGCAGGCAAGAAGACATTTCCATTTTGCCTAAGAGCAAAACCAGACGCAGGGGGGACTTCCCTGGTGGTGCAGTGTATAGGACTCCGTCCTCGCAATCCAGGAGGCCCGGGTTCAACCCTGGTCAGGGAACTAGATCCCACATGCATGCTGCAACTAAGAGTTCACATGCCACAACTAAGGAGCCCGTGTGCTGCAACTGAGCCCATGTGCTGCAACTAAGACCTGGTGCAACCACATAAATATTTTTAACAAAAAAAAAAAACAGATGTGGGGAGCCCTCACTCTGCAGACCTGCTGGAAGGCCCACTCTCCTCAGAGCAGAAGGTGCTAACATGCACCCCCCCAATCACACCCCTGAAAGAAAAGGGGCTGAGGGCGTGGCAGAGGGACAGGGTACCAAAAGAGGGGAAGCGAGAGTTGAATTGCTCGGTGAACCTGTAAGTGGATGCAGCACACCTTCATCAGCATGACTCAATTACTGCTGTGTAACAAAGCACCACAAACCTAGTGCCTTAAAGCAATACACGTTATCATCTCACAGTTGTGGGTCAGGAGTCTTGATTGGCTTACCTGGGTCCTGTGCTCAGGGTCCTTCAGGAGGCTGCAATCCAGGTGTCAATCCAGGCTGGGTTTTATCCGAAGGCTCGACTAGGGAGGGGCCCACTGTTAGGACCCCTCACGTGGTCGGTGGGCTTCGCTGCTTCCTGGCTGTTCCTTGCCACGTGGGCCTGTCCAACATGATGTCGCACTGCATCAAAGCCAGCAAGGGAGTCAGCTGGCAAGATGGAAATCATAGGCTGCACAGCCTAACCACGGAAGTGACTCCATCACCTTCCCAGAGTTCTGTTGGTCAGAACCTGCCACGAGGCCAGCCTGCTCTCCAGGGGGTGGGGAGCAGGAGGCGGGGCTACATGGGAGCCACTCTGGGGCCTGCCTGCCACAGACAAGATTAATAACAGCACGTCAGCCCCAGGGGCTCTACAAAGGGACAGCACTATTTGTAAGTGCTTGCATGGGCCAGATACACTGGGAGGTGCTTTATGACCACAAAGTGGTTCCCTGTGCCCTTAACTGACAGATTGAGGATGCCGAGGCTGCGCTGAGCAAGATAACCCGGGTCAGGGGGCAGAGGTAATCTGCAAAGCAAGGACACCTGCTCACGTTACCCACTGAAGACGCTGGGGAATTTGCCCTCAGCACAGAGGTGCTTTGGATACTGAAAGGGCAGGTGTGAGTCCAAAGGGAATTGTGGTTTCTACCCGGAAGTCTCCATCAGAAAGGCTGGATAGGTGAGGGCCCCGCCCCTGCCCCTATCAAGACAGACCATTGTGTCCACCTCCTACCAGCATCTCCCAGGGCCTGACGTGAGGCCCACAGTGTGGCATGACTGGAGAAATGACGGCTGGATGAATGCTATTCACTGGTCCCCTGAGGCTTTCAGGGAGCCTCCGGCTCACCCCTCAGGGTCTGGAGACCCTCTAGCACTGCACGGAAGCTCCTCCCTTCCCGTCCGAGGCACCCAGACCACAGCCTACTGATGTTATACAACTATCCACACTGGGTGCCCCTTTCCTGCCGCGGGCCGACCGCGCTTTGCAACGCACCATCGGGGGATCTGCTGCTCAGAGCCCTGCCTTGAAGGCCTAATAACCAGGTGACAGCTGTGGAGGAATCACAGACCAACTGGAGAAACCTGAGTGGGTCCAACCATTCGACAAACTGAAATTTACTGAGATTTTAAAAGTGCAAGTTGTTGATCAAAAACAGACAAATGAAAAGGGATGAATTGTACAGTGAGCCTTATCTCAATTTTTGTAAACTTAAGTTTTAAAAAACCGGTGGCAGGGAGGGATGCATGGAACGAGGCAACAGAAGGCCGAGCAGGCCGCTGGGAAGGAGGAAGAAGGTCAGAAGGGCCCTCTGTGGAACCACGTTCCAGACCCAGAGGCCGAGGCGAGTGGGAGCAGAAGCGGCAAGGACGTCTCCCTCGTGAGGGCCCAGTACAGCGCAGGGGAGCCCATGTGTGACCCGGCAGCATCTCAGAAGGAGCCAAGGGACAGGAAACCCCTCCAAACCCACTCTAGCTGCCTGGACGCCTCCACCTCACGGCAACGACAGGAGGTCCAGTCCACCTAAGCCCCAAGATCGGAGCAGCCTCCAAGGCCCCCCAGGGCTATGGGAGCAGGCAGTGACAGAGAGAGGGAGATACAAGAGGGCGGAGAGGCCATGGCACCAGATGACTGCCAAGGCTGGCCGCCCCTGCCCGGGCCCAAACAGAGACGAGCAGGACGCCAGGGAAGCCACGCTTCACTTCCTCTAGGCTGACACACACGCCTCCGAGCAACACACATACACTTAGAGGCGTGTGTGTCAGGCAGTGGAGCTCGTGAAGGGCGTACAGCGGGCCCACCCCCACCCACGCCAACCCCACATCCAGGTCCCAAGGCCTCCTCAGTCCCGCAGGGTCCTGGGCCTGAGCCCCAGCCAGGGCCACAGGTGGAGTACCCGCCCCTCTGCCCAGCTCCTCCTTGCACTCGGCCCAGGCTGGCCTTTGTCCAGAGGACTCCTCTCGGGCCAAGGGGGGCTGCACAGGGGTCCCTCGATTAACACAACCAGCAGCAGAGAACTCCGAGCTCAGAGTGGCCACCAGCCAGGGACCCACGTTCCACTGAAGCCTGGCTCCCAGGGCACTCTCTCTGGGGCGCAAGAACCCACTCCAGGGCAGCACCTAGTGGCGCACAGCGGCACTGCCCACTGAAACCCTCTTAACCCTGTGGTCCAGGCCAGCACTCGCCAAGGCTCCACCTCCCCCGGACAGGGGGTCCCTGGAAACACCAGGCCAGCAGAGGCAGTCAAATGGGCGGCACATAGCACGGGGTGGGGCGTCTGTAAGGAGCCCTGGGGCTCTCCAGGGAGGGGACACTGGGAACACAGGCCTCCAGCAGCTACTCCGTGGGGCCCACCTGAGAGGTGCTGTCCTGAAGGCAGCACTGGGGGAGGGAGTGAGACGGGGCAGGGCAGTGGGTGGGACCCCCGCCGAAGAGTCAGCGCTGTGCATTGACAGGGAGCTGGAGAGGAGGGGATGGTTCCACAGCCTGCCCACTGCGGGAGGCTCCAGGCGGCCACAGCTCTTCCCCCGTTCCCGGCCCCCAGCGGGCCTGACTCAGGGAGGGAGTGGAGACTCAGCTTTGCAGATGTTTCCTTTACTGCATCCAGGCACTGTGCCCTGCCACACACTGCCCCCAATACAATCCCTAGACCCACATCTCCTCGAGGGCTGCATCATCTCCTCAGCTCTGGCCCTGGTGCCCAGCCCCAGGCTGGGGGCCCTGCGAGGGGCTGGTGGATCTGAAGAGCTGGGCTCAGAGGCCACCTCCACCACGGACCCTGGAGGAGCAGCCATCCGTCTCCAGAACAGGAGGAGCCGGAGTGTTGAGCAGAGGCCCCTCCAATTCTGAGTCCTGGGGCAAGCCCGGGGCACTCAGACACCCCCATCCCCACACCAAGGCTCCATGCACTCATACCACATGGAGGGCCTGCAGCCGCTGACCCAGCCCTGCACATGGAGGCTGCCACGTGTGAGGCATCTGTGTCCACCACGGCCAGAGCTGCCTTGGTGGTGCCAACCCCTTGCAGAGTTCCTGTGGTGATGCTGCCCCGGAAACCCCCCGAGTCGAGTTGCAGGAGGGAGGGGCTGAGCTGGGGCCTGGGGCGGGAGACGACTCGGGTTGCACAGAGAAGGCCCACGTCAGCCACATCCTCCCGGCGCAGGGCCGGGCCAAAGCCCCCCGCTAGCTGTGGACTCCTGGGCCCCATGGAGCGCATCCAGGGCCACATCAGGGTGACGGGGGACTCCCCCCGGGGTGCAGGACACCGTGCCCCGAGCGGCCCTAGCGGAGGCTGCACTCTCCCCCCTGCAGCTTCTCCTGCTCCATGGCGCGTACCAGATCCTGCACAAACAGCATCTCGGAGGCCACTTGCTTGGCCAGCGCCTCGTAGCGGTTCTCGAGGCGGCTGAAGCGGCGCCTGAGCCCGCTGGCCCCCAGCAGGGCGCCCTTGGCCTCCTCCTGGGCCTGCCGCTGGAGCGCCTCGGTCTTGTGCAGCTCCTGGCGCAGCCGCCGCAGGTCCTGGCCGATGCTCTCGTTCTCCTCGCGGTACCAGGCCTCCTTCTCCTCGTAAATTGCCGTCAGCGCCTCGATGTCCTCATGGAACAGGCGCCGGCTGTGCTCGAGCCCACGCAGGCCCTCCTCGGCCACTGCCACCTCCTCCAGCACCTTGGAGAAGCGCTCGAAGTTGACGTAGGTGTTGTTGGGGGGCATGCTCGAGTGCGACTTGATGGTGTACTCCTTGAGGCGGGCCGTCTTCAGGCGCCGCCGCTCTGGCTTGCGGCCACTGTCCTCCCGCCGCACGTTCCGCCGCCGGATCGCCTGCAGCGGGAGGGGAGGGCGCCTTGGATTGGGGGCCGGCAGGGGGAGACCCCCCTGGCCCACACCCAGCCCTCCGCTTGCTTTTCATCGGCACGCAGCCCTGCCCACTCACGTACACGTGCTCCTGGCGCTTCCACGCTCTGACAGCCGGGCCGAGAATGGATGGCAGACTACGTGGCCGTGCCACAGACCACAGAGCCAAAAGCATTTACTCTCTGGCTCTTTACAGAGGTTGCCAACCCTAACGCGGGCCTGGAGGTGACCCCTTTCTGGGAAGTTCTGGGGAGGGAGCTCTGCTACGTGCAGAGGGGCCGTGGACTCCAGCCGGCGTCTCCATGAGATGGCTCTGACACCACGTCCACGCACACCCCGCGCCCCATGCCGTCCGGGCCCGCTCCCCTGGGGACCCTCCCTCATGCCAGGGGCTGCTCACACCTGCAATGCCTACGTGGGGGCAGCCCCACTGCCTCACCTTGATCCAGGAATGCTCCAGGCTCTGGGCGATGGTCATTCTCCTCCTGGAAGAGCCCCCAACCCTAGTTAGTTGCACGTGGGCCACTTTACCATCCTCCCCGACACAGAGAGCAGGAAGGGGTGAGCCACACTCTCCCTGCTGCAGCTCTGGCTCTCAGCCCCACCTGTGGCTGACTCAGGCACCCGCCCCTGGGGGCCCCCCCCCAAGTCCCTAAAGTCACCCTCCAGCCCAGCAGCAAGTCCCTGAGATGACCGTGAAAATACAGGCCCCATGAAGAGCTTCCCCTCTGCTTGGCCAACCACCAGGAGCCCATCAAGGGGCCTGGGGGTGTGGACTCCAGGGTCTCCATGTTTTCTGAGGGGTTTCGTTCACAGTGTTGACACCTAACGCTGGGGTCTCACAGCTCAGGCGCCTAGAGGAGGAGGCTGGGGAGGACTGTGGCCCACGGGAGCACCTCTGTGTGAATGAAGGCTCCGTGCTGCCAGCACAGTTAGATTTTTTTCTAGGAAAAAAGACAAATAGTAATCTGGAATCTTATAGGAAACCTCCTATCTTAAACGTTGGCCACAAGTTAAAAGCTTAAGAGACAGCTTCTTAAGAGGGCCAACCTAACTCCTCTGTGCTATCTCCAGCCCAAAGCAGAAGCCATGCCCGATTCCCAGTAACAGGAAGGTGGCGGCTCGGACGGATGTGTTACTTGTCCTCGGCCAGAGCTCCCATCCCGGGGGCCTCGCCAGGGCCTCCCTGCCCAGCCCAGCGCTCCTACTTGGGGTCTTTGACGAGCAGTCGGCGGATGAAGTCCTTGGCCAGCTCGCTGGTGTTGCTGAAGTACTCCTCGTCAAAGTCGTAGTTCACGGCCGAGATGTTGGTCAGGGTCTCCTGCTTGGTCTCTCCCAGGAATGGTGATGCGCCACTCAAACTGGAAGGCAGACACCAGGCTCAGTGGGGCCGGACAGCCCTGCGGTCACCCCACAACCAGGCCGCTGCCCAGGCCACCACCCGACTCCACCATGCCCATGAAGGGGGCAGACGTGGAGGAAGGGCGATGCCGGGCCCCGGGCCACCAACCACAACTGTGCCCAGCCTCCAACCAGAGGCAGTGAAAATCCACTGCCCAGCCAGTGAGGGGTGCTGAAATGAGTGGGCAAAATCTCTGCAGAATCTCAAAGTAGCTACTTAGAGACACAGCCTCGAAGCACTTCCCTGAAGCGTGTAGTAGTTAGAGGGAAAATGGCTAACTTTGAGGGGAGGTGGCAGGGAGTCCTGGCCGACACCGTAGACGTCGTGTGTCTTCCAGACATGCTGCACTGAGGCCACAGCACCACTCTGTGGGGTTATGGGTACGTGATGCTGTGACTTAGGGTGACAAATGTATATGTGGTCTTCACTCCAATCCTCAGGCACACAGATCCGAAAACCCTTGTCATTTCCTAAAACCCAAGGTGGGAGCATCTTCTGTTATAATATTTGGTCTTTGTTCCCTTTCCTAAAACAGCTCGGGGTTCGAGATGAAAGGAGTGTTTTTGTTGTTCACAACAAACCCCCTCCAACCACACCTGAGTTGATGCCACTGAGGTGACTTTGGAAAGGCCCTAAGGAGGGGGCCGGTGGCCGGGGAACCAGCAAGTGGGGTTACAGTGATGGAACTTTCATCCTCACCCCTGACCTCCAGGAAGGGGAGGGGCTGGAGGCTGAGTTACTCTCCAACGGGCCCGTGACTGAGTCCACCACGCCTAGGAGCTGCCAGCCAGAGGACGAGGGGGACACGCTGTCTCAGCCCAGGGCCTTGCACGGTTGTTTCACACGATGAGGCCCTGCCTTCTGAACTCTCCTGAACTCACCTCTCTCTCCTGCACAGATTCATTCATTCACTCATGCATTCGTCCATCCATCCAGAGTTCCCGAGCGCCGTGACACGTCACAGAACTGAGGGTGCTGCCTTCCACTCGCTGTCCCCGCACAGAAGCCTCCCTACCCTCCTCTTGACCCAGCAGGGCCCCAGGAGGGGGCAGGAAGCGCCGAGCAGGTACTCACAGGATGTAGGTGATGACGCCAATGCTCCTGGAAGAGAACACACAGAAAAGATGGGGGTCAGCTCAGCCAGGGGCACAGCACCCCAACCCCAGAGCCCCAAGGGGGCTGGGGGGCCCAGAGCCCGGTCGGCAGCAGGCCCATCAGCCCCAGGGACCCTCTCCCTCCAGGGGCTGCACAGCCCCCAGCAAGGCCCTCGCTCTGCTCGGAGGGTCTCAGGACTGGACACGGAAGCGCCTCTGGCCACACCTGCCTGTCCAGGCTCAAACTGGCCAGGGTCAGGGCGGCGTGGACAGAGCCCAAAGGCACCACAGACATGCAGACATGGGGCCCTCGATGGCGCTGCTGTGGCCGAGGGCAGGGCTGGCAAACTCCTTCTCTAAAGGGCGAGACGCTGAGCAGGGCTTTGGGGGCCACAGATGGTCTCTGCCACACGTTCATGTGGTTTTTTTTGTTTTTGTTTTAGTTTTTTTTTGCGGTACGCGGGCCTCTCACTGTTGTGGCCTCTCCCGTTGCGGAGCACAGGCTCCGGACATGCAGGCTCAGCGGCCATGGCTCACGGGCCCAGCCGCTCCACGGCATGTGGGATCTTCCCGGACCAGGGCACGAACCCGTGTCCCCTGCATCGGCAGGCGGACTCCTAACCACTGCGCCACCAGGGAAGCCCAATGTGTTTTTAACAACCCTCCAGAAACGTGAGAACCATTCCGAGCTCATGGGCCTGGGTCGTCGGCCAACCCTGTTCTAAGGCAGCAGTCTGTCCTGCCCCTGCCCCACAGCTCCAAGACCAGGAGAACAGGCTACACCCTGCTGCGGCTGTGACCGGCAGCTCCTGGGGACAGATGGGGGATGCCCTAAGGAGAAGCGATGAGGGCAGCCCCGGGCCCGCCGCCCCCCACTCACCACATGTCCGCCTCCAGACCCAGGGGCTCGTAGTTGACGATCTCGGGAGCTGCAGAGACAGGGAGACAGGGTCAGGCGCCGGGTGTGGCTAAGGGGGAACCAGCAGATAGTGCCCACTCAGGCAAGGCTGGCTCTCAGCAGGGAAGGCCGGGACAGTGACAGCACCAACGCCAGGCCTTGAGTCTCCCGTGTCCAGCGCCGGGGCCAGGAAGGGAAACCTGAGGCCAATGGGCCTGCCTCACCCCATGCCAGGTGGAAATCCTCCAGTGCCCCCCAAGGCCCACACCAGGCCTTACCCACGAACTCTGGGGTGCCAAAGATGTTCTTGAACTCGTTCCCTGCTTCAATTTTGTGGGCGATGCCAAAGTCGATGAGCTTGATCCGCGGGTTGGGCACATTTTTGTCCAGGAGCATGATGTTCTCTGGCTGGGGGTCGGGGAGAAGGCAGGGCGCTGGGCGGGAGGCAGTGCTGCTGCCAGCCCGGCACCTCAGGGAACAGCGCCAGGTTGTCCCTGAGCACCTCCCAATCCCAGCATGCAGGGTTTGTGCAGGCTGACCCCTGCACAGGTCCAGGCCTGAGCCAGTCCATCCCCACAGTGCCCCGGGCAAGGACATCCTGTGCCAAGGGGAGGTGGACCCGCTTGGCACCCATCCTCACCCTCCCCGGTCAGGCTGGTCCCCGGCTTTGTCCTGAGGGCCCAGCGGGGCTACCTTGAGGTCGAAGTGGGCGATACGCTTGGAGTGCAGGTAATGGACGCCATCCAGGATCTGCTTGAGGAACTGGGTGGCCTCGTCCTCTGTCAGCGACTCCTTCTCCGCCAGGAAATCAAAGAGCTCCCCGCCCGAGACCAGCTCCAGGATGAGCACCACGTCGGTCTTGTTCTCAAAGATGTCGTGCAGCGTGATGATGTTGGGGTGCCGGATCTCCCGCAGGATGTTCACCTCCCTCTCAATCTCCTCCCGGCTGACCCCCCGGCGGCTGGACGACAAGCGGCGCTTCTTGATGAACTTGGCCGCGTACTCCTTCCCAGTGCCCTTCTGCCGGCATTTCCGCACAATCGCAAACTGGCCGCTGTGGGGACAGAGGGGGAGGGGAGAGTGGGGAGTGAGCGCCGAGAGGGACACAGGACTCTCGGGACCGGGCCGCGCTCGGATGACGCAAACTCCTGGGACAGCTCATCCCAGCTCCTGGCGCCATGCTGAGGTGCACCCCACCAGCTGGAGAATGCACCCCATCCGGCAGGGGTGCTCCCACGCGAGGGCAAATTGGTGCATAATACAGTGGCTACCTGGCGTTTCTGTAGCAGTGAAAGAACAGAAACGGCTCCACATTTATCAAAAGGGAGCTGGACTCCCATCATGGTAAGTCAGGCAGAATTTTCGCAGTCTTGGAAAAGAACGACTCTCCATGTGCTGACCAGAAAGACACCCATGGGCTTCCCGGGTGGTGCAGTGGTTAAGAATCCACCTGCCAATGCAGGGGGCACGGGTTCAAGCCCTGGTCCAGGAAGATCCCAAATGCCACACAGCAACTAACCCCGTGCGCCACAACTACTAAGCCTGCGCTCTAGAGCCCACGAGCCACAACTACTGAGCCCGTGTGCCACAACTACTGAAGCCCGCATGCCTAGAGCCCATGCTCTGCAACAAGATGAGCCATGGCAATGAGAAGCCCGTGCACCGCAACGAAGAGTAGCCTCCGCTCGCTGCAACTAGAGAAAGCCTGCACGCAGCAACGAAGACCCAACGCAGCCAAAGATAAATAGTTAAAATAATAAAATGATTTAAAAAAAAGAAAAGACAAGACAGATACCAGTGAAGACCAGCTCACTGAAGACAGCTGCAGGATAACACAAGGAACGAGATTTTTCTGGGTAAAAAAGGTACATGCTGTACCCACCTATACAGGTATGTTTATGTGTATAGATGCAGGAGAAGAAGTCTGAAGGACACACACCAAGTTGTGAGCAAGAGACATCTCTGAGGAGCATGACTGAGGGCAGTGAAAAGGTGTTTTTACTTTTTATTTGATATGACTCTATACGATTCAACTTCTCACAGCGCATTTCATCACTGTTTAAAATCTAAGAAAAGATAAAAAACCACTGAGTTCAAAAGAGCTTCTTATTCAGGGACTTCCCTGGAGTGCAAGTGTTTAAGACTCCATGCTCCCAGTGCAGGGGGCACGGGGTCAATCCCTAGTCGGGGAACTAAGATCTTGCATGCCGTGTGGCTCTGCCAAAAAATAAATAAATAAAAGGATGTTTATCACCTTTAAAAAAAAAAAAAAAAAAGAGCTTCTTATTCAATAGGCAAAATGAAAGAAGTACACACATTTTCACAACAAGAGAGAACAGTGAGGATGTGGAGAAACCAGAACCCAGGTGCACAGCTGGTAGGAGTGTGAGACGGGGCAGCCACGATGGAAAACAGTCTGGCGGTTCCTCAAAAGGTGAAACATGGTGTTACCATCGGACCCAGGAATATCACTCCACAAAAACTTGCACACATGGGCTTCCCTGGTGGCGCAGTGGTTGAGAGTCCGCCTGCCGATGCAGGGGACGCGGGTTCGTGCCCCAGTCCGGGAGGATCCCACATGCCGCGGAGCGGCTGGGCCCGTGAGCCATGGCCACTGAGCCTGCGCGTCCAGAGCCTGTGCTCCGCAACGGGAGAGGCCACAACAGTGAGAGGCCCGCGTACTGCAAAAAAAAAAAAAAAAAAAACCTTGCACACAAATGTGCACAGCACCATTATTCACAGTAGCCATAAGATGGAAATAACCCAAATGTCCCTCAATGGATGATGGATACACCAAATGGGGTCCCTCCACACACGGGCACATCACGCAGCCATCAAAAGGAGAGAAGCCCTGACACTCACTACAACGTGGATGGACCCTGAGAACACGATGCTCAGTGAGAGAAGCCAGACACAGAAGGACACCCAGTGTGTGATTCCATTGATGGGAAACGCCCAGAACTGGCAGATCCACATCCACAGAGGGTGGATTCCTGGTTGTTGGGAGGGGATGGGGGTGTGCCTGCTCAAGGGGATGAGGTTTCCTTTTGGAGTGATGGAAACGTTCTGAAAGTATTTAATGGTGATGGTTGTAAGACCCTGTGAATGTACAAAAGATCATTAAATTGTACACTTTAAATGAGTAATCTGTATGGTGTGTGACTTGTATCTCAAGACCCCTGGTACCTGAAGAGAAAGAGAGAGAAACTCTCTTTACTGCACTCCAGGGAGCTGTCCAATGTCCGTATTCTTTTGCTATCTAGGAACTTACGTTAACTTGCTTTCACTCAGGAGTTGAGTGAAAAAGGCCAGAGGGTAAATATTTTAAGCTTTACGGGCCATGTGGTCTCTGTCACAATTTTTGTGTGTTTTTGTAACCCTTTAAACAAGGAAAAAACCATCCTACGTTCGTGGGCGGGCCATACTGAACTAGGTGAGGGCCGGATGTGGCCCAAAGGCCATGGGTCATGCACCCCAGCCTCCAGAGGATATATGAACACACACGTGAGCAGAGAAATGAATTCTAAGACAGAAGGCACACATTCCAGACAAGAAACATCAACCAGGCACCACTGGGGGTCAAGGGAAGGGGGACTAGGTGACTATGTGACATCTCGTGGAAATGGGGGACGAGCACGCAGAGGAACGAATTGTGCAGACAGGCCTTGGGGACAGGAGGGGTCTCTTAAGTTGGTGATAGCACAGGGAGGACAGGCCAGAGAGAACAAGAAACGAGTGAGGGGCGCCTCTGCCAAGCCAGCAGGGCCCTCAGAAAAGCCAAGGGACCCAACTGGGTGTGTCCCAGTAAGTGGACCTCACTGGGACGCCCAGGACCACCTGCAGCCAGCAAACACCTGAAGCGCTGCCTTCGTGAGCATCGAGACACAAAGGCGCCCATGGCAGGCCACTGCAGACACGCTCCGAGCACACTCAGGCAGGTGAGGATCAAGGTGGGGAGTGCAAATTATTACCAACCAAGGTAGGCTAAATAAGGGTCCATATCCGAATCCCCAGAACCTGTGGACACGTCATCTCATGGGGCAGAGGGCCTTTGCAGACAGAATTAAGTTAAGGCCCCTGAGATGGGGATGACCCTGGATTCCCTGGGGGTCCCAGTGTCATCACAGGGTCCTTGTAAGAGGGAGGTGGGAGGGTCAGAGGCAGAGAGAGACGGGAGATGCTGCGCTGCTGGCTGTGAGGATGCAGGAGGGGCCACGAGCCAGGGACGCGGCGCCTCTAGAAGCTGGAAAAGGTGGGAACCGATGCTCCCCTGGAGCCTCCGGAAGGAACCAGCCCTGCAGATCCATTTTAGACTCCTGACTCCCAGACCTTTATGATAATAAATGGGTGTTCTTCTAAGCCACTAAGTTCTGGTAATCTGTTACAGCAGCAACAGGACACTCATACGCTAGTCTAAAAGCCAAAAGCACAGGTCAGATGATAAATGTCAAGTGTCCCTGATCAGGCCTCGCCCTCCGCACGGAAATCCACGCTGTGCTCCTGCCTCCACCTCCACATCTTAGCTAACATTCCCCACACCTGAAAGGCCTTTCCCCCTCCCCTATGCTGACAGCAACCAAGCAAGTTCTTACAGGTCCACCTTCCATCCCACGATGATGCCTGATGGTAATAACTTCGAGGGCCGGGTGTTCACCGCATGCCAGGAACACTGCTAAGCACTGGACGTGTGGCCTAATTCTCAAATACAAGGATTTTTCTCCCCTCTAGCTTTATTCCAAGCTGAACTAACAAAAAAACTAACAAAGAAAGAGTTCATGGGAAGAGGGACAAAGACACTGTTAGGTGCTAAATTGTGTCCCCCAAAATCCTAACCCCCAGAACCTCAAAATGTGAGGTAATTAAGTACAAATAAGATCACTGGCGTGGGTCCTAATCCAGTACGACTGGTGTCCTTATAAGATTATAATAAGGACAGGAGATTAGGGCACAGACATGCACAGAGGGAGAAAATGTGAGGATATGGGGAGAAGGCAGCCGTCTACACACCAAGGAGAGAGGCCTCAGAGGGAACCAAGCCTGCTGACACCTCGACCTTGGACGTCCAGCCTTCAGCACCGTGAGAATCAACCTCCACTGTTCATGCCCTCCAGTCTGAGGCACTTTACTACAGCAGCCCGAGCTGACGAATACAGATACACACAGCTCTCCATGACGTGGAAGCCAGGCTAGAGGTCTACAATGACCAACCACAGATTCACTTATTTCCCAACACTATCCAGGTGACTTGAATTAGGAGGAAAGAACCCTCCATACACATCTGCACAGGCGCACAAAGAAACTCACTCCCAGTTCATTCAGCCCGTGACTCTTGGGACATGGAAACACGACCGTGCTTTGCTTGAGACAGGCAGAAGAAGCTGGACGCCCACCTCTGGTTCCAGCACTGGCTCCAGCACGCCTGGGCTTTGCAGCCGGCAGGGCATGACCTCAAGGTCTAAATCCTGCCTGGCCACTTTTAGTCTGTATAGCCTTGGGCAAGCCGCTTCCCTGCTCTCAGCCTCAGTTTCTTTATCTATAAAATGAGGATAGGGCTTCCCTGGTAGCGCAGTGGTTGAGAGTCCGCTTGCCAATGCAGGGGGCACGGGTTCGTGCCCCGGTCCGGGAAGATCCCACATGCCGCGGAGCGGCTGGGCCCGTCAGCCATGGCCGCTGAGCCTGTGCGTCCGGAGCCTGTGCTCTGCAACGGGAGAGGCCACAACAGTGAGAGGCCCGCGTACCGCAAAAAAAAAAAAAAAAAAAAAAAATGAGGATAATAACAGTACCTGCCTGGTATGGCCTTTCACAGATGAATGGAAATGTAACAAAAAACAGCCCAGGACTCAGATGTCCAAACAACATCTGTAACTTACACAAATTGCAGCACAGTATGCAGTGTTCTGTGGCACTAATCCTTCACCTCATGTGTCTCCAAGGATGTTCCGGATCATTACATAGGGCAGTGCTGTCCAAGGTGGCAGCTACTGGCCACATGGAAGCTGTCCAGCCCATTCGAATTGACATGTGCTGTGAGTGTACAAGACACACCAGATTTCAAAGGTGCACATCAGTAAAAGGCAGTAAACTATTTCATTAGTAATTTCTATAATGATCACAAGCAAAATGATAACAGTTTGACATACTGGGTTAAGTAAAATACATTATTAAAATCATTAAAATTGGGACTTCCCTGGCAGTCCAGTGGCTAAGACTCCATGCTCCCAATGCAAGGGGCCTGGGTTCAATCTCCAGTCAGGAAACTAGATCCCTCATGCATGCCACAACTAAGAAGTCCACAAGCCACAACTAAAGACCACGCATGTGGCAACAAAGATCCCGCGTGCCGCAACCAAGACCCAGCCCAGCCAAATAAATAAATTTAAAAAAATTAATTTAAAAGGTTAATTGTAAAAAAAACTATTAAAATTGACACAGCTACTAGAAAATTTCAATAAACTCCCTACAAGGCTTGCCTTATACAAGTTGCTGGGCTCTTTTTTTTATTTAACATTTTCATTGGAGTACAATTGCTTTACAATGGTGTGTTAAGTTTCTACTGTATAATAAAGTGAATCAGCTATACATATACATATATCCCCATATCCCCTCCCTCTTGCGTCTCCCTCCCACCCTCCCTATCCCACTGTTCTAGGTGGTCACGAGAGCTGATCTCCCTGTGCTATGCTGCTGCTTCCCACTAGCTATGTTTTACATTTGGTAGTATATATAAGTCCATGCTACTCTCTCACTTCGTCCCAGCCTACCCTTCCCTCTCCCCATGTCCTCAAGTCCATTCTCTATGTCTGCGTCTTTATTCCTGTCCTGCCCCTAGGTTCTTCAGAACCTTTTTTTTTTTTTTAGATTCCATATATCTGTGTTAGCATACAGCATTTGTTTTTCTCTTTCTGACTTACTTCACTCTATGACAGACTCTAGGTCCATCCACCTCACTACAGATAACTCAATTTTGTTTCTTTTCAGGCTCTTTTTAATGGCTATGTAATATTCCATCGACGAGGCTATGGTGCTGTGACGGGCACTGAAGAGGCTTCCCATCTTTTGCTCACAGAAAGTCCTTATAGCAACTCTCCCTGTCCCTAGATCCTTAGGTCCATGTACATACTACTCCCACGGAATTAACTCCTAGCAGCAGAATCAGTGGGTTAAAGGGAACGTACATGGTATTTTTGCTGACTTTTGCCAAACTACTCTCAGCAGCAGGTCCTAATACATTTTCAACAACAGAGTCTGAGACTTCTTTGGGGGTGGGGAGACGGTCTGCATTCTCTACCACTCTACCGGAGGAAATTCCTAAAGGAGGGACTTCAGAATCCCAAATGAGCCCCATACACTCTCTCAGCAAAGGCCTGATGAACAGCTCAGTTATGGCTCAGTTATTTACATTCCATTCTGGTGACATCATGGGGCTGGCCAGCAACAAACTCACCAAATAAGGTCTGAGGCTCTGTGGGGGGGGAGGATGGTGCCTGGCAGGTCTGGGGGGGGTGGGGGAGGAGGCGCTCCCAGGGGACGGTCCAAGGCCCAGCCCAGCAGGAAATCAGCTGCTGGCTGGATCGGGAAACCTCCGCTCTTTCCCACAAGAATGCCAACCATTGGCAAGGGTGTGGGCCCAGCCGGGACGCCTTCCCTGGGAGGCCTTCCCTGGAAAGGTACGAGAGCCGGGGAGACTCAACTGCCCTCCCACAAGAGAGGATTAACGAGAGGGACAGACCCTCTCACCAACAAAACCTCCCAACATCTACTGCTCTCACGCCAATGCCAAGCACCGTATTAGGTGTCATTTGTGCTCAGTTATGTTTCTCCCCAAAGGAAATGCACAGAGGATGTCAGAGCAAGAATTCCAGGCCCAGACTGGCTGACTCCAAAACCCAAACTCGTTCCACAGCACATGATACCGACTCATCCCTGCTTGGAGAGTAGGATAAAGGACAGGAGATACACCCAGAAAACCCCACAGCGAGTCTCTCCCCTCATCGGAGCCCCATCAGAGGGGAGAGCTCACCTGCCCAGCTCCTCCCCCATCTCATAGTGGTCTTCCACATCTTCCTGCCTGAATGTGGACATAGCGGCCGGTCTGCCTTCCAGCGCCTTCCACTCCAGTGCAAACCCAGTCACAGTGGCCCGGGGGACAGGACCTCAGGGAGTCCTCTAGCCGTGACCCTGGAGGAGGAGACAGGGAAATAAGAAAGGAGTGAGATGCCAGCCATTACTTCTAGGTCAATGGAGTGACCTGCTCCCCCAAAAGAGGTTTCACATCACACCATGCTGAAATTCCACGGTCCCTGTAGAAAGCACTTGCACTTGGTGGGCGAGGCACTTCCATGTGTCGGCTCATTTAGATACCACACCGCCCCCGAGGTCGGTGTTAGCCCCGCTGTGCCACCTCCACCCCCATAGCTCCCACCAGCCACAGACCTCTGCTTCCGCACACAGCACCCCAGTCTTCTTCTGCCTCTCCCTCCTAGGCTTCTCTCAACCTGCTTGTCCAGAGCCCCACACACTCCTGCAAGTTCCCCACACTCTTCACACCCCCAAACCCTGGGGCTCCCTGATTCCCTGCCAGACCTCCAACACGCTTCCATCTCCCTACCCATCAGCGGCCTCAACCCCTCTTTCCCTTACCCACTAACCCCTCCCCCTCGGCTGGTCTCTTAAGACCCTCTGCAGCGCTGTGCTCACCCCATCTCTTGCTCCCCCCAATTCTGAATTCCCCAGGAACTGGACAACGGCTTCCAAGCTCCTCCAAAGGCCCCGACCCGCTCTTGCTTCCCCTGACCTCCACGGTCCTAGCAAAGCTAACTTCTTCCTCCCCCCGTCCCTGAAGGCACCCCTCCAGGTTTCAAAGGCCCCCACCCCGGTCTCCACACTCCCAACTGGCCTCCTCAAAGGGCCACAGCTGAGAGTCTCCTCCATCGTCCTTCTCCCCCGACCTTCTCCCAAGCTCCAAGGCAGACGACGGCCTCCTTCAGAGACGCCTCCAAGATCTCCCCAGCCCCTGACGTCCCTGCTCCAGCGTCCCAGAGACCGCCACGCCCCTCACAGGCCCCGGCCCAGCTTCTTCTCCCGCCCAGTCATCCCACAGGTCCCCAAACGTCCCCCCCGCTAAATCCCCCAAGGGCCCCCCAACCCGCCAGTCTCGGACCGAGCCCGCTCCGCACCCTCCTCGGCCCCGCGCCGCGAACCAGCCCCTCAGCCGCGATGGCCGTCGCCGCGTCCTCAGGCCCCGCAGCCTTGGCGGCCTCGACGCGCCGACCCGTGCGACGTCACCGCGCCCTCCAGGGCCCGCCCCCAAGAGGTGGAACCCACCACCCATTGGTCAGTGCGCCCGCCGCTCGTGAAGCCCGCCCACCGCCGCCTTCCAGGCCCAGGTCCTCGCGCGTCCCGCCCTCCTCATCAGAATGCTGCCTCGCCTTTGGCACAGGCTAGGCTTCCCGCACGTGATTGGCTGTAAAGAACGCCGGTCAAGCTTACGGAAGTCGGCCTTCCGACGTCCGGCCCCTGGACCGCCCCGCCCGTTCTCCTCTGACCGGGGTCCTGAAGCTTGGAGGCGGGATGCTGAAATCCTGCATCCCTATTCCTGCCTACCTTGGGCATGAGATAACGCGAATCCAAGGCCCAGCTCCGGCATGACAGCCCCTGAGGTGAACCCTTGGGCTGCTTTAGTCCCTGAGTAGCAGTTTACTTCTCTGTAAAATGCTAACCATATCCCAAACACATAAAGATGCAAATTAGATGATTGGTCTGGTGTTGCCATTAATGCTTGTGGATTTTTTTTAAAATTTATGTATTTATTTTTGGCTGTGTTGGGCCTTCGTTGCTAAGTGCGGACTTTCTCTAGTTGTGGCGAGCAGGGGCTACTCTTCATTGCGGTGCGCGGGCTTCCCATTGCGGTGGCTTCTCTTGTTGTGGAGCATGGGCTCTAAGCACGTGGGCTTCAGTAGTTGTGGCACGCAGGCTCAGTAGTTGTGGCGCAAGGGCTTAGTTGCTCCGCGGCATGTGGGATCTTCCCAGACCAGGGCTCGAACCCGCGTCCTCTGCATTGGCAGGCGGATTCTTAACCACTGCGCCAACCAGGGAAGCCCCTTGAGAATTGTTTTGTGACTCCTTTTAAGCTCAAGATACATAACAGCTAGCATTGATCTTAGTGCGTACCAATCAACCCGAGGAGTTAAAATACATTAATATTTTATCCATTCTATAGTTGGGGAAGCAAGACCCCAGAGAGGTTAGGTAACCCACTCGGAGTCACACAGCCGGCAACGGCGTAACTGAGATTCATCCCGAGAGAGGCCCAAACCCAAAGCCCACGCTGACCTAGCTCAGATACCATCTGACACAGACCTGTGTCTTTTGGTCCTCGCTGGCTACCCTAACCTCGTGCAATCCACCCGCCCCCCCGCCCCCGCCACCTTTTACACTCCAACACCATTTGCCTTCCCGCCTCAAGCATCTCATTGAGATGGCACCAGCTTTCTTCCTCCTGCCTGGGGACAGCCTTCCTCCACTTTTAACTCCTAAGCACACTTCAGTTCACAGCTAAAGCAGCACTTTCTCCCATATCGTTTCCCCTATTACATCTTGTATTTGTCACCATTAAAGAACCAAGAGTGATACGTTATTAACCAGTCCGTATTTTATTCAGAGCTCCTTGTTTTTCCCTAATATCCTTTTCCTGTTCGAGGATCCCACGTCACATTTAGTTATATCTCCTTAGGTTGCTCTGGGCTTTGAGCTTCTCACACTTTCCAGTTTTTGATGACAGTTTTGAAGATTGGTCTACTCCCTCAATTGGGATTTATCTTTCTCATGGTTAAAGAGGGGTGACGGGTTTTAGGGAGGAAGACCATACAGTGCCATTTTCATCACTCCTTATCAAAGGTCCATACTATCATCCTGACTTATCACTGATGTTGACCTTGGTCATCTGGCTCTAGGCAACATTCATCAGGTTTCTACAACTCTTTTCCTCCCCTTTCCATACCTTAACAAGACACGCATTAGTGGAGGTATAGGTCTAGGGCAGCCTGGGAGCACAATGGCCACCCTCCTGGCCTGGAACCCCACACCGGCACCTCATTGTCCCCATCCGCCTTCCTGAGGACAGGCATGTAGAGTGATAACCCACGCATAACGTTACAAATCTTGGGTAAAGTTTGAATGGACAAATCCAGAGAATCCTACAAAGGAATCCTTGCTGTTCAAAGAGCTGCTCCTAGCATGAAAGTTAGACTGAGGCTCCTCCCACAACCCAGGCACAAATCAGCCCCCAGGGTGCTAGTCAGCACTGCAGTAACCACAGGGAAGTTTTGATGGGACAAAGCGGAGCACATGGGCAACTTTCCCAGCCTGCACTGACTGCTATGACAGCACCAGCGCCATCAGACTATGGAAATATGTTTACAGCTGAAAGTTAAGGGTCCTGGGCTGCACTGCCCCCATCTCAAACGCTCAGTAGACACGGAGGCCAGTGGCTGTCCCTGCAGACAGCACAGATGTAGCACAGTTCCACTGGTTGGCCCCACGTGACAGATGGACAACTGGACTCGCCTGGCTCACGTGAAGTCTCGGACCTCTGCCTCAACCCTGGATGACATTTGGAGGTGATACTTAACACTGTGTATTGGAGCGTCACCAATGGCCTCGCTCACCGGCACAGGGAGTCCATTCTAGCCTGAGCGGATGGAGAAAGACCATGGACACGCATGCACGATCACCACCATATCAAATTTATTATTCCAATGGCACTAATACAGCTGGAGGTGCTCATGTTGACACTGAACAGGATTTCCTGCCTTCTAGCTTCTGTCCAAAGAGAACATCTACCCGCTTGTTCCTTCCCCCTTTCTGGAGGAAAATCCACTACGGGCCATTTACCCAAATAAACCTCTTAATGCGTTTATTTTTAACTTTTTTTGGACATATGAATTTCCCTCTTAAAAAAGGCTTCGGGTGTTCCATCTCCTCCCCCATCCCCACCGGCCAGATAAGTCCCTGCTGTGAGGACACTTCTGTTGCCTCTGAAATCTAGAAATAAATATCGAAAGAAACGGCATCAAGTGCTCATGTTGAGCGATGGCATGGAGTGGGCCCCGGAAACTTGTCAGGCAGAGCGTTACTGGGTCTGGACAGCCTCAAGGTGTCGTGGAGAATGTGGGGCTCTTGCTGTGGTCACCTGTCCCTGGGCGCAGGGGCTGTGCCGAGTCCCACCGGGCAGCAGGCTGTGGGGAGGCTGCCTACAACTTGTCCAGGAAGTTGTCCAGGGCCGGGATGCCTTCCTTCAGGCCTTTGCGCTTGCGCGTCTCTGCCACCACCTGGCTGGGGCGGCTGGTGCTGTCGAAGGGGTCACCGGGCAGGATCTGCCAGTGGTCGAACACACACTGGGGAAAGGCCTGGCCGCCCGTGTTGGACCTCAGGTCAGCGGTGAAGCCTGTAGGAGGCACAGAGACAGCGCTCACAGGGAAGCCCAGGTGTGGTGCCTTACGGCTCCCTGGCCTCCGCCAGGAGGGGAAGGTGGGAACACAGGCCCACACCAGAGGATCACCGAGTCCAGACTACCTGACTCATGTCAGAAGTCAGGCCCATTATCCTATCCCTCACCCAAAGGCTCCCTCAAAGGCTACTGATTAATAAGTGAGGCAGGGCTAGCCCTTCCTGGGCCTCTGGTCTCCACCTGCTCCTTCTCAGGATGAACCAGGGCTCCAGCACAGCTGCTCTGCAGGCTTTGCTCGTAAGATTTACAGGCCCAAGGACCTTCCCCCTAATTCAAGAGTCCAGAGGCCCAAATGAGAAACAGGGCACCTCCTCCTCAACTGCGATGCAGAAAGCAACAGCTCCCATCAGATCCACCCTGTGCCATGCACGAGAAAGAACTGGGCCCCTGGGACTTCCCTGGTGGCGTAATGGTTAAGATTCCACGCTCCCAATGCAGGGGGCCCAGGTTCAATCCCTGGTCAGTAAACTAGAGAGCCCACATGAATGCCACAACTACGAGTTCACATGCCACAACTAAGGAGCCCGTGAGCCACAACTAAGGAGCAAACCTACCGCAACTAAGACCCAGCACGACCAAATAAATATTAAAAAAGATAAAAGAACTGGGTCCCGTCCTAGACCAGATGGCCTGAATGTCTGCTGGGCTCCACCCCAAAGACAGCGGGCATCTGAGGACCACACCAGACTGGCACTCACCAAAGGACTCATTGACGGGCAGGTAGGCCTTCACAACAAACATGGGGGTGCCGGCCACCTGGGTCTCCTCAAAGACATGGCCCCGCTTCCTGTTCAGGACACCGTAGATACCACCAACCACTTGTTCCGGACACTGTCAGGCAAAGAAAGACTATTAGCAGCTGTTGGGCAGGATGGGACCGGGAGCAGCAGCTGGGGGGGGCCAGGCCTCCCCACCTGGATCTCCACAAGGTAGATGGGCTCCATGAGCCGGGGCTGGGCGGTTAGCACGCTGGCATACAGGCAGCGCCGGGCCGTGGGGATGATCTGGCCGCCCCCGCGGTGAATGGCGTCCGCGTGCAGTGTCACGTCGTGGACGTCGAAGCGCACGCCCCGCATGTTCTCCTCACACAGCGCCCCCTATGGAGGAAGGGGAACACCATCAAGAAACCACCTCTACTGCAGCTCCTGAGAACAGGTCAGCCAGAACTGTCTGTGCCAGCTCCTCCAGGGACCATCTCGGCCTCCCTAGGGTCCCCTTCCCAGGAGGCAGGACCACAGCCCCACCTTGCCAATAGGCAAACAAGGACAGGAGGACCCCCCAGTGACAAATCCACCAGAGCCGTGCCTGAGCGGCCCCTCACCTCCTTGGTGGCCCACTGGAAGCCAGCCACCACGCTGTCCTTGATCTCGTTGAGGTATTGCACGCCCTTGGTGATGTCAGTGAGGATGTTGGGGCCGGTGCCATCAGGGCCAAAGCACCAGATCTTGCGGGCCTCGGCCACGTCCCACTCGTACTTCTCGGCTAGGTAGCGGGCCCGCTGCTTGAGCTCCTGGCGGGAAGACACCTCGCCCTTGTCGATGTCCTCGGCCAGGCCGTCGGGGAAGGGCCGTGCCTTCATGTACAGCCTGTTGTGCTTGTTGGGGGACTTGGACAGGCAGAGCACGTTAGACTCCTCACTGACGGTCTCTCGGTACGAGACAACTGGGTCGGATTTCTGCAAAAGGAGCACGCGGGTCAGGTCAGGTGTGCCACAGGAACCAGACACCTGAGAGGCATCTTAACAGAAGGTCTTCCTAATAACGAGGCCCACTTAACAGTGGCAGTGGCACAGAAAGCAGAGCGCGTTTGATCTCACGGCACAGAGCCATGCACGTCTTCTGTGTAAACATGAGGTGTGCAGCTAGTCCCTTGTAGGAGGAAGCCCACTGCCAAGAGGGCTGGTGAAACAGTGAAACTCCACATATGCGGTATTAACTGGGAAAAAAATCTCAAAAGATACAAGTGCTAGGCCTAACCCCACACCCCAGCATATAAGTTTTCTAACATAGAGAACAATGGGGAAAAGCTGTCACCGTACCTGAAAAAAGAAAATTTCATTCCTATAAGGAAAGAAACGAAAACACAGAAACTTTACAAGGAGAACCACACGTAAAGAAACCCAAATCCAGGTCTGAGAACAGACACAGATCTGCGCTCAGTTCTGTGGGGAAAAAAGGAGAGAATGGAAGCCAGAACGCACCAGCTGGGCGTGGGGCCGGCTACGTAAGCCTCAGTGTCTGCACTTCTCAAGAGCTTTTTAAAAAATTTAAGAAGCAGACCGCTCACACTCCAGCCTTGCCAACGCATCTAAGCTGCTGGTGTCACGACAGCACATATCACCTGGCAGTAACGGATGGAAGGACAGAGAACTGAGTGCCCCAGTCAATGGGCCCCTCAGAGCCCAGCCTGGACCCAGGTCTGTGCTCTCCACCGGCCCCTCCATCCTGGGGACAGCGGGCCTCCGGCCACCACAGCAGTGCCAGGCCTCACCTTGATGGGAATGCAGGCGTGGTCCTCCTCCAGGTCCTTGAGGCAGATCTCCAGGTGCAGCTCCCCGGCACCTGCGATAATGTGCTCCCCGGACTCCTCAATGATGCACTGAAAAGGGCCACGTGTCAGCCTGAGCACAGACCCCGGGACAAATGTGGGAAACCCAAGGGCTTAGGGACAGGTGCAAAGCGGGCTCCAAGCTTCCCTCCAGATGGAAAAGGCAGACTCCCAAAATGGGGTTTTGAGGGGAAGATAGCAGGGTCCTCTTTACTCGTTTTCAACATTAACCTTCTGTAAGGACCCTCCGTGCACAACCAGCCTGTAAAGACCCAAGCAGCCTACGAAAGAAATTGGGTTCCTGGGTGGAAAACCACCATTTAAATTAAGGGCAGCACCTCTGCCAGGGCAGGTGTACCCAGCACAGCTGGTTTTCTCAACACGGAATCTCTACTTGTGTGAGAAGCCAACGGAATCTTTCCGGCTCAGCCACACCACATAAGGCAACAAACCCCTGGCGCAGGGGTCGCCTACGGCCGGGGCGCACCCACCTGCACCATGGGGTCCGACTTGGCCAGCCGCTTCAGGCCCTCCACCAGCTTGGGCAGGTCGGCCGGGTTCTTGGCCTCCACGGCCACCCTGACAACAGGGCTCACACTGAACTTCATCACCCGCATGTTGTGGGCGTGCTCGAAGGTCGTGATGGTGCCTGTCTTCACCAGGAACTGGTCCACGCCCACCAGGCCCACGATGTTGCCACAAGGCACGTCCTCGATGGGCTCGACGTAGCGGCCCATCATCAGGATCGTCCTGGGGGAGACAGAGAAGGCCACAATGCATCGGCACCGGGGTGGCAGATGACCAAACGGCCAAAAGACAAGCCTCCTTTGTCTTGGAGCCTGCGGCTGTCTTCCTGTCTGGAGGGGCAGTGCCATCCCACCCTGAGCCAAGCCCTGAATCATCTTGCGACCCAGGTCTCAGTGACAGCTCTGGCTCCTGCACACCAGGACAGAGCCACCTGCTCATTAACACGTGCCCTGTGCAGGACTCTGCACCCTGACCCAGGCCGGACATGCGTGCCACGGGGAAACCAGCTGCACTCATAGGTCGTAGTACAGTCAGGGCCCTGAGGAACTAGCAGGAATGGAGGCTGTCTTCCCATTACCCACACCTGGAGCAGCGACTGGGTGGCCACCCACCACGTGACATCTCTGGGGTCAGAGCCTGCTCTCTGGGTATTTTAAAATGTATGCTGCCACCATAATTTCAGCCTAACTGCTTCCCAACTCCAGGCTGTGTCTCACTGTGAATCCCTAGTGGGGAGGAGACACAATTTCCTGGTGGGCCTCCCCTGGCCAAGTCTACATTCAGATAACCCTCATCCTCCCCCCTTCACTGGCCTGAGGGGCGGAAGGGAGGCTGCTGGGCACCCTCTGCCTCACAGAGCACCTCACCTCTGGATTGGCTTCAGGTACAGGTCTTCCTTCTTCCCGGGTGTGTAGTTGGGCCCCATGATCCTGACCTTCAGGCCGGTGGACACCAGCCCTGAGAAGACCCGGCCGAAGGCATAGAACCGACCTTTGTCAGAGGTCGGCACCATTTTGGAAATGTACATCATAAGAGGGCCTTTGGGGTCACAGCTTTTAATGCCTGAGGAGAGAGAAAGTAACCCCCCACAGGGAAAACTGATTCCCTGGCAGCTCAGCTTTCCAGAATTCTGCAGCTCTGCCCAGCGTTCTAACCCCGGGGTGCAGGCACGCCCCACGTACCCATGGCGGCCTCGTCGTCTGGGGGCCCCTCGTACAGGAGCTCACAGCGGTACTTCTGGGCCGTCACAGGGGAGGGCAGGTGGATGGTAATCATCTGCAGCAAGGCATCCCCGGCAGGTAGCCAGCGGCGCATCACTGCCTAAAGGAGGGGATGTGAGAGAGGGAGAAAAAAAATGACTTGAGAAAGAATCTAGAAGAGCAGTGTAAAACACCTGATGTCTCCTACCCACCTCTGCTGGTGACAGGGCTCCTGCTGGTGATACTTCTAATATAAGCCTGGGCCCAGTGTGGAGCCCTGAGACCCTTACAGCCAGCTGTCTGATTACCTGAGAAAATGGCACTCAAGCTGGGATGGGGACTCACAGGATGGCCGCTCCACTCACCTTCAGAAGTGGTTTGCCTTCTTTGTCCTTATCTTCACTGTCCAACTTGATGTCCAGTTTTTCAATTAGTTTTGCCGTCTCCTCCTTCTTGAAATTCATGATTGCATCAAACACCTGACACCCAAGAGACATGGCAAAGTGGGTTTGGGAACATAATGGAAGCCTGAAGCTACCTGCTTCCTGCTCTGGAGCTTTAAAGGCCATCTTCGCTTACCGCCAAACGCCTGACCCAATTAAGCAAATCACGGGGACACTTCTCAACAGATTGTTAAAAGAAAAAAACCCTTTTCTATTTTCAGACATTGAGCATACACTCACTAAACTCACAGGCTTGCAAACCCTAGACCCTCCTACCTCATCTCACCTGCTGCCTGGTCAGGGAGGCTGATGGTCCCCGATGCTGAAGCCCAGGGGTCGGGGAGACTTCCCTGTCAGGGTGGAACCCTGAGGGCGTTCTGACCTCATGCCGCCTCATCCTTGTCCCAGGAGCTGCCTCTGCAGCCTGGCCCTGCCTTGCCCCATGGCATCTTGCTACTGGCTGCAGCAGGCTGGGTATCAGATTCTCAGGGAGCCCAAGGACAGCCCTGGGGATGCCTACCTATCAAGCACACGCCAGCTCACCTTGAAGATGGGGTCCAGGATGAGCTGGCAGAATGTCCGCGGCAGCTTCTTGCCATCTGGGCTGTTGGCTGACTTGCTGAATTTGCCGTTGGCTGGATCAAAGTACCTGTCAGAGAAGGCTCAACCCAAGTTAGGGAATCTGGGGGGATGCGGGTGTGAAGGACCCCATAGACACTTGAGCTGTGTCTCCAGCACTCACCGGTCTCCCCACAGCTTCTTCATCATGTCCTCCACCTTCCTGGCCCGCTCAGCAGGCCCCAGCTGGCCCTCGCCCTTGGCGGCAAACTTGGCCACGTACATCTCTGCAAACTGCTTCAGAGTGAAGGCCCAGCCGTGGAGACCAGACCCAAAGCCGACAGTACCAAGGACGGGGTCAATCTGAGAGGGCAGGAGAAAGCTGTGAGTTGGAACAGTTGGACACAAACCACATCTACCAAGTCCCCAAGCACCCCAGCCCTCAGACACTGGATTTCTTCAATAGCCGTCAGGTCAAAGTGAAGAAATTTTAGTCATCATGTACAGGGTACCCAGCTCTGCCCCCATCACGAGGGGGTGTGCGATGACGCCACAGGCACTGCCCTATGCCCGTTAGCAGGCTGAGCCGCTACCCCAAAGCCTCCACCGAAGTCCAACCTTCTTGCCATTCCAAGGTTCCCGGCAACCTCACCTTCCAACCTCCCAAGAATCCCCAGGAGGCCATGGCTTCACAACAGTGGTTTCCCAAGGGCAGCCCTCAAGGAGACGACCACAACCCTTCCAGTCTGCATGAGGAACGCTGCCCACCCGGTGGGAGAAGCGGGAGGGGGTACTAGGAACACAGCAGGAGATGGCAATCCGCCAAGGGACCCCGACTTCAGCAATCAGGCAATCCTACCATGATGTTGCCCATGGGGCCGCTCTCGCCCTCCCCATAGGTGGAGATGATGACGTTGACATTCTCCACGATGCGCTGGAAGGTCTGGTAGAGCTCCTCGGGCTCCAGCTGAAGCTCAAGCAGGGCCCGGTCCATCTTGTTCATCATCAGCACAGGCTTGATGCGCTCGGCAATGGCCTGGCGCAGCACTGTCTCTGTCTGCACGCACACGCCTGTGGACCAGCAGGGGATAAGGCGTCTCCGTCGGCCAAAGAGGGGACAGCCCCAGGTTCCCCGCCATCCGTGGGGAAGCCTGCTGCTTACCTGACACGCAGTCCACCACCACCAAGGCACCATCGGTGACACGGAGGGCGGCTGTCACCTCTGAGGAGAAGTCCACGTGCCCAGGGGAGTCAATGAGGTTGATGAGGAAGCCAGAGCCATCCTTGCTCTGCTTGATGAAGTTCAAGTCATTCTCTGAGAGCTCGTAGAAGAGGGAAATGGCCCTGAGAGATTGGGACAGGTTACCCAGATGGAAGCACACCTCAGCCTGGCTCCTAACCTGCTCCCACTAGCCCTCTGGTCCATCAGGTTCCTGCCCACAGGAGTCGGGGTGGATGCTCTTGATTCTGAAGTGAGGCTGCAATCCAGTAAAAAACCAGACAGATGCTGCAACCTGTCTCCTCCTCCTGCATTACTCATCTCTAGAGATGAACTGCAGACTTCCCACACAAGAGCTATCCTATCCAGGGACATTTACCTCTGCAGCACCCTCTGCCGGGAACCACCACCTCCCTGGTACAGGTGCAATGGTACCAGAGCCCACCTGGTTCCTCTCAAGCTCAACACACCTGATTTCAAAGAGCAGCTACACAATCAGGCAAGATCCAGAAACCCCAAAGACTACCTTTCACCCTTCCCTCCCCAGCTGAAACGAGTCTCGGAGCCCATGACGAAGGAGATGTTACCAGATGAAGACAACTGTTACAGCCTTTTTTTTTTTTGCGGGGGAGGGGAGTTTTCTCACCCTCTTAACATCTGGGGCCAGAAAACTCACAGGGGGCCACCACAGGCAAGGCAAGGCCTTTAGCAGTATCCTTGGATGCCAGCAGCACCCACCCAGCCTTCTCCAGACAATGCCAAGAGCCCCTTGGCCCCCCTCCTCTCCAAATCCCCTTAATACCACCCCATCACTGTGCCTCTCCAACAGGAGACAAAGGTTCCCATCTCACTAGCTGAAGCCCCATTGTCCCTCACAGTCCAAAAACCCAGCCCCAACATGCTCATCTCCCCAGAAACCGGTCAGGAAAGGGCTGACTACTGTCTATCCTCCCTACCCACCGCCCAAGGACTCAAGAGTAAGCACCTCCCCCCTCCCTGTCCAGAGGGCGTTAAGGCTTTGCTCACGTCGACTTGATAGTGATGCAACGCTCCTGCTCGTCCTTCCGGGTGTCAGTGAAGCGGGTCTCCCCAGCCCGGGCGGAGGCGATGATACCCGCCTTGCACACCAGGGAGTCCGTCAGAGTGGACTTGCCATGGTCCACGTGGGCGATGACGGACATGTTTCGGATGTTGGCCTTCTTGTCCATGATGGCCCGGATCTGGTCTACTGTGAAGTTCACCTGGGCAGAGATATGGGGGGGGGGGGGGGGAGGCTCAGAATGGCCCCGCACTCCAGGAATGAGGCTTGGCACTGAGACCTTGATCAATAGACTGCTAGGCCATGGCCAGAGGGAGCTGGTCCTGGCGCTGCCTCAACTCCCACCCAGATCCCTTTCTTTGTTGACACTCCTTTAAGAAGTGCAATTCACCCCGTCCCTGAATAGCCAGACGCTGGTTGTTGTCACAACCCAGAGTGACAACCCAGAATGAGTACTGGGGACTAAGTCTCAAAGAGTGACAACATTTCCTTTATAATATGTTGGCGTATCTGGGGTCCAGCTGAAGGTCCCCCCACCGTGTTGCCACTGGTTATACCCCCAGCCTTCCCCCAACCAAAGGGGCTCTTTAAAATCCAAGGTCACCTCTCGCTGTGCAGGGTGGGGGGGGTCAATCAGGTAGAGCCACGCACCCCGCCCCGATTCTTAACTATGCCACCCCCGGTCGGGTGGGAGGCTTGCGTAGCCCTAACAGGCAGGAGCCTCCACCTCGTGGTTCTTGGAATCGGGTGTTCACAATTGGGAGTTACAGGAAGAACCAAGGTTACACAACGTCAGAAGACGAGACGCTTCTAAAGGTCTTACTCCTCTCCTTTTGCCATTTCCTTGCCGCCCCCGGCTCCCGACAGAAAATCGGACTCAAACTCCCAGCCCACGGGTTACATAAGGCGGCTCCCCTCTCCCCGCTCGCACCGCGGCACCCGCCCTTACAGCGTCTGCCACATCATCATACCCCCCGCCCCGCCTCCGCCCCAGCTTCAGCCGGGCCCGGGGTCCTGGAGGCGGCGGCGCCGCCGGAAGCGGAGCTCGGCTAGCAGTGCAGCGCGCAGACATGGCGGCAGCCGCTTCCCCAGCCCCGGGCCCGCCGGCCCCACCGCCGCCATGTCTCCTCTCCGTCAGGGAGGCCACAGCTCTCCAGGCCTGGTAGGGCCGGCCCTACGGAGGCCCCGCCGCCCATTCAGGCCGCCCGCTGAACAGCGCTGCTCACCATGGTGGCGGATGGCGGTGGATTCTCCCAGGTAGATCCGAGTGTGGCTAGCCGCGCCGACGATGGCGGCGACGACGGCGGAAGAGAACGCTGACGTCAACACCCAAGCTTTTATAGGCCGACGCCGGTTGGGCGGGTCATCTGACCCCCGCTTCTGGGGCGGGGCGAAGCGACGCCCCGCGCAGGCGCATGAACGGCCTCCCACAGGGTAACCCTTAGGCGTCGACGCCGCTGCTCTAATATAGAGGGTCTGCGTTCCACACTTGGATTTTCCCTGGGGCGTGGTCCGCCCGGTGCAGGGTGCACGCCTACCGGATGCAATACTTAGGTGCAAAACGCGAAGAGCCGTTTTAGCTGAGAATATTAACCACATCATAGCAACTATATCAGTCTGCAAAGTGCCAAGCACTCCTATTAAAAGCAGATTACAATATTAATAGGGTCTGTAGATTGCACCAAGGTTAACTTCCTCCGTTTGATGTTAGGTAAGATGACAGTACAGGGCTTAAGAGTACTAGGGACCTCTCAGTACCATTTTTGCAACTACCTGTCTATTTACAAGAAAAAAAAAAAGCTTTTTTAAAGGCAGGTATTAATCACTCATTTATTCCACAAAGACAGATTGAGCGTCTACTATACCAGGCACTGCTATAGGTGTTGTGGATATACCAGTGAACAAAACACCTTATTAGCTCCACCACTTTAAGTGTTCTTACAGTAGATACTTGTATTTTTCTATTCTTCAGTTTCCTTTTCTGCGCAGTGGGGTCATCAGTACGACCTCACTGGGGGAGAGTAAAATTCACTAAATATATGTACAGGGATTAGCTCCGTGCCTGACACAGTTCTCAATACACGTCAGCTATTTTAATTAGCTATCATTACTATTAATAAAACACATTTCAGGTACTGCTTTGCCCTGTCGCAAGCACGGGGGCTAAGCGCTTTTCTACATGCGCAATCTCATTTTCTACTTCATTTTCTCTCCAGGGGGAGGCGCAGGAAGACTATTTTGCATTTGTGTCCTAATATGACCCTAAGAAACAGCTGTATATATCAGATCTTTGGCTCAAGAGAACGAATTGGCATTGAATTCAGTATTTTTATTCTTGGTAAAGAGCCCAGCTCAATGCCTGGTACACAGTAGGCGTTCATAAGTATTTCTTGCATCAATTAATGATATTCTCATTAGCGTAAATAAACCCCTTTCAGTAAATCTTCCCCTAAACTCACTCTGTCAAAAAGAGGGGGACTGCAGTGCTTTCCCTGCGCTGGGAGAAGGGGAGACGTGCGTCTGTAAAAAGCCATGCAAGTTCGGGTCTGGACTCTAAAATAAGCCTATGCACTCCTCTCTCCGCAAAGGCTTTGCGCGTTTTGCTTTGTAAAGCGCGATCACAGCCCTGATTTCGTTTAATCGAAGACTGCCATCACTATCCCGCGTTTAACCCAGGGGGAAACTGAGGCAGGAAGGAGCTGCTCCAGAAATATCTACCGAACGACCGAGGATCGGAGCCGCAGAGTGGCAGGCAGCAGACGTCAATGACCGAGCTCAATCCCGTATCTTTAACACCTGCGCCTGTGTTCCTGACACGTTATGTTAATTTTACAAGGCTAGCGCATGCGCCGTTCGAGGGACGCGATTTCAGCAGATGGGTATCGTTTCCCATTCTTTTTTTTTTTTTTTTTTTTTTTGTGGTACGTGGGCCTCTTACTGTTGTGGCCTCTCCTGTTGCGGAGCACAGGCTCCGGACGCGCAGGCTCAGTGGCCATGGCTCACGGGCCCAGCCGCTCCGCAGCATGTGGGATCTTCCCGGACAGGAGCACGAACCCGTGTCCCCTGCATCGGCAGGCGGACTCTCAACCACTGCGCCACCAGGGAAGCCCCAGTTTCCCATTCTTAATAAGTGATTTATCTTCATTTTATAAAAATGTTTAAGTGCACTCAGCATTCACTGTGTGCTGGGCTCCGTCTTAGGCACTTCACAGCACTTGCAAATTGGAACATTTCAGAGATTAAAAGCAAAAGTTTTCTCGTTAAGAGGGTTGAATTTGCTCGCAAGTGAATAGATTGCTTATTGAGAAATTTTAACTTAATGTAAATTAAAGAAGCCGGGGAGAGTTTAAGGGGAATGGGGAAATTTAAGACATTCCCTCCCCTCTGTAACCCTCCATGCAGAGGTATTCCACCCCACAGCTGCAGGGATGGCGCCAGATGTTGGCAGGGGACAATTCCCCACCGCCATCCCCAGACCCAGAAGCCTGGGGGAGGAGCAGGGCTTCAGCACAGAGCAAAAGCAGACAGCCAGGCTCAGGGTCTGCAGTAATAAATACAGTTGAGGGTAAAGGGCGGGGAAGAAGCACGAAAAATAGCAACCGCTGCAGAAAAGCTCTGATGCGCGTGCGCTCGCTGCGGCGCGGGGCGGACACGGAGGTCCCGGCAGCGGCTCCTGCTGACCAGAGGCCGCCACTGCACGCCCCTTGCATCTGCCTTTTGATGCCGTTGAGCGCGTATTGGATACCCATCACTACCCTTTAAATCAATTAATTCACGGGACTTCCCTGGTGGCCCAGTGGGTTGGACTCCGTGCTCCCAATGCAGGGGGGCCGGGTTCGATCCCTGGTCGCGGAGCTGTATCCCGCATGCATGCCACAACTAAGAGTCCACACACACTGCAACTACAGATCCTGCATGCTGCAATGAAGATCCCATGGGCCGCAACTAAGACCCAGTGAAGCCTAAATATTAAAATATAATAATAATAAACCAATTAATTCACGTAATCCTCCCCACACCCTGGGCTTTGTGTGGGCTCATTTATGCAGGAGCAAACTGAGGCTCAGAGAAGTTAAGTGATTTCCCCAAGGTCACACAGCTAATAAGGGCAGAACCAAGTGACTTAAAAAGGCATGGTTTAATGGTCTATCCATACGCTGGAATATTACTCAGCCTTAAAAAGGAAGGAAATTCTTCTCTCTTTTTTTGGCACTTTTATTTTTTTTTAAATTTAATTTTATTTATTTTTTTATACAGCAGGTTCTTATTAGTTATCCTTTTTTTTTTTGCGGTACGCGGGCCTCTCACTGCTGTGGCCCCTCTCGTTGCAGAGCACAGGCTCCGGACGCGCAGGCCCAGCAGCCACGGCCCACGGGCCCAGCCGCTCCGCGGCACATGGGATCCTCCCGGACCGGGGCACGAACCCGTGTCCCCTGCATTGGCAGGCGGACTCTCAACCACTGCGCCACCAGGGAAGCCCTAGTTATCCATTTTATACATATTAGTGTATATATGTCAACCTCAATCTCCCAATTCATCCCACCACCACCCCCACCCCCGCCACTTTCCCCCCTTGGTGTCCATATGTTTGTTCTCTACATCTGTGTCTCTATTTCTGCCCTGAAAACTGGTTCATCTGTACCATTTTTCTAGGTTCCACATATATGTGTTAATATACGATATTTGTTTTTCTCTTTCTGACTTACTTCACTCTGTATGACAGTCTCTATATCCATCCACGTCTCTACAAATGACCCAATTTTGTTCCAAAAAGGAAGGAAATTCTGACACAGGCTACAACATGGATAAAATGGTATGCTCAGTGAAATAAGCTGGACACAGAAGCACAAATATTGGGGAATTCCCTTGCAGTCCAGTGGTTAGGACTCTGCGCTTTCACCACTGAGGGCCCAGGTTTCATCCCTGGTCAGGAAACTAAGATCCCACAAGCTGCTTGGTGTGGCCAAAAAAAAGAACAAATATTGTATAATTCTACCTATATAAGGTCCCTAAAGGAGTCAAATCCAAGGGACAGAAAGTAAAGTGGTGGAGGTCAGGGTCTGGGGGAGGGGTAGTCAGTGTTTAATGGGACAGAGTTTCCTTTTGGAAAAATGGAAAAGTCCTGGAGCTGGATGGTGGGGATGGCTGCACAACAGTGTGAGCGTACTTAATACACTAAACTGTACACTCAAAAACGATTAAAAAGGTCAATTTTATGTTATGTATATTTTACCACAATTAAAAACAAAAAAAAAGCATGGTTTAGTCAGGGAGGAACTCTGCTCCACTACTACTTCCTAGACGGATTTCAGATTTGGTTGATCTGAAGCCAGAAGTCATGAGCTTAGATTCTGCCCTCACTGCCTGTGCAAACTTGGGCAAGTTACATAATCTCTCTGAGCCTCAGGATTCTTCATGTAAAATGTTGAATAATAACAGAACCTATTCTATTATGGGGCTCTTGTGAGACTTAAAGAAGTTAATATACAGTACCTAGCACAGTGCCTGGCATACATTAAGCCCCGTTGAAGAGTTTGCTCCTGTTATGGGCTAAATTGTGCCCCTCCCCCAAACATATATATTAAAGTCTTAACCCCCCAGTACCTCAGAATGTGACTTTATTTAGAGACAGGGGTTTTGTTTTTTTTTTTGGCAGTACGTGGGCCTCTCACTGTTGTGGCCTCACCCGTTGCAGAGCACAGGCTCCAGACGCGCAGGCTCAGCGGCCATGGCTCACGGGCCCAGCCGCTCCGCGGCATGTGCGATCTTCCCGGACCGGGGCACGAACCCATGTCCCCTGCATCGGCAGGCGGACTCTCAACCACTGCGCCACCAGGGAAGCCCTAGAGACAGGGTTTGAAAGAAGCAATTAAGTTAAAGTGAGGTCTTTAGGGTGGGCCCTAATTTAATATGACACCAGTCATATTGGTGAGATTGGGAAAAGACAGGCCCAGAGGGATGACCATCTGATGACACAGGAAGAAGGCGCCGTCTGCAGGCCAAGGAGAGAGGCCTCAGCAGAAACCAACGCTTCTGACCTCCAGAACTGTGAATAAATTTGATGTTTATTTACCCATTCTGTGGCATTTTGTTGTGGCCTCCCCAGCAAACTAAAACAGCCGCCACTGTGAGATAGAAACACCAGATTTTATATATTGCAACCATTCCTTCTAGAGCATTTATTAGCACTTACTACCTCCTGCATTGAGGAGAGCGAGGTACTCTCCTCAGGCACAAAATTTAAGGGGAGGGGAGCTCCAAAAAACTCAGTCCTGATGGTTTTGTTGTTGTTTTTTTTTTGACCACACCACGAGGTATGTGGGATCTTAGTTCCCCAACCAAGTATAGAACCTGTGCCCCCTGTAGTGGAAGCGCAGAGTCTTAACCACTGGACTGACGGGGAAGTCCCCGATGATTATATTTTAGTATCACTTTTTAAACTTCAAATAAACGCAAAAAAAGTCCATGATGAGCAAAGCATCCAAATTTTAAAGAAAGATAGGACCAGGGACTTCCCTGGTGGCACAGTGGTTAAGAATCTGCCTGCCAATGCAGGGGACATGGGTTCGAGCCCTGGTCCGGGAAGATTCCACATGCCATGGAGCAACTAAGCCTGCGCGCCTAGAGCCCATGCACCGCAACGAGAGAAGCCACCGCAATGAGAAGCCCACGCACCACGTTCGCAGCAACTAGAGAAAGCCCGCGCAGCTACGAGGACCCAAAGCAGCCAAAAATAATTAATTAATTTAAAAAATGAAAGATAGGAGCAGTATTATTGATATCTCCTTTTCTCTCAGGGTCCAGGATAACTGCACACAGCTCAGGGTTAGGTAGTCCCACTACATGCCCTAGGGATGTTCTGTAGCATGGAATGTTCTGGAATAGCCTTAGGAAGGGGTGTACTGCTTCTCTGGATGGTCGAACAGCGAGTTTAGGGAGGTCTGGTGGGGCTGCATGGTGGGAATGGGTGGTCCATTGTTGATTCCTAAGATCACTGAACTGTGCAGAGGTCTCACGGAGGAGATGGATTTGCTGGCCTTTTCAGAAGGTTCTCACTGTTCAGATCCAGTTTACAGAGGCTAAAACTGAGACTCTTAGAGGGTAAGTGAAGGTGGGTCTGTTCCTGACTCCACCTCCTGTGAGGGCTCCCAGCAGGTCCACAGGGACTCACTGGGAGCCCTAGGCAAACTGTTTTGCATTTCTTTGTAATCTGCCCCAGGGACCTCAGGCTGAGGGACTTTCCACCCACCCCGCCCTTCCCCGCCTGCAAACACACCCATCAGCTTTGCAGCCCAGCTCAACCTTTTTGCTTGGAATTCCTCACATCCCTCCAGTCTCGGCCTTCATTGGTCTAGCAAATGTTTTCCTGGGAGCCTGTGAGAGGAAAAAAAGAATCCCTGCCCTCAAGGAGCTGACCCTCTGGTGAAGGAAATAGTCAATCAAATATCTGCACAAATGGAAGCTTTCAAATTGTGCCAGGAAGGAGAAAGAGAAGGAGCAAAGGAGAGGATAGAACAGGGAGGGCTATGATCTAGCCTAGGGGATCCCAGAGGGCTGCCTGGAGGAGGTGATTCCTTAACTGTTACCTGGAAGATGACCAAAAGTGGAGATGGCATTCCAGGGAGAGGGAGCAGCAGATACAAAGAACCTGAGGTGGGAGGCACAGTGAAGAAACAGTGTGACTCTGAGGGTAAAAAGAGCAGAGGAGGGCTTCCCTGGTGGCGCAGTGGTTGAGAGTCCGCCTGCCGATGCAGGGGACACGGGTTCGTGCCCTGGTCCGGGAAGATCCCACATGCTGAGGAGCAGCCGGGCCGTGAGCCATGGCCGCTGAACCTGCGTGTCCAGAGCCTGTGCTCCGCAATGGGAGAGGCCACAACAGTGAGAGGCCCGCGTACTGCAAATAAAAAAATAATAAAAAAAAAAAAAAAGAAAAGAGCAGAGGAGGTACTTCCCTGATGGTCCAGTGGTTAAGACCCGTGCTTGCACTACAGGGGGTGAGGGTTCGATCCCTGATAAGGAAACTAAGATCCGGCTTGCCGCGCAGCACCGTCAGAAGAAAAATAAAAAGCAGAGCGGGCTGCTTTAGATGGACCAGTCAAGGCATGACTCTGAGACAAATGTTGGCTCGTTTTTTCTAAAAGGGCCAATGTAGAAAACATTTTGGCTTTTCCGGCCACACAGTTTCGATCACAGCTACACAGCTCTGCACGTAAGCAGCCACAGATGACACATACTCAAATGGGCATGGCTGTGCTCCAATAAAACTTTATTTATGGGCTCTAAAATTTGAATGTCATACAATTTTCATGTGACATGAACTATGATTCTTCTTTTGGTTCCCCTCCGGGACCTCCCTGGTGGCACAGTGGTTAAGAATCTGCCTGCCAATGCAGGGGACAGGGGTTCGATCCCTGCTCTGGGAAGATCCCACATGCCGCGGAGCAACTAAGCCCGTGTGCTGCAACTACTGAGCCTGCACTCTAGAGCCCGCGTGCCACAACTACTGAGCCCATGTGCCACAACTACTGAAGCCTGCATGCCTAGAGCCTGTGCTCCACAACAAGAGAAGCCACCACAACGAGAAGCCCGCGCACCACAACGAAGAGTAACCCCTGCTCGCCGCAACTAGAGAAACCCTGCGCGCAGCAATGAAGACCCAACGCAGCCAAAATAAATAAATAAATAACAAATAAATAATTTTTTTGAAAATGTAAAAACCATTCTTAGCTCACTGGGGCACACAAACAGGCAGTAGAGGGGGATACGGCCCCTGGGCCTTAGTTTCAGACCACCCCACCACCCTGCCCGGCTCTAGGAGAAGGGTGGCTCTATAATTTATCATCTAAATAAGAACACTTTATATTTGCAAAGTTGCGATGGAATTTTTTTAATTGAAGTATAGTTAATTTACAATGTGTTTGTTTCAGGTGTACAGCAAAGTGATTCAGTTACATATATATGTGTGTGTGTGTATGTGTATATATATATATATATGTATTCTTTTTCAGATTCTTTTCCACTACAGGTTATTATAAGATATTACATATAGTTCCATGTGCTCTACAATAGGTCCTTATTGATCATCTCTTTCGTATATAGTCGTGTGTAACTGTTCATCCCAAACTCCTAATTTATCCCTCCCCTCCCCCTTTCCCCTTTGGTAACCATAAGTTTGTTTTCTCAGTCTGAAGCTGTGATTGAAGTTTAACCAAAATACAGAAACGGCATAAATCAAACATATAAAATCTGATGCCTTTCACAAAGTAAACACATGCCAGTAGCCAATATGAAAATCAAGATACAGAATGACCAGCCCTCAGAAACCCCAGAAATCCCCTGTCTCTTCCAGTCACTACCCAAAGATACCCAGCATCCTGTCTTCCAACAACACAAACTGGGGAGGGGGGGCTATTTTTGAATTTCATACACCTTGAATCATGCAGCATGGCCTTTTTTTGTTTTTAACTCTTATTCCTTATTTGTTTATTTTTATTTACGTTTTGGCTGCGTTGGGTCTTAGCTGCGGCATGCGGGATCTTTCATTGCAGCATGTGGGCTTCTCTCTAGTTGTGGTGTGTGGGCTCAGTAGTTACCGCGCACGGGCTTAGTTGCTCTGAGGCATGTGGGATCTTAGTTCCCCGACCAGGGATTGAACCCATGTCCCGTGCATTGCAAGATGGATTCTTAACCACTGGACCACCAGGGAAGTCACAGCAGCATGGTCTCTTTTCAATCCAGCTTCTTGCACTCAACATTCATATGAAGGTTTACCCATGTTGGGGATGACTGAACTTCACCTGTTCTCACTGCTCCATTCTCTTTCTGAGACGCTGGCACAATTTACTTATCCGTTTCACTGTTGGTGCGCATTTCGGTTGTTTCCAGCTTGGGCCGGTTATGACTAATGCGGCTATGGAACATTCTAGCACGTGTCCTGGCAGCATTTCTGTTGGGTACATACATAGGAGTGGGAATGCTGAGTCATACACTGTGCCTGATCCCAGCTTGAGTGGATGTAGGCATTCACCAAATTGCAAATCAGGATGGGTTTGAAAGCAAAAGGGACACTAATTGATTTACACCAGAATAATGGTTGTAAACCAAGCTTATCCCAGGCCCCTGGGATGTGTGGTCCCCCAGGGTATAGGGGAGCATATGAGTGAAGAACCCCAATGAGCAGAACTCTGATACCTCCTGTGCCTGATGTAAGCCTCATTTGTAAAATGGAATGGGTAATCCTCACCCTCCAGCACAGGGTCACACCCAGGAGTGATTTTGCCCTCAGGGGACGCTGGGCCCTGTCTGGGGACCTTGGTAATTATCACAGCTGGGGGGCGGGCCAGGGAGGCTGCTCCATACCCCACAGTGCCCAGGACAGCCCCCCAGACAATGATCTGGCCACAATGTCCACAGTGCCAAGGTTGAGAAAAACCCTATATTTGGTCATTTACAACATGGTCTAAATTTTTCGAGTGCAGATAGTATTCATTCATCCAACACATACTTAGTGAGCACCTCCTGTCTTCCCGACATTGAGTGAGGTTCTGGGGACACAGAACAAGCATCCCTGTCCTGAGGGGCTTATAGTTTAGTGAGAGATGGCAGGGAGGACAGTAAATAAATATGTGATATGTCAGATGGTGAGAAGTGCCATGGAGAGAAGTGAAATAGCATTAGGGAACACTGTACTGGGGGCGGATGGTAGCAAACACTTTATATGTATAAGGAGATATCAGAGCAGAGCCCTGAAGAAGATCAGGGAGGGGGCAATTGTGGGTGTCTGGGGGAAGGGCATTCCAGGTGGAAGAAACAGCTTGGGCAAAGGCCCTGGGGCAGCACCATGCTTGGCATATTGAAGGAACAGCTAGGAGTTGACTGAAGCAGAATGAGTGAAGGGGAGAGAGAGAGGAGGGAGGTGAAGATGGGGGGTGGGCAGGGCCTTGTGGTACACTGGGAAGATTTGGGCTTTTACCCTGAGGGAAGTAGGATCGCAGAAGGGCTGGAGGGCTGTGGGCAGGGGAGTGGCAGGACCTGACTCAGGTACTCGGGGGCGCCCTCTAGTGGCTTCTGTGGGGAGGACAGACCATGGTGGGGGAGGGGCTGCAGGGGGGAGGCATGGCCTTGGGGATTGTGCTGGTCCAGGAGAAAGATGGTGGGGTCGGGCTTCCCTGGTGGTGCAGTGGTTGAGAATCTGCCTGCCAATGCAGAGGACACGGGTTCGAGCCCTGGTTTGGGAAGATCCCACATGCCGCGGAGCAACTGGGCCTGTGAGCCACAACTACTGAGCCTGCGCGTCTGTGCTCTGCAACAAGAGAGGCCGTGATAGTGAGAGGCCCGCGCACCGCGATGAAGAGTGGCCCCTGCTCGCACAGAAACGAAGACCCAACACAGCCAAAAAAATTAAAATATACATAAATAAAAAAAGATGGCGGAGGCTGAGGAATGGAAAAATAAAATGTGGTCCATTCGCACAGTGGAATATTATCAAGCCATAAAAAGGAGTGAAGCACTGACACTCGCTACAACGTGGATGACCCCTGAATACACAACACTCAGTGAGAGAAGCCAGACACAAAAAGCCACATAGTGTGTGATTCCGTTTATATGAAATGTCCAGAACAGGCCAATCCACAGAGACAGAAAGTGGGTTAGTGGTTGTCAGGGCCTAGGGGACAGGGGAGTGACTGCTAATGGGGACAGGGTTTCTTTCTGGGGTAATAGAAATGCTTTACAATTAGAGCACAGTGATATTAAAACTCATTAAACTGTACATTTAAAACAAACCCAGTGGACTTCCCTCGTGGCGCAGTAGTTAAGAATCCGCCTGCCAATGCAAGGGACACGGGTTCAAGCCCTGGTCCAGGAAGATCCCATATGCTGTGAAGCAACTAAGCCCGTGCACCATAACTACTGAGCCTGTGCACCACAACTACTGAAGCCCGCACACCTAGAGCCCCTGCTCTGCAACAAGAGAAGCCACCGTAATGAGAAGCCTGCGTACCGCAAAGAAGAGTAGCCCTCACTCGCCACAACTAGAGAAAGCCTGCGCAGCAACGAAGACCCAACGCAGCCAAAAATAAATAAATAAATTTATGAAATAAATAAATAAATAAAATTTGTTTATTAAAATAAATAAATAAAATAAAACAAACCTGTTGACTCTGTCCATTTCACCCCCATCCCCCCTGGCCCCCACCCTGGTACAGGACCCCATCATCAGTTGCCTGGGTGACTGCACCAGCCTCCTCCCTGGCCTCCTGCCTCTGCTATTATTCCCCACAAGCCATTTTCCACAGCTGCCAGGGGGATCTTTGTAAATACAAATCCTATCTTACCCTGGGTTAATTAATTTTAATTTGGTTAATTTTAATTTTTTTTTTTTTGGCCATGCCGCACGGCATGCGGGATCTTAGTTCCCCAACCACGGATTTAACCTGTGCCGCCTGCAGTGGAAGCATGGAGTCTTAACCACTGGACCACCAGGGAAGTCCCACTGGTTAATTTTATGTCTGCTTGGTTGAGCCACGGTGCCCAGATATTTGGTCAAACATTATTCTGGCTGTTTCTGTGAGGTGTTTTCAGATGAGATTGATATTTTAAATCAGTGGACTGTTAAGTAAAGCAGATTCCCCTCCCTAATGTGGGTAGGCCTTATCCAATCAGTTGAAGGTCTGACTAGCACAAAAAGATTGATCTTACTAAGCAGGAATTCTGCCAGGAGACAGCCTTCAGACTTGAGCTGTGACTTCAGCTCTTCCCTGGGTTTGAATATTCAAGGGCAATTTCAATGTACTTGTTTCCCTAGGTGACATTGGCAAGTCATGTAACCACTCAAGACCTCAGTTTTCTCATCTGTAAATTGGACCTAACAATGGGACCTATTTCATGGGGTTGGTGTGAGGATGAAATGGTAGCACATGTTAAGTGCTTAAAACAAGGCTTGGGACTCCTCTGGCAGTCCAGTGGTTAAGACCCATGTTTCCAATGCAAGGGATCGAACCCTGGTCGGGGAACTAAGATCCTACATGCCGTGCAGCCTGCAGCGCGGCCAAGAAAACACAACAACAACAAAAAAAACCACGAGGCTTGACAGCAAGTATTACCTGGTATTGTTACCATCAGCAGGTTACAGTGATTTCCGTGGAAAGTGGAATTGGTGGGTCAAAGGTTAATTGACCTTTTTCTGAACGGCAGTCAACCCAGCCATTTGCCACACTGGCTCTTTTAAATATTCTCAGCTTCTCTTTCTCCTCATTTTTGGAAAAATAAAATATTAATCACCTGGTAGAAAGGCCTCAGGTAAAGCAATCAAAAATACCAATTTGGGAAGCAGTGGGTTTGGGGAAGAGGGGATTGGGGCTTTGTATCTGTTTAACATTTTGTCCCTGATAAGGCTGCCAAGGACAATTTTTTTTCTATTTTTCTTTCTTTCTTTTTCTGGCTGCGCGGCTTGTGGGATCTTAGTTCCCTGACCAACGACTGAACCCGCACCCTCGGCAGTGAAAGCAGAGTCCTAACCACTGGACCTCCCGACAATTCCCTCTTTTTTTAATACTTAAAAAAAACTGTGGTTAACATACACATAAAATTTGCTCTCAAGTCTACTCCTTTGGTCTATGCTTCTGTGTGGATGCCAGTACCACACTGTTTTACTTAGGTAGCTTTACAGTAAAATTTGAAATCAGGGAATGTGAGTCCTTAAGTTTACTCTTCTTTTTCAGGATGGTAATGACGATGTGGGATCTCTTGAGATTCCATATGTTTTTTTTGTTTTTTTTTTTGCTGCACTGCAGGGCATTTGCGATCTTAGTTCCCCAACCAGGGATCAAACCGGCGCTCCCTGCAGTGGAAACGCAGAGTCCTAACCGCTGGACTGCCACAAAAGTCGCGAGATTCCATATGAATTTTAATTTTTTTCTTTAACTTTTTAAATTTTATTTATTTATTTTTGGTTGTGCCGAATCTTAGTTGCAGCATGCAGGCTCCTTCGTCGTGGCACGCAAACTCTTAGTGTGGCATGCATGTGGGGATCTAGTTCCCTGACCAGGGACCAAACCCGAGTCCCCTGCATTGGAGGTGGATTCTTAACCACTGCGCCACCAGCCGTCCCCCCTATGAATTTTAGAAGGGACATTTCTATCTCTGAAAACGTTGTTGGGATTTTAACAGGAATTGCATCGAATCTGTAGATCCATTTGGGTAGTGTTAACATCTTAATAATATTGAGTCAGACAACCTAGGGAATCGGAGAAAATAGTTGCAAATCATATATCTGATGAGGGATTGATGTCCAAAATATAGAAGGAACTCTTACACCTCAGCAACACACAAAAAAACCCTGATTTTTAAAAATAGGTAAAAGACTTGAATAAACATTTTTTCACAGAATATATACAAATGGGCACATGAAAAACTGAGAATCCTAATCACTAACCCTTAGGGAGTTAAAATCAAACCCCCATGAGATAACCACCATACACCTATTAGGATGGCTGTTATTAAAAACTAACAAACAAAAAGAAAGAAACAAAAACAAAGAAACAAAGTAACAAGTGATGTAGAGAACCTGGAACCCTTGTGCATGGTTGGTGGAAATGGTAAATAGTATGGAGGTTCCTCAAAAAATTAAAAGTAGAACTACCATATGATCCAGCAATTCCACTTCAGGGTATACACCCAGAAGAGTTGAAAGTGGGTCTCAAAGAGCTGTTTGTAGGGCTTTCCTGGTGGTCCAGTGGTTAAAAATCTGCCTGCCAATGCAGGGGACACAGGTTCGAGCCCTGGTCCGGGAAGATCCCACATGCTGCAGAGCAACTAAGTCCGTGCACCACAACTACTGAGCCTGCACTCTAGAGCCTGTGAGCCACAACTACTGAAGCCCGCACACCTAGAGCCCGTGTTCTGCAACAAGAGAAGCCACCGCAATGAGAAGCCTGTGCACCACAACAAAGAGTAGCCCCTGCTTGTCACAACTAGAGAAAGCCCGCGCACAGCAACGAAGACCCAACGCAGCCAAAAATAAATGAAATAAATTAATTTTAAAAAAATCCTTTAAAAAAAAAAAGAATCTTTTTTAAAAAAAAAAGACCTATTGGGGCTTCCCTGGTGGCGCAGTGGTTGAGAGTCCGCCTGCCGATGCAGGGGACACGCGTTCATGCCCCGGTCCGGGAAGATCCCCCAGGATGGAAGGAAAGAAGAAAGGGAGGGAGGAAGGGAGGGAGGAAGGAAGGAAGGGCCAAATCTAGCCTGACAACTGTTTCTGTACAGCCTTTGAGCTAAAAATGTTTCTTTTTCTCTTTTCAGTGTTTGAACCAAAGAATAATATTTCATAATATGTAAAAATTATATAAAACTCAAATTCAGTGTTTAGAAATGAAGTTTTACTGGCACACAGCCATGCCCATTGAGTTGCTACAGACGCTGTAGCCCGCAAAGCTGAAAATATTTATTATCTGGACCTTCACAGAAAATGTTTTCCCACCTCTAATTCAAAACAGTGTCTAGCATGTAGTAAGTGTTTGATATTTGGAAAAATTATTACTGAATATCTGATGGAAGAATCTGATGCAGTTTACCACTTGACTCTGCTCTTTGGAGAGGGTCAGGCCTGGATTAAGATTCTGGCTCTGGGGGACTTCCCTGGTGGTCCACGGGTAAAGAATCTGCCTTACAATGCAGGGGACGCGGGTTTGATCCCTGGTTAGGGAACTAAGATCCCACATGCCACGGGGCAACTAAGCCGGTACGCCTCAACTAGAGCCCAAGTCCTACAATCTACAGAGCCCACGTGCCCTGGAGCCTGCGCACCGCAACTAGAGAAGAGAAAACCCGCACGCCACAACGAAGAGCCTGCGTGCCACAACGAAAGATCCTGCATGCCTCAACAAAAGATCCCCCATGCTGCATCTAAGACCCGATGCAGCCAAAAATAAATTAAATAAATAAATTAATAATAAAATAAATCTTAAAAAAAAAAAAAAAAGATTCTGGCTCTGCCTATGTCTGGGCAGGTTGCTTCCCATGTCTGAGCCCAGGTTTCATCATCAAAAAACAGGGGTCAACAAGAATGCTGATCACACGGAAAGAGCTTGATCTGGCAGTTCTGTGAGAGCTCAGCAGCCTTAGCTACTGAATATCATGACTCCCTCATGAGTCCATACCCCTGGCCTCAACGATAAACAACTTACAGTCCATTTTGTTTCATCCACCTTTCCCCATGCCTTCCTCATTCTTTTTTTTTCTTTTTTTTTTTTTTTTCCTGGCCAGGCCACACAGCCTGTGGCTTGTAGGATCTTAGTTCCCCAACCTGGGCCCTCAGCAGTGAAAGCAGAGTCCTAACTACTGGACTGCCAGGGAATTCCCTCCTCATTAGTTTAAAGCAAATCCTATATCATTTCTTCTGTACATATGCCCTCATGTATTCTTCACAAAGACTTTTTATTTTATTCTCTTGTATTTTATTTATTTTATTTTGTACTGAAGTAGTTGATTTAGTGTTGTGTTAATTTCTGGTGTACAGCAAAGTGACTCAGGTACACATATATATATATGTATATTCTTTTTCAGATTCTTTTCCATTATGGTTTATTACAGGATATTGAATATAGTTCCCTGTGTTATACAGCAGGACCTTGTTCTGTATCTACTTTACATATGGTAGTGTGTATCCGTTCATCCCAAACTTCTAATTTATCCTCCCCACCCTCCCAACCAGTGCCTTTCCCCTTTGGTAACCATAAATTTGTTTTCTATGTCTGTGAATCTATTTGTTTTGCAAATAAGTTCATTTGTATCATATTTTAGATTCCACATATAAGTGATATCATAGGTATTTCCCTTTCTCTTCGTGACTTACTTCATTTAGTGTGATAACCTCTAGATCCATCCATGTTGCTGCAAATGGCATTATTTCATTCTTTTTTATAGCTGAGTAATACACCATTGTATGTACAAACCACATCTTCCTTATCCATTCATCTGACAAATACTCTTTCCATAACATAGCCGTAGCACCGTTATCACACCTTCAGCTGTTCCAACCGTGATGGTTGCAAGAATCTATGTGATCAAAGTTCATAAAACTATACATGACCACCACCACCAGCAACAAAAACATGCATGTAAAAAACGGTGAAATCGGGCTTCCCTGGTGGCGCAGTGGTTAAGAATCCGCCTGCCAATGCAGGGGACACAGGTTCGAGCCCTGGTCCGGTACGATCCCACATGCCACGGAGCAACTAACTAAGCCCGTGTGCCACAACTACTGCCTGCGCTCTAGAGCCCGCGAGCCACAGCTACTGAATCCCACACGCCTAGAGCCTGTGCTCCGCAACAAGAGAAGCCACCTCGAGAAGCCCGCGCACGGCAACGAAGAGCAGCCCCTGCTCGCAGCAACTAGAGAAAGCTCGCGTGCAGCAACGAAGGCCCAACACAGCCAAAAATAAATAAATAAAATAAAAATTCAAAAAAACAAACAAACAAAACCCCAAAAAACGGTGAAATCCAAATATCTGTACCTGAGTTGATTGTATGGTACCAACATCAATTTCCTGGTTTTGAGAACACACTGTGGGAATGTGAGATATTATCATTGGGGGAAGCTGGGTGAAGGGTACATAAGGGTGAAGGGTGCTAGTTCTGTACCCTTTTCAAAATAAAAAAAGTGTAGGAAAAGTAAAACAAAACCCTGCAGAGTGGGGCTTCCCTGGTGGCGCAGTGGTTGAGAGTCCGCCGGCCGATGCAGGGGACACGGGTTCGTGCCCCGGTCTGGGAGGATCCCACGTGCCGCGGGGCGGCTGGGCCCGTGAGCCATGGCCGCTGAGCCTGCGCGTCCGGAGCCTGTGCTCTGCAACGGGAGAGGCCACAACAGTGAGAGGCCCGCATAAAAATTAAAAAAAAAAAAAAAAAAAAACCCTGCAGAGTTAGAGTTTGGGTGAGGTGAGGGAGGTCACCTGTACAATTGCGGAGTTGGATTCCCTCTTTACTTAAATTTTAGTATTTTCTTCATCATGGATTTTTTTGCATTAATTTTATTTTTAAAAATACCGCACAAACATACTTATCTTGATAACTGAGTCATTTGGGGCGCTGTCTTAAATTTCGCCTAGTTCTTGCCCTGAGATTTATCATCTCAAGGGATGGGCCCTGAAATATACGTTTTTGTCCTCTTGTTTCCAGGTTTTGACACACGAAAGATTGAGTACAGCGGCCCGCGGGCACTGGGGAGCCACGGAGAGCTCTTGAGCAGGGGAGTTTCCGGTTAGTGCAGATTCCAAACGTTTACTGTGGGTGGGGAGGCGGAACTAGGGGGGCGGGGCGGGGCGGGGAGGAGAGGTCCGCCGGCATCCCGGGAATTGGGCAGGGGGTCCGGCATTTCTCCTCCAGGGACCAACCAAGGAGGTGTAGCGCCAGCGCTCCTTCGGCCGCGCTGGGACCCGGATGTACAGCGCGCGGGTCGCCCGGCCAGCCGAGGCTGTCCCGCGCTGCGCTCCAAGGCGCCTCACTGCACGCACTGGCGGCCGCTGCGCGGGCCAACCGTCTCCTCCCCCCACGCCGCCGGGCGCCCAGTCACGCACCTGGAGGCCGCCTCGCGCCGGGGGCCGCGGCACCTGGCTGCATTGTTGTCGCCTCTGCTGTCTACTCCCTCCCCAGTCAGGACTCAGCACCCACCCCCACCTATGCCGGGCTCGTGCCCCTTTAAGAAGCCAGACGCGGCCAGGGGTGGGCGTGGTCGCCGCGAGCGAAGGGGGGGCGGTGTCGGGCCGCCCTGATTGGCCCGAGGCCCGGGCGGTGGCCGCGCGCGCCTGCGCAGTGCGCGGTCGCGCGCGCCCCGGGGAGGAGGGCGCGCGGGTGCTAATTGGCCGCGGTGGCGGCCCCGCCCGCGAGTGGAGGGTGATCACGTGACGCGACGGCTGGGGGCTCCCGGCGCGGGGGACGCTGGTGGCCAAGATGGCGGCGGAGCTGGTGGAGGCCAAAGTGAGTGAGCGGCAGCAGCGCCGGCCAGGGTGGGCGGGGGGGCGGGGGCCGGGCGGCCGGCCGAGGTCTGCGCCTTCCGCTCGGGGCCCCACAGTGCGGCCCGCCCGCGGCTCGGCGTCCGGCTCCCTCGCCAGCCCCTGGCCCCGGGGCTCCGGTTGCGGGCGGGGCGCGGGGAGGCCGGGGGCGGGGCCCCCCAAACCTCACCCCAGTTTTCGCGCCAGGGGTTCGGCCCCCAGGTGGGAGGTTGGGTTCTCCTACCTCCAGCTCAAGCGGTTGGGGTCTGGATCTCCCTAAGCACGGGCACAGGGCCGCGCCTCCCAGCTTGAGGCACAGTCCCCCCGGACAGCATGACTGGCTGGACTGCTCGTCCCCTCCTCGAGTTCGGCGCTCTTTGGCCTGGGGGAGTGTCTGCGCCTCCCCGCCCCCCATGGTACAGTGGGCTGGCATCTGGGTCTCAGCCTCCTCGCCTAGTTGACCAGGCTGGGGTTGGCGACTCCTGCTCAGAAGGGTCCCCTGACTTTTCTGCCACCGTTTCCACCATCCGGGGTGATGAGCTGGGGTCCTGAACCGCCCCCAAACACAGTGTGTCTCTTGGGGTCTCTACCCCAGGCTGGGGTTTGTAGCCAATATTCAGCTCCCGCTCTGGTCCCAGAGCCCCGCCCCCCTCCCGACACCCTCTTCACCCCGGAGTGCGCGCGGCGATAACTGAACTTGCCCTCCCCGATGGGACGGAGCCCTGGCCCCTGTGTCGGCGCCTTCCTAATAACTCTCTCCTGTCAGTCTTGGGTCTTCGGCTCTGCCTTCCTCCTTCCTCTTTACCCTCAGGACAGCATCTGTGCTGCTTTGGACTCTGTTCTTGGGGTGTCTGGACCCCACACTCGCAGGATCAGACTCCATTTCCAAACGTTGTCTGCTTTCCTGATACTCTACCCCATCGTGAGTCTACTGCTCAGATCACACTCCCTTCCCACACAGCCCCCAGAACCCCTGCTTTAGATCTGTTTATGCACCCCAGCTCTGGCATCTGAGGCACCCTTCTCTTTTTGCCAGTCTCTTACGTCGGTCCTTGGAGAGTCCCTGGCTGGTTGCAGGGTAGGGTAGTTAGGAGGGCGATCACGTGACGGGACAGCTGGGGGCTCCTGGCGCTGGGGGACGCTGGTAGTTAGTTTCTAGTCTTTCTCCCCCGTATTCCTGTTTGGGGTCCACATTCCACATCCCATAGATGCCACCTCTTCTCCAAGCTTGGGGCCCCTTTTAATCCTCTTGGGACTAAGCTGGGAGCATCCCTCTCCCGGGGATGTGTCTTCCCCCAGATGCCTTCCCGAGGTGAGGCTCCAGAACGCTTGCCCCTGACTAGGCTAGGGTTCTTCCCGGAGAAGTTTACTCAAGGCTGCTGATCCCAGGGAGGTGGGGGACCGGACCTTGCAGGACCGAGGCACCGCCCCCTCCCCCTGCTGCTCTCCCCTCCCCAGGGTCCTGACCTGTAAATGTTTTCTTTCTCTTGCTCCTCCCTCTCCTTACATCTCCCTTCCCTTCCCACTGGGATCTGAAATGCCGCCCTCAGGGTTCTGTGATTATAGGGTATTAGCCTCCATTCACCCCTGAGTGCCCTCTCCATATACCTGCATCACACACATGGCTGCCCCTCTCCGGAGTTTTGAGAAATTGAGACTTGCCCTAGAGATGCAGAGGTCTGAACTCTGCCAGCCCAAGGCAGCAACCTGCGGCCTGAAGTCCCCTGGAGCCCTGAAATTTAACCTCCTCGGGCCGCTGTGGGGCTGTGGCTCTGGGCGCCCGCCCCCACTCCAGCCAGAGAGTAGGATCTGAACTCTTATATTATCCAGGGCCTTGAAATATGATCTGATGAACTCTACTTCACCTTCCAGTGGCTGGGGCCCCCCTCCCCAATTAGATCAAGTTGACCCTTTTTCAGGTGCTCTAAAACACGAGCCTCGTGAGCCCAGCCTGCTCCCATCCTAGGGAGCCTTGTTTCTCCTTCAGTCCCTTGCTGTCACTGTGAAGTGCCTACCTGTCATTGAAATGTCCCCCTCTTTTAGGTGCTTTCCAAGCCTTTTGTAGCAAGAGCCGGAGACTTTGTTTTTTGGGGTGCAGAATGGGCTGGTCCGAGGGGAGAGCGAGGGGCTTGTTGATAAGCTTGGAAATCTGAGACTCCTAACCTGAGGCCCCTGGGAGGGGCTTGGGGGTGGGGGGGGAGTGGTCTGGGAACTCCCTGAGAGGGTGTGTAGCATTCTGCACAGAGCTCTTAGTTCCTGGAGAGAGGCGCCCCTGTTAAGTTCAGCGCAGCTGCTGTTTCTCCACACGGCTCCGAAGGAGCCCAGAGTTGAGGCTCTGGAAGCCGTTGGGGCCTGGAGCTGTTTATAAACACAGATCTGAGGGGCAGGCAGGTCAGGATGAAGCCACGGCAGGAAGTGGTCTGCGCAGCACTTGGGGCTTCTTCCTGAACGTTTGCACCCTGCTTGCGCGGGCCCCCCTCCCTCCCAGTGTCAAGGGCAGGCTCCTCGGTGGTGGCAGCTGCTGAGAAATCCGAGTCATGAACATATGGCAGCTCGAGGGGTGTGCCCCAGGATGCGCGTGCATGAGGCGGCTCCGGATGGCCCCAACCTGGTGGAAGGGGTAGGTAGGGGCAGGGGCTCCCAGGGGCAGGAAGATGTGCTGTGGTCAGACTCCGAAAGGCCAGGCCCACCTGCCTTTGGCTCCATGGTGGGCGGTCAGCTTCCATATGACATTGCCTCTCCCCTGGAGCGCCTTGGGGCTCTTCCAGAAGAAACATCTTGTCTGCAAGCCTTTCTTCTCTGTTCAAGGTAGGAAGTCAGGCCGAGGGAGGGGAAGCCTCTTTGTTTTCGAAGTGTTCAGACTCTCGTAGGGCCAGCAGACCGCTAGGCCCCCAAGCAGCGGGTGTGCTGGGGAGTGAGGGGCTCCCAGGCAGCGGAGTGTGAGTGCAAGTAAGCAGCCTCAGGAGCCCGATGGCCCCGAGTCCAAATACCGCCAGCCCTGCCGTGCATGCACGGGGAGGCCTTGGGCCAGCTGCTTGCCTCTCAGAGCCTCAGTTTTCTCACCTGTGTAATGGGCACCAGTCCTTGTGAGATTAGTGACCATGAAGGCCCTTGTGCTTGGCATTGGTGGGTGCTCCCCGTCTGCAGTGCAGGAGTAGGAGAAAGACCCTGCAGCAGGAAAAGACTCCCCCTCGAAGCTTTGCAGGCAGGATGGGGCCTCCCCGCACCTTTGTCTGTGTCATTTTGGGACCGGCAGACCCCTCTGCCATCAGCCGTAGCCTGGCGCCATACAGCTGGAAAGAACGTTAGAGTTCCCATCTTGTCCGAAGTGCAGAGAAGCCTGACAGCGGACCCAGGGTCACCTGGGAACCTAGGGCAGGGTCTGGGCTTGAACCTAGGGCTCCTGAGTCCTGGAGCCACCATCAGATTCCACAGCTCACTCTTTGACAGCCTGGAAACAGCAGCGCCTTGTGGCACGTAACCAGCCTGGCAGGGGTCCCGCCCACCTCTGACCATCAGACTTTTTCTCCTTGAGTTTAAGTGATTTATTGGTTTCTTTGGGTGCTGTCCTGCCCCAGGCTCGCCAGCTTTCCATATCCACTGTCATCGCTTGTACTTTCTCTTTCTCCATCCCCCCCCGGAAGTGTCTTTTTCCCACCACGTTTCACTCATCACAGGTCAGCTTCAGGGCTTGGCATGGGTGGCCCCCATACCCGCTGGCCCATCCCTCCGGGATACTTTGCTTATGTAGCTTATCGGGGAGCCCAGAGGGTCACGGAGGGCAGGCCACTGCCGGCCAGTCCCACAGAAAACACTGGGCTTCACTGCTCTCTTGTATTTGGTCTGATTTCGTTGGAGGGGCCCTGCCAGGTAATAATGGCCAGTCATCACTTTGCCACGGGTCAGTTTATAGCCTCTGTGGCTGCTGGATCCCCACGCTCCTCTCTTGGGGCTGATCCTGCCCCCCAGGGGACATTTGGTGATGTCTGTGGGACGTTTGTGGTTGTCATGACTGGGGTTTGGGGGAGCTCTGGCATCGAGTGCGCGGGGCTAGGGATGCTGCTCCACACCCCACCATGCCCGGGACGGCCCCAGTGTCCACAGCACCAAGGGGAGGAAGCCTGCGGGGGGAACCAGCAGATGCTTTGACGGCCTCGGCAGCGCTCAGCTGAAATAAGTCGGTGCTGGGGCAACCTGGTAGAGAGGAGCCACCCCGGCTTCAGAGTATGGTTTGGATCTTGTCTGTAACTGGAGCTCACCCCAACCTGGTAGGGGTGTTTGAAGGATCAGAGTTAAGTGCATAATCACACACCCAGCTCAGTCCCCGGCAGGTGAGTCAGTACTAAGCAAGCGGTGGCTACCGTGCTCCAGACCAAAGGGAAAATGTGTTTGTGGCCGACGTTGGTTGAGCGCTCACTCTGCTTTACGTGCATCGCCTCATCTGGTCCTTCCCACATCCCGATGAGGCGGACCCGCCGTCCTCTCTGACGAAGAGGCCTGGGGTCAGAGAGGCCATCAATGTTCTCGGCTGGAGAGCGGCTGAGGCTGTTTATGGAGAAGCAGGATTCCCAGTTCCTGCCCTGGGGATGCTTTCAGGCTTGAAGATGAGAAAAGAGGACCTAAAATAGAAGCAGCTGGGGGTGGGGGGGTCAGTCAGATGAGCTTTTGCTGTGTTGGTGATGCTGAGGAAGGTTGGAGGGGGAGGAGGGGAGCAGGGCTGAGCGGGGCGGGGGGCGCCTCTCAGGGGAGGGGGGGTGGCAGCCTGAGCACAGGCGTGGAGGTGGGACCAAGCCCGGGCCGGTGGGACTGGGGCAGAAGCTGCCGCCTCCTCCTCCTGGGGGCCCCAGGCCGGCCAGCTGCTAGCAGGGTCTCACTTCACTGTCCCCCCAGCTGGCCAGGCAGTCCCTCACCCTGGCAGCGTGTCCCTCTGAACCTGTGTGTTTGTGGTTGCTCTTCCCCAGAACATGGTGATGAGTTTCCGAGTCTCTGATCTTCAGATGCTCCTGGGTTTTGTCGGCCGGAGTAAGAGCGGACTTAAACACGAACTTGTCACCCGGGCTCTCCAGCTGGTCCAGTTTGACTGTAGCCCCGAGCTGTTCAAGAAGATCAAGGAGCTCTACGAGACACGCTACGCCAAGAAGAGCTCGGAGCCTGTGCCACAGCCCCACCGGCCCTTGGACCCCCTGACCATGCACTCCACCTACGAGCGGGCCAGCTCGGTGCCCAGGACTCCCCTCACGGGCCCCAACATTGACTACCCCGTGCTCTACGGGAAGTACTTAAACGGACTCGGACGGTTGCCTGCCAAGACCCTCAAGCCAGAAGTGCGCCTGGTGAAGTTGCCCTTCTTTAACATGATGGATGAATTGCTGAAGCCCACCGAGCTGGGTGAGTCCCCGCCGCCCCTGGGGGCGGCCCCACCTTCTGAGTTCTCCCAGTGCCCAAGGCCAGCCAAGCAGCCAACCCAGAGCATTTTCTGGGGAGCAGCAAGGGCCGAGGGGCTGAGAGGGGCTTGTCCCTCCCAGGAAGCACAGGGGCCACCTTGGGGTCCTTGAATTAGTGACCTGTTGCCATGTAACAAGTTACCCCAAATCCCAGTGGCTCGAAACAGCCGACACCTCAGTTTCTGAAAGTCAGAACTCGGGAGCAGCCTGGCTGGGTGGTTCTGGCTTGGGGTCGCTCGGTGGGGGGGTCACAGTCCACCTGTCGGCTGGGGGCTGCCTAATCAGTAGGCTTGACTGAGGCTGGAGGCGGAGCGCTTACTCACATGGTTGCCAGCTGCTGACTGGAAACCCCAGTTCTTGCCGCCTGGGCCTCTGGGGGCTGATTGAGTGTCCTCCCAGCATGGTGTGGTGGCTCGCTTCCCCCGGAACCATGATCAGGGCAGGGGGGGCTGCGGTGGAAAGAGGGAGGGAGAAAGCGTGTGCATCTGTATGAGTGCATGACCCCACTGGAAGCTGAGGGCTCTCTCACGGCCTCAGCTTGGAAGTGGCATATCTTCGCTTCTGCCGCATTCCAGTGGTCAGAGGAACCACCTCTGGTGCACCGTGGGCGAGGGCTCCACCATGCTGGACCACCAGGAGGCGGGGGCGCTAGGGGCCACCTGCAAGGCTGGCTTCTGTGGTCTTACTCCTGGTGGCGAAGGGGCTGGAGGTTCGACCTTCCCTCCTGCCCCCTGCGGAAGGCTGTTTCCTAGTAGGTAGCCTGCGGGAGTGACCTCAGTCAGCGGGTTCAGGCCTGTCAACACGGGCCGGCCCGTCAGGACACAGCCAGGTGTGCCTCTGAGAGGCGGGGTGCAGCGCGGATAGAAGAGATGATGCCGGGGAACCTCGTCCTCGTTTCTCTGTCCCTTACGTTGACTGAGGGACAGGCCTGCGTGTATCAGGCCTGTAGCGGTCCCCCCCCGACCCCCCCACTCCGGACAGCCTGATGACAGGGCTGGGAGTGGGTGTCAGCCTGGACTCAGCCTCAGATGCTGCCCTGAGCTCCGGGGCCGGGACACCAACTAGCCACAGCTTCCTGGGCCTCCAGGGCTCCAGAGAGCAAGTGGAATGCGATGGGGCTCCTGTCACCCCTCGGGTTTTACCAGGTGCCTGAGTGCTCCTGGAGACCCCTCCTGCCACTCGTCACCCACCCGGTCACACAGCATATACCTGAGCACCTGCTGGGTGGGCCCCCATCAGGGGGTGCAGCAGGGAGCAGACAGAGCCCCCCACCCTTGTGGAGCCTCGGGGTGCCCCCAGCCTACCCACGCTGTGGGTCCTGCCACCCATCACAGTGGGCCCTGGTCGTGAGTCTGTCCCTGTGTGCTGTGGCCGAGGTCACGGTCCTTCCACGTCCCCACCCGCCGTGCCCTTGGCCACGCGGCTCAGTCCCTCCCAACCCTGCTGACCCAGCGGCCTGCCTTGCTCGTCCCGGGGGCCCTTGTCTGCACACAGGCTTTAGCTCCAGCCCCACGGCACGCGCCTGCCGGCCCCCTCCGTCCTGCCCTGGGTGGGGGGAGGGGGAGGGGGAGGGATGGCGGCTCTCTCGGAGGGCCTGTGGCTCCAGGTGAGGCTGTAGGAGGTGGAGGAAAGCGCTTCAGGTGCTCCTGGCCCTGGGGTCTGAGGCCCCGCACTCTGGCCCGGGGCTCCGCCCTCCCTTGCCTTCTCTCTGGCGTCAGGAGGTGTTTCTCGCCAGCCCCTAGGTGGGGGGCAGGTTGGCTCACCAGCACCTATCGTGGGGGTGACGTGGCAGCACTGGGGACCCAGGGCCCCTTCCTGAGTTTCTCCAGGATGACCTTCCCTGTCTCTGCTCCCCGCAACCTCTCTCTAGATGCCAGGACCCATCCCCCTGCCCCCCCCAACCTCCCCAGACCCCCCACCCCCCCTGCAGGCTTTGGAGTCTCAGGCCTGGCTGGCTGGCTGGTTCTGGAGGTCGAGCTGAAGATTCAGACTCCTTCCTAAGGAGTCGAGCACGATCTTTATATCAGGCAGGCTGGGTTTTTACAGGGAGACCGCAAGGCGGGCTTGGCGCTGGCCGGGGGCCTGGGACTGGAGGTGACTTTGAACTCAGGGCCGGCAGCCTCCCTCCCCTGCCCGGACCATGGGCTTCCTTCCTGCCCACAAACATGCAACCATTCCTGCCCCACAATGTATCACTTTGCCCTGAGCCCCCAGGGACCCCAGTCACCTGATCTCCGGGAGAGTCTGCTCCCCTGTCTACACCAGGAATCACTCTGCTCTGGGCTCAGAACAAAGAGGCCAACCCCACCCTGCCTTTGCTCCCACCCACTCCCCTGCCCCTCTCCCAGGATGTACCCTTTTCCCGAGACTCCCGTCTCCTCAGGGACTCCCTGGGGGCTGCCCAGGTTCCTGGAGGAGGCCTCATCGAGCGCTGATGGTGACCCTGAAGCCATCTGGTCCCTGCTGTTCCAGCACCGGCAGTTCTGTCCGCCCACCCCTCACCCTGGGCGCCTCCCCACGGGGAGTTCTGCAGCACGGGCATTGCCCAGGAGCCACCTCAGGAGGCTCTAGCCAGCTTCCCCTTCCCCCTCACCCCTGGTCATGACCTGCCGACCAAAACGAGGCCCAAACAGTCTGGTCCTATTTCCCCGGAAGAGCCGCAGGCAGGCTCCGGGATGGAGACTGCGCCAGGCAGACAGGAGACATAAATCACGTGGAGGGGAATGTTCTGGTTGGGGGAGGGGAGGGGAATAATAGAGCCACAGACTGGGAGCTGGAAGGACCTTAGGAGAAAGATGATCCACTCCAGCGGGGGCTGGGGGTTGGCACCCAGAAAGGTCAGGAGACTAGCCCAAGGTCACACGGCATCCTGAGGGAAGGAACTCCGGGGCCGCGTGCTCAGCCATCTTCCCTCCTCCGACCCCCTCCCTACGCCATTGGCACCTTGCTTCCCTGTGGGGAAGCCCTGGTTCTGAACCACACGAAGGTTCTGGACCTCAGGCCTCTTCTCAGGACAGGGAGCCCAGCCATGTGGGCCAGGCACCCCAGGGGCAGAGGCGCTTGCTGCTCACCCACAGCAGAACTCAGAGGGACTGGGAATGCAGTCTCGGGTCCACCACTGCTGCTTGGGGCTCAACCCTCTTATGGCCAGAGGGTCCCCTAAGCCTGGCCACTTGGGGTGTCAGCAGGCAGAGGCTGAGTGTCCGCTCTGGGAGGCCCAGACCTCAGGGCCAGGGAGCGTGGTGGAGACGAGGTACCATTATGAGACTCGCCACGGGCAGAAGGAAGGAAACGCGACCTGTCCCGCCGCTGCCCCTCGAGGCTCCCGGTGTCCTGTGGCCAGCGCCTCGTGGACTGGGACCACTCCCGTGGCCCGGCAGGGTGAGCAAGCTGCCCCCCAGTTCTCCTTGTGCTCCAGGACGTGGTCGGCGCTGACTCTGGTGGAGAGCCACTGGTCTAGCCCTGTCCCCACTGGGCAGGGCCAGTGTATCAATATGTCCCTCATTCAGGCTCCGAGCCCTTTGGCTGGTATTGCCCAAGCAAGGTAGTGGGGTCCCTGACCTGGCGAGTTTTGCCAGGAAAGTGCCCTAGAGGTGATTAGACGGTGACGGGCGAGGAATGCTCCGGTCAGGGAGTGCAGGGTTCCGCGGGGGTGGGGGGGTGGGCACTGTCAGTACCAGGAGCCCCTTATTGTGCATTTGTGGGGAGGTGGCAGTCAGGAAGCCTTCCTGGAGGAGATCACAGTCCCATCCAGACCCAAGGGATAAGTAGCAATCAAGCCGGACAAAGCGGGTGGGTGGGTGAGCGTGTTCCAGGCAGAGGCCCGGTGGTGAGAGAGCTCATGAATGGAGGCCATTGTGACCAGAGTGTGGTGTGTCGCAGGCTGCGGAAGGGAGAGTGGCCTGGACGTGGGTGGCAGAGGCCAGAAAAACCAAGATCAGTGGGGCACGGGGAACGGTGGGGACCGACTGGGCTGTCCTGAGGGCTTCCCAGGTCTTGTTCTTTCGCGTCCTTTCTGAGGTGGATAATACCCCTCGCGCCACAGCCCAGCGTGGTACCCACCAGGCCCATGGGCTGTCTGTGGCATCCAGGGGCAGGTGGCCTGACCCACTGGGCTGGCTGGGCCTCCCCTGCCCGTGGTGGTGGGAGGGGCTCCGTCAGCTCTGCAGCAGGTGGGTGCCTTGGGGAGCACCCAGCATTACCTGTGAGGGGGCCCTCAGGTGGGCGTGTAGGTTGTCCCAGGCGAGGCCTCCAGCCCACCCCAAGTCCTGCCAGAGGTGGCTCACCTCCGCCTGCCGTGATCCCCCTGACTTTCTGCCCGCCCCTGGCTTTAATCTGCCCACCCTCCTTCCTGATGTCTTCCCCACACACTTTACCCCCAGCAGCCAGAGGAAGCTTTTATTTTTCTTAATTTTTAAAATTTTTTATTATTTTTTTAAGATGATTACTTTTTTTTTCAGTATTTAATTTTTTATTTGGCTGCGTTGGGTCTTAGTTGCGGCACGCGGGCTCTTAGTTGTGGCATGTGGGATCTAGTTCCCTGAACAGGGTCATACTCGGGCCTCCTGCATTGCAAGCATGGAGTCTTAGCCACTGGACCACCAGGGAAGTCCCCAGAGGAAGCTTTTAGAATAGCAGGCTGGTCACGTTCCTCCTCCCTCCCCTCACCTCCTCTCTCTCTAGCCTGGCCTAACCCTAACCCTAACCCTAACCCTCGCTCACTCTGCTCCAGCCTCCTCCAGCACTCCAGGATTGGTCCTGCCCCAGGGCCTTTGCATGTACTGTTCCTTCTGTCTGTCACACTCTTCCCCAGACACCCACATGGCCCTCCCTGCCCCATCATTGCCTGATCTACAGCTCATCTCCCTCACCTCTTTACCACTCTCTCCTCCTCCGGGGCCTTGCTCCCAACCCTGGCATTGTTGATCGCCTGGGACTGGCTTGTTCCCCACTGCATCCAGAGGACAGAGTGAGGTGGGGGTAGGTGAGCAAAGGCTTGGAGATGAGGAGCAGCCTGAAGGCTGCATTGAGAAAGACTTTGAGTCATTCCTTCAGTGCTTGTTCCTCCCGTAACCCCAAGAGCAGGAAATCCGGGTTCCTCGCCCCATGAGTGGAGGAGCTGGGATTCGAACCCAGAGCCCTTAGTTGGGGCTTGTACCCATCCGCCCCCTGCTGTTGTGAGGCCCCTGCACCCAGCCTGGGGCACCTGTTTTCCTGCCTCCTCCAGGACACCCCCGCCATCACCACTGGGGCCAGGCCTCAGCCTGGAGGAGGGGGCTTCGGGGGCCCAGGGACAGGGGCTGCCCGCCGAAGGGCTTCAGGCCAGTGGGAGGAAGTCCCAGCTGATCAAATTCTCTTATTTTTTTAAATTAAAAAAAATTATTATTTATTTATTGATTTGGTTGTGCCGGGTCTCAGTTGCGGCAGGCAGGGGCTCCTGAGTTGCGGCATGAGCACTCTTAGTTGCAGCATGTATGTGGGATACAGGCCCCCTGCATTGGGAACACGGAATCTTAACCACCGCACCACCAGAAGTCCCCCGATCGAATTCTTTAAATCTCCTTTTCTTTCTATTTAAACTTTTGTAAAAATACGTGTTCATCATAGAAAACACTGGTTAACAGCGATGAAGTCACGTGCTTGTTCTTGCCGCTGCTGCCTTCTGTCTGCGTGCGCAACCTCGGATGTGTGGTGTGTCCTGACTGCTGGTTTGTCAAAACACCGCCCCCCCCCGCCCCAGTATGTGGTGAGCACCTGCTGAGGTCATTAAATACTCCTCCCTGGTGACAGTTTGCAAGGCTGCCTGGCAGCCGCCTGCGTGTGCCAGGCCCTCTGTAGGGGTCTCGGATTGAGCCCGGGGGCTGAGTCCCTGGTCCACTGGCTCCTCCTGGGATTCCAGCTCCCTGAGGACCTTGGGGCAGGGGTTCTCCCTTTAGTCCCGGACAGGTATTGAGGCTGAGGCCTTTGGGTGTGCTTGGGGCTGGGAGGGCGTGTACTTCATCCCAGCCCCTAAGCCACCTGGCGGGGGACCCCCATGGCCACGCTGCTGTGCAGCATGGGTGACAGTAGAGGTAGTTTTGGTTCTGTGTCCACAACAAACCAAAGACACGGGAAAATTGTGTTAATTCTTAGGAGGTGAGGGTTTGGGAGAAAAATGGAGCCTGGAAGGAGGTGGGGAGTGCCAGTGTCGCTGGTGGGTTGGGGTGGAGGGTGCAGTTTTTAGATACAAGCACTCGGGGAAGGCTTCATTCCAGTGGCATTTGCACAGGCTTAAAACACACCAGGGCTGTGTAGATGGTTGGGGGAGGAATGTTCTGGAAGAGGGGATGGCGAGTGCAAAGGCCCCGAGGTATGTTCTTGGCAGGTGGGGAGCACAAGGAGGCGCCCAGGGTGGCTGAGGTGGAATCAAGTCTACCAGGGCTGGGGACAGAGCTCTCCCCGAAGCCCAGAGCTGGGGGGAGCCAGGAGACCGGCAAGGGGTCTTCATACTGATCAGATGAGCACTGGGGGGGAGGGGACCGCCCTGGGCACGTTGGAAATCCTCAACAAAGGGATTGGCCAAGGGAGCTGATAGTGGGGGTGAGGGTGAGGGTCACGGACTCCGCCCGAATCTCAGCCCTGAAAGCTGGAAGGGTGGGGCTGCCACTGGTGGTGGATGGCCCAGGTCCGGGTTTGGGGGACCCCTGCCCACTGTGTCCCATCTGAGCTGGCCGCTGGCCTCCCACCAGCCACTTGGCTTCCTACCAGCCACTTGGCTTCCTAGGGGAACAGTCGGCCACCCCAGGCTGATGGCACAGCAGAAAATCGGGATTCGGAATGTATCCCCTGCCTCTGCAGCAGGCTCACCTAGAAATAGGAGTCCTTCCGGGAAAGGGACTCCGGAGCCAGTTCTTTGGCAGCCCTTCTCGCGGTTTCTGCAGGAAGAGCTCCTTGGCTGGCGGGTGCGCCGTCCCCTCCCCTGCCTCCCAGGGGACTCTGTGGGGTGGGGGAGTATTTTTGACACGCCCCCCCCAGCCTTGGTGGCCCAGCTCAGGTGTTGTGAGATCCTCTCCCCCCATAAATAATTGCCCGGGGCTCTTCGGGCAGGTCTGGGAGCATCTGCAGGTAGCCTACGTACACCCCAGCCCTCCAGTTAGGCGGCCCTTCTCAAGGGCCCCAACCGGGACTCCGGAGGGACCAGCCCTCCCTCCACAACAAGCAGGAACTGGCGGCAGCAGCGTGGCCATTTCAGCAGCCACCTCTTCCTGAGCGCCAGCTCGGGCCCCAGCACTGTGAAACCCAAGAAGCTGGTCCCTTGCGTGGAGGGCACACAGGCTTGGGTGGGGATGGGGGCGTGGCTGAGCAGAGCTGGGGTACAAACCCGGCCCGGGAGCTCTGGCTTCTGAGCCTGAGCTGCTTTTAAATTCAAATTGTGTTTGCTTTTTAAATAGCCTACCCGAGGCTGTGCTTTGGAATTCAGAAGGTTCTGAAGCAGGGGTGGGCCGACCAGGGGTGGGCCGACCAGGGCTGGGCCCAGCCCCAGGGCCGCGTGCTCCCTATTGGCAGTCCCCCACCCGCGCTGGGCCAGCGTGTGCTCGCCCTCGCTGACAGCTTTCATGGTACAAGGCAGAGTGGGGACGTAGAGGCAGAAACAGTGTGGCTTGCCGAGCTGAAAGTATTTACACTCCAGCCCTTTGTAGGGACAGTTTGCCCACCACTGTCCTAAAGGGTTTGCAGTATAAAAAGAGCAGACGCCTTACCTCCCCCGGCTCCAGGGCTGCGGTAGTGGCCAGTTCTGGCACCCACCCTCCCCAGAGGCGGCTCTTGCACAGACCCCCTCCTAGGTTTTGGTTACACGAATAGCAGCCTAAGGTACACCCTGCTCTGCACCTGCTCTTTCCACTTAAAACCATCTTGGGGACTAGTCTCTGTCGGAGCACAAAGAGCTGCTTGATTCGTGACTCCCTGTGTTCGCGGGAGCATAGTATTCCTCCACATGGGGCCTGGAGCCGATCTTCCTTTTTTGGCTGCGCCGGGTCTTAGTTGCAGTACATGGGATCTTTGTTGTGTCATGTGGACTCTTAGTTGCGGCATCCGGCGTCTAGTTCCCTGACCAGGGATCGAACCCGGGCCCCTTGCATTGGGAGCACGGAGGCTTAACCACTGGACTGCCAGGGAAGTCCCTTGTTTAGTTTTGGTGGGGGGTTTTTGTTTGTTTGTTTTCGTTTTTTGTTTTTGGCTTCATCAAATTCATTTTTAAATTGAAGTATAATTGCTTACAATCCAATATTAATTCCAGGTGTACAACACAGTGACTTGATATTTTTATTTGTTACAGAATGATCACCACTTCTCAGTGTAGTTTTAAAATTTTAAACATTGAGGTATAGTTTACATACAACGAAATCCACAGATATTTAGTGCGTTACTTGAGTTTCAGCGAATGCATGTGACCGAGTAACCCCAATGCCACCGAATACAGAACATTTCCATCACTGTTAAGTTCCTGAGGGGCCCTCCTCCCAGGCAGTCCTTGCCTTCCCCCAACCCCCAGAGGCCGCCTCTGTTCTGAGTTCTATCACCATAGATTAGTTTTGCCTGTTCAGGAAGGAGATATAATGCACACGCAGCATGTACTTCTCTGCGTCTGCCTTCTTTGGCTCAGCTTTGGGGCTTCAGATTCGTCTGTGTCAATGCATGGACTACAAGTTTTACTGTATGAATGTACCACAGCTTGTCCATTTGTTCTTCCGTTGTGGGGCACTTGGGTTGTTTCCAGTTTAGAGCTGCCAAGAATAAATTAGCCAGGCGTTCTTGCACAGGTCTTTTTGTAGACATACTCCCATTTATTTGGGAAATAGCTAACAGCAGATTGCTGGTTACAGGATAAGTGTATGTTTAACTTTACTAGTCATTGCCCAACGGTTTTCCACAGTGTCTGTACCATGTTACAACCACCCCTACCCCCAGCAGAGAGTCCTGGTTGCTCCAGGTCCTTGTCAACACTTGGAATTGTTGGTCTTGTCATTTTAGCCGCTTTAAGTGAACGTGTGGAGGTTTTCAACCAATCTTGCATTCCAGGGCCAGATCCCAGGGGCCCTGGCTGCTTGTTAATATTTTGTTAAGGATTTTTTACATCCACGTTCATGAGGGATATTCAGCTGTGTTTTTCCTTTCTTGATGCATTTTTGTCAGGTTTTGGAAGCAGGGTTATGCTGGCCTCGTTAAAATGAGTTGAGAAGTGTCCTTCCTCCTCTAGTTTCTGGAAGAGTTTATTTATTTATTTGTTTTTGGCCATGCCACATGTCTTGCAGGATCTCAGTTCCCTGACCAGGGACTGAACCTGGGCCCCAGCAGTGAAAGCCCAGAATCCTAACCACTAGGCCACCAGGGGACTCCCTGGAAGAGTTTATATAAAGTTTATATGGTTTCTTCCTTAAACATTTGATTGAATCCACCAACCTGGACCTGCAGTTTTCTTTGTGGAAAGGTTTTTAATTATGAGTTCAGTTTTTTTAACTGATAAGAAGCTTTTCAAACTTTCTATATGTTTTGGTGCCAGTTTTGATAGTTGGCATCTTTGGAAGAGTTTGTTCATTTAATCTAAATTGTCAAATTCATTGGCATGAAGTTATAGCCCCCTATTGAAGGCTATAGGATCTGTACTGATGTCCACCTTTCATTCATGATAGTTTGTGTTCTCATGATCTTATTGTTCAGTCTAGCTAGGTATGTATCAAAGAACTTTGGCTTTGTTGGTTTTCTCTGTTGTTGGCTTTTTGGTTCATTGACTTCCATCTTTATCTTTAATTTTCTCCCTTCTAATGGCTTTGGCTTTTAGTTTGGGCTTCTTTTTCTAGCTTCTTGTGGAGGAAGTATACATCATTCATTTCAAACCCTTTTCATTCTTTTTTAATAGAAGCATTTAAAGCTATAGCTTTCCCTCTCACAACTGCTTTAGCTGCCTCCCACAAGTTTTGGAGTAGTATATTTTCTCATTCAGTCCAGAGTGCTTTCTGATCTTGCCTGGGGTTCTCAGTACAGTTATGACTGAGAGTGAAGAGCCGGCTCTTCACTGCCAAGGTCTCCGTCCCTGGCAGACTCTCTCCCGACTTCTGCACCCAGTGCTCCATGATGGCGAGCAGGGCTCTGTGTGTGCTGTCCCTGCTGCCCTCCTCACACCTCCCGCTGTGAGCCAGGCCAGGCTGCTCTGTGACTCTTATTTTGTGCACTTGGAGGTTCACTGCCGGTTCACTTCCGTATCTCCTTGGCCAACCCGTGAGTGCCGGTGGCGGGACCTTGTTCAACTTGTCCCCATTCCCTCTGGCAGTGCCGTGCTGAGCCCGCTGAGAACTCATTACGTGCGGGGCCTGGGCCGAGTGATGCATGGTTGGGCACATGGCTCACCAGATGAACAGCCCTGGGAGTTGGGGACAGAGTTGTTGCTGGCGTCTCACAGACCTGGAGAAAGTGGCTGGCCCGAGGGCACGCGGCCTGGTGTGCTGCATCCTGCTGGCCCAGCAAAGCTCTTCTGCCCCCACTGAGCAGTTCTCGGTCCTCTTGAGTAGATGCCTGAGCCCCAGAGGGCTAAAGAGGCTGCTGCTCCCTGAGTGGCCCTCAGTGGGGGACATGGGGGGGCGTGAGTGCTCCCTGAACCATGGGCTGTGGTTCTCCTTACCCAGGAAGGGGCAGGATCCCCCAAATCCATCCCACCTGGATGGGGCTCAGCCTCCCGTTTCCTACTTTCCAGTCTGAAGAGGGCCAGGCCTGTAGGAATGACCGTGGTCGGCGCCCTCGCCAGGGAACAGACGTGACCCTGACCCCAAATTTGTCTCCAGTTCCACAGAATAACGAGAAGCTTCAGGAGAGCCCATGCATCTTTGCCTTGACGCCCAGACAGGTGGAGCTGATCCGGAACTCCAGGTGCGCTGTGCCCGCCCCCTGCCCGCCGCTGTGGCAGCCCAGGGCAGCCTTCACCAGGCCCGCAGCAGACCCTGGGCTCGGCATGGCGGGGAAGGGTGGCCCCCACCCCGTGCTCAGGGCCCACGCGCTCTCACCACCTTTGACCCACAGCCCCAAGGTGGGCCAATCGTCCCCCTTTAACAAGGTCCCCCCCTCACTGCTCCGGACATCAGGGTTGGGGCGCATTCTCTGTGGGGTGTGGAGCAGCATCCCTGCCCCCACCCCCTTGATGCCAGGAGCACCCCAGTCGTGACCACCACAGATGTCCCCAGACATCCCCAGTGTCCCCTGGGGGCAGAGCCGCCCCCGATGAGCAGATGCGGGATGCAGGCTGGTCCCAGGGCTGTGACTCTGCTCTCTGAGGCCTTCAGTCTCCAGCTGAGACAGAAGTCACCATTAGGGCCGCCACTTCTCGGGCACAAGGCCCACACCCACCAACCAACCCTCTTACTACCTGTACCAGTCCCCCATTTTCCAGAGAGGTGGTCATTTGCCCAAATCACCCGTGAGTAAATGGCAGGAGAGAACGCTCTATGCAGTACCCTTGGCCTTCGGTCGCCATGGGAAGTAGTGGGTTAGTCCGTCTGGCTGGTCCCCCCAGTGAAGGGTCAGAAGTGGCTGCTGGACGCTGTTCCTCTATTGACCCTCCCCTCCTCCCCCCTCACAGAGAACTGCAGCCCGGGGTCAAGGCCGTGCAGGTCGTCCTAAGGTAAGCCCAGGTGTGCCCAGGCCCCCGGATGGGTGGGGACACGACCCTTGCCCACCTTCCCCTCCCCACCCTGGGAGGCCCCAGGACCCTCTCAGACACACCCCCACACACCCCCATACACCCGCTATCTGGCCTTGTCTGTGGGTACGCCAGCACGCAGCCCCACTCAGGCCAGATACGGGTCCTGTCACCTCCACCCTCGCCCCCCATCTGTCCTCCCCGCCCCTCCCAGCGGGCCCTCCCCTGCCCGAGGTGCCCGTGGCCCTATGGTCCCCGGTGTCCTTGCAGAATCTGCTATTCAGACACCAGCAGCCCTCAGGAAGACCAGTACCCACCCAACATCGCCGTGAAGGTCAACCACAGCTACTGCTCGGTCCCGGTGAGTGGGCCCCCCTGGCAGCCCAGGATCTGCTGCGGGGGGCGAGGCAGAGAGTGCAAAGTGGGGCGGGTGGGGCACATGGAACACCCTGTGATGGGCGCAGCCGTGGTGTCTGCTTCCAGGGCTACTACCCCTCGAACAAGCCTGGAGTGGAGCCCAAGAGGCCGTGCCGCCCCATTAACCTCACCCACCTCATGTACCTGTCCTCGGCCACCAACCGCATCACCGTCACCTGGGGGAACTACGGCAAGGTGAGCAGGCCCCGGAACTCCCTCCCTCTGCCGTCCCTCCCCTGCCCACCCCGCCTCCATTGGCGCAGCCCTGACTCCCCTCCCCTCCCCCACCGCCAGAGTTACTCCGTGGCCTTGTACTTGGTGCGGCAACTGACCTCCTCAGAGCTGCTGCAGAGGTTGAAGACCATCGGGGTGAAGCACCCGGAGCTGTGCAAGGCACTGGGTGAGCCCCGGGGCTTTCTGCACTGCTGGGTGGGGCTCCCCACGGTCCCTGGGGGTGGCCATGGCTCCATCACTGCTGACCCAATTTGCTGGGCACAAGGCACAGGCCTGGTCCTCAGGAGCTTGTTGCCTGTGGGGGACCTGGACCTCCCGGGTCTGGCCATTACCCTGGCGGTTGGGGAGCTCTGGGAGGTCTCTGGAGGATACAGAAGGAGGAGGGGGAGCCAGGCAGCGAACCATCAGTGCAAAGGCCCTGAGGCAGGGACGGGCCAGGTGTGCCGAAAGCCCCCGGCGAGCTCCGTGAATGGGGCAAGGAGAGCCGGGGTTGGTGGGTGAGGAGCCTTGGAGGGCTTGCGGGGAGGGGAAGACCCCAGGTGATCAGTGTTCCAGGCGGGTGCTTCTGGTGGCTGTGTGGGACCGGGAGGGGGCGGGGACCAGCGCTCAGCGGGAGCAGAGGATGGATTCCCAGTTGGAGGCACATGTGATGATGAGGGTCTGCCCCGGAATGCTGAGACCATTGATTTTTTTTTTTTTTCTTTTTTGTACTTTTAAGAACCAGAAAAATGGGGGTGGGGATACACAGAGCATTAAAAAACCCCAGAAGAGCCACTCAGACGGGCAGATAGAACCTTCCTGTGTCCTGCCCCAGGGGCTGCCCACCACACGGCGGGGGTTCAGGAGTTCCCTCTCTGGTCGCCTGGAGGCCCTTGCAGGGTGCCTTCTGACTCCATCCTCACTGCGGATCTGGGCAGTGGGGCCTGGCCACATCCCAGTCTGACCAGTGGGGACGCTGAGGCCAGTGTGGCAGAGTTAGGGCTCTGTGACCCCAGGACCTCGGCCTAGGCACCCTGCCCTGCCGCCTGTTTCCTCAAATGGCTCTTTCTTCAATTCCGCCCCCCCCCCCACCTGTCTGCTTGGCAGGTTCAGGCATTGGCGCAGGGCTGGGCAGGGCTCATCCAGGCACCCGTGGGCCCCAGGGTGGGGACGGGCATGGGGAGGCCTGGCTTAACTCCTCCGTGACCGGCCTGGAGCCAAGGCCTGGGGCAGTGCAGGGGCTGTGGCAGCATATGTTGCGGCTCGTGGGAAGCCCAGGCCCCTGCTGGGGTGGGCAGGGCCTCCCCTCTGAAGCAAGCCCCCAGCTTCCTTCCCACAGCCAGCTCAGGCTGGGCATCGTGCCTGCTGGGTTGCTGTCTGATTGCAGCCGGGAAGTCCTGTTCTCTGTCTCACTTGAACCCTTCCTGCTGCACGTGCCCTCCCTCTATTAGGTAGAGGAGGACCGAGGCCTTGCTTTGAAGCATGATACGCACTGCACCCGTCCTCAGCTGCCCAGGGTCTTTTTGAGGGGCCAGGGTCTCTGGGTCTACCATTTATCTGCACCTGTTAGCCAGAGATAGGAGCCACAGGGTGGCTGAGGACAGTAGGAGTGTTGAGGGGGTGGTAGGACAAGCTGGCAGGTCACCCTCAACCCCGTGTGGGAGGGGGAGGAAGGCTATCTGGAGGAGGGGACGCAGGCGTTGTATCAAGGAGGGAAGGGCAGTCCCATCGTCCAAGACGAGTGCCCTCCACTCTGCAGGGCCCAGGCATGTCCCGAGCCATCTGGGGATGGAGCTGAACCGCTGCCCCTCTCAGGTTGGTCGGCCAGCCTCCCTGCGCCCCCTGCAGGCCCATCCCCAGGGCTGCAGTGGGCCAGTTTCCTTCCAGGCTTTTTTCCTCCACGTCGTGGGCTCACCGTGCCATGCCGTGGCTTTATGGTGGGCACCTGCTGTCTTCTGATCTGTTAAAGAAGCAGACTCGGACGGTGCAAGGGAGCTGTGCTCGCGGGCTCACTCTGCCCTCTGAGGGTCCCTGGTGGGGCTCTCCTGGCCTTGGGGCTTCCCAGCCCTTGGAGTGGTGCGGGAGGTCCTGGCGGTTTTCATCAGAGCTAACAGTCACAGCAGGTGGCCTACGGCAGCTCTTTATTGCCTGGATCTTTCCAGAAGAGGGTGGTCTTGTTGGGGGGGCTGGCCCCCCTTGTTGTGCACCCAGGTTATTGTCAAAAATAAATGTCTGCTGCCGAGGGCTTTTTTTCTTTTTTTGGCTGCTTTGGGTCTTCGTTGCTGCTCGTAGGCTTTCTCTAGTTGCGGCAAGCGGGGGCTACTCTTCATTGCGGTGCCCAGGATTCTCATTGCGGTGGCTTCTCTTGTTGCGGAGCAGGGGCTCTATGTGCGCGGGCTTCAGTAGTTGTGGCACACGGCTCAGTAGTTATGGCTCGTGGGCTCTAGAGCGCAGGCTCAGTAGTTGTGGCGCGTGGGCTTAATTGCTCTGCAGCATGTGGGATCTTCCCGGACCAGGGCTCGAACCCGTGTCCCCTGCACTGGCAGGCAGATTCTTAACCAGTGCACCACCAGGGGAAGTCCCTGCCCAGGGCTTTTTTTTTTAACATAGATTCTCCTCGTAGTCCTGGGTCCTGGAGCTAAAGCATGTGTCTCATGGTCCTGGGAGGTGAATATGGGGTGCTCACCGTGTCTAGCTGAGGCGAGGGGTGCTGAGGGTGTTCACTGCTGCCCTCCCGAGCATCTCTGGCTGCTGGGAAAACCTGCTCCTCGGCCCCACTGACACCGGCCACCCCTTCCCCACAGTCAAAGAGAAGCTGCGTCTGGACCCCGACAGTGAGATTGCCACCACCGGCGTGCGGGTCTCCCTCATCTGCCCGGTGAGTCAGGGCGCGCGGGTTTGTGGGAGCGGCTGGGTGGACAGTGCTCGCCAGGCGGCCGCTCACACCCATCACCTCCCACCCCCGCAGCTGGTGAAGATGCGGCTGTCGGTGCCCTGCCGCGCGGAGACCTGTGCACACCTGCAGTGCTTCGACGCCGTCTTCTACCTCCAGATGAACGAGAAGAAGCCCACCTGGATGTGCCCAGTGTGTGACAAGCCAGCCCCCTACGACCAGCTCATCATCGATGGGTGAGTCGCTGGGGCGCATGGGGGCCCCGCCGCCTGCCAGGCTGTGCTGGGCTTGGCCCCTTGCCTGTCTGGGCCTCTGGAAGGAGGAGCGGGGCCATGCAGCTTCTGAGGCCTCCTGGGGCCTCCGGGCTGCCCAGCAGCGCCCTGTGGCAGCTCTGCAAGCCCTGGGCTACAGAGAGAGGCGGGTGTCGGCCCTGCGGGACTTGTCAGGGCCTTTGCTGTGTGGGTGGCAATGGCGTAGCTTAGGGTTCAGAAGTGGGGCTCCAGATCCTCGAGGTCCACTGTTGCTCCCCATGTCACCTTGCGTTTTGTGAGTCTGTTCCTGCCCCATGTAAAACGGGGAACTGAGAACCCCTGGCTTCCACCCTATTGCACGATTTGGGGAGCTGCTTCTCAAATGGCGTTCAGCAAAGGCTTGGTCACATCCTCCACATAGGAAGGTGAAGGGGACGCACGTCTTCTCAGAACTCTGACCACCTTCTGTTGGGCCCTTTCCTAGGTGACACCAGCGTGCGGCCAGGCTGTCCCCTGAGCCTAACCAGCAGGCCCTCCCCATGCCGCAGGGGGGACAAGGGGAAAAAGGCCATTCTCCCTAAAAGGGAAACTTTGCTCTGGTCTTAAGTTTCCAGAAACTGAGCCCAGCACCTGACTGACTGGCTCCTGCCAGGCGCCAGCCACACCCACTTCTGTCCCCAGAGCCGGGGCTGGGGAAGGGAACCTGGTAGCCCAGGCAGGAGCGGACCATGGGGCAGCCCTAGACTGCCGACTGCATGGCCCCTGCCCGCACACGATGGCCGAGGCGCGGCTGGGGTGTGTGCCACGGGGAAGGGGGTAGCCCTGACCTGCAGTGGCCACGTGTGAACTGTCCCCACGGTCGGGCACTCGTCTCCCTCTGGTCACTGCACTTGAGGTCTCAGAAGACCTCCCTCCCAGCCGTCCAGGGAGGTGGACCTTGATCATCCTCACCTTACAGATGAGGAGACAGATTCAGAAGGGGCGGCCACCAGCCCAGGCCCCCAGCTCACAGGTAGCCAGGCAAGGACTTCAAACTCAGTCTGACCAGCTCTGAGCCTGGGTCCCCTCCCCGGAGGAGCCGAGCAGCCACCCCAACGCTGTCCAGCCTCGGGGTGGAGTGAGGAGGCCCCTGGGGCCGGGCACAAGGGCTGGGCCTGAATGGCAGCTCTGTTCCCAGCCTGGCAGCTGTGCAGCCCAGGGCCCGCCTTCCCCCCCACAGGCCTAGAGCAGGTCACTCAGGCCCGGGTGGTGGTAACTGACAGCTCTAGGGACAGACGGGGCTGGGGCTGGGTAGTGTGACTGTGCCCCACACGGACTGCCATCCCATCAGCCCATGCGGCCTGGGTATAGCCAGGGAGGCTTCCTGGGGGAAGGGTCCTTGAGTCGTGCATTTATTCCACAAGGCTCTGCCACTTGGTTTCTGGCCCTTAGCTGGGTGACTTCGGGGTCCCCAAAAGGACTCTGTCCCAGACCCTGCCTTCAGGGAACTCCCAGCTGGATGTGTGGGATGGGAGGACCGAGCCAGAGACAGACATTCCTATTGCTTGTGCTCTGCGTGGAGAAGAGGAGCCATAGAGTAGGGCTTTGGAGGGTGAGTAGGAGTTTTCCAGGTGCAAAGTATGTTTCAGGCAGAGCTGTATTCATACTATGGTGATGGGGCTGGGAGGGGCCCCATCTGCCACAGAGGGTGTCCTGGACAAGGCCTCCCTCCTGTGCGATCGTGACTGAGGCGGTCAGAGTCACCTGGAGGCAGGTGCAGTGTTGATGTTGAACGAACGCTGGGGGCTCTGGTGTGTCCCTGCTCCCGGCCTGGCATGGGCCCCCGCCCTGAACCTCAGGTCAGCAGGTGCGGCCAGTGCTGTCCTGAAGCCACTCTTGGAGAGCAGGAAGTGGCTCAGCGAGCATCCCACCCCCGGCCAGGGGAGCAGGGTGGGGCCCAGGAGTCAGCACGCCCTCCTCCTGCCCCCAGGCTCCTCTCCAAGATCCTGAGCGAGTGCGAGGATGCCGACGAGATCGAGTACCTGGTGGACGGCTCGTGGTGCCCGATCCGCGCCGAGAAGGAGCGCAGCTGCAGCCCCCAGTGCCCCATCCTTGTGCTCGGTGAGGCCTCAGCCGGGCTTTGCCCGAGTTTCTGTTCCTGGAGTTTGCCGATTGCTGAGTTTGACTCTATTCCACCGCATGGGCCTTTTTATCTGAAACGCGACCGTCCGGTGGAGTCGATCCCCCTGGAGCGGGGCATCTGAGGCGGTTAGTGAGCGCCTGCTGTGTGCTGGGCCCCATCCAGAGCAGGGGGGAGCCGGTGGCCTCAGGCCACCTCGCTCTGTCCTCCGAGGTGTGCTGCTGCACAAGGCTGTCCCCGCCCCTCACCGGCCTCGATTTCCTTGCTCTGCGGGTCACCTGCCATCCTGAGCATCTGTCCCTGTCTCTCTTCCACAGGCACCTCGGATGCTAATGGGCTCCCATCCACCCCCAACGTCAACGGCGGGGGTGGCGGCGCGCTTGGGGGCGCGGGCGGCGGGGGCGGCGCAGCGGGAAGCGTGGAGAACGGGAAGCCGGGAGCTGACGTGGTGGACCTCACGCTGGACAGCTCGTCGTCCTCGGAGGAGGACGAGGACGAGGAGGACGAGGACGAGGACGAGGACGAGGAGGGCCCCCGGCCCAAGCGCCGCTGCCCCTTCCAGAAGGGCCTGGTGTCGGCCTGCTGACCGCTGGCCACTGCCGCGACCAGCCGGACACTCGACTTTCCTGGTGCTCACCACGCAGAGGGGCGCAGGCGGGCCTCGGGCACAGCGGGAGGAGTGATTTTTTTTTTTTTCTTTTTATTGCTGTTCATTTTGTTTTTCCACCCCTTTCCCTGGCTCCTGGCACCTGTACCTCTGGACTCTCCTATCGGAGGATTAAAAAAAAAAAAAAAGTAAAACGACAAAAAAAAAAGTCCAAAAAAAAAAAAAGAAAAACAAAAATCAAACTTACAAACAAGACAAGCCACCCACCCACACAGCCGCTTCCCCGGCCGGAGTCGGAGCCCGAAGTCAGAGCCAACCCTGGGAAGGGCGAGTGGGCCCAGGACGCCGCGCCCCCCGGACGACCATTCCAGCTGGTGCAAGGGACCGGGCAGTGGGGACGCGGGGAGGATAACCTCTCCCCCGGCAGCAGCCCCCGACTCTGACGTTCGTCTGTTCCTTTGCTTTCTCTCTCTCTGCAAGCGTGTCCTCTCCTGAGAGCCGGGAGCCGGGAGCGGTTTTTTTTTTTTTTTTTTTAGCCAAGAAGCCATGGAGTGGGGGGGGGGGGGGCGGGGGGCGGGCCCGGGCAGTGGGGGGCGGGGCGGGGGGGCCAGGGAGGGTTTAGCCACAGATGCGTTGTATTTTTTGAAAGTGCAATAACTTGGTATTTTGAAGACCCGGAGTGTGGCCAGGACCCCCGGCGGAAGGCGGGGGCCCCAGAGCGCGGCACCGTGTGGCGTGGGGGGGGTCTCAGTTTTCTAGCCAGCTACCTCGGTAACTCCAATTCAGGTTAACTTCCCTACGGAACAGCGCAGGTGTCCATGGACGCCGCCGTCGCCAGCCCCCTCCTCAGTGGGGCAGGGGGGCGTGGCCACTTCCGAGGGGTCGGCAAGGACCTGCCCTGGCCTCTCCATTCGGGGCGGTTCCTTCCCCCTCTGCTTGCTCTTGGGTTTTCCGACGGGTACGAGGCCTGCCCGGCACCCGCTCCCCCGGGAGCCTCACTCTTGTCTTCCAACAGGACTGGGCCTCAGCTCCCTGCCCAGACCCAGGTGGCTCCCGGCCAGGGGTGGGGGGGCGGCATCCAGCGACCACGGGGGCCCAGAGCGGCCCCGGACGCCTCCAGGGACCCGCAGCTGGGTGCCCGGCCCCCCGCCCAGCACCCTTGTCCCCCCGGAGGCCACACCTGGTTCTCCAGCCCTCCTGTGCCCGCCATTCTTTTTGCTTTTTCTTTTCTTCCCCGCACCCCTCACCCCCAAGCCCCAGAATATTTTTTCTTTGTATAAACAGAACTCTCCTAGTCAGGAAGCAATATCATTTCAGGTCTAAAGAAGAAAGGGACATGAATCTGGTCGAGGGCAAATTCAGTTTTACTGTATAAACTCGGTTGTGCAGTTCAGCCCCGCCTCCGTCTGCACTGGCAGCCGAGGGCCGCTGTTTTCTAATATTTGTATTCTAATTTAATTGTTTTTTAAAAACGCAAATAAAAAAGTCAAGGTGAAGCTACCGCAGCGTCCATTTCTCTGTGCGTTGGGGCCATGGCTGGAAGCAAAGGACAAAACCTGTGCCCTATTCATGCTTCTCCTGGCCTTGTGCTGCCTGGCCTTCCGGATTCAGAAGTCACAGCGTTTGGTCAAATGAGAAAAATTCCACCTTGAACTGCCAGGTCCAGTGTGTGTCTGCTGGACCGGGCAAGGAATTCAGACAGAGCCACTGAATCCCAGGATGGCCCCTGCCCCCCTGGGTGGCCAAGAAGATACACAAATGGCCAATAAGCTCCTTAGAAAGACGCTCGACATCATCAATCAACAGGGAAATGCACGTCACAACTGCCACCTCACCCCTCACCCCCACTAGGACGGCTAGATGGCGAGGACGGGTATTAAGTGGGGACCTCGAGCTCGCCGGCGGGAATGTGAGATGGGGCAGCTGTGGTGGGAGAGTCCTGGGCTGGAGTTGCCATCTGACCCAGCAACTCCACTCTTAGGTGTCTACCCCAAGGTCAACGAAAACAGGCTCACGTAAACACTCGTACACACCTGTTCACAGCAGCATGATTCACAACAGCAAAAGGGTTGTTGTGAAACAATAACCCTTTCATCTGGGAAAAACCCAGATGTCCACCGACAGGTGAATGGACACACCACGTGCTCCATCCACCCAGTGGAATACGATTCAGCCTTAAAAAGGAGCGGAGCAGTGATGCTCGCTACAGCGTGGATGGACCTTGAGGACATGATGGTCAGTGAGAGAAACCAGACAGAAGACCACATAGCGTGTGATTCCATTTATATGAAATGTCCGGAACAGGGCAATCCACAGAGACGGGTTAGAGGTCACCAGGATCTGTGAGAGGGGGATATGGAGTGACTGCTAGTGGGGAAGGGGTTTCTTTGTGGAGTGATGAGAGTGTTCTAGAAATAGATGGAGGTGATGGTTGCACAATTCTCCGAATATGCAAGAATCCTCTTAACTGGGGAGGCATGGTAGCCTAACCGAAGATGCCCTCCTGGGCCGAGTAGCTGCAGAGCCATCCTTCACCATCATCCAAGGCCTCCACTCTCCCTCTTGGCTGGCTCAGGTCCCCTCGGGGTCTGGCTGTGGAAGCCCTGGTCCCCTACCCACCCTGGCCCGAGTTGGAGACCTGGGTCCATGTAAGCACAGACAGGCAAGTGACCTTGCTGCTGATGGAGGACCCCTGGAGCCGCCACTCTGCATCCTCCACAAGCTCCTGGCAAAGGCTGGGTGGCCCTCCTCTCCCAGGCCGTGGCGTGGCCATTGTGTCCCCTCGGGGCCCCTCCATCACCCCACCCCCACCCCAACCCACTGGCCCCAGTCTGACAGAGACAGACGGGAGAAGGGCTCTTCCAGTGCCCTGGAAGTGGCTGTGTGTGGTGACCCCAAACCAGAGGTGGGGTTGCAGCCTATGCCCTGTCCCCGGTGAGGGGGCCCCGGCCTGACTTCCCCCAGGAAACCTGGGTGGAAGCAGCCAGCTTGGATCCGAGGTCATGTCAGTGGGGCCCAGCGTGGAGTGGCATCTTGGGGCCCTCTGGCAGACTTGAGGTTCCCGGGCTGAGGCCACCCCAACCCAGGGCCTCCAGAAACCCTGCAGTCGGAGGTGACTGAGGAGGCTGCCCAGCCGGTTCTCCCTGCCCACCCCCATCCTCGCCCTCACCGGCCCTCGAGCCCCTTCCACCCGCCCATGCCCCGGGGTGTGGGTCACCTCCTCTGTAGGGGCCCCAGGCCTGGCACTGCTGGCGACACCCACCCCACCCTGGAAGCCCAGAGGCAGGGTCACTGCATCCAGGCCCCTGCCTCCCAGGCCTGGGAGGAAGGGTCAGACTGAGTTTGAAGTCCTCTCCCTGGAACCCAAGTAGGGAGGCCCGGAGTGGTGTGGACAAGGGGCCCAGCCCACAGGGGAGGGGCCCCCCAAACCCTCCATCCCCGCTCCCCAGCCTTCCCCCCCCCCGCCGACAAAACACAAAGAACATCAAAATCAGGCAAATGAGGCAGCAGCGGTCGTAACAGGCTGCGTTTAGTGGTTTTTTTATGTACAAGAAAAATGATTTTTTTTTGTCTGGTTTTTCATCATCTTTTGTCTTTTTGTTTTTGTTTTTTTTTGTTTCTTTTATTACTTTTAAAGCTTCTCCCTCCCCACCCCCCAAAAGTGCATTTTTATCAATTTTTTTTTTAAATCTCCCACACTTATAAAGACTCTCAAATACAGTCTATGGAATGTCTGCTCTGTGCTCTGTGCCCCCGGTGGGCGCCACCCCCGCCCCCCTCCACCAGGCCTGGCCCCCCAAAGTCCAAGGCACCTCATGTCTGGGCCCGGGTGGGGCAGGGGGGGACCTTGGGCATTGGGACCCCTGGCCACAGCCTTCAGGCAGCCCCAGCCAGGGGATGGAGGTCTCCCCAGCCCCCTCCATCTCCTGCCCTGCCCCCCACCCCCCATGTAAATCTATATATTTAGTGCGAGCTAGTCTTACTCTGAGGTTATGGCTCCTGGGGTGCCCGAGCCCCAGGCCCTGACCCGTCCTGCGCCAGCCAACATCCCCACTCCAGGAAGGCTGCTTCCTCAGCTTAAATAACTTTTTTAAAATAAAACTGCAAATATAAATATCTTTCTTTCTCAAAAAATAGGATTTTTGCTTTTTTTAAATTGATTTTTACTTTTTTTCTCCTGCTTTTCCTTTCACTCTCTCGTTTCTTGCCGCCTACAATCCTGGCTACCTGGACTGCCTTGGTCCTGGAGGAGCCCCTGCCTCTTCTGTCCCATCACATGCCACAAGGCCGTTCCCTCCACGGACAATGGGTCTCAGTAGTGCAAAGACTCCCCAGAAGACTCTTGAGGGGGCTGGGGGACCCCTCCCCCCTACCCAAGACACCCTCCCCCTTGGAAGGAAGCAAAGGGACAGCCACGTACAAACAGGGTGACAAGACAGGATAGCCATGAGGGGTCTCCTGGGTGAGCCGCCCACGGGAGGCAGACTTTGGTATGGCCCAGGGGAGCCCGGCTGGGCACAGGTCCAGACTCACACTCTTGTCAGGCTGGGCCTGGTCCGGCACTTTACATTCACTGGTTTTTAAGGTTTGTTTTTTTTTTTGCCTTTTTTTTTTCCTCCTAATCTCAAAAGGCGGGGTGGGGATCAAGGTGGGGGGCTGGGGGGCTAGGGGGCAGCAGCAAGGGTGCTAATCTCTCTCTCCCGGGTCCTGCAGGCTGGCGACCGCTCCAGGTGAGGGCTCCGGCCCCCACCATCCTGCTGGCCCACCACCGCCGTCCCAGGACGCCCTCCCCCCCACCCCTGCTGGAGCCCCCTCCTGGAGCTCCCCCCGCCTGGACCTCACTCATACACAAGCGCACACACACATTCACGCAGCTTCACCAAGATGATGGAAATAACAATTTCGCTGTTTTCTTTTTTTTCTTTTTTTTTTTTTTTGTACCAGGCAGTTTAAAAAAAAAAAAAACACCCCAAAAAAAGAAACCACAAAAAAAAAACCCAAACAACCAAACAAAAAAACTTTTTGCTGTGTCCTTTCTGACCAGTCAGCACGTTCCCCCTCAAATTTTTTTCTTTTTTTTTTTTGTTTGTTTGTTTCCTGAAACGCGAGAATTCAGCAGTATCTTTGGCAACACTTTATCACGACCTTAATTTAAAGAATAAAAATAAAATTGATCCACGTCTATATACAGTATGTGATTGCGCGGAGTTGGGGGCAGGGCCTGGGCTGGGAGGGCGGGGGTCCCGGCTCTGGGCCCATGCAGATGCTGCGGCCCCCGGGGATGGGCTGGTGGGCAGCAGGAGAGGGGTTAAGGCGGAGTGGGTGGGCAAGGCTGGCGGAAGCTGAGCGCAGAGCTAGGGGTAGGGGTTTAGTGCAATTCCCGAGGAGGTTTGTGTTAAAGTGTGCTCGGCGGGGGTTCAGCCCTTGCCCCCGCTGTAGTCCCAGAGGCCTTAATCCCCCAAGTCTGGTCTCCCCCCACCCGGCCAGGACGACAGCTGTGATTTTTCAGTTGGTTTTATTGCGAGGGGGTGTGTGGGTAGTGGGGGAGAGGGCTGTCCCCTCAGGGAACCTCTCTGGGAGCTGGGGTGGGGTAGGGGTGCAGGTCCCTAGCCTGGGCACTCGAGCTCCCTGTTCGGCTTGCACGGGTGGTTCTCTGAGAGAGCTCGCCCCACGATGCTGGGGAGTGGGCGGGCCCACCCGGCCCTGGGCTCCCCTGCCACCCCCCTCAGGAGGGGGGGTCCTGAGACATCTGGGGGGCTGACGGGCTCAGGGGTGGGGGGAGCAGGAGGAAACAAAAAACTGTCCTGTAGAAACAATGATGAAAGTTGCCTTCTTTAAAAGCTTCCCTTTAAAAACAAGAAAGAGATGGGGTCTGTCACAGAACCAAGGGGCATGGGGTGACGGGCCAGCAGCTAGAGGCGGGGAGCGGGGACACCCCCCACACCTCCGGCTTTTGATGAGGAAGGGTCTCCGCTCAGCAGAGCGTCTATTTACAGGGCCCCACACTAGGGTTGCATATGCGACGGGGGATGGGTGGGGGGGAGGAGGGTGCCCCGGCCTCTGGCAAAACGGCCTCCCCAGCCCTGGCCCCAGTCCGTGGCCTGTGGCTCGGTCAACGCCGGGCCTTTGGGGAGCCAGAGGCTGGGGGGAGGCGGGTGCCAGCCCCCAGGTTACAGTCAGTGCCTTTGAGTAAAAAGAGGGGTGCAGTGGGGGGTGGAGTAAGGCCCTGGAGGTGGGGCCCCGTCACCCACCTCAGTGGGGATGGCGTATCCAAGATGGCAGCTCCTCGGTGGCCACAAGGAAGGGCGGCCATGTTGGAGGGTAGGGGGACAGCAAGGGTCAGGGGACAAGGGCAGGGAGACGGGATTGTTCCGGCTGGTTGGAAGGCCAGCCCTCTCTCGGGCCCATCCCTGAGCTGGGGAGTCGGTAAGGAGGGTCCCCGCGGACACAGGTGGCCACTGTATGGCTAGCAGGTGAGGAGACGTCTCCAAATCAGAACCCAAAAAGGGACAGAATGGTGGGGGGAGGTGCTGGGGGGGGACACGGCAGAAACACAAAAACCCCGCAGTCCTGCCTGCAAGGCGAGCCCCCGTGGTAAAGTACAAATACCTCAGAAGGCTTCGCCCTCACCCGTGACTTCCTGACCCCCTTCTCACCTCGGGGAACAGAAGTGGATTCTACGTCTGTGGTGGGTTTCTTTTTTTATTATTTTGTACAAAAATAAATCGACTTTTAGGAATTTCTGTTTGCTCTCTCTCGCTCTCTCTCTCGCTCTCTCTCTCGCTCTCTTATTTTTTTTTTGTCTTTTTGACTTTTCATAGAAGTTGGTTGCAACTTGTAAACATGTTTTTAAATTAAGAATTAAGATAAAGTGTAGTACCCGTTCTGTTACAAAGTGCCAAGACTTCTATTTGTGGTTGGTTGTCTTGTTGTTTTTTTTTTTTTTTTCCTTTCATTTTTGTAAAATCTTGTTTTTATTGCTTTTGTGACACTGGAACTTCTGGACACTCTCGCTCCCCACATCCCTGCCACCGTGAGACCCTGCGTTCCCTCTGCTCTTGGCTCTTTCACCCCACACTGTCGCCTGCTCCTCTGAGGAAAAGTATATTTTATATATATATATATCTATATATAAATTTTGTTTTTAAGGAGGAAAAGAGAAAAAAAAATCTAAAAAGTGCTTTTAAAAATCGGGACAGGGCTAGGGGAAGGGGAGAGGGTGAAGACAAAAAGTTTCGAATCTCCAAACGTCTCATGGGGTCTGGGGTGGGCCTGGGTCGGGGGACCAAGACGGGGGTGGCAGGGGCGCCCCGAGTGGCGGCCCGCAGGTCCCGCCGGGTTGTAAGTGCCGTGAAGGAAAGCGGCGGGGGCCCTTGGGGAGTCACTCTGGTGCCCTCCCCCCCCTTCCCCGTCTTCTCCCCTTTCTCCACGCCTGGAAATAAATAGATTTGTGTCGCGGTGGCCAGGAGATCCGGGGGACCACAGGCAGGGACGGGAGGCGGGGAGGCAGTCGGGGAGACGGAGGGGGAGACCCCCACTTCGGAAGTGCCCTGAGGAAGGAGGGTGGGGGTGCGGATGGGGCCGTTTTAACGTCCGCTCACAGCGGACACAAATCATTTTTAAGGTCTTATCTCAAAAGACTCTAGAAATCAGCGGGGGCGGGGCAGGGAGAGGAAAAGAAAAGACACCCCCCCCCCGACCCCGGTCCCCGGCCCACGCCCCCGTGACCACCCTCACCCCTGCCTGGACCTGGGGCCCTGATCGAGCCTCCGATGGGACCCCAGACCCCGAACCGCGGGGCGCCCGGGGAGCTCAGAATCCTCGTGTCCCACAAAAACCCCAAGCTGAGCCCCGAAAGCCATCGACGGGGTGGGGGGCAAGCGGGGCTGGGAGTGGGGTGGGGCGAGGGTCCCCGTGGAGGGAGAGAACATCATGAAGGAGAAAAATCTGAGAAAAGCACTACCCTAGATTCTGTGACGCTTCATATATATATATCTGTATATATATATATATAGATATAGATATCTGTATATAGATAGATTTCTTTTTTTGTGTTTTTTGGGGGTGGTGGGTGATTTGCTCTCTCTCTCTCTCTTTCTCGGGTTTCTGTTTTCTCTTTTTTTGGTTTTCAAGCGAGTCCGGCCGCGAAGCTGCCATCGGCGGTGGCCCCGGCGCCCCCGTCGCCTCCCCCAGCGGCGCCCGCTACATTCAACCTGCCCAGGCCGTCGGGGCTGGCCTCGTCCTCATCCTCATCCTCGTCCTTAAAGTGCTTCTCCTGGCCATTGCGCCGCGCATCCGGCGAGCCAGGCGGGGCAGGGGCGCCGGGCGGCACAGGGGCCCCCGGGGCGGGGGCGGGGTCGGGCCCCCCAAGCCCGCCACCCCGCACCCGGGGCTTGCGGCCGCGGCGCGAGGGCACGCCGTTGCACCCGTCCTTCTTGAGGTGTCTGTGCAGGTGGTCGGAGCGCACGAACGTCTTGCAGCAGCTGTCGCACTGGTAGGGGCGCAGGCCAGTGTGGACGCGCATGTGGTTCTTCAGGTCGTAGTTGTGCGCGAACGCCGCCCCGCACTGCTGGCACAGGTACGGCTTCTCGCCCGTGTGCTTCCTCATGTGCACCTTGAGCTTGTCCTGCCTGTGGACGGGCCGAGGGTCAGCCGGCGCCCGGCCGGGCCCCTGCCTGGGATGAAAGCCACCACCCCCGTCCCCGCCAGCCTCAGCATGGGGAAACCGGGACCCTCGCGGAAAGGTGGGCTGCGGCAGGGGGCGCCCCTGCGGGGAAAGGGGGTGCGGGTGCCCATTCTGAGAACAGCACCAAGGAACCCACGAAGGTGTGAAAAGGGCCTTGGACCCCGCTCGCTGTGTGGCCACGGGGAAATGGCTGAACCTCTCTGAAACCCAATTTTTGGGGTTTTTTGGTTTGTTTTTTTTTTTTTGGCCCCACTGCGGGATCTTAGTTCCCCAACCAGGGAATCAAATCCATGCCCCCTGCAGTGGAAGCGCAGAGTCTTAACCACTGGACCACCAGGGAAGTCCCACTGAAACCCTTTTCTTATGCATAGGAGGAGGAAGATAACAGGCCTCCCTCCCACCTGGGGCTCTGCCCAGTGGCAGGTGCATGGCTTCACACTACAGGCATTTACTGAGCACCTGCTGCATACCAGACCCTGTTCCAGGTGCTGAAAATGCTACAGGGAACAAGGAGAAATGCCGGAGTATTTGGTAACAGAGAGGGTTAAGCTGTCCTGGCTTTAGCACTGAAAGCTCTGTGTCGTGGGAAGCCCCTCAGTCACTGAAAATCCAGGGCAGCTGGTCACAGTAGTAACCAAGTCCCCACCCCAGGGACCCCACCCCCTACCCCCAGTTCCTGCCAGATCTCCCCTCACCTCTGTCTCACTCTGATCTGGCCACACTGGCTTCCTGGCTGTCACCCCAACATGCTGATAACTATGAGACTACCTCAGGGCCTTTACACATGCTGTTCTGGCTACCTGGAGTACTTTTTTCCCCTCCCAGATCTTTACAGTTGAATTTCAGCCCAAACATGATCTCCTCAGAGAGGCCCTCCCAGACTCCCTCAACGCCGGTCCCTCATGCCACCGCCTTTGTTTCTCATCTGTCTCCCTGACTGGACTGTGAGCCCTGAAAACAGGCAGGGACTGGGTGTGATTCCAGGGCCCCTCCATGCCCATCTCACCCCACAGGGAACTGTGTGGACCTGGCTCAGCCTGGGGCCTTTGGCCCACAAAGCTGGTCACCGTATCAGTTCTGGGGTGACTATGGCCCAGGTGTTGCTCTGTCCCCCTGAGCCCTTGAAATGTGGCTGGTCCAAGGTGAGATGCGCAAGAAGTGCAAAGGGCACCACAGATTCTGAAGACTTCATTTGCTCTATGTACTGTACAATATCTCATTTATAATTTTGCTTATTGATCACATATTGAAATAGAACTAATGGATTATGTAAAAATATGATTAAAATTACTTTCACCTGTTTCTATTTTACTTTTTAAAAATGTGGCTGCCAGAAAATGTAGAGTCACGGAGGTGGCTCACATGATATTTCTATTGTACTATGCTGGTTCATAGTGATGGGGGTGGATTCCTGCCTGGAATCCACAAGGCAGGGGCAGGGACCAGGGCCTCCAGAGCTCTGGCTAAAATCTGACCTGCTCCTTGCTGCAGACTCTTATGCTCCACTGAGTCACTCGGAGTCTCTCCCTTCTGATGCCCACCAGCCTGAGAGCTTCTTCAGTGCCAGCACTGATAAACTCCTACTCATCCTTCAAAGCCCCACCTGAAATGCCCCTCCTCCTCCAGGAAATCTTTCCCAACCCCGAGACAAAGGCCTACACCCCCCTCGCCCTGGGCTCTTTCAGTCCCAAGTCCCTCCCTCTGGCACCGCCCACAGAGCTGGTGTCCCTGCTTGGCTTAACTTTTCTATGGCTTCTTACTGTTCTGAGGATCAAGACCTGGCCCTTTGCAACCAGACCCCCTGCCTATTCTCTGGCCTCGTTACACCCCCACGTGAGCCAGCAGAACCTGGGCCACAACAAACTCATCGCTCCCTGGATTAACTTGAGCTGTTACCAGAAAGAGGATGGCAATGGCCAGGCGCTTCCCGCCACCCCCCACCCTGCCTCCTCGGAGCCAGCTAACTTGGTATCCCAGTTGCCCCGCTCAGACACTGGGGCCAGGTCACAGAAGGAACAGGAGGGACTCGGATTGTTCTAGCATCTCTACAGAGATGTCCCTAGCTGAGGCTTGGAGGCTCAGAGAGGGGAAGTGACTTGCCCTGAGTTGCACAGAGGGTTGGGGGCTGTCCCAATGTGGGGTGGGGGTGGAGGAAGCCCCAGTTTCATCACCTCAAGCCCCGGCCTGGGTAATTATAGCCCCGGCCACCACAGGCCCTGCTTACTCAACTCTCTAGTGTGACTCAGAGGGGCCCCTGGGCTCCCCAGCCTGGAGGGAGGGGCAGGGGCTGGGGCGCTGGGGGACAGAGAGGAGCCAGGTGGGCACCTGGAAGGAAGAGGCCTGGCCTGGAGGCCCTCTCTATGCCTCAGTTTCCCAGAATGGCAAACAAGATCAGCCCCGGGTTGAGGGTGGGGTGGCCAAGAGAGCCCCAGGCCAGAAGGTGAAACTGAGCCTGGCTGAGGGTGGGGGCGTGGGGGAAGGTGTCACCTCTCCAGGCTCTGGCTTGCTGGGCCTCCACCAGGCTGCTCCTCCCAGGCTCCAAGACCCCTGAGGGCAGGACCCACAGCCAGCCCAGTCCACCATCCCCACATCTGGAGCAAGAGGGAGGCCCCTAAGACCACCGGCACCCCGATCTCACCAAAGTGGGGGAGCCAGGCCACCCACCAAGCTGCCTGCCTCCCGGCCAGTGCCCTTTACCCCTGCCTGGCACTCCTAGGCCCTGGAGTCCCAGCCACACCCTCCTCTCCTGGCTTGCTGGGGAGGGGGCCCAGGTGCTGGTCTGGGGGTCAGCTCCCAGATCCTGTCCCCAGAGGGCAGGGCCGGGAAGCTGGGACAATGGCCTCTTTCTTCGGCCTGGGTGGGTGTGGCTGGGGGAACCCCGGGGCTGGCGAGGGTAGGGGGTGATGCTGAGGCTAGGCCCCCGCACACCAGCCCCCCGCCCCCACTGGGCTGGCCCACAAGGCCCAGCCTGCCACCTCTGGACTCTTAAGACCAGATGGCAAAATTCCCCCAGCCTGGCCTCAAACTCCTCCTGTCCAGGGACCAAGCCCAACGGCTCCCGTGCCCTTTTCCCTCCACTGGCTGTGGTGATTCCCTAAGCTGAACTGGCCTCAGGGCCTTTGCACTGGCTCTTCCCTCTGCCTCTCCCTTTCCCTCTCCCCACGGCTCCCTCCTTCTCTTCCTTCAGTTCTCAGTCCTCGAGGAAGCCTCCCTGTTTAAGGCAGCACCTACAGCCGCACCCCAACCCTGTTCTCTGCTCTTTTCCTCCCTGGCACTTTCCACCAACTAGTGTTATCAGTTCTGCGGTTTTATCTCGCACATGCTCCGTCACCCCACGGGGATTTTGGCTTGTCCCTCCACTTCTAGAACAGGGCCTGGCACCCAGCAGGCACTCCATAAACATTGGCTGAATGAAGCAAGTTCCCCGGGCTCACGGAAGACTTCAAAGTTACATAACGACCAGACCTCCCTGCTCCCAGTGGGGCTGTCGCCCTCTCCCAAGGCCCAAATGCTCCAGTCGGGATGAGAAGAACCACCCAGGGAAAAAGAAGAAAAGCAACTCCTTGGGCCCTCCCTTCCAGCCTCACGCAGGTCAGCACCGCCTGGCACGCTTTACGTTCTTGTGGTCACCTTGTTTAGGGCCTGCGCGGCACCGCCCACCCAGGCTCTCTAGACAGGCGCATGGGGGTCGGGAGTGCCCCGATGGACAAGGCACCCTTGCAGGGCAGGGCGCGGTGTTGTTTTCGCACGCGGAGGCAGGGTGTGAGCGTGCTCGCGCAGAGCGGGGCAGGGGGTCCCTGTGTGGCTGCTTTTGGGGCAAAGGGCCCCCCAGGAAGCACCCCCCCGGCCCCTGCTCCCCGCCGCGGTGGCGCCAGCTCACCTGGTGAATCGGACCTTGCAGATGTTACACTCGTAGGGCTTCTCGCCCGTGTGGGTCCGGATGTGCCGCGGCAGCTTGCCGGCGCCTTGGATGACCTTCTCGCAGATGGGGCACTTTTGGAAGGCCTTAGCCCGGATCTTCTTCTCCACCTTCTGCGACCAGGCTGGGTAGACGTCGCCGTCGTGGGCGCTGCTGAAGTACTTCAGGTAGTAGTCCACGACGCCTTTGTCATCCGCCCGTGACTCCTCGTCGCTGTCCCCCGCCGTCGCCGCTCCCGCCCGGCCCACCGACGACATCATCTGCTGCAGCAGCGTGCTGGCCGCCAGCCCGTCCGCATCGGCCCCGTCCCCGTCCTCGCCCTCGGCCGTGCCTGACAGGAAGCCCGGAGAGTCGCCCGGCTCCGGGGCTGCCTCTGACAGCGAGGCTGCCTCCTCCTCCCCGCCCCGGCCGTAGTGGCCGTTCTGTGTGGCGGTGGACGGCTGGGCCACGGGGGGCGGGAAGAGGCCCCCAGCGGGGGCGTCGTCATCCCGCTCCGGCCACAGACTTGGGTTGCTATCTCCCTCATCCCCGTCCCCGGCCGGGGGCCGCTCAGCTGGGGGGCCAGGCCCGTAGAAGTCCAAGCCATTGCAGTCGCCGGCAGCCACGGCGGCCACGGCAGCGGCCACGGCCTCCTTGGTGGCATCCAGGTCATCGTCGGATGCGCCAAAGGCGGACCATGGGAATGAGGCGGCGGCGGCGGCAGGCAGGCTGTTCATGGGGTTGCTCTGGAAGAACTCGAGGTACTCCTTGGCGCGAAGGAGGTTTCGCTGATCAATTTGATCTACGAGGTCCAGCTGGCCGGCATCGGCACCCGCATCGGCCGCCAGGATCTGCCGGTCGAGGAGGTCAGCGCAGACGTGGCTCACAGCGGGGATCTCGAGCAGGCGGGCGGCGCTGAGGATGTCGCCCACGTTGGCTGTGCTGACGGTGAGCGTGGCCGTGTAGGCAAAATCCATGAGGGCCGTGAGCGCCTCGGCACTGACGAAGTCAATCTCGTACACGTTCTGCTGGTCCACCACGGCGCCCGACGTGAACAGCTTCTTGAAGTACTGGCTGCAGGCAGCCAGCACCGAGCGGTGCGTGGGGAACTCACGGCCCTCCACCAGGATCACCACGTCGCACAGCAGGCCCTGCGTCCGCTGCTCGTTGAGTCCGCTCAGAATGTCGCTGCTGTGGTCGGGGAACGGGATCCCGATGGGGCCGTCCACGCCGCCGGCCATCTTCCGCGCCGAGACCTGCAGCGCCGGGGAGGAAGGGTAGGTCATGAGGGACAGGGAGGACTGGGCCAACTGGCTGGGCTGCGAGGCCCTCAGAAAGTAGTGCCCCCACATCCCCGCCCCACCTCCCCCCGCCCAGCCTCGGTTTCCCCAGCTCTGCACCAGGATGGTCCACGGCTGGTTCTGCATCATCAAAGTGAGAGGACGTTGGCGAAACCCAACTGGGTGCTTCAGAGGTGAACACCGGCCCCCCTCCCCGCTTTACGAGAGAGGGGAGTGCCCGTCCAAAGGACAATTTGAAGTGGCGTGGGAGCACACAGAAGGTGCTCAATAAATGCCCAACACAAGTTGTTTCCTAATGAATCTGAACACGGGATTCTGCCCATGCCCTCTCTAGAAGGCCAGAGCGGTGACATAAGGCACCCACCGTGCGCTGCCCTGGCTGAGCGCCCAGCAGTGCCAGAGGCAGCACTGTCTCCACCGCAGAGGTGAGAAAACGAGGCTCAGGCTCAGGAAGCCCCAGGGCCCCATGGCTGCACCTCAACTCAAACCCAGGGCAACTGACCCAAGAGCCAATATCCAACCAGCATGGCTGTCCATCCCTGCCTAGCCCCTCGGCCTCCCTAACCTTCTCTCCTGGTCGGGCCCAGTTCTCTTGGGGGGCTCTGAGTCAGCAGGAAGGGGTAAGGTCAAGACCCAGGGACCTGGCCAGGGTCATCAGGGCCGTGGGCGTGCCCTGGTGGGGTGGAGCAGTGACTCTGCAGGACAGACCCCTTCCTGCCCTGTGGAACCCCTAGGACGTGGCTCGGCCCTCACAGTGAGTAACTGGGGGAAACCAGGCCACTGCCTGATGCTCCTCCCTGCCCACTCAAGCTGACCCTGTCAAGGAAGAGTGGGGGGACAGGGGCCTCCTGCCCACCTCCTGCCTGGCCAGCCCCTCTCTTTTTGGCCACCCTGTTTGCACTGTTCAGCCCGGGACAAGGCCCTGCCACTCTCCAGGACTCAGTCTCCCCATCTGTCAAATGGGCAGAAGCCTTTGGAAAAGCAGGGCCATGGGGGGGACTCTGTCCCACCCCTCTCCCCTGCCTCCTATTTTCTGCCTTCCCCTGGGCTGTGACTCATCCACCCACTTGGGCGCTTGTGCAACTCTCTGGCTCTGTCCCCACCCCTCCACCCTCTCCGGGGAGCCCCCGGCTGCCCCAAGCCACCCAACAAAACCCACATTCCTCTGGGCCCAGCCAGCCTGCTTTCAGGCCAGAGCCTCTGCGTGTCTCTGGGGAGAGGGCCTGAACCGGGCCTTCCTCAGCCTCCTAAAGAGCCCAGGACCCTCAGCTGGGTGACCCAGCTCAGCTCTAACACAGATCCCTCCCACTGTGCCTCTAGTGGGATACAGGCGGCTGGCCCGGCAAGGGAGCTGGGTTTGGTCTGGTCAGCCCTAAGGCCAGGGTAGGCCTGTCCCGACCCAGGGCCGCCCTGCGAATGGGGTCCAGGCCTTGCGGCCGACACAGAGGCCTTTGTGTGGCGTGCAGGCGGCCAGTACACTTCCCGGGACGCCTCTCTCCGCCGCCCGCCCTCTTTCCCGCCGACCGCACCAGCTGCTTAGCTCCCGCCTCTGTTCCGCCAGCCCGTGGTGGGTGGCGGGGCAGGCTCAGATGTGGCTGCTGGGAGCATGAGGATGGGGATGGGGGCGCGACCCCCCCCCCCCCAGGCTCGGCCACGGGAAGCCTCAGCAGAGCCCCCTGTGGTGGCTTCCACCCCCTGCCACCATCTGCCGTCTGGCTCCCGGCCCCAGGGAGCGAGTGGGCAGATGGGACTCCGGATCAGACCGGCCTCGGCCCCTCCTCGCCCCTCCTCTGATCCGGGCCACCAACGTGCCAAGATGGCCACCCTGGCCCTGCTTGCCAGTGTCCCCTCAGGGGTCCTCCTGGGGCCTCTAGGTCAAGACCTGAATTGGTCCAAGTGACTCACCCCTCACCACGGCCCCTCCACCCCCGCCTTCCCACCGGCACCGAGCCCACCGGGCCAGGCGCTGGCACATCATTACTTCAAGCGTGAAGCTGCCCAGGCTCCCACTTGCTGGAAGCCACTCGGCTGGGAAGGAGCAAGCTCCGGCCTTGAACCTGGCCTGGGGCAATGTACCCAGCCCTGGGCCTGGGTCTCCACCAGCTGGAGGGGCCGGGCCACATGCTAAGAGTCTGTTGTGTGGGGCAGCCCTTGGGTCTGGGCTGGGTCTGAGGGTCCGCGCCCCTGTCCTTTCCCAGCTGGGGCCTCTATTTCCCGCACATCTGAGACCCTCCCCCAAAGGGCCTGGGGCAATACCAGCCAAGGAAAGCCCCAGGGAAGTAGCATGACCCCCATTTACAGATGAGAACACCAAGGCCCAGAGACAGCTGGAATCCAGGCCAAGGGCACCCAGCAAGGCTGATCCAGGACCTGACAGAGGCGAGAGGCTGGGGGTCCCCCAACCCTCCCCACCCCAACACCTCCCAGCCAGCCACAGCCCCTTCCCTGGCCCTGGAAACTAAACTGACCCAGCCCTCTCCCCAGGAACACACGCCACCTGCCTGCCACACCCAGGGCCACTGCCCTCCCCCTACCCGGGGCCTCTCAGGGCCCTCCTTCTAAGAAAGCATAGGAAGACCCTGCCAGGTGGGAGAAGGAAGTCACGTGGGGTCCAGGCAGCAAAAAGCACCTATTACTGAGCACCCACTGTGCGCCACAGCACCGTCTCACCAGGAGAGCCCTGTGGCTCCCTTCCTGGCTCTAAAAGGCCCTGCTGGCACCTGACACCTAGTAGGTGCCCTGACACGTGGCGGTTTCCTCGGTAATGATGAGCCAACGAAAATTCTCTCCTCCAGGAAGCCTCACCCCCTCAACGGCCAGTGGTCCCGAGCCCAGGCCCGCACCCACCCAGGGCCCCGTGTTTCATCACAGCTCCACCCCGACACTCGCCCCCATGGGATTTCCGGGGCCGTTCGATGCTGACTCGGCGGCCGGCCGAGGGGCAGGTCTCGGCAGGCTCTTCCTGGGCTGGAGGTGGGGCGCCCTCCTCCCTCTGGGCTGCTCCCAGGCCACCCTCCACCCCCCGCCCCCGGCCTCCCCTGGGCAGTGCATGGTAGGGGCGCAGCAAAGGACAGGAGGAACCAAAGACCAAAGAGCTATGTGCTGGAGAGCCCACACCCAGCCCCGCCCACCTGGCTGGCAGGCACACCCAGTACCAGGGGACCGTGCCAGTCCCACCTCCAATCTAACCTAGGGTCACTCGCTGCAGCAGGCAGCAAGGACCCAGGCCTGCTTTTTGCCCTCCCAGGGGGCCTCCTCTGTGCCCTGGAACTTTCAAGAACTGGACCCTGGGCTTTAGAGATGAGGAGAGGCTCAGGGAGGTGATAAGACCAGGGCAAGGTCACACAACAGACTGGCAGCCAGGCTGGGACTCAGATGCTCTGACTTGAGCCGGCCTGAGCTGACATCTCTCAACTACTGGAGATGCAGGGAGAGGTCAGGAGCGTCCTGACTTGGCCCCAGGAACAGCAGGTGTCACCCAGGAAGGACCCTAGGATTGTGGGAAAGGTGTCCCAAGCATGGGAAACAGCAGGGGCAAAGGCCCAGCAGTGGGCACCTGGGAGAGGGGCAGGGGAAGGAGGCTGGAGAGTCCCCAAGGTCAGGTGCAAGGTGAGGGTTGGGGCCGGGCCTCCTCCTCCCCCTCCCCGCCACACTCCTCAGGGGGTGGCCAGCAGTGGATAGGTAGGTAATTGCCACCTGACGCCTTCCTGGAGGAGTGTCCAGGGATGCGGGCAGTTTAACTGGGGGTTAAGGCCTCCCTCCCTACAACTCAGGGAAAGAACGAAAGGAAACTACATAAGGGACCTCTAACACCTACTACCTGCCACAGCAGCCCGCGTCCATATCCTGGCTCCTCCATTTCCAAGCTGGGTGAACCTGGGCCAAGAAAAGCACCTCTCTGTGTCTCATTTTCCTTAGGGGTTGTGACAGTGGCAAAGGGTTCCACTCCCATCCTCTTAGCAAACTTTGGCCCAGGACCTACTATGTGCCAGGGACAATCCCCAAAGGCCCAATGAGGCTGTTTACCCCCTCCCTTGTGGATTGGGGGCTTTGAACTTCACCTCTGAACGTCATTCCAGGAATCCAGCCCCCTCCCCAACTACTGTGTACCAAGGAAGTGTGTGGTGAGCCCCAGGATGAAGCTAAGCCATCATGTGTGTGTGGGGGAAACCAGGCCCAGAGAGGGTGGGCGGCCGCCCCAAGGTCACACAGCAAGTCTGGCGCCCAGGTGTGGCTGCGAGGCCAGTGCCCGGCCGCCCCCGCCCCCTCCCAGCCTGGCAGCCTGTGTTGCAAGGTTGGTCTTGACGGGTTACCCCGCCCCGACCTGGTGCCAATCCCCGCCTGGCCCAGTACCGAGGCCGGGGTTTAATGGGACAGGAATGCAGCGTCCTGATCGGGAGGCGGGGGGCACCAACAGCTCAAGGTGACTGCTGGCTGCCAGCTGTCAGCCTGCCCCCTGCCCGCCTGTCCTCCCAGGCCTCCCTCCAGGCCAGATACCAGCAGACAGGCCCTCGGCCATTTTATGTGTCCATTTATTGCCCTAAATGGGGAGGGGCTTCCTGCCTGGGCCTTAAAGGGCCAGAAGCAGGAAGGTTGCAAGCCCAGTGGGAAGTGTGTGTGGAGGCTGGTGGGGGTGGGGATTAGGAGGTCATGGGGATCCCATCTGAGCCCCAACTCATGGGTGGGGCTGAGGCCCACCCTGTTCCCACGCTCTGAGTGCTGTCGTGGGCCAGGAAGTACAGCCCCGACACCAAGACCAGCTTCCAAGAGGAAGCCCTGCGAAGAACAGAGCCATTCTCAGTGGAAGTGGAAGGAATAAGCTTCCTGTCACCGGGGGTAACCAAAGCCAGGCTTCACAGAATCCCATCCGTGTCTACACTGCCCTCAACTCAGGCTGCACCTGCTTATCCAAGATGCCCAGGAGAGGCCTGGGTGACTTCCATCCAGACTCCTCTCTCTCTCCCGAGGCCAGTTTGTCACCTGGAGGTGCCTGTACCACCCCCAGCCCCACCCACAGCCTGAGCAGGTGGATGGCTCGGCCTGGAAACCCCAAAGGGGTGCTTGGCCCACTGGGGCCCCAGTGTCCTGTGCCTACAAATCCAGCCAGTTCCCTCCTATCAAACACATCCTGATGGGAGGTGGGACCGAGTCGTTTTCCAGTCAAACCAGAAAGGCGTGGGTGGGGACGCTTCCACCGAGTGGCCGTCCACAGCCTGCTGGGGGGACAGATGGAGGGGCTGGTCCTTTGGCCAGATTCTCCACAGGGCGCCTTCCGCGCTTTGGTGCTCCAAAGACTTGGGACTCAGGCCGCAAGGGCAGGGGCTGTTCCTCAACGGGGCCTGACGGGGGCCTGGTCTGGATCATCTCAGCATCAATCCTCATAGCTCTGGGAGGCAGGGTCTGTAACCACTGCCCCACTTCACAGGCCAGGAAACTGAGGCAACTTGCCCAGGGTCACACAGCAGAGCTGGATTTGAACACGGTTCATCTGTCTGGCTCCATCTGGCCAAACTAACTAGTCCTCCCAGGGCTCCACCCTCCTCTCCCACCACACACACTGCCCCCAGGTACCAGCAGGGGACTAAATCCCCCTACCCTGGGGGCCTCGGTGGGGGGAGGGGAGGGGAGGACAGCTTATTCTCACACCCCCTCAGAGCTGCCCTGTGATAGCTCAGAAAAGGGAGAGGTTTGCCTGAGGTCACACAGGGAGCCTGGGGCAGGGCTGGAGTCCAGCTGACACCTGTGAACTCAGGGCATCAGAACAGAGATGCAGGAGGGGCTCCCCCAGGCCCTGACACCACACAGCAGTCACTCAACAAACATTCCTGGGGAGTCACTGAGTAAATCCTCACTTTTGGCCTAAAGGTAATCTCCCCATTGTATCGATGGCAAAACTGAGTTTGGCAGAAGGGAGGTGACCTCCCGAGGTGGACCTCAGGCGGAGCAGAGGGCCGGGCTGAGATTGGACCACAGTGGCCCCCACCCAAGCCTGTTCCTCTGGTCTCCACTGCCCAGGGCTGTTGCAGGGTGGTTTATGGTCTATCAGGTGCCTGGAGCACAAGATGACAGGTGGGGGGTGTCTCAGACACACACACACACACTCCAGCAGAATCCCTGCTGTGTCCTGAGCTGACCCAGGTGCTTCCTCCATGAGGGAGGGAAGGAAAGCGAACACAGGTGGATCTGCAGGCAGTACCTGGGGGGAACCCACAACCACCTCATTTTACAGAGAAGGATGCTCAGGCTCCAAAAGACCATGGGGCTTGTCCAAGGTCACAGAGCAAGTGGGCCAGCATTTGAAACCCCTGTGGACCCCCTCCTCGGGCCAGCTCTGCTTCAGAGGGGCTGGCCCTGACTCTTGGCTCTGGGAGGTGACCTGGGTCTCCTTGGAAATAATGGGTTGTAAAAACACAGAGCCCTGCCAGTCTCCAGGGGCCAAGGTGCCAAGGGGCGGGGCTGAAGCTCAGATGGGGTGGGAAGGGCCTGCCTCAGAAGGCTGGGAGGCAAGGAGGCTGAGGCCCCTGCTGTGTGACCTTGGACACCTTGCTGCCCCTCTCTGAGCCTAACTGTCCTCTTGGGGCAAAGGCTCCATTTGGCAGACAGGTGCCTGCTGTCAACCTCCAGGCCCTCTGGAAGACAGGTGGGCCGGCACCCCTCGGCTGTAACACACAAAGGACTTTGGACACGTCCTAAACTAGGAGGCAGGACCACAAGGGTCAGACCCAGCTCTGGCTGGGTGACCTTGGGCTGCTCTCTGCTTCCCCCAGGGCCTCAGTCTTCCCTGCCCCATAGGGCACCGCTCTGAGCCTTGCTCTAAGCCCCTGAGGCCCCACGCTTGCGTCTGGCCTCCCCTCCTGGTCTCAGTTTCCTCACATGGCATCGGGGACCTCCACCAGCCCAACCAGCTTATGGGTCAGAGGGTTCCAAGGAAAAGAAGGGAAGGAAAAACGCCAACATAAGGTATAGCTACTGCCTCGAGAACCTTCCCCACTGGACGAAGGCTGAGCACTGCCGGGCCTCAGTCTCCCACACAGAGAAAAGGGTGTATGGGCTCCCCGCAGCCGCTGCCGAGGGCCTCTGCTGAGAGTTGCGTGGCTCCCCGCCCGGGCCAGGGTGCTGACTGGCCACCACGCAGCCAGTCAGCCAATCAGAACTGAATAATAAATACCCCCCCAAAGTGACCCACGAATTAAAATTTCAGTGTCCCCGTTGGCTCCTCTTTCCTTCATTAGGCATGCGGATCCCAGGGCTTCGCTCTTCCAGCCACTGGCTCCTGCCCCCCCTTCTCCCCCAGGCTCCCGTCTCCACAGCGATGGCTGGCGGTAAACAGAGCCCCGAGCCCAACCGATAAGTGCCAGGCCCCACCCGGGGTGGCCCTCGGGGGAGAATGCCCCCCTACCTGGAGCCTCGGGGGCCTGGGCAGCAGCAGGGCCTAGCCTGGACTCCCCGGACCTCTCCCAAGACCAGCTCTGCCAGTAGGAAGTGATCGGCTGGTCCTGGGGAGGGCCCCCCAGTGTGGGAGCGGCACACTCAGGGTTACGCCCTGGCCCTGTTGGGGTGGGGGTGGGGGGCTGACATGGAATCCTGGACGCCCTCTCCGGCCGGGCCTGCTCCGGCCCTGGTCCGGGAGGCAGCTGGCAGGGAGGGGGGGGTGGGGAAACCAAGCAAGCCCGCCACCCATGGGTGAGCCAGGTGGGCACACCCGGTGGAGGGGCACCAACACCTCTCTCACTTCCGCCGCCTGGCTAAGGGGAGAGAGGAGTTGCCTACCTCCCCCTGCCACCCCGCCAACTGCTGGCTATATTCCCCAAACATTTAGTGGGTGCCCACAGGGTGCCCGGGCCTGGTTGGACAGCAGTCTCTTGCCGCGGTCCACCGGACTCCCTCGCCGCCGGCCAGCCAGCGCGGACAGTGCCTCCCAGGACCCGCAAAGGCCTGGGCCCCGGGGGGTGCACCGGCCCCAGCTCAGGCCCCTGCCTGGTTCCCAGGCCCGGGGCTGGGGGAGGGGGCCGGTTCCTAGGCCGGGGAGGGAGGCAGAGCGAGGGAGGGGGCCGGATCCCACCAGCTCACCCCCTCCTCTGCCCGGGCTCAGGGTTCGCACGTGGTGGTGGCGTCAAGGGGAAGGAGGGGTGTCCGGGCCAGAGGAGACGGGGTCACGCGCTTTGGGGGCGCGGGCGGGGGAGAGGGGTGCTCTCTGCTCCCTCCCCCGGGGCCGGGGCCGGACGGCCGCGCGGGCAGGGCGAGGGGCCAGGCCGGTCCCCCCGCCCAGGGCTGAGTCAGGCCCGGGCGGGGGCAGGAAGCTGCCCCCTCCCCCGCCCCGGCCGCAGTGCGCGGCCCCCGCCCCGGCCCGCGGGCCCCCACCGCGCCGCCCGCGCGGGGGGCTCCTACCTCCTTCCCGGGGCAGCGGCGAGGGGGTCCGGCCCCGGCGGCGGCGGTGGCGGCGGCTGCGGCTGGGCTGGCTCCCTCCGAGGGGCCGGGAGGCGGCAGTGAGCCTGGCCCCGCGCCACCCCCCGCCGCCGGCGGCCAATCCCCACCCGGGCTGGGGGGAGGGCGATGCAAATTACCCCGGATCTGGGTCCGCCCGCCCGCCTCCCCCACGCCCGGGCCCAGCCTGCACTAGGCCGCGCATCCCCGGGCTCGCCTGCGCCGCGAGGCCGCCCGGGCCGCCGCCCTCCCCGGGGAGCGCCGGGTGGGTGACCCCCCCCCGGGGCGGGGGGCTGAGGGGAGGGGGGCTGGGGACGGTTACACAACCAGGCGGGGAGGGGCCCCGGGGCGGGGAGGGGGCCGGCCCGCGGGCCGCGCAGCCGGAAGCCGGGGACCGCCACCGGCCCCCGACAAGGGGAGCCTGGCTCCAGGCCCCGCCCTCTGGCCGGCAGGGCCCGCCCTCGAGCCGCGCCGCGCGATCGGCCCGCCTCCATTGGCTCGCCAGCCCGCCGCTCACCGCCCCTCCTCCGCACCGCCCCTACCCGCGGACCGCGGCGGGCCGCCGGCGCAGGGAACCCTGGGACTTGTGGTCCTAGCCGCCTGCCACCTGCCAGCCGCAAGCGCGGGGGAACTACGATACCCAGAGGCCCGAGCGGCCGCGCCCGCCCACCCGGACACCCCACCCCTTCCCCCTCCTTTGCAAAGCCCCCCTCCCTGTTTTTTCAGCCCCCTCCCCCCCATCCCCCATGGAGCTCAATCCTGGCCAACTCCAACGTATGCACGCAGCACCGAATAGGCCCCCGGGGGGCGAGAGCGCCCCCAGTACCCAGCTGCAAACTTAGCACGCGACGCGCCCCCCTATCTCCCCACGCCGGCTCCCCCCACCCTCAATGCAGCCCCGCTTCCCCTCCCCCTCTCCCCGCGCGCCTGGGAGCCCCGAAAAACCATGCACGGAGGGGGGGGCTGGCGCACAAGCCCATGCACTTCGCCCCCAATACCCACTCCCGGGCGGCGCCCCCTCCCCGCCCTCGGGATCCAGGGCGCCTCCCGCCTCCGGGCAGCTGCCAACCACCCCCTCCTCTGAAACTTGCGGGACGTCCCCGGCTCCCGGGATCGCCCCTTCCCGAGAGGGCAGGGGTGGGCGCAGCGCCCCCGGCCCGTCCCCGCCCTGCACCCCGCGCTGGGGGCTACGCCGGGCGCTGACTTACCTCGCGGGGCCGGGCCGGGGCCGGGCCGGGCCGGGGCGCGCGGGGCCGGGGCCCGGAGTTGGGACTGGGCTCCTCGGCCGCTCGCCTCTGGGGTCCGCGTCTCGTTCTCCCCTCGCTGGCTCTCCCCTCGTCGGCTCCCTCGCTCCGGCGGCGGCGTCACTGCCCCTACAGTAACTGTACAGTACAGCCAAAGCCCCGTATGATGCTCGCGACTCCCTTCCTGGTTTCTCCGAGGGCAAGAGGGGTCCTCCCTTGTCTTAAAGGTGCCGCAGCCGCCGGCCCCCCCACGCCCAGCCCGCCCCCCCCCCACCCCGGCCTCAGAGGCCAGAACAGGCTCGGCAGGTCCCCTCTTGCCACGTCTCTGCCCTCCCGTGGGGCTTCGCCCGCTGCGCCGGGGAGACCGGGCTGTTATTAGGTTTTGTCAAGTTGTTGGGGGGGTCCAGCCCGCCCCCGGCGCGCCCCCCCCTCCTCTGACCTCTCCGCCCCGCTGTGCGGCGCCGTGCCAGCCTGCCAGCTTATCTGGCCCCAGAGCTCCCCGGGGCGCGGGGGGAGCGGGCCCCCCGGGGTGGAGGGGGTGGGGGCCTCCAGATAAACAGGCCCCCAGCCTCTGCGCAGAGGCGGGTGCGGGGGAGCGCGGGCTTTGCCCCCGACGCCTGGGGCGTGGCAGGATGGCAGCGGGGGCGGGGAGGGCTGTGCGCACTGCGAGGAGAGACGCGGGCGTGGGTCGCGGCTGCCCGGGCTGCTGGGGGTGGGGGGGTCGCGAGGGGGTGGGGACCGCGGGCCTGGCGCCGGCTCTCCCCGGGCCTCAGTTTGCCCAGCCGCGGAAGGGACCCGGGGGCAGGCTTTCAGCTGACTGCTTGGGTCCGCTGGGCTCCCGGGTCCCTCAATGAAACAGCCAACCTGCCCGCCCGAGATTATATAAAGGAGTCGCCTCCGCCCGCTGCGCCAGGGGCGTAGCGGGGGAAGGGGTTGGCGAGGGGCGGGCTGGGCTGTTGTTTTCCCGGCTTTCCAAGTTCCCCCACCCATCTGCGGGCCACTGGGCGGGACGGGGTCCCGGCCCCGGACGCCTGGGTTCTGCGGTCCTCTCCCGCAAGGGTCTGCGTGGCTCGGGAGGGGCGGAGGTGGGGAGTGGGGAGGCGTTGGCTCAGCCCAACTTTTTTTCCCTGTCCATTTCTCCCACTTCCTCCCCGGTCGTGGGAGAGGTCCGGCGGGGGACGGGGGAGGGGGAGGAGGGGACGAGGGGTGAGAACAGCCTGACCCGGCCCGGCCGGCTGCCCGCTGCACACAGTAGGCGCCCAGAGAGGGCTGGCTGGTGCGATCAGCCGCCTGGGGAGCTCTGAGCCTCAGTTTCCCCTTCCTCATTCCCTTGGTCGGAGAGGACTGGCACCTGCTTCGTGGCTGTCGTTTACTGAACGCTTCTCTGGTGGCTGGCTCTGTCCGGGGTCCTGTTTACCTTCATTCTAACATCTAATGCCATTATCATGATCATTATTTATTGTTATTATCATTTTTACCACCATTACCTTACAGGCAGGAAACTTCCACTGCCGTGGGTGAAGTGCACCCCGTCTGTCCTTCTCCGACTTCAAAGCTTTCCTCCCCCCACCACCCCAACCTCCTGCACTTTACTGCCTCTTCACACACGTATTAAAAGTGCCTTTCAACGCCCAAATGAGTTGAATTGGCTTTTGTAATAATAATTGGGCTTCAAGGGGAAACCCGGGAGGCCCCCAGAAGGGAAGCGACAGCCCCAGGACTTGCAGCCTGAAACCAGCCCCGGGGTAGGTGGAAAGGGACTGAGGGAGGGGCCGCATGCGTCCAGCGTGAGGGCGGAGCCCAGGGACTTTGTTCTAACGACCCTGCCTGGGATATAAGCCCTCTTCCTTCCAACGTGCAGGTCCCAGGGCAGTGCTTGGTCTCTGTAGATGCCTGAAGCTCAAGCCTTAGTCCTCAATGGTCTCATTTGCCATCCCGCCCAAGCTCCACCCACTCAGCCAGAGCAGGGGTGACTCAGGGTCCCCTCTGTACCACCCAGCCTCAGATATCTGGCACCCTTCTCTGCAGTTAATAACCTGACTCAGAAGGGGCAGGGAACTCGTATGTAGGATTGGCATTGAATCTAATCCTTATCAGGCCCTGGGAAAAAACAGGGATCATATGATTTCCATCTTACATTTGAGGAAATTGAGACCCAGAGAGGGACAGTGGCCAAGGATGTTGAACCCAGCTTCACCTGGCTCTGGACCCTGCCGGAAGGGCTGTGGGCAGGTCCTTCAGAAAATAAATGCTGGGATGGCGTACCCCTACCCTGTGCCCACTCCTGTCCCTGCAGTGAAAAGAGAGAGAAGGGAGCAAAGCTTTGTCCTGACCCCCACTCCTCAGTCCCACCCCCTCCCCCCAAAAAGATACCCAAGTAGATACTATTTGAAAACCTAATAAAGTATAAAAGATTGAATTGCTGTGTGACCTTGGGCAGCTTACTTAACCTCTCTGACCCTCAGAGTCCTCTGTAAAGAATAATGGTAGAGGGACTTCCCTGATGGTCCAGTGGTTAAGACGCTGCACTTCCACTGCAGGGGGCATGGGTTCCATCCCTGGTCCTGCAACTAAGATCCCCACATGCCGCAGCGTGGCCAAAAAATAAAAACTAAAAAAAAAATTTTTAATTAAAAAATTAAAAAAGAATGATGGTAGAGACTTCCTAGGGTTGTGACAAAGGAGAAACAAGATGGTACATGTAACATACTTAAACAGTGCAGTGCCTGCTGGTGGGAAGTCCTCAACACAGGACAGATGTGACAATGCTGTTATTGCTGTCATTATTATTATTATTTGAGCCATACCCTTCCCCCCACCCTGTTCCTGGCCAGGGTAGAGTTGAAACCCACATCTCCAAAGGTGAAAAATTTGCACACACACTCAAGGCTTTTTTTTTTTTTTTTACCTCATTGGCAGACCCTACCCCCGCCAATGTGCTTGGCTAAAGGGTTCTTGGAATGTATCAGAACCAACTCCATCATAGCCATAAAACAATACAAAAATTGATAAATACTTGGAACTTGCCTCAGAACAGATTTGTTCTAGGGTGAGTAGTAACACCAGCTCTCATTTTCTGAGTTCCACCTTTGTGTGTTATTTTAGTCTACCTGTGGAGCAGGGGTTATTATCCCTGACGTATGTGATAAAGACACCGAGACCCAGAGGGGGTAAGAAATTTGCCAAAGTCACACAGCATTCCAGCGGGGTGACTTGAATTCGAGTTATATGGGCTAGGCTGCAAAGCTGTATAATATTTTGAACCGATAATTCTTGTCACCATAAACAGGTGTTGCTTCTGGGAGCAGAGTGAGAGAGCTTCTGTTCACTCCCTTTGATCTTTTGAATTTTGTATCATGCATTTATTACTTATAATAAAATAAAAAATACTTCTAAAGTAACACATTACTTAACCTATGTGCTTCAAAGAACACCATCAAGAAAGTGAAAGAAAAACCTACAAAATGGGAGAAAATATTTGCAAATCATAGATCTGATAAGGGTCTACTACCCAGGATATATAAAGAAATCTTTAACTCACAATAAAAACACTACCAATTTTTTTAAGGGGTGAAGGATTTGAATAGACATTTCTCAAAAAAGATATATAAATAACCAATCAAGCTCATGAAAAGTTACCCAACATCATTAGTCATCAGGGAAATGCAAATCAAAACCACGAGGAGACACCACTTCACCCCTGCTAGGGTGGCTAGAATCAAAAAGACAGACTGTAACAAGTGTTGATGAGGATGGGGAGAAACTGGAATCCTCATATGTGGCTGGTGGGAATGCAAAATGTTACAGCTGCTGTGGAAAACAGTTTGGCACTTTCTCAAATTGTGAAGCAGAGAGTAACCATATGATCCATCAATTCCACTCCTAGGTGTCTCTACCCAAGCAAAATGACAACACGAATATCCATAAGAGCATTATTCCTAGGAGCCAAAAGTAGAAACAGTCCAGGTGTCCATCGACTGATTAATGGATAAATAAAATGTGGTCCATCCATACAATAGAATATTATTCAGCCTTAAAAAGGAGTGAAGCACATACACGCTACAATGTGAATGAACCTTGAAAACATGATGCTCGGTGAAACAAACCAGACACAAAAGGCCACATAGTGTATGATTCCATTTACATGGAATGTCCAGAACAGGCAAATCCAGAGACAGAAAGTGGGTTAGTGGATGCCTGGAGCTGGGAGGTGTTGGAGAGAATGGGGTGGGGGGAGTGCACCAATAGACGTGAAGTTTCTTTTTAGGGTGATGAAAATGTTCTGGGATTAGATAGTGGCCATGGTTGCACAACTCTATTACTAGGCTAGAAACCACTGAATTACACACTTTAAAGAGTGACTTGTATAGCATGTGAATTATATCTCAATAGAAATTATATAGAGAGAGTTACTTTTTTAAAAAAATAAATTTATTTATTTATTTGTTTTTGGCTGCATTGGGTCTTCGTTGCTGCGCGCAGGCTTTCTCTAGTTAGGGCGAGCAGGGGCTACTCTTTGTTGCAGTGTGCAGGCTTCTCATTGCAGTGGCTTCTCTTTTGCAGAGCACAGGCTCTAGGCACACAGGCTTCAGTAGTTGTGGCACACAGGCTCAGTAGTTGTGGCTCGCGGGCTCTAGAACGTAGGCTCAGTAGTTGTGGCGCACGGGCTTAGTTGCTCCGCAGCATGTAAGATCTTCCCGGACCAGGGCTCGAACCCGTGTCCCCTGCATTGGCAGGTGGACTCTTAACCACTGCGCCACCAGGGAAGTCCCTAGAGTTACTTTTTTATTGAAGTATGGTTGGTTTACAATAGCTTTACTTTTTGGTTGAGGAACATTTTGCAGTTGACAAAATTCTTACATCTTTGTTATCTCATTTAAGCTTCCAAATACCTGAGATATTTTAAAAGAGGGTATCTCAGTTACTACAGAAGGTCATACGGGTGCTGAGCTTGGAAGGGGGACTGGAGTTCAGGTTTCCTGAGTCATAAAGGTTTTCAAGTGGGGATGTTAGCTGTCATGTAGGGAACTTCTTGGATGAGACAGGTTGAGTTCCTGAGAGCTCGCTCCCTCCTGGGGGAAGACGTGGAGGAGAATCTCAGGGCCAAGTGAGCTCTGGGCAAGAGGGAGCCCGCCATCTCTCCATCCCAGACCCCAGCTCCTCCACAGCCTAGGGGGGTGGCTGTCTGAACCCCTAAAGCTCCCATGCATGAAGCTGGCGTTTCTTGAGACCAATCTTCTTGTTCTGATTCTGCAGCCCAGGTGACCCTCCCACTCTGGGCCTCAGCTTACCAATGGCAGCGAGCGCCATACCTCTTTCACAGGCTTACAAAGCAGCCACCAAACAAGGCAAGGTGCCTTTGGGACCTTGGATCAGATGTCTTTAGGTTTTGTTTGCTTGTTTGTTTTGTTTTGTTTTTAAATTTTATATTGGAGCACAGTTGATGAACAATGTTGGACTAGTTTCAGGTGTACAGCAAAGTGATTCCATTATACATATACATGTATCTATTCTTTATCAAATTCTTTTCCCATTTATGTTATGTCTTTAGGTTTTTCAACAGGTATTGACTGTTCTCTCAACCACGACCCAAGAAGGAGTGGATGAGGGGCCTTCCCTGACTGCTGTGGGTGAATTAGGGGCTGTAGCTGGGCCCATGGGCCTCACAGCTCGAGGTGTTAAAACAGTTTCTGCCGTGGACCCGGGTTCGATCCCTGGTCGGGGAACTAAGATCCCACAAGCCGCGTGGCGCAGTCGAAACAAAACAAAACAAACAAAACCACAGTTTGCACATGGGCCTTGGGAATCCTAGCTGATATTCCTGGAGGAACTTCTGGGAAAGGGAGCTGCGGGGTAAGTGTTCCACTTTTGAAAAGGCAGGGGCATAGGCAGGTTCTAAAACCCAGGGTGGGGAGGTGGGAGGAACTGGGAGACTGGGATTGACATATATACACTATTGATACTATGTATAAAATAGATAACTAATGAGAACCTACTGTATAGCACAGGGAACTCTACTCAGAGCTCTGTGGTGAACTAAATGGGAAGGAAATCCAAAAAAGAGGGGATATATGTATACGTATACCTGATTCACTTTGCCATACAGCAGAAACAAATACAATATTGTAAAGAGCTATACTCCAATAAAATTTTTTAAAATCTGCCTATAATTTGCATAATGTCATTTATGAAATACAGTCACTGCAACCACCCTGAAAAAATTAATAAATAAAATAAAACCCAGGAGGGGAACACTGAGCTTGATGTTGACCCCATGACGATTTTAGAACATTCTGCTCAGAGTTTGGTCTGCCTGGAAGCCCACATAGCCAGCCCTTAGTGCCTCCCATGGACCAAGTCCCTGATCTCCAGCTTACATTTTAGTGGCAAATACTGACAATAAGCAAAGAGACAGATAAAATCATTTCAGACAATTAGCGGTGAGTAACTGAATAGACAATGATGGGGGCCTGGGGGCTATTTTTTTTAAATGAACACATGTCAAAAGATTTCATTTCGTTCATTAATTAATGAGGGAACCAGCAAGATGTTACAACGGGTTCAAAGGAAAATCTGAAGAACATTCCTATAGAGACAGGTGAGCAATGCTGGAATGAATTACAGACAGAAGAAAACAGGACTGTGTATGATTCATTTGTATTTGTCTGGACAAGAATCATTGCCAGCGAGTTCCCTGGAGGTCCACTGGTTAGAACTCAGCGCTTTCACTGCCATGGTCCCAGGTTCAATACCTGGTCGGGGAGCTAAGATCCCACAAGCAGCGCCGCGTGGCCTAAATAAGTAAACAAATAAACAAAAGAAAACAAAAAAAAGGATCATTGCCATAAGTATCAGTTTTCTACACATACACAGTTGTAGAATAGCCCAAAGATGGCAAAAGGTGAGAGACCCCATAGAATCAGACCATGGCTAGGTTTGTCTAGGGGCTAGTTCTGTTATTGAAAGGATCATGAGGGGGCTTCCCTGGTGGCGCAGTGGTTGGGAGTCCGCTTGCCGATGTGGCGGACACGGGTTCGTGCCCCGGTCTGGGAGGATCCCACGTGCCGCGGAGCGGCTGGGCCCGTGAGCCATGGCCGCTGGGCCTGCACTTCCGGAGCTTGTGCTCCGCGACGGGAGAGGCCGCAGCGGTGAGAGGCCCGCGTACCGCAAAAAAAAAAAAAAAAAAAAAAGGATCATCAGGGAGAATTCTTCAAAGGAAGTGATACTGAGCAGAGATCTGAATGAGGATATGGGAACAGGTTCCAAGGCCTGAGGGTAAAGGGTACAGGGTGGGACTGCCCCTCATGATGGAGGATCAGCCAGGAGGCCAGTATGGCTGGAGCAGCAGATTCAGAGGGCAGTAAATGGGCACCTGCAGGCCAGGCAAGTGCTTTGGACTTTATTTAAAGTGTCATGGATTCAGTCATAAAAAGGAGTGAAGCACTGACACTCGCTACAACATGGATGCGTCTTGAGACCATGTTGCTCAGTGAGAGAAGCCAGACACAGAAGGACACATAGTGTGTCATTCCGTTTGTGTGAAACGTCCAGAACAGGCAAATCCACAAAAACAGAGAGTGGGTTTGTGGTTGCCAGGGCCTGGGGGAGGGGGGAGGGGAGCGACTGCTAAGGGGGATGGGGTAGTTTTTGGGGGTGGTGGAAATGTTCAAAAATGAGATAGCCGTGATGGTTGCACAGTTCTGTGAAAACCACTGAATTGTCCACATTAAAGAGTGAATATTCTGGTAGTGAATAACATCTCAATTTTTAAAAAGCAAAGAAACACCCGTGTTTAATAACAGCCATATTCACAATAGCTAAAATATGGAAACAACCCAAATGTACATTGACCGATGAATGAAAAAGCAAAATGTAGTCCATCCACACAATGGAATATTACTCAGTCTTAAAAAGGAAGGAGATTCTACTACATGGATGAAACTTGAGGACATGATGCTCAGTGAAATTAGCCAGGTCCCTAGAGGAGTCACATCCACAGAGACAAGAAGTAGATGGTGGGGGCCAGGGGCTGGGGGAGGGGGTGGGGAGTCAGTGTTTCATGGGGACAGAATTTCAGTTTGGGGAGATGGGAAAGTTCTGGAGATGGATAGTGCTAATTTTTGCACAACAATGTGAGTATACTTAAATGTCACTGAATTTTACATGTAAAAATGGTTAAATTGGTAAATTTTATGTCATATATATGTTGCCAAAAAATTTTGTTTTAAGTTCAGAAGGAAAGTCGGCCTGGAACAGGATGTGAGGGTGGCCAGGTGCCATCTCATTCCAAAGTCTGGGAACTCCTGCGGTGCCTAATGGATTCGCTCATCCCATTAGTATGAAGTGTGGTCATTTGTGAGTAAAATTAAATGTTTTTCCTTTCCAAAAAATTAAAATTAAAAAATTGAAAGGTACCCCCCAAAAAGTATTGATGGAAAGACATCAGTAAGAATAGAATTACCATATGACCCAGCAATCCCACTGCTGGGCATATACCCAAAGAAAACCATAATTCAAAAAGACACATGCACCCCAATGTTCACTGCAGCTCTATTTACAATAGCCAGGTCATGGAAGCAACCTAAATGTCAATCAACAGACGAATGGATAAAGAAGATGTGGCACATATATACAATGGAATATTACTCAGCCATATAAAGGAACGAAATTGGGTCATTTGTAGAGATGTGGATGGATCTAGAGACCGTCATACAGAGTGAAGTAAGTCAGAAAGAGAAAAACAAATCCTGTATATAAACACATATATGTGGAACCTAGAAAAATGTTACAGATGAACCGGTTTGCAGGGCAGAAATAGAGACACAGATGTAGAGAACAAACGTATGGACACCAAGGGGGGAAAGTGGCGGGGGAGTGGTGGTGATGGAATGAATTGGGAGATTGGGATTGACATATATACACTAATACATATAAAATAGATAACTAATAAGAAACTGGACGAAAAAATAAATAAAATAAAATTCAAGAATTCAAAAAAAAAGAAAGGCATCAGCCTGGGTTTGAGCAGACATGTGCCCTGCTTTATGTTTTGTTAATCTTTCTGAGAACTGAGTAAGAGCCCTGAGCGGGGCAAGACCCGTTGGAACGCTGGTGTGGGCAGCCCGGTCAGCATAGATGGAGACAATAGTGGGGGAAGGTGGACAGGGTCCTTTTTTTTTGGCCACACAGCACTCGGGATCTTAGTTCCCCAACCAGGGATCGAACCTGCTACGGAAACGCTCAGTCCCAACCACTGGACCGCCAGGGAAGTCCCTCCTTACATTATTTTTATTTATTTATTTATTAAAGTCTTTACTGAATTTGTTACAATATTGCTTCTATCTTATGTTTTGGTTTTTCGGTCCCTGAGGCATGTGGGAGCTTAGCTCCCCGAACCGGGATCGAACCCACACTCTCTGCATTGGAAGGCAAAGTCTTAACCACTGGACCGCCAGGGAGTCCCTCCCTACACTTTTTTTTTTTTTTTTTTTGCGGTACGCGGGCCTCTCACTGTTGTGGCCTCTCCCGTTGCAGAGCACAGGCTCCAGACGTGCAGGCCCAGCGGCCATGGCTCACGGGCCTAGCTGCTCCGCGGCACGTGGGATCTTCCCGGACTGGGGCACAAACCCGTGTCCCCTGCATCGGCAGGCAGACTCTCAACCACTGCGCCACCAGGGAAGCCCCCTACACTTATTTTTAAAAGGCTCATGATCTGCTTTGCCATCTTCAAAACCTGAAGCTTGACATCCTCCCATTTCTCTCTAACTCTGACCCTCCTAACTCCCTCTTATAAGAACCCTATGAAATATGTATATAAATTAGTTTCCCAGGGCCTCTGTAACAAAGTACCACAAACTGGGTGCCTGGGGACAGCAGAAATGTATTCCCTTTCAGTTCGGGAAGCCGGAAGTCCAAAGTCAAGGTATTGGCAGGGCCATTCTCCTTCCAAAGGCTCTGGGGAAGGGTCTGTCCCAGGCCTTTCGCCTAGCTTCCTTCCAATAGCCTCAGGCCTCCCTTGGCTTGCAGGTGGCCAGCTTCCCCAGGTCCCTTTAGGTCATCTTCCCTCTGTGCTCATCTGTCTCTGCGTCCAAATGTCCCCTTCTTATAAGGACAGCAGTCACATTGGATTAGGGGCCTACTCTGCTCCAGCATGACCTCGTTTTAACTAATTACATCTTCAACAACCCTATTCACAAATAAAGTCACCTTCTAAGGTACTGGAGCTTAGTACTTCAACAAGTCATACATACATGTGTGTATATGTCTGTCTATCTATCTATCTATCTATCTATCTATCTATCTACCTAATCTTTTTCACCAGTGACTTTGAATAAAGATGCCAAGATGCTGAAGGCTAGCTTATCAGTTCTGGGAGAACAAAGATAAATTTGGATTCAAGGCATATCACAGCAAACACACAAAGAAACACTAACCTTCCTGGGAGAGCTGTAAAGTTCTATGCACACTCTCAAAAGCCAACTGAGGGGACTTCCCTGGCGGTCCAATAGTTAAGACCCTGTGCTTCCACTGCAGGGGGCAAGGTTTGGATCCCTAGTCGGGGCAACAAAGATCCCGAAAGCCACGTGGTGTGGCCAAAAAGAAAAAAAAAAAAAAAAAGCAAGCCACTGAGTAAAAGGGGACAGAGTTTCAGTTTGGGAAGATGAGAAAGTTCTGGAGATGATGGTGGGGATGGTTGCCCAACAATGTGAATGTGCTTAATGCTACTGAACTGCACACTTAGAAAGGGTTAAAATGCTCAATGTGATGTATGTATATTTTACTACAATTATTATTTTTTTTAAGGTGGGTAGTCAGTTGATTCAGTGCAGTATGGGCTCCTGGATGGGATCCTGAAACAGAAAAAGGGCATTTGTGGAAAAACTGGTGAAATGTAAAGACAGTGTGGAGTTTTGTTCGTGGTGATTTACGGGTGTTCGTTCCTTAGTTGTGACAAAGATACTGTGGTGATATATGACAGCATTAGGGGAAGATGGGTGAAGGGTATATGGGAAGCCTTTCTGGAATCTTTGCAAGTTTTCTGTAAATCTAAAATATTTCTGAAATAAAACATTTATTTAACAACAACAAAAAAGCAAAAATTGAGTCTACGTGGGTGTATATATTTGTCAGATTCACCCAACTCTATACGTAATATCTGTACATTTTATTGTATATAGCCTATACCTTAATCTTATAAAAACACACAGAAATTAAAACACCCCAAAAAAAGTTGCTTGACCAAAAATGCCTAAAAATATGCACAGCCTTTGGCCCAGAGATTCTGTATCTAGAAATTTATCCAAAGGAAATATTTTGAGACGGTCAAGCTATAGTAACTAGAAAAGTGGGTTACAAACCAGTACATTTAAAAGGTCCCATTATTCTGGGGTAGGGACTTCCCTGGCGGTCCAGTGGTTAGGACTCTGCACTTCCACTGTGGTTTTGATCCCTGTCTGGGGAACTAAGATGCCACATGCTGTGTTGCATGGTGCCCCCCCAAAATTTTTTAAATAAATGAAAATAAAAGGTCCCATTATTCTTAAAAATATACACATGTATACTCTTTGTACACACACAGAGGTATCAACAGTGCTTATCTCTAGGTGGTGGGATAAGGGTGACTTTACTGCTTCTCTGAATATTTGAGTTTTTCTTCAATTAATATATATTTATTTTCTAAAATAACAAAAAAAAATTTTTTAAAGAGGTAATTGCACCAGATAGAATATCCTGTGAGGGTCTTGTATGAGTTTCCTTGGGCGACTGTAACAGATTACCATAAATGTAGTGACTGAAAACAACACAGATTAATTTTCTTACATTTCTAGAGGTCAGAAGTCCAAAATGGGTCTTGGGCTGATCCTTCCGGAGGCTCCAGGGGAGCATCGGTTCCCGCCTTTTCTAGCTTCCAGTGGCGCCGCCTCCCTGACTCGTGGCCCCGTCCTCCATCCTCACAGCCGGCAGCGCAGCATCTCCCGTCTCTCTCTGTCTCTGACCCTCCCATCACAGGGTCTTATAAGGACCCTGTGATGATGCTGGGCCCCTAGAGAATCCAGGATAATCTCCTTTGTCAAGAGCCTCAACTTAATACCATCTGCAGAGTCCCTCTGACCACATAAGGGAGCATCTTCGTAGGTCCCAGGGATTAGGACACAGACATCTCTGGGAGACCATTATTCCGCCCACCACAGGTTTGTATGGACAAACCAGGCAATTAATAGTGCAGCTGAGATTCTGAAAAAGCTAATGTGATTTCAGGCCACATTAATAGAGGTCTAGTACTCAGCTCGAGGGAGATGGTGTTCTTACCAAACCATTCTGGGGACGAGACCAGCATGCTGAAAGGAGACAGGAGCCATGTCCCACGAGGAAAAGATGGACAGACAGACTGATACCTGGGCCTGGCTCCCAGGAGTTCTCTGTAGGGCTTACGGGTGGAAGGCAGAAATGATTCTGGGCTGTTCCCGAGGGAAGGAGGGATGTCAGACCTGGTCCCAGTCCTATCAGAGTCTCCTCTTACTGTCTGGCACCCAGCCCTGGGCTCAGTCAATGGGTTGTCCACTCTACTCTTGGGGGGTGGACCAGCCCAATATCAGGAGAAACTCCTGGAAGCCTTGTCGGGGGCGGGGGGGTCTTTCCACCAGACTCATTCGGTCAAAGTGCTGACAGGGCTGCTGAGGCCTAAGTCAGAGAATCCAGAGCCAAGTTCATTTCCTAAAGCCATGCAGGTGTTTGCACACCTGTATTCATAAGAGCATTATTCACAGAAGCCAAATCGACAGATGATGGATAAACAGATGATCCACACAGTGGAATATTATTCATCTTTAAAAAGGAAGGAGATCCTGACACTCACTACAACATGGATGGACCTTGGGGACGTGATGCTCAGTGAGAGAAGCCAGACACAGAAGGACAAATACTGTCGGATTCCACTCACAGGAGGTCCCTAGAGGACTCAAATCCATAGAGACAGAAAGTAGATGGTGGGGGCCTGGGGGAGGGGCTGGGGAGTTAGTGTTTAATGCGGACAGAGTTTCAGTTTGGGAAGATGAGAAAGTTCTGGAGATGTTTGCACAACAATGTGAATGTACTTAAAACCGCTGAGCTATGCACCTAAAAATGATCAAGATGGTAACTTCTGTGTATATTTTACTACAATAAAAAAAATCAGGGTCTGTTTTAAAAACAGGACTAAAAAAAAACCCAAAAGAAACTATTTCGGGGTCCAACTTAACAGAGCGCAGCCTTTTTATTTTCACAAGTGATGACATTGGAAAGAAAAGAACGTGAGAGCCACCAGCCACAAGTACAGAGTCAAATGGCTCCCAGCTCAGCTTCTGGACGCTTCAAGCCCTGCCGTGACCACTCACAGGCACATTGCTGGTTTTGTGGGCAGGGACTTTGTCTGACTGCCCTGGGTGCCCCATAAACCCGGAACTGGTGCCCGGGTGCAGGGAAAGCCAGGTGAGGCGCCGGAAGCCCCTGGTTCCCCAGTGGGTGGATGCCTCCTCCCATCCAGGCTCCTCCCAGGTCCCCAGAGCCCCACCCAGACGAGCTAACATTTAACCAGTACACCCCAGGGTGGCCAAACCAGGTGTGCAAGTATCGAATACTTCAGCAGCTTCACGGAGGGCCCCCAGCATCACGGAGGAGAAATATTTTCTAAGCAGCAGAGGGTGGGGCAATGGCTGGTCCATGGGTACCTGGGGGGCTAGGGAGCTTCACTTAAGAGGTGGCTTAGACTGCTCCAGAGGTGGAAAAGACAGGACTGATCTGGTGCTGCTGTCCCTCCCTCTTTCCACCCACCCTCAGGATTCCCGTCTGTGCAATGGGCCCTGCCAGTCTGTGCAATGGGTCCTGCCAGCCGGAAGCTCGCAGTCTCCGCCTGGCCCCAGCTCTTGTCTACCTGAGTGCCAGTTTCCTGGATGCCCCCTCACATTCAGGCTGGATGACAGCTCCCAGGGGCCTCTCAGAACCTCGAAGGAGTGCTCCAAAGCCGGGGGGCCAGCCTTTGGGGTCCAGCCCAGAGTTCTGTCTCTGTCACTCTTTCCGCAGCCGGGTCCCCCCCACCGACAGGAGTTAGCTTAGTGCAGGGGGTCACATTGGGGGGGGAGGGGTGTGATTCCCCTACCCCCTGGGGACAACTATGGCTGTCATATTGGGGGAGCTCCAGACATGGAGCTGGTGGAGGCCAGGGATGCTGCTCAACACCCCACAGTGCCCAGGACAGCCCTACCCCAGGGAATGACCAGTCCCAAATGTCCACAGTGCCCAGGGGGAGAAACTCTGGCCTGGATCTAAAGCGCCTGCTTGCTTCTTCCTCTCCGGGCTCTGCAGAGAAGGAAAACCACTCTGCGGTGGCCTCTGCATGACCTGTGGCCAGGTCCCAGCCCTTGAGCCATCCCGCTGCCCTTCCCCCCTCCCCTGGCAAAGCCTCCTCTTCACCCACACCCCTACACTGCCCCAGGCAGCCTGTCTCCACGCTGGGGGGGTCCTTGGCTTTTTATCTGTGCGAGGGGCCTGAGGTTGGTCCCTCAGTAGAGACGGTCTCCATGGGTCAGCTTCACCTGAGGGACCCCAGGTGAACCAGGCCAGTCCTGTCCTCCCCCACCCCAGCCCCTGCCCACCCAGGGCCTTCTACAAGATGGCACCCTCTGGGGGAGCCTGCAGAGCGGAGGGGACCACAGCCAGGGAAGGAGCAGAAGAGGAGAACGTGGCAGCCTTTCGGGTCGGCCAGACCTCCCCCTCGGATCTTTCTTTTTTTAAAAACACCGCAATTTAAGGAGGGACTCCTCCCTCCATCCTGCCGCCTGCCACGTGGGCCGGCCAGGGGAGTCACCCGCTGGCCCTCTCGCTCCCTGGGCTGGTTTGGCTGCGAGGCAGTAGCTTCAGTTTCACTTTGGTGTCACCGGTTTCACTTTCCGGGAGAGAAAGAAGAGAGACAGAGAGAGACAGGGAAGAGAAGAGGGACAGAGAGGGAGGGCAGCTGTGTCAGGTGCAAGGTCAGCCGCCGCCCTGTCCTGCGGGGCCACCGTCTGCCCGCCGCTCCCTCTCCTGACCTTCCTCTGGCCTGTGGATTCTCAGAGTCAAGGTCAAGGGGTCAAAGGGCAAGTTCTCTCTGCATGACCTTGGGCAAGGCAAGCCACCTTCTTATCCTGGGCTCCTTCCCCACACCCCCGACCTCCTGTAAAAGTGGGGCAGGGGATCAGGTCCACCCCATGGGGTGCTGGGAAGATCAAAGCTCTGCTGACCGCTGACTCTGGCCAACGAACGTCAAGAGCAGTCCCACAACATCCCCTTTGGGAGGGGGCGGAGCTAGGTCCAAGGCAGAACAGGATGTCGGCTGCCTTTACCCAGCAGGGACCCTTGGCCCAGAAACCACCAGGAAGGAGGATCCATGTGGCCTGAGTCGGGGTTGAGTGGGGAGTGAGGGGGGGACAGTGTCCCCTGAGGCCACCTGCTGTGGCTTGGGGCTCACGGTCTGGCAGATGGGGCTACAGGCCCAGGTGCCCCACTTGCTTACTGGCAGGCCTGCCTGTCGCCAGGCAATGGCGTGGCCTTGTCCTCCTCACCCCTGCTGTTCTTCCTGCAGGGTGTGGGTCCACAGCCTGGGGCACAGATTCACTGCCTTCTGGGCCTGGTTGAGAGCCACTTGATGTCAGGAGATGGGCCCATTCTCCAGGACTCCCCAGACTGGACGGGAAGCGGGGCGGGGGAGAGTCACCTGGGGATGTCAAGAACATAGCTCAGGGAATTCCCTGGTGGTCCAGTGGTCAGGATGTGGGCTTTCACTGCCGTGGGCTTTCACTCCAGTGGGCCCGGGGTTCGATCCCTGGTCGGGGAACACAAGCTGCGTGGCATGGCCAAAAAACAAAAAAACCTCACAGCTCAGCGAGCTAGGAAGTGTGGGAGCCAATGGGAGAGGGCAGTTATTTATTTATTTTTACTTTTTTTTTTGAATTTTTGAATTTTATTTATTTTTTATACAGCAGGTTCTTATTAGTTATTATATATATATTACATTTTAGCGTACACATGTCAATCCCAATCTCCCAATTCATCCCACCACCATCCCCCCACCCTGCCACTTTCCCCGCTTCGTGTCCATACGTTTGTTCTCTACATCTGTCGTTTTTTAGTATAACAGCTTTATTGAGATATAATTCACATACCATACAGTTCACACACTTAAAGTGTGCGATTCACGGATTCACTGGTTTTCATTCACAGTGTTGTGCAACCATCACCACTATCTAATCTTAGAACATTCTCATCCCCCCAAAAGGAAACCCCGTCCCCATTAGCATCACCCCCATCCCCTCCCCCAGCCCCTGACAACCAGGAACCCACTCTCTGTGTCTGTGGCTCTGCCTGTTCCGGACGTCTCCCATCAGTGGAATCACACCCTGTGTGTCCTTCTGTGTCTGGCTTCTCTCACTGAGCATCGTGTTCTCAGGGTCCATCCACGGTGTAGCGAGTGTCAGGGCTTCACCCCTTTTCACGGCTGAGTGATGTTCCCGGGTGTGGATGTGCCTTTTTCCGCTTATGCATTCCTCAGCCGATGGACATTTGGGGTGTCTCCAGTTTGGGCTGCTGTGAATGAGGGCAGGTGTTAACCGAAGTAGGTGTTGATTGGTGCATGTCCACCCACCATAAGTGATGTCTGGGGACCCCACGTTTTCTGGGGGGTAAGAAGCACACCCTAAAAGGCACAGAGAGAAGTAGCACCCCCAGGGGCGGCCCGGCACCCAGTCTCCCTGGATCTTTGCCGGATGCTGGGGAAACACCTTCCCCATCCCCACCCCCCTCCCAGGTTGGCTCCAATTGTGAACCCAGAACTTCAAAAGGGAGAGTTTGAGAAGCTCCCAGAACCTCAGGGGCCAGCACGGTGCAGCAGGGCAGGCAGGCTGGGAGCAAGGCCCCGGAAGATGGCCCCTCCCTTTTAATGAGTAGAGCCGGGCTAGGGGTGGGCCGGCCGAGGCGGGGGAGGGGAGAGCAGAGGAGAGGCAGGAAGGGGAGGAGGGAAGGGGCGGGGCTTCCTCAGAGGGCAGGTAGGCAGGCGGCTTCTTAGCACCTGTGCCGGGCTTTGCGCCGCCCCTTTGGCGGGGAGCCCCTGGGCAGGCGAGGAGGAGGGGGAGAGGGAGTCACACAGGATTCCGTTCCTGTCACTCCGGAGCCACTTCCTGCTCTTTAATGTGGGGTGAAAGCAGGAGACAGCGCACCTCCGGGTTCACGCATCCCGGGGAGACCCCTCCCCTCTGCGTAGAAGCTGATCCCACTCGCCCCGCCCCCTCCTCCAGCCCAAGTCCAGGTGTGGGGAGACCCGGTCCAGCAGCTCCTCACGTGCTCACTGGGCACCTGTAAAACGTCTTTGGGGAAATACCCGCCTTTTTAATTGGGGCGACTCTTTTGGTTGCTAAGTTTTGAGGATTTTTTCTTTTTCTTTGTTGTAAGGATTCTTTATATCTCCTGGGTACTAGGCCCGTCTCCCCTACAGGATTTGCCGATACTTTCTTCCCACTCTGTGGGCATTCTCTTCACTCTTCTAAGGGCGTCCTTTGATGCAGCCAAGTTTTCAATTTTGATCAAAGTCCAAGTTCATCTATATTTTCTTTTGCTGCTTGTGCCTCTGTGTCATGTTGAAGAATCCACTGCCAAGTTCAAGGCCATGAAGATGGGTGATGGGAAAGTCAAAGGAGCAATTTTGCTGAGGGTTTTACATGGGTGGGGGTCTGGCGGCCCTCAGCAGGGGGAAGGGAAAGGCTGCCTGAAGTTTGAGCAGGAGCTGAGGGTGGGGAGGGGGGAATGGAAGAGGAATTCCAGAACAGGGAACAGCAGGTGCAAAGACAGGGAGCCAAGCGTGAGTGAAAGGCTTGCACTGCCTCCCCCTCCCCCCTCCTCTTCCCCCTCCCCCTCCTCTTCCCCTTCCCCCTCCTCTTCCTCCTCCCTCTCCCCTCCCTCTTCTCTCTCTCCTCCCCACTCCTCCTCCCTGACACTCTGACCCCCGGGCAGCCCCTACCGCTGTACACTGGGTCCCCCCAGAGACATCAGGGGTTGGGGGGTGACATGTCTGTGCTTAGAAACATCACTGGTCCCCACCTCAAAATCCAAGGCTGTTATAGAAGAAAGGAGATGGGTGGCCTGGCAGGGGAGCTGGTGGCGGGCTGACCCTGTGTGTGAACTTGCAGGTGAGTGTAGTGGGTGGGGCATCCCAGCCACACGGGATGGGGGAGGGTTATGGGGGCTCGGAGAAGGCAGAGAACCCTCCCCAAGAGACACCCACAAGTGAAGGACCAGGAGCTAGGCAGGTGCAGACGGAAGGGAGTGAAAAGGCTCACAGGTGAGCAGAGTAGGAAGTGCGACAGGACAGACAGCAATGCCAGTGCTGGGGACAGGTGGGCTTGGTCTTCTGGGAGAAGAGGGGACATGGGGACAGGAGGTAAGGGTCCAGCCTTTACCTCCACCCAGGGCAGGCCACCAGGATGAGGGTATTTGTGGAGCGATAGGTCTAAGGGGAAGGTATGGGGGGGTCTCTGTGACTTTTTTCTTTTTATATTTATTATTATGATCATTATTATTTTATTTTTTTTGGCTGCACTGGGTCTTAGTTGTGGCACACGGGATCTTTGTTGCGGCATGCGGGATCTTTGGTTGCAGCATGTGGACTTTTTTTTTTAATAAATTTATCTATTTTTATTTATTTTTGGCTGCGTTGGGTCTTTGTTGCTGCACGCGGGCTTTCTCTAGTTGTGGCGAGAGGGGGCTACTCTTCGTTGTGATGCGCGGGATTGTCATTGCAGTGGCTTCTCTTGTTGCGGAGCACGGGCTCTAGGAGCGCAGGCTTCAGATGCAGCATGCGGGCTCAGTAGTTGTAGCTCGTGGGCTCTAGAGCGCAGGCTCAGTAGTTGTGGCGCACGGGCTTAGTTGCTCCACAGCATGTGGGATCTTCCTGGACCAAGGCTCGAACCCGTGTCCCCTGCATTGGCAGGCGGATTCCTAACCACTGCGCCACCAGGAGAGCCCAGCATGTAGACTTCTTAGTTGCAGCATGCATGCGGGATCTAGTTCCCCGACCAGGGATTGAACCCGGGCCCCCTGCATTGGGAGCGTGGAGTCTTACCTGCTGGACCACCAGGGAAGTCCCTCTCTGTGACTTTTTGCAGGAGAATCTGTAACCTGAGGCCAGCTTCCCTGGATGTCCATGCCCTCCTAGCTGGTGTGACCCCCAAGAGGACGGCCACAGTGGGGACTGGCCTGGCCCCCTATGGTGGTATTTCCGAGCATCCTGCTTCTTTGCTAATTCATCTTCCCAAACCTGCTTGTCTGAGTTCACTGCCCAGCTTGCAGTCGGCCATCGTCCCGGCCATAAAGTTCCAGTTTCTTAGCCAGACATCCAAGTGACCTGGCTCCCCACTCAGCCACCATGTTGTCCTGCACCCAAAGCCAGTGGGGGCTGAAATGTTGACAGGCTTCCGTTCGTTCACCTGGTAGGCACCCAACACCCCAGCCCCTATGTACCCCCCCCCCCCCCAGAAACTAAACAGTCAACACGAGGTCCAGTAGAGGCAGACCTGACCCCTTTCTGAGTCCAGGCGCCCTTTCGGGCCCATTAGGAATGGGCACTGCTCTGCTGGATGGTTGTTAAAGATCTTGCACCCTGGCCCCGCTGCCACGCCCTTGCTCACGCGAGTTCCCCTGCCCCGGATGCCCTCTCCGGTCCAAGGGTTCTCAGCGTGGACACCCAGTCCACGTCCTTCTGCCTGCTGCTGCCGCTAGGGCTGTGAACTCTCCAGCACACAGGATGTGGAGATGGGGGGGCGCCCGGCATCTGTCGGGGGAGCTCGGAGCCTCTGGACGGGTCCCGTGTCGCCAGGGCTCGGGGGGACGATGGGGTTAGCTCTTCTGGCCAGTTCACGGGGTGTAGCCAGGGTGAAGGGAAAAGGGATTCAGGATGCTGAGGAGGAGAGGGTCTGCTCCTTCCTGAGGGGTCAGCAATAGCCACCTCATTTGGTCCGGGATGACCTCCTTGCAGGGGGCGTGACCTCCCCTGGGGGTGGGGGTCAGGCGAGGGCTGGGGGTGGGGAAGAGACTCAGCTGCGGGTCTCGGTCCCTCCCTCACCTGAGGCTTCTCTCTGATTCTCCAGGTGCTTCTCTGCGGGCCTCCCTCGGTCCCCAGGGAAGCCTGTGCAGAAACCCGAGCCTCGGTTCAGGCTGCCATGGGGCCTGGCCTCCCCCTCCGCCCTCCTTCCTCCTCCAGAGCCTCCCTGTCGTTGCCACGGGGACTGCAGACCGGGCAGGTCCTCCAGCCACTGGCCTGAAGTTCAAGCTGTGGCCTCCAGCCCCGGGTGGGCGGCTGGGGGCCCGCACACCTGATCAGCTGGGAGCCCCAGCCCCGGGAGGCGGGGCGAGACCCGCAGGGCCCCTGCTGGTTTCATTTTGAGGCCGTCCCTTCCCCTTCCTCAATCCCACTCCGCCCGCCCGATCCCCACTTTCTGGGAAACGCTGTGGCAGCTTCTTCTGAACTGAACTCAGTTAACCCGGAGTCCACCGAGTTCCGCCTCCCGGACCTGAGGCTTCCTGCCCGGCACACACCTCCACCCCCGGGGCTGGCTGAGCGCCCTTCTCCAGACTCCCTGCCTTCCAGAAGGTTCTGGGCCGCCCCTGCCCACATGCCCCCTGCCACACCGTGTCCCAGGCTCTGGACACAGGAAACCTGGTGGCTTCAGGCAGGGCTGCCTTGGACATAGAAGACCCAGGGTCTGACTTCTGCTACTGGGGGACTGTGGCCTTCTACACTGTCGGATCCCGGGAGGGGCGTGGGCTAAACCAGCTTCCTCCCTTCACTGCTGACAGGGGGCCAGGTTACCCTCTAGGGGGGCCACCGCGGGCTTGGTGGGCGGAGCAGCATCCCCTGCCCCACCCGCTGGATGACAGGAGCCCCCCAGCCATGATGACCACAGATGCCCCCAGACGTGTGTCCCCTGGGTTGAGGGGGCAAGACTGTCCCCACTGAGACCCAGTGGGCATGATGACAGCTGGGAGAGGACAGAGCAGCCTCTGGCCACGTGGGGCATCGAGCACTGGAGATGTGGGCCGTCCGAACTGAGATGCACCGTGAGGGCAAAACACACGGTATCACAACTCCATACCAAAAAAAAAAAAGGAAAAGACCAGACTAATTTTCATATCGATTGCAAAGTGCAAGGGTAATATTTTGGCTACATTGGGTTAAATAAAACATACCATCCAATTACCTTCGCCAGGGACTTCCCCGGCGGTTAAGACTCCGAGCTTCCACCGCAGGGGGCACAGGTTTGATCCCTGATTAGGGAACTAAAGATCCTGCCTGTCACGTGCCACGCGGTGAGGCCAAAACAAAAAACAAACAAAAACATAAACCAGAAGGGTTAACTGTTCTTCCTATTTTAAATGTGGCCATGAGGAAATTTAAGTTGCGCCTGCAGCTGAATGATGCGCGTGCGTCCCAGTGGCATCTGAGGGCGCAGGGGGCCGAGACCCGCCTGGAATCTGCCTGCCGGTTCTGGGTTCTGCACACCTTCTTTCCTTCCATTTTCCCCCTGCCCCATCCCCGCAACGTCCGTTACACTCAGAGAAGGGAATGTGACGGGCCGGGGCCGGGGCCGGTCCAACCTGAGAATTCCACTGGATCAGGCGGGAAGGCATTTGCCCACCCGTGACCCCGAGCTTTTAGATGGCTTCTGGCCCATGGCCAGGGTTGGGGGTAAAAGCCTGTGGCACCCTGATTGAGCTGGGCCACCTTTCCTGCCTCATCACTTATTCCAAGGTCACTTGTGAGCTGCTCAGGGCTCAGAACCAGGCAGGGAGAGTCTGCTCTCTGGGGACAGAGAGGTCAGCACACGTGGTGTTGTAAAGTGCTGTTTAATATGATGAAAACTTGGACCTGAGGAGAAACTTGCAACGACAAGACGCTGGATACCTTCTTCTTCCAAACCAAGCGCAAAAGAAACCAAAAAAACAAACAAAAAAAAACCCCAAACCCCAGAAGCGAAGAAAACTCAAAACCCAAGTAAGAAAACACCCAACGGGTGAGATTCTGAAGCTCCTGGATTCATTTCCTGATTGATTTGTTTTTGGACAAAGAGGTCAGACAGAGGGGCGCTGGGGGTCCCAGGGGCCCGAACAGGGCAGCTGCATCATCTCACGTACTTGGCCGTCTCGGGGTTTAAGGAAGAGCCACGGGGAACCTTGACACAGAACACAGTCTCTCACAAGAAGCTCGGGAGAGGCCAGCAGCCTGGATGCCTGACCCCACCTTCTGCCTGGACCCCTACACGTCAGGAGACCCCAAAACCAACAGATGTTACATGTTCCAGGAAGAAGAGCCTGCCCCCTTGCAAGAGAGGACCTCGACAGGACAGGGAGCAGCGTCCCCAGGCCGGCCTGCGGTCACCTTTGGCCAGATTGTTAGGAGCAGCCAGGCCTGGACCACTGTGAACCAGGGAGAGACGGGGTGTCGGGGTGTGGGAGCAGAGGGGGCCAAGTCTAGCGACGTTTGCAGGAAGCGGGCAGGGGGGCGGGGGAGGGAGGGAGACCCCTGGCTGTTAAAGTCGGACACTTTCATCACGGTCTCCAAGGCTCTGGCGTGTTCCTGGCTGAGTCGGAGTGGGAAGGGTAAGCGCCAAGTGTCTCTCTGGTCCTTTCCTGAGGCGCCTCGGGGTCCTGGCAAAGCAACACAGCAGACGGTGGGTGGCTGGAGCCGATCCGTCCTCCCCCAGCAACCCTGGAGGCCTCACCCCACTGACCCGATTCACCCGCACCCCAGGAACCCCGTCAATGTGGTCTCACTCCTTGCAAACAGCAGTCGGCTCTGTTAACAGACATTGGTCAGGCCCACAGCCTGACGTGTACAGGACTGGCCCAACGATGGGGCTGTCTGTGACTGCCAGCGCCGGGCGCCCACGGGCCAAGACGCTGAGTCACAGTTCACCCATTAGGCCCCCTTCCCCCTCTGAAGCTCTGGAGGGAGCTGGGGTACCCACAGAGCGACACCTCCATCACTTTTAGTTATCTTTTTTATTCTTTTCTAAATCAGGAAAGACTTTAGGGGCAACTACGAGGTGGCAGAAATCTGGAAAGCTGGTTGGAACAGCTACCAACTTGTTTTCTCTTTGGTGACCACAGGAAAAAACAGAGGAGACTTGAAGGGTCTCCCTAGGAAGAAAAGGACCCAGCAGTTCCCAGAGGGCCACAATCCCCCACCTTCAGCTGTACCTTCTCCAGAAACACGGGGCCAGTGTGGCTTGCACCAGGACCGCTGCTCTACAAGAGCCCTTCCTCTGCGATTTATCAGATAAATATCGGCTCGTTTCAAGCCTTCAGGAAGTATTGGGGTTGTGGGGAGACTCACAGCTTCATCTTCAGAGAGCCTGCAGGAGGGGAAGCCTTAGAAGCAGCCCTGCCTTCCACCACTTCCTACTGCCCGATGGCCGAGAGGCGGCCTTCTCCGTTGGAGGTGGTACGGCCCTGAAGGCGGAAAGGCTGGGTCTCAGGCCTCGGACCTCAAGCAGACCCCTGCAGGGGGCCTGGCTGGACACCTCAATGGCCACCAGGAGTCAGGACAGCCTCACCCCCACCATCGCATTTCCGATCAGCTGCGGTCGAACGGTTCAAGGCCCGAGACAGTGACGTGCCTTGGGTGGTCACTTCTGATTTGCTGGGGGAGCGGAGGTGACACAGAGCCACCCGCCCACATCTGTCGGCCTGCAGGCATAGGGGAACGGGCCTTATCTGCAGGATCTGCTGGGGCTTCAACCACAGGACAGCTTGGAAACCCAAGGCTTCCTTTCTGCCAAGCGAGTGTCAGCTCAGGCTGCTGCGAGCTGTCAGAAGTCTCTGTTCCCCGAAGCACAGCAGAGGACTCGGGGGTCCCTCCCAGGGGGCAGGTCACGCACTGCTGAGGACAGGCTGCATGGCCCGAGGCTGGAGCCGCCAGGGCGGGGGGGGGGGGCGGGACCCCACGAGAGCCACTGGGCCTGATGGCTCTTGCGGGCCAGGAGGGCCACCTCCAAGGGGCAGATGCCAGGCTGGGGGCACACATGCACCCCAAGGTGGCAGCCCCCTTCTCTTCTGGTGAAAGTCACCCACGGCTGGGGGTCCCTCCGAGGCTTCAGCCCTTGGAAAGGAGCAAAGCCAGTGCCCGACGCCACCCCCGTCTCTCGGGGGTTGGGCCGCCCTCGCAGAGGCGTCCACCCCGGGCTGGACCAAGGCTGACACCCCAAAGACAAGGCACAAGAAGCACAACTGGCACGTTTGCTTTTTCTTTCCCTGTTTTGTTTTGGTTTTTTTCTTTAAACCTAAGGAAGCAGGTTCTGAGAAGACAGCACAGCAGCGTCGGCCTCCCCGGGCCCGAGGGCCACACGCGCATCCCCGCAGAGGGGGCAGCCGAGGGGCGGAGGGGGAGCGGGTCTGTCGGTGGCGGGACCGTCAGACGGCGGTGCGCGTGGGCGTGCTGGGCTGGTTCAGCCGCAGCGTTTTACACAACCAGCCGGCAAAATCCACTTCTTCCACCTCGGACCGCTTGATGAAGGCGTGGTTCTGAAAGGGAAGGAACGACGTGACTGGCTCGGCCCTGGCCGGCCGGGTCCCCAGCCCAGAGCAGGGAGGCCCGGGCCTGAGATGGGGTCTCAGGTGACGGGGGAGGCCACTCTATGCCCCCTGGAGCCCAGGGTGACGTGGGGTCGGCTCACCCTCTGTGGGGCGTCCTGGGCGCTGTGGGGTGTGGAGCAGCATCCCTGCCCCAACCCGCTCGATGCCAGGATCCCCCCCGAGGTGTGACAACCACACACGTCCCCAGATGTGGTCCAGGGACCCATGGGGGCAGAGTCACCTGGGTGAGAACATCTGATCTGGAACCACGGAACTCTGTGAGGATAGCAAGTGCCCTACATGTCCTGTCCAGGTGGCAGCCACCGGCCGCTTGAGGCTCCTGAGCCCTTGAAACAGGGCCCGTGTGGCTGGAGAGCAGGATCGCGCCTCGTCCATCAGTTTAAGGAACTTTAACAGTCACCCTGACAGCGGTTCCCGTTCGGAAGGGCGGGGGTCTCGGCCTCCCACGTGACATCCGCCTGTTAATGCCAGCTAGGGAGGCGAGACCACCCCCATCTCCCTGAAGGTGGGCGCAGGCTTGGGTGAAACACCAAACCAAGGGAACAGGACTCGTGGTCGGGGAGACAGTCAGCCCCACACGGCCCGCGGTGTCACGCAGGCAGAGACCTGGACGTCGTCCTGCACCGTGTGAACTGCGCAGAGCTGGGCGGGGGGGCGCGGGGGGGAGACGACGGCAGGTGTCAAAGTTCACTCCCCTGTTCCATGGGTCTGCATGTTCCACAGTGAACACGTGCTTCTTATGTCGTGCGTGCCCTGAACACACGTCACTGGACTCAGTAAGGAGCTTCTAGAAAGAAGCAGATGGACGCAGACCCCTTCCCACAAGGCGCTCCAGGCCAGGCTCACTCTTGGGGCCACAGAAAACTGACTACAGCCAGGACACACAGGCTGCAGCCACAGCTAACAGAGGGGTGGGCTAGACAGGGTGCCTTCCTGGAGGCGGTGCCGAAGCAGATGCCCACAGCTGGGGGAAGAGCAACAGGACATGTCCCAGAAGAAGGGCCATCCTGTGCAAAGGTCCTGAGGTGGAAAGCGGGAGGGAGGCTCGGTGGAGGACATGGTGGGGAGGGGGGAGCGTGGTCCTGCAGGCGGGGGCAGGGGCACAGGAGCCCACCGGAGGGCGTGGCTCGGTTATTCAAACTACCGCATCGTGACCACCCTAAGAGGCTCCCTCTCTCCCATGTGGACACATAAGGTTGACAACCAACGTCTCACGCCTGTAGCTGGCAGTGTTTTCTCTCTTCGAGACACAAGACGCATAAACAAGGGGCTGACTCAGCATCGGGGGTGACTCAGGTGGTCAGGCCTGGTGATGGAGGAAGAAGGCCTAACGTCCACAGTGGACGTGGGCGGAAGGCACTGTGATGGTCACCCTGAGGCTGGCAGGCAGCCCTGCCGGGGGAAGGCCAATGCTGGAGACCACCTTGGTTTTCAAGGACGCTGGACAGTATGGGTTTTGAGGACGGCAAACACCCCAGTGGTGCCCCCAACGCCTTGGAGGCCGGCCATTCTGAGACACAGCCCTAGCCCTAGGCACACGGGCCCTTCTGTCCCCCGGGGAGCTAAGAGGACCACAGCCGCTCTGCATGGCCCCCCCCCAGCAAGCCAGGGCGACCCACAGGGGTTCTCCAGCTTGGCCAAGAGACATTGCAGCCAGCTCAGGTGTTCACTCAGGGTGAGGAGGGCCTGCCAGGGACCTCCGGAAGTCCAAAATCTGTGAGCATCACTCACCATGAGCATCTTCAGATCTGCTCGCTCTGCTGGGTTCTTAATTAGGCTGTGGGTTCCAGGGGGTGGGAGAGAGAAGACAGGTGGGCAGTCAGTGGCCTTGGGGGAAGAGGCCTGCATCCTGCTGCCCTTTCCTGCCTGGCCCCCGTGGGTGAGGGGCTCCACCGCCACCCTTGGGTGTGAGAGCAGGATGCCCTGGGAGGGCAGGGCAAGAATCTGAGACCAGGACAGGAGGGAAAGGGGAAGAGGGTGGGAAACGGGAAACCCCCCCCACGCTGCTCCATCAGAGGCCCAGCAGCAACCGCAGCTAAGTTTCTAATAAAAACCCCCAAGTCTGGGAGTCCAAGGGTCAAAGTGGAAGTTTTCCCTTCACGAAAGCAGAACTGTCTAAAAGGCAGCTGCTCAAAGCAGTTCGGGGCTGAGTGGCAGTTCTTCAAACTGGCAACCTCACAGGGCAGAGAGGTTTACGGGGAGTGCTGGACACACAGTCACAGGCTGGCTGCGAGGTACGCAACCCTGGGCCGCAGCGTCGTGTCCTGACATTCAGGGCGCTCGACGGGCCGGCCCTCCGGGTCCATAGCCCGCTCGCCTGAGGCCGCGTCACCCAGACGCTTCAGAGGATGGGAGGGCCAGCCCCCAGAAACCGGCTCCGAAGGCCTGCCTAGGAGCCACGGGTTATGGGCTTGAGGGGTTAGGACACCGGGCTGCCTGCTGGCAGAAGGCAAGGCGGGAATAGCGTTATTTCCAGAGAGCCTGCCATCCTGGCTTGCGCGGGGTTTCGGGAACAAGCTGGGGGTGGCAGCTGGACACCGTGACTCAGCAGCCTCGGTGGGGGGGTGGCGGGGGAATCTGGGTTCTCAGGTGAGCTCCGGTCCCACCAGCCGCTGCCACTGCCCGGCATCCCCGAGGCCCTGGTCGTCCCAGGAAGCAGGCGGCCTGGCCCCTGCCCCCACCCGCCCTGAGCTGGCGGCCGTGGTGTCTTACCATTTATTTACAAACTCCTGGAAGTCCTGGGTGAAGATGCCATTGGGCAGCTTTGGAGGAGGCTGCGGGGCAGGACAGACAGGCGGGGGTGAGAGCTCAAGGATGCTTCTGGAATCAGGGAGAAAAGGCGCTTCCCAGCCTGTGCCTCTGAGGACAGCTCAGCACTTGTCGGGGACCCTCAGGATGCACCCTTCCTGGAGGCAGAGGGCGCCCACTCCCCCGCTTCCAGCAGCTTCCCTGGGGCAGCCCTGCCAACTGGGTCAGCCTCTTTCCAGAGTTTCCTGCAAAAGCTCTTCTTGTTTGGGGACCACGACTGGTTCAGGAGTGAAGGAGAACAGGGCTCATCCTCATTTTATGGACGAGGGTGGCTACTCTTGACCACGTGCTACACGGTCTGGGCCACTACCCTCCGGAGGTGCTTGGAGAGAGCTGGGGGTCTGCCTGAAAAGAGGGGGAGCCCGAGGGGCCTGGCCCCGCACAGGTCCCGGGGTGGGGACAGCCGTGCGCAGGCTCAGGCCCCGTCCAGGAGTGCGGTGGGCCTTCTTCCTGCTCAGGGGCGGGAGGTGCCGGCGGCATCCCTGGAAGGACGTGTTCACTGGGCCTGGGCGTTGCTGCCAGGTGCAGGGAGAGCTGTGTCACCGGAATCACCCTGCCCTGTTCTGTTGCCACTGACCCTGCTCTGAGCTGCTCACCTCAAGACCCAACCCTGGGCCAAGCTCGGCCACCCCAACTCCAAAGGGCCACTGGAAACACACTTCCATCAGAGAAGGGCCAGGAGGGTGACCCGGCCACGCCGAGAGGGAGGGCTGTAGGGTCAGGTCCTGCTCGGCCCCGTCCCAGCTGCAGGCCTGAGGAGGCCACTCCCATCCTTATGCCTGGATTTACCCATCTGTACAATGGGAGTATCCACGCTGCCCTCTCACGGGGTGGGGAGAAGGACTGGGTGGGCGCCCTGTGCCCCGTTCCCAGAGAGGAAGGAGACCTGCCTGCCAGCAGGGCCCCGGGCACGCACCTCGTTCACGATGTAGTCCAGCAGCTCAAAGATTGCCATGGCCGGCCGGCTGTCCATCCCATGACCTGCCCAGGGCAGAAACAAAGACGGGTGAGATGGGCAGGTGGGCACCGTGCTTCCATCAGGCGGCGGGGCCTGAGTGCACTGAACGCAGCCGAGCACCCTCCTTCGCACCCGGCCCGACCCAAGAGGGCAGGCTCCCGGGCCCAGCTGCCTTCCTGGGAGAGGAACATCTCTCCTGAGCCTCTGGTGAATTAAAAAAACAAAACACCAGAATGAACAGGAACGTTTGTTGAGAAGGCACACATCTGGCAGGGGGCAGCGTCTGGGCTGTGCTAAAGCCGACTCCCTGCTCCCTGGCGTGGGGGGAGGGGGCACGGGGGGCCGAGCAGGCAAGGGCAGCAGTGTGACCTGGCATGGACCTGCGGGCTCAGGATGGTGGCCGGCTGGGATGGCTAACCCCTGTCCTAGACCCAGCTGGCCAGGCCCGCGTTTGGCAGCTGGACTTTCGCCTTCTGTCCCCTGTCCTGAAATGGGCACGTGGGCCAGGGCCGGGGCTGGGGGAGGTGCTGGCAGGCCGAGTGGCCTGGCACAGCGCCCCACTCCTCCCCGCCTGGAAGGTCTGGGCACCGTCTGGGAGTTGGGATGGAAAGGGAGGGGCAGGGCCAGGGCCTGAGGACACAGATGCGGGCGGGGGTGGGGGGGTTCTCCCCTTGGAGGAAATCAAGACGCCCCAGCAGTCTGGGTGCGGCACCAGGAAAGGGGAGGGTCTGGGCTTGAGAATACTGTGAAAACAGCCATCTGACGACCCAAGTGTCCGTCAGCGGTAAACAGAGACCACATGGTGGAATATTATGTGACCATAAAAAAGGAGCGAGGCACCAATACTTGCCACGGTGTGGACAGATCTCAACAACACAATGCTCATTGAGAGAAGCCAGACACAGAAGGACACACAGTGTGTGATTCCATTGATGGGAAACGTCCAGGACAGGCAAATCCACAGACACAGAGAGTGGGTTCGTGGTTGTCAGGGGCTGGGTAGGGCACAGGGTTTCCTTTTGGGGTGATGAAATGTTCTGAAGTCAGATAAAGGTGATGGTCGGACAACCTTGTGAAGGTATAGAAATCCAGTGAGTTATAAGCCTGAATTGAGTGGACCACATGGTATGTGAATGCTATCTCAATAAAGCTGTTAGAAACCAACCAACCAAGTGCAGTCCACTGCATGTGGTCCTTTGGGCTCTCACTAAATTCAACTCTCTTCCTGTCACTTGACTTAAAAAATAAATAAATTGGGCTTCCCTGGTGGCGCCTGCCGATGCAGGGGACACGGATTCGTGCCCCGGTCCGGGAAGATCCCACATGCTGCAGAGCGGCTGGGCCCGTGAGCCGTAGCCGCTGAGCCTGCGTGTCCGGGAGCCTGTGCTCCGCAATGGGAGACGCCACAACAGTGAGAGGCCCGCGTACCGCAAAAAAAAAAAAAAAAACACAAAAAAACACAGAGCCCTACGCGCCCCTTCCTAATTACACCACCTGAGCCATGACCCTGACCCCTCGCCAGCCCCCAGCGTGGTGGAAGCATCGGCCTGAATCTCGCAGGTGGCTGCCTGAGTTACCGGGAGGCCCCTGGGAGCCCCGCTGCCCTCCTGTCCCCGTGCTGTGTGTTGGGGCTGAATCTAACCAGCCACCCAAGACCCGAGTTGAGTTCCTTTCACTTTGGGCTCCCTGAAAGGCCTGGCCCAACACAGCAGGACGGCCACTGCAGAGTCCAGGTGTGGGGCAGCAGACTGCCTGCTGGGCAACCCTTTCGGCTTTTCTGTACACTTGAACATTCTCGTGATGAAATGCTGGAGAAACCACCCGCCACCCCACGGCTTGGCTGAGGGGCGAGTGTCTCGACCCTGCCAGCTGGCAGCAACAGGTGCAGCTGCCCCAGACAGGACAGATTGGGGCGTTGCTTGCAGCGCTGTCCCCAGAAGCCTCAGGACCATCTGAGGACTGCTGACCGCAGTGACCACGGCCCAGGGGGACAGGTGGACCTAAGAGGGGCCAGAGGGGAGGCAGCTGCTGTCCCCAGGCGCCACGTGCCCCATCCAAACCGGAAGTCCCAGCCTCGGGCCATACCGCTGATGGGGCGTCCGGGGGGTCTCGGCCGCGGCGAGATGCTGTGAGGCTCTCCTTCCGCGCCGTCGACCATGGGCCGGCCAAATATGGCCTCCAGCTCCTTGGCGTCTGGCGGGGGGATGGGGTACCTTCCAATGGACAGCTCCACCAGGGACAGGCCCATGCTCCAGATGTCTGACTGCACCGAGTAGTGAGTGCCTTGCAGCCGCTCCGGCTGGGGGGAGATGGGCAGAGACGGCCCGAGGGAGATGGAGGGGCGCTGGCACCCTAGAGTGTCCCTGTGGTCCCCCTGCAGCCCCATCCCGCTTAGGGACCCAGCAGCAGAAAGAAAGCCATTCCACCCCCTCCCTCCACCTGCTTCAGCCATGCTGACAGCAGCCCCTTAAAGCCCCGCAACCCAAAGTGCTTCTGGAGAGCGACCGACCCAGGAAAGATGCTGGAACGTCTCCTTCTCCCAACAATCCCAAGGCGGACTTCTCAGAATCTGCTCTTAAAATCAGCCAGATGGGGACTTCCCTGGCGGTCCAGTGGTTAAGACTCCACGCTCCCAATGCAGGGGGCGCGGGTTCGATCCCTGGTCAGGGAACTAAGATCCCGCAGGCCACGCGGTGTGGCCAAAAAAAATTAAAGAGATAAAAATGAAAATAAAAAAATAAAATCACCCAGATAGTGCCTAAAATAATGGAGGGCTAGTCAATTGGCTCAGAAATGGACTGACTACTCTCCCCGAGCAGACAGGAACCAGGCCGGCATCTCCAGAGAGACAAAAACCCAGATGAGAAGATGATGGAAACTAGAAATTCGAAGGAGAGAAGAAAGCCCGCAAAAGAAACTATACTACAGGGAAGGGCAGGCTTTTGGAAAAGCTTCTGGAAAACCAGGAAGAGCTGATGAGGGTCGGGGTGGCGCGGGGGAGGACGCTGGAAGGACTCACAGACATGTAGGACCGCGTGCCCACGAAGGAGTTGGCCATGGAGTCGATGAGCTGCCCGCTCACCCCAAAGTCGCACAGCTTGATCTCCCCTCGGGAGTTGACGAGGATGTTGGATGGCTTCACATCTGGGAGCAGAGCCGGCGGTGTGGACGCTGCGGGTCGCCGCCAGCCCCTCCCGGCCCCGGGGCGCCCGTCCCCTTACCTCGGTGCATGATCTGGTGCTTCTCCCGGAGATACGCCAGGCCCCGCAGAACCTGCAGGGAAGCCGCAGGGCGGTGCCGTGAGGGGGACTGTCCTCTGGACAGGCCCGAGGCCCAGGCCGAAGTGGCCATGTGACAGTGACGACATTCTTCGGGTGGGTACAGTCACCCACCTCCCCAACTCTCACACGGCCCCCCACCCTTGAGGAGGACACCACTCTCCCCTTGTCTGAGGAGGGCCCGAGGCCCTGTCAGTAGGGCTGTAAGTGTCCAGCCAACCGCCCCGCCTCAGGGGTCACCCCAGCCCGAGAGGCGTCCTCTGTTGAGCCCTTTGGTGCCGGGACTGTGCTCAGGGCCCCCATGTTGATGGTGTGAAGGATACAGTGGCTGTTTCACCGAGTTAGACAGGCGACACTTGACGATGGCACCGTGGGACAGTGCGTGCCTGGCGCCGCACCACGGTTCCTCCTGCCACCCCCATGCCTGTATGGGGCAGGGAAGTATCACCCCCACTTCACAGGCAAAGGGACGCCACCCGCTCAGTCCCACAGCCGCTGGAGGCTGGCACTGGCACCTCTGCCTCTTTGCCCAGAGGCTGATGCCCACCACCGGCTTCCGGAGGCTCCTCGAGCCTGGCCGCGTGGAAGGGGGCAGAAGTAAGAAGAAACCCATGAGAACGCGGGGCCGGGAGCGCGCGCCCGCACGCACTTACCGCGATGCTGACCTTCCCCAGGATCTCTTCGGGGATCCTCTTGGCTTCTTTCAACACCTGGTCCAGGGAGCCACCATCCTAGGGGCAGCACAGGAGAGAGAGGCAGAGCTGCCCTGAGCCGTCGCGAGGCAGGGCTCCCCAGAGGGACGCCAGAGCGGCAGGGAGGGAAACGAAGCATTTCCCTGGTTCCCGGAGAGCTGGTGCTCAATGTCCTCCACGGAAAACAGAGGCCAGACCACAGCCAAAGGCAACCCACTGGCTCAGAGCAGGGACTCCAGCGGCCCCGGCCACCTCCGGGGCCTCAGGAAACGGAAAGGGTGCCAGTGTGCTCGCCAGGCGGTCCGTCCTTCCCGGAACCGAGGCCCGTGGCTGGACGGCGTGACTCAGCCTTCCTGAGGTTGCCACGGCAGCGGCAGGCGGCCAGTGCTCCACAAGGCCTGCGGCTGAGCCGCCCAGCTTGCAGCCGGAGCACCAGAGAGCGTACCTGAGCCAGACCCGCAGCTCTGGGCCTGGGTCCCCTCCCAGCAAGTCAGCCGCAGCCTCGGGAAGGGGAGCGCGAGCACAGGGGCGCCGCCCGCAAGTGCCCGGCACAGACAGAAGGCCAAGCCAGCTCCGCCAGGAAGGCCTGATGGCCGAGGGGCACGGGGGAGGGGGAACAATGGCTTGGCCCCCCATCCTGCTGGTGTAGCCACTGCTCGTCACCCTGAAACTGGGATGTCCAGCAAAGGACGTGACACAGAGCACCCTAGCTGATCCCCTGACCAGGGCATGGCCCCAAATCCACACGATAACGAGGAAGTGACAGAAACCAAGTGTCTTGCGCAAGGTCACCCGGAAGCAAACCTGGAGACCAAAACCCCGGGTGTCACCGACTGGCCCAAGGCGCCTCTTCAGAGATGGGCTCCAAGGACACACCGAGGCCCACCCAGGATGCTAGGCAGACCGGAGCTGAGGCTCGGGCATGCGGTGGGAGGTGGTCAGCATCTGAACTCGCAGCTGGGTGGAGAGCCTGTTTTCTCTCCATGCTGCTCTAGGGCTCCTGTGGCCACCGGCTGTCCCAGGAGGCCTCTTATTCCATTTGGCGGGGGGGCGAGAAGCCTGCAGCCTCGGAGATGTCTGGTCCCCCCTCCCTGGCACTCTCCTCCAGTTGTGCTTGGGGAGAAGGGCCGCGGTGGGAGTTGTGGAAAACCCCAGGCCCTCCAACGCTTTGGGAACCCATGAGGGACTCTGTAGGCTAGCCCCGGCCTGAGCACGAGGGTGCTGTGCGTGCAGCGACAGCGGGTGTGGCCAGGGAGGAACCCACAGGACCAGGCAGTCCAGTGCACTTGGTCGACAGGCTGCCCGGTCCAGCCCCGTTCTGCGTGCAGGGCGAGATGGGAATTCCACTTTTTTCTCGTTTTTTGTTTCATCAACCTTAAAAGGATTTTTTGTGTGTGTGTGTGGTACACGGGCCTCTCACTGTTGCGGCCTCTCCCGCTGCGGAGCACAGGCTCCGGACGCGGAGGCTCAGCGGCCATGGCTCACGGGCCAAGCCGCTCCGTGGCATGTGGGATCTTCCCGGACCGGGGCACGAACCCGCGTCCCCTGCATCGGCAGGCAGACTCTCCACCACTGCGTCACCAGGGAAGCCCAAAAGGATTTTTTTTAAAAAGCGTTCATGATCTCTGCTCCCTGACTCGGCTCCTCATACTCTTAACTTTCCGTAGGATTGCGGTATGTTTGCTGGATGACATTCAGGGAGAATGTCTCCGCAGTGACTACGGTGGGCCAGGCCCCAGGATGGGGTCTCAAGGTGACTCAGGACACATCACGGGTCTTCTCCACGCAGCCCCACTGCTACCCACCCCCTGACATCAGCGTGGATCATCCTCCATGGGGGGCCGAGCTGATACAGAGTTTTAAGTATATCTATCTATCTATCTGGGGGCTCATATTATGCATACTTTCCTCTCGGGGGATGGGGGATTTTCTCATCCGATGCATATATGCTGCTTTCACTTCTCCCCTGGAAAGCGGCCTGGTGTCATTCTTCACCTCCCCTTTGCTGACGGATGTGTCTGATTTTTCATTATTGTAGAACAAGGGAGTGCATTCTTCAGTAGATTTGACCAGGACCCAAGAAAATACCAAGAGGTGCCTCTGAGTGGTCAGTCGGCTGCTCCTTGGCCGCTCCGGCCCTGAGACACCCGCTGTCCACTGGTCCAAGCCCCTAGTTTCCCCAAGAAAAGGAATAGGTCTGGGCACCGGGGAGCCGCCAGCCCCGCTGTTTCCCGTGCCCACAGGTGAGTTTCTCCTTCTGTGCTGAATTGGGGCTGCTCGTCACAGCCAGCGGGCCTTTCTCATAAGCTGGAGCTGGAATCTACCCGGTGGGAGACGAGAGTCAATCTGTGCACGACCCTGCGTAGAGATGAATGCGTGCCCTCGACAGGGAGAGAAATGGAGGTGATGCAGGAATTCGGGGAAGTGGTGGCGGTGGTGACAATGTCATGGCTGACGCTCCGTCAACGTTCATGGACCAGCTCACCCCGTCCTCACACCTTTGGCCTGACAGACAAGGCGTGAGACTCGTCCAGTCCCGCACGAGAGGTGGGGGGACTGCAAGCGTCCTCTCACCGCCATGTGCGAGACCCTGCAGGGGACCAGCGGGCACGAGGACGCTGGTGTGGGTGGCACAGGCCCTCTCAGCGCTTCCTGTCATCTTGTCCTCCTCACGCCCTCCCCGCCCAGCAGCCACCCACCACTTAAGGCTCACCTCCATGGACTGTAACCCGTCAGCAGAAAGAGGGGCGCGCGGGCCACACCCGAGCCCGTGTCTTTGCGTTTGTGTGCCATCTACGCGTTCCACTGTCATCACATGCTCGCTATGAAAGCGAACAAGAAAAGCCCAACCGTGAAGCTCTGAAGGACGAACAGGGCAAACAAAGAGAATCTAGCATCTCCCCTGCATCCCAGCAGTTCCGTCTGTGCGCCGCCGGGGTGCAGGCGCCTCACCTGGAACTGATGCTTTACACCCACCAAGAACGGAGGGGGAGGGGGTGGGGCTGTGATGCTGCCTCTTTTCTTTTTTATTTTATTTTTTTTTAGACCATGCTGTGTAGCACGCGGGATCTTAGTTCCCCAACCAGAGATGGAACCCGTGCCCCCTGCAGTGGGAGCACAGAGTCTTAACTACTGGACCGCCAGGGAAGTCCCATGCTGCCTCTTTTGTACAAGGCAAAGAGGGGCCTCCAAACTCTCAGGGTATTCAGGGAGCAGGGATGGAGGTAGCTGAAGGGGGGCGGCGAGCAGGGGAGGAGGGGGGAAGGGGAGAGGGAGGGAGGAGGGGGGGAGAGACAGCACAGAAGAGGCTCCCCTCAGACCACAGCGATGTGGTCACATCCTTTTCTCGCCCTGATACTCGTCTGTGCAGTGTCGACCAGGTGGGTGGGCAGATACGACTGCCCTCTCCCAGGTGGGGAAGGAGCTCCCACGGGGCAGTGCCAGGTGGGATTCAGGCAGCCAGGTTGGGGCAAGGTAGCTGAGGGAGCCCTCCCTCCGGCCCACATGCATTCCTCGCGGGCTCTTGCTCAAATTCATTTCCTGCCTTCGTTACAAAACCATCAGAGGGGACGGCAAGCTGGAGGCGAGGTGTAACCAAAGCCACCCGCCAAAAGCCACGCGGCATCCTGGTTTTGCAAGGGCCCTGAGGGCCGGGGCCTGGACAGCCGGGCGCGGGCAGGGCCCTACCTGACAAAGGAGGCACGGCAGAGGGCCGGCGGCATTTCCCCTGGGGGCCTTCGGCTCTGACCACTTCTGCTTTCGTTACACCTGATCCCACCCACTTCTGAGCCTTGAGACCAGAGTTCCTTAATGAGGGGGCACATCAGAATCAACCACAGTTTGGTTTAAAAGAGATGGGCGGCCGCCCTCCATGGCAGAGGCCTGGTCCCATGGGTCTGAGCTGGGGTGCAGACCCGGGTCCCCAGACCACGCACGCTGGTTAGAGGGCACTCGGGAAGGAGAGATCAAGTGTTTAGTCGCGTAGCCCACCGGCGGGCCTCAGCCCTCAGGCGTGCCTGCTTGGGTGCAAGGACTTTCAACATTGCATTACTCAGAAGGCCGCGGGGACCGGAAACAACCTCAGTGTCCACCGAGAGCGTTTCATAAATCACCCAACAGGTACACGTGGACACCAGGGTGCTAGACGGAGGGGAAAAAGACGGAGCCAGCTCTGTGCCAACAGAGAGTAACGTCTACCATGGATCCGGGGAAAAAGCAACGTCGGGAGGAGGGTGTCTGGCGCTTAAGAAACAAAGGAGCCTACGTGCACACACGGCTGCACTGCCTCGCCCACCTCCAAGAGGGTCCCCCGGGAACAGGACGGGGACTCCGGGGTGGGAGGCGAGGCGCCCCGGGCCCCACCGCGCTCACCATGTGCTCCATGCAGATGCTGATCTCGCCGTCGCTGTAGAAGGCCCCATAGAAGCCCACGATGTACGGGGAGTTACACTCATGCAGCACCTGCAGCTCACGGATGATCTGGTTCCGGATGGCTGGCTTGATCTCCAGGTGGATCAGCTGCAAGGGAGAGGGAGGCGGGGTCAGGACCGGGCCACTGAGGGGGGCCGGGAAGGCGTGGTGTCTGTGTACCTGAGAATGGGGAACACACACCCACACACAGACTGGAGCGGGAATGTTCGCAGTAACCAGCTTCACAGCAACTGAAAGGTGGGAGCAACCCAAATGCCCTGAATCAACGGAGGAAGGGACAGAAAAATGTCTCTCTAGGCCCTGAACATCACTCAGCCGTGAAAAGGGGTGACGCACTGACACTCGCTGCAACGTGGATGGACCTTGAGAACACGATGCTCAGTGAGAGAAGCCAGACACAGAAGGACACACGGTGGGAGATTCCACTGATGGGAAATGTCCAGAACAGGCAAATCCACAGAGAGTGCCTTCCTGGCTGTCAGGGGCTGGGGACAGGGGAGTGACTGCTAATGGGGATGGGGCATATTTTTGGGGTGATGAAAATGTTCTAAAATTGATGATGGTGATGGATGCACAGCTCTGTGAATATACTAAAAATCAGTGAATTAAATACTCTAAAAGGGTCGTTTGTATGGTAGGTGAAGTACTTCTCAATAATGTTGTTTAAAAAATATATATATATCATCAGAGGCAACACTATTCCATTGGTTACAGGGGGAGCTCTGTTAATCAAATCATACAAAGGGCCAGCCTTTCCCAGGAGCAGACCAGGTAATGCCCTGTCTGAGGCGGCAATTATTTCACCTCTGCCCCCCTCCGCTCCTTGGGTTTTCTGGACCCCTTCCCACCCCCAGCCTAGAGAGAACAGATAGCCTTCCACTGCCACCCTAGGATCCTAGCTCCACTTCCCCTTGAGTTTAAGTCAGCAGAGAGGACTGCCACCAAATTCATCGCAATATCTGGAAAGGTTAGAAAAGAAAGGATCGTCCAGAGAGATGCAGAAAAGACAGCTGACAAACAGCCAAGAGCAACGCCCAGCTACAAACCCCAAGTAAGCCAAGATCCCCCGTACAGCGGGGGAGAGTCAGGCTGCAGGTCCACATCCTGGTTACTTCGAGTCCTAGATGCTACAGCCATGGTGATAAGACAAGAAAAGGGTGTGATTTCCACCTGTCCATCAGAGAGGCGGAACCAGATCCCCGGTGCCTGAAAATGACCACTACCAATTCAACAGACATTTCTGTGGAGTCAGTTACACTCGGGGCTGGTGACAGGGAGAGACAGCACAGATGGTCCTGCTTGGAGGAGACGCACCACCCCGAGGGGAAGAGACGCAGGCAAAACAACCCCGCTGTGGTGGAGATGCTGACGGAGGAATCACAGAGCGGGGTCCAGGGCTCAGGCGACACTCAGGCCGGGCCTCAAAGGACAGGTGGGACTCTGCCAGATGGACAAGGTGGGGTGGGCATGCCGGCGGAAGGACAAAGAGCTGCCTGTTGGCAGGCTGTGTGCCGAGTTCAAGGGGGCACGGGGCATCCATGGGGCACCCACCAACGACCTCCAAAACCTTGAGAACTGCAGCAGCTCCCAGCTAAATGGTGCCTGGTGCCTACGCCGCCCCCAGGCAAAGCCTCACGCCTCCACGTGAAGGTTCCCCACCTGACCCAGCCTGCAGAGCAGAGCTCTGGCTGTGGGCCCTGGGACACCGCACCTGCTCCTTGGCCATCACCAGCGGGACGGCGGAACACACCAGAACCCCAGGTGCTCTCTCCTCCATCAGCCGCCCCTGTGAGCACGTGCACACAGACCCGCTTGGAAAGGGCGAAAGGAGGGTCTGAAAGCCAAGTGCTGCTGTCGTGTGCAGCATGGCAGGTTCATCCTGCAAGCCAGGTGGGAGGGCACGGCGAGGCTGACGGTGGGCAATGCCGGCGTCAGGACCATCAAGGCCCAAGGGGAATACAGTGCGGGCCACCAATTTAATTTTGAATCCTCTAGCTGCTGCGTTCAGAGTACAGAGAGACAAGTGACATGAATTTTTCATGTATTTCGTTGAAACTCGGTGTAATGTATCAAAAATTGACTGTTTTGACGTGAGGGCGATATAAAAATAGTAATGAGTTTTTTCACACGGAGCCCTTGAAACCTGGTTTGTGTTTCTGCACGTACGGTGTGCCCTGGCTGACATCGACCGTGTTTCAAGGGCTCGGCCACCGCGTCTGACCAGGGGTAGCCATCGTGGACAGCGCCGCTCTCGACCGAGAACTTCAAAGGAGCTGCAGATGAATTACTGGGGGTGGGTGGGGGGGTGGGTAGAGAAGCAGAAGTGGGGGAGTTGGACAAAACTGGGCAGATCTGGACAAATCCCAGGGGTCCTGGAAGCCTGGAGTCAGGACCTTAATGTGAATAAGGCCAAAAGAAGTCAGAGGCTTTCCAGAAAAATATGGTAAAGAAAGGATGCAGGGGCGGCTGCCATGTGAAGTGAGCCTCATGGATCACCTAGGAACCACCGCTGAGGGGGTGTGAAGGAAAAGCAGGAATGGGACGAGGGCCACGTTTCTGAGCACTGGTGCTTGCGATTCGCCCTGACGATGACGACCCATAGGGGTTGGAGAGTGGTGGTGAGAACTGCCCCCATTGGGCTGACCAGCAAGTTCAGGTTCAGAGACTTAAATGACGCCCCCAGGGGCACACAGCTGGTGAGCCGTCAGGGAGGGTTGGGGCCTGGCTCGTGGAACGCCAAACAAAACCCACGCTCTTTCCACGGCAGCACCTGGGCCGTGCGAGCTCCAACAGCTGATTAAATAAGTACAGTGCTAGGAGTTCAAACCCCATCTAGGAGTCTAAGGCTGTTGCAACTGCAGAATGGGGGAATTGAGTTGGGAATGGGGGCGGGGGCACAAACTAGGTAAAGAGGGAAATGGATTGCGGAGGCGAGGCCTTGACAGCTTCCACTGGGTCAGGGTCAACTGCAAAGGGAGGACCCGAGAGGGTTCAAGCCCAATTCAGACACCGACCCAGCTAAGCCTCAGTTTCTCAGTAAAACAGAGCTGTTGGTCCATGCAAAAGAGAATGTGCACACCAGCTTTGACCCAGGGCCATCACTAGAAAGGCAGCTAGCGTTAGGCCGTGGCCTTGGGCAGGTCTGTAACCTCCATTCTGGAAGCATGCAGATGCCGAGGGGAACACACACACACACACAGGCACGCGCGCACGCGTGCGCGCGCAGCTGAAAACACATCCCTCTGCCCAGAGCACAGGGAAGTTGGGAGAGCCCCACAGGTGCAACACGGTCACCGAATTCTTCAAGGATCTCTGCCGGTCCCAGTGACGCAGAGGTTGTGTGCCCAGGGCCCCACGAGGATGCGGGAGGAATCGTGACACCAGGCATGAGTTCAGAGAACATTTACGAACGGATGTGACAGTGGAAATGGAGACCGGTTCTTGCGGGTCTTAGGGAACTGGTGTCACTGCTCGTGTCGTAGTGGTCAGGGTAATCCCCTGCCCATCACAGGGACTGGAGGGATGCTGGCCCACAGCAGGATCCGTGCAGGCCTTCCAGAATGCATGGAATTCCTACTCAGCTTCCCAGGAATTCAGAATTCCACCCAGGGTAGTGGAGGAAGGACGGAGGCCACTGTTCTTCAAAAACCACTTTGACACCTCAATTTTCCCACCTGTGTCCTCAGCTGAATACAGGCAAACAGAGCTCCTGGGAGAACTGGCACTCTGGGAGCCCTTGACCTCCACAGACCAGCCGAGGGCTCCGGGCCCACCAGGGAGTAAATTCACGCCCTGAACTGCATGACTCTGGGTGAGGCTGCACAGGCCACAGGCAACTGGAAGGGGTTACGACTGATGGGGAAGAAAATCTGAGGTTCACTCCCCCCAGTTTTTAGAACTTTTTTTTTTTTGTCTGTACCACACGGCATACGGGATCTTAGTTCCCTGACCAGGGATCGAACCGGGGCCCTTGGCAGTGAAAGTGCTGAGTCCTAACCATTGGACCTCCAGGGAATTCCCTTTCTTAACAAAATTTTTATTCATTATTATTTTTTTGGCCAAACCGCGCAGCATGTGGGATCAGTTACCCGACCAAGGATCGAACCTACGCCCCCTGAAGTGGAAGCTCGGAGTCTTAACCACTGGACCACCAGGGAAGTCCTCCCCTTTTTTTAAAACCTTTTATTTTGAAAGGATTATGCAAGCACAGGAAAGCGGCAAAAACAGCAGAGAGAGTCCCGTGTGCCCTTCACCCAGCTTCCCCTGGCAGTGACGCTGTCTGTGACTGAGGCCGGTATCACAGCCGGGACACAGACATCGGGGCAGCACCACTAACTAGACTACACCTGGGCCCCCCAGCTTTAAACCCAGAAGCCTTACTTCGCTGGCTTTCAGAAAGCCGTAGACAGACTCTCGGATTTCATGGTTATACAAGGCACGTCGGCAGCCACCTGGAAGAGTCCTGGCTGTCCTGAGACCCCTCCGACCCTGACGAGCACTCTGACCTGTGCACTCTGTTCCCAAGTCCCCCCCTTCCATCACCGTCTGAATTTCACGTCTGCCCTTCCACTCCCTGTGCTTTGGGCGATGGCAGACCAGGGATTTCGGGGGCTGCTCTGGTTTTGAAAAGGCTGCCTGTGGTAAGCAGACAGAAATAGAAAGCATGTGGCTGTAGGTTTCAGGAGGGAGGGCGGGGCTCTGGAGGCAGGAGGAATAGCTGCCGCACTAACCTCCCCCCCTCCGGCATGGAAATCGAGTGCATGGTTCCCAGGAAAGGCGGGCCCTGCGCAGATCCCCCCGGGGAACGGGGTGGTCAGGTTTCCAAGAACGCAATTCGGAAACTACAGGACGATGGGCTTCCAGAAAGGGGGCTTTCTATGTCTGCAGGAACACGTCTGTGTGAGCTGAATCACGTGTCAACTCAACATCCCCCAGTCACGTGTGCAGGAGTCACCATCCCCAGGTGGTGACCTCTTCTTCCCCACTCCCGATGTCTCTCAGGGACCCTCCCCTACGTGTATCAGGGAGGCTGCACTGTGGCACAGGAGCCCTGATGAGGGACTTCTCAGCACCAGGGTTTGCACTGAACAGGGAGGTGATGGTTGATTTTGTGTGTCCGCTTGGCTAGGCCACGGTACCCAGCTGTTGGGTCAGACGCCAATCTAGATGTCACTGTGAAGGTATTTTTTAGATGTGATCTAACATGGAAATCATCAAACTTTGAGGAAAGCAGGTGACCCTCCGTAAGTGGGTGAGCCTTATCTAATCAGTTGAAGGCCTTAAGAGAAAAGACTGAGGTCGTGCTCCCCCGCAACCCCCAAAGAGAGGATTCTGCCTCCAGACTCCCTCTCTCTCTTTTTTCTTCTTTTTAAATTTTTTGGCCACGCCACAGCATGCGGGATCCTAGTTCCCTGACCAGAGATCGAACCAGTGCTCCCTGCAGTGGAAGCGTGGAGTCTTAACCACTGGACCGCCAGGGAAGCCCCCAGACTCTCTGTGGACTCAAGCTGCACCAGCTCTTTCCTGGGTCTGCGCCCACCGGCCCGCCCTACAGATTTCAGACCTGCCAGCCACCACGGTCGCCTGAGCCAATGCCTTAAAGTACCTCTACCTACCCCCACCTCCTACGCACCCCTAGTGCTTCTGTTTCTCTGGAGAACCCTGGCTACTACAGGTGGCTCGGGTACCCCGTTGCCAAAGGACCGCCCTCCCCCACCCCACCGATGTGGCCATCGCTACCAGAAGCCAGTCCTGGTCGGCAGGGCCTTCTGGTTGTGAAGTCAGGGGAAGCCCGGCTCTAAGGGGACTCGATTCTCCTCTCTTCCGTCTGCTACCCTTCTCAAGCCAGTCTGTTCCCGGCAACCTGAATTTCAGACATCCCGCAAGGCAGGGGGCGGCCTCCAAGGGAAGAGCTGCGTGGGACCAGGCTGCATCACCACATTCTAACTAGAACCCAGGTTGGCGGGGGTGGCCTCTGAGCCTGGGAGCCTGTCAGAAGGCAGAGGCCAGCACCCTTGAGGCCCCTCTCTCTTGCTGCCAGGGCACCTGTCGCCACCGCTTGCACCCGCAGAGTACAGGGACAGAGCCGTCGCCCTGCCGCCAGCTGCCTCTCACCTTTCTTGCCATGATGAGGCCCGAGGGTCTGTGCTGGACCTTGGTGACCACCCCACCGTTCCCGGCTCCCAGCTCCGAGATCCTTTCAAAGTCATCGTCCTTGAGCTCCCCGACCTTGGCCTTCTGGGTGAGGAAGGCTTCCAGCCGCTTCTTCTGCTGCTCGTCAAGTTCTAGCTCCTCTAGCTTCTTCTGCAGGTCCACCAAGTTTGCTCTGCGGAGACCCCAAGGGCGAGGGTTAGCCAAGACTGCATGCGCTACCAAGAGATGACTCAGCCCAAGCCGAGGTCACCGCGTGGCCACTGCACATTCCAGGCCTGGGGTTTGTAGCTGGGAGGTGAATCAGACCTGATTCTGGTGCTTGAAGGGCCTACGATCTCATGGGAAAGAAAGACCACCCGCAGACACACAGCTGAGGTCCCTGAGAACTGGGGATGCCGTCCCTCTCCCCCACTCATAAAGGTTAGGAGACCTCAGAATCTCGAGGACCAGCTCTAGCTCAGTGGCCCTGCTATCAGACCTGGGAGCCCTTCCTCCTGACACAAGAGCTCTGGACCACATGGGAAGGAGACAAGGGAAACCGAGAGACAAGCCTGGGGGTCGGGGAGTGAAGCCCCAGGTCAGGACACCTGTCTTTCACAGGGGTGGAGGAGCAAACTCATTTTGAGTGCCCTCAGAGCAAAGAACTAGAACCAAGAGGCAGATGACAGAAGCCGTAGCATCTATGCCTCTAATTTACACGAATTACACAGAGGCACGGGCGGGGGAAAGGAGAGGGGCATAATTTAAACAGTGCAGACAATTCCAGGGCATTCCGTTCCAGCAGCATGCTCTTATTATATCTTGAGCGTTACTGTAAACGGTAGGCATTTATACGTACACGCATTCCTAGAGCCGGTTATTAAAAACCAACCATGTGGGACTTCCCTGGTGGCGCAGTGGTTAAGAATCCGCCTGCCAATGCAGGAGACACAGATTTGAGCCCTGGACCCCGGGAAGATCCCACATGCTGAGGAGCAACTAAGCCCGTGTGCCACAACTACTGAGCCTGCGCTCTGGAACCCGCGAGCCACAAATACTGAGCCCACGAGGCACACCTACTGAGCCAGCGCTCTAGAGCCCGTGAGCCACAACTACTGAGCCTGCACTCTTGAGCCCGCGAGCCACAACTACTGAGGCCCGCGCACCTAGAGCCTGTGCTCCACAAGAGAAGCCACCGCAATGAGAAGCCTGCGCACCGCAACGAAGAGTAGCCCCCCGCTCACTGCAACTAGAGAAAGCCCGCGCGCAGCAACGAAGACCCAACGCAGCCAAAAATAAATAAACAAATAAATAAATGTATAAAAAAAACCATGTATACTGCACTTTATTGGGTGATTTCAACGAACTTTCAAAGGAAAGGTTGACAGTTAAGCTATTTTCACTAGCCCCTTGACTTTGAACCAAATCCTGGAGTAAAACACTGTAACAGGCAGGTAGACGCCAGCTCAGTGCTCAGCGTGCACAAGCACTAACCCGAGGCTGCCCAAAAGAAAAAGAACACGAGCTATGTATGCAATTTTAAAAATTTCTAGCCACGTTAGAAAATGTTTATCTGGTGAAATTAGTTACTCTGGAATATGTATTATACTTACAGCTCCCCTGAATTTGGACAAACAAGCCACATTTCAAGTGCTGGCTGTGGCCAAGGGCTCTACCCAAACAGTGAGTGCAGCTCTAAGAAAAGTCACTAGAGGAGAATGGGCCACCTCCAGAGGTCCCCACTCACCATTCTCCAGGGCATTTAAGCCAAGGTTTACCGCCCACCTAGGGGAGACCCCCGCCACGGGGGGGGAATTCAAGCAGGAGATGAAGGGGGACACTGGAGTTCTGGCAGGAGCCTTCCAAGCCCCAAGTTCAACCATGACTTGCCTACAACTTAAAGAGATGTAAGCAACAGGGCACACAGGAGCAAGATGACCTGCCACTGGGTGATGTCACCTGAGCTGGTACCTCGAAGAGGTCACTGGGAGGTAGGGGGCTAGGTGCCACTTTCTGAGCAGGTGCAAGAGCTTTAACTCCCACAATCCGCCTGGGAGGCACCTCTCTTGTAGACCCAGCCCACCCAGGAGGGACAAGGCTCAGAGGTTCAGTAACCTGCCTGAGGGTCACAAGGCAAGGAAGTGGCAGAGGCTGGAGCGACACCTTCGTCCATCCAGCCTGCAAAGCCTGTGCTCATAGTACTGGTCCCCTGAGCCAGGACCTGGATAAAGGGGGAACGAGAAGGATGCCGATGGACAGAGAAGGAAAGGCAAAGGAAGGAATGTACGTGCCACAACCCCTTCACCATAGGGCTGAAGAGGCAGCTTTTGCAGCCAGACCCTCAGACCCTGGAATGTGTCCAGCCTGGCCTATGACATCTAAAATGCATTATGGAGTCAGCTGATTAAGCCATTTTACATTTCATGGCAACTCTATTGTGGTTATTTTTTTAAAAACCCTGGAATTCCAACGGCTGGCTTCTTCTACTGGGGGAATTCTTGAAGGGATGGAAATCACAAATCACATTAAAAAAAAAAAAACGAGAAGAGAATATGATGAAGGAGCTGTCTCGTAAGAATAAGTGGAGTTTCTGAGAATCAGTAACATGTCCCCACATCGAGCTGCGCCCTCGGGGACAGAGAAAGATGTGAACTCACACACATATGCATCAAGGCACTCCTCCTTCATCTGGTCGCAGGAGGCCAAGTCCCCTGAGAGGCACTAAACATGCCATTCGCCCATCACACCTGGTTCTCATGGGTCACACCACAGGCAAGGCACACGGCACATGGATCCCAGCCACGGACCTCTGAGACCAGCCTGGCCGCTCCAGCATGAAGAACGGGAGTGGGGAGGTCATAGGGACATGCTCTGGGGCCAAGTGGCGTGACCTCACACAAGGCAACTCTGCCATCAGGTAACCCCAATGCCCCGTGCTTCTTTCTCTGTCTCCTTCCTTCCCCTCAAGTCCTCCTGTCCCCCTCAGTTGCCTCAAACCCACCCATACTTCTCCAGCCTCTCAAGGCTTTGCTAATCCATTCCATCCAGAATCTCTGTTCATCTGCTTTCAGGGGTCCCAGCAGGCCCCCAACTTCTTTCCTGCTGGATGCCCAGTTTTCCCCACCCCCGCCCCTTCAAATCCCCCTTGCTCCTTGTTCCCCCCCAGCCTCTATGCCTCCTCCAGGCCTCCTAACCACTCTCCCCAGGTTCAGCTCCACCCCCCACCAGTAGGGGCTTCTCAGGCTCCCTTCCCCCCGATTCCCTGAGGACCCCCCCACCCCTCAGGGATCCCTCCCCACCCTCAAATCTCTCAGGTACCCCCTTCACCTTTTCCTGGACCTCCTTACCCCATGCTCACTCCCAGGAACCCCGCTTGCCCCATCCCCTCCTCTCAGGAATCCCACGCGCCACCGTTCTTGGAATGCAAGGACCCCCCCCCCCCCCGCCTTTCCCTCCACATCACTACTCAGGGACTTCTCCTCCTTCCTCCGATTTCACTATTGCGGACCCCTGACCCATCCTCTCCCTTCAGAAACCCTCCCATCATCATCCTGGCTGCACTATTTAGGGCGCCACATTCCGGTCTTCTCTCCGCAGGGACCGATTCACTACTCTGAGACCCTCCATCCCATCTTCTCCCAGCAAGAACCCTCCCCCAGCCCGATTTCACCATTCAGGGACTTCCCTCCCGCCGACAGCGATACTCCGAGCCCCTCACCTCTCCTCTCCTCTCGGGGACCCCTCTCCGACCTTGCTACCCAGGGCCCCCCCCCTCCTTTCAAGGACCCCCTTCCCCGATCTCGCAACCCAGGGACCCCTCCCCCCGTCCTTCCCACCGAGGGCCCACTCCCCCGTCCTCTCATCTCCTCGACCCCCTCCCCCGACCTCGGTACTCTGGGACCCCCATCCCGTCTTCTCCCCGGCCCTGGCCCTGCCCACTCACTCGGAGGCGCCCTCGCTGGTGGGGGACGGGCCCTCGGCGATGGCGGGGTTGATGGTGAGCGCCGGCAGCACCGGCTTCCTCCGGGCCAGCATCGGGGATCCGAGGGCCGGCGGCGGCGGCGCCTCTAGCCGGGGCCCATAGGGGGCGGGCCGGGAGCGGGCGGCGCCGACGCGAGCGCGGGGCTGCGGCCGCGGCCTAGGCCGGCGCCGGGGGGACGAGGATAGGCAGCGCTGCGGATCGGGGCCGAGAGGCGCCAAGGGACGCAGGGGCTGAAGCCGAGGGATCGGGGCCGCGGCAGCCACCGAGGCCGGACCGAGGCTGACGCTGCAGCCGGAGCCCGGGAGGCAGAGAGAAGGGAGGGGGAGCTACGAGATCGCGGGCCTCTCGCGATAACCAGCGCCGGGGAGCCGAGTCGGGCCCCGCCCCTCACCCCGACGCGTGCGCACCAGCCTGAGGCCGTCTCCTCGAAGGGAAAAGGGGAGGATACTGACTCTAGGCCGTGCACGGAGCATGCGCACTCGCTCGTCTCCCACCGAGCGTGTGCGCATGTGCCTGGGGCGCCGGGAGTGGGTTCGGGGGAGGCAGGGCGAGAGCGAGGACGCGGTGGGCAGGTATTCGTGAGGGAGACGTCAGACCCTTAGAGCCTTGCAGGTGCCGGACTGGGAATACATCACCCGGTAAAATCCTCAAAAGTTGTGGGAGGGGCTTCCCTGGTGGCGCAGTGGTTGGGAGTCCGCCTGCCGATGCAGGGGACATGGGTTCGTGCCCCGGTCCGGGAAGATACCACATGCCGCGGAGCGGCTAGGCCCGTGAGCCATGGCCGCTGAGCCTGCGCGTCCGGAGCCTGTGCTCCGCAACGGGAGAGGCCACAACAGTGAGAGGCCCGCGTACCGCAAAAAAAAAAAAAAAAAAAAAAGTGGGAGACTTAAATTGACCTCAGAGTCAAAGGCTTTTTGCCATTTATGGACACACACACACACACTCATAATATCAATTACCATCATTCTTTCACGCAAGAGAGGTCATTTAAAAACTTTCATTTTTGTTGTAAGTATATGTAACATAAAATTTACCATTTTACCATTTGTAAGTGCACAGCTCAGTGGCATTAAGTACATTCACACGGTTTAGCAACCATCCCCACCATCCATCTTCAGAACTTTCTCATCCTCCCAAACTGAAACTCTGTCCCCATGAAACACTGACTCCCCATTCTACTCCCCCAGACTATCACTACTTTCTGCCTCTATGAATTCGACTCCTCTAGGGACCTCATATAAGTGGAATCATACAATATTTGTACTTTTGTGACTATCTTATTTCACTCAACATAGTGTCCTCAAGGTTCATCCATGTTGTGGCGCGTGTCAGAATTTCCTTCTTTTTTAAGGCTGAATAATATTCCTCTGTATGGTTGGACCATGTTTTGTTTATCCGTTTACCCACTGATGGACATTTGGGTGTTTCCACCTTTTGGCTGTGATGAATAGTGCTGCTATGAATATGGGTGTACCAATATCAGTTCATATCCCTGCTTGCAGTTCTTTTGGATATCTACTTAGAAGTGGAATTGCTGGATCATATGGTGTTTCTGTGTTTAATTATTTTGAGGGATCATGTTTTCCACAGCGGCTACACCATTTTATAAGAAAGGTCATTTTTAACACCAATTAAAAAAAAAAAGGCAGTGTATGGCGCAGAATAAAGGCACAGCCATTTATTTAAATGGGAAAAAGTTGGCTCCATGAAAAACTCACCACATTGCTTTTTTTTGGCTCACATCTATGAGCACCTGTGTGTATTTCATGGTAGGGTGCATCTTCACGTGGGAAGAAACAGAGAGAGGAAGGTTCAGTCCACCTCTTCTAGGTCCATACCAGGTCCCCTGGTCCCTCTGGCTCAGCCCTGCCCACTTCCTGTCCAGCCGCCCTGAAGTCATTCTTTTAACAGTTAATTTGCAAGCCTTTTAGGTGCTAGACCCGCGCTGGGCACTGAGAGATACAATGTTTAAAAAAATAGCTACATGATCTAAGTATACATAATTGCAAAATGTGACAATGGTCTAAAAATGCAAAGATGTAACCATAGCTCTGATGAAAACTGCTCCCCCACACTGCCTGCCCCTCCACTTTTACAATCTGAGCCGTGTTTGTTTTGCCTCTCACTGCTCCCAGTTGCTCATCCAAAATTCAGAAGAATGCTCATCTAGCCTCAAATAATGCCATGACCTTTCCCAGATCTGGGCGTTTCCAATGTCTTTCTGTTCTGCAAAATGATTTCTGTATGATTTTATTTTATTTTAGGCTATATATACATATAGTCTTTTTTATTGAGCTGTAACGTACATGTAATAAACGCACAGTTCTTGAATGTTCAATTCCTTAAGCTTTTATAACTGTATACACCCATGAAACCATTCCCGGAAACAAGATGCAGAACATTTCCATCACTCCAGAAAGTTTTCTCAGTGTCCTATTCAGTTAATCCCCCTTGCCCCAAGCAGCAGTGGTGTGCTGGTAAATGTTTAACGATGGGCTTGTGAAACGAGAGATGGGGGGGGGGGGGAGAGAGAGAGAGAGAGAGAGAGGGAGAGGCTGCTTTGTAATTTGTAGTACTTGTCCTTTTCTGTGGTGTATATATTCCCACCGAGACTTATTTCCATCTACCATGAAGTTGGAAAGGATGGTAACAGTAGGCACCTATGAGCCAGGACAAGCTGGCTGCAGCCCCCTACTCCCCTACAGGCATCCTAGATTCTGATTTCTATCCCCAGAGATTAGTTTTGCATGTTCTAGAGCTTCGTGGAAATGGAATTGTACAGTATGTACTCTTGTGCCCAGCTTCTTTTGCTCAGCAAAATATTTTGGCCATTCATCCATGTGATTGCATGTAACAGTAATTTGTTTTTTTCCTTGCTGTATGTGTGATATTCCATCGTGTGTATTTGGGGGACTGCCCTTCATGTAGACCAATCAATTCGTTCTTTTTTTTTTTTAATTGAAGTATAGTCAATTTACAATGTTTCAGGTGTACAACAAAGTGATTCAGTTATGTATATATTATATATTTTTCAAATTCTTTTCCATTATAGGTTATTAAACGATATTGAATATAGTTCCCTGTACTATACCATAGGTCCTTGTTGTTTATTTTATGTATAGTGGTGTGTATCTGTCAATCCCAAATTCCTAATTTATCTCCTCCCTTTCCCCTTTGGTAACCATAAGTTTGTTTTCTATGTCTGTGAGCCTGTTTCTGTTTTGTAAAGAGGTTCACTTGTATCATTATTTTTAGATTTCACATATATGTGACATATATTTGTCTTTGTCTGACTTAGTATAATAATCTCTAGGTCCATCCATGTTGCTGTAAATGGCATTATTTCATTCTTTTTTTTATGGCTGAGTTAAATTAGTTCTTGAGGAGGATCAAGGGATCAAATCTTTTCTAATGAGCAGAATTTTCTCCTCGATTCCTAGTTGGGGGCTCAGCGTACATTAAATCTGATTCTCCCTGTTCCTTCCAGTTCCCTATTTCTTGGAATTCCCAATGCACCCTGCTTGTTTCTGGCGTATGGCTCTTTCTGCATTCTGATTCCCTTCCCTGCTCTCTTATTCTATCTTCCCTTCTAGTTACGAACATTTTGAAGGCAAGGAAGATGTTGGATTTATCTCTTTCTCTTCCAGTCCAGCTCCTTGGATAGTGGAAGCCTCCGAATATATGCTACTTGAATTAATGAAATGCGTGCTCCTGTCCTTGGGAGGCGAACTTCCTGCTAATCACCTGATGCTCAGCCCTTGTTATAGAACATGAGCTTTTATTGTTGCAATTACAGCAGACTTGCCCTCCACCCCCTTCTCTATCTTGACCACGGAGTACATTTTGCTCTGTAACCTCACCCTCTTACCTATCTCTCTACTTATCATTGGTTCCAATCACATCTTTCTTGATACATCTGTTCCCTGGTCCCAGAGACTTGGATCTCTCTGAAATCTCCGCCTCCCCATGGAGATTAATTTCTAATAGCTTTGTTGATAGATTCAATCCAAAGTGATGTTTATCTTACTCAGAAACAATTTAGCATTAATATCACATGTGTACACTCTGCCTATCTCGGAATGCACCCTGAACTTTACCTCTCTCACCTGGGCAATGGATTAACTGGAAGAACGGCTGACCTGACCCCTTTGCATACTGCAGTTGAGCTCTATCTAGACTACCTACAACCCAGCAATTCTACCCCTAGGCATATGCCCTTGTATAACCAGGAGACACATACGCTAATGTTCTCTGTGGCAAAAATCTGGAAACAACACGAATATCCATTGATGGAAAAATGGAAAAATATGTTCCAGTATACTCCCCAAAGAAATATTAGGCAGCAGTAAACTCACAAATGACAACAACAACGTAAAAATGTCTTAGAAAGTTACAGAAGACGTTTTACGACACCTTTTTTTTTTTTTTTTTTTAGATTTTATTTAATTTTGGCTGCATTGGGTCTTTGTTGTGCAGGCTTTCTCTAGTTGTGGTGAGCGGGGGCTACTCTTCGTTGCAGTGCGCAGGCTTCTCATTGTGGTGGCTTCTCTTGTTGCGGAGCACGGGCTCCAGGCGCACAGGCTTCAGTAGCTGTGGCATGTGGGCTCAGGAGTTGTGGCTCAGGGGCTCTAGAGTGCAGGCTCAGTAGTTGTGGTACACAGGCTTAGTTGCTCCGCAGCATGTGGGATCTTCCCGGACTAGGGCTCAAACCCGTGTCCCCTGAATTGGCAGGTGGATTCTTAACTACTGCACCACCAGGGAAGTCCCCATCACCTCAATTTTTTTTAAAGGTAAAAAGTATTTATACTCAAAACATCACATCCTAATTATATTTTGCTATTATGTGTGCTTTTTAATATGCTTTGATTTTCACCTATTTTCATTGTTTTTGTTATTGTATCTGTTTGGTGGAAATATGATGGGGAGGTACTTTCTGTATCTTTTTAACTTTGTGTCATTGACATCACATTGGCAGATTGAAATGGTCCCTAGTGGGAGTATTTACACCCTGGAAATTGGCAAATAATACAAATGAGGGCTTGATTTATTGTGTTTTTGATTGCATAGAATGAGTCAGAAAATATTTTGGTAAAGGATCGGTCAATATTTTCTGCTTTGTGGGCCCTACATCTCTATTGCATGTCTGTACGGAGAGAGCAGCCACAGACCACACTAACCAAATTGGCATGGCCACGTGCCAATAAAACTTTATTTACATAAACAGGCAGAGGATCATAGCATGCCAACTCCTGGTTTAGGCTTTAAAAAGTGGTGGGGGAAAGTTAATAATGCAGATTAAATGTCAAAATGTGTGTGTCTACCATTGTTAGGTTGTGACTAGCATACACACACACAGAAATGGAAAGATATTTTCCAGTATTCAGAAACCGTTACATGATTCACCAAAGAAGACATTCACATTATTGATGAACAAGTGAAATTCCAACATACATCTTCACTTTCATGTTACTTGTTAACATAAATGAAAAATATTGCCAATGTTCATGTCAGAACTACACTTGTTCCATTATTTGCTACCAGAGGTTGGCTATGGATACAAGAGTTTGGCAAAACTCAGTCAAAACCTATTCTGAGATTCAAGTGGCTATGTAGAATTTATAATATGGTATTGTATATGTGATTATTATTTGTAAATTGTGTCTTACACCTCCTTTATATTGTTAGCATTTACAAGTATATATTACAGACTTCCCTGGTGGCGCAGTGGTTGGGAATCCACCTGCCAATGCAGGGGACATGGGTTCGAGCCCTGGTCTGGGAAGATCCCACATGCTGCAGAGCAACTAAGCCCATGCGCCATAACTACTGAACCTGCTCTCTAGAGCCCGGGAGTCACAACTACTGAGCCCACGTGCCACAACTACTGAAGCCCATGCGCCTAGATCCCGTGCTCCGCAACAAGAGAAACCACCACAATGAGAAGCCCATGCACCATAACAAAGAGTAGCCCCCACTCGCCGCAACTAGAGAAAGCCCACGTGCAGCAACAAAGACCCAAGGCAGCCAAAAAATATAAAATAAATAATAATAATGATAAATATATATATTATATAATGCATGTATATTATATACGTGTAATGTATATTTGACATATAGAGATGTCTGCAATGCATGTATATTATATACATGTATATTCGACATACAATGATGTCTGCAATGCATGTATGTTATACATGTATAATATATATTAGATATACAGAGATATCTAAATTCACTTCCAAGAGAGCCGGTTGTTAAACACAGACCAGCACACCACTACTTTTACACACTGGGGAGCTGAAATATTCCTCCACCAAAACGGTGTGCATTCATTCAACTAACATTTATTGAGTGTCTACTCCCTGCCAGGTGGAAAGACCTACCCCAGGGGATATGGATATTCACTAATTACCTCATTCAACAGAAATGTCTGTGATCATTCCCTGCATCAGCTTCGATCCAGATACTTAGCTATTCAGAGAGAGAAAGGGATATGGGGTTGAGCAAAAACTCAGGAAGTAGCAAATAAGTGGACAAAAACACAGAGGCCCATCTCTGTGATGCCATCCCTAGAGGGTTTTTTTTGTGTTTTTTGTTTGTTTTTTGTTTGTTTGTTTTTCGTTTCGTTTTGTTGGTGGCCGGGCCACCGTGGCTTGAGGGATCTTAGTTCCCCAGCCAGGGATGGAACCTCAGACCTGGGCAGTGAAAGTGCAGAGTCCTAACCACTGGACTGCCAGGGAATTCCCATCTCTTTCTTTCTTTCTTTCTTTCTTTCCTTCTTTCTTTCTTCCTTCTTTTCTTCCTTTCTTTCTCTTTCTTCCTTCCTTCCTTTCTTTCTTTTCTTTCTCTCTTTTCCTTCCTTCCTTTCTTTCTTTCTTTCCCCTTCCTTCCCTCCTTCCTTCCCTCCTTCCTTCCTTTTTACCTCCTTTTATTATTTGATTATTTTTCTTGAGATATAATTGACATATAACATTATATTAGTTTCAGGTGTACAGCCTAATGATTTGGCTTATGTATATATTGAGAAACAATCACCACAACAAGACTAGTTAACATCTGTCACCACACATAGTTAACAAACACCTTTTTTTTTTCTTGTGATGAGAACATTTAAGACCTCCTCTCTTTGCAACCTTCAAATATAAAACACGGTACTATTAACTATAGTCACCATGCTGTACATTATGTCCTCAGGACTCATTTTATAACTGGAAGTTGGTACCTTTTGACACCTTTCACCCATTTCTTGCCCCTCTCATCCCCGCCCCTAGAGTTGTTTTTCTTTTTTTTTTTTTTTTTTGCGGTACGTGGGCCTCTCACTGTTGTGGCCTCTCCCGTTGCGGAGCACAGGCTCCGGACGCGTAGGCCCAGCGGCCATGGCTCCCGGGCCCAGCCGCTCTGTGGCATGTGGGATCTTCCCAGACCAGGGCAGGAACCCGCGTCCCCTGCATCGGCAGGCGGACTCTCAACCACTGCGCCACCAGGGAAGCCCTGTTTTTCTTTTTTAATGATGTTGTATCATGTCCTGACCAATGGATGGGCAAGATGATATCTATTTTACAGTTGTGCAAAAAGGGTCCATGCAAGTGAACAAGAATTAGGAGGAATGTGGAAAAGGAGTTTGACTTGGGGCAGGGGTGATTAATAGGTGAAATTTACTTTTTGCCTTCCCTTTATTTATTTATTTCATAGCACTATTATTTAGTAAGAAACAGATAAGCATTGTCTTTTAAATTTTATTATTATTTTTTTAATTGAGGCATCATGTATGTAATGCAAAATCCACCCTTTTAAAGTGTATGGGGACTTCCCTGGTGGTCCAGTGGTAAAGACTCTGTGCTTCCACTGCAGGGGACACGGGTTCGATCCCTGGCTGGGGAACTAAGATCCTGCATGCTGCGTGGCAAGGCCAAAAAATTATAAAAAAATAAAATATAGTGTATGGATCAGTGGTTTTTAGTATATTCACTGTGTTGTGCAACCCTCACTGCTATCTAGTTCCAGAACATTCCATTGCCCCCAAAAGAAACCCCGTTCCCATTAGCCGTCGCTCCCCAGCCCCCGGAAACTTGCTTTTCTGCCTCCAGTTTGCCATCAGCTTCTGACTGTGCCCATAAATGTCTGCGGAAGGGATGAAGTCAAATGGAGTTTTGATGGGATGTCGTAATCACTCCGATCAAAGTCCCAAACTCAAGGTTTCTAGAGTGAGTGATGACTTTATTTTTTCTTTTTTTACAGGGGCAATTAAAAATCTCCAGGGCTTGGCAAGATCAGATGGTTGGGTGCAGATTTCTCTCTCAAGGTCAGTACCTCAGGTGACCTTCAGTTTATGAAGGTGTTTCTTCATCAGTCTGATTTCTTTCTTCCTTCCTTCCTTCCTTTCTTTTTTTAATATTTGTTTATTTTTTTAGGCTGCACTGGATCTTAGTTGCAGCACGCCGAATCTTTGTTGCAGAACGCAGGGTCCTTTAGTTGCGCATGCAGACTGTTAGTTGCGGCATAGATGTGGGATCTAGTTCCCCGACCAGGGATCAAACCTGGGACCCCTGCATTGGGAGCGCGGAGCCTTACCCGCTGGGCCACCAGGGAAGTCCCCGGCAGTCTGACTTCTGTTTCCTATAAAGCATCAGAAACATTGTTTAGATAATTCAGCAAAGGAGGAGTCCCTCAGAAACGTGGGGCCTTGGAAAACTCATCTCACCCCTCTGGGTCTCAGTTTCCCCTTTGGCAACACCATTTCCTCCTTTGACATGAGAGCAGGGCTCTGCAAACTTTTTCTGTAAATAAATAAATATTTATTTAATAAATATTTTCTGTTCTGAGGGCCAGTCTCTGTCGCAAAAATATAGAGACAAATGGGTGTGGCCAGGTGACACTGACATTTGCATTTCATATCATTTTCAGTAACAAAATATTCTTAAAACTTTTTCTCAACCGGTTAAAGAGTGTAAAATGCATTCTTGAAGACAATACAACAGCAGGTGGTGAGCTGGCTTTGGCCCATGGGCTGTGGTTTGCCAACCCCTGATCTAGGGCATCAGGACATTGGTTACACTTCGAGGCATTTGGGGTATAAGACGTGGCATGTTCCTCATAACTAAGTTAAGGCAAATCATTCATTCATTCAACAGCTACAGCAGTTCGTTCAAATTCTTATTGAACCCCTACTCTGTACCAAGCTCTCATGGAGCTCACAGTCTGATAGGGAGAAATAGGCCACAAACAAATAAAAAACAGTATGTCCCATTTCAGCAAGTGCCGCGGAAGAAAAATAGCGAATGCAAGAGAAGAGGAAACACAGAAGCTGGGAATAGGGCAAAAGTCACAGTTTTAAATAGGATGTCAGGGACTTCCCTGGGGGTGCAGTGGTTAAGAATCCACGCTCCCAGTGCAGGGGGCCTGGGTTTGATCCCTGGTCAGGGAACTACGTCCCACATCCATGCCGCGACTAAGGAGCCCGTGAGCCTCAACTAAGACCCGGCACAACCAAATAAATAAATAGGATGTCAGGGAAGGTCTCATTGAGAAGGTGACATTTGGCAAAAGCAGAAAAAGTTGGGAGTGTGCTCCATCGAGATCTGGAAGAAGAGTTTTGAGGCAGATGACACAGCCAGTGCAAAGGTCCTGGGGCAGGACTGCACCTGGCGTGTTGGAGGGACAGCCAGGAGGCCCGGGTGGCTGGAGCAGAGTGAGGAAAAGTGGATAAGACTGCTGATGGATGGATGTGGGGTGTGAGGGAAAGAGAAAACTCAAGGACAACCCAACGTTTTGACCTTGAGCACTGGAAGGCTGGAGCTTCCGTTTAGTGAGACAGGAAGGGCAGCAGGAGGAGCAGGTTTGGGGGAATGGCAGGTGCTCAGTCAGCCACGTTGAATTTGGGAGGCTTGTGAGATGCCCGCATGGAGATGGCAAAAGGCAGTTGGATATACAGGCCATTTGCCAACCTTCAGCAGTTAACCCTGAAAACAAAGTCAGACTTCTAGAAATGACAGGCATAGCAGAAGCACTTGCTGCATTTGTGGTAGGGATTAAGCTAGTTTTTGTTTGTTTGTTTGTTTTGTTTTTGGCAATGCCCCACTGGCATGTTGGATCTTAGTTCCCGGAGGAGGGAGGAGGGATCGAACCCGGACCCCCTGCAGTGGAAATGTAGAGTCTTAACCACTGGACCTCCAGGGAAGTCCCTAAGCTAGTTCATTTTGAATCTAATAACTCACATCTGATATCTTGGAGAGGTGGTACTGGACTTTATAAATAATCACAGCTTTTTGGGGGGAGAAAGGTCCAAGCATTATTTTAATATTTGAGAAGGAATGGGTAACATCTTATTACATGAGGTAAATATTTGATAAATATTTGATGGGGAAAATGAATGAATAAATGAGTGATGAAGGAAGGAAGGCTCTGAAAAAGAGTGATTTGTCTTCCCAAAAGTCCCTGGCACAGCTGGCATGGATGCCCTCTCGCAGGAGGACTATCTTCCTTTCTGACTGCCATGCTGGTGATGCTCTGCTCACATCCCAAAACACAATGGTTACACCTTCCCTCTGGTGATCCACACAGAAAATCCCTAATTTGTAGCATCTGCCAATTCCTGAGGTGTAAATACCCCAACCTTGACCAATTTCAATCTACCTGCATGATGTCATTGAATCTCACCAGCCAGAGGAAGCTAGCTCCAGCTCACCACTGTACCTGAGTCTTTTCGGGCCTTGGACCCAACATCATCTCTTAGCCTGAGCGTATATATTACCTATCTCCTCTGTCCTTCTATGTCTTCAGTGTGAAATACCAGCCAGTTCCTGCAGATGTTGGATGAAATTATGTGGATCAAAATACTTCAGGAGAGGGACTTCCCTGGTAGTCCAGTGGTTAAGACTCTGCGCTCCCAATGCAGGGGGCGAGGGTTCGATCCCTGGTCAGGGAACTAGATACCTCATGCCGCAACTAAAGATCCCTCATGCTGAAAGTAAATATCCCGCACGCCACAACCAAGATCCTGCATGCCCCGACTAAGACCCAGTTTAGCCCAATAAATAAATAAATATTTTTAAACAACACTTTGGAGGGGCAAAGAATGGCATGCTACACAAATGCAAGGTGTACGTACAGATAAAAAGCACAAATTAAGAGGTGGTGTGTATACACACCAAGGGGCTTTGGAAAGTAACAAAGCTGTTCAAATTTGTTGACATCTTTGACAACGACTGAATGGGATTTAATTCATTGAGAGTCCTACTGTGTAAAGCATGGTGGGAGAGTAGGATCATGGCCCCAGTAGGGGGGAGTCCTGGAGACCTTGGCAGGGGGCAGGGGGAGGAATCAGGACAAGGAGGGGGCACAAAAATAACCTCCCACTCCTCCCCACTTCCCTGGAGACCTGGTGGAGGGGAGGGCGTGGGTGGGGCTGCCAGGGAAGGAGGTTGAGAAGGCAGTTGCTCGAGGGGTCCCCTAGAGGGCGCCAGGGACTGAGAAGTTGACCGGTCTCCCCCAGCCTCAGGCCTGGCCTAGGTGGGAAGGGGAGGGGTCCACTGGGTGACGCTGGGCAGCTGTCTATAGAAGAGGACCTGGGGGCCTAAGTCTCTGAACATGGACTTCCAGAGTTGGGGGTTTGGAGGAGAGGGGTTGAAAAATTAGAGCAGGAGTCTGCAAAAAAAATTTTAAGGGCCACATAGCAAATAGCTTAAACACAGCCCGTCAGTTAGTCAACTCTGCCCTTCTAGTCCCAAAACAGCCACAGACCATACAGTCCATAAATGGGCGTGCTGTGCGCCAACGGAATTTTATTTTTTGAGGCTGAAATTTGAATTTCATGTAATTTTCCTGTGTCGCGAAATAATTTTTTCCTATATTTTTAAAGCGAAATAATTATTCTATATTTTAAAATTATTTGAAAATGCAAAAGCTGCTCTTTGCTCTCAGTCTTTACAAAGAGACTATGGGGGTATAGTTTGTCAATGGACTAGGGATGATAATAAATATTTGTCTGACACTAGGAACCAGGTATTAAGTGCCTAAATGTAGTGGCTTACATAGAACATTTAAAAGCTGAAGGAAATCTTGTTTTAACACTCACTTCTCTATAAGCCAGAAAGTTTCAGTAATAATTATGCAAAACAACGAATAATTGTAATAGCCATAAGAGAAATATAGAGTGAAATTTGTTCTTTCATTGAACACCAGCTATAAAATCACACCAGTAACATACGTAAAATAAATATCCCAGTCCAATATACACACTACTAAATGTTAAATAGATAGCTAGTGGGAAGCAGCCACATAGCACAGGGAGATCACCTCGTTGCTTTGTGACCACCTAAAGGGGTGAGATAGGGAGGGTGGGAGGGAGATGCAAGAGGGAGGAGATATGGGGATATATGTATAGCTGCTTCACTTTGTTATACAGCAGAAACTAACACACCACTGTAAAGCAATTATACTCCAATAAAGATGTTAAAAAATTAAATAAATAGGGCTTCCCTGGTGGCGCAGTGGTTGAGAGTCCGCCTGCCGATGCAGGGGAAACGGGTTAGATCCGTCCGGGAAGATCCCACATGCCGCAGAGCAGCTAGGCCCCTGAGCCATGGTCGCTGAGCCTGCGCGTCCAGAGCCTGTGCTCCGCAAAAGGAGAGGCCACAACAGTGAGAGGCCCGCGTACAGCAAAAAAATAATAATAATAATAATAAATAAATAAATAAATAAATATCCCAGTCCAATAAAGGGAAAAAGATGATGAATGGATACATTTTAATTCCATTAATGAATTTTTTTTTAAAGAAAAGCTTCTCTTTACATGTAGGTACATATCTCTACTGATCTGTTGCTGCAATGAATAATAGCTTTACAGTTTAATAAGTTTAAATCATCAAACAAGAATAATAATTTAAAGGAGGAAATTATTGATATTTCCATTTTAAAGATACGGCTCAAATCCAGTAAAAATGAATTAAAATTTGAGCTTGCCAAACAAAAATATTATAATTTGCAATTGGTGCACTGTCTAAACTTTTAAACAGAAATAGAAGGTCCAAGTGGTCAGATAGGGAAAAAAAAAAAAAGTGAAGTAGCTCAAACTCTGTTTCTTTGCATTTAAAATCACTGGCCCATCACTGTTTATTTCAAATCTACTGTTTAAACACAAGATCGTGTAATACCACAAGGGTTGGAAATATGAACTGTGTCCAAAGAGAACTCAAAAGAATTAGAATCGTTAAGAACTAACTCTTCAAATGAATATGTGTAGCTGAGTCTGTGTGTGTCTGGAGCCAAATGCATTGCATGAAGTTCTCCAAATTCACCTCCATGTAAAATACATTGTTTATTAAAGGATAAGTAATAAAATGTGCTAATTCAAAACTTCCAGTGGTTAAACCACAGCAATTGTTCAGACCAAGAGTGGACAGACCATGACTTGCCAGCCAAATCCAGCTTATTTTTGTAGGAGCTAAGGAGCGTTTTTGTTTTTGTTTTTTTTTAACTGGTTGGGAAAAAAATCAAAAACAGAGGGACTTCCCTGGCGATCCAGTGGTTAAGACTTCGCCTTCCAATGCCGGGTGTGTGGGTTCGATCCCTGGTCGGGGAGCTAAGATCCCATCTGCCTCGTGGCCAAAAAACCAAAGCATAAAACAGAAGCAGGGCTTCCCTGGTGGCGCAGTGGTTGGGAGTCTGCCTGCCGATGCAGGGGACACGGGTTCGTGCCCCGGTCCGGGAGGATCCCACATGCCGTGGAGCGGCTGGGCTTGTGAGCCATGGCCACTGGGCCTGTGCGTCCGGAGCCTGTGCTCCACAATGGGAGAGGCCACAACAGTGAGAGGCCTGTGTACCACAAAAAAAAACCCCAAAAAACAGAAGCAGTATTGTAACAAATTCAAGGAAGATTTTTAAAATGGTCCACATCAAAAAAAAAAAAAATCTTAACAAAAAATCAAAAAGAGAATAATATTTCACATGTGCAAAGTATAGAGGATTCAAATTTCAGTGTCCATATAAAGAGCTTTCCTGGCACTGGGCCATATTCATTGATGAATTATCTGCAGTGACTTTCTTGCTGGGATCACAAGCTGAGTAGTTGCCATCTGGCCCAAAGAGCTGAAAATATTTACTATCTGGCCCTTTATGGAAAAACTTTGCTCACTCCCTGGTCTAGACCAATAAAAGATTTCTTAGGGGGAGATTATTTTGACACTGACATTGTTCAGAATTGTCTATGCACGTTGATAAAAAAATAATAATAAAATCAGGTTTATTATCAGTTTCTGAATTCTCTGCAGACAATGGGCTCCCCTGTTTTTACTTCAGATTTTCTTTTTTATAAATTGAAGTGTAGTTGATTTACAGTGTGTGTTAGTTTCTGGTGTACAGCAAAGTGTATCAGATAGATATACTTTTCAGATTCTTTTCCATTATGGTTTATTAAAAGATATTGAATATAGTTTCCTGTGCTATACAGTAGGACCTTGTTGTTTATCTATTTCATATATAATAGTTTGTATCTGCTAATCCCAAACTCCTAATTTATCCCTCCCCCACTTCCTTACCTCTTTGGTAACCATATGTTTGTTTTCTGTTTTGTAAATAAGTTCATTTGTATCATATTTTAGATTCCACGTATAAGTGATATAATATGATATTTGTCTTTCTCTGCTTGACTTACTTCACTTAGTATGATAATCTCTAGGTCCATCCATGTTGCTGCAAATGGCATTATTTCATTCTTTTTTATGGCTAAGTAGTATTCTATTGCATATATACCACATCTTTATTCATTCATCTGTTGATGGACATTTATGTTGTTTCCATGCCTTAGCTATTGTAAATAGTGCTGCTATGAACATTGGGGTGCACGCATATTTTAGAATTAGAGTTTTCTCTGGATGTATGCCCAGGAGTGGGATTGCTGGATTATATGGCAACTCTAGTTTTAGTTTCTTAAGGAATCTCCATAGTGGCTGCACCAGTTTACATACCCACCAACAGTGTAGGAGGGTTCTCTTTTCTCCACACCATCACCAGCATTTTTTTATCTGCAGACTTTTTGATGATGGCCATTCTGAACAGTGTGAGGTGATGCCTCACAGTAGTTTTGATCTGCATTTCTCTAATAATTAGCGATGTTGAGCATCTTTTCATGTGCCTCTTGGCCATCTATATGTCTTCTTTGGAGAAATGTTGATTTAGGTCTTCCGCTCATTTTTTGTTTGGGTTGTTTTTTTTTTTTATTATTGAGTTATACAAGCTGTGTGTATATTTTAGAAATCAATGGGCCTCGTTTATGATAGCACCTGGAGCGGGCTGCTGCCCTCTCCCCAGCTGTGGTATGCCACTGCTCATGTATAAGAGTTCACTGGATCTTTACTATTATCCCCATTTTGGGAGGAGTAGAGGCACAGAGAGGCCAAATAACTTGCCCAGGGTCACGCGGCTTGCAAGAGGAGGGGCTGGAATTGAATCCAGAGAGCCGTAACCATGACATTCGCTCTGTGCTAGATGACACGACAAAGCCCCAGCCTGTTGTTGCCATGAGCACTGCTACCTGGGGTTGACTCTGGCTCACCCCGGGGGCAGCTCCGACTTAGCGTTGCTGCCTTGAAGTTCAGCATCACTGCTTACAAGCTGCTTGGGCTAGAGCATCCCCTCTGCGAGCCTTTAGTTTACTTATCTGCAAAATGGGTATTTACAAAGTCCCCAACTCATTTGGGGTTTTTGGAGGATCAAGTTTATTTGTGTACTTTGCACAGTGCCTGGCACAGTGAGTGATCAATAAATTTTAGCTGTGGTTTTGATGAGACTGGGTGCCCAGACCCAGAAGCTGGGCCTAGGAGAAATGGCATTGTTTTTTGTGGAGAAGGGAAGTCCAAGAGAGTGGAGGTGGGGATGGTTTGAGAGAATTCAGTGCACAGAGTGAGTTCTCCATGCATGTTTGTTTGTTTGTTTGTTTGTTTTGGAGGCCCTGCTGGGATTCTCCATGCACGTTTCCATGCAAATTGCATATACAAAATAAACCTAATGAAAGGTAAGAAATGACTTCCTTTTCAATCCTTTTTTAAACTGTCTGATTCTATCAAGAAGCACTCATATTGGGTGCTGTTGTGTCTTTTAACACATTTTTGCTAAGTTTTTAAGCGTCACCTAATCCAGAACCTTCCACAGGCAACAGTAGCTGTCTAGAATATAATAACATTGTTTATTTTCTTTTGCATCTGTTTTAGGCACCTGATACTTAAAAAAAAAACAAAACCTGGTGTTATAATGTTTCCTTTTAAGACACATTTTAATTAATTAATTTATTATTTTTTTTGGCTGTGTTGGGTCTTCGTTTCTGTACGAGGGTTTTCTCTAGTTGCGGCAAGTGGGGGCCACTCTTCATCGCGGTGCGCGGGCCGCTCACTATCGCGGCCTCTCTTGTTGCGGAGCACAGGCTCCAGATGCGCAGGCTCAGTAGTTGTGGCGCACGGGCTTTGTTGCTCCACGGCATGTGGGATCTTCCCAGACCACTGCGCTACCAGGGAAGCCCTAAGATACATTTGTTGAAGAAAGTTTGGCACCATCTTCAGCATTATTACGTATTTGGCTTTTTTTCTTCAATAAATTTATTTTTGAAAGACACTTAGTAACACGATGGTAAATTAGACCAGTATCAGATGCCCCAATTAGAAGGTAATTGTAAAAGCAATGTAACATGAAAATAAATGTTACTAGGGACTTCCCTGGCGGTCCAGTGGTTAAGACTCAGAGCTTCCACTGCAGGGGGCACGGGTTCAATCCCTGGTCCTTCCGGGAACTAAGATCCCACATGCTACACTGCGCCACCAAAAAAAAAAAAAAAAAAAGTTACTAAATTCTGTTGAGGGTTTTGGTGATCTTTTAAGTATACTCTAACTTGGAGATTCTTTTGGTGATCTGAGATTTCTACAGTGTTCTTCCTGCAGCAGGGAGGACATTTGGGGATTAACCATGCTCCCAGCGAGAAGAATCAGGGCGCGGTTCTTTCTTAACACTTTCTCAGCTTGTTCCACCTCGCTCATGCGTGGACGGGATTGTCCCCTACCTGGTGGGCTTCTCCATATATACATACACAACGTGGCCCATGACTCTTATCAAACTACACTCCTGGTCAGATTTTCCCTGGGATTAAACATCAACCCCAATGTTTAACCTGGCAGGGGCTTCATTTTATATAACCTTTAGATCCATCGTCCCATTTTGCAGATGGGGAACCAGAGTCTCAGAGGGGAGGAGTGACTCTGTGATGTCCCAGCCAAGTCGATTGCTGAGCTGGGGCTAGGACTTCGACCTCCTGGCATCCAGTCCAGAAAGCAATTGCACACAAAATGGGCAAGTTTTGAATTGATTAGAGACGACGCAGATATCCCAACTCGGCCGAGAGCAGGTGCATTTCTTTTGAGACCCATGGCGCACACTGAATTGTGGGGTTTGCTCCACAGATGGATTTGGAGCCACTTCAGTGGTGGTGGGGATTGATTTCATGGCTAGAGGTATATCGGTGATCAAAATACACAGGTCCCTGCTCCCTGGTGTAAACAGATAACGTAGATAGATAAACAGAATTCCCTCCCATCAAAGGGGTTGTACTGGGTGTGACTGGGATGGGGGGGTGACTTTGGCTGGGGTGGTCAGGGCAGCTACTTAGAGAGGTGACCACCAGGCTTGGGTTTCATCGCAGCTTTGAGGGGTGTTAGGGGTTGAATTGTATCCCCCAGGCCCAAATTCATATGTTGGAGTCCTAACCCCCAGGGCCTCAGAATGTGACTGTATTTGGAGTTGGGGATTTTCAAAGAGGTAATCGAGTTAAATGAGGTCACTAGGGTGAGCTCTAATCCATAAGACTGAGGTACTTGTAAAAAGGGGACATTTGGACACAGAGATACAGGGACAAGATGGCATCTAAAAGGCAAAGAGAGGGGCTTCCTTGGTGGTGCAGTGGTTAAGGATCTGCCTGCCAATGCAGGGGACACAGGTTCGACCCCTGGTCCGGGAAGATCCCACATGCCCTGGAGCAACTAAGCCCATGCGCCACAACTACTGAGCCTGCGCTCTAGAGCCCACGAGCCACAACTACTGAAGCCCACACTCCTAGAGCCCGTGCTCCGCAACAAGAGAAGCCACCGCACTGAGAAGCCTGCGCACTGCAGTGAAGAGTAGCCCCCTGCTCACCACAACTAGAGAAAGCCTGCGCACAGCACGAGGACCCAACGCAGCCAATAAATAAATAATAAATTCTTTAAAAAATAATATAAAAGGCAAGGAGAAGAGGCCTCAGAAGGAACCAGCCCTGCTGACACCTTGATCTTGGACTACCAGCCTCTGGAACTGGGAGAGAATACATTTCTGTCGTTCCAGGCCCCCAGTCTGTGGGACTTTGTTTCAGCAGCTACAGCAAACACATTCAGAAGGTGAGGGATGGAGGGCCAGGACGAATTCAGGCTCTGGGGACCCCGAAATGCCTCCCCCACCCGAACCTTAAGGACTCCCTCCCAGAAGCCCCAGGGGTGGAGCCAGAGGAGACAAGGTCTCCTCGCCCACAAGGGGAAGGAAGCTGAGTTGACCACATCCACAGCCGTAGGAGGCCTCCTTTTCCTGGTGAGAGGGTCAGCTCTGACCCTTGGACCCACCAGCCATAAAACAATCACCGAGATGAGGTGAGATGAGATGGTGGTGAGACGGGGGGAGGACTGGGCAGAGGGGTGTGGATTGCGAGATGGCAGGGGCGCTGACCCCGTTTGCTGGTCTAGACTCAGGACCCTCACGGGGTACTGTCCCAGAGGCCACCTGGTCTCCTGAAGCTGGGGGACCCCCTTCCTATGGTTGGCTCAGGGCTAGACCCCGACACCAAGCTTGGAGAGCCAGATCCCTGACCCAAGGGACCTCCCAGCTCTTTCCACAAACACATTCCCTCCAGCCCCACGCAGAAACTTCTAGAACCATCACAGGACTGACATCAGCCTTCTCATCCTGGAACAAGACACCACCCTGCCCTCAACTCTCCAGGATCTTTCTGCCGAGGCCTCCCTGACCCAACCCCTCCCATCTCTCTTTCCTGCTTTATTCTTCTATACCTGGTCTCTCCCAATTTATTTATTTTTTAAATTTCTAATTGAAGTATAATTGATTTACAATGTTGTGTTTCTCTTCAATTTATTTATTTACTTGCTTATGCACAATTGATTTTACTTAGCATCTTCCCCACCTCAGAACATCAGCTCCACGGGGGCGGGGCATGGGGAATAATTGGTTATGTTCTCTGCTGCGTCCCAATGCCTGGCACACAGCAGGCACTCAAGAAGTAGTGGTCACTGGGACTTCCCTGGTGGTACAGTGGTTAAGAATCCACCTGCTAATGTAGGGGACACGGGTTCGAGCCCTGGTCCTGGAAGATCCCACATGCCGCGGAGAAACTAAGCCCGTGCGCCACAACTACTGAGCCTGTGCTCTAGAGCCCGTGAGCCACAACTACTGAGCCCGTGAGCCACAACTACTGAGGCCGCGTGCCTAGAGTAGTCCCCGCTCGCCGCAACTAGAGACAGCCCGCACGCAGCAACGAAGACCCAATGCAGCCAAAAATAAATAAATAAATAAATAAATAAACTATTAAAAAAAAAATAGTGGTCACAAGAATGAATGAATGAATTCCTGGACATAACGTCCTTCATGCTTTAGGAAGGGCAGAGGGAGTCTCCCACCCCCTGACAAAGTCTCGCCTCTCATGGTATTGGGAGACCCTGGTTCAAACTTCCTGTCTTCAGTCACCCCTGAGTGCCAGGAACCCCTTGGACTGGGAAGCCTGGAGGATTAGGTGCTAATCAGTTGGCATTGCCCAAGAGCCCGATCAGAGTCCCCCTGTCCCCAGCCCCTGGCCTGCCTCAGCCACACCCATGTCACAAGGGTTTTACTCACTGCCTGACCTGGCCGTACCCCAAGGGAGAGTCCTGGAGAAAGAGGGGGAGGAGGGGGAAGGGAAGGGGGCAGCAGCTGCTCCCAGACCCCTTCACCTCTTTCCCCCAAAACTGACCTAAAGGGAGAAGTAGAAAGGACCCTCTGACAAGCAGCCAAAGGAATGTGGAGGTGACATGGTGACGAGGGACATGTCCCCATCTGGGGCAGGGGACCTGGGTGTTGTCTCAATGGTGGCTGACTCATGGAGTGGCCATGGTGAATCATAACCCCTTATTAGCCCCTCTGTCCTCCTGTGCAGAATGGGGACTGTCATTAGGGCCAGACTTGTGCTGAGGCCAAAGGGCTGAGGGGGCCGGAAAATGACAAACGGACGTCTGCCCTTCGAGCGCCTCGGAACCTGAGCCTGGCGTGTTTCTTACAGATTCATATACTAGTGATAATAGTAATAACCCTAAAAATGGCCAGAGTTTGAGACCTGGCTGTGTGGGCGTCCCTTCTGAGCACTCCACATGTTATAATGGGTCGAACCCCCAAGAACCCGGTGAAGCAGGGTCTTTATCCCCCATTTTACAGATAAAGAAAATGAGTCAAGAGGAGCAAAGTTATTTGTCCACAGTTACAAGTGGCAGAGGCAGGATTCGAACCCAGGCCCTGCTCTACCCCAGCCGGTTCCATGGAGATATCATTCTCACTTTAAAGTTTCTGGCAGTTACATCAGAAAAGTACAAAGCAAAATGAAGTTTCGTATTAATAATAAATTTTTGTCAATCTAACTGATTGAATTCATAAACCCGAACTGTTATCATTTCAACGTGCAGTCAATGTCACATTTATGAACGCAGTATTTCACTTTTTTTCATGCTAAGTCTTGGATATCCAATGTGTACTTCACACGTACAACCCATCTCAATGTGGATGCTCAGTTTTTTGGGGGTTTTTTTGTGTTTTTTTTTTTTGTGGTACGCGGGCCTCATCACTGTTGTGGCCTCTCCCGTTGCGGAGCACAGGCTCCGGACACGCAGGCTCAGCGGCCATGACTCACGGGCCCAGCTGCTCCGTGGCATGTGGGATCTTCCCGGACCGGGGCATGAACCCGTGTCCCCTGCATTGGCAGGCGGACTCTCAACCACTGCGCCACCAGGGAAGCCCGGATGCTCAGTTTTCATCAGAAATCCTCGATCTGTATTTATAGAGTTCAGAAAATTTACAGTAAAATTTACAGTAAAAATGTAGATTCACATACGCAACTTGTTCCATATATACTCAAAAGTTGTCTGTTAAATGAATTAAGTATCAATTTTTTTTAATTTAAATGAATAGAAATTAAATAAAAGTTAAAATCCAGTTCCTCAGTCACACTTTTTATACTTCAAGCACTCAGTAACCACATGTGAACTTAATCCTGCTATTGGGCTGAGCAAGTCTAATCCACAGAACCTGTGGATTACAGGAAACGTTTTCTGAAAAGGGCCAGATAGTAAATATTTTCAGCTTTTTGGGCCAAAGTGTCTCTGTCAAGATTATGCAACTGTGTGACAGCAACTGTAAACAATATGTAAGCTAGTGGGAGTGACCATGTGCTAACAAAGTTTTATTTATAAAAACAAGCAAGGGGCCAGAATTGGCCCACAGACTGTAGTTTGTCAGCCATGCACCAAACTCCATGATTATATTTATACATGTTCAGTTGTTCCTTCTACAAGTATTGATTGGGCAGCTACTGCGTACCAGGCACAGTTCCAGGCACTAGGGATACTGCACACAGTAGGTCTTGTCCTAATGATTGTCCCTATTTTGCAGGTGAATTCTAGCTAGAGACTTTATGGTACTCCACCCCACAACCTTTCCTCTCTCTGACTTGTTAAGCACCTGGATCAATGTTGATGTATAGAAGGAGTAAAAGACACTTTTGTAGAGTGAAATAATGAATGAATATTGACATTCCCTAGGATGTGTCCCTCTGCCTGGCACAGAATAGACACTCCATAAATGTTTGTTGAATGAATGTACGCTGTGATAAATGAACAAAATATATAGTGTCGGGTGACAGTAAGTTTCTATGAAGAAACATAAATCGAGATGGGGATGGAGACTGGTTTTAAAGAAGGTGGTCATGGAGAGCTTCATGGAGGAGTTGAATTCGAGCAGCCATTTAAAGGTGAAAGGAGCCAGCTACAGGGAGATCTAGGAAAGGGGATAGGAGAGCAAGTGCAGAGGCCCTGAGGGAGGACCGTGCCTGGTGACATGAGTCCAGTGTGGAGGGAGAGAGAGGAAAGGCAGTGGAAGACGGTGCAAAGGTAACGAGGGAGAGGGCTTTTTGAGTCCTAATAAGGAAAGCAGACTATGGGGGCGAGCATGGAAGCCAGGAGGAGGAGGAGAAGGGGGAGAATGCACTGGTCCAGCCCAGTGAGGATGGGGCTGAACCAGGACAGTAGAAATGGAGCAGGCAAAGAATGAACGTATTCTGAAGGCAGAGCTGTCAAGACTTGCTGATGGATTGTAATAAACATGTGCAAAGCCCACTGGAAGATAAACAGAAACACAAAGAGTGTGGGAGCTGAGGGAAGGAGGAGGGTGACAGATACACAGGAAGTAGTGAGAGCCAAAGAATAATGCCACGGAATTCAGAACAGTCGTTACCTCCATGGGGGGAGGGGTAACTCCTGAAAAGGGATTTCTGGAGTTCTGGAATATTCTTTTTTTTTTTTTTTTTGGCCGTGCCATGCGGCATGTGGGATCTTAGTTCCCCGACCAGGGGTCGAACCTGTGCCCCCTGCAGTGGAAGCCCAGAGTCTTAACCACTGGACTGCCAGGGAAGTCCAAAAATTATATATTTTTTTAATTTAAAAAATTTACACATGGTCTTGGTGCAAACCAATGCTAATAGCATGCCATCAGATTACAGTATAAGAGATTCAGTTATGAGCATTTGACAGCCAAAAAGTAAGGGGGAAGGAAAGCAATGATATGTGAATAGGTGAGGACCATTTTGGCAAATTCAGAACTGGCCAGACATTCTTGAGTATCCACCATGCCCTGAGTAGTGTCAAGGGAGATGAACAGACCTGCCTTCAACCTTCAAGGGACTCAGTCTAGTTTTGAAAAGACAATACAGACAGGCAGGACCAATCAATAAATACCTAAGGAGAGTGTGTTAAGTGCTAATCTCTATAATCTACATTCAAATGTGAAGTTTGGGGCGGGGGTGGGGGGGTGGGGGGTCGGGGAGAGAGCTCTGTGGACAGGATTAATCAAGGAAAGTAAATAGTTTTTTTGTTTGTTTGTTTTGTTGTTTGTTCAGTGCAAGGGTCAGAAACTCCAGCTCAAAAATTTTAAACCAAAAAGGGAAGTCACTGGCTCACATCACTGCCATGTTTCTGAAGCCGAGGAGTGGATTTCAGGTATGGCTGAGTCCAGGACTTCAGACTATGTTGTCAGAGATCGATTGCTCTCTGTCTGCTCTGCTGTATTCTGGGTGGGCTTCATTCTCAGATAGCTTCTCCCATCATGGGGTAATGATGGCCAACAGCCCCAAATCTACACTCCTACAGCTCAGCACCCCTAGAGTGCTATAGAGTGGAAAGGGGAGTTTTGGAGTGAAGTGACTTCCCAGGGTCTAGCGTAATATCTGTGAAGAGTGAAGGTAGAGTTCACACACGTGTCCATCTGTCTCCAAACCCTGCGTTCTTCTTAGCCACTGAATCATACTACCTCCTATGGAACTGTCCCCAAGCTGCAGAGGAAATGGTTAGCATTTTCTCAATTTTAAGAGTTTTCTCATTTGAATTTTTTTCAGTCTTTTCTGACTTTTAACTACCACTTGTCTGAGCTAGAATCTAGTACAGTATGCAATCTCCAGTCAGTAAAGATTCAGGAAGCAGTTTCTATGTGCCCTAAACTAAATGCTGGGATTTTATAGATAGGAAACTTGTATGTTTAAGGGTGTGAGACTGAATATCATAATTTCATGGTGTTTCACATAGAACCCAGTGGCTTTTGAACATCTTACCACTTGAGTACATCTGAAACCCACAGAGGGAAGTTATTTGCCCTGGGCAAAAAGATAAGAGCTAATATAGATCTGGGTTACAGTTCCTTGAAGAAATGTAAATGTTCCCAAGAAAAATAATATATTCACCCAAAATCAGTCATTCACATTTTACCTAGGTCTAGTTATATCTAAGTAACATCTGAGAGGGGTGATTTTTGCCCTGGGGAAAAATGCTAAGAACCAATCTTTGAGTTATAATGCCTTAAGGCTCCATAAGAAAATGTAAATGCTCCCAAGAAAAGAAATATATGTGCCTGATATCAGTCATTCACACTGCAGTTGGAATTAGCTCAAAGTGCTTTGAGCACATTTTCCCTGAGGTAACTTTAGAGATGGAAAGGAAGAGGGATCTGTGAGAAAAGCATGGGTATAGGGAAACTGCCTCCTGGCAGGACTTGGCTGGCAATTATTGATATGGTGGTGTTCACATCAGAATAAAGCAATAATGATGAAAGGGAGGCATCACCTTATTTAAGCAATGTTACAGGCAAGGCAGTGGGAATGCTGGACTTTGGGGACCCAGGTGGATCAATTTACTTTTGTAGAGGGGGCAGCTCCTAAACACTAACTCTAATACAAGGTGAGCTTGTATTAGAAAACTTGGGAAACTATGGAAAAGGTATGTTTTGCATTTTATTTGTATTGTGTTTTTTTTTTTTTTTTTTTTGAGGTATGCGGGCCTCTCACTGCTGTGGCCTCTCCCATTGCGGAGCACAGGCTCCGGACGTGCAGGCTCAGCGGCCATGGCTCAGGGGCCTAGCTGCTCCGCGGCATGTGGGATCTTCCTGGACCAGGGCACGAACCCGTGTCCACTGCATCGACAGGCGGACTCTCGACCACTGTGCCACCAGGGAAGCCCCAGACTCTATTAATCAATCCCCTATCGACAGATATTTGGTTGTTTCTAATGTTTTCCTAAACGCATTATGTACATGGTTGTTCATTATGTATTTAGTATGCTTTTTATTGAGGTAGAATTAATTTACCGTAATGATGCACAGGTCTTAGGTGTGTTCAATTGGCTGAGTTTTGACATTTCTAGACAATCATGTAACCACCATTAAAAATAAGATATGGGGCTTCCCTGGTGGCGCAGTGGTTGAGAGTCCGCCTGCCGATGCAGGGGACACGGGTTCGTGCCCCGGTCCGGGAAGATCCCACATGCCGCAGAGAGGCTAGGCCCGTGAGCCATGGCCACTGAGCCTGCGCGTCCGGAGCCTGTGCTCCGCAACGGGAGAGGCCACAACAGTGAGAGGCCTGCATACCGCAAAAAATTTAAAAAAATAAAAAATAAAATAAAAATAAGATATGGAATATTTTTTCCACCCTAGAAAGTTCCTTCATGCCCCTGTCCACTCAATTGCCCACTCTACTTCAGGCAACCACTTTCTGTCACCAAGAATTACTTTTGCCTCTTCTCTGAGTGTCATATAAATGGGATCCTACAGTATTCTTTTGTGTCTGGCTTCTTTTATCACAATGCATTTGAGATTCATCCATGTTGTTGAATGTATCCGTAATTTATTCCTTTTTATGGCTGAGTATTATTGTGTTGTATGGATATACCAGTTTGTTTATCCACTCCACTATTGTTGGGTATTTGAGTTGTTTACAGTTCAGGACAATTATGAATCAGGCTGCTGTGAACATTCATGTACAAGTCTTTCTGTGAACATATATTTACATTTCTCTTAGATAAATACCCAGGAATAAAATTACTAAATGCATGTTTAACTTTATAAGATATTTCCCAATTGTCCAAAGTTTCCCCAAGTGGTTGGACCCTTTTGGTTCCCACAAACAGTGGATGAGAGTTCCAGTTGCCCCAGATTTTCCGCCAACAACTGATGTTGTCTCTTGTATTGCAGTCTAGTGGGTATCTTTAAACGTTTTCATATATCAGAAATGGTTCAGTATGAATCAAGTGCAACTTAAAAACAAAACTCACACCTACGCAATTATGTTTAAGAAATGCTACAAACTCTGTCCCTTCCAAGGGTGTTACAGAATGTTGTAAAGGCTCTGACAAGCTGTTGCGCAAAGCTGTTTATTAACGCAGTATTCCTCAATCAACACAGCATCCTCTTGTGGTATATTTCATACTTTTAAAATAATTAATTAATTAATTTTTGGCTGCATTGGGTCTTCATTGCTGCGCGCGGGCTTTTCTCTAGTTGTGGCGAGCGGGGACCACTCTTCGTTGCGGTGCGCGGGCTTCTCATTGCGGTGGCTTCTCTTCTTGCGGAGCACGGGCTCTAGGCGTGTAGGCTTTAGTAGGTGTGGTGCAGGCTCAGTAGTTGTGGCGCATGGGCTTTGTTGCTCCATGGCATGTGGGATCTTCCCGGACCAGGGCTCGAACCCGTGTCCCCTGCATTGGCAGGTGGATTCTTAACCACTGCGCCACCAGGGAAGTCCCATGTTTCGTGCTTAAACACATTGGTGGAATCTATTGTGGGAATTTTACCTTAGATTCCAACTTAGCATCGCTTTGAAGCATGTGGTCATGTCCAGTAAATTAGGTCATATGATTCCAAGGGCATCAGAAAGTCCTCTTGTCCCTCAAATGCTTATCTTTATCCTACCTTTTCAGGCGTCTCTTCATTAGGACATATAAAAGCCTTCCAAAGCCCATGATTATAAAATTACAAAAAAGTACAAATATCCTGGGGAGGTGGACTATGGGGTCTAAATCTACATGAAGGTGTAAATGAGTAATACCAGATCCATGATTCTGGCAGGTTTTGATAAGAAGAGGAGGAAGAGTTCTATGTCAAGGGCACCAGGGCTCCTCAGAGTCATAAATGGGAGTGAGGGGGAGGCAGAGACAAGCCCAGAAGTCAAACTTCACCTACTTTCTACACCTGCTGAGACTGCCCTGGAAAGGAGCCTCCACAGCAAAGGCTGAATAAATATTATGACTAGGATCACTAAAGCCAAACCAAACCAAACAAACCCCTTAAAAAATCCAACACACACACACAAATCCAACACAGAGTGGTTAAAAAGGAAATAAGAGATGCAGAGGTCAAGAGTGAGATAACGTCCCCCATCCAGAGGGGGACAGTTACCGTAATGCAGGGATTCTCCTGCCAGGCACTGTTGACATCCGGGCCAGGCTTTCTCTGTGTGGGGCCGTTCCAGGCATTGTGAGGTGTGGAGCAGCATTTCTGACCCTCACTCATTCCACGCCTGGAGCACCCCCAGTTGTGACAACCACAGATGTTATTGTCAGATAAGAGAACCACTCTGGCGCAGCACATAATAGGTCGTCCTTAAGTTTTTGATGCATGAATAAATAATGGCTGGTCCAGGGAGAAATGTACACCAGGATGTGAATTTCTTGAGAGCAAGGAGGGTGTCTGAGTTACTGTGTAAACCTAGCACCTACCATCGTGCCTGGCACACAGAAGGTTCGTCATCCATTCACTAATCTCCAACAGCTTCCTGCTGTATTTTGTATAAACCAAACTCCTTGCCACAGACTGCAAGGCCCTACACGACCTGCCCCGTCCCCTCCCTGCCCTCCCCTCCTCCCTCTCTCACTCTGCTCCATCCACATGGACCTCCTGGCTGTTCCTCCAACACGCCAGGCCCCATCCTGCCCCAGGACCTTTGCACATGCTGTTCCTTGGCCTGAAACACCCTTCCACTAGATCTCCCAGTGGCTGGCTCTTTCTCATCATTCAGGGCTGTACTTAAATGACACTTCTTTTTTTTTAATTTTTTGGCCATGCCACATGGCATGTGAGATCTTAGTTCCCCGACCAGGGATTGAACCCGCGTCCCCTGCATTGGAAGCGTGGAGCCTTAACCACTGGACCACCAGCAAAGTCCCTAAATGTCACCTTCTAAAAAGAAGCCTTTGCCAGCCCTCTGTTGCCCTTTACATGATGACATTTAGTTTCTTGGTAGCATTTGCCCATTTGTCAGTTTTCTGGTGTGTTTATGCATTTATGATCTAGCTCATCCACTGCCTTATCCCCAGGGCCTTAAATAGTGCTTGGCACACAGAAGGTGCCCAATGAGTAAGAGTTGACTGAGCACCTCCTGTGTGCCAGGCACTTCCTAGACTCTGGGGACCCAGCTGAGAACAAAAGAGCCTCTATCTTAGCCCCGAAGTCACTCACGTGAAGAGGCAGGGGAGGAATGAGGGAAGAATACAGGGAAGTAAACAAGAAAATTTCAAATAGTGAGGATTTCAGTGAAACCAGTGATGTGATAAAGAGGTACAGGGTGAGGGCTCCTCTCTGGTGAGGGGTCAGAGACGGCCTCTCAGCTGTCTGGGCTGAGATCCACAGATAGAAAACATTCCCGAATATGTGAACGCAGTGATAGATTCGGGGTGGAGGGGATAGGAGTTCCAGGCAGAGGGAACAGCTAGTGCAAAGTCTCTGAGGAGGGAATAAGTTTGGCTCAATGAATATTTATTGAGAATAAATGAATGATAGAAGATTCTAGAAGGAATCGATTGCTCTGGTTTGGCCGTGGAGAGCTTGCTTGCGGGCAGGGGGTTGGGGGTTGCCAGCTCCAATGAGGGAAGGGGGCTCCTGGCAGAGGGAAAGGCTCTAGCGGAGGCCTGGGCAGTTCTTGGTTCTGTTCTGAGAGTGGACAAGACCCAGACAAGGGCCCTGGGCTCTCCTGGAGCCGACATCCAGGGACTATGACGAGAAACAGTACCTGAAAGTAGGGGAGAGGTCATGCGAGAGCCGAGGCTCCCCAGACTTTGGCCTTTGCCCACTGCCGGCTGGAAAAGCACGAAACATCTGAGATAACGGTCTTCCCTCCCCTCCCCCTAGCCTGCCCCCGTGTCACTGGCCCTTAACCCTGTCTGTCTTGCCTGTTCCCCAATCAGCACCTGGGGGTGGGCTAGGAGTGCCCCAGGACTATTTCAGCATCTTTTAGGGGTGGTGACAGAGCCACAGAGAAGAGCCGGCTGAGCCTGGGAGCCCTGGTGGTGGGGTGAGCCCCCAGCTCGCAGCAGACGCAGAAGTGGCTGGAGAAGGAGCTGGCCGGGCTCATGAATGGGGATTTAGCAGTTGGAAAGGTGAGCCCTGCACGGGTCTCCAGGTGAGGGAGGGTTTATGCCAGGAAGCTTCCCAAGCTCCCAGGGTTGTCAGGAACCTCACACCCCATTTTATAGATGAGGAGACTAAGGCCCAGAGGGAGAATGCAACGACCAAAATTGTGTCTCCATTCCGGGGCTGCTCCTGGTCTTTCTTCCTGGTTCCCCCGCCTTCCAGAAGGGGGGAATTTGGGCAGCATGGGAGTGCAAGAGAGGGCTAGCTCCATTGGCGGATCATCCCCACGGGGGCATCTGTCTACCACTTTTTAAAGAAATTGGCTGTCAGGCCCCAGGAGTCTCTGGGCTGGCCCCCAAACACAGATTTGGAGACAGAAGTCCAGCAAGCAGGAGCAGCAGGCCCGACCTTGGGGCTGGAGCTGGGATAGAACGGAGCAGGATGGACCTCAGGGTGGTGTGCAGATGGGTGGTGGGGAGGAGAAGGGCTGCGTGACCCTCACAAATGTCCCCTCCTTGCCCCAGATGGCTTCCTCCACTAGTCTCACGTGCCCTATCGACAGCCTGGAACTCTTGGATCTCCTGTTTGACCGGCAGGATGGCATCCTGAGACACATAGAGCTGGGCGAGGACTGGGGCCACGTTGAGGACCAGGTGATAACCCGCTGCATTTACCCCAGGGCCAGAGCCAGGACCCCACTCAGCTCTGTGTATTTATTGCTCATGTGTGAGATTTTAGCAAAGCACATTATTGTATGGAACCTCTCAGCGACCCTAAGGGGCAGATGACATCACCTCCTTCTTATAGGTGGGGAAAAGCGAGGCCCAGAGAGGGGTGGTAACTTGTCCTGGGTCACACACACAGCAGTTTGGAGTTGGGTCCAGACTTAAACTTGGGGCCTGTGCCTCGACACTGTTGGATGTTGTTCCCGTGCTACATGACTGTGTTTAGGCTCCAACAACACTGGGGGCAAGGAGCATTAGCTCTTTCCATCTTACAGAAAGGACACGTGAGGCCCAGAGAGGGTCAATGGCTTGCCCAGACACACACAGCTACCAAACCAAAACATAGGCCTCCTAATTCCCACTGTCTCTCTCCGTCCCAACAGGTCCTGCCAGGCCCGAACTCTGATGATTTCCTCAACTCCATCCTGGGTTCTGGAGAATCAGTGCCCAGCTCCCCGACCTGGTCTCCTGCGGCCAGTGACAGTGGCATCTCAGAAGATCTGCCCTCCGACCCCCAGGACACCCCTCCACACAGTGGGATGGCTGCCACCCCGGCCAGCTGCCATAGTGCCGAGTCTGGCAAGGGGCCCTGCCCCTCCTACCATCCTGGCCCTGCCTGCCCCACCAGGAACCTTGGGCCAGTGGCCCAAGGGCTTGAGGCTTCCGTGGCCATAGACCTGGGTGAGTCCTGTGTCTTTGTCAACTACCCTCACCTTCTCCCAGGCACTGTACACACAAACCCACCTTTTGAGATGGGTATTGGGATGCTGTCATGGGCCCGTTTTCCAGGTGATTAAGAAATGAGTCAGAGCCGCAAAGGTGGGCTGCGCCCCTGGCAGGCTGGTTCCTGCCCCAAGCATCATGCTGGCAACCTCATTTTTGTACCTTCCGTGCCTGGATCATAGTAGATGCTCAATGAAAGTGTGTGAGGTCACGGGATCCCAGGCCTTGGGGTGTTCCCCCTGGACCTGGAAAAAGGCCTGATGCAGAAGCCACCGCCAACAGGGCATCCTTTGTCTCTTGAGCATTGCGGTGGTATGGGAACGCTTATTTGTCCCTTTGGAGACTTGACAAAACTAAGGCTCAGAGAGGTTTAGTCCCTTACCCAAGGTCACACAGCTCCACCTAGTCGGGATTAGAGCAAAGGGCTATTTGACTCTGAAGTCTGTGCTCTCCAGAGCAGCTCACCTACAGTGTGCCAGGTACCTGGTGGGAGGGAACCACAGGTGAATCAGACCTGGTCCTTTCACAGAGGGAGAGATAAGGCCAAGCCAGCGGCAGATCTAGCCTATAATCCTGGGCAATAACAGCTGCTCCCTCCTGGGTTGACAGTGGGTCCCTGACAATGTCCTGATGAATCTGGGTTCCCATCTTATGGTGGAGGGGAGACTGAGGCACCAGGTCTTGGGGCCCCAAGCTGTGCTACAAATCCCTAGCACATTGGGGTCAATGCTGGGAGCTTTGCTGGAGGAGGGAAGTAGAAGCTGGGAGCTCAGGGGCCCCCCGCCTGACTCCCTCCCTGTCTCTGTCCCCATCTGCCCTGTCAGAAATGTGGAGCCCAGGCCTGTACGCCGAGGAGCAGGCTGAGCTGGCCAGCTCACCCCCACACTGCAACCTCACAGTGAAAGACCTTCTCCTCTCTGGCAGTGGCGGGGACCTGGTGAGCAGTCCCCACCCGCCCCCTGGAGCATCAGAGTTGGGAGGGCGCTGGGGTTCATGGGGCCCCAATACCCCCATTTTGGAGACTGGAAGACAGTCACAGACAGGGGCTGATAGTTGTCCAAGGTAAGTCCAAGTCACTTACTCTGACTTACATCCAGAGTAAGTCAGTGGGTCCCAGTCCTGAGTTCTCTGTTTCCTGGGCTGGGGTACTTTCTACTATAGTAGTAGTATTAAAAAAAAAAAAAGGCTAAAACTTACCAAGCATCTACTATAGACCAGGCACTCTTCTAAATGCTCTTAATGTATCATCTTTTAATTAACAGCAACCCTGAAAACTGGGGCTCTTATCTTAATTCTGCGTTTGAGGAAATGGGCACAGAGAGGTCCAGTAATTTGACCTAAGTCACACAGCTGCTGCAGGCTCAATCCCTGGGCTGGCCCATTGGGCCTATTGTGCCCATTGCACGCTGACTGAGGGCTGTCTCTCTTGCCCTGGGGTTCTACTACAGGTAAACTAGACCTGAGAACCCAATTAGTACCTCCATTTCACAGATGAGAAAGTCAATGCCCAGAGAGGTTAAGCCACAAACCCAAAGTCACACAGCAAGCAAGTGGCCGAGTCAGGATTTGAACTCTAGTTTGCCTGATGCCCAAAGTTGTCCTGACAACCTCTAAGAAAGAGCAGAACACCCCTCTTGACTTGAGAGATGCACAGTGAGCACCAGCTGTGTGCTCAGCCTCTGGGGACCTCATGGTCAAAAGGGGACAACTGACTGCTCATGGAAGTGTACCCATAAGGGAGAGAGGCTGGAGGGGCATTGCAGGTCCAGGAAGGCTTCCTGGAGGAGGCAGAACTTCAGCAGGTCTTGAAAGATAGGAAAGGTGAATGACTGCTCTGGAAATACTAACTGGCTTTTGTAAATGTGTCAAGTTTAATACTGTTGTTCTGTGTGTGAACAACGTTAGGAAGTGGAAGACCTTATCCCCATTTGGCAGATGAACATGCTGAGGCTTGGATCCTGGAGAGAAAATGGTTGGGCTGATCCATGGCCTGGAATTCGAGGGAGTGGAGAGTTTGATCCAACGAATGTCAGGCTGCCCCAATCTCCACCTTTATTCCTGAGCCTCCCATTCCATGGTGTGACATTCCTAAGACTTGGTTCTCTGATGACACGATTCTTTCATTTTCAATGTTTCTATTTCATAATTTAAATTTAATTAAAAAAATTTTTGAATAGGCAAATGCATTCACGTAGTCCAAGTTCCAAAGGTACAAACAAGTAAACAGGGAGAAACACCCCTCACCCCCATTTCCTGGAGGCTCACTTAACCTGTGCCTTGTGTGTTGGATTTTTCCTTTGCTGTTGCAGACTGCACTGCAAGGAATGTTCAGAGCCCAGAGAAGTGCCTGGCATGTAGTAGGTGCTAAATACGTAGCTGTCTAATGACTACTTGTGAAACAAATGAAAAACTTGTATCTGAAGAGCAATTCCTGGAAGTGGAATTGCTGGGTCAGAGGGCCGTGTGCTGGTTCTTTGGAGCCCTAGTGCCAGTGGGGACTCTACAGCAGATGGATCAATTGTTTCTCAGACCTGACGCCTCTTTCATTTCCCAGAGGCAGTCACTCTCTCTGCCCTCAAAGCAATTCTTCTGGTTTCCCCACAGCAACATCACCTGGCAGCCCCCAACCTGTTGCGCCTTGGGACCGGGCACGGCCAGGAGCTGGTGCTGACAGAGGATGAGAAGAAGCTGTTGGCCAAAGAAGGCATCACCCTGCCCACCCAGCTGCCCCTCACCAAGGTGAGTCAGTGGGACCCCTGGCTCTGGAGCTCACCCCCTTTCCTGCAGCTACTTGCCCATGAGTCTCACCTTTGGGTCTCCCACACTAGAATGTTAGGATGTGTCTGTCACCAGAGCCAGAAGAATCATCCTCAAAGCCACCGCAGTGGGGGCTTTCTAACTGGCCGCAGTCTCCACCCAGCCTATTCACTCAATATCAGTATCTGAGTTTGCTTTTCCAATTGGAAGACCTCTCTTAGTCTTGATAACTGGCCCCGGGAAAGGCGCTGTTCCCACAGATGGCCAGAAGATGGCGGAATTGCACCAGTGCACAAAATCCAGTTGCTAATACGGGACTGGGTTTGGGAGCTGGGAAGACCTTCAGGACCCAGGACCCCCCTAGAGATTCTGCAAGAATTTCGGGGCAGAAAATCTGGTCTTCAAGTCATCATGGGTCTGCCCTCAAGTCCCTGAGTCTGGGATGGCTCCCTTGGGAGGATAATGGGGTGAAGTTGTGGGGTCTGGACAAGAGAGCGGACCCTGCAGACTGCCTCAGTCTGCTCCCCATGTCACTCTGCAGTATGAGGAGCGAGTGCTGAAAAAAATCCGCCGGAAAATTCGGAACAAACAGTCAGCCCAAGAAAGCCGGAAAAAGAAGAAGGAATATATTGATGGCCTGGAAACTCGGTAAGGCTGGGGTCCTGGGACACCACACTTAAGTGGGAAACTGAGGCCTGAGAGAGGGATGCAATGGAGCTAAGGTCACGGTTTTCAGGATCTGACAAAATTAGAGTTGTTTCCTTCTCTGGGAGAGACGATTTTTCATGTGAATTGCAAGGATGGAAAAATGCCTAGTAAGGTGGTACAGGGCTCAGGTTTGAGGTCCCTTAATCCCCTAGAAGATGTTATGCCAAGAAGAGAGAAGGTATCATCCATCTTGTCCTGGCTCTTTGCCTGAAGATGGGACACTTACTTCCCTTGCTGAGCATCACTGATCCTCAGAGCTGTCATGGCTTCCTTCGGTGGGGGAGAAGAAAGGCAGAATTTCCTCAACTTAAGAACTGTGCACCGGGGACTTCCCTGTTGGCGCAGTGGTTAAGAATCAAGAATCCACCTGCCAATGCAGGAGACACAGGTTCAAGCCCTGGTCTGGGAAGATCCCACATGCCACGGAGCAACTAAGCCCGTGCACCACAACTACTGAGCCTGTGCTCTAGAGCTCGTGAGCCACAACTATGGAGCCCGCGGGCCACAACTACTGAAGCCCGTGCGCCTAGAGCCCGTGCTCCGCAACAAAAGAAGCCACTATGATGAGAAACCTGTGCACCACAATGAAGAGTAGCCCCCACTTGACACAACTCAAGAAAACCCATGCGCAGCAACAAAGACACAACGCAACCAAAAATAAATAAATAAATTAATTAAAAAAAAAAAAAAAAAAAAAGAACTGTGCAACCCAGGACTTCCCTGGTAGTCCAGTGGTTAAGACTCCATGTTCCCAATGCAGGGGGCCCAGGTTCGATCCCTGGTCAGGGAACTAGATCCCACATGCCACAACTAAGATCCACGTGCCGCAACTAAGACCTGGTGCAGCCAAATAAATGAATATTAAAAAAAGAAAAAGAAAAAGAACTGTGCACCCCAATCTCATCCAATCGCCTCTCTCAACTCATTTAGGCTACTGAGGGACAGGCTCCTCTTTATTCTTTAATAGAAACATAAAAACTTAGCTTGCTCACTTTTTAAACCAAAAGTGATTTAATTAAATGTTACAGATTTGGGTTTTCTATTTATTTTCTAGTCAATTCTGAGATGTCATATTCTTCTGGAAAGTTGTCCATTTCAAATTTACTGACATAAAATTGTTCATAGTTCTCTCCTATTATTTTTTAAGTTCTGAATAATTTATAGTTATGCCTTTTTAAATTACTCATGTTGTGTATTTGTGCCTTCTCGTTTTTTATCTTGGTCAGTCTTGCCAGAAGTTTGTCTGTTTTATTATTCTTTTCAAAGAATGAATTTCTGGCTTTTCCTCCCACCCAGTTGTCTTTTTGTATTCTAGTTCTTTATTTCTACTCTTAGCTTTATTGTGTCTTTAGTTGTGTTTTGTTTTGCTTTTGGTGGGGAAGACTATTCTGTTGTTCTTTTGCTAATTGTTAAATGTGTATGTTGAGCTGGTTGAGCTGTAATAAGGTTATACATTTTGGGGGACTTCCCTGGCAGTCCAGTGGTTAAGACTCCATGCTTCCACTGCAGCAGGGCACAGGTTTGATCCCTGGTCAGAGAACTAAGATCCCGCATGCTGAGGGGCCAAAAAAAAAAGAAAAAAAAAAGGTTATACATTTTCCTCTCAGCACTTCTTTAGCTGCATCTCACACATTTTGATTTGTACCATTGTCATTACCATTTGGTCCCTAGGTCTTCCTTAATTTACACAGTGGATTCTTCTTTATCCCATGAGTTATTTATTTATTTATTTATTTTTTTTTTGCGGTACGCAGGCCTCTCACTGTTGTGGCCTCTCCCGTTGTGGAGCACAGGCTCCAGACGCACAGGCTCAGCGGCCATGGCTCATGGGCCCAGCCGCTCCGCGGCATGTGGGATCTTCCCGGACCGGGGCACGAACCTGCGTCCCCTGCATCGGCAGGCGGACTCTCAACCACTGCGCCACCACGGAAGCCCACCATGAGTTATTTAGAAGGAAGGCCTTTTAGTGGGAGAATTTATTCTCTTCCCTGGTTGTGATATGAGGACTAGCATATCCTCATGTCATGATTTGAGTGTTTTGGGGTTTTTTTAAGATTTTTTGATGTGGACCATTTTTAAAGTTTTTATTGAATTTACTACAATATGGCTTCTGTTTTATGTTTTGGTTTTGGTTTTTTTGTTTTTTGTTTTTTGTTTTTGCTGCAAGGCATGTGGGATCCTAGCTCCCAACCAGGGATTGAACCCACATCCCCTGCAGTGGAAGGTGAAGTCTTAACCACTGGACCACCAGGGAAGTCCCATTATTTGAGTGTTTTAATTCTACATCTGAGTGGTCTGGGCCAAGACAGCATTAACAGATGGATGCAGATGGGAAAGGTGGGGTTCCCAGACCGGACCCCAAAACCCTAGATGGAATGATCACATTGTCTTGTTCCTCAAATGTACTCTGCTAAGCCCCTAATCAACTTTACTTCATGTCAGTCCCCAACTGCTCTATGAACTAGGTAACTGTATCTCCACTTTACAGATGAGGGGACTGAGGCCAGACAGCAGAGCGCCTCAAGGTCACAGGGAGGGTGAAGATTGTAACTTGGGTCTCCTTGGACTCAGTTGCCATGCTGCTGCATCTTCTCAAAGCATCACTGCCTGAGTTTGGTGGTCCATTTCCAATCCTGGGGGCTCAGATCGGAAGAAAGCCCCCACGCCAATGCAAAGATGGTACCTAGAAGCCAGGCAGAACTGGGTTTAAATTCTGGCCTTGTTACAGACTTGCCAGGGTGACTTTGGATGAATGACTTCCCCTCTCTGGGCTTCGGTTCCCTGCCTGTACAGTGGGGCCTCACAAAGAGATGTTAGTTTGACCTGTTGGTGACAGGCGTATTCTGAATGTCACTGTGATGTTGCCCCTGCAGGATGTCAGCCTGCACTGCCCAGAACCAGGAACTTCAGAGGAAGGTCTTACATCTTGAGAAGCAGAACCTGTGAGTATTGGTCAAAGTGGGGCAGAGAACAGGGGGAGCTGACCCCAGAGTCCCTTGCAGGAGAGGCGGACATGGGGTGACAGGCTGTGTGACAGCAGGGCAGAGCAGGGGGTAAGGGCTCCACCTAGAAAGGGGGAAGGCTGCAGAGAGAAGGGGTTTTGGACTTGGGCCCTTGAAGGATGTATAAGAGTTCACTAAAGGGGGCTTCCCTGGTGGCGCAGTGGTTGGGAGTCCGCCTGCCGATGCAGGGGACACGGGTTCGTGCCCCAGTCTGGGAAGATCCCACATGCCGCGGAGCGGCTGGGCCCGTGAGCCATGGCCACTGAGCCTGTGCTCCGGAGCCTGTGCTCCGCAAGGGGAGAGGCCACAACAGTGAGAGGCCCGCCTACCGCAAAAAAAAAAAAAAAAAAGAGTTCACTAAAGGGAAGATGCTGCCAGTAGAGGAAATGGCATATGAACGGCTAAAGGCTAGGAGTATGGTGTGCCAGATAACTGCAGGTGATTCCATCTGTGGGTGCATTTACTTAGTCAATTTTTTGGGGGGTGTCATGGATGATGCCATTACAGGTGTTTGTGAAATAGCTTGTGTTAACACTTTAGTTGTGATGGGAGGAGGTGGTATTTCCTCCCCTCATCGTGGTCAACCTCCCGATTCACATTTTGAACTGTTGGATGTCTGCTCTGGTGGCAGAGAGGACTTTGTTGCATTCATTCAGCTTTGGGGAAGAAGTGTATGCCTCTGTCAAGTTGTTGGGTGTTTTTTAAACCTTAAATCTTTTATCCCCCTGCATATATACATTCATCTTGTCACAAGGTCAGTGTTGCCTCCATAACTGAGTTAATACAGGCTAAATTTCCATCTTCTGTGATGTCCTGTTTGAAGTTTAAACAGCTTGATCTATTTTTTAAAAACCTATCAGCATATTCTTCATGTTGTGTGGACAGCTTGGTGCCTTATTCTTTCATAGAATCATCTGTTTGAAAATAGTGAGGGATTGATTCTTTTTTCTTTCTAATTTATTTATTTGTTTGTTTATTTATTTATTTTTGGCTGAGCTGGGTCTTCGTTGCTGCACGTGAGCTTTCTCTAGTTGCGGTGAGTGGAGGCTACTCTTCGTTGCGGTGTGCAGGCTTCTCATTGCAGTGGCTTCTCTTGTTGTGGAGCATGGGCTCTAGGCACACGGGCTTCAGTAGTTATGGCACGTGGGCTCAGTAGTTGTGGTTTGTGGGCTCTAGAGCGCAGGCTCAGTAGTTGTGGTGCACAGGCTTAGTTGCTCCATGGCATGTGGGATCTTCCCGGATCGGGGCTCGAACTCGTGTCCCCTGCATTGGCAGGTGGATTCTTAACCACTGAGCCACCAGGGAATTGATTGATTCTTTTTTTTTTTTTTTTTTTTTTTTTTTTTTTGGCATTACGTGGGCTTCTCACTGCTGTGGCCTCTCCCGTTGTGGAGCACAGGCTCTGGACGCGCAGGCCCAGCAGCCATGGCTCACGGGCCTAGCCGCTCCGCGGCATGTGGGATCTTCCCGGACCGGGGCACGAACCCGTGTCCCCTGCATCGGCAGGCGGACTCTCAACCACTGCGCCACCAGGGAAGCCCTTGATTGATTCTTATGGTGGTATTTAGAAGGGAATTTTAGTTCTTTTCTTTCTGTGCTATAATGTAGCTATGTTTAAACTTTCCAACCAGGTGGTATATTTTCTACTAACCTGTTTTTAACCTGAGGAAAATTCTTGAGCCATTGTTTCCAAATAGCTTCCACTGAGTATTTGGTACACTGGCATACTTCTAGATCAAACTGTATGGCCCTACTTACTCAATTTTTATTTAGCATCTACTCTGTGCCAGGCATAGTTCTGGACACTGGGACCCAAACAGTGAACAAAACAGACCCAGCCCCTCCACTTAAAGACTCACAGTCTCCTGAGAAACAGACTCAAGACAAACAAAAATATATGAAAGATCATTCAAATAGTGATAGCCACTGGGAAGAAAACTAAACTAGGGGGAAGGGGCTAGGAGTGAGGGGGTGCCATTTTAGGCAGGGAGGTCAAAGTGACATTTGAGATGAGACCCAACAGCTAAGAAAGAAGCAGCTACAAAAAGACCTGTGGGGGGTGGGGTGGGGGAACAGTGTCCTTGGTACAGAGAGAACAGCCTGTGCAAAGGCCCTGGGGCAGGAATGCTTGTGTGTAGGAGGAACAGTGAGGGACTGTGTGTCTGGAGCAGAGTGAGGGAGAGGGAGAGAGGAAGGAGGGGAGGGCAGGGAGGGAACGGGACTGGCTGTGCCAGGCCTTGTGGGCCTCGGGGAGGACTTGGGCTTTTACCTCCGAGGGAGATGGGAGCTCTGGGAGGGTTGGAAGAAGTTGACTCACATTTGAAAAAGTGTGGAGCATGAACTCTAGAGGCGGCAGGAGAAGCTTGGGGGGACCAGAGGCTGGGGCCAGTGTCCAGGCGAGCAATAATGGCAACCTGGATGGAGAAGGTGGGGTGGCAGAGAAGTGGGTGAGATGTTCAGTGGAGATTTATTGAGGGAGCTTCTGGGACTTTTAAGAGCAGTGGGGCCTTGAAGGATGGACGGGATTCAGACCTCAGCCAGGCTGGGGGACCCCAGGAATCACAGGGAGGCAGGTCAAGGCTATGTAGGGATCAACCAAGTCTTCCCGTTTCCACTAAGGTCCCTCTTGGAGCAGCTGAAGAAACTCCAGGCCATTGTGGTCCAGTCCACCAGCAAGTCGGCTCAGACGGGCACCTGCATAGCGGTGAGTCCTGACCCCCAGCTCCAAGGGGCTTGTCAGCCTTGGCAGAGGGTCCTGTGGGGGAGGTGAGTGTGAGTAGGAGGACGGACGGCCCTGAGCCCCAGCTCACGCACGCTCCAGTCTTCTGGGCCTCAGTTTCCCTGCCTATGACACGAGTGTGCTCAGGGGAGGGGGAGGGATGGGGTGACCCTGCCCCCATCTCCACCAGGTCCTGCTCTTCTCTTTCGCCCTCATCATCCTCCCCTCCATCAGCCCTTTCGCCTCCAACAAAGCCGAGAGCCCCGGAGACTTCGTGCCTGTACGAGGTAGGTGGACCAGGGGATTGCTCCTCCCTCAAAAACCCTCTGGGCTGCCCCGTGGGCGTACTCCCCTTGGATCCCCAGCCCCCATACTGGGCCACTGGGGGAGGGGGAGGAGGCCCCCTTGCAACTGCTTCCTGAGGCTGGGGGCTAAAAGAAAGAAGGGACCCAGCCCCCCAGGCCATCCCTCACGACCCCCCAACCCTTGCTCAGTTTTCTCCAGAACTTTGCACAACGATGCCGCATCCCGTGTGGCTCCCGACACCGTGCCAGGCTCCGAAACCCCAGGACATGGGCCCAAGGCTGTCACACTTCAGGAAGGGTCTCCAAGCAGCCCTCAGGGAGAATGGGGATCCCGGGACCCGCCGGCTCCGGACAACTCGACGGAGGATCTGGACAACGGGACCCTGGTCCAGGGCAACTCGATGAAGGAGCTGGACCAGGCCACCCTCCTAGACTGTGCCCGGCCTGAACAAGCACTCGGCCCAGGGCTCGTGGGGCTGGAGGTAGCAGGCGGGGAGCTGTGAGCACCACGGGTACGTGCCCCCAGGCCCCTCTAGTCAGGGGTGCTTCAGTGGGTGCTGCAGTGGACAGAGACAAGCACAGGGATCCGAGGTGAGGGAGAGACCCCGGCGATGGTGTCAGGATGGAGACGCACAGACTCACAGCTACAGACCCAGGGACCCAGGGCCATGCAGAAACTGATGCTCAGACACAGACCATAAGGCCACAAAGCCTGAGAAATACACATACAGACCCAGGGGCAGAAGGAAACAGGAAGACACACACACACACTGATCCACAGACCCAGAGAGATAGGCATACACCAGGCCTCGGTAACTCCCCACTCAGGGACTCTTTCCTGCCCCCTGGAACACAGGGAGGAGGAAGCGGCCAAGTCTGCTGGGATCCTGGCCCTGGAGCACGGGCTGAGCTCTGAACTTCAGGGCCGCCATGGCTCACAGCCATTCCCTTTTTCTAAGACTGCTAAGGTCCTTAATAAAGTATTTTGAGAGAACACGGCTGGCATGGAGGTGGAGTTGGGTGGGGGCTGAATTAGAGTCTGGGGCTCCCCAACGCACAGGAGGGACTGGGCCAGCCTAGGATAGAGGAGTGAGGCAGGGGGTCCCTTGACCCCCAGGCTGGAGCGGTGACCAGAGAGGTGCCGCGGCGTCTTCAGCACCTTGGAGAGCGGCGACGGGCGGAGAGCAGGGCGCAACAGGAGGGCGAGGTAGCTCTGGCCCGCACCCCCCCACACCCCCGACCCTTCCAGGGTATTCGCGGAAGGCCTGCGGCAGTTGCCTTCCTGGGGGGCCGGGCTGCCCACCCTGCTCGTTTTATGGATGAGGACACTGAGGCGTCGGGAATGAAGGGACCTGCCCAAGGTCACAGCCGGGGAGGACTGACCCCAGCTGCACCTGCGCTCTTCCTTTAACGCGTCACCCTGGCCCTGCCCACTTTGCACAGGTGCCCGGGGGTTGCAATTGAGATCAAAAAACGCGGCCTCTCTCCTCAAGGGGCTCACAGCCTAGTAGCAGAGAGCACATAATAAAGAATCCCGCAAGTCAGAATTACAAACTGAGGACTCAGCAAATATCAGCTGGTAAGGCCCTCCTTTGCCCCCAGGCCTGGATTGCACGCCCAGGCACACATCCCAGGGGGTGAGGGGACCACACAGCCCTGCCCCCAGGGACTAGGACCCAGGGCAAGGTTGTGGATGGCAAACAGACTCAGATGCAAGAAATTCTTTTATTGCATTGAAGGCTTTTCTGGAAGCCTGGAGGAAGCCAGGTGGACCCACCCTTCCTCCTCCAGCCCCAAAGGCAGTGTGAGCCTCTATTGTCTGTCCTGCCACAAAGTTTGGCTCCTAAATGATGGCCCTGCCTCCCTTCCCTCCTGGAGGGACTGTGAAGGTTATCTGGGGGTAGGCAGGGGTTGGGGAGTGTGAGGGCCCAGGGGTCAGAGGAAACCACAGAGGGCCTGGCCACACCTCCCAGGAACATCCTGAGTCAGAGGCTGGAGCCTGGGGGTGGAGCAGGTACAGGGGGTGGGGGGGGTGTCAGCTCCAAGGCCAGGGTCCAGGGGGGCTGCTCCTTCCCAGGCCCCCTCCAGAGGCCCCAAGCTAAAGGGAGGTGCAATGGAGGGCAAGTCTGCCTCGGGGCCTGGAGCCCAGCTCTCAGCGCCCTGAGGTCTCCCCCCAAGGACAGAGACGAGTAACAAAGTGAGACCAGTAAGAAAAAAAAAAAAAAGAATCCATGGTTTCTACAAACAGCCCCGCCCTCCCCAGGCCCCCTGGTCAGCTGGGAACCACCTCGGTCTTCACTCTTTTCGGGGGCCTGTGGGGAACAGGACTGTCCAGCCGCTCCCTCTTGGGGCTGGTGTGCCCAGAGCCGTCGTGCTGGGCGCCGGGCTCAGCTGCGGGCTCCTGCTTGGGGCTGGCGGGCGCTGGGCTGTGGAGCTGGGCGGGGGCCTCTTCCTTGGGCTCCAGCTTGGGGATGGGTGGGCGGGGCAGGGGTGGCAGTGCCCTCTCCAGCACGCGGGGGCCGTCCCAGGCCGGGATCTCCAGGCCCAGATGCTTCATGAGCCGGGTCATGACTTCATCTACATAGCCGTGGATACGCAGGTCTGCGTGGCGGTCCTGCGGGGGGGCGGGGACCGGTCAGGCGGAGGGAGAAGGCTTGGGGGGGCCTGGGGTGTCAGGGGTCAGGGGTGGGTTCCAGCACGTACGTGCTTGGTGGGCTGAAGGTTGATGATAACCAGCCGGCCTCCGCGGCGTTTGGTGGCGAGGGGCAGGTTCCCACTGGGCCGGATTTGCAGGGAGGTGCCCAGCGTGATGGACAGGTCCGCGTTCCTGGGGCCAGGAGGCGGGATTAGCCTGAGCCCCTCGGCAAGGGTCTCTGCAGCCCTCCTCCTGCCCCACGAGGCTAGGGGTGGGCCATCTCCAACACACATACCACCCCACCCTTGCTCAAATGCCATGGCTTCACTGCTCTGCTGACACGCCGGGGCCAGCCCTGGGAGGCCGGCTCACACAGCGCCCATCTCTTCCTGGGGGCCGGCTTGCCCCAGCTTCCAAGCTGCCCTGAATCCTGCCCGCCGCTTCCCTTCTGCCGGAGCCACCCCACCACGTCGGCAGAAGTGGAGCTGCTGATGTGGGTGGGACCTTCCCCACTTGGACCCCTGGGTTCCAGACCTGGCTCAGTCACTTCCTGGCTGGGCAGTGTGGACGGAGGTGTCAGCTTGCTCCAGCCTCGGTTTCCTCATCTGTAAAATGGGCCCCGAGCAGCACCCACCCTGGGCTGTGGTGAGGATGGTGTGTGAGGCCTCTGGCCGGGGCCGGGAGTATGAGGGTTCAGTACACAGGAGCTGCCATTGTTACGGGGGAAGCGAAGCCCAGAGAGCGTGTGGGCCACCTCTTTCCTGATGTCTCCAGGGTTGCAGCTGGCTGTGTTTCTGCCCCTCCCCTACCCACCCCACCCTGGGCTCGGGGGGGGTCAGACCTGCTGGCCTCATCGGCCAGAGTGAGGTCCCGGTCAGGCAGGGAGTCTTCCCAGTCCAGGATAGTGTCTCTCAGCTCCCCCCTGTATGGAGAGCGGGGGAGTCAGCAGGGACACCGGCCGCCTCCCCTGGGGCCCAGGGCGTGGGGAGGGGCCGCTTACCGGCAGGCCCGCAGCCCCCTTGACTTGGCCACGGTGCAGAGCCGGCCGGTGGCCTTCAGGCCCATGCTGCCCACGACGGTGTCCCGGACATACTGCCTGTGTCGGGAGAGGAAGGGGTCAGCTCCCTGCCTGCTCCCAGGTGCCTACCCTGCGGCCCCACCTGGGTGGCTCTTGCTTTTTGCAGGCAGCTGTTCTCCCAGGAAAGCGGGGGCCACATGACCAGAATCTAAGCATGAGGGGACATCTGGCAAACCCAGCACGGGGGTGGGCCAGAGGGAGCCTCCCACCAAACAGCTGGCCTGGCTGCTTCAAAAGGTCCACAGCTTGGAAAACAGAGAGAGGTCGGGAACTGCTCCAGGTAAAGGAGACTAAAGAGATGGGACAGTGGCATGCAGAGTGCCGCCCTGGGTTGGACCCGGCACCAGGGGAAAAGCAATAGGAGGGCGCACTGGGAACACAGATTGGGGAGAACAGTCGCATTTGTGGTTTTTACATTTCCTGACTTCAGAAACTGCACTGCGGCTGTGGAAGAGAATACCGTGGCTTGTGGGAGATAAATGTCTAAAGGGTTTAAGGGGCAAAGGATAAGGAAATCTGCCCCTTGAACAGCAGAGCATATCCGAACACAGAAAAGGAGAAACAAATTGTGGCGAAATGGTAACATTGATGAATCTAGGTCAGGGTCAGCAAACCATAGCCCTGAGGATCAAATCCGGCCCTCTGCTTCCCATTTTTGTAAATAAAGTTTTATTGGCACACGGCCATGCCCATTCCTTTAAGTGCTGTCTATAGCAGCTTTCCCGCTACAGACCTGATAGTCACGACACAGTCTGGCCCACAAAGCTGAAGATATTTACCATATGGCCCTGTACAGGAGAAAGTTGGGGATCCCCGGTCTAGGTCAAGTATGAGTTCATTGTATGGTTCTTGTGAGTTTTCCACCAGATTGAAGTTTTTCAAAATAAATTTAGAGAGAAAAAAAATTTGTTTTTAAAGTTGGGGCCCCACCTGTGCTCTGGTCTTAAGAGATTCCACCCGCAGGGGAGCCACACACACCCGCCACGCCTGAGTTATTCACACTCCTAAGGCTGCTTGCCCAGCAGAGGGAGACACGCCCAGAGCCCTCCTGTTCCAGGAAGGCTCAGCCTTTCCAGAGCCGGAAGAATGCCCCGTCACACCCTGTTATGGGCTGAGTGGCGCCTCCCAAGTATTTTGGAATAAGACCTTATTTGGAAGTAGGGTTGTTGCAGATGTACTGGGTGGGTTCAGATGAGGTCACATTTGTGTAGGGTGGCCCCTAACCCATGTGACTGGTGTCCTTATAAGAAGAGGGGACACAGGGACTTCCTTGGTGGTCCAGTGGGTAAGACTCTGCACTCCCAATGCAGGGGGCCCGGGTTCGATCCCTGGTCAGGGAACTAGATCCCGCATGCTGCAACTAAGAGCTTGCATGTGGCAACTAAAAAAGATCCCACATGCCACAGTGAAGATCCTGCGTGCCGCAACTAAAGCCATAAGTGAATATTAACAAAAAAAAAAAAAAAAAAGAGGAGGGGACACAGACACACAGGGACACGGAAACGTGATAAAAGATTTACAGGTCAGAGTGATGAGTCTACAGCCAAGGATCTGGAAGAGGCAGGAAGGATCCTCCCCGACAGGGTTCTGAGGGAGGACGGCCCTGCCAACACCTTGATTATGGACTTCGAGCTTTCAGACCCATAAGACTATCAGTTTCTGTTGTTTTAAGTTACTCAGGTTGTGGCAGTTTGTTACAGCAGCTGCAGGAAATGAATACACCTCCCGGGAGGAAGATACGCCCCCAAGTCCCACCCTGGGAGGGTCACACCCTCGCCTCTGGAAACATCAGGTTCAACTCACAAGGCCCTTCTGCAGAGCCTGACCTGGGTCATCCACCCATTGGGTCCCCGCCCCTACCCTCCGTGGCACTCACGTCTTACACTTGACACATTCTTCTACAAACATGTTTCCGTGAAGCTCTGCCAGCTTGTCCCTGTGGGGGGAGAAGGAAGAGGCTTAGTGGAGGGGATCCAGAGGGCTCAGGGCTGGAATCACCGCCCCCCCAGGACCAGGAAGAGGGGATCTCGATTCTCCAGGCGTGCCCACCTAGCAGACACTGACACTGGCAGCTGAGCACCAAGCACCTCTCCTGGCTGAATCGCCACAGTGGCCTTGAGAGGGAGGGGCTGCCATCAACACCCGTTTTCCAGATGAGGAAACTGAGGCTCGGAGAGAGGGGCAGCCTGCCCAAGGCTGAGCGGGGCTGGACGTGGGGTGCACCTGGGGAAGCCGGAGCGCACGTGCAGCCCGTCCACGTTCTGGCTGACCAGGAAGCGCAGGAGGCCCACGCGCTCCAGCTGCACCAGTGCCATGTGAGTCTTCGTGGGCCGTGCGTTCTCGAAGGTGGTGTCGAACTTGGGGGCCAGGCCCTGCTCCTCCATCGTCCAGACGCCATGGGGGCCCCTGAGGTGGCAGGCGGGAGAGACAGAGAAGCTTAGGGATCAGGAAGACAGGGGACAGAAAAGGAGACAGAGAAACAGAGACAGAGAAAGAGAATCAGACAGAGACGGAGTGACACAGTCAAAGAAGGAGGGAGAACGTGGTACACAAGGGCAGAAATTAACTATTCAATCGCACCAACACTTACTGCTGCTGCACTGAGCCTGGCCCTGCGCTGGGTGATGCTGGGGCCCTAGGGGACCCAGGCCCTGCCCTCAAGGAGTCCTCCATCTTGTGGGGAGAGACATAGGTGGACACAGACCCTCCAGCTCTGTGGGGCTGGGGCAGAGGGAGGAACCCGGGGCTGGGTTGGCCCAGTAGAAGCGGTGAGGGCTCTTTGTGGAACTGTGGGAAGGCTTCCTGGAGGAGGCTGAGCTGTCTCTTGAACAGACAGGAAAGGGCCAGACAGCTCAGACAGAAGAGGTAAGCAAAGGCCAGGGGGCTGGCAACAGCCTGTGAGTGGTCTGGGGGCTGCGGGGGCTGCAGGGGCTGAGGTTGGAGAGCTGATCCAGGGCTAGGTTGGGAAGAGCTTTGATTTCCAGCCTGAAGTGCTTAGAACTCTCCTGTATGGCAATGGGGAGCCATGGCAGGTTTTCGAAGTGGGGTGAGATTCACACCTTAAGATTCTAACATTCCTCCAAGAACGAGGAATCTGCTCTTCTGCTTTAAGAGTTTGCTCCGGGGGCCTGAGAGGCCTTAGAAAGAGAGTACGATTGTGATAGGCCTGCCCTACGGGGTAGGGTTGCAAACTCAGCACCTACAGGGGCCACTCGGAGGCCACCAGTTAGAGACACCTGCTTTTCAGCAATGAGACTCTTGTCTAACACAGGCTGCCTAAAGTTAGACATCATCTGGCCTCACACCCTCACTTACAGGTGAGGAAACTGAGATCCAGGTGGTTAAGCCACTTGTCCCACCAGAGGTCTGACAGAAAAATATTTGCAAGTGAGTATGGAGCTAATTGTCCTTGATATCCATTCTCCCCTTTTTCTCTGGTAATAATAGAACCCCACTACTTAGCCTTGCAGTGAGCCTAGACGAAAGACTACATTTCCCAGCAACTAGGTGTAGTCATGTGACCAAGTTCTGGCCGGTGGAATGGAATGCTGGGTGTGACATAAAGGGACATGCTCCAAAGGAAGGGTCTTTCCCATCCCCAACACCCCAGGGGACTGACATATCACCCCAGACTCAGCGGGAAGGAAGGCGGAAGGAGGGGTTCCGATGGCCACACATCTGTGAGCTCACAGGGAAGCCCTGCCTTGACTTCCCTCCATACGCACGGACCTGAAGTCGGGGATGCCTGAGGCTGTGCTGATGCCCGCGCCCGTGTGGAACACCACGTTGGAGGACTGCCAGACCAGCTGTGCCAGCTCCCATACCTTCCGCTCCAACTCCTCAGGGGGGTCAAAGACCTGTTGGGTGGGAGAGAATGAAGGGAGTGAAACAGGAGGGGAGGGGGCAGGGCACAAACTTTAAAAGAATGACACAGCAGTAGGACATAACAAAAACTGGTTAAAGGTCCAAGATGGTGGAAGATTCGACTTCCAGTAGGCCTGGAGCCTCATTATACACTCATTGTAATACCTCAGCATATACTAAATGTATTAACACCCACAGGTGCCAGGACAGTTCAAAGGCTAACCATAAATGGCCAAAAAGTGGGTGGTGGCCCAATTCCTGGAAATCCCCACCCCTTCACCGAAATAGTTGGAATAATTTTCCCACTCACTAGCCTATGAAATTACCCAGCCCATACAAACTAATCACGCCATATTTCGAGGCCTCTCACCTTCCGATGTGGCCCCAGGGCGGAGAAAGTGTCTGGTGCATGGTAGGTGCTTAATAAATGTTTGTGGAATAAAGTGGAAACCAGGCAGGAGAGGAGTGGGGCTTCACACCACCTGGGAGCTCACTAATGCCTGACTCGGAAGGGAGGCACTAGCCTTTGTGGGGTGGGGGCAATCTTCTCCCCCGCTTACAGAAGAGGAGAGGAGGCCCAAAAGGAAGTGACCCCGCCAAGGTCTCAGTGTATGGTGGGGACTTCCTCTCAGCGTGGCTGGAGGGGTCTTTCTGACTTACATCCTCCAGGTTCCTCCCCAGCTCAAAACCCTTCCTCATCACCCTCAGGATGGTGTCAGCTCCTCAGCTTGGCACTTGAGGCCCATCCTGGCCTGGTTCTGGTAACCTCTCTGGCCTAATCTGTTCTCCAGGTTTGTTTATTCCCACCTCCGCGCCTTTGCCCCGGTAGTGCCTTCCGCCTGGAACTACAGCCCCTGGTGCCCCATCAGAACTTCAGGACTTCCCGACGTGGGTCCTAGCCTCAGTCCCAGCCTGACCGACCCGGAGCTGGGCGTGGTCGCGTCCCCAGGCGCGCTGGGGCGTCACTTCCCGCCCCCTCCTCACTGGGAAGTCCCTCCCATTATCTAGCTTCAGTGTCTCCTGATACTCCCAGAATTCCCGCTGCCAGCCGGCCCCGCCCAGCCCACGGCCCTGACGACGGCTGTCGGGACACCCGGCCCCGCTCACCTCGGGAAGGCCGCACTTGCCCTTGTCCGCGTATGGCGACAGCCCCGCCGCATAATTCACCGACATCCTCCACCGACATCCTCCAGGCCCCAACGGGAACAATAAAGTTTCTCTTGTTGCGGCCGCTTCCGCCGGAAACGGGGTGGGACGAGGAAGAAGGAGGAACCGCCTTCTCATCCTCCGTACCCGGCCTCTTCTCCCCAAGGCGCATGCGCCTCGCGCTAACGCCTCAGTCGCCATATTAACTGCTGGCAAAGAGCAGCCAGCTTCCTACTGTGCTGAGGATGTGGAGAGTGGCGGGAAAAAGGCTGTCCAGTGACCCTGGCTGGAAACTAGGGGACTGCCCACGTGAGAGTTCTCTAGTCACCTCTAAAATGAGGGGCGAAAGCTATCGGTTCCCTCTTTCCCCTTTTTACAAATGAGTAAACTGATGCTCCCCTTCCCCGCACCCCACCCCTCACAGGACAGAGCCTGAGACAAGGGACTCAGGACTTATGCTTCGAGTCCAAGGTTCTTTCCCCTGCACATTTCATAAGTTTCTAAATTTACAAATGCAGGGTACCTGTGCATGTGTGCGGGGGCCTCAGGGGGTGGCAATTTGGGGCCTCACTAGGGAGGGTCACGGACGCCACTCTAAGTTATCTGAACGTTATCCAGGTGGACGATTATCACTCAGCAGGACAGGTCCTGACTTCACCAAGAGGCTGGAGGAACTGCTCACAATCACTGGGGCTGGAGGCCTTGAGGACTCACTTAAGAAACGTATTGAGCACCTACTGTTTACTGGGGAGACGCTGGAGAACACAGGCAGCACCCTGTGACCGGGCAATGGTGACTTAGTGTGAGTGGGTTGTAATGAGGGCACTGGACAATGAAGGAGCTCAGAGGAGGCGCCTGACCCAGCCTGGGGGCAAGCAGGAAGGCTTCCTGGAGGAGGGGATGTTGCAGCAAAGATCTGAACAGTGAGTACGATTGAGGTGGGGAGAATCAGCCAGTTGGGGGTGACAGGAGGTACAGAAAGAGGGCTTCTGGCATAGGGACCGCAAGTACAAAGGCTGAGAAGAGAGGAAAAGGATGGCTCATTCCAGAAACTGAAATCCGTCCAGCCGTGGTCGGGAAGAACATTGGTGTCTTCCCACCAGAGCCCCTTGGCCAACAGACAGCCCTGCTGCCAGCCTGTCTCCTCCCTCTGCTCATCCCCGGCCCCCTGGGGCAGCTGCCCGCTCAGAGCTGATCAGGTGTCAGAGCTGAGAGCTGGGAGCTGCTGGTGCGAGCTGGTGGCCCAGCTGGGAGCAGGTAACCAGAGCTGGCAGTGGACACAGTGGCCTGGTGCTGGAGTCACTGGAGCTGCAGGAGGTAGGAGGGGAAGGAGTTAAGGGAGGCCTGGGATGGAGGCTCCCCTTAGGGCCTCAGGCTCCTTGCCCCTGATCCCTGGCATGTGGGGGAAAGGAAAGGCTGGTGTGTGTCCCAGCTATGCTGAGGCAGGCTGACACCCACACACACACTCATTCATGCGTGCACCTCCCACTTCCCAGCCTTTGCACTGTCTAGGGTACGTACCCTCTTTTTCTGCTGCTGCAGCTCAATATCCTGCCCAGCCATCAGGCCCTGTTCATATATCATCACCTCTTCCAGGAAGCGGCTCCCTAGATGACGGTACTTCCCCCTCCCCCAAGCCTGCGGATTCCCTCCTGCCCAGGCAACCTGCGGACTTCTCTCTTGGGTGTCAGTTACACCCTGCTCTGGGTGTGATTGAGTCTGTTAGACAGGAGTAAAGAAAAAGGGTGGGTGGAGTGGGTGGTGAGTGAATGGGTACATTGATTGAATGGGGTAAATTGAAGGGGTGAATGAAAGGATGGGCAGTAGATGGATGGGAGGGTGGATGGATGGGTGGGTGGGTTTTGGATGGATGAGTGGTAAGTAGATGGGTCAGTGGATGGTGGATGAAGGATGGTTGGGTGGGTAGATGGTAGGTGGGTGTTGGCTGTATGGGTGGGTGCATAGGTGGATGGGTGGGTGGATAGTTGAGGTAGATAGGTGGTTGGATGAGTGGTTGGGTGGGTGGATGGGCAGGTGGATGGGATGGTGGGTGGGTGGTGGATGAAGGATGGTTGAAGGGTGCGTGGAGACATGAGAAGATGAGTTGGGTGGATGAGTGGGTGGGTGGTGGCCAGTGGGTGACTGGATGGGTGAGTGGATGGTGGGTGGATGGTGGATAGAGCACTGTTGAAGGGTACGTGGAGAACCATGAGAACATAAGTGGATGATGGACAGTGGGTGGATGTAGAAGTGCTTGGGTGGGAGGATGGATGCACAGGTGAGTGGATGGGTGGAAAGATGATTTGGAGAATTCATGGGCAGGTGAGCAGGTGAAAGGACAGGTGAAGGATATGTCTTAACAGAAATCCCACTCAGACATAGGAAGGAATTCCTAGCCAGACACCTGGCAAAATGCCCCCTTGAGATCCTGCCTGACCTCTATACCTGCACATACACGAAACACAAAACAGGCTAAGCTGGACAGACATGCATGCACATACATACCTTGTGCTCACATGTGCACACACATGCATGCAGCCATCACCCCAGACCTCTGCCCACCTTGGGTGACTTGCCTCCATGCTCTTACTCACACAGGAGCCAGGCTGGTGTAAGGGGACTTAGCTGCAAGGATTTTCTCTCTGACTTTCCAAGAAACATGCCTCTGTGCTAAGACGCCTTGGCTCTGGGCCTGGGCCCCCAGGAGCCCCTAACTATTCAAGAAAACAGAACCAGTCCAGACACTTCCAGCCTCTGGAGCCAGGGGTGGGGCAGAGGAAGAGCTGGGGGAACCCAATTTGAGGAGTTAGAATTCTGCCTACTAGTAAGAGGCAAAGCTGATCAGAACACCATGGGATTTTGGAACTGGGCTGTGAAGGATGAATAGGAGTTCACCAGAGAAGGAAAAAAAAAAAGGCATCCTAGGCAGAAGTAACTGCACAGATAAAAACTTGAAACCAGAAAAAGCCTGATCTACTTGGGCAACAGGGAATACTGGTGGGATACATTTATTGAGCACCTACTGTTTGCCAGGCTCTATGCTAGGGACGTCACAGGAAACTGGCCACAAGTTAGTTAAGAGGGGATTATTTCCTGCATTTTATGGAAGAGGGATGTAAAACACAGAGAGGGCGAGTGACCTGCTGAAGGACACACAGCAGTTAGAAGATGGGATAGGTCCATGTCCTGCTGTAGGGGCTGGGATGGCCAGGGTGGAGGAGGAAGTGGTACTTTTGAGGAGTGGGAGGGGGACGACTCTCCTGCCCACCAGGATTGATGTCCCTTACCCCCTGGCCTTCTGTAGGTGGCCTGGGCAGAGGAGAAACACCTGACACTGGCCATGAAGACCCTCCGGGCACGATTTAAGAAGACAGAGGTTAGTCTGAGGCCACTGAGATGCCCGATGTCCCCCAACTTCAGGCTCCTGTTCCCCAGGACCTGGCCGAAGATCCACTGGGCCCTTGGACTGCTGTCCTCTGTCTGTCACCAGATTCTTTTGGCAGCTTCCGTATGACCAAGCCCCTCCCTGTTCAAAACTCTTCCATGGTTCCCCACCATCCACGGGTTCAAGTTTACCCTTTTAGCCTCTGGCCACCTCCCCTCCCTTTCCTCTCTACTGCCCCCTGCTGCCCTGATCTCCACATTACTTCCTGTTCAAGCTTTTCAGCCACCATGCCTTTGTCCAGGCTGTTCCCTCCACCTGCAATTCCCTTCCCTGTACTACTGTGCATCCAATCCTCCCCATCGCTCACAATTTGGTTCCAAGAACATTTCTTCCGGAAGATCTCTATTCCCAGCTACAGTGACCACTTGCTTTTCTGGGGCCTCACTTTCTCAGGGACCCTGATTTCTTGCTTCTGAGTATTTATTCAGCAAATATTTGTATTGGGTGCTGTTCTAGACACAAAGGACACAGCAGTGAACAGGGCAGACCGAAATCCCTGCCCTTGTGGAGCTGACAGCTGTGTTGGGGCGATGGATGCTAAACAAGATAAATAAGTGAAAAGGCATATTTTGTACCAGGGAGACAAAGCAAAGAAAGGGAATTTAAAGCATCCGAAGCAGGGGAGATGGTTGCAGTTTTAAAGCAGGTTGTCCGGAAAGACCTCACCAAGAAGCTGATATTAGAGTAAAGATCAGAAGGGAAAGGAGGAGGAAATCATGTGTGTATTTGCAGGAACTGCATTCCAGGCAGAGGGAACAGCCAGTGCAAAGGCCCTGAGGTGGGGTCTAGCTGGCTTCTCCTGCAGCTATATTTTGGGCTGTGAACTTCCAGAGACTGCACTCCTTCCTCATTCATTACCCACTCCTTCCCAGCCCCACTAGTCCCTGCCAGTGTGCAGGCTGGTCCAGGGCACAGAGTGACAGAAGCTAAGAGAGCATTCACATGTAGAATCTGGCAGCCAGCCTTCCTGAGCACTGGCCTCTGTCAGGCTAGACTTCCCAATTACAGCACAAAGAAACCAGGGTCCAGAGAGGTTAACTCACCTCTCCTGGTCACAGAGTAAAGTGGCAACAGGGAGATTCAAACCCACACGTGTCTGACTTTAGAGCCCTTGGTCTTTCTCCCATGATAGGGCCTTCCCATCCTAAAGGCCCAAGGCAATCAGGGAGGCTACCTGGAGGAGGTGGTGCTGGAGCAGAGCCTGGAAGGACGGGGAAGATTTAGTTAGACAAGTGAAGGCACACAGGGAGGGGGATGGGGACCAGTGTGAGCAAAGGTCTGGAGGCTGGGCAGAGCCTGGTTGATACAGGGACATAATGGGATGATGAAGAGGTTCTTTTGGCTGGAGCAGAGAATGTGAGGGGGAGCTGAGGCCCGAGAGGGCCCAGCCTGAGGAGTCCTTGAATGTCAAAAACGGAGCAGAGGAACAAGCCTGGTTTTATTTTTTAATTAAGAAAATATTTTTGGCCTTGCTGCACAGCATGCAGGATCTTAATTCCCCAGCCAAGGATCGAACCCGTGGCCACTGCTGTGGAAGAGCAGAGTCTTAGCCACAGGACCGTCAGGGAAGTCCCAAGCCTGGTTTTAAAGTCAGGTGGCTCTGGGTTCGAATCCTTCCTCTGCCCCTGACTAGCTAGGTGACTTTGTGTATATCTCCACCATTCTCTGGCCTTCCAAAGTTTTCCCAACTGATTTTTATTTTATTTATTTATTTTGGCTGTGCTGCGCGGCTTGTGGGATCATAGTTCCCTGACCAGGGATCGAACCGGTGCCCCCTGCAGTGGAAGCTCAGAGTCCTAACCACTGGACCGCCAGGGAATTCCCCCCCTCAAAATGATTTTTAAATGTATTTTTATTATTTGTCAATTTTTTTTTTTTTTTTTTTTTTTTTTTTTTTTTTGTGTGTGTGTGGTATGTGGGCCTCTCACTGTTGTGGCCTCTCCCATTGCGGAGCACAGGCTCCGGACGCACAGGCTCAGCGGCCATGGCCCACAGGCCCAGCCGCTCCGCGGCATGTGGGATCCTCCCAGACCGGGGCACGAACCCGTTTCCCCTGCATTGGCAGGCGGACTCTCAACCACTGCGCCACCAGGGAAGCCCTATTTGTCAATTTTAACATTCCTTTCATTTTGTTTAACGTTTAAAATTTAAATTCAATGCCGTTGAACTCATTTTTATTTATTTCATCCCATTTTTGTTTTTAACACTACAAGGAGATTTCCATGTGCTTTGCAGATGTCAGCTCCTTTAACCCTCATAACAATCATGTAGGGTAGGAGTTTTTTTTTGTGTGTGTGTGTGTGTGGTACACGGGCCTCTCACTGTTGTGGCCTCTCCTACTGTGGAGCACAGGCTCTGGACACGCAGGCTCAGCGGCCATGGCTCACGGGCCCAGCCGCTCCACAGCATGTGGGATCTTCCCAGACCAGGGCACAAACCCGTGTCCCCTGCGTCGGCAGGCGGACTCTCAACCACTGCACCACCAGGGAAGCCTGGTAGGAGCTTTTATCTCCACTTTATAAATGAGTAAACGATGCCCAAAGAGGTTAAGGAACTTGCCCAACGTCACACAGCTAGGAAGTGAGATGCCTGCCTTCTCCCCCGCTGTGTTACTAGGAACACCGGTGTTACTAGGGCTGTGTTATTGGGCCTTGGTTGGGGGGAAAGTGCATTGATTGAAGTGAGAGGGAAGGAGAGGGGGAGGGGGGGAGAGAGAGAGAGAGAGAGAGAGAGAGAGAGAGAGAGAGAGAGAGAGAGACACGGCACCAGAGCAAGGAATAAATTGTTTGTTAATCCCTACAAAACGTGGCATGGGGTTAGCTTCGTTCACTGCGAAACGATCCTAAAATTTTCATCCCGTTTGAAATTGATTCCTAGTTAGTGTTCACATTTCCTGCTAAAAATTCCCGAGAAGTTGTAGCCAGTGGTAAACCAAACCACAGGATTGTTGAACTTCAAAAGCAGAGTCCTATTGAAATCCAATCCTTCAAAATGTTTGTGCCGCTAAAAAAAACAAAAACAAAAAAAACACCTAGGGGCTTCCCTGGTGGCGCAGTGGTTGAGAATCTGCCTGCCAATGCAGGGGACACGGGTTCGAGCCCTGGTCTGGGAAGATCCCACGTGCCGCGGAGCAACTGGGCCCGTGAGCCACAACTATTGAGCCTGCGCGTCTGGAGCCTGTGCTCCGCTACAAGAGAGGCCGCGACAGTGAGAGGCCTGCGCACCGCGATGAAGAGTGGCCCCCGCTTGCCACAACTAGAGAAAGCCCTGGCACAGAAACGAAGACCCAACACAGCCAAAAATAAATAAATAAATGAATTAAAGTACCCTTAATTTAAAAAAAAACACCTAATTTGGGACGTGGGTGTGTTTTGATAGGTGCCTGGCACAGTGTCAGGAAGGCAGGAATAGAGGGGTGTTAAAACCTCAGCCTGGGTGTGAGGGTCTCTGGGTGTGTCAGGGAGGGCGGGAGCAGCGAGCAGAGCCTGCCTGGGCTGGAGCGGGTGCGGCAGATGGGAGGCCTGGGGGAGGCAGGAGAGGAGAAGCTGGTCCTCCACTCCCCCCGAAAACCGCCCCCCACCCCTGTCAGTCCCTCTACCTGCCAGGCTCCAGTTTCTCTGCCAAATGCAGGAGTCAGGTTCAGCTTTTGTTCGGCTGCCCCGAGGGAAGAAAGCAAACACCCGCGACTGCAGTGGTCTGTCTCCACCTCCGTCTCCATCTCTCCGGACCTTCCGTTTCCCATTCTCAGCGCACAACCCGCCCGGCGTGCCCTCCCCGCGCCTTTCTGCTTCTCTCATGATACAGCCTGCTCTGCCAGGTCCCAGCAGAGCGTCCTACTTGCTCTGAGCCTTCTCGCACCCTCTCTGGGCCTCAGTTTTTCCATCCATAAGATGGGAGGGACTTCCCTGGTGGCCCAGTGGTTAAGACTCTGCGCTTCCAATGCAGGGAGCATGGGTTTGGTCCTTTGTTCAGGGAACTAAGATCCTACATGACACGCGATGCCGCAAAAAAAAAAAAAAAAAAAAGATGGGAGTTAACTGAAGCCAGGAGCCTAGTCTTTGGATTCCCATCAATCTCCTGCCCTTATTTCAGGTTTTAGAAAAATCCTACATGGAAGAAGATTGCGGATTTGTAGAAAATTTTAGAGATTCGTAAACTCCCAGTGCCTCAACACTTTTTGGAAAATCTGTCTGTCTGTCTCTCCCTCACTTTTATTCCCAGAGTCACTGTTTCTTTTTTTTTTTTTCACTTTGAACAAAGTAGTTTATTGCTATTAGATCAACACAGGCACTAGGGGATTGACTGAATTTTGTAGCTTGTAGTTTATTATTAGGATGCCCTGAAAAGTACTCTTTTTTTTTTTTTTTTTTTTTTTTTTTTTTTTTTTTTTGTGGTATGCGGGCCTCTCACTGTTGTGGCCTCTCCCGTTGCGGAGCACAGGCTCCGGATGCGCAGGCTCAGCAGCCATGGCTCACGGGCCCAGCCGCTCCGCGGCATATGGGATCCTCCCAGACCGGGGCACGAACCCGTATCCCCTGCATCGGCAGGCGGACTCTCAACCACTGCGCCACCAGGGAGGCCCTGAAAAGTACTCTTGAAATGAACAAATGTTCATATAGATATATATTAGATATGTGACCTTATTTTAAATGAGTCACTATTCCTTTAATTCATTCAACAAACATTTATTCAGCACCTACTGTGGGCTGGAGATCAGGGCCGGCTTCACAGACACACACACACACACACACACACACACCCACCCCGGCTTCACAGACACACACACACACACACACACACACACCCTGCCACTCAGAAGGGCCCCATGTTTGGTTTCATACTCATTTCTCCCCATCTTGAAATTCTTCATAATTTTTCAACAAGGGGCCCTGCATCTTCATTTTGCACCGGGTCCTTCAAAATCTATACCCGGTACCTGCTGGGGATCCAGCAGCAGTGACTAAGGGGGACAAAAATTCCTGCCTGTGCAGAGGTGACATTCTTTGGAGAGATCAAGAAGAAACAATATTTTCAGAAAGGTACACAGGATGATGTCAGGTAGTGATAAGAATGATGAAGGAAAAATAACCCCCCACTAAGGGGTCAGAGTGACAAGGGGTGATCAGAGAAGGGCTCTCTGAAGAGGTGTCTTCCAGTGCAAAAGACAGTAAAGGAATCAGCGTTGTGGGCAGTGGAGGAAGGAGGGCATTCCGGGTGGAGGACACAGCAAGGGCAAAGGCCCAGAGGTGGGCAGAGCTGTCTGAGGACCAGAAAGGAGGCCACGGCAACAGGATGTCACGGACCAGGGGAAAGGAAGGGGGAGATGAGCTCAGAGAGTTGACAAGGAGGATTGTTTAGAGCAAAGCTAGGCACATTTTTCCTGTAAAGGGCCAGAAAGTAAATTTTTTTTTTTTTTTTTTTTTTGCCACGCCACACAGCTTGTGGGATCTTAGTTCCCTGAGCAGGGATTGAACCCCGGCCCTCAGCAGTGAAAGTATGGAGTCCTAACCATTGGACCACCGGGGAATTCCCATAGGCCATTTAAAAATGGATGGGCATAGCCCCATCCATTTTTAACACTTGTTTTATGGACACTGAAATGAGAATTTCATATAATTTTCATGTGTCAGGAAGTATTACTCTTGTTTTGATTTTTTTTTTCCCTGACCACTTATAAGTGTAAAAACCATTCTTAGCTCTTGAGCTGGACCAAACCAGGAGGGGGTGGGGTGGGCTGGGATTTGCCACCCACCCCAGCCCTGGGGACGTCAGTTGGCAGTTAGACCCCTTGCCATAGAACCTCCTGGGCTCTGTGAGCAGTTAGCATTTGATGCTGAGCAAAGACACTGGAGGCTTTTGAGCAGAAGAGAGAAATGCTCTGATGCAGGCTTTAGGAACCTGGTGGACCAGGGAGGGGGACAGAAGCAGGGAGGCCTGGGAGGAGGTGACCTCCGGATAGAATTGTGATGGGGCTGGACCATGGGTGAGAAGGGGTCCCTGGACGTAGTTTACAGCTGGTGGGGTTGGCTGCTGGGTTGGGTGTGGGGTGAGAGAGGAGTGAGATGATGCTAAGACTTGGCCTAAGCCCCTACCAGGACAGCGATGCCATTGGCCCACTGCGGGGGGCTTCTGAGCTTGTCTAGCATCCAGAAGGACAGGCCGAGGGCAGTTGGAAATCCGAGGCCTGAGCTGGGAGATCCATTTCAGTCTCCTCTCTGGACAAGCCTGAGAGGGTCACACCACCCCCCCTCGGTGTAAGAGGAGAGAGGAGCCCTTAACACCCTCCTTCCAACTCCCCAATTGCTTATCAGCAGATTCTCCATTTACCTGCCCCCACCTCTCCCTCCATCTGCCTAAAGGTGTCTAAGAATAATCACGGACAACAGCAGTGATCCTGCCCCCAGGTACACTGGGTGATACCTGGGACGTTTACGGTTGTCACATGGTGGGGGGGGGGTGTTTCTGGACCAGGGGTGCCACTCAACACCCCACAGAGTCCAGGTTGGCCCCACCCCAGGGAATGACCAGGCCCCAAGTGTCAGCAGTGCCTCTGGGTGGAGGAACCCGGCTCTATAGTGTTCGTTCCATTATCTATCCCCTTGTTAAAGAATTGAGGCCCAGAGAGGGAGAATGGCTGGCCCCGGGTCACACAGCAACTATACAATGGCCAAGCTGGGTTCAAAGCCCCAGTGCCTGTCAGCAGTCACTGCTCTTAAATTTGGGTTCCTGAAGGCCTGTCTCCTCACGCATCCCTTCTCTCCCCTGTAATCCCAGTCTTCTCCCTTCTCCTGATCCCTTCTCGAATTTGCATCCACAACACAGTTGACTGTCCTGACTTTTGGAACCATTTGTGGCTCTCCTGACACCCCACACTCCTGGTTTCCCCCGCCTTCCCAGGACCCCCTCCTCCAGCTCCTATGCTAGCACCTCTCCTCCTCTGCCCCACCCTTAAGTATGCACACCCCCGCCCCACCCCATGCCCCAGGTCCTGGACCAGGGCAGAGGCTACCGCACTGGTCCAGGAGAGCAATTTATTTCATGATTTCTCCCAAACATGATCTTGTTCCTGCCACTCCCCACCTCCTGCCCATTCTTCAAGTTTCAGCTCAGATGTCCTTTCTTCCAGGAAGCCCTCCCTGACTCCCCAGATGATATCAAGAGTCCTCTCTGAGCTCCCAGCTCACCTGGGCTTCCCTCATAATAGCCCTGATCACCTTGGTTCATAAATCCATGGGTGTATCTGTCTCCCCAGGGACCTCAGTGATAGCAGGGACATCTATCTTCGTCACCACTGAGTCCCAGTGCCCAGTGCAGTGTCAGGCACTTTGTAGCACGAGTGGACTGAATGAATGAAATACACATGGCTCAAAGGGCTTGGCCTTGTGAGTCACACATTAACGGAGCAAACATTCACCAACTGCCCACCCCACCCTGGCCTCTGCCAGGGAGGCCTCAGTGGGACCCTGCTCTCAAGGGGCTCCCAGTCTGAGAAAACCAGCAGAACACAGACCCTCCCAGCCCCTTGGAGTTAGAGCCAAAGGCTGTGTCCTCTCTGTCTTTCAGTGGTTTAACTGAGCACCTACTATGTCCTGCGTCCCTAGGATTCAGTATTAGATATGCACACAGCCCAACCACATCTTTCTTTGAATCCGTGTTTATGGCGCACTATGTTCCAGGCCACATATATAGCATCTCATTTAGTCTTCCCAGTAACCCTCTGCAGTAGGTACTGTTTAATATGAAACCCATTTCCTGGATGAGGAAAGTGAAGTTCAAAGCAGGTAAGTATCTGGGCCGATCTTATAGATGGTAAATCCGGGTGTGTGGAGGGCAGGGGGCGTGGCGGGGGGGGGGGTGCCCTGGATTCAAATTCAGGTTTGTCAGACTGCAGAGCCCCACTGGTGGATGATGAATGAATGAATGAGTGAATGAATGACTGAGGGAGAGCCCGGATAGCCCAGCGGCAGTGGAACCGGACCGGGAGTCACCTGAGACCACCCTCCTATCCCACACTCCCCCTCTTCCCCACCCCCACCCCCCCCAGAGAGGCGGAGACGAACGCAGGCGGGTCCATGGAGATCCTGGGAGCCTGGCCCTCTTTGCCTCAGCCTCCCGGTGGCAAGAAGGTCAGGTCGGGCCACCGCGGTGCCCCTCCCCCAGAGCCCAGCCCCCTTCCCTGGCACTCCCCCCCACCCGTAGGGGAGGGGCCGGGAGGGGGGGCAGCAGGCGGGGTGCGCGGGGGAGGGTTGGCGCGGGGCTTGGCGGGACCGCGCGGGCCGGGCGGCCGAGCCCCGGCATCGCGGGCCCTTCCCTCTGGTCACCTCCCGGAGCCCGGCCGCCCGGCCGCCCGGCGCCCTGGACACCATGAAGCAGCTGTGCCTTTGCGCCGCCGCCTCCTTCGCGGTAGGGCCGGGGGAAGGGGCGCGGGAGTGTGGCGGGCGCGGGCCCTTCCTCCCCTCCCCGTCCCGCCCCTCCCCGCCCCCTGACCTCGCAGAGCCTAGACCCTCCAGCCTCAGACCCGCGAAGGATGATCAGGGAGGAGGGAGGGGGCGGGGCAGAGACTGGGGGGGATGGATGGGACATTTGGGGGGACAGTTCTGAGGACAGATGGGGACATAGAATTTAGAGGGCATTTAGAGGGACAGTTTTGGGGAACAGTTTTGGATGGGATCATTTGTGGGGACAATTTGGATGCTGTTTTGGGTGATCTTTTTGGGGGAAAGGTATTGACATTTGGAGAACAGTTTTGGAGGACATCTGGAAGATTTTAGGGGAGGACATTTTGGGGACAGATGATGGGGTCATTGGGGGGATGATATTGGAGAACATGTCAGGAATTTGGGGAAGACATTTTGGAATGCATTTCAGATCTTGGGACGTTTGGGAGACAATTGTGGCATCTCAGAGGCAGTCAAAGGATAGATGGCCGAGGATGGTGCTGGGGGACATTGAAGCAACCGTTTTAGGGGTTCCTATGGGAAGACTTCGGAGGGTGGTTCAGAAAGGGATATGATGAGGTGATATTGGAAAGGTGGCTTTCACTAAGGGATGGGCTGCGGGCCTAGGTTTGGGGGACAACTTTTTGGAAAGATGCTGGGGGCTGATCTGGGGATGGTTTAATGGTACGATGGTGGAAGTGGTGTATGACAGCTGGGGCGATGGACCTGGGGGCAGATGCTGGGGACCCAGGCTTGAGGGATGCTGTCTCAGGCCCCCACCCAGGACCACTCCCCCCGGCAGCTGCGGCTCAGCCCCACTGACCTTGGCTCCTGCCCACCCTGCGGCCCCTGCCCCATCCCGAAGCCGGCAGCCAGAGGCAGGCGCCAGGCAAGTGCCCAGGCCGGGTGGTGAGAGCCCGGAGCCCCTGCTGGGGGAGCGGGGAGGGGCAGTGACCGCCAGTCCCATGTTCCCCTGGGTGTGCCCCACAGAGCCAGGACTGGGGCAAAAGTGACGAGCGGCTGCTGCAGGCCGTGGAGAACAATGATGCCGCACGGGTGGCCTCCCTCATTGCCCGCAAGGGGCTGGTGCCCACGAAGCTGGACCCCGAGGGCAAGTCCGCGTGAGTGCCCACGTCCTGGGGGTGTGATGGCTGAGGGGTGGCCACCCTGCAGCTGACCCCTGACCTCTGGCCTCCAGATTCCACCTGGCGGCCATGAGGGGTGCAGCCAGCTGTCTAGAGGTGATGCTGACACACGGCGCCAACGTTATGAGCACGGATGGGGCAGGTACTACCCGCCGGGCCCTGAGGGAGGGAAGAGGAACTCAGACCAGGTGCCCAGCCTGAGGGTCCAGCCAGGCCCTGCTTCATGGCCTCCATGTCCTGCTGAAAAGGGGGGGTTCTCTTCAGTACCCCCCAGGGAGGCACAGGGGCGACTCAGGCTGTGGTACCCAAGGATGGAGACCATGGCCGGCAGCAAACAGAGTGAGTCAACTTGTGGATCGGGGAGAGCTGGGACTCAGGTAGTGGCTCAGTCAGAGGAAGTAATGGAAACAGAGGAGCATCTGAGCTTGAGGAGGATCTGGGGGCGTGAGAATAACAAGTACAGTTTTTTTGGAGGGGAGTATCTGAGGTGCATGGAGTAGCTGGGCTTTAGAGTTACCTAGAGCTCTGGGAGTAGCTGAGACAAAAGGAGAATCTAGGTGTGTGACTTAACTAGGGCCCTGAGGGATAACTGTGATAGAAGACATGGCCAGAGGGAGTAGTTGGGACTCAGGGAATAGCTAGGCATGAGGCATAGCCACATCTGAAGCTTCAGGGCAACAAGTATAGGAGCCAGGATGTATGGGTACTGGGAATTTGTAGAGTATCAAAGAAAGTGGCATAGCTGGCACTTTGGTGTAGTTGAGCTTATATAGAGTAGCTGGAGACCTGGGGAGTAGCTGGGGACCTGGGGAGTAGCTGGTGACCGAGGGAGTAGCTGAGGACCTGGGGAGTAGCTGAGGACCTGGGGAGTAGCTGGCGACCTGGGGAGTAGCTGGGGACAGTAGTGCTTGAGGAGTGGATGGATGTGGAGTGTAGCTGGGATGAGATTGTCTGGGACACCTACTAGCTGAGGCTTGGAGAGTCTCTGGTCCCAGGGAGTAGCACGGTTTTGAGAAGTACCCAGGTTTGGGGACTTGTTAGAGTCATCACAAGTAGTTGACACAGGTTTGGGGGGCAACTGGAAGTTCCCTGAGTATCTGAAGCTCAGTACATTCTCTTCTCCCTTTCAGGTTACAGTGCCCTCCACCTGGCCGCCAAGTATGGGCACCCTCAATGCTTGAAGCAACTACTGCAGGTCATGCCCTTTCCTGCCTCAGATACTTCCCAGCCCCAGATACTCCCTTGCCCTGACTACTCCTGAGTTCCAGGAATTCACTGAACCCCCAGTTACCCCTGAATCCTTCGTATTCCTTGGCCCCTTTTACTCCTGAGTCCCAGCTACTCCTTGGACAACCAGATACTCCCTGAGTGTCCAGCTACTTCCCACACCCAAGTTATACTCCCAATACCAGCTATTTCCTGAGCCCAGCTTCTCCCCAAACCCCCGGCTGCCCCTGGGCTCCCAGCTAATCCCTCTTTCTCACCAATTTTCATAAAAGCCAAGAGAGTCATTTGGGGGCCTGTGAGAAGTGGGTTCCACAGAGCAGGTAGGTGGGAGGGGAGAATGGGGGAGGCAAGGAGCCTGAAATACAGCAGAGCCCAAGGAGGGGCAGTTCCTAGAGAAATTAGGCAACAGGGATGGCTCCTAAACAGAGATGGCTCCACCTCCAATGACACGCCTCTCCCCCCCAGGCATCCTGTGTGGTGGATACTGTGGACAGTAGTGGGTGGACGGCCCTGCATCACGCAGGTGGGTGCAGCCTGGCCTCGCCCTGGCCACCATGGCCCAGAGGGTGCTAGGCTTGGGAATTATTCTACCTAGGGCTCTGGGGACCTGCCTAGGACATTCCACCTCCTTCCTCACAGAGCCCCTACTGTGTGCCAGGCACTGGGCTTTGCATTATCCTCAGTGACCCTTTGAGCCATGGACGATGATCATTGGACAGACAAGGGGATTGAGGCTTATCAGCAAGAAAGTGGGGAGGATCCAGGCCGTCTGACCCAGAAGCACAGCCTACTGTATGCTGGGCCTGGGTGAGGACAATCAGAGGGTGACCAGAGTATAATTTGCTTCAAGGAACTCCTAGGTTATCTCAGGAAGGCCAAAGGTCCAGGCAGCCTTCATAGTTATCAAATCCAAATTCCTTTCCCGAGGGAGGGAAGGGACCCACCCACCTGAGCCAGGGCCCAGCCCAACATCTGTCCACCGTGCCCATGACATTCGGGAATGTCTTTCACTTGATGACTCAAGAAACGTCTATCCTCTTGGGAGCGTGGAATACATTTGCTCTGGAGTTTTATTCACTGTTGAAACATTCCCTGCAGTTGGAGTACGCTGCCACCTAGTGGTGGCAAAGCCTTTGATCACGTTATGGAAGCTCCATGGTTTTTTTCTTTCAATAAATATTGAGTACCTGCTGTGTGCCAGGCTCGGTTCTAAGCAATGGGATTAAAACAGCAAACAAAACCCCATAAGTCCTTGGGCACACAGCAGGTAATCATATAGAGTTTGATGATTTTTTTTAGCTTTTTTTCTTATTTTATCTTTTTGGCCATGCTACACAGCACGTGGGATCTTAGTTCCCTCACCAGGGATCGAACCCGCGCCCCCTGCAGTGGAATTGTGGAGTCTTAACCACTGGACCGCCAGGGAAGTCCAAGAGTTTAATGGTTTTCCAGCAACACTTCCTTGCACAAAGCCCTTCCTTCTCTCTTTGAGGCTCTGGACATAATGCACCTTGTCCTACTTTCTTGATGACCAAGTCCTTCCAAGCTCCTCCCTGCCTCGGGGTCCATGTCCATGCAGTGACCTCTACCCTCCCCCTTTCACCATCAAAACTCAAGCTCAGATCAAACCCCAAGAAGCCTGCCCAACCTCAGCGGAGGTCTGATCTCTCTAGTAAATATTAACACTCTTTGTATGAGGGTTTGGTATATAGTCAGTACACAATAAATGCTGGTTGAATCAAAAGGGGTTAAATACATGAAAATCGGTGAAACGTTCCACCCTAAGAGGGACCCACAGTGGAATGTGGAAGGAGCTTGGGACTGGGAATTAGAAGACCTGGGTCCTCATCCTGGCTCTTTCTCTGACCCCTTGGGTGACCATGGGCCTGGCTGGGCCTCAGTTTCTTCGTCTGTAAAATAGGAGTCATGTCTTTGTCACTGATCTTCTGGGGGAGGTGGGAGTTTCTCATGAAATAAAGCATAAGAATCACACTCAGGCAGAAGGCCCCCGGAAAATATCAAAGCCATGCCCTTCCTACCCACCTTTCTCTCTCTCTCTCCAGCCGCTGGCGGCTGCATCTCCTGCTCAGAAATGCTCTGCTCCTTCAAGGCACATCTGAATCCCCGAGATCGGGTGAGTCGTTGGGATCTTGTGGGGAAAGATACTGCATTTGAGGTATGCTGCCACCAAGTGGCAGCATCCCAGGCACCCTTTGAAAAGTATGAAGATTTGGAGGGAAGCTTGGGGGCCGTCATAGGCTTCCCCACCTCCCAGAGTCATTCTCTCACGCCTTGTCTCATCCCTCTCCCAACCCCCTCCCCCAGCTGGGTACAACACCCCTCATCATAGCAGCTCAGATGTGTCACACAGATCTGTGCCGCCTTCTCCTGCAGCAAGGGGCTGCTGCAAATGACCAGGACCTTCAGGGCAGGTGAGCATCTCCACTCTCAGCCAGTCCATTGTGTGCTGTATGACTTAGGCAAGTCTCTTAACCTCTTTGGGTGTGCGATCTAGTTGTCCTCCTCCCCCTACCCAGCCTGGGTGTTGAGGAGGGTGTGGTGGTTTGAAAATGTCCTCACCCCCTCAGTAGCCTCCTCTTCTGGTAGGACGGCCCTGATGCTGGCCTGTGAGGGAGCCAGCCCCGAAACAGTGGAGGTGCTGCTGCAGGGTGGGGCCCGGCCGGGCATCACTGATGCGCTGGGCCAGGACGCTGCTCACTACGGCGCCCTGGCAGGGGACAAACTCATCCTACACCTCCTGCAGGAGGCCGCCCAGCGCCCCTCACCACCCAGCGGTATGCAAACCCCACCTCTGAACAATTTTGAGCACCCTCCTCCATCTTCTAGGTAATTTCTTGTCACCCCTTTCTCTCCCTCCCTACTGTGGATAGTTTCAAGGTATCCCTATTTGTATTATAGGAGGTTTCATTGCTCCCGTCACACTACTCAGGACAGTTTTGAGGAACCCCAGAGCTTTTAGAATAGCCTAGGGGTCAACTCTGTTTTCCTGGATCATCCATACTCTTGGATCTTTACCTTACCTAAGAATTGGCCCTTCCACTTGCCCCATCCTGGAGATGCCACTGTTCTCTCTTTTTGAGAGTTTCAAGGCCCCTCCTATGAGTATTCTGTCAAAATGGTTGATTCCTACCTTAAAAGTCCTGATTCTGGGGGGAATTGGGAGCCCTCTCAAGTCCCCTGGGCTCACTAATGCCCTTCCTAGGGCTAGGAGTGGAATCCCTAGAACAGTGCTTGACCCTGCTTCCCTCTTTCCCCTGCCCTCCCAGAGGATGACTCAGGCGAGGCATCATCTCAGGTACGGATCCCTAAGCAGCGAACAAGTCCCTCTCCCTGTGCACACACGACCTTCCCCCTTGCCCCAAGCTCCCTGGGAAGAGAAGGAAGAGATGGACCCTTGACTCAGGGTTAGTACCTGGAAGGACCAGGTTTGGGAGGAATGCAGCCTTCAGGGTACGCTGCCACCAAGTGGCAGCAGCACCCACAGCATAACTCCCAAGACTCAGTGAGAACACTGGGGGGATGGGGCTAGGGTGGGATGGTAGAGGGAACTGAGATGGGTGAGGGCTGGTGCAGTCAGTGAAGGAGTCAGGTCTGGCTTCTTTCCCTCTTCCAGCACTACAGCGTCTCAGCTCCATAGGGAAAGAATCGTAAACAATTGGGTCTCGCTGGGGAAAGTACCAGGGCATGGAGAGGGGCAGAGGGTAAAACATAAGATTTAGAACTCTCAGGAGATGTGGTCTTGCCCCCTTTTATGCCGGGATAAGTGAGGACCAGCGAGAGGCAGGGACTCACTCGAGATCACACAGGAAGTGAGGGCACAGTTGGGGCTGGTGACAGAGAGTGGGTTGGCTGTGTTGGTTTATTTGGGTGGGAGGCTGGCATGTCCCCCATGTACCCCCTCTACCCCTCCCCCCAGAACTCTGTGTCCAGCCATGAAAAGCAAGGGGCCCCCAAGAAGCGAAAGGCACCTCAGCCCCCTGCCAATATCCCGATGCCGGTGAGAGATGCCCTGGCCTTGGAGGGGGGGAGGCATGGAGGGACTCCAGGCAGGATGGGGCGAAAGCTCTGGCTCAGGTATGCGAGGGTACAGTCCTTGGGCCTCATGTAAAGGTGGTGGGTTCCCGGGGTCGGGGGACAGGATGATCAAGATGCCTATGAGGAGATCGTGCGGCTGCGACAGGAGAGGGGCCGCCTGCTGCAGAAGATCCGGGGCCTGGAGCAGCACCAGGAACGGAGGAAGCAGGAGGTGAGGGGCCTCAGAGACATGGGCCTCGGGCTAAGCCTGCAGCAGGTACCATTTTGGGGGTACCCTACCTCTTCTCCCTCTCCAGACACACGGGTCTCCTCGGTATTCCTCCAACACGCCAGGCACGGTGCTGCCCCCGGGCCTTTGCATGTGCTGTGGCCTCTGCCAGAAACACTTTCTCCCAGATGTCCCTCTGACTCCCTCCCTCCCCTCCTTCAGGTCTTTGCTCAAAGACACCTCCCCTACCCAAATTATTTAAAATTGTTACACCCCCCACTCACTTCACAGTTCCCTTTATTTTTATTCAAAGCACTTACTGCTATTGGATGTACCATATATTTTATTCATATTCACCCATTGGACTGTAAGCCCACGAGGGCAGACATGGTTGACGGTGCCTGGCTCACAGTAGATGCTTGATAAGTATTTACTGGATGGATGAATATTTGAGTAAGTGAGTGAATGAATAAATAAACGAATTAGTGGCCCTAAAGGGGGTCTGGCACAAAATAGGCCAGAGGACGTCTGTGGTTGGGATGGAGAGCCACTGAGCAGGAGGTGGGCCAGGGAGGCCCCCCAGCCCAGATCCAAGCCCAGGCCCCTTTCTTCCGTCAGCTGCCAGAGGCGGAGGCCAGCTCCCTCCACAGCCTGGAGAGACAGGTAGGGTGGAAGGTGGGGGGAAGCTGGACGGCCAGCTGCCCAGTGTTTTCCCCCAGAGACCCACTGAGCCCCCCACTGCCTCCCTGCAGGTGCAAGAGCTACAGCAGCTGCTGGCAGAGAAGCAGGAGGAGAAGGAGAGTCTAGGACGGGAGGTGGAAAGTTTGCAGAGCAGGCTGTCCCTGCTGGAGGTGGGCCCAGCGGGGAGCAGGGCAGGGGTGGGGCTTCTAGGGGCAGGGCCACCATGGGCGGGGCCACCAGGGGGAAGGGCCTCTCTTCTGCAGCTGCATGGTAACCACTCTAATACACATAGTCTCACACACATGCAAACACAGAACAGACAAACGTACAAACACAGGTACACGTAATAGACACTTTTAAAAACACAGAATCACACATACGTATATGCAGAGATGAACAACCACGCTTGTATACATGTGGTCTTACACATACAACAGGCAAACACACAACAGACACATCTGTGGGTGTATAATCACACATGCACAACAAATACTTGGGCACACACAGCAGATATTTCTCATTCAATCACGCACCTAGGCAACACACCCACAAATACATGTACACACACAAGTATTTCTCAAAATACATAATTACACAAACATAGATACATGTACACAACCATATTCACGCACATGCACACATACAGAAACACAGAACGGTCACACACCACAGACTAAAATACAAGTGCAAAATCACACACAGTCACGGGGATTCACACAGGAGAGACCGGGACCACTGTGCATGCCCACACGTGCACACACACACTCACCGCAGGCCCACAGACCCTGAACCACTGTTGCAGGTACTCACACACAGGCAGACAGCCGTGGCCCCATGTAGAATTGTAGACACACCCTTTCAAGGACTCACTCCCATCCCTCTCTTGGTCCCCTGTGACCAGGTGGCACGTACACCCCTAGTTGTTGGAGTTATGGTCACAAACTTGGGGGAAACATGGGGGCTGGAGGGAGGGCAAGACCCCAAGCTGGACCCTGATCACCCCCCAACCAGAATGAGAGGGAGAACACCAGCTATGACGTGGCCACCCTGCAGGACGAGGAGGGTGAGCTGCCCGACTTCCCAGGTGAGCTCCCACCTGCCCTCCCCCACTCGTTGTGTCTGGGGCCCCAGGAGTTGGAGCCTTGACCCATAGGCATAGAGAGAGGTTGCATCTGGGAGGGAGCTTGGCCTGCCCCATTAGTTATTCCACTCCCCAAAGCCTGCCTGCCCCAGGGGCCCTGACCCATGGCTCCAGACCCCCAGCTCCCACTCCTCGTGGCCAGGACCCTGGGGCCTGACTCTGTGTCCCCTGCCAGGGGCTGAGGCGCTGCTCTCCAAGCACCTAAGCCCATCGGCCCAGGAGCTCTTGGCCTCGCTGCAGGAGCAGGTAGCCACGCTCACCAGACAGAACCAGGAACTGATGGAGAAGGTCCAGGTGGGGAAACCGAGGCCTGGGAGGGTTGGCTGGGGACAGACCTGAGGACCTGAGGGGCTGTTCCCCGGGGGGTTGGGCGGGCACGTGGCTGAGTCTGTGGACAGGGAAAGTGGCATGGCTCCCCTGTGCCCCCCATGGCCACTTCACCTCTTGCCTGGCTCCCCTGCCGCCGTCAGATCCTGGAGCACTTCGAGAAGGACGAGATGGAGGCTGACAGTCTGGCCGAGGTCGTCCCTCTGGCGCTGTACGACTCTCTCCGGGCTGAGTTTGACCAGCTCCGCAGGCAGCATGCCAAGGCCCTGCAGGCGCTGGAGCAGCAGGAAGCACAGGAGGGCCCTGGAGAAGAGGCAGCCCCTAGGGAGGGCAACGGCCCAGGAGCCAAGACCGCTAGAAACGGACCAGTGGAAACAGAGCTTAACGGCACTGCAGCTCCGGAAACCAGAATTAATGGAGCTGAGAGCACAGATGAGGAGGCTGCGGGAGTAGAAACCACGGAAGCCAGAGCTTTGGAAGCAGCATCCATGGTGGCTGAGGCCACGGAAACAAGACCCACGGACGCTGAGGCCACGGAAACAGAGGGTGTGGGCGCCGAGTGCGTGGAAACAAAGGCCACAGGAGCTGAGGTCACAGAAACGAAAACTCTAGAAGAAGGAGGAAACTCAGAAGCAAAGGCCACGGGAGCAGAGTCCACAAATATGAAAACAGAGGAACCAGAATGGAAGGCCAGTGGAACAGGTGCTGTGCAGGAAGAGCTCACAGGCACAGGGACCACAAAAACGGAGGCCATGGGAGTGGAGGCCACGACCCCCAGGGTCACCACAGGCCCCACCCTGCACCCCAGTGCTGCCGAGCTGGAGGCGGCCCACGGCAAGTGCGAGCCTGCGGAGGCCGAGGGTAGTGGGACTGGCGGGGTCAGCAGCGGTGACACAGGCCAGCTGCGGGCCGCCCTGGAGCAGGCCCGGGAGGACCTCCGAGACCGGGACTGCCGCCTCCGGGAGCTGGAAGCGGCCTCGGCGCGGCTGGACGAGGCCCAGGCCGGCCGGCTGTTGGCCGAGGAGGAGGCTCGGGGCCTGCGGGCAGAGCTGGCCCAGCGGGAGGAGTTGCGGCTGGAGCTGAGCCGGGAGCTGCAGGCCCTCCGGGAGCAGCTGGCTACGGCCGCAGCCGCCGGGGAGCAGCAGCGGGCCACAGCCATCAAGCTGGGCCAGGCGCGGGACGTGGCTGAGGCCCGGGCTGCTGAGCTGGCCGCGGCCTGTGAGGAGGCTCGGCGGGGCCTGGTGGAATTGCGTGAGGCCTCTGAGGTGCTCCGCCAGTCAGTGGTGCCGGCCTCGGAGCATCACCGTCTGCAGGAGGAGGCCCTGGAGTTGCGGGGCCGGGCGGCCAGCCTGGAGCAGGAGGTGGTGGCCACGGGCAAGGAGGCCGCCCGTCTGCGGGCAGAGCTGGAGCGTGAGCGTGTGGGCAGCGTGGCCCGCCTGGAGCACGAGCGCATTGTGGATGCCCTGCAGGCCGACGTGGCCCGGCTGCAGGGGCAGCTGGAGGAGCTGGGGCGACGCCACGAGAAGACCAGCGCCGAGGTCTTCCAGGTGAGTGTGATGAGATCCTCATCAGGCACAGCCAGGAGCCAGTTGGTGGTCTGTTCTGACCCCACAGCCGTGCGATGTTTCGACCCCATCGGTTTCAATCCTGCAGAGACTTGACGCTGCGATATATCCAGGTGGACCTTTGACCCTGCAGCCATTCTGACCTCCTGGGTGTTTCAACTGGTGTTTTCTTTTTAAAAACCTTTTGGCCATTTTGACCCCATCATTTTTTTTTTTTTTAATAGGAGACAATCTATCTATTTATTTATTTATTTATTTGCCGTGTTGGGTCTTCGTTTCTGTGCGAGGGCTTTCTCTAGTTGTGGCAAGTGGGGGCCACTCTTCATCGCGGTGCGCGGGCTTCTCACTATCTCGGCCTCTCTTGTTGCGGAGCAAAGGCTCCAGACGTGCAGGCTCAGTAATTGTGGCTCACGGGCCCAGTTGCTCCGCAGCATGTGGGATCTTTCCGGACAGGGGCACGAACCCACGTCCCCCCCATTGGCAGGCAGATTCTCAACCACTGCGCCACCAGGGAAGCCCGACCCCATCATTTTTTCTAATGGTTAGCCCTTTTTGCCATCTTCCTTTTTTTTTTTTTTTTTTTTTTTTGCGGTACGCGGGCCTCTCACTGTTGTGGCCTCTCTCGTTGCGCAGCACAGGCTCCGGACGCGCAGGCTCAGCGGCCATGGCTCACGGGCCTAGCCGCTCCGCGGCATGTGGGATCTTCCCGGACCGGGGCACGAACCCGTGTCCCCTGCATCAGCAGGTGGACTCTCAACCACTGCGCCACCAGGGAAGCCCGCCATCTTCCTTCCTTCCTTCCTTCTTTCTTTCTTTCTTTATTGCTGTGTTGGGTCTTTGTTGCTGCAGGAGGCTTTCACTAGTTGCGGTGAGCGGGGGCTACTCTTCATTGTGGTGCGTAGGCTTCTCATTGCGGTGGCTTCTCTTGTTGCGGAGCACGGGCTCTAGGCACGTGGGCTCAGTAGCTGTGGCTCGTGGGCTCTAGAGCGCAGGCTCAGTAGCTGTGGCGCACAGGCTTAGCTGCTCCGCGGCATGTGGGATCTTCCCAGACCAGGGCTCGAACCTCTGTCCCCTGCATTGGCAGGTGGATTCTTAACCACTGTGCCACGGGGGAAGTCCCCGGCATGTGGGATCTCTGTTGCGGTGCACGGGCTCAGTAGTTGCGGCACACGGGCTCTCTAGTTGTGACACGCGGGCTCTAGAGCATGTGGGCCTAGTTGCCCCGCAGCGTGTGGGATCTTAGTTCCCTGACCAGGGATTGATCCACACCCCTTGCAGTGGAAGAAGGAGGATTCTAAACCACTGGACAACCAGGGAAGTCCTGAAGGTGGATCTTTTGACCCCATCTCTTCTCTTAAATACACACACACACACACACACCCCGCAAAAAAACCTAGCAACTGTTTTTAACAAATATGTGAATAAAAAGCCACATTTGTCGGTTGTCATCAGGAAAGCATTTTTCTCTCCAAGCCTCTGTTTACTCACCTGTATAATGGAGCTAATAATAGTTCTTAGTCCTCACATGAAAATTAAATGGTTTAATTTTACTTAGGACAGTGATGGTACAAGTGATTAATAATTGCAGCCAGGATTATTGTTTTTCCAAGAACATACTCTTCTACTTTTTTTTTTTTTTGGCTGCACTGCTTTTAGGGATCTTAGTTCCCCGACCAGGGATCTAACCTGTGCCCCATGCAGTGGAAGCGTGGAGTCTTAACCACTGGACCGCCAGGGAAGCCCTATTTTCTAAATTTTACCTTCCTTCATGATCACTTCTTTTGTGGGTAAATTTTGCAAGCCTGATTTGATTCAGACTTAGTTTTTTGGGTTTTTTTAAATTGTTAAGGTGTAGCCGGTCTTTACTAAGTGGAACATCTAATTATTATCCATTTTCCCTGACCTATTATTTCTATAAAGGCCAATGATCCCCCCAGGATCAGTTTTTGCAAATCTAACACTGCTCCAATCTTGATATTTTTGTGAAAATGCAGTCATCAATTTTGGGGCATTTGTTTGCTTTTCATCCAGACTCTTCTGTTTTTCCTTCATTTCGTAAGAAATCTACAAACCTTCACACCACTGGCAGAGAAAAGAACATTGGTTATATTGTAATAATAATGGTAATAACGTTCATTATGTAATAATAACACCACCAACAACATTACAAACTTGAAGATAGCACTTACTGTGTGCCAAGCACCATTCTAAGTGTATTCCATGTATTTTCTCATTTTATCCTCACAATCACCCTGTGACGTGGAGGCTCTTATTGTCCTCATTTTACATATGAGCAAATTGAGACACAGAGAGCTTATGTCACTTGTCCGAGGACACAGCTTGGCAGAGTCAGAATGTTCATTGTGCCCAAAGAAATCCAGAACTTCCCTGAATCAAATTCCTTGAGGCCAAATGGGCTTGAATAGCCTCAGACCAAAATAGAAGGGTCACAATCTTTGGTGTCCAGGCATCTTTGGGGTCCAGACATCCTCAGGGTCACACATGGGTTTGGGCCGCAGGTGCAGCGGGAGGCGCTATTCATGAAGAGTGAACGGCACGCGGCTGAGGCCCAGCTGGCCACCGCAGAGCAGCAGCTGCGGGGGCTACGTACTGAGGCTGAGCGGGCACGCCAGGCCCAGAGCCGTGCCCAGGAGGCCCTGGAGAGCGCCAAGGAGAAGGACAAGAAGGTGGGTCCCCTTTTCTTGTGCTCAGTCGGGGGCCCCCCACTCGACAGAAGTTGGAGGGAATCTAAGAATGTCCCAACTGAAAGAGCCTTGGGAAATCAACCCATTTTCCAGATGAGCAAACAGAGGCTCCAAGAGGCAAACTGAGTGTCTCAAAGTCACACAGCACCTCACTAGACAGTGGATGTGACCCCCAGAGCCCCAGGTGCTTTAGCACACAGAGAAACCCAGCCCCAACCTGCTGTGTGACCCTGGGCAAGTCACTTGACCTCTCTGAGCCCCAGTTTCCACCTCTGTAAAATGAAGATAAAATTGTGGTAGGGATTATGGTTTATTTGTAGCAATGTTCCTCCCCCTCAGCACTAGTGACATTTGGGGCTAGGTTATTCTTTGCGGGGGACCATCCCGGGCACTGTGGGGTGTGGAGCAGCATTCGTGGTCCCTACCCTCTTGATACCAGGAGCACCCCCAGTGGTGACAAACACAGATATTGCCTGGCATCCCCGGGAGGCAGGATCTCCCCTGGTTGAGAACCTCTGATCTATAGAAATAACTGTAAAGCCCAGCATTTATTGAGTGCCTGCTGTTTGCTGGCACAGTTTAAACTTAATCACAGCAGCCTACCAAGATGAGAAGTGTGATTCTCTTTACAGATGAGGAAACTGAGATTCAGAGGGTTTAAGTCATCTTCCCAAGATCTCCAGCAGGGGAAGGGTAGAGAAGGACCCAAACCCTGGCCTGTCTGACCCAGCCCAACCAGGCCAGGCTGCTTTCGGCCCTCCTGTTCTGTCTGTCTCCGCTTTCACTTTCCGGGACTCCAAGATCCACGAGCTTTCTCTGTAAAGGGCCAGACGGTCAATGTTTTGGGCCTTACTTGGCCACGGCGCTCAGCTCTGCCGCCGATGCAGGAGCTGTAGACACTGTGACAATGAATGGACTTGTACATTTGGCCATGGAAATGTGAATTTGGTTTAATTTGCACATGTCGTGAAATGTCATTCTTCTTTGGACTTCTTCCCCCTCAACCATTTAACATGTGGAAACCATTCTTAGCCGATGGGCCGGACTCAGCCTGCAGGGCAGAGTTTGCTAACCTCTAGGAGGCGACTTTCCCTCCAAGGCCCGTCCTTTGCCTGGAAAGGTCGCAGGCTCCCAGCCCCGGGCTCAGGGTGGTAGCTGACCCTCCCCGATCCCACTTCAGATCACAGAGCTGTCCAAGGAAGTCTTCAGTCTTAAGGAGGCACTGAAGGACCAGCCGGGAGCCCCAGGCTCCTTGGAGGTGGAGACCCTTCGCGGCCAGGTGAAGGCTCTACGGGAGCAGCTGGAGGTGAGAGCCTCGCCCACCTGCTGGGCACAGGGGTCCCAGGAGGGTGACGGGCAGGCAGGAGGTTGGGCACATGGGCCAGGTGTGAAAGGAAAACAGTTCAGTATTTTAGCAAGCAACACTCTCATGCCGGCGCCTGCCATCAAAATAGGGGCTCGGGGTGCAAAGGGGGCTTTCTGGCATATCTTGGAGGGGATTCGGCTTTTCTGAGCGCCCTCCCCACACCCACAGGAAGCTGCCAGGGACCACAGTGCAGTGGTGGCCTTGTACAGGAGCCACCTCCTCTACGCCATTCAGGTGAGTCACCCTGGCTTTGGGTGCGCCACTGCTGCTCTCTGGGCCTCAGTGTCCCCATCTGTACAATGGGTCGCTGGTCAAGGGAAGAGGTTCATGGCCTCCGGGACCGGGAGGGACGGGGAGGGGAATGGAGAAGCTGGGTGGGGGGCGGTGGGGAACGCTTCTCTCCACCTCCCGCCCCAGGGTCAGATGGATGAAGACGTACAGCGGATTCTGAGTCAGATCCTGCAGATGCAAAGACTCCAGGCCCAGGGCCGCTGAGATCAGAGCACCGCCCTCCGCCTTCCAGGCCCCGAGTCGGGGCTTCCAGACTCACGCGCTGACCATCCGTACTTGGAGACCAGCCTGGGCTCCTTCCCAAGGATCCCTCACTGCCTCCACGGCCCCACTGGTCCCTGCATGCGCTGGTCAGTCTAGACCCTGGCCCTGACCGTGTACCCTTCCCTGCGCCGGAGAATTTGTGAGTCCCTTCCCTCACGTCTGGTCTTATCGTCAGACGCCACCCCAGGAATAAAAGCTCACGGAGCAGAGGATGAAAGCATCGTGTGGCCTGATTGCTGAGCTCCCACTGCAAAGCGGGGAAGGAGCGGCCCAGAGCCGGGATTAGGGGTTAGGGTGATGAGAGCAAGGCAGGACTCAGCCCCCGAGAGGAGCACCATGTTACTATGTTACTGGAATATCTTTCTTCTTTCTTTCTTTTTTTTTTTTTTTTTTGGCCACGCCACGCAGCATCTTAGTTCCCAGACCAGGGGTTGAACCGCGCCTCCTGCCTTGGATGTGCAAAGTCATAACCACTGGACTGCCAGGGAATTCCCCAGTTACTGCCCTATTTTTTTTTTTTTTTGGCGGTATGCGGGCCTCTCACTGCTGTGGTCTCTCCCGTTGCGGAGCACAGGCTCCGGACGCGCAGGCCCAGCGGCCATGGCTCACGGGCTCAGCCGCTCCGCGGCACGTGGGATCCTCCCAGACCGGGGCATGAACCCGTGTCCCCTGCATCGGCAGGCAGACTCCCAACCACTACGCCACCAGGGAAGCCCACTGCCCTATTTTTAAAAGTCAGAATGGGTTCCCAAAAGTTCATGATGAACAAAATCTGCAAATGTCAAATGAAGACAGAATCTGAGGCTGCACGACTTACCTCACTGTCCTCACCCTAAACCCAGCCCTGGTGGGAGTGTCCCACACCCTCCCACAGCCTCTTTGCCCCTGGGCCAACCCCCTGAAATCCCCTGGGGGTTCTTGGCTCTTTCCAGCTTGGGCAGGAAGGCAGCTCCGTGTCCAGCCTGTTCCCCAGGTTTCCTCAGCATCCAGCAGTGGCTCTGCCTGTCCCCGGGCGTCCCAGGCCCTTGGAGAATGTCCACGGTTCAGGGCCGCCTTCCCAGAGCCTGGGTTTCTGCCTCTCTGTGGCCTGGAGTGTAGAATGTGGCTGGCGGGGGGGGGTCCCCATCTCTGTGGTTGATGAGTGACCGGCATCTTCTGTCGGTGCCAGCTGCTCTCTGTTCCTCCCCGCCCTGGCCTCTCTCTGTCTTTCTCCCTGTCATCATCGCCCTCCCCGGCGTGCCCCCTCCTCGCTGCAGCTGGAAGGAAGTCTCTTCTGGGAAAGGCCACAGGGTCACCACTTCTCCCTTTCGTGGCCTCCTCCTTCTGCCCCCACCTTTGGGGCCTTCCGCACCCGAGACTGAGGGTGGCCGGTGAAGGGACTGGGGACTCCTCCTCCAGAGCCCCATGAACCAGGCAGTGAGTCAGAAGGGGAAGGGGAAGTAGGGGGCCTCGACTGGGGGCTGGGCTTTCCCCTGGGTGAGACCTGAGTCCCTTGCCTGCCTGAGGGTGCTCCCTGCCCCAGCCCCTGAAAGCAGATCCCGCCTGAGCCATGGCCCCAAGACTTGTCCTGGTCCTCACCCTCACCTTCTGGGTGGGTTGCTCACTTTGCTGCGGGAGAGAAGGTATGTGGGGATCCAGGGTGGGTAGGGGGAGCCAGGGCAGAGGGACACTCTCTGAGGACTGGACTTTGTCTGCCGTGGAACATTCTGGGTGGGGTGGGAGCTCACACACCTTCTGTATGACTGCTGATGGGAGGGGGTTACCATCCCATTGCATGGGTGGGGGAAACTGAGGCACAGAGAGGGCAAGAGCTACCCCAAAGGGACCAGGAAGTGGCAGCCACAGCCCGGAGGAAGGGAGGGTGGGAGAGAAAGAAATTTTAATTGTATCCATTCATTTCATGTGATTCAAAACAAAACCATTACAAAGAGGGGGTCCGGTAAAGCATCTCCCTCCCACCAGAAATCCCCGCCAACCCTAGGTCCCCTCTGTGGCTCCTTCAACCTCAGTTTCCCCATCTGGAAAATGGGCTAATAGTTCCTGCCTTGGTGGGTTGTAGCGAGAGTGAGAGATGATGTAGGTGCCTTTCATTCAGGTACTCATTCATTCCACAACCTTTATTAGGCTCCTAATGTGTGCCCAGCACTGGCTGGCAGTGAGTTGGGGCCAATCCACGGTAGGGCTTTGACAGTCCCGGGTGAATCAGAAGCTCACGCTCTCCCTCTCTCTCCGGGTCCCCGAGCAGCTGCCACCCAGCCCAGGGTGCGGTGCCAGGCCTCTAGGTACCCGATTGCAGTGGATTGCTCCTGGACCCTGCCGCCTGCTCCAAACTCCTCCAGGCCCACGTCCTTCATTGCCACGTACAGGTCAGAGAGCCTGGAGGGCTTCCTGGGGATTCTACATCTGGGCTGACCCCCTAGGATCAGGGCAGCTGGGGACTTAGTGAGAGCCTGAACCCCTCAGAATTCTAGAGCACCACCAACCCTTAGAAATATACTCCCTAAAATATGTACTGTGAGCCACATGTGGAGGGTAAAATTTTCTAGAAGCCACATTTAAAAAAGAAAAAGAAATGGGTGACATTGGCTTTAATATTTTATTTAAATAGTATCTAAATATTCCAAATGTTTATCATTTAATATGATCGAATGCAATGTACTTTAACATGCTTATATACGATTCATATATTTAAACATACTAGACATTGATTTCATAACATTTAATAGGATATCTAAAGTATTATTTCAACATGTAATCAATACTTTAAAAATTAATGAGAAATTTTGCATTCGGTCTTGTTATACTAAGTCATGGAATTCCATGTGTGCTTTACACATGTGTCACACCTCAATTCAGGTGCTAAACATTCAATCAGAAATTCTTTTTTAAAAAAAAATAAATTTATTTATTTATTTTTGGCTGCTTTGGGTCTTCCCGTTGCTGCCCGCGGGCTTTCTCTAGTTGTGGTGAGCGGGGGCTACTCTTCATTGTGGTGCGCGGGCTTCCCATTACAGTGGCTTCTCTTGTTGTGGAGCATGGGCTCTAGGTGCACAGTCTTCAGTAGTTGTAGCACGCAGGCTCAGTAGTTGTGGCACACGGGCTTAGTTGCTCCGCGGCAGGTGGGATCTTCCCGGACCAGGGCTCGAACCTGTGTCCCCTGCATTGGCAGATGGATTCTTAACCACTGCGCCACCAGGGAAGTCCCCCAATCGGATATTCTTGATCTCTGATTAGATTTCATAACATTTGTGTTTGGAAAAGTAGATTCACACACCTGAGTTGTTCTGAGGAACTTTCCCACGCTTTCTGATAGGTGGAAACTTTTCATTCAGATTAGATGAAATAAATCAAAAAGTCCCACTCAGTTGCACTAGCCGCGCTTCATATCCACAGGGCAGAAGCAGAACGTTTTGGATGCTGTGGAAGTTTCTGTGGACGGTGCTGAGCTCCAGGCTCTAGAGTCTGAAATCTTGGGGTGTCAGAACTCGATTGAATTGGAATCTTATTATTTCGGCTTCCAGAATCTGTGAATCGTAGACCTGGGAATGTTGGAATTCTAAGGCTGGAATGTTGACATTCCAGAAAGCTTTATTTATTTATTTTAAAAACTGTATTATTATTATTACTTGGCTATGCTGGGTCTTTGCTGTAGCATGCGGGTTCTTCTTCGCTGTGGTGCACAGGCTTCTCTCTAGTTGTGGCACGTGGGCTCCAGAGCACGCGGGCTCAGGAGTTGTGGCGCGTGGGCTTAGTTGCCCTGCGGCATGTGGGATCTTAGTTCCCCAACCAGGGATCGAACCCGTGTCCCCTGCATTGGAAGGCGGATTCTTAACCACCGGACCGCCAGGGAAGTCCCCCCAGAAAGTGTTAGAATCCGGACCCTAGCATCTCCCTGTGGGGTTTTACCCCCGACCCTGGGTCCCCCGGGCTCTGTGATGTTGGAGTGAGGGGTCCCTAGGATCACACAGCCAAGAGCAGGACTCCTCACCTGCTGTCCCTACTTGGGGTCCAGGGCACAGGGGGCCAGCAGGAAGTGCTGGGACCCTCACAGTGCACTCGGTGTCCAGGCTTGGCGTGGCAGCCCATGGGGAGAGCTGGCCTTGCCTCCAGCAGACACCGGAGGCCACCAGCTGTATCATCCCTGACATCCAGATGTTCTCCATGGTGCCCTATGTGCTCAACATCACGGCTGTCCACCCCCGGGGCGTCAGCAGCAGCTTCGTGCCGTTCGTCCCAGAGCACGTCAGTGAGTAGGGGCAGCAGTGGGGGTGCGGAGGGTCACCCTTGCTTCTGCTCCTCCCCCCCCCCCGCACGCCCACCTCCCACCTGTCAGGATGAGATCCTGTCCATCCCTCACGGATTCTGTGGGCTCTACCTTCACAATTCAGCAAGAATCCGCCCACTTCTCCCCTCTCCTGAGCCCCTACTTGGTCCAACCTGCATCACCGCCCACCTGGACCAGTGGCAGCCCCTCCATCCTGGTCCCCTATCCCTGCCCTCACCCCCATCTGTCCTCCTCACAGAAGCCACCAGAGGGCGCCTGTGAGCACTCAAGTCAAGTCCCATCTTGGGCTCCTGCCCTCTTGCCCACAGTCTGTCCTCCCCGCAGCAGCCACCAGAGGGTGCCTGTGAGCACTCCAGTCGGGTCACCCCTTGGGCTCTTGCCCTCTTTCCCACAACCTGTCCTCCCTACAGCAGCCACCAGAGGGCGCCTGTGAGCACCTGAGTCAGGTCCCATTGTTGCCCTGCCTACAGCCCTCCAAGACTCCCACCATCTGTTCCTGTCCCCTCCCTGCCCTCCCCTCCTCCCTCTCCCACCCTCGCTCACTCTGCTCCAGCCACAGGGGCCTCCTCGCTGTTCTTCCAACACACCAGGCACAGTCCTGCCCCAGGACCCTTACCCATGCTGTTCCCCCTGCCCGCAAGGCTCTTCCCCCAGGTCTCCACACTGTTCACTCCCTCACCTCCTTTAGCGCTCAACTCAGATGTCACCTCCTCAGTGAGTCCTCCCTAAGCATTTGTTTTAAATTGCAAACCATCATACACTGCTGGTGGTTATTAGAAAACAGACTGGCAGTCCCTCAAAGAGCTAAACATGTTACCATGTCATCCAGCAATTCCAATTCTAGGTATATATCTAAGAGAAAATGGAAAGCACGTTTGCAGAAAAACTTGTGCATGAATGTTCACAGCAGCATTATCCATAATAGGCAGAAATTAGAAACGACACAAATGCTCATTAACTGATGAATGGATACACAAAACGTGTCCATCCCCACAATGGCATATTATTCAGCCATGAAAAGGAGAGAAGCCCTGACACTTGGTACAACATGGATGGACCTTGAGAACACGATGCTCAGTGAGAGAAGCCAGACACCGAAGGACACACAGTGTGTGATTCCATTGATGGGAAACGTCCAGAACAGGCAAATCCACAGACACAGAGAGTGGGTTTGTGGTTGTTAGGGGCTGGGGAGGGAGAATGGGGGGCTGACTGCTCACGGGGATGGGGCTTCTTTTGGGGAGATGGAATGTTCGGATTAAATGGTGGTGATGGTTGCATGACACTGTGAATATACTAAACCACTGAACTGTACACTTTCAAAGGGTGAATTCTCTGGTATGTGAGTTATGTCTCCAAAAACATTGCAACCCACTACCCTCCTTACACTCCTGAGCTTTCTTCCCTCCTCTTTATGACCTTCGGATCTGCCTCTTGTGTCTTATCTTCTGCCTGGGGGGATTGAGCTCCAACGTGACAGGACTACTGTGTCCCCAGTATCCAGAACATCCCTGGACACTCAGCAGACCCTCAATTAATATTTATTGGTTGGTTGGTTGAATGAATGAATGAATGTGCCCTCCGCTGACCCTGCCTCCTGCTTGTCCGTCAGTCAAACCAGACCCTCCAGAAGGTGTGCGCCTGAGCCCCCTCCCTGGGCAGCGGCTTTGGGTGCAATGGGAACCCCCCCGGTCCTGGCCCTTCCCAGAGATCTTCTCACTCAAGTACCGGATCCGCTACAAGCGTCACGGAGCTGCCCGCTTCCGCCAGGTGAGGAGGATGAGGTGACGGGGAGAGCGGTTCCCGGGTAAACGGAAGAGCATGTGCAAAGGTACAGTGGGGTGTGGGTCACAGCTTGGGGTGCTGGTGTGCGACGTGAACGCAGCCCAGCAGTTCCACTCCTGGGCATCTACTCAAAAGAATTGAAAACAGGGCCTCGAACAATTATTTGTACACGAATGTTCACAGCAGGACCACTCACAATGGTCAAAAGGTGGAAATAACACAAGTGCCCATCAACGGATGATGGATAAACACAATGTGGTCCCTCCACACACGGGAACATCACTCGGCCATGAAAAGGAGAGAAGCCCTGACACTCGCTACCACGTGGATGGACCCTTGAGAACACGATGCTCAGTGAGAGAAGCCAGACACAGGATACACAGTGTGTGATTCCATTGATGGGAAATGTCCAGAACAGGCAAATTCAGAGAGACAGAGATTGGATTAGTGGTTGTCAGGGGCTGGGGGAGGGAGAGGGGGTGAATGCTAATGGGGATGGGGCTTCTTTTTGGGGGGATGGAATGTTCTGGAACTAGATGGTGGTGATGGTTGCCCAACACTGTAAATGTACTAAATGCCACTAGATTATCCACCTTGGAATTGTTAATTTTACGTCATGTGAATTTCACCTCAATTGAGAGCACCAATATATTGTTTTCCATTTTTAAAAAATAAAGGCAGGGTATCAGTCAGTGAGCATATGGGCAGGGCAGTTGTGTCCTGGGCAGCCTTGGATGCTGGGCTGAGGAGCTGAGTCTTTGCAGGGTTTAGGCTTTTGCAATCCTGTCCCTTAGAACCTTCCGCAACAGTAGAAATGTTCCACATCCACACCGTCCAAGACGGTAGCCTCGGGCCGCGTGAGGCTGCCAAGCGGTTGCAACCTGGTGAGGAGTGCGGAATGGGCTTTTAAAGTTGATGTAGTATTCATTAATTTAATTTTGTAAATGCTTGCAATTTTAAAATTGAGACAGAATTTACATGCCACGAAGCTGTCTGTTTTAAAGTGCACAAGCCAGTAACTTTGGTGTATTCGCAAGATTGTGCAATGATTAATTAATCTAAATTTAAAATGTAAAGCGTCACATCCAGCTGCCATATGGGACAGCTTGTGCAGAGGAAGGAGGGACATAGTCAGACCTGAACTTGGGAAGCTGCCGGTGGTGGCTGACATGGGACATGCCAAGGATGAGGAGGACCCCGATGTTGGAGGGAGAGTGTGGAGTGGCGGGGACAGAGGGGACAGGGCGGAGAACCCGAAAGGCAGAGCTGAGAGGGTGTCTCATTGGTGCCCAGGGATTTTAATCTGTGGAGGTGCCTGAGTGAGGACATGGAGAGGTCAAGGCCATCGAAAGAAGAATTTATTACATTTCCCCAGAAAAGAGGACACATCACGCCACGCGGGGCCATGTGGGCAACTTTGGGACATCAGGAGGCTGAAGTGGGAACCAGGGGAGAGCCCAGGCCAGAGGTGGATTGGGGTTTCCTCGGGGAAGGCTAGGCGGGGCAGGTGAGCAGCTTAGGGTAAACAAGTTTGAATAATTCCAGTGGGCTCGGCTGCAGGGTGGTCTCTAGTTGCTTGGCATCTGGCCCTGGGGTGATTTAGGGCAGGGTGGGGATGTGGGCTGGTGTGTGACCAGTAGAGAGAGGGGATGGATGGGGGTGTGGACTCGGGGTGGATTGGTTTTTATATGAAAGGCATGCTCCTGGTCGACCAAGAATTGGCTGGCCAGGGAGGGACAGGCTCTCCCTGCTCAGCAAGATGTTTAAGATGTCCGAAGATGTACAGGGGGCTGCAGAGGGCATGCCGCTGAGGATTGACATTGATGCCTGAGTCTTGGAGCAGCAGCTCGAACATGGGGACGGAAAGCTTGATCACATAGCTTCCTTGTTTCCACTGACCCAGACCGCCTTCTGCTTTCAGGTGGGACCAATTGAAGGCACATCCTTCACCCTCAAGGCTGTGAGGCCCCAAGCCAAGTACTGCATCCAGGTGGCTGCTCTGGACCTCACTGACTATGGGGAATCAAGCGCCTGGAGTCTCCCCGCCGTTGCCTCCATGACCCTGGGTAAGTAGTGGGGGTTCCCTGCACCCCCAAAGAGGGGCTTGTGCCCTTGACATCCCCCTAAGGGTGGATGGGACCTGACTGGCTTGGGTTCACTGCTGCCGAATTGCTGGGCAACCTTGGACAAGTGATTTTGCCTCTCTGAGCCTCAGTTTCTCAGTCTGCGAAATGGGGATGTACTCCCTGCCTCCTTTGACACAGTGCAATGTTTTGTGAACTGTGAATATGAGATTTTTTAAATTGTTTAATTAGAAAAGGATCATTGTCACTAGAATCAGGACTCTTCCTTCTTTTAACAGATCCACATGAGACCCTGGGAGGAGAGGACAGACCAGGACACACACACACAGTGAATCCCCACTGCCACACACGGGGTCAGGGCTGGACCAGAGGAAGAGATGGGGCTGGGGGAGTCAGGGCAGGGGTCGTGGGTATTCCGCCTGGGATGGAATGATGAATCCATTCAGTTCAGTTCAGTTTGGTTCACCTCAAAAGCTGCCCAGTTGTGAGCCCCACTGTGGGTGGACACCAATGGGACATGAGTTTGTCTGGGAAGCTCTCTCTGAGGAAGGGACAACACAGCCAGGCTCTGAAGGATTTTCTCAATCCAGGAGCTTCTCTGTACATCTCACTCAGGTCTCAATTCCAAGGTCACCTCCTCCAAGAAGCCTTCCCTGACCACCTCATCTAGGGCAAGCAGAATAAAGACCCCCCCCCAAAGATATCCATGTCCTAATCCCCAGAACCTGTGAATGTGATACCTTACACAGCACAAGGGACTTTGTAGATGTGATTAATTTAACAATCTTGAGGGTCCTTAAAAGACTGAGGATCTTTCATTAAGTTAATGAAAATGGGGACTTCCCTGGTGGTGCAGTGGTTAAGACTCCATATTCCCAATGCAGGGGGCCCAGGTTCTATCCCTAGTCAGGGAACTAGATCCCACATGCCTGCTGCAACTAAGAGTTTGCATGCCACAAGTAAAGAGCCAGCAAGCCGCAACTAAGGAGCCCACCTGCCACAACTAAGACCTGGTGCAACCAACCAAATAAATAAATATATTTTTTAAAGTTAATGAAAATGAAGTAGAGTTATATTGTATTATCCAGGTGGCCCCAAGGTAATCACAAGTGACCTTATAAAAGGGAAGCAGGAGGGTCAGAGGGAGACAGAGAAGGTGATGTGACAGTGGTAGCAGACGTCAGAGTGATCCAGGACCACGAGCCATAGAGCTCTGGCAGCCTCTAGAAGCTGGAAAAGACAAGGAAATGGATATTCTCTTGAAGCCTCCGGAAGGAACCTGCCACCCATTTTAGACTTCTGACCTCCAAAACTCTAATAAATGTGTTGTTTAAAAATATTGAGCTTGTGGTAATTTGTTACAGCAGCCATAGGACACTCATACATCTCAAGTAGCCCCTTCTCATCACTTTCCATATGTCTCCCTGTTTTATTATCTTCAGATCATTTACCAGGACCCGAAAGGGTTTTTGTGTGTGTTTATTGTCCCATCAGTCCCACCAGACAGACTGTGATCTCCATGAGGGCAGAAATCTTACGTCTTATTCTCTGATGTGTCCCCAGTGACTGAGCACGTCTTTGACACAAACATTTGTAAAAGGAAGGGAAGAGGCTAGGGAAGGAACGACCTCTTTAGGGGGACAACTCAGAGGCCAACAACGGGGGGGACATCTGGGAGCGAGTGTTTGTAGGGGGAGGTAGGTTTGGAGCCTGGTCTTTGAGTCTCTAACTGTGACTCAAGATAAACTTGGGGGGCGGGGCCGTCCGGGGTGCTTCTTTGTGGAGCTGCGTGGATCGTAAGAACTGCCCCAGTCCTCAGGTGAGCGCTAGGGACACGGGAACGATGTGTAGGTTCCCGGAGCCCAACACACAAGGTAAGCGCTCAACGCTGACTTCTACATTTGCTGAATAAAAGAACAAACCACAGGTAATGTAGCGACCAGCAGCCACGTCGCGTGACGACGAAATTTTAACCAGTCGCTGCTCACCTCTAGAGGGCGCAGCGCCTTCTCCTCGGAACTTCAAATCCACTGCGACGCCGGAACCTTTTTTTTTTATTATTTATTTTTTAAATTTATTTTATTCATTTATTTTTTTGCGGTACGCGGGCCCCTCACTGCCGTGGCCTCTCCCGCCGCGGAGCACAGGCTCCCGACGCGCAGGCCCAGCGGCTATGGCTCATGGGCCTAGCTGCTCCGCAGCATGTGGTAGTCTCCCGGACCGGGGAACGAACCCATGTCCCCTGCATCAGCAGGTGGACTCCCAACCACTGCGCCACTAGCGAAGCCCTCGCCGGAACCTTTTGTTGCGCCCTTACCGAGGTTGCAACTGGGGAGGGAATACAGACGGACTCGAATGTTGACAGGCGGGGATCTGAACCAATGAAAAGGCAAGCTGTGTACGCAGCAGCCAATAACAGTGGCCGAAGGAAGTGACAGAAGCGGAAATAGAAGGGATAGATGGTCGGGGAAGTTCGACAAGCACTCAGCCTGATCAGTACTCTCGTGGTCGTGAGAAGAGTAGGAGGTAAAGATGTCGGAGCGAAAAGTTTTAAACGTAAGTGTTGGGCAACTAGGGTTTTCGACCTGGGGCGGGACATCTCGGAGCTCGGGCCGAAGAGGGCTATTTATACTCTATTAGGGCCTTTGCTTTCTTCCCCAAAGGCCTTCTGCAGGGCGGGGCTCTCTAGACTCCTCCTAATCACCTTCTGCGGGGGGTGGGCCTTCACTAAGCCTTCCCTTCGAGTCTGGGGTGTACCCAGTCACCTGTGGGGGCGGAGCTTAGGCTATTTACCCCATCACTTCTGATTGGATTTTCTGAATGGAATTATCCAATCACTTCCCTTGGGGGAGGAGCTTCCTTAGGATATTGTTATTCCCACTTTACATCCTCCCCTCCAGGAGGCGTGGCTCTAGTTAAGTCTCTCCCCGCTTGGGGTTCTAGCCAATCGTGTTCCTTGGAGGGATTAGGCTTTGCTAAGCTCTTCTGCTCCGCTGACAGGGACCCTTCCAATTGCCTCAACTTCTCCCAGTTCTTTTGGGGAAAACTGAGACTCTTGGGGTGTGGAGCTGGTCTCTGGAAGGCAGGATTCAGCTTCTGGAGAAGAGCGCTCCGGAATTCTGAGTCCCTGTTCCCCGCCCTTCAGCAGGGTGTGTGCTCCCAGGGAGGGGGTGAGCTCCCCCAGCCTGGGAGTGTGTAAGCCTAAGATGTCTGGACGGAGTAGAGAGGAGACCTCCAGACTGGTGGCTTGGAGCCCAGGATGATGTCCCTTGCAGTGACTCAGTGCTCTAATCTTTTAAACACCTATATTAGGAATTCAGCCCCAGCCAGCCCCAGTGCAGTGTGCCCTACTTCAAGTCCGTGAAAGTCCTTCCATCCCGAGGATCCAACTGGCAGCCCAGTTATTTCCATAACTTGTTGGTAGATACTTCTGTGTCAGGCACAGCTCTAAGTGCCTTGTTCATCACGTCTTCTCAGGGGGACAGGTTATCCCTTTTTCAGATGAGGAAACTGAGGCCCAGAGAGGTTATGTAATAGCCAGAGAGTAGAGGAATCAAACCCAGACACCCCTCCCCGCCAGCTCTGTAACTGATGCTTCTAATCACTGTACCACAGTTTCCCCAGAGCTGTGTCCCTGGGTCTGAATCCTGGCTCTGCTGCTCACACTGTGTGACCCTGAGTAGCTGAAACCACCAGAACTCAGTTTCCTCTTCTGTGGAACGGGTACACCATTCTCTGTGTCATAGCATCTTTGCAAGAATTCTATGAGGCAGGAGACATAAAGCTCTCTGTGTACTACGTGAAGCCTAGTAAGTGCTCCAAATGCAAAGTGCTTTATTTTCTGATTATCGTATGTAGTTCTCTTTCATAATCCAAACTCTCCTTCCCCACATCTCCCATCTCAGGCTCCTGTGCAGAAAGAGTTAATGCAACAGGCTTGAGGCTGCTGCCTTAGAAAGGCTGGCTTGCAATGCTGGACTTTGGCTGGTATCCGGGAACCTGAATTTTGGGATGATTCCCAATGTTCTCTGAAAAGAATGGCTCCCTGGGGTTAAACTGTACAAACAGTGCGGTTTATGCTGAGCACCTGCTCCCCTCCGGGAGTCTAGAGTCTGGAATTGTCATACGTGCCGGGTAGAGGTGCCTACACACCAGCCCCCAATGAAAACCCTGGGTGCTGGGTCTTCCTGAGCTTCCCTGGGGGACATTTCACACACGTTGTCACAATATATCACTGGGAGAATTGACTCCATCAGGAGAAGTCTCTGGAAGCTTGTGTCCAGTCTCCCTGGGCCCCTCCCCACATGCCTTTTCCCTTGGCTTGTTTTTCTCTGTATCCCTTTGCTGTAATGAATAGTAGCCATGGGGACAAGTGTATGCGAGTCCTAGGAGTCCTCTCACCAAATCCTCAAACGTGGGAGTGGTCTTGGGGCCCCAGACACAGCTCCCCAGAGCCCTTTCCCTCTGCCCCCGGCCTGCCGCTGCATCTGAAAGCAGCTCCCCTGACCCTTCCTTCCTCCCCACAGAAATACTACCCACCCGACTTCGACCCTTCAAAGATCCCCAAGCTCAAGCTGCCCAAAGACCGGCAGTACGTGGTGCGGTTGATGGCTCCCTTCAACATGAGGTGAGCGACCCCACGGGGCCCCTGCACTGGTCGTGGTGGACAGACCCAGTGCCCGGCACCCACAGAGAGCGTCCCGTCCCCAGTGCTCAGACCAGGTCGTCGGTCCTGGCTCAGACGTGGACCCAGTGAGCGAGTGACCGTGCCAGACCTCACCCTCCTGCCGTTCAGGACTAATCTCCCTGATGTCTCGGAGCTCCCAGCTGGTAGCTGGTACCTGTGTTGAGATCTCAGTCACTGGTAGTAAGAGTGAGCACACGAGACAGGGTCCTGTATGTACATTCACATCCTCCAGCAGTCCTGTCCGTTCCCGCCCCAGGGCCTTTGCACAAGCTGTTGCCTCTGCCTGGGACACTTTTCTTTCTGCTCTCACATGGCTGGCTCTTTTTTTTCTTTTTTGGCTGAGTTGGGTCTTCGTTGTGGTGCGTGGGCTTCTCATTATGGTGGCTTCTCTTGCTGAGCACGGGCTCAAGGTGTGCGGGCTTCAGTAGTTGTGGCTCGCGGGCTCTAGAGCGCAGGCTCAGTAGTTGTGGCGCACGGGCTTAGTTGCTCCGCGGCATGTGGGATCTTCCCGGACCAGGGCTCAAACCCGTGTCCCCGCATTGGCAGGCAAATTCTTAACCACTGCACCACCAGGGAAGCCCTGGCTGGCTCTTTTTCACCCTTCAAGACTTGGCTTAGATCTCACCCCCTCAGAGAGACCCTCCGGATCCCCCTCCCAACTCTCTCCATCCTTCCCTCCCCATCACAGTCCCCAGGCCTCGTCCTTCATACCGCCTCGGAATTACTGTACCTCACCACAATTTTTCATATCTTAGCCCCTCTGAAATGAAATGGTAATCAAAGCCGCCTTTGTTAGTGAAATTCAGCCCGTGTTTACGTATTCTTTCTCCCCTCCTTCATTCGTTTTCCCTCAGCAGTCACTTACTGGGCACCTGCTGTGCACCTGCTGTGCACCAGGGCCTTGGCTGGGTGCCAGGGACACTGTGGGCATCAAGACTTGCCCCCCCGCCCAGGGACTTCCCTGATGGCACAGTGGTTAAGAATCCACCTACCAATGCAGGGGACACGGGTTCGAGCCCTGGTCCGGGAAGATCCCACATGCCACAGAGCAACTAAGCCCGTGCGCCACAACTACTGAGCCCGCGTGCCACAACTACTGAAGCCCGCGCGCCTAGAGCCCGTGCTCCGCAACAAGAGAAGCCACCGCAATGAGAAGCCCGAGCACCGCAATGAAGAGTAGGCCCCACTCGCCACAGCTAGAGAAAGCCCACACGCAGCAACGAAGACCCAACGCAGCCAAAAATAAAAAAAATAAAAAAAGTAAATAAATAAAAAAGACTTGACCCCCTCGAGCCGTCTGGTGGGGAGTAGAGATAATACACAAGGGCTCAGGTGTATTCACGAAAGGTGCATGTAGGACACATAGATGGTCACGAGAGAGAGAGGGACTGGACGGTGGCCAGGGAGGGAGGGCACTTCGCTGGGTGGTCAGGCAAACGTCGGAAGAAATGCCAGCAGAACCGGGATCTGAGGGATGGAAGGTGTCACGGGCTATGGGAATTGCAAGGGTGAAGGCCCGGAGGAGGGGCCGAGCTGGGGTGTTTGTAGGAACAGCCAGGAGGCCAGGGAGCACACGATCTGAGCAGGAGGGGCCGCGGGAGGGCAGGGTGCGCCAGCTCTGCCTTGCTCCTTGTGGCACCCCTCCTGGTGGAATCCGCCCTTTGGAGGTCAGGATGCCCCATGAACTCCAGGCTTGCTTCCGGGAATGGGTGATAGGCGAGTCTCACCTAGTCTGTGTAGTCTGGGTGCTTCCCAAGAAGGCAACACTTCAGCCGAGACCCAGGCAGATATTAATGAGAAGAGTATGCCGTCTAAGAGAATCAGTACACACAGTGGGGCAGTCTTCTTGGGGGGGGTGGGGAGCTTCCCGTCCCTGGAGGTATGCAAGCAGCCATCTGCCAGAATGCTAAAGCGTCCTACCAGTAAGAACCAGGGTACCGAGATGGCTTGAGTCCCTGTCCTGACCCACAGGTGTAAGACATGTGGAGAATATATCTACAAGGGCAAGAAGTTCAACGCCCGCAAAGAGACAGTGCAGAACGAGTCCTACCTGGGCCTGCCCATCTTCCGCTTCTACATCAAGTGCACGCGCTGCCTGGCAGAGATCACCTTCAAGGTAGGTGGCCGGCCAGGCTGGTCCTTCCTCCCCTGGGGGTCAGTGCTCCTGTCCTCTCCCTCCAGGGAAATCCCATTTCACCTTCTCCGCAGGAAACAGCAAAGGTTTGGGGAGAAGTTCACAGCAGTGTTGTTTATAAAGGCAAAAAACCAGAAGCAACCTAGATGTACGGTGACAGGGGATTCAAGGGACAAACTACTGTACAGTGGAATATTGCACAGCCAGTAGCAGTCACCTTTTCACTTTGTTACTCTAAGGGTGGTATTAAAGATTTGGGGAAAGGATGAAGAGAATTTATAGTTTTCACTTCACATACCTTTGTACTGTTTGAGCATTTTTTTTTGCTAGGGACTTTTTTCCTTCGGTTAAAAAACAAGATTTGGTTAAAATAAACAAAATACATTAAAAATGATACTTTAATTACTTTTTTAACAACAGTTTTCTGAGATATGATTTATATATATGCCATGCAATTCTCCCTTTTAAATTGTATAATTCAGTGGTTTATATTCCTGACGTACCAAGCTGTCTTCTCTAATTCCATGATGTTCTCTTCACCCCAAAATTAAGCCCCAACCCTATCAGCAGTCACTCCCCATCCCTCTCCCCAGCCCCTGTCAACCACGAATCCACTTTCTGTGTCTGTGGATTGCCTGTTATGGACATTTCATTATCAGTGGAATCACTCTGTAGCCTTTTGTGTCTGGCATCTCTCACTGAGCATCATGTTTTCAAAGTCCATCCATGTTGTAGCATGTATCAGTGCTTTACTCCTTTTCAGGGCTGAATAATATTCCACTGTATGGATGGGCCACATTTTCTTTATCCATTTGCCAGCTGATGGACATATGGGTTGTCTCCAGAAAATGGTTTTTTTACCTGAATTATGAAGTATGTATATATTTAGATATTAATGAATACATATGAATTTTTTTAAAGACTAAAGGAAGTATGGCAAAATGTTATAAATCGGCCTTTATAGTGAAGAATTTCAAATAACTAGGATTGCATATGTGTGTATATATACATATGTGTGTGTGTGTGTGTGTGTGTGTGTGTGTGTGAGCGAGCATATGGTAAAAACAGAATTCCCACAGCAGTGCAGGATTAACACTGGAAAATGTGTTTACTGCTCCGCTCTGCCCAGCCAGCCCCCATGCATAGAGGCATTTATAACAGTTTCTTGTATGGCTTTCAAAAAAAGTGCCCTGCATACACATGCACACACAGGCATCACTCTCTTCCCTGCTTTTTCTTTTTAAGTAGTAAGCTTCTTATTTTGGAATACTTTTAGATTTACAGAGAAGTTGCAGAGATAGCACAGAGAGTTCCCATCTGCCTCTCACTAGCGTCCCCTCCTGTTAACGTCTTCCATTTCCACAGTGCATCCGCCACAATAAGAAACCAACACTGGATCATTACTGTTAGCCAAATTCCAGACATGACATGGGTTTCAATCTTTCCACTAATGTCACCTTTCTGTTCCAGGGTCTCATCCAGGATACCATGTTATATTTTTGCTTCTCCATTTTATAAACACAAATAGGAGCATGCTCTATACATACTTGATATGTAATTCATAATTAAGGGAAGAAGGTCAAGTGTGTGCACACGCACACACAGACACACACACACACCAGAAAGGATATGTGAAGAGACCCAGAGACTTTTATTTGCAAACATGTAGAAGGTGAAGGGCAGCAGGGAGGGAGTGGGCAGGTGGAGAAGGGTCTGCAGGTCTATGCTGGGGAGTTCAGCAATTCTGCAGAAGGGGACAGGAGCACTAGAAAGAAAGAACTGTACTCACCAAAGCCGTAAGGCAAGAAAAAGAAAGAATTGGTATTAAGAGGAGTGAAACACGGAGAGAAGGTGTCCCAGGCTGCTGGCTGCTGTTCAGCAGGAGCTCTTGATGCTCAGAGATGTAGGAGGTGATGTCTGCCCAATCTTCCCTCCCAGACAGACCCCGAAAACACAGACTACACCATGGAACATGGAGCCACGCGGAACTTCCAGGCTGAGAAGCTCCTGGAGGAGGAGGAGAAGAGGGTGCAGAAGGAACGGGAGGACGAGGAGCTGAACAACCCCATGAAGGTGAGTGTGTGTGTGTGTGTGTGTATGTGTAAATGCACACACGTGTGCCTGTGCTTGGGTGCTGGTGGAATCAGTGCCCCTTCCTGCCTCAGGCCTCCAGGCAGGGTGATGGGGTGGGGAGTGTGGTCATCAGAACTCTAAGATGTGCCCAGAGCCCTGACTCCTGGTCACACACCTCATCCAGGCCCAAGACTGTGCATACAAGGATCCTATTCCTGTGACTGAGTTATGTTAGGTTAAACTGTGGCACAGTCGCCCTTGTAAAAGGGAGATTATCCGGATGGTCCCCTTAATACGGGTCTAGAGTCAGAGACAGAGGACGTCAGAGACATGAAGGACCGACACTGTGGAAGTGGCCACGTGGCAGGGAACAGCAGGCAGCCCCTAGGAGCTGAGAACAGCCCCTAGTCAACAGCCAATAAGAAGGCAGGGACCTCAGTCCCACAACCACAAGGAACTGAATTCTCCAACAGCTTGAGTGAGCTCAGAAGAGGGCCCTGGGCCCTTGATCTCAGCCTAGCAAGACTGCCAGGGAACCCAGCTGTGTCGGCCCAGACTCCCAACCCACAGAAACCAGGAGACAATGAATTCGTGTTGTTTTAAGCCACTGGGCTGGTGGCAAATTGTGGCACAGCAAGAGAAAACTAACACAGGGAGTCAGGAAGTTGGACTTCAGAACGCCAGGTGCTTCCTGCAGCCAGCTGCCCCGCAGTTTTCTAAGGAGGTTCCCATTAGGCTAGTTTGGATTAAGACTAGAAACAGAGAAGGAAACGTTCTCTTGACCATATCCTGGCTGTGTGACCTTGGCCAAGGCACTTGGCCTTTCTGTGTCTCAGCGTCCTCATCTGTAAAATGAGATGAGGGGCTTCCCTGGTGGCGCAGTGGTTGAGAGTCCGCCTGCCGATGCAGGGAACACGGGTTCGTGCCCCGGTCTGGGAAGATGCCACATGCCGTGGAGCCGCTGGGCCTGTGAGCCGTGGCCGCTGAGCCTGCGCGTCCGGAGCCTGTACTCCGCAACGGGAGAGGCCACAGCAGTGAGAGGCCCACGTACTGCCAAAAAAAAAAAATGAGATGAGAATTGTGCCCCCCTTGTGCACTTGTGGTGAGGGTTAAATGAGTTCATACACATAAAACTCTTAGAACACAGCTTGGCACATAGTAATTCATAAATGTTGATACTCCTTTTGTTGTCCCTTAAAGAAGTTATTTTCATCTTTAACTGGACATTTTTTTTCGTCTTTCTCATAAATAGTAGAAAGTCCATGTTCTCCTCTGTCTCCTCCCACCCCCATAATTCCCATCTCTTCCTGGACCCTCACGCCTCTGCCAGCTATGTTTTCTGATCAAGCCATGCCAGATCTGATCTGATGTCTTCAGCAGCCGTGCGGAGCAGCAGGGAGGGAAATAGGCCTTAGAGGCAGTTTGCTGTATTCCTGGAGCTCCCTCAGTGCTGTCCATGTGCTGCTCTAGTTACTGCTACACTGGCCAGCATGGGGTTATTACCCTGGTACTGGTTAGCTGTCCCCGTGTAACAAGTCGACTCAAAACCTTGCAACTTCCAGCATTTATTATCCCACAGTTTCTGAGGGTCAGGAATCCAGGAGCAGCTTCGCTAGATGGTTCTATGGGTCCCTCCCAAGGTCACAGTCAAGCTGTCTGCCAGGGCTGCCTCATCTGATGGCTCAACTGGGGCTGGAGGAGCCACTTCCAGGGTGGCCCCTTCACGTGGCCATTCCCTGGAGGCTTCATGTCCTGTCCACGTGGGCCTCTCCACAGCGCTGCTTGAGCCTCCTCACAACATGGGGGCTTCTCCCCCTCCCCCAGCAAGAGTCCCAGAGAGAACAAGGAGGAGGCCCAGGCCTTTTATGACCTGTCTCGGAAGGGACACACCGTCATTCATCCTGTTGTGGTCATCAGAAGCGAGTTACTACACCAGCCCACCCTCACAGGGAGGGGAGTTAGGCTCCACCTCTGGAAGGGAGGAGCGTGAAAGAATTTGTGGACGTATTTTCAAACCACCACAACTGCCATTTCCCAGAAGGTTAGTTCAACAGGGTCACATAGCCAGGAAGTAGCCAAGGCAGAATTCATTCCCAGCCCCGCCTGGCTCCAAAGCCACCTCTCTTGAGACCTGGCGGGGCCGACCTCACCTCTCTGAGCCTCAGTTCCTTTGTCTGTAAAGTGGGGGTTATTTCGAAGATTAAACGAGATTATGTCTGGAAACGGCCTGGAGCCTGGCATACACCAGTTGCTCAGATCGTCTTTTTTTTTAATCTTTATTACTTTCGCTTAGTGACGGAGCCAGGCTGGAAGCCCAGGCCACCTGGCTCCACCGTTGACCCAGCCACATGGTCTTGGGCAGTCACTTTCCCTCCCCAAGCCTCAGTGTTCCGAGCCGTGAAATGGGTACAGCTGCGGGACCAGGTGCTGTGGATCGAGGCCCCAGGGTGGGGGGGGTCTCCCCTTGCCTGTGGTGACCCCAGAGGCCAGGCAGGCCGCGTGGAGGGGTGGAATCCCAGCTCACTCAGCCCTGCGTCTGCGCACCTGCCAGGTGCTGGAGAACAGAACCAAGGACTCCAAGCTGGAGATGGAGGTTCTGGAGAACCTGCAGGAGCTCAAGGACCTGAACCAGCGGCAGGCGCACGTGGACTTCGAGGCCATGCTGCGGCAGCACCGCCTGTCGGAGGAGGAGCAGCGGAAGCACGAGCAGGCGGAGGATGAGCGGGAGGCGGCGTGAGTCCCCGCGTGCCCGCCCCCCCCCAAGCCTCTACAGGGCCCTTCCCTCTGCCTGGAACCTCCCCTTCCGGATCTTTCCACAGCTCCCTCACGCGTCACCATCTCAGGGAGGCCTTCCCCGCATCCCCCTCCCCATCTCGCTTTGTGTCTCGTGGCGTCTGTGTTAGGGCCCCCAGGATCGCCCCCAGGTTTGATGAGTTAATTACAGTGAAAAGTTACAGGGAATAATCAGCATAAGGAAAAGGCAGGTGGGGCAGAGTTGGCGGACCGGGCGCAGACTTTCAGACGCCTCTCCGGGTGGAGTCCTACAGGACAGGCTTAATCCGCCGAGATGGGACGTGACAGCAGAGGGAGGGGCGGTCCCCGGGGAGGCCCACGAGACCCAGCCCGGGGTTCTCACTGGGGGCCGGTCACGCAGGCACCTTGACCCGGCACGGCCGAGACCCCAGACCCAGGAGGAGAGCGGGTGCCTGTGCGGACCCCGTGTCTGCACAGACAGTGTCGGGACAGGGAGCCCCCAAGTCCAGATCCAGAGGCCACCCCAAGGGCTGGCCTGGTGAGCCAAGCTTTCTGAGGATATGGGCTCAGTCCTGCTGTGTTCATGCTTTTGCCCGGCACCTCCCACTCTCTAGAAACTTCTTGTTGATTTGCCCCTTTCCTGATTTATTATCTATCTCCCCTCATCTAAACTCTGAACAGGGACTTGGTCTGACCTCTGCATCCATGGCCTGGAACACGGTCAGGCACATACTAGCTGCTGTTGGGTTGGCAGGTCAGTGATACCATAAATAACAGTGAGAGGAGTCTGCATTTATTGAGCCCCTCCTCGGTGCCAGGCACTGTTCTGAGTTTGGCTCTGTCGTTAACGGTGGTCAAGAGAACTGAGGTTCAAGGAGCTCCCAGTACAGCCCTGACTGAGGCCCCCCAGCTGGGGTTCAAACCCGGACTGGTTCTGGTCTCCAGGCACTTAACCACCCCACTGGGCTCAGTGGACAAAGAACTTTTTTTTTTTTTTGGCTGTGTTGGGTCGGGTCTTCGTTGCTGTGCGCGGGCTTTCTCTACTTGCAGCGAGCAGGGGCTACTCTTCGTTGCGGAGCCCGGGCTTCTCGCTGCAGTGGCTTCTCTTGTGGAGCATGGGCTCTAGGCACGCGGGCTTCAGTAGTTGCAGCACATGGGCTCAGCAGTTGTGTCTCGTGAGCTCTAGAGTGCAGGCTCAGTAGTTGTGGCGCACGGGCTTAGTTGCTCCATAGCATGTGGGATCTTCCTGGACCAGGGCTCGAACCCGCGTCCCCTGCATTGGCAGGCGGACTCCCAACCACTGCGCCACCAGGGAAGCCCCCGGACAAAGAATTTTTTTTAAGTTATTTGTGCATCCCCATCCCCCACTCAGTGAGATCAGGACAGGGCAGCCAGGCAGTGCACCTCAGTGTGTGTGGGGGGGTCCCGGCCATTGTCCCACAACAGAGCACGTTCCCAAGTCCCACGTTCCTTCCCACAGGGCCTTAGTGGAAGAATCTAGGAAACGAAGACTCCTGGAAGACTCCGATTCAGAGGAGGAGGATGCTCCCACCCAGCCCCAGCAGGCCTTCCTGCCCAACCCCACTGCCATCCTGGATGAGGTGAGTGGGGCCCGCCTGCATCTCCACATGCTCTCAGGTGAAGCAGGGACAGAGTAAGCCAGAGGTTGGCTTAACTTTGTCTTGAAAGGCCAGTCTGGGTCGTAAGTGGTCAACTCTACCATCATAGCACTAAACAGCCGTAGATAGTACATGAATGAGTGGGCGTGGCCGGGTGCCGATAAAACTTTATTTACAAAAACAGGTGGCAGGCCTCCTGGACTGTAGTTTTCCACCCCTGCTTCAGCTGCAGAAACAAGGAGACTCCCCACACTTAGAGACATCAGGCAGATGTTTATTTCTCAGTCACTTCACAGTCCTGGGCTGGACTCCCAGGCAGCCCTGCTCCATGCAGTCACTCAGGGATCCAGGCTCCTCCCATCTCCTAGTTCTGCCCCGTCCTAGAACATGGATACCAACTCCACGGTCACAGCTGGCTCAGAGCACCCTGGGGTTCCAGCTGCAGGAAGGCGGAGCATGTGTGGAGGACCACCAGCCAGCGCCTGGAGGCCCGGGTTCACATGCAGCCCACCTCCATTCCCCTCGAGTCCCAGTGGCCGGGCATAGTCACATGGCTGCATCCTGCTGCAAGGGAGGCTGGGAGCTGCCTCCTCTAGCTGCCCTTGCTGGCAGAAAGAAAGAAGAGGATGTGGGGAGGGAGCTAGCATTTTCTGCCACAGGTGTCTTATCCAAGGTGGTCAAGGCCACTCTGGTTTGTTAATCGAAGGAGGGGGTTAAAGTGGAAAATCATAAATAGCACAGACACCCCCAGAAACTTACTATTTTAATTCAAAACATGTTCCTGGTCTGTATTAGTTAAATACAAGTCCAGCTACTGGACAGGACCCAAGTGACAGCCACTTCAACTACATGGAAGTTACTTTTCTCTTGAATAACAGTTGTGCGGGGCTGTGCAGAACAGAGAAGGTGGACCCTGGTGTCTGGGTCCTCACTGTCCTGCCATCCCAAGGATGATGCCCTCATTGCAAGGCAGCTCAGTGCCACGTCTGCATCCCAGCCAGTGGAAAGAGGTGGGGACAAGGGAGGAGGACATTGAGGGTAACTCTACCCTTGATTGAGTACATCCTTCTGCTCACACCCCATTGGTCAGGACTGAACCACCTGACCACATCCTGCTGCAAAGGAGGCTGGGAAATGTAGTCTTTCACTGAGGCAGCCATGTTCCAGCTGAGAATTCTGTAAGTGTCTGAAGAGAGCAGGTTTGGGGGTCATGTACTCTCACTCTCACCCATTAACGTTTTGACATAGAACCAAGGTGTTTTCCTTGAGGCTGTGTCCTTGATCAGAGTTCTCACGCTGTCTCTCTTGCATAAACCAGCCTCAGAATTCATGGTCTAAAGCTTCCTCTTCTTTTTTTCTTCCAAGTGGAACAAGAGATTGAAGGTACTTTCAAAGCAGTCTGGCCTTGTATGATTTCCCCCAGTCTTTTTTTTTTTTAAATAAATTTATTTAGTTAGTTAGTTAGTTTTGGCTGCATTGGGTCTTCGCTGCTGCTGAGCTGACTTTCTCTAGTTGCAGCGAGCGGGGGCTACTCTTCGTCGTGGTGCCCGGGCTTCTCACTGCGGTGGCTTCTCTTGTTGCGGAGCACGGGCTCTAGGCATGTGGGCTTCAATAGTTGCAGCACGCAGTCTCAGTAGTTGTGGTTTGCAGGCTCAGTAGTTGCAGCACACGGGCTCAGTAGTTGTGGCTCGAGGACTCTAGAGCACAGGCTCAGTAGTTGTGGCGCACTGGCTTAGCTGCTCTGTGGCATGTGGGATCTTCCCGGACCAGGGCTCGAACCCATGACCCCTGCATTGGCAGGCGGATTCTTAACCGCTGTGCCACCAGGGAAGCCTACCTGCCAGTCTCTTACAGTTACCTTGCTCGTAGCTAATTTGATGGTGGACTTCTTGTATTTTGCTTTACACAAACTTCACCATAACTTTTACGGAAACATCTCTCTTTCACTCCTCTGTTCCCTGGGTTTAGTTTAATGGGGACATGTAATGGCGTTTGATGAAAGGTGAAGGATAGCAGCTAGCTCCGCCAGTCAGTTCAGTGGTGCCAGATAAGCAAGCTTCGGCTAGGACTGCCGGTCTCTCCCTGCGCCACCAGCGGACGGCCTCTGTCTCGGTTACCACACACGGGGGAGGCAGTGAGGCTGCTGTGTCCTCCTCCTGCCCCCACTCCCCACCCCAGCTGTGCCAGCCCCCTCGGATGGGCCAGGCTCAGTCCTGCCTCCCATCTCTGCTTGCTGACCTCAGCACTGCGTTCTGACCTCTGCTCTGCTGACCCCCGATCAGCAGTAGCTGTCCCCCCAACGCTGTCACACCACCCTGACTTCTTTCTTTCACATCACTGATCAAGACAGTGGTGTCTGGGGACTTCCCTGGAGGTCCAGTGGTTAAGACTTCCTATTCCCAATGCAGGGGGCACAATTTTGATCCCTTGTCAGGGAACTAAGATCCCTCATGCCGTGCAGCCAAAAAAAGGAAAAGACAGTGGTGTCCTGAGCATCTACTTGCTCATCCACCTTCTTCCTCCCCAGATGGTGAGCTCTGTGCGGGCAGCCCCCTGCCGTCATGCTCCCCCTGCACCCTCAGCTCCCATCTCCGACAGGGCCTCCTGCATCTAGTGGTTTCCAGTTCCTCTATTTAAACATCAAACAGATAAAAGGGGTCCCTTCTGGTGCGACTGAAGAGCTGGAGGTGGGGCTGAGCCCCTCTCTGCCTCCCGCTAACTGGTCCCCAAAGTGGGTGCCCCCATCTTCTGTCATTCCCTCAAACATGTTGATTGAGCACCTACTACAGACCCAGCAGTGAACAAGGCAGGACCCCACAGCTTGGTTGCGGAGGCAGTTAATAAGGCAGTGGAGGCCACTGCGGGCACAGATGTGCAGCACGCACTTGAGCTTGAAATGTGAGGAAAGGCTTCCCAGGGGAGCAGATACATGAGATGGGTATTGGAGGATGAGTAGGAGTTCACCAAGTGAACTAGAAGCAAAAGGGGCATTCCAGGTGGAGGGAATGGCATGGGTAAAGGCGTGGAGGTGAGTGGTCACGGTGTGATTTAGGAAGTGTAAGCGCAGGGTGTGGGGGGCCACAGAGGAGTTTCGAGCAGGAGAAAGAGAGTTGGTCAGCACAGCAGGGGGAGTGGGAATGGTAAAGATCCTGACTCATCTGGGGACTAGGAACCGGGCTGCCAGAGAAGGAGCAGGATCTGGGACAGACCCCCCAGTCATGCCTGCCCCCTGCTACCCCCGCCACAAACTGCAGGCCCCAAAAGCCAAGAGGAAGGCGGAGAGCTGGGAGCGCAGTGTGGGCACCTTTGGCAACAGTCCCCAACTGTCTGGCCTGGTTGTGGTGAAGAAAACAGACCTGGGCCGCAGCATCCAGCGAGGAGGAGTCCTGCCCACCCCAGGTAGGTTCCTGCAGTCCCTTAGCTTCATGCAGTGCCAAGGGCGGCCACCAGGTGGCAACAGCACCCCCGGTGTTGTCCCGGTGCTGGGTGAGGTGTGCCCCCAACCAGGGGTAAGGGGAGAAAGGCTGCCGTTCCCTTTTTTCTTGTAATTACAAAAGGAGCAAGTGCTCGCTTTTAAAACCCGAGTCAGGTAGAGGCGTGTAGGACAAATTGTCCGATCCCACGGCCGCCCATATCCCAGTCTTCCGTTGTACATAGACACCAGCCCCAGCCTCCAGGTTGGTTCCTGGACGTCCGCACCTCGGTGGTTGTGTCGCCGATGCTCTGTGTGTGTGGCTCTTCGGACTCTGGGGAGGTGGAGAATTAGGGTGAGGTCGGCCCGACGAGGTGGAAAGAGCAGGCTTCCAGGGCAGGCATCCCTCCGCCTCCGCGCGCTCGTTCTGTGGCCTCGGTCAAGGGCCCTCAACCCCGGTCCTCAGTTTCCTGTCCTGGAAGATGCTCATGACAACGGGACCAACCTCGTAGGGCCTCGTAGGGTTTGGGGGCTGATTCCATGAGCTGCTCCATGTCGGGTGCCTGCAGTAGATCCTGGCAACCAGTGAGCCTTGTAGATACATGAGCCATTGTTATCAGAACAGTTATTATCCCATTTATCAGATGAGGAGACTGAGGCCCAGAGAGGTGAAGCCACACAGCCAGGGTGGGTGGTGGAGCCAGGGTCTGCCCCTCTTTGTCACTTGGGACTTGGAGTGATTCCGTTTTCTGTGTTGCACCCCCGGCACGGGCACCTCTGCCCACCTAGATCAGCTTTCAGAAGCGGAACTGCTGGGTCAAGGGGTGTGCGGGTTTAAACCGTGATGGGTCTGCCAGGCACTTTCCACAAAGGCTGCAAACAAGCAGGAATGGCCGAGCCCGCTCTCCCAGCCTCACCCAGGCCGAGCCCGCCTGGAACTGTCCCGAGGTGGGCTGCCGGGACGAGGAGGCACGGTGGGCTAGCTCTCGCCTCTCCCCCAGATGCAATGAGGAACGGGCAGGTGGCTGGCCCTGCGCCCCAGAAGTCTGGCACCTCCTCCCTGAGCCAGCTGGGTGTGTATTCCGACAGCGAGGACAGCAGCGGCAGCAACTGAGCCCTGCCCCCAGGCCCTTCCCCAGGTCAAGATCACACAGCCAGCTCCAGCCCATAGTCGGGGCAGGAGGCCCTGGGACCAACCAGAGTCACCACTGGACAAGTACAAATGACCTCCAAGGCTGGTGGGGTCAGCAAGGGCTTCAGCTGAGGGACTCAGTTTCTCTCCCGTCCCCCCACCTTCCCCCCTCCGGAGCTCGGGGTCCCCAGCTCACATGGCGACATCCCTGGAGCAGCTTCTGGCAGGACTTCGAGGTCGTCGCGGCTGACATCCTGAGATGCTTTGGGCACGTGGGTGAGCCCACCCACCAGTGGTTGGCTCCATCCCTTCCCGCCACAGAACCATCTGGAACCCATGAAAGGAACCTGCTGATCTGGCCTGGGGGTGCCTTCTCTCTGCCAGCATCTGAGGAGGGGGCTGCAGAAGCACGCAACCTAGCCAGTCCTGGACTCTTGACTCTCAGAAACTGCGAGATAATAAATGTTCAGTGTTTCATACACTCAGTTTGGGGATAATTTGTGAAGCAGCAGTGGAAAGCTGATAACGGTCATGTAAGCCAGCAAGTCTGATTCCAAAGCTCATGTTCTTTCAAGGTTGCCAGATTCCAGCTCGTGTGTTCCCCTCCTGCTGCAGTATTTTCTAGTCGAAGGTCCTGTGCCCCCGCCAGACTGCTTCCCAACTTGATCAGCCCCCATCTCTGGTCTCCCGCCCCTCCCGGGGTCACAGATGTTAGCCCTCCTCCCACACACAGACACACACAGACTGTCATCTGGCATTTGATAATGAGGCTTTGTGTTTTTCACTGTCAGAGTTTAGGGGATGAAACGCCCCCACTTTGGGGATTTGCTTTCCTATGGTGATTTCCTTGCTTAGGGGCAGCACGAGGTGAACCGGGGTCCAGCCAGGGCTTCTGATGAGGGCTTGGGGGTCTTATATTACAGCTCCATGGCTGCGAAGACAGGACCTGGGTGGTTCTGATTCCAAAGCCCTGACGGGGACTCCCCTGGCGGTCCGGTGGTTAAGACTCCGCGCTTCCACCGCAAGGGGCGTGGATTCGATCCTTGGTCGGGAAACTAAGATCCCACGTGCCTCTCGGCGTGACCAACAACAACAAAAAAAGCCCTGACAGTGGGGACTGAAGCCAGCCCACACTGGCAGCTAGTGAGAACTGATGGCTCGTGCATCTCTTCCCAGTTTTGCACCCAGCAGCATCATATTTATGGCTTAAAATTGGCCACCACGGAGTGTTTACACCATGGAAATCGGCAGATGCTTCAAACCACTTCCCCACGCCAGAGCCAGTTGTGAAGCCCGTACCAGCGCACCACTGCCCGTTTTTCCCCCAACTCAGCATCCTGCAGACAGTGCCCTGGACGTGGGCCATTCAGAGACTCTGGGTTAAAATGTCATCCAGGGAATTCCCCAGCGGTCCAGTGGTTAGGACTCGGCGCTTTCACTGCCGAGGCCCTGTGTTCAATCCTTGGTGGGGGGACTAAGATCCCAAAAGCTGCTCGGCACAGCCTAAAAATAAAAAATAAAAACAAAAAAAGTAAAGAAGTCACCCAGCTTAAGTAGTTGTGAAAAGAAATTGGGGGGCTGAGGGCTCTCTGCTTCATTTCAATTCATTCCTTCAGACTGTTTTCCTGAACTGCCATTGCTCTTAATCCACCACAATTTTTGCCTTGTACGTGCACCATCCGTTGCTATTATTTACTTAACATTATTGTTAACCTGACTCCATTCTAAAACATGGGTTACCAAACTGTGATCCACAGGCCAAAGGTGGCCTGTGGCCTGTTTTTGTAGATAAAGTTTTATTGGCACACCTACACACCCATTTGTGTGCATATCACCCATGGCTGCCTTTGCTCTCCAGTGGCAGAGGTGAGTGATTAAAACAGGGATTCGGGCTTCCCTGGTGGCGCAGTGGTTGAGAGTCTGCCTGCCGATGCAGGGGACACAGGTTCGTGCCCTGGTCCTGGAAGATCCCACATGCCGCGGAGTGGCTGGGCCCGTGGGCCATGGCCGCTGAGCCTGCGCTCTGCAACGGGAGAGGCCACAACAGTGAGAGGCCCACGTACTGCAAAAAAAAATAATAAAGCGATTCTGTGACTGCAAAGCCAAAATATTTACTCATATATCATAATAAGATGTAAACAAATGATACTAGAGGTGGCACTAATGTTGCAGTTAAGGCAGGGTAAGGTAGTTCTGATGGGAGTACCTTAGGAGGTGTGCATACTGCTTGTGGCTCCCTGTATTAGTTACCTAGTGCTGTGTAACAAGTGATCCCCAAATCTAGCAGCTTAAAACAACAGGAATCTGGATGTGGTTTCACTGGGTTCTCGGCTTCAGGGTCCGTTACAGCTGCAACTGAGATGTTGGCTGCGGCTGGGGTCTCACTGGAAGGCCCGACTGGGGTAGGATCCGCTTCAAGCTCACCCACGTGGTTGTTGGCAGAATCACTTACTCACGGAACGTTAGCCAGAGGCCACACTCGGTTCCTTGCCTGCACGGACTGGCTTCATGAGGAGAGTCTGCTAGAAGTGACGGCCCATCACTGTTGCCGTGTTCCACGTTTAGAAGCAAGCCACAAATCCCTCCCACGTTCCAGGGGAGGGGCTCACATGGGTGTGACAACCAGGAGGTTGGGGTCATGGGGGCCACCTGAGGGTCTACCTGCAGACCCCCCTGCACAGTGAGCTTTGCAAGGGTCCATGTGTTGATGAGTGTGTCCCCAGCACCTAAGACCAGCCAGGCACTTAGTAGGTGCTCAATTAATGTATGTAGCCTGAGTGGGTAGCTCCCCATTCACAGTTGAGGAAATTGAGGCCCAGGGAGCCCCACGCTTCTGCCCACTCTCCGCCACCCTCCCCTTTCCTCCACAGTGCACTGGAATTGTTTCTTTAATTCTTATTTTCCCTGCAGGCTTTTACGCTTTGTTCTCCCACCCGTGTCCTGGGAACAGTTTGGCTCCTGGCCCCCAATTTTCTTGCAGGGGTTCCCAGGGCCGAGCAGGCAGAGGGACAGCACAGCAACACTTTGGGCAGGGGGTCTCTTGTGTGTGCTGACCCTCCAGGGCCTCAGCCTCCACCCCCCCTCGCTCCCTGCCTTGAGCCCGCCACCCCGAGATCCACACCCCCTTTTTGCTCTCTGGAGCCTGCCCTTCCCCGCTCACTGCCAACAGTCCCCGTTCCCCACGAGTTCCATGTCTGTCATCTGGTCCTTGGGAGCTGTCAGGCCTCATCCGGAATCTGCGCCATCAGCTCCCCTGGGGGCTGCCTGGCTGCCGGAGCACATCAGAGGGACTGGGGGGATGGTCTCCCCTATGCAGGAACCCCCTCCCTCCTGAGCCTGGGCTTCACAAAGGAGACAAGGGGCCGCTCCTGCTTCCCAAGCTCTCACTGAGGGCCAAGCGCTGCCCCAAGCTCCCTCCATGCCAGGGCTCTGAAACCCATGCCCTCGGGCACATGCTCCCTTACCCACCGCCCCATTTTACAGATGGCAGGAGGCTCCTTGGCCAAGGGCTCAGAGTGGGTGAGGGGCTGGACCTGGCTTTGAAACTGCGAGGCTCCAAGGCTAAACCTTCGATCACCACACCCTATAGACTGGGAGCTTCCAGGGAATGGTCTGTGCTTCCCCCATCAGGTTGGGGCCTTGGAAGGCCAGTGTTAGACGGGGAGCCCTTGAAAGCAAGCACATATTTCCTGTGTCAGACTGGGTACTTCGAAGGTCAGTCTTATGCCTCCTCCAACAGACTGGAAGCTCCTAAGGTCAGAGCCGTGCCTCTCCCTTCCGACTGGGAGCCTGTTAACGCTTGCACACATCTCCTCCGTCAGACTGGGGGCTTCTGAGGGCAGGACCATGTCTCTCCCATCAGACTGTGAGCTGAAGGCAGGGCTGTGTCCAGGAGCTTCTGAGAGCAGAGGTCATCTCTCCTATCAGACTAGGAGCTCCTAAATCAGGGCCGTGTCTCCTCCATCAGATCAGGAGGTTATAGGCCCCACCATGGGTCATCCCCACTTGGTTCCCTCCTGTCCTGGTGCCTTGGCTCCTATCTCCCCTGCAGACATGGGGATCCGTGAGACAAGAGCAGGCACAGCCCCCAGCCGGGGACCTCCTATGGCTTCTTCCTGAGGTCCCATCCACCCTAAGCATATATTGAGCACTTACTGTATGCCATACAAGAAAATACTATTCAGGGGCTTCCCTGGTGGTGCAGTGGTTAAGAATCTGCCTGCCAATGCAAGGGACACGGGTTTGAGCCCTGGTCCGGGAAGATCCCACATGCTGTGGAGTAACTAAGCCCATGCGCCACAAGTACTGAGCCTGTGCTCTAGAGCCTGTGAGCCACAACTACTGAGCCCAAGTGCCGCAACTACTGAAGCCCATGCGCCTGGAGCCTGTGCTGCGCAACGAGAGAAGCCACTGCAATAAGTCTGCGCACCTCAACGAAGAGTAGCCCCCACTCGCCGCAACTAGAGAAAGCCCCGTGCGCAGCAACGAAGACACAATGCAGCCAAAATAAATAAGTAAAAAATAAATACATTTATTAAAAAAAAATTTTTTTTTAAGGCACCCAAAACAGTGCCAGGCAGTAAGCGCTCAACAGAGGTTAGCTGTTGTTCCATTTCATAGATGGGAAAACAGGCCAGGTTACTTACTCAAGGTCAGGTGGGCTGGGATTCCAGAAACCCAGCGCTACCCGGGAGGAGACCTTGGTGGAGGAGACCCTGATAGACCGTCTTTCAGACCCTGAATACTGGGGGAAAAGAGGTCCCCTCAGCCCAGGACCCCCAGACCACTCACCTTCTTGCCTTTGTTCATGCAGTGCCCGCCTCCTGGCTTTGCTCTCTTGCTCCCTCCTCCCCCAATCAGAAAGGCAAAACCCAAGAGGTTACTGGCTATTCAAGGTCATACCACTGCAGGGCCACAGGACCTCCAGCCTGGCTCTAACCCTCATCCACCATCTCCCGCCCCTCCTCAAGCCCCCTCCCTGCTCCTGCAGTGGGAGTGGGGGCAGCCCCAGGAGAAGCCAGCTCAAAAGCGCAGGAAAGTCAAACGCCTTTTGATTCTACCTCCAGGGCCTCTAATTGCTATTCCTGACACACACCGGAATTAGAAGGCCCCTTTCAAATATTTATACCTTAGACATAGCGTATTTATCTGACAGGGAGAGGACTCGGATTTGATGAGATCTGTCAACAGCTCATCCCGGAGCCGGGTATTGCCTTGCAGCTGACAGAAAACAGGACAATTACCTGCCAGTGCTCCCGGGGCAGTCCCCAGGGATGCTGCCTTGTCGCTGATCAGAGAGGGCGGGGTGGGGTGGGGGTCTGTGTGAGTGCTTTTCGGGAGGGAGGACCGAGTTCAACAGGTTCGTGTGGAGGCCAACTCAGCCAAAGCAGGAAAGAGGAGGGGAGGACATACGGATGCCCCTGCTGCCGTGAGGCGCCTTGCCTCATCGGCTCTGGACCTCAGTTTCCCCATCTGGAAAATGGGGCTAACAGTGGAGGGGAGATGGAGAACCTCTGATTCCATGAAGAGACCTGATGGGGGTCGAATGCCACCCCAAGCCAGGCCATATCACAGCATCCAGGCAGAAATGAGCTGCGGGGTGTGGATCCCCTCTCTGTGCCTCAGTTTCCCCATCAGGAAAAAATGCCACATCCTCCTGACGATCCTTCCTCCAGCTTTCTGAGTTTTTCCTATTAGAAACCCCATTTTTCAAATCAGGAAAGCAAAGCGTGGCCTGCATAGGCATTGCCCAGGCCCCACTATTCTTTGGTGGGGGGCGGAGTGGGGGAGAGCTCACAGCAGTGTCAGCTCTGACTTGTGTCTGGTCCTGCCTCCCCTCCAAGCCACACGCCCAACCTAGGGGGCTTGGAGAAGGGAATCTGAGGTTCCATCCTTCCTGACTACTCCTCTCTTACTCTTTCTATTAGGGGTCACTGAGCAAGCCCCCTTACGGGGAAAGAAAAAAAAATGTGTTTGCTCTGGAACTGGCCAGCAGCTCCCTTTGCCTCTCTTACTCCCCGCAAATCCTTTAGTGTCCTCGCCCCCTGACAGCTGCAGCTGCCAACAGGCAGCCAGGCCAGGCGAGACACCTCTCATTTCTGTCCCCCTCCCGGCCTCCACTCCCAGAAACCACAAAGGGACAGATGCCGAAAGCACACTCCAGGCACAGATACCATCTCCTTTCCCCTGGCCAGCTGCCCCAAACCCCTTCCCCCATCCTGCAATTAGTCCCCTGGGGAGAGGAGACGGAGAAGAGCCCTCCTGGGGGAGGGGAAGCCAGAACCCCGTCCCTTCCGTTGCAAACCCCCCTTCCTTCGGCTGCGTCAATATCCATTTTAGCCGGTGACCTCTGGAACAATTTCCACACACCCAGTCTCCTGGTCAGTTTCGCCGCCAGATCCTGGTTCAATTTCAACCCTCAATAGTGGTCACGCTCACCCCCTCTGCTGGTCAATTTCACCCCTGCTCGCGGTCAAGTCCAGCCCTCCATTTCCCGGCCAATTTCCACCTCCCCTCCCTCTCCCCCTTCCCCATCTCAACACCTCTCGCTCTCCGGAGCAAGGTCAGCCCCTGTGGGTTTCCACCTCCCGTGCTCCTCGCTCGCTCCTGCCAGCCTCGGTCCTCCGGGTCACTGTCCAGCCGCCGCGGCCTCGGCCCCCACCCCTCCCGCCCCGCATACCCCCTCCCTCCCCGGGCAGATGCTCCCCTCCCTCCCCAGAACAGCTGAAGGTCTCAGTCACCTCCGGGGGGAGCGCAGGGGGAGGGGAGGGGAGGGGGCGGGGAAGCCTTGACGTCGCTGCCCGGGACCCGGCCCGGGGCTGGTAGGGGCTGGGGCGTCCGTCTGAGAGCCCCCTCCCCAAAGTCCCACCTCCCGGGCGCGCGCCGGCGGCTGCGGCTAAAGTCTCCCCGAAAGCGTGAAGGGGGATTGGAGATTTTATTTTCCTTTGTGCCCGCGACTGGGGCCGGATCGAGGCGGCCGGGCCGGGGGCCGCGGGATTGGGGCTCCCCCCGGAGCGGCGAGGAGCGCAACAAAGGATGCGCCGCACCGGGGTCACCGTCCCCGCGGCCCAACTTTGCGCGCGGCGCCCGAGTCCCCGGGGAGCCTGCCCGCTGCCCTGAGAACCCAGGCGTCCGGGCTGAGCCAGGGCTTGGGGGCGTCCGCAGGCGGCGCTTTCCCCGCCCCCGCCCCCAGGAGGGGATCCCGGAGCTTCCCGGAGGCAACGGGTGGCCGAGCCGTGCAAGGAGAGCGCGCTGCCCGCGGAAACTCCGCGGATGCCCCTCGCTCTGGCTGGACGACCCCGCGCTCAGCGTTCAGAGCCCTACGCGGCGCCCCCTTCCCCCGCCGTCCTTCCAGAGCCGGGCTAAGGTGCGCTTTTGCTTCTCCTCCCCCTTCCTCCCTCCTCTGTCTCCTCCTTTCCCCCCACCCGCCTTTTCCCCCTCCTCTGAGCCCAGCCAAGGGTCACACCTGATCTTTCTCCTCCTCCTTCCTCCCTTCCTTCTCCCCCTGCTCCTCCCTGGGGACTCTGCCGAGGAAGGGGGCCCAGAAGAGGGCATGTGGGTCCTCTTCTGACAGTGGCCAGGTTTGGGGTGACACGCGCTCAAATGGCCAAGTGGCTACGAGACTACCTGAGCTTTGGCGGTCGGAGGCCCCCTCCGCAGCCGCCCACCCCCGACTACACGGACAGCGACATCCTGCGGGCCTACCGGGAACAGAAGGATCTGGACTTCGAGGACCCCTATGAGGATGCAGATGGCCGCCTAGAGACCGACTCCGCGGGGCCCGGGGACTCCAAGGGCCCTGGAGACACCAAGTACGACTCTCCAAAGCACCGGCTCATCAAGGTGGAGGCAGTCGACGTGGCCAGAGCCAAGGTCTTGCTGGGCAGCCCCCGGGAAGAGGTGTGTGGCTAAGGCCCAGAGGTTGGGTGGCCCCAGGAGACTGGGTGGGGCGGCCAGGCTAGGTTTCCCCAGGACTTTGGGGAGCGTGTTTTATGTGTTACCCCAGGGAAAGACCAGGGCACCAGCCGGACACTCCCCAATCCTCCATCCGCTTGGTGGAGTTTGATATCTGCCCCTTTTTACTGCACAGCGCTGGTTGTCCTCCTCCCTCTCTGACTGGCTTTGTGCCCCTGTCCTCCTGCTTCCTGATTCCCCCCTTCTGGATCCCTCTGGACAGCTTCCCTTCCTCTTAGCAGCTGAAGGGATCTTCCTTAAACAGATCTGAGTGAGTCAGTTTCCTGCGGGCACTTAAACATCCTCACCACTACTCTCCACCCTTCCTCTCTTATTACTCCCATTTTACAGAAGTGGAAACTGAGGCTCACAGAAGAGAAGCGACTGGCCCAAGGTCACATGGCTCTAGCTTGTTAGAACTTGAACCCAAACCTGCCTCCAATGCCCATGCTTTTTTTTTTTCCAGTACTTTTCCTAGAGGATCACGGGGTCCACCCCAAACCCTCAGTGGAGAGACAGAGAAGGCTTCAAAGAGGGTTACGGTAGGCTGTGTCAGGTAGTGGTTAATGGCACAGAGAAAGGTAGGAGGAAGCAGGGACTCGGGGAAGCAGACAACCTAGGATCAAACGCTGCTTCTTACTTATCAGCTGTGTGACCCTGAGCAAGTCACTTGCCCTCTCTATGCCTTGGTTTCCTCATCTGTAAAATGGGGATAAGGTACTTACTGAGTATTGGTACTACAAGTAAATATATGTGAAGCCTTTAGAACAGTACTGGCACCTAATCATTAAAATGATTGAAGGAGGGAGGTAGGATTTGTGTCAGGGAGAATCAGAACAGCACAGAGGAAGAGAGCAAGGGAAGCTCTATCTGCAAACGCTCGCGGGTGGAAGAGAAAACTACTTGCTTGGAGGGGATGTATCAGATGACACAGAGACAGCAGGCAAGAGGTGTAGTATCGCCCAGCAGGGGTATTCAGAGCTAGGCTTGGTCCCCCTGAGCCCTTGACTCCCTCCCCTTCCTTTCTGTCTTCAGTTGGAAGTCGACACCGAGTACTCGGACCCCTTTGATGCCCAGCCTCACCCGTCACCCCCGGATGACGGCTACATGGAGCCCTACGATGCCCAGCGAGTCATGAGCGGTGAGTGGGCAGAGCTTGGGGGAAGGTGATAGGGTCCCAGGTGGGAGTGGGAGCTGACCAGTGTCCTCGGCCTCCCAGAACTGCCATACAGGAGGGTGCAGCTATATGACACTCCCTATGAGGAGCAGGACCAAGATCTGGGAGATGGGCCTCCTTCAGGGTGGAAACCTCGGCAGAGCCGGCTGCCCCAGGAGGATGAACGGCCAGCAGACGAGTATGACCAGCCCTGGGAGTGGAAGAAAGACCACATCTCCAAGGCATTTGCAGGTGCTTCTCTGACCCTGACCTCTGAATGCCTGTGTCCCTCTATTTCCTGATCTGGTCAAATCCCCTGTTTCAACTTAGAGAGTAAATCCCCATCACCTGTCACTTTGGTAGTTTGTTAATTCTCACTGAAGTGTGAATGACTGATAGTCATAATCTTCCCAGGAGAACCTGTAACTGCCTTGGAGACTGAAACCCCATTTATTGATTGATTGATTGATTGATTGATGCCACACCACGTGGCTTGCGGGATTTTAGTTCCCCGACCAGGGACTGAACCCAGGCCCTCGGCAGTGAAAGTGCAGAGTCCTAACCACTGGACTGCCAGGGAATTCCCTGAAACCCCTTTCAGAGTGCAATAGAACCTACTCATTCTGCTCAGTATAGTGCAGGAATAGGTTTGATGTCAGACTAGATCTGGGTTTGTGTCACTTGGGCAAATCCCTTTATCTCCCTGAGTCTCAGTTCCCTTACCTGTAAAATGGGGATCATTCTAGTACCTATCGAATAGGGTACTTGTAAATTGAGTTCTAAAGTGCTCAATTACACAGTAGCCGTTGTGGAAGAAGGTAGCATTTCCTGGAGTCAATTCGTAACTGAGTTGGGTAAGCTTCGATAAGTCTCTGAACCTCAGTTTCCTCTTCTGTAAAGAGGGAATAATAAGGTCAGCTTTAAGAAATAAAATAACTTGGACTTCCCTAGCGGTCCAGTGTTTAAGACTTCGTTCTTCCATTGCAGGGGACACGGGTTCTATCCCTGGTCGGGGAACTAAGATCCCACATGCTGCATGGTGCGGCCAAAAAAAAAAAGGAAAAAATAACTTGGACCAGGAAGAGTTGTGCGTACCCAAATCTGCCCCAGAAGTTGTATGACTGTGAGGGAAATTGGAGCTCAGTGCCTCAGTCTACCTGTCTGTATATTGAGGGTGGTTTTCTAGCTCTATGAGTTGGCCAAAATCCGGCAGAACTTCCCACCCACCCCTCTAGCCACACCCCCTGCTCTCTGATTTATCACTCAGGGAACTGCCCACCCTTCCATGCCACCAGATTCAAGAATGACCACACCCCTTTCTTCTGAAGGCTAATTGGTTGCTTGCATACCAATCCCGCCCCAGCCTTAAGCCCAACCCCTCCTCTTCTGGGTTCTGATAGGTTGCCCTAAGCTGGCACCGCCTTCCTACTGAAATTCCACTGGCTTGCCCCCACCCCACTCTCTTGAGATAGGCGGGACTTAACCATTTTCTCTTTAAACCTTCTCCAGTGCAGTTTGACGGTCCGGAGTGGGAAAGAACCTCAGGCTCAGCCAAGGAACTCCGGAGACTCCCACCCAGAAGCCCCCAGCCTGCAGAGCGCGTGGACCCGGCCCTGCCTCTGGAGAAACAGCCGTAAGTGGGGAAGTTGAAGGTGGACTTGAATCCCTCCCTGCCCCACACCAGCCACAGATTCCTCGGGCCAGGGGGGCTGGAGGAACTTTCACTCATCCACTTCATTCATTTCTTCAACTAATCTTCGCTGGGTGACAGTGTCTTCTGTGGGCCAGACACCCAGCTCGGTGCAAAGCAGAATCATATGGCGTCTCCATTCCCTCCGGCGTCAGATTCTGGGTTCAAATCCCTTCTCTATCTTAGGGCTATGTGGCCTTGGGCAAGTCACTTAACCTCTCCAAACCTTGGGCTCAACACCTCCAAGACAGTGCCTGCCTCACACAGAATAAAAGGGGATTTCCTCCCTTCCCTTGAGTGGGGTTTATAAGGCTGAGATCAAAGAGACATCTTTCTCACCCCCAGGAGATCTTGTGGTGAAAGTGGGAGGAGCAGGATTTTGAAGGGGTCCCAACTTTAGGCTGGGGTGAAGCTCACAAGCTGGGAGAGTCTGGGTGTTCTCTGTGTCTCTCCAGTCTAGGAGCTTCTCAGGGAACTCCCCGAGCCCCCAGAGCCCAGCCCTGTGAGTACCAGGGTGTGTTTATCACAGTCATTCCCAAACCTCTTAGGTAGGCAGTACAGAACTGCCTAACTAACACAAGCACAGGGGATTTTCTTTCAATACAAACAACTATTTGGTGCTCATCTGTCTTTGACACTTCGCTCCCACTGCTAACTTCTCTTTGAGCACATTAAAGAAAAATGTTATGTAACAAATGGTACAGGTGGGTTGGGGATACAGGATGTGGTGAATCTCATGCAAGTGATATGCAAGAGATTCGAGTTGGGGGATTAGGGAGGGGTTGAGGACTCTTGGAGACTCAGCTGAGGGAGGCTGTAAAAATCAAGGTCGGGGTATGTGCTGAATTGGAAGAGCAGCTCCAGGTTGACCTGGGTTCAGCTCCCTCCCAGGGAGAACCTTGTCTGCCTGAAAACCAGGCTCCTCTTGAGAAATCCAAGGGAATTTGTCTCACTTGTTTGCCTGGACGTCCCAAGTCCTTGAAAGAGCTGTGCCTGCATCCAGCCCCAGGACGTGTTGGAAAGGGGGATTGATTGCCCTTCAGGAGACCTCTGTCCCCACCCCCTAGGTGGTTTCACGGCCCTCTGAGCCGGGCAGATGCCGAGAACCTCCTGTCGCTCTGCAAGGAAGGCAGCTACCTCGTGCGGCTCAGCGAGACCAGCCCCCAGGACTGCTCCCTATCCCTCAGGTGAGACCGCAGCCCCCTGGAGGGACAGAGGGTCACAGGACTGCATGCTTTCCGGAGCAGAGGGGTGTGTCTCCAGCAGCCAGTGGGCGGGACTTCCAGGACTGATGGACAGAGCTTTCAGGCCAGGGGGTGGGGCTTATGGGGCTCGTGGGCGGGGCTTCCAGGCCAGGGGGCGGGGCTTCCATAGAGGCCACCAGCTTGGTTCCGACTGAGAATGAACTCCCTGTCACTGGAGGTACGCAAGAAGATGGAGAGGAAGTCATACCGTAGATCTAGGGCTTGAGGGGAACCAGGGACCCTAGACTGAGGGTAACTAGTGAGGAGCCCAGGACAGGTAGCACAAGGTGTCAAGAGGTTTGGAGAGAAAGTGCCTTCTGTGTTCCTGGGGAGGGACCCCCACCTGGTAGGAGCTCCAGCCTGTCTTGATAGGGGACAAGTTCGGAAGGCATCCCCGCAGTGTGCAACTAGCCAAGAGCTTGACGCCAAGCGGCTGTTAATCAGAAATATTAGGGGATGCCAGCGTCGGGCTCCTGGGGGCCACGAGGGGGTGGCTTTAGGGTTGGAGAGTGTGGGCGGGTCTGGAGTGCTGGGAACCCCCTCTGACTCCTGTCTCCAGGAGCAGCCAGGGCTTCCTGCATCTGAAGTTTGCTCGGATCCGAGAGAACCAGTTCGTGCTGGGTCAGTACAGCGGCCCCTTCCCCAGCGTGCCGGAGCTGGTGCTCCATTATAGCTCCCGCCCACTGCCCGTGCAGGGCGCTGAGCATCTGGCCCTGCTGTACCCCGTGGTCTCACAGACCCCCTGACTGAACCTCAGCGCCCCCGCCCTGGGCTGTGAGGACCCAGATCAGTGGCTGCAAACGGTGGAGGTCTTTCCAGTCCTGGGGAAGGCTGTATGGAGAGACCCCCGTGCCCCTCCAGGCTCTGGGTCTTCATCAGAGCCGCCCTGCTCAGCCTCCTTCTGGGTTCTACGGATCAGAATTGGGTCTCGAAGCCCTCCTCTGGCCTGGAAAATAAATAAGTTATTGTGTGTTTCAAGTGTCCTTTCTGGGAGGTGGGGATCTCAGCCCCTCAGAAGGAAGAGGGGAGGCAGACCCTTGGAGGGGGAAGAGCATCCCCAGCTCCTCGTTTTGGGGATGGAGCTGGGGTTGGAGCCTGAATGGCTCACGGGGAGGGACCAGAATTCAGAGAGCTGGAGACAGGCAGGGAGAGAGAGGCATGGAGGCAGATAAAAACCCGGAGACAGTGGATGGAGACCAGCAGATTAAAAAGATGGAGAAACGGAGGGGGCGAGGCTCTCAGGCCAACCCTGCCCCCACCCTGCCCCTCCTCCCTATCGGGGCGGGCGGGCGGGCAAGGGCTGATGCTGCAGAAAGGACATCTGTCCCCATGGAAACAGCAGAAGTGGGGGAGGGCAGCCAGGCCCAGCTGGTGTCACTTCAAGGTGACAGTCGGGCAGGAGACCCCGGGGGCTGATAAATGCCAGGAAGCCCCGATCTCCCCCTGCACCCAACTCCAAGCCTGCCTGGGTGGGAGATACCAGCTGGGGAGGGGTGGTGCGTCCAGCTCCGGGCACTGTTTTGAAGCCAGGGGCATCACTTCTCTGCTAATTGGACATGTCTCTCCAAGGATAAGAGGCGGAAGGCTTGCGAGTCGTCAGAGCCCCCTCACCACAGTGGTCCTCTGAGACCCCCCTGATGGCTCCTTAGATCTCTTTAGCACTCCCAAATTGCCACAAATTCTGGCTTTGCTTTCTTCATGAGCCTTTATTGGGTGTTCTGTGGGCAAGGAAGAGGTCCAGCCTCATAGAAATGAGGAGGGGGTGTGTCTCAGGGTGAACTGCTGGACTTCGTGATCCTCTTGGAATAAGTCACATCTTTACGTAGCTGCTGGGGGGTCCTCTCTGGGTCTCTGGGGGTTCTGATTCGTCTTCCCACTTCAAGGAATCCTCTTGGCCTTGGCTGCCCAGAGGAGCCTGGGCCAGGAGGGAGGACTCCAACTGCAGAGATGGGGTGACTGGGCCTGGGGCTGGAGGAAGACTTGGGAGCCAGAGGCCGCTTGGGGGTGGGGGGCCAGGGGAAAGAGATCGAATAGAAGCTCTGGCCCTTCTGATTCTTGCTGGAGATGTCCAGCACCTTCCCCTACACAGGCCTTGCCTCACTCTTCCTTGGGGCCTTCCGGGGCTGGTATAGGGCATTGCTGTAGACTGGATTCCCTGCATTGGAAGGAGGGGGATATGACACCAAGAGGGGAGAATCACTTAAGAGAGCCTGGCCCTCTCCAGCCCACTTTCTGGAGGCTTTGTCTATGCCTCTGAAAAACATGGGTGTAGGGGCCAGCCTTCCCCATCTATTTCCCTTCTCTGCCTCCCAGCCTCACCCTCGCTCCTCCCAAAAGGGGCAGGTATCAAAGTCAGAAGGGTCTGCGTTCCATCCTTGTCAAGCAGCTGCAGTTCCCGCCTCCGCCGCGAGGGGGCGGGGTCGCCAGTGGATGGCGGTGCTCGTGGGAACCGTCCGCCCTCCGAGCGGCTACCTGCGCCGTTCCTTACCTGCGTCTCTGTTCCGGCAGCGGCGGCGGCCCCAGATCCAGACGCCCAGAGCGAAAGCGGCCACGGCCACGGCCCCAGTCACCAGCAGTGCGAAGGAGAGCCCTGGGGAGGCGGTGGTGGTTTGTGGGCGGTCTGACGGGGGGCGGGGCGCGGGGGGCAGGGCTGGAGGAGGGACACGTGGGCGGAACTCACCTGAGAAGCTCCGGTTCAGTAGCCAGCCATCTGCCGAGAAGAAACCTACGTCTCAGGGGAGCTCACCTTCGAGTCCAGCTTCCTGCACTCCTTCAGGGTAAGAGCCCGTCTACCCCGTGTGGGACCTCAGGGTTCTTGCCCCTGCCATGCTCTGTGAGTTCAGGCAGGGATTTGCCCTGAACCTGTTTCCTCTTTTGAAAAAAGGATACTAATCATTCCTATCTTCCTGGGTTATTGTGAAGTAACTGCGGGATTTTCTCATCATGAGCTCCATCATCCCCACCATGAGCTGCACCACCCTTGTCATGAGCCCCATTCCTGCCATAATAGGCTCCACCGCTCCCATCACAAGCCTTATCATCCCCACCCTTAGCCCCATCACCCTGAACATGAGCTCCATCATCCTCATTTTGAGCTCCACCATCTTCACCAGGAACTTTACGAACACCACCATGAGCTCCATCATCCTGATCATGGGATCTATCGTCCTCATGGCTCCTGTTTTTTGAGCGTCTACACTGTGTCAATCCCAAGAAAACTGAGCCTCAGAGAGCCTGAGTCACTTGCTTGGAGACACACACACAAGCAACAGCTGGGCCCTGCTTTGAACAAAGGTGTTTCTCCCCTCAGCTTCCCTCTCCCTTCCCTGTTTCAGAAAGAAAGGAAAGGAAAAAAACCAAACCAAAACAAAAACTTACACGGGCCTGAATTTTTGAGTCTTGCTGAATAATCAGTATCATAGAACATAGTAAGTCTTCAGTAAACTTATGTTTACTGAGGGCTTACTATGTCCAGACCCTGCAATAAACTCTTTAGATATAATCACTTTAAATTCACCTAATCCGATGAGGAAAGCACTATTAGCTGAATTTTGATGACTAAGGAAACAGGCACAGAAGGGTCAAGTCACTTGCCCAAGGTCACACAGCAAGTGAATGGCAGAATGGGGATGTGCTTTCAGGTCTGTATAACTGACATGAACCCCAGTCAAAGGCGCCTTCTCCTGTGACTAAGACGAGACCCAGAGCCCCCAAGCCCTTCATCTTGCAGGTTCTAAAGTTGGCAGTGGTCCCAGGGTTCCAAGCAGCTGTTCAGGGTTGGGAAAGCCAGCTGTGGGGAGCTGGACCTGTGCCCGCTCACTCTCGCTCCCTCACAGCTGCCAACAACTCACAGCCTGGTGCCTCTGCTACCCTGCCTCTGCTAATTGGTAATTGGCCCCCTCATCACTGGAGGGGTGGGGGGCAGGCAGGACAGCCATAACACACCGCCCCGGAGGCAGGCAGTGGGTGGGTCCTGCCAGCTGGAGACAAATGGGCGTCTCTTGGGCCTGGGAGCCCGGGTGGTGCTTCATTCTGCCTGATACGGGCCAGGCATGTGCCCAAGGCCCTCGGGAACCGCTGAGAGAGCAGGACCCCATTGGGTCAACCTGGGTCTCCGGCCCTTATGGTTTGGCCTATAATGGGGTGTCATGCCGAGTGGGGGAAATGCATGAGGTGGGCTCTGGAGAAAGCTGGCTGCATCCCCGGCTTGTGTGTGTGGTTGGATGTGTCTTGGCCCTTGCTGGGCCTCAGCGTTATCCTCTGTAAAGTGAGGCAGCTGGCTTAGCTGATCGGGAAAGTGGCTTCCAGCCTTGAGAGTCCATGGCTTTCTTTTTTGTTTATTTGTTTGGCCGCGCCACACGGTTTGCGGGATCTTAGTTCCCCGACTCACCAGGGATCGAACCCGTGCCCCCTGCAGTGGAAGCGTGGAATCCTAACCCCTGGACCCCCGGGGAATTCCCGAGAGTCAGTGGTTTTCAATTCTGGATTCTGGAATTCTAGAATTTTCTGCTCCTACACACTTTGTGATTGCAAAATTCTAAGAGTCTCTCTGGGACTCCCCTGGTGGTCCAGTGGTTAAAATCCATCCTGCAATGCAGGAGACACCAGTTCGATCCCTGTTCAGGGAGCTAGGGTCCCACGGGCTGCAGGGCAACTAAGCCCATGCGCCACAACTAGAGAACCTGAGTGCTGCAACTGGGACTTAACACGGCCAAAATATAAATAAATAAATATTTAGGAAAAAAAATTCTAAGAGTCTCTCTTTTTAAAGTATTTAAGACCGGTTTCCCTGGTGGCACAGTGGTTAAGAATTCACCTGCCAGTGCAGGGGACACAGGTTCGAGCCCTGGTCCGGGAAGATCCCACATGCCGCAGAGCAACTAAGCCCGTGTGCCACAACTACTGAGCCTGCGCTCTAGAGCCTGCGAGCCACAACTAGTGAGCCCTCGAGCCACAACTACTGAAGCCCGCACACCTAGAGCCCCTGCTCCGCAACAAGAGAAGCCACCACAATGAGAAGCCCATGCACCGCAACGAAGAGTAGCCCCTGCTCAGGGCAACTAGAGAAAACCTGTGCAAGCAACAAAGACCCAACACAGCCAAAAATAAGTTAATTAGTTAATTAATTAATTAATTAATATTAAAAATAAGTAAATAAAGTATTTAAGACTACAACTCTAAGATTCTAGAATCTTCCATTCCTTTATTTCAGTGTTTCTCAACTTTTTTCATTATCACTCCCCTAAGTAGACTTTCTAAGAACCTTAATTTGTTCCCCGATGAAATGTTAATACCGCAGACATTCTGTAACACTGTTTATGGGCTGTCTGCATATAGATGTTTTGTACATAACAAGAGTAAGATTTTCTTTGCTCCCAAGAACAAAGGACTGCCTCCTTAGGAGTGACAGTCCCATGCAGAACATATGCTGTAACTCTCAGAGCTTAGAATTTATGTCCCTAGGATTCTAGAACTGCAAGATTCTATCTTGTGGTTTGAGATTCTGGAATTGTCCTCGGTACAATAGAAATGTGTCCATATGTTGACCAAAAGACAAGTTCTAGATTGTTCACAGCAGCCTTATTCATAATAGCTAAAACCCAGAATATGCCCAAATGGTCATCAGTAGGAAATTGGAATGATTGGTGGTGATGGAGGCCGCTCTGCAGCAAGGATGAGCCACTGCTCCACACACCAACATGGAGGAATCTTCCAGACACCATGTTGAGTGAAAGATGTCGGAGACAGAATATACTCTGTGAGTCTATTTAAGTAAAATGTGAAACCAGTTAAAATAGATTTATGCTGTTAGAGGTCAGGATGGTGGGGTGGGCATGAGGATGGCATCTATGAGGAAGCAGATACGTGTGTTGAGCATGGTGGTGGGTAGCCAAGTGTGTTCAGGTTGTGAGAATCCATTGCTGTGGTTTGTATACAACCCTCCAAAATTCATATGTTGAATCCTAACCCCCAATATGATGGTAACTGGAGGTCGGGGCCTTTGGGAGGTGATTAGATCATGAGGGTAGAGCCTTCATGAATGGGATCAGTGCTCTTATAAAAGGGACCCCAGGGGACTTCCCTGATGGTCCAGTGGTTAAGACTCCATGCTTCCAGTGCAGGGGGCACAAGTTCGATCCCTGGTTGGGGAACTAAAATCCCACATGCCATGCGGCATGCCCCCCCAAAAAAAGGACCCCAGAGAGTCCCCCGGCTTCTTCTTCCACGTGAGGACATAGCTAGAAGGTGCAAGCTATGAAACATGAAGAGGGTTCTCACCAGAACAAAACCTTGCTGGTGCTTTGATCTTGGATTTCCAGCCTCCAGAATTCTGAGAAATAAATCTGTGGTTTATAAGCCACCCAGTCTGTAGTGTTTTGTTATAACAGCGGCCAAACAGACTAAGACATCCATTGAGCTGGCCACTTACAGTGTGTGCATTTCTCTGTTTGTAGGATGTACTTGAATAGCATGTTTTAGAGGATTGTTTTGAATCAGAATCCAGGATTATATATATTCAAGGGGTTTTTTTTTTGTTTTTTTTTTTTTGCGGTACGCGGGCCTCTCACTGTTGTGGCCTCTCCCCTTGCGGAGCACAGGCTCCGGACGTGCAGGCTCCAGACGCACAGGCTCAGTGGCCATGGCCCACGGGCCCAGCCGCTCCAAGGCATGTGAGATCTTCCTGGACCGGGGCACAAACCCATGTCCCCTGCATCAGCAGGCGGACTCTCAACCACTGCGCCACCAGGGAAGCCCTCAAGGGTTATTATAATTGTGATATCTTGGAACAGGGCTCAGCAAATACGGCCCATTGCCTATTGTTTTCAATAAAGTTTTATCGGCATCCAGGCCCGCCATTCCTGTAGGTCTGCCTCTGGTGACTTTCATGCTGCAACGGCAGAGTGGAGTTGTTGCAACAGAGGCTGTCTGGTTTACAAACTTCTTGCATCTGCAGACTTTCTGTTCCTAGGAATCTGATTTGGAGAATTTATGTTTCTAGGAGTTTGAGATTCTACAGTTTTAAGATTTCTAGAAGTTCCAAGTCCCCGGCTTGCCCGCACATGCTCTCATACCTGTCTCCACCAGGAGCTGTGTCCCACTGCCCTGGGCCTCCTCCAAATCAGGGATCTCCACGGTCGCCCAGCACACGTAGAGCCCACTGTCATTGAGGCTCACGTGGTCCAGCTGCAGGGTGAGATTGCGAGGCGGCTGCCAGGAGAGACAGCCCCGAGGCCCGCAGACACCCACGGTGAGACTGCCGTTGATGATGTGTGTCTGGCACAAGATGTCACCATCCTTGGTCCATTCGACATGTAGCCGCTCCCAGGCCTGGGCCTGCATCACCTGGCAGGCCAAGGTCACCTGGCTGTCCTGCCGCACCTGCAGCAACTTGGGTGCCTGCTGCACACTCAGGCCTGTGGCTCCTTGCAGGGCTGAGGGACAGAAGAGGTGAGTGAGGCCTTTCTCAGTGTGTGTAAGTGTGTGTGACTTACTGCATTAGCCAGCCCACAGGGATGAGGCAGTAAGAGTCTGAAAGCTTGCTGTCTGTGTGATCTTTGCAAGGTTCTTGCTGAGGCTCAATGGCCTCATCTGTGAAATGGGGATAAGTCTCCTGGCACTGGCGAGATTTCAAGGTGGACTGTGTGACGTGTCCAGCTCTCAACCACACAAATATTGCCTCACGTGAGCCAGACCCTGTCCTGGCCACTGTGGACACAGACACAGAGGTGACTAAGACAAAAATCCCTACCCTTGTGGAGCTGAGGTTCTGTGGGGAGAGAGAGACACTGGGAGTCGTGAAATGAGAATCCTGATGGAGGAAAGGAAAGGGGAGTGGCAGTAGGGGATAAGGATGAAGTGAGAGGATCTACTTATAGAGGATGGTCAGGGAAGGCCTCTCGGAGGAGGTGACATTTGAACAGGGATCTGAATGGTAAGAAGTAGTCAGTCGTGGGAAGGAAGATATGCAGGAAGAGCACTCCAGACAGAGGGAATGGGCCGTGCGAAGGTCCTGGGGCTGGACCGTGCCTGGTAAGTTGCAGGAACAGTGAGGAGGCCCCGTGGCTGGAGAAGAGCTTGCTGGCGAGAGGAAGTGGGATCCAAGAAGTCAGCAGGGGATGGCTTTTTCGAGGCCTGCAGGCCATGGGGGTGGGGTGTGGTGGAGGTACAGAGGTGGGGGCGGGGAAAGGGGAGCAGTTTAGTTGTTAACCTAAGTGTGATGGGAAACCAGGGGAGCAGGGAGGAAATGTGGTCCAATTTAAGTTTTAAAAAAATCACCCTGACTGCCATGGTGAGAACAGACTATGACACAGGGAGATCAGGTGAGGCCAGGAAGTGAGGGTCCAGGAGACCAGTGATGTGGGCCGGACCCTGGAAAGAAGTGGTCAGAGTCTGAATAGATTTTGAAAGTTGCCCCCAGAAGGACTACAAGAAGAACTGAATTGAGAGAGAGGGAAAGAGGGACAGTGGCAGATTGCCAAGGTTTAACCTGAGGGACTTTGTGAATGGTGGAGGCTTTGGGCCAAGATGGGGGACACCGAGGGAGAAGCAGGGCTGGAGGGGGAAGAAAGAGTTTGCTTTGGGCCATGAGAAGTCTGGGGTGTCTGTTAGACTCCCCTTCAAGTTCCTGGTCTTTGGGGTGCAGTTGTAGCTGACGCTAGAGAGAGGAGATCCAGGGAACAGGCAGAGGGAACAGCAGGTGCAAAGGCCCGGAGGTGGGATCAAGCTTGATGTGCTGGGATAAACAAAAGAAAAGAGGGGGCTTCCCTGGTGGCGCAGTGGTTGAGAGTCCGCCTGCCGATGCAGGGGACATGGGTTTGTGCCCCATTCCAGGAGGACCCCACGTGCCGCGGAGCGACTAGGCCCGTGAGCCATGGCCGCTGGGCCTGCATGTCCGGAGCCTGTGCTCCGCAACGGGAGAGGCCACAACAGTGAGAGGCCCACGTACCGCAAAAAAAAAAAGAAAAAAGAAAAAAGAGAAGAGTTAGCAGGCTGGCCACGGGGGAGAGAGGGAATGCAGAGGAGAGAGGAGATGAGAGAGGCCAGCGGAGCCAGGTCACGCAAGACTCGTACGCAGGTCATGGTGTGAATTTTATCCTGTGGGCCCCTCTGAGGATCCTTGCTAGAACCCTCCAACCCTTGTAAAGTTCTGAGTATCAGGGAGAGAGATGGGGCCTATTTGGCAGAGCAGAGAGACTGAGGTTTCGAGGGGCTCTGTATAGGTGGGGCAGGAAGCTGGGGTGATGGGTCGCAACAGGGTGGGGGTAGAGGGGAGGGAGGCCCAAGTACTCACCCCACAGCTGTGGCAGGAGGAGCAGCACGATGCCCAGGGAACCCATTCCTGGCCCATCAGGCTCTCCTCTCCCAGCTGGCATCCTGCCCCCTCCTCCCCCTCCTACGTGACGGACTTCCTGCCACAGAGACATATGTGACACTCCACCCCCACCACAGAGGTATATGTGACACCCGGGCAGCCAGCAGACGCCTGGTGGCCACTGCTGCTTGGGGCTCCACTTCCTGTCACCTCCTGCCTCAGTTTCCCAGAAGTTTTTTCTTTTTAATTTGAAAAGCAGTATGCCTATGTGATGGAGAGCATGTGAGTGAAAATCCTTCTAAAAGACTATACAAACACACCTAGACTGGGGGGGACACATTGAAGGGCAGGTGAGGCAAGGGGAGGGGAGGGGAGCAGGTGGCAGAGGCCTGAGCAGCGGACAGAATGGCAGAATCCTAGCCTCAGTTATTTTGCCTCCAAGTTGTCTTCCTTTGGGGTTCAGAGGAAGGGATTTCTGCTAATGGCTTTGAGTCCCACGGCAGGTAGGGTGGCTCCCCTGTCTCCACAGCCTGGGGAGAAGTTTGGGGGCCCAGTCGAGGGGGTTCACAAGCTCTGGACTTTCTCCCAGCCCTGCACGCATCACCCCACAGCCGGCAGTACCCACCCTGGAGGAGGAGGCAGACTCCTAGGCCTCAATGTCTCACCCCCAACCACAGTGTGACCTCCTTTTTTTCAACCAGAAAGAAGAGGGTCAGTGTTCTTGGCAGAATTGTTCCTGTCAACCACAGGGAGGCCCCTGCGGTGGCGCTCTGCCCACACTTTCCCAGGAAGTGCCTCCCAGCCTCCTCCTAGCCCTATGGATTCTGGGCAGGCAGAGAGGCTTCTGGAGGAGATGTGAGAGCCTGGGGCTTTGTGGGATGCATAGGAGTTCAGTTGTGATTTAGGGAGGGAAAGGCGGCATTGGAAGCTGAACATCCGCTTGGGCAAAAGACTTTGGCTTTTCAGTAAATGTAAGCCGTGAGTAGTTGCAGGGGGCAGATCTCTGGGCCAGGTGGAGGTGGGTTGCAGTGGAATTCCAGTTTGAGTGGCAGCTGAGAAGTTGTGTGGGTGAGAGAGTGGGGAGACTGAGGCACTAGGAGTAGGGTAGGCTCACGGCCACATGGCAGTCGAACCCAGGCATCCTGCCTCCCAGTTCCGGACTCTCTCCAGCTCAGACATCATTAGCAATGTCGGCTGGTACGACCCGGGCTCTGTGGGTCTCGGCTCTCGGCGACCCTAGCGCAAGAAGGACTACATTTCCCAGCCTGCCGCGAGGGGCGCGCCTGCGCCCTGCGGCCAGTGATGGAGCGCTGACTGGGGGCGCGGCGGCGGCGGCGGCGGCAGCGAGGGCTCGGCGGGCCATTGGCTACCGGCAGCGGCAAAGGCAGCTTGGGGACTAGAAGAGCGAGTGAGACCCGCGGCCCTGGCCGGGGACGACCTGGGCTGCAGCCATGGAGGACCAGAGGGTAAGACCGGGGCGGGGCGGGGCGGGGTGGGGCCCGCGGCGGGGGTATACAAGAGGAGGGGACCAGGTGATGCCGCAGCTCCCTCCCCGCCCCCCCGCCCCAGCTGCTCTGCGGCCGAAGCCCCACCCCCACCGCAACCGCGCCCGGATCTAGCCCCGATGCTAGACTCAGCCCCCTCACCCTCGCCACGACCCCACATCATCTTGGCCTGGGTTCGGGCACATCCCCTCCATGTCCCCCTCACCCTCCCAGTACCCGGGACCCAGCCTTGATTCCATCCCCCACGCCTTCCACCCGGATTGCGGACCAGGTGTCCCGGCCCCCGCCCCGCCCCTCCTCGGAGGACGCCCCGCCAGCTCAGCACTGGTGACCCCATCCATCCCGCGCCCCCAGGAAAAGCACCCGTCGGAGGCCTGGGTTAGGGATACAGGCCCCAGCAGCATCCCCCCCACGCGGCCTCCTTCCCTCCCGCATCCCCTCTTCCAGCCCTCCTTGCCTTTCTCCACTTACCTGGTCTCTCTAATCCTTCCTCAGGTACCTCCTTTCTCCTTGCTAATCCCTTTTCCCAGCGTATCCTCTTCCCTAGATGAGCCCATGTTCTGCAGGCCTCCTTTTCCTCTGGGGTTTCTTTCCCCAAGCTAGCCCCTCACCCTGGATCATGCCCTGCTCTCAGGATATAGGTACCTGGTTGAAGGCTTTGTGCTCAGGCAGACCTAACTGGGGCCCAGGGTCTGTCCCTTCCTGAGAAGCTCTCTCAGAGCCTCAGTTTCCTCCCCTGTGAAATGGGCACGCACAGGGTGCCTAATGCCTGCCCGCTTCCTGAGGGTTGTAGGGCCACAGCTCCGCCCAGGGCCTGCTGTTGGTGGATGCCCAAGCTCATTGGCACAGTGGCCCCCGCATGCCCTCCCTGGATGCCTGGAGGACAGAATGGGGGGCCTCAAGTCGGGGAGCCCGGCCAGGCTGAGGGGCTTACCTGTGCACGCGCTTCCCTGGGGGCAGGAGGCTCTGCGGAAGATCATCACGACACTGGCTGTGAAAAATGAAGAGATTCAGAGTTTCATTTACTCCCTCAAGCAGATGCTGTTGAACGTGGAGGTGAGGAAGTCACCCCCCAGGAGGGAGGGAGGGGCAGCCATACGAGCTAATCTGCTGATGTCCATGGGACTCATGGGCCTGGCTGCCACGGCCAGGCCTGTTTCCCCACCTGAGCACCGGCTTTGACAATCCTAGCCGTTCTGACCGCACAATGTCTCTCCAAGGCGAACTCGGCCAAGGTGCAGGAGGACCTGGAAGCCGAGTTCCAGTCCCTCTTCTCCCTCCTGGAGGAGCTGAAGGAGGGCATGCTCATGAAGATAAAGCAGGACCGTGCCAGCCGCGCCTATGAGCTGCAGGTGTGTGTGTGTGTGTGGTGGGCGGGTCGGGGGAGGGAGCTCTCCTGGACCCCCGCCCAGACGCCATCCCCCATCTCACCCCTCGCACTCAGCAGAGCCCAGCTGACCTTAGTTAGCATCGTCCTCCAAACCTGCTCCTCCTCCCGTGCCCCTTCCCAGAGATGTCCCCAAGTGTCCCCGGTGTCCAGAGCCAGACCCTCTAGTGGTGTCGGACACACCTCCTCTTTTTCCCGGGGTCTTCCCAGCCTCCTCCCTGGCCATGATCTATTAATGTCCCACCCACCTGCTCTCCTCCTTAATCCCCTCTCCCATCCACCCCTCCTCTCCACTGCTGCAGCCCCACCCGTACATCTGGCTATTCCTCCCCACCTGTCCTCACCCAGCGCTTCCAATTTCTCAGCCCTTCCCACTGGTGCCCCAGATCTGAGGGCATCACCCCTTGCCAAACACCCCCTGTGAGTCTCCTGGGGTCTCAGATTCCAAGCTGGGGTCGCTGGAGCTGTACCAGAACCTCCTGGGCAACCTCCTAACACCCCAGATTCCCATCCCTGGGGGATGTGGAGCCCTGGGCTTAGGTGTGGCCTGGGCATGTGCATATCTAAGGAAGGGATCCCCAGGTGGTTCTGATGCCCTGCCCGCAGAGGGCCAGCCTCCCTCTCCCATCTGCAGTTGGAGAAGGGCATGGTACCCTGGATCCCGAAGGCAGTGGGGAGCCCTGGGAGGGCTTGAGGCAGTGGAGTAAGGTGTCTCTTCTCTCGGTGTCATGGCACCTGCAGAATCAGCTGGCTGCCTGCACGCGAGCCCTGGAGAGCTCTGAGGAGCTTCTGGAGACGGCCAACCAGACCCTGCAGGCCACGGACCGCGAGGACTTTCCTCAGGTCGGTGCCTCGGAAGCCAGACTGGTAGGGCTGCCAGATAAAATACAGGACCCCCAGATACATTTGCATTTCAGATCAACTACAAGTAATTTTTTAGTATAAGTATGGCCCATGCAATATTTAGTCTAAGTACATCCCAAAGATCACATGGGACATATGCTAAAAAAAACAATTCTTCATGGTTGATCTGAAATTCAAATTTAAGAACAAATAAATTTTTTAGTATATCTCATGCAAATGTTTAGTATAAATATTTCCCAAGTGTTGCATGGGACATACTTACACAAAAATACATATTCATTCTTTATCTGAAATTCAGATTTAACAACGAATAATTTTTTAGTCATATGTCACGTGCGATATTTAATATAAGTGTGTCTGAAATATTGGATGGGACCTACTTATACTAGAAGATCATTTCCTGTTTATCTGAAATGCAAACTTAACTGCGCATCCTATAAAATTTTTATTTGCTAAATCAGCCAACTGTATGTACTGGGTACTAGGCAGGAGGTGGAGGTGGGAGCCTGTCTTCGCCCCCTATCCCTTCGGGGCACAGCCAAGGTTTTCCGCCCCAGTGTTGGGGCACTTTGCCACATAGATGCCTGGCTGGGCCTCAGTCTTCCTATCTGTATCCTGGCTTTCTGATTCAGTCAACACAATTCTTTGGATTTTATTCTGTCCCTCTTTCTAGGCTGCCAAGCAAATCAAAGATGGGTAAGATGCTGGGACCTGGCTCCCACCCCATTGCCCCACCCCTGTTGTGAAGGTGGGAATGCCCAGGTGAGGGTCCCTTGGCCCAGAGCACTGGACAGGAACAAGGGGGAGGGGGTCCCCTACACACACTTCGGAGGACTAGGCCTGGGCGTCCACCTCCTTCCCTGCAGTGTGACAATGGCCCCCGCCTTCCGGCTGTCATTGAAAGCCAAGGTCAGCGACAACATGAGTCACCTCATGGTGGACTTTGCCCAGGAGCGGAGGATGCTACAGGCGCTCACGTTCCTGCCTGGTGAGAGGGGAACTTGCTGGAGGGCTGGAGGGCCAAGATTGCAGGGAAATGGCCCGGGAGTCTGGGGGGCCCTGAGATAAGGCCTAGAGTAGGGCTGACAGCCATTTGTGGAAACCCCAGAAGGCCCCGCCCTGGGGTGGAGCCCTGAGAATTCCCACCCCCCAGTGGGTGGAGCCATGAGGAAGACCCACCCTGTGGCAGAGCCCTGAAGAAGCCCCACCCACCAGGGGTGGAGTCCCATAGAGGCCACACCCCCAGTTGGTAGTGTTCTGGAAATGTTCTACATCTAAATGGTGGAATCCAGAGAAGGCCCAGCCATTTGTTGGTTAAACCCTGAGAAAGCTCTTCCCTACCCTCCACCCTTTGAGGAGGTTCCACCCCCAGGCCCCACAACCCAGAGGGACCCCGCCCCTAATCCTGGGATCTGGAGGATGCCCCGCCCCCAAGAAGGTCTATTATGTGGGCGGGGTTACAGCAAGGCCCGCCCCTGCAGGCACAGTACCCTGACACCCCTCTCTGCTCTGTCCTGGGCAGTGCCTAGCGCCCCTGTGATTGACCTGGCCGAGTCCCTGGTGGCCGACAACTGTGTAACCTTGGTGTGGCGCATGCCGGACGAGGACAACAAGATTGACCACTATGTGCTGGAGTATCGGCGGACCAACTTTGAGGGCCCGCCCCGCCTCAAGGAGGACCAGCCCTGGATGGTCATCGAGGGCATCCAGCAGACAGAATACACCCTGACCGGTAAGGGCAGCTCACCCTTCCCCATCAGTCAACCTGGGGCTCATGGAGGATCCTCGAGGCACGTGGGGTGTGAGAGCAGCCGGGCTGGACTGATGGGGAGCAGCAGAAATAACAATAATGAAAAGGATACTGGTGACAGCCACTGTACCATGTGCTGAGGGCTTACTATGAGCTAAGCATTTTACCACATGTAATGGGCATGCTTATCATCACCATTTTACAGATGAAGGAACTGAGTGAGGTACGGGGCGAGAGGGCCTCCTCCATCCCTGTCTTATCTCTATGATCCAGCATTCGTTCGTTCATTCATTCATTCATTTTGACTTAATGCCTACAGGGTACCAAGCACCATCCTTGGAGTAGTGGGGAAGCAAAGCGGGTGAAAATCCCTCCTCTGGTGGACTGGTGTTTGGGGGACTACCCTCCCAGGATTTGGGGATTTCCTTGGCAGTTATAAGAGAGCAGAAAGCCTCGGGGAATCCATCCAGCTGGTAGGGGAGGGTCTGAAGGAAGATAAAATTAGGGGTCCCTAATGAGTTAAGAAGCCGCCTGAGCCAAGGGAAACCCTCAGGGGCAGGGAGAGTCTTGCTGACAAGATAACTGTCACCAGGGCTCTTGGGCTGTAATCAGCCTGCTCCTTATCTGTAATCAGCATGCATGGTTAATAATGATCATGCTAATTGCAGGAAAGAAAAGCCAGCAACCTGCAAGAGGGCCTGAGAAACTCTTGGCTTATCCTTTGCATGGGAATCAAACACATCCCATTTTTTTCCCCAAATCTTTTTTTATTGTGGTAAGATACACATAACATAAAATTCACCATCTTAACCATTCTTAAGTATACAGATCAGCTTTTCAGTGCGTTCATGATGTGGTGCTACCATCCTCCTGACCAACCATCTCCAGAACTTTTCATCTTGCAAAACTGAAACTCTGTCCCCATTAGCTTTTTTTTTTTTTTTTTTTTGCGGTACGCGGGCCTCTCACTGTTATGGCCTCTCCCGCTGCGGAGCACAGGCTCCGGATGTGCAGGCTCAGTGGCCATGGCTCACGGGCCCAGCTGCTCCGCGGCATGTGGGATCTTCCCGGACCGGGGCACGAACCCGTGTCTCCTGCATCGGCAGGCGGACTCTCAACTACTGCACCACCAGGGAAGCCCCCCATTAGCTTTGTTTGTTTGTTTGTTTGTTTGTTTTAACTTTTTGGCCGCACCACATGGCTTGCAGGATCCTAGTTCCCCGACCAGGGATCGAACCCGCACCCTCATCAGTGAAAGCTGAGTCCTAACCACTGGACCACCAGTGAAGTCCCCCTGTCCCCATTAGCCACTAACTCCCATTCCCCTCCCCGCAGCCCCTGGCACCCACCATTCTACTTCCAGTCCTTATGATTGTTACTACTCTAAGTACCTAATATAGGTGGAATCACACAGTATGTCTGGCTTATGTCACTGAGCATCATGTCCTCAAGGTTCACCCACGTGGTACCCTGTGTCAGAATGTCCTTCTTTTTTTAAGGCTGAATGATAGTCCCTTGTGTGGCTATACCCAGCTTTCTCTAGTAGTGGCAGCTTACATAACTAGAACTCAATACCAGAACAAGAAAGCTGACACGGGTACATTCTGCAGTGTTGATTCACTTTTCACCAGTTTTACACGCACTCATTCTTGTGTGCCTGTGTAATCCCATGTGCAATTTTATCCCATGTGTAAATTTGTGTAATCACCACCATCATCAAGGTGTAGATCTTCTCCATCACAGGCTTCTGGATGCATCCTCTTTACCTCTCTGGCCTTTTCCAAAATCCATAGGGCAGGAACTTGAATCCCTCAAAAGACCTGCTATATTCAAGATAATGATGAATTCGCTCACCTATGTAAATAACCTATGTGGTTATTTGCAGTCCACCTACTCTCTCGTTGATTGTTTGGAAGACAGGAAGGTTTTGGTTAAGAGTTTATAACTTACATTCCTTGACCCGTCTCATCCTCATGTGAACCCTGCTCAGTGTTGGGGATATGATTGTTGGGTCGCAGAGTAGGAAACTGAGGCACGCGCTGTCAAAAGTCAGATGGGTTCGTGATTCTGAAACCAAGCCTCCTGGGTGGTAGGTAGTCTTAGCTCTGGGGCAGTAGATGGCGCTGCTGAGCAAACCACCTTACTCTCAGAAAAGGGGCTCCAAGGAAGGGTGAGGCAGTCTGGGTGGGCACCTGGAGGAGGTTAACAGCCAGGCTGAGGCCCAAAAGAGAAGGGGGGTAGAACAGACTTCCAGGCAGAAGAACAGCCTGATCAAGGGCTCAGAGGCCAGAACACTGAGCCTTTGTGCCTGGAACTAGTTAAGTTTGCAGAGGGAACAACTGTAGGGAGAGGGGAGAGGAGGAACGGGGACTTTACCCTGAGGGCAAGGGGATCTATGGGAGATTTCAGAGCAAGGGGTACTAAGTGTTGTTTGGGATGCCCAGAGAATGGGCTCCCTGTGAGGAATGCCCAGGAGGCAGCTGGACGTGTGGTCTGAGCTAAAGGTTGGGCTGTGAGTGCTGTGGGGGGAGAGGTGGTGTCTGAAGGGTGAGAAGGGGACAGTCAGCAGAGTGAGGTGAGCAGGGGTTCCAGACTGAGGCACCCATACATTTGAGGGTATGGAGGAGCCTGCAAAGAAGACCAAGGGGGAGCAATCAGAGGGGGCAGCCAGGAGAGGGCAATGCCATGGCTGCCAAGGAAAGATAATGTTCCACGAAGGAAGGAGTGGTCAGCCAGGAGATCCTGAAAGATGAGGATTAACAAGGCCAGAGGAAGGAGAGGGAGTGAAGCAGCCGAGAAGGGGGGTGTGGACAGCTCTCCAAAGAGGTTTTGCTTGAGGGAGAAGACAGCTTGATGGTTGCTTTTATTTTGTAAGATTAGAAGAAATTAATAATATTTTTAAAAAAGTATAGAAATGGAGGGTAGGATATATTCTAGTAGTATGGAAAGTAAGGAACCAGGCATGGCTAGATCCAGGGGTTCCAGCAAATGACTCGCTCAGCTCCGTTCCCGGCACTCGTTGGCTCTAGGGCCTGCATTCTCAAGGAGGCTTGCTGACGTGCTGGAAAATTTTCTCAAAAGGGGCTTCCTCCTAGCTGGCCAGCCCAGAGGAAAGACAGGATCTGCTCTTATAACACTAAGAGTCCCAGGGCAGATTCTGATTGGCTAGTTTGGGTCATGTGCCTATCCCTGGACCAATTGGTGTGACTGAGCCATAAAGCATCCTGATTGGCCAGTCTGGGTTGTGGGCAGAACCAAGTGATACCCCACAGGTGAATGAGGGCAAGGATGGTTTCTCAGGGATGTCATTTATAAGATACTCCTTAGAATGAAGGGTGGTGGGATTACTGTGGGACACAGGGGCCTCTAATCTATTGCTCAAAGTGTACACAATGTTGATTCCTCTGTTGTCTCGTAGGTCTCAAGTTTGACATGAAATACATGAATTTCCGTGTGAAGGCCTGTAATAAGGCAGTTTCAGGCGAGTTCTCTGAGCCAGTGACCCTGGAGACACCAGGTGACTGGCTCCCACCCCTGCCCTGGCTGAGACAGCATAACCCCTTACTCCCAGGGCCCCAGGGACTGGTGTCTGAGGAGAATCTTCTAAGTGGGATTCTATGACCCTTTTTGCCATGGTTGCCAGGAAGCTCAGTGCTCGGTCCACAGTAGCTTCCTTAGCCTGAGTGTCTGGTATAAACTTGGTATTGTTCTTTGCATTTGAAGTTGATCCCATTATACCTGGTTTGTAGACACACATACACACACACAAACACACACACACACACACACACACACACACACACACTCTCTCTCTCTCTCTCTCTCTCTCTCTCTCTCTCTCTCTCTCTGTCTTACAAAAAATGGCTAAGCACGCTACAGAATTGGGAATGGGATATCAGTACTGAAGTCAGATTTGTTAGCCTCCCACAGTGACACCTTTGAATGTCTTGATAGGAAGTCCTTCTGCAATCTTGCTTAACTCTGTCATGCTGTAGCCCATCCCCTTTCCGGGGATTAATCCCCAGTGGAAGCACAGGGCAGCACAGTGGTTTGAAAATGGCTTCAGACCTGGGATACCTTTAGGCAACAAGCCCTTGGTCTTCACTCCTCTGGCTACATGTTCTGCCCTCTCCACTCTTCCCCATCTTGTCTCTTGGTGTCTTTCTGCCTGTTGTCTCTGTATCTCTCTGTCTCTGAATCTTTGTCCATTGGTCTCTTTTGCTCTCTCTCTGTCTTAGTCTCTGTTTCTTTGTGTTTTTCTGTTCTCTGTCCCTGTCATGGTCTGTCTTGGTCACTGTCTGTCTCTCTCTGTGCCTCCGGGTTTCCCCATCTCTGTGACTCCCACGTCTGCCTGGCCCCAGCGTTCATGTTCCGCCTGGATGCATCCACATCCCACCAGAACCTGCGGGTGGATGATCTCTCCGTGGAGTGGGACGCCATGGGCGGGAAGGTGCAGGATATCAAAGCTCGCGAGAAAGATGGCAAGGGGCGGACGGCGTCTCCCGTCAACTCCCCAGCCAGGTAGCCTGCCCTCTCCCCTCCCTGACTCTCTGGTGGAGGAGATCAAGCTGGACATGGACACACAAAGCCCAGTGTGCTCAAGGCTGGGGTGGAGGGAGGGATGTGGAGCTGGGGGACCCAAAGAGTGAATGAAGGGAGAGGAGACTTTGAAATGGGTTTTGACGGTTGAATAGGAGTTTTCCAGATGAGGAAGGGCACTGGTGTGTTCTGACATGAGAGGCCCTGTGTATGAAAAGAACCACAGACAGTCAAGGAATGATGAAAAGTTCCTGGTGGCTGGGGTGGACCAGGGAAGCCCTCCGATGGGAGAGGTGAGTTCTGAATTGAGACTTCCCCTTCCCTGTCGCCCACAGAGGTACTCCATCTCCCAAGAGGATGCCCTCAGGTCGTGGGGGACGGGATCGCTTCACAGCTGAGTCCTACACGGTGCTGGGTAAGGAGGAGGGAAGATGGGAGGAGAGAGGAGAACTCTGGGCAGGACCCTGATGGGGGGTGGTGGGAGAGAATTCCTTTGGCTGGGGAAACTGAGGCAGCTATCAACAAAGCTTCTGTGGGAATGGTCCCAATAATGTGTTATTGTGACACTGGAGGAATGGGAAGATTTGGGGCTGAGGGATTATTGGGGGGAATCAGAGCTTATGGATGCTCTGGACTGGGGAGTGGCTGGGCAGGAGCTTGAGAGGGGATTTCCTGGGGTCTGTGGAGTAGCTGAGACTCAGGGAGTAGCTGAGCCTCGGGGAGTAGCTGGAAAGAACAGTTGCCTGTGGAGCAGGCAGGTTTGTGGAGGAGCTGAAGCAAGACAGGGGCTCGGGGAAGTGGCTTAGGGTGAGTGGAGGAGCCAGAGAGAGTCGCTGAGTCTGAGAAGTGGAGAGAATGGCTAGGATGAGAGGAGCGGTTAGCACCACAGGACTGATTGGATCCTGTGAAGGAGAAGGTGGAGTCCGAGGAGGACCTGGAGTTCAGGGGAATCACCACTGTCCAGAAAAAAAGCTTGAAAAAGAAGCCAGGGTAAATGAGGAGGCCAGTATGGTCTGTACTTTGTGGCAGGTGGCGGCGAGGAGGGCATATATTTAGGGAGTAGCTGGTTTCTGGGAATGAGTGAGGAGAAAAGCTACCATCTGGTGGGGCAGGAGTGTGCGGAGAAGCTGCAGCTCAGGAGTAGCTGGATCGGGGCGTAGCTGAGGCGGCAAGAATCTGGATCCGGGGTCTGGGGAGGATGTGGACTCAGGGAGTAGCTGAGATCTAGTTGAGGCCTGGAGAAGATCCGGACTTAACGAATATCTAGGGACGCCTGGAGTATCTGGAAGGAACAGCTGAGGACCAAGCAGTATCTGGAGGGAATAGCTGGGCTCTGGTTGCCCCTTTGTGAAAGGGTACCTGGGACCCGATTCTACCCAGTCCCCCCTGCCCGCTTCGCCCCACAGGGGACACGCTGATTGATGGCGGGGAGCATTACTGGGAGGTGCGCTATGAGCCGGACAGCAAGGCTTTTGGCTTGGGGGTGGCCTACCGCAGCCTGGGCCGCTTCGAGCAGCTGGGCAAGACAGCCGCGTCCTGGTGCCTGTACGTCAACAACTGGCTGCAGGTCAGCTTCACTGCCAAGCACGCCAACAAGGCCAAGGTGCTGGACACCCCCGTGCCCGACTGCCTGGGCGTGCACTGCGACTTCCACCAAGGTGACCCCGAGCCCCCGCTGACCTCTCCGGCCACCCCTGTCCGCCGTCTCTCTGCCCAAACCCCTCTTACCGGTCCCCCTGTCCCTCTTGCCCTCCAACCCAGGCCTCCTGTCCTTCTACAACGCCCGCACCAAACAGCTGCTGCACACCTTCAAGGCCAAGTTCACACAGCCACTGCTGCCGGCTTTCACGGTGAGGCCTCCTCCGCGGCCCAGGGGTAAGAGCGGGTGTGGCGTGAGGGCTGGCTTCACTACTGAGCCTCTCTGTGTCCCCCCTGACGCCGTGCCCCAGGTGTGGTGTGGCAGCTTCCACGTGACGGCAGGCCTACAGGTCCCCAGCTCTGTGCACTGCCTGCAGAAGCGGGGCAGTGCTACCAGCAGCTCCAACACCAGCCTCACCTAGGCCTCGGGACGGCCCCTCAGCCGGGCTGATTTCGGGGGGGGCGCCTCCAGGCCTCGGCTGTTTCGGCTGGGCACCCTCCTGTCACTTGCTGCTTGGAGCCTTAACTCCTGATGGGGGTCACCAGTGGGGAGCGGGCACGGGGGCGGGCCCTCCTCCCCACCTCACCTCCTAATAAAGGTCAAACACTGGCCAGGCGGTGCTGCGGGTATTATTTTCAGGGCTGGGTGGCACTGGGTGTGCCTAGCCCTCTCTGGACCTCAGCTTTCTTTGCTGTAAAGTGAGCTTTTCTTGGGAATTGCCTGGCAGTCCAGTGGTCAGGACTCGGAGCTGTCACTGCTGAGGCCCGGGTTCGATCCCTGCTCGGGGAACTCAGATCCTATGAGCTGTGAGGCACAGCCCCCCCAAAAAGGCTTTTCTTGAGGGTCAGGAGGCAGGTTTTGCTGAGGACCACTGTGGGCAGTCATCTGAAGGACCCCGCACTGCCCCACCCAGCCAAGCCAAACACGCAGGTCCTGGGGTCGCGAGCTTTAATTCTGGGAGGAGGGATCTGAGTGACTGACGCTTCACACTTGGAGATTGGCCCGCTGGTCCCCTGTGCACTCGGCTGCGTGCTGCAGCGCCAGTCTCCTCTGCAGTTTCACTTTCAGCTCTGCTGTCACATCTGCCAGCCCTGGGGAGTGGGGAGGGGGGTGGTCCCTGAGGCTTCAGCAGCACCAGGGATTCCCCAGTCCAGGCTGTTCTCTCTTATATCCACCCAGGACTGCTGCAGAATTTTCGGGGCCCAGCATAAAGTGAAAAATGTGTTCAGTGGACATGAGGAATTTCAAGATGGACACAGCAGAGCATTAAACCAAGTGTGGAGGTCACCCATGTGTGACCACACGGGTCCCCCGCTTGTGAAGCCCACCCTGCATTGACCCCTTACCTGTGGTCGGGGAGGAGAGAGCCTGCGCTGAGCTGACTGCCAGCTTCCTGGCCAGGCCACTGTTGAGGCCTTTTTTGGGCTCTGGTGGAGAAGGCAGATGAAGGCTGAGGCTGGCTCTTGGCTGGATGGGCAGGGGGCTGGGAAGAGGGACCCCTACCTGACTTGGGCACAGTGGGTGGCTTTGGAGTCTTTGCCTGAAACATGGCCAACTTCCTGGGCTTCAGGACAACTGGTCGACTAGGGGAAAGCACTGCGTGGACAGAGACGTGGCATGTCACATCCAGTCGTTAGCCCGCTCCTCATCTCCAGCTCTCATCCACCCCAGCCACCACCCACCGTCCTTGTTCACATAGTTGGCAGCTGGGGCATCTCCAATGGGGATCACATAGTTCTCATCCTGGTTCAGTAGTGGGGGCAGCTTGTCCTGGCTGGACACAGGTGCGATGGACGAGGGAAGCAGCTGCTTAGGGTCACCCCTAGGGGGTGCAGGACCTGGTGGGAAACTGTGGTCACTGTCAGGGCCCACGTGGTGCAGAGACACCTCAGGGTGAGGATGTATGTGCACACCTCGTTGCATGCATGTGTCCCTGTGCATGTGTGTCTGTGCACGTGCCTGTTTATGAGTCTGTGTGTGTGTGTCCCTGTGTAGCATATACATGGACACTGGGTGAATTTGCGGAAGTTGAATATATGCAAAGGGTTTATACACACATGTGTGCATGACATCGCATGGATGCTAAGGTATGTGCTTGGGTGCTTGTCTACATTAGTGTGTGCATGCATGTATGTGTAAAAGTCTGAATTTGTGCTCTTGAGTGGGTATGTCTGCATTTGTGTACGTATGTGATTGTGACGTGAGGTATGGATATGTGTGCTACATGGGACTGGAACTGTGTGACACCCGTATTCATGCATGTGTGGAGCCACTATCTACATAGGGCTTCTGATTATGCAGGTGGATACATACAGGTTTGTGTTCATGAGTGTGGCCTGTATGTATGTATGTATACTTGGGCCCATCATGCACGTGGGGTCCGAAGCATCTGCCCAGCCCAGGGAGAACTATACTGCTCACTCCACAGACCTTTCCAGTCTCTTCTTGCTTCGTAATCGGGACTACCTCCCACCCTGATTTCCCATCTCTACCTACTGAAATCCTTTGAGACCTTCAGCAAACACCCCCTCCTCCAGGAAGACTCCCCTCTACTCTGCCCTGCCTCCTCTCCTCCCAGCTCTAGGTGCCGCGCCTTCCCCCCCCACCCCCCCAGCCCCAGCTTCGACTCCTCAGGGCTGGGACTATCTGTGCCCAGCCATGCCCGCCCCCTCCATAACCTGGAAGCCCCTAGAGAGCAAGGTCTGGGTAATTTCTCGGTCCCTGCAACTCTGGGTAGAAGATTGGGCACAGGTCGCGCCATGAGGTTCCTAGGTCTTTCCCCACTCTGCCCCAGTGGCGTCCGCGGGGACAGGGCATCACCTGGGCCGGGGGCCGAGGGCGCCACCCACACACTCTCGCCATTCTCTTTATCCGCCTCCACGTAGCCTGCAACAGAGAGGGCGACCTGAAGGAGGCACGGCGGCTGGGGGCTGACCCAAGGGTGTCCGGGTCGGGGAGGGGGCGGGAGAGGCGTGGACTGGGCCCCTGAGTTCCCTGAGGCTGTACCAACCTATCACTTTCTCGTAGTCATCGTCCAGCAGGAAGGGCATCAGCTTCTTATTGGAGTGCGACACAAAATAGTTGACCACTGCGTCGAGCGAGGTGCAGGAGAACTGGGGTCAGATAGGGGATGTTATCAGGGCTGGCGGGGACGGGGAGCAGACCCCAGCCATTGCAATTCCCGGGACCCGGGCCCAGCGCTCACCGGCTCCTCCAAGTCGATCACGTACTGGGGGCCCTCGCGCTTCACTTTGTAGTGCCGGACCACCGGCGTCCTGCAAGGGCAGGGGCAAGTGAGTGGCCTGGGTGAGGACAAAAAATGGCCTGCCTCTCGTCCGGACCCCGCCACCATGGAGGGCCTAACCCCGACTTGCTCCCCTGCACACTGACCACTCCACATCCTGGCGTGGGTCTCTGCTGGGGACCAGGCCCTCGAAAGACGCCACCTCCTAGAAAAACCCTGCGCCTGGTCCTGGCACTGCCCCCCAGGAGGACCGTCCTGTATGGATTCAATCCCGGGAGGCCCCGCCCTCGGCTCCACATTCTGCCCGGCCCCGCCCCTATATCTAACCACAACCCCGCGCCCGACGCCTCTCCCACCCCGGCGCCGGGGCCACGCATGCGCACCCGTTGAGCGTCTGGAGCGTGCTGACCGACACTCCGCCCGCGCCGTCCCCGCTCGGCCGGAGCAGCAGGTTCCCGCACTCGGGGTGGCGCTCCAGGAGCAGCTGAGCCTCCAGCCGGCTCACTTTCAGGAAGCACCTAGGGCGGGCCGCGTCACTCACCAGGACAGGCCCCGCCCCCAGAGACACAGCCACGCCTCCCCACGTAACCCCGCCCCTGGGCCCCCAGCCTTGCCCTCCCGTCCACGACATGGTTCCTGGAGACCCTGCCTTGCCCGACCCCAGGCCCAGGCTCTGCCTCTGGAGGCTCAGGCTGTCCTGCGGGCACACAGGCCAACACTCAGAGACCCATACCCGCCTCCCAGGCACCTATACCCTCTCCTGGAAAACTTGTCCCGCCCCCAGGCCCCTAGGCCCGCCCATGGAGAGCCAGGCCCGCCCCCAGGCAGCTAGACCCGCCCCAAACACCCAGTAGGGCTCCCAGCTGTGAGACCTAATTCCCCGCCCCTTCCCGGAAGCAGTCTTACGCTCAAGACCCAACGCCTGGAGACGCCACTCACTGCCCTCTCCGGCTCCAGGCTGTCCAGCCCGCCACCATCCTGGAGACCCTCGGGCACTTACGAGGGCATCACGAGCGCACGTCGTGCCTCTTCTTTGGCCAGGGCCTCGGCCATCATGTACAGGTGTCCGGGCAGCAGGGTCAGGTTGGACGGGACACGGAGCTGAGGGGGGCATTGGGGCGTCAGGGGATGGGAGGCTGTGACTATGTCACAGAGGGGCAAACTGAGGCCAGAGTGCGGATACAGCCAGGATGGGAACCCAGGTCTGGGGGCTCCAGAGCCACCTGACACCTCAGGGGCAAAGAGGGCATAGAGAGGACTTCGGTGATGAGGAGGACAGAGCAAATGCTAGCATGTAGGGTCTCAAACTCAACGGCCTGCAGGGGGCAGACTGGGAACAAATGAGTAACCTAGAAATCAGGAATGTTTACTAACACTCCTGGTTTTTTTTAAGTGATAGCAGCTGACTTTTTTTTTTTTTTTTTTTTTTTTTGCGGTACGCGGGCCTCTCACTGTTGTGGCCTCTCCCATTGCAGAGCACAGGCTCCGGACGCGCAGGCTCAGCGGCCATGGCTCACGGGCCTAGCCGCTCTGCGGCATGTGGGATCTTCCCGGACCGGGGCACGAACCTATGTCCCCTGCATCGGCAGGCGGACTCTCAACCACTGCGCCACCAGGGAAGCCAATGACTTTTAAATTTATAGCACTTTTTTGGCAAAACAAAAGACGTTTATGGGCTACATCTGGCTCATAGGCCGCCAGTTTGTGACCAGTTTGCTATACTGGAGAGGTTTGTTTGGGGAATGAAGGTTGGAAATTAAAAAGAGGATTTTGAGCAGGCCTAGTGGGGAATGGGGGAGAGAGGGAATGGGGGAGAGAGGGGCCGAGGACGACCACCCTTACCTCCACCACCGTCAGGATGAAGCCTTTCCACATCTCCCGAGACTCCAGACTCTCTACCTAGGGAGGGAAAGAAAAAGATTTTGTGTCGATGAGTCTCGGTCTAGTCAGCTGTGAAATGGGAGTGAGGAATAAGAGTCCCTGTGTGTCCAAGGGCTGTTTTGAAGATTAAATGAGCGTGAACAGGTTAATTTAGAATGATGTCTGAATATAAGTTCTTAGTAATGTGGGGTACTGTTATTATTTAATGTTATTACATCAACATTTAAAAAAAACATAAGTCAGATCATATATCTCCTATGCTTGAAACCCTCCCTTGACTCCTACCTCCCTCAAGGTAGAAGCCCAGGTCCTCCTTGTCACCCACAGGCCCTGTACAACCTTCCCCTTTCCCTCCCCCCAACCCTCATTCCCTCCCTCTCTCCCCCTCTTTCCCTCTGCTCCAGCCATAGGGGCTTTATATATATATATATAATATAATCACATTATATATCACATATATATCACATATATATATCACATATATATATATCACTATATATATATATATAATCACATCTTCTTTATCCATTCATCTGTCGATGGACATTTATGTTGCTTCCATGTCTCGGCTATTGTAAATAGTGCTGCAGTGAACATTGGGTTGCATGTATCTTTTCAAATTACTGTTTTCTCCAGATATATGCCCAGGAGTGGGATTGCAGGATCATATGGCAGCTCTATTTTTAGTTGTTTAAGGAACCTCCATACTGTTCTCCATAGTGACTGCACCAATTTACATTCCCACCAACAGTGTAGGAGGGTTCCCTTTTCTCCACACCCTCTCAAGCATTTATTATTTGTAGACTTTTTGATGATGGCCGTTCTTTCTGGTGTGAGGTGGTACCTCACTGTAGTTTTGATTTCCTTTTCTCTAATAATTAGCGATGTTGAACATCTTATCATGTGCCTCTTGGCCATCTGTATGTCTTCTTTGGAGGAATGTCTGTTTAGATCTTCTGCCACTTTTTTTTTTTTTTTTTTTTTTTTGCGGTACACGGGCCTCTCACTGCCGTGGCCTCTCCCGCTGCGGAGCACAGGCTCCGGATGCGCAGGCTCAGCGGCCATGGCTCACGGGCCCAGCCGCTCCGCGGCACGCAGGGATCCTCCTGGTCCGGTCCTGGTCACGAACCCGTGTCCCCTGCATCGGCAGGCAGACTCCCAACCACTGCGCCACCAGGGAAGCCCCCTGCCACTTTTTGATTGGGTTTTTTTTTTTTTTTTTTTTTATTGAGCTGTATGAGCTGTTTGTATATTTTGGAGATTAATCCCTTGTCAGCCACATCGTTTGCAAATATTTTCTCTTATTCTGTAGGTTGTCTTTTCATTTTGTTTATGGTTTCCTTTGCTGTGCAAAATCTTTTAAGTTTAATTAGGTCCCATTTGTTTATTTTTGTTTTTATTTCCATTACTCTAGGAGGTGGATCCAAAAAGATATTGCTGCAATTTATGTCAAAGAGTGTTCTGCCTATGTTTTCCTCTAGGAGTTTTACAGTATCCGGCCTTAAATTTAGGTCTTTAATCTATTTTGAGTTTATTTTTGGGTATGGTGTTAGAGAATGTTCTAAGCGCAGGGATTTTTAATTGTCTTAGTCACTGCCGTGACACTAGAAGAGTGTCTGGTACACAGTAGGTGCTCAGTAATGTTAGCTAAAAGATTGGATGATGGCAGTGATGGTCCTTGTGGATCAGATCTTGTTCTGGGCACTTTACATATATTATCCCACTTTTCAGTTGAGGAAACTGAGGCCCAGAGAGGTTAAGTGACTTGCCCAGTGTCACCAACCCAGTGGTAAACTTTGTGTGACTCCATGCTAGTATGTGTTAATGGTGGGTGCGACAACAAGGAAGGGTCTCCTACCAGCCCCACCTTAAGACACCTACCTTGAACTTGATCTCCTGGTTCCGCAGGACCAAGCAAAAGTGGATGCCAGGGTCATGGGAGCTCCCCCAGGGAGCTTCATCTGTGAGCTTCACAAACACACCTAGGTCTAGCTTCTCCATATGCTGGGGGCACAGTAGACAGGGTCTGAGCACCAGGCCTGTGGCCCCTCAGGCCCCCTGTCTTAGACATACCATTCACGTCCTCTGCTTGGTCCCTGGGGTCAAGGTGGGCCAATTCTTGAGCCTTCATTTCCATCCTTACCTGGGAGTCCCGATTGCTATTGTAGAAATAGAGAGTCAGGCCCTGGAGGCCTGCCCAGAACTTCTTGTAATCCTGTGGACCAGAGTTGGAGAAAGAGAAGGAGGTGAGGTGGCGAGGCTGGGTACCTCCATCATAGTCTACCTCAGGACGTTTGCACTGGCTGTTCTCTCTGCCTGAACACTCTTCTCCCAGATCTTTACATAGTTTCCTTCATCACCTGCTTTGGGTCTTTGAACAAGTGTTGCCTTCTCGGGGAAGCCCTCCTCATCCATGGCCCGGCTTCTGGGGATCTGTTACTCTCTGAGAAAGGACCAAAGGGAACCTACAGGGGTGGGAGCTTTAGGAGTAATTTGTGCTAACTCACTTTATGGTTTTCCATCCATCTACCCACTCATCCATCTGTTCCACCCTCTCATCCTTCCACCCTCCCATCCACCCATACATACATATAACCTCCTGTTCCCTTATCCACCCTGTAAATTTAACATCTCCTAGGTGCCAGGCATTGGGCTAGGTGCTCAGTCTACAGTCAGAATTTCACAAGGCTCTGGACACTAGAAGGTCTGTAGAGTCAGGATTTCCCCCTCAGGATTCTGAATTCCAAATGTCCTAGCTCTCTGGAGGCCGAAGGGGTTGATACAGATCAGATTATAAGATTCTAGAGTTTTTTTTCACCAAATATTCCCTGAGCACCTACTCTGCGCTCAGCTCTGTTGCAGGCAAAATAATAAATGGGGCATGCCTTCTTTTTCTAAATAGATGACATTCCAGGAATTCCCTGGCGGTCCAGTGGTTAGGACTCCGTGCTTTCACTGCAGGGGGCACAGGTTCCATCCCTGGGGGTGAGGGGTGGGGATGGGGACTAAGATCCCGCAAGCTGCATGGTGCAGCCAAATAAAATAAAATGATGTTTTAGAAAGATAGAGAAAGCATAGATACTTAAATCCTCCAAAGAAGAGAAATTAGCACCCTCAGGGAGGGATAGATCCTGGACCAAGAGATCACAGAGGAGGAGAGAAGCCCTCCAACTGGGAAATCTGGGAAGACTTCCTGAAAGAGGAGGTACTTTAGTTAGTCCATATTGATAACGAGGGTAGCTCTTATATTGACAGCGATCATCCATCCATTAATCCACCTATCAATTCATCCATCTGCCTACCCATCCATTCATCCAGCCACATATCCATCCATTCATCCTTTTTAGCCATTTATGTACTCACCCACCCATCCATCCACCTGTCTACAAGCATGCCTCATTTTATTGCACTTCACAGATATTGTTTTTTTGTTTTTTTTTTTTTTTACAAATTGAAGATTTCTGGCTACCCTGCTTTGAAGAAGTCTTTCGGTGCCATTCTTCCAACAGCGTTATTTTTAAATTAAGGTACGTACATTGTTTTTTTAAGATAGAATGCTATTTCACACTTAATAGAGTACAGTCTAATGTAAACATAAATTTTATAGGCACTGGGAAGCCAAAAAATTCATATGACTCACTTGATTGCAATATTCGCTTTACTGTGGGACTTCCCTGGTGGTCTAGTGGTGGGACTTGGTGCTCCCATTGCAGGGGGCCTGGGTTTAATCCCTGGTTGGGGAACTAGATCCTGCATGCCACAACTAAGAGTTTGCATGCTGCAACTGAGAAGCCCGCCTGCCGTAGCTGAGGATCCCACATGCTGCAACTAAGACCTGGCAGCAGCCAAAATAAATACATACATACATAAATACGTAAATACATACCTACATAAATAATATATATTTGCTTTATTGTGGTGGTCTGGAACCAAACCTCCAGTGTCTCCGAAGTATAGCTCTCTGTAGCCATCCATTTACCTATCTCTCCCTCCACCCACTCACCCATCTGTCCATCCATAGGTACATACTACATACATACATTTAACATTTACTGAAGACCTACTATATGCCAGGCACTGGGAATTCAGCAGTAAGTGATTAAACTCACATGGTCAGACCTACTTTGTCATGCACCAGCTATGTGCCATCCATTTCACATTGTTCAAGCTATCTGTGCCTCAGTTTCCCCACCTATAAAATGGCAATAATAATGGTGCCTGCCTGGGACTTCCCTGGCAGTCTAGTGGTTAAGACTCCGGGCTTCCACTGCAGCGGGCACAGATTCGATCCCTGGTCCAGGAACTAAGATCCCACATGCCTCTTGGCATGGCCAAAAAAAACCAAAAAAAGGTACCTGCCTTAGAGACTGTTGTGAGAATTGGGTGAATTAATACATGCAAAGCGCTGAGTCATATCCTTGGCATATTAAGAGTTATCCCTTGGGACTTCCCTAGTGGTGCAGTGGTTAAGAATCTGCCTGCCAATGAAGGGGACACGGGTTCGAGCCCTGGTCCGGGAAGATCCCACATGCCATGGAGCAACTAAGTGCGTGTGCCACAACTACTGAGCCTGTGCTCTTAGCCCACAAGCCACAACTACTGAGCCCGTGTGCCACAACTACTGAAGCCCGCTGCACATAGAGCCCGTGCTCCGCAACAAGAGAAGCCACCGCAATGAGAAGCCTGAGCACCACAAGGAAGAGTGGCCCCGCTCGCCGCAACTAGAGAAAGCCTGCGCGCAGCAACGAAGACCCAACGCAGCCAAAAATAAATTTAAAAAAAAAAGAGAGATATCTCTCTTCTGTAACCATACCTATGGCCTTTTCAACCCATTTTATTGTTTTAGTTTTAATTTTAATTTTATGTTTTTGGCCTCATGGTGTGGCCTGTGGGATATTATTTCCCCAACCAGTGATAGAACCTGCGCCCCCTCCAGCGGAAGTGTGGGATCTTGACCATTGGACGACCAAGGGAGTCCTTTTTTTTTTTCTCTCCATTTTATAATAGAGGAAACCGAGGCACAAAGATGCAGAGTCACTTGTACACGGCTTGGGAGTCAGGACCGCGCGGAGCAGGGATGTGAACTTGGGTCTCATCCTCTGGGGCCCTTGCGCTCTTTCTTAACCCCTGAGATCTCCTGCCTCTGGATGCTTTCTAGGCTGGGGAGGATGTGGATGCGTGGAGGCCGAAGGTCGGGAGGAGGAAACTGCCAGGGCAAAGGCAGAGAAAAGCCTGGTTGGTTTGCGCACTGGTAGGAGATGAGTATTCGGATGGGGAGGGTGATGGGCCTTAGTGGGAACCAGGCTGGGCTTTATTCTGAGAAGAACAAACACACACACACACACACACACACACATTGGGCCCCTGGCCAGTATCTGGTCCTGTGGGACGTAGCCCCCATTAATTCTCACTGTGCCTCCTCACAATCTGTACTGACTTTGACCCCTGGGTCTGAAGTTCACAGAGTTAGCTCAGGGTGGGGGGGAGGAGGGGGGAGGTGTGGGAATCAGAAGACTCCCCATTTCCTGGAGTAAAGTCGCTGATCCTGTTTGTATCCGAGAGAGACATAAAGAGACCAAGACAGAGAGAGATGGAGCCAGGCAGGGAAAAATACAGAGAAAGAGCTCAGATCAGAATCAGAGACACAGAGAGAGACACAGACAGACAGACAGAGGGACGGGACGTAACCTTTCCCAGCCCCCAGTCCATGCCCTGCCCCACCCAGCACCCACCGCATTCTCCTTGGCCGGCTGCGGAGGTCTAGGCTCAGAGAGGTGCTGCACCTGCCTAGGCCACCCAGCAGCGCCAGCTCCCTGGCCCGTCTTACCCGGTCTCGGGGTCCCTTCTTCTCCAGGAAGCTCTCGTGGTAGTGTGAGAGCAGGCTGCTCTTGGGCTTGGGGACCCGGGGTGGCCTCAGGGCCAAGGCCATGGCGAGTCTTTGGCCTGGCCTCTCCCTACAGTGGGTGCCCCAGCTGAGCCAGGAAGCAGAGAAACAGGTTCCAGGGGAATTTCCTCTCTTCTCTCAGCTCCCGAGCTCCCTCCCCTGCCAGGGCTGGATGGGGGCTGGGCCTGGGCAGGTCCCGAGATCCTAGGGAAATCCCCTCCTCTCTGGTGCCCAGAAGAGGTCAGGGAGGCCTGGCTGGAGTAAGGGAACAGAGGAGAGAGCTGCTGGGAGCTGTCAGTGCCAGGGCATCAGGAGGGGAACCTGCCTAAGCAAAGGCCTGGAAGGGAGAGAACGGAGTCTGGTGCCAGAGTGGTGAGGAGATGAGACCAGAGAGTGATACAATGTCCAGGAAGCCCGTTAGGCTGCCTGGACGTTAGAACAATCTTGTTTGTATCTACCAAAAATCTTGCAGGGATTTTGACAGGAATAGCACTAAACCTGTATATCAGTTGAGGGAGACTTGACATCTTTTATGTCCTGTGTTGAGTCTTCCAACCCACAGACATGGTCTTTCTCTTCCTTCCTTCCTCCCTCCCTCCTTCTCTCTCTTTTTCTTTCTTTCTTTCTTTCTTTCTTTCTTTCTTTCTTTCTTTCTTTCTTTCTTTCTTTCTTTCTTTCTTCCTTCCTTCCTTCCTTCCTTCCTTCCTTCCTTCCTTCCTTTCTTTCTTTCTTTCTTAGTAATTATAAACGCCATTGTATTTTTACTTCCAGTTTTCACATTCATTGCTAGCATACAGACATGCCATTGATTTTTGTGTGCTGATCTCTTATCCTATAACCTTGCTGAACTAACCCACTTCTTAGTTCAAGGGACGTTTTTGATAGATTTCTTGTGATTTTGTACACAGGCAATCATGTCATCTGCAAATAGGGTTAGTTTCATTTCTTCCACCTTTCCAATCTGTATGCCTTTTATTTCCTTTTCTTGTCTTATTGTGCTGGTTAGCACTTCCAGGACTCTGTTGAATAAGAGTGGTGAGGGTGGACATCTTTGCCTTGTTCCCAGTCTTAAGGGGAAAAGTGGGATTTCCCTGGCATTCCAGTGGTTCAGACTCCATGCTTCCACTGCAGAGGGCACGGGTTCAATCCCTGGTTGGGGAACTAAGATCCCACATGCCACGCGGTGCGGCCAAAAGAAAAAAAAGTGTTCCATCTTTCACCATTAAGTACAATGTTAACTGAAGTTTTGTAGACGTGCTTCTCCAAGTTGAGGTAGTTTCCCTCTGTTCCTAGTTTGCTGAGAGTTTTTATTATGAGTGGGTGTTGAATTCTGTCAAATGCTTTTTCTGCATGAATTGATACGTTCTTATGATGTTTCTTCTTTAGCTTGTGTGTTAGTTTTCTGTGGTCGATATAATAACTTATCACAAATTTAAAGGCTTAAAACAACACAAATGTATTATCTTACAGCTCTGTAGGTTAGGAGTCCTACGTGGATCTCACACAGCTAAAATCAGGTTGTTGGCAGGGCTGTTTTCCTTTCTGAAGGCTCAAAGAATGAATCTATTTCCTTGCCTCTTCCAGCTTCTAGAAGCTTTCCTCATTCCTTCCTCCATCCACAAAGCCAGCAACTGTGGGTAAGAACCTCACATCATATCACTCTGAATTTCTTCCATAGTTATCTCCTCCTGACTCTCTTCGACTTTTTTTTTTTTTTTTTGCGGTACGCAGGCCTCTCACTGCTGTGGCCCCTCCCGTTGCGGAGCACAGGCTACGGACGCGCAGACTCAGCAGCCATGGCTCACAGGCCCAGCCGCTCCGTGGCGTGTGGGATCTTCCTGGACCAGGGCACGAACCCATGTCCCCTGCATTGGCAGGCGGACTCTCAACGACTGCGCCACCAGGGAAGCCCTCTCTTCCACTTTTAAGGACCCCGGTTATTACAATGGGCTCAGCAGATAATCCAGGATCATCTCTTTATTTTATTTTTATTTTTTTAAATTAATTAATTAATTAATTTAGGCTGCACCAGGTCTCAGTTGTGGCATGTGGGATCTTTTGTTGTGGCGGGCGGGCTTCTTAGTTGTGGAATGCATGCGGGATCCAGTTCCCTGACCAGGGATTGAACCCTGGGCCCCCTGCATTGGGAGTGTGGAGCCTTACCTACTGGACCACCAGGGAAGTCCCAGGATCATCTCTTTATTTTAAAGTCAGCTGATTAGCAACTGTAGTTCCATCTGCAACCTTAAATCCCCTTTACCATGTAAGCTGAATATTCACAGGCTCTGGGGATTCAGACATGGACACCTTCAGGGAACCATTATTCCACCCACCACAGTCTCTTAAATATGGTGGAAAACACTGATTGAATTTGGCATACTGAACCAGCCTTGCACCCCTGGAATAAACTTCACTTGGTCATGATGTATATAATTCTTTTTATGTATCGCTGAATTCTATTTATTAATATTTTGGTAAGGATTTTTGTGTTTGGATTCATGAGGTATATCCTGTAGTTTTCTTTCTTTGTACTCTTCTTATCTGGTTTTGGTGTCAGGGAGATGCTAGCTTCATAAAATGACTTGGGGAGACTTCCCCTGTGGTCCAGTGGTTAAGACTTTGCCTTCTAATGCAGGGGATGCAGGTTCGATCCTTGGTCAGGGAGCTAAGATCCCATATGCCTCGCGGCCAAAAAAACAAAACATAAAACTGAAGCAATATTGTAACAAATTCAATAAAGACTTTAAAAATAGTCCACATCAAAAAAATCTTTTAAAAAAATGAATTGGGAATTCGTCTTTGAACCTTCATAGAATTCTCCATCTGGACCTGGAGATTTCTTTTTAGGGACTTTTTTTTTTTTTCCCCAAGCAAATGAATACTTTTATTAGCATGGTAAAAAACATTTTTTTAAAACACATAGGGTTTTGACCTCAAATACTTGTCAGGTCTGCTACAGAAATGAACGTGTAGCTAAACAATTTATGAATCTTGAAGATACCTAGTCCCTTTTTAGGGACTTTTAAAATTACAAATTCAATTTCCTTAGTAGTTATAGGGCTGCCTGGACTTTATACGCATAGCAAAGAATAGCCTTTGGAATCTACTCAGGAACTGTGTACCTCTGGGCAACCTCTTCATCTTCTGAACTGTCTGGTAATGTTGATTATACTATCTGCCATATAGGGGTGCTGTAAATGGTTAATGGTTAATAAGGTCACAGCAGTTAGTTGTTTTTGTTTTTGTTTTTTGTTTTTTTTTGCGGTACGTGGGCCTCTCTCTGTTGTGGCCTCTCCCATTGCGGACCACAGGCTCCGGACGCGCAGGCTCAGCGGCCATAGCTCACGGGCCCAGCCGCTCCGTGGCATGTGGGATCTTCCCGGACCGGGGCACGAACCCGCGTCCCCTGCATCGGCAGGCGGACTCTCAACCACTGCGCCACCAGGGAAGCCCTAGTTGTTTTTTTAACAAAATAAATTTATTTATTTATTTTTGGCTGTGTTGGGTCTTTGTTGCTGCGCACGGGCTTTCTCTACTTGCGGCGAGTGGTGGCTACTCTTCCTTTCTGTGCCCGGGCTTCTCATTGAGGTGGCTTCTCTTGTTGCAGAGCATGGGTTCTATGAGCGCAGGCTCAGTAGTTATGCCTCATGGGCTCCAGAGTGGAGGCTCAGTAGTCGTGGCACACGTGCCTAGTTGCTCCGCGGCATGTGGGATCTTCTAGGCTCAGGGCTAAGACCTGTGTCCCCTGTGCTGGCCGGCAGATTCTTAACCACTGTACCACCAGGGAAGTCCACACAGCAGTTAGTTTTAATTTTATTTATCAAAGGCAATGGGGAGGGAGGTGGTCATAGTTGTATTTTATAAAGATCTCTCTGGGGCCAGCCAGGGTGAGAGATGGACAGGGTGTGGGTGAGTGTGGAGACCTGAGTCCCTAGGAAATTATCCAGATGGGAGAGGCTCGAGGTCCAGCCCTGGGTTTTATAAGAGAGCCAAAGAGAAAGTAGGCAAGGGTATGGGGGAATAAACGGGCCAGTTTGAGCTCTGCTGAGTCTAAGGGTCTGGGGGATGCCTAGTTGATTGCTAGCTCCTGCGTGGGTGGTGAGATGACTCCGAAAGGAGGTTTGGACTGGACACAAAGTGAGTGTCAATGAAATTTAACTATCAAGTTAAGAAAAAGAAAAAAGGGAATTTTATTTGTGCCAAACTGAGGATTATAACAGAGGAAGCAGATTCTCAGAAAGCGCTGAGAGCTGTTCTGCCTATTAGAAGCTGAAGGCACAGTCATATACATTTTATTTATTTATTTACGCTGCACCACGGGGCATGCGGGATCTTTAGTTCCCCAACCAGGGAGCGAACGCGCCCTCCCTGCAGTGGAAGCATGGAGTCTTAACCACTGGACCGCCTTGAGACAAAGGATCATACATCAAAATGACATACTGATATTTTACATAAAGTTCACCAAGGATAGATAGTCCAGGTAAGCCCGTAAAAGGGAGGAGCAGGCTTCCCTGGTGGCGCAGTGGTTGAGAGTCCGCCTGCCGATGCAGGGGACGCGGGTTCGTGCCCCGGTCCGGGAAGATCCCACATGCCGTGGAGCGGCTGGGCCCGTGGGCCATGGCCGCTGAGCCTGCGCGTCCAGAGCCTGTGCTCCGCAACGGGAGAGGCCACAACAGTGAGAGGCCCGCGTACCGGAAAAAAAAAAAAACCACGGAGGAGCAAATCATCCTGATCCCCTACAGAGCTGGGAAAGAACACTATTCTTTTAAGAAGTTACATTTACTGTTGAGTAGGCATTCCCATCTTCCCATGTTTGAGGATCGCTGGTTAATGTGTAATGCAGATTGGGGAGAGAAGGAGGAAGGAGGTCCAAACAAACAGAGAATTTTGTTTACTTTTTCTTGTCCTGCCTTAAAATACAAATTTTATTTCATCATGAGTAATAATAGTCATTCACATTCTCTAGCTCTTAACTCTTTGTCAAGCCCTGGTCTTTAACAACTCTGAAGTAGGAATTATTATCCCCAGGAGGAAACAGGGAGGTGGAGACACTTGGCAAAAGTCACAGAGCTGGGAAGTGGTGGAGCAGGATTTGGAGCCAGGTCCAGTCTGATTCCAGATCATCCTGGCTGGACACCCACGCCCCTAACATCCTGTCCCCTCTTCCAGACCGGGGTCGGGTACACCCATCTGCGGCTGAGCCCAGCCAAATGTGCCCTGCAGCTTAACGGAGCCCCCACCCCGTGCTTTAAGCCCTGCGAGGGGCTGGTGAGTCCCAGCGCTGGGAGGTGGCCCTGCGCCTCGGAGCAGAGGTCCCGGGACAGTGGCCACCGAGAAAAGAATGGGCTGCAGCTGTGCGGAGCACTTGCTGGGCTCAGCCCACACGCACGGAGCGCTAGGGTTGGGTGGGGGGTGGAGGCCGCGAGCCAGGTTTGACCCGCAAGCTGATTGGCTAGCTGAGGACAAGACCCTACAACTGATTGGATGCGTGAGGCCGGAGTCTCCTGCTGACTGCTAGAGGAGGAGCACTTTACCACTGATTGGCTGAAAGGAATCCAGCCTCTACCGTCTATTGGCTGAAGATGAAATGACCCAGTTATAATTGGTTGGCTGGCTCTGTTGTGATCCAATCATGGAATCAGTCGAGGGCCGCCGGGGAGGGTGGAAGTTAACCCTTTAGAGACTGCCGACCGGCTTGGGCGCTCTACTGTCGTGGCACGGGGCTACTTCCCCATTCTATCCCGTAGCCCCAGGGCAGTGTGGCTCATTATCCCAGGCCTCAGTGTCTCCCCGGTCCCGGCCGCGGACCTCAATTTCCTCGCTCGTCGTAGTGGGCTGAGCCCCCCTTGTCCCCCAGCCCCAGGCCTCAATCCTGTAGGCGATGGCCTCGGGTGGAGTCATTGGTTCTCCGAAAGCCTAAGTCCCCGGCCTTAGTTTCCCCAATGGTACTCTGAATTCTCGGCTACCAGCCCCCTCCCATGGAAGGTGGCCTCAGGCCTCATTTTTCCGAATGGTCCCGGAGGGTTGAGCCGCCACCTCCTTCTCCAGCGTGTGCAGGCCCGAGGCCTGACTTTCCCCGCTCGCTCCTGCTGACCCGCCCACCCTCCTCGGGGCGGAGCCACGTCACGTGCCGGGAAGAAAGAACCAGAAGCCCGCTGGGCGTGGGGCTGAGCGGCCATGGCAGGTATGGCGGGCTTGGCAGGGGGCCGGCAAGGCGCTGGGTGGGGTGGCTGGACCTGCTCGGGGTGCGCGGCCCCGCTGCAGCCTGTCGCTGCCCGCAGCTCCGGAGCCGCTGTCCCCCGCGGGAGGCGCGGGCGAGGAGGCGCCGGACGAGGACGAGGCGGAGGCCGAGGACTCTGAGCGGCCGGGGGTATCGGGTGGCGCGCGCAGCGGCGGCGGAGGCGGCGGCGGTGGCGGCGGGGCCGGTCCAGGGGGCTGCGGCGGGCCGGGGGGCGCGCTCACCAGGCGCGCGGTCACGCTGCGGGTGCTCCTCAAAGACGCGCTGCTGGAGCCCGGCGCCGGGGTGCTGTCCATCTACTATCTGGTGAGCGTCCCCTAGCCGCATCCCATCCTAGCTGGTGCAAAAGGGGAAACCGGAGTCCAGTGTACTTTTCTTGCAGCAGGCCGAGCCCCGGTGTGGGGAGGGGAAACTGAGGTACGGAGCATCCTGACCCAGCACGAGCCCTTCTGGGCGGGAGAACATTGTTCACCAAACACTCCACTCCACAAAGGAGAAACTTAGGCTCAGAGAGGACACTAGTGCCTTCCTGACTGTGTGACCTCACTCAACCTCTCCGTATACCAGTTTTCCCATCTGTAGAATGGGATTTTCTTTCCTCCCATGGGGTTGCGTGAGGATTCAGTGAATAAAGTGCTCAGCAGTATGCCTGCTACACAGTAAGTGCTTTATAAGTGTTTGCTATTATTACTGTTATTGTTACTGTTGTTGTTGTGCCCTTTGTGAGTGGCAGCAATTTGTGAATTGAACACCTGCTGTGTGCCAGGCTGTGTTGGGTGTTAGGGACACAGCAAAGATCAAGACAGACCCTGTTCCTGCCCTTTGGGGCTCACAGTCCAGTGAAGGGAGGGGGGACAATCATATAACTGGACAGTTCCAATCCAGGCTGATCGGGATGGTACCTAAGCTGGAAGCCTTCCTGGAAGGAAGCAGGAAGCGGTTACCAAACCCTGGGAAGCAGCATGGGGTCAGGGAGGACTTCCCAGAGGAGGGGTCTTGATGGGTACCAGCTCCTGGGCTCAGCCAGCCCACTGTCACTGCAGGGGAAGAAGTTCGTGGGAGACCTGCAGCCCGATGGGAGGATTGTGTGGCAGGAAACGGGCCAGGTGTTCAACTCACCCAGCGCCTGGGCCACCCATTGCAAGAAGCTGGTGAACCCGGCCAAGAAGTCTGGCTGTGGCTGGGCCTCTGTCAAGTACAAGGGCCAGAAACTGGACAAGTACAAGGCTGCCTGGCTCCGGCGAAACCAGCTCCATATACCTGCAGCTGCTGCCGATGAGGTGCGTCCTTCAGCCTCCCTGACTCACTGTTGGATAAGGAGTACCAGAGAGAGGATGTTGGAGCTGGGGCCTTGAAGGATGAACAGGAGTTGGTCAGAGAAAGATGAATGGAAGAGTTTTCCAGAGGAAGGAATGGCATATGCAAAGCCTTGTAGGAAGCAACACATGCCTCCTTAGGGAACCATTATTAGCTGATGCAGTTGGACATTCAGATGCCTTAGTAGCTGAAGGGGCTGGAGACATCGACAGGGACCAGATCTGGGAGGGTCTTGAATGCCATGATAGTAATAGATATTCTTTGAATGTTCACCAGCTGGGTTGAACTTGGCCAAGGACCCTCTCTGGGTTCCTAGTCCTTTTCATATGTAAAATAGAGATGATAACGGTACCCAGGTGTATTACACACACACACACCTGGCTGGCAAATCTTTAGGGCCACTGGCAGGCTGGAAACTCAGGCAAGAGTAGATGCTGCAGTCTTGAGACAGAATTCCTTGTTTTCCAGGAAACCTTAGTTTTTGCTCTTAAGGCCCTTCAACTGATTGGATGAGGCCTACTGACATTATCAAGGGTAATCTTGTTTATTGAAAGTCAGCTTACTGTAGATGTGAACCACATCTACCCAAGGCCTTCAAAGCAACATCTCAACTAGTGTTTGATTAAATAACTGGGTACTATATCCTAGCCAAGTTGACTTTTAAAACTAACTTTCACACCATGCCATAGGGCTATTCATTCAGCAAGTATTTTAGTAAATGCCACCTGTGTGCCAGGCCCTCTTCTAGGTGCTGGAGATAAAACAGAGACCAAAATGAGAAAAAATCTCTGCCTTCATGGAGAGAGAAACAAATAAGTCTATCTTACTGTACGTTGGCGGAAGTAAGCAGGGGCAGGGGATGGGAGTGGTGGGAGGGTTAGGGTGGTCAGGGAAGGCCTCACTGAGAAGGTGATATTTGATTAGTGAACTGAAGGAGGGGAGGGAGGGAGCCTTAAGGCTTTCTGGAAAACAGCACATGCAAAGGCCCTGAGGCTGGACTGTGGCTGGTGTTTTTGAGGAACAGTGAGGCTCCAGTGTGTCTGGAGCAGAGTGAGCAAGGGGCAGAGAGGGAGGAGGTGAGGACCAGGGCCGGGGCGGGGGGGAGGACAGGGGCAAGTCGTGCAGGACCTCATGGGCTGGGGGGTGTACTTGGGCTTTTACCCTGAGGGCGGTGGGAGCCCTGGAGGGCTGTGGGCAGAGGAGGGGGCGGGACCTGACTCAGGTGCTCACGGCCGCCCTCTGGTGGCTGCTGTAGGGTGTAGGGAGGACGGACTGGGGCCGGGGCGTGAGAGTAGGAGCCGGGGAATCGGGGTGCAGGTGATTGTACAGATCCAGGTGGCTGATGATGGGGTGAATCAGGCCAGCCATTGAGGGGGGAGGAAGTGGGCAAGTTGGAACTGACCCGGGCAGACGCTGCCGAGAGGGGGGCGGGGCGACAGAGACTGAGATGTGACCATTGTGTTTGGACACAGAGAGGTCACCTCGGCAAGGGGTCTTGAGGAGAGAGTAGGGGGAGAGGTTATTGAGAGAATCTGGTAAAATAATCCATGCAAAGTGCTGGCTTGCTTGCTGGATGAATGGAGCAACAGGGCATATGCTAAATGCTTTGCACGCATTCTCATTTCACCCTTACGCCACCCCTGTGAGGCTGGAGGTCATTGTGCCGCTTTACAGATGAGGAGACTAGAGCCCGAAGTCTGTTTGTAATAGGCAGAGGCGGGATTCGAACCTGCGAGGCTAGTTCACAGCCTCGATTGTTTCTGCTCACTCCCTCCCTCTAGTGGGCACCTGGGGCAACGACAGGAACCGAAGGCTCAGGCCAGCCAGAGGTCTCTGTGGAACTTGCCCGGAGGGTAGGGAGCAGCCAGCTGAAAGTCCCGTCGCTGTCCCCCCAACCCCGACCCCGCCAGAGCCCGGCCAGCGAAGGAGAGGAGGAGGAGCTAATGATGGAGGAAGAGGAGGAGGAGGTTCTGACAGAAGTCTCAGCAGAGGACAAGAGTCGGAGACCACCGGTGAAGGGCCCCTCGGAGTCTGTCTACCTTGGTGAGAGGTGGGGGGAGGAGGGGAGGAGGAAGGGCAGGAGGCCGACGGAACTCAGGTGGGGGCAAGTCTGGCCTTTCTTTTCCTTAGAGCCCCCGAGATGCCTGGCTGACTTCCCAGCCCCTGCTGCCTAATTTCACTCTCACTGCCTGACTTCTTTAAGCTCTAATACTACATCTCTTGGTCCCACTGCCCAATTTCTTTATCTGCTGCCGGATTTCCTTGCTCCCCCATAGGATTTCTTTGCCCTGTTGGCTGATTTCTAGCCCTGCTGCCTGATTTCTTTGCCCCGTTGCCTGGTCCTCACCTGACTTCCTGAGCCCTTCATCTGAGTTTTTAAATCTCTTCTGTCTGATTTGTTAACCTGCCGCCTGATTTCCCAGTCCACTTGCCTGATTTTTAAGGCTGCCCCTGGAGTTGTTTTTTTTTTTTTTTCCTCCGGCTGCCTGGTCTTCATTTTCTAGTTCCTGGCTGGGGAAGGAACTGACGCTGACTTTTTTTTTTCTTTCCCCCTTACCCCCCAACCCCGCAGAGGCCACGCTCCCAGGGAAAAGGGTGGAAAACAAGATCCGGGTGCCTGTGCGCTACTGCATGCTGGGTAGTCGAGACTCTGCCAGGTCAGATACACCCCATGCCTGCCGGGACCCTCACCCCCCATCGCTGTGAGCTCTTGCCGGCGTATGGGGAACAAAGGCAGGGGTAGGGTGGAGACAAGGCCTCAGGTCCGAGCTGGCTGTGGGCAGCTGGGGAGCCAGCGTGGGGGTGAGGGAAGGGCCTGGGGGTTCCTGAGGCTGTGGAACCCTCCTGGCTCCTTCAGGAACCCACACACCCTGGTGGAAGTAACATCCTTCGCAGCTATCAACAAGTTCCAGCCGTTCAACGTGGCCATCTCTAGCAACGTGCTGTTCCTGCTGGTGTGTGCCCAGTTCCTACCTTGCCCCTTAGGGGTCAGGGGCTCTCAGGCCTGGGCAGGGGGTGTCCCCCCACCCCCACCCCGACCAGAGGATCCCTGGAAGGTTGGCTCCATGAGAGCAGAGACCTTGTCTGCTCTGTTCGCTACCGGTAAACAGTAGGCACTCAATCAATGTCTGAATGAAGAAGGAGGTGGGTGGGCTGACCCCGTCACAACGCAGGGGCCCTGGCCCTCAGGACGGCCTTGGGGCGGCGGTGTGCAGTCTGAGTGGGTCTTCCAATGTCCCTCCCCTCCCCAGGATTTCCACAGCCACCTGACCCGCAGCCAGGTCGTGGGGTACCTAGGCGGCCGCTGGGACATCAACAGTCAGAGTGGGTATTTGGGGCCTGTGGGCAGGGGGGTGTTTGGGGCTGGGGTCGATGTCCACACCTTCTCCCGCCTCCGCGCAGTGCTCACGGTGCTGAGAGCCTTCCCCTGTCGGAGCCGGCTGGGGGACGCGGATACCGCGGCCGCTGTGGAAGAGGAGGTGAGGGGGCGCACGGCGACTTGGCGTTCTGGGGAGGGCTGGCGCGGACACAGCTGTCTTGGCTACCGCGTCATGGCGCCTAGCACCGTGTCGCCGCTCAGCAAGGGTGCAAATGGGTGTGTGTGACCTCCGGTCCCCTCACCTGTGACCCCCACCGTCATACTTCCTTCTGTACGGACGCCGCCGCCGGCCCCTTCCCCTCTCAGCCTGTCTGGCACCTGGTAAAGGCCGATAAGTATTAGCTGCCGTCCTTAATGTTTTCATAGGGTACTTAGTACGCGCCTGCGCTCCACACTCACCTTGTCACAGGGCACAGAATGGGTGTGGATTCGGCGCTCGCACGTTTCTCCGCCCACTTCTTCCTTTCTCTTTACCCTCTTTATTTAACTATTGATTGAGCGCCTACTATGTGCCGGGAATTGTTCCTTGAGCTGAGGATACAGCAGTGAGCAAAATAACCTTTTACCTTAGATTTATGCGAGGAGCATCTTTGGTTTTTTTTGGGTCGCACCCCTTGGCTTGTGGGATCTCAGTTCCCCGACCAGGGATTGAACACCAGGCCCTGGGCAGTGAAAGCGTGGAGTCCTAACCACTGGACCGCCAGGGAATATAGCAGCAACTTTTTTACGTTATTTGTTGACTGTCCCCCCCACTGGACTCGCTGAGGGTGGAGCAGGGTGTGTCTCTGTCACTGCTGTGTCCTCAGGCCTGGTACACAGCAGGCGCTCATTAAATGCTGGCCGCGTGGGGCTGGATGGGTTCCAGGCACGTGAGCGCACTAGGGCTGCTAGAGCCCCCGGCCCTGTGCCTCTCTGCCCCCAGATTTACCAGAGCCTGCTCCTGCGAGGCCTGTCCCTGGTGGGCTGGTATCATAGCCACCCGTACAGCCCGGCGCTGCCGTCGCTGCAGGATATCGTCGCGCAGATGGACTACCAGCTGCGGCTGCAGGGCTCCAGCAACGGCTTCCAGCCCTGCCTCGCCCTGCTCTGCTGTGAGTCCCGGGAAGGGGTGGGCGTGGGGCCCCAGCGGGCCACCGTGCCTCCATGCCCAGTCCCTTCTCTCTCTCTCCTCCCCCAGCCCCTTACTACTCTGGTAACCCGGGCCCAGAGTCCAAGATCTCACCCTTCTGGGTGATGCCACCCCCTGAGGTAGGCGGGGCTGCTGGGGGTAGGCTGTGAGGCGTGGGCGGGCCCCTGTGTGGGCGTGGGAGGGGTCAGGAGGCCTTGTTAGCAGTAGGAAGCCAGTACTCTTGTTCCGAGCTCATCTGGGGAGCTGGGGCCTGCTTCTCTCATCTGTGAAATGGGAACATAATCATTGCCCTGAGGCAGTGGGGGTGAGGGCTGTTGAAAAGGTGGGTGCTCTACCTGTAGCATATGCTGCTTTTGCCACCAACGTAGCCTCCTTCCTGAGCCCTGTCTGGTTTCATTCCCCAAGTCCATCTCGGGGTCAGAAATCAGCTTTAGAAAGGAATTCCGGAGCCATGGCCACTCCTCTGTGTGTGGTGGGGTGGGTGCCACCCTGCTTCCCTAGTCGCATTGCTGGGTTCCTTTTTTTTTTTTTTTTTTTCGGTACGCGGGCCTCTCACTGCTGCGGCCTCCCCTGTTGTGGAGCACAGGCTCCGGACGCGCAGGCCCAGCGGCCGTGGTTCACGGGCCCATCCGCTCCGCGGCATGTGGGATCCTCCCGGACCGGGGCACAAAACCACGTTCCCTGCATTGGCAGGCGGACCCCCAACCACCGCACCACCAGGGAAGCCCTGGGTTCCTTTAAGGTCTCGCGCGGCTCTGGATCTGATCCGAGTGCAGAGCCAGGCCTGCAGTATTAATTCTCTGACTCCCAGCCCTGGGCACTTCTTGCTGTGCTCTGCCATCTTGGAGGGGGGCCGGGTTGGGGGTAGCTAGTGGTGACTGGCGTGTGTCTCTACCAGCAAAGGCCCAGTGACTATGGCATCCCCATGGACGTGGAAATGGCCTACGTCCAGGATGGCTTCCTGACTAATGACGTCCTTCATGAGATGGTGAGTTCACTACCGCGTGAGGTGGGTGGGGGTGGGGTGGGTGCCCTGGGAGGAGCAGGTGGGAGCCAAGGGCGCCCAGCTGGATGGACGTGACACTGTAGGACTTGGGAAGCGCTGACTGAATGAGCCACATCAGGGCCCAGTCAGGCTCCTCTTCCGCTCCTGAAAATCACGGGCTCTTAGGATCCAGTCCCAGATCCTTGCCTCAGCCCCTCCTACCTCTCCCCCGTCGCCCTCCTGGCTGTTCTGGAACATGCTAGGGACGCTCCCGCCTTGGGCCTCTGCAGCTGCCAGAGATTCTCCAAGTGGGGACACGTGAGAACCTCAGGTGTTCCTCAGACGAATAGCAAGCAGGCACTTAAACAAACGGAGCTAGTTCGTCACACCTGTGACTTCACTGATGTTACTGCTCTGGCTAAACCGTGGAGCCATGTCAGGGCCGGGGCGGGTATAAAGAATCCCATTCAGTGTGCTCGCTGCTTCTGTGGAAGTTGTCTCCCCCTCCGGGGGGCCCTCCTGCCAAGCCCCTAATTTCTCCAGGACCTGGGTAACGTCTACATGCCACACTGCATTAGACTAGAGGCCCCCTGAGGGGTGGCAGCAGTGTCTGTCCCACTTGCTGCTGTATCCTGAGTGCCTTGCCCGGGAAGCGTGGTTGCTGGGGCTCACTTGCTCCCCATTCCTTAGATGCTGCTGGTGGAGTTCTACAAGGGCGCCCCTGACCTCGTCAGGTTCCAGGAGCCTTGGAACCAGGAGCACACCTACCTCGACAAGCTCAAGGTGAGACTCATGCCGAGTCCCGTGCAAACCCCTCCTTTTATAAAGATCTCCGGGAGCCCCAGGGGCCCCGCCCCCCCACCCCCCGAATATATCCGTGGGCAGCCTGAAGAGAAGTGAGTTCTTACCTGGGCCTATACAAAAATACTTCAGTCAGAAATGAATGCTACCAAAGAAAAGTCGTGTTTTATCACATGGGGGTGGTGACGCTGGTGGACATCACCATCGAAACGCAGATGAAAATGCAAAAGCCCCGTAGACCTCATCACCCCTGGGACATCCCAGCTGGAGATGCTGCTCCGGGCCCTGCTTGTCCCGGGGCCGCCCACGGAGGTGCAGGAGGGGTTCTGAATCTTAAGCAGCAGCAAAGCTGAACCGAGCAGAGCGGCTGGTGCTGGGAGTGGGTTTGTTTAGCCCGCTGGCCCTACCGTTGGTTAACGGGACGTGTCGGCAGGGGCTCCGCATATTTCCTGCCTGAGAGTCGTTCTCAGAAGACACTACCCACTCCGCTTTGCAGAGAGATAGCTTCACGCATTTGCTTGTTTGACAGACTTAACCGTGACCAGGGCTTAAAGCTGCCACTGGTCACCTCTCAGCCCGGTGCTAGGTGGGTGGGGTGGGGTGGCCTTGGCACACAAGGGGGGCACGTGTAAGAGCAGGATTTGGAAGGTGTGGAGGAACCTCACCCCCAAAGGATGACGTCCCCAGGCCTCGAGGTGTGGCTTTAGGGACACGGCTGCGTGCTTGGGTTAGGAGAGCCCCCTGGCAGGCTGCAGCCCTGAGGCACCAGGCCTCCTTGTTTCAGATCTCCCTGGCCAGCAGGACGCCCAAGGACCAGGGCCTGTGCCATGTGCTGGAGCAGGTTTACAGCGTCCTCAAGCAGGGGAGCTGAGAGCACCAGCCTCCAAGGACCGGGGAAGCCTTTGGTCAGATGTGGCTCCCCGAGGCTCTGCGTGAGGGGAATGGGCCCAGGGCCTTTGTGCTGCTTTGTTCCTGTGTGACTGAGGTGTGTGACGGCAGGGGCTCACATAATAAAGGAGAAACAGCCTAGGCATGTGTCTCACGGATGCAGGAGGGGTTGCTGTTCATGCAGCCGTGGCTATGGGGAGGGGCTGTGCTGGCGACTGGGCAGATGACAGCCATCCCTCCCAGGCTCTCTGGGCTGGTGCTCACGTGGGCCCCACCCTGGCTGGAGACCCCTTCGGGAGGGCCCACCCCGCCCCGCCCCGCCCCGCCCCACAACCAGGCAAGAGGCTGTAGAAAGAGACATTTAATACTTTTTAAAAAAAAAAATCAGGATTACATTTTGATCTGCCCTAGGCTGGGATGTCTGTCTCCTCCAGGTACTGGTGACCGGGGACCTCTCAGAGGAGCAGGGAGGGCCTGGTGTCCTTGGGGGCTTTACCGGGTCACCAGAGGAGGGGAATGTGAACCAGGCCGGGGGTCCCCTGTTTAGCCAAGTTTTGGATTAGGCAAGAGGGGAAGTGGGTGCAGGGCTGGGGCCCTGCTGGTCTGGGCAGCTGCCTACCTTGGTCTGGAGGAGATGGCCTGGGCCACTGTCCAAAGAGGGTATGGTGGCTGGCTCACCAGGGTGGTGCCCGTGACTCCCCCAGGGGTCCCAGCAGCCAGGGGTCTGGGAACATTCACTTAACAAAGCCTTTGTGCTTGACCTTCCACATAGTGGAGGCTGGGCTCCCGTGGTCGTGTGGGCTCCTGTGGTCGCATGTATGTGTGTAGGCTGGGCTCCTGTGGTTTTGTGTGTGTGTGTACACGCACGTGCATGCTGGCAGCTTATGCCAGAGAGATGCTCCATGTGCTTGGCTTGGGATGCGGTGGTGGGCATGGAAGTTTGGGGCTTAGTGCCCTGCAGCGGGGAGATGGCCTGTCATTAGGGGCCCTGGCTCAAGAACCCCAGGCTCACCTTTCCCCAAGTCCCCAGCCAGAAGAAAGGGGTGAAACCCTTCCAGGAAGGTGGCATCTGTAGGCACTCAGGGGCCTAGGGAGCTCTGGAGGGGGCTGGTAGTGTCCGGGGGGAATTTAAAAGCAGGGTGGCGAGTCTCAGACAGGGGTCTTGCCCAGACCACCCCATCACACTGATGTTCAGTCCTTTCCTGTTAAAGGCAGGTCTCCGGGCGGAGCTGGATGGAGGTGGGAGAGGATGCGTGTGCGTGCGTGTGCGTGTGTGTGTGTGAGTGTGTGTGTGTGTGTGAGAGAGAGAGAGAGACAGAGAGAGAAGGGGGGCCCATCTGGAGTTACCAGTCCCTGGAGGGGTGGGAGGAGTTAGTGTTTCTAAGAGCACCTTAGTGTGAGCCTCCTGGGGTGGGGTGGGCGGAGCTGGGGGGGCAGAGTTGTGAGCAGCAGGAAGGAGGAACACTGCCCAGCCCCCAAGACGGCCACGTGGAGTGGGGAAGGGAGCCCCCACCTCCGGGGGTGAGCACTAGTGTAAACAGGGGCCCCGCTGCCCTGGGGCTGGGTCAGGCCCAGAGCGGGCCACCCCACAGGCTGTGAGCACTGCCCAGCTGCGGGGCCTGTGGAATGCAGAGATCTGGATGGAGGGGCGGCGGGCCGACACACCACTGGGACGCGGTCACTGGGGCAGCGGCACCAGCACCTCCACGTAGCTGAGGGGGAAGAAGCCCGACTGGCCGTGGAGCATGCCCTCATACCAGTTCTCGTCGATCTGATTGGTCAGCGTGATGATGTCACCCTCGTGGAAGCCCAGCTCCCCGTCGTTCTCAGGCTCAAAGTCATACAGGGCCTTGCAGCTCGGCTGGTCCAGGGGTGCTGGGGGCGGGGGGAGGTCCAGGCTGTCACCTGCCCCTGTGGGTGCGCAGGGGGATGTCGCCTCCTCTCCCCTCCCCTCCCCCCACCCCCTTGTCCTGCCCACTCACTGCTTGCTCCCTCCCCGGTGGCCCCCACTGCTATCAGAAGGAGCCAAGTGACAAGGGGAGGGAAAACGGCTCTGTGAGTGGTCACCAAAACGCTCCTGGGAGGAGCTGGGGACACCCAGTGGCATCAGGGTGACAGTGACCAGAAGCACACAGCTCTCAGGGTACCACTTGGAAGAGAGGGAAGCCCAGCTCCACTTCTACTAGAGAAGGGGTGGAGGAGAAGGACCCTTGGGGCACAGATTAGAAGGCGGCATCATAAACAGAGGCAGGGGCACGGGGCAGGGCCTGGGCCTCTTGGGGACACTCACGCATGCTCCTGCTGCTGGGGGTCCGGGTGGGCTTGTCAGAAGATCGGAAAGATGATGAAGCTGCTTGCAGACAAAGAACAGAGGTGGGCTGAGAATGCTGGCGCGGGGCCTGGTGCCCATCCTTGGGGCTCCTCGTGCAGAGAACTGGCCCTGCGGTTGGATGGGTGGCAGGCTGGGGGCTCCCCCAAAAGGGCCTGGGGCAGAGTGGTGCCCTGTCCTCCATTACCTGTGATCTTGGGGGCCGTGGCGCAGGGGAAGCCCCCGTTGGACTGCTCAGGCTCTCCGAGGTCCAAGGGCTCCCGGGGCTTGGGCTTATACTCCCGCTTGGGGCGTGAAGAGGCTTCCCGCATCCTGCATGTGGAAGGACGCCTGTGAGCGGCTGTAGAGCCACCTCCTGAGCCCTCGTGTGTCGAGGTCAGGGAACAAGGCCTCCACCCCCAGCTATTTATGCTGCTGCCCTGGGACTAGGGATGCACGTGGGAGGCGGCGAGAGGGGGCCCCCAGGCATGTATCTCCAAGGCTGCCTACAGGCCTGGTCCTACTGCACCCAGAAGCCTCCTCGGCAGTGGCGGCTGGGGAGCTGGTGCCCAACAGATACCCACCCCTCACCAGGGAACCACTGCCCACCGGGACTTCCCTCCTTCGGCCCTGGATGCTGCCTGACTGCAAGATGGCCCTTCAGAGACAGGGAAGGAGGAAGGGGCTCCCCAGGGGCAGGGCTGGCCAAACCCTCGCCCCACAGGACATCCCAAGCTTCTCCTCTGGGGACCAGGATGAGCGTGATGAGGTCCTGCTCCCTCCTGGGACCCCCGCCCCGACTCATGCAGCCTGGGGATTCTTTCTGAAAAGGAAGTAACCCCGCTGCCCTGGAAGGAACATGTCACAGTGGGGCTGGGTTGTCCAGGGGCAGAGGCATCCCACGGGTCCCCCAGGGCTGGCCCCAGCAGCCACAGCACCCAGCCACCGGGCCTCCCAGCCAGCAGGGTGGGCCGGGGCTCCCGCGGGGAAGGCCAGGGGACCAGGCCCACCTTCGCTTGAGCTTGTCAGCCAGCTCGTCCAGGATCTGCACGGCCTGCCGGTGGTAGTCCAGTTGGGCATCCACCAGGGCAGAGAGCTGGCTCACCTGCTCGATCTGCAAGAGACCAGCCAGGGCTGAAGAGCTGCCCTCCTCCTGGCCCCCATCTCTGGCTGCCTCCTACAGGGAGCCTTCCCAGATTGTTCCAGACGTGGGCCCAGCCCCCGCCTGACCCTTGAGCTGCAGCCAGAGGAGGGTGAAGGGCCTGAGGAGACCCCAAAGCCTCAGTGAGCCAGTGGCTTCCTCTGGGCCTCCTGTTCCCCCTTCCTTCCCTTCACACCCTGAACAGGCACAGAGCCTGCCCACTGGCCCTGGGAAGTGGGCACTGCCGCTGGGCTCCTGTCTCAGGGGCTCCTCAGGGTGGTCCCCGGCAGGCCGGTGTGGTGGGTGCACGCGGGGAGGGGCTCAGGGCGCACACAACGTACGTCGGTCTCCAGAAGGTTGTGCATGCTGGTCTCAGCCACCTCCTTGGACTCCTCAAACTTCTCCATGGCCTGGCGCAGCTCCTCATCGGGGATCTTGCCCTGCCGCTTCTTCTTGTAGTCAAAGTCCAGGCGGCGGCCCTCCAGCTTCTTCAGGTGGTGCTGGGGGCCGGGACGAGGGTCACAACGTGTGCCTGGGACCTCGGGGAGGGCCACCTGATGCCCTGCAGCCCTTCCCGCTGGGAAACCTGGCTCGAGCTGGGCTGTATGTGTGGGGGTGGAGGGAGCGGGTAGGAGCGAGGATGGGCCTGGAGCGGCCCCGCATACCTGGATCTCCTTCAGGTCCTTGTCGCACAGGTTCTGGAGGGGATCGATGAAGTTCTGTTTCACCTCTATGTCCAGGGAGTCCTTCACCTCAGCCAGGCGCTTCATGGACTCCCCCGCATCCAGCAGGGCGTCGCCTGGGGAGAGGATGGAGTGGCGGAGGAAGCCGTCACAGGAGGCCTTGGCCTGCGCGGCCGAGGCACACCCCACGGCCAAGGACCTGGACGCCAGAACAGAGAACGGAACAAGGGACCCTTAAGTCTGACCCGGAGCCACGGGGGCCGGTGGTGACAGGTGTTCACAAGCCGCCCTCCCACCTCTTGGAAGGCACCCAGGTCCACCGTGGGCCGGGAGGGTGGCTTTTGCATGGCCGTGATGCTGTAGACAGCCCTCGTCCAGGGGACCAGCCAGCCCTGGAGAAGATCCTCGAGCTACGGGAAAGTGCCAGCCTGCTGGCAGCACAGAGACTCTGGCCCCAAGCTCTCAGGCCCGCCCCCGCCCCCAGCCTCCCCACAGCCTCACTGAAGTTGGACTCACCGAAGTTGGACTCGCCGCCCAGCTCCTTCCCATGGCGGATCATGCACTCGCCCAGCAGGCCCTCCGACTGCGGGTAGCCAGGGTTCTTCACCTGCCCTCGGATCTTGGACACCGTGTTGAGCATCGTCAGCTTGGCCCGCGAGGCTAGAAGAGGGTGGGGCCGGGTGGGTGTGGTCTCTCAAGGAGCCACCAGACCGCCAGCTGCCCCTCTCTGCCCGGGTGCTTGTTTATTTCTGAAGTGCTCCCTCGGCCCGAGGAACCAGAGCGTGAGAAGAACCTCCCGAAGAGACGTCCCCCCTCTGCTCTGGTCCTCGCGCAGGAGTACCAGCAGTGGGCAGGAGAGGGGGCCAGCTCCTCGAGACCCCCAGAGAAGCGGCGTAGGCAGGTAGAAGTGTGGACAGGTACAGGTGCCCTCTACGGGGGGCAGGAGGTGAGGGGCGTGCCTGCACCTCTACCAGCTCCAGTCTGTCCCCAGCGTAGGCCTCAGGTGGACATGGCTGCTTTTGCTGCCTGTCCTGCATCCTCTGCCTTTCACTACAGGAACCAACATTCGGATTTTTCTCCAGGAAAAGTCCCTGCCTCCCTCTCAGCCTCGGAGACCCCACCTCATGCTCCAAAGGCAGGCTTCTGGCTGGGGCCTGGCACCTGATTCAAATTGGTCCGAAGAGTTGACTGGGGGGAAAAGATGCTCTTTTCTGCTGGGACCATTAGCTCTAAGGATAATTTAAGGCTAGGGTTGCCATGGAAAGCGAGAGCTGACAGAAAAGCAGAAAGGAAACGCACGGCCCTGAGGACATCCTTTGGATGCCTGGATCCAGCCATGCCTGAACCCGCCCACCCCTGGGCATTTCAGTTCTGTGGGCCCACGCACTGCTTCTTCATGCTCCGGTAACCAGAAGATTCTGGACTGACAAGAGACCCAAGGAGCTGTGGGCAGACCCCCTGCAGCTGGCTGGTGCCCTACCTGGGTTGGGCTGCAGATACTCGATGGTTCTGGCCAACACTTCTGTCACAGCCTTGCTGGTAACATCCACCTTCTGTAAAGAGAGTCCACGTGTGGGGGTTCAAAACCATCAGGGCGCCTGAGGCCAAACCAGGAGCACCTGGACAGCCCTTGCCCTGGTCCCAGTTCCCCAACTGCCTCAGAGCCCACGCAAGAACTGCCCGCTGCTTCTGGGGGCCGCCTCGCCTCCCTGCCTCCTTGCTGTTGGCTGTGCTGTGCCCCCGCCGCTGCCTGCTCTGGGCTGGGGGGAGGCCTGCAACCCACCTAGACCCTCCCGCTAAGCCTCGCCTCCCCCTGGATGCCAGGGCCAGGCCCTATGGGGGCTGGTAACACTGCCAGCGTCAGACAGGCACCCCTCTCCTGTTACCTTCTCCATCTCTTTGAAGTCATCGTCCAGCTTGGTCCCTTCAGCCCCTCCGACCTTCTCACTGACCAGCTGGGGAACGAAAGGAGGAAAGAGTGTGAGCCTCAGGGGAGGAGGGCGAGGGCTCAAGCATCCACGATGGCTCCCCAGGGATGCTGTACGTGGCAGCCAATGGCAAAACGGGGAGCCAAACGAGCTCCTGCTCCAAACCCACACACTCCTGCAAACCCAGGGCCGGGGGCTCCTCCTGCCGGAAGCCTTCCCTGGCTGCACCTACCCGGTCAGGCTGCGCTGGCAGCTCTGCAGCCCCTGAGAGGGTCCCCCACTCCCGCGGGGTTGTGCAGACTGTCCGGGCCCCCCTCACAGGGCCACGGGGCCCACACCCCGACGGGGCTGCTGTGGTTCAGCGAGACGCCGAGGCTCACGGAAGCCCCTTCGCTCAGGGAACTGTGGCCTTCCTTTCCCACTGAACTCCTGCCTCTCTGTGAAGGACTCTTGGGGACCAAGGGTCTGCATGCCCCAGGGGCACCTCTGAGAGGCGAGCAGGTCCTGAGGCCAAATGAACATGAGGACTGCCATGGGACAAGCGCCGAGTGGGAGGGAAGACCTGCCCCACACGGGCCAACTGTGGTGCCCAGAAGTCACTTCTTGCGTGCACGGGTGTAAACACAAACACACAATTTCCTGGTGGCCAGCAGCAGTCTTTGCCCACTTGTCAGGACTGCTCCCGGGGCTCCTGAAGGCACCCTAACCGTAACCCTAACCTGTGTGGTCTTGGGCTATCAGCTTCACTGGGCCTCAGTTTTCACCTCTGTAAAATGGGGTAACAGGTGTGCACTCACCAAGCTGTGGCCAGGCTCCCGTGGGCTGCTGTGTGCAAGTGTGTGCTCAGGGGTACTCCTGCGACACCCGTGCTGCCCACACCGACAACTGCTGTTACTTTCCCCACGCATCTTTGCTCTTCAGGGGAACCACAGAACTGTAGGGCAGGCCTAGCCTATAGGCCTTTATCCCTGCCTCTCCCCGCCTGGGGTTGAGGGGAGTCTGGGGGGAGCTGCATGTCCCTGCAAGTCAGCGTTCTCATGGCAGCTGCACCCCGGGAGCCCAGGAGGGGACGGGGCACAGAAAGGAAGCAGGGCTGGCTCAGGGCCCCTCCACCATGCACCAGTCTCAGGGGGACCTCCAAGGGCAGGCAGGGGCTGCCCTCCTGTTTTTGACTTTATAAGGAAAGACTCTGGTCTCTCCTAGGTGTTTCTGGGGTGTTCTACTTTATTTCATGGGGCAGTTTCACTTCTTTTGATTATGGTAAAACAGGACGTTCTCAAATTCAGTGGTTGCCAGAGGGAAATGAGTTAGGTGTCTGATGTGAGACAAGACACTTCTGGTGAACTGAAAGGGTAGCTGAAGTGCTGGGGCTCAAAAACCACATTTTCCGGGCCGAGGGCCTGCTCAGTACAGGGGACACGGGCGCCCCCAGGGAGCAGCCCCTGGCGGGGACTACGTCCTTCCTCTGAGAGGAGAGGGCACAGGCAGACCCCACAGCCTCTTCCAGGCCCTCCAGGAGTGTCACCTCCCCATCTTCCCTGGGAGCCCTCTGACAGCTCCCATGTGGGGCCTCCTTGCTCTGGCACCTGGGGGGCTGTGCTGGGAACATCTGGGTCCCTACCTGTCTCCTCACCCTACCCCGACCTGGGAGCTCCAAGCTCCAGTCCCTCAGGCTGATTTGCCCCACGTCCCTTCTCTCCAAGGCCCACAGTCCGGAACTGGCACAAGTGGACAAAAGGATGACAAAAGGCCAAAAGGGAAAAGTGGGAAAAAGCAAGCCACATGCCAACCATAGCAAGAGCATCAGCAAAGGGAGGCTGTGCTGAGAGCTGGGCTGTGCTCCAGAGGAGGGGCCTGGGGAGCCCCCAGGAGGAGGCCGGAGGGCGGGGAGTGCCCCGTCTGTGTGGGAGGCCAGGACCCTGCTGCTCAGTCCTGCTCAGGGACCCCGCACACACCTTTTCGGGCCCGGCAAGAGGAGGAGCACCGCCATGGAAGTAACACCTTCATGTGTAGCGTCTGCATCCAGCACTCCCCACAACTGACGGTGTTCCCCGGCTGCGGGAGAGGAAACTGAGGCGCAGCCCTGGCAGGGGCCCTGCGGGCTGAAGCCCACTCTTCTCTCTGCAGTTGCCGCCCCCACCCCCACTCCGGCCCGTAGTGCAGAGGGGCTGGCCCCGCCGGCTGAGGCACCCCCCCGGGGTGGGGGAGGCAGCAGAGGGGGTGGGGGAGTACTGCCCACTCTCCGGCAGGGCCATGACCACGGTGGTGTGGAAATCATGGCCTCCTGCGCCTGCCCAGCTGGGTGGGTGCCTGAGTCACCAGCAGTGGACCCACACTAGTTGCCACCGTGAAACCCATGTGGGTGCCTCCCTGGGGGAACGTGGGGCCCAGGCCAAGCCACGGCCCCAGCCACCCCCGCCAGGTGACAGCCTGGGCTGAGGGGTCGCTGTGGAGAGGCTGCACTCGGCCAGAGCTGGCAGCAGCCTTCGGAGATGAACTCGCTGTTGCCCGTCACACGGGCCTCTCAGATCTCAGCCTGGCTCCCCACCTGCACGCCTGGCTTCACTTCCACCCTGGCAGGGCGCTCAGGGACCGTGAGTCCCATGAAGGCCCAGAACAGGGTCCTTTCTGAGGAGGCCGGGCAGCTGTCTGGTAAAAAGGTCCACGGGTGGTTCTGAGACCAGCCACCAGGTGGGACTGCTGAGTGAGTGCCGCTCTGAGACCCTCTGAGCGCGGGCCTTCCTGTGTCTGTCGGTCCCCTGTGATGGCGGCTCTATCGAGGCATCGCTGGCCTGTGCACGGCCCACCAGGGAGTGCACACCTCCGCCCCGCAGGAGGCTCCCTCTGCAGCCTGTCCCTCTGGCGGTACCTCCCCGGGAAACTGCACGAGCCAACCCCCCACCATATGTTTGGTCTGACCTATGTTACTGCCCTTATATTATTTCTAACCTCCGAGAGGAGCGTGCCCTGCCTGCAATTCAGCCTGCAGGCACCTCCAGGGCTCCAGCTCCAGGTCCCCCTAAGTTCAAATTGCAGAGGTGGTTACTACCAGCGAGAAAGTGGAAGGACCCCCAACCTGTTCACTTCCCCATGTGCCGACCCATTCGGGCTGCTCCGCCAGCGACGGCCCCAGCCCAGCTCCCACCTGGACTCTGAATGGTCAAATTTACGACGACACGACCGCCAAGTGACTGCGACAGGCAGAGGGCACCTTCAGGCTCTCACACAGAGGAGCAGTGGAGCCGTGTGGTCTGAGGACACCTGCCCCAGGCACCTGGGAAGTGAGTGAACTTGGAATGGAGATGGGGCTTCATCCCTGAGGACCTACACGACCTCCACCCATGCAAGCCACCCGTGGGCACTCATAATAAAGACCACTCAGAGAAGAGGCTGTTCTCTCAAGGACTGGCGTTCTTCGGCCTTCTAGCCTTGGCCATGTTTGGAGAGGAGCGAGGAATCTGACACGAGGGAGAGAAACAAAGAATGCGCAGTGGAACAATCCGAAAACACAAGACATTGTATGCCAAGAGCCGGCAGGACAGCCGCTCCAGGAGTCGAGCAGAGAACAGGAAGGCAGGAGAACCTTCTTTCCCCCAGGGAGGGACGTGGGGACGGACGGCTGCCCCAGACCAGGCAGGCACGCTGCAGTGGCCCCTCGGGGGCAGCGGAAGCTCGAATCCTGCCAAGTGGGATGCACCAATGCGAGGCCTTGTAATTGAATCATCTCAGTGGGGAAACCCGATCAATATGACATGGAAAATAAACAGCCGATCTGCAGGCTCGGTGACCGGGGCAGACGATCCGTTTTGATGAATTAAGAGTTTAAGTAAAAAGAGCAGCAGGAGGAGGCTGGCACAGAGGAGCTGGGAGAGAGAAAAGCAGGGCTGCTCAGGGCCTCGCAATGCAGGATGGATGCTCTGCACGTCCTGCTCAGCACCCTCGCGCCTCGTCCAGCCGACATGCTCTGTGGGGCCGCGTGCCGCGCTCCAGGTTAACAGCGGAGGTCCCCATCCTCTCCTGACTCCCCCACCTCCCCTCCTGCCCTCTGCCTGGCTAACTTCTCCCTGCCCCCACCCCACGCTACAACAGAGCAGCCCCCGCCTCTCCCTCTCTCCTCAGCGGTGAGGAGTCCAGCGCTAGGCGGAGGGGGCGCACGTTGGGGGCAGCTGCTCTCAGGCACTAGCTGGAGAGTTGGACTAAAAGGCATGGAAGGACTTCCCTGGTGGTGCACAGGGGTTAAGAACCTGCCTGCCAACGCAGGGGACACGGGTTCGAGCCCTGGTCCAGAAAGATCCCACATACCGCGGAGCAACTAAGCCCGTGCACAATTACTGAGCCTGCGCTCTAGAGCCCGTGAGCCACAACTACTGAGCCCACGTGCCTAGAGCCCATGCTCCGCAACAAGAGAAGCCACCGCAATGAGAAGCCCACGCACCACAACGAAGAGTAGTCCCCACTCGCCACAACTAGAGAAAGCCCGCGCGCAGCAATGAAGACCCAACGCAGCCAAAAATAAATAAGATAAATAAATTTATAAAAATAAATAAACAGGGCTTCCCTGGTGGCGCACTGGTTGAGAGTACGCCTGCCGATGCAGGGGACACAGGTTCGTGCCCCGGTCCGGGACGATACCACATGCCGTGGAGCGGCTGGGCCCGTGAGCCATGGCCGCTGAGCCTGCGCGTCCAGAGCCTGTGCTCCGCAACGGGAGAGGCCACAACAGTGAGAGGACTGTGTGCCGCAGAAAAAAAAATAATAATAAAATAAAATAAACAAAATTAAAAAAAGAAAAAAAAAGAAAAAGCGATGGGGGTGAAAGAGCCTCGGGGTCCAGGCCCAGCCGCCCTGCGGTACGGTCCCGTTCCAGTCATCCTCAGGTCTGGGTCAGTGAATGCGCTGTGGCTGAGGCGCTGTGACCCAAGGCTGTCAGGTGTGAGCACTTCCGGCTCCAGTTAGCGACCACCGTCGGGAGGGGGGTGGACAGGCCCGCTACCCCGCCGCCAGGGCAGAGGCTGTGCTGGCTTTGAGGAGCGCCCCTCTGGCGAAGGAGGTAAGAACATCAGGCAGAACAGAGACACAGTGATAAGAGCTGCAAGGGAGGTTTAAACACGCCAAACATGCTCCTGGCTGTGTGAGCTGCGGGGGCCAGTGCTGTCCGAGCCAGACCTCAAAGGGCAGGGTTCCAGCAGGCAGAGCCTGGCCGGGCAGGCGTATGGTGTTCTGGGTGAGACCCAGGTTCGGAGGCACAGGGGCTGCCGATCCTGGTCCTCCACGTGCCAGGCACTGTGCGGGCGCTTTCCATACATCCTGCCATTGACTGTCACACCTCTGCGATGACAATGCAGGGACCTGCACACCCATTCTACAGATGAGGAAACCCCGGGGTGAGAGGTGGAACAGCAAGGCTGCGAGCTGAAAGTGGAGAAGCTGGGAGCTGTGCCCAGAGCTGTTGGACTGGTCGGTCCGTCCCTCCCCGCTCCCTGCAATGCAGGACCTGCCGGAAGGGCACGGGGCCTCCGAGGCTGTGGGGAGGAGGCGGAGTGCCTGTGTGCAGAATGCCCAGACGTGGGAGGTCCCGGGAGGCAACTGCAATGTCTCCCGGGCAGGGCTAAGAAATTCCTGAATGGGGAGGACGGCACAGGGACGGGAGGCAGCGACACAAGGATGGACTCGTTCACCTCTACATCCCTTCCAACTGCTACTCCCCTTCCTGCTGGCCTCCCAATACTTGGGAGCCGCTTGCCAAACACCTCAGAGCAGCCCCTTCTAGTTTCCTTTATGGCCTTCTGTCTCATGACTTGGAGAGCCCACGACACGGGCAGAGCCCAGGCTGGCCTGCTACCCGGCCAACACATGAGGCCGCTGGCCTTCTCGAGTCTCCTTTCTCTGCTTGGGCCCTGGGCCCCTGACTCAGAGCTGCTGGCAGACACACCAGAGGGTGCACTCTTTGGCTAACTGACGCCCTTTCTGGAAAGGCAAGCCGAGGGTGCTTCTGGGGAGGTAACGTGCACGGTGCACTGCCACGCTGAAGCCTCCTGTCCGTCCCTGCCCAGAAACCTCCAGTGGCCTCCGTGTCGGGATGATTTCCAGATCCTGGGCCCTTGTGAGTACGAAATGCTTGCCGACGGGGGCGGCGCTTGGACTCCAGGCAGCTTGGATCCCACGTGGCTCTGAGAGTAAAGGCCACGAGGCGTGGGGCCAGGCCACCGCCCTAAGGGACGAGGGAGAGGTGCCACTGAAGCAGAGGCCACAGAAACACTATTCATACCCAACTCCTCAGCCCAAGGAGGCAGGCCAGCAGGAAGCCTGAGGGCTCTGGCAGCAGCAGAGCTTTCATCTGTGGCGGGTCTTTAGTAAACATCTGTGAGCTGATGGAGAATAAGTCACCACCCCCTTTGTCAAGCTCCACAGAGGGAAGTGTCCTGACAAGTCAGAACTTCCTTCAGCATACCGGGAATTCTGAAATTTTCCCGGTTTGCTGGTACCCTTCACGCCTCCGGGCACACACTTCCTCTCCTCCTAGGGATCAAAGCTACGCGGTTTTTAAAAAGCAGCTCTGTGAACAGGAGCAGTGGAAATGATCAAGCAGGAAAAGGCTTCTGAAGTTACTTTTCCCGTGAAAACCCCCAGTTGGGCACCATGACCACCAGGTCTGGCCCCAAGGGGCAGACATGGACCCACAGACGCCCCTCCACACAGCAGTGTGTCGGGGTGTATCTGGAACCCAGTTCTGGCAGCACAAAGACAGTGGCTTTGAAGCCCAAGGTGTTCTCTCAGCAGGACGGACGGCACCTCTGGCCTGAGGCCGGCGGCTGAGATACTGGCTCAGAAGCAGAACCCCTCAGGTCCCCGAGGCTGCAGGGACAAGCCAGCTGCAGGGTCCCCCAGGTGGTGGCGGGGGAAGCGTTTGGCTGTCTCTGTGGAGAGCAGACGGGCCAGGGGGCCTGGTCTGAGCTAGCCTCTCGCAGTCTGAACCCCCCTGGTTCTCTGCCCCCGCCCCGTGGTGCCCCTCCCGCCTCCCTGCCCAAACCTTCCCAGGGCTGGCTTGGTGGGCAGCAAGCTGAACGCCATGTGAGTCCCAGTGGCTGCTCCCCTGCGTGGCACATGCTGCTATGATGAGGGGGGAAACCGTTACGTGAGAAAAATCCCCTCAAAGTCACGTCTGGCTTAATCTGAGAGTCTGGTCTGGACACGGCACGGGCAGTGGGAGCAAAGCAGGAACCGGCTGTCGGAAAGAATGGACTAGGGAAGGCAGCAATGGCACATGGGGACAGTCGCTCAGTGACTGTCAAGGCAGTGACGAGCTGGGGGACGGAGCTCCCGAGATGGACTGGGGTGTAGCCTCAGCCTCGTCTCAAAGCCCCGACCTCTGCTTCTGCAGGCGTCGCGGGTCCCAGTACCAGCAGCCAGAGGCTCACCCAGAGCAGACATCCAGAGAGCTGCCCCTTCAGCCCCAGGCTGACGACCATGTTGCCAGACCTCCCGCTGCTGTGACACTGCTTTCCTGATGGGGCCTCAAACTGGCTTTAAGCACCCCGGATCCGTCACGAGGGCCCCTGTGTGTAAACCAGGCCTGCCCTGCCCTGGCTCAGACTCTCCTCACTTCTCCCCAGGACCCCTCCTGGCTGCTCTCCCCTCCTCGGCCTTGCTGGGCCTCCTGCCCACAGCAGCCCCCGAGAGCTGGGTCCAGAACCCTCTGTGTGTCAGGGTCTGCGCCCTCTCCAGGCTCCTGCGATCCCGGGGCTGCTCCCCTCCTCCTGCAGGGGCTGGAGGCCGAGGCCTGGCCTGACCCCCCATTAGTCTCCCACGCGCCCGTGCTCGTCTCCGAGCGCAGGGACCCCGTGTGTCTTGCTTTCTGCCATCACCCAGCCCAGTGCATCTGGCCAAGCACCCAGGCCCCTTACTTTTGGGGGGTCCTCTCCTGGCCTCGCAGTGGAGTGGCAGCTCAGAAGGACACAAAGCTGGAGGAGGAGCGAGGGGCTGGGCAGACACGGGTGGCTGTGCGGTGCCTTTCCTGTTGCCTCAGCCCTCTGTTTGAGGAAAATGCCTCCCTCACCCCGAGGTGACCCAGCAGTCCTTGGAGATGGGGTGACAAGGAACTCACTCCTTGCCTGGCCCGACCTCCACGTGGAGCTCAGCTGAGTGTCGGCCACAGGGGCCCAGGCTGGCCAGTGTTTCCCCTCGCAGCCTGTGTGGCCAGAAGCCACAGGCCCGAGTGCCCTCCTGGTGTGCTGTGGAGGGGTGGGCACTTCCTCTGGGGACCAACCCCCCCGGCCCAGAGCGTTAGCCCGGGCTCAACTCTAATGATGGTTGGTCCTGGGATTCCCATTAAGACACCAAGTTCCTCCACAAGAAAGCAGAAGCACTTAACAAGAAGCGTTCCCTGCTTCCATTCATGGTTAACCAGTTCCCCAGGTCATCTGGTAGAGTCTGGGGGAGGAAGTGGGCCTTGCTGGGTGCTGGGACAGGTGTGGAAAGCAGGCTTCAAACTGAAGCACTTCTGGCTTGTGGGGGGAGGCAAGACTGCTGGAGGGGAGAAGGGGCCACAGAATGTGCATCTTTTAATGTTTCTATGAAACACAGCAGAGACTGCATTGTTCCTTGGACCCGCGGCCTTGCCAGCCCTTCTGTCAACCTTGAGGATGGGACAGAGCCCCAGAAGGAAGAGATAGAGCCACCGGGGATCTCCAGCATCCATCTGGCCCAGCTGCAGCCTCTGGGCAGTTATCTCTACCTTATAAATGCAGCAACTAACACCCCAGGAGGTGACCCGCCTTTCCCAGGGCCAGGCAGTGTAGTGTAGTGTAGTGTAGTGTAGTGTAGTGTAGTGTAGTGTAGTGTAGTGTAGTGTGTGTGTGAGACCAAGCCAGACAGGAGGGGTAACTGGGTCCCCAAAGTCTTAAACCACCTTGCTCTGGAGGCTGCCCTGCATCTCCCTGGTTTGCTTCCTCATTTTCAAGGACTGGCCAGGGCAGTCAGGGTGCTGTGGAGACGAGGGCCAGCCCTCAGGATCCGGCCGCAAATCCCGCCCCTCCCGCTTGGCTGGGGAAGCGTCCCAGCAAGTGTGAGGCCACATCGCAGCCCCTGGGAGCAGGCGGTCAAGAGGACCACAGCTGTTCCTGGACAGTGACAGTAGGGGACGACCACCCAGGATGACACCCTACACCACACTAAGTGCACGAGCCTGGAGGCGGAAGGCGTGCGTTGGAGGGCCGGCTCTGCCTTGAGCCTTCTGGAACTCCAGTCTCTCACACGATACCCACCACTCCAGGGTGGCGTGAGGCCACAGCCCCTGGAATAGCACAGAGCTTTCTATGAATACCAGTGGAATCCCGGACCGGGAGCTGCTCAGGGAGGAGGACACCAGTCACACACAGACCCCTGCGTGGGACATGATGCAGCTCATGTGGGGGAGAATCAGACGGGCCCTGCCCCAAATGTTATCGGGGGAGGTGAGGGCCAAAGCCTCAGGGCCTGACTGAGGAATCTGGGCGGCAGACTGGGGTGTGGGCTCAGGACTTTGCCTCCTCCGGGACACAGGGAGGGAACAAGGCCCGCTGAACAGGGGCTCTAAGGGGGGCCTGATCCCAGCTGGCATCCCGGGCTGTGTTGAGGGTTTTTACCCAATGACCGAGGCCAGCAATTACTTGAGGCTCATCTCTTAGGAACAAATCTCATCTGGAACTCTTGCCAGAGCTGAGAAGGCTGGGTATAAACCGGCCTCATGCATTTTAATTTCTCATCTCAGGGAGGAGGCAGGAAGGCTGCATGTCACACAACCAGGAAAATCAATTTCAGATGAAAACTCATAAAAAGAAACACCCAACCCACAAACAAATGAGGTAATAAATTCCCGAGTCCTGCCGCGCCCGCTCCGCACCGCTGACCGCGTGCTGTGCCGGGGTGCGCTGCTGCGGAACTACCGCCCGCAGATCCCCCCCTCAGGGCAGCACAGCAAACTTCGGTCCCCACAGACGAGTAAATGAGGTGTTTTGCAAACTCACCTTTTGTCAATGGCAGAGCTGACGCAAGAGCAGCCCTTCAGGAAGAGACAGGAAACGGGGCTTGGAAACCCTGTGAGGCGCACAGCTGTACGGCCTCCAGAAAGCACCGGAACAGACCCTGCATCCAACACCATCACCGCAGCCTACTACGTAAGAGGCTGTAGGCACCAGGTCACGAGTCTCACGGAGGGCCACGTGTACCCCAACAGCACCAAGCTAAGGTGACAGAACGATCTAAAAGCCCAGAGCCCCAGCCTCCTTGGAACACAGATACTGTCCCCCCATCTCTACGACCACTTCCATTCTGAGACACTTAACTAATGTGAAGCCACCTCTTCGAGGAAGCCCTCCTGATTCTCCATCGCTCGCCTCCTTACCCAGGTGGGAGTGACCTGGCCACTGGCCACCTCTCCCAGCACACTACTGGCACCTCCTCCATCAAGGCCAGAACCCCCCGCCCCCTCTGGACCTTACCTTGGACCAGGCTCTGTTCCACAAAGGCACCCACCTCACCTCACGTCAGACCCTCTGCCCTGCTGTTCCTTCTGCCCCAGACTTTCCCATGGTTGGGTCCTGTCCATCTGGTTCCCCCCTCCCCAGTGGGGCTGTCCCTGACCCACCCGTCACTCATCCTTCTCTCAAGCCCCCCTTGTTTGTTTACAGCCCCCCTCCCACTGGACTGTGAACTCCAAGTGAGCAACCCCAGCACTGCTGTACCTGCACTCGCAACGGTGTCTGAGACTAGGAAGTGCTTAGTTGATACTTAGCACCCCATGGGAGGAAGGAACGACCTCACAGGGGTCTGACCTCATGGCGCCATTCCACAGTGGCTAAGTACTGGGAGGGCTGCGGACCCAGGAGCCTGCCGGATGACAGCACCCCCTTCCCCTGAACCCCCAACTTTCCTTTGCGTTGCTTATGGGAAGTTCCAAGTTAGGCGGCACTCTGCCTGGGGGCTGCCAGTCAAATTCCCCACTCTCCACCCAGGGTCTGTCCATAGCTGGCCCCCTCAGCAGAAGGTGAAGGGAAAGTTTGCAAAGGAAAAAAATCTGAGCAAGCTGGGCCCAGGCTGGCCTGCATCCAGAGGACCCTGCTCCCAGAGGAGGAACCCCCTGTGAAAGGCATATGCCTGCAGTTTGGGAGGACAGGACACGGGAAAGGAAGGCTGACAGGCAAACAGGCTCTGAAGGCCAGAGGGAAATGGCCCCCAAATGGGCCGGGCTGGAGCCGTAGGGGCCACACACCTAGGTTCTCCAAGGATCATCGGGGGCGACCTCTCGGGGAGGGCAGAGCTCGGCCTGGGCGCTCCTCCAAGAGAGATCCAGGAAGAAGCTCTGAGTGGGCGCTGAGGAACATACCCTCACCTGGCTCCACGGCTCGCCTGTCACCCCAGGGCGGCGGCACCAGGTGACTCAGGGCCACCGAGACCAGTTTCTTCAGGGGTGGCTACCAGAAGCACCCGGGCGGGTCATGATCCCAGGATAGTACACGGCAAGCCAGGGGAGGTGACCCCATCAGCCCCTCTCGGCACAGCGGACCAGCCCCTTTGAGGGTTAGTGACGGGCACTGCGACACTAGGCCACGTGTTAGATGCCGGCGCCCTGTCACCCTGCACGGCCGCTCCTCCCGCTGTCCCCCACCCTATTTGTCCAGGGGCACCTTCCCTTCTAAACTGCAGAGTCAGTCCTGGAAACCCGGAGCTGGAAGGAATCTCAGCACACAGATGAGGAGATCAACAGGGGCCTGCTGGGGCCAGGTGGGCACCAGAGCCGCCGCTCCTGTCCCCGGCTGCCATCCATCCTGCAGTGGCAGAGGGGGTGGGCCTTCTCCTTCTCAGGACGCACATCAGGCCTGGCGCACACGCTCCCTGATGTTACTGCCTGTAACCGCCCCAGTGGTGGGTGAGCACCCGACTGAGGGGTTCCCGGGGACCCCGCCCTAGAACACAGACAGAGGAGAGCAGTTCTCAGGGGCCGTCTCCTCTGCCACAGCTCACCTTCATTCCAGCAACAGCACCTGGGAGAGCCTCACCTCCCCACCCAAACGCACGCTGTCCCCAAACACTGACTTCCCGTTGGCTGCCAGCTGCTGGGATGGGGCTGGTAGAGCAGCAGGGGGCCTGACGCCCAATAGGTGATGGGCAATCAGTATTTGCTGAGATAACACAGACCTCGCCCTTAGGAGCCCAGGGGAGAACACCGCCAGTCAGGTGTGTCAGTAACAGGCCAAAACAAGGGTGTGCCCAAGAGGCTCCGAGGCAGGGCTGGGGACACCGGGGAGCAGTGGGGGTGTGGACCACAGCACGGGGACTGGATCCGGCTCTGTCACCGCACTGTCACTTAACAAGAATGTGGACCCCTCTGAGCCTCAGTTTCCTCAACTGTAAAACGCGGTGCTGATGACGACCCGTGATGACCCGGGTGTGAATGTGCTTCAAGCACCACAAACTGCTCTAAAAAGACGAGCCTGCCAGTCCCTGCATGATGCATGTCCCAAGGAAAGAATGAGGCCAGGAGGACCACGTGCAGGGAGCTCGAGGCGGGGTCCCCGTGCAGGCCAGGTTCAGAGGCAGGATGTGCCGAGTGGCTTGGATGACGGGGGCATGAGAACACCATTGTCTGTGCAGTGAAGGCCCTCTGTGAGAGATCTGTGGTTCCGCACACAGAGGGACACGTGTAAAAACTGTGTAAACCGTGTCGTTAGCAGGCTGACATGCTAGCTCTTCCTTTGCACCAAAAGCTCCTGGAGATCACAGCCCAGACTCCAGAGGGCTCACAGCACTAAGTGTACTTGCTGACGGATGGCCGTGATACACGATTCTGAAGCTCTGCTTGGAAGCAGAGCAACAGAATTTGAAGGAAGAAGATGGGCAGCAAACCCCTGCCAAGCCCTGGCCCAGGCTACTGCCAGCCTCTGGGGCACACCCCTCCTCCTGCTTCTGCCCAGCCAACCGACGCGGCCTGCTGGCCGACCCTCAGTACCCTGAGTGGCTTTCTGCCCTGATCCTGGCTAACACGACTGTGCCCCTGGGATGTTCCACCCTCTCTACCTTGGTGTATCAACAGTTTGCCCATCCTTCAGGATGGTGCCAGTATGCACCCCCAAGATGCTACACTTACGCTCTGGGCGTGGGAGACCCTACCCCCTAAATCGGGGGTCTTGCCGCATTTGCCTAGATGGCTGGGTGATGCTGACTCAAGGCACTTCTCAGCAATGCCTTTTTAATCTTTTTTTTTTTTTTTTTTTTTTAATATTTTGGCCGCGCTGGGTCTCCATTGTGTGCACAGGCTCTTCATTGCGGGGCTTTTCTCTAGTTGTGGCGCACGGGCTTCTCTAGTTGTGGCACGCAGGTTTAGTTGCCCTGCAGCCTGTGGGATCTTAGTTCCCCGGCCAGGGATGGAACCCGCGTCCCCTGCAGTGGAAGGCAGATTGTCAACCACTGGACCACCAGGGAATTCCCTCAGCAATGCCTTTTTATGTTGATTTTTGCAGGAGTAAAGCAGCCCTGCCCTCGTCCTTGCTTCTCTGCTGTCACCGTGTGACGTGTGTCTGGTGCTGCCACTTGCTGAGCTAGGAGCCGTAAGCATATTCAAATCTCTCTCCACCCGATGACGATGGTCTAGTGGCCAGGGCCTCCCCCTGCACCCAGGCCAGGCTCTGCTCCCCTGGAAGGACTGAGCCCACAGACAGGCGGTGTCTGGACTCCTGGACGAGGAACAAGAACACAGTAAGGCAGGCCAGTGACCCGGAGGCCCCAGCACTGGGGGCTTCGCTTTGCTGCCTGCTGAGGACAATCTGCATCCTCCTCTCCCTTCTCCTTCCCGTGTCCACATTCAAAGCCAGGGTCCAGGTCACCTCCTCGTGAGTCATCCCTGGTTTCTCCATTCAGGGCGCATGTCACAGGACCCTGTGTCACCGTATCTGCCCTATTTCAATCGCTCAGCCACTGTGCGTGTCTGGGACACTCTCCTGCCCTGAGCTTACCTGCTCCATCAGAGCAGGATGGGGCTGAATGTCTGGGGTCAAAGTCAGCAGGCCAGCTCCCCACTTGAGAAGGTTGCCCTTATTCATTCAACAGATATTTGTATGTGCCAGGTATAGTAGAGGGAAAAAGAGATGGATACTACAAGCTCACACAAAAACGGCACCACCTTACGGACCTAAGATAAGGAGCCCCTTCCTCCTTGTGGGGAGGGAACCAGGTAGGAGTTACAAGATGTCCCTGGACTTGGCTTTGAAGGATGGGTTGAACTTGGGGGCAAGGAGAAAAGGACATGACGTAAGGAAAGGCAGAGACGGAGGACGCGGGGTCTGCACCAATGCAGAGGACAGAGGCGCTAAGGGCCGGCTTGGAAATCAACTCCCAGAATGTGATTCTGAAGCGTCCCCTTTGAAGGTGTGGGAGTGATTAGTGAAGGCTGCCTGGCACGAGCCTCTAGTGTCCGTGACGGGAAGAAAGGCACGCCATCAGGCTCGAGAACTGCCGACCTCTGTCTACAGTGGATGGGAAGTAATGCAGGTCGAAATCCCACTGTGGCATTTCCCGGAGGTTTACACGGGCCACAGCGTTCTTTGTGTAAAACCTGAACACAGAGCCGGTCTTCAAGCAGACGATGGAGGATTCCCTATCAGTCCACTAGCTCGTAAGTCACCAAGGTGGGATTCCACGAACCAGGGGACGACTTCCATGGAGCACTGAAACGAAGATGGCTCGGTGGGAGGCCTGCTCTTCGCACAGCACCCATCCATCAGCTTGGCAAAGCGAGTCACTCCTATTTCCTCTTTGACCCCAGCTGTTAAGTTGGAGGTGAGAGCTAAGGGAGGATGAAACACACATGCTCGTGTGTACATGCGCGCGCGCGCGCCCACACACTCTTCAATGCTGAGCTGAAAACCTTTATCCAGACAAAGCTTTAAGACATTAAATGGCCAGGAGTCTAGAGGAACACTTGGACCTTGCCTGCGGGGACATCCATGTGACCGCTCACTGCGACGCCGAGAGCAAAAACGCGGCAACGTCCTAAATGCCCACTGCCAGTGGAGGGAGGACAAGTCGTTGTCGGCACACAAAGGACAGCAGGGAGCTGTGGAAGCAAAAAAACTCGAACCACATGCTCAGTGTGGACGACGCACCCCAGCAGTGCTGAGCGAAAAGAGCAGGCCAAAAAAGCTCCCATGTGACACCATTTTCAGGAGGTGTAAACTTGCAAAACAAAGCTGCAGACTTTTTAGCGGTAGATTCGTGTGCAGTGATGTATCAGGGAGGGGCCCTCGACTCTAACTGTGCTGCTCGTGTTTACTCAAGCTCCTGTGGGCGCTTGGCTATCAGCTGGCCATTCTTCACCTTTCTCTCTACAGCTGAGACATTTTAACACAAACTCAAGTGCCTGAAAAGGGACGTGCCCTTTACGATGCACTGGCACTGCCTGGTGCGGGGAACTAGCTGAGTGCAAACTCCCCTGGACGGTGGTGGACTCTCCTCCAGGCTCTGCTGAGAGCTGAGCAGACGCCTGGACCAAGACCGGGCAAAAGGTCCTCCTCCCCACTCCCTGGAACCAGCAGGCCCGGACTCCCGGGTCCCCAGTGCGCCCCTGTCTGCACAACTTCCCACAGCAGCCTCCCAAGCCTGGCAGTCTGGAGGTGGCAGAGGGACTATGCCGACCGGTGCCTCCTGCCCACCCTGGGCCGAGGCCAAGGGCATGGGGTGCTCTGAAACAAAGCGGAGAGAGCGCTCAGCTACCCTTGAGTCCACTGGGGGGAAAGGAATGGTGATGTGGAACTTCCCAGAGAGCCCAGGAGAAACACCTAAGGCTTCTCAGCCATGAAGTAAACGCATCAAGGCTGGGGGCAAAAGATGAACCTCAGAGCCAACCTCTGAGGGCAGCACACACAACTGTATTGGGGCAATCAGTGGGGAGCTGCAGCAGCTCCAAGACTCCTCAAGGGTGAAATGCTGACTTGGCGGGACAGCAAGGATTCTCAACCTTGGAGGAAACACCCCAGGGAGAGGAGATAAAGGAAAACCCTAGGCCAGGAGGTCAGGGTTAGGGGACGGAGAAATCCCGCCCTTGTCCCCTTGCCCTCGCCGCCCTCTTCTAGACAAAGGCTGACCCTGAAGGGCCAGGGCTGCCCGCCCGACTTCAGACAATCACGGCTCTGATGACCTGAGGCCATCAAGCTGATGGACACCTACCTACCTGCCTGCCTGCCTGCCTGCGTGCGTGCCTGCCCAGAGGCAGCCGAGGGGCCTCATCCTGGGGAGGCAGCTGGCAGGAGATGAGGAGGGGGCCTCGGGAGTGATAAAGTTCCCAGTTGGGCGTCCTAAGTCTCCTCTCACTCCTGGGGCCAAGACCCAAAACGACAGAGGAAAAACCATCAGTCAGCTGCTCCACTTTAGAGAAAGTGGGACTGGATTGAGGTGTGCTGGCCAAAGACATGTGAATTATCGGCCAAGGTGGTGTCGGGGGACTAAACACACAGACTGAACGGTGCCACTTACTGTCGGGCCTCTCCCCAGACACTTGGGAAATGCACCCTCACCCCAAAGCTCTCTCTTCTGAGCCTTAATTCAAGTCTGCAGGATTTCCTGGCTCCACGGGAAGACGGTGAGGGGCAGGGGAGGGGGTGTCAAGAGAAGAGGTAACACAGGGACAAGTGAGAAAGTTATTCCCACCGCGACGCTCTTTCAGTACCCCTCGTTCTGGAAAGGAAAAACTTTCCAGTGGGCACTTTTTAAAATTTTTTGGCTTTTTATTTTTATTTTTTGGCCGTGCCATGTGGCATGTGGAATCTTAGTTCCCTGAGCAGGGATCGAACCCATAGCCCCCTGCAGTGAAAGTGCAGAGTCCTAACCACTGGACCGCCAGGGAAGTCCCTCATGGGCACTTATTGTTTCAGCAACTCTTTAATTAGAGGGACCAGACCCCAGCCTCCGAGGTAAGGAATCCAGGAGGAATCGATTACATTGCTTTGTTTCTGTTGTATCTGGTGATCCGGTTACTATGATTTAGAGCAAGAAATAACATCGAGATCTCTTTTAAAATAAATTTAAAAAGTGAGTCTATCTGAAAGTCAAGTTAACTAATTGATTCAAGTCACAGGCTTAGGTGGTTGGTTCCAGGTATTTACTGCAGGCCCAGGAGCTGGTGTGATGGACACAGCACCTCGGGGAAGGTGGCGGGGCTCCCTGGGCCCCAGGGTGAGGACAGGGAAGGTTAGGGCCCGCAGGTGAGGAAGCTGGCCTCAGGTGCACTGGGCCTACGAGCTTGTTGCATTTCCAGTACCAGCCAGACGGGCAGGGACCACCATCTAGAGGGTGGTTGGGAGTGCCATGACTGGGGATGAAGATCTGGAGGACAGGTGCATGAGCAGTGGCAGGTGCCAGGGAGGTCCCTCAGGTCCTGGAGGGAGAAGGCCCAGAGGCAGGGGTGACAAGCCCACAGGGGGAACCAACGGGGCAAAGCGGAGGAGGGGGTGAGAGAGCTGGCCAGCTGACTCAGGACACAGGAGAAGAGGCAGAAGGGCGGCCAGGTGTGGAAGCCAGGGAGGGGCTGCACACAGGACCCGGGCTAACGCCGGTCAAGTCTAAGAGGTCAGAAGTCCAGGGGCAGAGAGCAGGCTTCTGAGGCCAGAGTGGTGGGGCCTGGGGAAAGTGGAGCCAGGGAACTCCTTTTCCCAGCAGGCTGGGCACCTCCAGTTAAGTTCAGGCCTGGCTGTGGGGTTGAAATGACAGAGACTGCCCATGACACAGGTTGGGCCCCTCTGGCCCAGTCAAGCGCCGGTCCCTCGGCCTGGAGCCCTCAAGACAGATCCTAAACCAAAGGGAACCACCTCTGAGCTTTGATTTCTTATTCTTTAAACCAGTCGGACCTGTTCCTGACCGAGGCCTCCACGGCCTTGCCAGCCACCTGGCTTCGTATGGGCACCGCCACGGGCACCGGACAGCCCCATTCCCGCTCTGAGAAGGAGTCCACCATTTCTGACAACTTGGCCAACAAGCCACGACCCATGGGGACCCGGGCCTGTCACCAGCTGCCAGGCAGCCTGCTCCCTTAGGAGCTCACACCCAATGAGAAGAAAAGCGCACTGGGTGTGAGGATGTGCTGGGTGTGTTGCACGTGGGCAGGAGACCACCAGGGAGGGTGGAGAAATATTTGGGCGGGGGACCCAGGAGATGGCAAGGATACAGGAAGATACACGCAGGGCTCTGAGGACAAACAGGAAGTGGACAGGGAGACCCGGGCTGGGGTGGGGAAGGAGGAGGGAAGGTATGAGCCCGAGCAGACCTGTTGGACTGGAGCGTGCTGGCTGCGAGGGGGAGGGTGGGATTGAAAGCCAGGACCAGGGCGGGGGCTCCGGAAGGTCCTGAATGCCAGGTTGGAGCTGGAACCGCACCCCAGGTCGGCGGGGGACGCTCCTCTCAGCAGACCCCAGCCCTGTCTTCTCTAGGTGCGCCCACACGGCCGCCCCGCTTTTGTGCTCTCATGACCTACGATGTGGGGCAAACTCCATCCAGCTGACCTTTACTGAGTTCCTGGGACAGCGACCCACTGTCCTCCTCACCGCCCACCCCCTCCCGGGGGGCAGGGTGGGAGGCAGCTCACGTCACTGGCCGTGACAGCCTGGGTGGGCGTGGTACCGGTGGAGGGGTTTAATGCCCAGGTGTGGAAATCTGAGCATCCAGGCAGCGGCTCTTCCCAGGGCAGCCACGGCTGATGCTGAGTCAGGTCCTTCAGAGGAAATCGCACGTTTTCCTGCTGTGGTTGGGAGTCTCCGCGTGACCCCCCTCTCGGGCCCAGTCAGCAGGTTTTTCTAGGAGCTGAGTGGAAAAGGAAGACGAGGCCATCCTCTGGGAGCCTGAGTTTGTGGAGCCCTGGTTACTGCTTAACAGGAAATGAGCAGAATTGGACCCAAACTGCAGTGCTCGAGAGAAGTGGCTGCAAATCCAGCCCTGGGGAGGGGGGCGGGGAGAGAAAAAGTTTGGGTGGTGGGGAGAAGAGAAAGAAGGAGAAGAGGAGGAGGAAGGAGCAGGCTGCAGAGAGGAGGGGAGAAGAGAGGAACCGGCTGCTCCACAGTCTGATACATCCTTCCTCAGCTTTCCAGGGACAGCTTTAAAAAAGAACCAGAAAAAATCGCCCCTGACACTTCCCCGGGCACTTAAAAGCCAGGAGGGTTTGAGCACAGGGGGTAAAGATGCCTCAATGGGCCTGCTCACCCCTCCAGTGGCTGGAAGGCTCCAGCATCAAACCCCCCTTAAACCTCAGAAACCTCACCCCACCCCCCGCCATGACCTCGAAAACCAGAAATAGAAGACAACCTGACTTTCCTCTGCCACTCCGCGGCCAACGGCAGCCCTGCAGTGTCAAAATGTGCAGATGTCTCTGAAATCTTATGGAAGAAGTTGGCTGCACGCCCCAAATTAAAAACTAACTTTCCCCAGATTGGATCCATTTCAAAATACTGGCAACAAAGTGCAGAGGGCTGAGACAGAGGCCAGGGTAGAGCTAACTGTGGCCCACATGCCAGGGTCAAAGGCCATGGGACACGCACACCAGAGGCAAATGGCAGGCCTGAGGGGCCCGGTCAAAGCCTGTCAGTTTGTCCTCTGAGGAAAGAAGCAAAGAGATGCGCAGATGGACACGTGACGGGCAGGCGGAGAGCTCAGGCCCCCAAAGGCACTAAGCGCTTGCTTGGATGTTGGCTCCGGAGGGAGGCTGGGTGGATGGGGGGTGGGTGGGTAAATAGCACCATTTCCTTAGTTCACTTGCTAAGTCAGTGACAGTTCTGGGGTCGCAAAACTGTGACAGCCTCCAATTTCTGAAACTAAACGGAGAGACTGTGGAACCCCTAACCTCACAGGCTGTTATTAAGTGGCACACGGAATATAATTAAGTATCCTACAGCTTTGCCTCAAAACATACCCAGATAAGCAGGGCGATTAGCTCCCACGGGCCCTCTTTGATAAACTGCTCTTTACCACACACAGGATTCTGAGTCAGAGGTGAACTTCAGGTCTGATGTACCGCAGTCATGGGCAGCAGAAACAGAACAGATGACCCCTCGGTCCTGGTATGTTAATAACAAGAGTACGCAGGATGCTGCTTGGCTACAGGGCGCCTCCCTGATTGCGAACAGCGGGTCCTGCCCAGGAGGTCGGGTTAACCTGGTTTTACAGACAGGCCTGGGGAGTGGTGGAGTTTAAAGAGGCCCCTTGGCTCCTTTCGGGAAGGGCAGTCTCAAATCTCTTCTGTAGCTCCACAGTGCGGCCTAAAACACAGGGCTGGTTACTCCACCCAGCAAGCTGGGGACGGAACACTGATGGAGCAGGACAGGATCATCTCTGCCCAAGGTCCCGCAGGGACACCGCTAGGTCAAGGGTCTTCCTACAGAATGAGTCAGCAGAGTGGCTTCCTGTAAGAGTGGACTTAACCCAGTTCCCATCGCACGTGGACATGGCAATGGCCAAAGGCCCTTCCCAGGTCTGCTGTCCCGAGGCAGAAGGTCTTCCGGAGGTTAGCCTGCAGCTGCTCAGCTCAAGGGTCTGGGCCAGAGACCACCCCCACCCCCAGACCTCGCCTGACACCTGTCGCTCCCGGCTCACAGGTTCCACACTTTGATTCGTGCTGAGACTAAGGGGTTACAATTCCAGATTTTTGTATCCTAAGATCACTCCATGTCCGCTACTTAGCAGGCCAAGAACTTTACTGGGAAATCAAAAGCATGATTCCATAAAACGAAGTTTAAAAAATGGGTCAGAGGGACTTCCCTGGTAGTCCAGTGGTAAAGAATCCGCCTTCCAATGCAGGGGACACGGGTTCGATCCCTGGTCGGGGAACTAAGACATGCCACGGGACAACCAAACCCGTGCACCAGAACTAGTGGGCTCACGTGCCTCAGTCAGAGAGCCGGCATGCCGCAACTACAGAGCCCATGCGCTCTGGAGCCCTCATGCCACAACTAGAGAGAGAAAACCCGCACGCCACAACTAGAGAGGAGCCCACGCCGCAGTGAAAGATCCTGCACGCCTCAACGAAGACCCCGTGGTGCCACAACTAAGACCTAATGCAGCCAAAAAAACAAAAACAAAAAAGGTCAGAGCAGGCAGTATCTGGGGATGTCGGACATTCCCCCGGCTACTGCTTACTCCAATACGTTGGGGTCCTGGGCCCCCCGTCATACCCCCACCCCATGCCTTTCCCAGGAAGCTCGATCTTTCCTCCTAGACACAAACCCGGAGCCTAGCGAGTATCCAACAAACGTCAAAGCTATGGGATATGACGGTCATGAATTTCCCTCCTAGATCGGACGGAACCAATCTTTCAGTTTAAACTCTCTCCCTCCTTTCAGGCCAAAAAAAAAAAAAATCAGGCCAGCATTCCAGGCAGCTGCCAGACCTATCCCTAGTTACACTCTCAAATCTCCACACAGCCCAGCCACAAGAATTATCAGGAAACCAGTTAGAAGGTTAGGCCTGGAAATTAATGTCACCCAAACACACCACAATGACAAGTGAACTTTTGAGCCTAGATCTCGCTACTGGGTTCCTTTACCCACCTCAGTTCCCCAGAAAGGCTCATAAAAGCATCTCCCCAAATTCTAGGTGTGCATGAGTACCAGAGGGCTATTGAGTGGCATTACACAGCGAGGCCGGAGGGGACCGAAACCACGGGCCCGAGACAGACGCCCATTTCTTTGGCTGCTTCACTCCATACATTCAGCTTTCCTCAGCTCAGGTGACCAGTTCCTATTAAGAAGTAAAAACCCACAAACTTCCTGCTCAAGCTCAAACCGATTTTATTTGAGACCTGAAAGTTTTCACCAGAGATGAACTGGCGTGGAATCTGCCAGTATACTGCCAGACACCGAGAACTGGTTTGTTACCAGTGCCACCAAGGAGGTAGAAACTTTTCATTAACATCACAGCCTCACCTTCGAGAAACCCAGCTTCTCTATTCCCAGCTCTCTCTCACACATCCACCTGGCTTCTATTTCTCAATTTAGAAATGACGCTCTTACAAGCCTTGGAAATCAAGAACCCGTTTCAAAGTAGGGTTTCTTGCTACAGAAACGTTGGCGCTTCTCTCATGTGGGGCCAGATAATTCTTTGTCGCGTAGAAGACTGTCCTGTTGTAGGATGCTTAACAACCATCCCCAGCCATTACCTACTCCGTGCCAGTAGCACCCTCTCCCCAAGGTGTGACACTGTCTCAGACGTTGCCAAATGTCCCTTGGGTGGTGCATAGGGCGGGAGAGGGGAGGGTTAGTCGCCCCTAATTGAGAGGCACCAATGCAACCTTGTACCTTCTTAAAAATGCCAGATGCCAAAAAACACTCTGGGGTTTTCCTGAGGACTTGGGAGGGGGAGACTTGGTGTCTGGATGCTGAGTTTTACGCACGTGTCCATCTGCATATATGTGGTTATCTGCATTTCGAGAATTAGAAAAAGCAGGCAGCTGCCAGAAGAATGCCCAGGAAGGATTTTTTGTTGTTCTTCTGTTTGGGTAAAATTATCCTCACTTTTCTCAAACCATAAAACAGTGTTTCTCAACCTCAGCACCGTTGACGTCAGAGCCGGGTGACTCCTGGTTGTGCGGGGCCGCCCAGTACGCTGTAATATAATTAATTACCACCGTGTTGTGACAACCCAAGATGCCTCCAGACATTGCCAGTGTCCTCTGGAGGGTAGAACTGGCCCTGGCTGAGAACTACTGTCTTACAGGAAGACAAATGCCCCCAAATCCTTTTGTGTAAAAAGGGGACAGTGTTTACCCTTAGGCCAGATAAGTGAGACCAATTGAGACCGACTGGTTTAAAGCATATTACCTGTTCACGCAGTGAAAACTCAATATATACTATTACAACTTAACAAGAATGTTACCTGACACAGGCGACCCTACTTGAAAGAGGTGTTCCTAAGATCAAGAAAAGAAACACAGGGCTTCCCTGGTGGCAGAGTGGTTAAGAATCCACCTGCCAATGCAGGGGACACGGGTTCAAGCCCTGGTCCAGGAAGATTCCACGTACCACAAAGCAACTAAGCCCGTGTGCCACAACTACTGAGCCTGCGCTCTAGAGCCCGCGAGCCACAACTACTGAGGCCCGCATGCCTAGAGCCCGTGCTCCGCAACAAGAAAAGCCACCGCAATGAGAAGCCCGTGCACTGCAACAAAGAGTAGCCCCCGCTTGCCACGACTAGAGAAAGCCCGCCCGCACACAGCAACGAAGACCCAACGCAGCCACATAAATCAATAGATAAATTTATATATAAAAAAAAGAAAAGAAACACACAAAGAGGTGGACACATCCAGATAAACAGCGGAGGTCTATGGAAACTATTGCAGAAGGGAATGGAACACAGCCAGGGTGATTCTTGAGAGCACAACTCAACATGGAATCGGTCAGGAGGCCAAGACGACAGCTCTCAGAGGAGGACGTGTCGCAGCAATTCTTTGGGACTGGGCCTCAGAATATCGAGATAATAAATTGATCCGCACCACCAGCTTGCACTGCTCTGAGCTTTCCAGATTTCCAAGCACTCCCCACAGGTCTGAATGCAGGCCATCCTTCTTTCCCCGAGAGGAAAGGCTCTGGTGGAGGGCCTGAGAGGCCCAGCTGCTTCCTCCGGCACAGCGTATCTGCTGGGGACAGCGTGGGCCACCAGCACGGGCCCTCACGGCTGGCGTCGGGGCAGGGAGGGCTTCCAGAGACCTGTCTATATGAAGGGACAAAGTGGCCCAGGAATTCTTCCGAGACCCACAGTTCCTGCGAGAGGGGCTATGTCAGGGCCCAAGATAGTGAGCAGCACTCCAAGGTGCTCTGGTCAAGTGTGCGGGGGTGGGGTCTGAGGCCTGCTGGGCAAGGTCTAACCCAGGGCCAGGTGACTTAATTCCATCCGGCTGGGGCAAAGGGCTGTACTCTCAGCAACAATACTAGAATCCCTCTGGATTAAACCTCTCTTCCTCCAGGGTTTAGCCTGGAGTCTAGAGATAGACCCCAAATATCTTTAGCCCTGGACAACTACTAGGGTCATTAGTTTTCCCCCTCTAGGGGCAAAAGGTCCCAGCTGTGTATTACTGGGGACTCATCTCTCTTCCCTCCCACTGGACCTCTCCAAATTGTGGGCAGAGTCTGGTTTGCCAGCACGGGCCAAACAACTCCTATGACTGTTGCTCGTTCCTTCCTGGAGTCTATCCACACAAACTCCAGACCTAAGGTTCTCATAGGATCAAGGGATCTGGGACTTCTTGGATCTGAAATTATAAACTGAATTTTGCATTCGCCCAGTTTTCTGAAGAGTGGATCCACTCAGCTTTCACCAGACTCGTGAGCAATGAGGCCTGGACTTTCCAAAACACCTGTTCTATCTGTCAAAGTAGAACACTTATATTCTTGGATTCTGCATTCCACTTCCGGGAACTTATCCTGTAAATACAATCCCACCTGTGAGCAGAGACATTCACTGGCTATTCACGATAGTATCGTTTGCGGCAGAAAACTACTGGAAACAACCTAAACGTCCATCGATGGACAACTAATTAAATAAATTATGACACACTTCATGGAATGGAATGCCACATACCCATTAAAAGGACACAAGAGGCTCTAGGGGTAGCTCTGGGGAAGGGGGAGGAGAGGGGAGGGGGGAGGGGAGGGGGTTTTCCCCTAAGGACATTTAGCAGCATCCGGAGACATCCGTGGTCGGTGGGGGGAGCTCCTGGTATCGACTGGGTAGGGGCCAGGGATGCTGCTCAACGCCCCACAGTGCCCATGAGGGCCACCACAACAGAGAATGACCCAAGGTGGAGAATTCTTGCTCTAGTGCGATCTCCGAGACATTTAATGAAAAACATCAATTACACGGTTCTGTGTAGACGATGTTACCGCTACGTCTGTGTTTTTAAAGGAGAGGCATACCCTTCTCTTTGGTGATTGGTGAAAGTCCCTGTCTCTGGAGAGAGGGACTGGATGCCTGAGGGAATGAAGTGGGAAACTGACTTTTCACTCTACCCTTTCAACTTTGTACCCGGCCCACTGAAAAGGTTTTTTCGTTTGATGTCTTTAAAAAAAAAAAAAAAAAGAAAAGAAAAAGAAAAAAAAAGAATTGTTCTAGACACAAAATTTCCCCTTCCCTGGGCTCTCTAGCAAGAGTCCTGTGTCGACAAGCTCAGGACTGCTTCTTCCCCTTCTCTCCCTGCCCCCCCGCCCGCCCGCCCTTTTAGAGGGAAGGACGGGAGGAGAGGCGTCCACGTCCGGGGCCAACCTCTGGGTGCACCTCCGCGCCTCTAAAGCGTCTGCCCACCCGTCTCGAGGAGACTGGAGCCCACATGGCGGGGAGGGTCTGGGCCATCTCGCACGCAGACTCCCGCCCCTCCTAGGCTGTCCCCACCCGGCGGGGGACGAGTGCCAACGCCGCCCCCTCAGTACCCACGGCTCCCTCCCGAGCAAGCGTCTGGCCGGGCCCCACCTCCGAGCAGCCTGGGGCCCGGAGCTCGCCCCCTGCTTCGGCCTCCGCTCACCTGGCTCGCCTTGTAGAACTGCTTCTTCAGCCCCGCTACCGACATGCTGCCTCCCGCCGTCGGGCCTCCCGCGCGGACTCAGCGAACCGGAGGGACCGTGCAAGCGACAGGCTTCCGGGCGCCGCCAACCCCCCGCGCGCCTCAGCGGGCCCCTACGGCACCGCCTCCGCCACCCTCCAGCCAGCTCCGCGCCCGCCCCGGCGCCGCCTCAGCCTCTCGCGCGCCCGCGCGGCCAGGATATTACATGGCAACCACACACTTCCGGTGCCGGCCTCCGCGCGCGCACGCGCGCCCCCCCCGGCCCCGTCTGCGCACGCGCGCCCCCTGCCGGCCAGGGAGCGCACGCGCACTCCGCCTGCGGATGGAGCGGCCGCCTGGCCCAGTGAGTGGACCGGGGCGAACCTAGAGGGGCTGTGGCGGCTGCAGCGACCCCTCGAGTCCCGGAGGTGGGCCTGACGTCTTAGGAAAGGCGCTTAACACCTTTTTGCAGAGGTTGGGGAGGCGAAGGGGCAGGTAGACCTCCAGAGGCTGGGTTTACAAATCTTCGGATACCTGTTCGGTAACCTCAGCTATACCCAACTCTTCTGTGGTCTTCCACCACCATCCCGTCCGGCCCCGTGTTCAGCCATTCAGTTGCCCAAGTCAGACATCAGGCTATCACTTATAACTCCTTTCCACTACCCCAACTGTCTTCTGCCCTGATCAGACTATTCCACCAGCCTCCTCTCTGGTGTGCCCACCTTCAGGTTCTCCCCTCCAATTCATCTTCTACAAGGCAGCCCGAATGATGCTGCTATAACGGAACTCAGATCACATCAGCCCCCTGTTTAAAGTCCATCTACTGGCCTTAGCATACACTCCCAATTTCTTAACATGGACTACAAAGCTTGTATAATTTGGCCCCATCACCTTGTCTAACTTCGGCTCTCTTCGTCTTCTATAACCCATGGTCCCTGTTGCCTATGGATTTTGCTAACATTATTCCTCTCGTGCACATTCTTCCCCAATCTTTCCCCAGTCCCTTGTGCATAAAAAAGAACTCTATTTGGAATGTCACCTCCTCCAGGAAGCCTTCCCAGATTGATACATGTTTACTGATATTGATTTTTTCATCAATTGTTATTTTTATTGAATGAATTGGAAATTAATAATGAATTGAAATGAGTAAATGAGTCCAGAAAGAACAGGGTGGGGGCCAGCTGCACAATGGATAACGTGTCTGACTATGGATCAGAAAAAGAACAATAACGTGACTAGAGCTAAAGTGCTTGCAACTTCAGTGCTGAAATATCTGACAGAGTTGAGTGATTTTGTAAAGCAGAGGATTGCTGGAAGTTTACAAGTGCCTCAACAGAAGGACTAGATCAGAGGATTGCTTTAGAATATGCATGCCCCAACGTCTTTCCCCAAGATCCTGATGGGGCTATTGTGAATAGTTTGAAAAATCTACCATGTGATTCTGATGGGCACCCTGAATGGTGATCCACTGGTCTAAATCATTTCAGATGCCAGAATGTCAGAGAAGGAAGGGAAAACATCCTAATGGTTCAGATGAGGAAACTGAGGCCTTGAGTAAGACATGACTTGCCCAAAGTGATGTCCTCAAATTTCCTATTTTTCCACATTATTTCCAAACAATTCTACTGATTTAATTATCCAATCTACAGAATAAATAGAGTTCCAAAATTGGGCTAAATTTCACTCTTCTCTCCTCACTTCTGCTCTGCTTGAGAGGTTAAATTGGTGCTGAAGAAAACCTGTCCTAAGGCTTGCAGGCTGACTCTGAAGGTCTCTGTTCCGTGTAATGCTTTTAACTTACATGATCACACAGTTCAATTAAATGATATTTATGTATTCACTCAAATATTTATTGGGTACCTACTAATGTATGTCACCAGTAGGTCCTGCCCGGTAGGTCCTGGGGATACTGTGATAAATGATTCCTGCCCTCATGGAGCTAATGACAAAAACAGAAATGAATTCATTAACCAATAACACGCTCATAAATAAACACAAGCTGTAGTTGCTCCAAGAAAAAGAACAGTGTTGTTGTAAGAACTTCATCTTGTTGGGGGTTGGGGAGGAAAGGCTCCTCTGGGGTTTCTATCTAAGATCTGAAAGTTAGGTAGAAATCAACCAGGAAAAGAGCTGCGGAAAGAGTGTTCCAGGCGAGGAAACAGCATGTGCAAAACCCTGAGGATTAAACCAGAAATATCCATTTCATTCATTCCCTCTGAATATATTTACTGCCTCTCAAATGCTTCTGAAGCGATGCCCAGAGTTTATTTAATTAATTTTATTTTTATTGTTAATATAAAAATAATTTATAATTTTAAATTGCTATGGCTGTATTCGGCCTATGTCCCATTAGGATAAAAAGAAACTTGTCTTCAGCTCAATTGCAGCTTCAGGTTGTCACCGGCGCCCTACGTAAAGCGTTTCGTCATGACGTAGAGCCTGACCCTCCCTCCTCCCAGAGACATATCCCACGAGCTCAGCCAATCACAGTGTCGGGCTCTCAACTTGACACCACCCACCACCAATCGCAGGGCGCCTGCTCCCTGCCAACGACAGGCGGCCGAGAAGAAGCCCCGCCCACCGCGGGAATATCAATAGGGGAGCCATGGGAGCAATGGAAGCCTCGGCTCTCGCGAGGATGCTCCCGGAGCTCCCCTCTTCCCGAGGAGGATCGTCACGTGACCCGGCCTCACCCAATCCGCGCGTGGGCCGCGGGGGTCGCCGCGGTTCCCGCCAAATACGAGCGCGGCGGCCGCGGCAGCAGCGGCGCGGGCGGGAGGGCGAGCAGCAGCGGCTGCCTGAGCGGAGCCCGCGCCTCCGCCGCCTGAGGGGAGCTCGAGACGCCGCCGGGGCAATGCTGGAGGAGCCGGAGTGCGGGGCGCCGGGCGCCCGCGTAGCGGCCGCAGGTCGGTTCCGGCCCACGCCGAGGGGAAGGGGGGGCGCGGCGCGCGGCCTGTGCGGGCTGAGGCGGCGGTTTGGGGGCGGACGGGCCTCCCGGCCCCGGGCCCGCTCCTCCCCTCCTGGCGTTCGGACGGTGGAGCCGTTAGCAGTCCCGAGGAAGGGCCTTGCAGTCCGAAGGGCACCCTCCTTGACGTTATTGTTGCAGCCGCAACCATTTTTTTTTCCGGCACTTTTGCGTCACTTTGTCCTTCCAGAGCGCTTTGCGGTGACGGGTGTGTGTGTGGCCAGGAGGGGAAGCTGAAGCCCAGGGAGGCGAAAGGGAGGGGTTTGCAGGTTACCGAGTGCGTTTGTGTCCCCTGGACAAGTTGGAACCTGCAGCGGCCCTGTGGCCGGGTGGGGAAACTGAGGTCCGGGGTCACACGGGCTTGGGGACCAGAACAGCTGCGTCTGCGGGTCAGGGCCAGCCCAGGTAAGCGGCCCAGATGGTAGGGGTCTCGGGTTCTTGATGCTGCCGGATATGCATGGTGAAGACTTGTCTTTCTGCTTCCTGTGTCTTGGGAGGGGGCTTTCTGGCTCCTGGCAGGCCCCCCAAACGTGGGGTGGTGAACCAAGGAAGACCAGACGGCTTGTCTCCCCTGCTTGACTCCCATTTTACCACCAGCACTTGGCACAATGCGTGGCACATAGTAGGTGCCCAATAAAGATGGGTTGGTTGAATGAATTAAGGGTTGGTAGGGACATCAACTAGTCTAGTTCAGGGTTTTTCAACCTCAGCATTACTGACATTTGGGGCCATCCTGTACGCTGTAGGGTGTCGAGCAGCATCCCTGACCTCCACCCATTAGATCTCAGTAGCAACCTCTTCTTCCCAGTTGCGACAACCAAAAATGTATCCGAGGCATTGTCAAGGGGCCCCCTAGCTGAAAACCAGTGTGCTAATTGTTTCCAGACTCCGGAATTTCAAAGAGACATAGAATTCATATAAATAAAGTTGGGACTGATTGTCATTTGACCCATTAAGCATGTTTAATTTAAAAATTTTTAAAGCACCATCTGTTTTGACCATGCACCATAAAAGGGAAGGATGTTTTAATGCCAACTAAAATTATGAGGGATATAATCTCAGGATAAAGAGCAGTGGTAAGTTTATACAGAAGTATTTGTTAATTTGTATGTGTACCTTTGAACAATCTGAATCCCTGGATGGGATCCCTTTTTATGTCGACCTGAGGTTGCTTCTGGGCCCCGGGTCACCTCTGTTCCACTTGCATCAAAGCTGGTGACTCAGGGCCATGCCAATAAGGCCTTGTGGTTGTCCTAAAAATAAATTTAAGTGGCTAAAGATTATGTATCCTTCAGCTGATGGGGGGAAATCCATGTTTTTGGTAACTGAAAACTTGAGAATGATATCTTGAAATGGGTAGAAAGGAAATGTGAGTCCCTGGGTACTTTTCTTATATTCCAATCTTGGAAGTGGGGAGAGCAGCTTCATCTAAGGGCAGCTGAGTTTTTTAAAAGGCCCTGATCTGCTTTTAAAAAATACTCACTTGTATGTATCTTTTTTAAAAAAAAATGTGGATTGGCCAAAATAACTAAACTAGACTTTTCCAAGCCAGATCTAGCGGGTGTCAGCTTCTAAACTTATTCTAGCCATTTGAAGATATTTATCCAAAGATTTGGTTCTATTTATAGTCATTGCTGCATCAGCTTTGATATTGTTACGCTTTTTTTGAGATTTTTTGTGTGTGCGTGCAGGAAAACATTCTGCCTTATCACTTCTTGACAGCACTTGGCAAGCTTGAAATGCTTTAAGATGTATTACCTTCTATAAACTCTGTTTTGAAAGAAAATAAACCCTATTCTACTTTTACAGATTTGTTGGTGGGGAGGGGTTGGTTTGGAGGAGGATGATTTGGGCTTATATGAATGGTGAAATCAGTGATACAATGTTTTCTCTCATCTCTACTTTTACTCAGTCTTCTTTTCATTGTCCCTGTTACTGTGTTCATTGGTTTCCCACTATGTGCCAGGCCCTGAGCCCGTGCCACAGGTACAGTGTGGAACAAGTCTCCCTGCTGTCATAAAGCTGGCGTTCTGATGCGGGGTGGGGGGAGACATAAATAAACACAGAAGTCTCAGAGTGATATGTTCAAGGAAAATAAAACCAGCTGTGACGGTGTCCAGGGCAGAATTTCTCAACTCATTAACATTTTTGGGCCAGATAACTCTCTGTCGTGGGGCGCAGTCCTGTGTGTGGCAGGATATTTAGCAGTATCCCTGTCCCCTACCCACTAGATGCTGGTAGCACCCTCTCTCCAGTCATGACAGCCAGAAATGTCCTTAGACGTCACCAAATGTTCCTGGGGAGGTGGGATTAGGGGCGAAATCAGCCACACTGGACAACCACTTTGTACACAGTAGGTACTGCATGTGTGTTTGCTACTTCATTATTTCCAGCACTTAATAACTTATCCTTTGACACTTATTCACAGCCATGGATTGCAAAGACAGACCAGCTTTTCCAGTCAAGAAGTTAATACAAGGTAACTTTCTGGGAATGGGTTAAATATTTGTTCCTGGTTTATATCCTTCATTGTCCTCTCAATTATATTTTCCATTCCCCTTGAGCAGAGGCCATCTCTTGGGGTCCCCAGCAGAAGCCTCCAAGGGGCTGAAGGGGAGAAAACAGTTGCATCTTACAACTGGAAGCTGGGAAACCCGTTTCATTACACTGCTGTTGCCAGGAGCATATCCAGAGGTTGCTGCCCTTACAGTTGGATTTCTCTACTCCAGCACTATTGATATTTTGTAATGTTTTTGTCATGGGGGGCTGTCCTGTATACTGTGGAGAGTTTAGCAGCATTCCTAGCCTCGTCTCCCAAGTCGTGACAACCTTTAATGTCTCCAGACATGGCAGGCACAGCTGCCCCTGGTTGAACAGCGTTTTATAGGACGTGTCCCCAAATCCTTTCGTGTAAAAAGGGGGGTGGATTTACCCTTAGGCCAGGTTAGTGGCTGGACTGTATAAAAAAGGATGGTTTCTGGTTTTCAAAGCTTGGTTATCTGGTTCCCCTGTAGCAATTTGCCTTCTCCTGTGTCAACTGATAGCAGGTTTGGTGTTGGTGGGAATCACATGAAGGGCAACCGTCTTCTGAGGTTAAAGAATTAGGGGCAAACTGTAGAATCCAAGGGCATGATAATTTTATAAACTGACCAAAACCAGGCTTGTTTGTTGAGTCTATTAAATTAGAAAATAGTTAATAAGATGTTTGGGCATTTGAGTACATGTGGACTCCTTGGGAAGACACTCACCTGAACTTCCTCACTCTCTTGAGGTGTTGCTGTGTATCTCTTGGGACCAGCCAGAAGGCTGGCATGCAGTGGGAGGGTACTTGTTTCATTGTCAAGAAAAGCTAACAGCTTGGGATGCTGGGAGCAGAACGAAGTCTTTCCGCAAATGGATCTATCTCTTTCGCTTTTCAGAGCCAGATGCACTTATCTTCAAACAAAATTTCCACCCATAATAAAAAACTTTAGAATTTGAACTAAATCTCAAACAGATCGGAAAGTGTCTTCTCCTTTGAAATTCTTGCAATGTCCTCGCTATGAAAGCTTGTCAGTTTTTTGTTTGTTTGTTGCTTTTGCTTTTAATTAGGATGTTGGAAAAGTACATAATGAGAAGATAACCCCTTTTTAAACTTTAGAAATTCCCCCCACCCCCAAGCACAGCAAGGTCGATTACTCATTGAGCACGTGGAATATTAAAGCATTGATTGTCACTCTTCACACTCTCACTCAACAGACGGCCTCCTTCTCTTTTGGTTTCAGCTCGTCTGCCGTTCAAGCGCCTGAATCTTGTCCCAAAGGAGAAGACCGACGACAGGTTGGACGACATGGGGGGCGCTCAGGGTGCTCCTGTGCAGGGTCATGTCCCTGGTTTAGAGACCTCTTTGGACCACTTGGAGGACAGCTGTCACATGGGCTCCGACATAGATTTTAGGCCAAAACTTGTCAACGGGAAGGGCCCCTTAGATAACTTTTTAAGAAGTCAAGTCGAAACCAGTATTGGCCAGACTGTGGTCATAATCGATTTGACAGAGGACTCAAGTGGCCCACCGGACGGCACCGTGGGCCACAATAAGCTAAATTCTGCAGCCTCTTCCTCCCAGGAGAATGTAAACGGGGTCACAGACGAAGCTGGAGATGACAGGGGGCTGCCAACGGTCAGTCAGAAGGACGAGCTAGTGTTTCCCGAAGAGGCCCTTTCAGACCTCCTGTGCAAAATGGAGGCAGGGGGTGCTGACTCAGGGGACGCGGAGAGGAGGGGACTCGCACAGAAGGGCTCGCCCCAAAGCTGCCCCGAGCTGACCAGTGGCCTGAGAACATGCTCAGAGAAGGACCAGGACGGCTGGAGTGGGGCCAGGGGCATCCTGTTCAAAGGGAAGGTGCCCGTGGTTGTCCTGCAGGATATCCTGGCTGCCAGACCCCAAGCCAAGTCTCCTCCTGCCACACCTCCGGGCCAGTCTGTGCCCTCCGAGAGCGAGACACTGGAGTCCAGCCCCGAAGAGGACTCTGTCCTGAGCCATTCGTCCCTGAGCTCCTCCTCTCCCACCAGCTCACCCGAGGGGCAGTCTGCGCCCGCCAAGCAGCACAGCAACCCTAGACCCCTCCCCGCATCCACACCCGTCCGCAGAGTGAGTATCTCCCCCGAATCAGTGCCGTCGGAATCCAGAGGCTTCTGGGTACGGCCCCTCCCTCTTCACCCATGGACGCTGTGTCCCCCAGATGGCTAGTGGCCGAGCAAGTGGCGCCAGAGACCAAGTCCTGTGACTTTCGGGCATCGAAAGCCATTGGGGTGTTTGGTTGTGTGTACGTTGCGATATGCTGATGGATCCGTGAGTCGCCGGTGTGTCGGTGCCATCCTGGTAGCGCTGTTCACACGTAATTAACGGTGCTGGTCATCTCAGCCACTTTAGTGACTAATGGGTGTAAGTGGGCGGCTGTGACCCTCGACTCAGCCTTTAGCTTCAGCTCCCTGCACACCTCCTGTTCCAACACAGACTCGTAGGGCCATTGCTGTCAGCAGTCAGTGAGCGTTGGTGGAGAGACCCCAAGACGGCAGGAAGAATAAAACGGGCATTCTTCCGCTCTTGTCAGCACGGCCTGCCTATCTTAAAAACCTCACCCAGAATGGCGAGAACAGGAGAGTCCTGGCACCATGTTTAAGGACCTGGACAGGTGACTTTGGAAATGCCTGTTTCTGTTACTGGCTTCCGAGCGGCACGGTGGCCGATGTCTCTGTTCTCACCTGTCCTTGAGGTCCTGTGGGTAAAACTGATAGAATCAGTCAAGAATACCAAAGCATGTTGAACAGTGTTCTTTGGTTTTTTTTTGGTTTTGTAGCACTTGTGTTTGTTCACATCAGGCTTTCACATAAGATTGGATCCTGGGGTGGGTTGTTCATTTGCTAACTGTACCTGCTTAATCTGACCATAAACCACCACCCTTGATTGCTTTCTAAAATTCGATCTCTAAGGGACTATTTTTCTAGATGATTCCATTTCTTGTCTTTTACCCCCTTGAGGAGATTGGAGGATGGGAAAACGGCTTCCTCTTTAGGTACACAAAATATCAATCAAGAGCGGGGTTGTCTTTTTTCCTTCTAAGTTTCTAAATGTGGCAGACTGACATACTCATTTTTTTAACTTCCATCTGAGCTTTTACCCAGACTCAAAATCCGAGTTTGAGTCCCTTGCCGTCAGCCATCTTGTTCTGTTCTGTCCATCCAGTTGCTCAGAATCCTTCCAGACTGCTGCTTCTGCTTTGCAGAGCTACTTTGTCACATGACTCATGACAGCCAGTGAACCTGGAGAGCAGGACATGTACACATGTTTCCATTCTCCTTAATAGCTTCTTTTTTTTTTTTAAGTTTGTTTTTATGCCCATAGCCAAGCCTGAGGACTGGGAAGCCATGCAATTGGGCCTTATCACAGAAGAGTGTTCCATCTTGTCCGCTGGCGTGAGTGGCCATGCAACATCTGAGCACATGAAACCAAGTGTGCTGCGTTTAGGAAATCCTGCCTTTGAGACACTCAATCTGGGTCTGAACACAGGCTTGGAGTTTTGTTTTGTTTTGTTTTTGCGGTACGCGGGCCTCTCACTGTTGTGGCCTCTCCCGTTACGGAGCACAGGCTCCATAGGCGCAGGCTCAGCGGCCATGGCTCACAGGCCCAGCCGCTCCGCGGCATGTGGGATCCTCCCGGACCAAGGCGCAAACCCGTGTCCCCTGCCTCGGCAGGCGGACTCTCAACCACTGCGCCACCAGGGAAGCCCAGGCTTGGAGTTTTGAGATGTTCTAGAAGACAGTGTTACCACACAGCTTTGCAGATAATTCATACTGCAGGTGGCGAAGCCTTCAGGCCCCCCCACCCCCGCCACCCAGCCTGTGGCAGGAAATCGCCCCAGTCACCCACAGGATGGGAGTAGAACCCCGTGACTTTGGGTGACAACACAGGTATGAGAGCGAAATGGAATGATCACCAGGAGGTGCCTGAGGGCCTGGCGGAGACAGCCCACCTTGAGCCTCACACACTCAGCTTTCCAGTTTAGCTCCTCACCTTTCGGGAGTGCTGGATTTCCTGGTTGGTGGGTTGGTTTCATGGTTGGTACCTGACTTTCACACCTTTCCCTGCTGTGGGCCCAAGTTTTTCCTGACCCCTGTGACTGTGGGGAATACTATTATTCTTCTGTTTTTCCTCTCTGTCTCCTCCTCCTCCTCTCCAGACTGTAGGCAGACACTTGTTGAAGGCTTACAGGTTGTTTCCTATTACCATGTCATGTGTGTGGTTTTTATTGGGCTCTGTTAGTTCTGGACTTGGAATCGTAAAATCTCTGCATTTGGAACCCCTAAGCATTTGCTGGTCCTCTATTTTGTGTGTGTGTGTGTGTGTCCTGAGAGAGCTTTGTTTCGTTTTTGTTTTTTAATTAATTTATTTATTTTTGGCTGCGTTGGGTCTTCGTTGCTGCGCGTGGGTTTTCTCTCCTTGTGGTGAGCAGGCTTCTCATCGCAGCGGCTTCTCTTGTTGCGGAGCACAGGCTCTAGGTGCTCTGGCTTCAGTAGTTGCAGCACGTGGGCTCAGTAGTTGTGGCTCGTGGGCTCTGGAGTGCAGGCTCAGTAGTTGTGGCACATGGGCTTAGTTGCTCCGTGGCATGTGGAATCTTCCTGACCAGGGATCGAACCTGTGTCCTCTGCATTGACAGGTGGATTTTTAACCACTGCGCCACCAGGGAAGTCCCTGTTTTGTTTTTTAAAGTACTCCCAGGTATCTAGAGAGTCCGACTTTGAAAAACAATTTAGGAACACCTTTTTGAGATAATCCAGGGTCTCTTGATTAGCCAGAACGTGGCTATTTGTCATCAGAGCTTTTTACCACCTAGGATAGAACCATTTCTCCAGTTTGTTTGCAGTTAGACGTGTAATTCAGCCTACATTATTGATGACTCAAGAGTATTGTTCCATAAAGGATTGTGTGGATACGGTGGTGTTATTGGAATCTATGGCTTGCCTCTGTACGGACGCTGGAACTGTCTCCCAGGTAATTTAAATTATACAAGTATTAAATTCTCCATGTTTATAAAAGATCACTGAAACATTGCAGCCCCCTTTGGCTTTTTTCTGTCCCCCAGGTTGCCACTATCTTCATCTTACATTTCTCTGTGTGGTGTGTATGTGAGAGATCCCTAGGAATAAACAGTATCATTTTTGTTTCTTTACATGGGCCATATAGTGTAAATATGTTTCTTTTTCATTCCAGGGTGTCTTAGCAATTTTTTTACATTGGGATGGGAAGATCTCTTTTTAACTGCTATATCATACGCTGATGGTCCTGTGATGGTGTGGATAAACTGCAGTTTGCATAGTCATTCTCCTTGATGGATATTTCTGTTGTCTCTAATTCTTGGCCTTGATAGACAATAGTTGTCATGAGCTTCCCTGAGTTGTTAAGTGGAACTGCAGGCTCACAGGAACAGGCGTGTCAGTTTTTGCCTGCTCTCAATCCCCACATCCTGGACCAGTTAGGGTCGTGTCTCCCCTCCACCTGCTGTCCCTCCCCTGCTGTCAGGTTTCTAGCTGCTGAGGGGCCTGTCCACAGCCACCTCTCCTCCCCTCACTTACTGCTGCTTACTTGCTCTGGGCCTAGAAATTAGACCTCCTTATGTATCACATCAGAGTGAGTGGGCCCTAGGATTCTCCCGAATAAAGTGCAGGAATTTTACCTCACAGACGTGGTTATAGCTGCCTTGACTCTTTGGGGTAGTTGATGTGTGTGTTTCAACCTCATTGTGGAATCCTGGATCTTGTTTTTTGGTAGCTGAGTTCCAGGTCGGTAAAATGTGTGGCCTATATTTTGAGAGAGTTTTATAAATACTTGGGCCAAAGGTCAAGAAGATTAAAATTATATCAGTTCAGTAAGGTCTATCCGAGTGCCTGGTAAAGCAATAGAGATACTAGTTTTAAATAAAATCGTAACTGTTCTGGTTGTTGGATATCGTTAAGCCAGCTCTCGGTAGTCACGTCAACTCTCTCATTCCTGGACTCACAGCAAAGGGGAAGATTGTGAAAGGCACTGATTCTGCAGCTGAAATTCAACAAGTATGGGCAAGACCGAACAGATGCGTCTTGCTCCCCAAACACCCTCATATAGCGGTCTGGCAGTCACGTTTGGTGCTACATCTTTTTTTTTTTTTTTTTTTTTTTTGCGGTATGTGGGCCTCTCACTGTTGTGGCCTCTTCCGCTGCGGAGCACAGGCTCCGGACGTGCAGGCTCAGTGGCCATGGCTCACGGGCCCAGCCGCTCCGTGGCATGTGGGATCTTCCCGGACCGGGGCATGAACCCGTGTCCCCTGCATCGGCAGGTGGACTCTCAACCACTGCGCCACCAGGGAAGTCCTGGTGCTACCATCTTTGAACACAAAGGACAACGATATAGACACAGCACCTTACAAGTCCTGCTGTTAAATCCTTTCTTGTGGGGCTCAAGTCCGCAGGCTTGGCAGGCCAAGTGGATGCTGGAGAGGCAGATGCTTTTTTTTTTTTTGCGGTACGCGGGCCTTTCACTGTTTTGGCCTCTCCCGTTGCGGAGCACAGGCTCCAGACGCGCAGGCTCAGCAGCCATGGCTCACGGGCCCAGCCGCTCCGCGGCATGTGGGATCCTCCCGGACCGGGACACGAACCCGTGTCCCCTGCATCGGCAGGCGGACTCTCAACCACTGCGCCACCAGGGAAGCCCGGCAGATGCTTTTTCTTAAGCCCTTGGTAAGACGGCTTTGGCGTTTCTGTGGGTGCCTGCGCAGTGAGGTGGGATTGAGCGCTCTCCCGATCACATGGCTTTCACATGATGGTGCGCGGCCCTCTCCTGAGGGAAGGCTTGGTCCAGAAAGGACTCGGTGCATCCTGAGTAAGAAGGATGTCTTAAACTGTAGTTTTCTTCGGTAGGAAGTCTTAGGGCGAGGCTTTCCCGGATAGAGGAAGCACTGTTTTTACACAGTTTTGTTGGCATGTCAAGACAATTTCAAGAGAAATGGGCTTTTGGTTTTTCAGCTCGTCTCATATTCTGGCTGCCTCCTCAAGTCTAAAATGAGCCCGGCTGGGTATTTCTTTCCAATCTGAATTCTCCCCATTGGTCTTCCATGCAATGAATGGTCTGTTCGCCAGGATTCCCTGCTCTGGAGGTAGCTTAGGCCAGTAGCCTGGACTCCTTGTGCGAATTCCTACCTGGGACTGTTTAGCCAGCACGGCGAGGGAGTCCAGCCATGCGTCTTGGTCAGTCCTTGTAGCCCATGCTCAGTTTGAAGCAGAACGATAGAGAATGCTGTGCTCTAGAACACAGGGGTTCTATACCAGATTACCACCTCTGGCCAGGTGACCTTTCTTCCTGGGCGTTTACTCTGTGTTCTAAGAAGCAGGGCTGTGCTGGGCAGGGGGTACAAACATGGGAATCCAGCCCGTACACGTGTCTTACTTGACTCACGGGGTGTTGATTTGTAGACATTACAGCAGACCTTGGAGATAATGTGGATTTGGTTCCAGACCCCCACAGTAAAGCGAGTAACACAATAAAGTGAGTCACGTGGATCTGTTGGTTGCCCAGTGCATATAAAAGTTATATTTACACTGTACTGTAGTCTATTTAGTGTGCAATAGCATTATGTCTGAAAAAAGCACATACCTTAATTAAAAAATACTTCACTGCAAAAAACGCTGTTGTCTGAGCCTTCAGCAAGTCGCTATCTTTGCAATAGTAACATCAAAGGTCACTGACCACAGATCCCCACGACAAGTATAATAATGATGAAAAAGTCTGAAGTGTGAGAATTACCAAAATGTGACACAGAGACACAAAGGGAGCAAATGCTGTTGGGAAAATGGCGTTGTGTTGGTGTGCCTGTACTCACACAGGAAATTTCCACTGTCAGCCTCTCTGGGGAGAAGCAGAAGGGGCAGCAGCAGTGCTGGGCTGCGTGCCTGTAAGACTCCGTCCTCTGTGGCCAGGGCGCCTCCTCTCCAGGTGCCTACGGGCCTACCACTCTGTGTCTCCCTGACACCAAGGGCCCTGGCTGTGGCTTCTTATTTCCAGCTTGGCCTCCTACGTTTTTTGGTTATCTGCCTCCTGGTCTCCCCTTTTATCCCCACATGCGTTGGAGTTTATGACCCAACTAAGAAGTTTTGGTTCTGTTTGCTGGAACTGGTTACCTGGAAAGGTTTTCACTGTTGTTGTTTTACATTGTTTCCTCCTTGCCCTCCCCAAGGACTGTGCGGTATGTTAAACGTGTTAAAGTGATAGAAACAACCCATGTTTACAGATCAATGTCTTTCCTTTCAGATAAGTAAGAAATTGGTCAAAGGCTCTGCAGAGAAGAACAAGATGAGACTGCAAAGAGTAAGACATGTCCCCTGAAATAGAAAGTTCCCCTGGTGTACTTTTCGCAGTAAATAGGAAGCAAAGCCCTTTGCCCTTCTCTGGCCCCGTTTTCACTCTCCCCTACTTGCTCTGAGCATTATTTTGGTTCTTGCTTCATTTTGCATAACTGGGCCTCGTGCTTATGGGTTGCATCATTTTTAGGTTTGTTGAATTCTAAGGTTTTGCACGTAGGCTTTTCTAAGCTCTTATTATAATTAGTACTGACTGTCGTAATAGTTGGGCAGCCCCACTGTAGTTTAAAATTGCCTTAAAAAGAACCCAGTGGCTCTCCCTGCACCCCAGCCTCCTATGCGTGTAGCTTGAAGTTCCATCCCTTCCCAGGCGCCGTACTGTGGTGGCCCTTACATCAGATGGGTGATTACTGTTTAGTGGTTGCCTGCTGAGTCTTCCATTCTGTTATCTGGAGGTCAGCACGTTTCACACCCAGCAGTGCAGGGGCCTTCTTCCTTACTGGATGAATTGCAGAGAAGGCCATGGACTTCTTCCCCGACCAGCTCATGGAAGGGGCACTGATGACAGTTGGCTGTGCGCTTACCAGGCACTTCCTGTGCTGTCTGCCTTATGGCTGTGTTCGATTTTTGTGGGTCAGATTTTGATGGCTCTTTTAGGGTTTATCTCATTCTTCTTTGTAGTTTCAGAGATGGGCACCTGCGGGGCAGGAGTGGGGAGGGCCTGATTCCAGAAGCCTCCTGTCCTCGTAGTTAGCAGGGGGAGACTCCTCCTCACCACCCGGCACTCGCGGCTCGTCTCGTTACTCAGTTACTCGATCCAGACCAGCCCCTTCTTCAGGTATCCCGAGTCACGTGCGGAGGGTACCTGGCAAGGACTTTCTCAGATCTCTACCAGCATGCCTCCATGGCTCTTGTGAAGCGAGCAAAGGTTGATCAGGGCAGAGGGTAGGATATTCTCTAGGGACAAGGGCATGATCATAGGCCCATACCAAAAGCTGAGTTGTCGGGCTTCTGCCAAAGGTGAGAAGCCCATCTTTGGTGGTTCCTGTCCTTGAGAATTACCCTGCGCTATGTTAGAAGGTAATGCCCTTCAGTCTGGGAGGTGAAACTTGTTTAATACAAAATCAAAATTATATAATAACCCAGCGCCCCAGGCCACATACGAATTCTTTGGAATGAGGAACTGATGTGATTAAAGGAGATGTTCCCGCTTCAAAGAGTATCCAAGAAAACTAGCTGTTTCCTCCTGCTGGTGATGAAACGGCACTGCCGTAGTCATAGAGATCACTCTGGGTCCTTTCTTAACACCTGACCTTTTCAGATGCCAAGAAATGTTTGTTCGTTTTGGTTTTTTGAGAAATGGTTTTAAAGATAGAATTTTTTCTTTTGAGAAATGGCTGTAAAGATTAAACAAAAATTTGTTTTTGCTTTTATTTTTTAATGTGTTCTCATCTGTTTCCCACTGTTGTTTTTTGTTTTTGTTTTTTTTAATATTTAATTAATTAGTTTATTTATTTGGTTGCACTGGGTCTTAGTTGCAGCAGGCGGTCTCCTTAGTTGTGGCATGCGAACTCTTAGTTGCGGCATGCATGTGGGATCTAGTTCCCTGACCAGGGATTGAACCCGGGTCCCCCGCATTGGGAGCGTGGAGTCTTATACACTTCACCACCAGGGAAGTCTCAGTTCCCCCCGTTTTTAAGACTTGCTTGTCAGTTTCCCCCTCCTTGTCTCATCCCACTCTCCCATTTCAAGAGAAAGAAAAGAAACCCTATTGTCTGGAATAATTTTGGGGGGACGGGAAGGAAAATGTTTTTGTTTTGAAGGTAGGGAGGCAAAACCTGTGAGTGTTTTTGTGTCTTTATTTCACCACAGCTTTCTGAGCAGATAAATGCAGTTCAGATCCAAGAGCAGGTACCCGGCGTAGGCAGCCTAGAGGTGCTTACTTAATCTTTTTTAATTAAGTAAAAATTGACCATCATCCCACGTTTGAAGATGGTGTCTTAAATGCATCTTACTTTGAATTGCCCAGAAGGCCCTGTGGCAGTCGGCTAACCCTCATCGCCTTTCTCATGACAGAAGGAAATGTAATGGACTGAAAAGCCCCCTCTTTGTAAGGACGCTGACCAGCAGGCTGCTCCCGGGGCTGGTTCCTTCGTGCCTGCCCTCCGCTTGTGCACGGCCGCCCCCGGACGCTGGCGTGGCCCTTCGTGGCATCCGTGGGGCTGAGCTGTGGACCGTCTCCCGTGCAGGATAAGGAGCGCCTGGGCAAGCAGCTGAAGCTCCGGGCCGAGAAGGAGGAGAAGGAGAAGCTGAGGGAGGAGGCCAAGCGGGCCAAGGAGGAGGCCAGAAAGAAGAGGGAGGAGGAGAAGGAGCTGAAGGAGAAGGAGCGGCGCGAGAAGCGGGAGAAGGACGAGAAGGAGAAGGCAGAGAAGCAGCGGCGCAAGGAGGAGCGGCGCAAGGAGCGCCAGGAGGCCCTGGAGTGCGTGCCCCGCCCCTCCCCTCCCCCTCCTCGTCCTCCCCCTCCCCTCCCCCTCCCCATGCCCAGCCTCGTCCTTGTCCAGGGACGATTGCGGGGCGTGGGCCAGGCCTGTGCTGGTTGGTGAAACTGAGTTTGATGTCTCTTAGGGCTAAGCTGGAGGAGAAGCGGAAAAAGGAAGAGGAGAAACGGTTGAGAGAAGAAGAAAAGGTAGCATGTTCTCCCAGAACTTGCATCTTCCTGTGTGTTTGAGAAGCGGGGTCTTTTGCCTGACTACTGCTGGATATCGGATATCGTCCCGGAGGTAGTGGGAAGCGGGGCGGGGGCCCAAGAACTGACATGTGCCTGCTGGCTTGACATCCCGGTCCTTCTGCAGCTCTGACCTTTTGAGACTGCCTGGTACCCGCTTGTGGGTTTTGAGAGCTAACATCAAAATAATGCTTTCAACCTAAAAATGCTTGGGGTTCAGTTCTAGGGGCTTTTGCATGTTTTAAAACAGTTTCTCTTCATTTCTTCCTCATTCTCCTCTTCTCTTACATTGCAGCGCATTAAAGCCGAGAAGGCGGAAATCACGAGGTTCTTTCAGAAACCAAAGACTCCACAGGCCCCCAAGGTGAGCAGCTGGCTTCCTTTGGCTTTACTTTTGGCCGTTGTCATGCTGTTCCTTTTGAAAAATAAAAAGACGTCTTCTGACCCACTGGCTCTGCTTTCATCAAGAGGGGCCTCTGCTTGCCCAGGGAGCTTTGATCTCTGGTAGGGTCTGGAGGTTCGATATCTTGTCATTCACTGTGTGCTCAAAAAGGCAAAAAGTGGCACGTTTGCTAAAACTGCCAAGTGTTTAGAGGTTGCTTCATTAACAGTTTTGTGCTGGGAGCCGTGTGGGAAGGTGTAAGGGAGGAAGACCTGGTCCTCACCCTCGGAGATTTTCTGCTCAACATAGGAGACGAGGTTGAGCATAAAACATGTGGGATTCAGCACAGGATTCTGCTTCCCCACCTGCCATCCGGTCACCTTCTAGACCATCCTCTGCCTGTGGAGACCCCAGACCTGCCTCCATGCTCCAGAGGTGTGACCCACCTCCTCTGATGCAAGGGTGTCCTTCCAGATCTTTCTCTGGGCGTGTGCATCCCTTCGTATATTTGTGTGCTTATGTAGGTAACAAATCATGAATTTATTATGTTACCGCTTTGTTCGCTTAGTCCTATCTTGGATTCTTGCCATGTTGGCCTCTCCATTCTTTTTTGTTGCTGCATAAAGTGTCGTGATGTGAGTGGCATCATCGTTGATATCCCCCTCCCCTGTTGATCCCCCCAAACGGTGCATGGATGTCACCAGCACACCTCTTGGGATGCGGACTTGCCACTATGTCTGGGGGACACAACATTGACAGAGTTGTATTTGTTATTGTCCAAGTGCCCTCCCAGCAGGAAATGCTGATGGACAGTCTCCCGTCCCCACAGTGCGTCAAAATACGTCCTGTCCGCCTACTTACTGCCAGCACTGGATGTGACGAATTTTCTTATAACTGCCGACCTGTTGGGTGAAAAATACGTATCTTTCTTTCACTTCGTTTTTCCTTGATTCTCATTGCAGTTGAACATCTTTTCATGTTTGCTTGCCATTTTATTTCTTTTTCTGTGACTTGCCAGTTCTTGTTTCTTGCCCATGTTTCTATAGGATAGGCTTTTTCCCCTATCTCTGGCTCTTTATATAGTCTGGGTTTTCATTCTTGGTGGGGTACACTACACATACTTCCTTCAGTCCATTCCTTCCCCCTTGACTTGTTGATGGTGTCTCGTTGTACAGAAATTTTTCGTTTTAATGTGAACATTTTTATTCTTTTATCGTAATTGGCTTTTGTTTCGAAAGCCTTATGTATCCTGTGGTTATAGACACGTTCTAATTTTTTCCAGGTTTTTTTTTTTTTTTTAGCTTAAGTTTTGTTTTTTTATGTTTATTTAGTTCCTTAGCTTAGCTGGAATTCTTTGTGCCCGTGGATTGGGGCGTGGCCCTAGTGTTTCCCCGTACGGATACCCAATGTTCCCAGCAGCTGTTAGTGAGGAGGACAGTCTGCTGGTTCTTGGCCTCGGCTGTGTGTTGGACTCACCAGGGAGCTTTAAAAATCACTGGAGCCTGGATCCCATCCCAGAGAATCTGATGGGCCTGGCTTGGGCATCAGGATTTTCAACAGTTCCCTGGGTGACCCTGCCATGCGACCCACAGTGAGGGTAGCTGGCCTCAGCTGTTGTTTTCTTGCTGGGGTGAAAGGCTGGCCTTCTTATACCCAACCACAGAGACGTACACGCTCCTCCTGACCCCCCATGTTGTCCTCACTTGCTGCCACCCTCGGGATCTGCTGACACAGACATTCATGATGCTGAAGGAGCTCCAAGAAGGGAACTCAAAGCTACCAGGGTTGGGAATTTCTGGAGGGTCAGTGGTTAAGACTCTGTGCTCCCAATGCAGGGGAAACAGGTTCCATCCTTGGTCAGGGAACTAAGATCCCACATACTGCCCGGCACAGCCAAAAAAAAAAAACCTACCAGGGTTTACCGAGAAGGATTCTTAGGATACAGACACCCGTGTTTCAGGTTCACGTCAGGCTTCAGCTCTGTTTCGAGTCATCTTGTAACAGTGTGGCGGGTCACTCTCCTAGGTCTCTCTTTGCTCATCAAGGTCTAATTATCTTTAAAAAAAAAAAAAAATCCAGTGAGATCCATCCTTTTCAGGAGTACTGATCAGCGAGTTCTGACAATGTACAGGGCCCTGCAGCCACATCCGTCATCAAGATGTAGAGCATTTCCGTCCCCCCCTCCCTCCTTCCACCTCAGCCCTGGTGGCTGCTGACATGGTCTCTGGCCCTGTAGTTTCGCCTTTTCCAGAAACCCACGTAAATGCCATCAAGCAGCGTGTGGCCTGTGTACGCGTCTCCTCTGACCTCCCAACCTGGACGACTCGAAAGCACCGGGCCTCGCGTCCAGCGGCTCCTCCTCACCGCTGCTGCTGTGTGGGGGTCTGTCACAGTAGGGGTGCCATCACGCCCCTTCTCCATTTCAGACCCTGGCCGGTTCCTGTGGGAAGTTTGCCCCTTTTGAAATCAAAGAGCACATGGTCCTCGCCCCTCGCTGTCGGACCGCCTTCGACCAAGACCTCTGTGACCAGTTAGACCAGCTCCTCCGGCAGCAGAGTGGCGAATTCTCCTTCCTGAAAGATCTGAAAAGCCGGCAGCCCCTCAGGTCCGGACCCACCGTGGTTTGTAACCAGAACACAGAGCTTTTTAACAGGTTAGTGCCGGCGGAGACTGCCGTTTGCCCGTTGGTGATGTCAGAGAGCCCTGGGTGGCCCGGGCAGACCCCTGCGTTCTGGTCGCTCCTGTGTCCCGTGGCCTTGGCTGGTTCTCTCCCTCCCTGGCCTCAGGCCCCAGACTCAGGCGGCTTCCCCTGAGCCTCTGGAGTCTCCTGGGTGCGGCGGGTTCGCAGAAAGCCCTGCTTTGGAGGGCGGGCTGTGTGTGCCGGCCTCCCGGCAGGGCAGGGACATTCCCCCACTCTTGCCATCTTACCCGTCACACGCTGCCTTGGTGCGCGCTGTGGGGCAGCTGCTGGACAGTCGGGCTTCTCCCTCTCCTCGCGCCACGCCCCTGGAGTAAACACTAGCCTGCCTTGGGGCAGGTGGGGCCGCCCTTCACAGCCCGCCGCCCTGGGGGGAAGGCCGCTGGTGGTGGGCGGGCGCACCACAGAAGGGCTTCTGAGCGGGAGTCTCTCCCCTCAGCGACGTGGTGATCGTGGAGAGCAGCAAAGTGGACGGCGTCCCCGAAAGGAGGAGGTTTGGCAGGATGAAGCTGCTGCAGTTTTCCGAGAACCACCGGCCGGCCTACTGGGGGACGTGGAACAGGAAGACGACGGTCATCCACCCGAGGGACCCCTGGGCCCAGGACCGGGTGAGCGTGCGGGCAGCTGCTCCCGACCCTCTGCGCTTCCTTCCCAGTGTGCCTTTGTCACTGGGCTCTGGGAGCTTCCTGAGTGTTCTAGCCTTCGTGCTCTGCCTTCCCCTTCCGCCCTGAGGATGACAGTGACCACTGTGTGTTTGCCCCCTCAGAACCTCCTTGACTACGAGGTGGACAGCGACGAGGAGTGGGAGGAGGACGAGCCGGGGGAGTCCCTCTCCCACAGCGAAGGGGTGAGCGTGGCTGGGCTGCTTCCGGCTTCCGGGCGGGCACCCTCACACACAGCGTCCGGGTTTACGGCTGTTCTGGGAAAACCTTACTGGGTGGCAGTAACCTGCCTGGCGGTGGACGGGGCAGCGTCCGCCCGCCTCTGGACGGGCCCGCCTGCTTGCTGCCTCCCCGAGGGGCCCACCGCTCCCGCTGCTTTACATCTGGGCCTTGCTTATCTGTGTCCTGCCTGACCCCCACCCCCGCTGGAGCACAATGGGGCTGGGTAATGGGATTTTGGCTGATCCCTCAGGGTGTGCATAGGAATGAGACTGGAAGCAGTAGGAGGCTCTTTCTTTCTTAGACGTTCACAGGTTAAAATTTTACGTGAAGCATGTGTTGTTTCCACACATCATGAACGTACTTTTTTCTCTTCTTGAGGATGACGATGATGAGGTGGGAGAGGATGAGGATGAGGATGATGGTTTCTTCGTGCCCCATGGGTACCTGTCTGAGGATGAAGGAGTAACCGAGGTGAGGGGTGAACGGGGAGGGAACGGGTCCAGAGCTTGGTGGCTGCCGACCTGGGGGTGGTGACATAGGTCTCAGCCCACCCCCACGGCCGATTCCGCGTGGACCTCGCTCCCCACAGCCTCAGAGCCTCAGCACTCCCGCCCCCCCCCAGCTTTCTCAGTTCTGCCAGATGGTGGGACTGTTGAGGGAGCCATTTCTAGGCCTCCGAAGGCCTGCCGGGTTGTGGTGTTTGGGTAGTGGGGAAGCTGACAGGGCTGATGCCACTGCGGGAGTGACTTGTCTCAGAGCCAGACTTGTGGGGCCTGTGTTCTTCGTACGTTTCCAGCCAACGAGGCAGACAGGTCTTGTTGGGCCTGCAGTGTATCTGCCTTAGACAGTGGCACCAGTCTGGGGTGGGAGAGGGCCGGGCATGGTGATTTCAGCTTCAGGATCACATGTTAACCAGAAAACCCACAGTGGCGTTAAGAGGCTTACTGGCGAGGTAATAAAAAATACCTGTGACTACCCAGGGATGGCCAGAGGGGGCAGATGCACCTAAGGCACCAAATGGGGGAAAGTGCCAGTTATTGCTCAATCCGAAAATGCTCTCTGCCTGTTTCATCACCCGTCGGGGGTTGGAAGGTGGGTGGGCGCTGTTCCTCGCTGGCCTGCCCCTGCACGTGCTCTCACTGCCCTAGAGGCTGGGATCATGGGTGTCGGGGAGGGGGACCCTGAGCAAGCGTCTGCTCTCTAACCTGCAAGGAGTATGCCGACCCGGAGAACCACAAGGTTCGCCAGAAACTGAAGGCCAAGGAGTGGGACGAGTTTCTGGCCAAGGGGAAGAGGTTCCGCATCCTCCAGCCCGTGAAGATCGGCTGTGTCTGGGCGGCCGACAGGGATAGCGGAGCTGACCTGAAGGTGCTGCAGCAGTTCACAGCCTGCCTGCTGGAGACCGCGCCCCCCGAGGAGGAGCAGACGCCCAAGGCCTCCAAGAGAGAGAAAAAGGACCAGCAGAGTGAGTGCCGGGGACGGGTGGGGACGGAGGGCTCGGGCTCCCACCTCCTCCAGGCCCAGGGAGTTCCAGGCCTGGGGCAGGCAGGAGACTTCCTAGGCACGTGGCATGGTAATTCAGAAGTTCTTAAAAAAAAATAGCCAAAGCCAGCGCTTGTTGAGCACATGTGTGCTTTCTGTGACACTCACGGGAGCAGCACGGGGCAGCCACTTCAGTCGTCCCGTTTGCCCAGCCAGCACACACATCCCTAGCTCTTCAAAGCGGGGGAGGGCCTGCTACCCAGAAGGAGAACATGAGGACTGTTATTAAGGAAACAGGCACATGAAGTGAGACATGACAGTTTATCCCAACGAGTCCTGCCTCCTGGGGCTTGGGCCTCTCAGAATCTCTTCTGGAGCAAGTTCATGTGTCTTAAGTCCACCCATAAAAAGCCACCCGCACTAAACCTATCATGGTTGGTCATTTCATGATGTCAGTAAGCATTTTGCTGCTCACCTTAAACTTACACGGTGCCGTGTGTTGATTATATCGCAATAAAACCAGAAGGGAAAAAAAGGCCACCCGAAGCTGACCGTGTTTCTCGGCCTCGGTGACAGATTGGGGAACCCAGGTGCCACGTTTATCCCATCCCGCCCCGAGTCTCATCCACGCGTCCCCCCCTCCCTGCCAGTCTTGGCCCAGCTGCTCCCGCTGCTGCACGGGAACGTGAATGGCAGCAAGGTGATCATCCGGGAGTTCCAGGAGTGCTGCCGCCGAGGACTGCTCAGCAAGGACGCCGGCAGCCCTGAGCTCAGCGCCGCCAGCCCCCCGAGCCCTGGCCCTTCCCGCCCACAGACCCCCACCGCCGGCGAGGACACCGCCGTCCCCTCCAAGGCCAGGCTCAAGCGGATTATTTCTGAGAACTCGGTATATGAGAAGAGACCCGACTACAGGATGTGCTGGTACGTCCACCCACAGGTGCTAAAGAGCTTTGCCCAGGAGCACCTGCCCGTGCCCTGCCAGTGGAGTTACGTCACCACAGTGCCCTCGGCCACCAGGGAGGACAGTGGCAGCATCCCCGCCGCAGGGCCCAGCCAGGGGACGCCTGTCTCACTCAAGAGGAAGTCAGTGGGCAGCATGTGCATCACCCAGTTCATGAAGAAGCGCCGGCATGACGGGCAGGTGAGACCCCGCAGCGGCTTTGTTATCTTTAACATTCTTTTTAGAGCAGTTTTCGATTTACAGCAAAATTGAGGTGACAAAACTGACCAAAATTGAGGGGAAGGTACAGAGATTTCCCGTGTGCCTCCTGCCCCTGCCATGCACAGCCTCCCCCCAGTATCAGCGTCCCCAGCCAGAGCTGTGCTCTGGGCAGTTGCAACTGATGAACCTACATGGACACGTCACTGTCACTGAGACTTTGTGGTTTACTAGCGTTCACTCTTGGTGCTGTGCGTCCTGTGGGTTTGGACAGATGTATGAGGACTTGTATCCAGCATTACAGTGTCATACAGAATAGCATCACTGCCCTAAAAACCCCCACGATCCACCTATTCATCCTTCCCTCCCTCCAACCCCTGGCAGCCACTCATCCGTTTAGTGTTTCCATGGGCTTCTTTCACTTAGTCGTGTGCCTTTAAACTTCTTCCCTGTGTTTTCATGGCTTGAGAACTCGTTTCTTTTTAGTGCTGAATAATGTTCCATGTCGTGGCTTTTATTTAGTTTTTGCACTCAGTTAACACAGTTACTAAGCACTTGCTGTGCACTAGGTACTCTGCTAGGCCTTGTAGACAGTGGTGAGCAAAACACCATCTAATGGGAGACACAGATGGGGGTCGGTGGAGCGGACAGCCAGCCACTGATTGCAGCCTGACAGCGCGTGGAGGAGGAAGCACGTGGCCCCGTGGGGACACGTGTTGCGAGGGGCCTGCCCTTGCCTGGTGGTGGGCAGGCTTCCTGAGAGACGCTGGTCCCCAGAGTGAAGTCTCCAGTGCTGCCTGGACACCCAGAGGCTGGGGCCCGAGCCTCGGCCTGGGTCCACGTTTGATTGTTCTTTCTCTTACTGGAATGTGGGCATGAATGAGTCTATTCTTGTAGCTACTCTTACTGGAAACCTGTGGTGTGAGCACTGGGTCATCACTTTTTTCTTTTCTAAAGATAGATTTTATTCCTTTTATTTACTTTTGGCTGCGTTGGGTCTTTGTTGCTGCATGTGGGCTTTCTCTAGCTGCGGCGAGCAGGGGCTACTTTTTGTTGCGGTGCGCAGGCTTCTTAGCATGGTGGCTCCTCTTGTTGCGGAGCACGGGCTCTAGGCACGCGACCTCAGTAGTTGTGGCACGTGGGCTCAGTAGTTGTGGCTCACGGGCTCAGTAGTTGTGGCACATGGGCTCAGTAGTTGTGGCACGTGGGCTCAGTAGTTGTGGCTCGCGGGCTCAGTAGTTGTGGCTCACGGGCTCTAGAGCGCAGGCTCAGTAGTTGTGGCTCATGGGCTTAGTTGCTCTGCGGCATGTGGGATCTTCCCGGACCAGGACTCAAACCTGTGTCCCCTGCATTGGCAGGTGGATTCCTAACCACTGCGCCACCAGGGAAGCCTCTAATTTTTAAAAAATCTTATTTATTTTTGGCTGTGTTTTGGGTCTTTGTTGCTGCACGTGGGCTTTCTCTAGTTGTGGTGAGCGGGGGCTGCTCTTTGTTGCGGCATAAGGGCTTCTCATTGCGGTGGCTTCTCTTGTTACGGAGCACAGGCATGCAGGCTGCAGTAGTTGTGGCGTGCAGGCTCAGTAGTTATGGTTCACGGGCTCTAGAGCGCAGGCTTAGTAGTTGTGGTGCACGGGCTTAGTTGCTCCGCGGCATGTGGGATCTTCCTGGACCAGGGCTCGAACCCGTGTCCCCTGCATTGGCAGGCGGATTCTTAAGCACTGCGCCACCAGGGAAGCCCACCGGGTCCTCACTTGAGGCAGGCATCTCACAGACCTAGAGATGTGGGGAGACTTGATTTTACGAGGAGGAGCTGGGTCTTCCGCTCACATCCCGGGCTCTCCTCGGGGGTGCTGCCACTCCAGGAGCTGCTGCTGAAGGCTGGGTGGTGACGGAGACAGAGGGGAGCCGGCGTCCGCCCCCGCCCCCTGCTCCTCTGCTGTTAGTTAGTGTGTGGCCATCAGGGTGAGGAGGCCGGGGGCGGGGTGGGGGGGCAACGGCTCCTGGAGTGACGTTTAGCCTTCTCCCTGCGGCCCACAGACCAGTGAGGTCTTGGGTGCGACGTAAACCTGCTTCCTAAACTGTCACAGCAAGAGGGACCGTCAGAACCGTCCGGTGTGGTAATGCCGGCTGTTCCTGCCACTCTCCAGCCCCTGTCCCTGTGAGGCCTGTGGACACAGCTTGGTACTGGGGGAGCCCACCTGGTGAGGAGTTGGGGGCCCCAGCCCCACAAACACTTCCCTCCCTGGGCCTCGACCCAAGACAATCCGTTATGTGTTCAAGCCGCAGAGCCTTTTCACAGTCGATGTCATTAGCCAGACAATCTTAGCAGGACCGCGAGTGTGACTGCTCTGGTTGAAACTGGCCAGAGAGCCCATTTGAAAGGGGCTGGGTCTGGAAGACCTCCTTAGTGTCCTTATCCAAGCAGTGTGCGTGGGCTCCTGTCCCCGTCAGCCCTCCCTTAGATTCTCGCAAGAGACACAGCTGTCTTCCTGAGCCCCTCTCTGCTCTTCCTCTCCTGGTGTGGCCGTCCCCACGCATGTACATCGCCTGTGTTTCTCTACGTGGAAAACGACTGTTTAGCCCTTATTACTTTCCTCACGCCAGGCACTTGACGTGGATTCTTAGGTTTCATTGGTGCTTCATTGTTTACTGAGCTACCAGGAACGAGAAAATGCTCCCACATAAACTAGGTGCCCCTCCCCAAGTGAGAGGGGTTGATTCATGAGAGTCAGTGACGCCTTTCATCCCACGAGACACACGTGAACAGCAGTCAGTGCGGCTTCTCCCCGTTCACAGTTCTTGAAGAGGCTCTGCGGTATGGCGGGGACTCATGGAAGGCTACACAGCCGGTGGTTCTGGGTGTGCTGGCCCCAGCGGTTCTGATTCAGTGGGTGTGGGGTAGGTGCTAAAGTCTGCAGTTTAAAAGCCCCTTCTCAGGGAATCCTGTGGGAAGGACCCCGGACCACAGCATGGGCCAGCACAATGGGTGCATCCTGGGAAGGGAAGCTCAGAGCACCAGCTGTTCAGGGCAGTGGGGAGTCATCCCCGCTGCTCCTTTGAGTGCTCGAGGTGGGACACCCTGCTTGTGACAGCACTTGGTCCCCTGGGACTGTGCAGGCCTCAGGTATAAAGCCCCCTGCGTCACCTTAAACTCATGGGAGTTTGTCTCCAGCAACAAGAAGTCCGGAGCTTGTGAACATTGTCGTCCGGGGCCAGGCACCTCCTGTCGCGCTCCCTCCTGCTTTAGTTTGTGGCCTTGTCTTCATGGTGGCAGAACGGCTGCTGCGCCTCCAGCCAGCAAGACGAGGATGGCCAAGCCCACCCTGGGAAGGATTCCCGTTTGGCTGGAGGGGTGGCAGACTTCCACCTTATCTTTCTGGCTGGAATGCTCTGGCATAGCCACCCCAGCTGCAAGAGAGTCTGGTTCAATGAGACGTTGACCGACAAAATGCTGGTTGATTTGGAAGGGTGGGTGGGAGGATAGCTCTGGGTGTGCGTTGAGCAGGGCCTGTGCTGCATGGTGCCAGCATAAAGTGGGAGCCACGGATGGAAGTTTCTGAGGTCGGGATTGGAGGAGGCCTGGGAGCACGCGGAATGCTTCCCCTTGCGTTTTGGTAAAGCCACTAACTAACTGATCCTTCCACACGCTTGGGGGTAATTGTTGCTAAACTGTAAATGCATATGAATAGTTTAGCTTGGGTTGGGCTTTTTCAATTTGTGGGAATCCTAAAATCTTTTCATTTAGAGTTCAAAGTAGCCATGCTACCTTATGGGTTTACAAGGTACCATGATCTAGTGAATCGAACAGGCTGAGGTCAGGTGCCAGTTATGCCACCAAGTGTGTGTGCGGCCCCACGGCAGCTCAACCCTTCGGCCTTGGTCTTATTTTTTTTTTTTTTTTTTTTTTTTTTTTTTTTTTTGCGGTACGCGGGCCTCTCACTGCTGTGGCCTCTCCCGCTGCGGAGCACAGGCTCCGGACGCGCAGGCTCAGCGGCCATGGCTCACGGGCCCAGCCGCTCCGCGGCATGTGGGATCCTCCCGGACCGGGGCACGAACCCGTGTCCCCTGCATCGGCAGGCGGACTCTCAACCACTGCGCCACCAGGGAAGCCCCCTTGGTCTTATTTTTACATGGGCAGGGGCTGCATTTGCCCTTTCCAGTCTCCATGCTTTGTGGTTCAGTGTCTTCCTACTCCGGAGGCTCACTTTCCGGCGCTGCACCCTCCCCTGCAGTAGTGACAGCAGCGTGGCGAGCTGTCCCGTGGCCCTCAGCACAGCAGGACTCAGAGCGCCGTCCTGAACCCTCACTTCAGAGACTTGAAACCTGTCGCGTGCCTGCGGGGCTGTGGGCGGTGGTTCCTCCGAGAACTCCTCATTCGTCTGCACTTGGCTTCCTGTCTGGAGGGCCCAGGGGCTGGGGAGAGCTCCAAGAGACACATCTGTGCCATTGCTCACGCAACCCAAACCAGTACCTCCAGGGCAGCGCGGGGGAGAGCTGCGCTGTCTGTTCGTCTTGGCCAGTCAGCTCTCTTGAAACAGGTAGCTGGAAACTGCCTACAGCGTCCCCAGAGGTGCCCCTGCCTGCCCGGGGCCATTCCTGCCTCAGTGGCTCCCAGCCCGAGGAGCCCAGCGTGGAGCTTTTACACTAGCACTGAGGGGGCTGCGAGCTTGAGCCCCGTCTGCCGGCCAGGCTGGGGGACCGTGGGCAAGGCGGACAGCCCCGGTGTGCTGTCGTCCCTTTTCCAGGCAAACGGAGAGTTCTGTAGCAGAGGAACTCCAGGAGTGTTTTGAGAAATAGCCTCCCCGCGGAAGTAGCCCCAACTCCACCGCCTCTGCTGGCTCTTTGTTCATGTACAGAGTGCGAGCCGCGTGTGGATGGGTGATGTATAAAATCGGTCCTGTTACTTTCCACAGTCTGTCTCTCTGTCCCCTCTGGTGGAAGCCAATGAAAACAGCCTGGGAATCTCACTGTAAATCCTACCCTCCATACAGCCTTCCCACCCCTCCCAACCCCTGTCCACAGAGGGCAGATGGTGTCCTCACGGGCAGAACTGGTTGGAGCCTCAGTCAGAGGGAGAGAGTTACCAAGCATCAGGCAGAGGGGATGAAGCTGTGGGGCAGCGAAGAAAACACTGACCGACTAACTTCTCAGCCACTTAGTCCAAATAATAATTCAGAGAAAGTGTGTGCTTTATCCATCTCTCTTTCAAAGCAAACCGGAAACCCAGAGTTCTAATTCAAAAACAATAAACAAATTATTTTTGTAATCAGGTAAATAACGATGGGGGTAGTTTTCAGAAATCTGAACATAATTAGTTCATTTGAGAGAACTCCCCCAAAGTTTCCTTGGATCATAACCCGTCAAACAGACTCCTCAAATTTTGTTGCCAAGATGGGCAGAGGAGGTCAGGAGTAGGGACGGGAGGCGGGTGGCGGGAGGGGTCACACCGTCCCTGTCTGCTGCTGCTGATGGCCGTGCACCTTGTCTGTCCAGGTCGGAGCTGGGGACCTGGACGGCTTCCAGGCGGACACAGAGGAGGAGGAGGAGGAGGAAGGCGACTGTGTGATCATGGACATCTCGGATGTTGGGGGTGAGAAGGGTCCCAAACCCTCCTCTTTTCCTTCAGGCTGGCAGGAAAGGGAAGAACGGTTACGGTCACTCTCCCGCTCGCCTCTTGACTAACGGGGACTGAGTGAGGAGGCCCTGGAAGGCACTGGGCGGGCCAGTCTGATGGTGATGCAGGCAGTAGGCTCCAGCCCAGGCCCTGGGCCGCCTGCCCTGGTCTGAAAGCTGCATTTAGGAAACCAGAGACCTGAAGGTTGGTGGTGATGAGCCGTGTCAGGGAGGGAGGGTCCGGGGTGGGGCGCCGGCACTGGTGAGGGGCAGCCTCTGAACTAAGCTTCCCAGGGGCAGTGAGCCCCAGGCCGGCCATCCTCGGTAGCATGAGCTCCAGCAAGCCACAGGGCCTTGCTGCCCACTTTCCTCATCTTTGCCACGGGCTTCCCCTGCTCTGGAAGGTCAAGGGTAAAGCCGCTGGAAAGTGCCACGGAAGCACACGGGCTTGAGGTGGACGCAGCCAAAGCTCTAGTGAGGAGCGGGCAGCCTGCCCGGCCCCACAGCGGACACGGCGGCTGAAGCTCCTCCCTCTCTTGCTTTGCAGACATCCAGGCCCCGTGTGGAACAACTCCTGGAGCTGGGGGGTCTGTGGGAATGGACACCAGTGAGAGCCTCGTGGCCTCCAGCTCGCTCGGCCCCTCCTGAGCGCCCTGACTGGCCCGTGTATGTACGTAGAATGGTTAGGGTATTTTCAGTGCCACTCAGATACTTGAAAGTCCCGATTCCTGTGTAAAGAGCACTTTGTCCTGCTTCGCAGACCTCCCTGGAAGTTTGGAAAGTTTTATATAGGATGCTTGATTAGTTCTTCTTGATATTTGTAAAAATTTCCCCCCCAAAGCTGCATATTATTCTGTCCCTTAATAAAGCATTATTGTGGTGTGATGACCTGCCCGGGGAAAGCCTGGTTGTGCTCTCCGGACCCCTGGCAGGCACTGTGATGCGATGCTTGTAAATGAATTGAAGCCCCTCGGGTGCGGCGTGGCACCTGGACCTGACATGGATGTGTATAAACTATTGTCTAGCCTGACCTAGCATGTCTGTCGTCTTTTCAAACACGTCACTTCTGTGAGTGCTGCGTCCATTGCCCTGGGCCTGAGCCCAGCGCTCTGTGCCGTCGGGTGTCCGCTCCCCACCCCGCTGCCCCTTCTCCGCCACGCATAGACTTGTGGCATGTGTATAAAGCTTTACGCTTTCCAAAAGTGCTGTCCCACCTCTTTGTTGTGAAATCCTCAACCTCCCCACTGACCTAGTTCAAGGTGAGGGCTTCTCGGCAGGTGGCTTACGCCGGTTAATCCCTCCTGCCCCTCGGGTAGGCGAGCAGAGGTATTCCCAACCTCCAGGAGCTGAATCCTGGCTTCCAGAACCGACCGCTGGGTCAGGCCACCCCTCGGGAGTGTTGAAGCTGAGCAGCGTGGAGCCAGCCACGGCGCCTGCTGAGCCCTGGCCTCCGAGGCCCTGGAGCAGCCCTCAGACCGGGCTGTGATAGGCCCCGCAGAGGCGTCCGAGCATGCGCTGAGGACCTGGAGCTGCTGAGATTTTGGCAGAATTCACAGACTCCATCGGAACCGGGCTCCTGTCTGCCGGCCCCTCACATCATGCTGTCTTTATTGCCGCTGTTCCCGAGAGAGAAGAGTCGGCTGGCATCTCATTGTGAAGAATGGTTCAGTGTTGACTGTGGATACACCCGAGACAGGGCAACACGACCCTAGCCCCGGGGAGCTCGCCATGTGGGGGCCAGGTCCCTGCCGGGCCTGCCTCTCCTGGCAGCACCCCAATCCTCCTGGAGGGGTCCCATTCCTCTCCAGCTCCGCACGGGTGGGGCTGACAAGCACCCCAGTTGTGGGGTGAGGACCCTGGCCCCATCCAGGATGAGCTGCTGCAGGTGGGGTGAGGCTGAGTGCCGGCACAGGGAGAGGACGCAGGTGTGACTCCACCTGTGATGTGACTACCTGCAGCAGTCACGTCGCCTTAAACTGTTTCAGTTGCCACCTGACAATTTGCAGCCGACTCCTAGTGGGAGTCGAGAGCAGGGTATCAAGCTGAGGCAGTGCTGGGTTCCGGAGATGAAGCGGCAAAGGAGGATGGGCCTAGGTCCTGCCCGCACGTGAGAACAGAGCTGCCGGCGGCCCAGGTGGGAGGCAAAGCGCGTGTGGCTGACGGGGTTACCAGGGAATTTTGTTCTAATCACATTTGGGGCCTGGATGCTTTAATCTCACAGTGGCCAGAGAACCAGCCACCACTGGCCTCCGTGAAGGCAAGGGTCCAGTAGGGGCCACAGCCCGGGGCCAGGCTGCAGGTGAGAGGGAGGGGACGATCCAGATGAGTGGTCAGGAGCGGGGGCTCAGGTGTCTCCCGGCAGAGGTGTGACCGGGGGCGAGTGCCCACCCCCTCCAGGCCTTGGCCCCCCTGTCTGTGTTGGCTCCCCTTGGCTGCTGCAATGAACCGCCAGACTTGTTCTACTGGCAGTTCTGGGGGGCGGAAGTCCGACAAGGGCCTCACTGGCTCAGAATCAGGTGTCAGCAGGGTGGTTCCCGCTGGAAGCTCTAGGGGGAATCTGTTTATGTCCCTCTTCCAGCTGTTGGAGGCCAACCTTGGCATGTGGCCCCTTCCTCCACATCTCCGCATCCCTTCTGTTTTCCTCCACACATCAGAACTCACCAGGTTAACCCAGGGCCACCTCCCATCTCATCCTCAATCACAGGCCAAGTCCCTGTGTCACATAAAGTAATGCATTCACAGGTTCCAGGGAGGAGGATATGGACATCTGGGGGAGCTTGCCCTGTGGGGCCTGCAAGGCTCCGGGGCCCTGGGAAGCGCTCAGCAGGGCTGGCTCATCAGGCTGGTGGGGACAACAATTAGGAAGGTGCAGGAAGTGAAGAGCTCGCCTCAGACGTGAGGGGCTCCTGGGTGCCCAGGTGGCCGCGGGGTGTCCGCCTGGCCCCACTTCACCGGGAGCCATGGCCAGGCCTCACCTGCCGGCAGCTCTGCAGAGCTGCCACCCTATGCTGCCTCCCACGGCTTCAACTCACCACCGGGAAACTAGTCAAACACCCTATTTATTCAGGTTTAGAATTTTACACACCGTGTCCTGACAGGCCCAGTGTCTCGTTCTTGTGCCAGTCACCTCAGGGCTGGCCGCAGCACACGGGGACTGGGCCTGGGCTTCTCTAAGCAGGCTACTAGTGGCTGCCCCATCCAGGTGGCAGTCTCGGCACACGTCCACGGCCAACCAGCACCCTTCCCCATGCCTGTGGTGCCCGTGGGCAGGAGGAGGTTCCGGAGGAGGCTGGGAGGCCCCGGAGTGGTGGGGGGACTGGGGACGAGAGGAATGTGGAGGAAGCAGGGAGAGAGCATGAGACAGACCCCACAGGGGCTGAAGCCAACCCTGCTTTTATTTCATTAGAGCTTCTTGATGGCCGACAGGAGCTCGGGTTTCAGGACAGATGAGTCTGGCTGGGCCCCCGCAGCCCTGATGTCTGCTAGCACGGCTGCATCCCACGAGAAGGTCAGGAGGGCCGAGGGCACCTGCAGTGGAGTAAGAAGCCTAAGCCTCACTCTGGCCTTTACGTGACAGAGCTCCCGCTTCACGTTCAAATCTTCCTGCTGGAGCAGGGGCTGCTCCCCGCCACCGACGGCACACCCATGCACTCTCAGTCCACTCTCGTAACAGGGGCTCCTCTGATGATGACCCGGGCTTGGGGACGCCCCCTGGCCTGGCTGAAGCCAACCCAGCGTCGGGCAGCACTCAAAACTTCCTGTCCAGGCCTCCCTGAATCAGGGTCTGACCGCCCTCTAGTCCCCTCCTGCACCCTCCCCAGTAATTCCTTGCGTTTTGAACGCCACCTTGGCTCTGCGCCACAGAGGACTCTAACACACTGGGCACATTCCCAGTTTGTAGACACAGAAGTTACTCAAGATCACATGGTAAGGAAGTGGAAAGGTGGGACTCACACCCAGGGAGCCTGGCCCCAGGACCCCGTCCCCTAATGCCATCCCCAACCGAAGAGCATCCCCCTCCTCGGGGGTTTGTGCCGATTCAACAAGAACCCAGAGAACCCGAATCCACTGTGCGGGGAGCCCGTCACTCACCAGCCCGCACTCATTGAAGGCCAGGTTCTCGTCCTCCAACAACTTCTGCCCTCCCAAGGCCAGCAGCTCAAAAGGCAGCCAGTCCATCTGCAAGGCCTCCCGGACAAACGCGTACAGTGCTGCCGCCCGCTCCCGGGCGTAGAAGGTCCCTGGCGGGGGGACAAGAGTGGCGCTGGAGCTCGTGGGAGCCCCCCTGAGCCCACCCAGCCCCCTGAGCCCTCGGCCTCCTCCCCCGGGACGAGCTCAGACCAGAGCAGGCTGCTCCTGCCGGCGCACAGCGGGCCCGAGGCAGCATTGCCAGCACCCGGCACGCACCCTGGAGGAGGCAGCCGTCGGGAAAGCGCACGCGCAGCAGCGTGTACGTGTACTTGCGCATCTCCCTCTGCTCCTCCCGCTCGCGCATGGCCTTGGTCCGCAGCACGCTCAGCCGCTCCACGGCCTCTGACCGCAGCCGCTGCTCTCGCTTGAGCTCCTCCGCCGTGAGGTTGAAGAAGTCCGCAGGCAGGTCGAACTGGGAGGCCAGGGGCGAGGGCCGGAAGACCCGGCGCTGGCGGGCCAGTGTGGCCCGCACGGGCTCGGCGCGCAGCAGCTGCTCCTTGTGCTGCTCCAGGCTCTGGGGCTGGGCCAGGGCGGCCTCGCTCAGCACGTAGAACTCCTCGGGGCCCTCTGGGACACGTGGGCACGTCACTGCCGTGGCAGGGAGACCCCCGAGCCAGGCCCCTCCCACCCCTTCCCCTGGGCTCAGCCACAGCCCTTCTCTTTTTCTCTTACCCTGGTTGGGGGTCGGAAGCAGCACCTTCTGGAAGCTGATGGCCTCAAAAAACTCGTGGGTCCCTTCCAGGCAGTTAATGCGCTCCTGAGAGCGGAGCCAGAGGTCATGCGGGACCCTTGGGGCCTCCTCATGCCCCACCGGCCTCACTGCCCACCCCGCCCTTCTGGCCCAGAGTCCCCAGTCTCAGAGTGGCCGCTGCCCCTGGACAGGATGAACCCCCAAAGCTGTCTGCAGGGGTGAGCTCACAGAGGGCCTGGGATCCCAAAAGGTCAACACCAGGGTGAAGCAGGCTGAAGAGCCAAAGGACAGCGGAGGCTGGGAGTCCCCAGAAGTGGGGGAGGCAAGCTCTGGGATGCTGGATGTGGGTGGGGACCCCCAGGAGAGAGCGGGGCTCCGCCAGATGCACGGGTACCATGGGCCAGACTGCTAGGACCCTGCGATTTCTCCACAGAAACCAGAAGTCTGCGTTTGCGTGAAAAATCTCCCCAGTGCCGATGTGTTCCCAGCTAATTCAAAGAAAAGTCGAGTCACGCCGTGGGTTGGTGGCAAGAGCAGTGTACGCGTACTGTGCTCGTCCTGCGCTCTTCCTGTGCTCACGAAGCCCTCCCTCCCCGCCTGGCACCTTCTGCCCACCTCAACTCCCAAGCCCTGCAGGGGCCCTTCTGCAGCCGGCTCTGGCCACCACTGGCTGGCTGCAGACCAGCTGCTCCCACCGCCAGCCTGGGTCCTGGGTGGCCTCACAGGCCCGGCCACGCCGGCCACCCCAGGCTAAGTCACTCTGATGGCAGCCCTCACCTGGAACACCTTGTTCTGAAGCTTGATCTTCCGGTACTTCTCCTCGTCGGGATGCAGGTGGATGTTGTCCAGGTACCTGGGGCAGACAGGGGAGAGCAGCTTAGAGCCACGCCAGCTCGTGCTAAGAGTGACCCCCGGGAAGGCTGCCGTCATACCTGGTACACCCCATAGAGCCCAACCCCTGGTGCCCCCGACACTGGGCCTCCTCCTCAGTCCTGCCTCCCCCTGAGGGCGCCAAGGAGCCACCGTGGTGGGGGTGGAGCAACCAGAGCCAGAGCTGATGGGTCCCCAGAGCTGGCTTGGGGGTTGCTGAGCAACACAGACTTCTGGCCCCACCCCCGACCTACTCCCATCAGAGGAGTTGGCGGCGGGGGGGAGACCCTGCCTGCTTCACATTCTTCTGATGATCCCAAAGGGAAGCCAGGGTTGGGAACCCCCGATTCAGTAAACCTCTTCGTTCTAAACACTGGTAAACTGAGGCCCAGAGAGGCCAAGCCCCTTCCCCAAGGGCGAGGGGGAGTGAAGGGTGGGGCCTGGCCTCACTCCCAGGGCCGTGCTCCCTCCGGGGCCCCTCAGCCGATCGCGATGGAGGCCCAGGAGCTGGCACCCCGGTGGGAGGGGGCCACCTGCTCACCTGGCGATGGTGTCCACGCCCAGCTTCACCCGGTCCCGGTCCTTGTTGAACGTGTGGATCTTCATGATGGAGGCGGCCACTGGGTCGGTGGAAAAGTGCTGGGAGGAGGGAGGAAAGCTGAGTCAGAAAGCGTCCACCTCAGGGCCTGGAGGCCATGCCAGCGAAGCAGCCAGGTCTCAGCACTCAGGTGGCAGCAGTGACACCGGTGACAGTAAGAACTGTCTCACAGCAGGCCCTAGCGTGGGACAGGAGCAAACTCAACAGCAGAAAAAGGAGGAGGAAAGCCCTTTTGATGACTCCAGCCTGGGGCCTCAGCCCTGCCCTCACGTCTGGGGAAAAGGGAGCGATGGCAGCCCAGGTTACGCCACCCCTCGGGTCGACGTGACACAGACCTTTGCCTACCGCTCTGGCTTTGGTGCCCAACGCCAGCACTGAGCGCCACCAAGGGCGCAGCAGCTGAGTGCCCAGGACCTGCCGGCCACTGCGGACCTGCCGTCCCTCCTCATCCCCCATCCCTACGAGGGACGTTCTAGAAACAGATGGAGGTGGCAGAGACAGGACACAAAAGAGGTCTGTGACCTGCAGCTGCCTGGTCACTCCTGGGGGAGGCAAGATAGTGGAGACATCACTGACCGGTCCCCACATCTCGGGGGCTCCACCTGCTTCTCTGGGAGAGGAGGAGCTGCAGATGGAGAGGTCGCAGGGCCCACAGTTGATCCCTCGACCAGCCCAGCCTCTGGGCACCCCCGGGGACCCTGTGAACAGCACCCCAGCGAGGAGAGGCTGAGAATGGATAACTAAGGCGAGGGGCAAGACTGGGCAGCAGATCTGCTCACGCTCTGGATAGCCACTGCACACGGCCACACCGTGTGGTGGTGTTTCTCTGCAGCCCCAGAAAGTCACTAGTTACATGGCGAGTGGGGCTGGCACCCGCGTCAGCCCCAAAGTCATTTGCACTGCCTGGATAATGGTGGGGGTGGGGCCTCCCTGGCAGTCCAGTGGTTAAGACTCCGCGCTTCCACTGCAGGGGCCACGGGTTCCGGGTTCGATCCCTGGTCGGGGAAGTTCCACATGCCACAAGGTGTGGCCAGAAAGAAAAAAAAAAATGGTGGGGGTGAACAGCTGGGTCACCAGAGGTGATGAATCAAGAGCACAGAAGACCTGGCCCACTCAGATCTACCCCTGGGCAGCCCCGCAGAAGCCCAGCCACAGCTCCTGGAAGGCAGCTGTGGGGCTTCCACCCTGCCCCAGCTACCTTCCCTTAGCTACACTGGGGTGAGCCTTCAGCAGCCACAGCTGTGTCACTTAGTTGTCTGATCTGAACTGGGCCAGCTCTCCTGGGAACTTCAAATTGGGACCCAGCCCAGTCTGCCAGTAAGTTACCAGAGTAGGACAAAAAGACGTGTAAGGGCAGAGAAATCGGGTCTGCAGAGAAGCAGCAGTAAGATGGGGGGCGTCCTCAGGACACCGCTGAGCCAGGCTGAGCGCCCCCTACTCCAGCCTCCTCAGGACAAGCACACCCACCCACCCAGGGAAGAGCTGCAGCTCCAAATGCTGTTCTCAGATGTTCCCAGGCAGCCTGCAGCCTCGTTTAAATTAGGACCAGGGCGCATGAACGGACAAGGGGACAAAGGAACAGACACATCCAGAAAGGAACTGAATCCATGTAGGGATCTACTTTGTGATAACGGCATATTTCACGGTGGCCAAAAGACAGGTGTTTCAATAAATGAGGATTGGGGAAAACTGGATAACTATCCGGGAAAAAAAAAGAAATAACACTAGCTCCATGCATCTTATTCTACACAGGTATAATTCTAGTGGGATCAAAGCTTTAAACAGGGCTTCCCTGGTGGCGCAGTGGTTGAGAGTCCGCCTGCCGATGCAGGGGATGCGGGTTCATGCCCGGGTCCAGGAAGATCCCACATGCCGTGGAGCGGCTAGGCCCATGAGCCATGGCCACTGAGCCTGCACGTCCGGAGCCTGTGCTCCGCAACGGGAGAGGCCACAACAGTGAGAGGCCCGCATACCGCAAAAAAAAAAAAAAAAAAAAAAAGCTTTAAACATTAAACAAAGCAAACAACAAAAGACAAAACAGAAAAGCACTAGAAAAACCATGGAAGAGTTGTTTTAATCCTGAAGTGGGGAAGGCCTTCCTGAGTAGGTCACAAAACCCAGAAGCCATAAAGTAAGACCGACACATTGAATTACATAGAGATTAAAAATTTCTACATGGCCATATGACCATAAGCCAACTCTAAAAGTAAACAACTGGAGAAAAATATTCACAACTCAGATCATAGGCAAAAGGCTAGTTTTTCCTAATATGTAAAGAGTGCCTACAAATCAATAAGAAAAAAAAACCCACCACCCAACACAAAAATGGGCAAAGGATGCATTCTCATATGAAAACACAGCCAACCTAAGCCAAAAAAAGGAAATGCAAACTAAAACTATGCTGAGATATTATTTTTACCAATCAGTTTGGGTAAAGACAAAAAATGTTTGGTAACCCACAGTGACAATGGGGGACAGGGAAATGGGTATTTTCTCACACACTGCTGGGTGAGTGTGAATCAGGACAACCCACATGGAGGTTCATCTGGTGACAACTATCCAAAGCCCTACACGCTGTCCTCTGTCCCAACAACTCTGCTTCTGGAATGGAGCCTACAGCTCAAAGTGATGTACAGACAAGGTTTTCATCATAAATATTGTCCTCACTAGCAAAAGACTGGAAACTTCCTATGCGCTTATCAACACGGGGTTGGTTAAAGAGTCAGGGAACAATTTGCCATGAGTCATCATGCAATCACTGTGGAGAATGCAGGCTTTTGAACTGCTCAGAAAAAAACAGAGAGCTGTGACACAGCCAATGGGGTAAAAATGTTAGCAACTGGAAAATGTGAGTAAGATGGGCAGAATGACATACATATTTGTGACCTGATCCCTGGAACCTGGGAGTATGTTATGGGTCAGGGGGTGTGGAGGTGACAGATGGAGTTAGCCTGCTGATCAGTGGACCTTAAAATAGGGAGATTAGCTTGGATTAGCCAGGTGAGCCCAATGGAATCACAAGGGCCCTTAAAAGGGGGAAGAGATAGAGAGAGAGAAGCAGAGAGATGGCAGCTGGGAAAGACCTGGCCTGGCACCGCTGGCTGTGAAGACGGAGAAGGAGCCATGGAGTACAGACAGCCTGACTCCCCCTAGGGCTCCCAGAAGGCACACTGCCCTGCAGCCAACTTGACTGTGGCCCTGTGAGACCCAACTCCCACTTCTAATTTCCACAATTATAAGAGGCATGCTGTCTGGAGGCACCAAGTTCGTAGTAATCTGTCAGAACAGTAATAGGACACTCCCACCCTGAGTAAAGGATGTTCACATGTTCTTTTTGTTCTTGCGATTTTTCTTTAGGTTTTAAATTATTTCCAAATACAGAGTTTTAAGGGGAAAAAAATGTGGAAGTTCTTTCTGTACTGATATAATACCTAGCAGTTTCCACGTCAGGCGTGAACGGTACATTACCTTTTACGTAAAACAAACACACAGCACGTGTGGCAGATATAGATGCATCGGTAGTTTGTGCATATTTGGAGCATCTCTGAAAAGGGGCCTAGACTACTTACAGCTGCTGCCTCAGGGAGAATGGCCATGAGGTGGGTGGGAGGTGGTTTTTCCCCGCCTACCCTTCTGTATCTTGAATTCCGTCCCTCAGGTAAGTATTCCCTCTTTAGAGAGGTTAGAAAAGAACCACAGCATATGCTCTGTGCCACCCGGGCTTCCGGGGGGTGGCTCCGGCACCGGGGCCGGCACTCACCGAGAGAATGGCCTCTCTGATGCAGGCGTCCCGCTGGTCCTTCCTCAGGATGGCCCCTGTGAGCGGGCAGGTGAAGTACACTCCGGGCACTGCCAGGTGGGTTGAGCCCTCCTCTTTGGGCTTGGGCACCTGGGAGGATGGGTGAGGGTGTCTGAGCCTAGACTGTGGACAGAGGCCACCCCGAGCTGCCCGAGTGCCACAATCCTGAGAGCGTGGCCCTGGGAGCCAGACATCCTGGTCCCAATGCTGTCCCCTCTGCCTATTAGCCATGGGACACCGTGGCCCAGTGGCCAAGCCCCTCTGAGCCTGTCTTCTGGTCTGTAAGATGTCCTCGAGGGACCACCTCAGAATTCAACAAGGTAAGGAACGGAAAGCGTGGAGCAGCTCCGGACATGGTGTAAGTGCTGAATTGATCGTTCCTGCTCTTCCTGCCCCCCTACCTGGTGAGGAAGGGGCTTTGGTGGGAGAGTGAGGAGTCACGGTGCCCTGGACGAGTCCCAGCCTTGTTCTGGGCCTCAATTCCTAGGTAATATCCAGGGTCCCTTCCATTCTGAAACTCAGTGAGGCCTCACAGCTGGTGCTGCTCAGAACACAGTTTCTGCCAAGTCCTCCTTTGAGGCCTGCCTCCTCCAGGAAGGCCTCCCTGACTACACCAGTCTCCGTGGTGCCCTCCTGTATCCGAGGAAGGCAGCAGAGGGCAGCGCTAAGGCTAAGGGCTTTGGACTCAAGACAGACTGGGGTTCCAGTCCTGCCCCTGCTGGTTTCGAGGTGCATAACCAAGGGCACCGGGCCTCACCTCTCTGAACCTCAGTTTTCTCTTCTGAAAAGTGGGAACTGTAACAGCACCTACCTTCATGGGGTTACAGGGGAGGGAGGGAACTTAACGGAGGTGCAGTTCCTCCCCCAGGGCCTGGGCCTGGTGTCATTAGATGCCAAGCACGCAGGTCCCAGATGACACCGCCCTCAACCACGGGGATCCCCAGCATCCTGAGGCCAGAGATGACCTCGATCCACCCCGCTGTCCCTTCTGCATCTCCCCACCCTCTCCAGCACCAGATGCTTACCGCCCAGGGCTGGGCACCAATCAGACCAAACACAGAAGAGAGCCCAAGCGGGCACTCTGAGGGCTCCCAGCTCCCCCGCCCGCCCCAGGCCACCCCTTGGGTGTCATGCTGCCAGCGTGATGCTTTTACCGGGTTGGTCCCTGGGGCCTCTGGGCTCCCACTGACAGTCGCTTCAGCTTGAAGTTCCTTTCTCACTGCGGGGAGAGGCAGGGACGGGTCAGCGTGCGAGCCAGGCACACCATTCCCCGGCACGGACCCTCGTGTGGGTCAAATTCTAGTCCTTCCAGCTCGAGGTCCTCCCAGCCCGCCAACCTCTCCATGCCCCCAGGCTGCGCCAGGCCACATGCTCCCCCTCCTCCTCTGAGTCCCAACCCTCCCCTCCGCAACCTCCCTGACATCCGTGCCGCCCAGACCACAGCAGACCCCTTGGCATTTCCACCTGCATGGCCCCTTTGTGGACTGGCTCACAGCTGTGATTTAAACCCTCCTCCCACCCCGAATCGCTGGCTATGAAATTATTTTCAGCCAGAGCCAAGCACAGGACCTGGAACGCATGAAAAGTCAAGGATCAGCCTCGAGGACAGAGGGGCAGAGGCCCGCTCCACCGCCCCCCCGTCCCCACCCCCGTGGCCCAAGGACAGCCGAGGCTCACCCTGGCTCCGGATGGACTCCTGTGACGTGGGGCCCCGCGCCCTGGGCTGCTTCTGCTCGAGCCGGGCCAGGGCCGCCGCGGCCGCCATCTGCGCCTCATCGGTGGGTCCCTGGCGGGGCTGCCGGAGCGCCGGCTTGCTGGGCTTTTCTTTGGGGGCCTTCTCCCTAGGGAGATGTGGTGGGACCGTGAGGTGACGTGGGGGCAGATAGAAGAGCTTTTGTCCCTCTCCCACTTCTGCTCCTGCCCCAGCAGACAGACATGGGCCACTGCCCCAGGGGCCACCACGGCCACCAGACCGGTCTAACACAGACGGAGGAGCCTCAGGAGGCAGACAGTGACTCTGCTTCCCGCCCTGCCCGCCACTTTGGACAAATCCTGCACCGGCCTGGGCCTCGGAGTCATCTGTCAGGCGAGGTAAGAGCACGCCTACCGTCCGCAGGGCTGACGCTCTTCGGCCCCTTCCCTGAGCGAGAGGCTCCACCCTTACTGTCTACGAGGGTGAGACATGGAGGCTTCATCTACTGAGCACCTACTGTGTGCCAGACAGCGCACCAGGAGCTAGCTGTCGCTCAGCGCGTCTATTACGCATGGCAACGTGTCTCCCAGCGAGTGCTCCAGACGCCCATTCACAAGCCCCAGAGGGTCACGGAAGCTCGGGCAGCAGGCCAGGCCGCACGCAGGCCCTGCGTGGAGTGTTACAAGGATCTGGTTTAGGGACTTCCCTGGCGGTCCCATGGTTAGGACTCGGTGCTCTCACTGTCTTGGGCTCGGGTTTGATCCCTGGTCAGGGAACTAAGATCCGGCATGCTGCGCAGCATGGCCCAAAAAAACCCCAAACAAACAAAGATCTGGTTTAATCTCCTCTCCACCCTGGGAAGTAGGCAGGGTGATCATCCCACAGGATGGACAGCTTCCTAACCCAACCTAGCTCGAGAACGACCTGGCCTTGACGTTCCAGCAGAGATGGCCTTCTTCCCACCAGGGTCTCACTCACCTGCCTCACCCTCCTTTCCTCAGGACCCTCTCCTGATGCCACTAGTTGGAATCATCTGTGCTATATCTCTAGAACCTTCTCAGGAGCCAAGGCTCTGAGTTCATGGCCCTCATGCTTCCCACTCTGCTCAGACACCCAGGCAGCCCTCTTTTCTTGTCTCCAGGCCTCCGGGAGCTTCCTGCCCATCCTGGCCCCTCTCTCCCGCCCTCCCAACAGCTGAGAGTTTCAGGTCGAAGAAAAGACAAGTCACGTAGTGCCACCCTAGCCCCATCTTTCCATGAAAACGCCATTTTTCCAAGACCCCTCACTCACCTGCTTCATGGCTCCTCTGGGCAGCCAGAGGGATCCTTCTAAAGCCCAGTCACTCCTCTGCACAAAGCCCTCTCATCCCATGCAGGACAGAATCCTGCAGCCTCCGCACGCTACAGGCCCTTCACAACCTGCTCCTTTCCCTTGTTCACTCCTATCTAAACTCCCTGCTGTTCTTCACACAGACCCAACCTCCTACCACAGGACCTTTGCACTTTCTGTGCCTTCTGCCTGGAGTGTTCTGCCTGAGAGGGACAGGCACCGCTTCAACTGTGTGTGTGTGTGTGTGTGAGAGAGAGAGACAGAGACAGAGACAGAGAGACGGGTTGATTTCCACACGGCTGAGTCTCACCTCATCCAGCTCTCGCTCAAAAGTCACCTTCTCAGAGAGGCATTCCCAGACCGCCTAACAGTCACCCACATGGTTCACTCTCTGGACCCTGTTTATTTTTCTTCAGGGCCGATCTTTCATCATTTATGTATTGTTCTACTTGTCCACCTCTCCCCACTACAACGTGAGCCCTGAGAGGGCAGGGATTTTCATGCTGTAACAGTGCTGGACACACACCCTCGCACGCACCCTGAGTCTCCAGTCCGGCTCCAGGTATGTCACAGAAGCTTGGATCTCCATGTGACTCCCCTCTCCTGTCCTCCCAGGCCTCCAGTCTGACACAGCCATCAGCCCCCACCTCCTTCCTGTCACACACAGTCCAGATGCACCAGCCCCCCACCTCCACCTGCTACTTGATGAACAAATGAATGAACCCCCTTGTCTGGCCCACGGCTCTCCCTGGGCCCCTCTTAAGCTGCCCTCCTCCCCTGTCACCGCCCCAGGCTCCCAGGACCTGCACTTCCCTCCCGTACTCATGGATCTGACCCTCATGGGCCTCCTTTGTCCCACTACTCCTTTGTCCCCTCCCAAGAACCCCAGGGGCCCCCAATCCTCGTGACAGATGCCCTGATGTCCTTGCCACGCACCCACTCTCCCTCACCCACCCCCACTGCCTCATGATGCCCTCACCACCCCTTCCTGCCAGCCTCCCTGCCTCTCCTCCGACCCCCTCCCAGCCCCGACCTCTTCACAATCCCTTCCATTATGCCTCACAGACCCCTCCCCAGGCTGACCTCTTTCTTCAGTCACTCCCGAACCTAAACCCCTCGGGTCCCCCAGCCCCCTCTGTAGCTCCTGGTAGCAGCCCCAGCCCCTCCTGAACTCCCTCTTCTCATCCCATCCCCCCCAGTGGAGCCTCCTTCTCAGCCCACCGGCCCTCAGTCTGGCATCCTCACCTGCTCCAGCTCTTCACTATCCTCTGCACAGCACTGGCCCCTCACACCTGCCCATGGAGTCTCCATTGTGGCCCCAGGCCCTTCTCTTCTCCAAGTCCTCCCCAGATAAGTCACAGAGGCCTGGAAATGCAGGCCACCTCCCCTCCCCTCCCAGGTCACCCTCGGGACCTCCAGGCCACTCAGCCATCACCCACGAGGCCCCCCCACCTCCTTCCGGTAGCAGACTCCCCCAGCTCCCCAGCTCCACCCACCTGCCTCCCTTCTCCTCCCAGACCTTCCTCAGCCCCTCGCAGAACCCACCACCCACCCAGTGCATCCACACCTCCCAAGTCCCTGACCACCCTTCCAACAACGCCTCAGGCTCCCTGGCCTTCCAGATCCTCAACCCGTCCTCCCTCCTGCTCCAGAACCAAGGCCCAGACCCCCATCGCCACAGAGTCTAAGCCTCACGACTTTTTGCGACCCCAGCTCTACCTGTTTCTCCAGGCTCAGTCCCCAATCTCTGGTCACCTAGATTCCCCCAAGCCCTATGCGATGCCTCTTCAGGGCCCCTTCTCCGCATCCCCAGCCTCTCCCTTACCGCCCGCCCTAACCCCCTAGGGTCTCTCCAGGGACCCCCCTCACTTTCTGCAGCCCCGCCCCCTCCAGCCTCGCCCCCTCCTGCCCCGCCCCCGGAGGCCTCCCCTCCCCCCGACTCCCACTCCCTCCCTCTTGCCCCGCCCCCCGAGGTTTCTCCCCACGCTCTCTCTGCCGCCCCTCCCGGCCTCTCGTCTTCCCTGGCCTCCCCGCCCCTCCCCCTCCGCTGATCTCCGCCCCCGGGCCTCAAGCCTCAGCGCCTGTCACGCACCCCACCGACTCAGTGAGCTTCTGACCGGGCCCCGCACTCTTGAACTTGACGTCGGCCTTGATCTCTTGGAAGAATTTCTTCATGGTGGCGGCGGGCCCGGCGGCGGGGGGCCGCGGGGGGGAGGGGGGCGCAGGGGCCAGTAAGGGAGGGGCCGGTAGGAGCCAACAACCGGAAAGAAAATACTGGGCCGCCGGAAGTCCCGCCTTCCCGAGGGCAGCCCACGTGACAATCGGTCAGACGCCGCTTTCTAGATCTCCGCGCCTTGCTGGCCCGGAGTGAGCGCTCTGCACTGTCGGGCCGCGTCTCGGTGGTTCTCCTGGACTCTGTTGCCAGGGGCAACGAGGGCGCTTCCAGCGGGAGGCTGTGCTTGGGCGCCTTCCACCGCGTTCCCCAAGGAGTGAGTGACAGGAGAGGGAGGGACAGAACTACAACCCCACGGAGAAAGCGCTGGCCTTGTCCGTTTCCCTCCTCAAGAACCATCTCTGGCTCCCCGGCGGTTACGTGATAAAGCCCCAACTCAATGTGGGGACATTCAAGGTCCCCACAAGCCAACCCGGTGGTCCGCCCTAGTAGTCCCCCACGCACACAGTGTGGGAGAGAATGAAGAGGATGCACAGAGCTGGGGCTTGGGGACCCACGATGGCGGACCCCACGGGGTTTAAATTAAGGAGATCGGGAGATTATCCTCAGAGCATTGACGAAGTTTAAGGAAGAATGGAAGAATCTGGTGCCGCCCAAACTTTAACCTTCCTGAATTTCAGTTTCCTATTTATGAAATGGGGATAAGAATAGCACCTGCTGGACTTCCCTAGTGGCTTAGTGGTTAAGAATCCGACTGCCAGTGCAGGGGACACGGGTTCCAGCCCTGGTCTGGGAAGATCCCACATGCCGTGGAGCAACTAAGCCCGTGTGCCACAACTACTGCAGCCTGCATGCCTAGAGCCTGTGCTCCGCAACAAAGAAGCCACCGCAGTGAGAAGGCCGCACACCTCAACAAAGAGTAGCCCTCGCTTGCCGCAACTACAGAAAGCCCGCGCACAGCAACAAAGACCCAATGCAGCCAATAAATAAAGAAAAAAGAAAAAAAAAAAGAATCCACCTGCCAATGCAGAGACACAGGTTGGATCCCTGGTCTGGGAAGATCCCACATGCCGCAGAGCAACTAAGCCCATGCACCACAACTACTGAAGCCCGTGCACCTAGAGCCCATGCTCTGCAACAAGAGAAGCCACCGCAGTGAGAAGCCCGGGCACCACAACAAACAGTAGCCCCTGCTCGCTGCAACTAGAGAAAGCCCGTGTGCAGCAACGAAGACCCAATGCAGCCAAAAAATAAATAAATAAAAATTTAAAAAATGTGAATGCCGGGAGGCGGAGATCACTGGGGTCCAGGTTGAAGGCTGCCTACCATACTAGAGCACTGAGTAAAACTGCAATAGATGAGACACTGCCCACTGGTTTACAGTGTAGAAAGCATACTATGGAAAAACAAGGCAGGGAAGAAGGGCAAAACTCTTAACACTGGTTATTTGGGTTGGGGGGATTACAGAGGATTTTTCTCTTTTTTTTCCCCTAGTTTCCAAGTTTTCTTTAATGGGGTTCTATGACTTTTATGATAGAAAATAATATTTTAAAATACAAGACGAATGGGACTTCCCTGGCAGTCCAATAATTAAGACTCCGTGCTTCCTCTGCAGGGGGCATGTGTTCTACCCCTGGTCTGGGAACTACGATCCCATATGCCTCGCAGTGCAGCCAAAAAAATTTAAAAATAAAAGAAGGACTTCCCTGGTAGTCCAGTGGTTAAGACTCCACACTTTGAATGCAGGGGCATGGGTTTGATTCCTGGGCGGGGACGTTCCGCATTAGTTTCCACTAATAGAAGAAAAAAATAAATAAAATATAAGACAGTTGGGGGACTTCCATGGTGGCACAGTGGTTAAGAATCTGCCTGCCAATGCAGGGGACACAAGTTCGAGCCCTGGTCTGGGAAGATCCCAGATGCAGCGGAGCAACTAAGCCTGTGCACCACAACTACTGAGCCTGCGCTCTAGAGCCCATGAGCCACAACTGCTGAGCCCACGGGCCGCAACTACTAAAGCCTGCACGCCTAGAGCCCGTGCTCTACATCAAGAAAAGCCACCGCAATGAGAAGCCCGCACACCGCAAGGATAAGTAGCCTCTGCTCGCCGCAACTAGAGGAATCTCATGCGCAGCAACGAAGACCCAACACAGCCCAAAAAAAAAAAAAAGACAATTGGATTAAGCCTCTAGGTCTAATTTATGGGAATTACAAGGGATGGACAAAGAATAAAACAGCCTCACAAGGGAATTCCCTGGCGGTCCAGTGGTTAGGACTTGGCACTTTCACTGCTGAGGGCCCGGGTTCAATCCCTGGTCGGGGAAATAAGATTCCACAAGCCGAGTGGCATGCTCCGTCCCCTGCCAAAAAAAAAAAACAAACAGCCTCATGAGGAGATAGACAAATCCAGACTGTGAGACATTCTCCAAGCCGACTGACCTGTTTGCTCTAGAACATCAACGTTGTAAAAAATAAACAAGATTCTAAGTAAAAGGGATTAGAGGAATATAATCTTTACTTGTAATGCAAGAACCTTGATTTGATCCCTGTTTTTAAAAAAAGCTGCAAAAACTTCTTAGAACAATGAAAATTAGAAATGGACTGAATATTAAATAATATCTTGGCATAAATATGAATTTTCTTTGCTGTGATAAAAGTATCGCACTTATGTAATAAAACGTCCCTATTCTTAGGAAATGCTGAAGTATTTAGGGGTGAAGGGTCATGATGGATGTATGAAACTTTCAAATGTTTAAAAACAAATACGTATATATTCACACACATATATAAAACACATATGGAAAAATGTTAACAATTGTTGAATATAGGTGTAAGGTTGTGGTGCTTTTAAAATATGTCCATAAAGTCTTTGGTGCTCCTACTTTCCAAAGGTGGAGCCTAATTCCCCTCTCCTTGAATGTGGGCTGGACTTGGTGACTCACTTTTTTTTTTTTTTTTTTTGTGAATGGCGAAGAGGGTTGCTCTTTATTTGACTTTCTCAAAGGCTCCAGTATGCTCAGTAAAGTTTCAGCTCATTCTGGGATGGAAGGAAAGGAACAGTGCGGACTAAATGTAGCATAATGTGACAAATATGACATAATGCTTGTTCAGTGGTATCCTTTGTTTTCATGGTTTGAGATAGAGAAAACTAATTAAGTGGCTGAATTTGGACAGGAATCCAGGTCTTTTAACTCTCCATCAAGCAAATAGTCTTTTTTTTTTCTCACTATACAATACTATTTGGACAACAGAGAAAAAAGTTTTTTCCTAAGCCACGGAGACTTAAGTTTGGCAGTGCACCAAAATCATGATTTGATGTTAGATCTCAAAGCTGGAAGTAAGTTTTTGTTTTTTGGCTCTTTAATTTTTGAAATGGCAAGTTACCTTTATAGGTTGGGACAGTATCCAACTTCCCTTTTTTTTTTTTTTTTTTGCGGTACGCGGGCCTCTCACTGTTGTGGCCTCTCCCGTTGCGGAGCATAGGCGCCGGACGCGCAGGCTCAGCGGCCATGGCTCACGGGCCCAGCCGCTCCGCGGGATGTGGGATCTTCCCGGACCGGGGCACGAACCTGTGTCCCCTGCATCGGCAGGCGGACTCCCAACCACTGCGCCACCAGGGAAACCAGATGTGGACCATTTTTAAAGTCTGTATGGAATTTGTTATAATGTTGCTTCTGTTTTCTGTTTTGGTTTTTTGGCTCTGAGGCATGTGGGATCTTAGCTCCCTGACCAGGGATCGAACCTGCACCCCCTGCATTGGAAGGAGAAGTCTCAACATCTGGACCGCCAGGGAAGACCCTAAAGGGTCCATACTTTTAATCCCTGGGGTCACCAGAATAGTGCTCCCTAAAAATGACCATGCCTTAATCCTGAGAACCTGTGAATATGGTGACATTTGTGGCAAAAGAGATGCTGCAGATGTCACTAAATCAGGAACCTTGAGATGTGGACATGATCCTGGATTCTTTGAATGTGCCCCACGAAATCACAGGGTCCTTATAAGAAGGAGGCAGGAGGGTCAGAGAAGATGTGACGACCACAGCAGTATGAGAAGGACATGATTTGCTATTGCAGCTTTGAAGATGGAGGAAGAAGCCACAAGCCAAGGAACGCAGGCGGCTTCTAGGAACTGGAAAAGGCAAGGAAACTGATTCTCCCCTCAAGCCTCCAGAAGGAGTGCAATTCTGCCTATATTTGGATTTTAGCCCAGTGAGACCCATTTGGGTCTTTTGACCTCCAGAATGGTCAAAATAGATTTGCATTGTTTTAAGCCACTAAGTTTGTAGTAATCTGTTACGAAAGCAATAGGAAATGAATACAACCCCTAGACTAAATAACCCTAGGAAACAAGTACTGATATTTCTCACCGATTTATAGGAGAGGTTGCAAAGTTCTGGATGGACTTGTTCATATCCCCGCAGCTTGCAGAGGGATGATTCAAACCCAGGACCATCAGACCCCAATCACACTTCAGTGGGTGCTTCTTGAACCATAATGCAAACTCAAATCCCATGGGGAACTTGTTTATGTATTTTTAAAAATACTGATTTATTTATTAACTTATTTTGGCTGTGCTGGGTCTTAGTTGCAGTGCATGTGATCTTTGTTGCGGCATGAGGGATCTTTAGTCGGAGCATGCGGGCTTCTTAGTTGGGACATGTGGACTTCTTAGTTGCAGGATCGAACCCCGGCCCCCTTCCTTGGCAGCACGGAGTCTTACCCAGTGGACCACCAGGCAAGTCCTGGGAGCTTATTTAAAGGCAGATTTTGTTGCCTCTGGTCTTGAGGGGGCTGCGATTCTGCATTTCTGACAACACCCTCCTGGGGAGAATGAATGAGGCAGGAATGAATGAATGAATGTTACCCTCACAGCTCAGGTAAGGAGAAGCTCTGGGGCAAATGTTGAACATTCCCAGATTCCAATCCCCCGGTGCTATCCCTCTGCCTCAGTTTCCTTATCTGGAAAGCAGGGGTGAAAAATAACAACTGACATGGGAATGAAATTAACCATGTTAAATGCTTACTATATGTGACTTGGAACATAGTAGCTGCTCAATAAATCTTAGTTATTATTCTACTTGGGTAAGTGGGCAGTAAATATTTGTTAATCAGAGTATTGAGGGACTTCCCTGGTGGTCCAGTGGTTAAGACTCTGCACTCCCAGTGCAGGGGGCCCAGGTTCGATCCCTGGTTGGGGAACTAGATCCCACATGCCACACCTAAGATGCAGCACAGCCTAAATAAATAAATAAATATTTTTTTTTAAAAAAGATAAGATTGAAAGCTGATGGCCCAGGCTGTAAACTTGAGATCAAGCCTGCAGCACACAGTAGGTGCTCAGGTCACCTGCTGATTAGAAGGAGACGTTCCATGCAGTTCTTGGGGCAGGGCAGCACCTTCCCCACCTTGCCTCCTCCGGCCAGGTGCCAGGCACCATCTCTCAGGGAACAGGAAGCAAAGTCACCTCCCCAGGTGATGACTAATGGCCCAGCCGTTGTTTTCAGTGGCCTCTGATTTGGCGGGAAGGCATGGCTCCTCTCCCAGCTCAGCCTGCCATTTTGGGGGAGCCCTCCTAACCCTCTTAGGGAACTCTGCCCCCTGGCTTCCATCAGAGCCTGATCTTTTTTCAGCTGCTCGACATAGCTCAGTCTCTGGTTTTCTGCACTGGCTCAAGGTCTGGGGGAGAAGTTTTCACTGAATCAGGAGGGCCCTGGAGGTGGGAACCCAGAGAAGTGGCATTCTTGCCCTCGGAAGGACTGGATGTATGACCTCAGGCAAGGCACGCCCCTCTCTGGGCCTCAGTATCCCCATCTGTACCCTGGCCTAGGCCAGACCCCTCTGCACCAAGTTCCTCATTTATTGTGCAACTTCTACCTCATGTGAGGGTGCCCAGATTTAGCAAATAAAAATACGGAATGCCCAGTTAGATCTGAATTTCAGATACAAATACTTTATTGTTTTATATATATAATTTAAATTTACAGGGAATTCCATGGCAGTCCAGTGGCTAGGACTTGGCACTTTCACTGCTGAGGCCTGGGTTCAATCCCTGGTCAGGAAACTAAGATCCTGCATGCCCAGTGGCTAGGCCAAAAAAAAAAAATTACAATCTTAACCATTTGAAAAAGAACTATGTGTCAGATATTGTTATTTCATGATATATGCATTATTAATTATTTTTATTGTGATAAAATATATATAACACATTAACCATTTAAACTATTTTTAAGTGCACAGCTCAGTAGCATTAAGTACATTCTCACTGTTGTGCAACCATCCCCACCATCCGTCTCCAGAACTTTCTCATCTTCCCAAACTGAAACTCTGTCCCCATGAAACACTGACTCCCCAGCCCCTCCCCCAGCCCCTGGTCCCACCATTCTACTTTCTGTCTCTATGAATTTAACTCCTCTGGGGACCTCCTATAAGTGGACTCATACAGTATTTGTCCTTTTGTGACTAGTCTATTTCACTGAGCATAATGGCCTCAGGGTTCATCCATGTTGTAGAATGTGTAATAAATACTTTTTTAGTGCAGGTATGTCACAAATATTGCTTGGAACATACTTACCCTAAAAAAGTATTTGGTGCATATCTACAATTCAGATTTAGCTGGTAATCCTGAATTTTATCTGGCAATGTTACCTACAGCCTTTCTTCACACAGCAGCCTAAGGAATCTTTTTTATTTTTATTTTATTTATTTTTTAAAATAAATTTATTTATTGTATTTATTTTATTTTTGGCTGCATTGGGTCTTTGTTGCTGCATGCGGGCTTCCTCTAGTTGCCACAAGTGAGGGCTACTATTCGTTGTGGTGTGCAGGCTTCTCATTGTGGTGGCTTCTCTTGTTGTGGAGTACAGGCTCTAGGTGCGCAGGCTTCAGTAGTTGTGGCTCGCGGACTCTAGAGCACAGGCTCAGTAATTGTGGCGCAGGGGCTTTGTTGCTCCACGGCATGTGGGATCTTCCCGGACCAGGGCTCGAACCCATGTCCCCTTCATTGGCAGGCGGATTCTTAACCACTGCGCCACCAGGGAAGCCCCAGGAATCTTTTTAAAAACAGTTTTATTGATATATCATTTACATACCCTAAAATTCACCTTTTTTAAGTGTACAATTCAATGAATTTTATTGTATATTTACAGAGCTCTAGGACCATCACCACAATCTAGTTTTAGAACATAGGGTGATTTTCCATCACCTTAAAGAAACCTCATACTCCTTTGCAGTCACTCTAGATTCCTACCTTCAGCTCAAAGCAAATACTGATCTACTTTCTGTCTTGAAATTTTTGCCTTTTTTGGACTTTCTATCAAATGTCATATGATGTTGGAATCATAGAGTATGTGATCTTATGTCTGGCTTTTTTCACCGAGTATAATGTTTTGGAAGTTATTCCCTGTTGTAGTGTGTATAGGTCCTTCGTTTCTTTCTCTTGCTGAAGAGTCAGCAGTAAAATTCATCATCAGGATATACCACATTTGGTTTATCCATTTATCCGTAGATGGACATTTGGGTTATTTCCCCTTTTTGGTTTTTGTGAATAATGCTGTTATGACTATTAGTTGTATAAGTTTTGGTGTGGATGTTTGTTTTCATTTCTCTTGGGTAGATACATAGAGTTGGAATTGCTGGTTCATATGGTAAGTCTTTGTTTAACTTTGTAAAAAACCCAAAAAACAAAAAAACCCCTGCCTTTTTGAGATGTATTTCACATGCATAAGGATGTTTCTTGAGATTAAAGTATTATCTCTGTAACCTGTGATCAAATCCCTCCAGGTTTTTTTTCCCCAAGAAGTTAAAATAAAACCCAAGCGTGTCACTGATATTCACAAGGCATATGATAGGTCCTTAATGGACCCTTTTGCTATCTGCTCTGCCCTAAATGCCCTCCCAGCGCCCACCTCCCTACCTGGACCTATTTCTAGTCATCTTTGAACTCTCTGGTTAAACTACTATCTCCTCCAGAAAATACTTCTGTTCCCCCATGATAGACGAAGTCTCTGGCATTACTCAGCATTTTTTTTCCTTTTTCCTTTTTTTAAAAAAATTGAAGTATAGTTGATTGACAATGTTGTGTTAATTTCTGCTGTACAACAAAGTGATTCAGTTATACATATACATACATTATTTTTTATGTTCTTTTCCGTTATGGTTTATCACAGGATGTTGAATATACTTCCCCGTGCTATAAAGTAGGACCTTGTTGTTTTATTCAGCTTTCTTTTTTTAAAAATAAATTTATTTATTTTATTTATTTATTATTTTTGGCTGTGTTGGGTCTTCGTTGCTGCGCATGAGATTCCTCTAGTTACGGCGAGCAGGGGCTACTTATCCTTGCGGTGTGCGGGCTTCTCATTGCGGTGGCTTTTCTTGATGTAGAGCACGGGCTCTAGGCGTGCAGGCTTTAGTAGTTGCGGCCCGTGGGCTCAGCAGTTGTGGCTCATGGGCTCTAGAGCGCAGGCTCAGTAGTTGTGGAGCCCAGGCTTATTTGCTCCGCTGCATGTGGGATCTTCGCGGACCACAGCTCGAACCCGTGTCCCCTGCATTGGCAGGCGGATTCTTAACCAATGCGCCACCACGGAAGCCCAATTCAGCTTTTTCTTAAGCATCCTATTTTACTCAGAGTTCCTTCCCTGGGTCTTAATTACGAAGAAATTAACATTTCTTTGCCCTGCTAGACGTTGGATATTTCAGGAGCCGGAGTAACAGCACCTAAGTGCTTCCAGTATTTCCTGCTGCCAGGCACAGTTTCCAGCGCCTTAGGGGCGGTGATGTCATTTAATCCTTACTCACTCCCCTATAAGATCTGTACCGTTATGAGTCCCGTTTTACAGGTTGGGAGACTGAGGCAGAGATTACATAACTTGGCCAGGGAGTGCTCAATACATTTTTCTCGACTGAATTAGTATGTATATTGGGTATTTTGTGGCTCTGGCATATGGTGCTCAATAAACTTGTCGTGAGTGAAGAAATAAGTGTTTTGTGAATTTTTTGTCTGTTTATCCTCAGACCCCCACATGACCCGTCCCTACCCCTAAGCCCCGCCCCCTCGAGCAGGCAACGGCGCGTCCCTATTTTGAGTTGAACCTCGTCTCTTGCGATATCCAATGGCGGACAGCCGCTTAAGCCTTTCCTCCTGTGATAGCTAATGCCAGTTCTCTACCTTGAGCCGCTCCTCTCGTGGTACCCAATGCCCTTCAGCTCTATATTATGCCCCTCCTCACAGGAGCGGGAGGCTATCAATGACGCGCCCCCTACAGTGATTGGGCCTTCTTTCCTGTGGTAATCCAATAGCATGTTTCCTACTTAAGGCCCCTCCTCCTGTGGCGTTCTATGGCCCGCCCCTCTACCCTAAGGCCGGCCCCGAAGGAGCCTGGCTGCCTGCCTCTTCTCTCACAGAGCGCCTGTTTCTCTCCTCCTACCTTTCCTCTTTCACCTCCCTTAACCTCCGTCCCCTCCCATTAGGCTTCTGGGTCACGCCCCCTTGGCTCTGCCCGTTATCCAATCCCGTTAACATGCTCTGCTCCAACCCCTCTTCTCATTGGTCCCCCTGCTCCTCTATCCCCGCACGTGGTCCTGAGCGACGGCGTCGCCCGCCCGTGACGGCTGGAAGGCGGAACTTCCGGCGACGGGCAGGCCAATAAACACGCTCCGACCCGCTACCTAGGCCGTCGCCCCCGCCCCCTTGGCGCCCTGCTCCCGCCCCCGGCTTCGCCTCCCCTTGCCGCCGCTGCCGCCGCCGCTGCCGCTGCCCGTGCCGCTGCCCGTGCCGCTGCCGCTTCCCGCGGCCTGGGCCTCCCGCCGCTAGCATGCCGCACGCCTTCAAGCCCGGGGACTTGGTGTTCGCCAAGATGAAGGGCTACCCGCACTGGCCGGCCCGGGTGAGGCCGCGAGGGAGATGGGCCAGGCGACGGGGGGTTGGGGGTGGGGTGGGGCAGTAGGGGCCCCGGGCCTGAGGGAGCCGCGCTCTCGGGGTCTGGGGGACTCCGGGCCTGAGGAACCCGCGCGCCGGGGGTCTGGGGGGACCCGGGCCTGGGGGACTCGCGTGCCTGGGGGTCTGGCGGTCCCCGGCCTGAGGAACCCTCGCGCGGGGATTGTGCGGGAACCTGGGCCAGGAGGTCTGGGGGTCCCGGGCCTGAGCGACCCGCGCGCCGGAGGTGCGGGGAGCCCCGAGCCTGGGGGACCCGCTCTGGGGTTCCCAGAGCCGAGGGATATGGGGTTGAGGGACGTGGGGCCTGAGGAGCCAGGGTTCAAATCTGAAGGAGTTTGGTGGGTGTGAGGGGAGGGGAGGAATCTGGGATTTGAGAAGAGGGTTCAGACTAATGGGAAGGAGGTGCTCCGGACTGAAGGACCTCTTAATGGGGGGCAACAAGAAGCCAAGTTCTGAGGGGCTGGGGGTCCTGAGCCACGTATGAAGGGGGCCTAGGGATAAGGGTTCCAGTAAGGGAGAGGGGTTGAGGGTCAAGGTTGAGAGGTGCTCAGCAGGACCAGGGCTGGAAATAGGGCTGGGTGCTGTGTTCACAAGGTCGCTGGAGCTGAGAGGACTGGATCTGAAAATGTGGGGCTTCAGAGACCGGAGATTGGAATAAGACTTGTTTGGGGGACCCTGGGGACTGGTGCCTTGTGAGGACTCCCCCGCCAGACCCTGGTGGAGGAAGCTGGTGGGGGCACAGGGTGGAGGGAGGACTTGGGGTGGGTGGAGGGATGCTTGAATCAGAGGCCAGCCACGGGGACTCAAGCTGGAAAGAGAGAGCCCCTGAGGGAGGGGGCTGGGCCCAGGGGACTTTAGGGATCCCCTCTGGAGGAAGCTGGGATCCAGAGGACCCAGATGATTCGAGGGGTCCAGTTCTGAAGGGAGTCTTGAGCTCGAGTCTCAGAACTGCAGAGTGGAGTTTCAGGCACTGTGTGTGGGGCAGGCCAGTGTGGAGGAGGGGCCAGGAGGTTGTTGCCATCCCTAGGTCTAAGTCACCCCAGGACTGAGGTTGATGGAATATGCATGTTAGGACTGAAGGAATTTGGAGGGGGAGGCAGTAGAAGCATGAAGCTGAAGGCTCGGCTGGAACAGAAGGAGCTCAGGAGTTGTTGCCTGAGCAGTATTGTGGGGTGCCTGGAGATTTCAGCCTCGTTCCCTGCTAGACCCTCCCTCCCTCTGGGTGGAGGTAAGCAGGAGGGCATCACACAGAGCTGGGCGTTTGGTTGCAGAGAGGCTGCCACAGGATGCCAGGAGTGGGCCCAGGGACTGCTAACCAGGCAGCCCTGAGAGTGGTGTGCCTCAGGCTCAGAGGCGGGTCCTGGGTGAGGTCAGAGCAGAAGCGGGCCTGGAAGGCATGGCAGGCTGGTCTTCAGAGTGATGGAGTTTGGGGATGCGTCTGTGCAGGAGCGGGATGCTTGGGATGGGTGTTTGGGGCCCAGGGCCCAAGGACTTTGAAAAGTAGCCGAGAGAACTGAGGAAGGAAGCTGGGTGAGGGGGGCAGGGAAGGTTCCAGGAGCTCCCAGGCTTTGAAGAGGACGGGAAGGAATTAATGGGGACCAGAGAACCCGCTCTAACCTGATTTGCTCGGGCTTACTTTCTTGGAAGCACCAGAGTGATAAAACTTTATGGGCACTTCCCTTCCTCCCAGAGTACCAGCTTCTCCCTCTCCTCCGCGCCCCCCTCCAGCTGGCTCTCTTAAGCCCAGAATGCTTCCAAGCACCTGATTGGAAGGGAAGGGGCTGCTAGCCTCCTGTGGGGAGATGACTGACAGCGGCTGGAGCCCATGGGCCTATAGGGAGAGGGTGGGACTTCCTGGATGCTCGGGGCCTGTCTCCTGCAGCCCACCCCCCACCCTCTGCATCCTTGGAGCTGCCAGCTGCAGCCTCTGGGAGACTGAACACCGGTTGCCTCTTTGCGGGAGGGGGTCCCGTGGGAGGGTCCTGGGAGTACAGAAGCTGGGCTTGGCCCCAGCCCCTGGCTGCTCAGAGGACCATATTTGGCTTTGCCTAGGTGAAACACCTACCTTGGGGGAAGAGAGAGCACCCTGGGGGGAGCGGACAGGTATGCAATTGGGGGGGGGGCACATTGCACAGAAGAAGGCAGATGCCTAATTGGAAGGTGATGCGTCTTCCTCTTTTGAAGGCTCCCCTCCTCCCAGCGTGCTTTCCCCCAAGTAACTTGGCTGTTTTCCTGGTCACTTCCTGGGTCAGTGGGTGAAGCTGTCCCCCACCCCCCAGCCACCCCCTGACTGGCCTCTCACTGCAGATCGATGACATCGCTGACGGTGCCGTGAAGCCCCCGCCCAACAAGTACCCCATCTTCTTCTTTGGTACCCACGAAACGTAAGTGGCCCCCGCTGGGGGTGGATTTTTCCCAGCTGTTGCCTCCCGGGGTGGCCTGGCTCACCTGGGCTCGGCCCGTGGTTCTTTTCTCCAGAGCCTTCCTGGGACCCAAGGACCTGTTTCCCTACGATAAGTGTAAAGATAAGTACGGGAAACCCAACAAGAGGAAAGGCTTCAATGAGGGCCTGTGGGAGATCCAGAACAACCCCCATGCCAGCTACAGTGCTCCTCTGGTGAGTCCGTGCCGGGGGTGGGAGGCTGGCGGGGGTCTGCGGAGCCCAGGTCAAGTGGGCACTCGAGCGTGCTGGGGACCAGAGGTGGTCTTAGCTTGTCCCACAGAGAAAGGAGAGGCCTCTGGGACAGGGCTCCTCCCGCTGGGTGCCGCTGATGTTTGGGGCCTCATCGTTCTCCGTGAGGGCGGTCCTGGGCACTGTCGGGGTTAGAGCAGCATCCCTGGCCCCACCCACTCGATGCCAGGAGCTCCTTCTTTACCCGGTTGTGACAACCAAACACGTCTGCAGACACTGCTGAGTGTCGGGTGGAGGGGTGCAGGATCCCCCCTGGTGAGACCCACTGCTCTAGGATTAGCCTGAATGTGAAACAGCGTCGTTAGAGCTCCTAAGAAACCTTTTGTTTTCTAAGGAGAAAAATTTTTTTCCTTTCAGTAACACCCTTTCCTTCCCCCATTACTGCCAGATTTCAGACTTGGAAAAAGGCTGTAGTTAGTAGACGTGAGAGCTCTTGCTCAGGTGGGAAAGAAGTGCTAAGAGTCACAGAGATGACATTCTCAGTGGCAAATCAGTGTCTGGAAACATTCGGGGAAAAAGGAATTTAGAGAAATTGAAGTGAAATTCGTAAAAAAGCCGTGGAAAGCTGAGGAAGGATGGCAGAGGGGTGCCTTGCTCTGGGTGTTTTGGGGCGAGATGCAGACAAGGGGAGTCGCGGGGAGGTGGAGTAGCCTGGCCTCAGCCGGGGTGGGCTCCAGGTGGGCCGGGAGACCCGGCGAATTGACTGCAGGGCTCGGAGCTCTGCTGTTAGGGAAGAAACGGACTTCCCCCGTGGTCTGTGGGCGGGGAAGCGGGAGTCAGAGAGGGTCTGGTTTGTGTGAGAGAAGGACCGAGTGGTTTTGTAGCATCTGGTCCTGCTTGAGAACTCGGGGTCTCGAGATGGTCTGGGTGTGCCTCTCCTGTGCCTCCATCTACCCACCGACCCGGCAAACACTCCTGTATAGACCCCGGCCGCACGCATGCTATGTGCTGCACTAGGGACCAGGAATCCTAGGTGACGCAGACGCGCCTCTTGCCTTCTGGGAGCTCACGATCTAGAACCTGGGGTCCGTTCGAGAGCTTTCTCCAGTGCTGAGGGTTTGGCAGCCTCTTCTCAAGGGTCCAGGCCCATGTTTCATGTGTGTGGTGTCTTTTACCTCCCGTGATGGGTCTGGGAGATGGACGTTCCCCCTGCTTTGGTCCCCGCCGTCTCTCCGGGCTTTGCACATTCCCCACTTGAGTAAACGGATCGGAAGTTGCTGAAGGTAGCTGAGTTTCACGAGACCGTATTCTGGCCCCAGCTCAAGTGCTGGTTAGTCTCGTCCTAAGCTTATTGCCTCCTGGTGAATCATCACACCTTTTAATGTTTATTACGCACCCTCAGCCTGTGAAGTACCGCGTAGATGCCTGCCCTCAAGGAAATGAAACTCAAAAATGGTGTCACCTTGACATTAAACCTGCCCCATACAGACTCCCCAGGTTGAGAAGTAGGTATAGGTGTGAGAGCATACTACTGCTGTTTGGTTCTCTGACCCATCTGTGCCTCCAAACAGAACATTGGGTTAAACATGCAGATCCCTGGGCCCCACCCCGAGAGGCTTAGGTGTGGTAGTTTAGGGCTGAGGCCTGGGCACCTTGAGGTGGTTCATCCCCCGAGTTATCTAGATGCTTCTGATGGAGCCACTCCACAGCAGGCTTTTGGAAGCACCGCTTGGAGGGTGCTCGGGCAGTCTGTCTTTTCATCCTATAAGGTTTTAGTTTATAGTTTTATGTTTCGAGTGGGAGTACAGACTCCTGGTACAAGACTGAAAAGTACAAAAGGGCGTACGGTAAGGGATCAGCCCTGCCTCGCGGCCGTTCTGTTTCAGTTTCCTCTCAAGGTAGCCCCAGCTACCAGTTCCTTGTGTGTTCTTCCAAGATTCTTTGTTCACGTAAAACCCTACATAGCTTGCTTTTTTGAAGCATGAAATGCTCCACTTGGCTTTATTCCCCCAGTTGGTCTCCCTCATCTGTGCAGAGAACAGCTTCATTCTTTTTGACAGCCTTAGCTCGGTGTGCTCCCACCAGGAGCGTACGACAGGGCCTGTTCCTGCACCCTCCTGCCAAGCCAGGAGGTGGAAAACGGTATCTCAGTGCGGTTCCAGCTATATCCAGTAATCCCAAGATGGGCTGGGCGGGTGGCATCTTTTCCATTTTACAGCTGAGCACGCTGAGGCCCGGAGTGTTTGCTTGCTTGCCGGGAAGGACCCAGCTAGAATGTGAGGCCTCAGAGACCTAGACCAGGGTTTTTCAACTTCTCTCCCTCTCTGTGGGGCGTCCTAGGCACTGTGGGCTGTTGAGCAGCATCCCCGGCCCCGCCCACTCAATGCCAAGACCCCCCCCTCATCTTGACAATCTGAATGTCTCTAGACATTGCCAAATGCCCCCTGAGGGAGAGAATCACCCCTTGTTGAGAAGGATTGACCTAGAAGGATCCCAGTTGATGCATCCTCGTGACCTGATAGAGGAGGTAAAGGGACCTGTCCCAGTAGCTGGTTCGAGCTGAGCTGGAACTAAAACCCAGACCTCCCGTCTCCCAAGCTGAAGTTCTTTTCTGGTCGGTACAAGCCGGGTGGGGTCCTGGAGGGGCAGGTGGGCCCAGAGAAGGACCTCTACACATGGATCCTGGGGTAAGAGCCCTGCTGTGTGGACGCGTGGACCTGGGTTCAAGGCCTGACTCTTCTTCCTGTTCACCGTGTTCTTTGGGGATTGATTGACGTCACCTCTCGGAGCCTCAGTTTCCTCATCTAAAACAGAGGCTCAGGGTATGACGAGCTCTCACAGGGCTGTCGGGGGAACACGGTGAGCCAGTGCACATCAGGCACCCGGCACAGGGGTGCGAGGTGTTGGGGACCGAGGAGGCCAGGCTGGGCCTGACCTTCCCTTTCCACCTCTGCACCTCTGTCACCCTCCCAACCCATTAAGACAGTGAGAGGGGGCTTCCCTGGTGGTCCAGGGGTTAAGACTCTGCGCTCCCAATGCAGGGGCACGGGTTCGATCCCTTGTTGGGGAACTAAGATTCCGCATGCCGCGCCGTGAGGCCCAAAAAAAAAAAACAGAGAGACAGTGAAAGAGACCAACACTCATCACTCATCTCACTCAACCAGTGGGTCTCGGGATGGTTGCAGGTCAGCTGGCTCTTGGCCTTTATCTCCTGGTTCCTCTCCGAGCCACCAGTGTTCCCGTCCTCCAGACGTCTCCATGGGGATCGGATTTCCCAAAACTTTTGCTGGCAGGTAGTTAGGTCTCGTGGGCTGAGCCCAGGAGATGCAGAGTTCCTGACTTTATCCCCAAAGCACAGTGCAGGGCAAGTCACTTACCTTCCCGGAGACCTTGTTTCCCCACTTACGGGACATGCCCACTCGTCCCAGTCGCCTCCCCGGCTGTCGAGGCGCACATCTGGCCGCAGTTGGTTGAGCGCTTAGCAGAAGCAAGCCGGGATTTGTAACAGGCAGTAGCTGTGTCCAGTGGGCCAGGCTTCAGGGCCCAGCAGAGCTGGCTTGCACCCCAGCTCTCTCGCTTAGTCGCCGTGTGATCTGGCTCCATCACGCCGCCTTTTGCCTCGTCTGCAGAGTGAGAATGACAGCTCCCCACATGTTACACAGAGAGAGAGGATCCCTCATGTCTGCTAGCTCTCACTGCCACGAGGCTGACTCCGTTCCTCCTGCAGACGATCAGGAGGGTCCTGGACCCTCCATTTAGTCACTCACACTCCAAGCTGCTGTTTCCCCCATGAAGAACCGGGGATGTCCTTTCCCTTCTCCACTCACCAGGGGTGCTCCAGAGAAAAGTGACGCCCTGGAGGAGAGGTGTGAGGGAAATCCTCCTGAAAGCCTGATGGTTCTCTCCCAGTGTTTCAGGTTTGGGGCTTGACCTACTTTGTGTGGCACTTTTTACCCTTTTTTTTTTTTTTTTTTTTTTTTAATTTTTGGCTGTGCCACATGGCATGCCAGATCTTAGTTCCCCAACCAGGGATTGAACCCATGCCCCCTGCAGTGGAAGCGTGGAGTTGTAACCACTGGACCATCAGGGAATTCCTTGTGTCATATTTTAGATCCCACATATAAGTGATATTCTGTGGTATTTGTCTTTCTCTTTCTGACTTAACTTTGCTTAGTATGGTAATCTCTAGGTCCATCCATGTTGCTGCAAATGGCATTATTTCATTCTGTTTTACGGCTGAGTAATATTCCAGTGTGTATACGTACCACATCTTCTTTATCCATTCACCTGTTGATGGACATTTAGGTTGTTTCCGTGTCTTGGTTATGGTAAATAGTGCTACTGTAAACATAGAGGTGTGTGGATCTTTTCGAATTACAGTTTTCTCTGGATATATGCCCAGGAGTGGGATTGCTGGATCATGTGGTAGCTCTATTCTTAGTTTTTTGAGGAGCCGCCATATTGTTTTCCGTGGTGGCTGCAACCACTTTACATCCCCCCCTCCCCCCACAGTGTAGGGGGTTCCTTTTCCTCCACACCCCCTGACTCTGGTCTGTTCACATGGCTGTGGTCGGTCTCCCACTAGATTGTAAGCTCCCCAGGGGCAGGGCCCGTGCCATGTTCACGCCTGGGCGCTCCCACCTCCCTAGCACAGTGCCTGGCACCTGGCTGCTGCTCACAGACGGCAACTGAGTGTGCAGACGAGCCCGGCACGTGGCTAGCACAGAAGAAGTGCCATCTATGTGTCTGCTATTTTTGCGGCTGTTACCGCCTGAGCAGGCATTTTGGCTAAAACAGAAATAGAAGTGCCTGGAAGTTCACACCCAGAGGTCCTATCCTAGGTCATTTTCCTCCTCATTAGTAATTGCAATAATAATCATTTTTACAAAAAGCAAACCTCCATGATGGACCTCCTGTCGGTCTGGGCACTGTCCTCAGTAAATGCCACTTCTGTCTCACCCTCGCCACAGCCCTGTGAGGCCAAAGTGGTGTCAGCCCCATTGCTCAGATGTGGGATGAGGCACACAGGGGCTTAAGTCACTGGCCCAGGGTTTGCCCTCAGATCCTGCAGTGCTTGAATCCTAGTGGCTAGCACACACGTGCCCATCTCGCCCTGCTGCATCAGTCCTCAGAGCTTTCTGTTTATTTGTTTTTTTTAATATTGTTTGGCCACGCCGCACGGTGTGTTGGATCTTAGTTCCCCTACCAGGGATTGAACCCATGCCCCCTGCATTGGGAACACAGTGTCTTAACCACTGGACTGCCAGGGAAGTCCCCCTTGGAGCTCTCTGAGCCTCAGTTCCCGCATTTGGAGAGCGAGCAGGCCAGACCCTGACACTTGAGACCCTGACACTTGAGACCCGGCCAGTGGCTGCTGTGCTGTGGGCCACACCTCGTGGTGACTTGCTGTCTCTGTCCCCACCCCCAGCCGGTGAGCTCCTCCGACAGCGAGGCCCCTGAAGCCGACCCGGCAGGTGGCAGTGAGGACGAGGAGGACCGGGGGGTTATGGCCGTCACCGCCGTGACCGCTGCAGCCGCCAGCGACAGGATGGAGAGTGACTCGGACTCGGACAAGAGCAGTGACAACAGCGGCCTCAAGCGGAAGGCGGTGGCCTTGAAGGTAGGGGCGCGGGGGTGGGGTGGGCACAGCTGGCCTGTGGGGGGCTGGGGCCCTCCCTGCTCCCTCCACAGATTCCGTCTGGCTGCCTGCTCTTCTCCCTCCCCGGCCTTTCCTTCTTTCAGTTTTTAGTACATTCACAAAGTTGTGCCAGCATCCCCTCTGTCAGTTCTAGAACTTTCCATCACCCCAAAAAGAAACCCTGTCCCCACTGGCAGTCCCCCCACATCCCCACCCGCATTCCCTAGTAACCAGGAATCCGCCTCTGTGGAACTTGCCTGTTCTGGATGTTTCCCATCAGTGGAATCACACACCGTGTGTCCTTCTGTGTCTGGCTTCTGTCATTGAGCATCGTGTCCTCAGGGTCCATCCACGTGGTAGCGAGTGTCAGGGCTTCTCTCCTTTTCGTGGCTGAGCGATATTCCTGGGTATGGCCCGACCACACTTTGTTTATCTGTCATCCGTTTATGGACATTCGGGTTGTTTCCACTTTGGGGCCATCACAAATAACGCCGCTGTGAACATTCATGTACAAGTTTTTGTGTGGATGTGAGTTTTAAGTTCTCTTGGAGAGATTCTCTTTCCTGCCTTTTTTCCCCTCTCCTCTGCCTTTTGACTGCTTCCGAATATTTGGGTGCAGAATGAGAGGACCGGGACCTAGCAGCAAATTCTTTTGATAGAGTAAGGCATTGTTTTTATGATTTTTAAAAATAACATTTGCTTTTGGTTCCATTTATAACAATAAGCCATGCTCATCGTAGATAAGTTAGAAGATGTGAAAAGCATAAAGAAGCTGGTGAAAAATGCCCGAACTATCTGAGGGGGTTTCTGCACCAAGGACTAGAAACATCCTGATGTGTTTCTCCGTGATCTTGTGTGTGCCTCACGGGCGGGGTGGGTATGTAAAGTATGGAATTGGCAATCACGCACGTATTGTGTCTTGCTGTTTTTCTACCTAATAGATGAGCATTTCCTTGTCCTTAAACGTTATGATTATTTTTTAATATTTTATTTATTTGGCTGTGTCGGGTCTTAGTTATGGCACGCGGGCTCTTCATTGTGGCGTGCAGACTTCTCTGTAGTTGTGGCGCGTGGGTTCAGTAGTTGCAGCACGTGGGCTCTCTAGTTGTGACGTGTGCCGGCTCTAGAGCGTGTAGGCTTAGTTGCCCCGCAGCACGTGGCATCTTACTTCCCCGACCAGGGGTTGAACCCCCATCCCCTGCATTGGAAGGAGGATTCCTTTTTTTTTTTCCTTTAACATCTTTATTGGAGTATAAGTGCTTTACAATGTTGTGTTAGTTTCTGCTGTATAACAAAGTGAATCAGCTATATGCACACGTATATCCCCATATCCCCTCCCTCTTGTGTCTCCCTCCCACCCTCCTTATCCCATCCCTCTAGGTGGTCACAAAGCACCGAGCTGATCTCCCTGTGCTATGTGGCTGCTTCCCACTAGCTATCTGTTTTACATTTGGTAGTGTATATAAGTCCATGCTACTGCCTCACTTCATCACAGCTTACCCTTCCCAGTCCCCGTGTCCTCAAGTCCATTCTCTACGTCTGTGTCTTTATTCCTGTCCTGCCCCTAGGTTCTTCAGAACCTTTTTTTTTTTTTTAGATTCCATATATATGTTAGCATACGGTATTTGTTTTTCTCTTTCTGACTTACTTCACTTTGTATCACTGATTCTAGATCCATCCACCTCACTACAAATAACTCAGTTTTGTTTCTTTTCATGGCTGATATTCCATTGTATATATATGCCCCATCTTCTTTATCCATTCATCCATCAATGGACACTTAGGTTGCTAGAAGGCGGATTCTTAGCCACTGGACCACGAGGGAAGTCCTTGGCATCCTTTTTTAAAAGTCCCTGTTGTTTCTGTTTAGTTATTGGAGGAGTTAGAAATATGTTGAAAATAAATGCCCCCCCCCCATCCTACCCCTTAGATATTAACCACTACTTGTAGGTTAGTATGTATTCAGGTTTTATTTTTTTGGGTTTTTTGACCAACTTTGCATTAAATGAATGTCATTATTACAACACCTTTCCCCCACACTAGGGAGACATTTAGATGACCTCTTCCTTCGTAACCCAGCACCCTAGCTGGGAACACACCTATTGGTGTTCCTTTCCCCATTTTTGGGGGGTGTGGCTATGGCTTTCTCCTGAGTCAGCTTTGTGCTCTCTCTCTCTAGTTAACGTTCTTTTGTCGCTGTTTTTCTGTGTCCACCATCTCTTCACGTGGTCTCCCTCTGTGCATGTCTGTGTCCTAATCTCCTCTTCTTATAAGGACCCCAGTCATATTGGGTCAGGGCCACCCTAATACCTCATTTTACTTTAATTATCTCTTCAAAGACCCATCTCCAAATAGTCACATTCTGGGGTCCTGGGGGTCAGGGCTTCATTGTATGCATTTTGGGGCAACACAGTGCAGCCCATCGTACCTCGGCCTTGGTCAGGCCCCGGAGGAGGTGAGATGCTCTAAGTGCTTGTGACGAGAAGCAGCGAGTCTGGGCTGTAACAGGACAGAGGCAGAGGTGCATCGTACCTAAACCCACGCCCTGACGGGGAGGACCAGGCGTCAGTGGGCCGAGATCTGTGTCCAAAGCTCAGTCCTCTTTGCCTTCTCAGTTCTTCCTTTATACAATTTCTTAAAGTGGCTTCTTTGAGTGGGCATCTGGGAGTCTGTGAACCCCTGAAACTTAATTCGGAATTGTATGTGTGTGTGTGTTTAAAAAATCTTTCTTACTGAGGTGAAATTCACATAAAAAAATTAATCATTCTAAAACGTACAGCTCAGTGGCATTTAATACATTCACAGTGTGGTGCAACCACCACCTCTATCTAGCTGCAAAACATATGTGTATGTGTTTTTCTGGGGGAAGGATCCCTGGTTTGTATTATTTTTTTTAATTGTAGTAAAATACACACAACGTGAAATTCGCCATCTTAACCATTTTTAAGTGCACAGATCAGTAGCATTAAGTGCATTCACACTGTGGTGCAACCATCCCCACCATCATCTCCAGAACTTTCTCATCTTCCCAAACTGAAACTCTGTCCCCATGAAACCCTGACTCCCCCTCCCCCTGGCCCCCACCATCTACTTCCTGTCTCTGTGGATCTGACTCTCTAGGGACCTCCTGTGAGTGAGATCACAAAGTATTTGTCCTTCTGTGTCTGGCTTCTTTCACTGAGCATCATGTCTTCTAGGATCAATATCCCTGGTTTTTATCAGATTCTCAAAGGGGTCCCTGCCCTCCTCCCCACAAAGTTTCCCGAGCACACGGGCTTTCTCAGTTGCTGATGTGTCCGGGCTGCTCCCCTTCCAGATGTCAGTCTCCAAACGAGCTCGAAAGGCCTCCAGTGACCTGGATCAAGTCAGCATGTCTCCATCCGAGGAGGAGAACTCGGAAAGCTCCTCCGAGTCAGAGAAGACCAGTGACCAGGTGAGCAGCTGGCTGGACCCCGGGCAGGCACCCAGGGGGAGGGATGCATACTGGGGTGGGGCTGAGGGGTGGCCGGCCGGTAGGCAGCACGTCCAGCTCCCTTCTCTCCGCCCAGGACTTCACCCCCGAGAAGAAAGCCGTGGTCCGGGCCCCACGGCGGGGCCCCCTTCCAGGACGGAAGAAAAAGGTACAGGTGTTTTATTTTGTTTCCACACACCGGCCGGTGGAAGCTCCTCAAGCATCTCCCCACGGTTACCAGCCACGGTCTGCGGTCGGGGTCAGTCCGTTTTGGAGGAGGGGAGGCCGTAGGCCCCAAGGAGACCCCGGGGCCCGCTGACATCCGCCTCCACCTTCACTCATGGCTTTGGCCCATGGTTTCCGAGCGCCGTGTGCGCGGAGCACCTCCCCGGAGCAGGAGGCCACCCAGCCGCTGCTGCCCCCGAGAGGGCCTTAGAGGCCGGTTTGGAAAACGGGATGCTCGCATCGGAAGGGGGCAAAGCACTCTGAGGGGCCCCATGAGAGAGAGAATGCACGCGTGTGCGCGCCCGTGTGCAAGTGTGATGTACGTGCGTGTGTGTGTGTGTGGTGCGCAAGCAGGCATGTATGAGCGTGTACAAGTGTGTTGTGTGTATTCTGTGTACACAAGTATGTGTGCATAAGCGTGTGAGTGTGGTGTGTGTGTGTGTCCGGGGTTCTGGGCCAGAACGAAGGGTTGTGGGTTTGGGTGGGGTGGGGCGCTGCAGGCACGCCTGGGGCCGCCCTCACCCTGGCTGCTCTCACCTCCCCGGGCCTCCCCCAGAAGGCGCCGTCAGCCTCCGACTCGGACTCCAAAGCAGAATCGGACGGGGCCAAGGCTGAGCCTGCTGCCGTGGCAAGGTCGGCGTCCTCCTCCTCCTGCTCGTCCTCCTCCGACTCGGACGCGTCCGTAAAGAAGCCTCCTCGGGGCAGGAAGCCAGGTAGGCCGGCGGGGGGGTGCTGCCCTGGGCCTGCGCCTGGCCTGGCGGTGGGGGGGTAACGCCCACCGAGAGGTGCGGGAGAGGCCACCCCGCCACCGCTCTTCCGTAGCCGAGAAGCCTCCCCCCAAGCCCCGTGGGCGGAAACCGAAGGCTGAGCGGCCACCGACCACCTCGAGCAGCGACAGGTGGGTGCGGGGCCCTCGGGGCGGGGGCGCGGGCAGGCCGGGACGGGAGCCCTAACCGGCCCGCACCCCTAGCGACAGCGACGAGGTGGACCGCATCAGCGAGTGGAAGCGCCGGGACGAGGAGCGGCGGCGCGAGCTGGAGGCGCGGCGGCGCAGGGAGCAGGAGGAGGAGCTGCGGCGGCTGCGTGCGCGCGAGAAGGAGGAGAAGGAGCGGCGGCGCGGGCGGGAGCGCGGGGAGGCGGCGCGGGCGGGCAGCGCCGGTAGCAGCGGCGACGAGCTCAAGGACGACGACGAGCCCGTCAAGAAGCGCGGTCGGAAGGGCCGGGGCCGGGGCCCCCAGTCCTCCTCCGACTCGGAGCCCGAGGCCGAGCTGGACAGAGAGGTGCGTCCGGCGGCGTCCGTGTAGCAGCTGCTGTGTGCGGGGTGCCAAGCCGTCAGGGAAACACAGAGAGCTCGCTGTTAAGGAGCTGATACTTGAGGGAGGGGGATGGGCAGCGGACCATCTGAGGATGGTGTGTGGTGCCAAGGAGATGGAAGCCAGGGCGGGGTGTGAGCTGCCGGGGCGAGAGGGTTTCCATCTCGAAGAGGGAAGACCTCAGAGGCTTCAGGCGGGCAGCCGACATTAAGTAAGGATCTGAATGAAGTGAGAAGATACCTGGGGGAGAGGCATTTCTGGCCGAGCGCACGGCCTGTGCAAAGGCCCTGGGGCAGGACCATGCCGGGTGTGCTGGAGGAACAGCCAGGAGGCCCGTGTGTCTGGAGCAGAGTGAGCGAGGGGGAGAGAGGGAGGAGGGGAGGGCAGGGAGGGGACGGGGCAGGCCGTGCAGGGCCTTGTGGAGGACTTGGGCTGTTACCCCAAGGGAGGTAGGTGGGACCCTGGAGGGCTGTGGGCAGAGGAGGGGTGGGTGCTCACAGGTGCCCTCTGGCTGCTGCGGGGGAACGGCTTGTGGGCTAAGCATGGGAGCAGTTCGGCCTCTGGTGCATGTTGGTGGTGACCTTTAGCACCTTGCGTGACCACAGGGCATCAGCTCCCTGTCCTCCTAGCTCTCACAGGCCAGCCTGAGTCTAGGAATCCGAGCCCCCCCGGGCCCATCGCCTTCTAGTCCGAGCCCAGGATCCCACTCGATAGGGGTGGGGGAGCCGAACAATGCCCTGTTCTCTCCCCACTGCTGTCCACTTTGTCACAAAAGGGGGACCAAGTTCCCTGGCATGGGAGGTGTGTTGATCGGCAAGAGGAATGCAGTGGGGCTGCCCCACTGTTGGGTGATCCTTTCAGGCCCTGAGAAGCTGCTGCCCGGGTATGGACTGGACACGGGGTCCATCCTGCCCAGTCCATCAGCTCCCATCAGGCGAAGGTGATAGCAGGGAATGTCACACTGTGTCTCTAAGGGAACAGCTCAGGGGTCTGAGGCAGCCCCATGCCGCCTGCCGCTCCAGCCCCTCCCTTTCTCTGGTTGCTACAGGTGAAGAAATCAGCGAAGAAGTTGCACCTGCAAAGCACAGAGCCTGCGCGGAGACCCAGCCAGAAGGAGAAGAGAGGGCGCCCCGAGGAGAAGCCCCGGGCCAGGTCCGTTCCCGCACTGCCACTCCTCCGATAGCCCCCTGGGGGTCCCCACATCTCAAGGGAGGGCCCCAGTTTCCAAATTCAGTCTTTGAGACTGAATCCAGTTGAAGTGTCTGGTTCTTGGGGCCCCATCAGGTTATGCAGGAGTCACTGCCCAGGTCTGTGGTCCTTCCCCAGAGGAGGCCTCTCCCCCGGGGTGACCCTGCTCCCAGGGGATACCGGGCAGTGTCCTGGGACATCTGTGGTGGTCACTTGGGGGCGGTTCCTGGGATCCAGTGGGTGGAGCCAGGGAGGCTGCCCCTCTCCCCACAGTGCCCAGGATGGAGCCCCACAGAGGATGACCCGGCCCCCGTGTCGCCAGTGCTCAGGGGGAGAGACTCTCCCCAGACCAGTGGTTCTCAGGCTTTTTAAAGTTCAAGGCCCACTGAGGTGGGAGCACAGAGCCCATCTCCCTGCCCACTTTCTATGTGGAATCCCAGCCATCAGTAAACGAACCTGCCCCCTGGGATTGTGGTAGCCAGGCTACCAAGCAGGATGTAGAATCGAAGGCTCAGTGACGTGCCTGCTGCCGTTTCCCAGCATCATATCAGAGTAACTCATGCGCTGGGGTCTACGTAACTAGCCACTTACCCTTAACCACCTGTTTAAAAAAAAAAAAAAAAATTCTGGGCTTTCACATTTTTTACTTCTTAGAGAAAGGGTTATGTCTTGGGTCCCCTCAGGTGCTGCCCTAGACCAGGTCAGCTGGGCCTTGAGCCTCCTCCTCCCAGCCTCCCAGGCCTCCTGACGGTTTCCTTCTGCAGCGGCCATGGGTCCCCCCACGGGCCCCCGGCCCTCAGTGGGGACATTGGTCAGGGGCCTTCTAAGGGCACGACTCTCCACAGGCCTGTGAAGGTGGAACGGACCCGGAAGCGGTCGGAAGGGTTCCCACCAGACCGGAAGGTTGAGAAGAAGAAAGGTGAGGGGCCAGCTGCCCAGCCCTGGTTGCATCCTGAGGTCGCCGAACGGGAGGAGGGACGGCCCTGGAGGAGCCGGCTCCCATCACCAGGGACCCCACTCAGGCCTGGGCGCTGCCTTCTCTCTTGGCCACAGAACCTTCCGTGGAGGAGAAGCTTCAGAAGCTGCACAGCGAGATCAAGTTCGCCCTGAAGGTTGACAATCCGGTGAGACCTTCCTTGGGGTGCAGAGGTCATGTCTCAGTTCCCCTGCCCCCTCATCGCTCGAGCTCCCTTAGAGGTCTGGGGATGCTGAGGCAAAGCCAGGCCGCACGTGCAGGGCAGGGTCCTTGTTCGCGTGGGCGCCCACCAGATAAGGGCCCAGCTTGGCCTCCTGAGTGCAGTGCTCTGCATTCCCACCAGGTGGTGCCACACGAGGCCCCAAGACCCCTCGAGTTCTGGGTGCTTCACCACTGTCCCCAGGGCTCCCTGTCGCTCAGCCCAGGGTGTCCTTCTCTGCCCTCTTGGGCCCCCTAGAACCCCCGCAGCTAGGCGCTGACCCTCCTCGCTGCCCTCGCTGCCCTGCAGGATGTGAAGAGGTGTCTGAATGCGTTAGAGGAACTAGGGACCCTGCAGGTGACCTCACAGATCCTCCAGAAGAACACGGACGTGGTGGCCACGTTGAAGAAGGTGCGGTGGGAGCCCAGGGGTTGAAGGGGCTGGTGGTGGGGCTACGTGTCTGCTCGGGGCACTGGGCTTCCGGCCACGGCCGCCTGTGGTCAGCGAGGAGGAAGCCGTGCGCACGGGAGGTGCTCCGGGTGCGGTGATGGGGGAGGGTCTCGGGCGGGGGGTGAGGAGCCTGCGCCCCCTGAGCCAGGCCTCTTGGTGGGCCAGATCCGCCGCTACAAGGCCAACAAGGAGGTGATGGAGAAGGCTGCGGAGGTCTATGCCCGGCTCAAGTCTCGGGTCCTGGGACCAAAGATCGAGGCCATCCAGAAGGCGACCAGAACTGGGCCGGAGAAGGCCGAGGAGATACTGGCCGGAGAGGAGGCCCCTGCGGAGAGGGCGGAGGACGAGGCAAGCGCTGGTGAGGAGCAGACCGCCCAGGTGGCGCCATCTGTCGGCACTTGCTGCGCAGGCTGGCTGTGTCCCCAAGGCAGCTGGTGTCTGGGCCACACGCCCCTGTGCTGCTCATAGGCTCCATCCAGACCCTTAGAGCCAGGTAGCAGGGGAGGCTGTGTGTGTGCGGCCAGGTGCGCGAGCGTTTCTGGGACGGGCGGTCGCAGGGGTCTGGGAGGGGAGGGCCACGGGTGGACGCCAAGGGCGTCTGTGGCGGGGACAGTGGCTGCGGGGACAGGAGAGCATTCCTTCCTGCTGGGGTCATGCGGTCCTGGTGAGAGATGCTTGGAGCAGCCCTTAAGACCAGCACCGAGAGGGCTTAGCCGAAGCCGAGGCTGCCCGGGGGAGAGCACAGAGTTAGCGTCTCTCCTTACGTCTGTTTGGACACGGCTGCGGCAGGCTTTTCCCGGTGTTGCCCACGGCCATTCATTTACCGGCCCATCTCCAGGCCGCGTGGATGGGCCAGGGGCCGGCTGGAGGAAGAGCCCCATGCAGCCGGTGGCCCCTGTGTGTCTGGTGGCTCGGGGGTGCGGGTGAATTCAGGTGCACAGGCGGGTGCTTGCATGCTGCTCGCTCTCTGCAGGCAGGTTGCCCCACAGCGTCCCACGAGCCTCTCTCCCCGCAGATCTCTCAGCCCCTGTGAACGGTGAGGCCACGTCCCAGAAGGGGGAGAGCGTGGAGGACAGGGAGCCGGAGGAAGGACAGAACTCAGAGGAGGGGCCGGGGGGCGGCTCCTCTGAAGACCCATCACACAACGAGTAAGTGTTGCCGGGGCGACTTCCGGAGCAGGCAGCCCGGTGTCTGAGCTGCTCCCAGTGGGTAAGGGCCCGAGGGACATCAGTCTCCCGCACGCTGACTGACCCCCAGGCCCCTCGGAGGGAACTCTGGGCTCGGGGCCGGCTGGCCTGGGCCTGAGCTCTCGGAGGGTGGCTCCCTCCTGACACCTGCCACGGGAGCAGCCAGGGCTGCAGGCACGGCAGGGGGAGGTTGGGGGCGAGGGCTGTTGGCCTCTGTAGGTGGAAGGAAGGAGACAGACGGCAAGGGGCCTGCTCACCCCCGCCCGCCCGTGCTGTCCTCCACCAGCAGCGCGCGGGAGGGCCCCGACCTGGACGGGCCCGGGAAGGAGCGGCAGGAGCGAGAGAGGCTGCGGGTGGACTCGGAGTCCCTGGACGACGAGGACAGCTGAGCCGGGCAGCCTGTGGCCAGGCCCCGCCGCCACGCGCAGCTGCCCCGAGGCCTGCCTGGCTCCTTCCCGGCACCCAGGGAGCAGAGAACTGTTGGGGAGACGCTGTGTTGTTCGTTTGTATTTGTCCCCCTGGGTTTTTTTTCCTGCCTAATTTCTGTGATTTCCAGCGGACGTGAAATAACTATAAAGGGTTTTTTTTAATGAAAAAAGAGTTGCTTTTATTGGCTCGGTTTTCTAGCCTCGCTGGTTTGCAGTTGTCAAGGGGCCGTCCAGGGACAGAGGGTTTTAAGCCACAGGGTCACCGTGAGCAGTGAATATGAATTTGGTTCTGATGGTGCTCCAGGCCCTGCAGGGCTGACGGGGGCAGTGAGCAAGGCCTTTCCAAAAGTACCAGGAAGGATGCTGAGGGCTGTCTGTCGTCCTCGATGTGCACAGGGCGTGGGTGTTGGGGGCAGGCCTTGCTGTGTGACGTGGGCCGAGTGACACCCCACACTCTGGGCTTCTCTGTGCTCACCTGTTGCTTGGATTCAGATGGGGGATGTGTGTGCGACGCCCAGCCAGGCACCTGCACACGGCGGTTGCTGGTTAAACGGTGGCCTCTACCGTGTGTCCCCTGTCCTGCCGGTGGCCGAGCCCCTCTGTCCCGGCTGAGAGAGAGGCGTGGTGTGGTTTTGCTCCCTGGGCCTGGCGTACCGCCTCCGCCCCCGGCCCTTGCCCCGTTTGGTTTGGTTTGGTTTGGTTGGATTTGAGGTTGTCGGTGAGCTCGGTTTCCGTGAACGACTGTTCCCAGTGTCACCCCCTCTGATGGCCGTCCGTGATGGGGAGTGAGGAAGGAAAGGCTCAGGGAAGTTCCCGGACTGGTCCCTGTGTGTTGCCTCGGCCAGCTCCTGTGGCGCAGGGCCCCTTGTGGCCCCTGGCAGCCGTGGTGACCCTCTGGGAAGAGCTGGCCCATCCGTCCTGGGGCTTGGAGCACCTGGTGATTTCTGAGAAGCGGGGCCACTTCGCTTCCTCCGTCAAGGAGGTGGCCAGATAGGGGGGCTGCAGGCATGGGAAGTGGGGGCTTGACAAGCCTTGGGCCGCTGGACTTCTGACGCAGCAGCTCCCTCAGCATCTGGAGCAGGGGGACTGGCCCTCTGTTGTCCCACCTTCCCATGTGCAGCCCACCTCGCAGGGCGCCCCAAGGATCCAGGGAGAGCACGGTGGGAAGGAAGGGGCCCTTGTCCAGGGGCTGCTGGTCTCCGGCCTGGAGCACGTGACTGAGACCTGAACGTGTGTCGAGCACGTTTTTCTGTTTTTGGTTTTTTTGGCCGCGCCTTGTGGTTTGTGGGATCTTAGTTCCCCAACCAGGGATCCAACCCACACCCTCGGCAGTGAAAGCACAGAGTCCTTACCACTGGACCACCTGGAAGTCTCTCGAGCACATTTTGTCACGTGCTCCCTAGGGCCCCATCCCGTGTGAGGGAGCCCCTTTATTCCTTCATCCGCAGCCTCTGGGCCCAGTGACCCGAGAACAGCATCTGTGGGGTCCTTGTGATCATCCAGGACCAGGGGGCGCTGCCGGGTGAGTGGGCTGCAGCAGGAAGGGAGGTGTACTCACCCCACCCCGCCCGGGCAGTCCGGTCCTCAGCTGTCAGTGGCTGCTGCGGCTTTGCCTTCATGAAGCCCCTGGGCCAGGCCGGGGGTCAGCAGAGGCGGTGGGGGCCTACCTGCCTCAGGATGATGGTGGCGTTCTGGTACCTTCTGGCATGTGCTGTTTGCTGAGGGACGTGGGCTTTTCAGAGCGAGGACAGAGCTGCCTGGAGCCCAGGATGGAGGAGCAGGGCCGCCTGCCAAGCTGGTATAGCTAGAGGGCCCAGGCTGGGGTGGAAGACCCCCCCCCCAGGTAAAAGATAAAAGGGCCCTACTGGGGGTGCTGAGTGGAGAACCTTCAAGACAGGCACGACTCCCCTTGTTCCTAAATGAAGTGCTTGCTTGAGATCTTCAGGCGAAGCCCGGGTCCCCCCGTCGCCGTCGAGGGTCTTAGCCGCCCCGGGCTCCTCGGCCAGGAGAAGGGCCAGCCGTGCTCAGGGAGGAAGGTGGGGCACCAGCCAGCAGGGCCCAGAGCTTGCGGGGGTTGGGGCTGGTTTCGGGCGGGGGAGGGGCTCCTACAGCCGCTGCCCATTGGGGTGCAGGGCGAAGGGCCCCACCAGCCAGCTGAGCGGAGGGCTGCGCTGCACGCTCTCCAGCAGCTGCTCCAGCCCCTGCCACGCCTGGCATACGCCCTGGCGGCTCTGGGCCAGGCGCTCGGCCGGCAGCGCCGCCACGGAGGCGGCAGAGGAGACCACGCTGTGGAGCTCGCAGAGGCTGTGCCGCGCCTGCCTGAGCTGCCACCGGAGCTCGGCGGGGAGGCCCTGGAGGCCGGAGGCCAGGCTGCTGTAGGCCACATGGAGCTGCTGGACAAGGCTGCAGACCCTGGACAGAGCCCCGGCGGCTGGCACCTGTGGGTGGAAGGAGGGAGGTGAGTGGGGCTGGAGGGGAGGGGCAGGAGCGCCGGCCCCCTGGTACACACCTGTCGGGCGCCGGCTTGGCTGTTCAGATCCTGGTCCGGCCACGGCTGCTGGTCTGGAGCCTGCTGGGCCTTCTCAATCTGGAAAGAGAGAGCCCAGCAGAGACATGAGGCCTTGGCAGGGACCTTCCTGATACTCCCCCGGGGGCGGCATTCCCAGGCCTGGCCTGGAGCTTCGTGTCTACCTTTCCCGTGGCGTGGTGGAAAGGTTTAGGGCCAGCTGTACCAGGATGGTTCACGTAAAGAGGCAATAATCCAAATTCCTCATGAGGTTGTCAGGGAGCTCAGCAGAATGGCAGGGGCACCATGTCACACCCCACCCAGCTCAAAATCCTCCCACGTCTCCGAGTGAGTGGTCTTTGGACCGAATCCAGTTCCTCACCATGGTCTGCGTGGCCTGCTCAGGACACCTGCAACCTCACCTCCTGCTGACATCCCGCTGTGCTCTCTGCTCAGGCCACGCTGGCCTCCTTTTGTCCCTCGAGCACATCCAGCATGTTGCCTCAGGGCCTTTGCACGTGCTGCCCACTCAGCCTGAAACATGCTTCCTCTGGCCCAGTACGGTGGCCCCCCCAGGCCCTCCCTGCCAGATCTCTGTCTCTCCTCAGAGGCCTATCACTGTCGAGTTACCGTGAGTTTCTTTGTTGTTTATCTCCCCTCCTTGGGTGGGAGCTCTGTCAGGACCTTTTCCTCCTTGCTTTTTGGGTCCCTAGCACATAGGAGCCCCCCACCCCCATTGACTGACTAATCTTCCTTGTCCTCCTGAGAGCTCAGCAAGTGGACCGAATGTTGACTCCAACTTTCCATCACCCTCCCAGCTCTTAACCCCAGCGACTCCATCCGGGGGCCTACTAGACATCTCCAGGTTACCCTGTCCAAGACCAAGCCTTAATGTTCACCACCCAGGGCATTTCTAGATGTCCCCTGCTAAAAGTCCCCGAGGCCTCATAGGGTCTTTTCTCTCTCTCACTTCTCACACCTAAGCTGGTAGGTCTGCTTTGGAAGCACATCCAGAACCCAACTGCCTCTTGCCACCGCCGATGCTACTCCCAAGGCCCCCCTCAGCATTTGCCAGGATTTTTGCAGAAACCTCACTCATTTCCTGGCTCTGGCCCTTGGCCCTTGACCCTGGTGACCTGTCCTCCCCACAGTAGCCAGAGGGATCCCCTTAAATAAAACCTCTGTTGCATCAGGCCAACCTTCAGCCCCCAGTCCTGGGCGCTGCGGGGTGTGGAGCAGCCTCCCGGCTCCCACCCACTCAATGCCAGGAGCACCCCCCCACCCCGCCGGGTGACCAACACAGACATCCCCAGGCATGGCCCAGTGTCCCCTGGAGGCACGACTGCCCCGTTGAGACCCTCTGGGTTGGAGCAGTGGTCCTCAAATTGTGGCTCACCACAGACCCCTGGGGCACTGACGGAAAACACAGGTGCCTGAGTGCATCCCAGGGATCCCCACTCAGGTAGCATGGCTGGGTTCCTCGCCACCTGTGTAGATGGGGCTGTTCGACACTTACGACCCATGACCTTGAGAACCTAGAGGTGCTCAGACCTGGGGGTCCATCACCGTCTGCATCAGCCACAGACGGGATGCCACTAAACTTCCTACCGCAGGCAGGTCAGCCCCAGCACCCACAAGGAGCCAGCGTGGGTGTCAGTGGTACTGCAGGGGGAGAAAGCCTGGGGCGGAGGGGTGAGTGGGGCTGGCGAGAGAGCATGACCCCTCTGGCTCGGTGCCTGTCCCCGCGGTGGCGTTCAAGTCACCTTCCGCTGGGCCCTTCCTTGCATCACTGAACCCCACCCAGATCTCATCGGTTCCCCCTACCCTGTCAGCGCCTTCACTTTACCCTCCCCTGCCACCGGCCGCCCTTCTGCTCCTTGGAACACACGTAGCTTGTTCTCAGGCCACTGTCTGTCCTTGCGGTTCCCACTTTCCACACAACTTGGCTCAAACAGACACGCTCCTGCCCTGCCCCTCTCTGCACGACTGTCTTGTTTCCCTCTCTGCAACCCCGTTGGTGGCAAGTATTGGGTCTTGTGTCCATCTTCCTCCCTGGAATACAGGCTCCTTGAGAGCAAACCCGTGACTGAGTGGCTGACGGCCGTTGTCTACTAGGTGCTTAGTATGTGTCTGTCAGGTCCCCCACGTGTGGCTGAGGAAGGCACTGGTGGAAGGGAGGGCTCTTACCAGCCAGAAGGCGTCCTCGAGCTGGGCCAGGATGTCCAGGGCCTGGAACTGGCCTTGCTGCAGGTGGCTCAGGGCGTGCTCGAAAGCCCGCTGGCGGAAGCTGGGGTCCAAGTCGCCCAGACGCACGAAGTAGCTGCTTTGGTCGGCCGTGGCCTCCCTCAGCCGGGGCTGAGAGGCAGCCAGCTGAGCTGAAAGGGAAGACAGGGTCGCTCAACCCGAGAGGCCCCTCGGGCATCAGGGGCATGCGTTGTACAGACGACCGGGCCCCTGGGAGCTGGGACCAGCCTGTCCTGCTCTCACCTTGCTCCTCGGCGCTCATGGGCTGGAAGATCTCCCCCAGCCCCTCCACCGCGTCCCGGAGTGTTGCAAAGCCCCGGGCTCCTTCCTGGCCGCAAGTGGTGGCCCCAGGCCCTACGTCATCCTCCTTGCCCAGGGCGGCCTCTTGGGTGAAAGTCACCTTAGCTGACGCGAGGCCCTTGGTATTGGTGGTGGCTTTCCCAGCAAGGTCCAGGCGTGCACACACAGTGCCCAGGGGCCTGGAGACCCCGCAGGACTGAGCTTCATGAGGGCTCAGGATGGTTTGTTCTCCTTCATCTGGGGCTCCGGAAGTGGCGAGTCCACCTGAGGCAGCATCCTGGGAAACAGGTAACCAGTTCTGGATGGTTCCGAGACCAGTCTGCACACCTCCTCGGGCCACGTTCCCTACCCTGGTGAGCCCAGTGGACACGGCGTCTTTGGTGCCAGTGAGGACAGCCTTCGAGGTGTCCAGACCCCACTGGGCAGCAGTGTTAGCCATATTCATGGCACCAGCCATGCCACTGGAAATGGTGTTCCTTGTGCCAGCTGAAACATTTTGGGTTGTATTCAGCCCAGTTTGCACAGCCCCTGTAGCCACATTCACAGCCCCAGTGAGCCCTGTGGACACTGCATCTTTGGTGCCTGTCAGGACAGTCTTGGTGGTGTCCATGCCTGTCTGGACGGCCCCCTTGGTCACACCCATTGCTCCAGTGAACCCAGTGGACACTGCATCTTTGGTGCCTGTTAGGACGGTCTTGGCGGTGTCCATGCCGGTCTGGACGGCTCCCTTGGCCACGCCCATTGCTCCAGTGAACCCAGTGGACACTGCATCTTTGGTGCCAGTCAGGACGGTCTTGGTGGTGTCCACGCCAGTCTGGACGGCTCCCCTGGTCACGCCCATTGCTCCAGTGAACCCAGTGGACACTGCATCTTTGGTGCCAGTCAGGACGGTCTTGGTGGTGTCCATGCCGGTCTGGACGGCTCCCCTGGCCACGCCCATTGCTCCAGTGAACCCAGTGGACATTGCATCTTTGCTGCCAGTCAGGACAATCTTGGTGGTGTCCACGCCAGTCTGGACGGCTCCCCTGGCCACGCCCATTGCTCCAGTGAACCCAGTGGACACTGCATCTTTGGTGCCAGTCAGCACAATCTTGGTGGTGTCCACGCCGGTCTGGACGGCTCCCTTGGCCACGCCCATTGATCCAGTGAACCCAGTGGACACTGCATCTTTGCTGCTAGTCAGCACAATCTTGGTGGTGTCCACGCCAGTCTGGACGGCTCCCCTGGCCACGCCCATTGCTCCAGTGAACCCAGTGGACACTGCATCTTTGGTGCCAGTGAGGACGATCTTGGTGGTGTCCACACCAGTCTGGACAGCTCCCTTGGCCACGCCCATTGATCCAGTGAACCCAGTGGACACTGCATCTTTGCTGCTTGTCAGGACAATCTTGGTGGTGTCCATGCCGGTCTGGACGGCTCCCTTGGCCACGCCCATTGCTCCAGTGAACCCAGTGGACACTGCATCTTTGCTGCTAGTCAGGACAATCTTGGTGGTGTCCACGCCGGTCTGGACGGCTCCCCTGGCCACGCCCATTGCTCCAGTGAACCCAGTGGACACTGCATCTTTGGTGCCTGTCAGGACAGTCTTGGTGGTATCCACACCAGTCTGGACGGTGCCCTTGGCCATGTTCACTGCCCCAGTGAGGCCAGTGGACATTGCCTCTTTGGTGCCTGTCAGGACGGTCTTGGTGGTGTCCATGCCCGTCTGGACGGCCCCCTTGGCCACACCCATTGCTCCAGTGAGACCAGTGGACACTGCATCTTTGGTGCCTGTCAGGACAGTGTTGGTGGTGTCCATGCCCATCTGGAGGGCCCCTTTGGCCACACTCATTGCTCCAGTGAGCCCAGTGGACACTGCATCTTTGGTACCTGTCAGAACGGTCTTGGTGGTATCCATGCCAGTCTGGACAGTGCCCTTGGCCATGTTCACTGCCCCGGTAAGCCCAGTGGACACTGCATCTTTGGTGCCTGTGAGTACAGTCTTGGTGGTGTCCATGCCAGTCTGGATGGTGCCCTTGGCCATATTCACTGATCCAGTGAGCCCAGTGGACACTGCATCTTTGGTGCCTGTCAGGACAGTTTTGGTGGTGTCCATGCCTGTCTGGATGGTGCCCTTGGCCATATTCACTGATACAGTGAGCCCAGTGGACACTGCATCTTTGCTGCCTGTCAGGACAGTCTTGGTGGTGTCCATGCCAGTCTGGATGGTGCCCTTGGCCATGTTCACTGCCCCAGTGAGCCCAGTGGACACTGCATCTTTGGTGCCTGTCAAGACAGTCTTGGTGGTATCCACGCCCATCTGGACGGCCCCCTTGGCCACACCCATTGCTCCAATGAGCCCAGTGGACACTGCATCTTTGGTGCCAGTCAGGACAATCTTGGTGGTGTCCACACCAGTCTGGACGGCTCCCTTGGCCACGCCCATTGATCCAGTGAACCCAGTGGACACTGCATCTTTGGTGCCAGTCAGGACAATCTTGGTGGTGTCCACGCCGGTCTGGACGGCTCCCTTGGCCACGTCCATTGATCCAGTGAACCCAGTGGACACTGCATCTTTGCTGCTAGTCAGCACAATCTTGGTGGTGTCCACGCCAGTCTGGATGGCTCCCCTGGCCACGCCCATTGCTCCAGTGAACCCAGTGGACACTGCATCTTTGGTGCCAGTGAGGACGATCTTGGTGGTGTCCACACCGGTCTGGACGGCTCCCTTGGCCATGCCCATTGATCCAGTGAACCCAGTGGACACTGCATCTTTGCTGCTAGTCAGGACAATCTTGGTAGTGTCCACGCCAGTCTGGACGGCTCCCTTGGCCACGCCCATTGCTCCAGTGAGCCCAGTGGACACTGCATCTTTGCTGCTAGTCAGGACAATCTTGGTGGTGTCCACACCAGTTTGGACGGTGCCCTTGGCCATGTTCAGTGCCCCAGTGAGGCCAGTGGACACTGCATCTTTGGTGCCTGTCAGGACGGTCTTGGTGGTGTCCATGCCCGTCTGGACGGCCCCCTTGGCCACACCCATTGCTCCAGTGAGCCCAGTGGACACTGCATCTTTGGTGCCTGTCAGGACAGTCTTGGTGGTGTCCATGCCCATCTGGACGGCCCCTTTGGCCACACCCATTGCTCCAGTGAGCCCAGTGGACACTGCATCTTTGGTACCTGTCAGAACAGTCTTGGTGTTGTCCATGCCAGTCTGGACAGTGCCCTTGGCCATGTTCACTGCCCCAGTAAGCCCAGTGGACACTGCATCTTTGGTGCCTGTCAGGACAGTTTTGGTGGTGTCCATGCCAGTCTGGACGGTGCCCTTGGCCATGTTCACTGATCCAGTGAGCCCAGTGGACACTGCATCTTTGGTGCCTGTCAGGGCCATCTTGGTGGTGTCCATGCCAGTCTGGACGGTGCCCTTGGCCATGTTCACTGCCCCAGTGAGCCCAATGGACACGGCATCTTTGGTGCCTGTGAGGACAGTCTTGGTGGTGTCCATGCCAGTCTGGACAGTGCCCTTGGCCATGTTCACTGCCCCAGTGAGCCCACTGGACACTGCATCTTTGGTGCCTGTCAGGACACTCTTGGTGGTGTCCATGCCAGTCTGGATGGTGCCCTTGGCCATGTTCACTGACCCAGTGAGCCCAGTGGACACTGCATCTTTGGTGCCTGTCAGGACAGTCTTGGTGGTGTCCATGCCAGTCTGGATGGTGCCCTTGGCCATGTTCACTGCCCCAGTGAGCCCAGTGGACACTGCATCTTTGGTGCCTGTGAGGACAGTCTTGGTGGTGTCCATGCCAGTCTGGACGGTGCCCTTGGCCATGTTCACTGCCCCAGTGAGCCCAGTGGACACTGCATCCTTGGTGCCTGTGAGCGTGGACTGGGTCATGCCCAGGCCTCCTTGGACCACACCTTTAGCTGTGTCCACGACGTTGGCCATCGCAGACGAGAAGGCATCCTTGGTCCTGCTCATCTTAGACCACACTAGGTCGTTTGTCCCGGAGATGACCTGATGAGGAAGGACATTCGTGATCAAGCAGAGAGTGCTAGACACCTCACTCCCCACCCTTCCCCAGATCTCCGACTCATCCCTACATGCCCCGGGGAGTGGGACCTTCCTCCCAGAGGCCCAGCCTGCTCACCTCCCACCCCGACATACCTCCCTCCCTGGCTTCCAGGATACAGCCTACTGGGCTCTGTCACAGCGCCACATGGTTCCCCTGACACAATAGATCCCCCACTGCTGACAGCTCTTCCCTAGCACCTCTGGGACCCTCCTTGCTCAATATCCCTTAGCCTTGTGCTCAGCAAGCCATTGAATTCCATGTTTTCTTCATCTTACCTAATCTCTGTGGCAATTTTGAGACATGTTTCCCCATCACGGGGAGAAATTTGAGGAGGCCAAGTGCTTGTTAGCATGAATGTATTCAAGTAAGAGAAGGGGATCTGGGTATCTATGTTTAGAAAAATAATAACTGGAAAAGTACAGGGCCAAGTATTGGGTTTGAGCCATAGGAAACTGTCGATAACTTGGTAGGTCAAAAATGAGGGCAGTTTCCTCTTGTTCATCCAAACTGCTGAAGGGCTGTGATGGCCTCAGGGTTGCCACCACCCAGGTTCAACCATCAGTTTCCTATTTCCAGTTCAGGGGTTCTTAACCCAGGGTTAGGGGTGACCCAGGGTGATCCTGCCCCCCCCTCCAGGGGACACTGGGCGATGTCTGGGGACATCTGTATGATCACAACTTCAGGGAAGAGGGTGCTCCTGGCATTGAGTGAGTGGGTGGGGTCAGGGATGCTACTGAACCCCCCCCCCCCGGCCAGTGCCCAGGATGGCCCCACACAGAGGATGACCCGGCCCTGAATGGGCAAGACAACTGAAGTTGAGAAGTCCTGAAATGTTATTCTCACCACCTGCCTCCTACCCAGCATCGTCTCAAGTGGGCATCTTGCCCACAGAGACCTGGGTTCAGCTCTTTCCCACACTTGCTGTGTTACCTCAGGCAAGCCACATCCCCTCTCTGAGCCTCATTTGAAGAGTGACAATTAAAACAGCACCTCTTGGACTTCCCTGGTGGTGCAGTGGTTAAGAATCCGCCTGCTGGGCTTCCCTGATGGCGCAGTGGTTAAGAATCTGCCTGCCACTGCAGGGGACACGGGTTCGAGCCCTGGTCCGGGAAGATCCCACATGCTGGGGAGCAACTAAGCCCAAGCGCCACAACTACTGAGCCTGCGCTCTAGAGCCTGTGAACCACAACTACCGAAACCCGCGCACCTAGAGCCTGTGCTCTGCAACAAGAGAAACCACTGCAATGAGAAGCCCGCCTACCACAAAGAAGAGTAGCCCCCGCTCGCCGCAAGTAGAGAAAGCCCGTGCGCAGCAATGAAGACCCAATGCAGCAATAATTAAATAATTTTAAAAAAATCCGCCTGCCAATGCAGGGAACGTGGATTCGAGCCCTGGTGCGGGAAGATCCCACATGCCATAGAGCAACCAAGCCCGTGCGCCACAACTACTGAGCCTGCACTCTAGAGCCTGCGAGCCACACCTACTGAAGCCCGCGCGCCTAGAGCCCGTGCTCCACAACAAGAGAAGCCACCACAATGAGAAGCTCGCTCACCACCACGAAGAGTAGCTCCCGCTCGCCACAACTAGAGAAAGCCCATGCACAGCAACGAAGACCCAACGCAGCCATAAATAAATAGATAGATAGATTTAAAAAAATCCCTTCCCAGCCATTTAAAAAAAACAAACAAAAAACAATAAAAACCACCTCCTTCAAAGATTGGTAGAGAAAACTGAGTCAAGGTGCCTGAAGCACTTTGCAGGGAACAGGTGCTCCATTAATGCAAGTGAAGAGGGGTGGAGGGGGAGGAGTGAAAAAGTGGGGAGGGGGCCCTCAGCTGCCGGGGTCCATTTTAATTTGGGCCACAGGGTGAGCCCGGTGGTTCTTTGCCCTCCGAGATGCTCAGATCTGGCCAAGCTGAGGGCAGAGGGGAGTCGAGGAAGACTCCAGGGTGGGGTGTGTGCTGGGCGGACGGGTTGTATCAGGGCTCTGTCACCCTGCTATGGCCCTCAGCAGTCTTACATCAGCCACTCCGCTTGCCCTGGCCCTGGGGACATGGTTATATGGGCGGTCCCCGGTCATCCAGGACCGAGGGTGGATGCATCGTTGTCCAATGTTCAGCCTCTGACTGCCCGAGGTTCAAATCCCATGCTACAATGTCTTGCTGTGTGACCTTCGGCAGGTGGCTTGGCTTCTCTGTGCTTCAGCTTTTGTGTGGGGTACTATTGCTCCCTTCCTCGCAGGACGGTTGGGAGAGTTAACTATTAAGCAGCACATGTAAACACTGAGCCCAGAGCCTGACACAGGGTGAATGAGTTACCACTGTTTGGGTCGTAATGTGCTAGGCACGGAACTGGAGTGCGGGTGGGGGGTGTCTGTAGACCGGATGGAGCCTCATGGTGCCTGGCAGTAAGGCAGTACTGCACCCATTTCACAGATGTAGAAACAGAGGCTCAGAGGGGAAGACTGGCCTGGAATCCCACAGGGGTGTCTGCCTGCTCCTTGGCCTATGACAACCCCCAGACGGCAGGAACTGAAACATCCCAGGAGGAGGTACCCCAGGGGGAGGCGGAGGCCATCAGACCAGACCAGGCTCTCCCAGCCCCTCTCACCCTGTCTGAAAGCGGCAGTGTCTCCTCAACGCCCCTGGTCATCTGCTCCAGGTCGGTGGCCACTGTGGGGACAAGAGCCAATCAAGCAACTCAGGGAGGGACACACGCTGGCATCAGCCACCCTGAAGCCCATTGCACAATCAGCGGGCACAGCCCAAAAGGTCAGGAATGTCCCAGCTGCTCTGCCAGGGACGGCAGAAGGTGACATCCACGGCCATGGGTCTGGCTCCCTCAACCCCCAGGGGCGGTCTCTTGGAGCAAGGGTTCTCTAGAGTTTTCTCTGCCTGGGTCCTGGGTGCTGGACACCCACCCAGGGTGATGCAGGGAGAGGACTCGGGGGAGAGGACTCGGGGCCCCGCCCTGCCCCACTCCACCACAGCTGGCAGCCGCCTGCCGGGCCTGGGTATGTGGAGCAGAAGTCAGCTGCCTGCGGCTCTGGGCCCAGAGCGGCCGCCCTAGCCTGGGCTCCCCTTCATCAGCCCCCCTTCAGGACTTGGGGCTAGGGCTGCCTCGAGCACCCCAGCTGAGCAACTGGAGGGTGGGGAGCACCCCAGGCTGTGTGACGCCAGGGAAGGTGCTGCCCCTCTCTGGAACCAAGATCAAAATCTTTGATGAGCTTAGATATGCAGAACGCCCAGCCTCTGGTCCACAGGGCGTCAGAAACGGGGTGATGGAAGGTGGAGGGGGGGTTGGGAATGTGGGGGGCATTGCAGGCTGTGCCCCCTTGGGCCACTCATTTATGCCTCAGGTCCCCATCTGGCGCTAAATGAGCATGCCAGCTGCGTGGGGTCTGTTGAGGTGACGCAGGCACCTATGAAGCACCCCCACGATGGGCAGAAGTCCCTGCTGCAGTCCATCTCCAGGGCTCCTGGCTCCATGGAGCTGTGCACTCACCCTGAGCCTGGGGCTGGGCAGTCTCGGCGGCTGGAGCACCTGCGGGATGGGCGACCGGCCGGGCCTCTCTCGCTGAGCTGTGGGCATGGGCCACCGGGTTCCGGGCAGAACTGAAGCCAGGCAGGGACCCAAAGAAGCTGCCCAGGGTCTACATGGGGTGGGGGGCAGCATGAGCAGAGCCAGGCCGTGGTGGGGGTGGGTGGGGGAGCATTAGAGAGCCCTGGGTTCCCAAACGGCCTCAGGCCTTGCTCCTGGATGACCTCAGCCACTCTGAGCCTCAGTCTCCTCGCCTGAGCAATGGGCAGGTTCAGCCTGCCTCCCATAGACAGAGAAAAAATTCATCCTCTGGGTCTCTCCTTTTCCTTCTGTGGCCCACATTTCTCAGATGGGGAAACTGAAGCTCAGAGAGGGGCCGAGGCTGGCCCAGGGTCACACAGCAAGGAAAGAACTGAGGTTTGAGTGCATCCTCCCACCCCCCACCCTCCAGCTTGGGACCGGAGGGAAGATTGGCACTGCGGCCTTCAGAGCCCTCCTTCCCCCACACTCCCCCAGGAAGCCCCTCCAGACCCCAGGATTGTGGAGGTCACCTTCCCAAGGTTCTGGGGTCTCTCCAGGCCCCAGTTGCGATCTTTCCCTCCCACGCCTGCCCTCACCTTGCCCTTGGGTTTGGGTGGATCCCGGCCTCCTTCATCTTGAGCAGACATGGTAATCCTCTAAGCAGCTGGAAGGGCAGAGAGGGGGCATGAATGGCGGGTCCCGGGCCTCCTGCCCCACACCCATAACCCTGAGCAGTCCCACCTGCCCGGAGGCCAGCCTCACCCTGGCATTGCTCACCTGGACCGTGTGAGGGTCCCCTGGAGTGACGGGCAGCGCAGCTGGCTCTGCTCGCAGCTCCCAGGCCTTATAGGGTCTGGGGTGGTGCAGGCCTGGCCGGCAGAGGCAGGCAGCCAGTGGGCCAGGGGAGGGCCCTGGATAGTCACGTGCCTGCCCGCTCCAGCGTGGGCCCCGGGCCCAGCACCTTTCCCCTGCTCTCAGCACTGGGCAGCCTCTACCCATGGCACCCACCCCCACCAGGCTGAGTGATTCATGGGCTGTCCTGTTCCCTCAAGGCACAGCCTGAATGCTCTCAGCCTCTGATTTCCATCTGTGTGATGGGCATGGTTCAAGTCACTCTGCTGGGCCACCTTGGCCACTTACCATCCTTGTGCCTCAGTTGCCCCCTCCAGACTCCTCACCGTGGCCCACAAGGTCTTACTTCCTCCCTGCCCTCATCTCCCTCCCTCTCTGCCCACCTCACTCACCATGTTTCAGCCACACAGGCCCCCTCTCTGTTCCTCCAAATCTCCAGGCATGGCCCTGCCCCAGGACCTTTGCACCTGTTATTCCCTCTGCCTGGAGCATCTTCCCCAGACACCCACACAGCTTGTTCCCTCACCTCCACCAGGCCTGTCTTTTGTTCCCTGCTGTGTCCCCTGCAGTAGAACAATACTTGGCACACAGTTGGCAACTTAATAAATGTTCGGCTAAACGGACCAACTCATAGGGTAGTTGTGAGCGTGAAATGAGGTCACGCATGTAACCTGTTAACCCCAGTGCCTGGTACCTAGCAGGTGCTCAGCAAACATCAGCTTAGCATTGTCCAGGCAGAAAGAGATGAGCAGGGTCTGTCCTGAGCAGTGAGGGAACGTGTCACTCTCCAGAAGGGACTTCCCTTGAGAAAGGGCCTAAATACAGACCAAGACAGGACACCAACAGAACTGGAGGTTCCCTAGAAGTGAGATCCAGGCCTGGTGGGCTTGGATCCATCCAGGGTGGATTTCTGGAAGAGGCATCGTGTACCTGAGGCCACAGAGTTGGGAAGTGGCAGAGACAGGATTTGAACCCAGACCCAGAGCCTATATGCCAGCAGGCTGTCTGTGGGTGGGTGTGCAGGCAGAGACATGACTGCTACGCCCTCCCTGAATGCCCCCTGCCCGCCCCTGGGACAGGGATCCCAGCTGTGTCCAGTTAATGGCTCTGGGTGCTAAGCTGGGAGGAGGGAAGGTCCAGCCACTGGGCCTGATGACCCCCAGGTCGTTTCCTTGGAGCCATCACTGTGTTTGCCAAACAGTTGGGGAACAAAACAGGGGTGTCTCCCAAACTCCTCAGCCAATGCTTCCCAAAGGTGGTGGCAAAGGGGGGTGGGAAACCCAGGGTGTGCCTCTCCCTTCCCCTCCCCTCCCCGCAGGCCTGCCACAGCATAGCGAAGGGGGAGAAACCCAGCAAAAATAATAAAAATGATCATAAACACCGAGTCAGGCCCCTTCCTTCCTCTGCCCACAGCCCTCCAGGACTCCCACCTCCCTCAGGGGTAAAAGCCCAAGTCCTTCCTGTGGCCCACAAGACCCACCCTGTCCCCTCCCTCCTCCCTCTCCCCCTCGCTCACTCTGCTCCAGACACATGGGCCTCCTGGCTGTTCCTCCAACACGCCAGGCCCGGTCCTGCCCCAAGACCTCTGCACTAGCTGCCCTTTGTGAGGAATGCTCGTCCATCTTTGCACATATGTCACCTTTTCAGAAAGATCTTCCTGGACCCCTCCTCTCCTATTTAAAAAAATATCATCCTCCTTGTACCCCTGCACACTCCCCATCCTCCAGCTTTTATTTCTCATCACCTACTAAGACCAAAAATTTACCTATTTTTATTGTTTATGGTCTGTCCCTCCTAGAGGACAGAATTTTTCTGCATTTTGCTCACTGCCATGCCTGCAGGGTGCAAGACTACCTGGAACACAGCAGGCGCTATTTATTAAATGAACCAGTGAATGAACAATAGCTTCCACAGGTGAACAGCCTACTAGGATTGAGGGCTGCTGCCTTACTCCTACTTTCATACCTGTTTCACAGAGGAGAAAACTGAGGTTTGGAGAGGAGCAGTTGCTTACTCATCCGTTTGTAGGCAAGGCAGGGACGCAACCTCAGGGCCTTAACTACTGCTCCCTCCCCCCAAATTCCAGGACTTACCTCATGCTCTTTCCCCCCCTCAGTGCTGGTCAAACTGATTCTCCACTGCTGTGCCTTTGCCTGAGCCAGTCCCTCTGTCACCTGCCCCTTCTGTGTGTCATTCAGCTCATCCTCACCAAGCCTGGCCCTCCAGGAGCCCCCAGCCTTGTGAGGGAAGAGAAGGCAAGGCTGCCTGTGGTTTATGTCCAGGTAGAAAGCACTTAGAGCCCCAAGAAGGTGGGCTGCAGAGGGTTGGAGCTATCCCACACCAGGGGAGAGTCAGAGAAGGCTTCCTGGAGGAGGTGGCATTGAGGCTGGGCTTAAGGATGGATGAGATGTAGCTGAGAGATGGGAGCGGGGAGGCATTCCAGGCACAGCCTGAACAAAGGCCCTGAGGTGGGGGAATGTGCACAATTCAGTGGGACTGCAGCAGTGTCTCTATTAGCCCAAGGATGAAACCAGAAGTCCTCAAATGCCAGGGTGAGGAACGTGGATGTTTGGTCTGAGGGCAAAGGGAGCCACGGACATTCCCGAGGAGGGGCAGGGAGGTGAATCTAACTGGTGGGAAGTAGTTGGCCCTCCCAGAGCCACCCCTGTACCAGGTCCCAAGGAAGCCAGGGAACACCCTGACCTCACCACATCAGACTGTGCTTTCCCAACACCCTGCCTGGCCACAGGGGAGTTTGAGGGACAGCCAAGAACACGGTCAGAGGACGGGGGTGCCCCACGAGACTGGCCTGTGCCCCTTACCCTGCGTTTGTGTCCCCCATCCTGACCAGTGCAGCCAGAGAAGCCACAGCAAGCTCAGCTCCTACAGGTCCAGTGAGGAGGGCATAGGAAGGGCTGCTCCCTCTTAGCTCCCTCCTCTTGATCCTTTGCAGTTTCCAAGAAATTCATTAAAGTGGGAACAGCTTCCATTCCAGGAACCTACATCTGAATACTTAACCCGGGTGGGTGGGGCACTAACGGTGAAACTCCAGACAAGATATCAAGCTGGTCAGGGAGGCATCACTCCTTTGAAATTTCGAACCCTGACTCGTGCCATACAGTCGCACACCTCTGAGGTCCCCAGCACCCCGCCACTGAGACCCACCTCGGCTGGAACAGAGGCCACTGGCCTTTAGACAACACGAAGCACCTTTATTCTGGAGAGCAAAACCCCAAACAGCAAAGCAAGTGGGTGTGGCAGGTCCAGCCGTTGAAGCATCTTTGGGGACCCCTCAGTCCGGGATAGACAAGCTGGGGGAGGAAGGGGACACTCACTTTTCAAAACCCCAAACAGAAGCGTGTGCTTCTATCTGGGCAAAACATGCGACTCTCTGGGGAGTTTTGATCAGCTTCTTGGGGTGGGGCAATGCGGGACCACAGCCAGTGAATGCAGCTTGGGGCTAGTCAGACCTGAGTTAGGTTCAAGTCCTCATATGTCCAAGGGAAAGACTAGGGATGGTCTAATATCAGTGAAGCTGGTCTAGGATTCAGACTTAGGTCCCCAGCCCCCAACTCTGTGCCTGGGCCAAGGCCAAGGCCAAGGCCAAGGCCAAGGCATCGGCTAGTAATACTGATGCATGGCTGCTAGGGGGCAGCAGGGATCTCGGGGTGCAGGATGGCCTCCAGCTGCCTTCGCTGCCGCACGGCCCCATCGGCTCAGAAGTCCAGTTCTGGCATCACGGTGTGCTTGCGGCAGCTGGGGGGCTCAGCCTCCTCCTCGGGAATGTCCCCGGAGAGGCCCATCCCATCCCCGTACTGGGCCTGCCAGGCTTTCTGCTGGGCTGGCCAGTGCAGGTGTGCCCAGCGGGGGTCGGGCCCCCCCACGACCTCATCCACCAGGGCCTCCAGGTCGGGCGGGGGCCCAGGCCGCTCCACGAGGATGGGCGCGAAGGGCCCGACCAGCCAGGGCAGGGGCACGGCCTGTACCACCAGCTCCAGCAGCTCGTCCACGCATGTGTGGGCCCGGGCCACGCTGCCCCGGCCCTCGGCCAGCACGGCCGCCGGCACGTCCTCGAAGCAGCTGGCGTCGGCGAAGGCGGCCTGCAGGGCGTCCACGCTGCGCCGCACCTCGGCCACCTTCTCCTGGGCGCTGGGGGGCAGGCCCCGCACGCTGGTCTCCAGCGCGTCCACGGTGCTCTGCAGCTCCCGCATCAGGCTACGGGATAGCACCAGGGTCTCCAGCTCCGCCTGAGGGGGGGGCGGGGGGAGGGGAGGGGCCTGGGTGTCCCAGATGGACCTCCACCAGGACCCCCGCCCTGCCACAGTTTCCCCACGGACTCTCCAACCAGCTGACCTCAGTACTTGGTTGGAGCCGGCTGGAGCCCCGCCCCTGGCAACCCCTGGCAGATCCAGAAACCCCTCCCACGCCCCCCCAACCCCCCTCCTCCACGCCATCTTACCTGACTGCGGCGGCCGTTCTCTGGGGAGTGCTGGCTCCAGCCCTCCCACAGCTCATGCACCTTCCCAGGGTGGGCTGGGGTGATGGGCATCACCCCGCACTGCATGTGGTCAATCTGTGGGGACGGGGACCATAGTAGTCAGAACTGGAGGATTTGGAGTGTTGGGGGAACCAGGACCCTAGTGTGGATCTGGCCTCAATAGGCATTTACGGAACATCCACTGTATGCGAACCTTCCACGCCTACTGATCCAGCCTGGCTGATCTGCCCATTTTCTCCCCTGCCCGTGGCCAGACCTGAGACCTGTGGTTCCCCTGAAACTCAGACTCACTGCCAGGTTTTGCCCATGCTTGTGCCTCTGCTAGGAACGCTCTCCTCTCCATCCCATCCCCCTGCCTGGTTCACTTCAGTTCAAGTCTCACTATAGACGTCACCCACTCCAAGAAGTCTCCCTTCCCCGGCTCCTGGCTGGGTGGATCCCTCCTCCGGGTCCCACAGAACCCAGCATGCCCTCCCATCATGACCCTAGTCCCCCTACTGGACTGTGAGTGTCCTGAGGGGGCCACTGTGCCTTCAGTGCCCAGGACAGGGCAGGTATTAGAAGATTAATAGACATAAACCGTGATCCACACAGTAGAACAGCCTGCCCTCCGTATCCGCGGGGTCTGCATCTGCGGATTCAACCAAGATTCTCAGTTGGTTGGATCTGTGGATGCAGAACTGCGCCATTTTACAGATGTGACTTGAGCATCCTCGGATTTTGGTATCCGTGGGGGGTCCTGGAACCAATCCCTCGCAGATACTGAGGGATGACTGTTATTCAGCCTTAAAAAGGAAGGAAATTCTGAAACACGCTACAACATGGATGAACCTTGAGGACACTCTGCTCAGTGAAATTAGCCCACTCCGGTGCTCACAGGTGCCCTCTGGTGGCTGGTTCAGGAAGGACAGACTGTGGGGTCCAGGATGGGAAACCAGGACCAGGTTGAGTAATCATGGGGGCTGGACCCAGGTGGAGCAAGAGGAAGGAGGAGATGTGGGCGGGTTCTGGGTAGACTTTGAAGGCAGAGCCAACAGTACTGGCTGATATGTCGGATGTGGGAGAGGAGGAGAGGAGGGAAGTTGAGGGTGACTCCCAGGTTTTGGCCTGAGGCCCTGGAAAGACAGGGCTGTCATCAGTTGAGATGGGGAGAGGGATGCAGGAGGAGCAGGTTAGGGGCGTCTGAACTCATCAAACCCAGAAAACAGGAGCTGTTATGTTCCTTTGGAGCAGGGAGCGATGCACAACGGGGAAAGAAGCTGGGTTATCAGCTAGAACCTAAAGGCTGGGAAGATTGTGATTGGTGATGGGAGAGCCCGGGAAGAGGTACCTTCACTCTCTTCCCATCCATCTTAACCGCCTATAACTTCCCCTCCTCCACAAAACCTCTTCCTGCCTCCCCAAGCTGAGCCTTGACCCCCACTGAATGCCTCCAGCCCCGGGTCCCTCCTCTGCCCCAGCCCTGCACATACACGGTTCCGCCCCACCCCCCTTTCAGACTAGCAGGGGACCAGGTAGTCCGCGGGCACTCAATCCACGCATGCTGGCCTGCATCACGGGGTGAGAAAGGGGGGCAGACAGAGGGCTCTCACCAGCTCCAGAGTCTCCTGCAACTGGGCCAGCGTGTCCTGGGCGTGGTGTTTCCTCCGCCTCAGTTTCCCCAGAGAGTGCTCATATGCCAGGTGGCGGAGCCGCGCCGACAGGGAACCCAGGCGTACAAAGTAGCCCTGATGTCTCCGCTGCTCTTCCACGGAGCCCACTTCTGGGCCCTCAACCTCCGCTGCCAGCGCCGCTGGAGGACGGGATGGGGAGGGGAGTCAGCGTGGCCACGCCCTCCACTTCTGGGTGGACACGCCCATGGGCTCCCACAGCTTGTATATTTCCCCTCTACAATATCAATTCATGCAACCGTCCCCGAGCCCTACCATGTAGGCACTATTATTAGCTCTATTTACAGATGAGGAAACCCAAGGTAAAGAGAGGTGAAGTCCCACGGGGTGCAAGAGGCCGACCCGGATTCGAACCCAGGCACTCGTAACCACTTGACTGACTGCCTCGGTGTGAATCCCAGGTCTCTTTACCTCGATTTTCCTCATCTGTGAATGGAGCTTATAATAATGAAAGAGTCGCTTACAAGTGTTTGGCCCACAGAAGGTGCTTCAACAATGGCTCACAGCCTTTCTGCGAAGGAGGGGGCACGCCCCATGTTCCTCTAGTGCCATAAAGCAGGAAGTCAGATTGTCTCCAGGGTCAACGGACTAGATGCAGAACACTGGAGAATGGTAGGGTTCAAGGGAACCACGTAAAGGGGAGGACGCCATTTAACCCAAATATCTGATTTTCCAAGGCAAGTTAGAAATCAGGATTTGTAGGGCAAAACCTGATTTTTAAATGCATGTGATGAATTAAACCATTTTAAAGGCATTGCACAGGCCAAATACTACAGTATGGAGGGCCACCAGCTGGAGGCCGTGGCCCTCAAGTCTATAAGCCCCATATACTCTTGGGGCTCTGGGCAGTCAGATCTCTAGTAGGATGCGGGTTGGGGGAGGTCAGGCCTGGGCTGGAGCTCCATGTTCCCTACTGATTTGCTATGTGGCCTTGGGTGAGGCCGGGACCTCTCTGATCCGTGACCTCCAGGGATAGGTAGGAGGATTCAGGGGCGAGCAGTGGCTGGGGGGGCCTCTGGCCTTACCAAGCTCCTCCTCAGTCATGGGCAGAAAGTGGTCCACCAGCTCCTCTGACTTGCCCAGCACTACATCCACGGCATGGCTCACGGATCGTTTCAGCTCCAAACTCCAGCGGCGGCCTTGCCGAGCCAGGCCCACCATGCCTGTCACGCCACTGGCCACCGCGTCCTTGGCCGAGGTCACCACCTGGCGGAAGGGGCCCAGCTCCAGTTGCTGTAGGTCTCCGGCTCCCTTCCCCTGCCCCCAGCTCCCTGGGCTGCGAGGCAAGGACCCCTGGCCCCTGTTTGGCTCTGGGCCACAATTTCCCCTCTTATAAAATGGAGGAAAATCAAATCTTCCTCACGGAGCTGCTGAAGGGATTGCCAGCACCAGCTGGCACATATTATGTGCTCAGTAAACAAGGGTGTCAATTATTTTCATCTGGCTGCTGTTTTGTTCCAGTTGACCAAAGCCTGACTGGGTCCTGGAGTCCAGCTGGCCCAGGTGTTCAGGCTGCGTTTCTCACTGCCACCTCCACCCCCTACAGCTTCCCCACAATCTGGTGGTGCTGGGTACCGTCTCTGAAGGTTGCTGGAGAAAGGGCAGCTTCTCCCCCAGCTTGTCCAGGCCCCTGCAGACGAGATCGTTCACTGTGGCCACTGGAGACAGAGAGGCAGCAAGCGAGAATCGGGGAGATGTCAAGGGAGAGAGGGACACAGGGACATAGAGGGAGGGGATGCTGGAGGGAGAGGCAGAGAAAAAAGGACACACACACACACACACGGAGGGAAAGAGAGAGGGGGCACCTGGCTAGCCCCCTGCAAAGGGCCGGGACCCTGAGCGTGTGGGTGAGCCACCAGGCTGGACCCTGCCTCTCTGCCCTTCCCGCCTCCACCCTGCCACCGCTGCTGCCAGCACCAAGGTGACTCCTCATCCATGTCCAGCTCAGACGCTCCAGCGAGCAGGCTCAAGGTCACACAAGCTGGCTGAGAAGGAGGCAGGCGAGGCCCTGGGCTGGGACCCTCAGGTGATCCCCTTCCTCGGTCAGATGCGAGGCCGAGGGTCTTTCTTTCCCCAACCCCACTGCCAGGTTGGACCCCCTGAGCTGGTCATAGGCTCAGGACAGGTGGAGGAAGGGGCAGACAGGGGAGGGAGATTGGACAGACAAAGGGACCCAAGGCACATCAGGCTAACCAAAGGGAGGAGGACAGTGAGACAGACAAGATGAGGACAAAAGGAGGGGAGCCCCAAGGAAACAGCTAAGGGCAGACGGGCAGGTGATCAAACTACAGAGGGACAAATAAGCAGAGACAGAGGGCATGAGGGATGCAGGTGGAATGGGGGACGGGACAGGCAGAGAATGGAGGGTGAGATGGCACAGGCAGAAGGACCAAGAGAGGGGGTGACACAGGTGGATGGGGGACAGGCATGTGGACAGAGTAAAGGCACACAGCATAGGTGAGACTGCAGAGGAACACCTGTCTCAGGGGGTCCACTGCAGCACCTGTCATGCAGATGGAGCATGAGAGGGTGGGGCAGTGGGACAAACCACAGGACCCAGGACTCTGGCCAGGGGGACTCACGCTGGGGCTGCAGGTGGCTCAGCAGCGGCTGGGCGTGGTCCAGGGCACGCGTGGTCAGGCCGCACATGCAGTGCTCAGCCAGGCGGCAGGCGGAGCCCAGCAGCGGGTGCCTGTCCTTGGCGGCGCTGTAAGCATTGGAGACCGCGGTGCACGTGGCCTTGACCAGGGGCAGGGCTGCCACACGCTGTACCACGTTCTGCAGGAAGGGGTGGCATCAGAGGGGTCCCAGGTGGAGGTGGGGGGCTCAGCCACATGCTAGAGAGCCCACTCACCCTCTCTGGGCTGGGACGAGGGGCAGGTGAGAGGGGTGGGGGGGAAGTGTATTGAGCGCAGCTGTGTGCAGGCAATGGACACCCACACCGAGGTGCGCCTAGAGCTCCTGTTCTCAACAGCATACACAGAGCGGTACCGGTTCTGAAAGACTCAGTCTCCTTGAGGGAAGAGCAATTAGTGTCTGGTCATTAAGGGCACAGCCTCTGGAGCAAGACCACCTGCGTTCAGTTCTGGTTCTCCACTTCCAAGCTGTGTGAGCTTGGGCAAGTGTGTGAACTGCTCTGTGCCACAGTCTCCCTATCTGTAAAATGGGTTTTTAGGGTTGTGATGGGGATTCAAGGAGTACAATATGTGAAGCGCTTGGAACAGTGAATGATGCAGAGTATAGGCCGTGGTTGCTGCTATTATTATTGTTGTTGTTGTTAAGAGTGCCATGATGGTGGACACAGAAACAGAGATACAGGTAGAGACCCGGAGATGGGAGTGGGAGAGAGTTGGGCAGAAGCCAGGTAAGCTGGCTGAGAGTGTCTGGAGAGACACACCCCAGAGACACACCCTTCCCTGGGCCTCACTTTGCCCCTCTGGGAAATGGGTAGAATGTGCCTCCCCCAACCACGCTCCAAAATGCCCTCAGAGTAAGGTGCTCGAAGCAAGAGCAGGGGGACCCAGTCTGAAACTGTCCCAGGAGGGACTGCCCCCCCTCCTCCTGTGCCGAGCTCCATGGGAGGTGCAGCCCCTTACCTGCTGGTCCTGCTCCCACAAGCTGGGTCTGGGGGCCTGAGCCGCCTCGTCTTCTGACATGCCTACTGCAAACAGGGTCACCCTGGGGGCAGGACAGAGTGACGGGCCCCTGCACGCCAGCCCTCCCGGCTCCCGCTGAGGCCCTGGGTTCTGTCTGGCTGGGCTTGGTGACCCGGGCAAGTCTCCTTCCCTCTTGGGGCCTCAGTTTCCTCATCTGCAAAATGAGGTAATGATAATGCCTACCTCAGAGCGCCCTGGGCAGGGACAATGCATGCACAGGGCTCTGCACACAGCAGGTGCACAGTAGAAAACCTCTAACAAAGTGGAGGCCCTGCAGTGATTCAAAGCATGGGCTCTGGGCAGAGAGACACCTGTTCGAGTCCGCCCATTACCTGCTGTGTTACTTTGGGCAAATGCCTTCACCTGTGTGGGCTGTTGCCTCCGCTGAAGTTAGGGAAGATCTCTGTTGCCCTGGCCCGGGATGGAACCGTGCAAGCAGCCCCCTGCGGGAGTTTAGGTGGTTGCCGCAGAATCCCAGTAAACCCACAGTCCAGTTTGACACACAGGGAAACTGAGGCACACAGCAGGTCCATGGTGGGCCCAAGGTCACTCAGCTAAGTAGACTCAGAGCGGGACTTCGACCTCAGGCTCCCCGCCTGCAGTTCTTCCCCCGTCCGCACCCAGCGCCCTCAGAACGCTAGTCCTCTCCCAACTGGGTCCTGAGCTTTTGCCAACTGGGCCAAGGGTCTCAGCCACCTGCTCCGGCCTGTCACGCCACTCCTCTCCCCAAGCCGCTGGACTCTCGGCCTCCCCCCCACCCACCGCGCCCCCGGGCCTGCTGGGCACTCCTGAACGCCGCCTGCGAGGTACTCACCCGGGCACGTTCAGCTTCAGCCCACAGGTGCTGCGGCAGACCCAACTTAAGCTCCAGTCTCCGACCCCAGCCTTCCCCGCCCGCCTTATAGTGACTTGGGGGCGGGACCTTCGGGGACCGACCAATAGGGAGAGGCCTGAGGGGCGTGCCCGGGGCGGGGCTCCGGGGCCCCTCGCCCTACCCAGGGGCTCCCAGAGCGCCCTGCGGTTGCCATAGCAACTTGGGGACGCTCCATGCTAAGGGTTGAGCTACTTTCCTTGGCTAAGTTTGGCCACCTGTTACCCTCACTGCCGTTGCCGCAGAGACGGTGGAGGGCGATCACAGCCCCCCACCGCTTTGCCCAGTGACCTTGGGCAAGTCCTCACGGTCTTTTTACTTTTTAAAACCTGCCGCTTAAGTAGGCCGGAAGACAGGCCGGCCCATTCACTTGGATCCCCATTTTACAGACGAGCAAAGTGAGGATCAGAATACTTAAACCACTTGCCCTGGGTCGCCTAGCGATTGAGGAATCTGATTCAAACACAGCTCTGCCAGACTGCAGAACCCTGGCTTTCATCACCACACCTGGAATGACCACCAACGTGGGCATGACCCTCCTTCCAGGGAGCTGCAAAAACCGAGCATGCCCCAAACATCCCAGGGTCCCCCCAGTCTGACCTCGACCCCCACCATGCCCAACATTGTGTTGGAAGGTGGCCCCGAGGTTCTGGAGCTGTGAAAATACAGCCCCCAGGGCCTCTGCCCAGCTGTTCAGCCTCATCCAGCCTGCCCATGCTCGTCCTGGGCAGCTGCTCCCCTGGTTATCACAGGCCAGCATGAAAAATTGTTTGGAGCCCTGAAGCAGTCTGGTTTAATTTAAACCTTCCCCAGGACACAAGCTCTGGAAGGAATCCACTGGTAAAACGACACCTTGGGCAATGGTCAGCGTTTTATTACCAGTTAAATCCAAGGATGGGGGAAGGAGGAGGAGCAGTCACAGCCATCAGATACCAATTGCTATCCATTTGGGATTTCATGGCATGCCTCTCCTTTCCTTCTGCTTCATTCTGGAGACCTAGGAGTTCGCCTTGGGAGAATGCAAGGAACACAGCAAATACATCCAATTCTGTTCAACAGTTATTTATTAACCCCTTCCAGTCTGACCTCAAACCGAGTGATGCTGAGTAAGAGGGAACCAGCCCCAGGCCCTGCACTCAGAGAACCCCTGAAACTGGGGGAGACAGAGCCAGATTGAGCCAACCTCAGTGTGGCCAGGACAGGTTGGAGGAGCCAGAGACCAAGACACCCGGGAAATAGGGGAAAGAAATTTCTGGAAGAGGATACAGCTTGAGCAGAGGCAAGGAAGCAGGAAGAGCCCGAGGTGTGTTTGGGGCAACATGGGCAAAACAGGTCCCGGCAACTATGGGAAGCCCAGCCTCACCCTTAGAAGGTGGGATTATTTGCTAAGTGGGGTGCAGCGTCCTGCCAAGCCTTGCCTCCCCACCCCGCCCCCAGCCCCAGGCTTCAAGGGGACCTGGCCACCGCTAGGAGGGTTTGGCCCTTCAAGGCTTTAGGGCCAGCGCAGCGTGTGTCATTGCGGAAGAACATCTTGTCTTCGTTGGCCACCAGCCACTCAAAGAGGTTGTCCAGTTTCTGGTCGCAGATCCACGGATTACCTGAGAGGTCAAAGCCGTCCTTCATGTTCCCGGCAGCCTTCCCCAAGGACATCCAGAGCCCCTTGGGCACAGTGGTCAGCAAGTTGTTGGAGAGGTCCAGCATGTCCAGCTTCTGCAGACCTCGGAAGGCGCCGGCTGCCACCGTGGCCAGCCTGTTGTCGCTCAGGAAGAGGTAGCGCAGTTTCGGCTGCCGCACCAGAAGGCCCTCTCTGAGCTCCTGCAACCTATTGCCCTCGAGGTGCAGCCGTTCCAACCTCAAGGGGCCGCTCAGAAGGTCAGGGGGCAAAGTCTGCAGCTGGTTATTGCCAAGGTCAAGGATGAGCAGGTCGGTGAAACTGGCCAGCAGCCCAGGGGGCAGTGTCTGGAGCTGGTTCCCGGATAGGTCCAGATGCCGCAGGGCTTTCAGGCTGTGCAGCCACGAGGCCTCCAGAACTTTCAGCTGGTTTTCCTTCAGCACCAGGGTGTGGAGGGCAGCTGAGACCTGGAAGAGGCCAGGAGGCAGCCGGGTCAGGGCGTTGCGGGTCAGATCGAGCACCTTTAGCTGAGGCACAGGCAGCAGGAACTTGGTGGAGAGGTCCTCCAGCTGGTTGCTGGAAAGGTGCAGTTCCTGGAGGTTAGGGATGCCCTGGAGGGTGTTGGCAGGCAGCTGAGTCAGGTTGAAGAACTCCACGGCCAGGTAGACGGTGTCAGCTGGGAAGTAGTGGGGGAGTCTGGCAGGTGGTTGGCAGGAGATGGAGCTGCCGTTACCTGAGTGGGACACCAGGCAGGCGTCTGGATTTGGGGTGACCCCCTGGGCTGAGACCACAAATAACAGCAGCAGGAAGAGGATTCTAGAAAGATGGGAGTCCCAGCCTACTGGGCTGCAGGCAATGACAGAAAGTGCTTAATAAGTCAAAATAATGATATTATATACCCAGCAAAGTGAAAATATACCCAGAATCTGCCTGCTTCTTCCCACCTCTAATTTCACCACCCTGGACCATGCCACCTCATTGCTGGCCTGGACTAGTGTAGTAGTCCCCTCCTCCTCCTCTCCTGGCTTCCACCTTCAACCCACCCCCACCACCACAGCTGCCAGAAGTAGCTCCTGTTCCAGGAAGAATTCTATGAAACCTGAATTTCTTAGTCTGACCCCTACATACTACCCTTCCCCATTGCCAGCCCAGCCCCAAGGGACTATTAATTATTTGCAGTCCAACTTGCTAATTTCTTCTGCTCTCACTTGTTTTTTGGGTCATTTCTTGTCTCCCTGGCTTCATGTTTTGAAGGCAGAGCCTATGAACTCTTACTCATCCTGCAAAACCCCAGCTCCAATGGCCCCCTTTCCACAAAGCTTTCTCTGACCCTCCCAAGCTTTCTCTGACTCTCCAAGCAGAATTCTCAGTTTCCCCCTCTGGGCTGCTCTTCTTTCTGTCTAGCCCTGTCTAGGTTATCTGTGCCCAGCCCCATCTTGCTCCAGAGTTCTGGACTCCAGATACAAACGGGACTCTGAGCATGAAAAGTGCATCCTGCCTTGTACAGGTCTGGAGGCAGGCATTTGGCTTTGGGATGGTGAGATTTACAGTTGGTACTGGAACCCTTCGAGGGCTGGGGCTTCTGTTCCTCCCGGTCCCTCCAGCAGTAATGCCCTAGCCCAGCAGCCCTAGAGACCACCTGAACATCCTTGGTTACTACAGCCCGTGGACCACCTGGGCCTTCTGCAGGAAGTGTGCGTATGGGAATGAGTCTGTCCATAGATAGAGCCTGAGTGTCAGTCTGTTCCAGCCTGCAGGCCTACGTCTGGCCCTGTGACTTCAGTGGGTCAGACGGAATGTCCATGGATCTCTGCACTGCCTGGTGTCCGGGCCTGCCCAGGGTGGGCGGGGTGGGGACCTACCTCTGTTTTCGCTCTGGGCTCCAAGAGGGCATGGCGGCCTCTCTCTTTTCCATCCAGGTTCCCTTGGTCTGGCTAGGTGGCCTTATACCTGCCTGGGCTGGGGACAGGGGCACCAGCCATGGGGAAGTCTCCACCCACATCCTGTTCCCGTTAGGGGCTGGACCTGAGCCAGGCAGGGGAAAGGGAGGGGTCAGGATTGCAAAATTGCTTCCTGGCAGGGGGAGGACAGAAGGTGGGCTGCCCACCCCCTTCTCGACCCTGTTTCTACCGAGTTTTTCTTTCCCCTGAGTCCTGCTTTTGGGGAGTGGGTACCCAAGAGTCTCTGAGGCTGAGTCCCCACTTCCCCCAATCTAGGAATCAAGGGTCAAGTTTGTAAGGCGCCAGTCTGTCCTGGGAGATGGGGACAACTCTGAGCAAGAGGTACTATTTATAATAAATCTGAGCAACCAGGAAGCTCAGTGAAGAGAACAAAAAAACACTTATCTTATATTCATGACATATTCTTATTTTTTTTTAGTAAAATAATTAAAAAAAAAGAATTCTAAAGCAAGTGATGCCAAAAGTCTCCACAGTCTTTGAACAATGGCCTGGGAGGGACTAAACCTGGTTCTGAATCCCAGCTCTTCTGTGACTGCTCTGCTTTGTGAACTTGGGCAAGTGGCTTAACTTTTCTTGGCCGCAGTTTCCCCATCTGTGAAGCTGAACTCAGTCTCCGAGAGCCCCTTCCATTCTTTCTTTCTTCAGCTGAAACTGATGTGCTATTTGTTTTGGACTTTCCTCATTTCCCAATAAGTGCATCTGAAGGCTCACACTTCCCTGAGAACTGTTTGACTGCATCTCACAGGTTTGGCTATTCAGTGCTTAAATTCTTGTTGAGTTCTAAACATTCAGGTGTGATGTATTATCTTTATCTGCATGCCTGGCTATGGCCTCTTTTTCCCAGCCCAATCTCTGAAGGGTTTTATCCCTATTCAGCTGTGAGGATGACTAAGCATTCTGTCTTCGTGGACATATGGGCTGAGAGGGAAACACACAGGCTGGCATAGACCGGCACAGATAAAGAAAGACAGACAACCACCTGCGTGAAATACACGGACATACATAGTGACAAAGAGACAGGGAAAAATACACAGACAGACCCAGAGACACAGAGAGAGCAGGACACACAGGAGAGAACAACATATCTGCAGAGATGGACACACAAAAACAGACACACACACAAACAGGAAAAGGACCTGAGTAGACGTGTTTCCAAAGAAGAGATACAAATGGCCAACAGATACATGAAAAGGTGCTTGACATCACGAATCATCAGGGAAATGCAAATCAAAACCACGAGATGCCACCCACACCTGTTAGAATGGCTTCATCGAAAAGACAAGAGATAAGAAGTGTTGGTGAGGATGCGGATAAAGGGGAACCCTTGTGCACTGCTGGTGGGAATGTAAATTGGTGCAGCTGCTATGGAAAACAGTAGGGAGGTTCCTCAAAAAAAAATTAAAAATAGAACTACCATATGATCTGGCAATCTCACTTCTGGGTATGTATCCAGGGGAAATGAAACCAGTATCTTGAAGAGATATCAGCCCTCCCGTGTTCATTACAGCACTATTCACAATAGCCAAGACATGGAAACAACCTAAGTGTCCATTCACAGATGCATGGATAAAGATGTGGTGTATATATGTATAATGGTATATAATTCAGCCATAACAAGGAAGCAAATCCTGCCCATTTGGGACAACATGGATGAAACTTGAGGGCATTATGCTAAGTGAAATAAGTCAGGCAGAGAAAGACAAATACTGAGTGATCTCAGTTATGTAAAATAACCAAATTCATAGAAACCAAGAGTAGAATGGTGGTTGTCAGGGACTGGGGGGTGAGGGAAAAGGAGAGATGTTGGTCAAAGGATACAGACTCCCAGCTATAAGATGCCTAAGTCCTGAGGATGTAATGTACAAGATGGTGATTAGTTAACAAGCCTGTACAGTATACTTGAAAGAGGCTAAGACAGTAGATCTTAAATGTTCTTACCACACACACACAAAGTAACTATGTGAAGTAATGGATGTGTCAACCTTGTTGTGATAATCATCTTACAATATATATCAAACAAATCATCAAGATATGCACCAGAAACCTACACAATCTTATATGTGAAATATATTTCAATCAAGCTGAAAAAACAGACACATAGGTACAGGAGGAGCTGCTAGATGCCGTCATGGTGTTTGTGTTTCTTTGTTTCAATCAGTCTCCCCATGATAAGCGGTGGACAGGGGGTCTGTCCTGTTCATTGTTCTATCCCCACAGCCCAGCACACAGTAGATGCTTAATCGACATGGGCTGGAAGAGTTGTGAATTGTAGTGACATAATGCTAAAGTGATCTCTTAAAATGAAATCAGATCATGTACCCTGCTTAAAACTCTGATGGCTTCCTGTCCCACTTAAAATTCATAAGGCTGGAGGGAGCAGGGAGTTAGTGTTTCTTGGGGACAGAGTTTCAGTTAGGGAAAATGAGAAAGTTTTGGAGATGGATGGTGGGGATGGTTGCACAACAGTGTGAATGTACTTAATGCCACTGAGCAGTACACTTAAAAATGGTTCAAGTGGTAAATTTGATCGTATATGTTATTTACCACAATTAAAAAAAAAATTGTACTCCTCACTGGTAAGGCCCTGCCTGCCTGGGGCCCTGTGCTCCTCTCCCTCCTCATCTCCAGCTGCTCGCCTTTCACTCACCTAGTGTGGCTGCTCCAGGCATACTAGTGGCCTGGGCCCTCCTCCAAGCTTGTTCCTACCACAGGGCCTTTGCACTGGCTGTTCCCTCTGCCTAGAACACTCTGCACATCTCCCCACAGCTGTTCCTTCTAGCCCATCTTATTTCAGCTTACATGTCACCTCCTCTGGCAGGTTCTCCTCAACGCCCCCGCCCCTACACAATCACCCCGTACCTGACACATTATCTGGCTTTTTCTTTATTATACGTATCGCTAATTCAAATCAAGTCCTAATTTGCTTGTATGTGGTTGGTCTTCCCTATTAGGCTGCAAACTCCATGAGGACAGGGGTCTTTGTCTCCACACAGTGGCTGGCACATAGTAGGTGCATAATAAATTTTTGCTGAAGGACCAGAGACTGGCCCCCATCCAGATGAAGGCTGAGACCCCCACAACTCTCCACATTTCCACACCCAGCTCCCCATCATTCTGTTTGCTGCAGTGACCCAGCCAGGACTCTCCCGGGTGCTCCCAGCTGCCCCAGGCCAGGCCAGGCCACTGTCCAAGTCCCACCCCCAGGAGACAGAGCAGACCCAGAGCCTTGGGGGCCGGTGGTTGTAAACAGTTTTATTGACGGGGGGTTGGGGGAGGCAGACTCCAGAGAGGGTCCAGGACTCTCAGCTGGCCACTCAGCTGGCATGCATGGTCAGCTGGAGGTCAAAGGGGAGGTCACAGAGGACGGGTGGCATGGGACCCTCTGACCACCCTGGGGCCATATTTACAGGGGGGCCCGCCCGCCTTCGCCATCTCCCAGACCGCCCGAGCCCTTAGACAGCCGCCAATACGACTTCTGGGCAGGCCGTCCCGACCCCCTGCCTGAAACCCCTTCCTCATCACCCCTCAAACTCCTAACCGGCACCTTGGAGGCCCCCGGCTTTCTGGAAGCCCCGGCATCGGCTCAGCCAACGCCCAGGCCGCTGGCGCCTCCGCGCTCTCACACAGACACGCACACCGCACGTGGCCGCCCCCACGCACACGCCGCAGCAGCCCGCGGGCACACGCGCACGCCTCCCTCCCCTTCCCGGCCCCTTGCACACGGACACAGCATGCACACGCACACACGCACACACACACACACACACGCCGGGGGCCGGGTCGAGAAGGGGCCTCTGGGTGGGGCGGGGGGGAGCTGGGGTCTGCAGATGTGCCCCCTCCCCTTCCCACCGTCAAGCCCCCCGCCGCCACCCCGAGAACGGAGTTGTGCAATTGGTTAGAAAACTGCAAAAGAAACGCAAATTGGAAAACAAACCAAAAATCCACGCGCAGAAGGTCAACCTCAAATCCACAGCACATTCCGCCCGCCCGCCCGCCCGCCTGCCCCAGACCGCCTCAGGGTCCTGCGGCCCCGGGGCGCGGCGGGGCGGGGAGCCGAGCCCCTTGTGCTTCCGGGCGGCGGAGGGCGCCCCCCACCCCGCGCGTCTGGGCCGGGGGTCTGAGCACCCACTTGGAGCTGGCCCGGTCTCTCGCTCCTGGTTCCCGTGGCTGACACCGCCGAGGCGCGCGGCCCCGGCCTAGGGCACGGGGGGCGCAGTCCTGTCCGGGCCCCCGTACGAGAGGAGGTGCGCCAAGTCCGTGCCGGGCCGGGCGTGGCGGCCGCGGGGCCGGGCCTCGCCGCTGTTGATCGTGTGCGTGCGGCGCAGCGCGGCGGCGGGCGGGGCGTGCGCGCCCGGCCTCCGGAGGCTGCCGGTGGGCGGTGGGCTCCAGGGCCGAGGGAGGCCGTCGGCAGCGGAGCTCGGGTCCGAGGGGCCCGTGGGCGCCGACACCACCCGCCGGCGGTCCGGGCTGGCGTGGGGGGTGAGCGGGAAGTCGCCGTGGGAGGCGCGGCCGGGCCGCGCGACGAAGAGGCGGGCGTCGGGGGCCGGCTCGCCGGGCGCGGGGGGCGGCTCGGGGGCGCGGGCGGGGGCCAGCAGCAGGAGGGAGGATGAGAGGGAGGCCGTGAGCAGCGCGTGGCCGTGCTCCCAGGCGCGGGGGCCCAGGGCGTGCGGGTGCGGGGTGGGCAGGCGCTTCTGGGGCAGCGGCGTCTGCTCGGGCGTGGGCAGCAGCCCTGAGTCCAGGTCGTGGGGGCCGCCCTGCAGCAGCGTGGCCTTGGCCCACCCGTTCTGCATCAGGGGCGCCAGCAGGGCCTCGGGGGGAACCCCGGGCCCGCCGCCGCCCCCGGCCCGGCCCCCGGGGCCGCCCGCCCGGCGCTCGCCCAGGCGGCTCACGCTCAGCACGGCCTCGCCGCCCCCGTGCGCCAGGATGGCCTCCTTGTCCTTGCGGCGGGCCAGCTCGCGCCGCTCGCGGAGCCCCACGTACCAGCCCACGCTGAAGCCGGACACCACGGCGCCCACCACGAAGGCCGCCACCGACGACGTCACCAGCAGGTTCACCGACACCAACCCGGCGCGCTCCTCCGAGAGGCTGGCCCGCAGGAGTCCTGGCCGGGAGGGCGGCGTGTGAGGGGCCCGGTCGCGGACGGTCCCCTGCGCACCTCTCGCGGCCTCCGGCTGGTCTACCCACTCAACGTCTGTCTGCTTCTCTGCTTCGTGGCACCTCTCTGACCCTTTCAACGCCCGTCTGCCCATCTCTCTGTCCCCTGGCATATGTCTTAAAGTTTGTCTGCCCATCTGTCTGTCTCCTGGCCTCTCTCTCTGTGGTCCCCAGCGCCCCCTCGCCATCTGTTGGTCCTTTTCCCACCTCCCTACCTGGAAGTGGGGCCCCCTGCCCTTCCCAAGCCCTGACGGAAGCCAGTACCCCCACCCGCCCCCGTTGGGCATGGGCGGCAGAGGGTGTGAGAACCCTGGAGGACCAGGACTCCGAGTCCCCAGGCCTCCTCCCCTCTCCCCCGCTTACCTGTGCAGTCCCCTAAGCCTGAGGTGCTGGCCCCGGACACGTCCTGCTCAAAGGTGGCTCTGATGAGGGCAGGGAGGCAGAGAGGCGCAGTCAGCAGAAACCTCTCGCACAGAGCTGTGGTTAGGGGGGGGACTCCCGATCATCACGTGGGTCACATACCCGCCCCCCACCTCCCTCGGCCCCAGTACCTGGTGCCGGGACTGAGGAAGATGCAGGAACCATCCGGGGCCCAGCCGCAGTAGGGGTCCTGACTGCCAATACAGTTCCTGGAGCAGACAAGGGACCCAGAGGGCAGATCAACCACAGCCCCTTCTGAGGCACCTCTTACTGTCAACTCTGGGAGTTCTCAAGTTACGTCTTAGCGGTGGGGGCTGTTTCTTCCCCATTTTACAGATGAGAAAACTGAGGCTCAGGAAAGTTTACTTTTGCCCAAGGGACAGAGCCAGGGTTGGAGCCCAGGCAGGCTTGCCCCTGAGTCTGTGCTTTGGGTGTGTGCTATGGCATCATTATTGCCAAGTCGGCGGGCACAGGGTCGGGTGCTCCGTGTGGAGGGCACACTGAGTCCAGAGATGTGCCAGTGTTTTATCTGCATGTAATCTTCCCACCCATTTTATTTATTTTGTTTTATTTTTTGGCTGTGCCACACAGCATGTGGGATCTTAGTTCCCCGACCAGGGATTGAACCCATGCCCCCTGCAGTGGAAACGTGGAGTCTTAACCACTGGACCGCCAGGGACATCCCTCCCAACCATTTTGTCTTTTTTTTTAATTTTTAAAAATTTATTTTATTATTATTTTTTATTTTTGGCTGCGTGGACTCTCTAGTTGTGGCACGTGGGCTTAGTTGCCCTGCTGCATGTGGGATCTTAGTTCCCCGATCAGGGCCTGAACGCATGTCCCCTGCATTGGAAGGCGGATTCTTAACCACTGGACCACCAGGGAAGTCCCTCCCACCCATTTTAGAGGCAGACAAACAGCTGTCTCCCTGGTCCCCAGCTTCTGCTCCTGCTGCTCTTAGAAATGTCAATCACATCCCATCCTGCTCTGCCCATGGACCTCCAGGGCTCCCACCTCACTCCAGGGGTGGGGGAAGGAGCCCAAGTACTCCCCACAGCCCACAGACCCTGCACGACCTACCCCCAGCCCCATCCCCTCCCTGACCTCCCCTCCTCCCTCTCTCCCTTGCTCATTTTGTTCCAGCTACACAGGCCCCCTCTCTGTTCCGCCAACACACCAGGCCCAGTCCTGCCCCAGGGCCTTTGCACATGTTCTGCCCTCTGCCCTGCTCATCGTTCAATGAGTCAGGATGCTGTTGGGGCCTGGACTTAAACTTGACTCTCTCCCTCTTCCTGTGCTCACCTCCCCTCACTTCCCCTGCCCACAGCTGGCCTGGGAGTACTCACTTCATGCATCCTGAGTATTGCTGGCAGCGTGCCACGGGCACTCGGACCACACAGCGGGGGAAGGCCGCCAACAGGCCACCCGAGGCCGCATCCAGCTCCAGGCTCAGCAGCCGCTGCCCTGTCTCGCTACCCCCAGAGCGCCCACACCTGGGGGTGAGCAGATTGGTAAGACTCAAGGGGCACGCCCTATCTCCCTGCCCACTGGCCCTGTCCCTTGACCTCTGCCCGGCCTCACCTGTCCGGCCGGTAGGTCTCAAACTCCTCCAGGAAGACACTGGGCCCGGTGGTACCCGAGGCACTGGCGTTGGGCCAGACAAGGAACTTGAGGACAGTGCCCGCCTCAGAACCCAGGAAGACGACAGTCTGGTTGCCCCAGGGGCCGGCGCCCACGTCCACGGCCACTCGCGTCAGCTGGTACCTGGGACCAGGGTTGGGCAGAGGTCAGGCTGCCTCCCAGCCCCCTGGGGTCCTGGGTGCACTCAGAGACACCACCCACGCCCGGCAAGGTGGACATGGGCGTGGCTCCAAGGGGGCACATCATGGAGAGAAACAGACCCCCAAACCTGACTCCTACCTGGGCCTGCCTGTCTCTCTCCCTGTCTCCCTCCATCTCTCTGTGTCAGATGGTCTCTCTCTCCCTCTCTCTCTGTCTCCCTCTGTCTCCATCTTTCTGGGCAGCCCCAGAGCCACATGCCCAGCTGTCTTGAGTGTCCGGCTTCCCCCTCATGTCTGAAGTTGGCCCTGTGCTCCCTCCTTGCCCACCACCCTGGCCAGGGCTCTCCTTCCCACCCAGGCCCGGCCACCAGGACCCCAGCCCCATGTAGGGACTGACCGCATCAGAGTCCGAACAATCCAGGGTGCGTGGCCCAGTGAGGGCACTGCCTCGTCCATCAGGGGGTGTGTCTTGACGAAGTTGAGGATCTCGTCCGGGAAGGCGCTGGAGGCGTTGTACTGCATGCCGGGAGCTGCACAGCACCCGGGCCTGGGTGGGGACGAGGGGGTGGTCGGGGTGGTCAGGGTGGACATGGAGGCCCCCACATAGGGGCTCTGATTCACCAGGGGACCTGCTGCCCTGCCCAGAGGGCCTCGGTTTTCCCCACCTGCATAATGGGTACAGCTGAACTCGGCAACAGCTATTGAAATAACTAACTGCCTGGAAGTCCCAGCCCTTGGTCCAGGGTCAGGATCCTACCCAGGCACCCGTCTCAGGGTCGAGGGGGCTCTCACCGGGGCCGTGGCACCTGGTCCTCTGGCACGGGTGTCCAGATGGACTCAGGGGACTTCTGCTCACGGAAGCGGCCCTCAAACACGGCAGCCACCTGTGTCATGTCGAAGGCGCAGACGGCCGAGCCAGGGATGCTGTGGGTGGGGGGGCAGATGAAAGGGAGCAGTGAGCCTGGCCGGGGGTGGGGGTGGGGGACTGCCCTGGGCAAGCAGGTGGAGGAGTGTTTGTCCTCCAGAGCTGTCACATGTTCAGTTCCCTGGGCCAGAGGTTGCTGCCCCCTCTTCCCCCGTCCAATCCGGTCACTCCACCCGCTGAACAGTTCTCAGACTGGATCATAGTTCAGCCCCTCCACAGCCACCTGTGTCCAGGCCCCCCCTTGTCACTTGCCTGCATATCCAGTCTCCGAGGTGCCACTCTTGCTCCCTTTCAACCCATTCCCCAGGGAGTTTTCCAAAAATGCAAACCTGACCTGGTCCCTCTTCTGCTCCTTACTCTCCCATGGCTCCCTAGTGCTCTCAGGCTAAAATCCAGGCTTCTCCCCACAGCCCGTCACCTCCCTGCCCTCATATCCTCCACTTTCCCCCCTTGCTTCCCTCCACTCCAGCCACACGGGCCTCCTCCCTATGATTTAAACGTAGCAAGCTCATTGCAGCCTCAGGGCTTTTGCACAGGCTGTTTTTCCAACTTGTAATGCTCTTCCCGCTGCTTCCATCTCACAACCATTGATGCCTCCTCCAGAAAGCCCTCCCTGACCCCTCCTCCAAAGGCAGAGGGTGAGGACACTCACCCCACCCCCATCTGCCAAGTTCTGGCCAAAGGGCCTCGGAGGGTCAGTGTCTGGCTTGGTGCCCCCTGGCCTGGGACCGAGGCCTCCCAGGAGTCAAATCTTGCCCAGTGCAGGACCCAGGGAATATGTGGTGAGGTAACATGGGAACTCTCCGCCCGTGCCCACCCGGTGCTCCCAGTCTGCTCCCGACGGTGCCCGCTGACCTGTTGCTGGGCGTGGAGAAAACAGCAAGGACCACGGGCCGGCCCCCCAGGCTGACCACACCCGTGACGGCCCGCAGCACGTTGAAGTAGAAGTGGGAGTCCCCCGGCACCGAGCAGTTGAGCCGTGCCTTCAGGAACGACGTCCACTGCTTCTCCAGCACGCGAGGGGAGCCGCCCACATCATTCTTGCACACCCGGGCCACACGGGACACCACCACCTGGCACATCAGCAGGCGGGGGGGGGGGCCTGAGCCCTGTGTTCCGCAAGGCCTGCCCGCAGATCACACTGCCCACTACCCAGGATGGGATGCAGGAGCCTGGCCCTGGGTCACTGTGGATGCCCCAGCCAGTCACCCTAGCCCCCCTGAGCACCAGATTCCCCAGCGAAATGTGGGGATGGTCACAGCCACCACGCCAAGCATAATCATCATCGCCTCCATTTACAGATCACTAAGTACCAGGCACTTCATCCTCCTCACCTCTCACGTTCCTCCCAAAGCTCTACAGAGGAGGGCCTACTGACATCCCCGTGGTACAGAGGGGAAACTGAGGCACAGAGAAAGGAAAGTGACCGAGGCCCAAGGTCACACTAGTAGTTAAGTGGCAGTCTGTGCACTTAAATGTCTCCATGGGTTGAGGGATGGGATGGATGTATGGATGGATTAGTGGATGGATGGATGAATTTGAAGGAGACAATGATGGACAGTGAAGATAAGGAAGAAGGAGATAATCAACTGATGGATGGATGGGTGGATGGGTGGATGAGTAAATGGGTGTGAGTCCGCATGAATGGATAGATGGGTAGATGAACGGGTGGGTGGATGGATGGATGAAAGGATGGATGGGTGGACAGATGGATAGATGGATGTGAGTGTGGATGAGTGGAGAGATGGGTAGAGCAATGGATGAATGGATGGATGGAAAGGCAGATGAAGGAGGTAATGACAGATCAGTGGATGGGTGGATCCATGGGTGGATAGAAGGTTGAGTGGAGGTGAGCAGGTGATGAGGAGGAGATGGGCTAGATAATGGGATTATACAGGGCTGGGCAGGTAGATGGAGAGACGGATGGTAGATGGATGAGCTCATCAGTAGGAGGATAGATCAATGGATGGTTAGCTGTATGAATGAATGGACAGGTAGGTGTATGAATGGATAAAGAAGTCGATGAGTGGGAGGTGGGTGGATGGATATATAGGTGCATGGAAGGGTAGATGAGTGGACGGATGGATGGAGGATGGCCGAGTCAGGGGGTGGGCGGATGGATAGATAAGTGGTTTGATTGGAAGTGTGGGTCGGCTGAAGAACAGATAGATGGGTAGGTGAGAGGGCGGCTGAGTGGGAGACTGAGTGGGCAGACAGATGGGCCGTTGAGGAAGGATGGATAAATGATGGTAGATGGGTGGGTGGACAGGCGAACAGCAACGGCACTGGGACGGGAATCAGGGGTGTATCTGACTTCAGACCCGGGATCCTCACCCAGGGCTGCTCCAGAAATGTCTTCAAGCCCCAGGGGCCTGGACCCGGCTGGAGTGGAGGGCCCTGAGGACCAGAGGGACCCTCTTGCCCCAGGTGGAGTTTCATGGAACCACCTCTGCTCCCCACTTCCTGAAATCAGAGCCTCTCAGCTGCATGCCCCACTGCCTGGGCCTCTTTGGGAGGGGAAATAGGGCCCTACCTTTTCCAGGTAGTTAAACTCCATTGCGATCTCCCGGAAGAAAAAGTAGATGTGGCTGCCCCACTCCACCACGTGGACAAAGTAGGGCTCTGGAGGAGAGGAGGGGTCAGAACTCAGCCCGTGACAGGAGAAAGGGAGTTTCTGGGGCTGGGAACACAGTAGCCTGGGTGACTGCTTTTACAGTGAAGGGGGGAATGTAAGCTGATTACCCAGGCAAAATAAAAGAGACCAAAGTTTCGGGGGTTTTTTGGAGGGAGTAGGTGTCAGAATCCTAAAATCACCATGTCTTCTTTCCACTGACAGCAACGTCTACTATTTTGTCACCTTCCTCCCTCATGTGTTGAGCTGAGGTCCTACCATACCGCTCATGCTGTTCCGTTTCGGGTTACTAAGCCACCCATTTCCAGCAAGTTCTACTTTAGATCCAACTTAAATCTTTCCTCTAACTTTATCTTCAAAGAGGCTAGTAGGTTCCAAAGATGAGATGGGAGTTCCCTGCCTGTCTCCTCTGGGACTGTTATTCTGGTGGGGGAATTTGATGAATGTCAGCCCTACCAGGTCTGCCCCTATCGCCCCACCTTTGAACCACTTGGAGTCGTGTTTCACGGTGCGCAGAGTGGGCCGGTCCCCGAGGCTCCGGTAGATGACGGCGTCGATGGCTAGGAAGTCGGTAACGGTGGCTGTGAAGAGCATCCCTTCTGGATGGGGGTGAGTCAGGGGGAGGCAGGTGAGAGATTAGATCATAGAGGCTGGAGGCTGGGTGGGTCAAAACTTGACTTCAAGACTGAGCCCTAAGCCTAAGTGAGCCCTAAGCCTCAGGCTGAGCCCCAAACCTGCCGAGGCCCTGACTTCAGGCTGATCCCCAACTCCTCAGCTCATCCCCAACCTCGGCTGAGCCCTGCCCTTGAGATTCTGCCTGTTTCATAGCTGGAGAGATGGTCTCCCAGCCATCTTCTAAATGACCTGACTCCAAGAGTGGAAAATGCCATGTCTTGCTGTGGACTGGGGCCCCATCAGATGGTCAGAGTTGGGGGCACTCACCAGAGAAGAGGGCAACATTGGCGTGTTTGGGGTCGTATGGGCAGCGGGCCATGCCGCTGATGTTGTCCCCAAGGGGCTGCAGTGTGTCCATCTGCAGGGGGGACAGGGACTGAGTGACAGAGCTCCCGTCTATACCTATCAGCCCCTGGCTCCCCCAGCCACCCCCTCTAAGGGGAATCCTGGCGCCACCTTGGATGTTGTGTGACTTGGTCAGTCATTTAACCTCTCTGGGACTCAATTTACTGATCTGTAATAAAGGGGTCTGAATCGATCCTAATTCATCCTATAACTAACTGGTTTGTAGTTTAAGTTGCTGCAGCCTGTACAGGCCTCCTTTGGAAGCCTCCTCTGGAGCTCCGGGTGAGGGGCCTGGGAGGGCATCTCCAGTAAGGCTTCCTGTAGGAGATGATGTGGCCTGGGGATAGGGCATGACCAGTGGAGGGCAGGTGAGCAAAGGCGTGGAGGTTGAACCTGGGGCAGTCAGGGCTTCGAAGAGCGGTGACTCACGCTGTAGTTGGCACACACGGGGTTGAAGGCATTGGAACCACACACGAAGAGGGTGGATTCGTCCCGAAGTAGAAGCACCTTTACAAAATTTCGACACTCGCCCTGGATTGGGGCGGCGGGAAGAGAGAAGCCAGGGTGGGTGTGGTCACGGGTGTGGGCGTGGCCAGGGAAGAGGCGGGGCCTGCAAGGAGGGGCCAGGGATGTGGGCGTGGCAAAATCAGGGGGCTAAACTAGGACTAGCCTGGGGGCGAGGCCATGACTAAGGGAGGGGCCCAGACAGGGAAATAGGGGCACGGCCACGAGTGAGGACCACCTTGGGGGCGTGGCCAGGCTCTGGGAGTAGCCACGGCAAGACCAGGGCCCTGGCTTAGAATGAAAACAGAAGATTTGCCCTGGGGGGTGGCCAGGACGGATTGGGGCATGGTTGGAGGCGTGGCCACGGCTGATGGAGGCGTGGCCAGGGCCCACTTACCTCCTGCTTGCCCTTCATCCGACACACGTTGATGTCGCTGGGGTTGGAGCTCCAGGTCAGCTTCTGGGACACAGAGAGCTGGTGAGGTGAGCGGGGTCCTTGACAGCCCTAGGAACCCTGCTAGGCAGGCCCGAATCCACCTTGCTCCCCAGCTCAGTGTCCGGGCCCCGTGGCGGGAACCCCAAGCATTGCCCCCTCCCCTCCCGCCTGCACCCCCTCCTCACCCGCTGGTACCGCAGCTCCATGGACGTGGGGGGCTCCAGCTCCACCCGGTACAGGTTGTCCCTAGAGGAGGGGTGTAGTTAATGAGATCGGAGAGCCTCCCCTTCCCTCCCACTATTCTGACAGCAGATGTGAGGTCCAACACGTGCCAAACAGGGGCGTGCCAGCGCCTCTGCCACGTGCAGCTCCGCACGTGCATGCCCTAACACGCCTCCTCGTGCCCTAAAGTGAGCCACGGGTTCTAGCGCACCCCATATGCCTTACCACGCCACCTCACGCTTACACACCCCATGGCCTACACCCAACACAACGCACTGTCTGATGCCTTTACATCCGCTGTCCCCCCCTCAGCCCCCCTCAGTCTCCCCCAGGCTCTCACCCCTCCCCCCATGCCGCAGAAACTGCCCTAATCAAGGTCACTGGCCCCTGTTAAGTCCAGCGGTCACTTCCCTGTCCTCCTCCCCCTCTCCACAGCGTGTCCCCCTTCCTCCTGGGAACTCCATCCTCACTGGGTCCCTGGACACTGCACTTGCCTGGCTTCCCTCCCACCTCTCCGGGCCCTCCTCTCTCCCTGGTGGGCCCACACCTGGGTCCTCTGGCCTCTTCCCTCCCCCATCCATATCCCTCCTGGGCCGCCTTGTCCACTCTCAGGGCTGGAACCACATCTCTGCCAGGATGACATCCACAGTCCTGTCTCCAGCCAGGGCCTCCCCTGAGCTCCAGATTTGGGGTCCAGCTAACCCTCAAGGTCTCCACGAGGGGGCTCAAAGGTGTCTCATACTCTGTCTCACACTCAGCTTGGCCACATGGCACCCGACCATCCCCCAAATCTGCTCCTGCCCTGTCTGCCATCTCGGCTGAGGCAACTCTATCCCCACGACGTGGGAGTCACCTTCAACTCCCTTCTCCTTCCCTCCCAATATGTCACCTCTGCCTTCAGTATCTAGCGAGGGTTCACCCACTTCTCACATCCTCTATGACCACCACCCTAGTTCAGCCCCCATTACTGGCCACCTGGACCAGCATTGTCCCCTCTGCCCTAGTCTAGTGGCTCCTGCCCTCACCAGTAGTCTGTCCTCCCCCAGCTGCCACCAGAGGGCACCCGTGAGCACCTGAGTCAGGTCCTGTCCCTCCTCTGCCCACAGCCCTCCAGGGTCCCACCTCCCTTGGGGGTAAAAGCTCAAGTCCTCCCCTGTAGCCCACAAGGCCCTGCCCTCCCTGCCCTCCCCTCCTCCTTCTCTCCCCCTCACTCACTCTGCTCCCGCCGCACGGGCCTCCTTGCTACCCCTCCACCATGCCAGGCAGAGTCTGGCCCCAGGACTTTTGCACAGGCTGTGTCCTATGCCCTGACTTCTCCCTCTCCCGCAGATTTCCTTATAGCCGGCTCCTCATCACTCACTTCTCAACTCAAATGTCACCTTCTCAGAAAAGCCTTTGGGGTGCCACTTCAGCACCCCCTCTAGCACCCAGTGAATTTTGACCAAACAGCTGTCCCTACCTGGTAACACATCATAGCAAGCTCTGGGCTCCAACCACACCCAGAGTTCAGCACCCTTAAAAATCCCACCCCAGGGACACACATTCACACTCCAGCCAAACAACAGGCCCCAGCATGCAAACCTCCCTAAAATGCTACCACCTACTCCCCCACACCTCACCCTGCACACTCTGCCTGACAGTCCCTCGTACCTGTCCCCGATGAAGAGCGTCCTGTTGACCCGCAGAACCCGCTGGATGTTGAGGTCGTCGGTGCCCTCTGCGGGGGTCAGGTGTCCTGGCCCGCTGCCCACGAACACAGGATAGTGGTTCAGGTCTGGGGGGAGGGCGAGGAGGGGTGTGATCCAGGGCCAGGGTGAGCCTGGCCTGGTGAGCCCCCGGGGGAGGGGGCAGCAGATCCAGCTGGGGAGCAAGACCCTCCCTCGGGATGCCCCATCTCCAGGCCCCCCACTCACAGTCCCTGGGGGCCACGCTGAGTGGCGGCGGCTCCTCGGGGAAGAGGCCGTGGGAGCCTCCCAGTAGCAGCAGCAGGAGCAGTAGGGCCGGGCGGGGAGGGGGTGCTCGCGGGGTCCGCATGGCGAGGTCAGGGCGACAGGAGGTGACACCTGCGAGCGAGGGGCCATGCGGTGAGCCGTGTGGCTTGCAGTCCCCATTGCTGCCAGCAGAGGGAGCGCGAGAGCCGCGGCGGCGGGGACCTTCAATTTCCAGAAAAATTCCCCAATGGGGGGGTAATCATTTAAAAACAACAACAATCATGGCAATAACAATAACACCAGCACTTATTAATTACCAGAACAACTTTCTGACCACATTTTAGCGAAAGCTCAGGAAACGGTTTCTAACAAAAAATGGATAATCATGAGAATATTTATTTTAAAAATTAAATGATTTTAAATTAAAAATTAATAATAATAATAGATAAACAGGGACTTCCCTGGTGGCGCAGTGGTTAAGAATCCGCCTCCCCAAGAGGGAAGAGATATGGGGACATATGTATATGTATAACTGATTCACTTTGTTATAAAGCAGAAACTAACAACACCATTGTAAAGCAATTATACTCTAATAAAGATGTTAAAAAAAAAAAAGAATCCGCCTCCCAATGCAGGGGACACGGGTTCGAGCCCTGGTCCGGGAAGATCCCACATGCCGCGGAGCAACTAAGCCTGAGCACCACAACTCTTGAGCCTGGGCTCTAGAGCCCACGAACCATAACTACTGAGCCCACGTGCTGCAACTACTGAAGCCCGCGCGCCTAGAGCCCGTGCTCCACAACAAGAGAAGCCACCGCAATGAGAAGCCTGCGCACCGCAACGAAGAGTAGCCCCTGCTCACTGCAAGTAGAGAAAGCCCGTGTGCAGCAACAAAGACCCAACACAGCCAAAAATAAATAAATAAATTTATTTTAAAAAATAATAAACATTTCAAAACATATATTTATAAAAACTTCAACCTCAAAACATATGTTTTAAGAATTCTTAGAATTGGGGCTTCCCTGGTGGCGAAGTGGTTAAGAATCCGCCTGCCAATGCAGGGGACACGGTTTCAAGCCCTGGTCCGGGAAGATCCCACGTGCCGCGGAGCAACTAAGCCCGTGCGCCACGACTACTGAGCCTGCGCTCTAGAGCCCGCGAGCCACAACCACTGAAGCCCATGCGCCTAGAGCCCGTGCTCCGCAACAAGAGAAGCCACTGCAATGAGAAGCCCGCGCACCGCAACGAAGAGTAGCCCCCGCTCGCCGCAACTAGAGAAAGCCCACGTGCAGCAGCGAAGACCCAATGCAGCCAAAAATTAAATAAATGAATAAATTTAAAAAAAGAATTCTTAGAGTTAAAACACAAAAACCTTAAAATGAAAGTCTCAAAAAACAAAAATTCAAAGGCTCATGGAATTTTATAAACCACAATCTAGGAACTGCAGTACTTTAGAATAGCAGAATATTCTAGCTGGCCAGGGACCTCAGAGGCCCTGGTAAGTCTGACTTCCTTCCCGATAACAGCCTTTCTGTCCTCTCCTGGAATACCTCTGTGACAGGAGTCTCACGACCTCTTCAGGGGGCCTGTTTCCCGCGCCCGCTCAAGGGAATTTGGAGAAACTTCCAGGTGTGTAGAGTGGAGACCAGCCCCCACCCGTCCCAAGTGATGATCTGGTGGGGGTGTGAGCAGAACTCACCCTCTGGAACCCAGCCCTCCACGCCCCTTCCAGAAGGAGTGCAGTCCGGAGGCCCCAAGAAGACACCCGCAGCCTCCGGGCAAGCCCCGTGCCTCAGTTTCCCCGTCTGAGCAGCAGGTACATCTCCGAGCCCTGCCCCAGCCTCGGGGTGCGGGGATCCCGAACCCGTGGAGGTAGACGTGAGGCGGGAACTTTGGCCCTGGAACGCCTGCCTCTGAGGATTCAGGGCCAAAAAACAGGAAGTCCTTGCGTGGAACAGCGAAGTTTCCTCTCTGTGACCCTGAACTTCCAGGATTTGTGACTCAGCGGACGCCAGGATCTCACGTGTGCGCGGATCTGGCTCTACTTCCTTAAGAGTTTCCTTCCCCGGCTCCTCCCCTGCTTAGCAACGTCCCGTGGTTCCCAGCGACCCCCGAGCCAGGCCCCAGACACTGCATTCAAGACCCCCAACGGGATCACCAGCCCCGCTGCTGCCTACCCCAGCCTACAAGCTTCCTCCTTACACCTGCCGGGGCACCCCGCCTCTGGTGTTCTGTCTGCTCTGTGCCTTCTCTTTTTTTTTTTTAAAGATTGATTGATTGATTGATTGATTGATGTATTTATTTACCTGCCGGGGCACCCCGCCTCTGGTGTTGTCTGCTCTGTGCCTTCTTTTTTTTTAAAGATTGATTGATTGATTGATTGATTGATGGCTGCGTTGGGTCTTCGTTGCTGGGCGCTGGGCTTTCTCTAGTTGCGGCGAGCGGGGGCTACTCTTCCTTGCGGTGCGCAGGCTACTAATTGCAGTGGCTTCTCTTGTTGTGGAGCACGGGCTCTAGGCGCACGGGCTTCAGTAGTTGCGGTGTGTGGGCTCAGTAGTTGTGGCTCGTGGGCTCTACAGCACAGGCTCAGTAGTTGTGGTGCACAGGCTTAGGTGTTCCGCGGCATGTGGGATCTTCCTGGATCAGGGCTTGAACCCGTGTCCCCTGCATTGGCAGGCGGATTCCTAACCACTGCACCACCAGGGAAGTCCCTAAACATTTTCTTTAACATTGTGGTAAAATGTATAACAAAGCTTGCCATGTTAATGGTACTAATTATATTCATATTCTTGTGCAACCATCCCCACCATCCATCTCCAGAACTTTCTCATCTTCCCAAACTGAAACTCTGTCCCCATTGACTGACTTCCCATCCCCTCCCCCAGCCCCGGGCCCCCACCATCTACTTTCTGTCTCTATGGCTGTGACTCCTCTAGGAACCTCACATAAGTAGAATCAGACAGTATTTGTCCTTCTGTGTCTGGCTTATTTCACTGAGCGTCATGTCCTCAAGTTCATCCATGTTGTAATGAGTGTCAGAATACCTTGACTTTTTAAGGCTCAGTAATATTCCGCTGTGTGGATGGACCACATTTTATTTATCCATTCACCTGTTGATGGACACTGGGGCTGCTTCCACCTTTTGGCTGTTGTGAATGGCTATGAACGTGGGTGTGCAAACGTTTCTTTGAGACCCTGCTTTCAATTCTTTTGGGTGTATATGAAGGAGTGGAATTGCTGGATCGTATGGTGATTCTATGCTTAACTTTTGCAGGAACTGCCATGCTCTTTTCCAAAGCGGCTGCACCATTTTACATTCCCACCGGCACTGCCCATGCATTCCAATTTCTCCTGCCAACACTATTTTCTGTTTTTTGATAGTAGCCACCCTAATGGGTGTGAGGTGGTGCTCTGTGCCTTTTATCCCATGTCTTATCAGAATAATTTTTTTTTCTCCTTCCTTCGGTACGCGGGCCTCTCACTGCCGTGGCCCCTCCTGCTGCAGAGCACAGGTCCCGGACGCGCAGGCTCAGCGGCCACGGCCCACAGGCCCAGCCGTTCCACGGCACGCGGGATCCTCCCGGACCGGGGCACGAACCCGCATCCCCTGCATCGGCAGGCGGACTCTCAACCACTGCGCCACCAGGGAAGCCCCAGAATAATTGTTAACTTCAGAAACTTCAGGACAACAGCTTCCACTCGTGGGCCATGCAGCATTGTGGTGAGGGGAGGGGCTCCAAGGCCATAAGGGTTCAAATCCCAGCTCTGCTATGTACATGCTGTGTGATCCTGAACAGGTCACTCCACCCCTCGGGGCCTCAGTTTTTTCATCTGTGAAATGGGCATGGCAACAGTATCGACCTCACAGGCCTGTGGTGGGTGTTAGCAAAGTGCCTGGCATGCTGTAGGTGCGCAATAAATGCTAATTATTATTATTGTTGTTGTTGCTGTTGGTATATTGAGTATAAGAGGCCGGGCTGGGTGGTTTCCAGGAATTGCTTCATGGAGACCCCTGATGGCTCTAATACAGTTGGTATAACATTCAGCCCATTTTGCAGATGGGGAAGCTGAGGGGCTGACTGAGGGGTCATGACCCACCAGAGAGGATGTGGCAGCTGGACTGAACCCAGGGCTCTCTGCTACCAGGATTTTGCTCCTGGGGGTTGAGCGTACGAATGGTCACGGCAAGATTAATAATCACCCGTTCCGTCATCCCTCAACCCAGTGAGGCCAGCAGTTATTTAACACCCAGTTCACAGATGGGAAGACTGAGGCCCCAGGTCGGGATGGGACCTCACGGCTCATTTTTTCTCCTGGTTTTCATAACTTTGTGATGCAGCAACTCGGGGCTGGAAGGCTGTTCCTGTCCTCCCTCTGTCCACAGCTGCCCCCAGCCCCTCAGAACCACCCTGGGAACCCTGAAACCCAAACTGGGCTTTTCTTACCAGCCCCATTGTTCCTGAGCCAAAGACAAGGGTGTCGGCTTCCCAGTCCCTCCCCTGCCCTGAGGGCCGCATAGCCCAGCTCCCACCCCCTACCTGGTCCCCTGGCTTCCAGTCCCGTCCCTTCAGTATCCTCCTCAAGGTAGCAAAGGAATCTTTCTAGAACCCTAATCTCACTTGTTTCTTCCCTGATCTAAACCAGGGTCTCTCCCCTTCGGCACTGCTGACATTCAGGGCCAGGTCATTCTTTGGGGTGGGGAGGTTCTGGGCACTGCCAGGTGTGGAGCAGCATTCCTGGCCCCCACCCACTCGATGCCAGGAGCATCCCTCAATTGCGACAACCAAAAATGTCCCCAAACACCGCCCAGTATCCCGTGGGGGGGCAAAACCACCCCCAGCTGAGAACGTCTGCTCTAAACCCTTCTATGGCTCCCCAGTGCCCTTGAAATGAAGCCCCCTCCCTTCCATCTCCACCTCTGAGCATCTGCACATGCTGTTCCCTCTGCTTGGAACACCTTCCTCCTGCTCCCAGTAACCTGGTGAACACGCTCGCTCGTCAGGTCTCAGACATCTCCTCCAGGAAGACCGCCCGGATTGACTTCCTCTGGGCTCCTGCCTGCCTGTGCAGGAGGGCCCTGCTCACCTTATCTTCCAAATGCCTGGTTAACTGTTCATCTTCCCCACTGGACTCTGAGCTCCCCGAGAGGGCGGGACTGAGTCTGTCTTGGCTACCACCGTGTCCCCACTGCCCAGCATAAGGCCTGGCATACAGTAGAAGCTCAATAAAGAATAAAAGTAGCAAACACCAAGCACTTGTGATGTGCCAGGCACTGTCCTAAGGACTTAAATGAACTCATTTGATCCGCACAACACATCGGAGAGGTGGGTGCTGTGCCCTTTACACAGATGGGGAAACTGAGGCACAGAGAGACGAAGTCACTTGCCCAATTGGAAACGGTGGAGCCAAGACTGAAACTCGCTCAATCGACATTTGTTAGTTTGACGATCATGCAGAGCTGAACCCCACATGCTCTTTGGGGGAGTCTGGGTCACGTCGGGGCCAACCCACTGCACCTGGCCTCAGTTTACCCCCCTGACCTGGGGTTATCAGAGAGGTGGCACCTCTCCCACCCCTCCAGGACCATCTGCTTCTCTCCATGAAACTCGAGGCATCTCTGCCAGCAGCTGCCCGGCATCCACCTGCCCGGAAGTGGCTCCACCGCCGGCCCTTGCACCTGGTCACTGGGAGCCGCACTACCTCCCAACCCCGGGGCCGGGCGTGGGGAGCTGCGTGTGCACCCCTTGGCGTGCAGGGCACCCATGTGTCTGCCTGCCTGCAGCCCTGGAGACGTGCATCCATGCACATGGGGGTGGGAGGGACGGTCATAAAGAGATAGAGGTCCACCCCCAGCCGGGAGGGCTAGCGCTGTGGCACGGCCTCTCTGCCTGTCCTCCCAACCATCACTCCAAGCCTTGGTACAGTCCCACTATACAGATGAGGAAACTGAGGCAGGGATGGAAACTCCCCCCAGGCCACCTGGCTTCACTCTCCCATCGACCTTCCCAAGTACCATATGGCCTTAGCTACTCTAACTTCGTCAAAAGTTCAAATTTCCTTCTGGAACATTTTTTCCCACCTGGCCAGGGCTACCTGGGCTACCCCAGGGCTTCAGCATACATTTTAGGATCAGCTGGTAAGTTCCAAAACAAATAACATAAAACATGTTAGGATTTTCACCAGAATGGTGCTGAACGCATAGACCAAATTGATCTATTGACGGACAGGCTCCCTGTCTCCGCTAATGGCTCAGGCCCCACCTGGGAGTCACACCCCCCCACCAGCTCTCTTCAGCACCAGCCCCTTCTTTTCTCACCCCCACATCCCATGCCAGCAAGTCCTGTGGAGTCTTCCAAATTCATCCAGAATTCTCACCCCTCTCTAGTCTGTTCCCTGGTCGGCCCCCAGCATCTCCTGCCTGGACCCCACAGTCCCCTCCACCCGGTCCACAGCTCCCACTCTTCATCCCCACTGTCTGTCCTCCCCGGAGCCGCCACAAGAGGGCGCGCGTGAGCACCTGAGTCAGGCCCCGCCCCATCTCTGCCCACAGCCCTCCAGGGCTCCCACCTCCCTCCCAGTAAAAATCCAAGTCCTCCTGGGGCCCACAAGACCCTGCGCGACCTGCCCCATCCCCTCCCTGCCGTCCTCTCCTTCCTCTATCCCCCTCGCTCACTCTGCTCCAGACACGTGAGCCTCCTCGTTGTTCCTCCAACACACCAGGCCCGGTCCTGCCCCAGGGCCTTTGCACGGGCTGTTCCTCACTCCTGAAAGCATTTTCTCTCAGATACGCACACGGCTCCCTCCTTATTTCAGGTCTCCACCCCCACCCCCTGGACTCTAGCAACCCCTTCCCTCCCCATGCACCCACCTCCCACCTGGGGTCCAGTGTCACACTCTCAAAGGGTCCTCTAGACCCTCTGTTACTTTGAATATGGTCCTCGGACCACCGGCAGCAGCAGCCTCACTTGGGAGCGGTTAGAAATGCTGAGTCCTGGGACTTCCCTGGTGGTCCACTGTTTAAGACTCCGTGCTTCCATGGCAGGGGCATAGGTTCGATCCCTGATCAGGGCAGTTCCGCATGCCATGAGGTGCAGCCCCTCCCCCCCCCCAAAATGTCTACACAGGGATGCCCCCTCCTCCAGGAAGCCTTCTCTAACTGCCTTCCCTGGGGAGCTCCGTTTCCCCAGCCTCCCCCAGCCATGACCCCGCCCTCAGCTCCACCCAACCTCACCAACTTGGGAGCATCTGTGACCAGCTCTGGCTCTTTGTACCCCAAATTGGAAGCTATTCATTCACTCATTGGATGAGCAATTACTGAGCACCAGTTGTGTGCCAGACACTGTTCCCAGCATGGGGACGCAGCGATGGCCAAGACAGTTGCAAAGTCCAGTGGGGAGATAGGGGTACACGCATTACCAAAAAACAGAACTCAGCTTCTGACAATGATATCGAAGCCTGAAGATGAAAATGCAGAGAATGATGGAAAGTGATGGCAAAGGGGCTGCTTTGGCGGGTGGTCAGGGGACCTCCTGGAGAGGGAACTGAAAAGGCAAAACCCTGGAGGCTGGAACCATCAAAGGAACAGCAAGAAGATGCCGATGGGCGGGGAGGCTGCCATATCATAAGAGAGGAGCCCTGGGACTTTCCCCCTTTTCCAGACAAGACACAGAGCCTCAGTTTTCTCATCTGTAAAATAAGGCACTAGAACAGGGCCTGGCACACGTGTTTACTCTCTGTGAAATGACCTTGCTGGGTGACCTTGGGCCAGCAGCTTGCCCTCTCTGGGCCTCTCCATACCACAGCAGGTGACTCAGTGACCCCAGGCCAGGCTCGGAGCCCCTGTTTCTCCATCTGCCGTGGCAAGGATGGGGGCGGGATGCCCGTCTCCAGTTCCATGGAAGGAGCTCCTGTCAGCCCGCCGCCCCAGGATTCCAGCTCCGGGGCCCGGCATCCCCGAGGGGATCGAGTAACCTGGCCAGGCAGCCGGGCCCCTGCGTCGTCCAGGTCTAGTTACCAGCTCTGCTTACAGCTGCCTCCTCCACCTGCCTCAGTGGCCCCCAGCGCAGCCCAGCCGGGCTCCGGGGCTGTCTAGGAACTTGGCAGAGTAGCCAGAGGGAGTCCCTTGGGGCCCAGGCCACAGGGGCGCTGAGGAGAGGGGCTCCCTCGCCCCGCAACGTTCGCACCACACTGGTTAACTCATCCCTCCCCAGCCTGGGAGGCGGCCAGCACATCCTCTTGGTCCTCAGCCTTCCTCCCTGTGTTCTCGGTTCCCAGAACCTCAGCTTCCCCGAACCTTAGCTTCCCCATCAGTGACTTGAGCATGATAACCATCCCCAACGGGTTATCATGATGGGTAAATAAGCTCCAGATAGTAGGTGCTTAATAAACTGCTGACTGCTGTGCAGCCTAGGGTTACATCCTTCCCCTCTCTGGGTTTGCTTCTGCCTCTGTAAATCAGGGATGAGAACATTGGCTCCACGGGGGCAAGGGGTCTGGTCCACAGTAGGCACTCAACAAATACCGGCTGAATGAATGTCCCACAAAAAGATCCAATTTATGAAAGAGCTACAAGGATCTGTTTATTCCAGACTTCCTGAGCACCTACCGTGTGCCAACATGGCCGGGGATTCAGCCCTGACCAGGATCATGCACAGAGCCGGGCGTGCAGTAAGCACCTAATTAATGCTGAGCATCTCGTTTAAAGAGGATGGTGCTCAGAGTACCCGAGCTGACTCCCTGGTGCACCCCACAGCAGCCCAGCAGGGCAGGGATTTAAGCTAAAATTTGATGAAGCCCCTACTGTGTGCCAGCTGCTGGACCAAGCCTTTCACATGTTTGAACTGGTTTCCTGCCCATGCCAACCCTATGAGGCAGCGACTAGCACCATTATCGCCATTTCACAGAGGGAAAAACTCAGGCTCAGAGAGGTTAAGACACTTGGCCAAGGTCTCACAGCACAGAAGGGTGTAGTTGGGATTCGAACCCAGGCCACGTGGCTAAACTGCCTCTTGCTGACATTTACCGAGTGCCCACAATGTGCCATCTGTCAACGAGGCTGCACAGCCTAATTGCACGTTTTGCAGATAAGCAAGCAGAGACCCAGAGAGAGGCTGCCCCAGTGCCAGGTCACTCAGAGAGCCAGTGGGGAGACCAGGTGGCAGAAGCAGGACCTTGAGTGGGGGACATGGACAGGTCCCCAGGGCTCCCAGCCAGACAGACAGGGGGTGCTCCTGGGTAATTAATTTTAATCACTGTTTGGAAATTGGGCTGCCAGGAGGCAAATCGGAAGCAGCAACTTGTAATTAGGAATGGGGAAGGGGGGCGCTGCTCTCTTGGTGATGCAGCGACCATTCCAAGGAAATTAAAGTGTCATTTATACCCAGCGGGTAATTAGGGGGCCCGGGAGGGGGCCACTCGAGGGGGCTGGGGTCTCCTAGGGAATCTGGGATGGCGCTGGGGGTTGGGGGTCAGGAACCCACAGATTCCCAAGTGGGGGGCCCTGAGCCGGCCTGGGGGCAAACGTACCCTGGTCTCAACCACAATTTGGAGGAAACACAGAAGAGCAGGGTGCTGCTCTTGGGACACAGCTTTGGGGGACAGAGAGGAGTAAGGTTGGGCTCTAGGGGGCTCCACTGTAGGGAGGGCAAACAGATCTGGTCCCTGCCCTTGGGGTCCTCAATCTGGAGGAAGCAGAAGATGGTGAGCCCGGCCCCTCTCACTTGGGGTTCTGGGAGCCCTCCTCTCCCCCAGGCTGATCCTCCCAACCAGAAGTCCCCCAGTCACTGTCCCTCCCTAGAGGCCCTGTCTGGGAGGCCACAGGGATCCCCAAGTGGGATGAGACCAGAAAGGCAGGTCTGGAGGGGGACACCGCTGAGCAATGCTGGGCGTGAGGCAGGCGGGGCCGTGCCAAGTGCTGCTGGGGACGGAAGACCTGGCGATGAACTTGAAGAAGACAAAGGCGGGAAATGGGTCCTGGGGGATGGTTCTGGGGTCGTAGAGGACCACAAGTCCTGGTGAGTCAGGGCTCAGGAATGGTGGAGATGCTGGCAGAGTGACGTGGGTTCTGGGGGCTGGGGCGTGAGAACTGTGCATCAATGGAGCAAAACGGCGAGGGGACAGGGGCCCCCGTTTTGCTGGGTGACCTCGGGGAATTTGCCACCCCAATCTGTGCCTCATTTCTTCCCAGACCCTGGGACTTAGACATTCAAAGGGGAATAACAGCAAACATTTATAGAGCACCTACTGTGTTCCAAGCCCTGTGCAAAGGGCTTTGCAGAAAGTACTGGTGGGGTAGGTAGGAGGGGTTTCCTCACCATTTTACAGGTGAGGAATTGTAGGCAGCCCAGAGTGGGCAAGTAATATGCCCAAGGTTGTACAGCTAGGAAAAGGCCAGACTGGTTTTTGAACCCAGGCCATATGGTCCAGACACCACACTCTTAACCTTAGCACTATGTGCCCCCAGAGAAAGGGGTTCTCAGTTCCCCACATCTAGCAAGTCCAAAATCTACCCTGATCCACCCACTTCTTTTCCCCTCTACTGCCTCACCCTGGCTGGCCCCCATCATGGTTCATCTGGACCAGTGCAGACCCCTCCACCGGGTCCCCCAGCTCTGGCCCTTGCTGCCCACAGTCTGTGCTCGCTGCAGCAGCCAAAAGGCGCCTGTGAGTACTTGAGTCAGGGCCCGCCTCTCCTCTGCCCAGTCCTCCAGGGCTCCCACCTCACTGGGGTAAAAGTCCAAGTCCTCCCTGTGGCCCACAGGGACCTGCATGACCTGCGCCATCCCCTCCCTGCCCTCCCCTCCTCCCTCTCCCCCTAGCTCCCACTGCTCCAGACACAGTGGCCTCCTCACTGTTCCTCCAACACACCATGCACAGTCCTGCCCCAGGGCCTTTGCACGGGCTGTGCCCTCTGCCCGGAAGGCTCTTCCAGTTCTCTGCATGACTGGCTCCTTTTCATTTTCCAGGTCTCAGCTCAAACACCACCTCCTCAGAGACACCCTCCCTGACATCATCAGCTAAAACAGCCCCGCCCTTCTCAGTGTCATTGTCCTCGGGGCACTTGTTATACTCGATTCACTTTCTTTCCTGAGTTAGTGTCCATGTTCCCATCTAGTGTGAGCTTGGCAAGGGCAGGGCCTGGTCTGCCTTGGTCATTGCTGGGTTCCCAGCACCTGGCATATAGTAGGCAGTCACTAAATATCTGTCAACTCATGAAATGAGAGCAAAGACCCCACAGCTCTCAATGAGATCAGGACCAGAGGCCACAAGCTTCTGCTTTTCAAAATTATTCCTTTTTCTAGAGTAAGAAAAGAACAGGTCCAGACCTGGCATTTTCCCTGCATCCTCTTGTTTAAATGTTCAACCTTAAGGGAGAGAGAATAGCATCCATGTTTCACAGATGGGGAAACTGAGGCTTAGAGAGGGGGCATGAGGGAGTGAGTGAATGAAGAGATGAATTCCAACCCAGGTAAGTCTGATCCAACTGTTGTGGCAATCTCTAAAGGCAAAAATTCAGAGGGGTTGTCTCAACTGCCCCACGGGATTCTTACTGGGCCTTCAAGAAAGGGAGAAGGTTCTGAAACTATCAGAAAAACATGTGGCTTCCCCCTGGTGAACTCCTACACATCCATCATGGTCCTAGAGGCAATGCCCCTCCTCGATGCATCTTCTCTGATCCACTGGGAAGAGCCAGCTTTCCTCAGCCCCATTTTGCCCCAACTCTGATCCGATGTAGCCAAGAGGGTCAGGGTCTGCCTGTTTCCCCTCCCTGAGCCTGGAAGACCCTTGAGGGCCAACCAGGCACTAGAGGTAAATCTCCCTCTCTGTGATCCCAGCATCACCCAGCCCAGGGCCAGGCACACAGAGGCCACTGGGAGCATCTGTTTAGTGACTGACCTTCCCTACCGCTCTGGACCAAGTCTCCCCCTGGGCCCTCCTGAAAACCCATGTACCCACAATCCTCTCTGGGATCCTGCAGTCGGCAAGCTCTCTCCTAGGTCAGCCCTTGGAAGACAGGCTCAGCCTGGGACAAAATGCATCCTGGGAAATGTAGTCATCACTAGACTGGGCTTCCCTCCCAGCAGGCCCTGGGGCTACCACCTTTGGACCCTGGGGCTACCACCTTTGGACCCTGGGGCCAGTGAAGGAGCTTCAAGGGTGGCTGGTAGGGGGCCATCCCTGTATCCCTGCCCAAAGAGAAGGAAGAGGGGTCCTTGGCCTCCCAAGTCACCTCCTTAGCACATTCTAATGCCTGCCACTTCATCTGGACATTCCTCAAGGGCAGGTGATGAACGACTGTGATAATAAGAGAGAATTATGTGGCTCAGGCCCAGACCTCTCAGGCCACACATCAAACCCTGGCTCTGGCAAGCCAAACCTACACCGATCACAACGGTTGGGGTATCTAGCGTGCGGGTCTGTCCCCTGAAGCCGACTCCTAGATAATTTGACCACGGGATGTGGGGCAGGTGGCCGGGGCCCCCTCCCAGGCTGCCATGAGCCTCAGTGTCCCTGTTTCTGCTAAATGAGGCCCCACCCGCGGTCAACCCCAATCACCACTGGGTCTTGAATGAATCAGTCTGAGAATCTGCAGCCCCTTAAATGGCTTAGAATTTTGGAATCACTGTATCCTAAACATTTTTCCAGCATTCTGGAAAACCTATCTCCTGGTAGCTATCCTTCCCCACGGCTGCTCAAGGTCTGAAACGTGGCCCATTCCCTCCCCTGCTCCAAGATCTTCGATGGCTCCCTATTGCCCTCGGGATAAAGCCTGCTCCCCAGCTTGGCATCCCCGGCCCCTGTCACCTCTCAGGCCTCATTGTTTATTGTCTCCCACCCTTAAAGTAGCCCAGTCACTCAGGAGTCCCCCAACACACCCCTCCGTGGTTCTCCCCACTGCTCCCCCCACCTGGAATCCCTGTCCCCCTCACCTCCTGGCAACCGCCTTCTCACCCCTCAAGGCCAGTGCCAGCATCCCCTCCTCCAGGCAGGGGATGCTGGCACTGGCATCCCTGCTTCCACCTGTCCTGACCCTGGCTGAGTCCTCTCTGGGTTCCCCATCATCACCTGGCAAAGGGCTGGGCACACAGGACAGGGCCACACCACAGGGTCAGTTAGGGACACCCTCCTTCCCGGGACATGGGCAGCGACCGGCACATCCTTCAGCCCCGGGGGACCCAGCTTACCTGTCCCGCCAGCTGACGTCAGGGTCACCTTTGCAAGGACAGTTTGATTTCTATCTTCCTGGTCCAGCCCCCGGTAACCCCAGCAACTCTCAGCTCAAGCCCTGGGCAGCCACTGCAGACACCAAACCCTCCTGCAGCTCACATCTCCAGCACCTTCTTTAACCAGAGGACAGAAGTGAATGGCCCCTCCCTGGTGACTCAATACCTCCGCTGGGAGTCGTGCTCTCACCTCAAAGCAGAGGAGGCGACAGGACCCTTAGGCCCCATGGGTGCTCAGCCCTGGCAGAAGGCAGGTGGGGACTGGAGGGAGAGGTTACAAATCCAGGGTATTCCTTGGGACCTCTCTCTGCCTTATCTCCCTCCACTCAGGTCCTAAAACCTTCTGGGGAGATCGCAGCCCAGAGAGGGCTAGAGACCTGTTTGAGGCCACACAGCAGCACCCCTCCTCTCAGGCCCCAGCCTTCTCTATGATGCTTTTTTTTTTTTGGAGAGGGGTGGGGCGTTGGAAGCTCCAGGTCTAATTTCTGCCCTGCCCAGGTCGGCTGGGTGGGGGGCCAGGGTTTCCAAGGAAACCTTTGGGCTGGCACTTTGGGTTTCAGCAGATGTGGAGGCTCCTTTCCCCCTTGACCCCATCTAACAGCCCCAGCAGTGGAGAGGCCTGGCTTCCCTCTCCACCCATTCTGCCGTCTCCCTGGGCCTCAGTCTCCCTGTCTGTTCTTGGGAATGGGCCAGTTCAGGGTGGACACGCTACAGTTTAATGAATCTCCTGCCAGGCTGCCACCTACCAATATCCAAGGTCCTCTGTGCCACAGGGACCCCCCAGCTACCTTCCCGAAGAGCTCAGGACCCCCTCCCAGGAGAATACTGATCCCCACCTATGACTCCCAGCCTCTCCCCACACCCTGTACTCTGTCTAAATAGAGTTTCAGCAATTGCTCAGATACATTCAAAAATTTCAAAATTTCATCCTTGAAAGAAAACATATCTACTAGGATATGGGAAAGGGACTGGCCAGCGTCTGTAGGGGAGGAGATGCCCCAGGGGTACTAAACTTTGATTTTGGAGAGTGCGCTGTACCCTTGAGAAGCTGAGGGAACCCAGAAAAATATGAAGCAATGTAATTTTGCAAACTGCGGAGGGGGGCTCTTCTGAAGCCCCAGCCATTAGTCCGCCCCTTCCTCCTTAAACCCAAAAGAGACCCCCAAAACTTAAAGGCCTAATCCCCTAACCCCAAGCTCCAGTTCCCCTCCAGTCTGGGGGTCAAAGATGACAGCCTCAAGGGGGAGGATGCCAAAGACCTCATCCAGAGAGAGCCAAACAGGGGTTGAGGGTCTGGGAATCGCCCCCAGCCCCAGGACGCTTGCAAAAACTCCCAGCTTCAGCGTCTACACGTCCGGGCAGGGGCAGAGCAGGGCGGAGGTGCCCCAAACTCGGAGGGCACCCCGAGGGGGAGAGCGGGACAGGGGGCACGTGACCCCCACCCTGGAGACCAATCAGCGCCCACGGGAGGGGGCCACACTTGGCGCCCCCCACCCCTCCCAGCGCTCTCGGAGACGCTTTCTTTGTCCCTTTGTCAGCTCTTGGGGGGCCCCGAACCCTTGGGCTCCCACTGCAGCGGGGGGGATCCGGACCGGCTGACTCTCCCCCCACCGCGGCCCCTCCCCCGCGGTCCGGGCCCTGGACTCGTTCAGGGGCGCCCAAGGTGCGGCGGCTGGACCGCGGAGTGGGGCGGAGGGGCCTCACCTCGCCGGGACCACCGCACCAGCCCCGGGGGGCCCTCGACTTAGCGCCCAGGGCCCCGCCCCCCAGCACCACCTCCCACCCCCGGCCAGCAGGCCCCCTGCCTGCCCTGAACCCCCCCACCTGGGCCCAAATCCAGCTCCCCAGCGGCGCAGCCGCGAGCCCCCATTATTGTGCCTCTTACGGCCCCCCCGGACAAAACCTCCACCCGTTGCGGTGCCGACAGAACCCCCATTATAGCTCCACATACAGGCCCCCAGTCAACAATCCAGGCCCCCCCAGCTGCGGTGCCATTAAACACCCCCATTATGGTGTCTCATTCAGCGCCCCAGGCCCAAATCCAGACCCTTCAAAGCGTTGTTACTGGACCCCCATTATATCGCTCCATACTGCGACCCCCCCTAAAATCCAGCCCCCTCCCCAGTTGCGTTGCCGGCAGATCCTCCCGTTACAGAGCTCCACAAACCCCCTCTCCGGCCCCAATCCATCCCCCTCGCAGTGGCGGGGCCCCCAGGCCCCCCATTATAGCGCCTGACCCGGCCACCCCAGCCAACAATTCAGCCCCCAGCTGCGCGCCGACAGACACCCCCGGGATAGCGCCTCCCCAGCCCCCCCTCTTGCAGACGCCCCGGGGCGCTTACCTCGGAGCCACGGCCGCCGCGAGTGCGCGGGAGGGAGCTCGAGGGCGGGAGGGCGCGGGTGGGTGGGGGGCGGTTCGTGCGCGCACCTGTCCCGGCCCGGCCGGCTCAGCCAGGCATCCCGGGGTGGGGAGGGGGGCTGGGGGCGCGCGCTCTCCCCGCCCCCGGGCCCGCTGCGCTGCGCTGGGGGAGGGGGCTCAGCCCCGGCCCCCGGCGCGCTGGCGTCGGCTCCGGGGGGGGCGCTGCGCGGCGGCCGGACCGGGGGCGCGCCGCGGCCGCATCTCCTCTGCCCGCCGCGGCCGCCGCTGCGACTCGCGACTCTGCCACCTCCGCCCCCCGCCACCCGGCAATCCCCCCTTACCAAGCCGGGCCGGAGCCGCGCAAAACCCGGCCCGGAGCAAAGGCGGCGCGGAACGGAGGGCGGAGCCAGGTGGGCGGCCGGCGGCGCTGGGGGCGGGGGCGGGGGTTGGGGGTGGAGGAGTGACCCAAGAGAAGGCACCTTGCTTTTGTCCCGGTGGAGGGCCTGATCGCCGCTCCCCTCCCCAAATTACTGCCCCGGTCCATTCTGGCCAGTCCCGCATACCCAGAATCCATCCTCTATCGGATCCTCAGGGATGATGGGGATGCTGCGGCGTCAGGAACTCCAGGGGTCTGCATGGCCCTCTTCATATATGAGGACATTTATTCAATCCACAAGCATTATATTAAACAATACTCAGTAGACATGTAAGGAAACTGAGGCATGGGGGGCGTCTTGTCCAAGGTCACCCAGTTAGAAAGTGGCAGAACTGGGATTTGAACAGAACAAGCTGGCTGCAGAGACCATGGCTATCTTCTGTCCCAGCGCCCATGGGGCCTGATGGGAAAAGAGGTTCCCAGGGGGCTGCAGCATACCCTCAGCCGGTGGGGAGCATTCTGGCCCCCTGCCTTTGGGACTCCAAGAGAAACTGGTTTTCCTGTTTCCGAGACCTCCCTGTAACCTCCCTGCCCCTTTGTGATCTTAGAAAGAGAGCTCCTCTCAGGACCTCAGTGTCTCTCTCTGTCCAAAGCACCTCTCCATATGGGTGTGACTGTGTATGTCTCCCCCACTGCGCTGCACGCTGTCCCGGTCGCTCTGGCATCTCCAGTATACAGGAGGTGCTCCATAAAAGTTCTGCTATTGTGTATTTATCTAAGTGACATTTCTTGCACACCTGCTGTGTACTTATGTTTGATGCATACATCGCATTGTTCAGTCCTCAGGGCAGCCGCACGAGGCTCCCACAGATGGGAAACTGAGGCACAGAGAGGTCGACCAGCTTGCATAAACCCTCTTGCCTTTGGTTATTGAGCACCTTTGGTGTGTGCCTTGCCCGCTGAGTCCCACCCAGGGCTCCCAGCAGTCTGGGGGCTCAGGCAGGCTGTGTGGCTTCCCAGTGGCACACACACACAGTGGGATATTGGATCCTGGGCCACCTGCAGCCTCCCTGGCATCCGTGGAGACAACCCGGTTCTTCCAGGCCCCCCGGCAGCTGCCCAGGGGCCGTCCTGGCGACCACAAACCTCCGATAGCAGCCAGGCCTTCCTGCCAGTGGTTTTGCTCTGACAAGCTTTCCGGCTGAGCCAGAGTCCCAGGCAAATCAGCCAAGCACCTGCCTGTGTCTGTCTGGACTCTACCCCCTTGCCTCCTGCCCCCTGGGGAGACTGAGGCCAGCCCGGCAATGGGGGGCGTGTTAAGTCCCAGCACTTCAGCTTTGTGTGCAGGCTCTGCATTCCCCTCTCACCTCTATACCATTCCACGTGCTGTGCCCTCCCACTTGCAGCCTTGGCCCGACGGGGCTCCTCAGCAACCTATTCCATCAACAAACATTTATTGAGCATCTACTGTGTGCCAGGTCCTGGACTGAGCAGTCAGCAAGGCAAACTGGCTTCCTGCCTACAGTCTAGGAGGGGAGACAGAAGAATCAGTGGCTGCCGAACTCAAGGTACAGATACCTGCTGAGATAGACCGGGGGGTGGGGGCATTGGGCGGCCCAGGAGGTCCACGAGGTGATGTGGGGGCCATAGAAGGACGACAGACAGATCTGGCAGAGTACATGGGGTGCAGGGGGTGGTGGGAAGGGTATACTAAGCAGAGGGACCCGCTGGGACAAAGGCCCTGAGGGAGGCCCCACCCCCGTGGGCTGGCTCAGCTGCCGTCCAGGCTTCGGCAGTCATGAATGGGTCTTTCATGCCCCAGACCAGGACAAGGTCAGACCGGGCTGCTCCCTCCCCCGCCCTGGGCTCCTGACTGTCTGAGCCTTGACCTGGAAGAGGGTGGCAGGAAGTTCACAGCTTGCCCGCCGGGTGAGCCAGGGAGGCCCCGGGAGGGGCAGGGACTTGCCCGAGGTCACCAGCGCCAACAGAGCCCTCCAAGCTGTGTGACTCTGAGCAAAGCCCCGCCCCTCTGGGCCTCAGTTTCTCAGGTCAGGTTGGGCAGCTCTGCGCTCCCGTCCAGCTCCGACCCGCAGGAATCCAGGGCGGGTTTTGAGGGTGCCCGCGGCCACCAACACCTTCCTCCCTGCGTGTCCAGGCCGCGGCCCCGGGTCCGAGGGGTCCCGGGGAGACCTGGAGTGGGTCAAGCGGCCTTTGTGTCCCCCGGGATGGGCTGAGGCTAAGCCCGGCCTTGGTGCCTGGCGCCTGCGGGGAAGGAAAACCCCGCCCCGCTGCCTGCGCGCCCCCCATCAGGGCTCCCCGCCTCGCCGCCCTGCTGTGTGACTCCCGCCGGCCAATGCCCCTCTCTGGGTCGCGCTGGAGCCAGGCGGATGGGCAGAGGCTCGGAGGGGTCAGCTGGGTCTCGCGCCCCATTCCTAGAGGGTCCCAGCCTTGGTTTCCCCAGTCAGGTCCGAGCCCTCTTTTAAGCCCAGGCTGGGGCTCTTAGCTGCTCGGTCGCGCCCCTGGTCCCGGCTCCGGCCTGGGAATCTCCGGGGGGTCTCGGAAAGGGCAGCTCCGATTGGCTGAGGCCGCCTGTGACGTCAGGGCCTCCCGGAGCCCCCTCCCCCCAGAGGCACGTGGGGGCGACCGCAGCAGGGGAGGGGCCTGGGGTCCGGGCGGATTCGGGGTGTCCCCCCAGTGTGAGCCTGCAGCTGGTTAGCGCAGACGCGATTCTCCTCGGACAGATTTTTCCCTCGTCCCATATCCCCCTCCAGCCTCCCCCCCACCCCTCCCACCCCCCCGCCAACGGCAGCTGTTCCGGCGGCAGATGCGCTGGCTAAATCCGCCCAGCTGGTCCCTCCGCAGAGCTAACCGCCTAGAGCCCATGGTGGGTTGTGTGTGCATGTGCGTGTGTGTGGGGGGGCATAGCCTTGACCCATCCCTGCCTCTTGCCCTTTGACCCCTGACTGCTCGCAGGGCAGGCTGAGGGGCTCCTCTCTGGGACTCTCCTCCAGATTCAAAAATAGTCCTGGGGCCTTTGGAGCATTTGGAGGGCCTGGTGCCCAGAGAGGGTGTGGCCCTTTCCAGAGACAACACAGCACCCCTACGCTGGGAAAATGACCCATTTTGTGCATATAGTAATAATGATAATGATGAGCTAACATTTATGGAGCACCTAGTATATGTAGCCCCATGATTCTAGAGCATGACTACTGTTATTGTCCCATTTTCAGGTGTGGTAACTGAGGTCCAGAGAGAAATGGCTTGGCCACTCACACAGCCAGGAGATAAAACTGGAATTTGAACCCCATGCTTTTAATCATTTCCAAGGGACTTCCTAGCTTGGAAGGTTCTTTTTTAAATTTTTATAATTAATTTATTCTTATTATTTGTTTATTTTTAGCTGCATTGGGTCTTCCTTGCTGCCCCCGGCCTTTCTCTTGTTGCAGAGCTCAGGCTCTAGGCGCGCAGGCTTCAGTAGTTGTGGCGCACGGGCTCAGTGGTTGTGGTGCATGGGCTTAGTTGCTCCACAGCATGTGGGATCTTCCCGGACCAGGGCTCAAACCTGTGTCACCTGCATTGGCAGGCGGATTCATAACCACTGCGCCACCAGGGAAACCCACCAACAGTATTTCTTTTATCCATTTACTTGTTTCTCTTCCCATTCCTGCCCCCTCTTCTGCCCCACCCCTGCAATCAGCTCTGCCAGGGCAGGGCCAGAGTCTGCCTTGGTCATGGCTGTGTCCCCAGCGTCTAGAACAGGGCCTGGCACACAGTAAGCATTCAACAAATGTGTTGAACAAATGAATGAATGAATGGGGGCCTGAGACCTCTGCCTTCATTGTACAGATGGGGGAACTGAGGCCCAGCTGGGCAGGAGCCCAGGGTCACTCAGTCCTCTCGGCAGCAAAATGGGGCAACATGAGGTCACCTCTTCAGGCTGGGGGACAGGTATCCAGTGAAGTAATAACTTCAGGAGCACTTATTAAGTGCCCGCTGTGTGCACTGCATAGCTCCAGGTACTGTACACATTTTGAGCCAGAGCAAGGATTTAAACCCAGGATGCTTGGCCCTAGAGTTTGCCCAAGTCCCCCTCCATTGCAGTGGAGAGGGTGAGTGCCAGGCCTGGGCACACAGTAGGCCTTCAGCCAGGCAGCCAGCAGGGATGGCTGGGGGCTGTCCAGCCTGAGACCCTCTCTGCAGCCCCTTGGACCCAGGGCTGTGACTTGAGCTGACTGTGTGTCTGACTGGAGCTCCAAGCGCCAGACATACCCCTGGGAAATAGTAGAGAGAGAAGCAGCAGCATTCCCTGCCTGATTTGTGAGTGGAAATAGAGCAATTACAGTGCTTCCTCCTGGTCAGAACCAGTGACATCCCCAGAAAGGCATGGGTGTGTCCAGGGTCCTCCCAGAACCCCCAGCCTCAAGGCCTCATCTGAATATGCAAATGAGGCAAGGGGCACCCTGGTACTCAGAAGGGAGAAGTGGTGAGGGACCCAGGGACCTTTGAGCTCCCTGGGGTCTGTCCTGGGTGTGGATAGGAAACTGAGGCACAGAAAGGGCAGGAAGCCAGCATCACTTGGAGGGAGGTGAAAAAGTGTCACATTCTCCCTGTTCAAAATCCACCCTCCCCTAAGCTTCCTGTTCCAGCCTAGCAAACATATGGAGCTCAGCCCCACCCCAGGACCTTTGCACTTGCTGTTCCCTCTCCTTGGGAAGATCCTCATGTGTTTGGCCAATATCCTTTTCTCCAAGAGACCTTTTGTTAATTCATTTTTTGATCAGTGATGGAGTGGTAGAATGGGCATGGCCACTGCAGTTAATTTGACACCTGCTACAACATGGACGAACCTTGAGGACGTGATGCTCAGTGAAAGAAGCCAGACACGAAAAGGATAAATACTGTCTGATTGCACTCATAGGAGGTCCCTAGAGGAGTCAGATCCACAGAGACAGGAAGTAGATGGTGGGGGTCAGGGGCTGGGGGAGGGGATGGGGGGTCAGTGTTTCATGCGAACAGAGTTTCAGTTTGGGAAGGTGGAAAAGTTTGGGTCTAGGTAGTGGTGATGGCTGAACAACAATGGGAATGTCTTTCATGCCACTGAATTGAACATTTACAAATGCTTAAAATAATATTACATTAGGTATATTTTCCCACAAAAAAAAATCAAATCAAATCAAAACTGTTATGGGAAAAAAAAAACCCAAAACAGCCAGTGACAGTAGAGGGTGTGTGTGAATGACCTCATGTGGTGGCGACTCCGTCATTGCCACCAAGGCTCTCGACTCAAATGACGCTGACGTCAGTGTGTGGAGGTGCAGTTGGCAGGCCCTGGGCTCACCCTCCACGCCTAGGCTCCTTGTGCCCTTCGGGACCTGCCTGGGACAAACTCAGCTTTGGCTACAAACCCTCTGATGCATTCAGGAAGCAGAGCCGAGTCCGTAGGTCTTGACCCTCATTGGCCTATTTATTCAGCTAACTTTATTGAGCACCTACTGTGTACCAGGCTCTGCCGGGTAGTGCTGGCGACACAATGGTGACCAAGACAGAGCCAGGTTCTGTCCTGGCAATGCTCACAGCTCAGGGCAGGAGAAGATGAACTTATTTAACGAGTATGGATTGAGTACCTACTGGATGCCCCACTTGTTTTAGTCACTGGGGACACAGCAGCAAACAGAATAGATAGAAGTCCTGGCCTCGTGGAGCTGACGTCCCAATGGGGTTGACAGACAAGAAGCAACATAAACGAGTGAGATGTATGCTGGGCCAGATGGTGCTAAGGAGAAAAATTAAGCAAGGAAAGAAGATGGGAAGTGCCCGAGCTGGGGGAGATATTAGGCAGGTAGTCAGGGGAGGTCTCATGGAGGAGGTGACATCTGAGCAGAGATCTGAAGGAGGTAAGGGAGAAAAGCATGCAGGTATGTGGGGGGAGGGAGCTCCAGATGGGGGGAACGGCCAGTGCCAAGGCCCTGGGGAAGGACCATTCCTGACCTGCTAGAGGAGGAGCAGGAGCAGCATGATCCAGGGGGAGAGAGGGAAGAGGTGATAGGGTGTGTGTCGGGGGGGCAGGTCATGCAGGGCCTCGTGGGCCGTGGGGACCACTTTGGAATTCATTTGGTTCCTCAAAGACCCCAAGCTGTCTTGGTCAAGGCACTTGGTCTTGATCCCAGCACTGCCCAACACAGACCTGGCACACAGTAGGCACTCAGTAAAGACAATGGAGTATTGGCTAAGGTCCAGGCAAGTGTCAAGGAAGCCTCCTTACCTCCAGGATCCCGTGGAGCGGTGGGCCAGTTCTCATCCCAGACCTGTCCTGGAATGGCCAGTGAGGCCAGCGGTTCCTCTTGTCCTGCCTCAGTTTCCCCTGCAAGAAGATTCCAATAGGTTATGATCAGAGTGAAGGTGGGAAGGTTACTCCACTGATCCAAGTGTGTGGTGGGGAGCAGGTCTGCCCCCAGCATGCCCTGAGGTGGGCAAGGGACCCCTGCCTGGCCCTCCTCCCTCATTCCTTCCAGTCTCCCTCTCTGCTTCTCTCCTATCCTCTCTGTGTCTCTCCATCTCCCCACCCTCTTCTTCATCTCTCCATCTTGCTCGTCTACTGTCTTGGTCTCAATCTTCCCCCAGGTCTCCAGATTTCTATCCCCCACACCCACCTCCTGCCCCTTTTCCTGCTTGCCCCCAAGACTGTCCCTCTACCCCCAAAGATCCCCAAGAGATGTGGGCTGAGACAGCTACCCACCCACCCTCCAGCTTCCAGGGTCCCTTAGGCCATTGGGGAATTTGTTGGGGGGAAGGGGGAGGAGAAATAAATACTTGTGTCATTTACATAAAATCTGCATCAATTAGCATATTGATTACAAACAGTTTGTAAGGGAAATATCAATAGTAACTTGAACAACAAATGAGGCAGGCAGCCTCCCCAAGGGAGCAGCTTGTCACAAGCCTGCCTATCTTATAGACAAGGAAACTGAAGCCCATGGTGGGTGAGGTCTCTGGCAGGGTCTCTGCCCTCTCGGGGCATTCATGGACAGACAATGAAGAACCGTGTAAATGACTAAAGTAATTTCAGATCATTATAAAAGCCAGGGAGAAAAGACGATGAAAAGCAGCAGCTGTCTGGAGGCATCAGGGAGGGTTTCTCAGATGAGGTGACTTCTGAGCTGAGACCTAAAGGAGAAGTAGGAACCAGTCTGGGGAAGAAGAAATAGGGGAAGGGCAGAAGGAACAACATGTGCAAAGGCCCTGGGGAAGGACCATGTTGGAGAAACAGCCAGGAGGCCCGTGTGGCTGGAGCAGAAAGAATGAGGGGGAGAGGGGCTTCCCTGGTGGCGCAGTGGTTGAGAGTCCGCCTGCCGATGCAGGGGACACGGGTTCGTGCCCCAGTCTGGGAAGATCCCACATGCCGCGGAGCGGCTGGGCCCGTGAGCCATGGCCGCTGGGCCTGTGCGTCCGGAGCCTGTGCTCCGCAACGGGAGAGGCCACAACAGTGAGAGGCCCACATAACGCAAAAAAAAAAAAAAAGAATGAGGGGGAGAGAGGGAGGAGGGGAGGGCAGAGAAGTGTTGGGGACATGGGGAAAAGTTTGGATTTTATTTCAAGGGCACTAGGGAGCCATGGGAGAGTTTATAGTGAGCAAGTGACATGATCTGATTTAACATTTTAAAAGGTCCCTCTGGCTGCCTTGCAGAGACTGATGCACCCAGGGCAGGAATAGGCCCCAGGGGAGGAGGGACTAGTCTGGGGGAGCAACATGGGGGCCTAGACCGGGGCAGGGGCTGAGGAGGTGGAGAGAAATAGGCAGATTTGAGAGGCCTTCTTTTTTGGCTGCCCTGGGTGGCATGTGGGATCTCAGTTCCCTGACCAGGGACTGAACCCATGCCCCCTGAATTGGAAACACAGAGTCTTAACCACTGTGCAGCCAGGGAAGTCCCTTGAGAGTCATTTTGGATGCAAAGGCTTGGGGAGCAAGGAAATGGGAATCATCCAGGAGGACTCTGAATTCCCTCCCCTGCAAACTTCTCCCCTGTTTTGCTCTTCCCTCCCCATCTGTCCCATCTTACATTGGGTTCAGCTCATGTCACTTCCTCCAGGAAGCCCTCCTGACTTCCCTGGCCAAGTCTAAACTGTCTGCCTTGGTCCTGCCGGCTTCCCAGCACCCAACACAGTGCAGAAGCCCTACGTGTTCCGTGAGAAAGAGGGAAGATTCCAGGGTTCTGGAATTTGAAGATTTCTACAAACCAGTAACCGTCACCTCTGGGCTTAGAACCTCATCTGCACCTCCCAGGAACAGGCCCAGTGATTCCCCTCTTTTCTCAGTCCCCTGGCAGGGGAAGGGGAGGGCAGAAGATGTTGAGCTCATTGGGGGAAACCGAGGAGCTGCCAGCAGCTTTCCCCACTGTTTTCCAGCAGGGGTCCTTAGGGTTGGGGGCTTTGGCACAGCTACCACAGTGGGAGCCTAGCCAGGAAAGATATGGAGAGGGAGAGAGGCAAGGCTGGGAGAGGCTAGAAAAGTGTCTATTTTTCCTCCTGCAGCTGTATTTATAGATTCCCTTTGATGTCCCAGCGGTTGGCTGACCTGGTTCTCTGCTGCTTAGGGAAGACAGGTTCTCGGTGCTGCTTCTGGGAGCTGGGCGGGGGCTGCCTGGATGTGGAGAGCCAGGTGTGCAATGACTGGGCCCCCAGGCTTGGGGCAGGGGAGGCAGGGAACTTGCCTCAGTTTCCCCATTTGCAAAATGGGGCTGTCAAGGTACAGTTCTCAGAAAGTTGAAAACATAAACTGTGGTCAATGATTAATTAACTCATTATTCAGGGAACCAGTTAAATGGTCATTCTCCACGAGCGGGGGCTACTCTTCGTTGCGGTGCGCGGGCTTCTTATTGCAGCGGTTTCTCTTGTTGCAGAGCACAGGTTCTAGGAGCGCGGGCTTCAGTAGTTGTGGCTCACGGGCTTAGTTGCTCTGTGGCATGTGGGATCTTCCAGGACCAGGGATTGAACCTGTGTCCCCTGGATTGGCAGGTGGATTCTTAACCACTGCGCCACCGGGGAAGTCCCCAAGCTGATTCTGAGAGCATTTAAGGGACTGGGTATTTATCAGGATTTTTTTTCTTAAGAATGTTAGAATAAGATTAGGCTGGGTACAAACTAGTGAATGTCCTACATGCAGCAAAACCATAACTGGAGTTTTTTTCTACCAGACAGAAACCTACAAGTTAATTGTAACTTACCAGGGCCTGGGCTCCTACCAGATGACAGCAAGCACTTTCTCATAGAGCAATGTTCATCAGTAGAACTTTCTATGATGATGTGTTTTCAAAGTTATACAGCTTTGTAGGTTTGAGCAAATTGCTTATTCTCTCTGGGCCTCAGTTTCCACATCTCTAAAAAGAGACTTCTATTAGCAGTCTCCACCACCTCATTTGGTTTGGGGGAGAATTAAATGAGCTAATCCATGTAAAGCAGGAACCCAGTGAGCACGCAATAGGTATTACTGTAGTTATTACTGATTGGGTTATTTCAACCTGTGAGTCATATAACCTTTCTCTGTGCCTCAGTTTTCACATCTATAAAATGGGGTCAACAATACTTGGGAACTCAGAATCCTGCTAGAAGATAGAGTTCATTCATAGAAAGGCTCTAAACATGGCCCCAGGCACATAATATGCACTGAGGATGTGCCAGCTGTTATCATTATTGGTGGTGGCGGTGACCAGAGAGGTTGACTAACTTTCCCAAGGCCACACAGCCAAGCAATGCCAGGGCTAGGAGTTGAAGTGGGGTCTTTCCAGCTAAGATTGGTAGCGGTGCCAGGGCTCTTCACAGGGTCAAGAGGGATGCTGTTGGGCCTCTGAAGACCTGGCGCCCAGGCTCCAGGGTTAAGCCCCCATGGCAGCTGAACTTCCGTGCATCTACCCCTCTGAAATCCCTGGGAAGCAAGGCATCAGGTGTTCCGGAACAGGCGCCTGCTCTTGACAGGCGGCTGCACACATGGAAGGACAGCTGGTGGAGGACGGGTGGGCCCGGGGGGGGAGGGGCCCAGGGGACAGGGGCACCTTGGCCAGAAAAAGAGGTCACGAGCTGCCCCAACCCACTCATCCCCAGGCAGGGGCCACAAAGCCTTCTCTTTCATGACAACCCTCGAAACCTCAATTCCCTCATCAACATTTGGCAAATATTTATGGAGTACTCTTGTATACCAGGTGCCCTGCCAAGCCATTCCGTCGAGCACTGGTAACTAAGATTCAGAAAGAAACAGTCACTTGTCTGGGTCACACAGCAAATAAACAGCAAAGCTGGGACTGCAAGCCAGGGGCTCTTGCTCCTGCCTCAGGACCTTTGTACTTGCTGTTCTCTCTGCCAAGAACACCCTCTCTTGGCCCCTAATATCTTTAGCCTTCAGTTTAGATGACATCTCCTGTGGGAAGCCTTCCTTCCCTGACCCACCAGCTCCCTGACCCCTATAGCTGCCTGTGTGCCCCCATCACAGCCCTCTGACCCCATCATCCCACGGACTATCTCTCCCACTGGACCGTGAGCTGTATCCGCAGCCTCCGGCACAGGCTTGCAGACAGTAGGTGCTCATTAAATGTTTGTTGAAGAATATGAGTGAAAAGATGAATGAATGAAGTCAGAATTTCGACCCATCCCCCATTTCAAAATTGGCTCCTAGATCTGGGAAGAATGAGAGGTCTAAGCGGGAATTTGAAGGGGGTATGCATGCCTGAAGGTCTTTCTCGAAGTTTCTGATGAGGAGTCTAGCCCGGGACTGGGTGTTGGAGGTAGCGGATCTCTGCAGGTATTTGCTGTATAACCGGGCCCGCGGCGCGCCCGGGGAGGGCGGAACCTCAAAAGCTCTGTTTGTTCCAGTCACAGAATATGAGGGTGATGCTGCAGATGAGGAAGAGCCAGGGAAACCCCACCAGCCAAGGAGTCAAGTTTCGATCTGGACAGCCGGAAGGGGCTGTCCCAGGACACTCCCCACCCCAAGGAACTGAAAGATGGGAGGTGATGCTTAGAAAGAGGGGGGCTGAGAGAGAGGAGGGGGCTGAGATAGAAGAGGCGGCTCAGCCAGGGGAGGGGTTTAAGGGAGAGGAGAGGGCGCTGAAAGTGGAGGGGCCTAGAGAGTGGAGCCGTCTCAGAACCGGGAGGGGCTTCAGGGAGGGGTGAGGCTCGGCGAGGGGCGGGGCTCAGAAAGGTTGTGGACCCGCCCGGTTCTGTCCTCCGCTGCGGCCCCAGGACGCCAGGGTCCGGAGTGTATCACGTCACCGGGTTTCACATCCACCCAGAAACTTGGCCGCCTCCCAAGGGCTCAGGGTCGCCTCCCATCCCGCTACCCTACCCGCCCTCTTCTCGGGTCCTTCAGGTTCCCTCCGATTCCCCTCCCCCAAGTCAGCTGTGTCCGTATTTATAGCGGTGCGGGGCCCCGATGTCACTTCACTTCCGAAAGGGATTGTGTCCCTTAGTCCTGCCTTCAGAGCCCCCCACACCTGTTCCCGGCACGAGCCCCGGGGCCGGGGGGAGGGGGCGGCCTCTCCTTCTGGAGAGGGGGCTAAACTCCCTCGCCTCCGCGAGATCCCTCCTGGCTGTGTGCGCCTCTCGTCCCTCTCGGAGCCCCCGCCCCTCTTGGAGGCTCTGTCTGATCTCAGTACCCCCTCCCCCCTCCCTGCACACCAACCCCGAGCCGCTCTATTCCCAGGCTCCCCGAGGCCCCAGCCCCGCCTGCCCGCCTCCTCCTCCGGCCTGCCCATTGTTCTGGATCCGGGGTCCTGGGGGCTGGGCGGGCAGGGGTCTGCGTGCAGGGGGCGGGGGCCCGCCGACTCCTTTCCCGTCTCTGGGCAACGCTGACAAACCTGGAGGGATGCTGGCCCCGCGCCTGACACAGAGGCGGCGCTGTTCCCTGCTAGGGGCCGGAGGGCACTTAGGTGACCGCCAGGGAAGGGGATGTCAGGCGGGGTGTGTGTGTGTGTGTGTTGTGTGTGTGTGCGTGTGTGTGTGTGTGTGTGTGTGTGTGTGTGGCAGATCTAACTGCCCCAGGTTGCAGAGAGGTTGATGGACGGGGGCCATGGGAAAACTTTTCCCTGCGCCGTCCCCATTGTGTCCCCAACTCATGCAAATCAGACCCTACTGTTTGGCCAGACCCCACAAGAGGTGCTTTACAAGCCTGCTCGCACGTGGTCCTCATAACCTGGATTCTGCAATTAAACCCACCTTATGGATGCTGAAACAGAGGCCAGGAGAGCCTTTGGTGACTGGAGTGGTTAAGACACCCGGTTCTGGGAGCATGGCCTCAGGCTGGAGCCCCAGCTCTGCTATGTCCTCCCAGCACAGCCCAGCAGCTCCTCTGAGCCTCAGTTTCCTCATCTGTACAATGGGCAGATAACAGAGCCCACCTGGCGCATGGCTCTGTGGATTCCACTGCTCCTGGGTGGGAAATGATACTTAGCACAGGCTGTGCCTCTCAACTCAGAGAGACAAGGGTTCAGACTCGGGGTGCCACTTACTGGCTGTGTGACTGGCCAGGCCACGGCGCCTCTCTGTACCTCAGTTTCCCCAGCAATAAAATGGGTACTATAGGGCTTCCCTGGTGGCGCAGTGGTTGAGAGTCCGCCTGCCGATGCAGGGGACGTGCGTTCGTGCCCCGGTCTGGGAGGATCCCACATGCCGCGGAGCGGCTGGGCCCGTGAGCCATGGCCGCTGAGCCTGCGCGTCCGGAGCCTGTGCTCCGCAGCGGGAGACGCCACAACAGTGAGAGGCCCACGTACAGCAACAAAAAAAAACAAAACAAAAAAAAAAAAAAAAAAAAAAAAAATGGGTACTATAGGGACTTCCCTGGCGGTCTAGTGGTTAAGACTCCGCGCTTCCACTGCTCCACTGAAGCGGGCACAGGTTCCATCCCTGGTCCGGGAACTAAGATCCTGCATGCTGCGCGGTGTGGCAAAAAAAGGGGGGGGGCTCTATAATAGCATCTAACTCATAATGTTGCTTTTACAATTAAAGGAGTTACTACACATACCCACTAGCATGGAACACACCCTTCATAAACGTTAGCTTTCTCTCCTGTTTTCCCTCTGAGTCTGTATTCTTCATGAGAGAGGCTGGGTGTGTGACTGTGAAGGGGTGGTATTCCCAGGGCCTCCCAGGCCCCCAGGCTTAGAGTCAGGGGTTGAGGTGGGTGTGTCTGGGACTGGTCCCCCTGCCTGGTGAGTGATTCCCCCATCCCAGAGCCCCTCCAGGCCAGCAGCCCCCAGCCCTCTCCTTCCAAGCAGTGGAGGTGGCAGCTTCCCCCTCCACCTGCCTGGCAGTCACCAAGGTGGGTCCCCCTGCCAGGGGCAACTTTCCCAGAGAACCATTTCCTGGTGTGGGGATCGTGAGAGACCCACTGGAGCAGATTCTGGAGGCAACAGGAGAAAGGGTGAGTGTAAACAGCCAACTCTCAGGAAACCGGGTGGTCAACAGAGAGGAATGTGGGATCAAGAAAAGGGTTTTAGAACATGCCTTGAGGGGATTCCCTGGTGGTCCAGTGGTTAGGACTCCACGCTTTCACTGCCGAGGGTGCAGGTTCAATCCCTGGTGGAGGAACTAAGATCCCGCAAGCGCGGGCCGAAAGAAAAGTGCCTTGAACAGTGTAAAGGCTCACAAAATGGATGCTGCTAAATATACTTTTATTAGATAATAATTAAAATCATTATCCTAATGACAGTTATTACCAGTTCCCGATGCTCTGGGCTCCAAAGTCTGTCATCTCCTTCAGCTCACAAAGGAAGGGCTAAAAGCAACAGCACGCGGCCAGGGGCTCACAGCCCAAAGTCTAGGCCCCAGGGTGCCCAAGTGGTGGCATCAATTTCTATTTTACTATGTTGTTTTCAAAGCCCAGGAGGCTGCAGGTTCCTGTCGCTCAGGCTGGGAGCGGTAATGAGGCCTCTCTAGGGAGGATGAAAAGCTAGAAACAGGTTCTAGAAGCTGGTGGTGGCCGAGGCGGGGACAGCCAGGATCAAGGCTGGGAGGTGGGAGGCCCCCAACCTGGCCTCCCCCAGCTGCCAGTTTGCAAGTTCTGTCTGGGAGGGGCTGTGTCCCAGGGCCAGTGTGCATTTATTGAGCACCCACTGTGTGCCAGGCTCTGGGAACTCAGAGGCATCTGTGACAGATATCAATGAAAGAAGTTCCCCAGTATAGATGCAGCCATAGCCAAGAGAGTTTGAAGGCGGCAGGGAACTGCAGGGGAGTGAGGGGATGGAAGGGCTAGCGTGAGGAAGTGACACTTGAGCTGAGAACAGAAGGATGGGGGGGGCGTTGCCTGGCAATGGAACAGCAGGGACAAAGGCCCTGGGGCCACATGAAACATTGACTATTTCAGAAACTGGGTGGCCCCAAACAAACCCATTTTCCTTTTGCTTCAGAGCCTCATTTACTCCATCTGTGAAATGGGAATAATCACAGAAACTCAGAGAATGTACCTCTCCAGGGGTGTCTGAGTGTGTGTGTCCACCTGTGTCCTCCCAGCTCACCCCAACATTTACTCTTTTATTAGGCTTACTCTCCCCCTCCCCTTTCAGATGTCAGCTTCCCAGAACAGGAATTTGTGCATATCTTGTTCACTGCCATAACTGCTAGGCCTGCCATGCATTAAGTACTCAGTCAATACCTGTCAAATGCATACATAATAAGCATTATAGAACACTGAGTATGTACCAGGCCCTGTGTTAAGTATTTTCTAACTATTAATTTATTTAATTCTCCTGGAAGCCCCATGGATGTGTGTGGGGAAGAGACTATTATAATCCCATTTTGCAGATGGGAAGATTGAGGCACAGAGGGGTTATATGCCCACGTGTCTCACCACCATGCTACACCGCCTCTGTCTGGATCTGTGGGTTGTGGGCTTGTGTGTGCTTGAGTGTCTGTGTGAATCTTGGTGTGTTCTTTGTTCTTGGTGTCACCAAGTATATGAAGATCAAACATAGCAGAGGCTTGCATGAGCCTGGGAAGGGACTCTGAGCCTGCAGGTCGGTGGGTGCCCTAGTCCTGGAGGGAGGGCAGGCCCTCTCTGGTGAGGCAGAAGGTCCAGCCTTCAGGCCTTGTTCCCAATCCTGGAGCGGGGCTCCCTCCCACCTGCCGTGGCCTGGCCCTGGCCCAGCTGCCGACCTCAGGAACTCGAGTTCCCCCGAGGAGGCAGGCAATCAATTAGAACTGGCAGCGTCGGCCTAAGTAAAAGGCCTGCTTTAATGAGGAGGCCAGAAGGGCTGCTTGGAGCAGCAGGCACTGGGTTGGGCCAGGCCTAGTCAGGGCTACGGGGTCCCGTGGCCACCAGTGCCCACCTGCCTGCCAAGTCTGTGAGTCCCTGTGTATGCTCTTATTATGTTTATCATCACCAGGCCGGAGCTATTTATAGACCTGAGTGGAGCAGCATCCAACTCATGCAAGCTGCAAACATTTACTGGGCGCCAACTGTGTGTTAGGCTCTGTGCTAGGTGCGAGGACCCAGAAGGGGCAAGACACACCTCCTAGTGGATCTAGTGGGAGTGACAGACATCACCAGGTAACCCACATAGGGTGGTAAGGGCTGTGATGATGACACACAGGTGGCAGTGGGGACCAAAGGAGGCATCAGGGAGGGCTTCCTGGAGGAGGTGATCCATAAGCTGAGATCTGAAGGATGAATAGAAGCAAGTCCCAAAGGAGGGCAGGGAGGAGGAATATTGTGGCATGGTTAGGAATGATTCCACATGTTCTGGGTGTCTAAAGCTGTATAACCAACTGTGGTAGCAAAATAATACTCCCCAAAGGTGTCCCCGTCTAAATCCCTAGAATCTGTGAATATTTAACCTGACAGGGCAAAGGGGAATTAAGCTTGCAGATGGAATTAAGGTTGCTAATCAGTGGACAGTTGAGTTAAAGAGATTATTTTAGATTATCTGAGTGAGCTCAGTGTAATCACAGGGAACCTTATAAAAGGGAAGCCAAAGAATGAGGGTGATGTAAAGGCAGAAAGACTCCACCAGCCATTGCTGGCTGTGAAGGTGGAGGAAGGGTTCCCCCCCACACACACCGATGCCCCTGTTCCTTGAGTTGAGGCATGTGGGAGGCCTCGAGAAGTTGGAAAAGGCAAGGAAACAATTCTCCCCTGGAGCCTCCAGAAGGATCAGCCCTGCCCACACCAGGATTTTAGCTACAGAACTTTAAAATAATAAATTTCTGTTGTTTCAAGCCAGTAAGTTTGAGGCAACCTTGGTGTTCCTTGACTGGTAGCCGCATCACCCCAATCTCTGGGTCCATCATCACATGGCCATCTTCCCTGTGTGTCCTAACCAGCCTGTCCTTTCTCATAAACACACTGGTCATTGGATTTAGGGCCCACCCTAAGTCCAGGATGATTTCATCTCAAGATCCTTAATTACATCTGCAAAGACCCCAGTTGCTGGTAAGGTCCCATTCCAAGGTTCCAGGTGGGCATGAGTTTGTTTGGGGGCAGTGGGGGTGGGGTGCGGGGGAGTGTTTGACTTTGATGTGTCTCCTACTCTTGAAGGTCACCTCTTGGAGGGCAGGAATTCTGTCCATATTGGACCCCCACAGCATTCCCTATGCCTAGAATATGGCCTGGCACACAGTAGGTGCTCAATAAGTATCTATCCAGCGAATGATTATGAAGCAGCCGCTGTGTACCAGGCCTGCCCTCAAGGACCAGGTTACAGGGCCTTGGTCTCTCCACATGGAGAGGGAGTTTTTCATGCCTTGTCTGGAAAAGAGAGAAAACATTTGATTCTCCATTGTTCCAAGGGCCTGGGGCAAAGTGAGGGATGGGAGAGACCAGGCGGGAGGGAAAGTGCTGGTGGAGATGGTGCTTCTGCAGGAGGGAACCCCCCTGGGAATCAAGATGGGGAAGCAGTGAGGGAGGAAGGGGTTGGTCAGAGAGCTGGTCGGTCCAGCAGGACACTGGACCAGAGGGCAGCGTGTTCACCTGCCCCTCTCTGAAGTGAAGGCAGGGCCAAGGAGGGGAGGGGTCTCTGTGTGAACCAGAATGGGGGTGGGTAGAGAGAAGCAGAACCAGGGGTAGGGGTGACGGAGGAGGTGAGGAGAGACAGAGGGAAAGAACATTGAGGGACACACAGATAGTGACAGAGACAGAGAGACAAAGATAGTCAGAGATAAAGGGAGGCACAGAGAGACAGAGAGACTGAGATTGAGCCCCAGAGAGAGACAGGCGCAGAGAGAGGGACCCAGAGAGAGACTGAGAGAGACAGAGAGGGACAGAGACAGAGACAGAAGGAGACAGAGGGACAGAGAGAAGTGTGTAAGAGGCTCCCAGCCCATCCTCTCACTTGTCCCCTCTGGGCCGAGGGCTCTGGTCGTGGCCTGCTTACCTGCCCCCCATTCCCCTAGCTGCTACTTGAGACCCCTCCTTGAGGGACCACAGTCCCTAACATCAGGTCTCCCCACTGCAGAGGCCATGGGCTCAGCCGTGAGACCCTCCTGATCAGAATCAGAACCCTGATCCCCACTCAGCCAGAGCTGGGTCCCAGAGACAGGGACACATTTGCTCCTAAAATGGGGGCGGTCTCCACCACCCAGGCCTGAACTGAGCTGGGGAGGCCACACTCATGATGCTCCCCCCGGGTGTGACCCCCTGGGTGTTTTCCTTCCCTTCTCTGGCACACCCCACCCTAAGCCTGCGTGGGAGGGTTTCCCTCCATTTTACAGGAGAGGAAACTCAGGCCTAAAGATGGGGAGGGGTTGTTGAGGGGTACAGGTTCATTCACCTAGAAAATAGGTACCAAACACCTACTGTGTGCCAGGCCCCATGCTGGGGGTCCTGGGTTCACTGTGGTGGCAAAGACTGATTGGGGCCCTGTCTTCATGGGGCTTACAGTCCCATGGGAGCGACAGACTCGAAACCAAGCAATTATAACTTAGGGTGGTGAGGGTCCTGATGCAGGACATCCAGGAATTTGGGGGGGTGCAGATGAGGCACTTGGCACAATCTGGGGATCAGGGAAGGCTTCTTAGAGCAGGGGCTATTGAAGTTGAAACCTGAAGGCTGAGTAAGAGTGGGAATAGGAGAGAACGTGGTCTAGGCAGGGGGTATAGCATGTGCAAAGGGCCTGGGGTCAGAACAAGAGAAAGGATTCTTTTTAAGAACTGATGAAGGGGGGGCTTCCCTTGTGGCGCAGTGGTTAAGAATCCGCCTGCCAAAGCAGGGGACATGGGTTCAAGCCCTGGTCCAGGAAGATCCCACATGCCGCGGAACAACCAAGCCCGTGTGTGCCACAACTACTGAGCCTGCGCTCCAGAGCCCGCAAGCCACAACTACTTTAGCCTGTAGGCCTAGGGCCCGTGCTCTGCAACAAGAGAAGCCACCACAATGAGAAGCCTCTGCACTGCAACGAAGAGTAGCCCGGCTCGCCGCAACTAGAGAAAGCCCGCGCACAGCAACGAAGATCCAACGCAGCCATAAATAAATAATAAATAAATTTTTTAAAGAAAGAACTGATGAAGGGAATATGATATTACTAAGGGTCCACCCATGCAGAGGTGGAACTGGTTTATTATTCTGAGGTCTCTTTTGAGGGGGGTTCATATTTTCCTGGTAAGTCTTTTTCTGTTCTTTGACATTTAAGCTTATCTGCATCATCCTTTTTTTTTTCTTTTAACACTTTATTATAGGACATTTGAAACATGTATAAAAGTGGAGAAAATAATACAATGAAACCCCATGTACCCATCATCAATGTCAAAAATTTATCAATTAATTATTGATCTTGTTTCATCTCTCTTGGTATTATTTTGAACAAAATTCCAGAATCATATAATGTATACAGACATAGATCAGTTTGTGTCTCTAAAAGATAAGAACTCATTATCTTAATGAAAGATAATTTAATTATCTTAGTTAAAAAATTAATACTTCCATAATATCATCAAATATTCCACCGGTCTTTAAATTTCCAATTATATAAAAAGTGTCATAATTCTTTCCCTACAGTTTGAAGCAGGATCCAAATAAGATCTACACACATAATTGGTTGATTTCTCTTTACATCTTTTTCTTTTTTCCTTGCAATTTATTTGTCGATGATATATCATTCTGTTTTAGGTGTGTCCTTCAAAGAACATAGAGGTGGATTTTGTTTGTTTCTGTTTGTATGCATCTAACTTGAGAGTCTATGTCTTTCAAGTAGTGGGTTTAATCCATTTATATTTATTGCATTTACAGACGTATTTGGATATATTCCCATCACCTTCTTTTATTGTGTTTTCTGTTCAACATGATTTTTTCCATTGCTTCCTTTTTACCTTCTCTTTAACATTCTGCTGAATTTGTGGATTTCCTTTATTTCCTTTTTTATTCCCTCTAGTGATTTGGAAATTATTCATTCTATTTCTATCCTCTCAGTAGTCATTCTTATAATACTTTTCTTAAAAAAACATGCATACTTAGCTTATCATAGCAGAAAGTTAATTTGTGTCTCTTTGCCTCTCTCAACAAGACAAATCTTAGGGTTCATGCACACCACAGCCTTCCCTACCCTCTCCCCAACACACACACACACACACACACACACACACATAGCATGCACACAGCATGTCACTCTTGCTGGTATTTGAGTCCTGCCTTGGCACACCCAAGGAAGGAAGTGAGGGGGGTTTGCCCATGTGGGTCATCAATGCTTGCAGGAATGGCCAAAGAGGTGGCGATGGATTCCAGAGGCCCTAACTCTCTGTGTGACAGGTCCTGCTTTGGGCCTCAGTTTCCCCATCTGTAGGAAAGTGTTGAGTCCCTCCTGCGCTAACATCTAAGGATTTTGAGCCCCACCCCCCATCTTTGTTCCCACCACTCAGGCAAAAGACCGTGCTGGGAACTAGAATGCAGGACTGAAGGGGGGCAGTGGGGGCTCCAGGAGCTCACAGGAGATGCTAATGTCATTATTTACTTCACTGAGCTAAATAATCTCGGGAATTGCTCATCAGGGCCTGATAATTCGATTGGATTTCACGCACAATTAGGCTTTCAGAGCTGAGGAATTCCGTTGTTGAGTTCAGGGAAGAAGCTAGGCTCCCTGCCAGAAAGGCTCAAGGTGAGGGGGCAGCAATGTGGGTGCCCAGCCCCAGGAAAGGGCCAAATGTGCAGGTCAGAGGGAGGCCTGGATGTCCCAGTCAGTGGGTCCAGCTGGGGCTGGAGTTGAAGACCACCAATCAAATTCAGCTTGTCATTGTTCATTTATTAGTTGATTTATATTTGGAGACTTTTTTTCTCTTTTTAAACATAAAGTCTGGAGAATACCATCACATAAGACCCAACCTCAGTTGATGAACACAGTTAATGTTTTGTCGCTTTGGCCTGAGATTTTTGTTTTTTTTCTGTGGAAGAGTTCAGAATGATCGATTTAAAATCTGAGCCACATCCATCCTACTTCTACCCACAGCCCTCCAGAGCTCCCACCTCCTTTGAGATAAAAAGCCCAAGTCTTCCCTGTGGCCTACAGGGTCCTGAACGACCTGCCCCGTCCCCTCCCTGCCCTCCCCTCCTCCCTCTCTCCCCCTCGCTCACTCTCCTCCAAACACAGGCCTCCTCACTGTTCCTCCAACATACCAGGCAGGGTCCTGCCTCAGGGCCTTTGCACATGCTGTTCTGCCATAAATATCTTTCCCCAAAGTATTTTCTTCTTAGTGATTGGTCACCTATTCGCCCTTTAATGCCCCTGCTCCAAGCCCTTTTCAGTGCAGCCTTAATTCTCCCACCCAAACCAGAGCCTCCTCTCCCTGTTCCCCTCTGGCCAACATCCACCCCCAGCTCCAGCTCCCCTCCACCCCAACCTGACCATAAGGCCTAGGGGTTGATCTGTGGGAGACCACCTGGGCTCCAGTACCTGTGCAGGTACCCAAAGATAGCTGTTAAAAAAGACAAAACAGCTGTTGAAACATTTATGATCTGAATATCCCTCTGAGTCTGAGGCTGGCCAGGTCTCTCTCCCTGATCACTCTCCATCTCTCCTTATCCGTGTCTCTCTGATCCCTAGTGTGTCTCTGTGTGTCTGTGTCTCTCTCCCTCTATCTGTGTGGGTCTCCTTTTGTCTCTGTCCGTCCCATGAGGCACCTGCTGCATTCACTGCCTCTCTCCCTCCGTCCCACAACTTCCCTCCTTCTCAGCCCCCTCCCTGCCCTCTCACTCCCTCCTTCATCCCCTACTATTGTCCGCCTTTCCAGTTTCCCTCCCCACTGCACCTCCTTCACTCTCCTCTTCTCTTTTCTCCCCTCCCCACGCCACTGGGGACCCACACCCCTTTGTCACTGGTCACAGGTGGGGAGATGGTCTGTTCTCCCCCATCTCTTTGCCTCTCCTCTGACTTTTTTTTAAAGAAATTATTTACTGTTTTTTTAAACTATTTATTTATTTTTGGCAGCACTGGGTCTTCGTTGCTGCACGCGGGCTTTCTCTAGTTGCGGTGAGCAGGGACTACTCTCTGTTGCGGTGTGCGGGCTTCTCATCGTGGTGGCTTCTCTTGTTGCTGAGCACAGGCTCCAGGCGCGTGGGCTTCAGTAGTTGCAGCACGCAGGTTCACTAGTTGTGGCTCGCGGGCTCTAGAACACAGGCTCAGTAGTTGTGGCACACGGGCTTAGTTGCTCCGTGGCATGTGGGATCTTCCCGGACCAGGGCGCGAACCCATGTCCTTTGCATTGGCAGGTGGATTCTTAACTGCTGTGCCACCAGGGAAGTCCCTCCTCTGACATTCTATTTCAGTTTTTGTTAGCAGGGATCTCAGATGTGCTGGGCACCCTCCCCCAGTGCTGCGTGTCTTTGAGCTCCCCATTCCCCTTCTCTACCAGGCTGGGCCCCCCCTCTATTTCTGGGTCCCTCCATCTGCTCCCCACCTCCCCAGGTACTCAACTGAGAGCTGGGAGGCAAAATTGAAATGTATCCTGTGACCTCACCTTCTCCCTGCCTGGCTGGGAGTGGGGGTGGGGGGACCAGAGAGGGAAAGGGGCCTCCCCAAGGTCACACAGCGCCTTGTGGTTTCAGGTGCGAGTCCCAGCAGTCCTCTCTTGCTGTGCCCCCCTTGACAGTTCAGCTTCCTCATCTGTATGGGGACCTAGTGGCACCTCACTGGGTGATAATTAAGCAAACTGGCACAGAGAAAGTGCTTAGAACATGTGAAAGATAGAGTCGGGGGACCGGGGGACTGCTGTGGACTTGGATGATACTAAGAGGTGGAGGGGGATGAGGGAGGGGGCCGGCTTGCTTTGGGACCCTCATCCAGAGGCCAATTTGGTTCAGAAAATGTGGCCGGGGGTTCAGGGGTTGGGTGTGGGGAGGAGGCGGGCTGGTGGGACAAGCTAGTCTACTCTACCCCAAGAAACAAGTGTGGATTGGTGGGCTGGAGGAGAGAGTGAAGAGCATTGGGTTGCTTAGCAATAAAGATGAAGCTGAGAGGGACTTCCCTGGTGGTCCAGTGGGTAAGATTCTGTGCTCCCAATGCAGGGGGCCCAGGTTCGATCCCTGATCAGGGAACTAGATCCTGCATGCATGCCACAACTGAGTCCGCATGCTGCAACTAAGGAGTCTGCATGCTGCAACTAAAGAGCCCATGTGCCACAACTAAGACCCGGAGCAGCCAAAATAAATTAATTAATTAAATATTAAAAAAAAAAGATGAAGCTGAGAGACAGGGTCAAGACCACTGATGTCCCAGGGTCTGGGGTGGGGGATGGGGGTGGCATTTAAGAAAAAAGAGTTGATATTCAGGAGTTTCAGCAGGGTGCTGACATTAATCAAAGCATCTGTGGGGAGGGGGCACAAATTCGTTTGTTCAGTCTGTCTTTATTGAGCACCTACTGTGTGCCAGGTGATGGGAACACAGCAATGAAAAAACCAGACAGAGGTCCATGCCTTTGTGGAACTGCTATTCCAGTGGGAAATGGAGGACTAACAAGATAAATATACAAGGTCCAGTGGTGAGCTGAGCTATGGATGGAACAAAGTAGGGTTGGGGGGTTCAGGGAGGGGAACGGGGCTATTTTAGACAGAGGGTGGTCAGGGAGGTTCTCTCTCAGGAGGTGACTTTGTTTATTTATTTATTTACTTATTTATTTTTGGCTGCGTTGGGTCTTTGTTGCTGTGTACGGGCTTTCTCTAGATGTGGCGAGTGGGGGCTACTCTTCGTTGCGGTGCACGGGCTTCTCATTGCAGTGGCTTCTCTTGTTGCAGAGCACGGGCTCTAGAAGCACAAGCTTCAGTAGTTGTGGCACGTGGGCTCAGTAGTTGTGGCACATGAGCTTAGTTGCTCCACGGCATGTGGGATCTTCCCAGACCAGGGCTCGAACCTATGTCCTCTGCATTAGCAGGCGGATTCTTTATTATTATTATTTTTTTTTTAATTTTTTTGCGGTACGCGGGCCTCTCGCTGTTGTGGCCTCTCCCGTTGTGGAGCACAGACTCCGGACGCGCAGGCTCAGTGGCCATGGCTCACGGGCCCAGCCACTCCGCGGCATGTGGGATCTTCCCGGACCGGGGCACGAACCCATGTCCCCTGCATCGGCAGGCGGACTCTCAACCACTGCGCCACCAGGGAAGCCCTAGCAGGCGGATTCTTAACCACTGCACCACCAGGGAAGTCCCTCAGGAGGTGATTTTGAACACAGACCTGAAGGAGGTGAGGGAAGAAGCTACGCAGGAATATGAAGGAAGAGCATTCCAGGAAGAGGGCACAGCACATGCAAAGGTCCTGAGGGATGTTTATATATATATGTATACTATATATATATATACAATATATATTTTTTCAACATATATATATATAGACATTTTTCAACAGTAACAGGATAATAGTCTAAATTAAAACTCCATAACACTTTTAACAGCTGTGTAGTATTCCACAGTGTGAGCCTAAAGTGATATCCTTAATGAAGCCCCAGCTCTAGGATGGCCCTCCAAGGATCCCCACCTCCTGCTCTATCACGCCCTGTGTAATCCCCTCCAACTGGGTGTGATGGGGCCTCTGACTCACTTCTAAACAATAGAATATAGCAAGAGTGATGGGATGTTACTTCTGAGGTTAATTAATTTACATGAGATTGTAAATTCCTTTTTGCTGTTCCTCTCTCTCTCTCTCTCTCTCTCTCTCTCTCTCTCTCTCTCTCTCCACAAGCTCACCTTGATGGAGAAGGCCACCTGGCAAGACACTGAACACCACCAACAGCACCTGACCAGACTGGACAGCCCAGCCTGCCCTAGTTGCACCTGCAGATGAGACCGCGACCCCAGATGTCTCCCTGAACGTGGTCTCGTGAGATTCCAAAGCAAGGCACCCAGCTAAGTAGCGCTGGGTTCCTGACCCACAGAATCTATGGGTAGTGACGTGTGCTGCTGGCAGTTTTTACGTTTGGGGTCATTTCTTGTGCCGCCAGAGATGACTAAGCCAGCACATGTGACTTCTTCGGGCTGGAAGGCGGTTTTTCTGGGAGGGAGCATAGTGTGGGGCGGGGAGAGAGGAGTTTGCGTTTCGCTGACAGGGCGGTGGGGAACCATGGGCGTTTGGGGGCAGCGTGGGATGGGATGAATCTGGGTTTTAGCTTGGTCGTTCTGGTTATGGCTGTGCGGGGACAGCGCTGTCAGGGGGCAGGACTGGAGGAGGTGGGGGGCCCGGGATGGAACCCCAGAAGTCTCCTATCACAGCAGCTCAGGCTCTGTAGCTGCCCTGGGAGTTTTACATCTTCCTCACCCTCCAAATCCCACCTCTCCATCTCTCCCTGCCCCACTCCCTCTGCCGCTGCCCGTGATGAAAAATGGAATTATATTTTTATAACTTCTTGTTTTTCCCGAACTGAGTTCCATGTGCACTGGGCTAAATTTAAAATCAGATGGATGTAGGGTGTTCGTGTTCACTCTCTCTCCCATTAGGAAAAAAAAAAAAAGATGCATCTATTCAGGTGCTGTTTCTCTCAGGGATGGGGGGGAGGGGAGGGGGAGCGGAGGGACAGGGGCATTTTTGCTGAGGAGTGACAGGGCTGAATTGCCACCTCTGGAGTCCCCCATCACAGTCCTGGTCACCCTGTGCTGCAACCACCTGTTTATATGTTTGTCACCTCCTCAGGGCCTCCACCCTTGCTGTTCCCTCTGCCTGGCACACCTTTCCCACACATCTCTAGGGTCAGCTCACCCTTCAGGTGTCAACTTAAATGTCACCTCCTCCAAGAAGCTCTCCCGGACCAACTGGCTCCAAAAGCTGCTCAATTGTTTCCTGTCCCATCATCTTCTTGCATTTTCTTGATAGCACTTATCATCACCTGGAATTTTCTTAGGCTAATGATGGCAATTCTTTAGGTACAATTAAGGGAACTGGATCTTGGGTGCCCAACCACTCCCAAGTCCAAATGACAGGCTGGCCAAGGCCTGCCCATCCCCCTCACCTTCTCTACGACTCTCCCCAAATAATTCATTTACCACTCAGCAAACATGTATTAAGTGGCTACTGCACTGGACTGTGTATCTAATGGTTCCTGACACTGTGTGCCTATTTGAATCACCTGGGGAGCTATTAAATCCTGCCACCAACTTCCACCCTGTCCCTGCCTGCCCTGAGATTCTGAGTTAATTGGTCTGAAGTGGGGGCTGGGTACATAATTCAAATGTGCCACCAGGGTGTAGTATGGTCGTTCTAGGTTTCTTCATTTCCTGAAAAGACCAAGCTCACCCATGTTTCCAGGTCTTTGTGAAGCTGGTGCCTCTGCTGGAACGCCCTCCCACTTCCTCTGCACCTATGTAAGTCCTCCATGACTGACTTTCTCTCGTCCTTATAATCATTTATTTTTAATTTTGAGAAAAGTGAAGAAGAGAGAGGGCTTCCCTAGTGAACCGGTGGTTAAGAATCTGCCTGCCAGGGCTTCCCTGGTGGCACAGTGCTTGAGAATCTGCCTGCCAATGCAGGGGACACGGGTTCGAGCCCTGGTCTGGGAGGATCCCACATGCCGCGGAGCAACTAGGCCCGTGAGCCACAACTACTGAGCCTGCGCGTCTGGAGCCTGTGCTCTGCAACAAGAGAGGCCGCGATAGTGAGAGGCCCGCGCACTGCGATGAAGAGTGGCCCCTGCTTGCTGCAACTAGAGAAAGCTCTCGCACAGAAACGAAGACCCAACACAGCCAAAATTAAATAAATAACTAAATTAATTAATTAATTAATTAAAAAAAAAAAGAATCTGCCTGCCAATGCAGGGGACACAGGTTCGAGCCCTGGTCCGGGAAGATCCCACATGCCGCGGAGCAACTAAGCCCGTGCGCCACAACTACGGAGCCTGCGCTTCTAGAGCCCGCGAGCCACAACTACTGAAGCCCTCGTGCCACAACTACTGAAGCCTGTGCACCTAGAGCCCATGCTCCACAAGAGAAGCCACTGCAATGAGAAGCCCACGCACCACAACGAAGAGTAGCCCCCACTCACTGTAACTACAGAAAGCCCGCAAGCAGCAACAAAGACCCAAAGCAGCCAAAAATAAATAGATAAATAAATAAACAAATAAAATTATTTTAAAAAGTGAAAAAGAGAGAAAAGTGCAAAGACGAATATAGCAAACACCTGTGTATCTTCCACCCAGGGTGACAATAAATGGTTAACACTTGTCATATTTGCTTCAGGTCTTTTTCATCTTTTTAAGAAACAAACAAAATGTTAGAAAGTTTATATATGTACATTCTCTCAAGCACATATATCCATGAACAGTGAATAGGATTATTTTGTGCATTAAAAAAAATACATGGAATTCCCTGGAGGTCCAGTGGTTAGGACTTCGCACTTTCACTGCTTTCATGGCCGGGGTTCAATCCCTGGTCGGGTAACTAAGATCCCACAAGTCTCGTGGTGCAGAAAAAAAAAAAAAAAAAGACATTAGTGTATTCATGGTATATATAATTCTGTAACTTATTTTTTTCACTCAATGTTGTAGTTTTGACTGCCCGGGTTCGAATTCAAGCTCTGCCATGTGAAGGCTCTGTGACTTTGAGAAGTTACTTAGCTTCTCTGTGCCTCAGTTTCCTCACTATTTCAGAATAACAAAATACTCAAACTTAACAGTTTGAAAAAACAAACACTTATTATCGGGACTTCTCTGGTGGTCCACTGGTTAAGACTCCATGCTCCCAATGCAGGGGGCCCGGATTCGATCCCTGGTCAGGGAACTAGATCCTACATGCCGCAACTAAAGATCCTGCATACTGCAACTAAAAAGATCTCACATGCCGTAAGGAAGATCTCGCATGCAGCAACAAAGATCCCGCGTGCCACAACTAAGACCCGGCACAGCCAAATAAATAAATAAATAAATAAATAAATTCAACAACAGCAACAAAAACAGTTATTATCTCATTTCTAAGGGTCAGAAATCTGAGAGTGGTTTAGCCGGATGGTTCTGGCTTGGGGTCTCTCATGAAGTTGCAGTCAAGACATTGGTTGGGGGACTTCCCTTGTGGCGCAGTGGTTAAGAATCTGCCTGCCAATGCAGGGGACATGGGTTCGAGTCCTGGTCTGGGAAGATCCCACATGCCACGGAGCAATGAAGCCCGTGCACCACAACTACTGAGCCTGTGCTCTAGAGCCCACGAGCCACAACTACTCAGCCCGCATGCCACAACTACTGCAGCCTGCATGCCTGTGCTCCGCAACAAGAGAAGCCACCGCAATGAGAAGCCCGCACTCCGCAACGAAGAATCGCCCCCGCTTGCCACAGCTAGAGAAAGCCCTCACGCAGCAAAGACCCAACGCAGCACCAAAAAGTAAATAATTAAAAAAAAAAAAAGGGCTTCCCTGGTGGCGCAGTGGTTGAGAGTCCGCCTGCCAATGCAGGGGACACGGGTTCGTGCCCCGGTCCGGGAAGATCCCACATGCCGTGGAGCGGCTGGGCCCGTGAGCCATGGCCGCTGAGCCTGCGCATCCCGAGCCTGTGCTCCGCAACGGGAGAGGCCACAACAGTGAGAGGCCTGCGTACCACAAAAAAAAAAAAAAAAAAAGCCAGTCACTAAGTCCAGCCCACCCTCAAGAAGAGGAGAATTAGCCTCCATCTCCTTGAAGAAATTGTCAAAGAATTCATGGACATATTTTAAAACTCCCACATTTGGATAATACAGGTACTAATACTCTCTCCTTTTTAGCAGATACTTTTTTTTAAATTTACTTATTTTTTTAAAATTTATTTATTTTGGTTGTGTTGGGTCTTTTGTTGCTGCGCGCGGCCTTTCTCTAGTTGCTGCGAGCTCTTCGTTGCAGTGCGCTGGCTTCTCCTTGCAGTGGTTTCTCTTGTTGCAGAGCACGGGCTCTAGGCACGCAGGCTTCAGTAGTTGTGGCTCAAGGGCTCTAGAGCGCAGGCTCAGTAATTATGGCGCACAGGCTTAGTTGCTCTGCTGCATGTGGAATCTTCCCAGACCAGGGCTCAAACCCATGTCCCCAGCATTGGCAGGTAGATCCTTAACCATTGCACCGACAGGGAAGTCCCTAGCAGGTACTTTTCAGTAGTTGTTTTAGGGCCATTTTCTAAGGGATGCTATTTGTTATCACACACAGAGTGCTTAGCACAGTACCTGGTTCATTGTAGGTGCTCAATAGATGTTACAAATTATTACTGTATAGATCTAACTACGTCCTTTTGACTGTTCTACACTATTACATTGTTTGAATATGCCTTAATTTACTTGCCTATTCTCTCAATGGATTTTTAGGTCAATTCCTGGTTTTTAATTTTACAAACACCGCTGCTGTGAGTAGTCTTTACATATCTCTTTATGTACTAGGCAAAGTATTTCTCTAAGGACTATGATTAAAAATGGAATCGCTGGAGGGGCTTCCCTGGTGGTGCAGTGGTTGAGAATCTGCCTGCCAATGCAGGGAACACGGGTTCGAGCCCTGGTCTGGGAAGATCCCACGTGCCACGGAGCAACTGGGCCCGTGAGCCACAATTACTGAGCCTGTGCTGCTCCGCAACAAGAGAGGCTGTGATAGTGAGGGGCCCGTGCACCGCGATGAAGAGTGGCCCCCGCTTGCCACAACTAGAGAAAGCCCTCGCACAGAAACGAAGACCCAACACAGCCATAAATAAATAAATAAATAAAACTAAAAAAAAAATGGAATTGCTGGGTCACTGGATGGATGCACTCAGTAGCATCAATTCTTCTTCCATCGTCTCCCATCTGTCCCCAAAACAACAGCTCACCAGAGTTAATGCCTCAGGGCCTTTGCACATGCTGTTGCCTCTGCCTGTACCACTCTTTCCGCAGATATCCACACAGCTCCCTCCTCACTTCCTTTAGGTCTCTGCTCAAATGTCACCTCCTCAGAGAATCCTTCCATGAACACCCTGTCCCTCTAGCAACCTGCTTCATGTTTGGTGAGAGAACTTACCACTTGCAATTATATTATGCATTTTATTGGACTGTTTATTGTACATCTTCCCCACTGGAATGTCAGCTCCATGAGGGCAGGGATTTATGTGTTTCCTCCACTGCTGCATCCCCAGCATCCAGACCAGTGCCTGGCACACAGCAGGCATCCAGTAAATACCAGGTGAGTGCTGATCCGATCTGGGTGGAGTTCTTAGGGGTCCTGACTTAGCCTCTCTCCCCCTTGGGTTCCATCCTGAACGCTCCTGAGCTGAAATTGAGGATTTCACTCCTTCTGGAGGCTCTAGGGAAGAACCCCTTTCCTGCCTTTTCCAGCTTCTAGAGGCTGCCTGCATTCCTTGGTCCACGGCCTCTTTCTCCATCTTCAAAGCCAGCCAAGGCTGGTCAACTCCTTCTCAAACTGTTACTATCTTTCTCACTTTGTCTTTTTGCTTCTGTTGTCACATCTTGTTCTCAGACTCTGGCGTTTCTGCTTCCCTCTTATAATTACCCTTGGGATGACATTGAGCCCACCCGGGTAATCCTGGATCACCTCCCTATCTCAAGATTCTTAACTTAATTGCATCTGCAAAGTCGCTTTTGTCAGGTAAGGTGACACACGCAGAGGTTCTGGGGATTAGGACATGGACATCATTTTGAGGGGGAATTATAATTCTGCCAACCACAAAGAGATGCCAACATGGATAACTTCGTTCATTCCACAAACACTTATTGAGTGCCTACTGTATGCCAAGCTGTCCTAGGTGTGGCAGGCAACAAGGCAGACAATCATTCTGGCCTTCATGAAACATAAGTTCTAGTGAGAGAGACAGAGAGGAAACACATTCAATGAAGCAGACAGAATACCTGGTGTTGGCTACCGGGGAGGGTCTGCCTGAGGGGGTGACATCTCAACACCTGGCCCTAGAATCTTGTGGCCAGTGTTGCCCAAAGCTGCATGCCCCTTGTTCACAAATAACATGACTTCGGAGGGTGCTCGGCAGGGTGTGAAATAACCTTGAACTCCAGTTGCAGAGACTCTTCTTAAATGTCATTTCCATCTTCCCCAAGTCTCAGCTGGGTCCTGGGGGAGGGGGTGTCTGTAACGCCTTTTCTACCCGCTAATCCCATCACAGGATCAGTGCCTCTGCAGGCAGCAGTAACCAGTGAGATTCAAATTGTTTTTTCACTTACCTTCTATCTACGATGAGAAATGCCGATTTTTCTTTCACGTTTGTGATTAAGAGAAAAGGACTTCCCTGGTGGCGCAGTGGTTAAGAATCCGCCTGCCAGTGCAGGGGACATGGGTTCGAGCCCTGGTCCGGGAAGATCCCACATGCCGCGGAGCAACTAAGCCCGTGGACCACAACTCCTGAGCCTGCGCTCTAGAGCCCGCGCTCTAGATAGAGCCCGCGAGACACAACTACTAGCCCACATGCCTAGAGCCCGTGCTCCGCAACGAGAAGCCACCGCAACGAGAAGCCTGCGCACCGCAACGAAGAGTAGCCCCCCTTCACCGCAATTAGAGAAAAGCCCATGCACAGCAACAAAGACCCAATGCAGCCAAAAATAAAATAAATTAATTAATTTAAAAAAAAAAAACAAGAGAAAAGGACTTTCAAAAACCCCTATGGGTATTGATGTTCCAGATGTGAGCAGGTTTAAAGGAAAATATTAATTAATTACAGGTGTGGGGAAAACGGAAAATTAAAAAATCATTGGCACAAGTTTGTGAAATGTCACCTGTCCACTTTACAGACTGAGAAACAGAGCCCCGGGAAAAAGGAAGGACTTCCCATGACCACAACCCACTGGTGGGCTGAAGGTCTTTCCCCAGGAGGGGAGCGGTGAAGGCAGCAGAAGGTGTTTCATCATTTCCATACCTTCACCCATTTGTGAGCAGGAGTCTCCCCGACCCTCCTTGCTGGCAGCTGATGAGAAGAAGCTCTATGAAGATATTCAGGAAACAGCATCCCAGGCAGAGGGAAAGGCCTGTGCAAAGACCCTGGGGCACAGGACTGTGCCTGGCATGTTGGAGGAACAGCGAGGAGGCCCCTGTGTCTGAAGCAGAGTGATCAAGGGGGAGAGAGGGAGGAGGGGAGGGCAGGGGGAAGACATGGGCTTTTATCCCTAGGGAGGTGGGAACCCTGGAGGGCTGTGGCCAGGAGAGAGGCCAGACCTGACTCAGGTGCTCACTGACGCCCTCTAGCTGCCACAGGGAGAATGCATTGAAGAGGGAGTGCAATGGCCGAGGGGAGACCAGTCCCAGCTCTGTCTGTCACTCGCTGTGTGTCCCTGGGCAAGTGAATTCCCTCTCTGAGATCAGTTTCCTTACCTGCTAAAGATGGACCTTAACAACTCCTTCTTCCTGGGGCTGCAGCAGGGACTCTGCGATAACACGCGGATGGTGCCTGTTGCCCCATATTCTGGCTGGGTGTACTGTTACTGAGTTATTATTTTAGGGTGTCAGGGCTCTGCTAACACACTGTCCCCAAGGTGGGAGGATGAGGTCAGCAGCATCCCCTGCTCAGGCCCCGATGAAGTCAGCAAGACAGACGGGTGGGTGTGAGGACAGCTGTGGAAATAGATTTCCCACCTGCGCTTTGTGCCTCTGGGAGAGGTGAGGATGAGCAAACCAACGGGAACGTCACACTTCACAGGCTGTGAGACGCAACACACCTCGCTGCCTGGGAGCTCCCTCCTGCAGGAAGCCCTCCCAGATTGCCTTGACTCTCTGGGGTCCTGCAGGAAGCTGTTGGGGGGAGGGGGAAGATCTCAGGGAAATAGTAGGGACCCCAGAGAGGCTGGTCAGATGGAGGGAAGGATAGTCAGAGGGGACCACGGAAGTGCCCAAAATGTGTGAGAAAGTGCTGAGCAGGATGGGAAGTCAGGCAGGTGTGGGTTAGAATCCTGGCTCAAACTCCCTTGCTCTGTGACTCTCTCTAGATGACTCCTTTCTGCTTTCTCAGCCACCAAGTGGAGAGAAAAGTCTACTTTTTTTTTTTTTTTTTACCAGGGATCCAAGCCGTGCCCCCTGCAGTGGAAGTGTGGAGTCCTAACCACTGGACCGCCAGGGAAGTCCCGAGAAAGGTCTCCTTAAGTTGCTTAGCAAATATTTAGTAAGCACCTACAGTGTGCCAAGCCCTGTTTTGGGCACCAGGGACACAGCAGCGAACAAGGAAGACCCAGCTCTGCCCTCCCAGGGCTCTCAGGCCTGTGGGGAAGGCAGATGTTTAGCTGGGCTGCTAAAATACAGGGGGACCATAGGTGTGATGGGGGGCACCTAGGGCTCTGTGAACCCCAGAGGAGGACCAGATTCAGCCTGGGGAGGGGGGTCAGGGAAAAGCTCCTTCTGAGATGACCCCTGGGGAGTGAACAGTTCTCCAGGCAAAGGGGTGAGGAAGAACGGTGCCTGGAAGCAGGCTCAGTATGGGCAAGGGTCTGGAGATGAGAGAAGTTCTGGGTGATGTGGTGATGTGAATGCAGGGCCTGCCTGGAGGAGAACGTTGGATGTGATTGTGCCTGGTCATGGGGCAGATTAAACAAGAAAATCATCATAAAGTGCCCGGCTCACAGCAGCAGCCCGTTTCTAGGCTGTGACCTTGTCAAGGGCAGAAACTGTTCCCAGCTCTGTCCCCAGAGACTGTACCTCCAGCCAATACTGGGCCTAACACACAATAGTTGCTCACTGTACAGATGACACAGTTGAGGCTCAGAGAGTGCAAATCATTTGTCTGGAGTCACACAGCAGGTAGCTGGCAGAGCAGGGATTTGAACCCATCTGGTGAAGGTTTGTTCAATGAATAAATGATCATGGGTTCACGGTAGGGCTCTACTTCCACTGGAACTCCTTTGTGGCTCCCTTTTGTGTTAGGATTAAGTCTCAGGTCCTGATTTTCATGATCCCTGTGGATCCTTCAACTCAAATCCCATCCTCCCCTGCCTACCCCGCTCCAACTGACTCAATCATTGTGAGTTAATTGCTGGTTTCATACCTCTAAGCCTTTGCCTGGGATGTTCCCTCTTCCTTAAACACTCTCCTCTGCTTCTATTTTCTCCTGGAAAACCCCTATTCAGCCACCAAAACCCCAGTGCCAATGCCCCATATTCCATGCAGCCCACTAGGACCTTCACAGGCAAACTCCTTCTCCCTTCTGCTGCCTGAGCTCTGAGACCTCCCTTTGCTAGGAGGGTCTAGGTAGAGCTCTGTTTTCCCCAAGCCTGGGAGCTCTTTGAGGCCCAGGTCTGGTGAATGAGGTCACTCTGGATCTCTGATCTCCCAGCACAAGGCTGGACACACAAAGGGATGGGGGGTTTATGGTGTGAACATGAAATGAATAAATACAATTTTAAGGTTTTTATTCTGGAGGTCTATGGCACTATGAAACTTTCTTCCTGACTCACAGCTCCTGCCCTCCACATACACAACCCCTGCATACATCCTATGAAGTGCTAGGAAGGAGATGTCCTTGGCTGGATCCACAGGCTCTATAAATTTATTTTATATTTATTTGTTTATTATTTTTGACTGTGTTGGGTCTTCGTTGCTGCACGCAGGCTTTCTCTAGTCGCGGCGAGCAGGGGCTACTCTTCGTTGCAGTGTGGGGGCTTCCCATTGCAGTGGCTTCTCTTATTGCAGAGCACGGGCTTTGGAGTGCGTGGGCTTCACTAGATGTGGCGCATGGGCTCAGTAGTTGTGGCTCGTGGGCTCTAGAGCACAGGCTCAGTAGATGTGGCCTATGGGCTTAGTTGCTCCGCGGCATGTGGGATCTTCCTGGACCAGGGCTCAAACCCGTGTCCCCTGCATTGGCAGGCGGATTCTTAACCCCTGCACCACCAGGGAAGCCCTGGATCCACAGGTTTTAGAAGGTAGAAAGTTCAGGGGCTTCAGGCACAGTTTGATCAAGGGCCTCAGAACTCAGCCTCCTTCTCTGACTTGGCTCTACTGTCCTCCATTGACTTCTGTGTCAAGCAGACAGACCTCGCAGACTGACCCTTGGCAGATCCCAGCTGATGTCTCCCAAGTTTAGAGATGTCTTTCCTATAATTATCAATCATTTTCCAGGGCCGGTTCCCCTCGGCTCACACCGAGTTGTGTGCTGTAGCAGATGCTCTCAGAGCCCTATATCTCTGCAGCACTCACAAACACTTAAAACGCTCTGCTGTGGGGCTTTCTCTTTGCCCAGAGCCAATATTCCTGGGGGCAGCCTCAGGCAACGCTGGTTGAAAGTTGGAGGATGGATACCCTAGCTCCCTCACTCTTGGGGAGGAACAACTGTGTGGTATAGTCTACACTGTTGTCTCCCAGAAGTCCTCAGCATGACTGAACCTCAACTGGCTCGTGACACACCCTATGTCCGCTGCCTTCCCTTACTTATCTAATTTTCTGCTCTCTTACTGATGCTAAGCAGACCCCAAGACAAGATTCTGGCTGCAGATAGTTTATCTGGGAGGTTGTGGTGATTTTTAAATATGCCCATAAATTCTTTGACATGCTTACCTTCAAAAAGTGAAGCCTGGGCTTCCCTGGTGGTGCAGTGGTTGAGAGTCTGCCTGCCGATGCAGGGGACACGGGTTCGTGCCCCAGTCCGGGAAGATTCCACATGCCGCGGAGCGGCTGGGCCCGTGAGCCAGGGCCGCTGAGCCTGTACGTCCGGAGCCTGTGCTCCGCAACGGGAGAGGCCACGGCAGTGAGAGGCCCGCGTACCGCAAAAAAATTTTTTTTAAAAAAAGTGAAGCCTAATTCCCCTCCTCTTGAGTGTAGGCTGTACTGAGTGACTCACTTCTAAAAAATAGAATACGGCAGAAGTCACAGTGTGACTTCTGAAATGAAGTCATACACACGAGGCATGTGGCTTTCTCTTTGCTCATTCTCTCTCTCTTTCTCTCTCTCTCTCTCTGATCATCCATTCTGGGGAAAGCCAGCTGCCATGTTGAGAGGACACTCAAGCAGCCCCTGGTGATGCCAAAATGGCAAAGAACCGAGGCCTCCCGCCAACAGCCATGTGTTGGAGCCAGCTTGGAAGCACAGCACAGACATGGGTACCTACACACCAGCCATGTGGCACGCCCTCGTGTGTGCACACAGGCCACTTGCTGCCTCACATACACCCCACACCAGAGATATGTCAGATACTTAACAACCAAAGTGGCCCCGGCATTGACTACTCAGATCAGAGGGTATGGGAAGGTCTGGAGGTCCCAGGGGAGCAGCTGGCATTGAAACTGAGGGTGTGCCAGGGACAGGACTGGGGACAGAATAGTATCCTCTCCCTGAGCTTCAAGAGAGACTTTTCTATCCCACTCTGGTGCCACTTCTCTGGCCTTCCTCACACAGGCCACTGTCCCTCTGCAGGCCCCCCCTGCCATGCCACGGGCTCCTGACACTTCCTCCTTACTTCCACTGGACCCTGGCACAAGCCGTGGTTCTTTCTGCTTCCCCTCACCTCACCCTAGCCTGCACATTTGATGAACCTCAGAGTCACACCTACCTCCCCACCCCAGCTGTACCAGTGTTCCCTGCTAAAAGCACTCACAATCCCCTGCTCTTTGCCTTTCTTTTCCTCTTTTGGCGGTATTTTATTTTATTTATTTATTTTAAAATATTTATTATTTATGTATTTATTGTGGCTACTCTGGGTCTTTGTTGGGGCACGCGGGCTCAGTAGTTGCGGTATGTGGGATCTTAGTTCCCTGACCAGGGATCGAACCCAGGCCCCCTGCACTGGGAGCTCGGAATCTTAACCGCTGGACCACCAGGGAAGTCCCCATAAGTTTAGATTTACTGAAAAGTTGCAAAGAGAGTACAAAGAGTTTCTACTCTTCACCCTACTTCCCTTAATGTTAAAAAATAGAACTACCATATGACCCAGCAATCCCACTACTGGGCATATATCCTGAGAAAACCATAATACAAAAAGAGACATGTACCACAATGTTCATTGTAGCACTATTTACAATAGCCAGGACACGGAAGCAACCTAAATGTCAATCGACTGATGAATGGATAAAGAAGATGTGGCACATATATACAATGGAATATTACTCAGCCATAAAAAGAAATGAAATTGAGTTATTTGTAGTGAGGTGGATGAACCTAGAATCTGTCATAGAGTGAAGTAAGTCAGAAAGAGAAAAACAAATACTGTATGCTAATGCATATATATGGAATCTAAAAAAAAAATGGTACTGATGAACCTAGATGCAGGGCAGGAATAAAGAGGTAGACATAGAGAGTGGACTTGAGGACACAGGGTGGGAGGGGGAAGCTGGGGCGAAATGAGAGAAGCATCTACCTATATACACTACTGAATGTAAATAGTTAGCTAGTGGGAAGCATCTGCATAGCACAGGGAGATCAGCTCTGTGCTTTGTGACCACCTAGAGGGTGGGAGGTAGGGAGACGCAAGAGGGAAGAGATATGGGGATATATGTATATGTATAGCTGATTTACCTTGTTGTACAACAGAAACTAGCATAGCACTGTGAAGCAATTATACTCCAATAAAGATTAAAAAAAAAAAACACCTTACATAACCTCAGCACATCTGTCCAAATGAACAAACCAGCGTGGGCACGTTAAGATGATCAGACACAGGACTTCCCTGGTGGCGCAGTGGTTAAGAATCTGCCTGCCAATGCAGGGAACACGGGTTCGAGCCCTGGTCCAGGAAGATCCCATAACTAGTGAGCCTGAATGCCACAACTACTGAAGCCCCTGCACCTAGAGCCCGAGCTCCGCAACAAGAGAAGTCATCGCAATGAGAAACCTGCGCACTGCAAGGAAAGGTAGCCCTCGCTGGCTGCAAGTGGACCTAACGCAGCCAAAAATAAATAAATAAAATAAATAAATTTATTAAAAAAAAAAAGATGATGGGACACTCCAGACTTCCTCTGGATGCCTCCCATTTTTCCACGAATGCGCCTTTTTTCTGTTCCACGGTCCAATCCAGGATCCCACATTGCACTGAGTGTCCACTGCCTTTTAGAACTGCATGACTGCAATTTTAAAATTATTTGCATCATTCCTGTTTCACGCTTTTCTGGAAGTTAGCTCCGTGAAGGCAGCAGATAAAAGAAACTGAGGCTGGGGACTTCCCTGGAGGTCCAGTGGTTAAGACTCCGCACTTCCACTGCAGGGGAGCACGGGTTTGATCCCTGGTGGGGGAACTAAGATCCCACATGCCACGTGCTGCAGTCAAAAAAAAAAAAAAGGAAGCTGAGGCTGATCCACCGATAGGAAGTTACTTGGGTCTGAGCCGGAAACAGCCGGGTCTGTGTGATAAAGGGGCTAGACCTACTCCCTTGTAGAGCTGTCTCACCGACTGAGTAGAGGGGTGCTAGGAGGGTTCTAAGGGTGGAGGGATGGCACGAGCACTGGTGTGGCAGTGCGTCCTCGAGAAACTAGGTGAACGCTGTCAGGAGGGAGGGTGATGGGGGTGGTAGGTGGGGGGAGGGGGAGGTGATGCGCGGGGAGCTCCAGGATAAGGTCTGGCAGAGCCTGTTAGAGCCGCTGCAGGTTTTGGAGCAGGTGATGATCTGAGCAAGCGCGGGGGACCTTGGGAGTTTCTTAGCCTCTCACTGAGCAGGGCCAGTCTCTCTGGGCCCTGGGGAAAAGAAGGCAGCTTCTTCTTCTTCTTTTTTTTTTTTTTGGGCGCGCCGCAGGCATGCAGGATCTTAGTTCCCCGACCAGGGATGGAACCTGCATCCATTGCATCCCTGCACTGGAAGCACAGAGTCCCAACCAGGGAAGTCCCAGAAGGCAGCTTGTTTGGATGTGGGGTTGACACAGCCCCAGAGGGAAGCAGATGGCCTGCGGGGATCCAGAAGAGATGCATCCCCCAGGAGAGACTGGAGGCTGTGGGCTCTGGGATCCCTGGAGCCTGGGGCCAGGAGGGGGTGCGGATGTCACAGAGGAAACAGGCTCAGCACGAAACTCTGCCCTTGACTCTCCCTTTGCCTTTACCTTGTCCTCAACTCCAGCCACGTCCCCAAGCACCTGGATTCCGAATCTTGCCAACGAACCCCCCCAACTACCCTCACCCCCACTACCTCCTCCAGGAAAGACAGCTAGGCCAGGTCCTCTGCACTCTGGCTCTGCCTGACCCTCTACCCTCCTCAAGATCTCCAACAGCTTCTCTTCTGCCCCTTGGGGGTGCAACTGGGGCAGGGCATGGCAGGGCACCTCCTCTCCTTCCCCACAGCCTCCTCCTCCTTGGCCTCCCAACTCCAGCCTTGCTCACTGCTGTCCACCCCACACTGGCCACTAGAGAGATATTCCAGTACATACTCTAATCTCGTCCAGGCTCTAACACCCTCTGACGCTCCCCATTGCCCTCAGGATAAATTCTGGATTTTTATATACAACGTTTGATGTCCTGAGGGTCCCTGTGGTCTGATCGGGGCACACACTGTCCCCTGTCGGCCCCCAGAACTTCCCAACCTCTGCACCCTTGCTCACACCTGGGGTGCCTTTCCTTCATCAGCACTTCAACCCTTTCTAATGTCCTTATTTCTCCATAGCCTGGGAGCTCCTGGGGGCAGGGAACACAACTCCACAAATAATAATAATGCATCCTCGTACTGGGTTAAGCACTTCCTGTATCCTCTCAGTCAGTCTTTGCAACTGCCCTGCAAGGCGGGTGTCATGAGTCTGATTAACAGATGAGGAAACAGAGGCTCAGAGTGGACCTATGATTTGCCCAAGGTCAGTCAGTAAGCCAAGAATAATAGGGACCCTCCTTCCTGCTTCTTCCCATGGCCGACTCCTGCTCTTTCTTTAAGTCTCAGCTCAGCTGTCATCTCACCCTGGGCTCCCAGGTGGGGTCAGGTGCCTAGTCTGGGCCCCCAAAGCTGGAGGTGATTACTACATGATATGTGCCAGGCCTCCGCTGAGCATCAGCACTGTGCCCCTGAAGTCTTAACAAATTTCTGAATCTGGTGCTGTGACTGCCTGCACCCATCTTCCAGATGAAGCAACTGAGACTCCAAGAAGTGAAGTTTCCTCCTGCTGGGAGAGAGAGAGAGAGAGAGAGAGAGTGTGTGTGTGTGTGTGTGTGTGTGTGTGTGCTCACTACCCTCAGAAGCAGCAGCAGATCCAGCCATCCCCTCCCCAGCCACACGCGCCCGCACATACACCCGAGCACACACAGGCCCACACCTGGCCGTTTATCCCCGCAGACTCCCGCCTCCCACACGCAGGCGGCCGGCTGGCGTCTGCGCGGCTGGCGCTTGTAAATACATCCTCCCGCTGGGGCCGAGTTGCTTCTCCGCTCTTTCGCTGCCACCGGGAGGGAGATGGTGGGCGACGGAGGCACAGGACTGAAATTGTTCTTAGGACCTTCCGGCCCCACTTTCCTTCTGCCTCCCTGATGATGGGCGAGAGGGGGGTCGCCCGGGCCCTGGGTCCCCACTCCAGGCTGAGCCCGTGACCCCGGGATGAAGACAGCCCCTCACGCTCAGTGCCTTTGGAAAAGTTCCACGGGACCTCGTGGCCTGGCCCGCGGTAGAGGCTCAAGCAAGTTTCGCCCCCCTCTCCCGTCCCCCGTCTGGGCCCGAACACCCACTCCCTTTCTTAAGTGGCCTTGGCAAGTGTCTTGCGGGGATAGACAGATGGGCTGGGGACAGACGGATCGCGGCACGTGGGAGTTACGCCTGGGCCTGGGGCGTGGGAGGGTGGTGCTCTGGCCACCGCCACCATCGGTCCCCAAAGAGCTCCGGCTGCGGGGAAGCCGCCAGGCGGGGGAGAAGGGGGTCCCGGAGGTTCCCGGAGAACAGGCTTTCCTACCATCTCCCCCGCCGCCTCCACCACTGTGGTCCCATTGCGCAGGCGCGAGGAAGACGCGCAGAGAAGGGGGTCGCTCGCTCCGAGTCACACAGCCCCGCCGGTGCAAGGTCTGATCTCGGGGTGCAGGTGACGCTGGATGGGTCTAGGGCCTGGGGTGACTTGGACTTGGGGGCCCTGTCCCGCACTGCATCTCCCGCCCACCCGGGCGACCCATTCCCGGGAAAGCTAGGGCGCCGCGGGACCCGGCTGTGGGCAGAGCACGCCCCCTGCCGGCCATGGCAGGAATCGACGGAGCTACGAACCCCGGGACCTTAGATGGAGCCCCCAACTCCGAATAGAGCACCCACTCAGCTCCCCGCTCCCCGGCCGAAACCGACCCCTGATAGAGCTCCCGACGCTGCGCTCAGCCCCAGCTCTGAGCTAAGCTCCAGACCCCGAGCCCCTGGTCTCAGGCTAAGCACCCAATTCCAAGTTGAGCCTCCGACCCTGGATAGAGCCCCTGGTCTGTTTTTCAGACCCCTGCTCCCTAGCGAGACCCCCAAGGATGTCCGACCACCTAGAGGAGCTGTACACATTGCTTCCGACTCAGAATGTTACAGGTTCTAATCCCATCTTTTCCACGACCTGGCTGAGTGGCCTCAGACAGGTCAGTTGCTTCCTCTGAGCCTCACTTTCGTCATCTGTGAAATGGGACGCTTGTACCCCATCGCAGGGTTGCTGTGAGAATTTGGTGAGTTAATGTACGTAAAGTGCTAACAGCCACTGGCACGTAGTAGACGATCAGTAAATCTTAACTACAGTATTGTTATTATTATTACCAGATGTGCTGCTAGGCACTTTAAAAGAAAAACAGCTTTGGAACTTCCCTGGTGGTCCAGTGGTTAAGAATCCGCCTTCCAATGCAGGGGACTCGGACTTAATCCCTGATCGGGGAACTAAGATCCCACATGCCGCGGGGCAACTAAGCCCACTCGCCACAACTACTGAGCCTGTGCGCTCTAGAGCCCACGCGCCACAACTAGAGAGAAGCCCGCAAGCCACAGCGAAAGATCCTGCATGCCGCAACTAAGACTCGACGCAGCCAAATAAATGAATATACATTAGTTAAAAAATAAAAGAAGGGCTTCTTCCAAAAGAAGAGCAACTAAGCCTGTGCGCCACAACTACTGAGCCTGCGCTCTAGAGCCCGTGAGCCACAACTACTGAAGCCCGCAGCCTAGAGCCTGTGGAACAAGAGAAGCCACCGCAATGAGAAGCCCGCGCACAGCAACAAAGAGTAGCCCCCACTCGCTGCAAGGAGAGAAAGCCCGCGGGCAGCAACAAAGACCCAACGCAGCCAAAAATAAATAAAGAAAATAAATTTATTTTTTAAAAAAGTTCTAAAAAAAAAAAAGAAAAACAGCTCTTCCTCAAGACATAATTTATATACCATACAATTCACCCACTTAAAGCATACAATTCAGTGGTTTGGTATGTTACATTATTCATTTTCAAAATTATGGTAAATATATAATAAAATTTACCATTGTAACCATTTTTAAGTGTACAGTTCAGCGGCATTAAGTGCATTCACAATGTTGTGCAACCATCACCACCATCCATCTCCAGAACTTTTCCATCAACCCCAACACAAACTCTGTCCCCATTAAACACTAACTCTCCATTCCTGTCCCCCCCTCCACCAGCCTCTGGTCATCTCTATTGTACTTTGTCTGTGGATTCGTGCATTCGAGGTCCCTCATATAAGTAGATCATACAATATTTATCATCTTATGATTGGCATCTTAAACCTATATTTTCAAGGTTCATCTATGTTATAGCATGAATAACTTCCTTCCTTTTTATGGCTGAATTATCTTCCACTGTATGGATGGATCACATTTTGTTTACCCATTCCTCTGTTGATGGACATTTGGATTGTTTCCCTCTTTTGGCTATTGTGAATCATGCTGCTATCAACACTGTTGTACAAATACCTCTCTGAGTCCCTGCTTTCAACTCTTTTGGGTATACATCTAGGAATGGAATTGCTGGATCATATGGTAATTCTATGTTTAGTTTTTTTGAGGAACAACCAAGCTATTTTTCCACAGAAGCGGCACCATTTTGCATTCCCACCAACAAAGTACGAAGGTTCTAATTTCTTCACATCCTCCTGGACACTTCTTATTAGTTCTTTTATTTTTCTCATTTTTATTTTTACTTTTTTTGGCTTGTGGGATCTTAGTTCCCCAACCAGGGATTGAACCTGCACCCTCGGCAGTGAAAGTGTGGAGTTCTAACCACTGGACCACCAGGGAACTCCCCTTATCCATTCTTATTTGTGGACCTGTAGGTTTTATTATTCCCATGTCACAGTGCACAGGAATTATCGACCCCAAATGCCAATACATAGTGCCCCGGATGAGAAACCCTGAACTCAGGAGAGGGTAGTACCTGGCTGTGGATGGGAAGAGGTGGGACAAACATTCCTGGGTTTGAATCCTGGCCCTGCCACTTGCGCCTGCATGTCTTCAGGCAAGTCACTTCCACTCTCTGGGCTTCAGTACCCTGTCCAAAAAGAAAAGGGGGGGGGATGAGATAAAGAGACATTTCATTCATTTTTGCCTCATGAGGTCTGTGCCAGGGTTGTGTATCCCCCACGTGCAGGGCAGGACTCGACATACATTGGTTGTCCAGACTGCTCCGGCCCCCCTGGTCCTATAGCCGCAACTGGGACCCAGGGTTGGGATGCAGGGAGGAAATGGAGCAGCAGGGGAGCTGAGAGCTGCTACTGGGCCCGGTTCCCAGGACTCACAGCTGCATCCTCCGGGGGCCCCAGCTGTCCCCACTGCCCCACCCGCTGGCGGCCTGGAGGCTCTTGAGTATCTCGCTGGCTTATTCCCACGGACACCGAGGCTGGATCTGGGAAGTCCCCTGGTGGGGTCTCCAGGGTCCGTCCACTTAGCAACTGCCACAAGCCTCACCCGCAATCCAGAAAGATTTATCTTCAACCTTGGGTCAGACTCAGCCCGTCTGGGAGGTATAGCAATCTACATGTTTAAGGGGCTCCCAAGTCCTTCTGCTGTAAAGTGTTCCCCAGGGCCGTACTTTAAACGGAGTCCCAGGGGTAGAAAGGGGCCTTCCCAGAGCCACGCGTTTGTTCTGTTTTTCTTTTTGGCTCTCTTTCTCTCGCCGGTCCCCATCTCTCTCTGTTTTTGACTCTAAGTCTCCTTCCTCTCATTTCTTGGACGGGGCCCGGGGTTGGCCTCTCCCCCTGCATCCGGCCCCTTTCGTGATTCCGGAGGAATCTCCCGGAGCTGCCTGGCCCCGCCCCAGGTCCCACCCCTCCCACGGGGCGACCTGCTCCCATTGGACTCTTCGTACACCGCCCGCGCTGCCATTGGCTGAGCCTACGTCCTCCCCCGCCTCTACCCTCCCCACTCACAGGTCCCTGAAGGCCCTTTGCACGCGGGCGGGGGAGGGGGGCGGGGCCGCTCAGAGGGGCGGAGCAGTTAGAGGGCGGGGTCGAGCTTCCTGCCCCGCCCCGCCGGGTCCCAGTCCTCAGGCACGAGTCTCGCGGCCACAGCAAAGCCCCCTCCGAGGCGGCCGGACAGAGCCGTGACCATCGGACCGACGACGGAGTCCCAGAGAGCAGGTGAGCGAGCGGTGCCGGGGCGCCCCCCAGTCTCGGCTCAATCTCGGGGGCCACCTGGCCTCTCTGTTTCTCTCGCCCCCTATGTCCCTGACTCCCCTTCTGTTTCCCTCTCCCTCTCCGTTTCTCCCTTTCACTCTGTCTTCCTGTCACTCTCTTGATGTGTGGGTTATGGGGAGGCATCCTGGGTCTGAACTGCCCACCCTGGCTTGGGGTGGTGCTCTGGGACCAGCACCCCCCTCCCCCCAACAAGAGGACTCTGATGGACTCTGCCCCCTTTCACAGTGCAGGGCACTAGGTGCCAGGGCCAGATTCCAGAGCTAGGAGGGCATTCCAGGTGGTGGGCAGCCAGGCCAAAGGCATGGAGGTGGGAATGAGTGAGACTTCTGGCTGGTCCAGGCAGCCGAGACAGTCAGAGCCAGGCCCACCCAGACTGGCCACCTGGGAGCTCCCCAGTGGCCTCAGTTTTGCCAGCTATGAATTGGGACCTTCGTCGCTGAGGTAACTGGCAGTTGACCTGACCCAGGTCTGCATGCATCACTACCTCCTCTGTCCTGGGGGGCTCTCCTGGAGGAGGAGCAGCCCCAGCTGTAAACAGGCCACTGAGGTTACTTCCTGAGCAGGTCTGAGCCCAGCTGGGGGAGGTGAACGCCCTGGGTGGGGGGGTGCCATAGCAGGGTGAGGGCAGTTCAGCCCAGTGGTTGGGTTGGTTCAGCCCAAGCTCAGACCTTGGAACAGACAAACCTGGGCTCCCGCTCTGCCACTCATCACTGGTACCTTGAACTAGTGATTCAATTCTCCAAGTCTCAGTTTCCTGTCTGAGGGACATAACTCCCTGGGGGTGAGGGCAGCTTCCAGAATTAAATGCAGGAATGTGGGCCCTGCAAGTCTCTACCTGGTCTCCACCTCATCCCTCTCTCCCCCTCACTCACTCTGCTCCAGCCACACAGCCTCCACATTCCACCAACGCGCCAGGCACCATCCTGCCTCAGGGCCTTTGCACGGGCTGTTCCCTGTACCTCCATGACAGGTGCAGAGGCGCCAACTTTAAAACATAACAAGTTGCCTAGATGGGCTGGGCCAAGGGCCTGCCAGGCCAGGGCTGGGCGGCTGGGTGGCTGGGAGGGGCAGAGGAGGAGCCGGCCCAGGGACGCTGTACCTATGGAAACCGGAACAAAGAACTGTGGTTCCAGCCACGCGAACACCTGGGCTGAGCTTCTCCCACTTGGCAGGCTTGGTGGCCTGGGATGCAGGTGGTGGGTGAGTGCCCAGACCTCTTGGAGGGGGGCGAGTCAGGGACTCACACCCCACTCTGATGGGGGGCAGGGGTCCCTAAGTGAAGAAACCAGTCAGGCAGGTGCAGATTGGAGGCTCTGTAGTATCCCCTTCTGCTGTGTGGCCTTGGGCAGGTCAGGTGCCCCCTGAGCCTCAGTTTCCTCATCTGAGGCCTGGGTAGGGGAGGGGCCTTTTGGTTGCTTGGTGATCTGATGTGATGGGTTCAGGAGGCCTCAGTGTCCCTGTCTGTCAAATGGGGCCACCAGAGGGTGCCTAGGACAAAACTCCATCTGTTGTCATGGAAACAGCCCCAGAGGCACATGCTGAAGAAACGACACATGCTTGTGCAGGTTCAGCCCCAGGTGTTACAGACTGAGATGAGGACCTAGAGACAGGCAGGACTTGGCCCACTTACAGAGAACTTGGGCTTTTACCCCAGAATCCCCCACATACACCCCTCCATGAGACAACTTCCCCTGGAATCCCACCACCTGAGGGATTCACAGAGGCACCTCTGGCCCAAGAGTCCTTGGGATCTTCTAAGGCCCCGTCTTCCAGGCCTCACTTTTCCCTTTTGTCCAATGGGGCAGTGGAGGTTGGGGAGTGTCCACAGCGGGGGGAGCCCCTTCCAGAAGGGTTCGTGCTGTGCTGCTGTGTGACCTTGGGATATCTGTTTTTCTCGGGGCCTCAGTTTCCCTGGCTGGACAATGGGGCCCTTGGACGAGATATCTGACTCTGTGCACCTCTGGTGCTGGGAGGTCATCTATTCATTCAACGACTGGTTCTGAGTCCCTACTGTAAGCCAAGCCTGGTGCAGGGCGCCAAGGACCTGGCAATGACCAAGGCCCATCTGGTGTCCCCCACCCCCCACTCAGTTCACAGACTGGGGTTGGGAGAGATGGACATTCATCCAGAAAAGTCATTAGGGTTAGCTGTAATTGCATGAAGGAGTGGAGAGACAGATTGATGGGGAAATTAGTTTAGACGGGGGATCTGGGAGGGCCTCCTAAGGAGGTGACATTTGAGCTGAAGCTCAATGGCAAGAAAGAACTAGCCATGTGGAGACCTGGGGGGAAGAGCAATCCAGGCAGATGGCACAGCTCGTGCAAAGGCCCTGGGGCAGCACCATGCCTGGTGTGTTAGAGGAACAGCCAGGAGACCCGTGTGGATGGAGCAGAGTGAGCGAGGGGGAAAAAGGGAGGAGGGGAGGGCAGGGAGGGAACGGGGCAGGTCGTGCAGGGTCTTGTGAGCCATGGGGAGGACTTGGGCTTTTACCCCAAGGGAGGAGGGATCCCTGAAGGGCTGTGGGCAGAAGAGGGGGAGGACCTGACTCAGGTGCTCACTGGCGCCCTCTGGTGGCTTCTACGGAGAGGACAGACTGTAGGGTGCAAAGGCAGGAGCCAGGGGACCAAGATGGAGGCTGTGGGGCGGTGCGAAGTGGGTGGAGCCCGGACTCATGTCGGGGCTGCATCCACATTCCTCCCAGGTGACCCTCCAGCCTCCTCCACTTTCTGTTAAAAATCTTTCACTTGGGAATTCCCTGGCGGTCCAGTGGTTAGGATTCCATGCTTTCACTGCTGTGGGCCTGGGTTTGATCCCTGGTTGGGGAACTAAGATCCTGCAAGGCGTGCAGCGCGGCCAAAAAAAAAAAACTTTTACTCAGCTTGAGCCTCAGCCTGTCCTGTCTTTCTCTGTAGAGGGGTGGGATATGGTCTCCCAACATTCATTTTTGCCCACTGGTGTCCCCCACCCCCATCCCAGCTCTTCCTTCAGTGGAGATCTGACCACAGTTGAAAGTGTCCCAACTCCCACCGCAGCCTGGCAGGCAGCCAGACCCTGCCCATCCTTGGGGTGGCCCCCGAGGGCTCTGGGGAAACCGGTTTGAAAACCACTGGTATCTGCCCCCCCCACCTCAGAAAAGCAGGTCCCCCCTTTTGCCATATCAAAATGGGCACCGACTGTGAGGTCTGAGTGATGGTTGATAAAGGGCTGGAAGCAGTGGGTGCCCTCATGCTGGCAGAGGGTAATAGTGTGGGAACCAGGACCGTGGGGGCATTTGCCACGGTGGACGGAGATCTGGAGCCCCTGAGGCCACCCTGGGCTGCTGCAGCAGGGGCTGAGGGAGGAGGCCCCGCTGAGGGGGCCCATCAATTATTGACGCCCTTTGTTGTGACATAAAGAATTCATGTGGAGGGAGGGCTGCTCCATGGACCAGTGGAATGCTGAAGCCAGCATCCACCCTCCCCACCCCCGCTCACGAGGGCCACTTGCTGTATTGTCAGGAATTTCGCGACGCCGTTAACATCACCATTGTTAAAAAGGACAGACCACCAATAAAACTGGAAGAAAAAATAAATTTAAAAAAAATGACATACTATGAACTTACAGTCAAATACATTATATGTAAAACAAAGGTATGGATGGGAATTCCCTGGCGGTCCAGTGGTTAGGACTCGGCGCTTTCACTGCCGAGGGGTGCAGGTTCAATCCCTGGTCTGGGAACTAAGATCCCACAAGCCGCTTGGCAGGGCCAAAAAAAAAGAAAAAAAAAACCCCAAAGATATGGAATATTATTCAGCCATAAAAAGGAGTGAAGCCCTGGGACTTCCCTGGTGGTGCAGTGGTTAAGAATCCGCCTGCTGATCCAGGGGACACGGGTTCAAGCCCTGGTCGGGGAAGATCCCACATGCCACGGGGCAACCAAGCCCCGTGAGCCACTACTACTGAGGCCCGCGCGCCTAGAGCCTGTGCTCCACAACAAAAAGAAGCCACCGCAATGAGAAGCCCACGCACCGCAACAAAGAGTAGCCCCCGCTTGCCGCAACTAGAGAAAGCCCGCACGCAGCAATGAAGACCCAACACAGCCAAAAATAAATTAATAAAAAAAAGAAAACCCCTTTAAAAAAAAAAAGGATTTAAGCCCTGAGCCTTGAAAACATGACACTCAGTGAGAGAAGCCAGACACATAAGACCACATAGTGGGTGATTCTTTTTATAAGAAAAATAGGCAAATCCGTAGAGGCAGAAAGTAAATTAGTGGCTGCCAAAGGGCTGGGGGAGGGGGATGGGGAGTGACTGCTAATGGGGAGGGGGTTTCTTTTTCCAGTGGTGAGAATGTTCCAGAATTAAATAGCTGTGATGGTTACCCAGCTCTGTGAATATATAAAAACACTGAATTGTACACTTTAAAGGGTGAATTTTATGGTATGTGACATATACTTCAGCACCACTTATAAAAAAAGCAAAGGTCAAAAATCCTAATTTCTAATTATTTTACTGCACTTTGCAAGGATCTGTGCTCTTGAGGTTATTTTCGTCTAGTGTATCTGCTTGGTGGAGATGGTGAGCAGTTCTGCCCAACTCCATGTTCAAGTTGGAAGCTTGAAATTGGCCGTGGTGAGAGAATTTACACCATGGAAATTGGCAAATGCTACAAATCAGGGTTTGATATATTGTTCTGTCATCATCTAACCCGGAGGTTGGCGAACCTTTAAAAAATTTTTATTTATTTATTTATTTATTTTTGGCTGGGGTGGGTCTTCGTTGCTGTGTGCGGGCTTTCTCTAGTTGCGGTGAGGGGGGGTTACTCTTCCTTGTGGTGCGCGGGCTTCTCATTGCGGTGGCTTCTCGTTGTGGAGCATGGGCTCTAGGCGCGTGGGCTTCAGTAATTGTGGCACGCAGGCATCAGTAGTTGTGGCTCGCGGGCTCTAGAGCACAGGCTCTGTAGTTGTGGTGCACAGGCTTAGTTGCTCCGTGGCATGTGGGTTCTTCCCGGACCAGGGCTCGAACCTGTGTCCCCTGCATTGGCAGGTGGATTCTTAACCACTGCGCCACCAGGGAAGTACCCAAGCTTTTTCTATAAAGGGTCAGATAGTAAATATTTTTGGCTTTGTCAGCTGTTCTGCCTCTGTTGCCTCTTTTCAAGGCTGCGTTCCAATAGGACATGAATGGGTGTGGCATGTGCCAATAAAACTTTATTTATTTATTTACAAAAACAGGCAGCAGGCCAGAATTTGCCACCCCTGGTCTAACTTCAGGAAATGTCAATAATGAAAATTAAATTTTAAAGGGTGGCACATCTCTAGCTGCTTCCTTGCGAATAGCACAAAAGCACCGAGGGAATATTCTCTCACTATTCAAAAACTGCCATCGGATTCGGCAAAGAAGTCGCTCACTTGGCTGATAAGTGAGTAAAATCCGAATTCTCCTTGTTCGTGTGAAAGAGACCCTCCAGCGACATCAGTGTCAGACTGTTCTCCTTTCTCCGTAGCAACTATAGATTGGCTACTGGTACCAATTTGGCAAAACTCACCAAGAACACATAGTGAGCCTCGGCTGGGTGTGAAATTCACCCGTGCAAAATCCTTTGTTATGTCTGTAAGTTGCATGGGGCACATCCTTTATGTCAGGAACATTTATGGTAAACATATGTATGTACCTACATGCCTACATTTATTTTTCCTGGAAAGCTGGTGGCTAAGAATTTTCCAGTGCTTAGTGAATGGAGTGGGACGCAGCATTCATGGTGCACCCGGGGGGTGCACCTGGGAAGCAGGATCTTCTGCCCTGTGGAATCCCCATCACCCCCACACCTAGCATCCAGGACTGGGAATGTGTGGGTTGAGGGGCCACCCCAGCACACCTGTGACCTGGGTTGGATGGGGGGCCATGGGAGGAGTCTCCCCACCTGGGCCTCCCAGCTGGCAGGGCCTGGCAGAGGCCCTGAGACTGGACCATGCCTAGCCGTCCACCATCTGTGGCCAGTTTGGGAGCTGGAGTGTCCAAAATGGGGACGGGAACAAAGGTCAGAGTCAAAAAGACAAAGTGGGGTTGGCAGAGGGTGAAAGTCTGAGCGTGGACAGAGGGCTGAGGTTCCGGGAAGAATGTGGGGTGCAGGGCAGCAATCAGCAGAGCCAGGGACTCAGTGGCTAGACACCCATTTCACAGATGGGAAAGTGCCTCCAGGGGCTGGGGCTTGTCTGAGGTCATGGAGGGGAGACTTCAGAGCTGTGGGAGGGCCTGGACAGTGGCCTCCTCGGGGGCTGTGGACCAGCCTCCGGTCTCCTCCCTGGCACTGTCCTGCCCCAGGGCCTGTGCACCAGCCATTCCCTCTGCCTGGCTCACCCTCCCCCAGACCCTGTCCTTCCAGTCCCAGCTCCAGGGGCTCCACCTCAGAGGGGCCCTCCTGACCACCCAGCCTAGGTCACCTGCCATCCCTGGCTGTCACTGCCCTCCCACCCCCGGGCCTTATCTGTCCCTGAAATTATCCTGTTTATTTCCACATTCACTGCTTCCTGGTGCCTCCCCCTTCCAGCAGGGGCAACACCTCTTAGGGGGCTGTTTTGGAAATTCAGAGGGCTTTTTTTTCCCTCCCACTTATGATAATAACAGGATATGCTAGCATTTGGGGGGCAGGGACCAAGGCACTAGGCGTCTGGCCATGCTCAGGGCAGCCCCTGGCCCTCACAACGTCCTAATGTCCTGCCAGAAACAGAAACCGATGACTAGGGGTTTCACTATTCAGTGAATTTTCCTGAAATGCAACTCCTGGGTAAATCAAGGGAAGATGGAGCTCTTTTTTGATAGAAATTTGTAGCTACGTGTTCCCTGCCATGCCCTGTATGGGGCAAACCTCTGACAGATGCACTCCATCATTGAGTGCAGTGGGCCTGACCTTTTAAGGAGGAAAAAAAATTTTTAATACTTCTTTGTGTATTTATTTGGCTGCACCAGGTCTTAGTTGAGGCCCACGGGATCTTCACTGCTGCATGTGGGATCTTTAGTTGTGGTATGTGGGATCTAGTTCCCTGGCCAGGGATTGAACCTGGGCCCCCTGCATTGGTAGTGTGGAGTCCCAACCACTGGACCACTGGGGAAGTCCCAGGAAAATTCTTTTTTAATCAAACATGTATTGAGCATGTACCATGTGCCTGGCCAGGTAGAAGTGACTTGCAAATCTCCACTTGTGTAATACTTTTCTTTTTTTTTTTTTTAATTAATTTATTTATTTATTTATTTATTTTTGGCTGCATTGTGTCTTCATTGCTGCGTGAGGGCTTTCTCTAGTTTCAGCGAGTGGGGGCTTCTCTTGTTGCGGAGCACGGGCTCTAGGTCCATGGGCTTCAGTAGTTGTGGCTCACGGGCTCAGAAGTTGTGGCGCATGGGCTTAGTTGCTCCGTGGCATGTGGGATCTTCCTGGACCAGGGCTTGAACCCGTGTCCCCTGCATTGGCAGGCGGATTCGTAGCCGCTGCGCCACCAGGGAAGTCCCTGTAATCCTTTTATTTCTGTTTGTATTACTGCTTGGGCCAAATCCTGATTTTTACATTTTTTAATTTATTTAACTTTTTTTTTTTTGGCCGTGCTGCGCGGCATGTGGGATCTTAGTTCCCCGACCAGGGATCCAACCCGCACCCCCTGCGGTGGAAGCAGGGAGTCTTAACCAGTGGACTGTCAGGGAAGTCCCAATTTATTTAACGTTTTTAAAATGAGGCATATGGGGCTTCCCTGGTGGCGCAGTGGTTGAGAGTCCGCCTGCCGATGCAGGGGATGCGGGTTCGTGCCCTGGTCCGGGAAGATCCCACATGCCGCGGAGCGGCTGGGCCCATGAGTCATGGCCTCTGAGCCTGCGCCTCTGGAGCCTATGCTCCGCAATGGGGGAGGCCACAACAGTGAGAGGCCCACATACCGGAAAAAAAAAAAAAAAAAAGAGGCATAAAATAGAGAGAGAGTAAGGGGCACAAAGGTATAAACTATATACACTTGATATATATACAGTAAGTGTTCAGCTTGATGACACAGAATTTACATATTATAAAATTCACTAAAGTGCTCACATTCCAGAACATTCTGCCACCCCCAAAAGATATCCCATCCCCATTAGCAGTCACTGTCCATTCTCTGCTCCCCAGCCCCTGGAAACCACTAATTCACTTTCTGTCTGTGTGAATTTGCCTGTTCTGGACGGTTCCCATCAATGGAGTCACACACAGTGGGTCCTTCTGTGTCTGGCTTCTCTCACTGAGCATTGTGTTCTCAAGATCCATCCACATTGTAGTTAGTGTCGGTGCTTCACTCATTTTTATGATTGAATAACATCCCAGTGTGTGGATGGACGACAATTCGTTTGTCCATTTATCTGTTGGTGGGCATTTGGGTTGTTTCCACTTTTTGGCTATTACGAATCATGCTGCTATGCCCATGTGTGTATACGTTTTTATGTGTACATATGTTTTCATCTCTTTGGGGTAGGTACTTAAGAGTATAACTGCTGGGTCATGTGGTAACTCCGTGTTTGTTTGAGGAACTGCCAAAAAGCTGTTTTCCACGGCGGCTGCACCACTTTCTATTCCTACCAGCCGTGGATGAGGGGCTCCAGTTTCTCCCATCCTTGCCAGACCTTTTGTCTGTCTTTTTGAAACGGCCATCCTAGTGGGGGTGAGGTGATGTATCATGATGATTTTGACTTCTGTTTTCCTAGTAGCCAGTGATGTTGAGCATCTTTTCACTTGCTTATTGGCCATTTATATATCTTCCTTGGAGAAATGTTAGATTTTTTAAAAATCAAGATATAACTCACATACCATAAAATTTACCCTTTGAAAGTTTACAGTTTTCTGGGTTTTTGTGTATTCACATTCCTTTGTAACCATCCAGCTCAATGACTTTTTACATTGTGTAGACCCAGATGGAGACACAGAACATGAAACATTCCAGGGACTTCCCTGGTGGTCCAGTGGTTAAGACTCTGTGCTTCCACTGACAGGGGGCATGGGTTTGAAAAAAAATATTTTTTTAATTAAAAAATTAGGGGGCTTCCCTGGTGGCGCAGTGGTTAAGAGTCCGCCTGACGATGCAGGGGACACGGGTTCGTGCCCCGGTCCAGGAAGATCCCACATACCGCAGAGCGGCTGGGCCCGTAAGCCATGGCCGCTGAGGCTGCGCGTCCGGAGCCTGTGCTCCGCAACGGGAGAGGCCACAACAGTGAGAGGCCCGCATACCACAAAAAAAAAAAAAAATTAGGGACTTCCCTGGAGGTCCAGTGGTTAAGACTTCACCTTCCAATGTAGGAGGTGCGGGTTCGATCCCTGGTCGGGGAGCTAAGATCCCACATGCCTTGCGGCCAAAAAACCAAAACAGAAGCAATATTGTAACAAATTCAATAAAGACTTTAAAAATGGTCCACATCGAAAAAAAAATTTTTTTTTTAAATTTTTAAATTAAAAAAAAAAATTCCAGAGCTCCTCCCTGTACAATCCCCCTCACCTTTATCACCACATATTAACTTAATTTAATTTAATTTATTTAATTAATTAAATTTATTTATTTATTATTATTTATTTGTACCCTGGATCTTCCCGGACCGGGGTACAAACCCGTGTCCCCTGCATCGGCAGGCGGACTCTCAACCACTGCGCCACCAGGGAAGCCCTTAATTTTATTTTTATACCAGCGGGTGGAGACAAACGGTACTGCCTGTGGATTCCATTTCAGGGAAATGGGGGCACCCAAATTCTTTTGTAATAAGGAGGTGGCATGGTGTCTAGAAGGCTGGGATCCCTTGGAAGGCAGGGACGGGATCTCTTTTGGTCACTGCTATGTCCCCAGTGCCTGGGACACAACTGGTGCTCCATAAATGCTCACTGAGCAACTGAATGAGTGTTCCAGCCGAGCCCTTGAAGCTTTATTGGGCTTTTCTGGCTTGTGATGATAGTGGGGTGATCTGGCATTTGGTGGGCAGGGGCCAGGGACACTGGCCGCTGAGCCCCTCTGCTGTCCCTGGGAAGGGCCTGCCCCAGAAAGGCTGCCGTGGTGCAGCCGGGACCCCGCTGGCTTGTCTGCCCTTGGACTTGGATGAGCGCAGCTGGCAGGAAGGAAGGCTGGGGTTTATTTTGGTCCCCAGCATGCTCCCCCGGGAGAGCAGTCATCTCCGTGTGTGGCTGCTTGGATGGAGGCGTTTCTGTTAGAACAATGGGTCAGCGGGGGGGGCGGGCGGGGGGGGGGACTGCTGACCCATTGCAGCTGGGCTGGTCCAGGTGTCACAGGTCTGGGGACTGCCCCAAGGGGAGTAAGGGCAAGGAGTGTGGAGGCCAAGCGGGAAGGCTGCAGCTGCCCCCGCCCCCCGCCCCTTTTCCTCTGTGCTTGGCAGGGTGGGTGTGGGGCAGTACTGCTGCTGAGGGCCCAGGCTCTTCCTGAAGCTGGTAAACAGGACAGGCTTCCCCTCTGAACCAACACGCCTGACCTCAGGACTTGCAGAGCGGAAGGTCAAGGCCCAGAAAGAGGCAGAACCCTGCCTGGGGTCACACAGCAACCAAAGAGGCAGAAAGACCTGGGCACCAGAGTCCTTGGGATTCAGGGAAAGGCCTTCTCCTCTCTGAGTCTCAATTTGTCCATCTGTAAACTGGGGAGCTGGACCCAGGGAGTTGGGAGTTCCCCTCCGGGTTCCAATGTTTGCAGACATCCTTTCCCTCATACATTCAACAAACACTTACTGGGTGTCTGCTGGGTACCAGGCCCTGGGTTAGGGTTAGGAGACATGGCGTGAACAAGAAAGATGCAGGGGAATTCCCTGGCAGTCCAGTGGTTAGCGCTCTGTGCTTCCACTGCAGGGGCCAGAGGTTTGATCCCTGGTTGGGGAACTAAGATCCCGCATGACCTGAGACGCGGCCAAAAAAAAGATGCAGCCCCTACCCACACTTTCAGGCCCGGGAGATGGATACTGAAACCAAGGTACTCGGGGCCGTGATGGAGGATGCCCCGGGCACCAAGGGAGCCAAGGGGGCACCTGGCCCAGCCTGGGGCATCCAGAAGTCTTCCAGGAGGAGGTGACAGTAACTCTGAGACTTGAATGAGTTTACGGGATGAGTGATGGGTGGGGGAGGGGTCTAGGTAGAGGAAATGGAATAGAACGTTCTAGAGAAACAGAGGTGAGAGGGCATCCTGGAAGCATAGTTATTCCTTGCTGCTGCTCTTTTTTTCCAGAGAACATCACAGAGAAATAGGTCTCTACATTCAGGGAGCTGAATGGCATAGAGCTTGAAGGTCAGAAGTCCAGGCAGTGGCGTCCAGCCTCTTGCCTGGGGAAACCTCACAGCCCGGGGGACACTCAGGTTGGCCACAAGCTTCTGCCCTAGGATGGAGGTAGTTCTCCCTCCTTACAGCCACCATCCTCCATTTTACAGATGGGGAAATTGAGGCACGGGGCAGTTATGTTGCTTGACCAAGAGGTTAGAGCCAGGAGCCGGCCCTAAATTTCAGGGCTGGTTTTGTCATGGGGGACAGCCCCCCAAGACTCAGGGCAACTCGCAGGAGTCAGCTGGGGAAGGCAGAGAGCGTAGGGGTGCAGAGGTGGTGGGGGCAGGCAGTCCCTGTGTTGCTGTGTGGCCTTGGGGAAATGGCTCAGCCTCTCTGAGCCTGTGTAATTTCTTCTGCAACCGGGCAACCAGCTGAATACAACACCAGGATTAAGTGATGAAATGGGCACACACCGCTGCTCAGGGCCTGCCATGCGGTGCTGAGTCACCCGCACCCCTGCTCTGCCCCAGCCTGTGTACAGGGTCTGGGGCTGGTGTGGGAGCAGGGAAGACTGGGTCATTCATCTCCAGGCCCGTCCTGACCTCTGACCTCTGTGGGCAGGGAGAGGGTGGCCGAGGCTTGGGACTTCTCCTGGGGTCTGAGCTCACACACAGATGGGCTTTGTCGGGGTTCCTGTGGCTGAGTGGGCACCCACGTGGCATTCCTGGTCTGGCTGGCCTGAGGCTGGGGTCGGGGTGGATTCCCACCAGAGCCTGGGGCAGCAGCGGGTCAGGGCTGGGGGTGGGTCTCAGGCTCCCTCATTCATTTGGCAGATGTTTCCGGAGCCTCCAAAAACACAGCAGTTAAAGAATCAGGCCCATTACCTCCTCCGTGGCCTGCGGTGAGGCAGACCATGGAAGAAGCAAAGCCAGCAGGGCAGAGCAGTGATGAGGGATGCCTGGGGTGCTCTGTGGCTCAGAGAAGGTGCCTCACTGTCAGTTTGGCTGTTTGGGGGTGGCTTCCTAGAGGAGGGGGTGTCCAGGCTGAGCTGAGGGATGAACCTGAGAGGGCGAGAGGCAGGGGCTTAGGGGCCAGGGCTTTTGGGGGATGTATATGCGTCCACCAGAGAAGAGGCAGGGGTTTGGGGGCCAAGGTGTTGGGGGATGTATAGGAGCTCACCAGGGAAGATGCAGGGGCCGGAATGAGGTGTGGGCTTTGGTCCTGAGAGCCATAAGGAGCTGCCAGCTGGTTCTTACAAGGAAAGGGCTAAGCCCAGAAGTGCAATGTAGGAAGAATTCTGGCACTGCAGGAAGGAGGTGGTGGGAAGGGGAGCCTCCAGAGCCTGGGGGATCTGGAAGACTGCCATGCAGGAAGGACAAAAGAAGACAGACATAAGGGACAGACAGAGATCCAGGCTTCTGTGGCTGGAGGCCTGGTCACTGTTCTCCCAGAGAGCCAGCCTGCCATTCACCTTGGCCACCTCCCTGGCCCTTTCCTGGGCGGAAGCTGATGCAAGTCAATATTTCTGTATCAGAGTAATCAGCAGAGTGATGCGTTTCTAGAAACCCCACAAATGGCCCTGGGGAACCCCCACCCAGGTCACTGCCCCCCTGACTCATTCAGGGCCTAAGGTCTCAGGATGTCCGTTGTAAACTCAAGGGGGTGAGGAGGCCAGGAGGATTGGTACCTAGGCTTCTCCACCCTGAACAGCCCAGGGGCTGGGCTGGGACCCTGTCTCATGGAGCTGCAGGATGAAGGGAATGATAAGCTGGACCCTCCCTGTGATAACTCACCTTGAGCCCCTTCTCAGCTCAGAGCAAGGATACAGTGGGTTTGCAGGGCTGGTAACAGGGACCACAAGTAGTGGGATTCAGAAGGCCCTGCCCATTAATTTCCAAAATATACAAACAGTACATACAACTCAATAACCAAAAAACAACCCAATCAAAAAATGGGCAGAAGACTACATAGACATTTCTCCAAAGAAAACACAGAGATGGCCAACAGGTAACATGAAAAGATGCTCATCATTGCTAATTATTAGAGAAACGCAAATCAAAACTACAATGAGGTATCTCCTTACACTGGTCAGAATGGGCATCATTAAAAAGTCTACAAATAACAAATGCTGGAGAGGGTGTGGAGAAAAGAGAACCCTCCTACACTATTAGTGGGAATGTAAATTGTTGCAGCCACTATGGAGAACAGTATAGAGGTTCCTCAAAAACTAAAAATAGTGTTGCCATATGATCCAGCAATCCCACTCCTGGGCATATATCCAGACAAAACTCTAATTCGAAAAGATACATACACCCCAATGTTCACAGCAGCACTATTTACAATAGCCAAGATATACAAACGACCTAAATGTCCATCGACGGATGAATGGATAAATAAGATGTGGTACACATACACAATGGAATATTACTCAGCCATGAAAAAGAATGAAATAATGCCATTTGCAGCAACATGGATGGACCTAGAGATTCTCATACTAAGAGGAGTAAGTCAAAAAGAAAGACAAATACCATATGATAAAACCTGTATGTGGAATCTAAAACAGGACACAAATGAAGTTATCTACCAAAAAGAAGCAGATTCACAGACATAGAGAACAGACTTGTGTTTGCCAAGGGGGAGGGTGGGTAGGGGAAGGAAGGATTGGGAGTTTGGGATTAGCAGATACAAATGAGTATATACAGAATGGATAAACAACAAGGTCCTATGGTATAGCACAGGGAACTAGATTCAGTATCCTGTAATAAACCATAACAGAAGGCCCTGCCCAGATTTCAACATTACACATTAATTCCTTTGACTTTTTTTTAGAAACAAATTCCCTTAGGGTCCCTTGGGTCATCATCTCTTCAGTGTGAATGCTATATTTTAAACGAGCTTTTCCTAAAAATAGCTTTTGCTATTTTTTTTCACAAGTTTCTGCCGTTCTGTGCTCTTTCTACTTGGAATTTCCCTCCTCTAGGCCTTGGAGCATGGGGATCTTTCCCGCCTGGGATGCCCTCCCCATTTTCTCACCTGTCCCTTCCTCCAGGAGGTCAGCCTCGGCCCTCTTGATCTGCTGGGGTTCCCGTGCTATGTGGGCTCTTGCAGCTTCCCGGATGGCAGCACTTGCTGTGTTCCCGGGGGCTCGCTGGCTGGCTCTGTACACCCAGTCGTGGCACACACAGTAGGTCTGTGGAATGGGCACGCAGGCTCCCCTGGAGATAGGCTGGTGGCGTGTGCCCATTTCCCGTATTGGGAAGACGGTGGTCGCCAACGTTAGCGGCCCGCCCAGGCAAGCCCCTGGCAGCCGGGCCGTGCGGGCTGACGGCGGGTCTGTGTCCCCACCCCCACGCAGGGCGGATGGACACCTTCAGCACCAAAAGCCTGGCCCTCCAGGCCCAGAAGAAGCTCCTGAGCAAGATGGCATCCAGGGCGGTGGCGGCCGCGTTCATCGACGACACCAGCAGCGAGGTGCTGGACGAGCTGTACCGCGCCACCAAGGAGTTCACCCGCAGCCGCAAGGAGGCCCAGAAGGTGGTCAAGAACCTGGTCAAGGTGGCCGTGAAGCTGGGCGTCCTGCTCCGCAGCGGGCAGCTGGGCGGCGAGGAGCTGGCGCGGCTGCAGCGCTTCCGGCAGCAGGCGCGCCGCCTGGCCATGACCGCCGTCAGCTTCCACCAGGTGGACTTCACCTTCGACCGGCGCGTCCTGGCCGCCGCCCTGCTCGAGTGCCGGGACCTGCTGCACCAGGCGGCGGGTGCGCACCTGACCGCCAAGTCCCACGGCCGCATCAACCACGTGTTCGGCCACTTGGCTGACTGCGACTTCCTCGCCGCGCTCTACGGCCCGGCTGAGCCCTACCGCTCCCACCTGCGCAGGATCTGCGAGGGTCTCACCCGGCTGCTGGACGAGGAGAGCATATGACCTCTGACCTGACCTCCGACCTCCTCGTTCCGGCTTCCCGCTGGGGGCGGGGCTTGCGAGGGGGTTTTTAACCTCTTTTCTCCCAGTCTGACTCTGGCCAAAACCAGCGCCCCCAACGCACACACAGACACACACACAGACACACACACACAGACACACACACACAGACACGCGCGCGTCCGCCCGCCTCTGCAGCTCTAAGGACCCAGGGCACCTCTCCTCCGGCCCAGTCTCCGTGGGGAGAGGAACTCAGCGTGGAGCCCAGCACGGCCTGCCTGCGCCAGCGGCCTCCCGGGGCACCTGGAGACCACTGCCTGCTCCGGCGCACCGTCTGCACAATAACCCTTGAGCCACCGGTCTGAACCCCTCAAATCACTTGGTGTCTCTGACAGCTGGCGGCTTCCCACTTCATCATGTTGCCTGGGCTTTTGCATTCCCGCAGAGAGGGTCGTGGGGAACCAGGAGAAAGGGAGTGTTACACAGTGAGCTGTTCCCCCGCCCCAAGTTCCTCGAAGTCCTAAGCCCCAGGGCCTCTGAATATGACCTTATTTAGAAATAGGGTGATTGCAGATGTAATTAGTTGAGTTCATACTGGAGTGAGGGTGGCTAATCCACTCTGAGTGGCGTGCTTATGAGAAGGGGACATTTGGACACAGACTCAGAGGACAATGCTATATGAAGGTGGCGGTAGAGACTGGGGGGAGGTGTCTGCACGACAAGGAACACCAAAGACTGCCAGCCACCCCCAGAAGCTGGGAGAGAGCCTGGAACAGCCCTCAGAGGGAACGCCCCGCCGACCCCTTGATCTCAGGCCTCCAGAGGTGAGAGCGAACAAGCTTCTGTTGTTTCAGCCTCCCAGGCTGGGGTACTTTGTTCCGCAGACCAGGAAATGGGCCCTGGGAGCCACGCGAGGGCCGCGGTGGGTGCAGGTGTGTCAGTGAGGACGCCTCCTCCCTCTGGTTGGCATCGTGGCCCAGACTCCCACGTGGGAGAGGAATGGAGTGTGCCCCCCATGCAGGGCGTCAGGGGAAAGCTGTCTGAGATGCGTGCATGTTTTTAAATGATGATTTCATATTTGGAAAACAAACACAATTGTTTTTATAAGACAGGCCTCAGAAACAAAGCTCAACAACTCTTGGCTTTGGCGACGCTGGTGCGGCGATTCTTAACTTGGGGCATAGATGGACACGTTGGGGTGTGGGAGTGTATTTGTGATTTGTCAGAAGTGGGCATGGGTTTTAAAAGACTGCGAAACCCGGCTGCAGGCCTGGCCATGTCAGGGCTGGGAAGGTTATTTTGGGCACTCAGGGGGGAGGGGGGGAACGATGTCTATTTTTGCAGAACCTGGTCTGTTTAGGGAAAAGACTGCCAACAGGAGGCCTGCAGGCCTTATTAGGCAAGAAGATGGGTTTGCTTAGCCCCCTCCGGTGTTTGAGACATTTGGAATTAGTTGCCAACACTTAAAACCAAGGAAATTGCACGTCCCGATCTTGATCTTGGCATTTCTCCAGAAAACGCGCCTGCACTGCCCAGTGGTGAAGATGCATAGAGGTTGCCCATCTTTGCTTTGCCACAGTCCCCACCACTCCCTTTTGCCTCTCCACGGCATGCGGGGCTGGCTGATAGATTAGGACCCCAGATTCAGGGCAGCGTTTCTCTGTTTGGTTTCTGCTGCTCTGAAAAAGTCAAAGGCTTTCACTCAGGAGCCAGCTGTTCCTACCTCTGCCCTCCACTTCCAAGGCAAACTTTCCCTCTTATCTTGGGTCAAAAGACATCTTCAAATGAACAATCGTACATTTTGATTACGCTGAGAAACCCCACATGAAATCCTTTGCCCTCTGCTCTGCAGGCATATATCCATGTGATAAGGCTTTGTACCTGTCTGGACTCTTTTCATACACTTGAGATTTAATTTTAAAAAACCAAAGAGCACTACAAAACTATGTAAATAAAAGCATCTGACAGTTTGCTCTCACCCACCTAGGGTTTTTGCTTTTTGAATCAAGGTTGCACATAAACGTCACACACCCACAGCCTGCTGGCAGGTTTGATTCCCGCTGCGTTGGATGACAGACTAGCAGACTAGCAGGGGTAGCAGAGCTTGGCTTCTGCAGCCCAAACAGGGCTCAGTCCAGCTCCTCATCATGACCAAAGGTCCTGGGGCCGGGTGACTTCGCTCACCAGAAAGCTCCATAAAGGCACACGCACACATCACATGGAGTAAAGGGGAAGCTTCTCTGTGTCCAGAGGTGCCCTGCTGTGTCCCAGCACATTGCACCTACCACTCTGCATCCCTGCTGGTGCCCAGTACTTGGAAGTGGTAAGTGACTCCAGGCTGACCACAGAAGAATCAATATCCCTCTCAGCCAGGGTCTGGCCCTCACACACCTCAGGGCCCAGGGTGCACCATCGTCTCCACCTGTGTCCAGCTGCCTGGTTTTTGCAGGAGGCCCTGGGCAATCATCTCCTGGGCCCTGTTGAGAACTGCAGGTCGCCATGCTCGGTGGAGCGAGCCTCCCCGAGGACGTGTGTGCCTCCAGAGCTGCTCACGAGGTGTGGTGCAGATCGTGTGCGCTTGACCACTGAGGCTGCTGGTGCCCCGCCCCTGCCCCGAGTACCGTGGGCCCAAGGTCCCCCTCAGTGATTCTGAGAACAGCTGTTCATCTTGCTTGCGCCTCTCTCTGGAGCCATTCCTACACCAGCACCACTGAGGCCCCAGGGCAGGTGGGGTCACAGCAGCACTGGGCTCCTGGGTGGCATGAGGGAGGGCCAGGTGAGTGACAGGGACAGAGAGGCCTCAGTCGACCCGACTTGGTGATTCTGATCAAGGACCCGCTTCATGGCCACATGGTTTCTTTCCTCACAGTCAGAGGTCAGGGTGACAGTCCAGTGGGGGTCAGACTCCCAGGCCCTGCTGTTGGGAGACCAGGCTCCCCTGAGTGGCTGAGGCCTTTGGGGATATCGTTTATTTATTTTGGTTTGCTTGCGGGTTTTTGTTTCTTTTTTAAAGTCACCGAGCTGCAATCCGACCTCAAAAAAAAATAAGCAGAGCCAACCACAGGATGCAGAAGAGCAGGTCTGCCCTGGAGCACTCACCCTCTGCTGGGCGTGGCCCCATGGGCTCCCGAGGTCCAGCTGCCTCAGGACCCGCACGTCTGTGCCTGCAGAAAAGTCCCTGTGCCCAGGGTGATGCAGCTAACCCGTCTCCAGCAGCAAAGGGAAGTAGGGGCCCCCAGCCCCACGTGCCCAGCCAGGTGGGCACCAGCGCCAGATGCCAAGACTGTGTGGTTACTTTTTAATTGTCTTATTTATTTAAATATGAAAGAACATTTCACTTCTGCCCAGTTAGTCTGAAAGTTGGTCCCCTAGGGGATGACAAGAAAACAGTTGGCTTAGGGTCAGAGAGCAGCAGGATGGCTCTCCCCAGGAGCATCCCGGAGCCTGGCCTGATCCAGGGGAGACGTTGCTGGCTTCAGAAAAGCTGTGACCCCGTGAGCCCCACCTTGTGCCCTGACGCCTCTTCTGATAAGAAGAGCAGTGGGTCTCAGAGCCACACTCCTCACGGGGAGGGGAAGGTGGGAGCCAGGAGAGTCCTGGCCCTCCGGACTCTGCCTTGGGGCCTCAGCTGCCCTGCGAAGCCCTCTGAACGGGGCAACATCAGCCTGGGCAGAAAATTAACAGCCCCCACCCCCCGAGAAAACAAGTACTGGGCCCTCATGGGGCCCAGCTCCTTCAGCGGAGATGAGGAAAAGCCGCCCTCAAAGGGGCTCCTGGTCACAGCTCACTGCGTGTCGCCTTGGCCACGATCACCAGCTTGGACAGCTCAGCCTTGAAGGCCCCGGGCCTGTGGGACACTGCAAAAGAAGAAACCCTTGGTCAGCCCTTGCCTCCGCAAATCCTCCGGGTCCTGAGCCGGGTGTGGGCAACGATGGGAGCAGGGCAAGGCAGGGGAGCCGTCTCCAAGTGGACTCCACAGGGAAAGGCCCCCGGCCCTGGATGTCTTACGGGTGAGGGGTAGGAGAAAGGCAGGGAGGCTGTGGGCCTGTCCTGAGAGCAGTGGGAGGCCATGGGAGATGTCGACGTGGGAAGAGCCATGGTCATTTTTGCCACACTGAGAATGGCTGGGGTTTGGAGGTTTGCACTGGCAAACTTGTCTGACGCTCTTCAGGCGGGGTCAGGGAACCTGGCCGCCCCCCGCTTTGCACACCCAGCCTGCCCCCCACTCCCTGTCCATCCTCACCATCTATGCTCCCTGGGGCTCAGGGTCTGCAGCAACCCAATCCCCTCTGTCCTTGATCTCCACTCTAAACGGGCCCCTGCCCCCGCCTGGAGGACCTGCGGGCATGTCGGGCCTCCTTCCAGGCCCTCCTAAAAGCCCCGCTCGTGCCGCCCACTCCCCTCCCTTCCCCTCCCCTCCCCTCTGGTGCCTGGTGACGTCCACGGCCACATGGGTTCCTCACCTCATCTCTCCCCCGTCCTTCAGGACCCTCGGGGCCCCCTGACTCGGCTCAGCCCCACGTTCACTGTCTCACTCACTTGTCCCCCAACTTGCTCTCGCACCCTGAGCCCCAACTCGGGTGCCCACCACCCCTCTTTCTGCTCGGCATCTGGCCTGCATGGCTACAGCTGAATGGGGTCAGAGGCCCTGGGGGTCTCGGGGCCCCAGGAGGTGACCCCCGCCTCCCGTGTCATGCATGCACAAGGTCCCGACTGCGCTGCCTGAAGCTGTCACGGAGCCCAGGACGGCCAGGCTGTGTCGGCGTCAGACCCCGCGGCCCCCTGCTCCCTGGCCTCCTATGGAGCTGAGTGTCCCAGGACGCAGCTCTCCGAGGACAGACTCTCACGCTCTCCGTTCTCTGCTAGGGATTGGGCAAGTGTGCCTGCCGCCTGTGAGCGAAGGGTGGTTTCTACATTTTCAAATAGCTTTAAGAAAAATCAAAGGAAAAATGGCATCCTGTGATATGGGGAAGTGCTATGAAATTCACAGCTCAGTGTTCACGAAATAAAGTTTTATTAGAAGGCAGCCACCCCCATTCACTGACTAGTGGCTTATGGCTGACTTTGTCTTACGGGGACTGGGTCGAGTTGTTTCAAAGGGGGCCCCAAAGCTGAAAATACTTACTAGGTGGCCCTTTGTGGAAGCTGTTTAGGGATGGCAGCCTCCTCTCACCACAGGGCCCCTGGATCGCCCTCTAGCGGGGGTCTTGTCCCCTCTCTCACCCCCTCCCTGCTTGAGAACCTAGATTCCAGCTCCACAAACCCCTCTCCGTACCTGCTGTTTTGGTCACTTCAAATTCCTCGTCTTTCAGGGGCACATCACTCTCTCTTTCAAAAGCAGCTTTCGACTGAAAGGGAACAAGTGGAAACTCTTCTAATCGGGAAGGAACACGGCTCGCTTTGCTTTGCAGAGCAGCAAAGACTAAAGCTGCATGCTTCTGCTGGAGCCGCGAGATGCTTTTTTAAGCACATAAAAGAGAATCCAGCAGAAGCAGTGGGTTAATCCACTTAAGAGATTGTCAACTAGCTTAAAACTTCATGCCTTCCCTGCAAATCGAAGGGAATTTTTTTTAGTTAATTTATGGAAATGATACTAGCATGGCAGTCTCTTGCATGTAATTTTTAAACAGCAGAATTGTGTCTTTTTCAAATCAGTAAAAATTTAGAGCTTCAAAGTAAGAAGGGACCCCAGAGAGCGATTAGTTAACAGTCTGATGGACAGTCTGATGTGTCACTGGAGCGGCCACAGTCCCCGTTATACAATCAGACCCTTGCTGGGGTTGCTGGGAGGGAATTTTGTAGATGTGACAGAGGCTCATCCTGAGGTGACTTTAAGTAAAAGAGATTATCCTCGGGGACCTGGGTGGGCCTGATTCAATCAGGGGGAAGGCCTTCAGGGCAGAGCTGAGGCTTCCCTGGAGGAAACCCCCAAAGCCAGGCTCCCACAGTGGAAGCCGATTCCTGGCAGTGAATCTCTTAAGGCCTGTCTCCTACTGGTTCTGCTTCTTGGACTGATAAGGTGATTTTCAAACTGTTTCTAACCCAGATGGAGAAGCAGGGGTGGGCTCTGCAGAGTGGCTGGGCTCTGGAGGGGCCGTGGGGGTCAGGAGCGCAGCAGAAGGTGCTGGCTGGGCTGTGAACCACAGGTCACTGGAGCAAGGGGCGTGGGGCCCTCCCGACACCAATGAGCCGCCCACCTGCCCCCTGGGCCAACTTCCGCCCTTGCTGCCCCTGTCCCAGGGCTGAGCCCCCTTGCCCCCGACTTCCTGTTGGCTTTGCCAGCAGGGGGCACTGGTGGGAGGCCGGCGGGCCTTACAGGAGGGAGGCCAGGTGTCTCTGGGGGTCAGCCGGGTTTCCCTCCGGGCACCGTAACCCCAGCCCCCCGCGCCTCCAGGCCTCCCTCTAAGGGCTTGGTGTCCACCTCCTCATTCCCCCCCCTGCCCCCCCGGGGTCTCCAAGTTGCAGTCCATGGTGGCCCAGCCAGGCGGCCACCCCATGTGCAGGTGACACTCACGTAGGCCATGCCGTACTCGATCTCAGCACCCCGCACCTCCACCTTGAACTGCGTAAAGTACAGGTAGGACTTGCCTTGGGGCCTGCGAAGAAAGGTCGGGCGACGGGGTCAGCCCAGGGCTGCGCGCCCCCCCGCTCTCCAAGGTGGGATCTGCTGCCAGGCATTTCTGGGAAGGACGGATGGGGCGCCCTCAACATGATCCACTCTTTCCTCTTTGCCAGGATGCTCTTCCGGCTCGTTGATGGACAAGCCTCTTTCCCCTTCTGGGTAGGAGCTGTTCTAGAACGGGGCCTCTCGCATCCACTCACAGAACACTTCCCATCCAGTGGACAACATCCCAGGTGTGCACTAGGGGTGAGGCCGGGCCACATCCCCGGGGTGGGAAGTATGGGGGTCAACTAGGAACGGCAGGGTGTCTGGGGCTGAGCGTGTCCTTGCGGGGCCACTGGGTGGTCAGCTAAGAGGCTGCACGGGCTGAGGACCCCGCTTTGAGCCAGTGCGGCCTGGGTCTGTCTGTGCCCAGGTGGAGGGCTGGTGCTCACGAGTCTGTGTGAGACGGTGGTCTACTGGCGGGGGGATGCAGCCCTGATTACTAACCTGTAATTAGGGAGCCCCCCACCCCGGCTCCTTGCCTCTGGGATGCTTCTCTCTGAGGCTGGGAAGAGGCACAGACAGGGTCTCCCCTCTCAGCGGGGCTGGCAGTAGCATGTTGAGGACGCAGGGCTTCTGCCCCCACGAGAAGCTCCCCAACAATACTTGGTACTAAAGTGCCTGCGGTTTGTACCGCATCGAGCAGGAGACGGGGATTCTGCGCCAACGCCTGCAAGCGTGTTCTTTAACTAAATGTCGCTGTCGCTGCTCTCTAACGTGTCCCGCTTCTTGATCCGTCGTCCCCTATGATCTGTCCCCATCTGACCCCGGTCCCATAAGGGTGAGGACGCGGCTGGGACTTCTATGTCAGGCGCGTGGCAAATGCTTGAGAAATCTGTTCTGCTCGGGCGACACATTCCAGGCCGTGAGGCCCAGGGGAGAAGGGCCAGGAATTGGTGAAGCTCCATCACCCTCCTCCCCATCAGAGGGCCCAGCACCCCGTTCTCGGGCTCATGGAGCTGGGCTCCAGGAAGTGGGATTACGAGAAGGGTGGGCACGGCGGGAGATGAAGCCCTTGAGCAAGGAATGTGACTGAGGTGACCATGAAGGGGGTGGCGTCTGGGGAGCCCGGCCCCGCTCCCGGGGCTGCGGCCACTGCCTACACGCCACCTCCCAGTCGCCCCCCCCGCCCCCTCTCAGCCTCAGTGTCAACGTGCTTCCCTGGGAAGCCCTCCTTGCCCTCAAGTCCCACACAGGACGGCACCCCCCCTCCTGCCTGCGACCCTCCAGGGGCGCAGGACGCCGTCAGTATGGGTACCGCCCAGAGCGAAGGTGTCTCGTCCGGGAGGAGATCCCACCACCGCACCCTCGCTCACCTCCAGATGGTGCAGGTGAAGTGCTGGTGGTCTTCGCTGGTCCCCAGACTCATCTGCCACTTCTGGGGAGAGAGGACAGGCAGGTCAGTCCAGGACACGCAGCCTCGCCATCATTATATGTCTGTCCAAGCCCACGGCACACACCACACCAGGAGTGAACCCTGATGGCAACTCTGGACTTGGGGTGATGACGTGTCCGTGTAGGTTCATCAATGACTGTCACAAAAGTCCCACTCTGGTGGGCGATGGTTGGGGGGCAGGGGTATACAGGAAATCTCTGTGCCTTCCGCTCCATTTTGCTGTAAAAAATAAAGTCTATTGGGAAAGATAAAAACAAAAATAAAAGAAGGAAAGACAATACACCCATGCTTGCTTGCATAAGCATAGAGCAGTCCTCAGAGAAGATGTAAGATTTTAATAACCCCGGTTACATGTAGGACGTGGGTGGGAACTGGGCCGACAGAAGGCGCTGGAGAGCTTTTTATGCTTTTTTCTTTTTGAATGACGTGTGTTAGCTTTTTTACTTTTATTTTTTTTGGCCACACAGCATGCGGGATGTTAGTTCCCCAACCAGGGATCGAATCCATGCCCCTGCAGTGGAAGCGTGGAGTCCTAACCACTGGACCGCCAGGGAAGTCCCTGTGTTAGCTTTTTAAAAAAATTATATTAAAAAAAAATTTTTTTTAGGAGCTTCCCTGGTGGCGCAGTGGTTGAGAGTCCGCCTGCCGATGCAGGGGACACGGGTTCGTGCCCCAGTCCGGGAAGATCCCACATGCCGCGGAGCAGCTGGGCCCGTGAGCCATGGCCGCTGAGCCTGCGCGTCTGGAGCCTGTGCTCCGCAACGGGAGAGGCCACAACAGTGAGAGGCCTGCGTACCGCAAAAAAAAAAAAAAAAAAAAAATTTTTTTTTTTAATGGTTCCAAAACACACCACTACCAGTTTATTCTCATTTTCAGGGCCTCTGAAAACCCAGCCAAACGCAAGGTCTGGTGACCTGCAGCGTTTTTGCATTTTGCTAGGAAAATGAGAGTGTCCCGTCCTCTCCTGAGAGTAAAGGTGGACTCCAATTGCTGATCATCTGGTTAAATGCCAGAGCTTTTCCATTAATAGAAATAAGGCCATTTGTATGTTAATTATAATGGGAGTAAACGGTGACTTGGAAGTCTTTTGCCTGCAGCATGAAGGTAGAAGCCAATTACTCAGGGCAGGCATGGCAAGGGGACCTGCCCAACACATTTATTTTCTATTTAAAAACTCCTGCCCAAGGCTCCAGGCCTCTGAGCACCCGGAAACAGTTTTACGCTGTGAAATATATCTGGGATGGTTTTCCATAGCTCTTAAAAGATTCATGAAAATGAGGCTTCTTTTTTAAAAAAATATTTATTTATTTGTTTGTTTGTTTGGCTGTGCCGGGTCTTAGTTGGCATGCATGCGGGATCTAGTTCCTCGACCAGGGATCAGACCTGGACCCCCCGGCATTGGGAGCTTGAAGTCTTAACCACTGGACCACCAGGGAAGTCCCGAGGCAAACATTTAAACATTTTTTTTTATTATGAAAGCAAACAAAATTAAAACCAAGAGCTTCTTAGCAATAGGGTCAACATCCCTCTGAGTGGTCTTGCTATATGAACTTGACCTTGGTCTTGAGGCCGCAGGCTGGGGTGGCGCCCTTGGTAAGGCTCAGGTTTTGGCATCAGACACTCACACGAGGGTGTGTTCTGGGGCAGCCTGTTCAGCCCGAGCCTCTGTGACCTTCCCTGGCAGGCTAGGGAGCTCAGGATCTAAGTGGCCGGGTGTAATCGAGGACAGGTAATTGGTAACCACTATTATTTATTATTAGGAGACAAGTAACAGATGGTGAAATGGACCCATTTCAGTGTCTGTTCTATGAGTTTTGACAAATGCACACACCCAATCAATTGATCAATTGATCCACCGCCCAATCCAGATACAGATCAGTTCCATCTTCCCAGTTATCTCTCCTCCATCCCCCCGGAGTCAACCCCTTCCTGCAAATTCCCGGTAACCACTGATCTGCTCTGTCCCCATAGTTGTGCCTTTGCAAAATGCCACCTGAGTGGAATCACACAGGACATGGTCTCCTGTGCCGGTCAGTCTCACTCAGCCTAACGCATATCAGATTCACCCATGTGGCTACATGTATATCAATAATTCACTTACCTTTAACAGCTTTATTGAGAAAGAGTTTACATAACATACAATATGGGGCTTCCCTGGTGGCACAGTGGTTAAGAATCCTCCTGCCAATGCAGGGGACGTGGGTGGGTTCAAGCCCTGGTCTGGGAAGATCCCACGTGCCGCGGAGCAACTAAGCCCGCGTGCCACAACTACTGAGCCCGCATGCCTAGAGCCTGTGCTCCACAACAATGAGAAGCCTGCGCACCACAATGAAGAGTAGGCCCCGCCTGCCGCAACTAGAGAAAGCCCGCGCGCAGCAACAAAGACCCAACGCAGCCAAAAATAAATAAATAAATTTATATTAAAAAATAAAACATGTATAGACGATATGCTCTTTTAAAGTGCATGCTTCACTGCTTCCTAGTATATTCAGAGCTGTGCAACCATCACCTGTATGTAGTTCTCATCAGCCCCCAAAGAAGTCCCATCCCCATGAGCAGGCACACCCCCATGTCCTCCCCCAGCCCAACAACCACGAACCCACTCTCTGTGTCTGTGGATTTGCCTGTTCTGGACGTTTCCCATCAATGGAATCACACACTCTGGGTCCTTCTGTGTCTAGCTTCTCTCACTGAGCATCGTGTTCTCAGGGTCTATCCACGTTGTAGCGAGTGTCAGTGCTTCTCTCCTTTTTATGGCTGAGTGATGCGCCCGTGTGTGAAGGGACCACATTGTGTTTATCCATCATCAGCTGGGGGACACTTGGGTTGTTTCCACTTTTTGGCTATTATGAATCAGGCTGCTATGAACATTCACATACAAGCTTAGTGTGGACATAAGTTTTCATTTCTAACAGGGAGATACTGAGGAGCGTAAGCATGGGGTCGTATGTTTAACTTGATGAGAAAGGGCCAGTCTTCCCAAGTGGCCGCATTCCCGCCAACCTTGGACGAGCTCTCTGGCTGCTCAGGATCCTGGCCGGCGCTGAGATGATGAATAACCCTGTGCCTGCTGTCACCCGGCACCAGCCAGCCTCTCAGGTGACCCTCTGGAGAAACGAACCACTGTCAAAGCAGCCTGGCCTCCCGCTCTCCCCAAGCCCAGCCTGCATCCCGGGCCCCCTGGGAGCCCAGACCACAGACCCATTTCCCCTCTGTTGACGATGGCTCTAGAGAAGCGCCACTTGGGCCTCTGGGGCTTCCGTTCCAGCTGCTCCGATGGGCATCTTGGCAGGGCCCCCAAGTATGGCCAAGCGGATCCCGGAGAACATCTTGGACGGCCCCTGCACGTTTGCTGAGAATCCGGCCAGCTGTTTGCTCCTAAGCGGGCGGCAGGCCAGCAGCCAGAGAGCCCGTGGGTCACACCGTTGGGTTCACGCAGCTCTGCAGTCGGCCTGTGGTGTCTGATGATCACAGTTCTAGGCTGGTGCTGCCGGAACAAGTCAGTGCTGGACATGTCTGCTGTGCTCTTAGGTGTTTCCTTGAGGATGAATCAATCCCCTCATCCGAAACGGGAGATTCAAGCCCCATACTGGTTTTAGAATCTGTGACCCAGCCACCTTTCCAAGAGTGAGCCTAGCTCTCTCCCCCCACGCTGCAGTGGACTGTCCATCCCAAGGGTCCCGTTAGGGAGGCGCGGACGTTCTTTTCCGAGCTGCTGGTGATGCGGGGCGTGTCCTGGCTCAGGGTGGCAGTCAGGGGCCTGCGCCTTGGGGACCCTGGTCACGTCCCAGCTGGGGGAGCCAGGGCAGTCTTCAGCCTCTGGGCCACCGTGTCCTCATGTGTGAGGCGGGGATAAGGACAGCCTCCTGGAGTTCTGAAGAGGAAACGAGACGTGTATCTGTCTCAGCACATTGCGGGCCGCCCGACAAACACCAAGGCGATGGTGCTATCACAATTTTATTGTATAATGAATTGACCATCTACACAACAAAAGAGGCATGGAAAGGGCTGACTGGGGGAGGAAGGCGCTTTGGGATGGATCTGGAGCTCGTGGCAGGGCACGGCTGGACCAAGGGGCCTGGACCAAGGGAGAATGTTCCACCACTTGTCACCATCCCACAATGGAGTGGACCACCTGGAGAAGCAGCAAGGCCTGGAGGTGGCCAAGGAAGGGGCGGATGATCGCAGGACGCCTGCTGTCCTGGAGGCGGGGGAAGGGCGGCGATGCTTCCCAGCAGAGCTGCCACTCCCTGGTGACACTGCTGGGAAGGGTGTCACCAGGCGTTTGCTACATTTTGTTAAAATACTGTTGCTGGGGGACTTCCCTGGCGGTCCAGTGGTTAGGACTCCGCACTTCCAATTCAGGGGGTGCCGGTTCAATCCCTGGTCGGGGAACTAAGGTCCTACATGCTACGTGGTGTGGCCAAAAAAATAAATAAATGAAATAAAATACTGTTGCTCAGAATCATTTACTTTTACTTACAAACTGGAAATATCCAAAATAAGGAGTGCATTTCATGTCACTCTTGCCCAGTGGTTTTCACTTGGGGACCCTTTTGTCCCCCAGCGCACACTGGGTGGGGCGGCTGCTGGCATCGAGTGGGTGGGGGCCAGGGAGGCTGCCCAGGACGGCCCCCCACAGAGAGCGACCCCGCCTCTAAAGTCAGCAGTGCCCGGTGGAGCGGGCGGACTCACTCTCACCCTTTTTTGTTTTTAGCCGCACTGCCCAGCTTGCAGGATCTTAGTTCCCTGACCAGGGATCGAACCTGGGGCCACGGCAGTGACAGCGCCGAGTCCTAACCACTGGACCCAGGGAACTCCCACTCTTGCCCATTTTAATGTGCTGCCCTGAGTCGGGGAGTGGAGGGGGGAAGAGGTGGACTCAGAACCAGGATGCTGGGAGGGGCAGGCACGTGGCAGGCAAACAGGGAGTGGTCCCCAGGCAGCCTGCATCTCTAGGACTCTCTGTTGTTAGGGGACACAGTGCCATAGGCTCTTCTGGAAGGACAGCAGTGTTCCCTACAGTCTGAGGGTTGGGGAGGAAAGCACAATTTAGGGGTACAAAAGATGCTTTACACTGACTTTCGCAGTGACAATTAATTCTTCCTTTTCAATTATCTTTCATTCTTTTTAACAATCACGAGGAGAAAGTCTGTTTTGTATCTCTTCTCAAACACGTGTGCTGCCCTCCCTTCAGACAGAACCAAGCGGCGGTGTCTAGCCAAAACTTAATAACAGTATTTTATCCTCAGAGTATTTATCTGTAATGGTGCATTACTGGTCGTAACAGTAATCTATTGCTGTGTGTATTCGTTTCCTGGGGCTGCTGGAACAAATCACCACAAATTTGGTAGCTTACAGCTGAAATCTGTTCTCTCACAGTCTGGAGGCCAGCAGTCCAAAATCAAGGTGTGGGCAAGGGCCGTGTTCCCTCTGGAGACCCCAGGGGAGAATCCTTCCTACATCTTCCAGTTTCTGGTGGCTCCAGGTGTCCCGTGGCTTGTGGCCACATCACTCCACCTCTGCCTCCATCTTCACATGGCCTTTTCCTCTGTGTGTCTTCTTTTTATCAAATCTCCCATGTGTGTCTCTTATAAGGATGTGTGCCACTGGATTTAGGGCTCACCCGGGTAATCCAGGATAATCTATTCATCTCAAGATCTTTAACTTAATTTTATCTACAAAGACTTTTTCTAAAAAGTCACAGGTTCAAGGCATTAGGATGTGGACATATATTTATGGGGGGGCCTCATTCAACTCACTACACTGTGTGAAAAATTACCACAAATTTAGTAGCATTAAAAGCTGTGCCGGACTTCCCTGGTGGTGCAGTGGTTAAGAACCCACCTGCCAATGCAGGGGACAAGGGTTCAAGCCCTGGTCCGGGAAGATCCAACGTGCCACGGAGCAACTCAGCTCATGTGTCACAACTGCTGAGCCTGCGCTCTAGAGCCCACAAGCCACAACTACTGAGCCCACGTGCCACAACTCCTGAGGTCCGCGCCTAGAGCCCGTGCTCCTCAAGAGAAGCCACCGCAATGAGAAGCCTGCGTACGCAATGAAGAGTAGCCCCTGCCCGCCGCAACTAGAGAAAGCCCGTGCGCGGCAACAAAGACCCGACGCAGCCAAATAAATAAATAAATAAATAAACAAACAAATAAATAAATAAAAGCAATGCCCATTCATTAGCTCACAATTCTGTAGGTTAGAAGTCCAGGCGTGGTGGGGCTGGGTCCTTTGCTCAGTCTCATAAGCTGACATCAAAGTGTCAGCCAGATTGCGTTCCCATCTGGAGCTCTGGGTCCTCTTCCAACTCATGTGCTTGCAGCAGAATTCATTCCTTGCAGTTGGAGGACTGAAGCCCTCGTTTCCTTGCTGCCAGCTGGGGGCCGCTCTCAGCTCCTGGAGGCCACGTCCTCCCTCCCACGTGGTCCCTCAAAGCCAGCTGTGGTGCACTAAGTCCTTCTCATGCTTCGAATCTCTCTTACCTCCTCTTCTGCCTCCAGCTGGAGAAAACAGCCAGCAAAGAACTAGGGACCTCAGTTTCACACTGAAAGGGACTGAATTCTGCTAACAACTGGAATGTGTCTGGACGAGGGTTCTCCCCAGAGCCTGCAGGTGAACACCCAGCCCAGCTGACACCTTGATTGTCACTTTGTGAAGCATCCAGCTGAGCCGACCGGGACTTCTGACCTCCAGAACCGTGGGATAATAAATGGGTGTTGTTTTAAGCTGCTCAGTCTGTGATAATTTGTTACTCAGCACAGAAAATGAACACAAGACCCTTAATAGAGACTAATGGGAATGGCAGAGTCACATCTCATGTCCCTCCTTCTGTCCAGACATTTGTTCACTCCATGGAATTATGAATGGAATCTGCCGTCATTATGTAACTTAAGCACTGTCTTTTATGGGTTAGGTAAGAATAGTCTGATGTCCAGTGTCCCCTAGAGAGCACCTCTGTATGACAATGGATATTGTCATACTAAACCACGTAGAATTTTTTTTTTTTTTTTTTTTTTTTTGCGGTACGCGGGCCTCTCACTGTTGTGGCCTCCCCCGTTGCGGAGCACAGGCTCTGGACGCGCAGGCTCAGCGGCCATGGCCCACGGGCCCAGCCGCTCCGCGGCATGTGCGATCCTCCCGGACCAGGGCACGAACCCATGTCCCCTGCATCGGCAGGCGGACTCTCAACCACTGCGCCACCAGGGAAGCCCAACCACGTAGAATTTTGAACAACTCACCTCATTGGTCCCTCCTTGAGATGCGTAGGTGAACACACAGGTATATTTGTCCTAGAGAATGGAAGGAAAAAAAAGTCTCGGTAGGAGATAATCGTTAGTCCTTGAAGTACAGGGTCTCAGGATGTCCTTCTGAGATCCAGAATCAAGAAAATCCTGCTTTTGAGTATCTGCACTCAGAGAAAGGAGGTGGAGCCAGATTCCTCTGGCCGATGTCCCTGGAGGCCAGCCCTGCAAGGCCTTCCAGTGTCTGCAGATCTGGAACTCCCGCACCTGTCTCCCTACTTGGGAGATCCTGGGTAAGGACAAACAACCCAGATGGCTTCTGGGGGACGAAGAACAGGAAGGGGGAGGTCACACCCCCCTCCAGCACCCACCCGTCTAGGAACATGAACTTTGGAAGCAGGGGCACCTAGAGGCCCATCTCTGCTCCGCTGTGGACCTTGGACAAGTGCAAAGCTTTCTGAGCCCCTGTTTCTTCATCTGTAAAATGGGCCTCACATAAAGAATTTGGCACAATATCCTTTGGTTATAAGGAAGTACTCAACAAATACTGATGTATCGTTGTTACAGGCAGGGAAAAGGAGACTGGGAGAGGAAGCGACTTCTCCAATAAGCTAGGGACGGGCTAGACTAGACCCAGGCCTGCTACCTCCAGGTAAGGAGGGCCTGGCCCCACATTTCAATGAAAAAGACGGGGGGACTTTGTGCAATGGAAGGAAAGAGCAACGCCTGTCCACTTCCTCCCTGGTCAGAGCTACAGCGGGACGACCTTCTGCAGGCCCTAGAGGCGTATGCCCATCAGCCTCCAGCTCCCCTCTCCCCATCTCTGGGCCCGTCCTGCCCTCCAAAAGCGAGGGAGTCACCTGGGTCTGGGGGATAGGGCTGCTTGGGCACGCTGGGCATGAGACAGGAATTAGGGACGAGGCTAGTGACCCAGCCTTCCCAAAGCCACCAGTCCCCAGGAGCCCCGCCCCCCTTCTTAGTTCTGTCAGGCCTCGCTACCAAGTCCCGCCCTCCATCCTCAGGCCCTACCCCCGCCGGTCCGCGACCTCTCAGGCCCCGCCCCCTCCGGTTCGTTTCCCCCCCCTCCCCCAAGACCCCGCCCCGCCGGTCCGCGCCCCCTCCCCAGGCCCTGCCCCCGCCTGCACCATTGCTCAAGTCCCCGGGGTGGCTGAGGCACATACCCCAGGGCCCACGTTCTGGGAGAAGGAGTGCACCACGCCGCCGGGCCGCACGTCAAAGGCCACCGTCGTGGGCTCAGACACCGTCCGTGCCGGCCTCAGCGCCACGGCCACCAGGAGCAGCGCGGCCCAGAAGCTCACGGCGCCGCCGCCGCCATTCCTTCTTCTGCTGGGCGCCGCCATCTTGGGATCAGGTTCGCTGGGAAGGGACGACAGACGGAATGCGGCTAGGGACAAGTGGGGCCTCCGGCGCCGTCGGCGTCGACACGACCACGTGATCCGGAGCGCCCCGCCCCTCCGGCCCGGGCCGCCATCTTGGGGCGGGGCTTGAAAGTACAGCGAGGGTCTTGCGGTGCGTGAAATTGGAACAGGTTCCTTGGTTTAGGGCCCATTCGTCCCTCACTAGGCAAGTGATTGACCCTTCAGCTCCCCCAGTTCGTACATGTAGAAGGAGTGAAGGAAATAAAAGATCACCACTAATATTCAGATTAATACATGTAGGCAGAATGAGGGAAATCACAGATCACCGCTGAGCAAACACCTCATGATTGTTACAGCCAAGATCCGTGGATCGCTGCTAAAAACTGGTGGGGGAAACGTATGGTGAGAAACAGGATATTTGCGTTGTCTCAAAGTATTTCCCCCCCAAGATACATATTAGTTACAAAGGGAAAGTAGTAATTTTACAGTGGTGACACCATCTTTAGCCTAGTGATCAAGTCAACGTCGCGAAAAATGAGACAGTGACACCATGGAGCCGCCAACGGGATGCAGAGAAGGACATTCTCAGTGGCACCTCCGTGGAATTCCTGTCCAAAATGGACCTCAGTTTAATCAAAGCAAATACCAAATGAACCCAAGTTGAGAGACATTCTACCAGGATAACTGGCAGTACTCTTTAAAAGTGTCAGGAAAGACAAAGACTGAGGAACCATCACAGAGTGAGGAGACCAAGACATGGAAAGGAAATGTGGGATCCTGGATTGGATCCTTGCCTTAGTCTGGGCTGTTATAACAAAGCCCCACAGACTGGCTGGCTTAAACAACACACATTTACTTCTCACAGATCTGGAGGCTGGAAATTCAAGATCAAGGATCTGGCAGAATTGGTGTCTGGTGAGAGCCCATTTCCTGGTTCACAGACTCCATCTTGCTATGTCCTTACATTATGGAGGGAGAGAGGGAGCTCTCTGGGGTCCCTTTATGAGGACACTAATCCCATTCATGAGGGCTCCACCCTCATGACTTAATCATTTCCCAAAGACCCCCACCTCCTCATACCATCACACTGGGTGTTAGGGTTCAACATGAATTTGGGGGCAGAGGACACAAACAATCCAGGACCAGAAAAATGACATTAGAGAGAGAAATGGTGAAATCCAAATAAGGACTGTATATTAGATAATAGGATTGTATTGATGTTAATTTCCTGGCTTCAGTAACCTGGCTTGTACCATAGTGATGTAAGATGTTCACATTAGGGGAAGCTGGGTGAAGGGCATTAGGGAACTCCACTATTTCTGCAGAAATAGCTCCCTCTTTGCAGCTGGCTGCTGTGGGCCCGTTAGGAATTGGCTCCATAAATTGGAGGCCGGCAGAGCTATTCTGTGTTAAACAAGCAGGATTCCATTATATCTCCATATCCTCAGCGCTGTGTTTGACCAGCCTGTCGCTATGAAGGATTCAATTAGTGGCCAAGCGCTTTCGCTAACAAGGCATTTCAGTTGTGAGTGGTCTTGAGTTTCCTTCTCAAAGAGGGGTAGGTGTGTGTGTGTGTGTGTGTGTGTGTGTGTGTTTTCAGAAAGACTGAGCCCCAAGCCTCTTGTTTCTCCATTTTCCTTTTTGCCTCCAAAAAACAAACAAAAAACTGAAGGGATTAAAAGAAAAAACCCCATCATTCCCAAGATCCTGCTTTTTGATCATGACATGAAATCTAGCAGTTATAAAGGAAGAAAAGATTTGATAACACAGGTATCACGACTTTTCTCTCCATGGTCAGGACACCATAAACACGGTGGGTGAGGACATAATAAAGAGGATGCATGAAGGAGCTCCCTCTTGGCGAATAAACAGCTCTGTTTTTTTTTTTTTTTTTTTTTGGCCGCAGGGCATGTGAGATCCTAGTTCCCTGACCAGGGATCAAACCTGGGCCCCCTGAAGTGGAAACACAAGTCTTAACCACCTGATCCACCGGGGAAGTCCCCAACAGCTCTGTATTTTGACTGTGGTGGTGGTTCTAGGAATCTGTACAGGTGACAGCGTGGACTAGAACTACACACACATAAATGAGTGCATGTGAAAGCTGATAAAATCTGAATAAGGTCTAGAGTCTAGTTAATTGCGTCGTATTCACATCAGTTTCCTGGTGTGACAGAGTGCTAGGGTTAGGTAAGATGTAAGCTGGGTGAATGAAGGGTACACGGGACTCTGCACTGTTTTTGCAACTTCTCATGTGTCTATAGTTGATTAAAAAAAAAAAAGAAAGAAACAGAGGCTTCCCTGGTGGTCCAGTGGTTGGGACTCCATGCTTCCGCTGAGGGGGGCATGGATTTGGTCCCTGGTTGGGGACCTAGGATCCAGCATGCCTCGAGGTGAGGCCAACAAAACAAAACAAAACACCATACAGCATTATAAATCAACTATACTTCAATTTAAAAAAATAGAGAATTTAAAAAATACCATAAACATGTTTGAAAGGCAAATGACAAACTGGGAAAGTATCTGCAAACGATATGAAACGGGTTTTTATGTCCATCGCTTATGGGTTCTTGTCAGTTAGGGAAGAGCTGAACACTTCCACCAAGATGACTCAAGCATGTACACGGGTGACCTGAAACAGAGTGGGAACCCTCCCTCAGATGGAAATCCCACCAGTGGTGGAGAAAACAAGTGGCCCTGTATCAACCATGAAGAAAACAAAGGTCTCTTAACCTGCCACCTCCAAGACCAAGACCTTCTGCCAACAGACACTTGTCCTTTTGTAGCTGCCCGTCACCCATCCCCCCATGTCCCTCCCCAGGCCTTGTTGTCCGGGCAGGAATACAACTGACTGAAGTTTGGCCGATGGATGCCGAGTACTGACTGAGGGAGGTAGGGGTAGTAAGTTCCGATGAAGAGCTCCTGCTTGAGGGGCTTCCCTGGCAGTCCAATGGTTAAGACGCCACGCTTCCACTGCAGGGAGGAGTGTGGGTTCGATCCCTGGTTGGGGAACTAAGATCCCAAATGCTGTGAGGCACGCCCCGCCCCACCCCACCCCCCCACCCCCAAAAAGTTCCTGCTTGAGACGATTGCAGGGCGCGGGCTGCCAAGCCTCAGGGGGCAACCCCAGTGCCCCCTTTCTCACCAGCTTCTGTCATTCTGTGACTTGTGACTAGTTGCTTCTCCACTTTCTTTCACAGCGGATTAAGGGCAAGACATCTTCTTGTTCCTGAGATGATTTTAAACATTCACTGGCTGAGATTCCTACCCATAAAACTGTTTGAGATCAGCAACACAGTTCAATTTGCAACATGTATGACCATGGACTGATTTCCTTCATATATAGAGTGTCTACAAATCAGTGAGGTCAATAGATCAAAAGAAAGGTGGGCAAATGATTACTCCTAAACAAGTGTCTTAAAGCATGAAAATATTCGTACACAAAAGAAGTGTGCATTTGAATTACAGTGAGATGCCATGTGTCACTCCTAAGATTGGCAAAAATAACACGTAGTAATGAAGGAATGGAGAAGCAAGCACACTTCACCAAGAAGTGTGTACACTGAGACATTCTTTAGAAGGTAATTTGCAATATTCTTCAAAATTAAAAATGAATATGCCTTTTTATAATTCTAGGAATTTACCCTATACACTCAGACATATGCCCCAACCATGTACAAGGCTGTTTGTTGTAGGATCCTTTACACCCAGGGGTTGATCAGTTACAGCCTGTGGGCCAAATCTGGCCGGCTGTGTGGCTTTGTAAATAAAGTTTTATTGGCACACAGCCACGCCCACTCATTCACACATCACCCGTGGCTGCTTTTGAACTGCAAGGGCCAGAGTTGTGCGGTTGCAACAGAGACTGCCTGGCCTACAAAGCCTGAAATATTTACTATCTGGCCTTTGACAAAGTCTGTTGATTTATACGAAAAGCCCAGAATAATCTATGTTATCCCTTGATAGGTGCCTGGCAAAATAAATTATGGCACATTCACAGGGCAGAATAGAAGGCAGGTATTAAAAAGAGAGACTGGGGAGGGGTTACCTCTCGGGAGGGAGGGCGTGTTTTTCCTCTCTATATCCTTTTGTACTGGTTTGTTTTATTCTTTAAGCCATTAAAAAAAACCTGGACTTTCCGAAAGGATGGAGCGGCTGATGGCACAGGGCGAGGCCACCGTACTCTTAGAAACTCAAGTACCAAGAGTGCCCTCTGCGCAGGCATGGTCTCCGGTCTCCTAGCCTCTCAGCTGTTAGGACAGACATGAAGAGGGGCACGGCCCGCCCTCCCTTGTCGGTGTCCTGACCTCCAACCGCTGAGTCAAGTCTCTGGACAAGGAGAGGTGCAAAAGGAAGTAAGGGCCAGGCCACCAGTGACACCCTGGGCTGGGCACCTCCGAGGCACCCACGGGCTGCCTCAGGACCTCTGGGACTGTCCTTACTGGGCCAGTTGGCTGAGGGGTGGCACCCCACCCCCCCACTTCGTGCCAGGGCAGCACCGCTGAGCAAGCAGCGCCCCCATCCTTTGACTGCAAGGACTGCCGTGCCCTTGGCTCAGCCACCTCCCAGGGCCCCCGCCCACTCAAGGAGCCCCTATCACCAGCCCCAGGGGTTCAGAAGGAACCTCAGGCAGGTGGCGACACTTCCATCTGGAATCGTTTAATGAGTCTACTTCTTACACTCATAATTATAAAAGAATAAGAATCGACAAAAATATTTTCTTTTCATAATGTGTAGAGGTGGTTCGTCTCTGGTGGGGGTTTTTTTTTGTTTGTTTTTTTTCCTACCCGCCCCTGGCAGAACTCTTGGCGGAAGGGAAAGGGAGTAAGGATAACCCTGAGGCGGGGAGGGTTCCACTCCCAGCCCTGGAACCCCGATCTGGGTGGGCGGGCGGGCCAGGCAGAAACGTGTGGCCGGAGGGCTGGGCTGGGAGGGGCGGCAGCCGCTGAGCAGCAAAGAACGGGGCTGGGCGTGCTTCAGAGCCTGCCTGAAAGCCGGGCTGGACGACTGCCCCGCTTCCAGCTGCCCCGCTTCCCTGTGCACCGCTCACGGCCTGCCGGCACGACTCCCGCTGTGGGCTTCGGGTGCTGGCTGGGGTGAACCCTGTGGCCCGGCGGCAGACCCGGAATCTAGATTTAGGCACCCCTTGCTTTCTTTTAAATAATTAAGAAAAATGCCCACCCCCGAAAAGAAAAACAAAACGAAACACAAATATGAAGTGGGTGGGTGGGGAGGAAAGGCAACCGCATGCTTCTGCGCCGGTGGCCGGGCTGGGCCTGGGGGTCCTCAGGGCAAAGGCCGGCTCCTCCGAGTCTCTTCTGGCCTCCAGTGCCCAGCGGAGTTGAGGCTCCCGCTCCTGGACGACAGGGAGAGGAGGGATGGCTTGAGGAAGTGCCTCGTGGACGTTGGCCTCATCTCTCCATCCTGGCCACGAAAGAAGCAGCAGGCAGAAACCCCAGGAGCGTTAACGAAAACAGTAAAAGGCGTTGGGGCGAAGGCGGCAGCTCCCGGGGCGGGCGGTCTGGGGGGGCTGGTGGGAGGAGGCGCTGCACAGGGCCTGCGGGGCCGCTCGGTCCCTCCTGCCTCGTCCCCCACCCCACTCCTGCAACGGAGGCGAGGAAGCCACTTGTGCTGACTGGGCAGGCCCCGCACGTGGCGGCCCGTGGGCTCAGAGGTATTCCTGTAGAAAGTGCAGCAGTGTGACTTCATAGTGCTCGCCGGACTCGGGGCAGCGGATACTGTGTCTCTCGTTGGGGTAGATCTGGGTGGACAGAGAAAGCAAGGCTGGTGGCACCGAGGCACCCCTGCACCCTGTGCCCCGCTACCCCCGAACCCCTCCACCCCCGGGCTCAGAGCGTCTCTCCTCAGGGCCTCGGTCCCGCCCCCGCCCCCCCACGCCCCCCGGGGAGGGTGCAGAAAGGGAAGAGGTCTTGCTCCGGCACCGAGGGACCCAGGTTCGAATCCCCCCTCCACGGCCAGCTTGCTGTGTTAATTCTGGGCAAGTGACAGCCTGCCTGACGGCAGCCCCCCATGAAAGCTGAGCGAAGAATTCAGACCCTGTAGGGTCTTTGTGGCCTGGGCAAGCTAAGGTCTCAAACACAGAGAACTTGCACATACGAAAGCCTTAAGAAACTGTGCTGCTGCTCTATCCCCCAAACCCAAAGAGCTGCAAGGAACCCAGCTCCGTGGAGTGGCTGGGGCTTCATGTCTCACAGACGTTTGGTGCCTCCACCTGAGCCACGTTCATTTCACCAACAGGCCCCATTGGGGATTATACATGCTAAGGCCCCAGGACAGCCTCTCCACCCCAGGCTGTGCCAGGTGTTTTCCTGGGTCTGCTCACCACCTGCTCATCCCCAGAGAGAAACGGCAGCACGCTGGTGCCAAGGGCCATGCCGAAGGAATCACCCAGTCCCTGAGACCTGGCTGAGCGCATGTCCAGGCCCTTGGGTAGATGGTGACAGGGATGCAAGTCTTGCTTCTGGCTGTGAAATGAGGGCTCCTGCACCCCAACAGTTCTCGAAGGAGCCCTAAGGGCTCATGGGGTAGGCATGAAACCTGCTCCAGACTCTAGGAATGCATTACCCTAGGAATGCATTAAACTGCCCAGAGATCTCCCCTCCTCCACCCTTGCCTTGAGGAATCCATCCTGGATGAATCACAAGTCTGATCATACGGTCCCCAGCTCAGAGGTCCGCAAGGACTTGCCAGCTTGAGATCAAGACCTGGACTCCTGGGTCCTGCTGCCCTAAAGCCTCACGGGCCCCACTCCTTCCGGGTCCGGGGCAGCAGCACTGCCTGGGACAGATCCCGCTGCACCCACCCCTTCATGCCACCCTGGGTCCTGGGTGTCTGGTCACTTCTTCCTCCTCCTGGGCTGTGAGGGCAGGGAGAGGGTCCATCTGGCTCCCCACTGTGCTCCCAGCCCCCAGTCCCAGGCCTGACATCCGACAACAAACGTGATGCACCAACAAGCTGGGGCTGTCAGCCTCCAGGCCAACTGGTGCCCGGTGTCTGAAGAGGAAGGTGGGTGTGCTCCATCTCCCCCACTCACAGCCCCCAAGGGAGCGTCTTGTCGCACCTTCAATTTCCCCTGGGGAGGCAGGGGCACAAGCCTCTGGGCCCCCCTTGTGTGCCAAACGCTTCTCCTGAGAGAACTCATTTGACCCTCACAACCTCTGGGAGGCAGGGGTTATCACGCCCATTTCACAGATGAGGAGACAAGGCCCAAGGTTAAAGGACCTGCCACCAATGGCCACACGGGAAGGGAGAGGCTATCCCAGCCGCGAGGCTCAGGGCTTCAGGCTCAGAAGGGACAGGTGAGGATCCATCCTGGCCCTGCCTGACTCCTTTGCTCTGATGTGCAGCTGCCTCTGGCCTGTGTTTGGAGAGCATGTGCAGCTGGTGGGGGGGGGGACTGCCAAGCGGCGCCCAACCCAGCTCTTCACCCACAGGGAGCCCCGCCTCCCTCCTGCCCTGTCTGGCAAGCGCATGCCCAGCCACAGGTCCCTGCGGCCTGTCCCTCCTGCCCGGTGACCCTCACTTTCCCCATTTGTTGAATGGCAACATGTCTTCCCCTGACAGCTTAGAGCGCATGGAGGCGTCCAGGAAGCAGAAAGACTGCGTGGCAGCAGCAGGTAATAAAATCTGTCCATCTCGCCTCCAGCACACCACCCCCCTCCTCCGAATCCACCAGGCCTCTCGCTCCCCACTCCCGCCCCCTTTCCTGCCGGGACAACTGACTGTGGCTCATGTCCCACTGGCCCCCATGGGCCTCTGTCTACAGGGCTGCCAGAGGGGAGGCCTGACACCTCGCCTCGCCCTTCGCCTCGCCCTTCGGAAGAAAACACAGCCCTCCCCTGAGGCCCACTCCTTACCACTGAAGCCCCGCCCTCTCACGAGGTCCCGCCCCTTACTGCTGAAGCCCCGCCCACCAGAGGAGGCGTCAGGCAGCTTGCCATGCCGGTCACCACACCCCGCTCCCCAGCTGTCCTCCTGCTGGCTCCAGCCACCCTGGTCTCCCGTCCTGAAGCTGCTCCCTCCTACTAATTTCCTGTCTGGTGTCTTCCACAGCCGCCCCCCAGGCCTAGATGAGTCCCCACTTACTCTTTAGCACCCTTGAATGTCACCTCTTCGGGGAATTATTTTCTGACCCCCATCAAGGGACACCCCCCGCCCCGCCCCCAGATGCTTTCAGCGTTCTGTACAGTTCCTTCAAAGCAAGGTGCCTGGCGCGCATGCGCAATCATTTCGGTACCATCAGCCTCCCTACACCGGGCCCAGTTCCCAGGTGCCGCCAGCAGAGGGCGGCGCGGACCCGGAGCGATCAGCGCACGACTGCTGAATGGTGGTTGGGACCCAGGGGAGCCGGCTAAGTGTGGAGCCAGACAGTCAGGTGTAAGGATGGGAACGGGGCCACGGGTGCCCCGACCCACTGCTAACCACCCTGCGGGCTCCTGGGAGGAGCCACCCACCTGGAGCTGGTAAGGCTTTCCTGCTCGGATCAGCTGGGAGACGAGGAAGTTCGTGTGGAAAAAGTGCACGTTCTCATCCAGGAAGCCGTGCAGGATGAGCAGGCGGTTGGGCCTGGAAGACAAGGAGGGCGTGAGGGTCTGGGGTGAGACCCCCTTCTCCTGCCCATAGGCAGTCGCACCACAGTCCACGCTCAGCCAGGGCTGGGGGCCCAGGGTCCCGCCCCAGCCCCAGGACAGTGAGGGCAGCAGCGGCAGCTCAGCAGCAGAACGTGGCGGAACTCAAAGCCCGTGCACAGTGCACAGCTGGCGGCTCTGGGAGACCCCTCACCTCCTTCCAGGCGAGGAGGGGAGGGGTGTGCGCAGAGGCTGTGCCTGGAATGCCCTGAGCTCGGGGAAGCTTCTGGAGCAATGCTGCCCACGGGCACTCTGAGACGATGGAACGTTCTAGACCTGTGCAACCCATCACCTCCAGGTGGCTACTGAGTGCCTGACATGTGGTAAGGGTGGTCGAGGAACCTTACTTTTTAAAATTTTGATTTATAAATGAAAATAACTTATTGAAGTGACACTCACACAACCTAAAATTTACTAATTTTAAAGGGATTTAGGGGCATTTGGTGCATTCACAGTGTCGTGCAACCATCACATCTATCCTGAGTTCCACACCACTTCCATCACTCTGGAGCAAACCCCCGTGCCCATGAGCAGGCACTCCCCACCCCGGGCAACGACTGGTCATCTGTCTCCATGGTTTTACTGTTCTAGTGAATTGGGATGAATGTGAACGTAAATCGGAGTGGCCGCGGACCAGTGGGTTCTGAGCTTGGCTGCACAACAGCACACCACCGTGGAGCCCAGGCCACCCTCCAGACTAGAGAGCAGCCTTGCAGGGAGAGGGGCCCTGGCGGGGTCAGCCTGTGACAAGAACCCTGGCACTAAAGATGGGGCCCAGGTACACCAGACAGAGCCACACCAGAAACTGGCCACACCAGTTTCTTTTTGATCGGCGAATCAGAAGCCAATGCCCAAAGCGTGACATGGGACATCAGAGCTGGTCCAACACACCTACACGTTAGAACCACTGTGGACCTGTGTTCTGAACCACGGTGTCAAAACCCACAAGACAGGGCTTCCCTGGTGGCGCAGTGGTTGAGAGTCCGCCTGCCGATGCAGGGGACACGGGTTCGTGCCCCGGTCCGGGAAGATCCCACATGCTGCGGAGTGGCTGGGCCCGTGAGCCACGGCCGCTGAGCCTGCATGTCCAGAGCCTGTGCTCCGCAACGGGAGAGGCCACAACAGTGAGAGGCCCCCATACCGCAAAAAAAAAAAAAAAAAAAAAACCCCACAAGACAGAGGCCGTTCAGGTTCAAAACTGACTCAGGGGGTCCATGGTGGGCTGCGTGTTTGGGCGGTGAGGGGAGCCAGCACATGCAAGGTGCGACTCTAGACCTTCCCTTCTATCTTTCTGGGGGCAGGGCTGGGGGGCTTCCCTCCCTTCTCGCTCCAAGAGAACCCAGGCACCTGCTTGCAGTGAGGAGCGGTGAGGAGGGAGGGCTGCGGGAGCAGAGGGGACCAAGGGGCAGGCACAGTGGGAGGTGCGGAAGCCACGCCCAGCCAGCCACAGGCGGGCCAGCTTCATGGACGGCCAGCCCTGGCAACCCTGAAGTCAGGGCGGGTGGGGGCCTTACTCATTGGGCAGCTTCTCCACGTGCAGGGCCACGGAACCCGCCTCGTAGCCAAGCTGGTTGTTTTCTGGGACATCCATGTAGCGTTCTGTGTACCCTGTGTCATAGGCCATCCAGACTGTGACCGGAGCACCTGCGATGGCCACCTGAGGGCCACAGTGGATGGAGCGGGGGGAGAGAGAGAAAGAGAAAGAGAGAGACACATACACACAAAGGTCAGGTCCTGGGAGCCTGCGCCTGGCCGGCTGTCCCGGAGCCTCCCCTGGAGGACGTGAGGAGCGGGCATGCACACGGGGGCTGGCAGGGGAGGGGCCCTCAGACATGTCTCCCCCGTGGACCGTGCATTGTCTCGGGAGGGTGGGTGAGCTGAACGAGCGCGCCGGGGCCAGGATCGGCCCCTCCCTGGGCCCACTGCCTTCCTGCCGCCTCCGCCTCCTCATCGCCGCCCCGCGGTGCCCTGACAGTGCCGCCGGCCTGGGGGCCCCTCCCCCGACGCTCTTCACACCATGCCCCACCTCTGCCCATCCGAGGCCGGGGTCCCGGGCTCAGCCTCCCACAGAGAGCTGCTGGCGGGGTTTTGTGCAGCCGGACGCCATCCTGGGGTCAGCAGTGGCGGGCAATGAGGAGGGGGGCTCGGCCCCATGGGGCTGCTGCGGGGAGAAACAGCCACGTGGCAAGGCCCCTGCCAAGATGCCTCCCCCGGGGGGGTGGGCTCCAAGGGGCATGGGTGGGCGCTGGCAGACAGGAGGGAGGAGGCGGGGGCAGGACCCACCTTGAACACCTGGGGCTTGTGGATCAGCCCCATGAGCGAGAGGAAGCCTCCGTAGGACCAGCCGTGGATGGCAACCCGGCTCAGGTCAATGAAGCCGTACTTCTCGGCCACGAAGTGCAAGCCCTCCACCTGGTCCTCGATCTCCACCTGGCCCTGGGGGATGAGGCCAGGCACCTCTCAGTGGCCTCCTCCCAGGCACGCGCCCTGCTGTCCCACCTCTTCCCTTGCAGGGAGCCCTCTTCCTCTTGGATCAAAAGCAGCTCTCTGGAAGCTACCCCTCCCTCCAGGCCCCATGCAAATCTGCTGTCTGGGGTGGCGGTCAGACAGGCCTGGCACCAACCCTGCCCTGCCATCCCCTGGCTGACTCTGAGAAAGTCATGTCCCTTCTCGGGGACTCAGTTTCCTCATCCCCCAAACGAGGACGTTAACATGAATAGGACCGAGTCTACAGCGGGTGTGAGGATGAAACGAGATGCTGAGTGTCCTGTACTCTGAGGCCTGGCGCATGCTGAGGCTTGATGAACAGCTGGTGTCATCACCGTCATCACCACCACCAGCATCACCACCGCCATCATCATCCTCATCACAGTCATCATCCTTATCACCACCATCTCCATCTTCATCACCATTATCATCAGCATCACCACCACCATCACTATCATTATCAGCCTCATCACCATCGTCACCATCAACATCCACATCACGATCACTATCGTTATTATCACCATCACCATCACCACCATCAGCACCACTTCCACAGCCACCAGTGCCTGTCTTGCCCAACCCTCGGGACTTCCTGCTGATCAGGCCTATACTGACGTGTCGGGCTGCATCTGGGTTTTAGGCACCAGGCGTGGTGTGTGTCTACCTGTCTCCCCACAGGCCCAGCTCAGAGCTGAGCAACAGAGTGGATGTTCCCTCTGGTTCCAAAGGCCGCCCCACTTATGACTGACATCCTGGCCAGGACCGTCCTTGATGAAGGTGCCCCAGGGCCGCCCCCAAGCCCCAGGTCCCCCTTCACCACACAGGAAGGGACTGGGAAGAGATGTTACCATTTGGTTTTTCAGGGCCCCTTCAAATCGGAGCCCTCGCTGACAGGAGCCCCTGCCGTCAATCACGACCACGGCGTAGCCCAGAGATGCCAGAGTGTTAAGCCGCAAATACTTGATTCCTTTGAAGGAGTTATTGACCAGCTGCACCTGTGGGGAAGGTGAGACGAGGCGAGTGTGAGAAATACAAGTAAAACACCGGCAGGATGGGCTAGACGGGCGAGATGCCAGAGGGACGGGACGGGGGCTTACAGCCTGAAGATGGGGCCTGTGCTCTATCGTGAAGGCTATGGATGGCCCTGGGCAGGTTGTGGACGTGGGGGGGAGGGGAAGGTCAGATGGGGGCCCACTGTGCACCAGGCCTTGTGCTTGGGATGTGCTACAGAGAAGAAGGCCCCGGCCAGGCTCCCTTCTCGGCCAGGGCCTCTGCCCCAGGCCCTCCATGGAATTACTCCCTTATTTCTTCAGCCTCTTTCTTTTCTACCCTTCAGTTATCACTAAAAACAGACACAAAAACTGCTGGGGGTGGCGGGCACTGTGTTCCCCAAGTGACGTCACTTACGCTAGTCCCTTATTTAGCACGATGAATGTTTGGGGCCTTACTGTCCTCTGGGGGTAGGGGCATCCCGCTGACTGTAGGGTGTTGACAGCATCCGAGGCCTCTACCCACTAGATGCCAGGAGCATCCCCCACCCCAGCTGCGACAACTATAAATGTCCCCAGACATCGCCAAGTACCACCTGGGGGACAGACCACCTCCAGCAGAGAACCGCTCTCTTAGATGGACCTGCTTGCCAACCTGCCTGCCTGGCCTGTCCCCTTCTCAGAGCGCTGGGCCCAGGGCCCTTGGCCACCTCTGTCCCCAAGCTGGTGACCAGGGTTGAGAGTGGGTCACTGCTGGGCAGGTGGCCCAGACACACACACCGGGTTTAGGGGGGCTTCCCAGAGGGACACGGGAGTCTCAGCAGGTGAAAGGGTGGCTGTGCCGGAGGGTGCGGTGTGTGGAGAGCCAGGCGCCCCCAAGGACCCTGCGTGGTCAGTGGGGGTGAGGAAGGGCACTGGTGGAGGGAGGAGGGTGTGGGGAGCAGGGCAGCGCCCACCTGCGGGCCTCCGTACACGAAGAGGACAGTGGGGTGCTTCTTCCCTGGCTGCACGGCGTGTGGCTTGTAGATCATGCCGTAGAGCTGCACGTCCGAGCGCGTGTGGAAATGGAAGATTTCCGGGGGCACGTAATCCGGGGGGCAGCCTGCGGAGACAGAGCGGCTGTGGCTCCGAGGGCCGGGCTGGGCCAGGGCGGGCCTGGGAAGCCCACCTCGAAGCGGGGCCCACGTCTGGCCGATGCCCACACTCCCCCAGCCCCGGAGGGTGGACCGGAGGCACCCCATCTCCTGCACTGCCAGACAGGTAAAATCAGAGGCTGAGGGTGGAAGTGACCTTGCACCCTGTGAGCCAGCTCGGGCCAGGCCACAGTCTGGCCGGGACCAACTCCAGAGCCCCGACAATGGCTAATCTAGTACGGAGGTGATGACAGCGCCGGGATCTGATTAACGACCAGTTTTACGGCGGGGAGGGGGCTCTCTCTGATTTTCATGGTTACCTGTATCTTTGCAAAGCAACACTAGTTTTCCAATCCAGTGGTGAAGACAACTCTTCCTTTAAGTTCATTTAGGTTAGACAGGGTGTCGATTTAAGAGGAAAATAAGTAAATAGTCATGTAGGTCAGGGGTCTGCAAATATTTACTGTAAAAGGCTAAGTAGTAAGTATTTTTGGTTTTACACACAGAAGAGCCATCGTGTGTCTCTGGGTTGTAACCACACTCGTTCCTCTGTATCCTCGGGGGATTGGTTCTAGGGCGCTCCTCAGATACCAAAACCTGCCGATGCTCAAGCCCCTCATGTGAAATAGCATAGTATTTGCATATAACCTATGCACACCCTCCCGCGTGCTTTAGCTTTAAGTCACCTCTAGGTTACTTATAATACCTGATACGAAATGTTATGTAAATAGTTGTAAATACGATGCAAGTGCTATGTAAATAGTTGGCACGCACAACTCAAGCTTTTCTTTTTGGAATGCTCTGCGGTTGGCTGCATCCATGGATGTGGAACCTATGGCTAGGGAGGGGCTGACTGTACTTGACTCTGCTGCTGCTGCAGCTCCAAAGCCACCACGGGTGATGCCAAAATGACTGGATGTGGCCGGAGCTGGCCCACGGGGCAGCTTGCCAGCTTCTCACAGATGTGGCCCACAAATACGGCGAGACTGGACTTTTGGGGCAGCGGTGACCCCGCCTGCCTGCCTGCCTGCCTGCATGCCCGGGGCTGGGGATCGGGACACCCGCGCCCCATTGCTGCCCCACTGGCATCCCACTGGTGCCTTGGCAGGCCCCTCCCTTCCCTCAGTTTCCTCTTCTGTGAACCAGGGCCAGAGTTCCCACGCTGTCACATCCATGGTGACATGGGGAGAGTCAGGGACTGAGCTGTCAGATGGAGGGGGCTGCTTACTTATTCAGCTTTCGGGGGCGGTGATGTGACAAACAGTTTTCCAGCCCATAAAACCCACCCCAAACTCCAGGGATTCCTATTTCCTACAATGTTCTAGAAATCTGCAAGTGGCAGGGCTGGGTTCAGGGAAGGGCGCCTCTTTAGTGAGCGCTTCCTATGAGCTGGGCGCTACGTGAGCGCTTGGTTTACATCCCACAGGCTGCCACTGGACCGTTCCGTAGATAAGGAAACATTTCAGCGAGATGAGCTGACTTGCCTCTGCTTCCGCAGCCAGAATTGGAACACGGGGTCAGCCGGGCAGAGTCCTGGCACCCTGGAGGCTCCTGGGAAAACTGACAAGCTGCCTTGTGCTCCCCGAGGCCCCTCGTGACCTATCCCCGGCTCCTTCCACAAACGAAGGCTTTGGAGCGTCTGCTCTACACAGGCGCCCTTGGAGATGGCCGCCCCTGAGGACGAGGATGGCCCGTGTAGGGACCCCATCCGTCTGGCAGAGTCGGCTCCTGCACTGAGTATGTGCTCCATCCATAACAGCAGCACAGAAACCAGAGACTGTCTCGGGTGGCCCACAGGACAGTTTGGGGCCTGCGGTTACGCTCAACCCACTCTCGGGGCTGCGCCGCTCAATGCCTTGCGCTCGCCCAGATGGCCCCCTCTCACCTGCCTTATTTACCAGGCCTGCGACGAGCAAGCTGGGGCTCCCAAGGGAAAGGACTTGCTCAAGGGCCCGGGGGCCTGGGGCTACTCACTGGCCGCCTCCATCATGCTGGCCCAGAACCGGGGCTGCTTGTGCAGGGGGTCGTCATCGGGGCCGCTCAGCTTGTAGACGTGCACGCAGGGTGGTGTGCCCACGCTGCTGTAGTGGCTGATGAACATGTCGAAGTTCTGCAGGTGGGACGGGGTGCTGAGACCGTGGGGTGCCTTCCCCTCCCCCTCCCTGCTCGCCCGCCACCTGCATCAACCACATGCCATCTTCACCCCGTGTGGTGTGTTCCCCTATCTAACTCTGCTGCTGTTACCACCAGCCCGGCCTTGCAGATAAGCAGACTGAGGCGAGAGGAGCCTGTCCCCTGGCCAGGGGACCCCAGGTGGAGGCTGCTGGACCCAGCGGGGGTGGGAGTCAGAGCCAGACCTGCCCGACGCCAGAGCGTGCCCATCTTGCTTGTTCTGCAGCCAGCAAACGGCCACCGGCTGCTTGCCCGGGATGGGGGCAGCCCTGTGCTCATGTTCCAGAATGCTGCCTGATGTTCCAGAATGTTCCAAGGGAGGGAGCATCAGGGAGGTGCCCACCTGGCTCATGGAGCAGCTGTGGGAGAAGCCGGGCGTGGTGAGGCGAACGATCTCGCCGGCCGACTCATAGCTGACCACGTAGAGGTGGTGCTCCAGGGGCGTGTCCTTCGTGCCTTGGAAGTACACCAGCTTCGTCTCCTCGTTGACCCAGATCTGCGGGGGCACGGGGGCTCTTGGTGACAGGGTCGCCCTCCCCACCCCCAGGGAGGGTCCAGCGTTCTGTGGACAGGGGACCCGTTCTCCCCGAGCTGGCTTGAGCCCGCCGGCTGGACAGCTGTCTGGGAGACTTCACAGACCCCACTAGGGCTGGGCTAACTGCGTGTTCTCCAGTCTGACTTTCAATCAGAACTCCAGGTCCAGACAGCTCCTTCCAGGCAGACCCAGAGCAGCCGCTGAGGGGGGCTGAGGCCCCAGTGCTGGGACAGAGGCTGAGGGAGGGCCTGTCCTGGGCCTGCCAGTCCCCGGCCCTGGTCCCCAGTGGGGACAGCCCACCTCTCTGACCCAGGTGCTCAGGGTTAAGAAGTGGTAACTCCCTGCCCCACCGGTTTCCTGGGGGAACGCCCATCAGACCCCTGGCATGGTTCTTAGGCACTGTCCTCAGGAGAAGCAGGAAGGAACCTTGCTCTGGGGCCAGGAACAGGCACTGCCTTGCTGGGGCTGACCGTGCAGCACAGACGCTTAAAGAGGCATTTCAAAAAGGCACATCCTCCGAACCGGCAATTACACCCCTGGGAATTGCTCCTGAGGACTCCACCAGGGAGGTGAGCTCAAAACGAAGGCACAAAGATGCTCCAAGTGTTCTTCAGACTAAAGACAGGTGACGCCCCGAATGCCCAAAAGACGGACTGGCTCCATAATTATGGCACAGGTCTCCGTGGCCACATAAAGCTGTACTGTCTAAAAAAACCCTATAAATCCTCTAAAATTATGATGCTCCTGTGGAGATGTGTGAAAATAGGAAAGATTTGCAGTGATTTCCCCCCGTGGTCACCTCTGAGGCGGAGTGGGGAGGTCACAGGGGTCTGGGGTGAGAATGGAAGGGGATTATTTAGAACGATTCAATTTTTACAACAAACACTGATGTGTTTGCTGCCACTGTACTTGAAAAATAAATGCAGGTTTTCTAGAAATGGAGGATGTCGTGGGAAAACCCCATACCACAGGTAGTTAAGTCGTGTGCTGCTGTTGTCACAAGGACCACGTGAGAAGATATGCAGGCGGGAAGGAGGATCTCCAGGTGGGGGACCCACCGAGGCCTAGGGCCATGGCACAGGCCACATGGAGCACGCGGCCGTGGTGGCCGTGGCGGCGGCAGAGGGCTCTCTTTCCCTTTTTAATTCTTAAAATGTTTTTTTTTAAAAGAAAATTTCTGGGTAAAAAGATAAGGCATGCAGAAGGTAAAACTTTCACGTTAAAGAAAGGTTTTGGTTTTTTTTTTTTTTTTTTTTGGCCGCACTACACGGCTTGTGGGATCTTAGTTCCCTGAGCAGGGACAGAACCCAGGCCCTCGGCAGTGAAAGCGCCGAGTCCTAACTACTGGACCACCAGGGAAGTCCTTAGAGAAAGGTTATAATACTGTCTTATGTGTCTGCCAGATGCTACGCTGAGGGCGTCCAAGTATTTTAAAGCAGGGTCCTCACCCAGGGCTGTTCTGCCCCCCAGGGACATTTGGCAGCCTCTGGACACATCTGTGCTTGTCACCCCCAGGGTGGGGGCCAGGGAGGCTGTTCCACACCCACAGTGCCCATCTCTGGCCCCGAGTGTCCACGGCGCCGAGGGAGAAACTGCTGTGGAGAGGACCAGCGCTATCTGATGGTCCCATCTCACAGGTGAGGAAACTGAGTCTAAGCACCCAGCTAGCGAGGGGCCGAGCGAGGCTATGAGCACAGGGGCCTCCAGTGAGGTTCAACTACAGCAGAGCGACTGAGTAGGGCCAGGTGTGGTCACACGGGAACGGACACGGTTACCTACAGAACCAGAACTCAGCAATGACAACTTTCTCTTCCTCGAATGTTTTCTAACCACTATTTCCCACTATGAAGAGCACAGCAATGTACACTTGCATGTTAACCTCTCGAGTATGCCCTGGGGTGGCCTCGTAAGGTCCACGCCTAGACCTGGGGCTGCCGGGTCAGATGAGATGTGGGTTGACGCTGCAATAGATGCCGCCTCTGCACCCCAGAAAGGCCGAGCCACGTCCCCTGGCCGCGCTGCCCAGGGGTGCCTGGCCCCCTTCTCTTGGCTTGGCAGCCCTGAACAGCACACGGGCTGCCCACCTCTCAACTTTAAAAGGGTTGGCCACATCTCCTCCTGGTTATTTGTATGGTTTAGTTTTTTCTGTCTAAGTCTTTGGTCCAGGAAGCCTTTATGCTGGTGTGAGGTAGGGATCCAGGAGGTCTGATTAAGGGGTCTCTTTGTAAAATCTGGAATTCTGTAGATCTGGACCCCGGTGAAGATACCCTGGTCACGTTTTTATGATGGAGCATCTGGGTCGGGGGGTGGAAGGTACACCTCTCAGCCCTGCAGCTGCATCTTTTGTTCCCGAACCTCCCAGGGCAGGCATGGGGGTGGGCCCCCGTTGGAAGCTGCAGGACAGTTCTACGGTGGGCACCACCAGTGTCCCACAGACTCACAGACTGCTGCCCTGGGGACAGGTGGCTTCATGGAGTGGATGGAGGCTAAGTGAATGCTCCAGGTGGCACTGAGAATGGGGCTGGGCCTCACCCACCAGGATCCAACAAAGGATGCTCAGGACAGCCTGCTTCCTGGACCGAGGGTCTCCAGCTGGTGGGAAGCACAGCCCCCGTGGCCCTCAGCGTGCAGAGCAGGAGGGAGTGGCCGGGTGTGGGGGGGTGGGGGGCAGAGAGAGAAGCCACAGGCCCGGGGGGTCTGGAGGGGGCGGGAGCGAGTGTGCATTGTGTCTGTGCACATATGCGTGTACAAGCATTCATGGAGACTCGGGTACCTTGGAGCCGTGCCTTGCCAAAACCTCCCATTCGCCGCTGGTCAGTGTGATCTCCTCCTTGATGGGGCATTTAAATTCATCTGGAAGAAAGGAAAAGAGGTGAAGGGGGCCCGGGAAGCTATGATGGGGACTCAAAGCACACAACAAATTCTCCACGGAGCCCAGGCAGCCAGGTGACGGGCGGGTACACCGGCTGGGCCCCAGGGATGGTACAGGGACCCGCCACACCACGGCCCAAGGAGCGAGGTGCGGGGTTCCCACCATGTGGATGGGGTGCCAGCATTTCCCCAGAAAAACCAGAGATCTGCATTTTTATCAAAAGCACCCAATTCTCAGGACTTCCCTGGTGGTCCAGTGGTAAAGACTCCGCCCTTCCTCTGCAGGGGGCGCGGGTTCAATGGCTGGTTGGGGAACTAAAATCCCGTATGCCATGCAGCCAAAAAAAAAAAAAAAAAAGCACCCAATTTTAGAATCTTGCAGGTCAAACCACCACCTTCCATGCCCTGGACCTGTGACCGCTTAGGCCATGTAACCAGATCTTGATTAAACTCTGGGGCTGAGCAAAGGCTCAGTGGAGTTACAGGAGGTTTTTTGGTGGGTAGGTCTTGCTTTTGAATTTTTACCACGTAAATAACAATACGGAATGTGTCTTGCCACATATTAGAAATTATTAAGACAGTTTATGAGCACTGGCTAAAATTGTTTTCTTCCCTTATCTTCTTTTAAAAAAGATATTTATTTATTTATTTATTGGCTACGTTGGGTCTTCGTTGCTGCTACTTGCGGCAAGCAGGGGCTACTCTTCGTTGCGGTGTGCGGGCTTCTCATTGCGGTGGCTTCTCTTTGTCGCGGAGCATGCGCTGTAGGTGCGCGGGCTCAGTAGTTGTGGCGCATGGACTTAGCTGCTCCGCGGCACGTGGGACCTTCCCAGACCAGGGCTCAAACCCGTGTCCCCTGCATTGGCAGGCAGATTCTTAACCACTGCGCCACGAGGGAAGTCCCTAAAATTGTTTTCTATCCTCTTGGATTTGAAGCAAACTACTGCCCACGTCACCTAGGGAGGGACAGATGTCCCCGCCCAGATCCACAGGGCTGCATAGTTAGGAACTTCCAGTGCAGAGACCTGGGCCGAGTGACTTGTCACAAGAAGACCCGGGAGGGACGGCTGTTCCTCCGCCCCTCACTCACCGGGGGCCAGACGCGCCACTTCCTGCCCACTCACACCTTTGCTGACACCCACTCTGCTGGGCCCAGGCAGGGAGCCCAGGCGCACAGGCCTCCTCTGGGGCCGGCCCTGCCGACACACCTGCTCCCAGTCCACAGTCGCTGTGCTCTCAATTCTCCTACTGCTCCCAGGAGGCCCCCAGGAGGCCTGGGCGATGGCTCAAGCTGCTGGTCCCCCTGCCTTGCTCCCACTCGCTCTGACAGTCCTCAGTTGTCTTCTGGGCTCAAGCCCACGCTGCTCACGGCCCAGAGGGTCCCGCCGACCATGCCAGGCCCCTCCCTCCTCCCTTCCTGGCCCCTCGCTGGGGAGCCACCTGTGTCACCTGGACACACTCCTCCTGACCGGGTCCCTGAGCCTCCTGACCGCCCTCCCACTCGGCTGGGACGCCCTTAAGGAACCCACTCCTTTGGCCTCGCCTTCTGGACCGTTCAGTCGCCTGCAGCAGGTGGAGGCCTTGAGGCAGGGCGGGGGAGAGGATGCAGTCAGGGCACCACAGGGCGGAGGGGAAACCAGCAGGGCCCACCTCAAAGGCAGGGGTCCCCTGGGGGCACCTGCCGTGAGCTCCACTCAACAACCACCAGGCAGAACGAGAGCTCTTGGCTGCCCATTTCAAGAGGGAGGATGAGGATTTCTCCAGTGAAATCTCCAAGGCGAGGGGGTTTCCAAACAGAAAAGCAAACGCTGACAAGCATCTCTGAGATGGCTCAGCTGGCCTATGACAGCCGTGCTCAACCCTGAAGGACCACAACGCCCAGACGGTGGTCACTCCTTGGTCCCCATCTCACCTGACGCCCCGGCAGCTTGTGGCTTCGTCTGTTCCTGACCCTCGAGCTCCTGCGGCGCCTGAGCCCCCCGGATACCCCCTCCCTCGGGTGACCATCTCCACACTGTGGCGGCCTCAGGCTCCTTAGCGGGCATGGCCTCGAAGCCCTGTGGCTCCTCCAGGACAGTCCCACCCCCAGGGGACACTGGGTGGTGTCTGGGGTCATCTGTGGTTGTCACGACGGGGGCGCTCCTGGCATCGAGTGGGTGGTGGCAGGGATGCTGTTCCACACCCCACAGGGCCCAGGACACCCCCCAGAGAGTAACCCGGCCCTGATGTCCGCAGTGACGGGGAGACCCTGCTCCAAGCTCTGAGAGCCCTGGCTTGGCACTCAGACCACAGCCTCCCTACCCAGGCTCCACCCTTGGTGCCCCAGCCTGTCCCCAGGCTGAGATGCCATCCGTGTGTGAGGACGCCCACGTTCCCACCGCAGATTCACCCTGGTACCCGGAACCTGCAAGGAGCTTCAACTTGAACACGTCCAAAACCCAACTCAATAGTTCTCTCCTAAACTGTCCCCTCAGAGTCTTTCCGTCTCAGACTGGAACTCCAAAACCCTTTCAGACATCCATGCCGTCCCTCTCTCTCTCTCTCAGACCCCAGTGCAATCCACCATGTCAGCTCAGCAGTCAAGTACTTTCAGAATCGGGCCCACCTGGATCTACAGCAGAGTCAGCTCAGCCCCACTGCCTAACCCCAACTTTGTCACCTCCCCCTTCCCTCAGGCTCTGCTCCATGAACAGCCACAAGAATCATTCTAAACCAGCCAAAGGTCAATGGTAAAAGCCCTAGTCCTCCCCACGGCCCACGAGGGCCTGTGCCACCTGCCCCGTCCCCTCCCCTCCCTCCCCTCCCCATCGCTCACTCTGCTCCAGCCACACGGGCCTCCTGGCTGTCCCTCCAATAAGCCAGGCCCAGCCCTGCCCTGCTGCAGGGCCTTTGCACGGGCTGTCCCTTGGCCTGGAGCACCGTGTTGTGGCTGCTTCTGCCTCCACCCAGTCTCTGCTCTGTGGCACGTTATCCACTGCTGTGCCCCTGGCCTCCTGGCCTCTTTCACTGTATTTGGATGATGCCTGCCTCCTCCACCAGAGCAGAGATCTTCGTTTTTCTCTTCCTACAGTGATACCCACCCCCCACACCTAGGGCAGGGCAGCTTTTCCTATAAAGAGCCAGGCAGCACAGACTTGGTGTGCAAAGGGCCTGGCATGTAGTCGGTGCTCAAGAAATATTGCCGCCTGAATAAGCCGGGAGCTGGCTGTGATAACCCTGCCAGGCCAGGAATGGCACTGGGAAAGGCCAGCCTCTTAGTCATTGGCACCCACTCCCTCTGGGGCGGGACCAGGGAACAAACCACAGGCTTGAACCACAGGCGATGAGCAAGGTGTTAGTCAGGGTCGCTCACCTTCCCCGGGGCTGAAGGGCTGGGTCCAGTCGTAGCTGCGGGGCTTCAAAACAGCAGTGACTTTGTACAAGTGGCAGAAGCCGGTCTTGCACTCGTTGGCGCGGATGAAGCAGAGTTCGTCCTCTCCCTCTGGTTGGGGGAAGGGATAGAAGATGTCGTGAACCTGTCCAGGCAGAGAGAGAGAGAGAGGGAGAGAGAGAGAGAGAGAGAGAGAGAGGACGTGTCAGAGGCGGGGGCTGGGGTGGGGGGGGACACATCCCTTTGAGAAAGGGGAGGCTCTGACACATCCTGGCTAGAGATCAGACCCCACCGACTCTCCCTCCGGAGCTGGCTTCTCCACATCGCCAGCCCCCCGCCCAGCTGGGGACCTGGGGCCCGGGCTGGGCACACACGCCCTTACATTGATCCACACGTCGGTGACCTCCTCGTACACCACGTGCGGCTGGGCGCTCCTGGGCACGGCTCTGGCGAAGGCTGCCCGCTGCTCCTCGTTCTCGGTGGTGGGGATGAACAGGGCCGGGGGCAGGAGGACGAGCTGAAGCCGCTGCTGCGGCCGGTCCAGGAACATGGCCCAGGCACTGGGGGGCAAGGCAAGAGAGGACCGCACCTCAGGGGCCAGCAGAGGCCAGCCAGGGTCCGACGGCCCCCTTTCCACACTTGTGTTTGATCAGAACGGCGCCTCCTTTTCCGACCTCACCGACACCTGAGCAGGTGACCCTGCAGCACGCTAAGGGTCCCTGGCCGGCACGCCCGCTCAGGGGGAGACGGGGGTGCTGGCAGAACTGTGCAATCCAGCTTGCTCTGAAAACACCTCACATCATTTGTAAACATGGCCGACTTCTGCCAAATCCTCAGCCTTTATTTATCCTTTGTTTCATATTTTACTCGAAGTGGACAGTTTTTCTTTTTTTTTTTTCCCCCAGTCGTGCTGCGTGGCCTGTGGGATCTTAGTTCCCCAACCAGGGATCGAACCCACACCCCTGCAGTGGAAGCACAGAGACCTCACCACTGCACCACCAGGGAAGTCCCCAAAATACTCTTCTTTGGATCTCTCCCCCTGCATCACTGAAAAACAGACAAGCCATTCTTGGCTTGTGGGCTGTATGGTAACGGGCAGCGGGCTGGATTCGGCCCCCAGGTGGTGGTTTGGGGCCCTGGTTTAGAGGTGTCTGCCCCAACTTGGGCAGAAGGGTTAGAAAATGACTGCGAAGGGACACCTTCTACCTTGTGAGGGAGACACTCACTATTTGCCGTCGCGCGTCCAGCCGGCCCTGGCGATGTACTCCACCTTCGGGAAGAGCGTGCTGAAGGGCTGCACCAGCTCCTTCTCTTGCGTCGACACAATCTAAAGGCAAAGCAGACTCGGGTCACAGCCCGGCCTGCCCATGTGCTGCCCAGGAGGAGAGAGCACATGTGTTGGGGGGCACTGTGTCCCCCCCGGCTCCACATGTTGGAGCCCTAACTCCTGGTACCTCAGAAGGGGGCCTTATTTGGAAATGGGGTGGTCGCAGGTGTGACCAGTACAGATGAGGTCGTACTGGGGTGGGGGGGCCCCAACCTAACAGGACGGGTTTCCTTATAAAAGGAGACAGAGGCACCACACAGGCAGAGAACGTCTTGTGACAGACACAGGGAGCAGGCGGCTGTCTCCAAGCCAAGGGAGGCTGCCTGGAACAGATCTTCCCTCAAGGCCTCAGAAGGAGGCAGCCCTGTCGACACCTTGATTTTGGACCTTTAGCCTCCAGAACCGGGAGATGATGAACTTCAGTGGCTTAAACCTCCCAGTGGTACTCTGCTATGACAGCCTGTTGCCTGGAAACCAAGGGCTCTGGCCTGGGCTGTCACTGAAGAGCCGGGTGGCCTTGGGTAAGACACAGCCTCTGGCCGCTGCAGCTTCCTGGAGGTGACACGGGGCTGGCAGGGCATCTCCCCGGGAGGGGCGACAGGAGAGAGGCGGGCAGGGCCTCAGCATGGCCCACACCCAGGCTCGCCACCAACCCCCGCCTGCCCCAGCTGCCTGTTCAGTGGGCAAAACCCACACCCACCTCGGGACCTTGTCCATCCGACAAGGCCAGGAACCATTTACAATAGCTGGTGGGGACTCGGCAAAGCCACTTAGGACAGATTCCTGTAGAATCTGCCGTAATGTTCTGGTCAAGAGTGCAGAAGGGTTTTGGTTAGGGCCTAATCATGCCCAAACCAAAAACCACCCCCCCAATCATGAAAATAGGTGTATTTAATCTCACGCCTTTTTTATGAAACATTACATGAGAAGCCATTTCGGTAAAAATACGCAGGGGCTTCCCGGCTCGTGTGCCTGCTCCAACCTCTGCCGCGAGGGGCGTCGCCCTCTGACATCCCCACGTGGGGTGGGCATCCCTACAGCCCTCCTACCCCTAGCCTCCTCTGCCCTCCTGGCTGTGGGGTCCTGAGGAACGACTCCCTGGGCGATGAGGACCCTTGTCTGTGACGATGACCAGCTGACAGAGGGAAGGATGCAGAACAGATGGGGCCAGTGAAGTGATATGTGAGGAGCTGCCCAGAGGCTGGGGTGGGGCACCCCTGGCCTGAGGTCGGGGTGCCCCAGGCAACTGCTCCCCACCCCTCTGAGCTCCGTTCTGGAAGCTCTGTGAGCCACTGCCCTTGTGCACACGGGCGTCCCCACCCCACGCCTCGGGGCCACCTGGAGGCAGGTGGGGCCAGGCTCACCACTCCCCGTCTCGGGGTCCAGGTTCAGAGTGACCCCGCCCAGAATCCGGGGCTCTGGGCAGAACCTCTTCCGGTTCAGTTGGCCAAGAGAAGCACCTGCCATGCAATGGGGGCGAGCGGCCTCCGGACCCGTCTCCCAGCGCACACCCTGGCCCTCCTCTCCTCATCCAGAAGCTTCTCCCGGGCGCCCAGGCCCCTCTTACCTTTCCCTGACTGTCTGTCTGAAACTCAGCCAGTTTCAAGGCGATCTTGGGATTCTTGCTGCCTGCAGAAACGAAAGCGAGGTGCATCTGGCAGGTGTCACCAAGAGGGCTGAGAGTGGGTGTTGGGGGCGGCGGCTGGGGGGGTGATCCTCACAGGCAGTGACACAGCTGGCGTGGGGGGTAGGGGAGGAGGCGCCAGGTGGCCAAAGGTCTCTCTGTAGGTGCGTCACCCTCTCTGGCCCAGGCACAAAGTCCCCCAGGCAGGACTGTCTGACTTTGGGCCTGGACCTTAGTCCCGACAGTGACGTGGCAACGTCTCTGCTGTTTAAGAACATAGGTCAGGCCTGGGCTGGTGCGAGGGCCCTGAGGGGGACACAAACACGAGGAAGATGCCTCCCTGCCTCTGGAGAGCTTGAATGCTGGCTGCAAAGACAGCACACGCCCGTAACAAAAGCACCAATGATGCAGAAAGGTGGCCCATGTCCCAGTGACACAGTCAGTCTTCAGCTGTCGGGAGGCAGGTGGCCTATAGGCTGGGGTGACCAAGACATGCCCTCCAGGGTGGGATTTGGTTCAGGCCCCTGTTATTCCTACGACGGATCTCAACTCTGGCCCCCGTGGCTCTAGCACCCCAGCAGGTAATGTCTCGGTGCCTCTGTTTCCTCGTCTCTCCAACAGGGGAAGGGAAGGACCGACTTCCCCATTCACACCAGGGACTGGAAGTTTCCCTAGGAAGGCTCTGCCTAGCATGGCCCACAGTTAGCAAGAACGAGTCTGTCGTAGGCTTCCACGGAGGTCCCAAAGATGCTGAACCTGACCTGCACATGTATTTTGTGTGGCTAAATCTTTTTTTTTTTTTTAAGTTGGCCGTGCCAGGTGCGGCATGCGGGATCTTAGTTCCCCGACCAGAGATCGAACCCGTGCTCCCTGCAGTGCAAGCGTGGAGTCTTAAGCACTGGACTGCCAGGGAAGTCCTGCTAAGTATTTTTAAATGATTCGAGCCACGTTTAAGAATTGGTAGATTTCTGGGACTTCCCTGTATTTCTGGGCAAACCCTGTATTCTCACAAGGCAGTGAGTGTCTGATGTGCCCCCGGAGGGGGCCCACACCTCCCACTGCCTCCCCAGGGCTCCTACTGTTTCCTGGGCCCCGAGGCAGGACACCAGTCACCACTGACGGTGGTGCTGGCCTGGCTGTTGTTCCCGAGTGCAGCCTGCTTCTCCAGGTCCATCCCTGTCTGGGTCTTGTGGGCCCATCCTGGTTGGTGCCTCACCGTGTTCTATGAGGCTTCAGAGCACTGCCGAGCCGCCCTCATGTGTCCTGGGCCCTCACCTGTCCTGGGCCCTCACCTGTCCTGGGGTACCGGTAGGAGTCCGTCTTCCTCTCCTCTAGAGCGGGAGAGGGCACGTGAATGATCTCCACCTCGGACTCGTCCACTTCCTCGTACAGGATCCGCAGCGTCTTGCAGCCTTCTGAACCTGGGAGGGGGCAGGGCAGCTGCTCAGGGTGCTGGGTGTCTCCTCTGCCGCCCCGCACCCCCCTGCCCACACGGGGACTCTTCTCTACCATGGCAGGGCCCAGACAAGAATGGTCCCTGGGGCCGGAAACCCAGCTCTGCCGTGTACTAGGCCTGAAGCCAGTCACATGTCCTCCTGGGGCCTCGATTTCCTTCCCTGTAAAACCGGAGCAAGAATGGAGCTCTTCCCAGCACAGGAAGGCAAGGGAGATGGCCACGTGGGGACTTACGGGCTGAACCACACGCCCACCCAATTCCTACATTCATGTCTCAACCCTGGACCTCAGATCGGGACTGTACTTGGAGATGGAGGTCTTTAAAGAGGTGATTCGGTTAAAATGCGGCCCTGAGGGTGGCCCTGATACAGTATGACTGCTGTTCCTATAGAAAGAGGTTAGGACACAGACACGCAGAGGGGAGACCACGTGAGGACAGTGGGGAGACGCAGCCGTCTGTAAGCTGAGAGAGGCCTCGGAAGAAGCCAAACCTGCCGACACCTCCATCTCAGATGTCCAGCCTCCAGGCTGTGACGTCTGAGCTGCCCCATCTGTGGGACGTGGTCACGGCCGCCCGAACAGACTAGCACTTGGGGCAGGGCTCAAGAAGGGGTACAGGGAAAGTTGTCATGAGAAGTAAGCGAATCACCGGGAGCTGACAGCCTAGCAAGGGGCGTGGGAACTGGCAATGCCAACATCAAGGGGATGGAGCCCACGGCTGCTCCTTTCTCGGCTGCCGAGAAGGGTCCCCATCTGCTTCCTGTCCCCTCGCCTGACTCACCAGGACGGACCAATGACATCCGCCGACCTCGGCCGAGCCCACCCTGCCTTCAGGTCTCCACATTTGCTCTATGGGGCGCTGGTGGCCACAGGGCTGAGGCCGCGGAAGTGCTGCAGCTCAGACTCAGTGCTAAGGGCTCCTATGTCTGTCCACAGGGCATGGGTCGTTCCGGGGCCCTGAGTTTCCTGGCCAGGAAAGACCCTCTTGGGTTGCTATGGTCACGTAGCTCCACGGGCGCATGCCATGAGTGGGGCTACGGCAAGCGGGGTAAACGTCCCTTGGCCTCAGCATTCAGGGGCTCTATCTGAGGGGTTCTGAGCTGTTAAGAATAGCAGAGTGAGTATCTTGATGTCACTGAGACCAGTGGATGGCAACCAGGGGCCATTCTGTGTCCCGAGGGGCCATGTGGCAATGTCTGGGGACATTTGTGGCTGTCACAACTCAGGTGACACACTGAGTCACCACGGCCCCCCCCAGAGAATGATCCAGCCTCCGTGTCCACAGGGCCGAGGGGGAGAGACCTCATTTTACAGGCCGGAAGTCGAAGGGTGGATGGTCACCTGCTTCAGGTGCACAGAGTCACAAGCTGAGTGACCTGACCCAGGACCCTGACTCCTGACCTAGAGCCCTTTTCCCCAGAGACACGGACCACGGGCACACACAGCGCTGCGGTGGTGAAAGACCCCGGCCCAGACGAAGGGGGAGCGCGTGCGGCATCCTCCCCAGGAACGTGCCGATCCCGGCCCCATCTCGGCAGCACCAGCAGCCCTTAGGCGCCTGACGCTGGCAAGTCACCCTTTTCCTGAGCGCCGGCTAGAATGTTCGGCGCTGGTTCTCTCCATTGCACGGTTTTCATGCCTAGCTTCTATTCATGGTTGGACCATGACGTTTTCTTTTCAAATCGATTTAAGGAGAAGGCACGCTGACGTAAAGGCAGGGGTGACTAGCAGATGAGATGGCACTCGGCTGCAGCGGTGGATGGCCAGTGCCTGGTCCCCGGGATCCTGGCTTGCGTGGCCACTCGCCCACTGACACACACAGAGGCGCTAAGGCCAGGGAGGACTCTATGCGCAGCAGAGGCCTGGCCCACTCCTGCTCATGCAGCAGAGGGTGTGATGGTACTCACGCACCCCAAGAAATGACTCTCCCCGCGCTCAGGAAACAGACTTTGGTCCACTGAACAGGGGAGATAAGACACCCTTGCCTCACGCACAGCACAGAAAAACAGATACAAAGTGGCCAGCTAATCTGGCTTCTTTCCAACTTGTTGGCAAAATCCGTCAAGATTTAAGATGCGTGTAGCTTCAATTCATCTCTCTTACAGCTGGGAATTTTCTCTAAGGCAGGATTTTCGATACTTGGCGCTGCGGACATTAGGGCCGGGTCATTCTCTGCGGGGGGCCACCCTGGGGTGGGGTGTGGAGCAGCACCACTGGCCCCCACCCCCTCGATGCCGGGAGCACCCCAAGTCATGACAACCACAGACGTCCCCAGACACCGCCCAGTGTCCCCTGGGCGTGCGGGGTGGGGCAGAACCACCCCTGGCTGAGGACCATTAACACACTCCCAGGAGGTCACGAGGATAAATGTACGAAGATTTCGCTGCAGTATTGTTTACAACACCAAAGCAAAACCAAAACCGGAAACTGGCAACAGCCAAAGTGCCCGTCAGTGTGGGCTTCTTAAATAAACTGTGGTACATCCACGCCCCCAGGACATCCACAGTTAAAGGATTCTCTGAGTGCTGACTGCAATGGACTGAATGTCTGTGTCCCCACAGAATTCAAATGTTAGACCCTACCCCCCAGTGTGATGTATCGGGAGGTGATTAGGCCACGAGGGTGGAGCCCTCATGAAGGGGCTCAGTGCCCCTATAAAAAGGAACCCCAGCGAGCTCCCTGCCCCTTCACCATGTGAGGACAGGGTGATACGACAGCATCCATGAACAAGGAAGAGGCCCTCACCAGACACCGAATCTGCCTTGGACTTGGACTCCCAGCCCTGACAACAGTGAGAAATAAATGCCTGGTGTTTATAAGCCGCCCTGGCTGTGGTATTCTGTCACAGCAGCCTCAAAGGAGTGAGACACGGATGTTGATGGGAAGGTTGCTGAGGTTTATCTTAAATGAAAAGAGCAAAGAGCAGACTAGCATGTACACTTTGCTTCTGCTAACAGAAGAAGTGTTTCTAAAAATGGAAAGGCGCTTACCCTCCCAGGAGGCTGTGGGACACCACCAGTAGCCAGTGAAGCGGTCAAATTCTTCCTGGATGACGAAGGTGGCTACACCCGCGGATCTGGGGTCGTCAAGGACACTGGACAAGCCTGGAGGGGGAGGGGGCCGGGCGAGAGATGAGGAGTCTGGTTTAGAGCAGGGCTTCTCCCCTGGCACGGCTGACATCAGGGGCAGACCGTTCTCTGTGGGGGCATCCTGGGCGTTGTGGGGTGTGCAGCAGTCTCCCTGGCCGCACCCACTCGATGCCAGGAGCATCCTCACCTCGCTGTGACAGCTGAAAATGTCTCGGCACATGGCCAGTACCCCAGTTGCCCCTGGCTGAGAAGCTCAGGTTTAGTGAGAGGGCACCAGGGCCGTGGGGCAGGACAGGAGGCAGGGATCGGGGTCAGAGGCCACAACCCATGCCGTCCTGCAGATATATCTGCACAGGGGGGATGTCACTGTCGGCAAGCAGGGGCCTGAGGGGAAGGCCGGGTCTGGTGAGCTCTGGGCTGGAAGCATGGCATGGGGACAGGAGAGCGGAGGCAGGAGGGGCTGAGGGGAGCTGAGGCGCACAAGTGTCCGGCGTGGAGGTCAGGCCCCAGTGGCCGGGGCGATTCACACGGAGGGAGACCCTGAGCCAGGCAGCTGGACTCTCTGTGGGGCCTGGGGGGAGCCACGGGAGGGGGGCCGTGGGATCACGGTCTGGGAAGGTGCCTGGCGGTCCGGCCGGGAGCACGGTGACGGGGTCGGGAGTCTTTCTAGAAGCTGGACGGGTGGCTGTGACGACAGACCACACCAGGGGTGCCGGTGGTTCCCGTCCGCCCCGCCCTCCGCCGGGCCTCACCCTTGTGGCAGAAGGTCAGCCGCTGCTCCTCGCCCGTCTCGATGTTGGCCACCCACAGGTCGCTGTTGTTGATGAAGGAGAAGAAGGCAGGGTCGGCGGGGCAGATCTTGGGGTCCATCCGGGGCCCGGAACACTGGGTCTTGATTTCCAGGGGCTTCATGGGGGACACCTGGGGACACACGGAGACCCAGCTCAGGGGGTCAGGAGGCCGCCACCTGCCCCGCCCCCCCCCACCAGTGAGCGGGGCTCACCATGAAGCCGTTCTTGCCGCCATCGCGGCAGTGAAAGAGACTGTTGCTGGCCTGGAAGAGGAAGAGGCCACTCTCGCTGTGGAAGTCGTAGGAGGTGATGCCGAAGACGCCCAGGCGCTTCCGCTCCCGCAGGAGCTCCTCTTCCCGGGAGTAGACCCCGTGGTGGGGCGTGGCCTGGGGACACATTGGGTGGGGCCGGGGGGCGGGGCGGAACACCGGCATCAGCAGCTGGAGGCCCCAGCACCCTGGCCACAGAGCGGCCCAGACTGGCAGGGCTGCGGGGCTCACCTGTAGTTCCAACCTCCTCATCCCCCACCAAATCGCTCCAAGACAGACGAGGCCCTCCTCCGCCCCCAGGGCCACCCTACACCCTACAGACCCCGGCCCTCCCTCCCTGGTCACAGCCCCTTCCTGCGAGACCACTGGAGCTGAAGCCACCCACCACCAGCCGTTCCTACTCTTGGCATGGGTAGGGGTGGGGCAGATTCCAGGCCTGACCACCCTAATGCCTGACCTTGGGCAGGGCGGGCAGGTAAACTATGGTAGACACCATGCAGCTGCCCCAAAAAGAATTCTGAAGATGATGTGGAACTTCAGAGGAATGTTAAAGGGAAGAAATACATTTTTATATTTATTTTTTTAATTTATTAATTTTTTTTTTTTTTTTGGCTGTGCTGCGTGGCATGCATGATCTTATGTCTCCGACCAGGGATCGAACCTGCGCCCCCTGCAGTAGAAGCGCGGAGTCCTAACCACTGGACCACCAGGGAATTCCCAGAAATGCATTTTTAAAGAGCAGAATCCAAAGCAAAATGAGCCCCACGCTGCGAGGAAAGCCGTGGTAAATAGGAGTTGGTCAGCTTGGGACAGGGGACAGGCAAAAGAGAGAGGGGCTGCACGGGTCTCCTCCCCTGCGTACTGTCACATTTTATTTTTGATCAAAAATAAATCAACATATACCAGTGCACAAAGAACTCTCGCCGCTCACCGGCCATCTCCCCCTCTGGAAGCGAGGTGACTTTGGGCGACATCCATTATTAGCTAAATTTCTATAAAAGGGTCTCGGCCCAAGTTACTTGCACGTGAGGCATTTAAGAGGAAAACGTACTTCTGACGGGAGCTGTCACCGCAAGCTACACGCTGGGACTCGGGTGTGCACCGAAGGGAGGGGGAGGGCGTGGCACAGGTGTCCAGGGCCAGGCGCTCCTCTCCGAGGGGCTGCCGTTAAGCAGGGGATGGGCTGGGACCCCCTCAGGGGGTGGGTGGGGTGGGTGCAAGGCCCAAGGAAGCTGAGTGAGGCCAAAGAAGGGGCTGCCGTGCGCCCGCCTGCCTTGCCCACCAGGAGGGCCCGACTCCCACGGCTCACCTGGAAGTGATCCAGCATCTGCTTCCAGGACAGGAGCAGCAGCGCTTCCTTCCGGACCTTCCTGGGGATCTCGGAGTAGAGGAGGGAGTTCTCTCGGCTGCCGTAGGGCATCCCTTGGGAGGAAGAGAGGAAAACCAGAATGGGTGCCCTTGCCAGGGTTGGGGCGAGGGACTCGGGCGGGACCGGCCTCGGGCCCTGACTCCCCGTGGCTGGGCCCGGCTGGTTCCTCCTGCTTCTACAGCACCCTGACGGCGCACCCCTCCCCAGAGAAGCCATGGACCCTGGGTTACACCCGCCAGCAGGGGCAGCAGGCAATCCCACCTGAGATGTTAGTGCTGAATACCTCAGCCTCAGTTACTGCAGAAATAGCGCACAATGGGACTTCCCTGGCGGTCCAGTGTGTAAGACTCCATGCTCCCAATGCAGGGGGCCCGGGTTGGATCCCTGCTTGGGGAACTAGATCCCATATGCATGCCACAACTAAGAAGTCCGCATGCTGCAACTAAAGATCCCGTGTGCCGCAACTAAGACCTGGCGCAGCCAAAATAAATAAATAAATAAATAAATCAAAGAAATAGCACACAAGAGGATGAAAAACGGGGGGTTGGTCAGTGATTCCCAACTCTCCACAGATTGGGCTCTGGTACAGGAATTAATCGAGGGTCAGAGAACGGGCAAAGCTTCAGAAGGACTGGGAAACATGTATCCAATCCAGCCTCTCTCATTCGGTGCTGCTGACGCCGGGACCGGTCATCCTCTGGAGGGCCGTCCCAGGCACTGGGGGGTGTGAAGCAGCCTCCCTGGCCCCACCCACTGGATGCCAAGAGCAGCCCCAGTGTGACAGCCACAGATGTCCCCAGACACTGCGGAGCATCATCCCCTGGGGCAGGAGCACCCCGACTGAGAACCGCTGAGCTAATCTAACCTTATCTGTAAAATACAGTAGCTGCCTAGTGAGACCTCTGTGTGGATTAAGTGAGGTAAGAGATAAAAAGCACTCAGCACAAACAGTGGCAAATAAAACAAGGACGTATCTTCTAACCAGGCTTCTTTTGGCCACGCCACACCGTGTGTGGGATCCTAGTTCCCTGACCAGGGATCAAACCCATGCCCCCTGCAGCGGAAGCACGAAGTCCTAACCACTGGACTGCCAGGGAAGTCCCGACTGGAAGTGCCTTTGCCTCGATGGATGACGGTACCACGGCTGTTAAAGTCAACGGCGGGAGCAGAATGGTCCTCTTGGGAAGCTTTGGGTTCCCCACTCTCCAGGCAACGAGGTGAGGGACCGGGGCAGAGCCCCCCGGCAGCAGATGGGATGCTCGGCGGTGGCCCAGGAATGCGCTGTGGGCAACAGCGGGTCACAGAAAGCAGGCGCCCCGCTTTGACCCTTCTCAATCCCAAATTTCTCCAGGAGGAAGGCTCAGTTTGGTGCTGGCCTCTCTTCCTCGTAGGCGCTCTCACTTCTAAGGGTGGGAGAACAGGCGGGCCGCCCCCCAAGCTTGGCACCTCCAGAGCTACATAGAGCTTCATAAATAATACCTATTCCACCACAGTAACTCTTATGGGTAGCTTCTCAATATGGCAAGTGACTCGCGTCTTCCACTCATGACAAAGTTTCCTCGTGAAATACAGTTAGTAAAAAAAGAGTGAAAACGCAAAGCTACAAGTGGGAAGCATTCCAATTCGACTTCTAAGGACTCTCTAAGCTGCCATAGCCGGAATCATTCCCAGCTAGAAGCACGGATGTGACGCCACCGGTCCCAGCTGCCGTCGGGGCCATCTTCCTAAGTTCACAAGACAAGTTGGGACGAGAATCCTGCGGTGCAGGATTCCATTTCTTTTTTGGCCACAGGGCTTGTGGGATCTTAGTTCCCAGACCAGGGATGGAACCCGCGCCCCCTGCAGTGGAAGCGCGGAGTTTTAACGACTGGACCACCAGGGAAGTCCCTGTGATTCCATTTCTGTGAAACGTCCAGAACAGGCAAATCCAGAGACAGGAAGCAAGTCAGTGGGTCGCTACGGGCTGGGGGAGGGGTATAGGGAGTGACTGCTAATGGGCACAGGGTTGCTTTCTGGGGTGATGGAATGTTCTGGAATTTGACTGTGGTGACGGTTGCACAATACTGTGACTGTACCCAAAACCACCGAGCTCTCCACCTTTAAGAGAGGGAATTTTACGGGATGTGAATTACATCTTAATTTTTAAAAAAGCAAACACCACGCAGCGTGGTGGCTGGGAGGGCCAGCGTGGAAAGCTGGGAGGGAGCAGGTGGCCGCTCTCGGCCGAGCGCCGTGGGCTCTGGACAGCCCCTGTCCGCAGGCTCTCTGGGAGCTGAGCCTTCCAAACAGGAAATCAACGGTGCGGCCTTGCCAAGGACATCAGAGCTGCCTCCTCCCACCAACAATTCGTAAGCAGTGACACGAAACAGCACATTCCCTGGAGGAGCTGCCCTCGGCAGGCAGCTGTGACGGTGCGCACGGCGAGGGTTTGGGACGGCTGACCACGGCCGCTGACTCCTGCTGTCGCGGTCCCTCCTGTGCCTCCTCTTACCAGCTCCACTCCATCTCTGGGGACAGCACCCCACCCCAAAGCCCACCAGCACGGCAGGTGGCCCAGGCCTGGGCAAACACCGCGTGGCCTGGATGAGGGGCCACGTGGGGCATATCACCCTGGACCTGGACACAGGACACGAGGGGCCCCCTAAGGGACCCCCAGTGCTGTCTGGGGCCCCGTGCCCTCCTCCACCGAACGCAGGACACCCGTTTGCAGGGGGAGGAGCCGACCCACTAGAAGCAGCTGAGCCCTGGAACCATCTTCCGGGGATGTGCCCGAGCAGCAGGCATGTTCCCTTTTCTGCTCCATCCCACGTGCACTGGGCTCCCAATGAGCCTTCCCAGAGGACGGTGACTGGCAAGCCTGGGGTCCGCCCAGGAGGCAGGGGTCCCAGGGGAGCAGGGGGCAGGCTGGGCATCGCCCCTAGAGGTCCTTTCTGTTCAATCCATAAATGCTTCTGGCTGCCAGATTCCCCCGGCGCCAGGCTACTGCAGACGGGTTATAAATACACGGGGGTTCTGGGGAGACCTGCCCCAGGAACTTGGACATGGAGTGAGGTCAAGGATACCCCGAGGGTGTTGAGTGATGCAGGCTGGATCAGCTCAAGGGTGAGCAATGTCACCCCAAGAGAAGCAGGATGGCTTTGGGCTGTTCTAGGCACTTTTTGGAGCCACAGTGGGTCCACAGTCCTTGTCTGGAGCTGGCCCCTACAAGAGTGGGCCCTCAGCACCTGCTACAGACGGCAGGGACTGCCCGCCCCAGGCCAAGGATGACTGGATGTCTGAGCCAATCATACTCGCTGTCCCAGAAATTCAGAGAAAGCTGGCCCGTTTCTGCTGGTGGCTGGAACCAGACGTGCAATCCCGGGAGTGTTGCAGTGGAAGGTAGGTGGGCAGTGAGGGTGGATCCACGGAGAGAAACATATGAGGGCAGATGCCTGGACTCCATATGGTTGGGCTTCTCAGTGCTGGTCATGAGGCTGGGGGGTTCCCTGACACACCCGTGTCCTTACTATGAGGGGCCCTTGGTGGCTCAAAGTAGCTTGGAGCATTTCTGTCCCTTTCGGCAGTTCTGTGGTTGGCTTAACGATGGCTACGCTCATGTCCTAATCCCTGGAAACTGTATGTTACCTTCCTGGCAAAATGGCCTTTGCAGATGGGATTACGTTAAAGACCTCTAGCTGGGGAGATTAGCCTGGATTATCTCAGTGGGCCCTAAATGTAATCTCATGCCTTATCAGAGGGAGAGAAAGAGATTACAGACACACAGGAGAGGAGGAGGCGATGAGACCATGGACTGGACGCAAAGACTGCAGCGACCCATGGACTGGACGCAAAGACTGCAGTGACACAGCCACAAGCCAAGGAATGCCGGTGGCCGCCAGAAGCCTCAAGAGGCAAAGAACGGATTCTCCCCTAGAGCCTCCGGAAGAAGACTGGCCCTGCGGACACCTTGACTGGCCCAGAGAAACTGATTTCAGACTTCTGCCTTCCAGAACTGAGAGAGAATATGTTTCTGTTGTTTTAAACCACTGAGTCGGTGGGCATTTGTTTCAGTAGCAGCCCCAGGAAACTCATATAAGTACCGTGACCAGGACGGCACCTTGAACTTGAGAGAGCGAGAGGCCCAAGAGAGACTGCGTTGGGAGAAAGGGATTGAGGGCCACAGAACCACAGGAAAATAAAAGAGAGAGGCAGCAGCTCACCACTGTCCCAGAGCCTTGGCCACTTTCGGTCCTAACAGCCAACTCTCCCTTGGGTAAATGAAACTTGAAGCATGCCCTAATCTCTCCTAGGCTAGAGATGGCAAACATTTTTCTGCAAGGGGCCAGAGACAGTAAGTATTTTTGGCTTTGAGGACCATATGACCTCTGTGGCAATTATGCTCGAAAGCAGCCATAGACGGTCTGTAAACCAGTGGGCATGACTGTGCACCGGCCAAACTAGATTTCTAAAAACAAACAGCCGTCGCTTGCCGACCCTTCTAGACCATTCCCCTCTCTGCCTCTGCTTGCCAAACCGCCATCTGGTTTCCACATGGGCCTCTAGGAGGAGAGACGGCATGGACTGTGGGAAAGGGAGAGCCATCTGGCGTCCACCTCAGTCGCTCTCACGGTCCTCGGCGTGGGGTCAGCCTCAGGCAGAGCATGACCTTCCCTCATTCATTCACTCCGTCACTCGCTTCCAGTACTGACTGAGGGCTGACTGGGGGCAGGCTGAGGATACACAGGGAAAGCGCTGGCCTCAAATGTCCAGCGCTGAGGTTAAAAACCTGCCCTGGACCAACAATAACGTGTCAGGCTACTTACAAAGGGACATGCTTGGCACTGTTCCTTTCTGCCTAGAAGACCTTTAGGCAAAATTCATTTGCTCAACAGATATTTGCTGTCCCCCTACCAGGAGCCAGGCCCTGGCCCAGCTGCTGAGGCCACAGGTGTACACGAGGCCTCACCTGTGCCCCAAAGGCCGGCAGGGAACACAAACACATAAATAATTGCCAATGACGTAGAAAGTGCTGCTCTCAAGGCACATACCAGGAGGCAGACGTGATTAGCCGTTAACGTGCTTAGCCGCCAGGGATCTCGGGCAGGGAGAGCAAACCCCAACTGTCAGCCCACGACGCACACAGTTATGCCACCGTGGCGCCTTTCCTTGAGCCTCAGGTTCCTTCTTAACGCGTTGCTAGCCGGCAAGCATCTACTGGAGTTACTTTCAACTCCCACTGCGGGGAAGTCAAGTTATTCACTAGCCAGGCCCAGCCCAGCCCAGGTGGCGGGGAAGTGACTCAGGGGGCGGGCCCCGCTGACGAGGGCTGGAAACAATCTCAGGGCCTCAGACCCACAGGCCAGGCCCGAACCATGGTGCTGCTGTAACACAGATGGGGCAGGACCGCCCTCTGCTCTGGTCACATACACATCTGAGCCCCGTGGGGGACCCTTGCCCCAGACTTTCACTGTAAACAGATGTCATCCACGGGTGGCATCACAACATGGGCAGCACTACGTCATTCATGGGACAGTTTGCCCAGGGCCAGGCCCTCTATTGGGACCTTCTAACTAATTGGAGTGGCCAACATCTGGAGACTAGAGGACTTAGTAACAGCTGTCCCAGAAATGCTGCCCGGCTCGAGGGCAGCCTCGGGGATCCGAGGGGACCCCGGGGGCTTACCCAGGTAGTAGAGGCGGTGGGAGTGGGGGCCCGACTCGTCCGTCTTCTGCACAAACTGGAAGTCGTGCGGAGCTTTGTTGACGATGAGGCCCGAGTTCTTGCGGCTGCCGTGGATGATGCTCCGGAGCCCGTCCCACGAGTGCTTCTGCACCTGGAAGCGGGAGGCTGGGTCCTCCATCTCGACTGTGTCGCCCCGGTCGGATGTCGGCGCCCCGGTGGCCATCCTCTCCGCCCCCTCGGAATTCAGCGAGAAGCTAAGAGGAGGGAGGGACGGGTGGGAAGACAATGAGAAGGTGGGGGGGGGCAGTACCTAGTTTCCACTTACAAGCTGCCTCCCATTAGACTCTCCGACTCCCCTGGCAGGGCCCCAGCCCCGTGCAACCTTCCCCACCCCACTAAGTATTTCTCAAATCGTTCCTCTTCTCTCCATCCACGAATCCTGAGATCCAGGCCACCATCACCTCTCAGCTGAATGACCGCAACCGTCTCTCAGCTTGACTGCACATGCACTGCAAATCTGATCCCCTGACTTAAAGCCCTTCCTTGGTTTTCCACACCCTCCAGGGTTAAAAACCAGCGCTCACCACGGCCTTCGATGGTTTCTGCCCTCTGACCTCTGCCAGGCCCTCACACCTCACCCCCCTTCATTACTAGGCCTCAGGCAAACTGGTCTTCTCTCAGTTGCCCAAACAGGCCAGACTGCTTCCTGCCCCAGGGCCTTTGCATGTGCTATCCTTTCTGCCTGGAACACTTTTTTCCCTCTTTCTACTGGACTAACTTCTAATCAGATCTCAGCTTAAGTATCTGTCGGGTCCTCAGATGAACTTCTGTACCAAAACCTGTCTCTCCGTTCACCTTTCACCTGCCACCTGGTTGCCCTGCCCTCCGAGCATTCGTCACAGTGGCTGTTCACGGGTCCCCTTCCTGTCTCCCTGCGTCTGTCCCGTTCACAGCAGCGTCCCAGCACCTCACACGGCCCCGGCACACAGGAGGCATTCCTCGGAGAGCCATAGAATCACGGTCTCCCCTACAGCCCACTGGGAGACACGCTCGCTCCCGCACCAAGAACTGAGCATAAGCAGTGGGTCTGCAAACCTCCTCACCGGTGCTGTCAGCTTGCTGGCCAGCGGGGGAACCTCTCGTGCCTCACCAGAGGTGCTCAGAGGCCCAGGCAGATATTCACTGGACATCGGGGGAGCTCCACGTGAGAGGATGGATGTGCAACCCTCCCCCAGAGGCCATCCCACTCTCTCCTCCCCCTCCAGGGGCAGCAGCTGCCGTGCAACGGCTCCCCCCTACCCCCACCCCCACTGCTCAGTACACTTCTTGACTGAACAGGGCTGGCCAGACAAATATTTGTTTTAGGGAAATCTAAACATGGCCACGGTGACCCGGTTCTGGAAGAGCCAGGGTCGTCTAGCGAGGCCAGCCAATGTGAGCGGGCCAGGCCCAATTTCCTGCGAGGGCACCGACTGGCTGAAGGCCTCGCCAGACGCTGGGATTCCTCATCCTCTGGGATTAGCGGCTTTGCGGGCACAAGTCTGTGTTCCCTTGTAGGAAGGGACGGCTTTAGAGAAGTCATGGACAGAGCTGGTGCTCCCCCTTCCAGTGGGAGCCTTAAGACTCCCAGAAGGCTTTGCCCCTTGCCAATACGAGACCCTGAAGTGACCACCACAGGACAAAGGACCCCTGCCCGCTCTGAGAGGCAAGGGGAGAAAGAGACACGAGGCAGTTCCCATGGCTCCTGAGCACCCACTGCGGGCTGATTACCAGAGTGCCCTTTCCAACCGCGGCCCCCGCTCAGTCCTCCCTGACCCAGCCGGGCTGGGGAAGAGCAGTGGCGGGGCAACAAGCTGGCGTGTCCTGTCCCCCAGACACTTCAGCTCCTCCCACGGCGGCTTTGAAGACACGGACCTCAGGCCATCAGAGGCTTCGGGGCCCTCGGGTCAAATAAAGCAAACCCTGGAAGGACGGAAGCCTTGCCGAGGGGCACGCGTGGCCCATCCCGGCCTGCCACAGAGCTGCGGTTCACCTCGAGGGCGGCAGGGGCCACGGGCAGTGCTGGGCAAGGGCCGGGCCAGGACCGGCTGAGCGCTGCGGGGCCCACACGGCCCCAAGCGCTGCTGGCACCAAGCCCAGAAAACCAAGGCAGTGGACGTCCTCTAACCCGCCAAGCCCCCCCACCGACTCGGCTGCCACAATTCAAGCCCCGCTCACGGCACAAGAACAGACTGTGGCCTCCAGGGCTCCCACGGGGAACCCCAGTAGCGGAGACGCTGGCGGAAGCACTGCCGGAATCTCATGGCTTCTTTCCACAGCAAAGAACGATAAAAATGATCTTGCCTCCGATCCACGCAGAGAGCCCAGGAAGCAAAAACACGATCCAGGAGATGAGAAATGAGATGAAACATCGGGAGAAAGTTCTAGGAATCTTCTAGATGTGGCCAGGCAGCCTGAGCTCCCAGGCTAAGGCTTGCTGCTACACCCTGGCCCTCCGCTCGCCCCTCTCCTCCCCAGACGCAGAGGGAGCCTCGGAGGGGGAACAGGTGAATGCAATGCAGCCCATAGGAAGCAAGCCTGTGCCGGCCCCGTCTCATTCAGTGCCAGCTGGGGCTCGGCTTCTTGACTCAAGAGTTTACACAGCTGGGGAAATGAAAATGGATTCTAAGCCACTTAGGCCAGGTCCACCTACGCTCTCCTTCTGCCAATCAGTAGGACGCCTCGCAGCCCACGATGCCGACAGTGCACAGCTCGGGGCCCGCTGGTGCGGTCACAGTCGAGGCCCGATGGCATTCTGTGATCTGTCTGAGCCAGTGCTTCACGGGCCGGGACCACCCGCTCACAGGGGCACCTGGTGGAGACCCAGGCGGGGCCAATGATGAGGGAAGCAGATTCTCATAAGGCACAAGGGGAGGGGAGGGGCGGGGCCCACCACACTCCGGAAATGCCTCAGAGTGGCCCTCAGGGAACTCGCGCATGCCTGCGGGTGCGGGTTCCCTGGAAGCAGCAGGCCATCCTCTGCCCTGTGAAGGCCATGCCCTGGCACTGCCCGGGCCCTCAGCTTCTTTAAGTCAGTGTGCAGCCCAGCCCGTGCCCACGTGGTACCTAGCGCACATGAGAGACGAGATTCGGGGTCCCATCACTAACCGACACCCGAAGGCACGCACACCACCCGTTTTCAGAGCCCACATCCGGGAAACGAGTGACTGTGCTTATCGTCAGCCCTGTCTTCCAGAACCATCTTGCGTTCCCTTCCTGCCTCCCCGATCCTTGTGCTCCCTAAAAGCAAATGAGCCTGAGGATCAGAAAACTGATAGTGAGAGAGGTCGGCTAGGTTGCCGAATTCCTGTGGTCCCTTCATCCCGTGCCGGGCCCCACACGTGGAACTTACAAGCGCCCGGGCCTTGTGTGGATGATAACGTTGAATCCTCACTGCAACCCTGGTCAGTGAGTTCTGGGCTCGTCCTCATTTGGACTGGAAAGTAGGCTCAGAGGTCACGTGGCCCAAAGTCACCCACGAGGAGGGGCAGGAGCCCAAGTCTGTTGGACCCCAAACCCACACCCTGACCGTCTGGCCAGCGGTTCTCACCTGGGGCTGATCCCGTCCACAGGGGACACGGGGTGATGTCTGGGGACATCTGTGGTTGTCGTGACGGGTGGGTGATGCTCCACACCCTACAATGCCACTGCGGGCACTGAATGACCCAGCCCCAGTGTCAAAAATGCCAAGGCTGGGGCTTCCCTGGTGGCGCGGTGGTTGAGAGTCCGCCTGCCGAGGCAGGGGACACAGGTTCGTGCCCCGGTCCGGGAAGATCCCACATGCTGTGGAGCGGCTGGGCCCGTGAGCCATGGCCGCTGAGACTGTGCGTCTGGAGCCTGTGCTCCGCAACGGGAGAGGCCACAACAGTGAGAGGCCCACGTACCGCAAAAAACAAAACCAAAACCAAAAAATGCCAAGGCTGAACAACCCCTCCCTAGCCCACGCTGCCACCCACGCAGAACAGCCAGACGTGCACCCTGGGGAAATGCAGAAACGTCGGGGTGGCCAAGGTGTCTTCCCAGACCTAAGACTCCGCTGGAAACTTGGGAACCTCTACCGCGTCCCCACCGACCAGGCTCGCATGGCACGCCCCTTACCTTCTCCAACGTCCTGTGTTTGTGTTGTCCAGCCGCACCTTCTTAACCTTCCGCATTAACCACTCGGCTGACCTCAGGGTGGGTGAGCCTGCGAGGGGGCAGACCAAGGGGCTGCAACTCTGGCAGTGTGGGGTTGTGGGCCCTCTTCCCCGCTCCCATTCCTCGAGGCCGCCCTCCTGTCTGTGGGGAACACCCAATGCCAAGGGCCTCCTCATGAGGCAGATGGTGCAGGCCCTGTCCTGAAATTCGAAATTCAAACACCTGTCCGGGCATTTGCCAGAAACCGGGAGGTTCTCCCAAGATGAAAGTCCCTGAGGAGATGAGAGTTTCAAATGATTCAGGGGCCGCCACCCACAGCACTTGCTGGAAATCAAGTAAACCCAAATTCCCCACTGTGGTTGCTCCCTGATGGCCTTCCTGACTCCACCTCCTTGACCATGATCTCCAGACACGCTGGCCTTAATCTCCCCTAAACACGCTGACTCAGTCCTACCTCAGGACCTTTGCACTTACTGTTCCCTCTGCCTAGAACACCCTTGCCCTGCTTTTTGTATGATGTGCTCCCTCTTATCCTTTGGGTCCCAGTATCACCTCTTCAGGGGTCTTTCCTGGCACCAAGTCCAAAGTTGTTGCCTTGTTATCCCCATCTCAACACCTGGGCCTTCCTGCAAGCACTCATTCTAAAATGGTAGTTCTCAAGGGGGGTGATTTTCCCCCTCTCCCCGCCCCCCTGCCCAGGGGACCCTTGGTGATGTCTGTAGACATTTTTGGCTGTTACCACTGACTGGGGGAGTGGTGCCACGGCATCCAGTGGGTGGGGCCAGGGATGCCACTCATCACCCTACCGTGGCCATGATGGCCCACCCCAGAGAATGATAGAATGACCTGGTCCCAATGTCCACAGTGCCCAGGGGGAGAAACTCTGTATTCATTGTTTGGGGGAAAGAAATGGAGTTAGATCCTTAGGCTCACACTAGACACCAAAATAAATCCCCAATGGTTCAGATGGTATAAATCAGGGTGGCCCCCAGCGTCTGTGAGTCGCCTCCTGTCCCTCCCTCTTGGTTTGTGTGTTTAAATGTGTGCAGCATCCTAGGACCTCTGAGGGTCAGATGGTCATGGAGCGCAGAGTCTCTTGGGGTGGGGGGGGTCAGCGAATCCCCTAAGCCAGGGGGTCTTGACGATGGCTGGTATTCCCAGGACACGTTTTTGGTTGTCACGCCTGGGAGGCATGCTGCTGGCATCTGGTTGGTGGAGACCAGGGATGCTGCTAAGTGCCCCACAATTAGCAGGATGCCCTTCCCCCACCAGAAAGAATAATCTGGCCCCAAATATCGCTAGTGCTGAGGCTGAGAAGCCCTCTCTGGGTGGGTGAGCACCCTGCACCAGGATGTCAGCTCCATGGAGGCAGGCCCCCATCTGTCCTGTTCTGCTGTGGCCCCGGCAAAAAGGAAGCACTCAATACAGCAAACGTCTCAGGTTGAATGAACGAGTCCCTGTCCTCACTTGAACACTGAACAAAGTCAAAGGGACCCCTGGTTTGGTGGGCACCCCACCCCCTTCTTGACGAAACAGGTGCCCTGATGGTTAAAGGAAAAGAAAGCAGCGCCTGGTCCCAGGACAGAGATCTGATGGAAGAAGTGAAGCAAAATGTCACCATAAAGAAGCACTGATTTCACCTCAGTCCAGTAGTGAGAACTGTGGGCTCTGGTGTCAGAGAGGTTTGGGTTCAAATCGTGACTCTGCCACTACTGGGTTATGTGACCTTGGAGAAGCCGCCTAACCTCTCTGTGCTTCAATTTCCCCACCTACAAAATGCGACTGCAGGGCTTCCCTGGTGGCGCAATGGTTAAGAATCCGCCTGTCAACGCAGGGGACACGGGTTCGAGTCCTGGTCCGGGAAGATCCCACATGCCGCAGAGCAACTGAGCCCGTGCGCCACAACTACTGAGCCTGCACTCTGGAGCCCGTGAGCCACAACTGCTGAGCCCGCGTGCCTAGAGCCCGTGCTCCACAACAAGAGAAGCCACTGCAACGAGAAGCAGCCCCTGCTCGCCGCAACTAGAGAAAGCTCGCGTGCAGCAACAAAGAGCCAACTCAGCCAAAAATAAACAAATAAATAAATAAATTTATTTTTTAAAAAAAGTGGGACTGCAGTGCCTACACCTAGGACTACTGTGAGGATTAAGTGAGATTGCACGGGTAAAGTAGCTGACACAGCAGAAACTACGGGCCAGCTAATATTGTCATCTAACCAAGTTACTTAAAATTACACCAAGGGGAAAATTGGACTCAAGTTCCTTTCAGAGCCAGAATCCACACCATTCACAGACTGAGCGCCAGGCGCCGTATAAGGTGTGTGTGTGGTGGGGGAGGGGGAGATGCAGCCACACATCCACCAAATCCAGCTGGAATCAGTGCTCCCTCCTTTTTCTCCCCCAGTCCTTCCAGGGCTTCTGTCCGTGGACATCTAGCATACGATGCTGGATAGAAAGAAGTCTCCAGAAAGAGCACACGAAGCTGCAGCCCCTGGCCTGGGGCCTGGCTAACTGTCCCCAAGACCAGTGACCCCAGGGCTGCAGAAAACCACTTCCTGCCAAATTCTGTATCCAGGAGCAGGCAAATGAATCCCACCAGCACACACCCAGCCTTCCCGGCCACCCCAGCCCAGCACCACTGACCTTCTAAAGGGTCCAGAGAGCCTCCATTCCAGCTGCGGACGTGGGACACAGACCTTGACAGAGCAAATGTCTTATTAACGCGGTGATTTAATGGAGGGACCGGCTAAGTACTCATTTTCCTGCCACTGGGGGAGTTCCTGATGGTCGGGCCCGATTTTCTGTACCCAGTAGTTCCTAAGGATGCCTCACAGCCCTGAAGCGCTGTCTGAACCACAACAGGGAGGCAAGTCCTGCCACGGGGCCCAATTCGCCCAGGATCCAGCAAGGGACGACAGGGATTGGTGGCCACAGGGCACCCCTCCTGGGCTTTAGTCCCAGCTCCTGGAAAGGTTTGTTCTTGCCGCTGAGGCAAGTGACTTCCTCGCGGTGGGGGGGAGGGGGGGACAGGGATGGGCTCAAAGGGAACGGGCCACTTCTGAAGGCTCAGCTGCCGCATGGATGGGGAAGTGTCAAGGCTGGTCGGAGCCTCTGTGCGAAGAAGGTGGGTGGCTGGACTGGCCTGGGAGCGAAGCTGAGGGAAGGGGCTGGACCTGTGGGGATGTGGGTGGCGGGGAAGCCGAGCGCTGGGGAGGGGTGAAGGGGTGGGAGCAGGTGAAGGAAGTGGTCTCTGGTCTCATATAGATAGCGTGGGTTTGGATGGGGAGGGGGAGAAGGTGGGGACCTCCAGAGCCGACAGGGAAGGGAAGGCGTTACTGGGTGAGGCCATCCCCGGAAGGGGTCAGAGCCAGGTGGTCTGGGCAGCAACGGGATGGGAGAGGAGGTCGGGACAGGCCGGGCGTTGGACAGGCTGAGAGGTGGCCCTGCCGGCGGAGGGGACGGGCGGGGAAGGAGTGAGGAGAGGCCGGGGCGGAGGGGAAACGGAGGCGGGGACTGGAGGAACGGCGAGTCTAGGCAATGGCGGGGCCGGGGTGCGCGGAGGCCGGGACGGAGGACACCGAGGAGGCCGGTCAGTGGAGGATCCAGAGTCGGGACTGAGGTGGGGCCGGTCAATGGCGGGTTCAGGGTCGCGGCCGAGGCCGGACGGGGCGCGCGGGCACTGCTCACCGGGGCTCGGGGCCGGCGCGGGGCGAGGGCCGGGCTGGGCAGGGCGTCCCGGGGCCAGCAGCGCCTCAAGCTCGCGGCTCCATGCCCGGGACTGCGGCCCAGGAAGTGGCGGGTGCAGGGGACAGCAGCGGCAGCGGACACGGGATACCCGGCAGCTCAGGGCCCTTTGACCCGGAAGTCGAGCGGCCCAGGCGGCGGCCTGGGATTGGCCACCTCCCGGCCGGCACCAAGGAGTCCGGGGCGCTGGGGGTGGAGGAACGCGCCAGCACGGCCGCCGCGGCAAGTGGGGTGAAACGTTCCAAACGTGGCGTCTTCCTGTGCGAGCAGGGACGTTGGGAGAGACACCCCCGGTAACTTGGTATCGCCCGGCCTAACCGATACTACTTCTACTAAAGGCTCTTAGAAAAAAGTTTGCTCGTGCGGGCGTTGGTGGTATAGTGGTTAGCATAGCTGCCTTCCAAGCAGTTGACCCGGGTTCGATTCCCGGCCAACGCATGTGCGTTTTATGGCTTTTTCTTAGTTCTACCGTTCACTTAAAACTTTCTCGTCAAACATCGACCTACAGTTTGTGTTACTTTGCAATAACTTTTTAAATTCCATAATATCTAAAAAAGACCAGAGAAATAAGAAAAAGGCACCGACGCTGAATTTCTACTGAAATTACTTTGAAGCAAATTTTAAAATTCTACAGTAAAGATGTAGAAATGTTTCCACTGGGGATCGAACCGGGGACCTTTCTCTTGTGAGGAGAACGTGATACCGCAGCACTAGGGAAACATGTTAGGGTCGCCCTTCTTAAGCTTATCATAAAAAATATTACGGAGATTGTTACATTGTAGCTCTTGCAATGAACATTATTTGTTTCCTTCCTTCACGGTGATTTCCGCTCTTCCTGAATATCCATCACTCTGCTTGATGCAATGGAAGCTGGAAGGAGGAAAATACAGAATAAAAAAAGTCCAATAACCCCCTTCGCAACACGCACAAACACACTATTAAAACAATCCAAGAGAGAAACTGCTCTCAAACCCACCCCGAAGCCCAACAATGTTTCATTAGTTCGTCTCACAGATAGATTTTAAACTCTTGCCTGTCTACGAATGTTGACGTTGTTGCTTCAGCCCAAACCACTTTCTACAAGAACTTTCTGTAAGACCGCTGAAGGACGCCAGGTGCAGCAAATTGCGAAGGGAAAAGAAAAAAACCAAAACAAGCCGGACATGGAAAGAAGATAATTTAAATGACTTCTCATCTTATAACCCAGAGTTAACTCATTTTGGACCAATCTTTTTTCTTTTTTTTTTTTAAGAGAGATAGTAGAAGGAAGGGAGGTAATGGTAAGGAGTTAGGATCAGATTGCTGTAAAATCTGTTTTGTTTGTTTTTTTCCCCTTACAGGGCCAGGATTAGAAGGAGAGTGAGGCAATGACCTCAAGTGCAAAAATTAAGGTGGCTCTAAAAAACTCAATAATCAAGATAAATAATATTTTAATGCATTATTCTAAAATATCAAAATAATGGCAAAAAGCAACCCCATGGTGAACAAAATATCAAAATCTTAAAGCAAGACAGGTTCTGACAGTGTCTTACCAAGCCATATTGGAGTCTGAGGCCGGAGAAAAAACGTGTGCCCCTCTACGTCTGTTTTTTTGTTTTGTTTTGTTTTTTTAATTTATTTACTTGGCTGCATCCGGTCTTAGTTGCGTTGCACTGGGCTTAGTTGCCCTGCAGCAACTAAGATCTGCCTTTTAATAGAGACCATGATTTAGGCGTAATTCCCCAAAGGAGAAAATGTCTGTGACACCTTTCTGGAGAAGTTCTGATACAACAGTGAAACTTTTCTATAGTTAGATGTGAAATAACAATGGTAAACATTTCAAAGGAAACCTTAAAAGTCCACGACTATTTAAAGAAAGTAGGATCTTTTTGCGGGGAGGTGTCTGACCACAGAGCAGGAATCACTGCGGAAGGACAGACATACAGACACAGGACAGGCCCCGCCCCACAGAAGGCAACATCTTAGTTCCCTAACCAGGTATCGAACCCGTGTTGCCTCTATTGGCAGGCGGATTCTTAACCATTGCATCACCAGGGAAGGCTGGAGGGTGGGGGGTCTTAACCACTGGGCCACAAGGGAAGTCCCATATGTCTGTTTTTACGCATTTTTAATGGTTATTTTCCCCCAGGACATCGTTGAAAATATTGAAACTTAAAAATAGGTATATTAGAATTCACAACATTAAGAACTTATCATTTTACTTTTCTTTTTTTTATAATTTTACTTTTCTGTGTTTAATGGAAGCAAACATATCGATAATATTCTCAACATATGCTTTTGGGGGGAGGAATTAACTACTAAAAATCACATAAAACATACCAAGAAGCACACAGTTTTCCTTTTGCCTCAGATCCCAGTATGGCTCAGCAGGGCACTGTGACACAGTAATATATCTTGAAGATCTTCTGTTTTAGTTTTCTACTGCTGCTGCAACAAATTACCATAAACACTGGCTGAAAACAACACAAATTTATCATCTGACAGTTCTGGAAGTCAGAAGTCCAAAAAGAGGTCCAAAGGGGCTAAAATCAAGGTGTCCACAGGGCTGCATTCCTTCTGGAGGTGCTGTTCCTTGAGAATCCAGGAGAATCCATTCCTTACCTTTTCCAGCTTCTACAGGCTGCCCACACTTCTGGGTTCATGGTCCCACATCACTCCAACTTCTGGTTCTGTTGTCACATTTCCTTCTTTGATTTTGACTCTCTTGTCTCCTTCTTACAAAGACCCCTTTGTTACATCAGACCCACCCAGATAATGCAAAACAATCTCCCCATCTCAAGATCTTTAACTTAATCCCTCCTGCAAAGTCCCTTGTGCTATGGAAGGGAGCATCTTCACAGGTTCTGGGGAGTAGGATGTGGACATTGTGGGGGGCATTATTCTAGCGACCACACCTTCCCCCCGTCATTAAACATTCTTCTGTGACATCCTTTTTGACAGCTGCATAGTATTCCATCTATTCATTCATTCATGCATTCATTCATTCAACAAGTATTTACTGACACGTACTATGTGAACTGGGGAAAGTGGAGTGGGTAAGGCAGAAGTCACGCTGACCTGGAGCTGGTGATGAGTGGACTGATCCGATAGATTTTTTTTTTTTTTGGCTGCACCGCAGGGCATGCAGGGTCTTAGTTCCCTGACCAGGGATCAAACCCAGTCCCCTGCAGTGGAACTGCGGAGTCCTAACCACTGGACTGCCAGGGAATTCCTTCTTCTTTTTTTTTTTTTTTCCTGAGGGATATCTGGAACCTAATGTTGACCAGACTTACCAATTCACCCCTACTAAGAGGGCTGTAATCAAGAAAAACAATAACAGGGAATTCTGTGGCGGTCCACTGGTTAGGACTCTGAGCTTTCACTGCGAGGGCGCGGGTTCAATTCCCTGGCCAGAAATACATACATACATACATATGTACATAGAGGCAAAAGAAAAACAATAATAAGTGTTGCTGAGGATGTGGAGAAACCGGACCCCTTGGACTTTGCTGGTGGGAGTGAAAAATGGGGCAGCTGCTGTGGGAAATGGTCTGGCAGTTCCTCAAAAGGTTAAACAATTATCATCTGAGCCAGCAATCCCACTCCTAGGTATCTACGCAAGAGAAGTGAAAACACATCCATGTAAAAACCTGTACACACATGTTCATAGCAGCATGATTCACAATAGCCAAAACGTGGAAACAACCCAAGGGTCCATCAATGGATGAATGGATACCCAAAATGTGGTCCATCACACGATGGAAATATTATTCAGCCATTAAAGAGGGGAAATGTATTGGTGACTTCATGTTAAGTTCAGCATCTGATCCAACCGCCCCCTCCTCCTGGGAAATACTCAGGGACCCTCCTCTCCTCAATGGCCCCATTGATTTCCTTCTCTCTCCCTCGTTGGCCCAGGGCTGGGTCCTCAGGTCTTTCCCCTCCCCTGTGGCAGCCTTCTCCTCCTCCACTTCTAGGACGTTAACCCCTTCTATACCCCGATGACATTGAGGCCTCCCCTGAGCTCCAGACTCGGGATCCGACTGCCCCTGGATGTCTGCGCTTGGAGGGCTCATGGGGGACTCACACTTACCATGGCCCTAACTGAGCTCCTATCTTCCCCAACCTGCTTGCTAAGGACTTAATGTTTGTGACCCCCTAAAGTTCATATGTTAAACCTAACCCCCTATGTGATGTCTGAGGAGGTGGGGCCTTTGGGAGGTGATTTGCTCATGAGGGTGGAGTTCTCATGAATGGGATTAGTGCCCTTATAAAAGAGACCCCAGGGAGCTCCCTCACCCCTTCCTCCAATGAGGACACAGCAAGAAGACATTGTGTGTGAACCAGGAAGAATACCCTCACCAGACACTGAATCTGCTATCACCTTGATCTTGGACTTCCAGCAATTCAGAATTGTGAGAAATAAATGTCTCCTGTGTATAAGCCACCCAGCCTATGATGGTTTGTAACAGTAGCCCAGACGAACTATGAAACTGCTTCTCCCTCCATCTCCTGCCCCAGTGGAGGACAGCTCCTTCCTTCCAGGCACTCAGCCAGAACCTGCTCTTCCACCCCCACCCAATCCCTTAGCAAATCCAATTGGCGCTGCTTTCAAAATATACCCAGAATCTGATCACTTCTTCCCTCTTTGATGGCCATCTCCCTGGTCCTCCCTATCATGGCCCACCTGGACAAGTGCAGTCACCTGTTGTTTCCCGCCCACAGCCTGCTGTTTCCCACAGCAGCCACTGCACCTGTGAGCACCGGACTCAGGTTCCCTCCCCTCCTCTGCCCACAGCCCTCCAGGGCTCCCACCTCCTTCGAGGTAAAAGCCCAAGTCCTCCCCGAAGCCCACAAGGCTCTGCACGACCTGCCCTCCCCTCCTCCCTCTCTCCCCTCACTCACTCTGCTCCAGACACACAGGCCTCCTGGCTGTTCCTCCAACACACCAGGCATGGTCCTGCTCCAGGGCCTTTGCACATACTGTGCCTGCTGGCTTTTCCCAGTCATTTCCAGGGCTCACTCCCTCTCCTCCAAGTCTTGGTTTGAATGTTACCTCCTCAGAGGTAACATTAATCTTCTCCCCCAACCTTGGCACCCATAAATTCAGTGCCTATCAGTTCATTGTTCTTTCAACGACTTATCAGTCTCTGAAATAATCCCATTTGTAGATTTGTTTACTTGTTTCTCCTTTGCCTACTCCACTGGGCTGTGAGCTCCACCAGCTCAGGGTTTTTGTTGTTTGTTTAAATCTATTTTGTTCTCTACGTGTCACTATGGGCTCAGTAAACATTTGTTGAAATTATGAACAAAAGAACAGCTGGCCAGTGGAGAGAAAATGCCTGGGAGTGGGGATGGAGTAATACAGGTGGGCTTCCTGGTGGAGGGGGAGAACCTCCAAAAACATGTTCTCTCCCCCATGAGCCCCATCGAGGCCTGAGAGCTCACTTACCTGCAAAACAACACAAAAAAAACCTTCCTTTAAAATTATCTCTTGTGTCCTTCAAACCCACTCAAGGCAGCCAGTGAGCTGTATGATGCCCAGAAAGTCGCTCCCCTTCTCTGAGCCTGTGTTTGCCTGATTGAGGTCGGGTACATCTTCCTGGGGAGACTACAAACTCAGGTTCCTTGGATAAAAAAGAAGATAATTCTGGCATTCCACTAGGTGGCAGCAGGATCCCAGACCCCGGGCATCCCACAGTATCTCCGCCACCCCCCCAACATTACCCCCTGACTGCCATCCACCCCATCTTCCCTTCCAGCGCCACTCTGAGCCCCAGACCTCAGCATCTCAGAGTCAGACACCCCTAATATCCCCCCCGCCCCAGTATTTGCAGAAGTGTCCTTGTCCCGAAGCAGGTGGCCTCAGCAGGCAGGGTTGCTGGCCTGGCCTCTCCTACCAAAGTGTCTAGCTTTCCAGGAGCCTTCAGGAAGGTTGGGGGGAAGAAAAGGAAGAGGAAAGAAAGAAGGGAAGGGGCTAAGGATTTAATGTTTCCAGTCTGGGAAACATTTCTTGCAAATGCTGGCTGCAACAGATCCCTTTGTATGTCTGGGAATAGCATGCATAGAATAATGGAAATGTGAGACAATGTCACATTTTAAACTCATTTAGTCCTCCCAACAACCCCGTGATACTGGCGCTATCATCAGCAGCAGCCCCCTTTTAATGGGTGAAGAGACCCAGGCATGGAGAAGTTAGTAACACGTTCAAGGAGACACAGAGAGGTTAAATAACTTGCCCAAGGTCACACAGCTTATAAGTAGCAGACTAGAGATTCGAAGCCAGATGGTCTTGCTCCAAAGTCCATGGCACAAGACTAGACTGTGTACTACATAGTTGAAGTTCAAGGTAATCAAGATAACTAAAAATAAAATAAAAGTCATGGAATCAGAACCAGCCATCGGAACATTCAGCCTGGGCCATACCAGGGTCATTCTTGAGTATATTAAGACAGTGTAGCCCAAGAGCTTTCTGGGCAAAAGAACAGAAACAGCCCAATTGTCCACTCACAGCCATAAAATGAATTAGGAGGCCCTTTGTGTTCTGAGCTGGGACAGTTTGGGGAGGTGTATGTCCTACACCACCATTTATCAGAATAATCACGATCCAGAAAGGATACAAATGTCTATGAACACAGTTGGGTGTATCCACGGAATACCCTTGGAAGGAATCCATGAAATGGGCAGCAGGGGTGGCTGGCCATGACCTTTGGGTGAGGCTCCTGGAGGCTGGGGGCTGGGAGCTTGGGCAAGACTGACTTTCTACTCCTCAACTTGTATACAAATTGAGATTCCGTTGTGGAAACCATTCCAAACATACAGAAAAGCTTGCGGGACAGTAGAATCACGGCTCTAATGCAAAAACCTCTTTTCTTCAACAGCTCATTTAAAGAATGGCACCACCCTACCCCGCCCCGGGGAATTCCCAGGCCGTCCAGTGCTTGGGACTCCGCGCTTTCACTGCCCAGGGCGTGAGTTGGATCCCTGGTCGGGAACTAGGATCCCGCAAGCTGCACAGCGCGGCCAAATGAATAAATAAAATAAAATATAGAGTGGTACCCCGCCCCCTCCCCGGCGCCCCCGATTTCAGTGGAGTTAGGGAAGGAGCTGAGGGGATGTGCTGATGTAGAAAGACACCCCCCCCCCAGCAACCTCGAGACATTTACAGTTAAAAAGAGCAAACAACAGATGGGTCTCCCCTTTGCATGGGCAGATGCGTGAAAATAGACGTGCTTTGGAAATTGCTAGAATCGAATAGGAGACAACGAGGAAAGTAATTTCTGGCAGTAACTAGACTAGACGGCCTTCTATATAGATAAAATTCAAGGTCATCAAGATAACGAAAAATAAAATAAAAGGCCATCGAATCTTTTTCACAAGGTGGGAGAGAGCCTCGTTTTTCATGGCACACCCTTATGCACTGTTGAATTTTGATGAGCCACGTGTCATAATTAAAACCCATTAAAATGGTAAGAATATAGGATATTTGCTTTGAGTCTTTTAAAAACAATAAATAAGTCATTTTTGATACAGTTGATGTCCTCTGTGAGCTGGGATCACCTTTTTAATTAAGGAAATCATGGGCTTCCCTGGTGGCGCAGTGGTTGAGAGTCCGCCTGCCGATGCAGGGGACACGGGTTCGTGCCCCGGTCCGGGAAGATCCCACATGCCGCAGAGCGGCTGGGCCCGTGGGCCATGGCCGCTGAGCCTGCGCGTCCGGAGCCTGTGCTCCGCAACGGGAGAGGGCACAGCAGTGAGAGGCCCACGTACCGCAAAAAAAAAAAAAAGAAAGAAAATCATGATGGTTAACTCCTAGCTAATGAACTGGTTAACTAGTAGTTAAATAATGATAGTTAAGGTGCCAGGTCCTGAACTAGTTGTTTTAATCACTTCCTTATCAGAACCCACATTTATGGGAGGGGGTGGGACTCTCATTATGCCCATTTTACAGATGGGGGAACTGAGTCTTGGCAATTTAAGTTACACAAAAAGCAGTGTATGGGGTGAGGGGAGGAAGGGAGGGAGGGAGAGGGGGAGAGAGAGAGAGAGAGATTAATTTCATAAACAACCTCACTCACTCCTTTTTTGCTGTTGAGAAATACTTCTAAACTATTTGTTCCCTGGGTGTTGGAACCACAACGATCATGTTTGAATGAATCAATTCTTTGACTGATTACCTGGGGAGGTTTGTAGTAACTGGGAACTCCACTGCTCACCTTATCTTTGCAATTTTCATCGATTTATAAAATGATGCCTTTTCCTCCACAGCCCATGTGGAGTCCCCCCGCCAACACACAATCCCTGGTGTTTGAGGGTCCTTAAATGCTATCTCACACACCACCATCACCACAACCATAACTGCAGATAACATTAATCAAAGACCTCGTGGTGCCCTTCTAACGTATTTCATCCTCCAGCGACACTGTGAAGTGTGAGCATTAATACCTTTTTTTTTTTTTTTTTTTTTTGCTGTACGCGGGCCTCTCACTGCTGTGGCCTCTCCCGTTGCGGAGCACAGGCTCCGGACGCGCAGGCTCAGCGGCCATGGCCCACGGGCCCAGCCGCTCTGCGGCATGTGGGATCTTCCCGGACCGGGGCACGAACCCGTGTCCCCTGCATCGGCAGGCGGACTCTCAACCACTGCGCCACCAGGGAAGCCCTAATACCATTTTATACATAGGGAAACTGAGGTTGAAAGAGATGAAGTCACCTGTCAGCCAGCCAGGGAGTGGCGATTCTAACCCTGGCATTCTGACTCCGGAACGCAAGTCTCGAAACCTGTCCGCAGCTAGCCCAGTGTCTATAAATATAGAAAGGGCCCTCCTAATCAAGAGACGATGACAAAGTCGGCTTGTTATTTTTTTTTATGGGGCTGCAGGAATGGTAGATAAGAGAAGAAGCAGCCCTGGGCTGTTGACAGAAGCTACAGATCAGGGAGTCTGGGCGCGGGGGTGGGGGCCATACATGGATGAGACTTACCTCCCTGCCTGCTTCCTTCCCCCCATCTCTGCCTCTCACCTCCCTGCATCTCCAGGGCACTTTGCTGTTGAGGGTTATTCTTAGCTCCGCACAATCAAACCGTCACTGTCTGAAGGCCAAATGTGGGGGGAGATGGGATGCGGAGTGGGGGGGAGGGGGTGTGGTGATGGAGGGACATGAGAAAGCTTTTCTATCCCCCATATCTGTCTCCCCCACCCCGACACACACATGCACACACACACACACACACACACACACACCCCCCACTGGAATTTCCCCAGGACTGCATTTCTGTCTCACTCACTCTTGGGTATCCTGGTGAACTCAGCCTCACTGTGTGATACTGGGCAGGTAGCTTTCCTTCTCTGAGCCTCAACTTCTTCATCTGTGAAATGGGGGTGATAGTAATAACGCTCTCTCGTGGAGGGTGATGGGAGGATTAAATAAAATAAAGGCTAACTATGGGGTTGGCACAAAGTAGGTCCTTGATACAGAGCATCCGTGGCGATTTTTATTTGGCCCCAGGGCCCCTCCGAGTGGGGACACTGGTATGAAGCCTGCTATTGACTGGGAGTGTCATCACACAGACACTTGTCAGTGCCTCAGATCCAACATAGGGATCCTCATCCCTGACGCCGTCTGGAGCCCACGACGAGAAAGAATCCGCCACCCCATCCGTCGACCGGGCTGGACCATCATGTGACAACTCCCACCGTGAATCTTCAGCTGAATTTTCCAGCTCCTTTACTGCCCTCTCTGTGTGCACCAGGCCTACTCCTCACCCCCACCCCTGACACGGGTGGAGAGGCTAAAGCACGGATGTGCCAATGAGCGCAGCTGATGCTTGCTGGGCCCCGCCTGTGATGCTGGGCAAGGAGGGTCCTGTGACGACCTCAGTGTTCTCATCTGAAAAATGGGGGTGACCATAGCACCTGCCCCCTGGGGTTGTCGCAAGCACTGAACGGCTCACGGCAATGACACACAGGAAGGGTTTCCCACCGCAGGCCCCCGGTCCCCAGGGAGTCAGTGGTGCCTTTTCCCCTGCTGCTCAGCCCAGCCCCCTCCCCAGTTGTGCCCTGATCTGTCCCCACTCAGGCAGGGAAACACCGCGGTCTCCAGATTGTCCCTTCAGATGTCTTCTTTCCGTTTCTGCTTTTCCCCAAGCCATGCCCACCTGTCTTAGCCACTGCTCTGTCCACAGTACACAGCCTGTTGTGTTCAGGAAAGACATTGTGTGAATGAATGAATGAATGTTTCCTGTCTTCCTTCTAGAAATCTCTTTCCTTTGTTTGAGGAAGTAAGGCCAACTTGCCCATGAGTCTACTACATTCAAAGTTCATCCCCTAAATTAATTCATACCCTAAACTAAGTTCATCCCCTAAGCTACTATATCTTAGTGGTTAGGAACACAGGCACTGGACCCCTGAAGCCTTGGTTCAAATCTCAACCTTGCCTCAGCCATTTTTTTTGGCCATGCTGCACGGCTTGCAGGATCTTAGCTCCCAACCAGGGATCGAATCCATGCCCCTTGCCGTGGGAGCATGGAATCCTAACCACTGGACACTGGACCACCAGAGAATTCCCTCAACCTTGCCCCTTAATTGCTGTGTGACATCAGATATGCTACTGACCCTCTCGGTGCTTCAAGCCACCATCACGAGTGGATTTATGGGACTTCCCTGGTGGCGCGGTGGTTAAGAATCCACCTGCTTGGGCTTCCCTGGTGGCGCAGCGGTTGAGAGTCCGCCTGCCGATGCAGGGGACACAGGTTCATGCCCCGGTCCGGGAAGATCCCACATGCCGCAGAGCGGGTTAGGCCCGTGATCCATGGCCGCTGAGCCTGCGCGTCTGGAGCCTGTGCTCTGCAACGGGAGAGGCCACAACAGTGAGAGGCCCGCGTACCGCAAAAAAAAAAAAAAAAAAAAAAAGAATCCGCCTGCTAATGCAGGGGTCACAGCTTCGAGCCCTGGTCCAGGAAGATCCCACATGCCACGGAGCAACTAAGCCCGTGTGCCACAACTACTGAGCCCACGTGACACAACTACTGAAGCCCGCATGCCTAGAGCCCGTGCTCAGCAACAAGAGAATCCACCACAATGAGAAGCCCGCGCAACACAACGAAGAGTAGCCCCTGCTCACCACAACTAGAGAAAGCCCGAGCGCAACAACGAAGATCCAATACAGCCAAAAAAAAAAAGAGTGGCTTTATGTCAGGGTTAATCTATGTGAGGGGAGGTGTGCCCAGTCTGGTGGGCCCAGAGCCCTTTGCTAGATTCACAAACCATGACCTTGATTTTGGGGGGTGGAGTAAGAGACATTCCATTAAGGAATGGGGCCCACTGGTGTCTCCAGGACATGGGGGAGGGTCGCCGATCTGAGCAGGCTGCTGCCCCGGCCTCCAAGTTGCGGCAGAGACAGGTGGGCAACAGCTCCTGGGGACCAATGCTATAACCATTTCCTAGATGGCAAAACTGAGGCTTGGAGCCTTTCTGTTTTTTCTGAAACAGCCTTTCTGAAAACAGCCTTTCTGTTTTCCGGCCCTCTCCTGGCTGCGGGAGGGGGGGGGAGCTGGGCAGCTGGGGGAGGATGGAAGCAGGGCCGGGGGTGCGGGTGAGACAAAGCAGGGTTGGGGTCCATTTATTAGCTCTAATCGCTGTCTCCCTGGCTGAATTAGACCAAATTACAGCAGCCCGCCCTTAAGGACAGCGGGCTCCCAGCATTGTCTGTGGGAGCGAGCAGGCGGCGGTGGGGAGGGGGGGGCTGGGGGGGCCTCCTCTCGATAATGAAGCCCCCCAATTAGCCAGGCAAGGAGGCGGGAGAGCTGCAGCCCAGCCCCACCTCACAGGGCTGTGCAGAGTCCCAATGAATTCAGCTCCACGAAAGCCAATTAAAGTCGGCAGGGGGCCCAGTGGGCTGAGGAAGGAGGAGGGAAGAAAGGGGGGAGGGAAGGGGACCACGTGATCCAGGGTCGGGGCACCTAGGCTGGGGCTCCCAGGCCCATGGGGACCTGTACCAGTGGGGGCAGCTGAAACCCCCCAAAGCACAGAAGGGGCTGAGTTCTGTCCATCGCCATGTCTGTTCCCCCCAGACCTGATTAGGAAGACGGAGATTCACACACACACACACACACACACACACACACACACACGCCCCTGTGCCACTCAGAACCTGAACTGGCGGCCAGCTTTCCTTGGTAAACCAGGGTCAGCTGGTCAGTCCCTTTGGCCATCTACTCGTGGGGTCCAGGGTCCACCCCTCCAGGTTGGGAGGTGGCGGTGGGAAGGACTCTCCCAGGGGGAAGCAGGCCAGGCCTCCTGGAAGCCCTCCAGGATTGCTGCAGGCCCTCTCTGGGGAGTCCTCAATCCCAGGTGCCCCACCCCTCTTGGAGCTTTCCCCCTCTTGGAGCCCACCTCTGAGACCCCCTCACCTTTGGAGCCCCCTCCCCTTCTCTGAGCCACTCTCTGACTTCGCTTCCTCTCCGTGAGCCCCCTTCCCCACTCCGAGCCCCTCTCCTCCCTGAGCCCCGTCCCCCACCCCCCGTTCCTCCTCCTCTTGAGCCCCCCCACCCCAGCCTGCCTCCCTGGGGACCTGGGGATGGAAGTCCTCAGCTGGGCCTGGCTTGAGAGGCCCCATGATTCTTCCTTGGCCAGGTTTTTGGGGTTTGGGGGGAAGGGGGCTCCCATCTATTTCCCCTTCTCAGTGTCAGAGCAGGCTGCCTGTAGGACTGCAGTCCACACTGGGTGGGTGAGATGGGGTGGAGGCTGCCATTTGGGACCACAAGGTGACTGTCAGCCGTGGGTGGGTCCACTTCAACGTGAATGATGGCATGCAAGGCGTCAGCCGCTGCCATGGTGACCCCACCCCCAGGAGCTGCCTTCTGTACCGACACACGCCCCTTCACCCGCAGCACTGGCTGCCAGGGAGACACAGAGACAGAGACTCAATGACAAGAGACAGAGAGTCATGGGAAAAAGCTGGGAGACCCGGGATTGGGGAGAGAGACAGGGAGAGAGGATGCTAGCCTGGCCATAAGGCCAAAGAGCTGCATCCACGCAGGGCTCTCCCTCACGCTCATGTGCACACACGCTGGTGCATCGCAGCCCCCTCTCACCATGCTCCATGCCCAGGTGCCTGGGTTTGGGGTCTTGCCGCTTTCTCCCCTGCCCCCATTGGCATCGGTGCCTGTCGATCTCATCAGCGGTCCCCAGCCATGCACATATAGGAAGCTCCTGCTAGGAGCATCATCTCTTCTGTTTGTCTCCAATGGTCGCTTTACCTTTATGCCTATTTCTCTCCCTTTCTCTGCACTCTCTCTCCATCTCTGCTTCTTCTTGTCTCTCTCTCTCTGCCTTCGTTTGTTTGTTTTTGGCCGTGCACCACGCAGCATGCAGGATCTTAGTTCCCTGACCAGGGATCGAACCCCCTGGACCAGGGATTGAGCCCTCGCCCCCTGCAGTGAAAGCGTAGAGTCCTAACCACTGGACCACCAGGGAAGTCCCTCTTTCTCTCTTTTTACTCCTACCCTATCTCTGTCTCTCCCCATCTCTGGCTTGAGCCCCTAACCCCGGACTGCTAGGTGCTAGGGGTCACAGGAGGTGACATTCAAGCACACACCTCTGTAACAAGGAGCAGCTGCGTGACCATCTGAAGGTGGGGATGGAGCCAGATGATGTGGCTTCAAATTTAGCCCAGGGCTTCCCTGGTGGTGCACTGGTTGAGAGTCCGCCTGCCGATGCAGGGGACACGGGTTCGTACCCCGGTCCAGGAAGATCCCACATTCCGCGGAGCAGCTGGGCCCGTGAGCCATGGCTGCTGAGCCTACGTGTCCGGAGACTGTGCTCCGCAACGGGAGAGGCCACAACAGTGAGAGGCCCGCGTACCACAAAAAAAAAAAAAAAAAAAAAATGTAGCCCAAATGAATTCAACACTCCATGCCTTATCTTCCCCATCTATAAAATGGGCATAATAAGAGTACCCGCGTCTAAAGGATGTCAGGAGGGAAAGGCAGTCCATGCAGACAAGCTCTATGGTGTAGACTGAGTGCCTGGTGTACACTGAGCACCCACCACACTGCTGGCATCATCATGATTATTGTGAGTTTGATCCTCACGGTGATGGAACTCATGGAAAGATTTTAGGTGAGGGAGAACAGGACCAGATTTACCGTTTGAAAGACTTCCTTGGAGCCCCCTCTGGGGAGCCCAGAGTGTTCCATACAAGCAGCTGGATGGTGGTTACACTGTCTACACACACATATGATCTCAGTGTGCTGAACACACAAGATCTGTCTGCTTCACGTGTGCAGGTGATGTCTCCATCAAAAGTAGAAGAAATACCATAAAAGGTCCCTCTGGTGACTTCATACAATGACAGGTTGGGGGGCAGCAGGGAGGAGATGGGAGTGTCTCTAGAACCCCAATGTCCCTGCCCTGCTTGGCCACTTTTGTGTCCCCGTCCTGAGCTTGGCTGAGGGTTGGAAGTGTCAGAAACCCACAGTGCAGGGGCCTGGAAGCCTGGAGCCTCGAAGACTGGCTCCTTCCCTGGCTGTGTCACTGATGATTTGGGGCGATTGGTCCACACTCGCCATCTCGCTGCTGGCTCTGCACTCGGCCCCATCCCGGTCAGAGGACCCAGGCACAGAGCTCTTGGGGCACCAGGCTATGGAGAGTAGGTGAAGGGTCCTCCTCCCTGCCTTTTTGCGCCTAAAAAGCTAACCTTATGTACTGGCTTCAGTGTGTCCCCCCAAAATCCACAGCCACCTGGAACCTCCAAGTGTGACCTTATTTGGAAATAGGGTCTTTGCAGATGTAATTAGTTAAGATGAGGTCATGCTGGATTTGGGGTGGCCCCTAGATCCAATGAGTGCTGTCCTTACAAGAGGAGGGGGACCTCCAGGGAGACACAGAAGAGAAGATGATGGTTAAGATGGAGACAGAGATTTGAGAGATATATCTACACACCAAGGAACACCAAGGATGTCAGGCAAGCACCAGAATCTAGGAGAAAGGCATGGGACAGTTTCTTCCCAACACCCTCCAGAAGGAACCAACCCTGCCGACACCTTGATTTAGGACTTCTGGTCTCTGGAACTGTGGGAGGAGAAATTTCTATTGTAAAGCCACCGAGTTTGGGATAAATTGTTACAGAAGCCACAGGAGATGCATACACCCTGTTTTCCCCAAAGTTGTAGATATTTGTTGTAGAATCTTTAGAAAATATAGATTCGATTTAGAAATTATAGTTGGGCACACCTGGGCTTCCAGGCTGACCCCCGTCTCTAACTAGCTGGGTGCTCCCAAGGGCAGGTCATTCCACCTCTCTGAGCCTCAGTTTCTCATCTGCAAAATGGAATAACCAAGCCTGCTGCAGAGGGCAGCTGTCCAGATTAAATAAGATAAAACATGTTCTAAAGGACTTGGTGCTGAGGACACAGCAAATGCTCAGACAGTAAAAGCTGAAAGTCCACAGGTGACAGACACTGAGGTGAGCACGTTTTAAAAATAAATTTTAACAGTCATTATTACCATCTACAACCAGAAGAAAATAGCAGCCACTCCTAATTCCTTTCCCCACTGGTAACTTTTTGGTAAATATTCTTTTAGATGAAAATAAAAATGTACTCCAGCACCACATGTGGGCTATTTGAAGAAACCAATTGTGCAAAAATGTTATGCGTCCTGACAGGCTACTTACTAGTCCATGATATTAAGCTTATTAAAGATTATTGCTAGTTTTTAAAAGAGTGGTGATGATGTTGGGATAATACTTTTTAAAAAGAGTCCATGTCTTTGAGAGATCATTAAAACATTTGTGAATTCTATGTAATGTCTGGGAATGACTACAAAATTGAGACGGGGATGGGAACTCACTATTCTGTCTTCTTCCCTTTGTGTGCGTTTCAAAGTGCCCATAATCAAATGCTTTTAAGATGCCATGACCCATTCTTTCTACTCCTACGTATTTACCGAAGAGAAAAGGGAATTTATATTCATATGCAGACTTGTTGTACCTGCATGTTCACAGCAGCTTTATTTGTAATCAACTGTTGTATTATAAATAAAGTATCTGGTCTTTGTCCCAGGTTCCTGAAAGATAACTTCTAAATCCTTGGATTTTCCTTGAGCAATAGGAGTGTTGGTTGCTCGTGGTGGGGCGTGACCACACCTGAGTTTATGCAAATGAGATGACTCAGGATGGGGATTGATCATGCAGGAAACACCAACCTTAAGATGTCAACCTGGGCTTCCCTGGTGGCACAGTGGTTGAGAGTCCGCCTGCCGATGCAGGGGACACGGGTTCGTGCCCTGGTCCAGGAAGATCCCACATGCTGCGGAGCGGCTGGACCCGTGAGCCACGGCTGCTGAGCCTGTGCGTCCGGAGCTTGTGCTCCGCAACGGGAGAGGCCACAACAGTGAGAGGCCTGCGTACCACACACACACACACAAAAAAAGACGTCAACCTGACCTTAAGGGATGGGGGGGAGGGTGGCTGCAGATTAAGTTCAATCTCATAGCCAATGATTTGATTAATCATACCTATATAATGAAACTCCAGTAAAAACTCTGAGCACCAAGGCTCAGCAGAGCTTGTTGGTCCGTGAATGCATCTGAAGTGAAGACAATCTTGTTGGCGACTATGCCCTTAACTTGTGGGGTCTGCCTTAACTCCAGGTGGTTATGTCAGAATTGCATTGTATTGTATCACAAAAAACCTGGAAAAGCCAGATGTCATTCCAGGTGAATGGATAGACTGTGGTACATCTACACAATGGAATACTACTCAGCAAGAAAAAGGAACGAACTATACATCCACACAACAGCATGGATGAATCACATACAGTTATGCTTAGGGAAATAAGCCAGACAAAAGAGGACATACGGTTAGATTCCATTTATAGAAGACTCCAGAAAGTGCTAACTCATCTATAGTGACAGATAACAGGTCAGTGCTTGCCTGGGGATGGGGAGGGGTAGGAGGGAGGGATGACAAAGGGACAGGAGGAAAGTTTTGGGAGTGACAGATGTGTTCATTATCTTGATGGTGGTGATGGCTTCATGGATGTCAATACCTAGCAAATTGTACACTTTAAGTGCAGCTCATTCAATGTCAATTATACCACAAGATAGCTGTTTTTAAATGTATCTATCTGTTCTTTTTTGTCCATCAGTAAATATTTATTGAGCACCTACTGTGTGCCAGTCTCTCTTTTTGGAGCTAGGGGATATAGCTGTGAACAAGAGAGATCAAGACCCCTGCCCATGTGATAGTTTAGCTGGGGAATACAGGCAACAATAATGAAATTTAAATATACATTCTTTTTTTTTCTTTTGGCCACGCCACATGGCATGCAGGATCCCAGTTCTCTGACCAGGGGTCAAACTTGTGCCCCCTGCAGTGGAAGCATGGAGTCCCAACCACTGGACTGCCAGGGAATTCCCTAAATACACATTCTTTATACAGTCAATCCTCATTATTTTCAGGTTTGGTATATGCAAAATCACCTGGTTGCTAACATTTATTTGTAACTCCAAAATGAATACGTCTGACTTTCACAGTCATTCGTGGACATGTGCAGAATGGTGAAAAAATGTGTCACCCACCACGCATTTTCCCTGCTGAGGCTGAACCAGGCAATGCCCGTCTTCTGATTTTAGCTCAGATTGTGGACAAGTGTCCTTTTCTGGGTGATTTGAGTGTTGTGTTGTGTTTTTTGTGTTGGTGGCAGTGGTGGTGGTGATTTGGCTCTCTAAAGCGGCCCCAAGCGTCGTGCTGAAGTGCCACCCAGTGTTCTAAGCTTATGGGGAAAATACATGTGTTAGATGAGCTTCATTCAGGCATGAATTATAGTGCTACTGGTTGGGAATTCAATGCTAATGAATCAACAATATATATTAAATGAGGTGTCCCTAAACAGAAACACACATAAAACATGGCTATGTATTGACTGGTTGATGAAAATCTTGTGACCCAGAGGCTCACAGGAACCTAACCTCGTACTTCCCCCAGGAGCAGTGGTCCAGCATTGGCTAGTTCCATGTTTGTGGCAACTTTCTAGAACAGAACCCCTATGAATAAGTAGAATCAACTACAATACAACAGGAAGGAGTAAGTGAAGGAAGAAAAATTAAGTGGGGCAAGGGGAGAGGTTCTTTTTAGAAGGTTTCAGGGAAGATACATGTGTGAGGAGACCTGAGTAGAGGGGATGAGTGAATCGTGTGGGTCTCTGGGGAAAGGCAAAGGCCCTGAGGGATATATGTGTGTTTCAAACACACAGCAAAAGAATCACCGTACACACTCTTTTGGAATCTGCTTCTTCCCTTAATGTAGGAGAAACATACTCTCATGTCAATACGGGGCCACCAAGATTTGTTTTCAAATTTAGCTATTTGTCAAAGGAAGATTTATCACACCAAACACCTCTCGTGCTAAGTCACTGTAGACAACAGTATGGCAGTTCCTCAAAAGATTAAACTGTATGATGCAGTAATCCCACTCCTGAGTATGTACCCCCAAGGAATTGGAAAGAAGGGCTCAAACAGATATTTGCACACCCGTATTCATGGCAGTATGATTCACAATAGCCAAGAGGTGGAATCAACCCAAGTCATCCATTGACAGATGAATGGATAAACAAAACACAGTATATACACAAGAATGGAACGTTATTCAGCTTAAAAAGGAAGGAAATTCTGATACCTGCTACAACACTGATGAACCTTGAGGACATGATGCTGAGTGAAATAAGCCAGACACAGAGGACAAATATTGTATGATTCCACTCACAGGAGGTTGGATGATAAAATGGTGGCTGTTGGTTTCATCTCAGCAGAGCTCCCGGTTCCCCTAAGGGCCCCTGAACTTGGGCAGTCACATCAGTGGCTGGTTTTATTTTATTTTATTTTGTAAACTTTTTATTTTATCTTGGAGTGTAGTTGATTAAAAATGTTGTGGTAGTTTCAGGTGTACAGCAAAGTGATTCAGTGATACATGTACTTGTATCTATCCTTTTTCAAGTTCTTTTCCCATTTAGGTTGTTACATAATATTGAGCGGAGTGGCTGGTTTTAAATTCGGCCCAGAAAGAGTTAAGTTCTTAAAAAGAACTGTGTTTCCCAGCCCTTACCTATCCCTCCCCACAGGGACTTAATTAGCACACAAGAGAGACCTGGAGTGGCCTAAAAGAACAGTGGTTTGGGAGGAAACCTGGAAACATTCTTCCCAATTGGAAAGCCATTCTCCCCAGGATCCAGATATCCCCTCTAGGGACACTGTATTAACCATGACTTTTAATTTTTGATGCTTTGACATCTGGGGCCTCACAGACCCTGGAAAATGGCCCCTCTCAGAGCTAGCTAATTCCTAGAGATAGTTAACAACTTGACCATGAGTGTACTTTTCAAAAACCAACCAGCCAATCCAGGGCCCACACCCTCAACCCCCTCCTCTATGGGGCTCTTATACTCTGGGTCACTATCCCCCTGCCCTAATGACCCCAGGGCCAGGAACCAGACAACCAGGGACAGCCCCTATGCCCCAAAGCCCATTGAAATTATTCAAAGTAGCCCATCCTAAGCCTGCATACCCTGCCTTGCCTGTTCATTCTCTAGTAAACCACAATAAAGGTTCTGGCCCATACTCTCTCCCCCTCCCTCTGCTTCCTGACTGACACTGGTGCATCCCCATTTGGCCCTGATTGGCATGGAGTGACCCCTCCTCTTGGGAACTGTAACACGCTCTTTTCAATGGCAGTTGTCTCCTGATCTGTTGGCCTTAATATGCCTCAAATTTTCTGTTAATGCCATATATATAATTTTTTTTTAGCCACGCCACGCATCTTGCAGGATCTCAGTTCCCCAACCAGGGATTGAATCCGGGCCACGGGAGTGAAAGCGCTGAATCCTAACCAGTAGAACACCAGGGAACTCCCCGATGCACTATATTTTAAAAAATTATTTATTTTTACAAAATTTTGGTCAAATACACATAACATAAAATTTATTTCTCATTGTAACCATTTTTCAGTGTATGGCCCATGGGCATTAAGTACATTCACACTGTTGTGCAACCACCACCATCATCCATCTCCAGAACTTCCTCATCTTCCCAAACTGAAACTCTGGTCCCGTGAAACACTAATTCCCCATTCCCCCCTTTCTCCAGCTAATACGATACATATATTTTTTTTCTTTTTTCTTTTTTTTTTCGTTACGCGGGTCTCTCACTGTTGTGGCCTCTCCGGTTGCGGAGCACACGCTCCGGACGTGCAGGCTCAGCGGCCATGGCTCACGGGCCCAGCCGCTCCGCGGCATGTGGGATCCTCCCGGACCGGGGCACGAACCTGTGTTCCCTGCATCGGCAGGTGGACTCTCAACCACTGCGCCACCAGGGGAGCCCATACGTTATATTTTAAAACAAACACACCTGCAGGAGTTGTCCCACTCACGTGGGAAGTGGTGGTACCCAAGATGTAGTTACAGCAACATTCTAAAGCCACAAAAATTCCCCCTCATAGGGAACTGGCTAAATCAATTATGATAGGTCTATACGCTGGGATGTTGAAAAAAATGAAGGGGCTGTGAAATAGGAAGCAGGATGCTTTCACTAAATAGATCTGGAAGAATCTCCAAGATGGATTGCTAAGTTAAAAAAAAAAAAAAAAAAAAGCTGAGCACAGAATGTGTAGAGCGTGCTGGCTTTTATGTATTAAAGGGCTGGCAATACTGTATCAGATATTTGAAAGTTGCTATGAGAGACATCTTAAAAGCTCTCATCACAGGGAAAATATTTGTTACTATGTGAGGCGACGACGGATGTTAGCTAAACTTATGGGTTGCGGTGATCACGTGGCAATATATTCAAGTGTCAAGTCATATGTTGCATGCCTTACATTAATACAAGGTTTTATGTCAATTACATCACAATAAAACTGGGAGAAAAAAGCAAAGGGAATTATACCGCCCCCCCCTCCAAAAAAAGGATGGAAGGAGTAAGAATACGTTTTTCCAAAAGCTAAAAAAATTCCTTTCTGGGAACTGGGCAAATGCGGACAGAGCTGGGACCCTGGTCACTCATTATATCTCCCTCTCCATCTCTCTATGTATAGATGAATTATACATTTTATATAAAATTCTGTTATATTTTATATAATATAGTCATATATTCCACATGTATTTATATTCTATATGTATATGTTATTTTATCTCTATATTACATAATATATAGGAATATACATTATATATCGAATAATACACACGCCAAGAGTGAATATTTCTATGTATATTTGTCCCAATAAAACTAAAATCGCAGAAGACAAAATAAACCAGTATCAGTGGTCCGTCTGGAAGAGGCATTTGGGTGACAGGGAAAGATTTGCCAACACACACTCTGGAATTTTGTCCTACGGTGTATGAATTGCTTATGCAAAAATAGATCCTATTTTTAAAAAGAGAGTGGTAGATCTATGTGTCCTGATTTGGCGTGATGTATGAGATAAGCTATATTTAAAAATCAACGAGGGAGTTCCCTGGTGGTCCAATGGTTAAGACTGCACGCTTTCAATGCAGGGAGCGAGGGTTCGATCCCTGGTTGGGGAACTAAGACCCCACATGCCGCGCGGTGCAGCCAAAAAATAAAAAAATAAAAATCAATGAAATGAGGCTTTGTAAAGCAAATCTGTGGGAGGGGAAGAGACTGGGGAGAGAGAGACAGGGAGAGAGATAGATCTGAGTCCCATCAGAAAATGCCCATGACACCCTTCATTCTTTCTGAAAAGTTACTGGTGGGGATGGAGGGACCTCCTGCCCCTTAATTTAAATGCTTTAAACAAATAAGAGAATATGTTAACCTTTTGAGTAGTTTTAACATCCTCTCCCCATGTGTTTCTATACCTTGAAAACCTTTGCTAATAAACACGTGTTGCTTCTGTAAGCAAGGTTGGTAGGGTTTGTAGGGTCTGTAGAGTCCCCTTGCAAGTGTCACTGGGTCGCATGAATCATGCTGCTATGAACATATATGTATGGGTTTCTGTGTGGACATATGTTTTCATTTTTCCTGAGTAAATAACTAGGCGTTGAACTGCTGGGTCATACGGTGATTCTATGTCAACTTTTGGAAGAAGCTCCAGACTGTTTTCCATCATTTTCTCTTCCCGCCAGCCATACACGAGGGTTCCAATTTCTCCACAGCCTCGCAGACTTGTTATTTTCTGTTTTTGTCCTCAAGCCATGCTGGTGGAGGTGCTGCAGGTTTCAACTTGCGTTTCCTTCATGACTGTCGATGTCCAGCATCTTTTCTTGTGATCCTTGGCCATCTGTATACCTTCTTTGGAGACATGTCTATTCAAATCCCTTGCTTTTTAAATTCTTTATTCTTTTCATTGTTCTTTTTTTCATTCTTTTATTTATTTTTATTTTTTAAAATTTTTATTGGAGTATAGTTGATTTACACTGTTGTGTTAGTTTCTGCTGTACAGAAAAGTGAATCATATACATACATCCATATATACATATACATATATCCACTCTTTTTAAGATTCTTTTCCCATATAGGTCTTTACAGAGTATTGAGTAGAGTTCCCTGTGCTATACAGTAGGTCCCTTAGTTTTCTATTTTATATATAGTAGTGTGTCTATGTCAATCCCAGTCTCCCAATTTATCCCCCACCCCTTTCCCTCCTGGTAATTTTCATTCTTTTAATGTTCCCCATCCACCTGCCTGTTAGGGAACTCTTCTCCTCCCCACTTTACAGATGAGGAAACTGAGGCTAGGAGAAGGGCAGTGACTTGCTCACAGTCACAGAACAAGAACCAGTAGCAGCCAGAGATGGGAGCCGGGGTGGGGGTGGGGCTCTGGGATGGGGACCCCACCCAAGGAAGAGGGATAGAGGGGCCTCCATTCAAGAAGATGAAATGAAGACCCAGTTTAGGCAGAGGTGGGTCTCAGAGCGGTCCCTCCTCACCACCCATCCCTAACATGCATCCTGGGTGCACAGAGCCACACACCCATGTGTCAGCTCATGGCTCATGCTGGCTTGTGGGCAAAGGTACACAGGCAAATGCAGGCACACCAGGCACCCACACACGACCGTGCATGTGCATGCACGCACACACACACACACACACACACACACACATATTCCTCTTCAGATTCTTCAAAATCAAAGCCCCTGTGAGAACCTAACTCAGCCCAGTGGCCTCCCTGCCTTTTCCTGGCTGGGCTCCAGGCCACTCGTGTGAATACGTGTGTGCGTGTGACGGAAAGACAGAGAAGGGGTAAGACCCACCAGAGGAGCAGAGGCAGACAGACGCGGGGAGATGAAGGGGGCAGGAGGCCCTCCCTCTGTCCCCTGGCTGAGTTGGCATCATGCCGCGGTCCTCACAACAGGCCCTGGAGAGGAGAACCGTTATGATGGAATTTTCCAGAAGACAAGGTAGAGGCTCAGAGCGGCCTAGGGGTTGCCCAGCTATTCATGGTGCGACTAGGGGCCCTTTTGCAAAATGGAGGCTGAGGTCTAGAGCATCAGTTCTCCCGGTTTGGGCTGCACACTCTTTATCTTCTTTTTAAGTGGTTTCACATAAAAATCCAGATCTCCAGCTTCTCTGGGGAAAAAAATGGGCGGATCAGGCCAGGTTGGGCTTGCTTTTCTGCCTGGCGACACGTGGCCAGGAGCAGAGGCTGGGGTGGACCAACGCGGCTGGCTGTGGTTGTGTGTGTGCTTTGTCACCGATGTCGCTGTTTCTGCATGTGCTCGTGTGTTTGTGAATCCGTGGACCTTTTTTTTTTTTGACCACGGCGTGAGGGTGTGTGAAGGGGAATTCGTGGCCCGTGTGTATTTGATGTGGTCGCTCTGTCCCATCTGTGCATCTGTAGCCTGTAAGCGTGTGCCTGGCTGTGTGCGAGACACCTACTTGAGTGCGTGTCCTTTTCAGTTCTCCGTGCGTCTCAATGCTGTGTGTGAGCGTGAGTGTGTGAGTGTGTGAGTGTGCACGTGATCTGTTCATTTGTGTCCATTGGTGAGGGTCTGTGCCTGTGTCCTGGTGCGTGTTTGTGCTAATGACATCTGTGATCATGGGGGTTGGGGAGAGGGGCCATGGGGTGTCCCTGAGTGGAAACCCTTGGGTGGTGCTCTCTGGGGTGTGCAACTGTGTGTACAAGGGGGGGCCCTGCTCCTGGGGCCCAGGGTCCCGCCTCCCTGCCCCTCCCAGCCAGCCCAGTGCATTTTCCCAGGACATCCCAGGCCTGAAAGGGAGAGGCATCCTCCTCCCACCTTTCTCCTCTCCCCTCTCCTCCCTCCCCCCTCACCTCCTTCCCCTTTCTTTCCCTCCCATCCCCTTCCCTCTCCCCACCTCTCCCCCCTCACTCCCCTCTCCCAGCTCTGCTTGGAAGCAGCAGGGGAGAAGTGGCCGCAGGCTGCCATCAGCTCCAATAGGCTTAAGTGGCCCATTTCCTGGGCCAGCTGTGCGCCCACTGCAGATACCATTAGAGTAATGAGCCCACAGCCCCTCCCCGGCCCCAGCACCCTGGCAACCAAGGAGGGAGTGTCCCCAGATCCATGTGGCTGCTGGTCCCTGCCTTGTGCACTTAAAGGGGATGGGGGCAGGGAGGTGGGAGGGAGAACCCCAGAGAGAGGCAGAGACAGAGGTGGAGAGGAAGAGAGAAGGAGAAGCAGAGACACAGAAGGTCAGAGACAGAGAGGTAGAAGGAGACAGAGGGGAAGAGATGGAGATAAAGGCAGACCAAAAGTCCGGCAGGCAGGGAGAGAGGGAAATGAGAAAAAGGGGGAAGAAACCGACAGACAAAGACAGACACACAGAGTCTCCAAGGGGTAGAGTCCCAGAGGACCAGGAGAGAAAGGACAGAGAGAGGGAGGGGGCGGGCGAGGAGAGAGATACGACAAAAAGAGAGGGAAACAGAGAGAGTGGCAGAGAGGAGAAAGATGCAAACGACCAGACGTAAAAAGAGAAAGTGGTCCAGGCCCGTGAAGAGCCATCAGAAGGGAGATGGGGAGGACAAGAGAGAAAGCCTGGGGGAATCCTCCCAGGAAAGGAGGCAGGAGTGGTGACTGGGGAGGAGACCAAAAACAGACTCAGGCAGGGACACAACTGACAGAACCGGCCTAGGACCCACCGCCCCGCCCCCAAGTTATTTTGGCAGTAAAACCAGTAGCTACAGGTACCCTGTGTTCACTGTGTGCCAGGCCCCGCGCTAAGCTTCGGATGGGACTCATTTTGATCTTTAACTTATTTACCCAGCACCTGCTACATGCCAGGCACTGTGCTAGACCCTAGGGACACCTTGGCAGCGAAAAAACAGAGGGAAATCTCTGTCCTGGTGGTGCTGATCTTCCAGTGGAAGAGGCAAACCAATGATTCCATAAGAAACAGATAATCAGAGACAGCAGTTACAGTTGCCCAGCCTGGGGGCTTGGAGCATCCCCTTCCTCAATAAGTTGCCACATGATCTGGCAATTCCACTCCTGTGTATACCTAAGACAAATTACAACACACATCTATGTGAAAATGTATACAGCAGGGTTCATAACAGCATTATTCATAATAGCCAAAAATTGCAAGCAATCCACACGTCCATCAATGGATGAATGGATACACGAAATGTGGTGCACGCATACAATAGAATATTTTTCAGCCTTAAAAAGGAACGAAGCACTGATTCATGGGACACGTGGAAGAACCTTGAAAACATGACGTTGAGTGAAAGAAGACAGACACAGAAGGACGCACAGACACAGAAGGCCAGACACAGAAGGACACAGAATCACACACAAACAGAAGGTGTATGATTCCATTTATAAGAAACATCGAGGGCTTCCCTGGTGGCGCAGTGGTTGAGAGTCCGCCTGCCGATGCAGGGGACGCGGGTTCGTGCCCCAGTCCGGGAGGATCCCGCATGCCGCGGAGTGGCTGAGCCCGTGAGCCGTGGCCGCTGGGCCTGCGCGTCCGGAGCCTGTGCTCTGCGACGGGAGAGGCCACAGTAGTGAGAGGCCCACGTGCCGCAAAAAAAAAAAAAAAAAAGAAAGAAACATCGAGAACAGGCAAATCCACAGGGACCAAAAGTGGATTAGTGGTTGCCAGGGGCTGGTGGAGGGGGAATGGGGAGGGTCTGCTGATGAGGACGGGTTTTTCTTTTAGGGGAGTGAAAGTGTTCTGAATTAGATTGTGGTGATGGTTGCACAACTCTGTGAATATACTAAAAACAGACAGAATAAAAACAGTATGAATTGGGCTTCCCTGGTGGCGCAGTGGTTGAGAGTCCGCCTGCCGATGCAGGGTACACGGGTTTGTGCCCCGGTCCGGGAAGATCCCACATGCCGTGGAGCGGCTGGGCCCGTGAGCCATGGCCGCTGAGCCTGCGCGTCCGGAGCCTGTGCTCTGCAACGGGAGAGGCCACAACGGTGAGAGGCCCGCATACCGCAAAAAAAAACCAAACCAACAAAAAACCCAGTATGAATTGTACACTTTAAAGGGGTGAATTGTATGGTGTGTGAATTATATCTTAATAAAGCTGTTAAAAAAAAAAAAAAGAGCATCCTTGAATCCAAGCTGAAGCTCATGAGAATGCCTTGAACACCAGTTTTTCACAGCCCTGGAGACAAGGCCTGAGGAGGAAGCCCCAGGAGGGGGGGAGGGAAGTGAGACAGGGCAGGGAGGGGGCAACGCAGAAGGTGTTCCTATAGGACATACCTCGGACTTGTCTCTCCCTTTATCCATCAATACCTGAGGGTCCCTTCCTGGGGCAATGGCTCCCCCACATGCTGACCAAGTTCAGTGCCCACCCAGAGAACACTCACAACTTACAAGGTTCAGGAACTGACAATAGGTGACGTCTGAGGTGTGCTGAGGGGATGTGGATGGGGCATCAACTATGCCTAAGTTAGAAAATTGGGAATTGTCCTGTTGGTTTGATCTTCCACCTCTATCCATACGCTAAAGTCAGTGGGCAAAAGTTTGAGGAGAAGCAGGGTATGTGCATCATCTCACTGAATCTCCCCCAAGATACTTGTGAATTACAAAGGGTAAAATGGTAACTTTCCAGTGGAGACTCCTGGCTGGCACCACTGTAACCAAGTGATCAAGGTTAACATCATCAATGATGACACACATTGACATCATGTACCTCCCTCTATCAGTTGCCCTGAGAACACATCATTTCTATGGCATCCTTCTCCCAAATGCTTAACTTCAATCTAATCATGAGCAAACATCAGACAAACCCAAACTGAGGGACATTCTACAAAAATATGTGACCAGTGCTCTTCAAAATTGTCAAGGTCCTGGAAGACAAGACTGGAGGAGATGAAATGCCATGCGGGAGCCTGGACAAGCATCCTATTAATATTTAATAAGATTAAGTTAATAATTATAGTAATAGGATGAATAATCCAATGATATTAATTCCATTAAGAGGAAAAATGGTGAAATTTGATTAAGATCTATAGTTCAGTTAAATAGTATTCAATAGGACAATCAGGGAAACTTGAATAAGATCTTAAATTAGTTCATTGTGTTGCATCCATGTTCATTTCCTGCAGTTATCAACAATGTTAAATTAAAAGAAGATGGGTCAGGACTTCCCTGGTGGCGCAGTGGTTAAGAATCTGCCTGCCAATGCAGGGGACACGGGTTGGAGCCCTGGTCCGGGAAGATCCCACATGCTGCAGAGCAACTAAGCCCGTGCGTCACAACTACTAAGCCTGCGCTCTAGAACCCGTGAGCCACAACTGCTGAGCCCGTGTGCCACAACTACTGAAGCCCATGCACCTAAAGCCTGTGCTCCGCAACAAGAGAAGCCACTGCAATGAGAAGCCCGTGCACCTCAACAAAGAGTAGCCCCCACTCGCTGCAACTAGAGAAAGCCCGCGTGCAGCAATGAAGACCCAATGCAGCCAAAATTCTTAAAAATAAATAAATAAATAAAAGAAGATGGGTCAAAGGTAGATGGGACTTCTGTGTACTATTTTTGCAACATTTTGTAAGTCTAAAATTATTTCCAAGTAAAATAAACTAAAAGGAAACAAAATGAAACAAAATCTGACTAGACTCCAGCCTCCTGCCAACAGCTGTGTGAGTAATCTCAGAAGCAGCTCCTCTAGCCTTAGTCAAGCCTTCAGATGATGCAGCTCTGGCCAAGAATCTGACTGTAACATCACGAGGGACACTGAGCCAGAACCACCCAGCTAAGAGGCTCTGGACTCCTGGCCCACAGAAGCTGTGAGATAATACATGTTCATTGTTTTAAATGTCTACACTTTGGGGTAATTTGTTATGCAGCAATAGCTGACTGATACAGTAGGCAATGGACCAATACATAGGAAGTGTTTCAAAGGCAGCCTCTAAGAGTTTGGGGACACTTAAATATCCATTTGTTTGTGGTGGTCCATCTAGAACATGCCTGTGGGCAACTTCAGATCTCAGAGAGAGATCCACTCACTCATTTAATCAACATTTGTTGAGTGCCTACTGTGTACCAGGCACTGTTATAGGAACAGGGACACAGCATGCACAAAGCAAGTAAAAAAAATCACTGCCCTGGTGGAGTTCACACTGTAGTGAGGGAGATAGTTAAGAAACAGTATCAGTACATAAACTATATCATATTAGATGGTGTTAAATGCTAAGGAGAAAAATAAATCAGGGGAAAGGGATGGGGAATATAAGATGGGGTTGTGTGAAAAATCTTAGATAAGGTGCCCAAAGAAGGCCTCACTGAGAAGCCAACATTTGAGCAGAGGTTTAAAGAAGTGAGGGAATGAGGGATTTTAAGCAGAGCAAATAGCCAGCGTAAAGACTCTAAACAGAAACATATTTCACACACATGCACATACACACGTGATCAATTGGTAACAAACCATTATGCACTTTGCTTTATTCATTTAATAATAACATCCTGAGGTATTTCTCTCTCTGTAAATAAAGAGCTTTCTTGTTGCTTTTACTCACTGTATAATATTTCATTGTGTGGATTTCTCATAATTGATTTAACCAGCTCCCAGTTGATGGGCATTTATGTGGTTTTCACTCTTTTTTTTCTATAAACACACAGTGTTGGGAGAAAGAGTCTTCTATGTGTGTCATGTAGCACACGTGTGGTTCCACCTGGAGTGTAAATTCTCAGCAGTGGCGTTATACAGTCCAAGGGCATGCTTATTTTTGATTTTGGTAGATGGCATCAGACTGCCCTCAGGGGAAGTTGTCGTCATTTTTAAACAGCTTTCTTTCAACTGGCGATTACAAATAAAGCTATTGTAAACGTGTATGGACACATCTTCATATGGACATATGTTTTTATTTCTCTTGGGTAAATATCATGGAGTGGAATGGCTCCTATGGGAGGTATATGTTTAACATTTCTAAAAGCTGCCAAATGGTTTTTCTGAGACGTTGTACCATTTTCTGTTCTCACGGGAAGGTTTTATACAGGAGAGTGACTTTCTCAGGCTGATGTTTCCAAGAGCTCCCTGGGGGCGTGGGAGTGGGGAGGTGGAAGTGTCATAGGGAACCAAGAGGAGATGGAGGCCTCATCCAAACAAGTGATGATGTCAGCCTGAACCACAGCCGTGGTGGGAGGATGGAGAAGCATTGGGAGGGGGAAGGAGAACCCTTGGCAACTGATGAGAAACGTGACTGAGGGTTCTGCTGAAGGTCTAGAGCAGAGATGTGGGGGACTCCTTGACCCCCTTGGGTACCCTGGAAGGAGCTAGATGAGAAGAGGGGAGCCAGGTCCTTCCCAGGCTCTTAGGGGCAGTTGGAGCAGCTGGGCTGGGTAGCTGAGCAGCGGGCCGTCCCTTCAAGGACTACCCTATGTGCAGCCACCATCATTTCAAGGTGGAACATTTTGGATGGCACAGGCAGGTTGGACTGGCCTTACCTGAGATTCAAAGATGGTGCCCCACAAGTCCAGCTTGACCTTCCTGACCCCCATCTCCCCTGCACCAGCTGGACCTGACTCCCAAACTCACTTGCCAGTCCTGCAATTCAGCCCATGTGGAACCCGTTCCCTTCCCCAGTATATTAGCTATCTATGGCTGTGTAACAAATTACCCCCAAACGTAGAAGCTTCAAAAAAATATTTATGATCTTGTTGTTTCTGAGGGTCAGGAGTCCAGGACAGATTCATGGGATGATTCTGGCTAAGAGTTTCTCGTGAGGTTGCAGTCAGATTGTCAGAGAGGGCTAAAGAGTTGACCGGGGTTGGAGAATGGTTCCCTTGCATGGCTGTTGGTAGGATGCCTCAGTTCCTCACCACATGGGCCTCTCCAAGGGGCTGCCTGAGTGTCCTCATGACATGAAAGCTGGCTTTCCCCAAAATGCTTGATCAGAGAGAGAAAGAGAGAGAGAGAGAGAGAGAGAGAGAGAGAGAGAGCGAGCTCTATTGGTCACACAGACCAACCTTGGTATAGTGAGGGAGAAGCCCGCCCAAAGGTGTAAATACCAAAATGTGGGGGTCACTGGGGATCATATTGGAGATTGGCTACCACACCTATCAAATTGGAGGGTTTGACTTCCCTCTTCTGAGGCATAGGCTCATCAACATCTATGACATATTAGAGATACACTCATTTTCCAGGGTGCTAGGGTCTCCTCATTTTGAGCCAGTTTCCTGGGGGCCTGCAGAAGGATACCTGCCCTCTTTAGGAATCCTTTGGTTATAAGTAAAAGGAACTCAACTCAAACTGTATTGAGGAAAAGAATATATAATAAAGGGAATTTGCTGGTTTGTGAAACTAGGAAGAACAAGATTAACTCACCTCAGACACGGATAGATCCAGGGGCTCAAACACCAACATCTCTGTCTTTGAACTCTCCATGCTATCATCCACTCCCCAGACACACACTCTTCTCTCCTAGCAACTCCAGTGGACAAAGAGAATCTTTAACATTAGATCTAGCATGAAAGTCCCAGGGAAGGATCTGATTGGCTCAGCTTGGATCATCTGCCCATCCCTGAACCAATCACTGCAGCCATGTGGATAGGATATTGGCCAGACTGGGTCACATATCCCACCCTGTGGTCCTGAGAGGGAGGAGCATCTCCAACGATGCCCCCCCAACCATGTGCCATTTAAAAAAAGAAAATATACCCCAGTCAAGCTTTGAACTGCTACTGATCATAAGGCATGCCCTACCTTCACAGATGTTAAAAAATGTATGGCTTAGAATCAATGAAATGTGTTTTATTACCCCCATTTTACAGGTGAGAAAGCTGAGGCACAGAAAGGGTAAGTTGCTGACCCGAGGTCACACAGCTAGGAGGCAGACAAGCCAGGTTTTGAGTCTAGGCTGCATGGTCCAGAGCCCCTGCATCTAACCACAGTCCCATATTCAAAGCTCTCTTGATCCATGGCCTCTACACAAATGTCTTCCACATATTAGGTGAACACAGACATCTCTTCACAGCTTTCCTGTGACTGCACTGCTCAGAAATGCTTCAGTGTTCCCAAAGCTTGTTCTAACATTCTCAAGTGTGATTCCCTTGTCATTGGAGTGGTTGTCACTTTGAGAGTCCTTAGGGGCTCCCATGTGGTCCAGCAGCCACTGACATTCTTGGCCTCTTTTTTTTTTTTCCTAAAAGCTTCTCTGGATTTGAGGCATTATAGTGTAGTGTTTAAAAGCACCAGCTTTAGAGTCACACTGCCTGGTTCAAATCCCTACCTCTGCTACTTCAGAGCTTGGGTTCTTGGAAAAACTATCTAACCTCTCTGGGCTCAGTTTCCTTATCTGTCAAATGGAGTTGTTGTGAGGATTAAATTAGTTAAGTCATATCAAATGCTTAGAATAGTGCCAGTATCCATTAGCATTAGACATAGTTTGTCTTTGCTAGTATGCCATTATTTCCTTTTTTAAAAAATTGTTGGGTCTTCCCTGGTGGCACAGTGGTTGAGAATCTGCCCGTCAATGCAGGGGACAAGGGTTGGAGCCCTGGTCCGGGAAGATCCCACATGCCGTGGAGCAACTAAGCCCGTGCGTCACAACTACTGAGCCTGTGCTCTAGAGCCCACGAGACGCAACTACTGAATCCGGCATGCCTAGAGCCCATGCTCCGCAACAAGAGAAGCCACCACAATGAGAAGCCTACGCACAGCAATAAAGAGTAGCCCCTGCTCGCTGCAACTAGAGAAAGCCCGCACGCAGCAGCAAAGACCCAATGCAGCCAAAAATTAATTAATTATTTAAAATTTAAAAACCTGGTATGAGTGTCTCATTTCTAGAGAACATTCCCTCCCCCATCTCCCATGTTAGCCATTAATGCTCCCTCCTAAAATGTCCAGTGTTCTCCCAGGCAGAATTGCACTCCCCTGCCCCCCATGAAGTCAGCTGGGAGCCATGAGATTTGCCCTGGACCAATTAAATGTAAACTTAAGTGACATGTGCCCTTTCTAGGTGGAAACTTTAATAGCCAGGGCACTACTCATCACTTTGTCTCTTTCCTTCAGCTACAGTGACCAGTAAAATTTGAGATGGTTGTGACTCCATCAACCTGTATCCTGGAGGAGTACACATACAGTCCTCTGCCAAATCCCAGCAGAGGGGCTAGCACAAGCAAGAAATACATCTTGGGGTTTTGAACCACTGAGATTTGGGGTATGTTTGTTACTGCAGCATAACCTGTCTTCCCTTACTGGTACACCCTTGGTTTCTGAAATCTCATATTTCCACCACAGAGACAAGCAGAGATTTTGTAGTACCTGATTCAATATGCCATGCCGTAACTGTTGGTATGCCCATACCTAGGACAATAGAGGTAATATTGCACCCAAAGACCCTGGCAACATCAGCTACTGTGCACTTCTTCATCCAGAAATTGAGATCAAATTGAGGGCTTGAAAAAATTGTTATCTATGCCACAATCTCCCCTGATGTCTGTACATCTCTCCATCCTTTCTCAGAGCTGGCCCTTCCCAGACCAGTGACATTTTAAGGCTCTATCTCTCAACCATCTTGCTGATGACTCATTTTTTATTCCTGTTCTAGAAGCAATTCTGCACACAGAGAAATTTTCTCCCATTCCCTCCCCACACCTTTCCTCCGCACCCCACCCCGCCCCCCACCCAGCCACCAGAGGGAAAAGAGCTTCATCTGGCATCACTGTGTGATCCTGGGCAAGCCCTTCTGTCCCTGCTGGACTCAGTTTAACTTGCTACGGTTCAAGTAACATTTTTCTGAGGGCTATTCTGGCTCTGCAATTCCATCTGGCTCCAGCATTTTTGCTCTTTGCTTTGGTTGAGCTGGGAACATGACCTCATGGAAATCATTTCCTTAAACTAAATCCTTTGCTTCCTTCTGGATAAAACATCCATCCATGAAGACTTCACCTTCCTGACCACATCAGTTAGGATTCTTTGGGTTGCAAGTTAACAGAAAACCCATCTCAAACACATTGTTATTGGTCAACAACAACTGTCAATGAAAACAGCAACAGAAATTGATCCCCCATTCCCTGCCTTTCGAGGCCCACAAAAAATGGTACCTGGGCCTTCACGCTTCTGTTCATATCACATCACCACCCTGCTTGCCAAGAAATACAGCACAGATGGGGCAGAAACATAGCCTTTGAATCAAACACTGCATGACTATATTCCCTTAACAGAATTTAATTGCACCCAAAGTTTAGCTTCAAGAGATTCTGATTAATGTAGTTTCTAGGCTTCCAGCCCCAGTAGTACAGCATGTAGAAGGAGATAGATCCTAGCCTTCCAGATCCCCCAAGATACAGACATGTGGATGTGACCATATTAGACCTTCCAGCCCAGCTCAGTTGCCCTTTGGACCCAGTTACATGAATGAGCCCAGGCGAGAACCACCTGGCCAGACCACAGAATCTTTAGAAATAATACATTGTTTTTGTTCAAGCCTTTAAGTTTTTGGGTTGTTTGTTATGCAGCAATAGATAACTGATACATTACTGGCTTGTTGAGAGAATGCCATTAGTGGACCAATTAATTGATCCAGCTTATTAGGCAAGCAGACAAAGGCTCAACAGAGGCAGCAAAGGCTTAGTTTCTGTCTCTCTCTCCCTCTCTACCTCTAGGTGTCTGTGTCTGTCTCTTTCTCTGTCTCCATCTCTCTGTCTCTCTTTATGTCTGTGCCTCTCTGTCTGTCTCTCTGCTCTGCCTGGCTTCTGTCTCTCTCCCTCTCTTCCTCATTCTCTCTCCACATCTCCATGTCTCTGCCTCCCTCCCTCCCCCCACACCCATTCAACCTGGGACCCTGGGGTCTCAGGAGGGACTCCACAGCAGCAGGTGGTCAGACAACCTGAAACCCAGGGATTAGTTGCTCTGCCCCTCCCTCCCCCGCCAACCCAAGAGATTTGATATCACTGACTTGTCCTCTCCACCTTGATTAAATTTCTTCCTCTTCACCTGTGAAGTCCCCTGCGTTAGCTGATGCGGCTGATCCTCCCCTTCACTCTGCAGGTTCCCGGTCCCCTCCCGGGTCCTCCCAGGTCACCAGACGGCCACATGCATACTAACACCAACTGCACCTGCCTGGGTCCAGCCTGAGCCTCCCCAGCCCCCAACACACATGCCTGGATCGTCATCTCCCACCCAGGAGACTTGGGGACATCAACCATGTTCTCAGATAAAAAGCTCACTTAAAAGAAATCATTGGTTGGCTGCTTAGATTGTATTTCCATTTTTCTCTTGCTTGTTTTGAGGAGACACAAAAATGTATGAAATTCGTGTTTCTCATCCTCAGATTTTTAAAAACTTTTTATTTTTTAAATAATTATAGGTTCTACAGGAAGTTGCAAAAATAGCACAGATGGTCTCTTGTACTCTCCTGCCAGCTTCCTCCCCAGTAGTACCTTCTTACATAACTCTAGTACATTCTCAAAATCAGGAAATTGACATCGGAACCAACTGTTAGGTAGACTGTGAGTCTTCATTTTTCCGATTTTCACTTTAAGCTCTCCTCGGGTGCACACAGCTAAGCATGCGCAGACGCACTTCTGGAGTTGCACACACATGACATACACATGCACACGGAGACACACCTGCATCCATGGGCATGAGTCGCTCGCACAGCATTGCATGCACACATATGTGCAAGCCAATTCAGATGCCTTCACAGATGCACATATACACACAGCTGATCGATCACACAAGTGCATGGAAAGGGACACTTGAACACACATGGGACTCTGCACACCTATGTAAAAGTGCACCTCACACAGTCACACCCATGCGCAGCACATGCACAGCCACACATCTGCAAGTCACTCACACACACACATTCAGGCACCTACGCAAAAGTGCACACACAGCCACACACATGCATGCATATGCACACACACATACACACACACACAGTATGCACACAGAGGCAAACACACTGCCTTGCCTACACAATAACCCATGCTGGAAAAATCCACACAGCAAATTATTATTAATATCCTCAGCAGCCCCCCTCCTAAGTCATTCTAGTCACCATGGTTTCAGGAGGACCTTGTCTGCATTCGCCAGTTTCCCTCCCTCTCTCTCTCTCTCTTCCTCCCCACCCCTGTTTAAAGAAAACATTTGCTACCTTGGTATAAGTTTTACTGGCTTTGGATTTAACAGACATAGACATATATTCAAAGTTCTAGAAGGGGAGAAAGGAGGCTGTACCGAGACCCGCAATTTTAACCTTCACAGACCCCACCCCATAATCTGTCCCCTACAGACCTGGTCCTCATCAAGACTCACCACCATCCATCCTGCCAGGGTCTTGGGAGTCCCCTCGACACTTCCTGTGCTCCCTACCCAATTCCCACCTCCCCACACCCAGCTTAGTCTCAGCCATATTCAGAAGCAGGACCCTTCCAGCAACATCCCGTACGAGGATCCCCCTCACTCACTCTGCTCCACACCGACCTGGTTGCAGTGCCTAGAACGGGTCATGTTCCCTCACACCTCAGGGCCTTTGCACATGCTGTGTTCACCTCCAGTAACATTCTTTCCTCTCTGGGTCTCTTAGTTGTGCCAATGCACCTTTCTGTCTCAGCTCACACAACCCCTCCATAGAGAAGCCTGCCCTGGTCACCTGTTATTTGCTCACTCATATCACTGTACTTTTCTCCAATGCCCTGTGTTAGAATGCTTCCTCATTTAGTGTCTGTCTCCCTTTCTGGGTTATAAACTCTGTGAGGGCACGGATATTTGTCTGTCTTGTTCATTGCTCATCTAGAACAATGTCGGGCACATGGCAGATGCTCAATAAATATGTGGTGAATAAACAAATGAGTGAGGAAATTTCCAACCCCCAGGTCACACCACCTGAGAAAAATGAGAATCAGATGGGTCTACGTGATTTTGAACTGGTTAGGACAGGAGAAGGGGGTGGGGATGGAGATGGTCTTACTCTTTTTAAAAGGAATTTTACATTTAGGAACAGAGCAGCTCACATTTTGTAGCAGTGCAATTCATGAACATAGGTTTGTGTCCACATAGAAAAAGCTCTGGCAGGGTGTGCTCCAAACTGTCAAGAGAGATGGTACTGAGTGGTGGGGCTAACTGAGACATGTACTTTCCCTCTTCACATCCTTCCTCCACCTTTTTTACAAACTGCATTTTCAAATTGCACTGTAGTGAATAATGCAGTTATCAACTGCCTTGTAGTTGTAGGTAATAGATAAGTTGTCATTTCAAAAATACTTTAAAATGAGCGTGTTTGCTAATATGGCAGTTCTGCTTCCAACCACTTATCTTGAGGAAATAAATGTGAACCTGTACAAAGAATGAGTCCCGAAGAGCTCTGTCACAAACGTGCTTTAGCCCTAAACTGTGAGCAACCAGTGAGTACGTCCAGTGATGAGGCTCTTACTTAAACGGTGGGGCAGCTGTATCAGAAAATATAACGGAGGAATTTCAAGATACAAAAAGATTTTCCTATCTGTTATGTGAAATAATGTGCTGAATTATTCAATTTTTGTAAATATACAAATGAGAACACAGATATGTCAGGGGGGAGGATATTAAAAACTGCTAGGGACAATTGCCTCTGCATGGGGTTAGTTGTGGGTGACTTTTATTTTCTTTGTTGTTTTTCTCTAACCTTTACCTGCAGATAATATGCACTCACGTAATAAGAAAAAGACAACGAGTAAGACTATTTTGGAAAAGATGAAATGAGATGAAATGAACCCCTTTCCTTCGACACAGATCTGGGTGCCTCCCCCTCAGTACTAATGACATTTGAGGCCAGATGAGTCTTGCTTTCGGGGGTGGTCCTGCACATTACAGGATGTGTGACAGCATCCCTGGCCTCTACCCATTATATGCCAGCAGCACCTCCATCTAAAGATGTCTCCAGACTTTGCCAAGTGTCCCCTGGGGGAGCAAACGCCCCAACCCAGATGACTGCCACCGACTGACTGTATGCTCGTCCACCCACACACTCTCCCTGTTTCTTGGGCCCCTGAGCTGGCTCTCACAGGTGAGCTGGGACACTGCAAGGGACAAGAGTGACACAGGGATTATCGGGCTCCGTCCTCATCTGCGAGGCCTTGCTCCCAAGTCCCTCACCTGACCGGGGCCTCCCAGCAGCTGCCCCAAGCTGAAACCTGAGCCCCTCTTCTCACGGCTGAGGCTGGCGACAGAGGCTGGGTGGGCAGGCGCCCCGGGACCCATGGAGACACAGCTCACGAGCCAGGGGTGGAGCTCTGGGGACCCAGTGGGCTGAGCAGCAAGCAGAGTGTCTGACCACACCTCGGGAAATCTTACCCTTGTGAAACCAGAGACCCTTAGATTCTTAGAATGTGACTTTATAGTCCTCGGCATGGCTCAACCCTTGGTTGAGTAGATGTGGAGTGCTTGGTCACTTACTCATGGATTGCTTCAATCATCATCATTCTTCAAAATCACTTATCACGGATCAGTGGTCCTCACTCCAGTGGGGCAGCGGGGTCCTTCCTTCCCAGAGGACACTGGGCAATGTCTGGGGACATCTGTGGTTGTCATGACTGGAGGGGCTCCTGGCATCAAGTGGGTGGGAGCCAGGGACGCTGCCCAGCACCCTACAGTGCACAGGATGGACCCACCACAGAGAATGATCTGGCCCCAAATATCAGCAGTACGGAGGTTGGGAGACCCTGACCTAGATTCACACAATAATAAAAATCACAAGTTAACTTTGTTTATCATGCATTTGGTATCTACCAGTCTCGTCATGTGTAGTCCCACTGAATTCTCCGAGCCCCCATAAGTGGTAAAGACTAACATTGGCCACGTTTTCCACGTGAGGAAAGCGAAGCCCAGAGAAGGAAAGTGTCCAGTGCAAGGGCGCACAGCGAGTGAATGGTAGAGCCGGATGCTTGGCCGGGAAGGGCTGGAAATCTCAAAGCAACACTACAGCCCATCTACTTGATGGTTTCACTACACAACTAGGAAGTCCCATTTGCTGTATGATGCCAGCACCTGGCATGCAGTAGACACTCAATAAATGCTTGTTGGATGAATGAAATGAATTAGAGAGACCATCAGACAAATTCAAAGCAAAACCATCTACAGAACAACTTTTCTGCTCTCTTCAAATGTCATGGAAGGCAACGACAGCTTGTTGAGACAGGAACACCAAATGCAACGTGTGATTCTGACTACATCCCAGATGGGAAAAGAAAAGAGCTCTAATGAACACAATGCTGACTGTTGGAGAAATTTGAATATGGATTATATATTGGATAATAACATCGACTCAATATTAAATTTCATGAATTCATTGTATGATTATGTAAGAGGACAGCCTTTTTCTTAGAGGTGCCAAACCCCTTAACGGGCTCGGTGACAATGACAGGATATATATATTAAAACGTGAATAACAAAATGTGAAGTGGAGTGATGGGTACCCAAGAGGTCATGGTACTAGTCTTGTAAACTTTTTTTTTTTTGGCCGCGTTGGGTCTTCTCTGCTGCGCGCAGACTTTTCTCTGGTTGCGTCCAGTAGGGGCTACTCTTCGTTGCGGTGCATGGGCTTCTCATTGAGGTGGCTTCTCTTGTTGAGGAGCATGGGCTCCAGGTGCGTGGGCTTCAGTAGTTGTGGCACATGGGCTCAGTAGTTGTGGCTCGCGGGCTCTAGAGCGCAGGCTCAGTAGTTGTGGCGCACGGGTTTAGTTGCTCTGCAGCATGTGGGATCTTCCTGGACCAGGGCTCGAACCTGTGTCCCCTGCATTGGCAGGTGGATTCTCAACCACTGAGCCACCAGCGATATCCCTAGTCTTGTAAACTTTGATATTCATTTCAAAATAAAAAGTGAAAAACCAATATATGGAACTACTCAGCAGTTAAAAGAAACAAATTACTGATAACACCAACAACTTGAATGAATCTTCAGAGAATTATGTTGAATGAAAAAAGCCATTCCCAAAAGCTTACATGTTGGATGCATCCCTTTATAGGACCTTCTTGACATGACAAAACTGGAGAAATGGCGGATGGATTAGTGGTTGCCCGGGGTTAACAGGGTGGAGTAGGAGGACACTGGGTGTGGCTTTAAAAGGTGAACAGGAGGGACCCCCGCAGTGACAGAAATGTTCAGTGTCAATACTCTGGACGTGCATTAATAATTTTGCAAGATGTTATCATTGGGTAGAGGATACACTGGATCCTCCTGTGTTCTTAGAAATGCATATGAATCTACAATTATCTCAAAAGTTTCATAAAAGGTATATAATATTATCTAAAAATTTCTGGGCACTTACCATGTCCCCAGCACTGGTTAAGCATGTGACACGTGGGTTTAAAAAAAAGATACTTGGGGGCTTCCCTGGTGGCGCAGTGGTTAAGAGTCCGCCTGCCGATGCAGGGGACACGGGTTCGTGCCCTGGTCTGGGAGGATCCCACATCCCACATGCCGCAGAGCGGCTGGGCCCGTGAGCCATGGCCGCTGAGCCTGCGTGTCCAGAGCCTGTGCTCCACAACGGGAGAGGCCACAACAGTGAGAGGCCCACGTACCGCAAAAAAAAAAAAAAAAAAAGATACTTGGGCTTCCCTGGTGGCACAGTGGTTGAGTCTGCCTGCCGATGCAGGGGACACGGGTTCGTGCCCCGGTCCGGGAAGATCCCACATGCCGCAGAGCAGCTGGGCCCGTGAGCCATGGCCGCTGAGCCTGCGCGTCCAGAGCCTGTGCTCCGCAACGGGAGAGGCCACAACAGTGAGAGGCCCACGTACCGCAAAAAAAAAAAAAAAAAAAAGATACTCACCACAACCTGTCAGGGGGATCCTGTCACTGCCTCCATGTTACATAAGCAGAAACCATTTCTGAGGCATAATGAGAGTTTTTTGAGCAGAAGGAAAGCATATCAGAATCTCTGGGGGCATGTGAGGGGAGATGTGAAGGCTTACAAAAGCCGATGTAAGATGATGATCATCATAAAGATAATTATCATCATGGTCACTGTCATTTCTTGAGTGGTAACTATATGCCTGACACCATTTACGTGTCCTCCCTGTGTTAACTCATTTTATTCTCACTACATCCTAAGGGGGTTGATGCTATTAGCAGCTCTGTTCTGCATATGAGCAAACCGAGGCATGGAATTTATCTTGAGGGCAATAGGGAGCCACGGAAGAGGTTAGAGCAGGGGAAGTACATGGTCAAACTTGCTGCCAGGCTGCATGCGTTGGGTGACTCTTACCACAGAGACTTTTCTCCTGCACGTGAGGGTCAGCTCATTCTTCTTTGTCCCAATGCCTGGGTTCCTGAGGCACTGTTTATAGTGAACTGGTGGGGTTTGAGGGTTGGTAGCACCCCGATTTACTGCCAGGGAACACCTCCTTCCCTAGGTGTTGGGTCTTGGATGGGCTGTCAATTCACACATCCCACGCAGTCAGGGGACAGTTTCAAGACTTTGAGACAATGGGTGGAACTTTCTCAGAATGTTCCACCTGAGTGGGAAGAGGTCAAGATGAATAATGCCTTTGCTACAGGCTCAACCGTGGTAACTGAAGCTCCCTCAAGGGGACATCCATTGGGCCTTGCTCTCCAGGTCCCCAGAACTGCCCCGGGTCCTATATTCAGCTAATCCTGTGAACAACCCAATTCTTCTGTAAGGCTCATTGGTGTGGCTTCTGTTGCCAGCAACCAGAGTTTCTCCGTTGAAACTCCAACTGGCAGAAAAAAACACTCCTGTGTTTCCTCTCTTATGACTGCTCTTAATACTTCAATTCTGACACCAAAATGTGTAGGCTATTCCCCCACACAAAACAGTTCTCAGACACCAGCTGGGTACCCTGAATTCAACTCAATTCTGACACTACAAACCCTGAGATAGCATCAGATCCCACAGGTTAAGGACCCAGTCCCACAAGACTGCTCCCACTTCAGATGCCAGTCACAAGTCTAGACCATCACCTGTGCCTCTGACTGACCAGCTATAAATGGGAGGCTCCCTTGATACCTTCCTCAGGTTGGATAATTTGCTGGAATGGCTCACAGAACTCAGGAAAACAGTTTACTAGATTACACATTTATTATAAAAGAATACAACTCAGCAACAGTCAGATGGGAGAGATGCACAGGGCAAGGTATGGGGCAAGGGGCGGAGATTCTATGCCCTCTCTGAGTGTGCCACCCTGCCAGCACCTCCACGTGGTCATCAACCTGGAAGTTCTCCAAACCCATACATTAAGGGATTTTTACGGAGGTTTCATTATGTAGGCAAAACTGATTAAATCATTGGCTATTGGATAACAAACAACACCCATTTCATCTTTATTGCTCTTATCACTTAGGAAATTCCAAGGGTTTTAGGAGCTCTGTGCCAGGAACAGAGAAAAAGACCAAATATATCTATATCTATCCTATTATAAATCACAATATCACACCACTCCAAGCTCTTCCAACCACTTTCCTCTCTGCTTTTCACTCCTATAATCCTCTTGCTATCCTGCCCCATGACCCCAAAGCTTTGGGGTAAACCTGTAACTCCCATTTCATAACCAACACATTGATTGATTGAGTCCCTCAGTCCTTAATTGCTCTTTGTCCTGCAAGCCTCTCAAACTCACCTGGCAAGACCTTGTTACAAAATGCACCCAACTGTCACAGCCTGTTAGAATTTAGAAAAAAGAAAATAGCAAGTGATGTTGAGGATGTGGAGAAGTTGGACCCCTTGCAAACTCTTGGTGGGAATACAAAATGGTACAGCCACTGTGGAAAACTGTATGAACAGTATGTAGGTTCTCCAAAAAGCTAAACATATAATTACCATGTGATTCAGGAATCCTACTTCTGGGTCTTTATCCGAAAGAATTGAAAGCGGAGTCTCAAAGAGATATTATCACACCCATGTTCATAGCAGCATTACTCACAGTAGTCAAGAGGTGACAGAAACCCAAATGTTCATTGACAGATAAATGGATAAACAAAATGTGAGCCATCCATAAAATGGAATATTATTCATCCTTTTAAAAGGAAGGAAATTCTGACACACACTACAACATGGATGAACCTTGAAAATATTATCCTAGAAAATAAACCAGACACAAAACAACATTGTAAGATTCCACTTACATGAGGTACCTATAATAGTCAAATTCATAGAGACAAAGTAGATTAGGGGTTACCAGGGACAGAAGGGAAGGGAGAATGGGGAGCTTTTGCTTAAATGGATAGGGAGTTTCTGTCTGGGGTGATGAAAAAGTTTTGGAAATAGTGGTGATGGCTGCACAGCATTTTGAACTACTCAGTGCCACTGAAATGTACACTTTAAGTGGTTAAAATGGCAGATTTTGTGTTATACATATTTTACCACAATAAGTAGGTGCACACACACTAAGTAATGGGATGTCATCTCCATGATTAGGTTATAAAAGGCTGTGACCGCCATCTTGCTAGGAGACTGCTGTCTCCTGGGCTAATATGCTTTATTTTAAAATTATTATTTTTATTATTATTATTTTGGCCATGCTGTGCAGCTTACAGGATCTTAGTTCCCTGAGCAGGGACTGAACTTTCACCCTCAGCAGTGAAAGCGCAGAGTCCTAACCATTGGACCGCCAGGGAATTCCCTCCATGGGCTAATATGCTTTAATGAAGCAATCCACCACGTTGGAGAGACCCGCAAGGCAAAGAACTGACAGCCACCTCCAGCAACAGCCCTGTACGAACTGAGTCCTACCATGAACCACATGAGGTTGGAAGTGGATCCTTCTCCAGTCAGATCTCAGATGAGACCACAGCCCTGCCCAACACCTTGAATTCAGCCAGGAAGGCTCTAAGACAGAGCACCCAGCTAAGTCACATCCAAATTTCTGACCCACAGACACTGTGAGATGATAAATATTGTTGTTCTCAGCCATTAAGTTTTGGGGTAATTTGTTACACAGCAATAGCTACCATACTATTATCATTATTACTATTACTATTATTATTGGCTTAAGTTTCATAAAGTGAATTAAGTATGTGGGCTTTAATAGACACACCCTTGAAGGGTGGAGTCCCTTCCTCTTGGTTAGATGTTTGCCCCATTCTGAGCCTCAGTTTCTTCATATGTAAAATGGGAATAACTTAGGAGTGTAATGAGGATGAAATGCAGGTACAGTGCTTAGCTGAGGCCCTCCACGTGGGAGCTGTCAGGTGCAGGGGCTCCTGTGATGAGGATGATGATGGGGGCACAGGGACTGTCTCATCTCTGCCTTGTCTAGTGTTGCCCCATCTGAACACAGGCTCTGAGGCTGGTGGGCTTTCAGCAACTGTCGGTCAATGCAAGATCTGTGCCCCACTGTTCTGCCTGTACACCCCGTCTGCGCATGGGGGAGTTCCTCGCAAGGGTTCTGCGTGTGCCCCCTAGCTCCACCTGCGACCCTGAATCTGCTGTGTCCACCTTCACAGATGACACGTCCACGGGGGACCAAGGGCGATTGGGATGCGGGGGATGGGCTTGGGGAGAGCTGGGGGAGGGAGGCAGCTCGCCTCGCTCACCGGATCCCCCCTCCTCGCCTCCTGCGAGTCTCGAGACCCTCAGCACAGCCACTTCTCCCCGGCACTTGGCAGAGAGGACACGCGGGAGGCGTTGCCCTGGCAACGCCGGGATGCCCAGCAACAAGTCCACGGCGCGTGTCACGTGCCCGGCGCAGACCAATCCGAGCTCCCGCCCGGAAGCAGGTCAGTCTGGGCCAAAGTCCGCCTCCCTCCCTCCTCCCTCCTTCCCCAGCCGCCGGCAGCTCGGAGCTAATTACCGTAATTGCTGTGGGAGAGCTCCCGATGAGAGGGGGCTGGGGCTGGGGGCTGGGCAGGCCCCGAGGGGTTGAGCAGGGAGGACACGGAAGCAGGACCCTCTTACTCCAGCAGCCTCGCCTTTGCCTCCATAACCGCCATCAAAGCGCTCATTAAGCGCCTACTGTCTACACTGTAGGGGAGGAGAGTCGGCGCGCTTGCGGTGGGGTTGGAGATACTCGTGCTTGGGTATTTCTGGGTTTGGGGGCGCGAATCAGATCAATGGGTTTGATTCCTAAGATTCGTGGTCTCAGAGGAACTGTTCAATCGCTGTTGGCTTTACTGAATCACACACACACACACCTCCCCCCTAACCAGCCCTCGCAGTCCGCTGAGTCTCGATTCCCGCCTGTACGAAAAATACGGAAAATACGCTCTTGAAGGGAGTGTATAAAGGCTTAGATCTGGATACAGGGGTTCGAATCCCATTTCGGCCTTTTACCGTAGTGTGACTCTGAGTCCCTTAACTTCTCTGAGCCTCTGATTCCTCATCAGTTAAAAAACAAATCGGGAGATCCCAATATCTATTCGTGGGAGTTGTATTTATTGAGAGAATGTATGTGAGGCACATAGTAGGCATTCAGTAAACAGAAGCTAATAATCATCATCATTGTCCCAGCTCTCAGTTATGGGCTGTGAGACCTCCCAAGTGTCATTTAATGGCTCCGAACTCAGTTTCTTCCATAGATAAAATGAAGGGATTAGATAAGGGGCCTCGTGCCAAGTTGGCTGCCACTGGGGTTTGTTTCCTTGAATAATTTTTTTTTTAAAGAGCCTAAGTCGGGGGCTTTCACGTGAAACGCTCCTGTGGGCATTTGAGTTTTCCATCCTTCGACTGGCTGATCTCTTAAATTCCTTCCAGTTCTTTGCTTTGTTCATACTTTCATCAACAAACATTCATTGAGCACCTACTGTGTACTGAGCCACGCTGTGGGTCTGAATGCTCAGCCTCATATCAGAGAACATAGGCTCTAAGGACTATCTATATCATTGACCACAGGATGTGGCCCAGGATCTGAGTGGACAGGAGGGCATATCTGGCCTGCTTTCAGTTTCTCCAGGGCTGGTTCCCACCTCCAGGCTTTCAGACTTGCTGTTCCCTCTGCCTGGACAGCTCTTTCCGCTGACTGACTCTCACCTTTCCTGTCCCGGTACAAATAGCCCAGCCTCAAAGAGGCCTCCCTGATACAGGCACATCTTTTCTCCGCCTCAGCTATGGATGTGCTGCCCTCCACCACTGTGACTGTCAGGAATACTGTTCCTGTCCCCTCCTCTGAATTCTGTTCCTGTCCCCTCCTCTGCCACTAGGATAAGCAGTCAGAGGAAGGACAGTTGCAGGGGAGGGTTGTACCGGAAATTTTGTCAATACTGTTTCTGAAGCATGTCCGAAAGCTTAGAAGGGAGAACACGGCGTTCATTCAGGGTCCTTCCAGGACTCAGGGCTGGAGAGGAAACCAGGTCTATACAGACTGGCAGCTTGGCAGTTCAAGAATCACCCTTCACAGACCAGGGGCTGGTCCCACTCAGGACACAGACACCAACCACGGAATGTGGCTACACATGGGGACTCTGGTTGCAAATGGCAGCCCTCTCCTCTTCCCTGCTCTGGTGTGGTTGGGCAAGTGTCTCAACCTCTCTGTGCCTGCTTCTGTCTCTGGGAAAGGGGGCTAATAGCAGGGAGCTTGGGATGTTAATGTGAGGATATGATGAGGTAGAGAGACCCCACACCTAGTAGGTGCTTAATAAATAGAAAATTGGTTTTGAAAACATGTAGATACTGAGAGAGGAGGCATTCAAGGGAGCGTCAGGATGGCATGGGAGGAGACATCCAGCCCCAGCCAACCACCCTCTCTTGGTGTAACATTAAGCTAGCAATCTGGCCTCTCTGTGCTTCCCTTTCCCCTCATCTTTCAAACAGGAACAAAACTCCAAGTTCTGGCCTCTTGGAGGGCAAGGGTGTAAGATCAGAGCAGATAACAACCTCAGAAGGGTTCTGGAAGGTTCTGGAAGGCCCCAACCTGGTACCCACAGCATCACTCACAAATATCTATTGGGGCCCAATGTGTTCCAGACATTGCGTTTGGTGCTAGGACTGAAAGGAACTATGGTAGAGCCAAGGAAAAGGGCTTCCAAGAGAGGGGTGGGAAAGCAGATTCTAATCTTGGCTGGGTCCCTGACATGCTTTGTGAGCTTGAGAAAGTTGCTTTCCCTCTCTGGGCCTCATCAAAAGGAGGGGGAGTGGTCTTTGTAATAGGAAGACCTCCCTTCAGATCCCTCCGCTGCTCCCTACTTGCTGCGTGTCCTTGGGGGAATCTCTCCACTTCTCTGGGCCTCGGTTTCCACATCTGAACAATGGGATTCAGTTATTCTGCAGTGGCTGTGAGGAGTAAATGAGATCATTCATTCACTCAATGGCTATCAATTCCGAGCACTGGGAAATAGAGTGGGGATTAAAATGGGCAAGATCCTTGTCCTTTTAAAGCTCTAAGCGTATAGTTAATGACAGATAATTAAGCATTAGTATCATCATAATTATATTATACATAAAGTTCTCCAGTATGCACTTATTACATATAAAGTGGCAGTGTTTGGCACAAAATAGATGTTCAGGAAACACTAGGTCATATTACTGCAATAGTTCCAGGACACACACTGCAAGATGCTCCCCTCTGTCACAGGATCTGAAGTGTTAAATTGCCTGACCTTTGGGGTGATTCTCCCTCAGGACTGAGACCTTCATTAGGGATTCCCTGGCGGCCTCAGGTGGGGAGGGTAACCTGTGTGTGGTCCTGTTGGTGCGCTCTGCCCCTTCTGGGTAAATGCCTCCATTAATCTCCCCCTGCCTGGGCTTGAGGGTCAGGTTTCAGGGCTCCAGGCAGATGTTGTCCAGAGTAGCCCTGTTTCCTTAATCCTTGGGGCTCCAGGAACTGTCCTTAGAAGAGAGAACAACAGGCCTGCTGAGGCCACCATCTGTGCATTCTCGATTTGTAAATGCTCATGAGGGTGGCAGGAAGGAGGTCTCTATAGTAACGGCTGAGGAAGGGGCTGCGTGTGTGTGTGCCTCTGAGTGTGTGTGTGTGTGTGTGTATAAGGCAGGGGACAGGGAGGAAGAATCATCCCAGACCCTTAACTCTCACTCCTAAACCTTTATTTCTGCCGTGATGAGCTATTAATTAATACTCACTGCTGGCTTATTATCCCCAGAGATAATTAGCTACTATTCCTAAATGGAGTCTCCTGGGGAACATTTTCTAAAGGGACTCATTCATTTCTGCCCACCTGCACCTGCCTGGGATACAGGCAAATGTTGCAGATCCTGGGGACCCAGGGAGAGAAAACTGAACAAAGGGGACTGTCCGTGAAGCTGAGATTCCCAGCGAGATGACAAGGGCAGAGCTCGAATTAGCAAGGGCACAGTAAGTGATTTTTAAATGCCAGCTATGATGATTCTATTCTGGAAGGTGGAATGGAGCTTCCTAAGGTGCCAGTGTTTGCAAGAGAAAGTCATCCCATCTGATTAAATGGACCAGTCAGACCCAAAGGCAGGCACAACGGGGCAAGAGGAGGAAAGATTCTGCAACCAGTGGTCCTGACTCCAAATGTGCCAAGTCCAGATTCTTTCCTGGCCTTTGCACATGCTGTTCCTGCTGTCAAGAACACACTTCCTGCAACTTGACCCATCTCACTCCTCCTCAGCCTAAGGTCTCAGTTTAGACAGTGCTGCAACCTCCAGGAAGCCCTCCTTGATTTACCCCTCCTTCCTCGACCTGGATGCGGGCAGGTGACTCTCTTGGGTTCCCACAGTGCCCCAAATCTCCTCCATCACAGCTTTGTTCACTCAGAGCTGTAATAGCCTGGGACTGTCTATCTCTCTTACTACACATTTTGTCAAAGACTATATCTTGTTCCTGGGCTTCGCTGGTGGCTCAGTGGTTAAGAATCCGCCTGCCAATGCAGGAGACACAGGTTCGAGCCCTGGTCTGGGAAGATCCCACATGCTGCGGAGCAACTAAGCCCGTGCGCGACAACTACTGAGCCTGCGCTCTAGAGCCCACAAACCACAACTACTGAGCCTGCCTGCCACAACTACTGAGCCCACGCACCACAACTACTGAAGCCCGCACACCTAGAGCCCATACTCCTGCAACAAGAAGCCCCCACAATGAGAAGCCCTCGCACAGCAACGAAGAGTAGCCCCCGCTCGCCGCAACTAGAAAAAGCCCGCATGCAGCAACGAAGACCCAACACAGCCATAAATAAATAAATAAATAAATAAATAAATAAATAAATAAATAAATAAATTTATGTATTAAAAAAGACCCAATGCAGCCAAAAATAATTAATTAATTTTAAAAAAGACTATGTCTTTTTCTTCTACATATACTATTAAGTGAAAAAGAGCATTTTGCAAGGTATGAATAGAATGCTTCCTTATGTATTAAAAAAAAGGAAGAGAAGACAATGCATACTTATTAGGTGGCTGAAAAAGAAACTGACAATACCAAGTGCTGACGAAGATGTGGAGCAATTGGAACTTTCAACCACTGCTCACAGAAAGGCCAAACAGTGCGGCCACTTTGGAAAAAAAAATTTGGCAATTTCTCTTTTTTAAAAATATTTATTTATGTGGTTGCATCGGGTCTTAGTTGCGGCATGCAGGATCTAGTTCCCTGACCAGGGATCGAACCTGGGCTCCCTGCATTGGGAGCACAGAGTCTTAGCCACTGGACCACCAGGGAAGTCCCTTGGCAATTTCTTATAAAGTCAAACTTACCAGGTGACCCACCCATCCCACTCCTAGGTATTTACCCTACAGAAGTGAAAACATACTGTCCACACAAAACACATGTACGTGAATGTTTAGAGCAGCTTTATTCATTATCTCCAAAACCTAGAGATGTCCCTGAACCCATCGCCCCTGCACTGGTGAATGGTTAAGGAAACTGTGCTCCATCCACATAGTGGAATGCTACTCAGTAATAAAAAAGGAGCTGATTCCCAACATACACAACAACATGGATGAATCTCCGATGTATTATGATGGTGAAAGAAACCAGTCACAGAAAGTTGCACACCATGTTATTCCTTTTTTTTTTCTGCAGCGTCCCCCCATTCCCCTTATGTGATTCCATTTAAATGACGTTCTGGAAAAGGCAAAATTGTGATGATGGATATCAGTTACCAGGAATTATGAGTAGGGGAGGGGATAGACTACACACCCCCCACCCCTAATTAGGGGGCAGTGGGAACTTTGGGGGATGATGGAACTGTTCTGTATCTTGATTATGGTGTTGGGTACATGACTATGTATCTGTCAAGATTTATAGAACTGGGGACTTCCCTGGTGGTCCAGTGGTTAAGACTCTGCACTCCCAATGGAGGGGGCCCGGGTTCCATCCCTGGTCAGGGAACTAGATCCTGCATGCCACAACTAAGAGCCCGCATGCCACAACTAAAGATCTTGCATGCTACAACTTAAAAGATCCTGCATTTCTCAATGAAGATCTTATACGGGGCAACGAAGATCCTGCGTGCTGCAACTAAGACCTGGTACAGCCAAAAAAAAAAAAAAAAGAAGAAGAAGAAAGAAAGAAAGAAAAAGATTTATAGAACTGTACACCTAAAATTTATAGAACTATATACCTAAAAATGTGAATGTTGCTGTATATAAATTATACCTCAATATGTCTGCTTTATGAATTCTTTAAAAGGTTAAAAACATAAAAGGTGTGTGTGTAGGATGATGTATAAATTCGAATATGCATACAGGACCTCTGGAAGGGAACAGGGAACAGAATGGACATTGACAAGAACTTAGATCTTAGAGTCAGCACACCGGGGTCCCCATCCCAGCTCCAGCCCCCGCTCACTGCAGTCTGTGGAGAAGGGGCTTGCCTCTGCCACATCTGTAAAATGGGTCATTTCGTATCTGCTCTGCAGCTTGAAGAACTGGCAGGAGAATCTCAAAATTCTAGGTGTAAAGACGTTCTCTGCTCTCCTGGAGGTATGAGGGGGAACCCCAAAAGAAGGCAATGTTGGGGTAAGTGGTGAGGACCGTGAACTTTGGAACCAAGAGTCAGAGCTGTGTTCAAATCCCAGCTCTGTTGCTTGCTCACTTGCTTTCCGGGTGGCCTTGGGTTAGTTTCTTAGCCTCTCTTGGCCTCAGTTTCCTCATCTGTAAATTGGGGACAACAATGGTAGGTATCTTACGGGGTCGCCTTAGGAATACTTGGCACGTAGAGTGTTGGGCACAGAGCCCTGCACAGAGTAAAAGCTTGAGCAGGGAGAGAAAGAAAGGGGGAAAGGTTTTTCTGTGTTTGTGATCTGCTCCTGTCCTGAGTGACCAGACCCCTGGCCATCTCTCTCTGATTAAATCTATTACCACCCTTGATCATCCTCCAACACATCCATCAGGGCCGGTACCCCTGCCCCCAGGGCTTTTACACCAACTGTCCCTTCAGCCCCATATTTGTCCTTTAAATTTTCCCCCAGTCATCACCTCCCCACCTTTCAGGTCTCAGCTCAAGTGGCCCCACCCCAGAGAGATCTTCCCCAACCTCCAGCCTAAAGCAATGTCCCTCTCACCAGCCAATCCCATTCTACCACAGGGGCCAGCAAACTGTGGGCCTTGGGCCAAATGAGCTGCAACTGTTTTTACAAATAAAGTTTTATTGGCACACAGTCACATTCATCCATTTATATATTCTCCAAGGCTGATTTTGAGCTACAACAGCAGAGGGGAGTAGCCACGAGAGAGACCGGCTGGCCTGCGAAGCTGAAAATATTTACTTTCTGGCCCTTCACAGAAAGTTTGCTGACTCCAGCACTATCACAATCCCCCAGTCTGTTTTTTTCATAGCCGTCATCTCTGTGTGAGGTTATCTTGTTCCTTTGTTTACTTGTTTATTATCTTCTGCACTAAATGGAGGCCAAAAATCACATCAGCTGGGTTCCCTGTTGTATTTCCCAGTGCCCGGCACATAGCAGACATTCAAAAATTTTTTTGTGTGGAGTAAATGAATGCATAAAGTAGGCTTGGGCGGGGGAAACAGATCTGGTCAAATCTTTCCAGAATGTTGGAGGAGGAGGGGACTTAAGAAATCCTGTAAACAAACTCTTGTTGTAAATAAGGGGGGGTCAGACCCTGTGTACACTGCACAGCCTTGTAGAAGACAGTGACTGAGCCAGATCTCAGGGTTGAAAGGAAGAGCCTGAGGTCTGAGTCTTCTTGTTACTACAAAGCCCACCCCTCTGCAAAAGAGATGGAAAACAGGACAATGAAATGCAATGCATAATTTTGAATTGGATCCTGGCTTGGGAAGAAATACCATAAAGGACAGGACTGGGATGACCGGTGAAACTGAAATATGGACTCTGGATTAGACAGTGGTGTTGTAACAACTTTAACTTTTTGGTTGAGATCGTTGCATTAAGTTACATAGCAGACTTGATCTTGGGGAATGCGTGCTGAAGTATTTAGGATGAAGGGGCAGTTGTGTTTGCAATTTACATGATTAGAACAGAGGCAAAGATCTCTAGAGAGAAAAAGACAAAGAGAAAGCAAATGTGGCCAAATGTTAAGGATGGGTAGGTGAATCTAGGTAAAGATGATATGAGAGTTTATTGCCTGGTTCTTGCAACTTTCCTGTGGGTGTGAATTTCTTTTTAAAAAAATAGAAAGTTTTTTTTTTTAAAGAGGGAAACAAATAAATGAGGCAACCGCCCCCAGGCTGCATTCCTATTTCTTCCTCTTCCTTTTGTAGCAGGCTCCCTGCTCCTCCTTTGGAGCTGGGAAGCCAGAACTGGCCTCCGCATGGGAGGCAGGGTGGAAGAATTAAGCCAGAGTGTTTCAGACGAACTCCCACAAGTCACATAGCTGACAGTGAATTTGCCGAGTACCTACTATGTGTTAGGATTCCCTACAGCTTCTGCACGCATCATTATGGGTTTGATTGAACTTTCCCCCAGTGTGTGGATGGTGCTAATCTTTGGTTGGCACTTTGCTGACAAACGCTAGGTACATTATCTGATGCTCCTGAATCCATGGGTGATCTACAGCCAGCTCACTTGTGAGGTCAAATTCCACAAAATGAGCAGCTCCTTCATAGGATGTTCATACTAGGGACAGCACAAGCTATGACACAAATCCCTCTATTGTCACACATACTACATTTGAGCATAGTTATAACTTCATGTCTTCACCCTCCCTAAAGGCAAGATTGGTTGCTGAATTCATGTATATGTCCCTGGTGCCTAATACAATAAAAGTCTGTTGAGTAAATAAATGAGTGGAATGTCTCAGAAAATAATAAATAGCTACATTATTGGGAAACTTATCATGTTCAGATTATTTCTAGTGCCATGCCAAGCTGCACTGGAGCCCGAGGCAAAAGGAAAAATTAGTAATGCCCATCCTGTCTTTATTTATAAAGTTTGGTATTTTGTTCATTGTGGACTTTTTGCATTAATTCTGATTTCTTAAAACATTGCATTGAAATATTATTTATCTTGATTACTGAGGGTTTTTTTTTTTGTAGCCCCTTAAATTTTGCAACTGAGGCCAGTGCCTCCCTCACCCTAGCCCCAGTCCTGATTATTTATTTCAACATGCAATCCACACCATATCATTAATTCCTCATCACAGTGCTCTGAGAAGTTACTACATCATTGCCATTTCACAACTGAGGAAACGGAAGCACAGAGAGGTTTGATTATACCCAAATACCCACAGCAAGGAGGAGAAAAATCTGAGTTTGAACCCAAGTTTGTGTGTTTTTTGGCTCAGAGTCTGCTCCATAAAGCAAAACAATACACTAAGTTATGAGTTGGGTTCTGAATCAAGGAATCAAAAGATCTAGGCTAGAGTCTCACCTCGGCCCCAGCCTCCTCTAAGCCCTCCAGTCCCACAGACCTCAGTTTCCCTATCTGGAACTGGACTTAAATATTCTGCACTGTGTCATTTTTACCCCAACACAGTTTACTAGCTTTCTCTCTCCTGATCCAGCAATAGCACAAGCTGGGGATGGGGAGAAGCAGGTACTGGCCAGCGTCCCTGAGCCAACACGGAGTTCAGAGACCTAGGAGGGGGCTGGACCCTGTGGGAAGACCCTGAGAAACACAATGAGCGTCCCCTCCCCCTCCAGAAAACCCCTAACCCAGGTTTTGGGCAGATTCCAGACTTTTATTCTGAAGCTGAGGCCACAACCTATGAGGTAATCTTTGGAATTGCATTCGAGGCGGAGTCCCATTGGCAGGCTGGCGAAGCCCCTCCCTGGGTTCCCGGCGCCCCGCCTCCCCTGAAGCCCATAAAAGCGCAAGTCCCCACCTAGGCAGCCAGTGGACACCTGCATCTGCCTGCAAGACTGGAAGCAGGTAAGGCACACCAGTGAAGGGCCGAAGCCGCGTGGGGGGAGGGGTGGTCAGAGGGATCCGGGTCCTTGTGAATGGGGCTGGTTTGCAGGTCAGCGCGTGGACAGTTTCCCAGAAAGCGACAAAGACTGTGAAGTTTGACGGTCTGGAAAACGGAGACCAACCTCGCTGACTACCTGGGAGGTAAGTTCTGGAAACATGCCACTAGGTGAGGCGCAGGTATGAGTCCTAGTTATGACCTCTCCGTCTCTCCCCCGCCTTGTGCCGGGAGGCGCACCTGGAAGAGGATCGGAGGGGAAGGAACTGTAGTGGAGGGGAGTTCCCAAGAGGGAGACGAACAGAGGGGACTAGGGTGAGCTGGGGAAGAGAGGGAAACAAAGCAAGTTTTCTTCAGCACCGAGGTTGAGAACAGCTCTCCGACCAACAAGGAAGGAAACTGCTATTTATTTCAGCACCGAGACTCAGGACAGCGCCGCTCGGGGTCCAGGAAGGGAGCCACAATCTGCTTCAGCACCAGGGCTCCGGACAGCTCCTAGGGGGTTCCCGGAGCCGACTTCATTTCAGAACCAGGACACTGGACAGCTTCCCTGGTACCGGGAAGCCCCTGTCCCCTGACGGGGGAACAGAGGGTGGTCTGAAGTGTCTGACGTTTCTGGAGACTTGACCCTCATTTAATGGATCTTTCAAAGAATTGTTTTCCAGATAAGCAGGTGAAATGAAACCGCACACAGAAAAAAAATCTGTAATTCCCAACAGGTGAAATGGCCAATCCGTAGGACGGAGAGGGGACAGGCGCCTGCCAAGATGGCATTACGGTGCTCTTTCCAGACTTCTGTGAGAAGCACTGTGCCAAGCATGTTACATACATTATATCATGCCATCTTCAGCCCCAGGACATGGGTGTTATTACACTCAGGTGACAGGTGAGGAAACTGAGACCCAGAGAGGGGCAGGGACGTAACAAGCCCAAGGGCTCTCAGCCCAAGGGTGAAGCTGCAAGTCAACCCCACATCTGTCCAACTCCAAATTCCATGTTTCTGATATGGCTGGGTGCGAGTTGGGCCCTTGGAGATCGGATCCTGCCTCTCTCCAGGAGGACCAGGGACGGGAAACAGGGGGCAGTGGAGAACAGGTGTTATGGCTTAGCTCAGGTGAGGGGAAAGAGCTGGGTGGGGATCTCAGACATGGGGCAGACAGTGGCGAAGACGACTGGAACGGCTGTGGTCTAGTGCTGTGTGGAAGACTAGTGATTTTGTTGTTCTGATGTACTATGACAACAAGTCACAGCTTCCTCATAGCGTGGACTCCCGTCGACCTCTGCCCAAGACGAACAAGCAAGTGTGAGGGCTGGGGGCTCAGGGAGGAATCACTTCCACCCAGGGGTTGGGCTGACTAATTCCACAGAATAAAGGCGGGGGAGGGAACAGAATAGGGGCATGCACCCCATGAATACACAGCAGTGTGTGGTGTTGGCCATGTCACTCCTATGCCCCCATGGGCCTGGAACTACAAAATATCTGACTCTGAACCCAGGACTCTTAACCATCTCACTACACTTCCCTGGAGGATCAATGAGGGAACAACCTTTGAAGGCCTCCCTAGATCAGGATTCTAGGGAGAATTTTCAAGACATTCGGCTCAGCCCAGCCTAAGAACAGCCTTTGCCTTTGTTGTTCCCTCAGCTTGGAATGGATGCCGCCACCCAGAGTGCCCCATGGCACATTCTGCCTCCTCATCCAAGTCTCATTTCATCAAGGGAAACTTTCTTTGTTGCCTCACCGTTCCCCACGTCAAGTCTACATTATACATTCTCATAGACCCGGGATATCTTCCACCTGGCACTTAGCCTAATTATTTTTCTGTTATCTATTTACAGAACTGTCTTCCCCATGATACTGTGAGCTCCATGAGGGCAGAGACTGTGTTTGTATTCACTGCTGAGTCCCCGGCACCCAATCCAGGGCTTGGTACACAGCAGGTGCTCAATAAATATTTGTTGACTCAATAAAGGCATCAGGGAATAAACCAATACATCAATCAATAAATGAATTGATGGTTTCAGCGCACACATGAAGATCCTACTTCTCCTTGGTCTCCCCCACAGAGATACCACAGGGTGATGGTTGCTGCAGGTGTTTATTGGGAAGTATAATTAAATTTGTGGACACTCAAGGGCTGGCCAACCAACTAGTGCCCCAGGAGACAGCCAGACTCGTTTAATTAGCAATTATGAGGCATTGATTCCTCATTAGCTCTGGCAACCCCTGTCTCCCTCCTCAGCCCCAGACAAACGAAATCTTTCTCTCTCCCGGGAGTACTGCCTCAGTGGGTCCATTAACAAGCAGAGAAAATATGATTACAAGACATCTAAATGCCAGAGGCTCTTCATGAATGAGGAGTGGAGAGAGAATTCAATGTCTGGGTTAAGGCTAACTCTGAGAGACTCTCTGGTATATTTAGAATTGTTCTCTGGGAATGGGAGAGCTTTCAGATAGGAAAAGGCAGCCAGATACTGCCCTTTAGGGACACCAATGAAAGAGGAGGTTCTGCCCTGGTATTTCTTTTTTTTTTTTTTAAATCTTATTTATTTTTTTATTTTTATTTTTGGCTGTGTTGGGTCTTCGTTTCTGTGCGAGGGCTTTCTCTAGTTGCGGCGAGCAGGGGCCACTCTTCATCGCGGTGCGTGGGCCTCTCACTGTCGCGGCCTCTCTTGTTGCGGAGCACAAGCTCCAGACGCACAGGCTCAGTAGTTGTGGCTCACGGGCCTAGCTGCTCCGTGGCATGTGGGATCCTCCCAGACCAGGGCTCGAACCCGTGTCCCCTGCATTGGCAGGCAGATGCTCAACCACTGCGCCACCAGGGAAGCCCCCTGGTATTTCTATGAATATCTCTCCCTAGGTGTCTCACCATCACTCCAAATTAATAATGTCAAGGTGAATGCCCAATTCACCCAACCCCCAACTTGCCCCTTCCCTCCATGCCCCCATCATGAGGCAGGCTCTCCACATTCCAGAGACCCTCCCCCTCCCCCTCCCATATTCCCCAAGGCAAGTCATTCTCATCAAATCTGTCCTCTTCTCCAGCCCCCTACCTCCATCACTGCCTGGTCGTCTCATGGTCTCTTCCCTCCTCCCCCAAAACACACACACACAGCCAATTCATTCACCACATACAGTGAGGGGTCTTTCTAGAACACAAATCTGATCAAGTCCCACCCTTGCCTTCAACACTTCCAAGACTCCCACTGCCTGCAAGATAAAATTCAAATATCCTCACACAACTTGCATGATCTGGCCCCTCCGTGCTGAGTGTAATTGCCTATCATTTCCCCCACCAGCAACACTCAATAACTAGCTCACTCACGACCATCTCTTGCTTGAATTCTCCAATATTAAAAAAAAAATTTTTTGGCCACGTCACACGGCATGTGGGATCTTAGCTCCCTGACCAGGGACCGAACCCGCAACCCCTGCATTGGAAGCACAGAGTCTTAACCACTGGACTGCCAGGGAAGTCCCTGAATTCTCCAATTTTATTTATTTAAAATTTTATTTATTTGTTATTTTTGGCTGTGTCGGGTCTTCATTGCTGCGCGCAGGCTTTCTCTAGTTGCGGCGAGCAGGGGCTACTCTTCTACTATTCACTGCAGTGGCCGGGCTTCTGTTGTTGCAGAGCACAGGCTCTAGAGCGCGTGGGCTTCAGTAGATGCGATGCGGGGGCTCAGTAGTTGTGGCTCGCGGGCTCTAGAGTGCAGGCTCAGTAGTTGTGGTGCATGGGCTCAGTTGCTCCGCAGCATGTGGGATCTTCCTGGACCAGGGCTTGAACCCGTGTCCCCTGCATTGGCAGGTGGATTCCTAACCACTGTGCCACCAGGGAAGCCCTCTCCAATTTTAATATGAGGATGATTCCCCTAGGAAAATCATAGAGAATGCACATCCCAGGACCCTCTCAGTTTCAATAATCCAGAGGTGAGGCAGGCCAAGGAATCTGCATTTTGACCAGCTTCCCCACTGATTGTCATTTAGGGGAATCCTTCGTTTTTAAAAAAAAAAAAAACCTCTGAAAAAAAAAAAAAAACCTCCAATCTTTTATTCTCCCATAGACCACTGGGGGGCCAGGAACCTCAGTTAATCTCAGCAGTTTGATCTTTGTACCCACCCCCATGCCCAGCTCAGTGCTAGTGCCTAATAAGTATTCAGTTGAGAAGTAAATGCTGATGCCTGAACCCCTGTCACCTTCATCAGACACAGGAGCATGGAGGCCACATGCACCTATAAAGAAGAGCCATCACCCTCAGAGGTGCTGTGGACAACTGAACTGAAGGTACAACCCATGGAGCTATCTTATTATTTGGTCAGTGTCCAATTATCTTAACTTGGGACATCCATGAAAGTAGAGTCTGAGACAAGTCTGGTTTATTTGGAAGGTGGTCCCAAGAAAGCAGAAGTGAAGAAACCAGAGGGTGAGGCAAAGAAGGAGGGAACACCAATATATAGGGAGATAGTGGGGTTACTCTAACAAAGTGGAAGTGTATTTTCTTCCCTTTTTTTTTTTTTAAGGCCAGGTAACTTTCTTTTAATTTTAAATAAATTTGGCTGCACTGGGTCTTCGTTGTTGGGTCTTCATTGCTGCGCGCGGGCTTTCTCTAGTTGCGGCGAGAGGGGGCTACTCTTCGTTGCGGTGCGCTGGCTTCTCATTGCGGTGGCTTCTCTTGTTGCGGAGCAGGGGCTCTAGGCGCGCGGGCTTCAGTAGTTGTGGCGCACGGGCTCAGCAGTGGTGGCTCACAGGCTCTGAAGTGCAGGCTCAGCAGCTGTGGCACACGGGTTTAGCTGCTCCGTGGCATGTGGGATCTTCCCAGACCAGGTCTCGAACCCATGTCCCCTGCATTAGCAGGTGGATTCTTAACCACTGCACAACCAGGGAAGTCCCTATTTTCTTCCCTTTGAGTCAGCAGTTCTATGCCTAGATCTACACAGAAGGGAAAAGAATATCTATTTCCACAGAGCAAATTTTACAAAAACAGTCACAACAGCTTTGTTGGGAATAGCCAAAAACTAACTGGCAAATGGATAAACAAACTGGTATATCCACACTATGGGCAAGAAAAAAAAAGAAAGGAACAAACTGATGATACAAGTGGCAGCCTAGATGACTGAAGGTCATGCTGAACAAAAGAAGTTGGACACAAAGGATACATACTGCATGATTCCATTTATATGGCATTTAAGAACCGGCAGGGAATTCCCTGGGAATTCCCTGGCGGTCCTGTGGTTAGGACTCAGACTTCCACTGCAGGGGGGCACGGGTTGGATCCCCGGCCAGGGAACTTAGATCCCGTAAGCCATGCGGTGTGGCAGGCAAACAAACAAACAAAAACTGGCAAAACTAATCTATGTTGATAGAAATCAGAATTTTGGGTGCTCCTGGGGGAGGGTAGGAATCAACTGGAAAGGGGGCCATGGGAACTGTTTAGGGTTCTGAAAACATTATCCATCTTGATTAGGGTAGCAACTATATGGGTGTCTACAATTGTCAAAAATCATTGATCTGTACACTTAAGGCCTATGCATTTTACTATGTGAAACATCCAACTCCTTTTTTTTTTTTTGATTGTGCCAGTTGTGGCTCCCAGTCTCCTTAGTTGTGGCCGTTGGGCTCCTTAGTTGTGGCTCGCAGGCTCCTTAGTTGTGGCATGCGAACTCTTAGTTGCAGCATGCATGTGGGATCTAGTTCCCTGACCAGGAATCAAACCCGGGCCCCCTGCATTGGGAGTGCGGAGTCTTAACCACTGCACCACCAGGGAAGTCCCCCCAACTCAACTTCTTTAAGTAAAAAAATGTAATACATTTATTTTATGTCACAAAACTGAGCGTACACAGTTCAGGGCTGGTATGGAGCTCCATGATGGCAGGACCTGGACTCCTTCTATACTGTTGCTCTGCTATCCTTAGTGTGTCACATTCATCCCCGTGGTGTGCTGCGCCATTTGTTAAAATACTGTCTATCTTTTACACCGCCAGATACGCTCAGATAAAAATTGGGGGTTCTAGTGCCGTGAGAAAGAAGGGAAGAACAGTTTTTGAGGACAGCTGGCAATCTCTGCTACAGGTATCTCAAAGAGTTGTAAATCCATCCAATGTTGCTCACGTTTTCCAAGCCAGTTTCCACCTGAGACCTCCTATAAGCCTGTATATCCAGGCTCATATTTCAAAATAGAGTTGTAAGCTCCTGAAGAGGGAAGGCGTACGAATGGGTAACATGGCAGAGCTAGTGGGTAGAGCTACCTAAAACACACCCATGTCCTGGTGGCTGCTTCAAGACCCTGGAGAGACAGACAAGGGCAGAACAAATAAAACAGACAATCCAGCCCACAGTGGCAGCAACACAGATCCAAAAGCTAAAAGCACTTGTGAGAAGACAGGGGATTTGAAATATGGAGTTATCCACTACAGGAATGAAATGCCTCAGAGGATCATGGGGAGCATATGAGATTGTGCCTTTGAGGTACTATATGGGTTGAAAGTTAAAATTAGCCAACTTTGGACTTCCCTGGTGGTGCAGTGATTAAAAATCCTCCTGCCAACTCAGGGGACAGGGGTTCGATCCTGGTCCGGGAAGATCCCACATGCTGCAGAGCAACTAAGTTCATGCGCCACAACTACTGAGCCTGCGCTCTAGAGCCCGTGAGCCACAACTACTGAGCCCACGTGCCATAACTACTGAAGCCTGCGTGCTCTAGAGCCTGCATACCGCAACTACTGAGCCTGCGTGCTGCAGCTACTGAAGCCTGTGCACCTAGAGCCCGTGCTCCACAACAAGAGAAGCCACCGCAATGAGAAGCCCGCACACCACAACGAAGAGTAGCCTCTGCTCTTTGTAACCAGAGAGAGCCCACATGCAGCAATGAAGACCCAATGTAGCCAAAAATAAATAAATTTTAAAAAATAATAATAATAATTAGCCAACCTTGGTGCCTGTTTCTTGGCATTATAATAAGTCTTTGTAGGATGGTGAGGGCTAGAGACCCACATGCAATGTTTTGGGCACCAGGAAGGTGGGTGCTAAAATAATTTCTATTCTGTGATGGGCAGTGGGGCAGGGAGGTGAAGGATGCTGAGCAGGGACATTGGTCAAGTGCTTCTCCTCTCTCAGCCTCAGTTTCCCTGTCTGTAAAATGGGGTGATTATGGCCTCTCTTTTCAGGCTGTTGTAAAGATCAAGGAGATGGTGTATGTACGTGCATGGCACCACAGACAGTAAGTGCTCAGGAAATGATGATGACAAAAGTATAAAGGTGGATAAATAATGGATTGATAGATAAATGAGAAGGAAGGAAGGAAGAAAGGAAGGGAGGGAGGAAGGGAGGGAGGAAAGATGGAAGGAAAGAAGGAAGGGAGGGAGGGACCCATTTCTGAGGCCCTGGACAGAGGCTGATCAGTTCCTCTTGAGAAACTGCCTAAGTCCACACCTGGACCACTTCCCTTATCAGCTCTCATACTTAAGGGCCACCACACACCTGCTTTGATTGCCCCAGGGCCAGGAACCAGGCAACTAGGGACAGCCCCATGGTCTTGGAACCCAAGAAATTATTCAAATTAGCCAATCCCAGGAAGCCCGGGAAACCTAGCTAACCCCACTACAGCTCCAGCTTGCTGTTACCCTGTTCAGTGCAAGCCCTGTATCCTCTAGTTTGGAGCTCCAAGTAACATAAAGAGTTTTGTCTTTCTTCGATCTGAGTGTCACTGTGTGTATCACACCATCAAAAAGATCTTGAAATTTTATAAAGCAAATACGCATAACATAAAATTTGTATTTCAACCATTTTAAAGGGACAATTCAGTGGCACTTAGTACATTCACAAAGGTGCAGAACCATCGCCACTACCTACTTCCAGAACATTCCATCACCCCAAAAGGAACCCCATTCCCATTAAGCAGTCACTCCCTATTTCCCTGTTCCCGCAGCCCCCAGCAACCAGCAGTCTGTTTTCTGTTTCTCTGGATTTGTCTATTCTGGAATTTTCATATAAATGGCATCATACACCACACAGCCCATTGTGTGTGGTTTCTTTCACTGAACATAAATGCTTTCAAGGTTCCTGCATGTTGTAGCCTATCAGTGCTTTGTTCCTTTTTCATGGCTGAATAATATTCCATTGCACAAATATACTACATTTTCTTTATCCAGACACTGTTTTGACAGCTTTAGCTACATTACCTCCTATAAGGTAGGTACCATTGTTATACCTCATTTTATAGGAGAGAAAACTGGGGTCCAGAGAGGTCAAGCAAGTTGCTCAAGGTTGCACAGCTAGTGGGTGGCAGAGTCAGAAGCTGAATTTGGGCACTGTGTCGCCAGGATGTGCATGTTGAACCACTACCGTACACCCCTATCACAGTTTGGTATGCAGAGACAACATGGCAGTTGTGACGTGTCCCTCTGTCATTTCCACAGGGGGGGATGCTAAAGTGCTGACAGGAGCAGAGACTTATGGTCACACAGCGCATTGTCTCCAGCCAGTGCGACAGTGCTGGAAACAGATGGTGAGGGCAGAACTCAGATGCTTCATCATCCAGGGGCTGCTGTTCAAATGGTGGTCGCCTCCCACCAGGGAGCGTGGGGGTCTGCCAGAGACACCGTTGATTATATCCTACACCTTAATGGGTCCTTCAAAAGAGAATGGCTTGGGTTTCCATGACAACAGGCAGGCAGCATCACAAGGAGATGGCTGAGTTTCCTCCCCCAACCCACATCTGGCTCTGGAATCTGTCCCCTTCCATCTCTGCCTTTCTGGATCCCGGGAACCCAGCCGGTGCCCAGGCCCACACCCAAGCAGACAGCCGTGTGGGTGGTCAGTGTTCACACCCCTGGGTACGCTCAGAGCTCCCTCTCTTCGGCCCAGCCCCAGCCCAGTGAGGGAGGGAGGGACAGACGGAAACAGCACACACCAGGCACACGTGCAAAGCAAAGCAGAAGGGACAGGGCACGGGGAAGAGGTGGTCCCAGGGGCCTCCACGTCACCCCAGGTTTCCCAGACATGTATCTAGCCAACCAAGGGGATGGAGAAAGCTCTGAGGTGGAAATGGTTAACAGGGCTCGACAAGGTGAGACTTATTAACTAACAGGGACCTGACAGGTTACACAGAATATGCTCTTCAGGGCAGAGAAGGGATATTTGACAGACATCAGAGTAAAGCTTGCCAAGACTCCAACTTATTTCTTCAAATTGTCCAGGAAACATTATATGTACATTGTATATATATTTTTTACTTTATATGTTATATGAAGGTATATTTATACATTATATATTATTTTATATATTATTATGTATAATATGTATACATAACATGTAACATAGTATGTATAACACATTATTATATTTTGTCATCTTATAAAATATTATGTATTATATAATATGAATATTATGGATAATATATTTATACACTTACAATATGTTACATGCAAAAATATATACTATATTGACAACAGTCTATATAATTAGACTATAGAATACAATAGTGTTTATATAGGGAGAGAGAAAGAGGGAGCATGATAAAGCAAATATGACGAAATGCAAACAGTTGAGGAATCTGAGTAAAGAATATGCAAAAATACTTCACCTCTTCTTGCAACTTTTCTATATGTTTGAAATTATACCAAAATAAAAAGTTACAAACAAGGCGAGGTTGGCTTAACATTTGAAAAACCAATCAAAGTAGGGACTTCCCTGGGTCCAGTGGTAAAGAATCCGCCTTGCAATGCAGGGGACGCAAGTTCGATCCCTGGTCAGTGAACTACGATCCCACACGCTGCGGGGCAACTAGGCCCGCGCGCCACAACTACTGAGCTTGCGAGCCTCAACTAGAGAGCCTGAAAGCTGCAAGCTACAGAGCCCATGCACCCTGGAGCCTGTGCGCCACAACTAGAGAAGAGCCCGCGCGCCAGAACGAAAGATCCCACATGCCTCAATGAAGATCCCACATGTCGCAACTAAGACCCGATGCAGCCATAAAGATAAATAAATAATAAATAAATCTTTTTTTTAAAAAAAGAAAACTAATCAAAGTAATTCATTATATGAACAACTAAGTGAAAAACTACATGACCATCTCAATAAGTGAAGAAAAAGCATTTGACAAAATCCAACATCTATTCTTGATTTTTTTTAAGTCTCAGGAAACTAGTAATAGAGGGGAATTTTCTCAACCCAATAAAGGATACCTATGAAAACCTACGGTGAACAGTATTTTCTTTGGAAGGAAGAAGCAAAACTGCCTTTATTTGTGGATGACAGGATTGTGTGCTTTAAATATGTCTAGTTTCTTGTATGTGAATTTTACCTTAGTAAAGCTGTTTAAAAAAAAATCACAGACACAGGAAAACAGTATGGTGATGTTTCCAAAAGTTAAACATAGAATTACCATATGAGCCCACAATTTCACTCCTACCTCTATACCCAAAGAACTGAAACCAGGGACTCAAATTCTTATACACAAATATTTATTGCAGCACTAGTCACAACAGATAAAAAGTGGAAACAACCCAAGTGTCCATCGATGGATGACTGGATAAACACAATGCGGTCCATCTATACGACAGAATATTACTCAGCCATGAAAAGGAGAGAAGCCCTGACATTCGCTACAATGTGATGAACTTTGAAAACATGATGCTCAATGAGAGAAGCCAGACACAAAAGGCCATGTAGTGTGTGATTCCATTTACATGAAACGTCCAAAACAGGCAACTCCACAGAGACAGAGAGTGGATTTGTGGTTGTCAGGGGCTGGGGAAGGAGGGCGCGGAGTGACTGCTAATGGGGATGGGGTTGTCTTCGAGGCTGATGAAAATATTTTGAAACTAGATAAAGATGACAGTTGCAGAATACTGTGAATATACTAAATGCACGTAATACACTTTAATATGCCGGGGGGCGGTCTTTACAGTTAAGACTTGTGCAATTAAAAAAAAAAGACACTTCACCATAGACAGCTAGGAAAGTAGTGTGGATGACATCTGTTTATTACTCAGCAATGTCTTGTCTTGAGGGAAAAATTAAGAGGACTTTGTTGAAATGTCCTTTGGACAGATGTGTTTAGCTCTGAATCTCTCATTCATTGTGTTACAAAAAGAACCAATTGTGTGATTAATTTGAGGGCTTTTAAGGAGAAGGGAGTGTCCCCTCATCTTTGGCGGAGAAATTACCTGAATTGCTGTCTTGTGGATGTGGGGTGATTCAATGAGGCACTGAATGCACAGCGCCTACCCTGCGGTCTTATCTTTGCAACCGTGTGTGTGTGTGTGTGTGTGTGTGTGTGTGTGTCTGTGTGTGTCTGTGACTTTAAAACATATCAACAGGGACTTCCTTGGTGGCGCAGTGGTTAACACTCCCCTATGCAGGGGGCCTGGGTTCAATCCCTGGTCAGGGAACTAGATCCCACATGCATGCCGCAACTAAGAGTTCACATGCCACAACTAAAGAGCCAGCGAGCCGCAATTAAGGAGCCTGCCTGCCGCAACTAAGACCCGGCACAACCAAAAAAAAAAAAAAAACCAAACCCACAAAACATACCTACAAATGTATTGACATCCCTCCCACAACTAATTCCCTTCCGTTGAGAGGGTGGTGTCTGCTTCTCTCCCCTTAGAGTGGGCAAGACTTAGCGACTTCCGTCCAGCAAAGAGAATGGGGAGGAAGTGACACTGTGTGACTTCCAAGGCTGTGTGGTTCCTGTATCTGCAAATACGGTCACATTGCAGGGTTAGGGCTTCAACGTAAGAATTTGGGGAGGACCCAATTCCATCCCCAGCAGTCACTAAGCTTGGGGTAGTTTGTTAAGCCAAAATGGACAACTAGAGTGATCTGGAACACTGCTTCATTCAAACACTCTACTTGAAAAACCCCTGTCCATGAATGAAGCCTCTCTCAACTTCCTCCTTCCCTCCCCAGCCAGGAACAATTTATGGGTCCCCTGGGCTCCCGCATCCCTGACTACATACCCTGACTTAAGTTCTCTCCCTCCACCAGATTCCTGGCTCCTGAGAACGCTGTGTGTCTTGCTCACTGCTGCATCCCAGCTTCCAGCACATGGCGCAGAACGTAGTAAGTGCTTAGAATATAAATCAGCATGGCTGAATGAATGAAATGAAGACATATACCAATACCTCAGGCTGTGCTAAACAAAATCAATCTATCTGTCCCTTCGGGGAGGGGAGACATATCCAGGCTATTTCTTAGAAACTCAACTATGGCATATTCCCCAATGAACAGGCAGTGCCCCAGAGAGGGAGCAGACAGTAAACAAACTCTCAGGGGAACTGTATGATTTGCTCAGTAATTATACACACGCAAATTAAAGCCACAAGCTACATTTAACGCTGTTCTAGTTACTGCTGCTGCATCAATCTATTCCAAAACGTACAGGCTTAGAACAATCATTTTTGTATATCTCACGGATTTTTGTATGTCTCAGGTCAGGACTCTGGGCAGACTCAGCTTCTGTGGCCTGTGGGTGGGGTCAGGTGGATGGCTGGTCTGGAAGGTCTTAGATGGCCTCAGTCACCTAGGGGACACCATGGAGGGGAAGGCCGGAAGGTGGAGCTCAGCTGGGACAGTGGGCCAGAGGGTCTACACATGCCTACAGCATGATGGTCTTTGGGTAGTTGACTTCTTTCATAGTGGCTGACTTCCCAGATGGGGCACCTCAAGAGAACCAGGGGGAGCTGGTGACCTTTTCTGTCCTAGCCTCAGAAATCCCAGCGTCACTTCCGCCTTACCGTAGAGATCAAAGCAGGCACGCACTCACCTACATTCAAGTGGAGCAGACACAGACCATGGCTCTCGATGAGAGAAGGGTCAGTGAACGTGGGGGCCATGTTTCAAAAGTGCCACAAACACCTATTAAACTAGCAAGGAAGGAGGAGGAAGAGGAACAGGGAGGAGAGAGGCCTCAGGAGAAACCAACCCTCCAACACCTTGACCTTGGACTTCCAGCCTCCATAATGTGATACAATAAATACCTGCTGCTTAAACCACCCAGTAAGTCTTAGTCAGTTTGGGCTGCTATAACAAAATACCAGAGACCCAAGGGCTTACGAACAACAGAAATCTATTTTTCACAGTCCTGCAGGCTGCAAAGTCCAAAATCAGGGTGCCGGCACAGTCCAGTGAGGGCTCCCTTCCTGGTTCATAGGCAGCCGTCTTCTTGCTGTGTCCTCGTTGGGCAAAGGGGCAAGGGAGCTCTCTGGGGTCCCTTTATAAGGGCACTAATCCCATCAGGAAGGGCTCCACCCTCATGACCTCACCACCTCCCAGAGACCCCACCTCCTGATATCATCACCTCTGGGGGCTAGGATTATACAAATAAATTTGGGGGGGGGCACAAAAATTCAGCCTGTAACACAGGCCTAGCAAATGAATACACTGATTTAATTTCTTACCAGCCTTCCCCTCCACCCCACTTTGAACCAGATTCCAGAGTTAAGGGGGTTTGCTCTATTTTTCTCCCAGTTCTACCCCAGCTCCTAAAACAGTGCCAGACACACTGGTAACCTTATGAAATATTTATGGGATGAATGAGGACGCCTACTCTTTGGCACTGCTATCTTGGGGGTTCTGTCATATTATTTTCCCTATTTTCCTGAATGTTTAAAATATTTTCTCATTAAAAAGATTTTAAAGCGCCCTACGATGAAAAGCCCCCCAGCTGGGGTTGGGCACGGCCCTAGAGGTCCCCGTGGCCTCCTTGGTTCTTGGTGCGCCCGGAGCGCGCAGGTGGCTGGGCCGTGGCCCCGCATCGGCTGCCGCGTTTAGGCTGCTGCGTTTAGGCTGCTGCGCTGGAGGGGAAATGCTGCAGCTGCTGGCGCCCCGCGATGCGCACCTGGTGGGCGGCCCGGGATGTTCCCGGGGCATGGGGGCCGGACGTTTGCAGCCTCCCGGGCCTGGCGTGGGGACAGGCATTGGGAGAACAGGCTCCCCAGATGCAGAGGGGCTGGGGAGGGGGCCGCCGCCTGGGTGGACCGCAGTCACGGCCCAAGTAGCGGCCCCCACCGTGTCTCCTTGTGGCTGCCTCCCTGGAAGCCTGCGGGGCGTCAGAAACAAATCAGAATGAAGGAGGAGAAGGTGGATGGTGCCCGGGCCACGGAACGTTAGGCGGGGTGGAGCTGTGGTTAAAATTAGCTTCCTGGAGTGACCCCTTTATTCACATCCCCCATATTTACTGAGTGCCTACAGTGTGCCGGGCGCTGCTAGAAACTGGGACACAGCAGTGAACGTGACAGACCAAAATCCCTGCCTTGTCCGAGCTGACATGGTAAGCAAGCACACTGAGAATAAAGGTCGTAAACACGTCAGTGATATAGGAAGTTAGGTTGCAAACTGATACGTGCTGTGGGAAGAAAATAGAGCAAGGTCGGGGGGCCTTGCGGGGGAGGGTTCCTGAGGATGCAGATACCCCATCAAGGATGGTTTCGAGCTACCTGATGGCGTCACAGAGTGGGAAATTGCGAGGAGATGGGCAGGTCCACACCATCATATGGTATTTCCGCCATGTACCTTCATAGGCATGTTACCTCGAAAGCATAGATAACAGTAATATTTAGTGAATAATTAGGACATGATGAGTATTTGCGAGAATAATTAGGACGTGATGAGTATTTGCGTACCACCTTCGGTTTTTTATGATCTGTTAAGTGTTAAATCTCTATAATTTAATGTTCAGTACTGGCTGGGCTTAATTTCTGGTTGTCAAAAATCTAGAAAATTTGGCCCTTGTAAGCCAGGGCACGCTGGCTTCAGCACAGCCTGGAGGGGAGAATTCTGAACAGGACTGAGGTCCTGATACGAAGTTGGGAGCCTGGACCAGTGAAATTAGAACTTGCTGTGAGCGTGTGTCTTTACTCTGCCTGCAGCGGAGCACAGCTGGGGACACTCCATGACGTGGGGGTCCCCAAATCTCCCCATTTCCATCCCCACATCCTGTTCTCAGTCTTTTCTCTGGAAGGTAGATGAGTGCAAGGGGAGCTCCTCCCACTTTCTGGATGCCCCTCTCAAATTCCTCTGCTATCTTTTTTTTTTTTTTTTTTTTTTGCGGTACGCGGGCCTCTCACTGTTGTGGCCTCTCCCGTTGCGGAGCACAGGCTCCGGACGCGCAGGCTCAGCGGCCATGGCTCACGGGCCCAGCCGCTCCGCAGCATGTGGGATCCTCCCGGACCGGGGCACGAACCCGCATCCCCTGCATCGGCAGGCGGACTCTCAACCACTGCGCCACCAGGGAAGCCCCCCCTCCTCTGCTATCTTGCCCTATCAATTATCCCCAACCTCATTCCAATTCTGGCCGCCTTCTCCCCAGCTCTCCCTCCTAAGATGGGGCCGGTTAGGACACATTCCCATTGTGTGTCAGAAAATCCACAACTATAGCGGCTTAAAAAGGATAAAAACTACAGTATGGATGAACCTTGAGGACGTGATGCTCAGTGAAAGAAGCCAGACACAGAAGGTCATATACAGTCTGATCCCACTCACAGGAGGTCCCTAGAGGAGTCACATCCATAGAGACAGGAAGTAGATGGTGGGGACAGGGGCTGGGGGAGGGGGATGGAGAGTCAGTGTTTCATGGGGACAGAGTTTCAGTCTGGAAAGATGAGAAAGTTCTGGAGATGATGGTGGGGATGGTTGCCCAACAATGTGAATGTACTTATGCCATGGAATCGTACACTTAATTTTATGTTATGTATCTTTTACCCCAATCTAGAAAAATAAAGAAAACACAAAAATTTAGCTACCAGCATGTGCACTAGAGTGGAGGTTTTAATAGCTGGGGGTTATCTATATAAATCGTGGCACAAGTCCACACCGTGGAATACTATACAGCCATGAAAAATACTATCAGGGAAAAAATGTGATTAGAATGTCAGCTCTGCCACAGTTGGGAATTTTGTCTTTCTTGTTCACGATCATAGCTCTAGTATCCAGAGCAGTACCTGGCACCTACTGGGCACGCAATAAATGTCTACTAACAGGAGACTGTCTACCTAAAACATGGTACCTGTTGAGTACCATGGGAGTACCATGGGAAATATTCAAGCTATACTGTCAAAAAGCAGGTAGTATAACACCTGTATTTCCTTGATCCCCAAAATGAGCACTTTTCCATGATTTTGTGTTTCAGGAACCAGAAAAAAACTGAACTATATTTAACTAAAAGCCATGCGTATGTTTAGCATGGTGTGGGGTTTTGTTTGTTCATTTGTTTTTTGCCCCTGAAAGAGCTGTTATTAATCGAAGGTGTTCTTTTCAACAGTCTGTGGCAGGTAAGAGTGGAAGAAATTCAGATTTGTGACCAGAAAGATGCAAAACAAAAGAAGTGCTTGTAGATCATTGACGGTTTTGTCTCTGGCTGGAGGACGCTAGGAAGGGTTTTCATGATTTTTCTTTCTCGTTTGCTTGTCTGCATTTCTTGATGAGAGTACATAACATTTATGCAATCAGAAATAGTCAAAACGAAGTGCACTCAATGATGTAAAGGATATAAGTTCATCAGGACCTACAGTGCTGTGGCTATGGGCACAGACAGCCTGGGTTCAAATCCTCAAAGCACCATGTATGAATCAAGGGGCATTCCCAGTTGCCTTTGCCTCTGGTCCCCGCATTCAGGCATGCTCCCCTGCTTCCAAAAGAAACTTGCCCCACCAAGCCTGTGGGAGGGGGTCTGTCCTCCCCCCGTGCTCCTTGGAGCTCCCTCAATTCTCCCTCTTTTATGTTCAACAATTCAGGAATTCCATTAACAAGCCCTGAATCTCAGGAAGTCATTTTGAAGTATGTTATGGATGGAATGCTTCACCTCCCCACCAAGAAAACCCCAATATGTTGAAGCACTAAGCCTCAACGGGATGGTATCTGGAGTTGGGGTCTTTGGGAGATGAGCAGATTTAAATGAGGTCATGAGGGTTCTGCCCTCAGCATGCGATTGATGCCCTTATAAAGGGATGAAGGGAGCCCAGCTCTCTCTCTCTCTTTCCTTCTCTCTCCTCCACGTGAGAACACAGTTGAGAAGACAGCTGTCTACAAACCAGGAAGAGAGTCCTCATCAGAACCTGATCATGCTGCCACCCTGATCTTGAACTTCCAGCCTCCAGAACTGTAAGAAATAAACGTTTGTTGTTTAAGCCACTGTGATGGTTAATTTTATGTGTCAACTTGACTGGGCTAAGAGATGCCCAGGTAGCAGGTAAAACATTATTTCTGGGTGTGTCTATGAGGGTGTTTCTGGAAGAGGTTAGCATTTGATTCAGTAGACTAAGAAAAAGAAGATCAGCCCCACCAGTGTGGGCGTCATCCAATCCACTGAAGGCCTGAATAAAACAAGAAGGTGGAAGGGTGAATTCTCTTTTTTCTTGAGCTGGGACATCCATATTTCCTGCCCTCAGACATCAGAGCTCCTGGTTCTCAGGCCCTCAGACTTGGACTGAATTACACCACCAGGTTTGCTTGTTCTCCAGATTTCAGATGGCAGATCATAGAACTTCTCAGACTCCATAATCACGTGAGTTAATTCCTAATATATATATATATATATATATATATATATATATATATATACATATATACATATAGATAGATAGATATGGAACTGAGCAGAACACTGCAGGGCCCTCCCCAAATACAAAGGCCCCTTTATGTCCCCTGCCTCTTGTCTGTGGAAAAGCTGAAGTCTCCCAGGCCTCCCTGAGTCACAAAAGAGCGGGCTCAAGCAGTTAACAATTAGGACACTAGAGTCACAGACTCAGTGTCCGATGAAAGAATGGGATTAACATTATTGCTCATAATAATCTATACCTGTGTGGGCATTAGAGTAATTATACCTTGCTCTGCCCCTATATGTAAGCAGGAGACTAAAATTGTCAGCAAAGAGATGCTACAGACCCATGTCGACATCTTCCACTCTGAAAACACAGCGTCCTATGTCAGCATGAAGAAGTTATGGAAGATGAACCTTTGCCCTTAATCCCACAGAAATGGAATGATGTCTGACAAGTGGGAATTTGTAAGCAGCTCTTTGGCCCCTTTCCTGTTTGTCTATTTCTGTTCCCCTTAAACAATCATAAAAATGAGATCACTAGGTAACATTTACTCTAACTCCTGATTTTTGCTTTACTAAATGTACACAATGCCTTGCCTGACCTGTTGATTCCTTTCCTAGATTAAAAGGCGTAAGAATGAAGGATTAAAGAATGACTGACTAGGGCTTCCCTGGTGGCGCAGTGGTTAAGAGGCCGCCTGCCAATGCTGGGGACACGGGTTTCAGCCCTGGTCCGAGAAGATCCCACATGCCGCGGAGCAACTAAGCCCGTGCACCACAGCTACTGAGCCTGCGCTCTAGAGCCCACGAGCCACAACTACTGAGCCCACATGCCACAACTACTGAAGCCCGCGCGCCTAGAGCCCATGATCCACAACAAGAGAAGCCACCGCAATGAGAAGCCCGCGCACCGCAACGAAGAGTAGCCCCCCGCTTGCTGCAACTAGAGAAAGCCCATGTGCAGCAACAAAGACCCAACGCAGCCAAAAATAAACAAAATTTTAAAAATGAATAAAATCTATCTTAAAAAAACAACAAAAAAAGAATGACTGACTCTCTAACCTCAGCTGCTCCATTGCAAATTTGCAGGTGGACCACGCGTGCAAGACAGCATCCAAAATAAGATCAGGAGAAGTCAGCAGTCTGCACACAATGGGAAAAGGACAAAGAATCTGACCTCCTACCATAATGATTAACTGAGATTTCCCCCTTTTTCCCTCTAAAAATTGTCATGGCTGAGCAGAATCTCTGGACTTGGTCTCCAGACATGACTCCACCTTCTCCCCAAATTGCTGGCTTTTCTGAATAAAGCATCTTTCCTTTCTACTGACATTTGCTACTAGAGTATTAGCTTTTGAACGGCGAGCAGCTGAACCTGAGTTCAGTAACATATCTATCTGTCTACCTATCTCTTATTGGGTTCTGTTTCTCTGGAGAATCCTGACTAATATAGCCACCCAGCCTGTGGTATTTGTTACAACACCCTGAACTGACTAAAACAGAGTATTTCTCTAAGATTAAGGAAGCAGAACGTCAATGGTGCCAGGATGGGCACCCAGTAAGCTCCAGGTCAAGGAATCATCCAAGAAGACCTGAAGTCTCAGCTGAGACCTGAAGAAGGCCCAAGACGTAGCCAAGTGAAGAAGGTATGGAACAGCATTCCAAGCAGAGGGAACAGCACACACAAAAGTCGGGAGGTAGAGAACACCATGCATTTCTCGAACATTCCTGGACACAGCAACCTCCTTCATCTTTCCAGTAATCCTCAATAACCCTGGAGCAGGCAGCAGCAAATTGGAGGCAAGACAGTGTTGGGGGTAAGGGTCTGACTTTGGAGGTGGGGTTCAGGCTTCACGGTGGTGTCGACGTGCGCAGTCACCCAGGACCCCATGCTCAGAAGGGCCCCACGCTTGGTTTAATGCCCTGCTGTCCTTGTTGGGAAGTTCTTCATCACTTTTGGACAAGGGGCTCTACATTTTCCTATTGCACTGGGCCCTGCAAATTACGTAACCACTTCTGCCTGGGTTCAAATCCCGACCAGGCCATTTACTTGCCCTGTGCCCTTAAGCAAGTAACTGAGATTCTCAAAGCCCCCAACCCCAGAGGTTTACTCACAATGATATTGGAGAAGTTCCCCAGCCAAATGACCAAGGGCTGAGGCAAATTAATTTAGATTTTGTATTGAGGATGTTGAGGGTTGAAGGAAGGAAAACTAAATTTTCTGACAAGTGGGAATTTGTAAGCAGCTCTTTGGCCCCTTTCCTGTTTGTCTATTTCTATTCCCCTTTTCTGAGTAAGCAAATAAACATATGAGTGTGTGAATGAATGAACGAATAAATGAGAAGTGAACGAGCGCCGGACACTGAACCTTGGGGCCACCTGTACTCCCTGCTCTCCTAACGTCCCCACCCCGCCCCACTTTCCTGCCTCTCCCGAGCGCCCCCTGCCGGTGAGCGGCTCGGCCTCGCGAAGCCCAAATCGGACCACTAGCCTGGCTTCGCCTTTGCTCTCGCTCCTGGTTGACTCCGAGTTGCTCTCCCTGCCTTTTGCGGAACGTACTCCTTTGCCCTGCGTCTGCGTTTCCTGTCGGTTCCGGTACGGTGACAGCCACAGGAAGTACGTAGCCAAACTTTCCCAGGTCCCACAAGCCATCGCGATAGCATTGCATGACGGGAGTGGTAGTCCTCGAGGGACGAGTTTCCGCCACAATTGGATGTGATTGGAACTGCCGTTCCCGCCATGCATCGTGATATCACTTCGCCGCCGCATCGTGATATCACTTCGCCGCCGCTGGCCCTCGGCCTTCTGGGAGTTGTAGCTTTAATACCTTACCGTTCCTTTTCTGTTTCATGGAGTGTGCCGGCTTAGAGAACTACATTTCCCTGCATCCTTCCAGTCTCCAACGGAACCAGGTCGCGGCAGCCATTTTGTTCCGCCCCAGAAGCCCCTAAGATGGCGGCGGGGGAGACGGTGAAGGTTGCCCAGTGTTCCTCCGGGCGCTAGTCCGCCGTCCCCCCGTCCCCCAGTACCCCGGCGGCCGGCCCATGGCCTGGCGGAGGCCCGGACCATGGACCTCCACACCGCCGTGTACAACGCCGCCCGCGACGGCAAGCTGCAGCTGCTTCAGAAGCTGCTCAGCGGCCGGAGCCGGGAGGAGCTGGAAGAGCTAACGGGCGAGGTGGCCAGCGGGGGGACGCCGCTGCTCATCGCCGCCCGTTACGGCCACTTGGACGTGGTCGAGTACCTGGTGGACCGGTGCGGCGCGAGCGTGGAGGCGGGCGGCTCGGTGCACTTTGATGGCGAGACTATCGAGGGTGCTCCGCCGCTGTGGGCCGCCTCGGCCGCCGGCCACCTGGACGTGGTGCGGAGCCTGCTGCGCCGCGGGGCCTCGGTGAACCGCACCACACGCACCAACTCGACGCCCCTGCGCGCCGCCTGCTTCGACGGGCACCTGGAGGTGGTGCGCTACTTGGTGGGCGAGCACCAGGCCGACCTGGAGGTGGCCAACCGGCACGGGCACACGTGCCTCATGATCTCCTGTTACAAGGGTCACCGCGAGATCGCCCGCTACCTGCTGGAGCAGGGCGCCCAGGTGAACCGGCGCAGCGCCAAAGGCAACACGGCCCTGCACGACTGCGCCGAGTCCGGCAGCCTGGAGATCCTGCAGCTGCTGCTCGGGTGCAACGCCCGCATGGAACGGGACGGCTACGGCATGACCCCGCTGCTGGCGGCCAGCGTGACGGGCCACACCAACATCGTGGAGTACCTCATCCAGGAGCAGCCCGCTGGGGAGGAAGCGAGGCCAGGGCTGGCCCGAGAAGACCCCTCCGCCGGCGTGGCGTGCGCGCAGCCCCAGGGCACCCGCTGCGGCAGCTCCGCCCCAGAGGAATCCCTGAGTGGGGAGTCATACGAGAGCTGCTGCCCCACCAGCCGGGAAGCCGCCGTGGAAGCCTTGGAGTTGCTGGGAGCCACCTACGTGGATAAGAAGCGAGATCTGCTCGGGGCCCTGAAACACTGGAGAAGGGCCATGGAGCTTCGTCACCAGGGGGGCGCGTATCTGCCCAAACCCGAGCCCCCGCAGCTGGTTCTCGCCTATGACTATTCCAGGGAGGTGAACACCACTGAGGAGTTGGAGGCGCTCATCACCGACCCGGATGAGATGCGCATGCAGGCCCTGTTGATCCGAGAGCGCATCCTGGGTCCCTCCCACCCAGACACTTCCTACTATATTCGGTACCGGGGCGCGGTGTACGCCGACTCAGGCAACTTCGAGCGCTGCATCCGCTTGTGGAAGTACGCCCTAGACATGCAGCAGAACAACCTCGAGCCTTTGAGCCCCATGACCGCCAGCAGCTTCCTCTCCTTTGCCGAACTTTTCTCCTACGTGCTCCAGGACCGCTCGGCCAAGGGCAGCCTGGGCACACCAGTCGGCTTTGCAGACCTCATGGGGGTGCTGTGCAAAGGAGTCCGGGAAGTGGAGCGGGCCCTGCAGCTGCCCAAGGAGCCCGGGGACTCGGCCCAGTTCACCAAGGCCCTGGCCATCATCCTCCACCTGCTCTACCTGCTGGAGAAAGTGGAGTGCACGCCTGACCAGGAACACCTGAAGCACCAGAAGGTCTACCGGCTGCTCAAGTGCGCCCCCCGCGGCAAGAACGGCTTCACCCCTCTGCACATGGCCGTGGACGCGGAGACCACAAACGTGGGCCGCTACCCGGTGGGCAGGTTCCCCTCCCTCCAGGTGGTCAAGGTGCTGCTCGACTGCGGGGCCGACCCAGACAGCCGGGACTTTGACAACAACACCCCGCTGCACATCGCGGCGCAGAACAACTGCCCGGGGATCATGAACGCCCTGATCGAGGCGGGGGCCCACATGGACGCCACGAACGCCTTCAAGAAGACGGCCTACGAGCTGCTGGACGAGAAACTGCTAGCCAAGAGCACCATTCAGCCTTTCAACTACGTGACCCTGCAGTGCCTTGCGGCCCGTGCCCTGGACAAGAACAAGATCCCCTACAAGGGCTTCATCCCCGAGGAGCTGGAGGCTTTCATCGAGCTGCACTGACAGGGCCCAGAGGAGAACCCGGGAGGGGTGGGGCCCGCACCTGTCCCCGCACCCGCCGGGGAGCGCTTCCAGTGGCTGGAATGGGGGAAGGGCTTTCCCGCCTCCACGGCCCCCTCCCCTCCACAGGGAGAGGGGAAAGGAGTCAGCGAGCTGTCGGTGCTAGAAGCCTTCAGGATCACGCGCTAGGAGAAAGGACTTTCTCGAGGAGCCCGCGCGCGCGCCCATCCTCAACAGGGAGAAGACGCTCAACCTCCCGCACCTTAGTCCTGTCTGCCTGGGTTTCTGAGGGTCTGAGGGTCTCCTTCTGACCCGGAGGCAGAGGGATTGAAGCCATCGCCATCCTCCCCTGCTAGAAACACAAGAAGAAACGGAGAGTCGGGTCAGGCCTCTGCCCCTTACGTGGCCGGATAGACCCAGCCGCCCAGTGCAGTGTTAGGACTGGGGGTCCCCGGGCGGGGTGGAGTGGGAGACTCGTCCCCTACAGCACGTTTGCACCAGCTCCCTCCGCCTTGCTGTGGGCCGGGCTCTCTGCCGGGGCGGCCTGCCCTTTGCGTAGCTTTTGTGGTTTGGTGTTCCATTTATTTACTAAGCGGGCAGGTTACAGGTGTGGCTCAGGAGTCCTGAGGTTTTGCTGCCATATACTTTTTCTTTTTTTTTTTTTTAAGATTTTGGTTTGTCAGGCTCGCTAAGTTCACTTGACGCAGCGAGGGTTTTGTCGTGCCCAAGATGGCCACGGCCGGCAGGAGTGAGCTTCGTTGTGTGAAGAGTTGACGGAGGGAGGGGCCATCCTGGCCTATCAGTCCCCAAAACAAGGGTGACGGTACCTTTCTGAACACTTCACTCGTTTGCCTTTTACTTGGGCCGCCCGACTTCCCGTTCACACTAGAAGGAGAAGTAATTTTCCAAACCAGGAGCCGGCCAAACCCTGAAGGATCAGGGCTTGCCGGCCGCTTCCCGCCCAGCAAGAGCTAGCGTGGTTGGTTTGGGCTTTGGTTTTCACGATTTCCAAGTTAAAACTGCAGGTCACTTCTGCCTCACAAATCACACCGGAGGGCACAGGTGTGTAGCGAGCCACCCAAGTGGCTGTAGCCATTTTTTAGCTGCTTGGGGCACTGGATCCAGGTGACCCTGAGACAATGCCAAGTACACTGTTAACCCACTAAATGAGCTAGATGAGACGCTGGATGCCGGGAATGGGTTGCCAACTAAGGTGGTACAAAGTCTTGCTCTCCCATCTTTCGGGGCGTCCAGCGCCCCTGCCAGAGAACCCATCCCAGCGAGATTCCCTCGGGGGCATCCTCCATCCGTCCCGGCCGCCAGCAGGAGAGTGATCTTGGCATGTTGGGAGAGCAGAAGGGGACGGGAGCAGCCGACCGCCGGCTCAGGAGAGAGGTCGTTCCCACCCCGCGCCTCTCCCGCAGGCTTGTCGAGGGGCAGCTACACGGAAGCCTCCAGAAGCCACATCGGGTCCCTGGATGTCCCGCCCCACTGAGGGACCTAGGTCTCGTTTGGATTTGCAGTGTTAGTTAGGACATTCTTTCTTTACAAGGAAAGACCAGGTTTTGCCTTCCGTCAAGGCGGGAAATGCTGTCACTGTCCCTCCCAAAGGCCGGAATAAAGAAACGAGGCAGTGTCCATTGCGTGTCTCTTGCTGATGTTGTTAAAAGGATGACACGGGGCATCCCTGGTGGCGAGTGGTTGAGAGTCTGCCTGCCGATACGGGGAACACGGGTTCATGCCCCGGTCCGGGAAGATCCCACATGCTGCGGAGCGGCTGGGCCCGTGAGCCATGGCCGCTGAGCCTGCGCGTCCGTAGCCTGTGGTCCGCAACGGGAGAGGCCACAACAGTGAGAGGCCTGCGTACCGCAAAAAACCAAAAACAAACAAAAAGGATGACACGGGGAGAGGGCCGCCTGGCAGTCCCACACGGGCTAGATGGGGGAGAAGGCAGGGAGAGGGTGCCACCAGGTGTAGAAGGTCCACGTAAAGGCTAATGGCTCCCACCCGAGTTTCGGTTTGTGTCCTGGGGCTTTGTGTCAGAGTGCATTAGGAAGATGTATTACTGCAGGAAAAAAAAAAAACAACTGACTTAGTCAAAAGCCCTGCTTTTCAGGAGGGTTGCCACAGAAAAGAGGATGGCTTGACCTTCAGGAAAGGCGAGGAAGGGCTCAGGAAACAGGAAGGCCCCTAGCTCAGCCCTGCTTCGCACAGACCCCCAATGGAGCCCATGGACCCTCTGGCCCAGGAGGTCTGTGCATGAACTTGATGTGCCCCTACCCCTCCCTTTGTCCTGCCGTCTCGCTGGTTAAATTGTTTTTCTCCCCATTCACGGTGTCAACCCTCCCCAACAGCAGTGCCCTGGTGGTGGGTCACTGAGTATTTCCTGAGGGCCCACTGTGTGCCAGGCAGGGTTCGAGCCCCCTTGGAGGTGGGAGGAGGATTGAACCAGCTATACCTGAGGCCAGTCATCTCCCCTGCGTCCTCAGCTCCTGGGACAGTGGGGAGACCATGCTGTGGTCTCTCCAACTCCTGGTTTCACTGGGCCCCAACCACACTTACCAGCTAACACCCACTCAGCTACGGTGTGAATATATGGTTGTTGCCCTGAAAGACTGTATTTTGAGTCAGCAGATGCTCTCAGGAAACGTGTACACCAGCAGCATTTATTGAGCCCTGACTGGATGGCAGGCACCATTCTGTGTGCTTGGGTGGGCTGCCCACAGCAGCCCTGTACCATTATTCCTATCTTGCAAATGGGGGAAACTGAGGCTATTAAGAGATTGTATTTGTCGGGAGTCGCCAAAGAGGGAAACCGATCTGGGCCAAATGCTTTCTTTAAAAGCTCACACCTGAGGGCTTCCCTGGCGGCGCAGTGGTTGAGAGTCCGCCTGCCGATGCAGGGGACACGGGTTCATGCCCCAGTCCAGGGAGATCCCACATGCCGCGGAGCGGCTGGGCCCGTGAGCCATGGCCACTGAGCCTGCGCGTCCGGAGCCTGTGCTCTGCAATGGGAGAGGCCACAGCAGTGAGAGGCCCGCTTACTGCAAAAAAAAAAAAAAAAAAAGCTCACACCTGAGAATTGTGACTTTTGCCTGAGACTCTCCAGAGAAAGCCACCTTAAAGCTCAGGCAGGTTTCCGGTGAGGGTTGATGCAGCAGCTCAGAATTTAGGAATGATCTGCTTCCTCCCGGGTCCCAACATGGCAGCCAGCAGAATGGCATATGCCAGCCAAAGTCCTGATGTTCACTGGAATTGGACCAATCGTAGTAGCCCAGGAATGGGTCGTGCTGGCTGACTCAGCCTGGGTCAGTGATTACCTGCATGTTACCAGTGACAAGACAAGCTCAGAGAGGCCAGTTGCCTGCCCAAGGCCACACAGCCAGGATGGCGACCCACCTTGCTGATAGATGAGCAGACCAGGGCTCAGAGGGAGTGGGGTTTGCCCGAGCTCACCAGGGTCAAGGCTGAGACCCAAGATTGAGGGTGTCAAAGTGTGCAGCCCACCCCACAAGTGGGAGCCACTGCCCCTACGCACTGTCACTCCCCACCCCACTTCCTGCCTCTGCAGAACTGAAATCAGGGTCTGAAGTTCTTTCTACTCATTGGCTTGTCTACTTGGTTAATGCCTTTCTCAGACCTTCTGGAGCCCTGGGAGGGTCTGTGTTGGTCCCCACTGAGTGACCCATGTGGTGAGTGAAAGAACGAATGCCTCTTGCCTCTGGGGCTTTCAGTCCACGCCTAACAACTTGAGCAGCCCCGATGGCTTTGCCACGCACGGAGCCTGTCGCCCCCATGGGATTCCAGGACTGTCATCTGAGCAGTGTTTACAGGAGCAGAGCGTTCCGGCCCAAGGTTAAAGATAGCACTGCTCAGGGGCTCACAGCACAGCCCCGAAAGGTGAGATGACCAGCCCCTGGGAAGGTGGCACTTGGCTGGCACTGCAGGGCACTAACTCTGTGTCCCTGGAGAAAGGGTGAGGGTGTGGATTCCTTCAGGAAATTCAGTTAGGACTGGACAAAGGGTGATTCCACCCAGTGGTTGCCACAACATGTGTTAGGCAAGACCCAGACCAGATGCAGGCAGCACCACCCTTCCTGCAAGGCGGGGGAGAAGTGCTCCCTCCCCTGACCCCAGCACCTGTGTTTCTAGTAGGTTGCAAAAGAGACAGTGACCCTCAACACTGGACGGGACATTTGAAATCCCCCAGTGACACCCTCTCCCCCTGACCTGAGTCCTGATGTCTTCTATTAAAAGCCCATCAAGGAAAGGTCTCCATCAGATGTCACCTCCTCCATGAAGCCCTCCCAGATCATCATTAAAAATGCACCCCCAGACAGCCTCCACCACATCCTCCTGTGTACTTCCTTCTTAATCCTTAAAATCTTAACACCTGTCATCATCTTCTTCTTTTTTTAAAAAAAAAATTCTATTTTATTTTATTTATTTCTTGACCACGCCACGCGGCATGCGGGATCTTAGTTCCCCGACCAGGGATCGAACCTGCAGGCCCTGTATTGGAAGCATGAAGTCTTAACCACTGGACTGCCAAGGAAGTCCTCATCATCTTTTTCTTTGTTTCCTTCCTTGTTTTTTCATCATGTCCCTTCCTTAGAACATCAACTACTCAAGCTCATTCCATACTGTGTCACCAGCACCTAGAAGAGGGCCTGATTCACAGTAGTTCATTAAGCATTTGTTGAATGAATAAATGAACTCACGTGACTTGTTCCAAGACGAGCAAGGAACCCTGTGTGGCTGGATCAGAGTGAGTGAGGGGAGTGCAGGAGGAGCTGGTGGACACAGGCAGATGGTGCAGGGCCTTTAGGCCCTAAAGAGCAATTTGGGTTTTACCCTCAGGGCTATGGGCAGCAATGGCAAAGTTTCACACGAAGGAGAGACATGGCCTGATTTAATTCTTGAGATCACTGGCTACAGCTGGAGGAACGGATTAGAGAGAGGCCGTGGGATGGAGAGAAGTGAACAGATTTCAGCTCCATTTTGGAGTAAGGCTGGCAAGGCTTGATGAATTGGTTTGGGGAAGGAGAGAAGTCTAAGATGACTCCTAGGTTTTTTGGCCAGAGCCAGTAAGTAGATGGATGGTGGGGCTGTTTAATGGGCTGTGGAGAAATGGAGCAGAGTTCCTGACTCGGGGTGACTCTAGGGCCTAGTGGGAGCCCTACTGTAGCTGCCTCATAGCTGGTATGCCTGGCACATAGTAGGAGCTCAATCAGTATGTGTTGACTAATAGAAGGCTTTCAGTCCCGGGGAAGGTAGGCCTTTGAGTTGCTGAAGTAGCTTAACATTGACTTCTAAAGAGCCTTAAGCTCAGCCACCACTCAGGGAAGGCAGGTAACACAGGTGAGTGAGCTGGCATGTAGGCAGCTGTGACCCAGCTTCAGTCAAAGAAGTCACAAAGAAAACTAGAAAGTACTTTGAATGGAGCATACAACACAACATATGAAAAATGTGTGTAGTGCAGCTAAAGCAGTGCTTAGAGGACAATGTATAGCTTTAAATGCTTGCAGTAGAAGACAAGAAAAACAAAATCTGCAAACTATGGCCCATGGGACAAATCCAGCCACACTCCTGTGCTTACACCTTCCTGTGGCTGCTTTTGTGCCGCAATGGCAGAATTGCATTGAAACAGAGACCATCTGGCCCCCAAAGCCTAAAATATTTACTGTTTAGCCCTTTACAGCAAAAGCATGCCAATGCCTGATCTAAAGTTTCACCTTAGGAAGCTAGAAAACTCAGCACAAATTAAGCCCAAAGAATAAAGAGTGGAAATCAATAAAATAGAAATGGGCAAACAATAGAGAAAAACCAATGAAACCAAAAGCTGGTTCTTTAAAAAGTTTAATAGAATTGAATGAAACACATGTGCTGGTGCAGATGAGGTGGGGCTCCAGATTCTGCCCCGGGGTCACCACCTTGCAATCAATCCTCTGATTTAGTCCAGTTTCCTCACTCAGAATGAACATGCTCATTGGACAGTGTGGCATGGTGCTTTAGGACACAGGCCACATGACCCTGGGAATGTCACTTCCCCTCTCTGAGCCTCAGTTTCCTCTCTGTAAAATGGTATTGATGGTAGCAGCTTCCTACCAGCATTGTATGAAGAATTAAATGAGTTTACCCCTGAAAACACCCTGGCACACAGTAAATGTTCAGTGTAGCTGTCATAGTTACAGGCACCTACTGCTTGCACACTCATTTATACATATAATACACAGATGAGCCTTTTAAAAAATATTTATCTATTTATTATTTATTTATTTTGGCTGTACCGGGTCTTAGTTGCGGCATGCAGGATCTAGTTCCCCAACCAGGGATTGAACCCCGACCCCCTGCATTGGGAGTGCAGTCTTACCCACTGGACCACCAGGGAAGTCCCATACACAAATGAACTTTAAAAAATTTAAGTGGTTATGTATTTATTTGAATGTGTCTTGAGGAACAAAGCGTCGCTAGGCCCCCTGCTCCCAACATGTGAGTTCACAGATGTTAATCCTGAAAATGACCCAAGTTTAAAAATAAAGACGAGTTCGTATTTTTTACAATCTTTTTCTGAGATAAAATTGATCATTTTAAAGCATACAATTAGTGGCTTTAGTATGATCTCAAGGTTTTGCAACCATCACCAGTATCTAATTCCGGGGCGGGGGGTGGGGAAGAGCTGTTTTTTAAACCTGTTTAAAGAAAAATATTAAAGGACTCAAGGAGGGACTTCCCTGGTGGTCCAGTGGGTAAGACTCTGTGCTCCCAATGCAGGGGGCCCGGGTTCGATCCCTGGTCAGGGAACTAGATCCTGCATGCCACAACTAAGAGCTGGTGCAGCCAAAATAAATAAATAAATACATACATAAATATTTTAAAAATAAAAAAGTAAAGGACTCAATGAATAGGAAAGAAATTAAACAAACAAGAGGGCAGATGGCCAGCAAAGATGCTGAGGACAGTTAGACAGGTAAGCAAAGTTTGGGAATCCTCAGGAGGCTGCCAGAGAGCATGATGGCCCCAAATGACAGAAGGGGACTCTAAGACCCAGCAAGGGGTGGGAATGGGCATAGCACCTGGTGAGGGGTCTGAGGGACCCCGCGGAGCCTCAGGGAAAATAAGAGATTGGGCCAGGCCCCTCTGAGAGGTCAGGCAGTTCCTTTTCTTGGGAAGAGAACAATTTTTTTTTAAAACTTCCTTTGGAAATTGGAAACCCTGGGCGCCTCCCAGGGCTATAAAAAGGCGGTGTCCACTGACCAGGTTAAAAATAAAGATCCCCACCCAGGGGCATTTGGGGTTGGGAGGAGACACTGTGTAGGCCAGGCAGGGGTAGGACTTGCTGTGTGACCTAAGGCAGTTGTCTGCCCTCTCTGGGCTCTGGTTCCCAACAGCATTCGACTGAAGGATTTCCAAACACCCAATTAATGGGCATATTTATACGGCTGCGGTTGTTGTTATTTACGGAGGTTGTAATCAGGGAGAGAGGCCTTTGGCATGGTCTGGAACTTGGCACTCTCTGGGCTCTCTCAGGAGGAAGGCGTCGCCAGCCCTGGGTCGGGGTGGGGGGAAGGAGGAGAGGCAGGAACTGTTGTCCGACGGCGCCCCCTGGTGGCACCAAATGCTCATCAAAGTATCTTCTGGGTTTCCACGAATAAAGGAAGCATCCTGTTCTGGGGGAGGTGGGGGGACAGGTCTTGCACGAGGGTGGGATCACACTGGCTCCTCCCAACCCTTGGGCTGTGACTCCCCCCTCCCCACCTGGACTATCCTTTCTCCCTGGAGTGATGCCTTCCAAGAAGCCTCCCACAGCCGCTCTCACCTCCCCCTACCATCCCCCATCACACCCCGGACCACCTCGGTTGTAACCACCTAGTCTAAAGTCTCCCCCACGGATCTGTGAGCCCCAAGAGGGTAGGAACAGTGTCTGCTTTAATCAACAGTATGTCCCCTGATTTGAAACCGTCCCTGGCATACAGTAGGTGCCAATACACACTGTTCAGTAAATGAATGAATGGATGGCAGAATGAATGAATGGAACCATTCACCCACAGGCAAGAAGGGAACATGGAATCAAGAGGCTGTTTTGCACAGCAAAGGAAACCATAAACAAAACGAAAAGACGACCTACGTAGGGACTGCAAGAAAATATTTGCAAACCATGCGACTGACAAGGGCTTAATTTCCAAAATATACAAACAGCTCATACAACTCAATAACAAAAAAACAAAGAGCCCAAGTGAAAAATGGGCAGAAGACCTAAATAAACATTTCTCCAAAGAACACATACAGATGGCCAATAGGCACATGAAAAGATGCTCAACGTCACTAATTATTAGAGAAATGCAAATCAAAACTACGAGGTATCACCCCACACTGGTCAGAATGGCCATCATTAAAAAGTCTACAAATAACAAATGCTGGAGAGGGTGTGGAGAAAAGGGAACCCTCCTACACTGTTGGTGGGAATATAAATTGGTGCAGCTACTGTAGACGAGTGTATGGAGATTCCTTAAAAAAACTAAAAACAGGGCTTCCGTGGTGGTGCAGTGGTTAAGAATCCGCCTGCCAATGCAGGGGACACGGGTTCAAGCCCTGGTCCAGGAAGATCCCACATGCCGAGGAGCAACTAAGCCTGTGCACCACAACTACTGAGCCTGCGCTCTAGAGCCTGCGAGCCACAACTACTGAGCCCATGTGCCACAACTAAGGAAGCCTGCACACCTAGAGCCCGTGTTCTGCAACAAGAGAAGCCAGCACAATGAGAAGCCCTCACACCGCAATGAAGAGTAGCCCCTGCTTGCCACAACTAGAGAAAACCCACACACAGCAATGAAGACCCAAGGCAGCCAAAAATAAATAGATTAATTAATTAATAAATTAATTTAAAAAAACTAAAAACAGAACTACCATATGATCCTGCAATCCCACTCCTGGGCATATATATGGAGAAAACTCTAATTCAAAAAGATACATGTACCCCAATGTTCATAGCAGCACTATTTACAAACGTCAAGACATGGAAGCAACCCGAGTATCCATCGACAGATGAATGGATAAAGATGTCATAAATTAATAAATAAATAAATAAATGTACACACAATGGAATATTACTCAGCCATGAAAAAAGAATGAAATAGTGCCATTTGCAGCAACATGGTTGGACCTAGAGATTGTCATACTGAGTGAAGTAAGTCAAACAGAGAAACACAAATATCATATGATACCGCTTGTATGTGGAATCTAAAAAAAATGATACAAATGAACTTATTTACAAAACAGAAACAGACTCACAGACATACAAAACAAATTTATGATTACCAAAGGGGAAAGGGAGTGGGGGAGGGATAAATTAGGAGTTTGGGATTAGCAGATATAAAACAGATAAACAACAAGGACCTACTGTATAGCACAGGGAACTAGATTCAATATTCTGTAATAAACCATAATGGAAAAGAATGTGAAATATATATATACATACGTATATATAACTGAATCACTTTGCTGTACACCAGAAAATAACACACTGTAAACCAACCATACTCCAATAAACATAAATAAATAATTTAAAAGAGAGGTTGTTTTAAAGATAAAAACAGACTTATGCAATAATTCAGATTCAGGCAGACCTCAGAGATACAGTGGGTTCAGGTCCAGTCCATGGCAATAAAGTGAATATCGGAATAAAGCGAGTCATATGAATTTTGGGGTTTCCCAGTGCATATAAATTATGTTTATGCTACACTGTAGTCTAAGTGTGCCGTAGCATTATGTCTTTTAAAAATGTACATACCTGGGCTTCCCTGGTGGCACGGTGGTTGAGAGTCTGCCTGCCGATGCAGGGGACACGGGTTCGTGCCCCGATCCGGGAAGATCCCACATGCCACAGAGCAGCTGGGCCCGTGAGCCATGGCTGCTGAGCCTGCGCGTCTGGAGCCTGTGCTCCACAATGGGAGAGGCCACAACAGTGAGAGGCCCGCATACTGCAAAAAAAAAAAAAAAGTACATACCTTCATTTAAAAATACGTTCTTGCTAAAAAATACTAATCATCATCTGCGCTTTCAGCGAGTCGTAATCTTTTTGCTGGTGGAGGGTTTGGCCTCTATGGCTGCTGACTGATCAGGGTGATGGTTGCTGAAGGCTGGGGTTGCTGCCGCGATTTCTTAAAATAAGACAACAGTGAACTTTGCTGCATCAATTGACTCTTCCTTTTATGAACAATTTCTCCGTAGCGTGCTGTGCTATTTGATAGCATTTTACCTGCAGCAGAACTTCTTTCAAAACTGAAAACAATCCTCTCAAACCCTGCCACTGCTTTATCAACTAAGTTTCTGTCATATCCTAAATCCTTTGTTGTCATTTCAACAGTCATCACAGTGTCTACACCAGGGGTAGCTTCCATCTCCAGAAACCACTCTCTTTGCTCATCCACAAGAAGCAATTCCTCACCTGTGAAAGTTGTATCCTGAGATTTCAGCAATTCAGTCCCATCTTCAGACTCCACTTCCACTTCTAGTTCTCTTGCTGTTTCCACAGCATCTGCAGTGACTTCCTCCACTGAAGTTTTGAGCCCCTCAAAGTCATCCATGAGGGCTGGCATCAACTTCTCCCAAATTCCTGTTGATGTTGATACTCTAACCTCTTCCCATGAATCACGAATGGTCTTCATGGCATCTAGAATGGTCAATCCTTTCCAGAAGGTTTTCGGTTGATTTTGCCCAGATCCATCAGAGGAATCACCGTCCATGGCAGCTGTAGCCTTGCGAAATGTACTTCTTTTTTTTTTTTTCCTTTTGTTTTGGCTGCACCGCCCGTCTTGTGGGATCTTCCTTTCCTGACCAGGGATCAAACCCGTGGGCAATGAAAGTGCAGAGTCCTAACCACTGGACTGCAGGGAATTCCCAAAAATGAATTTCTTAAAGAATAAGACATGAAAGTCTTAATGACTCCTTGCTCCATGGGCTGCAGCACGGATGTTGTTTTGTTACCGAATCCAAGCTTGTGCTGCTCGCTGCACGACAGGCGAATAAATCAAGAGATGAGGTGTTGGGGAAGGGAATAGCGATTTTACTCGGAAAGCCAGCAGATGGAGAAGATGGTGGACAAGTATCCCAAAGAACCACCTTCCCCGCGTTAGAATTCTGGGTTCTTTTATACTAGAAGGTGCGGGGGGAAAGTTCTGGTTCTGGGTTGTGTTAATTTCTTCCTGCCTGCAGCCTCTCACAGGTGGGCCTGGTCAGGAGGTTTCTGCGAACTGAACTAAGGTGTTTTAAATTAACGCTCATGGGAGACCGGGTTCCCAGAGACGGGCCATTATGTATAATTTAAGCTTACAGGCAACATCCCTTTAGTGATTAACTTGTAATAGAATACAAAGTTTCTTCCCTATATTGAGTTAGCAAGCATGAAAACAACATGAATCTCATTGTCCATCACCGTGAGAGCCCTCGGGTGACCAGGTGCATCGTCAATGAGCAGTAATATTTTGAAAGGAACCCTTTTCTCTGAGCTGTAGTGTAACCAAAAGTGGGGTCTGGCTGCTTGCAGCTCAGAAGCCAATAAAGAGGCAAGGTTGGTAGAAAGGAAAGTTTGCTTTATTTCGGATACTGGCAACCACGGTGCGGGGGGGCAACTGTCCAAAGGCCAACTCGCCCCCCACTGACAATCAGGGGGCAAGAGCCTTTATAGATGGAGGGAGGCGGCTACATGCAGAAACAGCACAGTCAGCTCTGACAGTCATCTTAATATTGATCATGTGGTGGTCTGATCAGCATCATCTTGATTATTTTAAGTACAGTTAATCTTCAGTTCCAGGGTCGGTTTTTTCCCATTTCCTTGAGTCCAATTCTTGGAATTATGGCAGCTTATGTCATGGCCACAGTCTGGTCATCATGTAGTTAACTTCTTCCACCTGGTGGAGGTTTCAGTATCTACAAGACAGCTCCCAGGATATGGCTCAAAATATTATCTACAGCTCTTGAGAAGAAACTAAAAGTCCTTAACTATGCTTAATGACTATTATTAGTTAGTCTTGTTGGACTGTTTTCCTTTGTTTCTGCATTTTCTCACTTCTCTGAATAAGCTTAATCTTTGGCTAAAGTTTTTCCACAGACAAAGGCAGGCTGAGGACATGGCGGGGAGTGGCGGGGAGGGACCACAGGGTCCTGGTGCATTTCAGTAGGTCTCAACAGTGGGCTTAAAATACTTAGTAAACCACGTTGTCAACAGATGTCCTGTCATCCAGGCTTTGTTGTTCCATTTACAGAGCACAGGTAGAGTAGATTGAGCATAATTCTGAAGGGCCCTAGGATTTGGGTAATGGTAAATGAGCATTGGCTTCAACTGAAAGTCACCAGCTGCATTAGCCCCTAACAGGAGAGCCAGCCTGACCTTTGAAATTTGGAAGCCAGGCATTGACTTCTCCTCTCTGGCTATGAAAGTCCTAGATGGCATCTTCTTCCAGTCATAGAAGGCTGTTTTATCTACACTGAACATCTGCTTAGTGTAGCCACCTTCCTGAATGGTCTTAACTAGATCTTCTGGAGAACTTGCTGCAGCTTCTACACCAGCACTTGCTGCTTCCCCTTGCACTCTGATGTCATGGAAATGGCTTCTTTCCTTAAACCTCATGAACCCACCTCGGCTGGCCTCACACTTTTCTTCTGCAGCTTCCTCACCTCTCTCAGCTTTCATAGAATTGAAGAGAGTTAGGGCTTTGCTCTGGATGAGGCTTTGGCTTAAGGGAATGTTCTGGCTGGTTTGATCTTCTATCCAGACCATGAAAACTTCGACCCTATCAGCAGGGAGGCTTTCACTCTGTTATCATTCATGTGTTCACTAGAGTAGCACTTTTAATTTCCTTCAAGAACTTTTCCTTTACATTCACAGCTTGGCTAATAATTTGTAGCAAGAGGCCCAGCTGTTGACCTGTCTCAGTTTTCGACATGCCTTCCTCACTAAGATTAATCATTTCTAGCTCTTTTTAAATTTTTATTTATTTATTTATTTTGGGTCTTCATTGTTGCACGCGGTCTTTCTCTAGCTGCGGCGAGCGGGGTCTACTCTTCACTGTGGTGCGCGGGCCCTAGGCACACGGGCTTCAGTAGTTGTGGCTCGCGAGCTCAGTAGTTGTGGTGCATGGGCTTAGTTGCTCTGCGGCATGTGGGATCTTCCCGGACCAGGGATTGAACCCATTGGCAGGCAGATTATTAACCGCTGTGCCACCAGGGAAGTCCCTCATTTCTAGCTTTTGATTTAAAGAGACGTGTGATTCTTCATTTCACTGGAATACCCAGAGGCCATTGTAGGGTTACTAACTGATCTAATTTCAGTATGGTTGTGTCTCAGGGGATAGGGAGGCCCAAGGAGATGGGGAGAGATGGGGGAACAACCAGTGGGTGGGGCGGTCAGAACACACCACATTTATCAGTTAAGTTCACCATCTTACATGGTGCCCCAAAACAATTACAATAGTAATGTCAAAGATCACTGATCACAGATCATCATAACAAATATACTCACAATGACAATGTTTGAAATTTTGCAAGGATTACCGAAATGTGACACAGAGATACGAAGGCAGCAAATGCTGTTGGAAAAATGGCGCCGATAGACTTGCTTGACGCAGAGTTGCCACAGTCCTTTAATTTGGAAAAAATGCAATATCTGCAGAGGGCAATAAAGTGACACACAATACAACAAGGTATGCCTGTTTATTTATTGAGCACCTACTGTGTGCCAGTCCCAAGATCCAGCAGTGAAGTCAGAGAAAATTCGTGTCCTCGCGAAGAAGGCCAATAACAAAGTGTACAATGAATAAGTGACTTATATTTGTCCAAAAGTGCTAAGTGTTATGAAAAAATAGAGCAGGACTTCCCTGATGGTGCAGTGGATAAAACTTCGCGGTCCCAATGCAGGGGGCCTGGGTTCGATCCCTGGTCAGGGAACTAGTTCCCACACGCATGCCACAACTAAGAGTTTGCATGCTGCAACTAAGGAGCCCACCTGCCACAACAAAGGAACCCACGTGCCCCAGCTAAGACCCAGAGCAACCAACCAACGAAACAAATAAATAAATGAATCTTAAAAAAAAAAAAAATAGAGCAGAGTCAGGGGTATTGGTGGGTGCTACTGTAAATAAATTTTAAATGGGGGGCTCAAAGAAGCCTCCATTGAGAGAATGACATTTGAGCAAAGATCTGGAGGAAGTGAGAGAGGGAGCTGTGGAGGAATCTGGAGGAAAGACACCATGCAGCGGGCACAGCACGTGCAAAGGCCCTGAGGCAGAACCATGCCTGGAGTGTTGGAAGAACAGCGAGTAGGCCCATGTGTCTGGAGCAGAGTGAGCAAGGGGAAGAGAGGGAGGAGGGGAGGACAGGGAGGGGACGGGAGCGGTCGTGCAGTGCCTTGTGGGATGACTTGGGCTTTTACCGCAAAAGAGGTGGGAGCCCTGTAGGGCCGCGGGCAGAGGAGGGGGCGGGGCCTGACTCAGGTGCTCACGGGCGCCCTCTGGTGGCTGCTGCAGGGAGGACAGACTGTGGGGACGAGGATGGGAATCCAGGGACCAGGGTGCAGCTGACCGCGCTGGTCCAGGTGGGGGCAGAGGAGGGGAGAGAAGTGGGTGGATTCTGCGCAGTTTTTTTGAAAGCAGAAGCAGGAGGACTGGCTGACAGGTCAGTCTAGGGTGACTCCCAGGTTCTCGCCGAGCAGCTGCCAGGACGGAGCTTCCGTCAGCCAAGATGAGACGTGGGAGGAGCGGGTTAGCGAGGATGGTCAGACACCAGGTGGCGGTGCTGAGTGTGAGACCCCCGTGAACCCCCCAAGTGGAGACGTAGAGGGGCAGCTGCACCCTGAGTCTGGAGCTCAGAGGAGGTCCGAGCTGGAGACAGGGCTGAGGGCATAGACGAGGCCACCAGGGAGGGGTGGGGTGGGGGAGAGGAGAAGCCCGAGGGGGTCTGGGAGAGGTGGGTGGGTGGGTGGGTAATTGGGTGGGAGGGAGAGTGGGGCGGGGGGGAGGAGGAGTATGGGGCCCGGGGACCATGTGAGAATGCAGTTCTTAGAAAGAGGCCGACTGGCCCAGTCAGACGCCTCCGAGAGGGGGAGGAGGACAGAGAAGTGACCGCTGGACTTAACAACTCAAAGGTACCCATGACCTTGACCAGGGCAGTTTCTGCAGCCTTGGGAGGAAAGAGGGCTGATACTGGAGCAAACACTGCAGGAAAAATCCCACCCTGGCCCTTCTCAGGGCTGACCCTACCTTCCAGAAGGCCCTTTATTAGCATGGGCAGAAGAGTGGGGGGTGGATGTGGGTGTCGGCTGCAGAGCCTGCAGAAACTTCCTCCTTCTGGCTCCACTGGACTTTCAGTTTCCCGAGGCCCTGCCTGGCCGGGGTCTGGGTCAGGGTAACCTTGAGCTCCAGTGTCACAACGACCCCTGGCAAAGGCCCAGCACAAGCGCCAGGCCTTGGCAGGAAGCAGATGCTTCTAGAAGAAAGAGAACAAACAGACGCTCACTGCCTCATCGCGGGCCATCTGCAAACCTCCACACCAGCACCCTGGCAAACAACTCTGCCCAGATGTGTGTTTGTTGATTGATAATCTCACTGACCCGAGAGCCTGGGCACACCAGGTATATATGGTGCAACCAGAAAATAAAAATAAAAGTAGGATTTCTCATAGTTTTGTTCTGCTTTGCAGTGGGTTGCCTAACTGACCCCTAGGCACCCCTCTGCTCTAGCAATGCAGGTTCCAAGGGTGTTTCTCATACTGGTTATGAAGGGGCTCTCTGGAGGTGGAATACTACGTAGCCATGAAAAAGAATGAGGACACACAGAGTGGTGACCAGTGCTCCTGATAATGGGGACGGCCTAGGAATGCAAGTTTATGTTCTGCTGAATAAAAGAAGCCAGACGCCAAAGGCCACATAGTGTGTGATCCCATTTATATGAAACGTCCAGAAGAGGCAAATCCACAGAGACAGAAAGCAGATTTGTGATCGCCAGGGGCTGAGGAGGGGAATGCCCAGTGACTGCTAATGGGGACTTGGCTTCTTTTTGGAGTGATGAGAATGTTCTGGAATTACATAGTGGTGATGATTGCACAATATAGTGAAATATACTAAAAACCACTGAAGTGTACACTTAAAAAATAACATAATTCTCATACCAAAAAAAATTCATGTTATATTTTTCATTAGAAACTCTGTTCCTTATAGGCTGTGTGGCCTTGGCCAGATTACTTAACCTCTCTGAGCCTGTCTCCTCATCTGTAAAATGGGAATAATTAAATCCACCTCTTAAGGGTATTGTAAGGATGTGGTAAGGATTACACTAAAGCTCTTAGAGCAAGGATTACACTAAAGCTCTTAGAGCAATCCTTGGCCCATAGTAAGTTTTCTCAAAGTGTTTGTGCTTGTTATTATTACTGTCTTATATAAAGTAAGTCAGAGCAGAGGAGAGGATTGGAGAAGTGCAATTTAAAACGGATTTTAGGGAATTCCTTGGTGGTCTAGTGGTAGGAACTCTGTGCTCCCATTGCCAAGGGCCCGGGTTCCATCCCTGGTCAGGGAATTAAGATCCCATGTGCCATGCCACGTGGCCAAGAAAAAAAAAGTCACAATCTAAAATATATAAAGAAAAAAGGGGAAACTTTTCAAAAAATTTCCCCCTACTTTTCTTTAAGGCTGTTTGGCCAAGAGTGGGCATGGGACTTCTCCAGGAAATACCCCAGGCCCACTGGGCCATGTTGGGTAAGCTGGCCTCCGAGGTGGCGGCTGCCACCAGGGGGCGCTGGGGCAGCAGGAATTGTGGCCGTGTGTGAAGTTGCCCTTCCCTACGTGGTCTCCCCTCCAGGCCTTTGCCCATGCTGTGCCCACCCCCAGGGACACTTTTCCCCACCAATGGCTCACTCCGACTTAGGCCTCTGGTGTCAGCTTACTTCCTCCTTCCAGAAGATTCTCTTAATTCCCCCCAGGCTGGTCAAGGGTCCCCTTTGGGCCTCCACAGCCCCCTACACTTCATCACAGGCCTGATCTCCCCATAACACTGTCTCTGGCACTGGACAGTGAGCCCTGAGAGGACAGAATGGGGGTGTCTCAGGTCACCCGAGAGGGTGACTACTCAGTCATCCCTGTGCCCAAGGGCCTGCACACAGTAGGAGCTCAATAAATGTTGGTTGGCTAAATGGATGGAGGAATCCATGTCCACTCCACTCACTGCCCAGTGAGCTCCATGGGGGCAGAGACCAGGTCTGTGTCCAGGGCACCCAGCATGGTCTGCACACAGTAGGTGCTCACTAATTGTTTGTCAGAAGGATTCACTTTACTGAACAGTTATTGTGTGCCACATCCTGTGCTGGGTTCTGAAAATACTGCAGTGACCAAGACACATGGGCCCCCAGCTCTCTCAAGGTGGGCAGGGTGTAGTGGAGAAGCCACAAATTAACAAGTAACAAAATGAACAGGAATATTCAAAGAATTTTAAAAATCTAGGGACTTCCCTGGCAGTCCAGTGGTTAAGACTCTGCACTTCCAGTGCAGGGGGCACCGGTTCGATCCCTGGTTGGGGAACTAAGATCCCACATGCTGTGCAGCACAGCCAAAAAATAAAATAAAATAAAAATTAAAAACGGAGGTCATAAATTAACAGGCTGGGGAGTCTCCATATGGGCTAGAATCCAGTAGAGAGATACCTGGCTGATTCTCCTGCCCCAGAATGCTACTTATAAGCTGTGTGACCTTGGATAAATGACATCACCCCTCCTGGCCTCAGTTTCCTCATCTGTAAATTGGGAACATTGTTTCTAGCTCCTGGGGCTGTTGAGAGGATTAAATGTGTTCATCCAGCACGTAAAGCCCTCGGCCCAGGGATTTCAAAATGATCATCCTTTAAATATACGGGGTTGGGGACTTCTCTGGTGGTACAGTGGTTAAGAAAGAATACTCCTGCCAATGCAGGGGACACGGGTTTGAACCCTGGTCCAGGAAGATCCCACACACCGTGGAGCAACTAAGCCCGTGCGCCACAATTACTGAGCCTGTGCTCTGGAGCTCACGAGCCACAACTACTGAACGCCTAGAGCCTATGCTCTGCAACAAGAGAAGCCACCACAATGAGAAGCCTGTGCACCGCAACGAAGAGTAGCTCCCGCTCGCCGCAACTAGAGAAAACCCATGCTCAGCAACGAAGACCCAATGCAGCCAAAAATTAAAAATAAATAAATTTATAAAAATAGATAAATATACTGGGTTGACACAGGGACATGTAGGTACTGGAGTTCCAGACTGGAGGTCACTATGTCCATGGTACAGGTGAGAAAGATGAGGCCTGGAAAAGGGCTGTGACTTGCGACTCACAACATCTCAGGGATGAAATAGGGGCTCACATTCTGAATGGGCCCACTTCTCCCTCCTCTGCCTCCACCTGGTCCAGCCCCCATCCTCACTGGCCTGGACCAGTCCCCTCTGGGCCCCCAGCTTCCACCCTTGCTCCCCAGTCTGCCCTCCCCGCCCCAGCCAGGGGTAGCCCATGAACACCTGAGTCAGGCTCTGCCCCTCCTCTGCCCACAGCCCTCCATGGTCCCACCTCCCTGGGGGTAAAAGCCCAAGTCCTCCCTGAGACCCACAAGGTCCTGCATGAACTGCTCCATCCCCTCCTGGTCCTCACCACCCTCTCTCCTCCTCACTCACTCTGCCCATCCTTGCTGTTCATGCAACAACGCAGGCACGGTCCTGCCCCAGGGCCTTTGCACTGCCTGTTTCCTCTGCCCAGAAGATCTAACCCTTCCTTCCCAAGCTCTTTCTCCAGGTCTCGGCTCTAATGCCACCTCCTCAGAGAGGCCTTCCTGGTCACCTGGGCCAAAGTTCTTCCTCCTGAGGCACCCCCATCACCATGCATGCCCAGTTTATTTCTTCTGAAGTCTCCTCAGTTTCTGAAATTATCTTGCTTCCTCATTTGATGATTCATTCACCGCTCCCTTCCCTCCGCCTCTACCTGCGATTGAAAAGAGAGCAGGGGATGGTTCACATCTGTCTTCGTGCCCACTGCACCCCAGTGTCTGGGACAATCCTGGCACACACTAGGAGCTCAATAAATATTGGTCAACTGCAAAACTGGCCTGTTAACTGCAGCTGACTCTAGCCTTAGTGACCCGAAACCGTCTGTTTGGGAATTCCCTGGGAATTCGGCATTTTCACTGCCGTGGCCCAGGTTCGTTCCCCGGTCGGGGAGATAAGATCCTGCAAGCCACGCCAGAGCGGCCAAAAAGAAAAGAAAAGAAACTGTCTGTTTCCACAACCCCACCCGGAGAATCCAATCTCCCCAAGTTTCATGTCATGGCAGGGAAGCCGGAAGCAGACCTTCGACAAAATCTGAGTCAGCGACTAAAATAGTAAGTGGTGCGTGACAGTCTGGGTGACTCACACCAGGCCCGCCCTTTGGGGTGGCTGGTGGAGGAGGAAAGGACATGCTAAGTCAGTGTTCAAATCACGATGTTGGGCGAGAGGAGGCCTGCAGCTTCCTGGCTCACCTGGCCCACATACGCCCTTCCTGGGCTGGCTTTCATTCCCTCCCTTGGAAATTCGACTACTTCACTGCAATCTCTCCACTTCCAATCTGTGTGACTTTGGGGACCAGAATTCACCTCTCTCTGCCTCGGTTTTCCCCATCTGTAAAATGGGGAGCAGCAACAGAAGCTTCTACCGTGTGGGGGGGTCATTTTTGAGGATTAGAAGACGTTTAGATGGGACTTCCCTGGTGGTCCAGTGGTTAAGACTGCGCTTCCACTGCAGGAGGTGCGGGTTCAATTCCCTGGTCGGGGAGATCCCTGGTCAGGGAGATTCCGCATACCGTGTAGTGAGTCCAAAAATTTAAAAAGGTTTAGATTTAAAGCCTCCAAGATGGATAAATTGTGAGTGCTCAACAGATATTAATTCTATTCTTATTCTCAAAAGGTCTGAGACCCTGAAAAAGATTAATCCCCTTCATACCGGGCACAAAGTTAATGAGCACTTACACTGTCCCTGGTATTTCACTGTTATCGCACACGATCTGCTGATGACCTTGGAACAATGGCCTCATAAACCCATTTCTCAGATAAGAAAGCAGAGGCTCAGAGAGGTGAAGGCACTTGCTGAAGATTACACAGTGTGATCAGAGCCCAGCATTGGTGGGAGCATCAAAGCAGACCCCCGCTTCCCCCAAAAAGGGCTGCAACAGAAACAGCTAAATGTACTCACAATGTCTTTTCTGTCCACCTTCTCTGGCATTAGAACCAACACTTCTGGCAAAGCACGTGACCCATCAGAAGACTACATTTCACAGCTTCCCCTGCAGCCGGAGATGGACCATATGACTATATCCTGACCAATGAAATGAAAGCAAACATGCACAACTTTTGGTTCCTGTCCCTTTTATGGCAATAGCAGCCACATTTTTATCCTGACAAATGGCCAGGCAGAGGTCTCCCAGAGGACAATGGCGCTGTCAAAGCATTCAATAAATATTTATTACAATTAAAACACCATACCCATACCCCCAACCCATTCCCCACCACCACGGTCCAGAGAGAGGGAGGGATTGACTGAGAATTTGTAAACACATCCAATTCTGGCTATCTCGAGGGCCAGAAAGTCATGGGGTCAATTTTCCCGGCAGTGTCCTGAAAGTAGCAAATGACCCCATGTTCCACTGACCCCTGGAGATGGGGAATCAAGGCCGAGGCCATCAGGTCCAGTCACTTGGTCATTCCGTTTCTGGCGTCTTGTCCTCGGGCGCCTGCGCCCCTCTCTGGTTCCACATGTGGTTGTTGAGTCCCAGTTGTACCATCTGTGCATGATGTATGATGAGGGGCTGCAGGCCAGGGTTCTGAGAGTGCCCGGGTGAAGTCTGTGGGAAGTCCGGGGGCTGCGGGAAGGCCTGGGGCTGCGGGAAAGCCACTGGGGGCTGCGGGAAGGCCGGTGGGGGCATGCCCGCCAGCCAAGGAGGGAGGGGCGGCAGCTGATGGCCCGCCCAGGTGGGAAAGGGTGGTGGTGGGGCTCCGAGGGGCCCCGGTCCCCCAAAGGGCACCTGAAGCACAGAAGGCAGTTGAGTCCCAAATGGCATGTAGCTCTCGAAAGCTACCTGGAGCTTCTCCATCTGCTTCTGGTAGGACAGGTAGTTATGGAGGCAAGCTGAGTGCGCGGCACCCCACGCCGCTGCCTGCTGCCGCTCACCCTCCAGGTGTTGGCTCTTCTCCTGCAGGGCCCGGACATCCTGTTCCTTCCTCCACTTGGCCTTGCGGGCCCGCAGCTTCTGGGACTTGAAGGTGTTGGCCACCTTCCTGGCGAAGATCGGGGAGTGCTCGTCCAGCCACACCAGGCCGGTGAGCAGGCTGGACGTGCTGGGGCTGAGCTGGGTCTGGGAACTCTCCAGGGGCAGGAAGGGGATCACGCAATCCTGCCACCCGTGCCGCGTGAGGCTGCTCATCAGAGACTGGTTCGCCTGGTGCTGGCTCAGCCGGCAGTCGAAGTTGGAGGTGAGCAACAGGATGGTGAAGGCCGAGTGGTCTAAGGCGTCCTGCAGGCAGTGCAGCTCGCCGCGCCCTGGCACCTGGAAATCTTCGCAGAAGGTGGCGCCGTCGCTCACGCCCAGGGCCTCCAGCCTCTCGCGCACGCGCAGCGCGATGTGCTCGTCAGCGCCAGCGTGCAGCACCACAAAGTTATAGAACTTCTGGTCCGGCGACTCCAGCTCAGGAGGAGGGGGCTCCGGCTTTGAGATGGTAGGGTGAACCTTAGGAGGAGTCGATGGAGACGAAGAGGGCGGGGACGTTTGGGGGGCCGATGGAGTCTGTGGGCGTGGCTGAGCCGCCGGGTAAGTGGTGTCTTCCTCTGAAAGTTGGATTGGCGTCTGATCCGCGACAGGGAAGGCGTTTCTGGAAGGCGAGGGGAGAGATTTGGGAGCTGCTGGCACATCCGTGCACTCCACCGAGTAGTGACTGCTGGTTTTCGGAGCTTCCGGGTGGTCGTGCAGGCTGGCGGGGCATGCATCTGCGGCCACCTCAGGAAGCCTGGGGGCTGGGCTGTTTGGCCGCACCGGGGACCTGGCAGCCTCCACTGATGGGGGCCAGCTCATCTCCTCGGGCTCCTGGCAGCCCATAGGGGCAGGCTCGGGCACCGGGCTGGCCCGGGGCTTGTCACACAGCTTGCTGGGCACGTGGGGGCTGTGGTGACTGCTGAGGAGGGCCACCGTGGGCGACTGGCTAATTTCCAAGTTGCTGGCCAGGGAGGCTGGGCTGCCGGTGGATCTCAGGGAATGCCCTCTGCTCCAGTCCGAAAGGTCCTCGATGGGCCGTGGATCGCTGCGGGTCCCGGAGGGTGATGCCGAGGACGGCGGGAGGCACCCCAGATCGGAGTGGAGAGTTTGGATGGCCCCCAGGTCCCTAAGGACGTCCCATCCGCACCGGTCTCGGGCCTCTTCCTGGAGCTCCCCCAGCTGGGGGTCGTCCCTGGACCTGAAAGCACGGACGGCTGCCCGGTAGGCCTCCTCCCGCATTGGCGCTGGACACAGCCTCTCCTCGGCAAGAAGGTGGTACACCCTGGCAACGGCCCGGGACACGTCTGGGGGCTCCTCTGGGGCCTCAGTGCTGTCCACACCAGCCCACTGGCGGGCCACCAGCTTCGCCACAGCGTCCGCCTTCAGCGCCTCCAGGGAGATCCTGGCCTCGGTCTCCTGGCCCAGCTTTAGGAGCACCATGGCATGCAGGAGGTCCGCCCCCCGGCAGCCTGGCCGCAGGGTCTTCAGCTTGTGCTTAAGATACAAGAGCTTATCCTGGCCCGCCGCGCCTAGAATGTCAAAGGCGCCAGAAAGCGACGGCCCTGTGCTGGCCATGGGCGCAGGTGGGTGTGGCCTCCGGCGGCGGGAGAAGCACTGGGTGATGGAGTCATGTTCCACACGCCGCCCCCCTGCGCTGCAGGCCCGGTGTCCCTACCTGCTCACGGGTACTAGGTCCCCTGGGGGCTGCAGAGCAGACCTGTGAAGCAGAAAGACATGGTTATCACCAGAAAGGGGGCTCTGGGAGGCGGCCCAGACAACGCACCCCCTCCATGTCTTCAAAACCCACCAGACCTATCACCAGACCTTGACCTTGGGCAAGACTTCTTACCTCCCCCACCTTCCCTCTCCTCCTCTGCAAGAGGACAGCAGAGGCACCTGCCTGGTGTCACCCAGCGGGTAGCTGCTGCTATTTTCCCCATTCACAGAGGAAGAAGGTGAGCCAGAGAAGTGAAGTCATTTGCCCCAAGTCACACAGCCGGTGACAGATCTGGGATTTGTTTGTTTGTTTGTTTTGTCCAAAAGGCATGCGGGATCTTAGTTCCCCAACCAGGGATCAAACCTGCACCCCCTGCAGTGGAAGCATGCAGTCCTAACCACTGGACCACCAGGGAATTCCCAGAGCTGGGATTTGAGCCCAAGCTGTCTGGCTCTAGAGGCTGAGGCTATGTGCATAACTACAAGACTGTACTGCCTATTAGGATGATAATAAGCCCACTTATGGGATTGTTTCAGGGAGCTGAGTTGCGTTAACGTATGGAAAGCTCTGAGCCCAATGACTGGAAGTCACTCAGGAAGGGTCAGCCTCCTAGATAGCCCCCAGTGACCCCACATCCTGGTATTCAAGCCTTGGGTCATCCTTCCAATGTTGTCCCAGAGTTCTGTGAGATCGATAGAATATGGCAGAAGTGATAGGGTGTCATCTGTGACATTAGGTTATAAAAGACACTGGCTTCCTTCTTAGTCACTCTCTCTGTCACTCTCTCGGGGGTAAACAATGATGTGAGTGGCCCTATGGAAAGGCCCACCAGGGGAGGAACTGAGGCTTCCCACCTCCAGCCACATGGGGGCGCCAATCTCAGACTCCAGCCCCAGTTAAGCCTTCAGATGAGGCAGCCCCAGCAGACAGCCTAACTGCAGCCTCATCAGAGACCTAGAGCCAGAGCCACCCAGCTCATCTGCCACCAGATTCCTGATATTCAGAAACTATATGAGATAATAAATATTTGTTGTTTTGAAGCCACGAAGTTCTGGGGTAATTTGTTCCACAGCAATAGCTAACTGATACAGGTTGCATTATTACTATGATGAGTTAACCATGACCAAGGGCCAGATCTATGCCTAACACTGCTGCTAAGCCCTTTGGAGGCTCTTTCCTCTTCTCTCCATTTCTTGAAAAATGCCAAGCTGGTTCCCACTTCAGGATCTTTGCATGCACTGTTCCCTCTGCTTGGAGCACCTTACCCCAGACCTTTGCCTGGGTGACCTGAAGCTCATCCTTAGCCCCCAGGTACAATGGTGCAACCTCAGGGAGCCCTCCATGACCACCCCGGTTCTCTATCCCAGTCTGTCTCTCCATGTCCCCCCACAACAGAATTGGCCACTGGGTGACCTTTTCCTGTGTGTTAAACCTTCCACATCTGTCTGCCTCCCAGTCACTACGGGCATCAAAGGGTGAGGGTTTGTGGAACCACACAACAGGTACCTAACAAATACTTGTTGAATGAATGAATCAATGTATGAATGGGGCCAGCAATATTTCCTTCCAATACTGTTGATAAGAAAACAGGCACAGGGCTTCTCTGGTAGCACAGTAGTTAAGAATCCGCCTGCCAATGCAGGGGACACGGGTTCGAGCCCTGGTCCAGGAAGATCCCACATGCCGCGGGGCAACTAAGCCCGTGCGCCACAACTACTGAGCCTGACCTCTAGAGCCCATGAGCCACAACTACTGAGCCTGTGTGCCACAACTACTGAAGCCCGCACGCCTAGAGCTTGTGCTCTGCAACAAGAGAAGCCACCACAATGAGAAGCCCGCGCACCACAATGAAGAGTAGCCCCTGCTCGCCACAACTAGTGAAAGCCCGCGTGCAGGAACAAAGACCCAACACAGCCAAAAATAACTAACTAAATTAAAACAAACAAACAAAAAAACCCAATCCCTTAAAAAAATAAAATAATATAAACTCAAAATGGTTAAAGACCTAAATGTAAGGCCAGAAACTATCAAACTCTTAGAGGAAAACATAGGTAGAACACTCTATGACATAAATCACAGCAAGATCCTTTTGGACCCACCTCCTAGAGAAATGGAACTAAAAACAAAGATAAACAAATGGGACCTAATGAAACTTCAAAGCTTTTGCACAGCAAAGGAAACCATAAACAAGACCAAAAGACAACCCTCAGAATGGGAGAAAATATTTGCAAATGAAGCAACTGACAAAGGATTAATCTCCAAAATTTATAAACAACTCATGCAGCTCAATAGCAAAAAAACAAACAACCCAATCCAAAAATGGGCAGAAGACTTAAATAGGCATTTCTCCAAAGAAGATATACAGACTGCCAACAAACACATGAAAGAATGCTCAACATCATTAATCATTAGAGAAATGCAAATCAAAACTACAATGAGATATCATCTCACACCAGTCAGAATGGCCATCATCAAGAAATCTAGAAACAATAAATGCTGGAGAGGGTGTGGAGAAAAGGGAACACTCTTGCACTGCTGGTGGGAATGTGAATTGGTACAGCCACTATGGAGAACAGTATGGAGGTTCCTTAAAAAACTAAAAATAGAACTACCATATGACCCAGCAATCCCACTACTAGGCATATACCCTGAGAAAACCATAATTCAAAAAGAGACATGTACCAAAATGTTCATTGCAGCTCTATTCACAATAGCCCGGAGCTGGAAACAACCTAAGTGTCCATCATCGGATGAATGGATAAAGAAGATGTGGCACATATATACAATGGAATATTACTCAGCCATAAAAAGAAACGAAACTGAGCTATTTGTAATGAGGTGGATAGACCTAGAGTCTGTCATACAGAGTGAAGTAAGTCAGAAAGAGAAAGATAAATACCGTATGCTAACACATATATATGGAATTAAAAAAAAAAAATGTCATGAAGAACCTAGGGGTAAAACGGGAATAAAGACACAGACCTACTTGAGAATGGACTTGAGGATATGGGGAGGGGGAAGGGTAAGCTGTGACAAAGCGAAAGAGAGGCATGGACATATATACACTACCAAACGTAAGGTAGATAGATAGTGGGAAGCAGCCGCAGAGCACAGGGAGATCAGCTCGGTGCTTTGTGACCGCCTGGAGGGGTGGGTTGGGGGGGGTGGGAGGGAGGGAGATGCATGAGGGAGGGGATGTGGGAACAGATATATATGTATGACTGATTCACTTTGTTATAAAGCAGAAACTAATAATAAAAAAAAAAAAGAAAACAGGCACAGGGCTTCTCTGGTAGCACAGTAGTTAAGAATCCGCCTGCCAATGCAGGGGACACGGGTTCGAGCCCTGGTCCAGGAAGATCCCACATGCCGCGGGGCAACTAAGCCCGTGCGCCACAACTACTGAGCCTGACCTCTAGAGCCCATGAGCCACAACTACTGAGCCTGTGTGCCACAACTACTGAAGCCCGCACGCCTAGAGCTTGTACTCTGCAACAAGAGAAGCCACCACAATGAGAAGCCCGCGCACCACAATGAAGAGTAGCCCCTGCTCGCCACAACTAGTGAAAGCCCGCGTGCAGGAACAAAGACCCAACACAGCCAAAAATAACTAACTAAATTAAAACAAACAAACAAAAAAACCCAATCCCTTAAAAAGTAAAATAATATAAACTCAAAATGGTTAAAGACCTAAATGTAAGGCCGCACACTATAAAACTCTTAGAGGAAAACACAGGCAGAACACTCTTTGACATAAATTGCAGCAAGATCTTTTTTGACCCACTTCCTAGAGTAATGAAAATAAAAACAAAAATAAAAATATGGGACCTAATTAAACTCAAAAGCTTTTGCACAGCAAAGGAAACCATAAACAAAACGAAAAGACAGCCCACAGAATAGGAGAAAATATTTGCAAACGAAGCAACTCACAAGGGATTAATCTCCAAAATATACAAACAGCTCATGCAGCTCAATAACAAAAAAAAAAATCCAATCAAAAAAATGGGCAGAAGATCTAAATAGACATTTCTCCAAAGAAAACATACAGATGGCCAAAAAGCACATGAAAAGATGTTCAACATCACTAATTACTAGAGAAATGCAAATCAAAACTACAATGAAGTATCACCTCACACCAGTCAGAATGGCCATCATCAAAAAATCTACAAACAGGGGCTTCCCTGGTGGCGCAGTGGTTGAGAGTCCGCCTGCCGATGCAGGGGACACGGGTTTGTGCCCCGGTCCGGGAGGATCCCACATGCCACGGAGCAGCTGGGCCTGTGAGCCACGGCCGCTGAGCCTGCGCGTCTGGAGCCTGTGCTCCACAATAGGAGAGGCTGCAGCAGTGAGAGGCCCGCGTAACACACACACACACACACACACAAATCTACAAACAGTAAATGCTGGAGAAGGTGTGGAGAAGAAGGGAACCCCCCTACACTGTTGGTGGGAATGTAAACTGGTGCAGCCACTATGGAGAACAGTATGGACATTCCTTAAAAACTAAAAAGAGAGCTACCATGTGATCCAGCAATTCCACTCCTGAGCATATACCTGGAGAAAACCATAATTTGAAAAGACACATGCACCCCAATATTCATTACAGCACTGCTTACAATAGCCAGGACATGGAAGCAACCTAAATGTCCATCAACAGAGAAATGGATAAAGATGTGGTACATATATACATAATGGACTATTACTCAGCCATAAAAAAGAATGAAATAATGCCATCTGCAGCAACATGGATGGACCCAGAGATTGTCATACTGAGTGAAGTAAGTCAGACATAGAAGGACAAATACCATATCATATCACTTATACATGGAATCTAAAAAAATGGTACAAATGAACTTATTTACAAAACAGAAATAGAGTTACAGATGTAGAAAACAATCTTATGGTTATCAGGGGGGAAAGGCGGGGAGGGATAAATTGGGATACTGGGATTGACATAGACACACTACTATATATAAAATAGGTATATATATAGGTATAATATAAATATAATATAATAGGTATAATATAAAACTAATCAGGACCTACTGTATAGCACCGGGAACTCTACTCAATACGTTGTAATGACCTATATGGGGAAAGAATCTTAAAAAGAGTGGATATATGTATATGTATAACTGATTCACTTTGCTGTGCAGCAGAAAGTAACACAATATTGTAAATCAACTCTACCCCAATAAAAATTTAGAAGAAAGAAAGAAAACACACACAGAGGAAAGGTCTTTCCCAAGGACACAGAACAAAGACACCATGGAGAGTGTCCCAAACCGCCAAATTTAAATCCCCAGGCGCTCAATTTACGTCACATTCAGACTTGGAAAAAGCATAGCCTCACGTCCAGTCCAGGGGGCCGAGAACACTTTCTCTGCCCCTCAGCTAGGCCTCTACGGCCTGAAACCCGCTGGTGCCCACGTTGGGATCTGCCCCACCTCCGAGCCAAGAACAGTGCATCTGCACCAGGGACAACTCTATCCCCTCAGGGGACACATGGTGACATCTGGGGACATTTCTGTTGTCACCACTGCGTGGAAAAGTGCTCCTGGCATTGAGTGGGTGGGGGCCAGGATGCAGCTCAACATCCCACAGTGCCCAGGACAGCCCTTCAAGAGAATGACCGAGCCCCAGATGTTGCTAAGCGCTGACATTGAGGATGCCTGGTCTAGATGAAGAGCTGATTCATCCATCAACCCCCTGTGCTGATAAATCACAGACGTCACTGTATAAATGACTCAGCTTTTTTTTTTTTAAATTCATTCTGAGCGGATGTCAAATGGCCCAGGACCAAGGTCGATGGTTCCAGAGGTGTGACGGGGATGTGACCGAGCAGAAAAGTGGCCAAGAAGTGTCAGAGAGAGAGAGGCGGGGCAGAGGGGTGGTGGTGGTGCGGGCCGGGGGAGGAAGGACGCAAGGAGATGAGCGGCTGTCTGGCTGTTTCGAAATTGAAAGCGGCCTGACATATTGAAATGCTGCCTGACATATTGAAATGCTGATAGGGACGGGGAAATAGCAGAGACCCTAAAATGGAGCTGACTTCCTAGTATGGGGAGACAAATGATCGGCGGATACATAGTGAAATTCATGATATATCACAGTATAAATGCCGTGGAGAAACGAGGGAAGGAGAGTCATAAACTCCAAGAACGGGGGGAAGGGGTGCAGTTTTTGGGTTTTTTTGTTTTGTTTTGTTTATTTGGTTGTGCCGGGTCTTAGTTACGGCACGTGGGCTCCTCAGTTGTGGCACGCGAACTTCCAGTTGTGGCATGCATGTGGGATCTAGTTCCCTGACCAGGGATGGAACCCCGGGCCCCCTGCACTGGGAGTGTGTAGTCCCAGCCACTGTGCCACCAGGGAAGTCCCTGTGTGCAGTTTTAAACAACATAGTTTAGGAAGGTCTTGATGAAAAGAGAGATTTTGACAGGACATAAACATGGGGAGAGAGTGGGGACATCTGAAGGAAGAGAGATCCAGGCAGAGGAAACAGCCCGTGCAAAGGCCCTGGGGCAGGACCATGCCTGGTGTGTTGGAGGAACAGCGAGAAGGCCTGTGTGTCTGGAGCAGAGTGAGTGAGGGGGAGAGAGGGAGGAAGGGAGGGCAGGGAGGGGACGGGGCAGGTCGTGCAGGAACTTGTGGGCCTGAGTAGGGGGAAAGGGGGGTACTTGGGCTTTTACCTGAAAACCTAGAACCACCTCGACCTGTCTAAATGCCGTGGTCTTGCCTCATGTGTGTTGCCGAGAAGGAAAATGGGCTCAGTGGGACCACATCTGCTAACTTTTCAAGAGAAGCCAGAAACTCAGATTTTCAGAAATCTGCTCAGTTGTGTCAAGTTAGCAATCGATTCAAATATTTTAAAGAGACCTTGTGAGCCTAAAAGAAAAAAAAAAAATGCAAGCCAATGTGCCATCCGCAGAGTAAAAACTCTGAACATATTTGTTGCAAATAATAAATAAATAAAGTGTGTGAAGAGGCGAAAGTTATACATACACAGTATTCATTCATTCATTCAAGAAGTAATTTTCCAGCATCTGCCATGTATTGGACACTGAATGTATCAGGACAGAGAGAAGAATAAAACAGGAATCCTCTTCCCTCTTGGAGCTGACAGTCCTCCCAAAAAAAGAAGGAAGATAATTATTGCTTAAGTGCTTCCTTAGTTCCTGAATTATTTTTCCATAAAGAAAGACTAAATATGAGCCATATATTACTGCAGAGAAGAGTTCCTTTTTTCTTTTCATAAACTTTTTTGCTTCTTTCAAAAACAAATATCAATTTATGGCAACAAAGTGGGTATATGTATATATAATATTACAACCTAGTATATCATATCTCTTAATTGCCCCACTGGCCTTCCTGCTATCCTTCAAACTTGCCAGGCACAGTCCTGCCTCAGGGCATTTGCACTGGCTGCTCCTTCTGCCTGGAACACTGTTTCCCCCATGTATCCCCACAGCTCACTCCCTACCTTCCTTCAAATTTTTGGTCAAGCCTGCCCTGATGACACTGTGCACAACTCCCTAGGAAGGGGTCACAAAGTATGGCCCATGGGCTGTTTTAGTAAATAAAGTTTTCTTGGAACACAGACACGCTCACTCATTTACACAGGATCCATGGCTGCTTTGAGACTACAATGGCAGAGCTGAGTAGCTGCAACAGACACCATGTAGCCCATAAAGATGAAAATATTCACTCTCTGGTCCTTTCCAGAGAAAAGTTTGCCAACAACTGGGCTACGAAACAGGCATATGATTTTTTCCCCCCATTCCATAGAGGGGCAAACTTAGACTGCACAGCTAACGATGGGCAGAACAGCCCCATGGCACCAATGTTTGTAACCCTAAGACCAGATGCCTGTCTCTTCAGCCCATATAATTATTACGGGGGATAACTGGCTGTTATTGGTTGAACTGGGTTCCCCCCTCACCAAGTTCAGATGTTAAAACCCTAACCCCCAGGACCTCAGGATGTGACTACATTTGGAGATGTGGTCTTTACAGAGGTAATCAAGTTAAAATGAGGTCATAAGGGTGGGGTCCTAATCCAATAAGACTGGTGTCCTTATAAGAAGGGGAGACTAGGACACAGACACCCACAGAGGGAGGATCATGTGAGGACACAGGGAGAAGACAGCTGTCTGCAAGCCAAGGAGAGAGGCCTCAGAAGGAACCAACCCTGCTGACACTTTGATCTTGGACTTCCAGCCTCCAGACTGTCAGGCGATAAATTTCTGGTTTTTAAGCCCCCCAGCCTGTGGGACTTTGTTATGGCAGCCCCAGCTCCATGTGGCTACTGAGTACTGGAAATGTGGCTACAGCTACCGGGGAGAAAGTAAATATTAAATTTTATTCATATTTAGTTCATTAAAATGGAAAAACTGGGGCAGTGTAAAAAAAAAATGTTCCCCAATTAAACCCAACTTTGGGGACTTCCCTGGTGGCACAGTGGATAAGTCTCCACGCTCCCAATGCAGGAGGCCCAGGTTCGATCCCTGATCAGGGAACTAGATCCCACATGCATGCCACAACTAAGAGTTCGCATGCCGCAACTAAGGAGCCCGCCTTCCACAACCAAGACCCGGTGCAACCAAATAAATAAATAAATAGATATTTAAAAAAATAATTATCAAGGCTTTACCATGTGTAAAATACAATGCATTTATATAATTGTATGTATTAAAAAATAAATTCTGTAAGTACTATTATCTCCTCTTTAAAAAAAATGACCCAACTTTGTTTTCGTAGGATCAGATTTCACTTAAAATGTTAAAAATGTAGCATCTGAATTGAGATCTGAAAAAATACACACCAGATCTTGAAGAATTAGTCGAGAAAAGGTATGTAAAGGCCACAGCTGGATTGGAAGCCAGGCTGCCTGGCCCTAGAACCCACTGAGCCTGTGGTCTCCAAAGTGTATCGTCAGAGATTCCAGCTTACATGGACCTGGTTATATGGCCTGAGAAACAGACTTATCTAGTTTTAATTGAAACAGTCCCTGAAATGAGCTCATGGCCAGACTCCTGGAAGAAAGTGGAGGACAGACGTTGTTGCCATAATGCAGGCACAAGTGAGCAGTAAGAGAAAGGCAAAGTGGGGCTTCCCTGGAGGCACAGCTGTTCAGAATCCGCCTGCCAATGCAGGGGACACAGGTTCGAGCCCTGGTCCGGGAAGATCCCACATGCCGTGGAGCAACTAAGCCCGTGCGCCACAACTACTGAGCCTGTGCTCTAGAGCCCATGAGCCTAGAGCCCATGCTCCACAACAAGAGAAGCCACCGCAGTGAGAAGCCCGTGCACTGCAACAAAGAGTAGCCCCCGCTCGCCAGAACTAGAGAAAGCCCGCGCAGCAACAAAGACCCAACGCAGCCAAACAATAAATAATAAAAATAAAATAAATTAATTTAAAAAAAAAAAGAGAAAGGCAAAGTGTATAGTTTCTCTTATCTCTGATGTGAGCTTGCTGTCGACAACAAAATGGGATAAAAACGATGACGATCAGGTGGGACCTCAAGTCAGCCAAAACTTACTGAAATATCAAAACTCCTTGAAGTATCAGATATCTCCCTCTACAGCAATGACCCTCAGATCAACTGTTCTTTCCACCTGTCAGTGGCTACTGGGAACAGCTGCGTGTATAGTAACTTAAAAAGAAAAAATCACTGGGAACTCTACTCAGTACTCTGTAATGACCCATATGGGAACAGAATCTGAAAAAAGAGTGGATATATGTATATGTATAACTGACTCACTTTGCTGTACAGCAGAAACTAACACAACATTGTAAATCAACTATACTCCAATAAAAATTAATTAAAAAAAAAAGATGGATGGACCTAGAGACTGTCATACAGAGTGAGGTAAGTCAGAGAGACAAAGACACATGTATATTAACACATATATGTGGAATCTAGAAAAATGATACAGATGAACCTATTTGCAAAGCAGAAATAGAGACACAGGTGTAGAGAATAAACGTATGGCCACCAAGGGGGGCAGGGCAGGTGGGATAAATTGGGAGATCGGGACTGACATATATACACTACTATGTATAAAATAGATAACTAAGGGGACTTCCCTGGTGGTCCAGTGGTTAAGACTCCATGCTCCTACTGCAGGGGGCCCGGGTTCAATCCCTGGTCAGGGAACTAAGATCCCACATGCCATGCCACGCGTTCCAGCCAAAAAAAAAAAAGTTAAAAAAAAAAAAACGTAAGTAATGAGAACCTACTGTATAGCACAGGGAACTCTACTCAATGCTCTGTGATGACCTAAACGGGAAGGAAATCCAAAAAGGAGGGGGTATATGTATACGTAGAGCTGATTCACTTTGCTGCACAGCAGAAACTAACACAACATTGTAAAGCAACTACACTCCAATAAAAAAAAGAGAGAAAATCAATCACGTGGTGACATGCACCCTCCAATTTTTAACGAATAAAGGGCACAGCTGGTAAAGTGTGAAGGACGGGGCATGAATGGGGCCAGACATTAAGTTCTGCATCACGCACTGTTCACTCTGAAAATTCAAGTTCAGTACTTAGGATCTGTGTCCTATTCTGAATTCAGGTTCTAGGTCAATAAAATGTTAAAAGGAAGAAAAGTTCACCAACTCCTGCAACTACACCACGGGCAGCAGTGTGAGAAGAAAATTTGAATTAGCTGCCAACGCTGAACAGAGGAGGTGCTGTGTGAAACTCTGGTGTTCTGGGTTCTCTTGGAATCCAGACAGTCAGCAAGAACAGAGTGGCAGCTGCCCTTGTCCTGCCCTTGGTCACAGCCTGCCCCCTTTATGGGACACCCACCCGAAATGAGTCAGCTCCAGGGCAAGAGAGCAGTGGGTGGGAGCATGTGCTTGGGGTTCAAATCTCAGCCGTATGGCTTCCCAGCTGTGACCTTGGACAGGCCAGAAGCACATTGGTGCCTCAGTCTCCTCCTTTGTGGACTGGGTACGAGGATGAGCTCTTCCTGCGAGGACCGCCATAGGTCGAATGAGTTAATCCGTGTAGAAATGGCACAGAGCAGTGCCTAGCACACCCTCGGTGCGCCGTGAGCCTTAGGGTACCTGACAGCTGTCTGCCCCCAGCAGCACCCGAGCTGGAGGCTCCCGCAGCAGAGGCTCAGGGCTGGGCTTGTGGAAAAGCTCACAGCCAGACTCAGAATCAGCCAAGCAGGGACTTCCATGGTGGTCCAGTGGATAAGACTGTACACTCCCGGGGACTTCCCAGGTGGCGCAGTGGTTAAGAATCCGCCTGCCGATGCAGGGGACACGGGTTCGAGCCCTAGTCCGGGAAGATCCCACATACCGCAGAGCAACTAAGCCTATGTACCGAGAGCCCGTGCTCTGCAACAAAAGAAGCCACCGCAATAAGAAGCCCGCGCACCGCAACAAAGAGTAGCCCCTGCTCACCGCAGCTAGAGAAAGCCCACGCGCAGCAACAAAGACCCAACGCAGCCATAAATAAATAAACAAACAAACAAACCCAATGCAGGGGGCCCGGGTTCTATCCCTGGTCAGGAAACTAGATCCGCGTGCCGCAACTAAAGATCCTGCGTGCCGCAGCTGAGACCCACCGCAGCCATGTAAATAAATATTAAAAGAAAAAAAGAATCAGCCAGGCAGGCCCTCCCCTGCCTGCACTCCTGGCAAATTGCCTAAAGTCACACCGTGTTTCTCCTCCATCTCCTGGCCCGCCAGCCTGAGCCCCGACGCAGCGCCCCCTCCCCAGACACTGTGCCCTGGCATGTCCCCCGTCCACTCCATCTGCCCTGCCCAGCAGCCACCCCAACCTTCCAGAAACCTGGCTTTCATTCTACCCAACTTCCACAGCCTCCAGGGCAAAGTCCACTCTGCACCTGACAGTGGGTGCTGGGGACAGCGGGGTGGGGGTGGGGGAGCACCCACCGGGGTGAGGGACCCGGCTCTGCCACCTGCCAGCTGGTGGAGACTGTTTTCTCAGCCTCAGTTTCCTCGTGTGTAAAACCAGCAGGAGAGTGGCCCTCGTCCTGAGCGAGAGTTCAGAATAACAATATAAGAATCTGTACAAATCAGAAATAAATACTGGCAGAGTTTCTTTTTTCTCTTCTTTTTTATTTGTTCACCAAATCTGGAATCTGCCTACCCTCTCCTCTCCTGTCTACACTCTTGAGCAATCTCTTCACACACAGAGGGAATATTGAGCACCTACTGTGTGCCAAGAGCTATTGTAGGTGCTGCTGCAGACCTCCGGCCATCTTGGAGCTCACAGTCTAGTTGGGGGAGACCCGGGATGAATGAGAAAGTAGTTCATTGCAGAGAACGGAAAGAGCCATCAAGAAAATGAGCCAGGGTGGGGGAGGAAGGCAAGGACTGGGGGAAAGGCTGCTGAGAACTGGAGATCAAGGGAGACCTCTGGGAGGGAGTGACACACGGGAGCTGAGACCTGAAGGAGGTGAGGGAGCAACTCAGGTGCAGATCTGGGGGAAGAGAGTTTCAGGAAGTGGGCACAGCATGTGCAAAGGTCCTGGGGTGGGACTGGACCTGATGTGTTGGAGGAACAGCGAGGAGGCCCACGTGTCTGGAGCAGAGTGAGCGAGGGGGAGAGAGGGAGGAGGGGAGGGCAGGGAGGGGACGGGGCAGGTCGGGCAGGAACTTGTGAGAAGGAGGAGGGAGCCCTGGGGAGCTGCATGCAGAGCTGGGAGGGGACCTAACTCAGGTGCTCACAGGTGCCCTCTGGCTACTTCAGTGAGGGCAGATTTGGGGGTGGGGTGGTGAGGGCAGGAGAGAGGGTGGGAAGGAGACATGGATGGAGGTGACCACTGGCTCAAGCAAGCAATGATGGGATCCAGACCAGGTGGTGATCTCCAGGAAGGATCTCTGGAGACCAGCACACAGTAGGTATACTTACATAAATAAATAAGTATACCTTATAAATAAATACTTATTGGCTGAATAAATCAGTGAGTGGACAGAGCAGTGCCTGGCACACAGTAGGCACCCAATAAATGTTTTCTGCTTGAATCCTTCCTCCCCAAGAAGACAGCCTAATCGGCTCCTACCAGGACTGGCACATAGTAGGGGCACACTTCACTCCTTTTGGCTAATTAAGAAATGTTCCAGGGGACTTCCCTGGTGGTCCAGTGGCTAAGACTCCACGCTACCAACGCAGGGGGCCCAGGTTCCATCCCTGGTCAGGGAACTAGATCCCACATGCATGCCACAACTAACAGCTCTCATACCACAGCTAAAGATCCCGCATGCCGCAACGAAGATTCTACGTGCTGCAACTAAGACTCGGGGCAGCCAAATAAATATTTTTTAATAAATAAGTGTTTGGGCTTCCCTGGTGGCACAGTGGTTGAGAGTCCGCCTGCTGATGCAGGGGACACAGGTTCGTGCCCCGGTCCGGGAAGATCCCACATGCCGCAGAGCGGCTGGGCCCGTGAGCCATGGCCGCTGAGCCTGCACGTCCGGAGCCTGTGTTCTGCAACGGGAGAGGCCACAACAGTGAGAGGCCCACGTACCGCAAAAAAAAAAAAAAAAAAAAAAAAAAAGTGTTTACTGAGCACCTACTATGTGCCGGGCGCTGTGCAAAGCAAAGGACAACGCTGCGAGTTAAGACTATTTTGACTGCCTGTTTACCAGTAGAAAAGGGAGGCACAGAAAGGTGACTTGCCCGGGATCACACAGGTAGAAAGTAAAGGGGCAGTAATTTAAACCAGGCAGCGTGGCTGCAGGGCCCCTGCCTTTATTCACTGAGCACCTATTATGTGCAGTACCCCTCCCATGCCTGGATCTGAGGAATCCTCAAGCCTGGCCAAGGTACCGGACAGCTGCCCTCTGCATTTGGCACACATTACTGTGACAGGTCACACTTTTGCTTCCTGTGGCTCCATGAGGACACTATTTGTCCCCTACTGTGTGCCCAGGGTACTGAACAGTGTCTCCTGGCACGCAGCAGTTGCTCCATAAAAGTTTGTTGAAGAATGAATGAATGGCCCTTATTCGGAGAAGAACACAGAGGCCCAGGCAGGTTCTGCAGCCTGGGGCACCTACCAACCCTCCCCCAAACTCTGGAATCCAGACCTCAGCCTGCCTGGGTCACACTGTGGTGTCCCCTCCCCCAAACGCCTGCCTCAGCCGCAAGGAGAGGAAAGGAACACAGGTACCCTGAAGAAGTCCTGGGCCCAGCCAAGTGGTGCCAGCGGCCTGGGCAGACTTGGATCGACTCCTGGGCAGGTACCAACCAACTCCGTTCCCCATGGGAAGGGGTGGGGAGTGGGGGGTTGGAGATTCCCCGAGACCTATCTCAGCTGATGGATGGGACCCGCTGAGGGAAGCGCGCTTCCCCAGTGGGAGGGGGGGTCACGGAAGCCCCTGGATAAAATGGGGATTCGGGACCCTGGAGGAGCTGGGGGAGCGGCAGTGGGGGATGGCGATCACCGGGCAGGAAGAACCGGGGCTGGGGCAGAGAGAGCGCCCAGTTTGGGAAAGAAATCAGAAACGCGGAGGAGGAAAGCAGTATTGGAAGGTAGTACGTCATGTTGGGGTGGATTCGGGGTGTTGGGGAAGAGTTGGGGGGGAGGACTTGGGCCAGGGAGGGGAGTTGGAGCATTGGGGGGCGGGGGGCACTGAACACGCGACGCAAGGACGTCCAAAGCTCCCAGTGTGGGGCAGCTGGCTTCGAACCCTGGCGAGGGGCGCGGGCAGCCGGGCCCCCTGTAGGCCTGCGGGGGTCCCCTGCCCCTCCCCAGCCGGCCTTCGCCCCTTCCTCACCTACCAGGGATCGCGGGGGCGGCTGGCCGCGCCGCTCGTGTCCTCGGGGCTGGGGCTGGTGGCCGGACGGCCTAGCGGCGTGCCCGCGGATGGCAGAGAGCGAAGGGCACGCCGGTGGCTCCAGGCGCACGGCCTCCGACCGCCCCTTCCGCGTCCGGAGGGGAGGGAGGAAGGGGGTGAGATCACGCTTTCCCAGCGGGACCGGGAAAGTCCCTGAGACGCCCCGAGCGACGCCCTCTGTCCCTCCGCCGGCTGCCACTTAGGGGACGTTTGGGCACCTCCGGGGTGGCCGGGCGCTGGGGACCACAACGGGGGTCAAGGGTTACAACAGCCCTCGCGAGCCCACCGTCTAGTGAGAAAGAACCACAGCGTTTAAATTAGTTCATCTCAATTAGTAATTAATGTTTTCCAGGACACCGAACAGAGGGGATGGGATAATTGGGGGGGGGACGGGGGGGGGGAATCATGGCCACCCTGGAGGGATTTGGGGACGCCCATGTGGTTGGAAAAGGGACAGCAAGATGGCATACCTTTTTGGCCGCGCAGTGCAGCTCGCTGGGATCTTATTTCCCCCACCAGGGATTGAACTCCGGCCCTCCGCAATGAAAGCGCAGAGTCCTAACCACTGGACCGCGAGGAAATTCCCAAGATGGCATATCTTGAAGATGCAAACATGAAGTTTTAAAATTCACAGGGAGCAGAACTAACTAAAGCCTTTAACTAAAAAATAAATAAATAAATATATATATATATATAAAATAAAATTCAGGGGCTTCCCTGGTGGCGCAGTGGTTGAGAGTCCGCCTGCCGATGTAGGGGACACGGGTTCGTGCCCCGTTCCGCGAAGATCCCACATGCCGCGGAGCGGCTGGGCCCGTGAGCCATGGCCGCTGAGCCTGCGCATCCAGAACCTGTGCTCCGCAACGGGAGAGGCCACAACAGTGAGAGGCCCGTGTACCGCAAAAAAATAAATAAATAAATAAAATAAAATAAAATAAAATTCACAGGGGTCCTGAACCCAGGGCTTACATATCTATTGGGCAGAGTTAAATCACGGTGCTCAGAGCCCGTCATACTTCTGGGACCCACGAAAATGTTTTCATTTCTCTTAAAATCAGAAAGGAAAAAAAAAAAAAGAACAGAAAATGAATATAATCCAGCCTAAATTATATGTGTCTTTATACCAACACAGTTGTAAAATGTAATTTTTTTTTTTAAATATTTATTTATTTATTTATTTATTTATTGGCTGTGTTGGGTCTTCATTTCTGTGCAAGGGCTTTCTCCAGTTGCGGCGAGCAGGGCCCACTCTTCATCGCGGTGCGCGGGCCTCTCACTGTTGCGGCCTCTCCCGTTGCGGAGCACAGGCTCCAGACGCGCAGGCTCAGTAGTTGTGGCTCACGGGCTTAGCCGCTCCGCGGCATGTGGGATTTTCCCAGACCAGGGCTCGAACCCGTGTCCCCTGCATTGGCAGGCAGATTCTTAACCACTGCGCCACCAGGGAAGCCCCTGTAAAATGTAATGTAATTTAATTTTTTTTTTTTTAGTGGAGGAAGAGGCCCACAAAAGCCATAAATAATATACCTTTGGTTGGGCCACTTTGTCACCCAGAACCTCTTGTCAAAATAGCATTTGCTATAGAAAACAAACTTCTTGTTACCAAAGGGGAAGGGGGTGGGGGGAGGGATAAATGAGGAGTCTGGGATTAACAGATACACACGACTATATATAAAATAGATAACCAGGTCTTCCCTGGTGGTCCAGTTGCTGAGTCCGTGCTCCCAATGCAGGGGACCCCGCCCAGTTCGATCCCTGGTCTGGGAATTAGATCCCACATGCTGCAATGAAAGATCCTGCCCGCAGTGACGAAGATCCCGTGTGCCGCAACTAAGATCTGGAGCAGCAAAATAAATAAATATTTTTAAAAATAATAAAACAGATAACCAACAAGGTCCAACTGTACAGCACAGGGAACTATATTCAATATCCTGTAATAATCTATAATGGAAAAGAATCTGAAAAAAATATATATATATATAAAACTGAATCAGTTTGCTGTACATCTGAAACTAACATGACATAGTAAATCAACGATACTTCAATTTAAAAAAAATACCTTTTGTTAGATGCATCAAGCCCAATATAGGAGGTTACAGGGAAGTCCATTATGTTGAAATATACTTATAAAAAATTTCTTTAGGGGCTTCCCTGGTGGCGCAGTGGTTGAGAGTCTGCCTGCCGATGCAGGCGACACGGGTTCGTGCCCTAGTCCGGGGAGATCCCACATGCCGCGGAGCGGCTGGGCCCGTGAGCCATGGCCACTGGGCCTGCGTGTCCGGAGCCTGTGCTCCGCAATGGGTGAGGCCACGGCAGTGAGAGGCCCGCGTACCGCAAAAAAAAAAAAAAATTCTTTAACAACAACTTAGTGATCCATCCTTGGATGAATGGGGTCCACCCACACAGTGGAATATTATTCGATGTTAAAAAGGAAGGAGAGCTTCCCTGGTGACGCAGTGGTTGAGAGTCCGCCTGCCGATGCAGGAGACACGGGTTCGTGCCCCGGTCCGGGAAGATCCCACATGCCGCGGAGCGGCAGGGCCTGTGAGCCATGGCCGCTGAGCCTGCGCGTCCGGAGCCTGTGCTCTGCAACGGGAGAGGCCACAACAGTGAGAGGCCCGCATACCGAAAAAAAAAAAAGGAAGGAAATTCTGACACAGGCTACAAGGTGAATAAACCTTGAAGACATTGTGCTCAGTGAGATAAGCCAGAGAGGGAGGGACAAACAGTGTGGTTCCACTCACAGGAGGTCCCTAGGGAAGTCAGATTCATAGAAACAGAAAGGAGGTGGTGGGTGCCACCAGTTCGGAAGAGGGAGACATTGTTTCATGGGGACAGTTTCAGTTTGGGAAGATGAGAAAATTTTGGAGACGGATGGTGGGGATGGTTGCACAGCAATGTGAATGTGTTTAGTGCCACTGAGCTGTGCACCTAAAAAGGGTTAAAAGGTGGTACTTCCCTGGTGGTCTAGTGGTTAAGACTCCTACTTCCACCACAGGGGATATGGGTTCAATCCCTGGTCGGGGAAATAAGATCCCATATGCCACACTGTGCAGTCAAAACCAAAAAAAAAAAAAAAAAGGTTAAAAGGTGAATTTCATGTTTAGTATATTTATTTTACCACCACAAAAAATTGTTTTCAAATACTTGCAAGACAGTCACTTCAAAAAGACTTTTGAAATAGAGCTATACCGAAACAAACAAACAGGCTTAGGGTTCTACCTCTGTGTGTATCACCACATTAACTAACAAAATCTAATCCCCACAGTGATTTTTCAGTAATAACAAGGGTCAGCTGTATTTTGAGCCACCTGCAGCAGTGTGATCTGATATGGAAATGCCTGTGGTTTTCTACCAGAAACAAAGCCACAAGTCCTTCATTCATAATTGAGGAAATGGCAAATATCAGTTGAGTCAGTGCAAATAAAGATGTGAGGGTTTTTTCCCCTCGATTCATTGGGCAACCTGAATTTTATCATCAGCTCTCGCAAATGGTGCATGGATTCCAGGCCAAAGTTCACTGAAAGGTTCTTGGCAGGGAAATGCAAATGGTAGTTATCAGGATGCTAAGTCCCCCACCCCCGCCCTGTCCTCCCACCTCAGTGCCTCATTTAGTGCCTGTCGCCTGTGAGGGAGAAATTTTCTTGAACGCCTACTGTGTGCCAAGCATGTCTAGGTTCTGGGGATACATCGGGGTGGGGATGGGGGAAGAAGTGGTCCCTGCCTTTAGGGCCTCCTGAGCTGAGGCGGAGCAGGCATGAAACCCATCTTCCCATATGCCTCTCCACCCCACAACCATCACCAATTTTTGGAGCGTCCATTAGGTGCCTGTTTCCAGGCCAAACACATCTTGGTAGTCATCTGATCAATGTCTTTTATTTATTTATTTTTTTTTTGGTTGCGCTCTGTGGCATGTGGGATCTTTAGTTCCCCGACCCGGGATTGAACCCGTGCCCCCTGCAGTGGAATTGTGGAGTCTTAACCACAGGACCGCCAGGGAAATCCTTATCCATGTCTTAAAACAACTGTTCCTGGTAGGTTTGACCGTGCCCATTTTATAGGTGAGAAAACTGAGGCTCAGAGACGGTAACACGGCTGGAACATCCGAGGTTTCCACGGGAAGCCATGGGCTGCAGACGGATAAATTTGACCACCTGTAGACAGGTGTGGTTGTGCACCTCCCTTCATTTAAAGAAAAAAGAAGGTCCTGGTTGAGGTCCACATTCCTACTCCCACTTGGGGGCCCATTCGTTCCGTTTTCCGCTTTGGCACACACGTTTACACGCATCCATGAATGTGATATTTAGTATCCTTTGGTCTGGCTTTGCTTTTTATTCAAATTGGCCAGAAGTCAGCAAACTTTTTTCTGTAAAGGACCAGCTAGTAAAATATTGTCGGTCTTAGGCACCATAGTGTCTTTATTACAACTACCTATGCTGCCGCTGTAGCCCCAAAGCAGTCACAGGTGATACCTCAGTAAATGGGTGTCAGCTGTGTGTCAATAAAACTTTATTTACAAAACCAGGTGGCAGGGACTTCCCTCATGGCGCAGTGGTTAAGAATCCGCCCGCCAATGCAGGTTTGATCCGTAGGGATTCCACATGCTATGGAACAGCTATGCTGGTGCGTCACACACAACTACTGAAACCCGCGCACCTAGAGCCCGTGCTCCGAAACAAGAGACGCCACCGCAATGAGAAGCCTGCACACCGCAACCAAGAGTAGCCCCCGCTCTAGAGAAAGCTGGCGCACAGCAACAAAGACCCAAGGCAGCCAAAAAAAAAAAAAACAAACAAACAAAAAAAAACACAACAGGGCTTCCCTGGTGGCGCCGTGGTTGAGAGTCCGCCTGCCGATGCAGGGGACACGGGTTCGTGCCCCGGTCCGGGAGGATCCCATGTGCCGCGGAGCGGCTGGGCCCGTGAGCCATGGCCACTGAGCCTGTGCGTCCGGAGCCTGTGCTCCGCAACGGGAGAGGCCACAACAGTGAGAGGCCCGCGTACCGCAAAAAAAAAAACAAAAAACAAAAAAACAACCAGGCCGCAGGCCAGACAGTGGCCGTGGTTTGCTGGTTTGCTGACCCTGGATATAGATGGTATCAATACTTAGCTTTATTCTGTTGAAGATGTCTCCAACATTTTTCTAAGCCAATATATGTAGCCTGACCTTGTTCTTTTTTTCCTTTTTTTGGCTGTGCCACGCGGCTTGCGGGATCCTAGTTCCCTGACCGGGGATCGAACCTGTGCCTCCTGCAGTGGAAGCATGGAGTCTTAACCACTGGACCTCCAGGGAAGTCCCCCAATCTTGTTCTTTTTAAGTGTATTATGGTCTCACTAAGCATTGCCATATCACAGTTTGTTGAGTCCCCTATCATTGGACATGCTGGTTCCTGCCACTGTTCCCCCCAGGCAGGCATTAACACCTTATAAGTTGGTGGTTATGAACAGTGGGGGGAAGGGGTGAGGGGGAGGGTAGTCTGAGTGCTGGGTTCAAATCTTATTCTGACACTTGCCATGAGGTGGGGCCACAGGGGGGCCCGCTGAACCCTGCCTCAGTTTCCCTCTCTTGTAACACAGCGATCATTACAGCACCTGCCTCTTGGGGTTGATAAAAAGGATTAGGTGATGGGACTTCCCTGGCGGTGCAGTGGTTAAGACTCTGTGCTTCCACTGCAGGGGGCATGGGTTCCATCCCTAGTCTGGGAACTAAGATCCTGCATGCCTTGGGGCCAAAAAAAAAAAAAGGATCCTGAGATCACAGGATCCCTGTGACTCCGTTGACAGGGTTTCTCTAGGGTGGCTGCAGAGAAAGGGAACTTCTAGGACTTTTCAGACATGGAGTACATTCTCACTCTTACTAAACACCGCCAGATTTTGTGCAAAACAGTGTCCCTGTTTGCACTCCCCCCGGAAGTGAACAAGAGGGCTCATTTCCCCCACCGCCACCTCATGCTACTTTCTCTGTCTTAATTTGTGTTGACGTGTAATTCATAGGCACCAAAGTCTATAAAGCTTAAAGGGACAGACAGCTCAGTGGTTTTTTGGGGTATGTACACACTCCCTGTAGCCAACTCCCTGATTGAGATATAGAGGTCATTTCCATCCCCTAGAAGTCCACAAGGGCCCCTTCTCCATCCCTACCCACTGGGAAACCACCCTTCTGGTTTCTCATCATAGTTTAGGTTTTTTTCTTTATTAATTGAATTATTTATTTTTGCTGCGTTGGGTCTTCGTTGCTGTGCACAGGCTTTCTCTAGTTGCGGCGAGCGGGGGCTACTCTCTGTTGCATCGCAGTGCAAGCGGTTCTCGTTGTGGTGGCTTCTCTTATTGCGGAGCACGGGATCTAGGCCAGGGGGCTTCACTAGTTGTGGCGCATGAGCTTAGTTGCTCCGCGGCACGTGGGATCTTCCCGGACCAGGACTTGAACCCATGTCCCCTGCCACATTGGCAGGCAGATTCTTAACTACTGCACCACCAGGGAAGTCCCATAGTTTAGTTTTGATTTTGAAACTTCATCAAAAGAGAGGGGCTTCCCTGGTGGCGCAGTGGTGGAGAGTCCGCCTGCCGATGCAGGGGACACGGGTTCGTGCCCCGGTCCGGGAAGATCCCACATGCCGCGGAAAGGCCGGGCCCGTGAGCCATGGCCGCTGAGCCTGCATGTCCGGAGCCTGTGCTCTGCAACGGGAGAGGCCACAACAGTGAGAGGCCCGTGTACCGCAAAAAAAAAAAAAAAAAAAGAGAGAGAATCAGCGTGTGGATGCGTTTGTGTCTGCCTCCTCTCACTCAGCATCATGCTTGTGAGTTTCAGTCACATTGCTGTGAATATCAGTAATTCACCCTTGTTCACATCTTCTGTGGACTGGGAGAAATAGTTAAGTCTAAGCAGTAAAATGTAACAGGAAGAAGTCCGGTACAGTGGTCTCAAAACAGGTTGGCAAGCTATTCCTATAAAGGGTTAGATAGTAAATATTTTCAGCTTTGCGGGATACAGGAGGTCTGTGTTGTGTATCTTTGTTTGCTTTAAAACCCTCTTAGCTTGTTAGCCATGCCAACAGACAAACAAACAACTCTTTGGGTACTTTTGGCCCTCAGGCTATAGTTTGCAGACTTTTAGTCTAAATCATTTTACCACAGTGCCTGACATACAGCAAGTATCTATCACTAAGTGTCGACAGGCAGGTTTTCTGTGGCACCTAATTTTGAATTTGTCATTGCATGTTCTTTTTCATACTATTTCCCCCAAATGTTTAACCTTTTGTTTGTTTTCTTTTAAGATGTAATTGACATACAACATAGCATTAGTCTTAGGTGTACAACATAATGATTTGATATATGTATTCAATATATATCTGTGAAATGACCACAATATGTCTAGTTAACATCCATCATCTCACATAGTTACAAATATTTTTCTTGAAATGAGAACTTTTAAGATCTACCCTCTTAGCAACTTTCAAGTACACAATGCAGGGACTTCCCTGGTGGCGCAGTGGTTAAGAATCTGCCTGCTGATGCAGGGGACACAGGTTCGAGCTCTGGTCCAGGAAGATCCCACATGCCGCAGAGCAACTAAGCCCGTGCGCCACAACTACTGAGCCTGCGCTCTAGAGCCCGCAAGCCACAACTACCGAGCCCGCCTGCTGTGACTACTGAAGCCTGCATGCCTAGAGCCCCATGCTCCGCAATGAGAAGCCACCACAACGAGAAGCCCGAGCACCGCAAGGAAGAGTAGCCCCCGTTCGCCGCGACTAGAGAAAGCCCGTGCGCATCAACGAAGACCCAATGTGACCAAAAATAAATAAATAAAATTTTAAAAAATTAGCAAATACACAATGCAATATTGTTAACTGCAGTCACCAAGCTGTACTTTATAACCCCAGACTCGTTCATCTTTTTCTAAAAAATTAATTTATTATTTATTTATTTTTGGCTGCACCAGGTCTTAGTCGCAGCATGCGGACTTCTTAGTTGTGGCATGCAAACTCTTAGTTGCGGTATGCATGTGGGATCTTAGTTCCCGACCAGGGATCGAACTTGTGCCCCCAGCATTGGAAGCACGGAGTCTTAACCACTGGACCGCTGGGGAAGTCCCCCAGCCTCCCTCTTAAAAGGACCCTCGTGATGATGTTTAGGGTCCACCCAGATAATCCAGGACCATCTCCCCGTCTCCAGATCCTTAACTGAATGCCATCTGCAAAATCTCCTTTGCCACGTGAGGGAATGTAGTCACAGGGCCCAGGGATCAGGTCGTGGACATCTTTGGGGGTCGGCCTGCCACACGGTTCCCCAACATGGCCAGGGAGGCCCAGGACAGGAAAAGCAGCAGGCTTTCTCACTTCTGCTGGCTGAAGAGAACGTGACACAGGGGGTAAGACTCTGGCACGTGGGCGGGGGGAGATGAAAGACCCCCACAATCTGGTTCTCTCCAAGCCAAGCAAGCATGGTGAGTGCATCTCTGACAACCCAGACAGGCCTTGTTCGAGGCACTGGGCACAGGCCTTCAGGCCCGGCCCTGTCCCGTTCACGCCCTTGGGAGCAAAGCAAAGAAGGGGCTGAGAAGGTCACACAGAGACCCCAGAGTTGTTTAGCTGCTGAAAAATAAACACACACACATACAACCTGGACTTAGCTGCAGGTAAAATTTATCAAGGCAACACTGAAGCCCCACCAGGCAGGCCTCAGCCCCCTTCAGCTCTAGAATGAGTATCAGCTGCTCTGCCCCTACCCCATGCCCAGGAGGCCCACTTCACAGAAGCCCAAGTCCCTTAGCTCAAGGCTGATATCCAGGAGCCTTGATGTAGAAAAAGGAGTGGATGTAAGAGCTATATTCCTGGTTTTGGAGGAAGAAAAAAAAAGTTTTGGAACCTTCTAGAAAAAAAATTTTTTTTTTCTGGAAATCTCGTCCTAATGACCACTGTGATGCTCAGGACATGCTTCCTCCAAAGCTCAGACAGGGTGAGGGACTGGTTGGTTTTGAGGACCTCGGTTTCCCAAGGTGGCAGCTGAGGTGAACTGGAAGGGTTAGAGACGTGTGTTCCCAGTGAGGGGTCCCGGGCCCTAGGAGCCTCCCTCCTGCTTCTCCTATTTCTTCTCTTCTGGGGCTTTCTCGGTGATTCCGGGGGCGAAGGGTCCCACCAGCCACGTGATGGGCGTGTTCTGGGCCACATACTCCACCATGTGGTCGAGGGCCTCTCGGGCCCTGGCCACCTGCCCGCGGCTCTGCGTCAGGATGCTGCTGGACAGGTCCTTGAAGGAGTGGATGCCGGAGAAGGTGGCTTGGAGGTCCTCCACCTGGTGGCGAGCCTGCAGCGCCTGGTCCTTGACGTGGGCGGGCAGCCCCTGGAGGCTGGAGCCCAGCGAGGCGCAGGTGGTCTGCAGCTGCTGGGCGATGTCACGGAACATGGTGAGCGTCTGGGACTCAACCTGCTGAGAAGGCGTGGAGGGCGACCATCAGGACCCTTTGAGTTGGGGGTAACTGCACCCAAAGCCCGGGAAAGAGAAAATGGGGGTTCTACCGCCCACCTTGGGGAAAACCTTTCCCCAGGAGAGGATGTCGAGTACAGGTGGTTCAGAATACGGGCTCTTTGAGTGTCAAACTGTGCGAGATAATCACTGATCAAATTGAAAAACAGGTATAGACATTTTTCCAAAGAAATACGCAAATGGCCAAGAAGCACATGAAAAGATGTTCAACGTCGTTAATCATCAGGGAAGTGCAACTCAAACCCACAGGCAGATACCCCCTCACCCCCGTGCTGACAAGGATGGGGAGAAATTGGAACCCTTGTATCTTGTGGTGCAGTCACTTTGGCAGATGGTCTAGCAGTTCCTCAAAATGGTAAACTGTAGAGTTACCATATGACCCAGCAATTCCACTAGGCATCCACCCAAGAGAAACGAAAATACACGTCCATGCAAAGACTCATACACAAATGCTCAAAGGGGCATTATTCACAGTAGCCAAAAGTGGAAACAACCCAAACTGGCAAATGGAGACACAAAATGTGGTCCATCCACACACGGAACAGTCTTCAGCCATAAAAAGGGGTGAAGCACCGACACTCACTACAATGTGGACAGGCCTCGAGAACACAATGCCCAGTGAGAGAAGCCAGACACAGAAGGACCCACAGGGTGTGATTCTGTTTACATGAAATGTCCACAGAGACAAAGTACATTTGTGGTTGCCAGGAATGGAGGAGGGTGTGGAAACGGGGCCTGACTGCTATTGGGGAGAAGATCTCCTTTTGGGGTGATAGGGATGCTCTGAATTACAGTGATAGTAACACAACCCATGAATTGTACACTTTAAATGGGTAAATTGTACAGTATGTGAATTATACCTCAAAACCTTTTTAAAGTACAAGATTCTGAATTTTATATCTCCATAAAATTGTTTTGTTTTGTTGTGTTTTTTTTGTGGTACGCGGGCCTCTCACTGTTGTGGCCTCTCCCGTCGTGGAGCACAGGCTATGGACGCGCAGGCTCAGTGGCCATGGCTCACAGGCCTAGCCGCTCCGCGGCATGTGGGATCCTCCCGGACCGGGGCACGAACCCGTGTCCCCTGCATTAGCAGGCGGACTCTCAACCACTGCGCCACCAGGGAAGCCCAAATTGTTTGTTTTCTTTTTAAGTTAAAAAAAATGAGAAGGTCTGGAAGAACTTTCTAGGCAGAAGTTATAAGCAGTGGGGGAGGCTGCAGTTGAGATTGGGTCCTTGAAAATTCCCCAGGCCGGGGAGGAGATATAAGCAGGCTGGGAGGCAAGACTTTGCCCTGAGCCTGCTCACCTGAGGACTCTGGCTTTGAACCTGGCAGGGAGGTGCCGAGAGAATCAATATCTATTTTCTGGCTGCTGCGTTCAGCAGTTGAGGGGGGAAGGGAGACGGTTTTCCGCAGTTGGGGTCTGAATGCTGAACAGTTTTGCACTTATAGAGACATTCACTATACCTTATAAATATTATTTTTTAGCACTTACTATGTGCCTTACATGTCAATGTGTGTGTGTGTATATGCATGTATATAAAATAACTCACATACCAGAAAATTCACCCTTTTAAGTGTACATTTTTTAGTACATTTACCAGGTTCCGCAACCAGCACCTCTAATTCCAGAACATTCCATCACCCCAAAGGAAACTCCCTCTCCATTCCCCCTCTCCCAGCTCCCAACAACCACTAACCCACTTTTTCTGTGTCTATGTATTTGCCTGTTCTGGATGTTTCCCATCAATGGAATTACACACTGTGTCCTTCTGTGTCTGGCTTCTCTCACTGAGCATCATGTTTTCAATATCTGTCCTTTTGTAGTGAGTGTCAAGGCTTCTCTCCTTTTCATGGCTGAGTGACGTTCCCGTGTGTGGAGGGACACATTTGTTTGTCCATCATCTGTTGATAGACATTTGGGCCGTTTCCACTTTTTTGGCTGACGTGACTAATGCTGCTGTGAACATGCGTGTTCATTTCACCTTAACAACCTGGCAGACAGTCTTATATCCCATTCACAGATGGGGAAATCAAGGCCCAGAGAGGTAAAGCTGAGAAGCTATTGTGCTAGGATATTATGAGTCCCTAAGAGAGAGGGACTATGGTTCAGAATGAGGCATGAGAATTGTCTAAGGCACTGATTCAGTGAAAGCTTAGATGAGTGACAGCACAGGTGGCAAAAGTCAGGGCTCCTTCAAGAGGCCAATGCCTGGGATAGATTGGAGGGGCCAGAGCACGTTAGTGAGAAGCTGACACTCAGAACCGGGCAGGTGAATTTGAAGGATGTGACGGGACACTGGGATGGAGTAGGGAAGGAGTCAGGACTCAAGTAAATGGGACATGGCTTAGAATTCAGCAGGTTGAGACCCATCACTATCAGGCGTCCCATGGTTCAGAAGCAACGCCTATACCCAAGAGTGGAAATCCATGCAGGCTTCCTGGAGGAGGTGTCATCAGGTCCTGAAGGCAGTTAATGGGAGGCGAGGCTGGGGAAAGCATCCCAGGCAGGTAGGTCCATCAAGCAGAGGTGGGGAGAGGGAAGTCAGGGCCCCAGGTATCCCATGCCGCCCCCGTGGTGGGTACCTCTGGCTTGGCTGCATCCTCCTCTGGGCCCTGGAGCTGCTTCTGGTTCCAGCTGAGCCACATCTGGTGTAGTTTCTCCTGACCCTCCACTAGCTTCTGGTCGACACCCTGCTTGACGGTTTCCATCTGGAGTACAGAGAGAGAGGGTGGCTGCCTTGGCGCTTGACCAAAACCAGCAGAGTGCAAGGGAATCCACAGGAATCCTGGGAGATGTGGGATTCCAGAGGGAGCAGGGGCGGTCCTTTCATCTGAGATGGGGAGAGAAGGGGGAGGGATGCTGCTTTTCTCACAGAGTGTTTCCACAGCCTGTGGGTTTCAGGGTCATCAACATGCTTGTGCCCTGTGTGGTACTTGCAAAGAAAGTGGCCACAGATTCTCTGCAGCTCCTCCCATCTTGCCTGTTTCTGCCCCCCCCGCCCTGCAAGTGGGCCTGGCCACATGACAGGCTTTGGCCAATGGGACACAAGCAGATGGAGCGCAAGCAGAGGCTTAAAAAGCACTTGCAATGGAATATTTTACTCAGTCTTAAAAAGGAATGAGATTCTGACACTCACTACAACATGGATGGACCTGAGGACATGGTGCTCAGTGAGAGAAGCCAGACAGAGAAGGACAAATACTGTCTGATTCCACTCACAGGAGGTCCTAGAGGAGTCACATCCATTGAGACAGGAAGTAGATGGTGGGGGCCAGGGGCTGGGGGAGGGGATGGGGAGTCAGGGTTTCATGGGAACAGAGTTTCAGTTTGGGAGGATGAGAAAGTTCTGGAGATGATGGTGGGGATGGTTGCACAACAATGTGAAGGTACTGAATGCCACCGAACTATACACTTAAAATTGGTTAAAATGGTAAATTTTATGTGGATTTTAGCACAATTAAATTTTTTTAAAAAGAGAGAGGAGACAGTACTGAGTAGAAGCTAAGCACACAGGGAAAGAAATTAGAAATTTCCCTCTTTAGAGAACAGAAAAATTAAAAACTTCAGGGGGCAGGATTTGACTGCAAAGAAGCAGGAGGAAGGGGGCTTCCCGGGTGGCACAGTGGTTGAGAGTCCGCCTGCTGATGCAGGGGACACAGGTTCGTGCCCCGGTCTGGGAAGATCCCACGTGCCGCGGAGCGGCTGGGCCCGCGAGCCATGGCCGCTGAGCCTGTGCGTCTGGAGCCTGTGCTCCGCAACGGAGAGGCCACAACAGTGAGAGGCCCGCGTACTGCAAAAAAAAAAAAAAAAAAAAAAAAAGAAGCAGGAGGGAACTTTTGGGGTGATGAACATGGTCCACATCTTGATTGCAGTGGTGGTTACATGTCTGTTTATATTTGTAAAACTCCTCAAACTGTATACTTTAAAAGGGGTGATGTTCATTGTATGTAAAATGTAAGTTATACCTCAAATAAAACTGACTTTAAACAAACAAAAAAAGTGCTCATCCCGAGTGCCACAACTAGAGAGAAGCCCGCGCACCGCAACGAAAGATCCCGCGTGCCGCAGAGACCTAACACAGCAAAAATAAATTAAAAAAAAAAAAAAAGTGCTCACGTGTTCCCACTGTACCTGGATCCCTCAGGCCACAGCTGGGGGAGAGCCTGAGGTACCCTAATGGAGGAGGAGACCACACCGAGAGACCCAGCCTCCAGCCAACCTGTCATGGGCTGAACTGTGTCCCCTCCAAATTCATAGGTTGGAGCCCTGACCCCCAGGACCTCAGGATGTGACTGTATTTGGAGATGGATCTTTAAAGAGGTAATTAAGTTCAAATGAGGTCATTAGGGTGGGCCCTAATCCTATATGACTGGTGCCCTTATAAAAAGGGGATATTAGGACACAGACATGCATGGAGGGATGACCAGGTGAGAACACAGAGAGAAGACAGTCGTCTACACACCAAGGAGAGAGGCCTCAAAAGGAACCACCCTGCCAACACCTTGATCTTGGACTCCCAGCCTCTAGAACTGTGAGGCAATAAACGTCTGTGTTTAAGCTGCCCAGTGTGTGGGACTTTGTTTCAGCAGCCCCAGCAATTCATCCAGGACCACGGCCTCGTGAGTGAGCCCAGGCGGATGTGTGGGGAGGAATAAGCCACTAGGCTGGGGAGGGGTTCGTTGGCACACACGCTGCTGGCCAGCGCCCCCACCACCGCGGGCCTCACCAGGCTGAGCGTCTGTGAGAGCTGTAGCAGGGCCTCCTGAGCCCTCTGCCTGGTGCTCTGCAGTTTGCCCAGAGAGTGTTCATAGGCACGCTGGCGCAGCCTCTCTGACAGGGAGCCCAGACGCACGAAGTAGCTCTGTTCCTGCCGCTGCTGGGCCACTGAGGCGATGTCGAAGCCCTCCAGGGATGTGGCGAGGCGGGCTGCATGGGGAAGGCAGGAGAAGCACTGTGAAGGCCAAGTTTGTGCCCCGGGTGTGCAAGTGGAAAAGGATTTCCCTGCCTTGGTTTTCCCCATCTGCGAAATGGGTATGATAGGGACTGACTATCCCAGGATTAAGAGGCCTTATACTAGGGACTTCCCTGGCAGTCCAGTGGTTAAGACTCCACACTTCCAACGCAGGGGGCACGGGTTCGATCCCTGGTCAGGGAACTAAGATCCCACATGCTGTGAGGCATGGCAAAAAAAAAAAAAAGAGGCCTTAGACTAGCGTGAGAGTCTGAAAACTACGGCCCTCGGGACAACCCGACCCATGAATACAACCGTCTATGTTCATTATACGTTGTCTATGGCTGCTCTCAAACAACAGAGGTGGCCTCTGGAATATGTGGCCTCTTAGCCTGCAGAGATTAAAATATTCATTATCTGGACCTTTACAGAAAAAGTTGGCCAGTTCTGCCTGTATTAGCGCCTAACATATATTAATAGTGGCCAATCTTTCACAATGTTCTAGGTGCTTTGTGGGCATTCTTGTTAAATCATAACAGTTCTAAGAGGGAGACACCATTATCCCATTTTTACAGATGGGGAAACGGGGACTCAGAGAGGTTAAGCGACTTGCCAAAGGTCACATAGCTGGGACGTCACAAATCAGGATTTGAAGCCAGGCCCCACATTCTTAACCATGATACCTGACGGGAGGAGAAGTCTGAGCCATAGGAGAACCATCTTCACAGCCTAACGGGAAAGTCCGGACTATCTAGTCCAGAAAATACTCATAAAGTTACAAGGCAACAGGATGGAAATCCACCTGTCTTGATAATTTGATCCTATCTTATCCTGCTCCCTTTAGACTTTACTATAGTAGTGATAAAAGTTTGAGCTTTGTAAGTAACCCGATCTGAGTTTAAATCCGGTCCTAATAAATCACTGGCTTTGTAAGGCCCTATGGCAGGGTCTGCAAACTACAGCCCCTGGGCTGAATGCCACCTGCCTTTATCAATAAAGTTTTATTGACACAAAATCACAACCATTCATTTACCTACTGTCTATGCTTTTGTGCTACAATGGCAGAATTGCATAGTTGCGACAGAGACTGTATGGCCCAAAAAAGCCAAGATTATTTATTACCTGGCCGGTCAAGAAAATGTTTGTGGCCCCCTAGATGCAGAAGTGATTTGGCCAATAAGCCTCAGCCTCCCTTCTGTACCACCCGCGTTAGAAATGCCTAAAATGTGAAATCTGGGGAATTCCCTGGCAGTCCAGGGGTTAGGACTCCACGATTTCACTGCCTTCAGAAAGGCACACAAATGAACGAGTGTTTAGCTATTCTTATTACCTATTTGTAGTTTATCTGTTTATAGTAAGTGATAAAGTTCCCTTTCTAAAAGAATCTGGCAAAGTTGATTGAAAGAATAGCAAATAAACAGAACAGGGAGTACACAGGACCAAGATAACACAAGAAATGTGCTCTGGTCAGGCAGGAACAGTGGGGCTGGTATGATGAGTGAGATCTCCACTTTAGCCACCTAAATACGTCTCTCCTTTGGATTGGGCACTGTTCCAGAAATGAAAGAAAGGGGAAAATCAAGCAACAAAATTCCACATGGTGCCATCAACCCCTTGCTCAATCAAGGTAAGACTTCAGTCAGGGGAATTCAGTTGTTTCTATTGATAAAAGAAATGTTCACATATTAAGATATAGATAGGGAAGTCATTCTGGCTTATACCTGAGTTAACTTGAATTTGATGCTACCTAAAATAGCCTTTTTGTGGCCTATCAAACCTACATTGTACATCTGCTTTAATTATTAAAGAAAAGAGCACATTGGCCAGAAGTAAAGAATGTCCATGTTCAAAATCAAGATTAAATGCCTCCCTTCCTGGGACACCAAAATGCTGGTCCTCCTTTGATGATAAGATTCCTTCCTAGGTGGCAAGGCCATACTGACTCGTGTACATGCTGGTCTGTTCCTTTTTTTCTTTCTTTTTTTGAAACCTTGAAGAAATGTAACCCTGACTTGTTTAATGTTTTTTGTTCTGACAAGATAAAAAACTGTGCTGAAATCTCTGCTTCTCAGGAGCAGTTTCTCAGAGTTATCTGGTAAGCAGGCTTCCGGGGTATAGTTCTCAGTTTGGCTCAGATAAAACTCTTTTCTCTTCTTATTATTGGCTGTTTATTGATTTTCATTGACACTATAAACATTACAAAATTCTGGAAGAACATACTCTTATCCAGGGATTAATAAACTTTTTCTGTAAGAGGCCAGTTCAGTCAATATTTTCAGCTTTGCAGGCTCTACTGTGCAATTAATCAACTCTGCCATTGGTATTCAAAAGCAGCCATAGAGTAAATGTAAATGAATGGGCGTGCCTGTGTGCCAATAAAAGTTTATTTACAAAAGCAGGCAGTGGGCCGGAGATGGCCTGGAGGTAGTCTAACATAGTCAGCTGGGGGACAACGATGTCACAGAAGAGTCACTTCATGATGACATTTTAAAAACTGAACAAAATAGATAACCAACAAGGACCTATGGTATAGCACAGGGAACTATATTCAATATCTGGTAGCAACCTATAACAGAAAAGAATCTAAAAAAGAATAGATATAACTGAATCACTTTGCTGTACACCTGAAACTAACACAACATTGTAGATCAACGAAATTTCAATTTAAAAATTCTTTTTAATTAAAAAAAAATAAAAATGAATTACAAAAAGATTAAAAAATAAATTAAAAACTGAACAAAAAACCCAAACACCTGGGACATTTAGAGGCAGCGAAAATAAAAGCTGGCATCTTGGGAAAAACAGACTCTGCCCCATTCTCCCACCAAAGGCAGGTTTGCAAAGACTAAACCCAAACCAGCAACATTTTGAACCCATCCCAATGGCCAGAACTTCTCCTCCACGGTCCTCTGGGAACCCGGGAGCTCTGCCCTTGGAAGTGAAAGCAGCTTTGTTATTTAGGCCAAGGATGTCTGGCAGAGCCTAGGCATGTCAGAGCAAGCCGGCAGGGCCCCTGGAGGGGGGCGGTGCCCTTGGCAAAGGGGAGAACTGGGGGAGGGGGGAGCAGGCTGTGCTCCTGCCCCGAGCCCACGAGTAATATCCTAGCTCTAACAAGGCACCTTTACTCACAGACCTCCCCAGTACCTCAAGCACCCCTGTGCACAGTGATTTCACCCTTAGTGGATGGACACAAAGGAAAGCGCAGAAAGTCAAAGCTGCTCAGACAGATCTGTTCTCTGAAGTGGCTCCCAGGCTTGCTTCACAACTGCCTCCCAGCAAACCCTGCTTCTCCCCCTACTTTTGGGGGCCAAGACCCATAGCCAAGTGTTACTTGGTCTGAGCACTACAAGAGGCCAGCAGGCACTGAACTTGGGATACAGGACGGAAGACATTAGCCAGGTCCCTTCCTTCAAGAGGTTTGGAGTCAAGTTTTGAAAACACAAAGGACAAGCGACACGCTATGCTCAAGCCACACGCTGCAGGGCTTAAGATCATTTGCCTGGAACGTCGCCCCACCAGGAACATCACCCCACCTAGAACATCGAGTTTCTCCAGAAGGCAAGGGACCATGACTTTCTGCCGAGGATTCCCAGGGAGAATCATGGGGTCTCAGAGTCAGCTCAAGGAGGGCTCCAAGCAATCGAAAATAATAGGACAAGTGAAGCGTCAATAAAATAAATACCTCGGATCGCAATACGTCGTGTTAATCTTCATGTTCAAACCTATAATGTAAAAACTCACTACGCACTCTTGGAGGGTGCTGGTGAACCAGGCTGCGATGCCACAATAAATAAAAAGGGGGAACGTTAACTACTTGCCCTGCTTTTCCTCTATAAACCGTACCTTGGGGTAATCAAGATTGCAACCAAGAACTTTGTTCATGGAAGTTTTCCAGATAACAGCTAGAACAGTGACACTTGCAATCCCAATGGAAAAAGAGATTGGAGATGATGATTAGGAGCTGTCTACCCCCAAGGGAATCACGATTCTTCTTTTTTTTTTTTTTTTTTTTGGCTGCACCATGTGGCTTGTAGCATCCCTGACCAGGGATCGCACCCGCTCCCTCGTCAGTGAAAGCGTGGAGTCCTAACCACTGGACCGCCAGGGAATTCCCATATGATTCCCTTTATATGAAGTTCTAGAACAGGCAAAGCACTGGTTCTCACTTGGGGGTGATCCTGCCCCCAGGGTATACTGGGCGATGTCTGGGGACATCTGTGGTTGTCACAATTGGGGGTGCTCCTGGCATCGAGTGGGTGGGGTCAGGGAGGCTGCTCCACACCCCACAGTGCCCAGGACGGCCCCCCACAGAGGATGACCTGGCTCCAGTGACAGTTGGGAAACCCTGATCTAGCCTGTCTTCAACTCTTTCCAGTCATCCCAAATATTTGGCATCTCATTCAAACAAACCAGCTCTGGCTAAATTTGGCCGGAGCCGAGAGGCTGCTCTCCCTGGACAGAGCATGGTGTCTGGTTACACATGGCCCTCGTGGGCCCCTGCTGCTGTGGGCACTGGAGTCTGCAACTGCTGGCCCGGCTGGAAGTTGCCGGTATGTGTGCAAAGGAAGGCCATCTCTAGAAGGCGGGGTCAAGGCCAACCCCAAAAGCCATGCGTATGAGACCATGAGTAAGACTGGCTGCTTTGTCTCAACACTTTTATCCCCAGTTTGTCTATTTCTCTTTATTCCTACCACCACCTGGTCCAGCCCCATCACAGCTCACCTGAACCCGGATTCCCCTGGCTCCCACCCTCTCCTCACCCGGAGTCTGTCCTCCCAAAAGCAGCCACCAGAGGGCGTGAGTGAGTACCGAGTCAGGCCCCGCCGCCCCCGCCCCCTGCCCACAGCCCTCCAGGGTCCCACCTCCCTGGGGTAATAGCCCAAGTCCTCCCCGTGGTCCACAAGGCCCTGCACGACCTGCCCGGTCCCCTCCCTGCCCTCCCCCTCGCTCACTGCTCCAGACACACGGGCCTCCTTGCTATCCCTCCAACAGACCAGGTACGCCTCTGCGCCCGGGTCTGTGTTCCCTGCGTCTCTGCCCTGACATCTGCACAGCTCATTCCCTCCCTCCATGCACGAAAGGGCAAAGTCACCTCCTCAGAAACATCTCCTTAAATCTGATTGCTGTACACGTTAGACTTTAGGTTCTACGAAGGCAGAACTTTGTTCACTGACATATCCCTAGGACCTAGAGAGGGCTTGGCATACAGCCAGTGCTCAAGGAACATTTGAACAAACAAATATATGCCTAGGGTGGGGTGGGGGAATGATAGAGAAGAGTTTGAGTGATTTTGTTTGGGGATTTCAGCACCTGCTAAGTGCCAGGCCCCGTTCTAGACTCAGGAAGGACACAGCTTCTGCTTTGTGGAATTGACGACCAGTGCTGAAGAGAAAAATCAGAGCCGGGCCTGGGGGGAGGTTTCAGGACACAACATGCATGAGGGACGGTGCAATTTTAGAGGCCTTATTGGGAGGTGGCATTTGAGCACAGAGCTGGAGGTAGAAAGAACAAGACATCTGGATGTCAGGGCAGAGTTCCTGGTAGAAGAAACAGCCAGTGCAAAGGCCCTGGGGTGGGAACACGCTCCAGGATGGGCAAGAAGGCTAGTGTGCCTGGAGTAGAATGAATGAGGGCAGGCAGGTAAGTACAAGGGAGCTTCCAGGAGGATTTGGGCTTTTACCCACCGGAGGTGGGAGGCTTGGAGGGGCCTGACTTGAGTGCTCACAGGCGCCCTCTGGAGGCTGCTTCAGGGAGGACAGGCACCACAGACCAGGGCAGAGGGAACCGAGCTGGTCCAGGTGGGCTAAGATAGATGGGAAGAGGGGGCAGGGATGAGATGACAGCATGTGATGGACAGACTCCTGGTGGCCGAGAGGGACCCCACGTCGGGTGGTCTGGGGAGGGGTCCCAGCCCTGTGGGCTGCACTCACCAAGCTCAGCGTCCGTCATGGGCAGGTGGTTGTCCACCCACTCCTCCGATTTGCCCAGCACCGTGTCCACCCCGCTCAGCACCATCTGGCCCACACGGGAGCCCATGACCGAGTGGACGCCACTGGTCACCATGGACTTGGTCATGTCCACGCCACTCTGCACAGCACCCCGGGTCACCTCCACCACCTCGGTCACCCGGGAGGCCATGGTGTCCTTGGCGCTGGACACGGTGTTGGACACAGCTTCTCGGGCTCCCGACACTTTGGACGACACGAGCTCCTTGGTGTCCTCCAGGACCTACGAGAAAGGGCAGCGTCAGCATCTCCGTCCTCCCTGCGTACCTGGGTACCCCCACCCTGCACCCTGGGCCGAAGGGAGGAGTTCCAGCTCCAGGACGACCCTGAAGGGTGAAAGCAGTTAAGATCATGTGCTCTGGAGCCGGACAGCCTGGTTAGAGTCCTTGGCTTGATATATCCTAGCTGTGTGGCCTCAAGCAAGTCACTCGACCTCTCTGGGCCTCCACTTCTTCTCCCCATGGTGTTATGGGCTGAACAGTGTTGAAGTGCTAACCCCCAGGACCTCAGAATGTGACTGTATTGGAGATGAGACCTTTAAAGCAGTAAATTAAGGTAAAATGAGGCCATTAGAGTGGATCCTAATCCAGTCTGACTGGTGTCCTTATACAAAGAGATTAGGACACAGACACGCACACAGGAGTGACCACATGAGGACACAGGGAAAAGATGGCCATCTACAAGCCAAGGAGAGGAGCCTCGGAGAAACCAGCCCTGCCGACACCTTGTCTCGGAATTCCACCCTCCAGAATTGTGCAAGCACGAATGTCTGTTGTTAGGGGTACTTGTTACAGCAGCCCTAACCGGCTAAATCACAGGGTTAGAACAGTGCTTGGCTCAAGCATTGAATCAGTGTGACACCGGCAACTAGCGACATCCCTAGAAGGGACCACTACAATCCCGTACTAAGAACTGCAATCCTGTTTGAACAGGTAATCAGTATGTTAAGTCCCTCAGGACAGCACTACTCATCCAGGGTGTTTCTGCCCCCAGGGAACACTGGGTGGTGTCTGGGGACATCTGTGGTCATCATGACTTGCCGGGGGGAAGGGCTCCTGACATTGAGCGGGTGGGGGCCAGGGATGCTGCTCAACACCCTACAGCTCCTGGGATGGCCCACACACAGAGAATGACTGGCCCCAGTGTCAGTGGTGCTGAGGGAGAGGGACACCCCCTTCAGAGTGAGACGCTCAGAGCTACACTAAAGCAACAGGAGGGGAATTCCCTGGTGGTCCAATGGTTAGGACTCTGTGTTTCACTGCCGAGGCGGCAGGTTCAATCCCTGGCTGGGGAACTAAGATCCCACAAGCCGCGTAGTGTGGCCAAAAAAAACCCAAAAGCAGGGCTTCCCTGGTGGCACAGTGGTTAAGAATCCGCCTGCCAATGCAGGGGACACGGGTTCGAGCCCTGCTCTGGGAGGATCCCACATGCCGCGGAGCAACTAGGCCCGTGCGCCACAACTGCTGGGCCTGTGCTCTAGAGCCCACGAGCCACAACTACTGAAGCCCGCACACCTAGAGCCCGTGTTCCACAACAAGAGAAGCCGCCGCAATAAGAAGCCCACGCACCACAACGAAGAGTGGCCCCCACTCACCACAACTAGACAGAGCCCGCGTGCAGCAACAAAGACCCAATGCAACCAAAAAAAAAAACCCAAAAAAACCCAAAAGCAAACAAACAAACAAACAAAAAAAACACCAGGAGGGATTTTATGCACCTGCCCAAATAACCAAACGTTTTGTCTCCATTAACTGCCAATTTAACACGTCAACTACCTTAAACTCCCCATTGCGAACTGGTGACGTGCCCAAAACATCAGAGCATTTTGTGGACCCCCGAAGCCCGTATCAAGACGTGAAGAACCAACACTCAGTAGCGGGCGATAAATTGGGAGATTGAGATTGACATATACACACTACCATATACAAAATAGATAACTAATAAGAACCTACTGTATAGCACAGGGAACTCTACTCAATACTCTGTAATGGCCTATATGGGAAAAGAACCTAAAAAAGAGCGGATATATGTATAACTGATTCACTTTGCTGTACACCTGAAACTAACACAACATTGTAAATCAACTATATGCCAATAAAATTAATTAAAAAAAAGAACCAACACTTAGTTTGTTCTCGGCCTTCAGGTGATGAACCTAACCCACTTCAGCAAATCTCCAAGACACAGGAGTGTACACATTCCCCAGAAGAGAAAGCAAGGCCAGGGGAGGCTGAGCAGCTTGTGTTGAGGGCTGTCTAGCTGCTAAGGAGCAGAGCCTGAATCTTAACCTCGTATTTTGATTCTCCTGCCTGTAACCTTGACTGGTTAAAGGGGGTCAGCAACTTTCTCCAGGAAAGGCCAGATGGTAAATATTTTCAGCTTTGCAGGCCAGAGGGTCTCTGTCCCAACGACTCAAACCTGCCAGTGTTCAGGCAAAAGCAGCCATAGGGCTTCCCTGGTGGTGCAGTGGTTGAGAGTCCGCCTGCCGATGCAGGGGACACGGGTTCGTGCCCCGGTCTGGGAGGATCCCACATGCCGCTGAGCGGCTGGGCCTGTGAGCCATGGCCGCTGAGCCTGCATGTCCGGAGCCTGTGCTCCGCAACGGGAGAGGCCACAGCAGTGAGAGGCCCGCGTACCAGAAAAAAAAAGAAAAAAAAAAAAACAGCCATAGATGATGCGTAAGCCACTGTTTGCGGCTGTGTGCCAATAAAACATTATTTACAGAAACAGGCAGAAGGCCAGATTTGCCCACCTCTGGACTAGCTTTGCATTGCATCCTTGGAGAAGCCGCTTGAGCACACAGTGGGCACTGGTTGATCCATGCCTGGTGTTCTCGAGTCTAAGTCTTTAAATAGATCTCTACCCACAGAGCACTCTGGAAAGTTAAAAACCATGCCCCCTCCCATCCTACCCTTCTAAGCTGGCGCCCCTCTTAACACCTAAACCCTCCTATTCATGGGAATCAGTCTCTTTTTGGGGGGAGAGGGCACGGTTGTCAGATTTGAACACCAGCCCTAAGCTCACTGAGCACACAGTGGGGCTGTCACGTAGCTCACGCTGGCCCGGGTTCAAATCCCAGCTCTGACAACACTGTTGTCCCACAGGACCAGGCAGAGCTACCTCGTTCTGAAGGGGAACCTCACAAGGCCCAGAATCAGGACAGCCTCCCACAATGGGAATTCCCTGGTGGTCCAGTGGTTAGGACCTGGGGCGTTCACTGCCAAGGGCCTGGGTTCAGTCCCTGGTTGGGGAGCTTAGATCCTGCAAAACGCAAGGCAGGGCCAAAAAAAAAAAAAAGAAGAAGAAGAAGAGAGAGGCTCCCAGGAAGTCAGGAGCTCAGAGCGTCCGCTCTGTTGGACAACCTTGTCCAATGTCACCCTGAGCTCATCCCGTCTATAAACAGAAGGAATGCTGGCCTGGTGACACCCGCAGGACAGGAGGAGAATGCAAGCACTCAGCCCTAAGGAGGTGGCTCCTGGGCGATGATCCTCCATCCTTCTTTGGATGTGGCCGTTTTCACCTTCCACATGCCCAACTTGTTAATACCCTTTGTGGTAAGATATGGGTTCAGGTTCTGTTCCAATGCTCCCCAGCCCACTCCGTTTCTGTGTAACGGGGCTGCCCTTGGGGGACATGACATATCGCGGTCCCTGGCCAACAGGAGGCGCTTGAGAGCTAGCGGGTGAATAAACTGCCTGACAAAGTAGGTGGTCTCAGCAGAAAGCCTAAGGGAACTGGAGGAGTGGTTGGCGTGTCCCACTGCCCCCGACCAGGGAAAACCTATTTCTGGTGGGAAGATTCTCAACGTGAACAGGTTTGCCTTAGTGCGGCACTTCGGTCCCACCAGGAAAAAGGGGCAATGAAGCACCTGAGTGTTTAATAAGCATCTCCTACGTGCCAGGCTGTGTGATGGGCACTTGGCACAGCAACAAAGCAGACAGTCTGTGCCCGCACTCCAGCTGGGGAGACAAATAAGCAGTTATGTAACACACTATCTGAAACGTTTTTTAAAAGTTAATGCATGGAATTCACTGGTGGTCCAGTGGTTAGGACTCCGCGTTTCCACTTCAGGGGGCCGGGGTTCGATCCCTGGTCTGGGAACTAAGATCTCGCAAGCTGCGTAGCACAGCCAAAAAAAAAAAAGTTAACGCAACTGGTGAATGCTGCTGCAATGAGCATGGGTATATAACAGCCCAAAGGTGAAAACAACCCAAGAGTTCACTGATGGAAGTATGGAGAAACAAAATGTGGTCCACCCAGAAATTCTGACACCTGCTACAACATGAACCCTCAGGACGCGATCTTTAGTGAAATAATCCAGACACAAAAGCACAAATACTGCCTGATTCCACTCACAGGAGGTCCCTAGAGGAGTCAAACCCACAGAGACAGAAAGTAGATGGTGGTGGCCGGGGGCTGGGGGAGGGGAAGGAGCTAAGGGATTTGGGATTTGTTTTTGGGGTGATGAAAATGCTCTAAAAGGGATGATGAAAAATAAAATAAAATAAAATAAAAGGGGTGATGGTGGCTGCACAATCTGAATGCACTAAAACCACTGGGTTGTACATTTCAAATGGGCGAGATATATGGTACATGAATTATATCTCAGTGAAAGCTGTTAAACCAAAAAGCTGGAGGGGGATCGGTGGGATGAACTGGGAGCCTGGGATTGACATATATACACTACTATGTATAAGATAGATAACTAATGAGATAACTAATGAGAATCTACTGTACAGCACAGGGAACTCTACTCAGTGCTTTGTGGTGACATAAATAGGAAGGAAATCTAAAAAAGTGGGGATATACGTATAACTGATTCACTTTGCTGTACAGCAGAAAAGTAACACAACATTGTAGAGAAACTATATTCCAATAAACATTAAAAACAAACAAACAAACAAGCTGATGTAGTGTGAATGATGCTAATACGGGAGCCACAAGCCACATGTGGCTATTTCAATTTAAAATAATTAAAATTAGCTTTTTAAAATTTTAAAATAATTAAAACTAGGGACTTCCCTGGTGGTGCAGGGGTTAAGACTCCACACTCCCAATTTGCGGGGGCCTGGGTTCGATCCCTGGTCAGGGAACTAGATCCCACATGCATGCCGCAACTAAGAGTTTGCATGCCACAACTAAGAAGCCCTCAAGCCACAACTAAGGAGCCCACCTGCTGCAACTGAGGAGCCCGCCTGCTGCAACTAAGACCCGGTGCAACTAAATTTAAAAGAATAAATAAAAATAAATTTTAAAAAAGAGAATAATCCCAATGTTAAAAAAAAATAATTAAAATTAGTATTTGAGTTCCTCAGTCACACTCGCCACATTCTAAGGGCCCAGCAGCCACATATGGTTATTGGTTTCCATATTGGATGGTGCACAGAAAGAAGGTGTACAGAAAAAGTTCTACTGGGCAGAGCTGAACTGGAAGGACCTTCTTTAAGAGGGAAGGGAAGGCCTCTGAAGAGGTGAGATTAGAACAGAGACCCAGAAGCCTGGTCCACGAAGAAGGAACAGCAGGTGCAAAGATCCTGGGGTAGCACTGAGATGGGTGTGTTCACTATTTGCTTTCCCCGCTTCCCTGGAATGAAAGTTCCATGAGGGCAAGGACTCTGTTTCCATCACCGTGTCTGGTACCTATGGACGCTGATGTGACTGAACAGGAGGATGGAGGCCAGCGCAGATGGAATGGAGCAAGTGAGGTGGGCAGGGAGGGCAGAGAGGCAGCGGGGCCACATTTGGTGGGGCCATGAGTAAGGCTTTGGCTTTTGCTCTGGGCCAGGTGGGAGACACGAGGGGGTTTAGGGCACATCTGGCTGGTGTTCAGAATGCTCCTGCAGCTGCCTGGTGGGGGTCTGGGGACAGACAGAGGAGGGGTCAGGGAGGAAGCTGTCCCACTCATCTGCTCTGGTTAAGGTAGGACCACAGACTCGATACCTAGGCAGGCCCCCGTCTCAGCTGAGCATCCCACCCCCCTCGCCTCCCCCCACTGGCGGCGGTCAGTCACCTTCTCCGGTGGCTGCTGCAAGATGGGCAGATTCTCCTCCAGTTTGTCCAGCCCCCTGTGGGCGTATTCACTGGCCGATGTGACTGCGGAGCGGCGGGGGGCGGGGAGACAGACAGCTGATGTTACGGCGCATGCGCATCCCTCTGGCCGGGCAGGTCCTCAGGCCGCCTCCCCGCGCCCCGCCTCCCCCACCCCCACCCCCGCCCTAGCCTGGGAAATAGCCAGGAGGGGCGGGTTCAGGCTCTCCCAGGCTTCACTCACGCTGGGGCTCCAGTTTGGACAGGATGGGCTGCGCCCCGCTGACGGCGACCGCTGTGAGGGTCTTCACGCCCTTCTCGGCTGCATCGCACACAGTCTTGACGTGGGGGTGGCTCTCCTTGGTGGACATGTAGGTGGCGGACACCATGTGGCAGGTGGAGCTGATGAGCGGCATGCCGGCCACGCGGTCCACCACGCTGGGCTACGGGCAGGGCAGTTCAGGCCAGTGAAACGGCTCGCCTCCCCTCCCCCTGAACCCACGCGGTTGCACAAGTCAGGAACTCCGGGGTTCCGCCGGGCACTTCCTGTATCTTGGTCCCCACCTGAGCAACTAAGCCCGTGTGCCACAACTACTGAGCCTGTGCTCTAGAGCCCATGCTCCGCAACAAGCCCACTTGTTTGAACATGACCTTGCCACCCACTGTGCGCCAGGCAGTGACATGACACAAGAACCTATTGTCCTGGAGCTCAGGGTCTACAACTGAAGCGAGGAAACTACGGACCCCTGGGGGCAAAGTCCCGTCCACCGCCTGATTTTTTTCTTCTTGCCTGTTTTTTTTTTCCTAGCAGCACTACTGAAATCTAGTTCACAAGTCATAAAATTTCACCATTTTGAAATGCACAAGTCAGAAGTTTTTAGTGTATTCACAAGGTTGTGCAACATTCACTGTCTAATTCTAGAACTTCTTTATCACTCCAAAAAGAAACCCTGTCCCCACTGGCTGTCACGCCTCTGCCTCCCAGCCCCTGATAACCATGAATCCACTTTCTGTCTCTGTGGATTTGCCTGTTCTGGACATTTCACATCAATGGAATCACACATGTGGCCTTTTGTGTATGACCTCTTTCACCGAGTAATATTTTCAAGGTTCACCCACATAGTAGCGTGTCTCAGTGCTTCATTCCTTTTTTTAAAAAAGTGTGGCAAAATACACATAATTTAAAATTTACCATTCAAATAATTTTTAAGCGCACATCAGTGGCATTAAGTACATTCACACTGTTGTGCAACCATCCCCACCATCTGTCTCCAAAACTTTCTCAACTTCCCAAACTGAAACTCTGTCCCCATGAAACACTGACTCCCAAGCCCCTCCCCCAGCTCCTGGCCCCCACCATCTACTTCCTGTCTCTATGGATTTGAATCCTCTAGGGACCTCCTATGAGTGGGATCACACAAGATTTGTCTATTTGTGTCTGGCTTCTCTCACTGACCATATCTTCAAGGTTTATCCACATTGCATTGTGTGTCAGTACCTCATTCTGTTACGTGGCTGAATAATATCCCACGCTACCTGGTTTTGTAAATAAAGTTTTATTGGCACATGGCCACACCCATTCATTTACATATTGAATATGGCCACTCTTAGCCTAGAAGAGCAGAACTGAGTACTCAGGACAGGCCTTCTGAGCCTCGGTTTCCCAATCCATAAAATGGGAAGTCATTTCTGTCCTGAAGGAGTTGCAAAGATGACCCGTGTGAAGGCACAGGCAGAAGACTTAACTCTCACAGGGGCTATTTGTAGAATTTGTGTTTTAGCTCACTTAATTGCCAGTCCCGGGAGATTGCGAGTATTATTCCAACATTATGGAAGGGTAAACTGAGGCATGGAGAGGCTAAGGAAGTCACCCAAGATCACAAAACAAGCCAGTGGGAAAGCTGGACCTTGGACTCAGGCAGTCCTCCTCCAGGGTTTGCCCAGGAGCTCTCTTCAGAAATTAATGACAAACTTACCACACAATCTAGCTCCTAAGATTCTACCCTAGAGACAGGAAAACACACGTCCACATAAGACTCGTACACGAATGTTTGTAGCTGCCTTATTCACAATGGCCAAGAAGTGGAAACAACCCAAATGGCCATCAGTTGGTGAATGGATAAAGAAAATGTGGTCTAAAGCATGTTTTTAAAAATACATAGTCTCCAAATGGCTAACAGGTACAAGAAAAGATTCTCCACATCGCAAATCATTAGGGAAATACAAGTCAAAACTACAATGAGCTACAACCTCACACCCTGCACTCGCTGGGATGGCTACTATCAAATGAACAGAAATTTAAAAGTAATGGTGAAGATGTGGAGGAATTGGAACCTTTGTATGATGTTGGTGGGAATGCAAAATGGTGCAGCCATTATGGACAACATTATGGTGATTCCTCAAAAAACTAAAAGTAGGGACTTCCCTGGTGGCACAGTGGTTAAGAATCCGCCTGCCAATGGAGGGGACACAGGTTTGAGCACTGGTCCGGGAAGATCCCACATTCTGCGGAGCAGCTAAGCCCGTGCGCCACAACTACTGAGACTGCGTGCCACAACTACTGAAGCCTGTGCGCCTAGAGCCTGTGCTCTGCAACAAGAGAAGTCACTGCAATGAGAAGCCCGCGCACTGCAACAAAGAGTAGCCCCCGCTCGCCGCAACTAGAGAAAGCCCGTGGGCAGCAACGAAGGCCCAACACAGCCAAAAATAAATACATAAACAAATTTATTTTTAAAAAAAGGCAATTCTGACAAGATCTACAACATGGAAGAACCTTGAGGACATTATACTCAGTGAACTAAGCCAGACACAAAAGGACAAACACTGTATGATTCCACTTATGTGGTACCTAACACAGAAGGTGCTACTTTTATAAAATGATTCCACTTATTCTACTTATATGAGATGTCCAGAAAAGGTAAATCCATCAGCAGGAAGCAGATTAGTGGTTGCCAGGGGCCGGGGGAGAGGGGAATGGGCGTGACTATTAATGGATATGGGGTTTTGATTTGGGGTAATGGAAAACTTCTGGAATTAGATAGTGATGATGGTTGTACACTGTGAATATACTTAATGCCACTGACCTACACACTTCAAAACAGTTAAAATAGTATATTTTTATGTTATGTGTATTTTACCACAAGTTTGAAAAAGGAACACGATAGTTAATAAGAACCTAATGTACAGCGCAGGGAACTCTACTGAATATTCTGTAATGACTTAAATGGGAATGTAATCTAAAAAAGAGTGGATATATGTATATGTATAACTGAATCACTTTGCTGTACACCTGAAACTAACATAACATTGTAAAAATAACTATACTCCAATAAAAATTAATTTTAAAATAAAAATAAATTTAAAAAGGAACAAAGCACCGACAGATATTACAATGCAGATGAACCTCAAAAAGATTACGCTCGGGCTTCCCTGGTGGCGCAGCGGTTGAGAGTCCGCCTGCCAATGCAGGGGACACGGGTTCGTGCCCCGGTCCGGGAAGATCCCACGTGCCGCGGAGCGGCTGGGCACGTGAGCCGTGGCCGCTGAGCCTGTGCGTCCGGAGCCTGTGCTCCGCAACGGGAGAGGCCACAACAGCGAGAGGCCCGTGTACCGCAAAAAAAAAAGATTACGCTCAGTGAGAGAAGCTAGGTACAAAAGGGTCTCATAGTGTATGTTTTCATTTCTATGAAATGTCCAAAATAGGCAAATCCATAGAGACAGAACCCAGAAGAGGGGTTCCCAGGAGGAGAGAAAATGGGGAGCGACTGCTAATGGGTATGGGGTCTCTTTTGGGGGAGATGAAAATTTTCCAGTGTGGTGGTGATGGCTGCATAACTGGGCAGTTTACTAAAAATCACTGAGTAGTACTCTTCATAAGGGTGAATTTTATGGTATATGAATGATACCTAACTTAAAAAGCTGCTTATTAAAAGGGCTTTTATTTAAACTGGGGAAAGGAGGTGAAATAGAAACTGGCTTCCTAAAAGGAGGACCCTAAGAGAACCTGTAGAGACAGGGAAGGTCTGCCTGGGGGGAGCCAGGCAGTTTCAAACAGAGCTGTACCCCTGCTCTCCCAAGAGCCCTTGGAATCCCCAGTTCTCCCACCTCCACCTATTAGTGGGGCACCTGTTAGGGGCTAGTATAATGGCTCTGCCCAATCCACTCAGAAGGGTGTCTCTTGACCCACCCTGTGCTGCCATCAGCTCCCTGCCAAGGCACCACCAGGTGGGAAGCCTCATCCCACAGATCCCAGACCTTCCTCACCTGCTGTACCGGTTCTTCCGCTGACACCTGGGTGCTGGCAGTGGCTTCTGTCTCGTTGGTAGACATTTCTCAGAAGCAGGCGCTGTGAACAGAAGGGCCAGTCAGGGTACAGCCTGCTCCTCTCTTCCCTCCAGGGGGATGTCCGGGTTCACACCTGCCCTCTGACCACCCCTGCCCCCAATTTCCTAGAGTCCTACCTCTCAATTGTTGACACATACCTGTGAGCCTGTTCAAAACAGGTGCTCATTCAGCAGAGCAAAAGTCTAACAAGCTCCCAGGTGCTGCTCATGCAGCTCATCCCGGGGCCACACCTTAAAGGGCAAGGTCTGTGCACAGCCCTCCAAGGGCTCACCTCTATCAATACTATGGTGCAAAACCCCTGTAGATGGCAATTTGTCGATTACTATTGGGTTTTTGGGTTTTTTTGTTTGTTTGTTTTTTTGTGGTACGCGGGCCTCTCCCTGTTGTGGCCTCTCCCGTTGCAGAGCACAGGCTCCGGGCACGCAGGCTCAGCGGCCATGGCTCACGGGCCCAGCCGCTCCGCGGCATGTGGGATCTTCCCGGACCGGGGCACGAACCCGTGTCCCCTGCATCGGCAGGCGGACTCTCAACTACTGCGCCACCAGGGAAGCCCCCTACTACTGGGTTTTAAGAGGCATCTTCCCTTTGACCCAGAAACCTCACTGCGGGGACAGTCCCACACTGGTACTGCCATGTGGACAGAGATGTGTGTACCTGTGTTGGCCACAGACACTGGAAACAATCTGATTGCCCAATAGAAGGGGACTAAAGGAAATAACAGTGGTAGCCCAGGGCAGTGGCTTAAGTGTGGAAGCTTACATGTAATTGACTGGGACCAAGATATTGTTAAGGGACAAAAGGTGTGAGTAGGGCTAAAGTTTTTGCTTGTATTTGACAGAATCTTTAAAGAGACACAGGAAACTGTTACAGTGGCCACCTTTCAGGGAGGAAGATCGGGTAGCTGGGGCAGGCCTCTGGCTTTTTGAGCCAGGTAGATAACATTACCTGTTCAAAAAAAAAGTTAAGTTTTTTTTTTTTTTTTTTTTTAAGTTAAATTAAAAAAAAAAAAAGAGGGGCTTCCCTGGTGGTGCAGTGGTTGAGAGTCCGCCTGCCGATGCAGGGGACACGGGTTCGTGCCCCGGTCCGGGAAGATCCCACATGCCGCGGAGCGGCTGGGCCCGTGAGCCATGGCCGCTGGGCCTGCGTGTCCGGAGCCTGTGCTCCGCAACGGGAGAGGCCACAACGGTGAGAAGCCCGCATACCGCCAAAAAAAAAAAAGAGAGAGAGACTGTTCCTGGCCCCTCTGCAGACGGTCAAGTCAGTCTCAGGGATGTGGGGAAGGCAAGGGAGGCTCCTCCCTGGGTGAATCTAATGCACACATTTGCAGGCAAGATGGCAGCCACATGTATGCTCCATTTTCCTGGCCAAATGAGATGAGACAGCTAGAGCACTGTCAGATTAGGTTTCAGGAGTCCCAGCTCTACCCATGCTGTGCTATGTTGGGCAAGGAGCTTCCTCCCCCCTAGCCTCAGTCTTCTTATCTGTAAAAGGGGGCTAAGCCTGCCTTAAGTCTGGTTCTCCAGGTCCTTTTTCTTTTCTTTTTTTTGGCTGCACTACACAGCATGTGGGATCTTAGCTGACCAGGGATCGAACTCATGCCCCCTGCAGTGGAAGCACAGAGTCTTAACCACTGGACTTCCATGGAAGCCAGCCCACCCCAGGTCATTCTGGGATAAGCCTGTGGTGAACCCCTGACCTTGAGTTTGAGCATTTCCTTCCAGACACCGTGTTTTGCTATCCCCCAAATGGAACCCAGCAAACTGATGTTTTGAGAGCACCAGTCCTACAGTCCAAACTGGGTTCTAATCCCAGCTTTGCAACTCCCTAGCTGTGGGAGATTGGGAAGGCAGCACCCCCTCTCGCAGCCTCACTTGCCACGTCTATGAAATGGGGATAACCGTTCCTAGCACAGAGTCCCTGTAGACTGGAGGAGAGTCTGGAACGTAGCTTGGCGCCTGGCACACAGTAGGTGCTCAATAAACAGATCCATTTCACACCACTCTGCCTGCCACAAAGAAACGGGTGAAACTAGCCAGGATTGAGCTTCTGCTTGGTACAAAGGTCCCCCAACTGGGAAGTGGGGCAAGGAGGCACATCTACCCCTAGTGATCATCACCTGGCTCCTGTTCTTCCCCTAACCTTCCCTGCAGCCTGAGCTCACCTGGGCAGCTCAGAGGTCCTCCCTCCCATCCCTTTTCTCCATCAACTCCTTTGGAAATGGTTTAACCAAGGACGCCCATTGCAGATGTCAGCACCCCCATTAAAGTCCTTGGGGTCAGCAACCTGCCTGCAGCTGGCCCCAGCAGCGAGAGCAAGAACTGGCTGAAACTGGCTGGAGTCACGCAGTCGTTCAGCTGCAGCCAGGGAATCCAGGGAATGTGAAGATCCAACTTCCGAAGTTTCCGGGACGGACCCCAGGCCTAGGCTCTGGTTTTACAGAGGTCCCAAGGACTCAGATAAGGGGGTAGGCCTTCCCACCACCACTTTGTGCAATCCACTGGCCATACCCACCCAGGAAAAGGGGGCGGGATTTGCCCCAAGACCTCGCCAGGCTCAGCTGGGGGGCGTCAGAAGATCAAGGGAGGGGCCGAACCCCCAGGCGGCAAAACCGTTTGGAGGGGGAAGGGCTTTGCTAGGCAGAGAGACTGCCCCCTGTTGCGGGGAGGGAGGGGGCCCGCTCTGAAGACCCAGAGAGGGAGGAATTCCTGTGCGGAATGGGCTGTGGCTTGCCTCCAAAGTGCGTTTGCAAAGCTCAAGAGAATGTGGTTGGGACTGAAGACAACCCTCCCCCACCGCTTGATACTACCACTTCTAGGGGGCTCTTTCGCGCACCGCCCCCCCCTGGAAAGTCCTAGATATTGAGAGGAGAGAGTCTGAAAGTCTGAGCCTGTTCCAAAAGTTGGATTTTTTGGCGGGGGGGGGAGGTGTGCTCAGCCCAGGCTGGAGACCCCTCCCCAGGCCGCGAAGACAAGCAGAGCCCCCAGGAAGACCTTCCTGCCCTTCCTCCCCTGGGGCACCCCAGGACTCGGCGGCCCCCGCCCCCACTTAATCGGGGGCCCTCGCCTCTCACCCTGGTCAACGGGACGTCCAGGGAACGGTGACCACTACTTCAAGGCCAGCTCCAAAACCGTCCTGGGCCAGCCCAAGGCAGGCTTTTATGCTTGGGGGCGGGCGCCCGGGACTGACGGGCTGAAGGACCAATCTGGTTGGGGGGGCCGCCCGCCGCCAGGCCACGCCCCTCGCCCGGCTCCGGACGTTGGAGCAACAAGTGAAGTCCGGGAAGGGCCGGAATTTCGCGGGCGCGCGCCCTGCCAACTGTACACCCAGTGGGCGACCCCTATACGACGCCGGATCCAGCCAAGGGACGCCCCTCCCTGCCAGGGACCCTAGGAATTCGGCCCTGGGAGGTGAGTGCGATCCTGGGGTCCCCCGCCCTTCTTTCTCCAGTGGCCAGATCGAGGCAGTGGGAACTCAGAGAGCATCGCGTAATGCCTCCCGCGTGTCAGGGGCCACCCCTCCCCCCTCCTCCCCCTCCGCCCCTCCTCCCCCTCTCCCCACTCCGCGTGAGGGTGATGGAGCCAACCTGGACCCAGCATTACGAGCAACTTGCCCTGACCTGCGTCATGCCACTTTATCCTCCCAACACTGTGTATCACTTTATCCTCCCAACACTGTGTATCCCTTTATCATCCCCATTTTACAGATGAGAAAACCGAGGCCCAGAGACAGTCATCCAGGGACAGTGCAGGGGCCAACTCTTGGATCTCTGACTCCTGGATCAACCCCTTCCTGAAGGTGCTCACTTGCATTTTCACCACCCCCCACCAAAAAAAAAAATCCTTTATTCTCTTCGTCTATAAACCAAGCTCTCAAACTCAGATGGCCCCAGGGGCCAGGCAGGAGGTAAAAAAGTGACAGCATGCCCTGCCTAGAGGGAGCAGAGCTTTACCTTGGGGGAGACCCACCCAAGTATTTACAGATCCATGGAGATTCCAGACTGTAGACAACGTGTCCTGCCTCTTAAAAAAAAAAACCTCTGGACCAAATAAAACCCAATGGAGCCATATCCAGTCCAGGGGCCACAAGTTTGCCACCTCTGCTAAATTATGTGTGTTGGGGTAGGAATTCTGGAACCTCCGGAAAGAACATGGAAAAAATTGGGTGTCTGTGACTAGTGCATTTGTTTTCTTTTTTTTTTGAGAGGGTCTATACTAGCACTGTGTGATAGAGCTTTCTGAGATTAGAGGAATGTTCTAGAACTCTGTGCCACCAATATAGTGGCCACTGGCACCATATGGCTGCTGCCCACCAAGAAACTGAATATACATATTTAAGTAACCACATGCAGCCTGTCCGATTCCTAAGTGACTCTGAAACCCCCAAATGATTAAAGCAATTATATAAAATTATAGCAGATAAAAATTTCACATATGCGGCAGGCCTTTTTTCCCACTCATTCATTCATTTTTCCTACTCATTCATTCAACAATTCTTACTGAGCTGCTGTGCTGGGGAGGGGAGCACAGAAGTGAGTAAAATAGATCCCAGCCTTGTGATGCTCACCACCCAGTGGGGAAATGGATGATAAACTAGATAAATGAGTGGAATGCATAACGGGTCAGGTGTTGGTAAATGCTACCAAGAAAAGCAAAGAACTGGGATTAAGAATGTGGGGGCTACACTTTTTAGTAGGGTGGTCGGGGTGGCCTTTCAGAGTGCCATTTGGGCACAGAAATGAGGAAGGAGAGGAGGCAGCCCCGTAGAGATCCGGAGAAGAGTATTCCTCATGACGGCAACAGCACGTGCAAAGGCCCTGAGGCTGTACCATGCCTGAATTGGAGATGCAGCCAAAACCCTATGTGGCTGAGGCAGAGTGAGGGGAGGGAGAGCACTGGAGGAGAACGGGTCTGCAATGTGTAGAGCTCAGAGAGGTAAAGTGACTTGTCCAAGGTCACACAGCTGGAAAGTCACCGGGAGATATGCCTGGTAGCCTTCAGCTTCCAAGTGGCCTTCAGTGCTGGGATGTGGTCAAAATATCCCTGGTCAAGGGGATGTAACTCAATTCTGATTTGGAATATAAAGTCCTGATGATTTTGCCCCACATCTTCGGAACAAAAGGAGAACAGCCTTGCTCACCTTCTTCCCTGGTGTGGAGATCAACCCCACCTCCAGTCCCTTGTGAGCCCAGTCAAGGGTGCACATGTAGGTGGGGGAGGGGAAGGAAAGGTGGCCACACCATCAGCTCTTAGCACCACTGCCCCTTCCTCCTGGAAGCCTTCCTGCCTGCCTCCCCAGGCTCCCCCAGGCTAAGGTTGCCAGATAAAATACAGAATTCCTGATTAAATTTGAATTTCAGGTCAACAACAAATACCTTTTGGGAGTTTAAGTGTATTCCATGCAATATTTCGTATATACTTATACCAAAAATTTATTCATTGTTGATCTGAAATTCAAATTGAGATGGGCATCCTATTTATTTTGTTGTTTTTACTAAACCTAACAACCCTACCCCCAAACCCATGTCCACTTCTCTGCCCCAGCCATGTCTTCATGAAAACTCTGTCACTTCCCAGCCTTGGGGGACTCCTTGAGGACAGCACCTGTCCAGGAGTCCTAGGGTGGGTGGTAAGAAATAGCTGCTGTTTCTGAGCTATTTCATTACGTTATTCAGAGGCCAGATTTGGATTTCCCCCATTTTCTAGATGAGGAAGCTGAAGAATCAAAAGATGATGTAGTTTTCCCTGGGACACACAGCCACAAATGGGTGGCTGTGGGATTTGGACCCAAGGTCTTCGTTTCTAAGTTCACTGCCTGCTGCTTCCTCCTCCTCTTCCTCCTCCTTTTCCTCCTCTCCATCCCCTTCCAGTGGAAAGCCTCTGAAAACTCACCAGAACTTTTCCACTGAAACCTAAGCGGGGGAGAGGCAGGCAAGCAGTGTGCCACAAGGCGGCGCTGCTGGTCCCAGATTGGTGTCCTGGTCAATCTGCCTTCTGACCCTCCATCCATCCATCCATCCATCCATCCATCCACCATCCATCCATCCATCCATCCATCCATCCATCCATTTATCAAGCATCTCCTATGATGTGTGAGCCAGGCCTGGCTGTGAGGACCCAGCGATTCACTGGATATTCAGTTATTCAACACAATTATTAAGTGCCTGCTGTATGCCAGGCCACTGCCAGGCAGCCGTGGGGACCCAGTCTCGACCTCTGCCTTTGCAGCACTCATAGTCCAGTAGGGAGACCTACATGGGATCAGCAGGGCCCCTTTAAGAACTTCACGGGGGAATTCCCTGGCGGTCCGGTGTTTAGGACTCCAGGTTTCCACTGCAGGGTTCAATCCCTGGTCAGGAACTAGGATCCCACATGCCACAAGGTGTGACCACAAAAAAAAAAAACCCCAAAAAACCCAAAACAACAACAGCAACAAAAAACCTTCATGGGCCTGAGGCATTTGACGCCTCCCTTCATGAAAAAATATTACAAATGATCTCTTACAATTGAATTGGTACTATTTTATTCATTGTTTCTTTTGATTTTAAGAGAAATTAAAATGAAGCCATTTTGTGGGTTCCTGAAAGTGCTGTGGACCCGGGGTCTCCTTTGTCTGATGACAAGTTGCCTCTGGTGACCAGGTGGATAAAATAGAAGTGGTCAGGGCTGTGATGGGGATGCTCAGGCATGGTGGAGCCCAGAGGAGGTGCTGGACTTAGGTTTGGGTGGTGGTCCTGGAAGGCTTCTAGGAGGAGGTGATGTCTAATCTGAGGCCTGAGAGATGAAGTCAGGTGAAGGTACTGGAGAAGCTGTTCCAGGCGGAGGGAACAGAGAGGGTGAAGGTGCAGAGTGAGGCTGGAGGGTAGACCATGGCCAGGGGATGGGGAGTATCGGTGAGGGAAAGATGGAGCTAGACAGGTTGGCAAGGGCCAGGCTAACAGAGTCCTGAGGGCACTGGAGAGCCACAGAAGGTTCTGAAGCAAGGTCAGCAGGGGCATGCTGGAGCATTCGAAAGCTATCTTGGGCCATCCTGTGGATAAAGGAAACCTGGGAGAGGAACACGAGCCCACCTGCTTCAGGTAAGTCTCGAAAGGTGGAAGGGGGTGTGCAGGAGGCTGTTCCAGAAACAGTGATGGTTATTCATTCCAGAAGTATTTATTAAACACCCCTTGTGTACCCTGCTCAGGATATAGCAGTGAACCAAACAGAACATCCCTGCCCTCACGGAGCTGACGTCCTAGTTGGGGAGACAGACCACGTGCAACAGTCAATGCATAGTATATTAGAAGATGATAAGAGTTGTGGAGAAAAATAGAGCAGGAAAGGAAGATGGGGAGTCGGGGTGGTTTACAGTTTTAAATAAGGTAGACCAGGGACTTCCCTGGTGGTCCAGTGGGTAAGACTCTGCACTCCCAATGCAGGGGGCCCGGGTTCGATCCCTGGTCAGGGAACTAGATCCTGCATGCATGCCACAACTAAGAGTCTGCATACCGCAACTAAAGATCCCGCGTGCTGCAACTAAGACCTGGCGCACCCAAATTAAATAAATAAATAAATAAAATTTTTAAAAGGTAGACCAGGGAGATCTCACCAAGGAGGTGACAGTTGAGCCGAGACCTGGAGGAGGGAAGGCTGTTGGACTGTGTAGCTTTTAGGAGGAAGTGTGCTCCAGACAGCAGTAACACCATGTGCAAAGGCCCTGGGGCAGGACTATGCCTGGTGTGTTTTAGGAACAGCAAGGAACCTGTGTGTCTGGAGCAGAGAACAAGGGGGAAGAGAGGGAGGAGGTAAGGGCAGGGAGGGGACAGGGGCAGGTCGTGCAGGACATTGTGGACCCTGGGGAGGACTTAGGTTTTTACTCTCAGGAAGGTGGGAACCATGGAGGCCTGTGGGCAGAGGAAGGATGGGACCTGACTGAGGTTGGGAGTGACGGGCCATACCTGGGGACCTGAGAGAACAGGCAACTTTTGGGAAACCACAGCTCATTTGAGGAGGGGGGCGCTGGGAGTTGGGTATAGGGGTTTGTTGGAGCCCTGCTGGGGAAAGGGCTTCCAATGTCCAGCAGAGGTTTTGGGCCTTTATTGTGGGAGCAGTGGGGAGCAACTGTCGGATTCAGAGCAGAGGAGGGGCCCCGTTCAGATCTCTGGGGATGGAGGCATGGAACCTTTGAGATTCAGGGAAGGGGGCCCAGATATCTGGGGGGCAGACAGGAACTCATGGCCCCCTCTGCTGAGGATGAGGGGCAGATGGGAGAGAGACTGCAGCGGGAGAGTGACGGGCCAAGGTTTGGAAGGTGAGGCTTACACGGGCCTCTGGCTGGGAATCCAGTGAGGGGTGAGGGTGGAGGGACAGTGGGACCACCCCTGAGGCTGGGACCAGCAGAGGAGCAAGTCTGGGGGGATCTCGGTAAGCAGTTTTGCTTCTCCCAGAGCCCCTGGCGTCGGGTAGTAGATTTAGCAAGTAAAAATATAGGACCCCCAGTTAAATGTGAATTTCAGATACACAGTGAAATTTTTTTTAGCATAAGTATGTCCCAAGTACAGCAAGGGACATACGCTGAGTAATTACTTGTTTACCTGTGGGACCTGTACTTTTTTCTGGCAACCCTACCCCAGCCAGGACAGATCTGCCCACGATGTCCCCCCAAACCGCAGCTCTGGCCAGTGGGTGGACAGCCTGACCGATTGTGGCCCCAATGGCCGGAAGACAAGGTTTTGTCTCCTTGGCCCGCTCGCAGCAGGAAGCTGGGGGTCTTTTAACATGCAGGCCCTGGCCCGTCCCCGCCCTGGTGGCGCCAGCTGCCCGCTGCCCCCTGCGTGGCTTGGGGGAGGGGAGCTGCTCCCAGAGCCACTGTCCCCTGGGCTGGCCCCTCCCGGGCTGGGGTGGGGTGTGGTGTCCCACTGGGTACCCCCAGCCCCGGAATGCAGGGCCAGGGGTGCGGGCAGCAGCAAGGCCTCCACGTGGCCTTTGTCCCCCTCCATCCTGGTGGCCCATCCAGCTCAGAGCCCGACATCGGAGGCCCCCTGGCCTTTCTGTGAAGTTCTGCAGGCAGAGCCAGCAGACTTCCTCGTCAGAATGTACTGGAAGGACAGAGGCCTACGGGCAGCTGACCAGGAACCAGATCCCTCGGGACGGCAGCCACTCCATCCCAGTGCTCCCATACTGAGTGGCGTTGTGTGGGGTGGCCAGGCCCAGAGGCTCTGGCCCAGCCCTCCGAGTGCCAGCTGCCAGGATGTGCCAGTCACGTTGTCGGGGAAAGAACATGCAGTCCTTGGCTCTCCCGGCCTCCCCTTTGTTCCCGGGAAGAGGAGGGGGCTTTTGTCCTGGCAGCCAGCCCCTCCCTCCTCAAACTGTCCCTTGAGGTGAAGATCGGAGGCACCTCGGGTCTGGGGGTTCTGGCCAGAGAGGGTCCCTTGTCACCCAGCATGGCAGAGGAGTCCCCTCCCCCCAGCCAGCCCTGCCTGCTCAGAGCTCCTGTGTCTGGACCTTGGGGGAGGCCAGGTCACCCCCTTGGGATCAGAATGCCGGAGGTGGCAGCAGCGGGGGGTTGGGGGGGGACATACCCAGCGGGACAGGCGCCGTGGTGGCAGCTGCTGGCCCCCGCCTGTCCTGCGTCCCCTAAGTTGGAGGCTGCAGCTGGCGCGGGTGGCTTTGGTTTGGGGGGGCATGTTATTTTTGGGGTGGTGGCAAAGGAGCGTGAGAGGCGCCTCCACCCAGGGCAGGAAGTGGGGCAGCCCCAGCTGCGTTCTCCCGTTGGCACACCTGGCCCAGCGGGCACTGGTGGCCACCGCACAGGAAGCGTTCCCAACGCCCGCCTGTGTGGTCCCCCAATCGGAGGCCCGGAGGGGAGGCGGCCAGCAGGGAGGGTGCAGGGGCCCGCTGTTGTGGGCCAGAATCTTCCAGAAGACCCCCCACTGGGGTAGCAACGCTGCCTCTGGAGTGAGTGCTTACTGTGGCTGATACCGGTTATAGACGTTAATCCAGAGACTTCGGGAGGGAGGGGCTGTTGATGCATCCGAGTTCTACAGATGAGGAAACTGAGGCTCAGAAACGGAAGCGACTCCCCCAAGGTCACACAGCACAGAAACTGGAGAGCTGGGAATCTCAGTAGCATTTAGTATCAGATATACTAACTCAACATAGGCCTCCAACCTGATAGTGTGGACAGGGGGTCCCAATCAGGGCAATCCTTGGGGTGTCTGGAGACATTTTGGTTGTCTCGATTGGGGGTACACCTGGCATCCAGTGGGTGGGAGCCAGCGATGGTGCTCCACACCCCACAGTGCCCAGGACCCCTCCCACAGAAAACGGTCCAGCCCCAAATGTAGAGTCTTGCTGAGGTGAAAAGTAATAATAATATTATTAATTATTATTAAGTATAATCTTCATTTTATTTTATTTTTAAACAAGGTTTGTTTGTTTCTTTTGGGGCCACACCTCACAGCTTGTGGGATGTCAGTTCCCTGACGACCAGACATTGAACCCAAGCCCTCGGCAGCGAAAGTCTAGAATCCTAACCACTAGGCAACCAGGGAACTTGCTCATCTTCATTTTATTTATTTATTTTTTAAAGTCTTTATTGAATTTGTTACAATATTGCTTCTGTTTTATGTTTTGGTTTTTTGGCCGCGAGGCATGTGGGATCTTAGCTCCCTGACCAGGGATCAAACCTGCAGCCCCTGCACTGGAAGGTGAAGTCTTAACCACTGGGCCGCCAGGGAGGTCCCCTTAGTCTTCACTTTATTTTTTTTACTTTTTTTTATTTTTTATTTTTTTTGTGGTACGCAGGCCTCTCACTCTTGTGGCCTCTCCCATTGCGGAGCACAGGCTCCGGACGCGCAGGCTCAGCGGCCATGGCTCACGGGCCCAGCTGCTCCGCGGCATGTGGGATCTTCCCGGACCGGGGCACGAACCCGTGTCCCCTGCATTGGCAGGCGGACTCTCAACCACTGCGCCACCAGGGAAGCCCAGTCTTCACTTTAAAGATGAGGAAACTAAGGCCCAGAGAGCCTGTGTTTTGGACTCCTGGACCCCAGGTACCCATTTCCCTTGGCTGCTTCCTTACTGTCCTTTCAAGCTTTGCAGTAAGGGAAACTGAGGCCCAGAGAGGAGATATAAGTGAAGACTGGAACCCACAGCCCAGCACAGGCCCCTCTGCTCCTTCTCACAAATCGAGCCTGCAGTGGCTGTGTGGGCTCAGACTCTCCAGGGTCCCCATCGCAGCTCAGCCACTCACTGACACCCAGGGACCCTAGCAGGCAATGTCAACGGCCTCAGCTGTGTGTCTTCCTTCTCAGCTGAAGCAGTAATGATAACCACTGTGGTTTATGGAGAAGCAGCATGTACAAGGGTTAGGGCATCTAATCCTGGCTGCAAGCACTTGGGCAAATCACTGCTCTTCTCTGAGCCTCAGTTGTCTCAACTGTAAAATGGGGTGATGATCATTGTCCCTAACTCACAGATGATGGAGGGGATCAAATGAGGTAACACCATGAGCTTAGCATGGTGCCTGGGACATGGGAAGCACCATATAAGGGTTGGATATTAAAAAATAAATTTTTTAACTGTGGTAAAATACACAGAACATAAAATGTATCATTTAAACCATTTTAAAGAGCACAGCTCAGTGGCATTAAGCACATTTACATTGTTGTGCAACCATCCCCACCCTCCATCTCCAGAACTTTCTCATCTTCCTAAACTGAAACTCTGTCCCCAGGAAACACTGACTCCCCAGCCCCTCCCCCAGCCCCTGGCCCCCACCATCTGCTTCCTGTCTCTGTGGATCTGACTCCTCTGGGGACCTCCTGTGAGTGGGATCACACAGTATTCGCCCTTTTGTGTCTGGCTTATTTCTCTGAGCATCATGTCCTCAAGGATCATCCATGCTGTAGCAGGTGTCAGAATTTCCTTTTTTTTTTTTTTTGCGGTACACGGGCCTCTCACTGCTGTGGCCTCTCCCATTGTGGAGCACAGGCTCCGGACGCGCAGGCTCAGCGGCCATGGCTCACGGGCCTAGCCGCTCCGCAGCACGTGGGATCTTCCCGGACCGGGGCACGAACCCGCATCCCCTGCACCGGCAGACAGACTCTCAACCACTGCGCTACCAGGGAACCCCAGAATTTCCTTTTTAAAGCTGAGTAATATTCCATTGTATGGATGGACAGCATTTATTTATTCATCCATTGATGGACACTCGGGTTGCTGAACCAGGGTGGTGATAAGGGAAAGGGTAATAGTCTAGAAGGAATTTGAAAGTGGATTCAATAGAATTTGCCAAGGAATTGTTGGGGAATGTGGTTTTTATTTATTTTTTTATTATTAATTTTTTAACATCTTTATTGGAGTATAATTGTTTTACAATGGTGTGTTAGTTTCTGCTTTATAACTAAGTGAATCAGTTATACATATACATATGTTCCCATATCTCTTCCCTCTTGCGTCTCCCTCCCTCCCACCATCCCTATCCCACCCCCTAGATGGTCACAAAGCACCGAGCTGATCTCCCTGTGCTATGCGGCTGCTTCCCACTAGCTATCTATTTTATGTTTGGTAGTGTATATATGTCCGTGCCACTCTCTCACTTTGTCACAGCTTACCCTTCCCCCTCCCCGTTTCCTCAAGTCCATTCTCTAGTGGGTCTGTGTCTTTATTCCCGTCTTGCCCCTAGGTTCTTCATGACCTTTTTTTTTTTCTTAGATTCCATATATATGTGTTAGCATACGGTATTTGTCTTTCTCTTTCTGACTTACTTCACTCTGTATGACAGACTCTAGGTCCATCCACCTCACTACAAATAACTCAGTTTCGTTTCTTTTTATGGCTGAGTAGTATTCCATTGTATATATGTGCCACATCTTCTTTATCCATTCAACTGTTGATGGACACTTAGGTTGCTTCCATGTCTTGGCTATTGTAAATAGAGCTGCAATGAACATTTTGGTATGTGACTCTTTTTGAATTATGGTTTTCTCAGGGTATATGCCCAGTAGTGGGATTGCTGGGTCATATGGTAGTTCTATTTTTAGTTTTTTAAGGAAGCTCCATACTGTTCTCCATAGTGGCTGTACCAATTTACATTCCCACCAACAGTGCAAGAAGGTTCCCTTTTCTCCACACCCTCTCCAGCATTTATTGTTTCTAGATTTTTTGATGATGGCCATTCTGACCAGTGTGAGATGATATCTCATTGTAGTTTTGATTTGCGTTTCTCCAATGATTAATGATGTTGAGCATTCTTTCATGTGTTTGTTGGCAATCTGTATATCTTCTTTGGAGAAATGTCTATTTAGGTCTTCTGCCCATTTATGGATTGGGTTGTTTGTTTTTTTGATATTGAGCTGCGTGAAGGGAATGTGGTTTTTAAAAATATGTCCACACATTTTGGACACTGCTTTAACAAGGTGGAGCCTAAGTCTATTCCCTGTGAGTATGGGCTGAATTTAGTGACTTGTTTCTCACAAACAAAACATGGCAGAAGTGATTGTGTCTAATACCCATGAGGCTTCTGAAACTAGGTCATAAAAGGTACCATAGCCTTCTTGCTCTCTCTTTCTCTCTCTCTCTCTCTCTCTCTCTCTCTCATGTCACTCGCTCCAGGGGAAGCCAGGTGCCATGTTGTGAGGATACCCCAGAAGCCCAGGTAGCAAAGAACTGAGGTCTCCCACCAACAGCCATGTGAGGGAGTCTTCTTGGAAGCAGCTTCCCCGACCCAGCTGAGCCTATAATCACAACTGCGTTTTGAAAAGCTGTCTCTCTGACTGCTGTGTGGAGAATGGACTGTAGGGGGCAGGCATGAAAGCAGGGCCACCTGGGAGGTGGCTACTGCAATAGTCCAGGCAAGGCTTGATGGTGGCAGGGGAGATGGAGAGAATTAGATGGACGGATTTAATAGTTATTTGGGAAGTAAGACAAACAGGACTTGGGAGAATAAAAGGTCAGTGATGACCCTCAGGTGGGGTCTTCAGTGAAACGGAGGGAGGAGCAGGTGGAGGCAGGGATGGAGGAAGATACGATGGCAGGTTCAGCTGTGGCCACATTGAGTCCATGTCCCCAAAATGTGCAAGGGTGTCCATAAACTTAGCTACTTGCATGATAAGAATAGACTAGAGGCTCTCCACTGGGGGTGATTCTGCCCACCCAGGGGACATTTGACAACATCTGGGGAAATTTCTGTTGTCACAACTGTGGCCGGGTGGGGGTGGGGTGGGGTGGGTGGGGATGCTACTGGCGTCTATTGGGTAAAAGCCGGAGACGCTGCTTAACATCCTACAATGCACAGGGCTGTTCCCCATAAAAAGATTTATCTGACCCCAAATGTCAATTGTATGGAGGTGGAGAAATCCTATGGCTGGAATAAGAAAATCTACGATGTGGTATGTATATATATATAATGGAATACGACTCAGCCATAAAAAAAAGAACAAAATAATGCCATTTGCAGCAACATGGATGCAACTAGAGATTATCATACTAAGTGAAGTAAGTCAGAAAGAGAAAGACCAATACCATATGATATCACTTATATGTGGAATCTAAAATATGGCACAAATGAACCTATCTACAAAACAGAAACAGACTCACAGACATGGAGAACAGACTGGTGGTTGCCAAGGGGGAGGGGGTGGGGGAGGGAGAGATTGGGAGTTTGGGATTAGCAGATGCAAACTATTATATGTAGGATGGGTAAACAACAAGGTCCTACTTTATAGCACAGGGAACTGTATTCAACATCCTGGGATAAACCATGATGGAAAAGAATATTAAAAAAAAGAATGTATGTGTGTAACTGACTCACTTTGTTGTACAGTAGAGACTGGCACAACAAACTATAGTTCAACTAAAAAATAAATAAAGACAATCCCAACTTCAGTGGAGGTCGTTTATTCAGTAAAGTTTTATTTCTTGGATATGCAACAATCAAGTACAGATCGAGTTTCCTGGGCAGCTCGCCTCCAAACAATCTTCTCCAAGCAGCTGGCAAAAGGGGAAAGAGCGAACAAGTCTCTCAGGGGAATACTTTAAAGGATCAAGCCGGAAGTGACTTTTATCACTTCCTCTTACACCCCATTGGCCAGATCTGTCCCATGGCCTTGCCTAAGTGCAAGGGTTGCTGGGAAATGTAGTCCAGCCACGTCCCCAGAACGAAGAAGGAAACTGATGGAAAAGGAGCCAGTTTGTGCCATAGTATTATTATCATTGTCCTCATTATTTCTGATGTTATTCCGACCTAGCGGCTTCCTGGATGTATTGTATTCCATCCACAGGGTCAGTGGAATGATTTTTCAAATCTCCTTTCTCAAATCCTCACTCTCTAGCCCGTCTCCAAAGAAAAGTACTCCAAACATTTCCGCATAAGCCATAGGATCGAGTCCAATGCCCTTGACCTAGCATTTCCAGAGTTCAAAATGTTGACCAAGCAGTGGGATATGGATGTCTGCAGAAATGAACCCTGAAGCTCATCTATGTTTCAGGACCTGGTGGAGGAGGGTGAGAGGCTCTGCTTGGCAAGACTGGAAGGCTTCCTGGAAGAGGAGGCCTGGATGCTGTGACTTTGAAGAAAGTAGAAGCCCCTTATCCGAAATCCGAGGAGCGGGAGAAGAATGAGAAGGGTGTGGCATCAGTGAAGTCAAGGGAAGTGGATGTTTGCATAAAGAGGAAATGGTTGGGACTTCCCTGGTGGCGCAGAGGTTAAGAATCCCCCTGCCAATGCCGGGGACACAGGTTGGAGCCCTTCTCCGGGAAGATCCCACATGCCACGGAGCAAATAAGCCCGTGCGCCACAACTACTGAGCCTGCGCTCTAGAGCCCGCAAGCCACAACTACTGAAGCCCGCGCACCACAACGAGAAGCCACCGCAATAAGAAGCCCACGCACTGCAACGAAGAGTAGCCCCCGCTCGCTGCAACTAGAGAAAGCCCGCATGCAGCAATGAAGACCCAACACTGCCAAAAATAAGTAAATAAACTATATTAAAAAAAGAAAGAAAACAGTATACCAAGTCCTCAAAAAATTAAACATAGCATTGCCATATGATCCAGCAAGGCCACTTCTGCGTATGTACACAAAATAATGGAAAGCAGGGTCTCAAAGAGATATTTATGTGTGTACCGTGTTCGTAGCAGCGTTTTTCACAGTAGCCCAAAGATGGAAACAGATGTCCACCGATGGGTGAATGGATAAACAAAATGTGACGTATACAGACAATGGAATATTATTCAGCCTTTAAAAAAAAGGGGGGGCTGGTGGTGAGGGGAATGGGGAGTTAATGGTTAATGGAGACAGAGCTTCAGTTTGGGAAGCTAGGAAAGCTAGTTGTGGTTGCACTACAGTGTGAATGTGTTTAATGCCACTGAGCTGTACATCTAAAAAATGGTGAAGATGGTAAATCTTATGCTGTGTGTATTTTACCACAATAAAAAAGATACATATTGGAAGAGTGAGGATATTGGAATATGGAGTACATATAGGTGAGAGGATGGAACTGCCCTGGGAGTGATCGTGTTATTGTGATTATCTAGACGCTTCTAATTCTCAGGGTACTGGAAGAAGTGCAAAGTACAGGGGCCCAGCACCGTGATGCTACAATTTACTGCAAAACAATCTGGGAGAGAGAAAAAGAGGAAAAGAGCAAATATGGCCAAAATCAACAACAGGAGGCTCGAGGTGGATGATCACCTGTCTATTGTATCATTCTTTCAAGCTTTTTCCATAGGAATTGGAATTTTTCCAAATAAAAAGTCTAAGAAGGACAAGGGCAGTGAGGTGACCCTAGGCGCAGTGACCTGGAGGTCACTGAGACCTGACTGGTGAGCTCTTGGAGTTGGAGAAGTCCATGGAAGGGAAATAAATCCTAAAACTCATAATTAGCATCTGGCTGGCACTTACTGTGTTCCAGAAGTTCTCCTAAAAGCGGTGCACGTACTAGCCCTTTTATTTTAAGTTTTTGGCCGCACAGCAATATGGGATCTTAGTTCCCCAACCGGGATGGAACCCTTGCCCCCTGCAGTGGAAGCGCGGAGTCTTAACCACTGGACTGCCAGGGAAGTCCCTAATCCTTTTAATCTTCTCCAAACTCTAGGGGTAACAACTTTTGTTTTTTCCATTTTACAGATGGGGAAACTGAGGCCCAGAGAGGAGAAATCCCTTGTCCCAAACAGAAGGAAGTAAGGATAGTATGGTGGGAAAGAATCGGAGGCCCCCCCGCCGGGTTCACAGGCGCCCCCTTCCGGCCTGATGACACCCCAGCTGTGAGGGGCAGTCACCAGCTGACTTATGACCCACCTCTGGGATTCTTGAAACGCTCTGTCCCACCATCCAAGAGGAGCAGAGTCACGAACACTGTTGTTATACATTAACAATCGCTTGTTATATCTTTAACAACCACTTGGGGGCTGGAGTGGTGCTGGTGCCCTGAGGAGGACTCTGCTGTGATATCCCCACCTTAATTTCCCCCCCACATGGAACAGAGCTGGACAAAGGCCTCTGTGGTGTATGAGGTCAGGACCAGATGGAGGAAGTGTGTGGGACTGGGGAGCTCTTTGGAGGGCAAGAGGCATGGCTGGAAGGCTTCCTGGAGGAGGCGACATTGGCTCTGCAGCTTTGAAGAACACAGCCCTTCTGGAGCTAGTTCTGGGGAGGTGGGGATGGCCCAGACCTGGTCTTCAGAGCCTCAAGGATGCTCAGGCTGGGGCCAAGGACATTATGGCAAGCAATATCATCCTCTTCCTCCCTAAAATAAACCTTTTTGAATTTTTGGGAAGCAGGGCAGCGCAATGACACTGCCTCAGGGTTGCATCCTTTTGTCCACTGCAAAAGGAAGATTCCATACCCAAATCAGCAGGGGTACATCCCCACCCAGGCCCAGCAGTAACCCCTTCCAGGGAGCCAGGACTGCCACAGAAGCTCTTTTGGAGACACCTTGTAAACGTGGCTGAAAGTGAGAGATCTCTCTTGTGAAAAAAATTTTTTTAAAGAGAGAAATAGCAAATTAAATCTGTGCATTCTATCTGCACCGCCTCCCCTCAAAAAAGTTTGATCTGAAACAGCATCTCAGAATGTTCCGGGATGCCTTGGGCCCGCCATTCAAGTGTATATGCCTCTCGTCTGTCTGCATGGTTTATGGAGGGCCTGCGGCAGGGGTGAGGCAGGTACGGGTATTTTGTCCCCTGCGGGTGCTTGGAGAAATATTTTAGAGTCATTAGCCCAGAAGAAGCACTCTGGCCCATTCCTTCATTCCTGACCACCCAGGACCTGGTGGGCTGCAGCGGGTGCTTTGGGGACCCGACGGAGGTTTAAAAGATTTTAAGCCGAGGAGTATGGTGGCCCGATTTGTGCGGAGAGTCTTTTAGTTGCTTGGGGAATCGGATGACCAGATAAAACACAGGATGTTCCGTTAAACTGGCATATCAGATAAACAACGAATGAGTTTTTAAAGCATAAGTAGACACCAACTGTGGTGAGGGACATACTTATGCTAAAAAATTATTCTTCTGAAATTCAAGTCTAATTGGGGGTCCTGGATTTTTATTTGCAGGAAGGACAGAACGTGGGGATCCAGGTCAGGGGTCAGGAGACCCAGGTGCAGGTGACCGCCCTGGTCCAGGGGATGAATGGGAGGAAAGCTGGATGCAGAGGAGGGCAGAGAAATAGGAGGATTCTGGGGAGATTTTGGAGAGGGGCCCCTATGGCTTGCTGATGGATTGGACGTGGGTGGATGTGCTGGGAGGACTTGGGCTTTTACCCTGAATGAGGTGGGGGAGCCGGGGAGGGGGACTGAGTGGAGGAGGGATACGACTTGGATAAGAGGCTCCCAGACCCAGCCTGGGGACTCAACAACCATCTGTCCCCATAAATGGCCCCAGCCCGGGTCTCCCCACCTCGGCACTGCTGACATCTGGAGCTGGGCCATTCTCTGTGGGAGACCGTCCTGGGCACTGTGCGGCACGGAGCAGTATCCCTGGCCCCCACCCCCTGGATGCCAGGAGCGCACTCTGCTCCCCTCAATTGGGGTAGCCAATACAGCCAGGCTTTGCCAGTGTCCTCTGGAGGGCAGAGTCGCTCCCAGTTGGGGATCCCTGGTCTTGGCACTGTAAGAGCCAGCAAGCAGATGGGTCTGGGGTGCTAACTGGGGTGCGGACCTGGAAGGCTTTGTCAGTCTGGAAGGCTTTGTCAGTCTGGGAGGCTTTGTCCTCTACCAGTACTGAGTGATCTTTCTTGGGATGGGAGAAATGGATGACCGCACGGCTGGAGCTTGGCAAGTTTCAGACTACATGCTGCCCAAGCCTGGACTCATCTGAAGGCCATCTGCACAAGGCAAAGGAAGGAACTGCCTTAGAGTCTGATAAAACTTTAAATATTTAGACGTTTGGGCATTTAATTCTGATGATCCAGGCTCACAGTAACACTGCTCCCGTCTAGCAGCCCGCAGCCGTCTGAGTCCACGGGGGCTCTGGTGATAATGATGGGCACCTTGACCTTGACAGTGGTCAGGGACCAGGGCAGGTGGACGGTGCTGACCAGCTCGTAGTGGGTGTTCATGATCTCGCTGCCCTGTGTGCCGCCGCTCACGGACAGCACGGGCGGGAGGTGGAAAGTGCTGACGATCTTGGTGGTGTTGAAGGGTGTGATTTGGGTGTTGGCCTCCTGCCGAAGCAGCTCACTGCTGTCCACCCTTGAGTGTCGCTCTGCATTGGGTGTGAAGCCCTCATACTGCACGTGGGCGTAGAGGGCGAAGATGACCGTCTTGATGCACTTGCTGGTCTGGTTGTTGATTTCCGTGGTGAAAATGACCCTCTCGCCTGGCGTGAAGGTGTTCTTTTCCATCTGAATCTGCAGGCAGATGGTGCCCCGGCTGCAGCAATTGTAGGAGATCTTTTTCTCGGCCTCCACGAACAGAGGATTCTAGAAGGGGGTGGGGGGAATGGACAGTTGTGAGGCATTGCGGCCACAAGAGCCACTTGCTCACCCAACAGTCCACCAAAACCTTGAGCCTTTGGAACTCTCCTAGTAAGAGGCACTGGGGTGGAATCTGGAGTCTTGGGGATTTTGCAGTCCAAAGTCATTCCCAGCTTTGCCATTTAATCAAAATCCTTTGCCATTCTGATTGTCAATTTCCTTGTCTGTAAAATAGACCTAAGAAATTCACAAGACCCTGGCTTTATCCCCAGCTCCATAACTCACTTGCTGTGTGACCTTGAACCAGTGCCTTGACTTCTCCGAGTCTTAGTTTTCTGGAAGACAGAGAATGTCTTATGGTCTAAGCCCAGACCTAGGGTTTACCCAAGTAGTTCAGACTTAAGGAGAAAATATTATGGGCTCTGAATCATGAAAACTGTAGAGTTGAAATTATGTAACGTGTTTAAATAGAAGCTTCAAAAAGCAGCCTTTATATCAATTGGTTAGCTGCTGGATTGCAAATAAAGTCACGTATACGTTATGTTTAATGTGTGGCTTGGGTAACATTTGGCTTTTTATTTGTGGATACCACTGTGAAAGATTCGAGGGAATTCTCTGGCCGTCCAGGGGCTAGGACTTGGTGCTTTCACTGCCGAGGCCCAGGTTTGATCCCTGGTCAGGGAACTAAGATCCTGCAAGCCATGTGACCAAAAGATAAATAAATAAATGAAATAAAATAAAATAAAAGATTTGATGTGACGTGGGGTGCACTTACAGTGATTTGCTGTCCGCTTCTGCTGACTTCCTGTATCTTCTTCCAAAGGAACTTGATACTTTTACAGGCGTGTGTGTGTGTGTGTGTGTGTGTGTGTGTGTGGCATTTGTCATGCTCATGCAAATGCTTGTATTGTTTAGGAATACATTTATTTATTTGTGGTAGAAGTACACAGTATTGTTTGACATATTTGAATGCTTTAAATAAATCAAGCCTCATATCTTTTCCAGCAACCTGCTTTTCTAGCTTAACATTCTGTGTTTGAAAGGCATTCATGTTGGTGCCTGTCATTCTGATTCATTTGTTTCCACGATGGCAATGGAATGTGCTGCAAAATAGTTAATTTACCCTTCCCCCTCCATGATAGACACACACACACACACACACACACACATATATATAATATGTATATTTTATGTATATATATAGTTTTTTTTGGGGTTTTTTTTGTTTTTGTTTTTTTGCCGTGCTGTGCGGCATGCAGGATCCTAGTTCCCTGACCAGGGATTGAACCCATGCCCCCTGCAGTGGAAGCACAGAGTCCTAACCACTGGACCGCTAGGGAAGGATAGACATTTATATTGTTTCCATGTGTGCTTGACATCATAAAAGAGCTGGAAGGAGCATCTGAAGACACTTCTTGGGCTTACATACAAGAAAGAGTTGCTCTACCAAAGAAGATGTACAGATGGCCAATAGGCACATGAAAAAAGACTCAGTGTGGCTAGTCATCAGAGAAATACAAATCAGAACCACAATGAGATAGCACCTCACACCTGTCAGAATGGGTATCATTAAAAATTCTACAGGGCTTCCCTGGTGGTGCAGTGGTTGAGAGTCTGCCTGCTGATGCAGGGGACACGGGTTCGTGCCCTGGTCTGGGAAGATCCCACATGCCGCGGAGCGGCTAGGCCCGTGAGCCATGGCCGCTGAGCCTGCGCATCCGGAGCATGTGCTCCGCAATGGGAGAGGCCACAACAATGAGAGGCCCGCGTACTGCAAAAAAAAAAAAAAAAATTCTACAAATGACAAATACTGGCCAGGATGTGGAGAAAAGGGAGCACTCGTACACTGTTGGTGGGAATGTAAATTGGTGCAGCCGCTGTGGAGAACAGTATGGAGGTTCCTCAAAAAACTAAAAGTAAAGTCGCCGTATGATCCAGCAATCTCACTCCTGGGTATATAGCCGAAGAAAACAAAAACACTAATTTGAAAAGATATATGCATCCCAAAGTTCATAGCAGCATTATTTGCAATTGCCAAGCTATGGAAGCAACTTAAGCGTCCATCAACAGATGAATGGATAAAGAAGATGTGTCATATATAGGGAATGGAATGGAGTACTACTTAGCCATAAAAAGAATGAAATTCTGCTATTTGCAACAACGTAGATGAACCTAGAGGGTATCACACTTAGTGAAATAAGTCAGAAAGAGAAAGACAGACACTCTATATTATCACTTATATATGGAATCTTAAAAACTAGTGGTTGGGCTTCCTTGGTGGCACAGTGGTTAAGAATCCACCTGCCAATGCAGGGGACACGGGTTCAAGCTCTGGTCCGGGAAGATCCCACATGCCGCGGAGCAACTGAGCCAGAGCACCACAACTACTGGGCCTGTGCTCTAGAGCCCGTGACACAACTACCAAGCCCACACGCCTAGAGCCTGTGCTCCGCAACAAGAGAAGCCACCACAATGAGAAGCCCGCACACTGCAACGAAGAGTAGCCCCCGCTCACCACAGCTCGAGAAAGTCCGCAGGCAGCAACGAAGACCCAATGCAGCCAAAAGTAAATAAATAAAATAAATAAATAAACCCAAAAAAACCTAGTGGTTACCAGTAAGCAGAGGGAAGAGGGGAGGGGCAAGATAGGGGTATTGGATTAAGAGACACAAACAAACCTATGGTCACCTTATCTATGACAAAGGTGGCAAGAATATACAATGGAGAGGGACTTCCCTGGTGGTGCAGTGGTTAAGAATCCGCCTTCCAATGCAGGGGACGCAGGTCTGAGCCCTGGACCGGGAAGATCCCACATGCCACGGAACAACTAAGCCCATGTGCCACAACTACCTACACGGAGCCTGCATGCTAGGGCCTGCAAGCCACAACTACTGAGCCCACGTGCCTAGAGCCCGTGCTCCGCAACAAAGAGAAGCCACTGCAGTGAGAAGCCCGCGCACCGCAACAAAGAGTAGCCCCTCCTCGCCGCAACTAGAGAAAGCCCGCGTGCAGCAACGAAGACCCAATGCAGCCAATAAATAAAATAATTAATTAATTAAAAAAAAAAAGAATATACAATGGAGGAGAGACAGCCTCTTCAATAAGTGGTGCTGGGAAAACTGGACGGCTACATGTAAAAGAATGAAATTAGAACACTCCCCAACACCATACACGAAAATAAACTCAAAATGGGTTAAAGACCTAAATGTAAGACCAGACACAATAAAACTCTTAGAAGAAAACATAGGAAGAAAACTCTTTGACGTAAATCGCAGCAAGATCTTTTGTGACCCACCTCCTAGAGTAATGAAATAAAAGCAAAAATAGACAAATGGGACCTAATGAAACTCAAAACTTTTGCACAGCAAAGGAAACCATAAACAAAACGAAAAGATAACCCACATAATGGGAGAAAATATTTGCAAACAAAGCGACTCACAAGGGATTAATCTCCAAAATATACAAACAGCTCATGCAGCTCAATATCAAAAAAACAAACAACCCAATCAAAAAATGGGCAGAATAGACATTTCTATTCTATAGTCTATTCCTAAATAGACATTTCTCCAAAGAAGACATACAGATGGCCAACAAACACATGAAAAGATGCTCAACATCGCTAATTACTAGAGAAATGCAAATCAAAACTACAATGAGGTATCACCTCACACCAGTCAGAATGGCTATCATTAAAAAGTCTACAAACAATAAATGCTAGAGAGGGTGTGGAGAAAAGGGAACACTCTTACACTGTTGGTGGGAAGGTAAATTGATACAGTCACTATGGAGAACAGTATGGAGGTTCCTTAAAAAACCAAAAATATAACTACCATATGACCCAGCAATTCCACTCCTGGGCATATACCTGGAGAAAGCCATAATTCAAAAAGATACATGCATCCCAATGTTCATTGCAGCACTACTCACAATAACCAGGTCATGGAAGCAACCTAAATGTCCATCAACAGAGGGATGGATAAAGAAGATGTGGTACATATATACAATGGAATATTACTCAGTCATAGAAAGGAATGAAACTGCACCATTTGCAGAGACGTGGATGGACATAGAGACTGTCATACAGAGTGAAGTAAGTCAGTAGGAGAAAAACAAATATCATATATTAATGCATATATGTGGAATCTAGAAAAATGGTATAGATGAACTTATTTGCAGAGCAGAAATGGAGACACAGACGTAGAGAACAGACATATGGATACCAAGGGGGGAAGGGGAGGGTGGGACGGATTGGGAGATTAGGGGTGACATATATACTCTACTAGGTATAAGATAGATAACTAATGAGAACCTACTGTATAGCACAGGGAACTCTACTCAATGCTCTGTGGTGACCTAAATGGGAGGGAAATCCAAGGAAGAGGGGATACATGTATACATGTGGCTGATTCACATTGCTGTACAGCAGAAACTAACACAACATTGTAAAGCAACTATACTCCAATTAGGAAAAAAGAGAGAGACACAAGCTACTATATGTAAAGTAAATGATGAACAAGGATATATTATACAGCACAGGGAAATATAGCCATTATTTTGTAATAACTTTAAATGGAGTACAGTCTATAAAAATATTGAATCACTTTTATATTGAAATATAAAAATATTTCACCAGAAATGAATATAATATTGTAAATCAACTATACTACAATTTAAAAGAAAGAGTTGGTCTAGGGCATAGAGTTGATGAATTTTTTTCTGTAAAGAGCCTGATGATAATAAATCTTTTAGGGCTTCCCTGGTGGCGCAGTGGTTGAGAGTCCGCCTGCCGATGCAGGGGACGCGGGTTCGTGCCCCGGTCCGGGAGGATCCCACATGCCACAGAGCGGCTGGGCCCGTGAGCCATGGCCGCTGAGCCTGCGCGTCCGGAGCCTGTGCTCTGCAACGGGAGAGGCCACAACAGTGAGAGGCCCGTGTACCGCAAAAAAAAAGAAAAAAAGAAAAATAAAATAAATCTTTTAGACTCTACAGGCCACACAGAGTATTTGTTACATATTATTCTTTTTTTAAAAAACACAACTCATAGTTAAAACATAGATTTTAATATTGTGGCGAAAAACACAAATCTATATATCCATCGACATCTAAATCTATGAAAGAGAAATAAGTTTCATGAAATAATGCTTATCCTTGCTACATGTCTGCTGAGAATTCCTCTTCTATCCTATTCTATTCTATTTAATCTATTCTTTTAAAAACTGTTGATTGGACCCTCTGAATTGATTTTTCTGTTATTTCTAGTCTACTTACACTATTCTACTCTATCATTTTGTTTTATATAAAACGAAAATGTTGTAACCCACCAAATTTATTTTTTCTGGTAAATTCTAACCCCTTTTACTTATTCAATACTATTCTATCCAGTCCTACACATTGATTTTATAAAAACAAAGTCTGTTGCAAGCCACCAAATTTATATTTTCTGACATATTCTATTCTATGTTTTCATTTTAAAAAAATTAATGGCAACCCACCAAGTGGAGTTTTTCTGATATTTTCTATTCTACTTATTTTATTCTCTGCTCTGTTTTCTTATTTTATGTTAAGAACAACAACGTTTGCAACCCACAAAATTGATATTTTTTGATATTTTTCTATTTTGGTCCTGCCTATCCTTTCATTTTGTAGAGATATGCTTTGCAACTTGCTAAATGGATTTTGCACCCCACTAGCAGGTCATGACCTGAGGTTTGAAAAACACTGTTCTAGGTCCAATGCTCTTGGAGACCTCAGGCTGACCCCCCGACCCCTTCAGCCTCACCTCCTACGCTCTGCCTCTGGCTCCTGCCTACCTTCAGCCTTCCCACTCTTTCCCTCCTCTTGGAAGGCTAATTGCAGCCCATTTCATTCTAAACCCCTCCAGTCTTATTCGAAAATTCGTTGCATGCGTTAGGACCCTGCAGGCATTAAAGGACTCACTGCTCTAACTCAAGGCCAAGCCAGCAGTTCTGTCCTGGTCCTGAAGGAGGTGCCGAGAGGCATCAGGGGTGGCCCATCAGAGAGACCCCCGCACCAGGCCAGGTGGGGTGGCCACAGGGCTCTGATTTCCAAGAATATTAGGGCAAAAACTCAACATTGATCTTCCGTACCCAGGAGTTTTTTGGGACCTCATATTCCTTTGGCATATATGAAACTTTGGGGGGATTCATTCATTCAACCAATATTCGTTTGTATCAACTTGGTGCAAAGTTCAAGGAAAACCCATAGCAGTGAAGACCAGTCCAGTCCCTGCTCTGGTCTGGAGATGGACATATAAATGGTACATTCCTTTTTTTTAATGGTACATTTCTTCTGTTGTCGTTGTTGTTTATTTATTTATTTATTTTTGGCTGCATTGGGTTTTTGTTGCTGCGCACGGGATTTCTCTAGTTGCGGCGAGCGGGGGCTACTCTTCGTTGTGGTGCGCGTGCTTCTCATTGCGGTGGCTTGTTGCGGAGCATGGGCTCTAGGCACACGGGCTCCATAGTTGTGGCTCATGGGCTCTAGAGCGCAGATTCAGTAGTTGTGGCACACAGGCTTAGTTGCTCTGCGGCATGTGGGATCTTCCCGGACCAGGGCTTGAACCCAGGTGTCCTACATTGGCAGGTGGATTCTTAACCACTGCTCCACCAGGGAAGCCCTAATGGTACATTTCTGATAGGGATAAGCTATGCGGTTAGGCAAGGGGGTGAGGTAAGGGGAGTCAGGACTCCGACTCTTTCAGACTTCTTGGTTAGGAAAGGTCTTGGGGACATGTCCTCTACACAGTGGTACTGCTTGTTGGAAAAGGCAATAGGTCACGTCTTTCAAAATTCTAAAGGTACACAGATAGGAGTGAATGTGGAAAAACTGGAACCCTCGTTCATGGCTGGTGGGGATGTAAAATGGGGCGGCCGCTGTGGAGAAGATTCTGGCCGCTCCTCGAAAGGTAAAACATAGAGTTACCATCTTTCCCAGTTCCACTCCTAGGTGTCTACCCAAGAGAAATGAAAACTTGCGTCCGTGTAAAAACTTGCACACGTACGTTAGTACCATGGTTTCTAATAGCCAAAATGTGGAAACAATCCAAGGTCCATCAAGAGGTGAAGGGAGGGACGTCCAGACCAGGCAAATCCACAGAGACAGAGAATGGATTTAGTGGTGGCTGGGGGAGGGGACAGAGAGGTTTGGGGGTGACAGCTAAGGGGTGCAAGACTTCTTTGGGGGATAATAAAAGTGTTCTAAAACTGACGGTGGTGAGGGCTGTACAACTGTGTGAATGCACTAAAAGCCATTGATTTGGACATTTTATTTTATTTTTATTTATTTTTTATTTGGCCGCACCGCTTAGCACATGGGATCGTAGTTCCCCCACGAGGGATCAAACCCACACCCCTTGCGTTGGAAGCATGGAACCTTAACCACTGGACTGCCAGGGAAGTCCTGATTTGGACATTTTAAAGGGGTGAATTATAAGGTATGTGAGCTGTATATCAATAAAGATGTTAAAAAAAAAAAGTGGAAGGGGAAAAGTTTTGCCCCTCCCTTGCTCCCTCCCAGGAGGCAGTGTCTGTTGCTGGTTTCTCTGGTCTCTGGAAAGAGACGTTTGTTTGTTACACCTGCAAGGAAGTTCTGTGCATTTTTTGTTTTTACCACCAACGGTGCAGGATAGACACGCTGTTCTGAACTTTGCTTTATTCATTCAACCCAGTAACTTGGAGGTGCTGAGAGGGAGAGCTGCCTCATTCTCTGTCTCTGTCTGTGTCTTGGTCTCTCTTTCTCTCTTTGCTGTATCTGTAGGGTTGACTTTTGTGTACTGCTACTTTAATTGACTTAGCAACAAACATTTAAGCTGTTGCCAGTTTCTGGCCACCACAAACAGTGCAGTGAGAGGTCATGTCACACACGTGAAAGGATAGCGATGGGAGAATTTTCTAGAAGGGAAATGGATGGGGCAAAGTGCGTGTTCATTTTAATATGGATATTGCCTTCTGTGGGGGTTGTGGCGGTTCATTGGTGCATCAGCAATGCCGGTGATTGAAGACCTGGCTTCTGAGCAAAGATCTGAAGGATGAGGGGGAGGGATAGGAAGATCCTATCACAGGGTTCCAGGCAGAGGGCACAGCCTGTGCAAAGGCCCTGGGGCAGCACCATGACTGGCGTGTTGGAGGAACAGCCAGGAGGCCTGTGTGGCTGGAGCAGAGTGAGCGAGGTGGGGAGAGGGAGGAGGGGAGGGCAGGGAGGGGATGGGGCAGGTTGTGCAGGGCCTTGGGGGCCGCAGGGAGGCCTTGAGCTTTTACCCCGTGGGAGGTGGGAGCCCTGGAAGCCCGAGCAGTGTCATCACCCGAATCCTTTCAGCTGCTATGAGAAGGACAGATTGTAGGAGTCAAGACTCCGTGTCTACTTGAACCAGAGCAGCAGCTTCTGCCCTGGTCCACCAGCTCCTGCCCTCACCCTGCCCCCTACAATCTGATTAAAACAGTACTGAGTAGCTGAAGAAAACACCATATTTTTGTACTCTCAAAACATATCTGTAGGGACTTCCCTGGTGGTGCAGTGGTTAAGAATCCGCCTGCCAGTGCACGGGGCACGGGTTTGAGCCCTGGTCCGGGAAGATGCCACATGCCATGGAGCAACTAAGCCAGTGTGCCACAACTACTGAGCCTGCACTCAAGAGCCCGCGCTCTAGAGCCGCAGCTATGGTGCCCGCGCACCACACTACTGAAGCACGCACGCCTAAAGCCCGTGCTCCGCGACAAGAGAAGCCACCACAATAAGAAGCCTGCACACCACACTGAAGAGTAGCCCCCTGCTCGCCGCAACTAGAGAAAGCCCGTGCGCAACAACGAAGACCCAATGCAGCCATAAGTAAGTAAGTAAGTAAATAAATAAATAAGAAAACATATCTGTAATAACTCCCTTTGCTGCTATAATAACGATTTGAGCTCTTCCCACTTACCAGGCATCCCCTATGTGTACACATCGTGCTGGGTGCTTTGTGATCCCCACAATCGAGGAAAGATTATTATTATTAGTAGTAGTAGTATTCCCATTGTACAGATCAGGACAATCGAGGGTCTGGGAGATGCTGTTAATTGCCCAAGGCCATCGGCTAGTGAAAGATCTGGCGGCAGAGATCTCAAGCTAGGTCTGGTCCCATACCAGCATTTTGCCCCAATTCCTACCTTGTGCCCCCTGCACCCTAGATTAACTCTTGAGGGAAGAGCCAGAGAAGGACCAGAGCCCGCTCAGGGTCACACAGGGAGCAGGTGGCCAAGCAGGCCTTGAGCTCAGGTCTGCTTCATCTGATCCACCCCTGTAAGCATCTACCCCCCTGAAGTAGGCCGGGCTAGAGATGGTCCTTGTTATACAGATAAGACAACCCAGGACTTCCCTGGCAGTCCAGTGGTTAAGACTCCATGCTTCCAATGCAGGGGGTGCGCGTCTGATCCCTGGCCAGGGAATTAAGATCCCACATGCCATATGGTGCAGCCAAAAAAAAAAAAAAAAAGCCTACTTGTGGCAGCGGCAGCAGTGACAAGATTTATGGGGCCTAAATATTCTGGGGCTCTCTCCTACCACCACTGCCAGCCACAGTGCAAGGTCCAGAACTTGCATGAAGTCCACTCACTGCTCCTTCTGAGATCTAGGGGATAGGCACCATCTCTGTGCCCATTTGACAGATGAGGCAATGCAGGCACAGAGAGGCCACATCACTTGCAGAGGGTCACACAATACGTAGGTGGAGATGCTGGGCTTTTTAACTTGGACCTTGAAAACTAAAATGCCAGCCCTCTCAGCCACAACACTCTGATGACAGATGGGTCCCCAGGGAGGTGAAGTGACTTTGGCCAATGTAAGTCCACCCTCCCTTACTTCCACCTCTGCACCTGGCCTCCAGAAGCTGTCCAAAAACTTCCTCCGCTCAGGTGACTGATGCCACAAGGCCCTTCCTTCCCCCTGAATGGAGGACATCCCCTTTCCGTGCTTCTTGGTGGGGGGCACCACCTCCATTATCAGCTCCTGGAGAGTCACCGAGCACCCAGGACCCTCAGTCAGGGGTCACAGCGGGGCCTCTGCTCACTTTTTTTTTTTTTTCCTAAATACATTTATTTATTTACTTATTTTTGGCTGCGTTTGGTTCTCTTTGCTGCACGCGGGCTTTCTCTAGTTGGGGCGAGCCGGGGGGCTACTCTTCATCGTGGTGCGCGGGCTTCTCACTGCGGTGGCTTCTCTTTGTTGCGGAGCACGGGCTCTAGGCTCAAGGGCTTCAGTAGTTGTGGCGTGCAGGCTAGTAGTGGTGCACGGGCTTAGCTGCTCTGCGGCATGTGGGATCTTCCTGGAACAGGGCTCGAACTTGTGTACCCTGAATTGGCAGGCGGATTCTTAACCACTGCACCACCAGGGAAGTCCCTCTGCTCACTCTTGTTTCTCGAATGTCAAGGACATTCAGGGCTCGTGTCATTCTCTGTGGGGGGCACTGCAGGGTGTGGAGCAACATGCCTGGCCCACACTCTCTTGATCCCACTCATCCCCCCTCCTCAGTTGAGACAACCCAAAATGTTCCCAGACGTCTCCCAGTGTCCCCCACAGGGGCAGAATAACCCCAGTTGAGAGCCGCTGGTTTAGTTCCTGCCCTGGTTTCTGAGTCCCCATTTGCACGGCCTCCCCTGTCTCCTGGCTGCCCGCCTCCCCCTGCCTCCGGGGAGCTTTGAGGACATGCCCAACCCCTGCTCCTTCTACATCACTACCTGCAATGGGTTTTCTGCGTGGAAATCCGAAGAAGTCCCTTGAACCAACAAGTACCTTCTCTTCTTGGCTAGAATGTGCTCCCGACCCATGCAGGAGGCCTGCACGTAGTAAAAGACGTGGCCAATTTTGCTGGTGAAGGTAGAAGGCAGCCCGGGAGGTAAGTTGAAATGGAAGTCAAAGGTGCGGCTGCCTGCACTTAACCAATTATCTGAAAGCAAAACACACCGATGCCATCAGAAGGTTCTAGAATCTTTTCTTCCCTCTTTTCTTTCTTTATTGTTTTGGCAGGGAGCTTGTTCTGGACCTGGCCTGTTTGTCCCTGAGCTAGGCTTAGCTCTGTGATTTTTAGGGATCTAAGAAGCCTAGGCCCATAAATATTAGGTCTCAGCTGGGCTGGAGACTGATGCCCTGGGTAGGCGATGCGACTGGGGTGGTCACCCAAAACCACCGACCAGGACTTGCTCACCCCTGCTCTGGGCCTGGGAAACTGGAGGCCCGGCTGCAGGATTCGATCGCATATTCATTCAACAAACACATCTTGGGTCCCAAGGCAGGCAAATCTCCCTGCCCTGGCAGAGCTTGGCCTTCAGTGCACAGCATACAGTAGGTGCTTAATATTTGTTGATTGACTGAGTGGTGACGGAAGACCGGGGAGGGACTCACACTGCCCCCCCATCTCTGTGACCTCCCTGTTTTATATTTTTTTTTGCACTTCTCCCAAACCCTCTTATTAGAGTGTTTTCCCTGCCTGATGGCAACCCCAGCGACGCCAGGGACCCTGTCTGTTTTCTTCGCTGTTGTATCCCCAGCCTCTGGCATGGTTGTTGTGCACAGTAGGTGCTTAATACATGTTTGTGAAGTAAATGAGTGAACCCATCGCAGGCTTGGGGCTGATGCTTCTGAGGGGAAAGGATGCTTCCCTTGGAAATGGAGAAGGGTGATAGCTGATAATGTGGGTGGTGAGGGGCGGGGGAGTGTTTTGGTTGAAAAAACGAACACCTAACAAGCACTTACTGTATACCCCTCCCCCCCCCCACCCCGCTATTCTGAGCCCTCCCCTCGACATGCCATTAAATCATTAAGTCCTCAAGACTGTCTTAGGGGGCAGGACTTTTTCCTATTCCCACTTTCCAGGTGGGTTAACTGGGACACAGAGAGGCAGCCTAATTGCTGAGTATGAAGGCCCAGCAGGTTGCCGTTCCTCCCTTGGATATCTGGCAGGTCCCCCTCCCATCACTAGATCTGAGCTTGGTAGTCACCTCTTTGGAGAGACCTTCCCAGGCTACCCTATCTAAAATTAAAAAAAAAAAATCTACAATTGAACTTCATTCAGCCAAGCATTGGCCAAGTATTCTGCTTGACTGTGGACTACCCGGAAACACCCCCATGGACACATTTTGGAAAGGACATATAGTTTTCTGGCAGCTCAGGCTTCCTGATGTCTGTCCAGACTTTAGATTTGAACCTGGCAGAGTTGGGGGCTAGTCAGTCCTTCCCACGGAGAGCTTTCCTAGCCTTCTCCCTCCTATCTCTTTCCCTGTGACCACGGGAACCAGGCCTCTGCCCATTTCTGATATCCTCGGGGGGTTGTTGATTGACTAACAGACGTGTTTACCTTTCAGACCCCGGTTCCTATTCTGGCTAAGGTTGGCGGCCGGCCTTGTCCTTACCCTCCACTGGGAATGTCTTTGTCTTGTGCACATAGTCAGCCTTGTTGTTGCAAATAACATCTCGGCTATAATCGCGGGATGCCCCAATTTCTTCATTCCACTCCACATAACCTCTTCCCACGAGCTCCACCTTCACGATGGGGTCCACCAGGGTGCTGTTCAGAGTTAGAACCACCTGCCCTTTTATGCTGGAGCCGGCCAGGTAGACTGCATCCTTGGGCAGCACTAATTCAATGGACTTCACCACAGACATAGGGGTTTGGAGTGAGAACATCCTCCCCCCTCCCCTGTGTCACTGAGATCCCCGGTTCCTTGGCTGCAGTGATGTCATCCGTCTGTGACATCATCCAGCCAGGGTTCCGGGAAGGGGTTCCCAATGGCCAGGATGAGAGGCAAGGCTGTTGGGAGTGGGCGGCCGCTTGGGAATCCCAAAGTCCTCACTGGTTGGTGAAATGGTAGCCTGACCTCTTTTTCCTAGGAAATAACGAACAAGAAAACCACAAGATCCCAACATTGCTGCCGACTAGGGAACAACGGTCATCCTGCCAGAGGTCTAGGGCCCTGGGTGCAAAGAATTCTTCCAGGTCCTGTGGTGAGGCAGGCATCATGAGCTCTATTTACAGATGGAGAGGCACAGGGCCTGAGCCCAGGGGTATTTTCTGCCCCATCCGATGGCCCCCAAATGTGGGTGCATGCACCCCCTTCTCAGGGTTCACAGATTGATGCTGGGTCCTACACAGATAATCGTTTTCACCTTTTGTTTGTTTGTTTGTTTGGCCACACCATGAAGCTTGTGGGATCTTAGCTCCCAGACCAGGGATTGAACCCGTGCCCTCAGCAGTGAAATCTCGGAGTCTTAACCACTGGACTGCCAGGGAATTCTGTCATTTCCACCTTAATAGCTCTAGATTTATATCAGTGTGTGTTAGAAGGAAAATGATAGCCATGGCCAGGACATGGAATCTGCTGTGTCTTGAAGATGCTCAGAGCACGGTGGGCTCCATGTGAATGTGGATACCACCACGAAGCATTCTCTCTGCACAGCTGACACTTGTCTTTATGCCAGCGTCTCCTCCACTGGTTGGGAAGTCCCTCTAGGGCAGGACTTTGTTTGCCGAACCCAGAGCCTGGTTCAGGCAAGGGAGGACAATTAAAGTTTGTTGAATGACTTAATGGCTGTCGAGAGCATATTGTTCTGCAAAAGGGAAACTGGGGCCCTTGGCATCCTAGCAGTTATTCGTGTTGCCCAATTCGCACGTGGGCCGGTGCCTAAGCGGGGGGAGGGTCTGAAGCAGAAGAGGCTCTACAAAGTATCTGTTCTCCAGGCTCTGGCAGGCCTCATTTACTCTTTGTCGTATCTTGCTTTATTGGATGTGATGTCTTTTGCGGACATCGATGTCTTGTCTTCCTAACTGGTTACTAAGCTTCTTTTGGAGATGCTTGGCATAGTCTCTTGCTCATAGTTAATTAACCCAAGCAACCCCTCTGACTTTCTCGAAATGACTAGAGAAATGGGGCCCTGCATCCCCGCCACTCCAGGTCTTTTCTTCAGGGAAAGCCAGACACCTCTTTCTGTGTCACTTAACCTCAGGCATCCAAGGAGCCTGGGCTGTGCCCTGCACCAAATGTACATGAAGAATATACGGTCTATTTCTTCTTTCGGCCACGTTGAGTTTTAGCAACAGCAGGCACAAATGGATGCTATGCTCTCGCCAGGAACAGGCTGGGTTCCTGGGGCAGGTGTTGTCAATGTGGAAGATTTCATCTGCCTCACAAGCTCTGGGAGGCCTGCCCACCTGTTCACACCTGTGACGTGGCTGATGGCTGGGCATCCAGAAATGCAATCAGTTGCATTGAGGAAGTCCTGAAGGTGGAGAAAATTAACAGGAGCACCTGGACTTCGTGAATTGGTGTGTATTAGTTTCCTCTGGCGGCTATAACAAATGTCCACAAAGTCTGTGCTTTAAAACAACACAAATTAATTCTCTTACAGTTCTGGAGGTCAGAAGTCTGAAATGGAGCTAAAATCAAGGTGTTGGCAGGATTACATTCTAGGGTTCTAGGAGGGAATCTGTCCCTTGCCTTTCCTAGCTTCTAGAGGCTTCTCACATTCCTTGCCTTTTGGTTTCATCACTCCATCCTCTCTTTCCATCGTTATGTCTCTGGCCCGACCCTCCCGCCCTTTGTCATTTATTAGGACCCTTGTGATGACACTGGGCCAGCCCAGATAATCTAGGTTAATCTCCCCATCTGACAATCTTTAATTTAATCCCCTCTGCAAAGTCCCTTTTGCCATGGAAGGTTCTATATTCACAGGCTCCAGGGATTAAGATGTGGACATCTTTGGGGGGGCCATTAATCTGTCTACCGCCAGGGGAAACAAAAGCAGAAGTACAAGCTCCAAGACAGAAGGAACTCTACATGTGGCGAGAGAAACCTTGTAAAAACATAAATTGGAGCTCATCGCTTTTCTGCTCACAGCCCTCCCATGCTACCCACTGCTCTCAGGAGAAAGACCAAAGTCCTCCCAGTGGCCTGCAAGGTCTTATAGACACCCCTCTGACCTCCTCAGCTCCCGCCTGCCCTCCCCTTTGCTGTGTCTGCCCTGCTCTCCGTCCATCGCTAAGCCTTTTCCGGCCTCTGAGTTTGCTCTTCCCGCCTTGACCCATCTGTCCTTGGTTTCTCATCTCAGATCTCAGCTCAAATGTCATCTGCTCAGACAGGCCCACCTCTCCACCCTAACCAGAGTACCCTCTCTCCCCACCCCCCATATGGCCGCTGGTCACTCTCCAGCTCTTGTCCTGTCTTCATTGCATGTGCGGTATCTGAAATGATTTGCTTTATTTATTCATTTCTTGCTGGTCTCCCCAGATAAGAATGTAATGTCCCGGGAGACCACCAACAGGGTCGACCTTGCCCACTCTTGCGCTCCCAGCTCTGAGCACCCTGTTCAGGCACTTTGTAGGTGTCTAGCATGGGTCACTGTATGCCCGCCAAGACTGGCCAGAGCAGAGCAGGCAGGGCGGAGGGGGGAGGGCAGCTCTGCCCGCCTGGACAGCCCGGAGAAGGCGGGAAAACGAGGCGGGAAAAACCAGCAAACAAGCCCTGCGGGTGGGTAGGGTGGGGAGCGCTGGCGAGCCCTGACGCTAGGAAATCAGGCTGGGGCGATGAGGCCCGTCATCGGGTGCAGGCGGTCTCCTGGGGGGAGTTCCCCCAAATTCTCCTGCAGAATTTAGACATTGATTCCCGCCTTCCTGCCCTACTGGTCAGTGCATGCCTGGGGAGAGGGGCTGAAGCAAAGGACTTAGGAGGTCGGGGGTCTCTACGCTGGGGGCCCCTGCCCCCGGGGTATCCCTAGGGCTCCTGAAGGGCACCCATGGTGGAGGGGACTCAGGTCCCGCCACCCGACCCCATTACACGCTGGGCGCGCCCAGCAGAGCGCGCAGGGCTGGGCGGGGCCGTGGCCCGCTGGGCGGAGGGGGGGGTGGACAGAGGCGGGGGCGCCCCCCACCCCCTTTCTCGCTTCCCGCCACTGCAGCGGCCAATCACCAGGCAGGCGCCCGCCCCCGGCGCGGCCTCCTGTGGCCCCGCAACTCCCAAACGCCAAGTTTTCGCGGGAAAAAAATCAGAGCAGCTGGCAGCGCAGCGGGCAGTGGCGGCTGTCCGGGGGCTCGGGATCGCACGCACGTCCGCGCGGGGTCCCAGCCACACACGCGGTTCCTTTGCCATCCTCAGAAGGGCCGGCGCACAATCAGGCGAGTGGATCGTGAGCAGTCAGGCGGATTGGGGTGCCAGCCCGGGCCAGGGCGCGGGTGGGCGGTGGGGGCGGGCAGGACTCGGCGCACCCGGCGCCTTGACTTTGCAAAACTTTCCGGGACTCTCGGCCAGCACGGGCGCACGCGTCTCCCGCGCCAGGGCTGCCCTACACGCGGTCTCGGGCTCTGCCCCCAGCCCTGCCGGCCTTTAGGAGTCGCCCCTGGCAGCCCGGGCTCGGGGCAAGGGCGAGCGGAACATCCCTGGCGCCCCGCGGGGGTCGCGCCGGCTGGGTGGGGGAGGGCCCGGCGAGCCGCGGGGGAGGATGTCAGGCTCCGCGCCTGCGCGCGGGGTGCCCCGCGATTCAATTGTCGCGCCCGAGCCCGATTTCGCGCGCCCTTAGTTCCCCGGGCGCGTCTGGGCCAATGGGGAGCGAGCAGGGCGGGGCGGCCGGCCGTGGCGGAGCCAATGATCGAGGCGGCTCAAGTGAAGGGGGGCGGGACTTGGCGCGCGGGCCCCTCGGCAGGTCCTGGCGGTGGGGGTGGGCGTGGGCTCGCCGGCTTGGCCCGCGCGGGCGGGCGGGAGAACAAGAGGGGCTCCGGGGCCGTGCGTCGGGGTCCGGGAAACGCAGGCTGGAGCTCGGGACAGCCGTGGGGCCGAGGTGAGTAGCGCTGCGCGCGCGGGGGCGACCGGGACGGGGCGGCCGGTTGCCATGGCCACCGCGGGGCGGGTGCGTCGCGCACGCGCGCGGGGGCGGCGGCGGGGGGCCGCGAGCACCGGGGGTCCCGAGCTCCCGGGTCTCTGGTGGGCTTCTTCCTCTTCGGTCACACTTAGTTGAGTTCCCTGGGACTTCTGAAGTTCCAACCCGAGCCGGACTTTTGGGTTCCTCTTGCGTCAGTATTCATCCAGGGAATGAATGAATGGATGAATGAACAAACTCGGCTCCTGACCGTTTGGCTGTGTCCCCCTTCCTCCTCTGGACGCTGGTGGTTTTTTTTTCCCTCTGAAAGGCAGGGTGGGTTGACTGAGTGGTCCAGGATGCTTTTTCCTCTCCGCTAATTTCCCCTCCCTCCTCAATCCTCAACCGGTGCTACTCATTAATGCATTAACTCCTTAATTCACTCAGCCAGGCCCAGGCCAGCCGTGGCAGTCTAGGGGGATTACGGGGCTGGGAGGGCGTTCTGGGAGTTGCCTGGTGTCCACAGTCTGGACAATAATAGCAAGGATGACCTGAGTGTGGCACAGCCCGGTGGTGGTGGTGACGGCAGAACTGACCGAGGGGTCCTGCTCTCTTGTCCTCCTACCACCAGCAGGCACCATGTGGATCCAGGTTCGCACCATGGATGGGAAGGTGGCCCACACTGTGGACTCCTTGTCCAGGCTGACTAAAGTGGAAGAGCTGAGGAAGAAGATCCAGGAGCTGTTCCATGTGGAGCCAGGCCTGCAGAGGCTTTTCTACCGGGGCAAGCAGGTAAACACGCCCTGCAGGCTGCCCGCCCGCTTGCCCGCCTGCCCGCCCAGCACCTTTGTTCTTGCCTCAATCCAGGCACCGCACACACACTCTTCCCCCCTCGTCCGGTCCGCTTCTCCACAGAAACCTCCAGTGTCTGAGCGAGGAACAAAGGCTCTCGACTCCTAGACTGACACATCAGGCACTCGAATCTGTTGCGCCTGGGGGCTTTTAAACTCCCAGCCCACCCACCCCCGCATTTTTTTTGGACCCTCCCCTCAAAATAATTTCTAGAAAAAATAAATTGGAGGTGGCCGATGGAGGTCTGATGAATTCGAGGAAGAGCCTAGAATCAATACTCAGATGCTAGGACGGAAGGGACCAGGTTTTTCTTTGAAACACGCACACTGATGGCCCACGGTCTGCACCTATTTAGCTTTCGACCCCCACAGGGTTTTCTAGAAATTTGGATCAGCTTATTCAGAGTCAGAGATGGCGCTTGCTAATCGGGAATTTCCGCCACTTCTGGGCCTCCTCTCTGGCGGCAGCGGGGCCGCCCCTGATCAGGGGTTTGTGCTTTCCGCGGGCTCAGCTGGCCCTGCTCCTAGGTTTCCTTTCTTCGAGGTTCCCCCACCCCACCCCCAGCCCCTGTAGCAATTGAAAATGGCCACCCTTGGTTTGTGGGCTGCCCACTTTGGGGACATATTCTCTAGTGGCGCCCCTGAGGGTGTCCATTCTTGTTGGTGCGTGGGCAGGGGGGACGGCAGGCCAGGCTGTGAGTGGGATTTCCCTGAGTGGGAGATGGTCTGACAGAAAGTGTTGTTCCCATCTGCTGGGGCCACCCTGGAGTTGGGTGGCCTGTAGGGACCTCGGCATAGACAGCGCATGGGATTAAAAGTGTTCAGTCGGGCTCTGACTTTGTTGTCGCGTTTTGAACTGGGTGCTGCCGCCATCTGGTGTCTAGATTGAAAAATAAATGCTCCCCGCCTGGCCAGGATTTTTTGGGGGCTGGGAGGATCCTGCCTGTCTCCTGGAAATGAGACCTGATGATTAATTTCTTGGGCTCGAGGCGCCCTCCGAGACCTTTAGCCTCCTTCCTGTGCGAGATACGAGGACTTGAATGTCTTAAGCATCTGAGTTAACGCCCCCGCCTGGGGAGGGAAAGCCGAGCTGGCGAACTCGGGGATTTGACCGCGGTCATGTGCGTGGCGCGGGTGGAGAAAAGGCAGGGCCGTGAGTGGAGCTCCCCTGGGATGCTGTTTCTCTCCCCTCTCCTGCAGCGGGGGCTCATTTTTGCAGCATCCAAACTGATTTCGATTTGCCTCTCAGTCTTTGTGTTCAGCAGAAGGTCCTTCCACCGAGTTTCTGAAGACCGCCTGTGGGCACCGGCTGAACAGTTCGTGGCATCATCCAAAGGCGGGTTGAATCGAGTCCTCTTAAGTACAAGGCAGTGAATATTTCTGGGTGGGCTGGGCACCGTGCATTTTAATCTTTACATTCAAAGACATGGAGAAAAGTTCAAAGAGCCATGAACACCTAAACACCTACCCGTGGCTTTTAGCACTGACAGTTCCCACGTTTGCTTTATCACTGCAGCTGTCTCCCTTGCCTCTATCCGTCCACCAATCCATCTTATTTTGGGGGATGCATTGCAGAGAAAGTTCCAGGCACTGGTTCACGTCACCCCCTAAACCCTTCATCATTGCCTGTCCTTAACTGGAGTACAGTGTTTGTTTGTGGTTCTTGTTTCTTTAGATGTAATTTGCATATAGTGAGAGACACGTCTTAAGTGGACTTTTTGGAGTTTTGACAAATGTCTACACTCATGTAACCAAACCGCTGTCTCCCTGCATCAGGAACGTAATAGGTGATCCACATGAAGGCTTACAAAAGCCTTCGTAACGTCTGTGTGAGTTACAAAGTGTGATGATAAGCATTGTGCCTCTAATCATCAGTATATCGGCGCTGAGAGACAGCTCTGAACCCTTCCTTTCTTCTCGCAGCACAGCTTTTGAAGTTCTCAGAAGGTTCCACGTTCCCACGGGACCTCTAACTGCTGCTCACCCCCTTCCCTGCGCTCACTCTGCGTTCAGCCCGCTCAGCGGGCCGATGCGTAGCCAGTTCTGTCTTCCGGGTAAGGAGGCCAGGCCTCAGCCGTGATGCAATTTCCCCAAGGTTCCGCGACCAGGAAGTGGCCCAGCCTCACAGGAGGTGTGGACAGTGCCAGGAGGGTGGGGAACAAAGGCACCCAGCAATAGCACCTTGAAGCAAGTCAGGTCTACAAACAGACTGGGCTAATCATGATAGGAAGCAGTGCAATTTCCAGCGGGTGCAAGAGAGCTGTTGTTTTTACGGAATGTTCTAGAGAGTGTTCGAGATCCTTTCCCTTCTTTTGTTTTTCCTTTATGAAGAAATGGCATCTCAGTCCAAGGTCTGCAGTGAGGTCGACGGAGCCAGTAAAGCAGAACAAGAGTTGAGTCTTTCTTCAGGATATGGGAGGGTTTCGTGGCGGCTTGCTTAGGCTGAATAGGTTGGCAGTTATGTCACTTAATTGGCGGAAATGCAGGGAGCCGAATGGGGGAAGGGACGCCAGGCGGCTGGCCCAGCCTGGGCAAAGGCAAGAGGCATCCGGCGCCTCTTTTTTTTTTTGGCTGCCCGGAAGAATAGCAGTAGCTGTCGTTTGTGGTGCCTTTAACGCAGTCAGGTACAGTGGTTGCGCTTAATCTTCCCAAGTGCCCTGGCCAAGTGTCTCTGGCCAGGGACAGTCTCTGTGCCTTCCCATCGGGTGTGGCTAATTGCGGACCCACCACATGTGCACAGTGAGAATTCAGTGAGGGTCATGGATGCAGGGATGTGCGGGGAGGGGGCTGGTGTTTGAGCTCCGCGCCTGGTTCACGGTAAAGGAGCAATAAATCATTTGTTTCAGGGCCTTCCCCTGGGCACTGCTGACATCAGGGCCAGATCATCCTCCGCTGGGGGGCCGTCCTGGGCGCTGTGGGGTGTGGAGCAGCCTCCCTGGTCTAACCCACTTGATGCCAGGGACCCTCCCCCAGTCATAAAAGATCACAAAGTCCCCAGATGTTGCCAAGTGCTCCCTGGGGGCAAAATTGTCCCCAGTTGAGAACTGATGATTTAGTAGGTAATTTACTTAAGGAAAGCAGTCTGAAAGATCAGGTGAAATGGCATCCTAGGAATGGCCTTTGGAGGGTCACTCATGTCACAGTGCCTCACCAGATGTCCCTGCTGGATTGGCTTTTCCTGAATGTCAGCCCGTTTTCCCAAAGGACAGGGGTAGGCGGCAAATAAGACAGTCTCCTCCTGGAGACCTGTCCTTCCGGCTGGGCTGCATGAGGGAGGGTCCCTTCCTCCCCACCCCCAGACCTCCTGGCTGGAGACATGCCCTCCAGGTCAGAGATTAGCAAACCCTTTCTGTTAAGGACCCAGTGGTAATGTGGGCTGTGCGGTCTGTCCGCTCACCTCTGCCATCGAAAGTCCTGAACTGAACACCGAGGGCAAATGAATGGGTGTGTTCCGATCAGGTCGTAGTAGAACTTTATTTACAAAACAGGGACAGCTGCAGACTTCCCTGGTGGCGCAGTGGTTGAGAGTCCGCCTGCCGATGCAGGGGACACGGGTTCGTGCCCCTGTCCAGGAAGATCCCACATGCGGCATGTGGGATGTGCTGGACCGCGTCTCTCTCCAGGGCACGGGTGCTCACGCTGTTTGGACTGAGGACCCCTTTCCACTCTCCAAAGCGATAGAGGACCCCAAAGAGTGTTGTGGACGTTCACTGTGTCTTGTCGTTTTTTATCCTATTAGAAATTGGAAGCTGAGAAAAGTTCACAGCTCGAGAGAACATGAGGGCACGTTCCCTTAGGCACAGGCTTTGGTACTCCTGCAGGATCTGGAGGCCGAAGATGGCCAGTGACATCACAATGTCACCACACGATAGATAGCCTAGGCCTTGCAGACCCCCGAAATGCCACTCCAGGGCATAGCCTCGGCTGTGGCCTGGCGGGGGGGGGTCAGAGAGCAGAGTTCACTTGTCAGGACCTACCCGTGGATGGGCTGGGACGTGAAGAGAGGGTCAGAGAGGGTTGTGCCTCTGTGTAGTGTCCCCCCCCTGACACCGCCACCCCGCCCTGGTGAGAAATGTGCCCCTGTGCCACGGCCAGGATCCTGCTTCGTGCCTTTTCTTCCCTCCCCTCTCTGTCCATCCATCAGTCTGTCTGGCCTGAACCCCAGATTGCTGCGGAGGCCTGGAGGCCTAGATGGGAAGGTGTGGGCTGGGGCCATAGCCCCAGGACGGGAGGCTGCGTGGTGTCTCAATTGCTTTCTCTCCCAGCCCGGCCATCGGGCGTTACAGACCCCCCTGCCCTCCTCTGGCCGGAGGTCCATCTCGGCCTGGAGCTCACGCGCCCTCATCGGGGGCCTGCTGTCTGGTTTACACCCTCCACTGCTCCTGATGGCTGCCTCTAAGCCTGCAGGAGAGCCACCCCTTGCCAAGCCCCTCAGGGGTGTTTATAGCCTGTGCTCTTTGCCTCTGGGCAGCAATCAGCGCCTGTAAAGTATCCCCACAAAATGCCCCGAGGGGGCAGAAAGTGAGCCTGACGTGTCACTGTGGTGAGCTTTGAATCCAGGCTTCGGAGAGGAAGCTGTGTTGTCTAGCGGTCTCTGTGTTTTATTTCACTTTGTGCCACGCGTGTGCCCAGAATTCCAATGTCCGGGAAGCTTCCCGATTAAAAGAGAGGGATGTGATCTAAATGCCCTGGGCGGCTTTGCCTTTACACCTGAATCTGCCTAGCAGGGTCACCTGCCCCAAACCATGTGTATATGTTTTACTACAGGCAGTTTAAGGGATTTTCACCTGGAATTTTGGTTATGCAGGATTTTAACCGCACGGTTAATTTTAACGTGAGAACCTGCAACCTCAGGTACAGCTCGCCTGTCATTCACTCTGCGCAGCTTTTATTAATGCCTGTAGCCTCAGTTGGAGTTTTAGCGTCTTAGAAGGAACCTAGACTCCGCACATTTGGTCCCCTTGCCTGGGGCCAGCCCTCCCCCCGCACTTACCGACCGGCTGTGCACAGCTTCGGGCCAGAGCGGCACCCGACACACACCCTCTCACCATGGCAAGCGGTTGTGCGAGTGCCTTCCTGCCCACTGCGGGGCCCTTCTGGAATGTTCCAGAGGTGGTCCCAGGAAGCAGTCAGACCAGCCCGTGCATTCTGTCCTGTAGGCAGAGCCCGGGGCCAGCCTGGCCCAGCGCGTGGCCCCTTCCGTACCCAGCCCACCCTGCTTGTGCCTCTATCCGCTGTGCCCTTGCACTGGGAGGGGGAGTGTGTGTGTGTGCGGGTGTGCGGGTGTGAGTGCCTCTTGTCTCTCTGGCTCTCAGACCCGTCACAGATGTGTGGGGCTGGCATCGTGGGTAGAAAATGCCGGGAGAGAGGAGACGAGTGGGTATGCAACCCGGCTCCTCCACGGCTCCCTCAGGATTCCCCCCCCCCCACCCCGTCTTTAGCCACAGGTCCTTGGCCCGGTCCTGACCACTGCTGCTCCCTGCTGCTCCCTGCACAGCCCCGCTGCCATTCTGGTGCATTCCGCTAACCCCCTTTGCTCTGCTGCCCCATCTCCTGCTTGATCTCCGTTCCAGTGCTCCTTGCAGAACAGAAGCCCGACCGCGCTCCCTCCCGGGCCCCGGCTCTCCCCTCCGCGGCCCCCCCACCCCACCCCCCGCCCCGTCCGGGTGCTTCCGTTTATTTCCCACTCTCTGAAACCATCCTCCCTCCCTTGATGTGTGTGGTAGACGCATCTACTTTCCTGCGTTTAACTGTCACACGCAGCTGTGTAACATGCCTTGGTAGGAATGAGTTACGGTTTTGCTTGCAAACGATGCTGCCGTGAGCATAGTGGGCGCTGGGCTACCTGTCCCTCCCGTGCCCACCTGAGGGCCTCTAGCTCAGTGGTTCTCACCAGGGGCCGTGTGGCCCCGCTGGGGACACTGGGCGGTGTCTGGGGACGTCTGTGGTTGTCACGACTGGGAGGCTGCTCCTGGCATCGAGTGGATGGGGCCAGGGAGGCTGCTCCACACCCCATGGTGCACAGGATGGCCCCACACAGAGGATGACCGGCCCCGAATGTCCACAGTGCTGAGGGGTGTCTCCCTAGCTGTGGAGGCACTGGGCACCGGGTGCCTGCATCCTGTCATCGTTTTTAATGACGTTTGGTTTACTCTCTGCTGGTTTCCTTACGATAGTGGTGCTGGAGACACTTGTCTTTCTCCATCTATTTTATTTTTTCCATCTTTTTTTTTTTTTTTTTAGAAATTAACAAACTTCATATTTTTAGAGCAGTTTTAGGTTCACAGCAGAATTAAGAGGAAGGTACAGAGATTGCCCATATACCCCCTGCCCCGCCCACCCCCCCGCCCACTGTGCACACCTGTCTCTCACCAGATGGTGCATTTGGTACAACTGATAAACCTATGTTGACATATTAACATCACCCAGAGTCTATAGATTACATTTGGGTTCACTTTTGGTGTTGTACACTCTATGGGTTTGGACGAATGTGTAATGATGTGTATCCGTTATGGTGTCATAGAGAATAGTGTCACTGCCCTAAAAAGCCTCTGTGTTCCGCCTGTTCGTCCCTCCCTCCCTCCCTCCCTTTACCTCCTGGCCGCCACTCATCCTTTTAATGTCTCCATAGTTGTGCCTCTTCCAGAACGTCTTATAGTTGGCATCATACAGTCTGTAGCCTTTTCAAATTCTTCTTTTAAAAAAAAAATCTTTATTGGGATATAATTTGCATACCATACAACGTACCCATTTAAAGTGTGCAATTCACTGGTTTTCAGCGTATTCACGGGGACTTGAACCATCACCACAGTCGATTTGGGGACATTTTCATCACCTTCAAAGAAAGTCCTGCACCGTTTATTGATCACTCCCTTACCCCCCCAACCCCCGCCCCAGCCCGTGGCCACCGCGAATCCAATTTCTGTTTGATTCCTCTAGGGACGTCCTATCCGTGGATTCTGGCAGTATTTGGCCTTTGGTGTCTGGCTTCTGTCTCTGAGCATCGTGTTCTCAGGGTCCATCCACACTGTAGCAAGTGTCAGTGCTTCACCCCTTTTTAGGGAGGATGGCCACACTGTGTTGATCCATTCGTCCATCAATGGGTTGCTCCACCCTTGGTCTTCTGTGCGTCATGCTGCTGTGACCACACGTGTCATCTCTCCCCGCTGTCACGGCTGTCCTGGGTCGGCCCCGTGTTGGAGGGCTGGCGCTTTCTCACTCCCTGGCCCCCTCTGACATCTGGGCAGTGCTGGGCACATTGGAGGCTCTTGCTGGGCTCCGGGTAAACAGGTAGCGTGGGCCCGGATGTCAAGGGTGGGCTTTGGAGGGACCCTGGTGGCCCCTGCAGCTGCAGCCAAGTGTTGGTGTGTTCAGATGTGCCTCTCTCCGGAAGAGGGGTCAATCAGCCATCTGATTCTCAGGTTAGCAATGAATAAGATGAATAAGGATTAACAACTACTGCAGCGAGTGCCCTGGAACTTGTCTTCCCTGTGACCTCGGGTGCTGTTTGCATATTAATGGAAATCAGCCCTTTGAACCACCAGCTTTGGGTTAAAAAGTGGGAAGGAGGGAAAGTCCATCTTTTGTGTGTTCTTCCTTCCTTTAGGGCACCGCTTCTGAGCCAGGTTGTTCTGCCTGGGGACACTGGGTGATGTCTGAGGCCATCAGTTGGTGGTCACGACTGGGGTGGGGGGGTGCTCCCAGCATCCAGGGGGTGGGGCAGGGGTGCTGCTCAGCCTTCACCCCCTGCGGTGTTCATGAGGGCCCCCCCACCAACAGAGAGTGATCACCAGAGGTCAGCAGAGCCTGCCTTAGGGTCTTCTGGAGGCTGAGGGTCCTCGTTGGGTGTTGGTAGAGTGCCCTGGGGCAGTTTCTAATAAAAGCCCCAGTACAAAGCCTTTTGTGTTCTAGGGGCGCCCTAGAGATGTAGCTCAGAAGACAAACACCTTCACACACCTGATGAGTCACGCCTGGTGCAGATTGTAGAGCCCTGCCGGCTCCCCAGCTCCCCATCAGCCAGTGACTAGTGTGGGTGGAATTCATTAGCACAAAGGAGTTAATAGAGAGGTGGCCTGAGTGGATGAGGTTGGAGCTAGAGCCTTATAAGGCACCTGATGGATGTCACGGGGCACCCACCCTTTGGTTCACGCAGGCCAGCTTCCCCCGCCTTGCCCTCCCCGGCACTGCGGACATCAGGGCAGGTCATTCTCTGTGGGGGCCGTCCTGGGGATCCTTAGTGCCCCCAACCCCGTCATGACAACCAAAAATGTCCCTAAGGCATCGCCCAACGTCCCCTGGGGGCAGGATCACCCTCGATTGAGAGCCAGGGGTACAGGTGATGCGTGTTTACTGTAACAGAAGTTCCAGAGCACATAAAGTATTAACACCACCCCTGATACCCGATGCGTAGCCATGGCACAGCGGGGTTAGGCGGTGTGCTCCCGGGCAACGTTCCCCGACTGGCAGCAGCCGTCCTCACTTGAGAGGGCCTGGGGACCCTGAGGAAGGGGTCAGTGGGCACCCCGGGGCGTGGGCAGGCTTCACTTGCCGGTGGTCTGTTCCAGGGCGGGGCCTCCGCGAGGGCTGGTGCGGTCCTTCGCCCATGGTGAGCTCTCTGTGTCTGCTGACCTAGTCCCGTGTCCCTGCAGATGGAGGACGGCCACACGCTGTTTGACTACGACGTCCGCCTGAACGACACCATCCAGCTGCTGGTCCGGCAGAGCCTCGTGCTGCCTGCCCCCAGCGGCGGTGGCACCGGTGGCAGTAAGGAGAGGGACTCTGAACTCTCCGACACGGACTCCGGCTGCTGCCTGGCCCAGAGCGAGTCTGACAAGTCCTCCAACAGTGGCGAGGCCGCGGCCGAGCCGGAAGGGAAGGCCGACGAGGATGAGTGGGATGAGACGGAGCTGGGCCTCTACAAGGTGGGGCTCCTGCGGAGGCCGGGGTCGGTGTGCTCCGCCCGGTTGGCGTCTGTACCCCGGGAGCTGCCCCCAGCCCTCCATCCCCGAGGCTGGGCACCCCCGTCCTGTTGTGACCATCTCCCCAGGGTTCCTTGACGGAAACATAGGTACTCAGGGATTCCTTCCTAACCCCTAAAGTAGAATCCCATGTCCGGGCCTGTGGGTGTCTTCCCTGTGGTCCTCGCAGGGGCTGACAAAGTCCTCATCCGCTGCCATCCTCCCCCTAAGATCATGGCGTTGCACGGAAGGATCTGGATTCCCAGCTTCTGTGGAAAGATGGGCAGCTCTGGCCTCCCTGGGCCACGCGGCAGGGGTGCTCTGCCCCCAGGGACACTGGGCGGTGCCTGGGGACATCTGTGGTCGTCATGACTGGGGGTCGCCTGGCGTCGAGTGGGTGGGGCCGGGGATGCTGCTCCGACCCCCGCAGGGCCCGGGACCGCCTCCCTCTGGAGAACAACCCAGGCCCCGTGTCCTCAGTGCCACAGTGAGAAGCATCCGGGCCCAGGAACCAAAGCAGGCTCTTGGCGGTTTGCTCGTCAGGCATCCCTACCCTGGGCCGAGTGAGAGCTCTCTGCCCCCGCAGGCTGGCGAGTACGTGGACGCGAGGGACACGAACATGGGCGCGTGGTTTGAGGCCAAGGTCATCAGGGTGACGAGGAAGGTGCCGGCCCAGGACGAGCCCTGCAGCTCCACCTCCAGCCCGAAGCCGGAGGACGACATCGTCTATCATGTGAAATACGACGAGTGAGTATCTGTGGGGCAGGGGGGCCTGGGGTGGCGGCTCCATGGACGTGGGACCTGGAGTTTGGAACTGCCTTGGAGGTGATGATCGGGATCCAAGACCCCACCCTCGTGCTCCCAAACCACACAGAGGCCCCCCCCACCCTGAGGACCAGCATCGGGGGGACCTCGTCGGAGAACCCTGCGCAGTCGTCTCCTCAGGGTTGCAGTCTCCCTGTTTCCTGTGCCATCTTCTTCATACCACATAGCACTGTGTGAAACCATCTTCGGTGTCCTCTCTCTCCTTCGCCGGAATACACAGTACTTATGGAGCACTCACTGTGTGCCAGGCCCTGCGATAGGCATGGGGGATTCCTGTCTGTGAACACAGAGGGTGTCTGAGTGGGCTCTGGCAGCTGTAACAACATACCGTAGCACAGGCTGAGTGGCTTCAACCTCAGACGTTTATTTTCTCACGGTTCTGGAGGCTGAGAGTCCCAAGATCAGTGTGCTGTCAGGGTTAGTTTCCAGTGAGGGCTCTCTTCCTGGCTTGTAGACGGCTGTCTTCTCACTGCATCCTCACATGGCCTTTTCTCTGTGTGCACGGAGAGAGAGAGAGAGAGAGAGAGAGCGAGCTCTGGTGTCTTTTACTCCTCTGATCCTCTGATAAGGACACCAATCCCCTTGGATTAGGGCCCTGCCTTTTTGACCTCATTTAACTTTGATGACACCCCCTAAAGGCCCTGTCTCCATATACAGTCACATTGGGTGTTAGGGCTTCAGTGTATGAATTTGGGGGATACAGTTCAGTACCTAACAGAGGGCAAGCGTGTCTGCCTACAGGGAGCTCACATTCTGTGGTTCTCTGCTCGGTCCCTGCTGTCTACATCGGTTTCTGGCACATCCTAAGCTTAACTCTAAGAATTATGGGAGTAATTGGATGAGCGAATCACAGTTTTTGCAACATTCCCATCCTCTTGGTCAGGGGTTGCAAACTCTAGTTCTCAGACCAAATCTGGCCCACAGCCTGTTTTTGTAAATAAAGCTTTATTGAAACACACCAATACCCATTTGTTTACACCTTGTCTGTGACTGCTCTCGTGGTAATAGCAGCCGAGTTGAATATTCACAACAGACACCTACCGATGACAAAGCCAAAAATATTGACTGTCTGGTCCTTCACAGGAAAAGCTGGGCAGCCCTTGTACTTGGTGGTTTATTAGCAAAAATAATGAGTACCAGGCTATAGAGCTAGTCTCAATAGATTTGGGGTTGTCCCCCTCACAGCTGAGGCTTAACTCTGTTGCTAATAGAATATGCTACTTTTAGCTCAATTATTTTATGCCTTTTTTGAGGCTGCTGGAATATTCCTGCATATCCAGAATAATGACTTCCTATCATTTTCTAATCTCTAGTATGTTGTATTTACATAAACGAAATAATGTACATCCCTTTACAAAAATCACTTTCAACACATGTATGTGGAAGAAGTTAAGTTCTTCCCTCCCCGCATTTCCTGCTGTCTTAGTTTCCTATGGCTGCCGTAACAAAGTACCACTAGCATTGCTCTGGCAGTTTATTCTGTCACAGTCCTGGAGGCCAGAAGTCCAAAACTAAGGTGGTGACAGGGCTGTGAATCTTGTAGAACCTGAAGGGGAGAATCCTTGCTGCCTCTTCCAGCTTCTGGTGGGACCGGCAGTCCTTGGCTTGTGGCCACATCCCGCCAGCCTCTGCCTCCTCTTCCTGTGTCGTTCTCCTCTGTCTGCATCTCATCCTCTCTTCTTGTAAGGACATCAGTCACTAGGTTTAGGGCCACTCTATTAGGACGTCATCTGAACTCCTTATATCTGCAACGACCCTATTTCCAAATTAGGTCCCACTCCAAGGTGCCAGGGGTTGGAATCATAACATAGGTTTTTAGAGGATGTAGTTCAACCCACAACACCTTCTGTAATTGGAACGTGTCACTCTAGCTGCGTGTTTTTGACACCAGCAAATGAGATCGTGGGGAGGGGGCTTTCCAGGCTGCTGTGATGAGCACAACCCAAACCTGTATACCAGGCGGCCCTCTCTGCCTGGCTTCTCTCTCTCGTCAAGGGAGTGAGGTCCCCTGACACCTGGGGTCTGAGCGTGGGGCTTTCCCCCCGTCCCCCAGCTACCCGGAGAACGGAGTGGTGCAGATGAACTCACGGAACGTCCGGGCTCGCGCCCGACACATCATCAAATGGCAGGACCTGGAGGTGGGCCAGATGGTCATGGTCAACTACAACCCTGACAACCCCAAGGATCGCGGCTTCTGGTACGACGCGGAGATCCTGCGGAAACGTGAGACCCGGACGGTGCGGGAGCTGCATGCCAACGTCAGGATCGGGTGAGTCAGTGCCTGCCGGCCTCTGCCTGGCCTCCACCCAGCCTCTGCCTGGCCTTCACCTGGTCTCTGCCTCCTCTCTGGGTCTCCACACCCCACCTGCTCACCCCGCCTAGGGAACTGTCTCTGGGCCCCAGGCAGGGATTTCAAGCTTCCTTGTTCTCTTTTTTTTTTTTTTTTTTTGGCCGTATGCGGGCCTCTCACTGTTGTGGCCTCTCCCGTTGCGGAGCACAGGCTCCGGACGCGCAGGCTCAGCGGCCATGGCTCACGGGCCCAGCCACTCCGCGGCATGTGGGATCTTCCCGGACCGGGGCACGAACCCATGTCCCCTGCATTGGCAGGCAGACTCTCAACCACTGCGCCACCAGGGAAGCCCTTCCTTGTTCTCTTTTGTTTGTCGTTTTGAATTTGGCAAACAGGTGAAAAGTCTAAAAGGGGCAAAATTCAGAAAGTACTGAAGGCCACACAGTTAATATTCTCCCGTCTCTTCTGTCCCCTGGTCACCTGGTTCTCCTCTTTCTGGAGACATGATGGTTCCCGGCACCTTCCAGGGGTACTCTGTGCACAAACAGGCGTGAACGTACACCGAACTACATACACCCACATGGAGGTGCCCTTCACATCAGGAATCAGCAGGCTGCTGGCCGCAGGCCGGAGCCGGCCCCGCCCCTGATTGGCAAATAAAGTTTTATTGGCACCAGGCCACGCCCATCTGTTCACTGAATCACTGTGGCTGCTCAGTGTTAGGAGGACACTGAGAGGACAGCTGGGTAACTGTGAAACAAACCGTGTGGCCCACAAAGCTGATAATATTTACCATCTGGCCCTTTGCAGAAAATGTTTGCTGAGCCCTGTTCTTCCTTGCCTCTGCGTGTGTAGAAAACTTATCATCTTACCCGTTTTTAAGTGCACAGCTTGGTGGCATTAAGTACATATGTATTGCTGGACAACCATCCCCACCATCCATCTCCAGAACTTTCTCATCTTCCCAAACTGAAACTCTGTCCCCAGGAAACACTGACTCCCCAGCCCCTCCCCCAGCCCCCACCATCTACTTCCTGTCTCTATGGATGTGATGACTCTAGGCACCTCCTATGAGTGGGACCACACAGGACTTGTCCTTTTGTGTCTGGCTTTTTTCACCGAGTATAATGTTCTCAAGGCTCATCCATGTTTCGTGATGAATGTCTTTTTTGGTGGCTGAGTAATACTCCATTGTATGTATTGTATATAGACATGATTACTGGGGCAACAGTGTCCTGAGCATAGGTACAGCAAGTGCAAAGGCCCTGGGGCAGGACCATTCCTGGTGCATTTGTGGCCTTGCGAGGAGGCCAGTGGGCTGGAGTGGAGGGAGAGAAGGGAGGAAGGAAGCATTCAGGGCATGGCCGGGAGTGGTGTGGAACTGGTGGTGTGTATTCTCTGTTGCTGGCAGCCATCAGAGCTGAAAGCACTGGAGCCACAGGCTTCGACCTATGATTAGGAATCATCACTCGGGCAGCCGAGCTGGGAATGGACTGCAGGGGGCAGCATAGCCGCAGGGAGACCAGGGAGGAGGCCGATAGGGGCGTTGAGGGGCAAGGGCCCGGGGCTCGGCCCTGGTACAGTGATGTGATCGTTAAGAAGTAACCTGCTTTTTGTTTTGTTTCTTTTTTATGTTTTCTTGTTTTCCATTTCTTTGATTTCTGCTCTTTTTTTTTCTTTAATATTTTTATTTATGTAGTTAGTTAGTTATGGCTGCAGCATGTGGGATCTTAGCTTCCCGACCAGGGATCGAACCCATGCCCCCTGCAGTGCAAGTGCGGAGTCCTAACCACTGGACTGGACTGGACCACCAGGGAATTCCCTGGTCTCATCTTTGTAATTTTCTCCCTTCTCCTTTCTTTGGGTTGATTTTGCTTTTCTTTTTCTATTTTTTTTTTTTTTTCTTTGAGGTAGCAACTTAGATTATTGTAGGTCCGCTATAAACATTTATTTATTTATTTATTTTTAAACATTTATTTATTTATTTTGGCTGTGCTGGGTCTTAGTTGTGGCATGCGGGATCGTTTAGTTGTGGCGTGCGGACTTCTTAGTTGCGGCCTGTGGACTCTTAGTTGTGGCATGCGTGTGGGATCTAGTTCCCTGACCAGGGATCGAACCTGTGCCCCCTGCAGTGGAAGCCGGAGTCTTAACTACTGGACCACCAGGGAAGTCCCACTTGGCATACATTATTGACCCTTGAACAACTCGGGGGTTACAGATGCTGACCCCTGTGCAGTTAATAAGAATCTGAGCATTAACTTACAGTCTGCCTTCCATCTCTGCGGTTCATTGTATCCGTGGTTCCGCATCTGAGGATTCAACCGACTGGGGATTGTGTGGTACTGCCATATTTACTATTGAAAAAAATCTGCCTATAACTGGATTCGTGCAGTTCAAATTCATGTTGGTCAAGGGTCAGTTGTATTTAGACCATTTACATTTAAGGTAATTATTAGTATGTTAGGGCTTGAGCCTGCCATTTTGTTATTTGTTTTCTATTTGTTTTCTCTGTTTCTTTTTCCTGTTGCTCTTTTTCTGTCCTTCCTGTGGGTTATGTAAGCATTTTTTAGGAGTTTATCTTGATTTATTGATGGTCTTTTGGAGTGTATTGCTTTATACGGTTTTCTTAGTGGTTTCTCTGGATTTTCCCGTATAAACGTGTGACATACTGGTATCTCTTTTCCCACTTTGAGGGAAGTGTGGAAATCTTTCTTCCATTCACATTCCTTTATAGTCACTGTCTTGAGCATCAGATGGTGTTATGGTTTTTATTTCAATCATCATATATGATTTAGAAAAGCTGTAAGGAGCATAATTTATTGTATGGACCCATATTTCTGCTCTTTCTATTCTTTCTTCCTTCTTTTTCCTCCAAGATGCTTTCCTTTTTTTTTTTTTTTTTTTGGTGGTACGTGGGCCTCTCATTGTTGTGGCCTCTCCCGTTGCGGAGCACAGACTCCGGACGCGCAGGCCCAGCAGCCATGGCTCACGGGCCCAGCCGCTCCGCGGCATGTGGGATCTTCCTGGACCGGGGCACGAACCCGTGTCCCCTGCATCGGCAGGCGGACTCTCAACCACTGTGCCACCAGGGAAGCCCGATGCTTTCCTTTTTAATTTCCTATCTATTTGAAGAACTTCCTTCATTATTCTATAAAGGTGTGTTGGCTAGCAATGAATTCTTTTAATTTTCCTTCATCTGAGATTATGACCACCGCCGTTATATTGAAATAACTCCCAAGCATCGACTCATTGTATCTGTTAATATTTTCAAGTATATTTCTTCAAAATGACTCTTTTAAAGGGACATAGTTTTAATGCTATTATTACAACATAAAAATTAACTAATTTCTTAACATATAGCCAGTCATTGTTCAGCCTTCCAATTAGCTCACTCTTTTTTAAAATTATTTGTTTAAGATCTAAGTAATGTCCACAGATTTCAGTTAGGGTGGCAGATATTTCTCTCTTTTTAAAAAAAATTTATTTATTTTATTTTTGGCTGCGTTGGGTCTTCACTGCTGTGCGCGGGCTTTTCTCTTGTTGCAGCGAGCATGGGCTTCTCACCGTGGTGGCCTCTATTGTTGCAGAGCACGGGCTCTAGGCACGCGGGCCTCAGTAGTTGTGGCTCGTGGGCTCTAGAGCACAGGCTCAGTAGTTGTGGTGCATGGGCTTAGTTGCTCTGCGGCATGTGAGATCCTTCTGGACCAGGGCTCAAACCCTTGTCCCCTGCATTGGCAGGCGTACTAATTTATTTGTTGGGGAAGCCTGGTTGTTTGTCCCACAGAATCTGCACAGTCTGGATTTCCCACCGGCATCCTCACAGTGTCATTTCCTCTGTTCCTCTGTCCCTGTGTTTCCTGTGAACTGGTGGGTAGATCTGGACCTTCCCATCTGGCTTCACAGCCACGAGCCACACGTGCTGCCTAGCCCTTGAAATGTGGCCAGGACACATTAAGATGCGTCGTGAGTGTAAAATGCACAATGGATTTCAAAGATTTAGTGCTGAAAAAGAATGCAAACTAGCTTGTTAATAATTCCTTAATGTTCATTACATGTTGAAATGATATTTTGTATACATTGGGTTACATAAAACATCCTCAAATTGATTCCACCTGCTTTTACTTTTTGAATGTGGTTCTCAGACAGTGTGAAATTATACACCTGACTTGCATTTGCTTTCCCTAGATGGTTGCCGATGATGTAGGTGGTGGGATGATCTGATGGAGGTGGTGAGATGATCCCTGGGGTCGTTTTAACTTAGAGGAGATTTTGTATTTTGATCAGGACCTACTTTATTGCTTTTGCCTGTTGGGCCTTGTTAAATGGGCCTTGTCTACCCGCAGGTTAGAAATGATTCTCTCAAATGCATCGTGTGATGAAACTCTGGTTTGTCTGTTGTTTTCACCTTGTTCCTGATTTGGTAGGACTTGAATTTGCAAGGGGAGTAGCTAATCGAGTTCACAGTGCCCTGCAAAAGCCTCTTCTCTGATGCAATTAGAGGCGGAGCTGTTCACGGGCTCTGAGAACTGTGTTGACGTGGCGAAGTCTTCTCGGGCGGGCGCTTTGGCAGGGCCGGCCCCGTGGGATGTCCTAACGGCCCGTCTCTCACAGGGACGATTCTCTCAACGACTGTCGGATCATCTTTGTGGACGAGGTTTTCAAGATTGAGCGCCCTGGCGAGGGGAACCCCATGGTGGAAAACCCGACAAGAAGTGAGTTCTGATCCCGCCCCTCTGCGGTGGGCGGGCAGGGCGCCCAGTGTGGTGGGGTCTTGCCCGAACTGACCCCATCCTCCTGTGTCCAGGGAAGAGCGGGCCCTCCTGCAAGCACTGCAAGGACGATGAACGGAAGCCGTGCCGCATGTGCGCCTGCCACCTGTGCGGGGGCAAGCAGGACCCCGACAAGCAGCTGCTGTGCGACGAGTGCGACATGGCCTTCCACACGTACTGCCTGTGCCCGCCGCTCAGCAGCATCCCCACCGAGGAGGAGTGGTGAGTGCCCGGAGGCTGCCGGTGACCACGCGATGACGGTGGGGGGCGGGTGCGAGGCCTGGGCCCTGGCTCCCTGCAGGGAGGAGGCAAGGCGGGCAGGAACGCAGTGGGTGTCCCTGGCGCTGGAGGGGATGGTTGTGACGCTCGGCTGTGGTCTGAGGACCCCGACCTGCTAACGGCAGTGGCTGTCGTTTGCACTGTCCCCTCCCCGTGGAGATGGGGAAACCGAGTCCACGGCAGGGAGCAGGTGCCGTCGAGCTGCCCTGTGTGTTTGCCACGTGCCGGCTGGACTTGGCCTTACTGTGGGAGGCACTGCCATTACCAGCGGGAGGGGGTCAGGGTCCGCCGTCCACCACGGGCGCCACCCGCCACACGCGGCTACTTCAGATGTGGCCCGTGCGACCGAGGAACTCGCTTTCTTATGTCACACTCGTGGATTCAAGTTCAGCCCCCTGCCGCCGCCCCGGTCTTGGACGCACAGGACAGCAGGGGGCCGGAAGGAGGTGGCCGTGCCGTCACGGGCAGAGGGTGACGTCCCTGTGGTCGCAGGTACTGCCCCGAGTGCCGGATCGACTCCAGCGAGGTGGTGCAGGCAGGCGAGAAGCTGAAGGAGAGTAAGAAGAAGGCGAAGATGGCGTCGGCCACGTCGTCCTCGCAGCGGGACTGGGGCAAGGTGAGGGGGCCCCGCGCCCCGTGCGCCCCTGCCGCCCCCCACGCCCCCGCGACCGTTCACGCTGCTCTCCCCTCTGTTTTGGAATGGACAGGGCATGGCGTGCGTGGGCCGCACCAAGGAGTGCACCATTGTGCCGTCCAACCACTTTGGCCCCATCCCGGGCATCCCCGTGGGCACCATGTGGAGGTTCAGAGTCCAGGTACCTGCAGACGTCGGGCCCCGGCCTTCCAGGAGCCCCTCCACTGGGGAGGGCTATCCCAAGGGCAGGAGGCTGGGGATTCACGCCAAGTCCTTCCCTGGTGTGTCCAGGACTTGGTCTCTCGGGGGCAGAGGTTCTCATAACAGGAGCGATGCTTTCAGTGGAAGAGTCAGGCGCTGGCTCCAAAGGCGGGAGCGAGGAGGGCCGTCGAGCAGCGGCTGGTCCAGGAGGTGCCGCTTATTTCTCGGTGGTGTTCACAGGTCAGCGAGTCTGGGGTCCATCGACCTCACGTGGCAGGCATCCACGGCCGGAGCAACGATGGGGCGTACTCCCTGGTCCTGGCTGGAGGGTATGAGGACGATGTGGTGAGTGTGGGAAGCTGGTTTTGCTTTTATGTAATTGTGGCAAATACTCAGTGTAAAACTGAACCATCTTAATTATTTTTAAGAGCACAGCTCAGTGGCATTAAGCACATTCACACTGTCATGCAACCATCCCCACTATCATCTCCAGAACTTTCCCAAACTGAGACTCTGTCCCCAGGAAATGCTGACTCTCCATCCCCTCCCCCAGCCCCTGTCCTTACCATCTACTTCCTGTCTCTGTGGATCTGATTTCTCTAGGGACCTCCTGTGAGTGGGATCACAGTATTCGTCCTTTTGTGTCTGGATTATCTCACTGAGCATCATGTCCTCAAGGTCCATCCACGGTGTAGCGTGTCAGAATCTCCTTCCTTTTTTTTTGAGGTACGCGGGCCTGTCACTGTTGTGGCCTCTCCCGTTGCGGAGCACAGGCTCCGGACGCAGGCTCAGCGGCCATGGCTCACGGGCCCAGCCGCTCCGCGGCACGTGGGATCTTCCCGGACCAGGGCACGAACCCATGTCCCCTGCATCGGCAGGCGGACTCTCAACCACTGCGCCACCAGGGAAGCCCTCTCCTTCGTTTTTAAGGCTTAACAATATTCCAGTGTGTGGACGGACCACATTTTTGTTTATCCAGTCATGCATCAGCGGATGCCTGGGTTGTTTCCACATTTTAGCTACTGTGAGGAATGCTATGAACCTGGATCTGCAAAAATCTCTTTAAGTCCCTGTTTTCAGTTCTTCTGGATATAAAGAAGTGCGATTGCCGGATCACATGGTGATTCTGTTTTTAGTTTGTTGAGGAACCTCCATACCGTTTTCCACAGCAGCTGCACCATTTTCCATCCCCACCAGCTGTGCACAGGGTTCCAGTTTCTCCACATTGTCACCGACACTTGTTATTATCTGTGTTTTTGGTAGTTGATCCTGACATCCTGATTCTTTGACGGTTGACATCCTGACGGGTGTGTGTGGGTTTGTTTTGAGTGGGTCTCTCCTCTCCTCTGCGCGGAGGGTTCAGCTTGCCCTCCGTATCTGTTTCAGGACCACGGGAACTCGTTCACATACACAGGTAGCGGTGGACGAGACCTTTCCGGTAACAAGCGGACTGCAGAACAGTCCTGTGATCAGAAACTCACCAACACCAACAGGTTTGCAGAATCGAGTGTTCCTATTTCTTCACCAGCACATGTCTGTCTGCCTTGTCCTCTGATGGCTTCACAGGGGAGGGGATGGGTCCCGTTTGGGGCTTTCATGTGCAGGAAGTTAGATTCCCATTAACAGTGTGATGGAACGTAGGGACCACAAATGTCCATCTCTTCCCTACTCTGTCCACCTGTGAGTCATTCAGATGCACTGAAGCAAACTTTTCCCCCAAAAGGCCAGATAGTAAACGTATTTGGCTTTGCGGGCCGCACGGTCTCTGTGGCAACCACTCAACTCTGCCGTCATAGCACGTGAGCAGCCACAGAGCACATGTAAAAGAGTGTGGACAGCCCTGTTCCAGTAGAACTTTTATCTGCAACACCACGAGGTGGGCAGGAGTTTGCTGAGCCTCGATTACAGGATGGGATAAAGCATAAACAGCATCACAGAGCCCAGAGGAAAAGACAGAGATTTGATGACCTAAGTATTATAAATTACACCAATAAAACCCATAAGTACAATGAAAAGGCAGGTGACTCTTGGGGGAAAAGTCTGCCACAAACATGACACCTGATGATGGTTATGCCTTTATATGTAAAGAGCTGTGTTGCAAATCAATAAGAAAAACTAACAGAAAAAAGCAAAGGACATGCAAATCATTCTGCCAAGTAACACAGATCTACAGTGGCCATGAAAATTTGTTCACCTTTAGTGATCAAAGAAATACACGTTGAAGTGATGATGAGATACTATTTATTTACCCTGTAAAGTTGGCCCCAAATTCTCCAGTGTTGAGAAATGCCAAGGCATAGACTAGCGTTCCACTGTTGGTAGAAATACAAATTGGTATTTCTTACTTTCCAGAAAGCTCTTTGCCTAAATATCTTTTTTTAAGAAAGAGGGAAGCGTTCATTTTCGTGCATGTATTAGTCTAGTAGAATATTTAAATTTCACTAGCCATTTAAAAAATCTCATTTTTGGGACTTCTCTGGTGATCCAGTGGTTAAGACTCCGTGCTTCCACTGCAGGGGGCGCGGGTTCGATCCCTGGTTGGGAAACTAAGATCCCGTGTGCCACGTGGTGCAGCCAAGAAAAAAAAAATCTCATTTTTGGAGGAGATTTAATAGTGTGAGGAACTGCTCATGAGCAGTGATAAAAGTCCGGACTTAAAACTCTAAGAAATCCGTTCTTTAACAACTGCCATCTGCACGGGAGAACAGCTGTGCGGTGGCAGCTCTCTTTCTTGTTCACCTGAGGAAGGTGGCGGCGTTGCATCAGATGCTGAGCTGACCTCCGGTCCACCGACCCCAGGCCGCTGTGCCCTTTGTCGGGACAGGCCTGCCGGCCCAGCCCGCGTTTGTGTGCCACCTGCTTTCTCCTGGGTGACATCTTCCCCCACATCGTTGTTAGTGTCCTGTGGCTCTAGTACCAAAACACCGCAAACTGGGTGGTTTAGAACAACAGGAATTTATTCTTGCCTAGTTCTGGAGGCCCAGAGTCCAAAGTCAAGGTGTCTCGGGGCTGTCCTCCATCTGGAACCTCCAGGGGAGGGTCCTTCCTTGGTGTCCCTTGGCTTGTAGATGTGCCACTCCAACCCCTGCCTCAGTCTTCATGGGGCCCTGTCCCCTAATGTGTCTTTTATTTTTTTATTATTTTTAATTTTTATTTTATTTATTTATTATTTTTTTAAAAATAAATTTATTTATTTACTTTTGGCTGCGTTGGGTCTTCGTTGCTGCACGCGGGCTTTCTCTAGTTGCGGCGAGCGGAGGCTACTCTTCGTTGTGGTGTGCGGGCTTCTCATTGCAGTGGCTTCCCTTGTTGCGGAGCACGGGCTCTAGGTGTGCGGGCTTCAGTAGTTGTGGCACGCAGGCTTCAGTAGTTGTGGCTTGCAGGCTCTAGAGAACAGGCTCAGTAGTTGTGGCGCACGGACTTATTAGTTGCTCTACGGCATGTGGGATCTTCCCAGACCAGGGCTCGAACCCGTGTCCCCTGAATTGGCAGGCAGATCCTTAACCACTGTGCCACCAGGGAAGTCCTAATTTTTATTTTTAAATTATTTATTTTTAAAAAATTTTCTTCTTTTTTTTTGGGCCATGTCTCGGTGCGGCTTATGGGATGTGGGATCTTAGTTCCCCGATGTGGGATCGAACCTGGGCCCTCGACAGTGAGAGCGCTGAATTCTCACCAGGGAACTCCCTCAGTTTCCCTTTCCTTATAAGAACACCGGTCATTGGGTTCAGGGCCCACTCTAATCCATTCTGACTGCCTCCGAACTTGACTTCATCTGCAAACACTGTCTTTCCAAAGAAGGTCACATGTTCATGGGGCGGGGGGCTTGGGACGCGACCCCCTCTCTCTGGGGGACGCAGTCCAGCGTGTGGGCCCGGCTCTCCCCGCAGGGCGCTGGCTCTGAACTGCTTTGCCCCCATCAACGACCTCAAAGGGGCCGAGGCCAAGGACTGGCGGTCGGGGAAGCCGGTCCGGGTGGTGCGGAATGTCAAGGGCCGCAAGCACAGCAAGTACGCCCCCATCGAGGGTAACCGGTACGACGGCATCTACAAGGTGAGTGGGGGCCCCCGTGCCTGCCCCCCGCCCCTGGCCCCCAGGTCACTGACCCCACGCTTCTTCCCGCAGGTCGTGAGGTACTGGCCCGAGAAAGGCAAGTCTGGCTTCCTGGTGTGGCGCTTCCTCCTGCGCAGGGATGACGTCGAGCCGGGACCCTGGACCAAGGAGGGGAAGGACCGGATCAAGAAGCTGGGGCTGACCATGCAGGTGCGTCTAGGCCTGTGCTCACAGCTGGAGCTTGTGCCCAGGGCCTGAGCGGGGAGCCATGCTCTCTGGGGTTTTTCTCATCCCGGACGATTTCCAGGCTGTGAGCTGGTGACACCTCGCTGGCTGTACCATCCCTGTCCTTCAGCCAGTGGATATAGGGGAGGGGTGACTCGGGCAGGTTCGCCTCTTTGCTTTCGTGATGTTAGAGCTGAGAGCTGGGCTTCCTTATCTGAGCTGTGTTTGAAGAGCTTATCCAAAATCAATCTGGAGTCCTGTCTCCTCTCTCTTGGCCAGTCCCCTCCCGTCCCCTCTCCTCCTCCCCCTCTTCCCTGTCTCTTTGTTTTTTTGTTCTTTTGTTTTTTTTGACCGTACCTTGCAGCCTGCAGGATCTCCCTGACCAGGGATTGAACCTGTGCCCCCTTCATTGAAAGGTGGAGTCTTAACCACTGGACCTCCAGGGAAGTCCCTCATCTCTCTTTCTCCTGTCTGTCCATCACCCCTCCCTACCCCCAAAGCAGACAAACCAATAAAATTGGTCTAAATATAGAATAGAGCAAGGTCTAAATGTAAAGATAGGGTGGACTGATTCCCCGGAGCAATCACTCACCTCTTTATAGCAGCAGAATCCTCCATCTTCAAGAGTTCACCCAGTGTGTGCAGAGTACGGCTTTTTTGCACTATAATTATGGTGTTTTCTGTTCCTCCTGGTGATCCTGATTTCCAGCTGATAAGTCGTGGTGGGACTATTTAAGGAATCTTAATTGCGGTTGAGAGTCCGATAGCACCTACCCCGCCCCGGGAGGCCACAGAGAGTTGCCTTTTGAACACACTGGTTGTTCCACAGGGAATTTTATTTTATTTTATTTATTTTTTCATTTTTTTAACATCTTTATTGGAGTATAACTGCTTTACAATGGTGTGTTAGTTTCTGCCTTATAACAAAGTGAAGCAGCTATACATACACATATGTCCCCATATCTCCTCCCTCTTGCGTCTCCCTCCCACCCTCCCTATCCCACCCCTCTAGGTGGTCACAAACACAGGGACTTTTAGACGTGGAGGAACTGGGGAGAGAGAGCCGTGGGTCAGGCACACTGTTTTATTTAGAACTTACGTCTTTGTTGCAAGTTTGTGTTGCTAGAAAAGCTTGAGGGTTTCTTGATGAAACACTGGAGAATCGGATGTGGTTGTAGGTGCCTTAGAACCCCGTTTCTAATTAGATAATGCCTGATGAGGCTCAGAGGAGTCCAAGACCCATCAGAATCAGGTTGTGGAGCTAAGGCCCTGGGCCAGTGGTGGGTAAACGAAATCTTCCTGGGGCCCGAGCCACGCCCATTCAATCCCACAGGGGCTGGGCCGGCTTTTGTCCCCACAGAGCCCGAAACTTTTACTGCCTGACCCCTGGCTGGAAAAGTTTGCCTACTTCTCATTGAAATGGAAAGATACCAGGACTGTCTTGGGAGTTCCCTGGCCGTCCAGTGGTTAGGACTCGGCGCTTTCACTGCTGAGGCCAAGGGTTCAATCCCTGGTCAGGGAACCAAGATCCTATCCTACAAGCTGCGGGGCACGGCCAAAAAAACCCAAAAAATAAAACAAAAGGAAAAAGACTGTCTTCTTTGCTTGATCTGATGGTGGGCCTCTACCGCGCGTTATCTCTCATTATCTCGCTCACTGCCGCTGTGCCATTAACGTTTGTTCCTGTGAGTTTCTGTGCTTAGTTACTGCTCCAGAGTTAAGTTGGTGGAGGCCTCTGAGCTGAGGCCAAGGGAGCACAGAGTCTGTCTCTGGGGCCCGGCTGGGGACCGGGTAGGGGTGACTGTCCTGTCTTCTCTTCCTCGCAGTACCCAGAAGGCTACCTGGAGGCCCTGGCCAGGAGGGAGAAGGAGAAGGAAAACAGCAAGAGGGAAGCCCTGGAGAAAGAGGACGACGGAGAGGAGGACTTCACGTCCCCCAGGAAGGGCAAGCGGAAAAGCAAGTCGGCTGGTGGGTGTCTCCACGGCCGTCCTCGTACTTGGGACCCCATCCTCGTGCTCGGGGGGGGGGGGCTCCACCCTCACCTGCCCTGCTCTGTCCCAGGCGACGGGTCCTCACGAGGGGCACCCAAGAAGACCAAGGTGGAGCCCTACAGCCTCACCACCCAGCAGAGCAGCCTCATCAAGGAGGACAAGAGCAACACAAAGCTGTGGACGGAGATCCTGAAGTCACTCAAGGACGGGCCGGTGAGCCCCCCTACCCTCCCCGGGGCCTGGCCGGGGCCTCTTTCTTTCCATTGTGATAAAATAGAGAAAACATGAAACTGACCATCTGAACTATTTAAAGTGCACAGCTCAGTGGCATTAAGCCTGTCGTGCAACCATCCCCACCATTGTCTCCAGAACTTTCTCATCTTCCCAAACAAACTCTGTCCCCATGAAACACTGACTCCCCAGCCCCTGGCCTCCACCATCTACTTTCTGTCTCAGTGGATCCGACTCCTCTAGGGACCTCACATTGAGTGGAATCAGACAGTGTGTGTCCTTCTGTGTCTGGTTTCTCTCACTGAGCATCATGTCCTCACGGTCCATCCGTGTTGTGGCAGGTGTCAGACTCTCCTTCCTTTTTAAGGCTGCGTAATATTCCACTGTACAGATGGAATTTGTTTATCCATCATCTCTCAGTGGACCCTTGGGTTGCTTCCAGCTTTTGGCTGTTGTGAACAGTGCTGCTGTGAACACAGGTGGGCAAGTCTCTGCAGCCCTGTCTTCAGTTCTCTTGGGCATAAACCCAGAAGTGGGATTGCCGGATCATAAAGTCATTCTGTGTTCAAATTTCTGAGGAACCGCCAAACCGGCACTGTCTTTTTTTTGACCCTCCTGCCTTAGTGGGGTGAGTGACATTGATGGGTCACTGGAAGTGAGTGGCTCAGCGTCCTCTGGCTGCCCCTGCCTGGTGGGGATTGGCTCTCCATGGCTCACAGTCAGGGTCAAACCAAGATCCTCTGAGCCCTGGGCGAGCGGCCCGTTACTGCTGACGTCCTCTCCTTCTGGACTCTTCCTCCTGGTCATGCCATTGCACGGCCTCTGCCCTCGTGGGTTTCTCTTTGGGGAAGTACCTTCCACCCCAGCCCTCCTGGCTCAGTCTCCCTCCGGCATGAAATCACTGTGGCTGCCCTAACAGGTGAGCCTTTAGGGGTAAAGTCCAAGTGTGGGCAGGGCTGGTCCTTCCGGAGGCTCCAGGGGAGCATCGGTTCCCGCCTTTTCCAGCTTCTAGAGGCGCCGCATCCCTGGCTCGCGGCCCCTCCTGCATCCTCACAGCCAGCAGCGCAGCATCTCCCGTCTCTCTCTGCCTCTGACCCTCCCGCCTCCCTCTTATAAGGACCCCTGGGGATTCCAGGGTCATCCCTGTCTCAAGGGCCTTAACCCCACCTGCGAAGTCCCCTCTGCCCCATGAGGTGACACGTTCACAGGTCCCGGGATTCGAACGTGGACATCTTAGGAGGCTGTGATTCAGCCGCCCCGCGTCCTTCGGGTCTCTCTGCTGACAGGTCACCTTCTCCACGGGGGGACTCTGACCGCTCTCCTTCTGGGGCTCCCTGCTATCCTTTTCCCAGCACTGCTATGACCTTTCTGTCTTTCACCTGCTTAATCTCTGGTCTTCCCTGCTGGGCCCCAGGCTCCAAGAAGGCAGGCGTTTCTCTGTCTCATCCACCGCTGGAGCCCGGGGTCTGAGCAGTGGGCGGCAGGCAGGCTGTGCTGTGTGTCGCAGAGCTGGGCTCTGTGCCGAGAGAAGCGCTGATGGAGTGCGGTCTTGATCTCCAGCCTGCGTGTGCTCTGGTGCCAGAGGATGAGATTCGGGCCAGGGCGAGGGCTAAGCAGGGAGTCTGGGGACTTGTCGTGCTCGTTCACTCTGGGGAACTGAGCCTTTGCAGGGCTCATGCACCCTCTCCTCTGCTTCCAGAAATTCCTGAGCAAAGTGGAGGAGGCGTTCCAGTGTATTTGTTGCCAGGAGTTGGTGTACCGCCCGATCACAACCGTGTGCCAGCACACCGTGTGCAAGGTGAGTGGGCACTGAGGGCCCCGGACGGGAGGTCCTGGAGGGGTGATCGGACCCCCGCTGCCAACCTGGGCTTGCCGGTTTTGCTTCTGCACCTCCCGCCCCCGGCCCTTTGAGGGGCTTGAGGGTCTCTTTTCCGGGCGACCTGGGTTACAGTAGCACCCCAGCCTTAATCACAGGCGCCCGTCACTTGCTTCCTGCTCCCCACCCTCCTGGTGCCCCAGCACCCAACGCAAACTCCACGCCCAGCCACTGCCCACCCTCCCATTGTCCCGAACCTCCAGCCACACCGGCCCTCTGCTGTGCCTTCAACAGGTCGGCGCCTGCTTTCCTTAGGGGCCATGCACTGGTCCTCTCCAGCCTCTTAGGTGCCTGGAGGTCCGGTGTGGGAGAGGATGGGCTATTGTCCTGGCCTGGGATCTGGTCATACTAAATGATTAAGTGGGCTGGGCTGGTGAGGCATGAGGCGCTTATCCCCTAGAGGAGCAGGGAGGAAGGCTTCCTGGAGGAGGTGGCACTAACCTGCCACCTGAGGCGGGCCTTGGGGCAGCATCCCAGGTAGGCAGAGTGACCTGTGCAGAAGCTTAGACCCACAGGCATGTTGGAGTAGCCAGGGCCTGTTGGGGAAAAGGGCAGGGGAGGGCGGCCAGGTGGCGGGGCTGGAGGGCTCTGGCCAGTGGTCAGTCTTGGGAGGGAAACAGTACCCGATCTGATGCTTTTGAAAAAAGAGATTGGGAGGGGCTGAGATTGGGCCAGACCAGGGTCTCGCCAAGCAGTGCTGACGTTTGGGGCCGGGTCGTTCTCTGTCTTGGGGTGAACGACACCAGAATGAACACACCATGGGGTGTCCTGGGTGCTGGGGGGCTGAGCAGCATCCGAGAACCCACCCACTCGGTCCCAGGGGTCCCCCAACTTGGGAAGCGCTGGTCTGCGTGTATGGTGTCTTTGCAGTGCCTTCTGGCCAGAGTCGATCAGTAGGAACTCATGGCAGTGCAGGCACGTAATTTAGAAGGGACTGTCCCTGCCTCCCGGTCACCCTGGGTCTCTGAGCTGCTCTCTCGCCTCGGGGCCATCTTGGTCCAGGGCGTCGGGTCACTTATTAGACCAGGGGATGGACTCTGAGAACATGGACACTTGGGCAGCAGTCGTGCCATGTGGCCTGACCGAGGCCCTTCAGCTGTGTGGCCGGGAGAGATGCCCCTGGGTGTCTGAGGCCGTGTGGAGCCCGAGGGGGCTCAGAGGCTTGGCAGAGCGGGGTGAGAACACATCATTGGGGTCGGCAGTGTGGCTTTGACCCCCGGCTTTGCCCTTTCTGGCCGTGTGACCTTGGAAAGGCTGTAACCGTGCTGAGCCCCTTTGCCCCGTGGAAAGGGGCATCGCAGCACCCTTCTGGCTCTGAGGTGTACCTGGCCAGCGTGCAGCCGGACACTGAGATGCGGGGCACGTGTGAGGTCAGGCCGAGCGGCTCAGGGAGTCACCACACCTGCGGCCGCCGTGCCGCCAGTGTGAAAGAGGTGGCCCTGGCGAGTGCGTGTCTGTCCTGGGCATCCTCACGACTGTCGTTCGTCTCCAGTGAGCTCAGCGTCTGAGGGGCTGTGGGGAAATGGCTTTGACCCTCCACCCTGATGTCCCAGCATTTGATTTTGTTTTTACTCTATTAAAATATTTTTACTGTGGTAATATACAGATAACATAACCTTTACCATTTTAACTATTTTTTAGGTGCACAGCTCAGTGGCATTAAGTACATTCACATTGTTATGCAACCATCCCCACCATCATCTCCAGAACTTTCTCATCCTCCCAGACTGAAACTCTGTCCCCATTAAACACTGACTCCCCAGCCCCTCCCCCAGCCCCTGGCCCCCACCATCTACTTCCTGTCTCTGTGGATCTCACTCTCTAGGGACCTTGCATGAGTGGAGTCAGACAGTATCTGTCCTTCTGTGTCTGGTTTCTCTCACTGAGCATCGTGTTCAGGCTCATCCATGTTGTCACGTGTGTCAGAACCTCTTTCCTTTTGAAGGCTGAGTCACATGGCAGCGTGTGGATGGACCACATTGTGTTTAGCCATCATCCGTGGATGGACTCGTGGTGTTTCCACCTTTTGGCCATTGTGAATTGTGCAGCGGTCCAGAACCTGATTTTGAACCCAAGTCTTAGTGTGTTGAGCAGAAAGCACTATCTCTTGTGCCTGGGATCAGGCTATAGACTTTATATTGGAAAAGAACACAGGAGTTTATTTATTTATTTATTTTTGTCTTTGTTGTATTTTTTTGACTGTGCTGGGTCTTCGTTGCTGTGCTTGCACTTTCTCTAGTTGTGGCGAGCGGGGGCTATGGCTTCTTTTGTTTCAGAGCACGGGCTCTAGGAGCGCGGGCTCAGTAGTTGTGGCTCGCGGGCTCTAGAGCGCAGGCTCAGTAGTTGTGGCACACGGGCTTAGTTGCTCCGCGGCATGTGGGATCTTCCCGGACCAGGACTCGAACCTGTGTCCCCTGCATTGACAGGTGGATTTTTAACTACTGGACCACCAGGGAAGTCCAGGACTTTTTAACTATAGGGATCAAAAGCAGCCACCTGCATCCAGCGGTAGCGGCCGTGGCAGCAGCAGGTTTTCACCAGCTTGGTGTTGCCCCTCACCCACCTGCCTGGCGCCATCCTTCAGGTGTGTGCGCCTGTGCAGGTGCCTGCTCCCCATGGCGTCTTCAGCCTGTTGCTCCAACGGGGAGGTAGGGCCTGTCAGCCTCACAGCTCGGGCTCCACCTGGCTCTTCCCCTGGCATCGCTGGGTTGATAAGTGCGTTCAAACCCAGAAGTCTGGCTCAGCGTCCAGACTCCCTCCTTCCTCCCTCTCCTCCCGTCTTCTCACCAACACGTGTTCATTGAGCACCTACTCTGGGTTGGGTCCTGTGCTTGGTGCCAGGAGATTCAGGGAGACACAGCCCCCATCTTGGGGAGTGTCTGGTGTGTTACACGCCAGCAGGTTAGTCGACAAGATGATTCCAGAAGGCGGAAGGTGCTGTTTTGAAAGCAGACAGGGTGAGGTGAGGCGGGGATGTTCCAGGGGCTTCGAGGAGGGGTCCTCTGAGGAGGGGACTTGAGCCGAGGCACGGGTGACAAGCCAGGGCACGGACCTGTCAGGTGGTGTGACCTGCAGGTACAGGGGCCTGGTGGCCGGGGTGACCTTGGAGTCTTTTTTTTCTTTTTCTTTTTTTTTTTGCCACACCGCTCGGCTTGTGGGATCTTAGTTCCCTGACCAAGGACTGAACCCGCTCCCATAGCAGTGAAAGTGCGGAGTCCTAACCACTGGACCGCCAGGGAATTCCCGACCTTGGAGTCTTTGAACCTGGGGCAGCTGGGCTGGTGATGGGCAGCCAGCAATGGCAAGTGAGACTGAGGTTCAGGAGGGGCCTCTGGGCTCCTGACACCGCCCCAGGGGGACAGTGGGTGGCCAGGAGCACCTCTCACCACCCGCTCTCCCGCAGGATTGCCTGGACAGGTCCTTCAGGGCCCAGGTGTTCAGCTGCCCGGCCTGCCGCTATGACCTGGGCCGGAGCTACACCATGCACGTGAACCAGCCGCTGCAGGCTGTCCTCAACCAGCTCTTCCCTGGCTACGGGAGCGGACGGTGATCCTCAAGCACTTCTCGCCGGGTGTTTTTTTAAAAAAACGTTATCGGGGGGGTCTGTGGCCCCCATTTTGTTTTTAGTGAGCTTAACTTAAACATGTAGTTTTTCCTCCACTCCCTAAAAAAAAAAAGCCTCGTCTTCCCGGTTTGGGTTTTTTTTTTTTTGATCTATAAAATTTTCAGGAATTTGTATTGTGGCTCAAAGGAAGGAAGAAAGTCGGACTTCTCCGTGTTTTTATTTTGGTTTTAAAAATAAATAAATAAATAAATAAAAGGCTGCAATTTATCAGCGGAAAAAAAAAAACCCAAAAACCAAAAAAAAAAAAAAATTTGTTTTTCTTCTGAGGATGGAATTAGAAACAACTTGGCGTGAAGGCCACTGAAATTCCCAGCATCAGGTTCTCAGCTGTTCTGGCCGCCGACTCACAAGACGGCGCCAGGCTGCCCAGAACAATCTTTTCAAGGTTGGTGGGTCAGGCCCCCAGAGGTGAAATCCCGCCTGGCGGTGGCCCTGGGTGTGGTGTTGGCCCTGCATCGCCGGCAGGAAAGTGTTCAAAGGAAAAGCTGTTCAAAGGAAAAGCGGAGAAGTCCCGTTGGGCCCAGTTGAACCCCCCTGCCTCCAAGCCATCCCCCACTGGGCTGCTTCTGCGTCCCCACCGGCCACCCGAGCAGAGAGCTGGGGCCACACCGAAGCTACCTCCGCTGGACTCTTCCCCTCCATGGGGGCCGATGGGCGGCCCAGCGACGTCCCCTTTGGACGCCATGGAAGCAAACGCCTGGGGCCACGTTCAAGTGCCTTTGGTCCCTCCTTCCTTCTTCAACGCGGGGCTCTTTCTCAGCACTGGATTGTTGACAGTGCCAACCAGAATCTCAAACTGTGGTCCTCCAACGCCTCCCTGGAGACCCCGGGTGAGCGAGTGGGGACGATGGGACTTTTGTCGATCCTCGAAGTTGAATTTTCAACTCGCCAATTGGGAATTACAAGAGGGAAACGTTTAAAAAAAAAAAAAAACCTTTCTAAATGAAATTTTTTTTGTAGTTACTGTATATGTACCGAGAAAGCTAATAACTTAGGGTTTGGTTGTGTTTTTTTTGCGGGGGGGAGTTTTGTGTTTTTTGGAATGATTTGTTAATGTTTCTAACTTGACCAAAGTTTGCAGCTTATACCTCAACAGAACAGGGATATTTTAAATCACATAACTGCAGACAAACTGGAGCGATATTGTTTTAAAAGTTTCTCTTTTTTTCCTTATTATTAGGTGGTTAATGTATTAGGAATAAACGACGAAATCCTGTGTAGGCTTTTTCTATGAACTTCAATATTCTCTGTCCAGGTTTTAGATTCTCAGAATAAATGCCTTTTACAGATGAATTTGGTTGTGTCTTCTGTTTGCAAAGTGCTTTGTAGCCCACCAGGCACTTTTATAGCTTAGTAACACATTTTCTCCTTACAAAAACCCCGGGAGTCAGACTAGGCAGGTGGCATCATTCCCACTTTGCAGATGAGAAAACTGAGGCCCACAAGGTCCAAGTGACGTGCAGCGGTCCATAGGGGCCAAACCAGGCCTTCTAGCTTGGAGCCAGATGTCACTTAGTGTCACCAAGGTGGGTGGCACTGTCCCCATTTACATTAGAAGAAATGGAGGCTGTTGTGGTCCCCCACTAGGAGACTGGCTCTGCCTTGAGGGGGTGTCAGCAGCCTGAATCATCGGCTAAGGAGCTGCTTGACCCCAGGCGGCCCTTTGCAGGCCTGGGGAGATGGGGGTACATGGGGGTGTGGAGGCTGGACCTGAAATGCTGTTTCCAGCAGGAGTCAGAGACCAAGGATGAGGCAAGGTTTTTTTGTTTTTATTTTTTAAATTAATTTTTATTGGAGTATGGTTGCTTTACAATGGTGTGTTAGCCTCCACTGCACAAGAAAATGAATCAGCCACACACATAGAGATATCCCATCCCTTTTGGATTTCCCTCCCATTTACCACAGTGCATTAGGCAGAGTTCCCTGTGCTATACAGCATGTTCCCATCATTTGTCTATTTTATACATAGTATCAATAGTGTATATGTGTCAATCCCAGTCTCCCAGTTCCTCTCACCCCACCCCTTTCCCCCTTGGTATCCATACATTTGTTCTCTACATCTGTGTCTCCATTTCTGCTTTGCAAATAAGATCATCTGTACCTTTTTCTAGATTCCACATATGTGTGTTATTTTATGATATTTGCTTTTCTCTTTCTGACTTACTTCACTCTGTATGACACTCTCTAGGTCCATCCACATCTCTATAAATGACCCAATTTCATTCCTTTTTATGGCTGAGTAATATTCCATCGTATATATATACCACATCTTCTTGATCCATTCCTCTGTTGATGGGCATTTAGGTTGCTTCCATGCCCTGGCTATTGTAAATAGTGCTGCTATGAACATTGGGGTGCATGTGTTTTTTTGAATTATGGTTTTCTCAGGGTATATGCCCGGTAGTGGGATTGCTGGATCATATGGTAGTTCTATTTTTAGTTTTTTAAGGAACCTCCATACTGTTCTCCATGGTGGCTGTACCAACTTACATTCCCACCAACAGTGTAAGAGTGTTCCCTTTTCTCCACACCCTCTCTAGCATTTATTGTTTGTAGATTTTTTGATGATGGCCATTCTGACTGGTGTGAGGTGATACCTCATTGTAGTTTTGACCTGTATTTCTCTAATAATTAGTGATGTTGAGCATCTTTTCATGTGTCTCTTGGCCATCTGTATGTCTTCTTTGGAGAAATGTCTATTTAGGTCTTCTCATTTTTTGATTGGGTTGTTTGTTTTTTTTGATATTGAGCTGTATGAGCTGCTTGTATATTTTGGAGAGTAATCCTTTGTCCATTGATTCGTTTGCAAATATTTTCTCCCATTCTGAGGGTTGTCTTTTTGTCTCGTGTATGGCTTTTTTTTTGTTTTTGTTTGTCGTCTTTGTTTCTTTCATTCTTTTTTTTGGCCATGCTGCATGGTTTGGCTTGCAGGATCTTAGTTCCCTGACCAGGCATCAAACTCATGCCCTCTGCAATAGAAGTGTGAAGTCCTAACCACTGGACCACCAGGGAATTCCCCAAGGACGAGGCGAGTTTAACAATCAACCCCAGGGAAGGTGATAGTGCCGAGTTCTGCAGATGCCATTACTCACACCAACCTATCACTGGCACCTTGTACGGATGGTTAGACAATGACGTGGGCAGATCTGATTTAAGAAACAGGGATTTCCCTGGCAGTCGGGTGGTTGGGACTTCGCCTTCCAATGCAGGGGACGTGGGTTTGATCCCTGGTTGGGGAACTAAGATCCCGCTTGCCTCGTGGCCAAAAAACTAAAACGTAAAACAGAAGCAATATTGTAGTGAATTCAATAAAGACTTTAAAAATGGTCCACGTCAAAAACAAATCTTAAACAAAAACAATAAATCTCTGCCTCTTTTGGACCTTCAAATATGTCCAAGTGTGTCCTTGAAAACATTATGCTAAGTGAAAGAGGGCAATCACAAAAGATCGTATATGATATGATCTCATTCACATGAAATGCTCAACACAGGAATCTGTAGGGACACAAAGCAGATTAGTGTAGCGATGCTTAGCCAGTAGGGAGGGAGAGGGGGTGAGAGCTAGAGGGTGCAGGGTTCTTTTTGGGGAGATGAAAATGTTCTAAATTTGGTGACGATTGCACATACCTGTGGATGTACTAAAATCCTTTGAACTGTACGGTATACGAGTTATATCTCAAAAAAAAATTATCAGTGTGAACATGAAATAAAAATAGGAAAGATGCCCAGCTATGAGGATCAGAGGAAACTCCATAAATGTCCCCAAGTGGGCCGCACACAGGGGTAGAACACCCTGAGGTGTGTTAATTGTGGAGATTGTGGAATTTTTTTTCTCACATAAAAGTTAAGAACAATGTCATTGTTAAAAACGAGCAAACCCCAGAAAAGTGTAGGTGCACTGCTGTGCAGAAATAATCACAATGTAAGGTGTATTCATTTCCTGGTAGACTTTTGGTAGTTTTAATTTTTTTAAAGCAGTTTTATTGAGATATATTGCACATGCCATAACACCCACTTAAAGTATACAGTTCAGTGGGTTTTAGCATATTTGCACAGTTGTGCAATCATCACCTCTGTCTAGTTCCAGAATTTCATCCCCCCTCAAAAGAAGCCCGATCCCTGTTAGCAGTCACTTCCCACCCTTCCCCATCCTCTGGCAACCATTAACCTACTTTCTGTCTGTGGATTTGCCTGTTCTGGATGTTTCATATAAATAAATTAATACAACACATAGTTTTTTTGTGTCTGGCTTCTCTCACTGACCCTAGTATTTTCAAGGTCCATCCAACGTTGTAGCAAGTGTCAGCACTTCACTCCTTTTTATGGCTGAGTAATATTCCAGGGTGTGGATGGACCACCTTTTAAAATCTACCTGGTTGGTTTTTTTTTTCTTAATGTAAAACTTCCTTCTCTCCCTCCACCCCACGTTATAAAATTAATACATAATCCCTTCAGAACATTTGGAAACAATATATGAAGAAAAAGCCAAAGCACATAATCCTGCCCCTGAGAGGGTTAATATTTTTAGGCTTTATTTATACATGTGTGTTGGTACTGCAGCATTCAACCTCAGAACAACTGAGGCATAGACAGGTTAAGTGGCTTACTAGAGGATATGGCAAAGCCATGGTACATATTTGTTTACAGATGTTTCTCCATGTATTTATTACTTTTTAAATATTTATTTATTTATTTGGTTGCGTGGGGTCTTAGTTGCAACAGGAGGGCTCCTTAGTTGTGGCGTGTGAACTCTCAGCTGCAGCATGCATATGGGATCTAGTTCCCTGACCAGGGATCGAACCCAGGCCCCCTGCATTGGGATAGAGGAGTCCTATCCACTGTGCCGCGGGGGAATTCCCTCCAAGTATTTGTTTTATATACAAATTTAAGAATGACATTAGGACAGTAGTGTATGTACTATTTTGTGCCGGTTTTTCTTTTCTATTCAGCTCATTGATGGGGTAACCCGCTTTGTCTAGTACCTAAACAAACACATGAGCCGTGGTCTGGTGTTTGCTTTATGTGTCTGTGCTCATAAAAGTGAAACGTATACTACACATGTGTCTAGCGATATCTGCTTGGCGTGAAATGGAATGTTAGAATTCCTCCTCCAAATGTATTTGTTTTCTAAAAAATTTTTTTTATTAAAAAAATTAAAAAAAATTTTTATGTTTATTTTGGCTGCACCACGTGTCTTGCAGGATCATAGTTCCCTGACCAGGGATTGAACCCGGGTCACGGCGACGAAAGTGCTGAGTCCTAACCATTGGACCGCCAAGGATCTACCCGCCAAATGTATTTCTAAAAATTTATTTTTTAGAGACATAGGAAGATCTAGGGACTTCCCTGGCAGTCCAGTGGTTAAGACTCTGTGCTTCCACTGCAGGGGGGCACGGGTTCGATCCCTGCTCGGGGAACTAAGCCGCAAGCCATGTGGTGCAGTCAAAAGATAAAAATAAAGACATAGGAGGACCTATTTTTCTGTCCATCTCTATCTTTTATGCATCAGACTAGCCTATAAGTGGAAGCTGGAGGGGAGTTTTGGGAAAGCAGAGGAATGTGAAGAACAGTTAGAAATGAGCTGGCCTTGGGTCATCTGAAGGCCAGTGCCAGAGGTCCTCCTGACCTTACTTAGGGACAGATGCCTGTGATTCCCAGCCCCAGCCCTTTGTGAGATCTGCGCCTGTCTGCAAAGACTGGAAAATGATTAGTGAGTTGTTCTCAATTTGTCCATTTGAAAATTCTGAGACTGAGTCCTTCCTCCTTTGCATAGGACACCTTTTAATTAAATGACAGTGATTATAGTTTTCTTTCCTAACATTTTGTTATGAAAACTCTCAAACGTAGAAAAATTGAAAGGACTGTATGGTGAACTGTCAAATATACTTCCTGTCTGGATTCTACAACTGTGAAGTTTCTTAACATATAGATGGCATTTTAAAAAGTCCCCCTAAGAACCCTGCTACACTGCTGGTGGGAATGTAAATTGGTGAATTGGTGTACCACTGTGGTGAACAGTACAGAGGTTCCTTAAAAAGCTAAAAATAGAGTTACCATATGATCCAGCAATCCCACTCCTGGGCATATATCCAGAGAAAACTCTAATTTGAAAACATACATGCACCCCAATGTTCATAGCAGCACTATTTACAATAGCCAAGACATGGAAGCAACCTAAATGTCCACTGACAGGTGAATGGATAAAGAAGATGTGGTACATATATACAATGGGATATTAGCCATAAAAAAGTATGAAATAATGCCATTTGCAGCAACATGATGGACCTAGAGATTCTCATACTGAGTGAAGTAAAGCAGACAAAGACAAATAACATATGATATCACTTATATGTGAAATCTAAAATATGCTACAAATGAACTTATTCACAAAACAGAAACAGACTCACAGATTTAGAAAACAAATTTATGGTCACCAAAGGGAAAAGGGGGTGGGGGAGGGGTAAATTAGGAGTTTGGGATTAGCAGGTACAAGCTATTATATATAAAATAGATAAACAACAAGGTCCTACCATATAGCACAGGAAACTATATTCAATATGCTGTAATAAACCATAATGGAAAAGAATATGAAAAAGAATATATATATACATTTATGTATGTATACACATTAAAACTGAATCATTTCCCTGTACACCAGAAACTAATATAACATTGTAAATCAACTATACTGGAATTAAAAAAAAAAAAAGGAACTTGAGAAAAAATTATAAAAAGTCCCCCTAAGCAAAATTGGAAAGCTGACAACCTATTTAGGTCCCCCAATTAAAAAAAAAATTCCAGAGTCTGTGAAATCCAAACACCTGGAATTCACTGTCTAATGGGGTTAACTGGGAAGTAGAGGAAAAAAAGGCTTGGGGTAGGGGGATCCCCACACGATTGTACTTTTGAGTCTATATTACTGCTACCAGATTACATTTCTGTCTTTCCCACGGGTTAGGGAGTTCCTTGGGAGCAGTTACTGGTTCCTACTTTTTAAGTTAAATTTTAACTGCTTGAGGGAATATCTGAATATGGCCCCATGACGATGTAAGTCACCCTAGAGCAGATTAAACTCACCAACGACACTTTTTACCAACGTGGATCCCTCCTCTCCACAAAGATTTAGTTTACTCAGTTTGGGGATGGCCTTGTTCTGCGCATTGCCACAGGTATGGGCTCTTAGAAACCACAGGACAGTTGCTCTGCGTTCCTTTCCATAACAGTATTGTTCAGAATTCTGGTCCATTCTGCAGCTCTCCACGTGGCTTGTAGGGGAATCATTCCATGACAGTACATGTAGATCTACCCCCTTTTCAATTGCTACATAGTTAAAAGTATTCCAGAGTACCCTGTGCCACAAGCTCTTTATATAATCTGGAAATAGTTGTGTACAGCGCTGCAGCCGCATACTTGAACCAGGCAAGCTCCACGCTCCGGACCCTTTCTCAGGGTACAAGACCTCCAGGAATAGAGCGTAGATGCACTCGCCACGTTATTAGGAAATATCGAATTGTCCGATTTACATTCCTGCCGACGAAATGGGAGCGTGCCCAGCCTACTGCCTGGTATGCAATTAATAATCATGATGATGATGATAATGGCAAACCTTAATTAAATGCTCACTTCGCGAAGTCACAGGGTCAAAGGCTTTACGTGCCTCCTCTCACCAATTCGCGCAAACTTCCCAGGAGAGGGGCCGACGGTGAGGGGTTGTATCGCTGTCATATCCATTTCACAGGGGACTGCGGCCCAGCGAGGTTACTTCGCTGGAGGCCAACCACACTGAGGCATGTGGGCCCAGCTGAGCTTTGAACCTAAGTCAGGAGGCACCAAACTCCTTGCCTCCCTTACGTTTTAGGGAAGTCGGCGAAGGTCACCTAGCTTTATCCTGAAGACCTGGCGTCTTTGCAAAGTTTTGTCGATTGCAACGGAAATGAACTTGGAATTTTTGGGGGGGGAGGGGGCAAGGGGAGGCAGGGGCACTTGCTGCTTGACTTTTATTTCACCAGTTCTCAGTTCTCCTCCTTTTCAAATTGAGTTACGTTGGAGCTATGTTTCCTAACTCGGGACTTTGCGAATTGGAGAACACTGAACCCAATTTCCGGCTCTGGGTCTCGAACCCGGTCTCCGAGCCTGCCAGGCGCGGTGCTGATGTTGTGCTGGATCTCACGTACTCAGTTGCAGCCTGATAACCAGGGCGGGGCCCGGACCGTGATTGGCATCCGCCCCAGCCAGTCCGCGCCTGGGGCTGACCCCGTAAGCCAATATTCTCTTGCCCCCGTGCGGTCGTTGGGCGGTCCCCGAGGCGCCCTTGTCAATCTGAGGCCTAGCGCCGTCCTGTTGGTCGCGGCCTCTTGCCTGGCGTGCGCAGCCTGCAATGAGAACCAAGCCGGTCAGCGGGCACGTGGGTGGGCGCCGGCGTGTCCTAGCCGGCCGGCCAGTGGCGAGGCGAGACCGGTGCCTGCGCCCGCCCAATCGAGGCGCGCAGGGGGCGGGCCGTGCGGTGTTGGTGGGCCCCGCGGAGGGGAGGGGCGGAGCTGTCAGCGTCAGCCAATGGGTGCGCGGGCGTGGGCTCGGTGGCCAATGGCAGCCGGGGCGGAGCTGGCGCGCGGCCTTATAAGCCCCGCCCGGGGCGCTCGCGGAGGGCTCGGCCGCCAGCGACCGAGCGGGGCCCGGCCCGAGCAGGGCCTGGGGGTGCGACGCCGAGGGCGGGGGAGCGCGCTCCGCAGCTCCGGACCGGGCCGCGCGCGCCGCCTCAGGTGAGCCCGCAGGGAGGCGGCCGCCGCGTCCGATCGCGGGCCCCGTCGCCGCCGCCGCCCCCGCGCCGCGCCTGGGGCTGCGGGCGGGCGGGCGCCCGGGACTCGAGGCCCAGGCCTCGGGCGCGGCCTGCTCGGGCCGCGGCCGCAGTGCTTTGTCCCGGCCCGCGAGGCGGTTGGGGGCGTTAACCGCCCGGTCCCGGGCGCTCGCCGGGCCTCGGGCGGGGGCAGCGCGGCCGGACAATGGCGGGGCCGGGGGCGGGAGGCGGGGGCGCCCTGCCCGGGCCGGGGGCGAGCGGGGGCTGGGCCGGGGCGTCCCCGCCGGCCCCGCACAAAAGATGACAGCGTGGGTGGCCCGGCCCGGCTGGCCCTGCCTGGCGGGGCCCTCCCCTTCCATTATTCACAACAATCCTAATAATTAAAAGAAATAATAATAGTAAAGAGAAAGAGAGAGAGATATCCCAGGCCCTGGGTGAAACCCGCCTCCATTTCCGGCCCTTTGGGCACTGGTGGGGTTAACGGGGCGCTTCTCAGCGGTGTCCCCCGAAATGTCCATCACTGCATCCCACCCCACTGCCCGAGTCAACCGCTGTGCCATCGCGGCGTCCAAACTTGCACCCCATTTCCCTAAGCCCCCCTAAAATAAGCAAGCAATCAGAATTTCCTATAAAAAATTATCCACTTGATATGCACATAGCAGTTTCCAGACGCGTGCCCCCACGGCCTTCCCCTCTCTGCCCGATCGCCATCTCGAAGGCCCCTTCTCTGTAGAAATAAATCCTGGTGTCGCTCCCGCGGGGACCCCTTGGGCTGTCCTCTCCAGCCCCGTGGGATCTGGGGGACGGATTCCTTCTGAAAGGGACCTGCCCCAGATCTGCAAGGGCCTGCGTTTCCGCCCAGTGGGCGCAATGACACCAGGCAGAATGGGGTGCGCGTCTGCCGGGGCCAGGGTGGAAGGTTTTATAGGGGATTTTTTTCCCTTGGGGGCTGGGGAGACGTGGAGTGCTTCTTGGTGTGTCCCATCTGTTTGGTTGGGGGAGGATGCTTTTGTTTTAATGATTCAGGTGCACCTGGGAACTGTTTCCCGAGTTATGAAACTAGTGAGAAGGTTGTTCTGTGCAATGGAGCCTAACAATCCTGTGATATGTAAAGAGTGTGTCCTTTTCCATGTGTTTCTGTCCGTGGCATTTATTCAGCAAGCTCCTGTGGCTCCCACTGGCTGCCAGCGCTGTCTTAGGGTCTGAGGTTGCCTGCCTCACCCCTCTGCCTCAGCAGCCATTTATCCGGCTGTCCCCAGGCTGGAGAAAGCCCCTAAAAGGGGCTCACTACATGACTCCTCTGGGCTTTCCGCGCTGCCGTGCAAGAGCCGGTGACTCCCCTAATTCTCCAATAATAGCTTCCTTATGAGGCGTCGGGAGGGTTTGTCAACTCCCCGGTCAGCTTTTCCTCACCACCCTCGCAAAAGCAGTGGGCAGCCTCTGTGGTCTTTGTAGTTTGCTTTTTGGAATCCCAAAGGACAGAGTGTAAAAGTCTGGAGTCAACTTGTGATCATCTGAGGGGAGGGTTTCTGAAACTCGCTGGCCCTCTTTCCGTGTTTCTGATTGGACGCTTGTCAAACGTTGGTGCTCCCCTTTTGTGCCGGGGGCACCTCCGCGGTCAGACCGCCCTGCCCTGGGGGAAGTCACCTCCGCGAGCAGAGGTGCAGTTGCATCAATGCTCCCAGGTTTTGCGGTGATTCAAGCAGATACTGTGTCACGCGCTGCATGTACGTGTGTGCATGTGTGTGTGTGTGTGTGTGCGCGCGCGCGTGCGTGCGAGTGTGTCGTTGTTGAGACAATTTCTATACAGGTCTTAGTAACATTGTTTTTCTTGCATTTTCTAATCCTTGCCACTTTGGGAAGTGGGCTGCTAAGGAGGTGTTAAGAGCTTAAAGGTGTGGCTGATCAGTCATTTAGGACCCCGCCCTGCCTTTGTTGTACTTTTCTGTCTCCTAGTAAAGACCCTTCCCCAGTCCCTCTGGGGTGGTCGGGGGGCCCTCCATGCCCCTCTCTCCTTGCCTGGCCGCTCTGCTATACTTGACCCTGCATTTCCCCTCCTCCTCTGTGGTGTCTTGCCCCTGCCCTCATGAGCCCCGCCCCTTCCCCTGGCTGGGCCCAGCCGGAGCCTCAGCCCTGGGGAGCCCATCTGTTCCTTGGTTCCATCTGACACTCACCTGGCCTGCGGACATTGGGTTTTGAGCACTGGGGCAGGTTGCAGGGAGTCCCTAACTTCAGGGGACTTTGGGTCTAGTGGGGGAATGGGAGAGATGGGTGTCCCGAGGTGTGGGCACAACTGTGCTGGCGGTGTGGTGCCCACTGCCCCGAGGGGCCTGGCTCGGCGAGTGGGCAGCATGGGGTGAGAGGGGTGAGGGCCGAGGTGTGGGCAAATGACCATTTCCGGCTGTCTCTCTTCCCGGGATCTGGAAGTGTGGGGGGCAGTTTCAGAGCTGTGAGACCCTGCGCCAGTCACTTGCTCAAGAACAAAGCTTGCGGGGGGGGGGGGCGGGGGGGGCAGTCACTAAACCTTCCCTAAGCCCACTGGGCAGGGGCTGGGGGAAGGGCGTGGAAAGCAAAGGAACTGCGGGCAGACTGCACGACTGTTGAGGTCACCCCCCCCGCCCCCACCCCATTCCTCTCTGCCGGCCCCGAAGGGTTCCTGGCTATGCTCCAGATACCTGTTCCCCCACCCCCCGGGCTGCTCAGTGGGACCTCACCCCCACAGCTCTGACCTGCCCTGCCCCAGTCCCTCCACTTCTGAATGAGGACACCGGACGGAGGAGAGGGGCTGAAGCTGGACTCCTTTCTGACCTGTGTTCTTGTTGGTGCCCCTGGATTCCTGTCCTTGACTCCATTCCCCAAACAGAGTCTGAAAGATCCGGGTTCACATCCCTCCTCTGGGGCATGACTCTGGGCCTCGCTTTCCTCATCTGTAAAATGGGTATAATAAGAGCCCATGCTGGGTCATTGAGGGGGTCAAAGGGGATGAGAGTCACTGTGGCTTCACACAGTGCCAGGTTGCTCTGAACCTGGCACTGATTTCTTACTAACGTCAGGTCCCTTCCTACTCTGCCCCGTTCACGTTCAGGGCTGGGTCATTCTCAGGGGGGTCTGTCCCGGGCACTGTGGGGTGTGGAGCAGCATCCCTGGCTCCCACCCCGTTGATGTCAGGAGCACCCTTACCCCCACAGTTGTGACAACCACCGATGTCCCCAGACATCGCCCAGTGTCCCCTGGAGGGTGCAGTTGCCCCCAGGTGACCCTCTCTCACTTAACCTTTAACACCACAGCAGCCTGATATTTGGCCATGACCCCGATTGACCTCAAGTTCCAGGTCCGTTTGTCCCTGTCCTCCCCTCCCCCATCTAAAAGGGAGGGGCTCATATTTGCAAGCTGTGTCCGGTGCACACTCCTCGGCCTGGCTGTCCAGGTCTTTCCTACTCTGTCCCCTGGAGGAGAGGTGCTCGCCTGCAAACGTGCCCACCACTGGCCATCCACGTGGTGTGGGGGTATCCCGAGCCCCTGCAGGGCCCCCCACAGGCTTCCACATGCTCCCGGGATCTGGAAGCATGGTGGGTAGGTTTAGAGCTGTGTGACCTCTGCCTGTCCATTGGCTTTAACAGTTTGCTTCAAGTCGACTTTGAGGTGGCTCACCCCTTTCATCTTCCCTCTTCATGAGCAATGATGCCTGAGGTCACGGGACTGTTACTGTGCCAGGTGCAGGTACTTTTACACAATGAAATGAATTTAACTACGATACTTAAAAAAACCTGTGCCACCTCAAGACTAAGGCCTGAGTGGATCCATGAACTGATGATTGTGGGGTTGGATGGATTTTTTTTTAAGGCGATCATATATTTTATTTATTTATTTATATTTATTGATTGATTGAGTTTTGCCTGCATTGGGTCTTCGTTGCTGCACGTGGGCTTTCTCTAGTTGCGGTGAGTGGGGGCTGTTCTTCCTTGCAGTGCGCAGGCTTCTCATTGAGGTAGCTTGTCTTTGTTGGGGAGCATGGGCTCTAGGTGCAGGGGCTTCAGTAGTTATGGCACGCGGGCTCAGTAGTTGTGGCTCGTGGGCTCTAGAGCGCAGGCTCAGTAGTTGTGGCGCATGGGCTTAGTTGCTCCGCGGCATGCGGGATCTTCCCAGACCAGGGCTCGAACCTGTGTCCCTACATTGGCAGGTGGATTCTTAAGCACTGCGCCACCAGGGAAGTCCCATGGATTGGTTTTTGAGTTTACTCCCTGCTTTGATTTGTTCTGGGAGCATCTTGGGGGCTGGATAACGTGTCCCGACTAATCTGTCAGTTCTCACTACTGCTCCCTCAAGGGGCTTTTAAAAACTTGAAAAACGGTCTTCCTTTGCTCGGGACCCTCCAGTGGCTTCCTGTTGTCCTTGGGAAAAGTTGCAGACCCTTTCCATGGCCTCCCTGTTCTGTCCTATGAGGTGCTCTCCACCCCCCCCACCCCCGCCCCGTGCCTGCTCCCTTCAGTCGAAACCACTTTACCTGCCTACTTTTCCCCACCTCAGGGCCTTTGCACTTGCTGTTCCCTCTGCCAGAGTGCTGTCTCCTCAGGTCTGTTTGTCATTCAGGTCTTGGCTCAGAGGGGCCATCCCTGACCTCACTGCCCAAATTCACCCTTCCATCCACTCTCTCTCCCCAACCTGCCTTTTCTTCTTTGTATTCAGCACTACCAGAAATTTGTATTAATCTGTTTATGTACTTATTGTCCATCTCATCCACTAGGGCAGCAGCTTTTCCTGTAAAGGGTTAGAAAGTAACTATTTTCCTCTTTGTAGGCTGGACTGTCTCTGTCCTGACCTCTCCGCTCTGCTGTTGTAATACAAAAGTACAGAAACCAACAACTGTGCCTTTGTTCCAATAAAACTTTATTTATGGACACGGAAATGTGAATTTCACATACTTTTCACATATGATGAACTATTTTCCTTCTTTTGATTTTTGTTTTCCCCCCACCGAACCATTAAAAACCGTCAGAACCATTCTGGGCTGGTGGGCCATACAGAAACAGGCAGTGGGCTGGATTTGACCTGTGGGACATAGTGTGGGAGCACCTGCAGTAGGGTGTGAGGTTCCTGCTGTGGGAGCGACATCTGTCTTGGTCGCTGTGTGTATCCCCAGCACCTCAGGCAGTTCCTGCCCACAGTGGGTGTTCAGTAAGCATTCATTTGTTGGATGAATGAATTTCCATCTTTCCTACATCAAAGTATTTAGAATCATACTCTGTATGTTAAAAAATGGATCCTGGGTTGTTTTGAGGAAATTAAAATGCAGGGAATATAAGAAAATGTTCTGATCCCATTCACCAAAACAATCTCAAAATTGAGAAAAGAGTAGATGTAGGGACTTCTCTGGTGGTCCAGTGGTTAGTACTCCGCGCTTCAACTGCTGGGGGTGCCGGTTCGATCCCTGGTCGGGGAACTAAGATCCCTCATGCCACACGGTGCGGTCAAAAAAAAAAAAAAAAAAAAGTAGATGTAAACAGGGGCAAATACTTCATTGCTGGCAATGCCCCACCTTTCCGTGATGCCCCCTTTGTATTGCACCTCTGCAGGCAGCAGAAGATTGAGAAGGAGTGTTCTGGGCCTAAGGAGTTTGTTTTGACCTCACAGAAGTTGAGGGTTTAAAAGGAAGACACTGTTTCCCAATCCTCTTGTTTTGTAAGCATCTGGCCCATCCTCTTTACCAACACCAGCGCCCCTTCCAAAGGGGCAGCGGAGTCCTGGGAGGAGGTTGCTGCAGCCATCCGGCCGCTGGCCTGCCCGGGAACACTCGTGGAGAGGTGGCTCTCGTGTGTGTGAGAGCTGAGCTTTGTGGGGCGAGTGGATGGGAGACGGCTGTGGGGCTGTGCGCCGGCCCGTGTTGGGAGTGGGATTGTGCCGACCTCGTGCCCTTGGCCTTGCTCCCCACCGTGGAGACTGGCTGACAAGTGATTTCCCAGCCAGGCAGATTGTTAGTGTCTTAGATCTGGGTCTGTCCCAGGAGTGTTCTGACTTGTCAGGGAAGCATACCGTTAATTTACGGTCATGCTTTCTCTAGCTGATTGAGATAAACAACCTGGAGAGGATTACTCAGAACTTCTTGGCTTTCCAAAGTTGCTGTCCCTTTTTTTTTTTTTTTTTTTTTTTTGCTGGTCTCTGTCTTTGTTTGTTCCTCCGCCATCTCCCCCTTCCTCCTTCCTTCCCTCCCCTCTTTTCTTTTCTCATCCCACCTCAGTGGCTCCCGTGGACCCGAGGGCATTGATGAAAAGTTTGCTCTGCCGTCTTTGCCCCACGGGAGGCCTGTGGCTCTGGTCAAGCGGAGTCGCTCTGGGCCTCGGGTGTGTTTTGTTCAGTGGACAAAGAGTAAGAATCAGAAAGCAAGGTGCCAAGGGCTGCTGCACCCCGAATGGGTCTCTGGGTACAGAGCGGAACCAGAGCTAATGTGGGTTTGGCCCCGGCTGCCAGCACTAGCGATCATGGCTCCCATTCTCAGATGAACCTGTGCAGCGAGCTTTGAAGAGGTGATCTGCGGGTGGGGCGGCAGGATCTGTCCCAGGACCCACTTCCCTCCTGTGTTTGCAGTTGGACCCAAGTGACGGCACCTCCTGGGCAGGTAGGGGTGGAGGTGGGCCCACCTTCATGGTTTCGTGGCTGCTCGCTCCCGTCTCAGGGGAGAGAACGTGGAGAGAAGTGATTCGTGGAGGATGAGCTGGCAGGGGATCCGGAATTGTGCTTTGTGCAGGAGAACAGGGATCCCGGAGGCCTCCTTTGAGCAGGAGCCAGCCTGAAGCCGCCAGCCGGCGCAGTGACGGCGACAGGGCTGTGCTGGGGGTGCCCCGGACCACGCGTCGGGTGGAGAGGGGCCGTGTGCTGGGCGGCCCACTTGGGAAGGCGGCAGCCTGGGAGCTGCCCCCAGGATGCAGGCAGGACCCTGGCCAGGCAGCAGGACTGGGAGTTGCTGCTGGGCCCTTCAGATCCCCGCTCTTTGCCCGTCCTATCCTTTTTTTCATTTCTTATTTTTTTGGCCACGCCGCTCGGCTTGTGGGATCTTAGTCTCCTAACTAGGGATTGAACCCGGGCCCCTGGTATGGAAGCGTGGAGTCCTAACCACTGGACCGCCAGGGAAGTCCTCCGTTCTGTGCTTTAAACCCTCTGCATCAGAAAGGCCAGCGTCCGCGGGCCGGCTTCCTACCTCGGCGGCTCGGGAGCTGCATGGATCTGATTATCTCCGCACGGGTCGGGAGAGAGCCTTGCTGTCTCCAGCTTGCGTGTGAGTGAAGGCCCTGGAGTTGAAACTCCGGATTCACTGCTTCGTTCCAGCTCCTTCCCCCAAGGAAGAGGAGGGAGCCGGTGAAGAAAGCGAGCTCTCTGACACCCTCTCGGGAAGGAAGACGTCTGGTTTGCCCGCCTCTTTGTGTCCTGGGCGCTCCACAGGCAACCCGAGCCCATTCTGAGCTGGAGACTGAGGGGCAGCGCTGTCCTTGAGAAATGGGCTTCTCTGCACGTCCAGACCCCCATGCCGGGCCCCACGGAAGGAAGGGTGGTCAGCCAGCCGGTGGACAAGCTGCGGCTGGGGAGGGGTGTGGCGTGGGTAGGTCCAGGCTGGCCGCGGCGGGGAGCAGGGGTGGAGTGGCCTCTGTAAATGCCCAGCCATGCCGTCCGCCAGCTTCGAGGTGAAGATACGAAATCGGGAACCGCCAGCAGGCCCCCCATGTGGCTCTCGGCCAGGTGGTCAGCAGCTTGGTTGCGCGATCCACCAGGGCTGACTTTGCAGCAGACCCGCCGCCGTCGGGCGTGCGCCGAGCCTGGGCCCATCCATGCGTCTGCTGTCACCCAGCGGAGAGCACCAGTCATCTGGCCCGCATGCACGAGGCCAGCGGCTCAGTGTCTTTTGCCCGCAGTGGGTCCCAGCCCGTGATGAAAGCCTAGAGCCGGGCTCCCAAGAGCAGCGGGGACGGCAGGGCCTGGGGGAGCAGAACTGCCGAGACAGATGCAAACCAAGCACAGGGCCGGGGCCGTGCTTGCTGGCTCGGGTGGTGGCCCGGGAGCTGCAGAAGAGTTGCCACCTGGGCCGAGCCTTGTCATGGGCGAGGTGAACAGCAGGCAGAGGAGCAAGGACTTGGAGGGGACACTCAGCGCCCTGCCTGGGATACCCTCGTGGAGGAAGCAGGGGAAGCCGGGGTAGCCCTCCAGTCTGTCTCTCGGGCAGCTTTGGGCACCCCCTGTGCCAGGCTCCAAGGGGTAAAGCGGAAGGGGCCAGCAGCTCTGCCCTCAAGGAGCGTAGAGTCTAGTCAGCAAGGCCAGACCAGAGGTGTTCAAGTCACGTTGGAGCCATGGACGGCTGCCCAGAGGTCGGCTCTGGTGTGCTGACGACTAGATCCCACGTTCTCTAGGACAGCCCCTCTTCAAATGCTCCTGCCCTGCCTTTTTAAAAATATATTTTTAATTGTATAATAATATTCATATACCATACAATTCATCCTTTTAAAGGGGACAGTTCAGTGGTTTTTAGAACATTTACAGAGTTGTGCAACCATCACCTTTATCAAATTCCAGAACATTTCCCTTACCCCCAAAGGAAACCCCCGTACCTGTTTAACAGTCACTCACCATTCCCCCGTCCTCCTTGGCAACCATGAACCCACTCTCTGTGTCTGTGGATTTGCCTGTTCTGGATGTTTCATGTGAATGGGATCACACACTGTGTGTCCTTCTGTGTCTGGCTTCTCTCACTGAGCATCGTGTCCTCAAGGTCCATCCACGTTGTAGCAAGTGTCAGTGCTTCTCTCCTCTTCATGGCGGAGTGATGTGCCCGTGTGTGGGCGGACACGCTGTGTATCCACTACCTGCTGTGGGGATCTAGTAGTTTCTACGTTTTCCTGCCCCTTCTTTTCCCGCACTGTCTCAGAGTTCCAGAATTCCAGGGCTGTGGCGTGCAGAATGCTCACCCAGTCGGCCCACAGCAGAGGCAGCACTAAAACCCTTTGTGGGGATACAGCCTGAGGGCTGGGGTGGGGGAGGGGTCAGAGAGGGAGGCCAGAGTCAGGAGGCCCGACCGTCAGGCGTGCTGCCCCCACTCACCTGCAGGAGGAGCTCAGGCCGCCTTTTGCATACGCAGGTTCTGGATTCCTGCGTTCACTAGTGATCCTCACCTCTCTGCCCTCTGTTGCCTCCAGCTGGTGCTGGGCAGGGCCCCCAGGGGGTGGGCTGTGCTGGCCCTGCCTCGCTTGGTGGCTCGGTCCCCTGTAGTACCTTTCTGTGCGTCCGCTCCGTGGAGCAGCGTGGCCCCGGCCCCCGCCGCCTGGACTTGTGTGTTTCCTGTGCATTCTCCTCCCGGTGGGCAGCGCTGGGGCTCCCTGCCCCAGAGTCCACCAGGGCTAGAAAGGGGGTGTCCTGTTTGCTGCCTGCCCCGCTGCTGGCCTGATTGGCTGAGTGTGGTCCAAGCCCTGAGCGGGCTCCCCGAGAGCTTCACGTGGCTCGGGATTAGACCACACGTGCCCTCCTTTCCAAGCCCCACCCCCCCGCAAGCCCCCACGTGTCAGGCCAGTAGGTTTGAACGCGAGCTGCTTCCTGGGCCACTTCCCTTCCCTGGTCTGCCCGGCCCCGGCCCTGACAGGGTTGTGGGTTGTACCTTAGAAGGCAGCCACCGGGTTGTGAACATCCCCACAGAGCCACCGAGCAGAGTTCTGCAGGTGGCCATGGCTCCTGCCCAGGCATCCAGCATCCTCAGTGGATAAAGAGGCAGTCGGGTGCCCCCTTGCCCTCCAGGGGAAGTGCCGTCACCACGCTGGGCCGTTTGGAAATGCAGCTGGGCTCTCCGGGGACCGTGAGGGGACAGAGGGGGTGTGGCCTCATAGCAGGGCAGAGCCCAGCCAGCTCTGGTCCTCCCACTGGTGTTGAGGACAGTGACGTGTGTGAGAGACTTGCTGTCCCCTTAGCAGAGGATACAGGAGACCTGGGGGGGGTCCCAAGTGCCAGGGAGCTGCTCGTGGCACCGGGAGGACACCAGGGGAGACACACGTGGACGCTAATGGAATGTCACCTGGTGAAACGTCAGGCTCTGTACGGTGCCCCCCCCCCCGCCAGGCACCAAAACAAACTCCAGTGGATCTAAACCTGAATGTGAGAACTGAGATGACAAAACCCTCAGAAGAAAACAGGTGAAAGTGTAAACTGACAGCTTTTCTAAGGCAGCGCTGCCCAGTAAAGACGCAAAGCAAGCCCCGTGTGTCCTTTAAAGTTTTCTAGAAGGTGAAAAGAAGCAGGGGAAATTAATTTGAGTAATGTATTTTATTGAACCCAGTATACCCAAAATGTTATCATTTCAACGTGTAATCATTATAAAAGTTGTTAATGAGTTATTTTCCACTCTTTTTTGTGTGTGTGTGTGTGGCGCTGTCTTTGACATCCTACGTGCATTTCACACCTAGCGCTGGTCCTGGGCGAGCTGAGTGCTGTATTGGGGCCGGGGATGCTATAAAGGGGATGCCTGGTGCTCAGTGGAGGCTGGCCCCGCCATCCCCCCATCCCATTCCCGCCTGCCTGCCCAGCCCATCAGAAGTTCTGGATCTGTTAGCCTCTAGCTGGGGAGACGAGACAGATGCAAGGTGAAGCAGCTAGGGCCATGTGAAGGGTGAGTGCACCAGCCTGGCCTGCAGGATGTCAACTGGAGGGCCAGCCCCAATGGGCAGGGTGGCGTGGCCGTGGCCTCAATCCTTCTTGTGGAGGCTTGTACACAGCCTCTCATCTTTAACGGGAGCTTGAAACCTTGGCCTGGCTGTGAAGGCTGATGGGTCCTGTGGCTGAGCTCAGGGCGGTGCATTTGTGGCATGGATGCTGGCCGTTCTGGGGGGCTCTGAATTTGGGACCCGAGATGTTTCTGTGAAGCGACTTGCAGGAACTTGGGATGCTTCTTTGGCCATAGGAAAGCTGAGACCCGTGTACAAGCATAGTTTGGAAATAACATCCCACAGCTGCAGACAGTCTAAAATGGCCTGAGGTCTCAAGGTAGGATGGCCAGTGGGATCGGCAGTTGGAGGCTGGTACCCACGTGCCTGGCCTGCCTGGGCTCAGAGCCTGCCTCTGTGGGGTGTGTGTCCTTATCTCCGAAATGGGGATGACAGTGGAGATCTCTGCTTCAAGGATGGATGAGATTAACTGAGTTAATCTGTGAAAATCCCTGAGTGAAGTAGTTCCCACCCCGGGGGTAATTCTGTCCCCAGGGGACACTGGGCAGTGTCTGGGGACATCTGTGGTTGTCACAACCTGGGAGGGCGGCTCCTGGAATCGGGGTGGTGGTGCTGGGGCAGTTGCTCTGCACCCCACAGCGCCCAGGACGGCCCCGCAAGGAGAGTGACCTGGCTCTGATGTCCCAATGTCTCCCTGGCCCAGGGAGAGCGTTCAGAGATTACAGGGGCGATTTTTCTCTGGGCTTCTGTCTTTCCTTGAATGTGAATCAAGATGTTGCAAGAGAAGTTTCTGAAATCACTGCATTCCAGAATAGCCCGCGGTTTTTACGCTGCTGTTCCATATTTGTCCAGGGAAGGAAGTTGGGGAACAAGCAAGGTTATTAGAAGGCACCTTGAAAATAAGCTGGTTTCTTCTTCTCCTGGAGCTTCTTTATTTTAAAGGGGTGGGTCGGAGGGTTTGGCTGGGGTTTTGTGGACCAGGCTGCCAGGGTGGTGGTCCTGGGGGTGGCTGGACTGGAGCAGCCAGTCCAGAGCTCAGAGCCCCGCGGCCTGTTCTGCATGCCTCGTTTGGGGTCCTCCTCTGGTAACCTGGGGTCTGCTGTGGGCCACCTGCTGGAGGACCGTGGTCCTGGGGTGAGCGGTGCCCCAGGCCCTCGCCAGGGCCCTGGCGGGACAGTGGAGTTTGCCGATCAGCTCCGGGTGGGGAGGAGGACTGGGTTAGGTGTCCTCCGTGCGGCCACCGAGACAGGGGGACCCGGAGCTGCTGCCTTGGGTTCCAGCACCTGTGCTCCCGAGGCCCTGTGTTTGTTAATTTGGCCTTTAGCCAAAAGAAGGCCTGAAAACTTTGGATCGACCGAGCTGCAGTGGCTGTTTTCCTAACAAGCCTCCTAGAGGGATATTCATTGTAAAAATAATTTATCCTCCCGGTGTAAAAACCAGCAGTTACCGGAGGCAAAACCAAGACAGTGAAGGCTGCTTGTGGTCCCTGCTGAGCCCCTGACGTGTGGAATTCGTGAGGGTCTCTGAGTGCTCCTGGGGTCCAGCGGTCGGCTCGGGGGTGATAGGACCCCGAGAGGCTGATGCAGTAGTCGGGGACTCAAGGACCCCAGTGTGGGACCTGCAATGTGGCCCTGTGACCGACAGGCAGGGGTCCTGTCACACAGGCTGGGAGCCTGGGAGGGCTGGGAGCCCAGCGTGGTCGGGATCGGTCAAGGGCGAGGGAGTGGGCGTTGCTAAGTGACCCACCCCGCCCCGCACAGGGGAGAGAGCCTGAACCCACGCTCCCCTTCGTCTGCCTGCAGTGTCGGCTGAGAACGTTTGTCCCCCAGACCCGTGGTTTCATCTGAGACCCGCCGGGCTCGGGGCTCAGCCTGTGAACTTGGGTCGGGACTGTGGAGATGGGCGTGGCTAGAATGGGTGTCTCGGGCACCTGCCAGAACCCTTGGGTGTCTGCCTCCATGGATCTGCATTCGGGATGTCCCCGCTGGGTGTGGAGCGGTTCCACAGCCCTCCCCTGGGGTAGGGAGCGCCTTGCCTGGGTCCCCTAAGTGCCGGCGTCGCACCCTCAGGTGCTCACCCCCTTGCAGCTATCGGCGGAGGCTGGCACGGGAGGCATTGATGGCAAATAAAGGCTTCCCTGGAAAGCAGGGCTGCTCTGGGGTCCCCTAGTACTGCCTTACAGGGACCCCCCCCCAGCCATCTGGGCACTCAGGAAGGCCAGGGGACTTTGGGTGTGACCAGCCTCTCCACAGCCTCCAGGGCCCTCCCAGGCCTCTGCCCCAGGCAGCACTTGGTTTGGGGTCTAGAGCCAGAGCTCAGAATGGGACCTGAGCTCCCGAACCCTGTCACTGCCACCGACTTGGGGCCTCGGTGTCCTCACCTGCTCTCCTTGTTAGGGGCCAGCGAGCTGTAAACGGGGCACGTATGTTAATAAGTGCTCGGCTCGCACTCCGCTGCCAGCGAGAAGCTTCGGCTTACAGTGGGCTGCGGCAGAGAAGACAGCAGGCTCACCGCAGCTCCCAAAGCCTGGGCTCTACACTGTCAGCCAGCTCCGTGTTTATCCTGCAGGCCAGGAGCCCAGGAGCCAGCAAGGAGCCATGGCCCCTGTGTGATGGGGACCGGAGAGGGGTGTGATCGCAGAACTGGGGGAGCAGTGCTTCCTTCACGGGCGGACAGGGAAGGCCTCTCCCAGGGGACGTTTGGGCAGAGGTCTGAATGACTCGAAGGGACAAGAAGCTCCACATGGAAGCACAAGGAGCACGTGCAAAGGTCCTGAGGTGGAAATGTCGGAGAGGATTGCTGTGAGTGGAAGAGAGTGAGTACGTGTGAAGCAATGGGCTCAGCTCCCTTGAGTGGTCGTGTTGTGTTTCGGGTGCCTGGCCCAGCGTAGAAGGTCCGGGGGGAGCACCGGTTCTTGGACCGTGTTAGCTCGTTCTGTTGGTTGTGTCAACTGGTCTTCTCTTTCTTTATTGTTCTGCCTTTTTAAGCTTCCCGTTTGGAAGAGTTAAGACCTTGGTATTGCAGCAGATCATTTCCACCCGGAAACAAGGGCTTTGAAATGGAGAAACCTCTTGTAGAACCCAGGGTGCCCCCCCACCCGCCGCCCCATCTCAAATGCTTTTTGTAATACTGTCATTCTTCAAGGTGGTGTTTGGACAATCGCGCATCTTGTTATGATCTGTGTTGTGAAAACACTCAGGCGGCCCTGGTCTCCTCTCTGGCCATCGTTTTGGGGAGGGTATCAGACAAGATGGCATGCAGTCCTGACGGTGGAACATTCTGAAGCATATTTGTAAATCTGGATGGCGAAGGCACTTGTCAGTGGCCATCCTTGTGCTGGTTCCCTTTGTTTTATTTTTTGAACTTTTCATTACAGGGAATTTGAACATACGCAAAGGTAGACAAAATAGGGTAAAGAACCCCACATACTCATCACCCAGCCCCAAACCATCAGCCCATATGGCAGAATGCCCTCCTGTCCATGATGAAATATCCCCCATATTGTTTTTTATATATTTTGGTTTTAGTTTTTTTATTTTTAAAGTTATTTAGGCCTCACGGCTGTGGGAGGATTGAGCCTGGGCCCCCTGCAGTGGAAGCACTGAGGTTTTTTTTTTTTAAGATTTATGATTATTTATTTAATTTATTTTTGGCTGCGTCAAGTCTTAGTTGTGGCACGCGGGCCTCTTTGTTGCGGTGTGCGGACTTCTCTCTAGTTGTGTTGTGTGGGTTTTTTTCTCTTCTCTAGTTGTGGCACGCGAGTTCCAGAGCACGTGGGCTCTGTAGTTAGCATCACACGGGCTCTAGTTGAGGTGCGTGAGATCGGTGCACAGGCTTAGATGCCCTGCAGCATGTGGGATCTTAGTTCCCTGACCAGGGATCAAACCTGTGTCCCCTGGGCTTCCCTGGTGGCGCGGTGGTTGAGAGTCCGCCTGCCGATGCAGGGGACACGGCTTCGTGCCCCGGTCCGGGAGGATCCCACGTGCCGTGGAGCGGCTGGGCCCGTGAGCCATGGCTGCTGAGCCTGTGCGTCCAGAGCCTGTGCTCCGCAACGGGAGAGGCCACAACAGTGAGAGGGGCCCGTGTACTGCAAAAAAAACCACACAAAAAACCTGTGTCCCCTGCATTGTAAGGCGGATTCTTTACCATTGGACCACCAGGTAAGTCCTGGAAACACTGAGTCTTAACCACTGGACTGCCAGGGAATTCCCAAAACATTTTGTTTTTAAAGAATTGCAGACTCCCAAGAAGTTGCAAAAATAGTATGGAGAAGTCCCATGTGCTCTTCTCCCAGTGGTGACATTTTACACGACCACAGTCCACTGTCAAAACTAGGAAGTTGATGTTGGCACAGTACACTACAGCCCTCACTCAGATTTCACTAGTTTTAGTATGCACTCATTTTTTGGTATGTCTGTGTGATCTCTTATCAGCCGTGTAGATTTGTGTAACCACTATCACAATAAAAATACAGAACTGTCAAAAAAAAAAAAGATACAGAGCTGTCTTGTCAACACAGACCAATTACCTCGTGATCCCCCTTTAAAGTCACCCCCACCTCCCACCCTTAGCCCCTGGCAACGACTGATCTGTTTTCCAGCTCTATAACCTTGTCATTTTGACAGTGTTAGGGAATCATATGTAACCTTATGGGATTGGCTTTTTCCCATAAGATCCATCTGAACTGTTGTGTGTATCAACAGTTTATTCCTTTTTATTGCTCAGTAGTAACTCTAATTATCCAATATTATTTTATCATCCTTTTTATTTCTATAAGGTGGGTAGTAGTAGTAATGTCCCATTTGGCATTCCTGATTTTAGCGCTTTGAGTCTTCTCTCTTGTTTTTCTTGATCATTCTACCTAAAGGTTTGTCCATTTTGTTGATCTTTTCAAAGAACCAGCTTTTGGTTTAGTTAATTTTTTTCTATTTCTATTTTGTTAATTTCTGCTCTGATCTTTATTATTTCCTTCCTTCTGCTTGCTTTAGGTTCAGTTTGCTCTTCTCTTTCCAGTGCCATAAGGTAGATGTTGAGATTATTGATTTGAGCGCTTTCATCTTTTTTTCATATAGGCAGCTATAAATTTACCTCTCAGTTCTGATTTAGCTGCACTGTATAAGTTCTGGTTTGTTGTGTCTTCATTTTCATTCACCTCAAAGTGTTTTTTAATTTCACTTTTGATTTCTTCTGTGACCCATTGGTTATTTAGGAGTGTGTTGTTTAATTTTCACATATTTGTGACTCCCCACATTTCCTTCTGTTATTGACCTCTAATTTCCATTGAGGTCAGAGAACCTACTGTGTATGATTTGAATTCTTGTTAATTTGATGAGGCTTGTTTTGTAGCCTAATGTTTGGTGTATCCTGGAAAATGTTCCATATGTCCTGAGAAGAAAGGATATTTTGCTGCTCTTGGGTGGGGATTTCTATAGATGTCTGTTGGTTTGTAGTGTTGTTCAAGTCTTCTGTTTCTTTGTTGATCTTCCTTGTTTTATTCATTATTGAAAGTGAGATATTGCTGTCCCCAACTATTATTATTGAATTGTCTATTTTCCCCTTCATTTCTGTCAGTTTTTGCTTCATTTATTTTGGGGCTCTGTTATTAGGTTCGTATGTGTTTATAATTATTATATCTTCCTGATGGAGTGGCCCTTCTATCTTTATAAACTGGCCATCTTTATCTCTAATGACACTTTTATTCTGAAGTCTATTTTGTGTGATATTAGTATAACCACTCCCGCTTTCTTACGGTTGCTATTTGCATGTTATACCCCTTTCTGTCCTTTTATTTTCAGCCTATTTATGTTTTTGAATCTGAAGACTATAGACAACATATAGTAAGGTCTTTTTCTTCTTCCAATCTGATAATCTCTGTTTTTTGATTGGATTGTTTAGTCACATTTAAGTCATTATTGATATAGTTGGATTTACGTCTTCCATTTTCCTTTTTGCTTTCTGTCCAACATCTTTTGTTTCTCTCTTCCTCCTTTACTGCTTTCTTTTGCATTAAGTGAATATTTTCTAGTGTAACATTTTAATTCCTTTAATGATTTTTTTCATTATATTTTTGGAAATATATTCTTAGTGGTTGTTCTAGGTCTTATCATATACATCTTAACTTACCAGAATCTACTTCTGATTCCCAGTATTATTTGAAGCAAGTTTATACTCATCAGGATTAATTAGGATTAAACTCATTTGATCAATGAAATGGCTTGGGTGACTTGGGTTTTTCAAGGATGCTGATGTATCTGTTGGCCTCAGTGGTGCCCTTCTTTTGTTTATTCCTTTTCACATTTGGTGAAATGAACGTCTCAAAGGACCTGTAATGATCAAAAATATTTGTGAAGCTCTACCTTCTCAGGATCAGGCTTGGGAAGGCCTCGACTCCTGTGTCATCACTCTCCTTGTAGTTTTGGCCTTGTTTTCTTCTCCTTTGCCCCATCTAAGCTGACTGGTTTGTAGCCCTGATCCTGCCTCAGGATTCCAAATCTGGGTCAGTGTGTCATGCCCACTTGGAGGCAGGTCTTTGGGGTTAAGGAGTGCCCGGTGCAGGGAGGCCCAGGGCAGCCTCGAGATAAGTCTGCGAAGGCCAGCAAGATGGTTGGGCTGTGACTTGGTTGTTAGCTGTCACTCTTTTTGTGAGAGCCCAGGTGGGCGGCCTGAGGGGTGGTGGTCAGGATGGCACTGGGCAGAGAACCAGGAGCAGACCGAGTGGGTGCCTCTGGTCACCAACAGCATGAGCAGCCCCAGTATTCTGGATACATTTAGTTGAAGCTTCAAAACAGCATCAGAGTTTTTTTTTTTTTTTTTTTTTTTGCGGTACGTGGGCCTCTCACTGCTGTGGCCTCTCCCATTACGCGGGCCTCTCACTGTTGTGGCCTGTCTTGTTGTGGAGCACAGGCTCCGGACGCGCAGGCTCAGCGGCCATGGCTCACGGACCCAGCCGCTCCGCGGCATGTGGGATCCTCGTGGACCGGGGCACGAACCCGTGTCCCCTGCATCGGCAGGCGGACTCTCAACCACCGCGCCACCAGGGAAGCCCGCATCAGAGTTTTGATCAAACGTCGGGGAGCTCTCGTGCTATTTTTTTTCTGGCTTGGTATTTTTTTTTAATAGCAACTTTATTAAGTATAATTCACATGCCATAAAGTTCACCCTTTTAAAGTGTACAATTCAGTGGTTGTTAGTATATTTACAGGGATGTGCAGCCATCACCACCATTGAATTCTAGAACATTTTCATCACTCCAGAAAGAAACCCCATACCTATTAAATAATCACTCTCCATTCCCCAGCCCAGACAACCAAATGTTGTAGTGTCTCTGTGGATTTGCCTGTTCTGGATGCTTTGTATAAAGGGAATCACACACTGTGTGGCCTTCAGTGTCTGGCTTCTCTCACTGACCATCATGTTCTCAGAGGATCTGTGTTGTAGCGAGGGTCAGTACTTTACTCCTTCCATGGCTGCATAATATTCCACTGTACGAATGGACCACATTTTGTTTATCTGTTCATCCATCGATGGACATTAGGGCTGTTTCCACTTTTTTTTGTCTATTGTGAATAATACCTATGATGCATAATATGGACATTCATGTACAAGTTTCTATTTGGACACGTTTCATTTCTCTTGGGTAGATACCTAGGAGTGGAATTGCTGGGCCAGATGGAAGGTCCATGTTTGACGCTTTAGGAAACTGCCAAATTGTCTTTCACAGTGGCTACACTGTGATATAATCCCACCAGCAGTGTACGAGGGTTCCAGCGTGGCTTGGTATTTTTAAATTTGAATTAGGTTGGGGACCGTAATCATTTTGGTGATGGTTTAATCCCAGGATGCGCGGTCTCTTTGCCCTGAGATCAGCTCCCGTCCACCCAGATGGACCAGCCAGGGAGCTGCTGGGAATGGGACCTCTGGGAATGGAGCTGAAGGGATGGGACCTCTGGGTCCTGGCACGGCTCTCGAGGCTGCTCTGCGTCCCCTTTGTTTTTATAAAAGTGGTACATAAGTGTTGTCAGCAGAGACAGAAGCCTGTGTGAATTACAGATGTCCCCAGATCCTGCCACCCGGATAGAACCATTCTTGACATCGTGGTGAAGGCTCTCTGGTCATCGCCGTGTGTCAGGTGGAGGTCTTTCTAGTTTGTTGACTCCACACTCCCCAGCGGACACCCTTCTATCTTGAAGGGTGTTTTTCAGTTGTCCCCAGAAAGGTGGTCTGCTTGGATGCTCCTACGACAGCTGGGGGCTCTCATCGTCCTGGCGACAGCCCCAGCTTTTGTGCCTCCTTCTAATCTGTCACCTCCTAGTTGCTGCTTTTTTTTTGAAATGCCAGTTCATAGCCCTCGCCCATGTGTTACACTGGGGTGTTTGTTTTTTTTCTTGACTTATAACAGGGTTTCTCACCCTCAGCACTATTGATATTTCTGAGCTGGATCGTTCTGGGGGGGCCACCCTGGGCACGGGGAGGTGTTGAGCAGCATCCCTGACCCCCACCCCCTTGATGCCAGGAGCCCCTTCCCTCCCCCAGTCCTGACAAGCACAGATGTCCCCAGATGTCACCAGGTGTCCGCTGGGAGACAGACTCGCCTCTGGTTGAGAACCAGTGTTTTATTATAACCCTTTCTATATTAGGGCTGTTAGCATCTTCAGCATTATACGTTTTTTCTCAGTTTCTCATTTATCTCCCGGCTTTATTTTTGATGTGTTGTTACATAGAATATTTTAAAGCTTATTGCCAAATTTGTCATTTCCTTTAAAGCGCCTGGTCTTGTGACCTGCCTAGAGAGGTCTTCCCTTCCCTGAGATTACCAAAACACTGGCCCACTTTTTTTTCTCCTGCATTTTTATGGGTTTTAGAAGGACCCACAGTCTGGAGGCCCCGGGAGGGGGACAGAGCTTTGTGTTTTCCACGCGGCTCTCCTGTAGTCTGCACAGGCTAGTGAGGCTCGTGGTTAGGACACAGATCTCGAGCTGGGCTCCCCTGTTGCTAGCTGTGTGATCACTGCCCCATGCCTCAGCTTGCTCATCTGTGAAATGGGCTGTGAGAGCAGTACCTGCTTCCTAGGGTTTTGGGGCTGATCAGACGTGCCAGGTGCTTAGAGCCGGGCCTGCACATGTTGAACTGTGTCCCCATCATCAGCCTTTTTATCTGTCCTGGTCATCCCTGACCCTCACACTAGCTCCAGGGGAAGCTCCAGGCAAGCTCTAGAAGGACGACGCTGTTTGGGGAGGTCAGGGAACCTGTCCAGGGTCCCCAGGGCCGTGGGTGAGAGGCAGGGTCCTCTCTGGGCTCAGAACCTGTGCACACGTGCGTCGTCCGGCCCCACAAAATTACGAGGTACCTTTGCAGAGAAATAGGAAGATTATTTTGTCAATGATTATGGTTTTAAATGGTTAGTCATGGAACATTGAAGACCTGTACACACGAGTAGAGAATGGGCTGGTGTCTTGAGCGTCTGCAGGGGTGGCCTTCTGGCCGTGTGGGGAGCTTGCTGGGGTGCCACACCCCCTCCCAGGGTGCCGTTGTCCGTCCTGCTCTCTGTGTGGCACCAGCCCCTTGCCTGGGCTGTGGGCTGGGGGACAGGTGGTGGCCTTTGCCCAGGCTGCGTCCCTGACCCCCCGAGCCTAGTAAAGACGTAGGTGGGCTGGCAGGCCCTGTTCTTGTCCACGATGTTCCAAAAGCAGGTGCTGGCAGCCTCCTTGGCTCCCTGGCCTTTCACCCACGTGCCTCCTTTTTTTTTTTTTTTTGTCCTTTCAATCCAAGTGCTTCCTTTCTCTTTTTTTTCCTTTTTATTTATTTATTTATTTATTTATTTATTTATTTATTTATTTTATTTTTTGTGGTACGCGGGCCTCTCACTGTTGTGGCCTCTCCCGTTGCAGAGCACAGGCTCCGGACGCGCAGGCTCAGCGGCCACGGCTCACGGGCCCAGCCGCTCCGCGGCATGTGGGATCTTCCCGGACCGGGGCACGAACCCGTGTCCCCTGCATTGACAGGCGGACTCTCAACCACTGCGCCACCAGGGAAGCCCTTTTTTTTCCTTTTTGAATAAAAAATTTTGGAGACGTAATTTCAGATTTCCAGAAAAGTTGCAAGAATGGCACGAAGAATTCCCAGACACCTTTCACCTGGCTCCCTAGGAGTTAACCTTTCACCGCAGCTGCTCTTGTTCCTTTTCGCTCTCTCATCCTCTCTCTCTGCGCATTTCTTCCTGAACTGTTCCACATACATGCCTCTTTACCTCTAAATACCTCAGTGGGCATCTCTTCTGAACAAGGGATTCTCTTATCAAATTATCAAAACCAGGAAGTTAATTCTCAAAATTCTCAGAGTCCAGGCTCACACACTGCATTAATACGTCACATCGCTTTTGTTTCTGTTCATCTGGATCAGTGTCTTGAGTCTGTCCTTCTGGCTCGTGGCTTGGACGTTGGGAGAGTACAGGCCTGTTATCCTGTGGGGCGTCGCTCGGTGTGGGTTTGTCTGACGGTCCTCTCACGTCTGGCAGGAACATCCCAGAAGCAGTCTGGTGTCCTTCTCGGAGCATTGCCTCTGGAGCCCACGTCTGGTGGCATCAACCTGGCCCACTTGGGTAAGGGGGTGTCTTGCAGATTTCTCCACCCTGAAGTTACAATTTTACCATTTGTAATTGGTAAGTTTCTTGCGGGAGGTCCTTGGGGACCATGTAAACACCCCGTTGTTCCCCCAACATTCACTGTTTGTTTGGGCAGCCATTGTTGATTCTTGCCAAGTAGGGATTGTCTAATTCCACCATTCCTTCTGCATTTATTAGTTGGCTTTCTACTGTGAAGAACAGCTGTCTCTTCTTCCCCATCTGTTTATTTATATCAGCGAGGACGCATGGGTCCTTAACTGATTCAGTAGATTGTAATCCATTGCTGTCATTGTTTTTGGTTGCTCTAGTGGTCCCAGATTTATCCAGAGGTAGAGCTCCCTCCCGCTGGCTCCTCGTGTCCTTCAGGCACGTGCCCACCAGTCTCTGGGCACTTCCCCACTTTCGGGCACAGTGAGGTGTTCCAGGCCCATGCTGTGCACTCGCACCTCAGCTCCAGGCTTGACTGCTTCTCCAAGGAGCCCTGGTTCTTCTTGTGGACAGTGCATTTAGAAACCAAGATCTGGGTGTTCAGTTGCTCATTGCCAAGGGGGTGTCTTTGCCTCTGGGCCCTTTTGCCCGGGAAATAGGTGTGTAAATAAGTACACATGTGCATACATTAGTGCGTCTGTGTGTACATGTATCGCACAGACACCCACATCCATTTCTGCTTCTACCTGTACACACTAGTGCCCACGAGTTCACACCGACACCTCCACTTCCAGCCCTTCGTTTGTGCAGGCTGCTTGCCGGCCTCCCCTTCCCTTTTCTGTAACCCTGTCTCTGTCAGTGAGAGCCCTTCGTCACCCACAGTAAAATAAGCCCCTGGAGTAAGTCAATATTTGCTTTATCTTTATCTCAAAGGCACATAGTTCCAAAACCATGCTTAAAAGTGACATGGCTTAGTTCTTTCTTTTCCTCTTTATTGTGGTTGTATTATGTACTTGAAATACCGTTTGGTTTGCTTCTGTTTGTATTTCATTGTAGGATTCTTCTCCCTCCCACCACAGTTCTTGTTGATTTCATTCATTCCCTCATTCATTTAGTATGTGGGACATTAGCATGGTTCAAGGGTCAGAAAGGTGTCTGGAGAGATGCATCATCACCCTTCCTCGCCCTCCCTCCTGCAGGGAATGATCTCATTAGTTTATGTCTCAGAAATGCAGAACTGTGTGTGTGTGTGTGAATATATATATATATATATATATATATATATATATATATATTTTTTTTTTTTTTTTTGGCCACGCCTTGTGGCTTGTGGATCATAGTTCCCCAACCAGGAATTGAAACCATGCCCCCGGCAGTGAAAGCATGGAGTCCTAACCACTGGACTGCCATTGAAGTCCCAAGTATATTTTCTTATACATGGAAGGTGGCACGGTGGGGATCACTCTTGCACTTTTCTCTTTTCACTGCGCAGCGTGTCCTGGAAGCAGCTTCATCTGGCCATGGAGATGTGCCTGCCCTCCTGCACAGCTGCGTGGTGTCCACTGGGGGCTGCAGCACAGTTAACCCAGCCTCTCCCCTGTACGTGCATTGGGCTTGTTTCCAGTATCTTGCTGGTACAAACGGTGCAGCAGTGAATGCCCTGGTGTAGAGGTATCTTCATATTCTTGGAAGAGTATATTCAGGGTCGGTTTCTAGCAGTGGGATTGCTGGCTCAAAAGATAAGTGCCAAGATGTGTGTTAGCTTCTGGCACGTTCCCTCCTGGGGGGGCGGATGGGTTTACTCTCACTAGCACCGAGAGGGTCTGGTCCCACAGCCTCACTAGCAGGGTGTGCTGTTCTAGTGGAAACATACTTGCTGATCTGAGCCGTGAGAGATGGGGTCTCAGTGTAGTTACTTTTATTTTTTTATTTACTTTTTAAAAAAAATTTATTTTTGGCTGCATTGGGTCTTTGTTGCTGTGCGCAGGCTGTCTCTAGTTGCGGCGAGCGGGGGCTACTCTTCGTTGCAGTGCACAGGCTTCTCATTGCGGTGGCTTCTCTTGTTGCGGAGCATGGGCTCTAGGTGTGCGGGCTTCAGTAGTTGTGGCATGCAGGCTCAGTAGTTGTGCTCGCGGGCTCTAAAGCACAGGATCAGTAGTTGTGGCACACGGGCTTAGTTGCTCCGCGGCATGTGGGATCTGCCTGGACCAGGGCTCGAACCCGTGTCCCCTGCATTGACAGGCGGATTCTTAACCACTGCACCACCAGGGTGGTCCCGGGGTCTCAGTGTAGTTTCAATGAGCATTTCTGAAATTAGGGGTGAGGTCGAGCATCATTTCATGTGTTAAAAGCCAGTTTGATATCTTTTCTGTGAATAGTCTGTTTATGCTTTTCACCCACTTTTCAGTTGGATTTTTGACCTTTCCTCATTGATTCAATTCCACCCTTACCCAGTGCTTTGAGATGCCACCCTTGTCTCCCCCCACTCCCTGATCTGTGATTCCCCCAGCCCCTGGAGGAGGTCAGGCTCTAGAAAGAGACGTGCACACGCTTTCCTTTCCAGCCTGCTAGGTGTGCCTCACAGGACGTGGTTGATCTGAAGTGTGCCCTGCAGGACATGGTTGATTGCTTCCAGGCATCTCAGGTTCTCAAGATCCAGCTGGAACCTTCCTGTCCCGGTGCTCCCGACCCTGCAGAGGCAGGTCCTGCAGAGGAGTTGGGGTGGACAGGTGGGCTGTGTGTCCAGAGCACAAAGGCCTAAGAACAGCCGGTGGAAGAAGGCAGGTATTTTTTAAAAAAGAGACATTGCCAGACTGCCCTTGGGAGCAGTCCTGGGTGGCCACTGGGGGCATGTCACCAGATCTGCCTTCCTTGCCCGAGTGAAGGTCTTAAATGACAAAGCCCATGACAGCTGCCATTTACGAGGGTTTACCGTGTGCCAGGGTCTCCTTCCGGTGCTTTTGTCTGTGGCCTTGTTTAACCTCCTGCAACCCCACAATAGGGCACGGTGACCCACACTTGACAGATGAAGAAACCAAGGTGCAGAGGTTAGGAACTTGCCCCAGGTCACACGGCCGGCTGGGACCCCTCGGGGGCATCTGTGCTGGTCTCTGCAGCCCCACCACGGTCTCCAGAGAATGGAGTAGGACGTACCATGGGAAATGTGATCACAGAACTGTGTGTGAGGCTCTGCCACTGGGGAGCGGGCTCTGGGGTTTAGCCTCTTTTTGTCCCTCACTCCATTGCTGTAACGTCGAGCGTCTTCTCAGGTGCTTGCTGGCTGTTTGTATATCTCCTGCAGGGAGGTGTCCAATCAGTTCCTTTACCCACTTGTGAATTAGGTTGTCTTTATTGTTGTTGACCCATAAGAGTTCTTTATCTATTCTGGATACAAGTCCCTTTTGAGATCTAAGGTTTGCAGATATCTTCACCTATCCTGTGGGTTGTCTTTACTTTCTTGATTATGTCCTTCGAAGCACAAAGTCAGTTCATTTATTTTTTCTTTTGTTGCTTGTTCTTGTGGTGTTGTATCTAGAAACCGTTGCCTAATCCCAGGTCACAAAAATTAATTCGTGTGTTTTCTTCTAGGAGTTTTAGAGGTTTAGCTCTAACGTTCAGATATGTGAGTTAATTTTGAGTTAATTTCTGCCTGGTGTGAGGTAGGGGTCCAGCTTCATTCTTTTGCACGTGGACATCCAGTTGTGCCAGCGCCATGTGGTAAAGACTGCTCTTTACCCCTCGGACAGTCTCGGCAACCTCACTGAAAACCAACTAACTTTAAATGTGCAGGTTTATTTCTGGACTGCCCACTCTCGTCCATTGAGCTCTCTGTACATCCTGAGACCAGGACCACATTGGCTTGATCCCTGTAGCTTTGTCACCCCGAGTTATTTTATATCTAGTCTCTGGGGTGGACGTTAAAGAAAAATGATATGGTTCTTACATTTCCAGGAGATGAGATCAGAGCCTTCCTGGGGTTGGGATCCAGACAACCCAGGGTGCCCGCCACCTCCCTAGCTGAGCCATTGCCACTTCCTCAGTTGGATTTTGTTGTCTGTGAGGATACAGAGGATTTGGTGAGATATTTGTAAACGAGAGGCTCTTTCCCAGTCTGTAAAGACTGATGAAAATGTCAGCTCTTCAAGTCTCTCAGACAGGAAGCATCTGAAACTTGTGCTCAGCAGGTCGGGTCTTTAATCAGTCCTGAAACTGGACTGCAGGCTGGCGTCAACTTGCCTTCTCTTTTCTTATCGGTTTGGATCTTTTTACAGCCAGACTCTCCTCTTCCAGCTAAAACCTGCTGTGCAGTGAACTTCAGAGGACGGAGATAGAGGTTGTGTTTTTCTGTTTGTTTTGTTTTAGTTTTTTTTGCTTTTGATATTTTATTTTGAAATAATTTAAGAGGCATTGAAATGTTGCCGAGACAGTACAAAGAATTCCCATGTACCTTTCAGCCGTGTTCCCCTGGTACGAATGCCTAACGTAACTGCGGAAGGATGACCTGAAGTAATGACAACAGATTTTATTAGGATCCCACTGGGTATCCGTCTCAGCCCCTTTTCTGCCCAGGACCCAACACGGGACCACACGGTGCAGGTGTCAGGCTCCTTAGGCTCCTCCGGACTGGGGCCGTGTCTTAGTCTTTCCTTGTGTGTTGTGACCTTGACACTTCCGGAGAGCCCTGGTGGGGGGTTTTGTAGTGTCCCTCTCCTTGGCTTTGTTTCTCATGGTGACACGAAGGTTATGCATTTGAGGGAGGCTGCCCCAGGGCGATGTGCTGATATGTCTCTTTGCCTGTGGGGTCAACCTTCACCCCTCGGTTAAGGTGGCAGCTGCTTGGAGTCTCTGCCGGAAGGTTGCGGGTTCTTCCTCTGGGACCTCGCGACAGCACACCTGCTTCTCATAAACATTTGCCTGTCAGTTTCAGCGTCTGCGGTGGATCTTTCCTGCAGCAGGGATTACCGTACAGATCTCACGGTGCATTTATGTTGCCCTCACTCCTTCTGCATTATGATCTAGAATTTTTTGTGGAAGAGAGCTATCCCTTCTCCCCCATTTACATTACATGTTGAATTTCATACCAGTAAGGACCGGCATGTGTTTATGGTACTCTGTGGGTTTGTAGTCGAGACTGTCACTGTTCATCTTGTTGTCCTCGCTGTCCTCACTTTGGTTGTCCGGTGCCCCTTCCCTGCGCTCATGTCCTCCTGGGAGCCCCCGCCCTCCCTGCTCCCACGAGGGGCTCCAGCTCACCTTGGGAGCAGCGGGGAGCAGGCCGAGTTGGGCGCTGAGCCCTCCTGGATCAGGTAACACACACAGGCGAGGGCTCCCTGCCTTTGTGGGCGGAAGATGCTCATCAGCTCTCTGCCTCTCGGACCCCGGGCCCAGCTCCCGGGCCACCGTGGGCAGTGTGGGTGGTGTGGGTGGACCCGTCGCGAGGGCCAGCCCTAGGTAGCCCAGAGCTGATAAGACCAGGGGCCCGGCTACCCCCGCCCGGGGTGGGGAGGCCAGGCCTGTGGGGTCGGTCCCAGAGGTGCCAGCAGCCGGTGGCAGTTCCTGGTGCCTCAGCGTGTGGAGACAGCTGGCTTTTCCCCCTGTTCCTGCTGCTTCTTCCCGGCCCACCTGCCTGCCCTTTGCAGAGGGTGGAGGAGCCATCAGCATCTGCGGGGCGGGCACCTCGGAAGAGCGACATCATCTGATTGTCAGAGGGCGCTTTTTTAAAGGAGAAATGGTCAGAGTGTGCCTCTTTGGGGAGGTGGTGTCTGAGGCCTTGGGTCGCCGCTCAGTCTGTCCCCTCACTGCAGCTGGACGCCCCCTGCCCACCCTGAGTTCTCTTCTCAGCGCCCGGCTTTCCCGGGAACCGCTACCAGGCTAGCGGCCCAGCCCTGCCAGCCTGGGCAGCAGGAGGCACCAGGGCCTTTCTGTTTTGTTTTCCTTTTAAAAATTACATACACTTTATCGTTTAAACAGCTGTAGATTTATAGAGAAATTGAGAGCTCTAGGGAGAGTTCCTTACACCCCTGACCCCGACACCCAGTCTCCTGTTATTCTGTTTTACACGAGGCGGGTACGTTTGTTGCAGTCAGTGAACCTTATGAGTACATTCTCATTGACTAGGGTCCTGCTTCATTCAGTTTGCCTTGTTTGCCCCTGTTGTCCTCGTCTGTCCCAGGACCCCCATGACATTCAGGTGTCTCATCTCCTCGGGGTCCTCTGGGCTGTGACGGTTCCTCAGACTTTCCTTGTTCTCGACGCCCCTGACAGGTTTGAGGAGGACTGTGGCCAGAGATTTTGTAGAATCTCCCTCAGTGGGAACTTGTCCGGTGTTTTTCTCACGGTTACACTGGGGCGCAGGGTGCTGGGAGGAGGACCACCTGTGAAGGGCCGTCTCATCCTTCATCTCGGGGTGCCTGCCGTCAACAGGACTCATCACTGCTGGTGTTGACCTCGGTCCCCTGGCTGAGGTCGTGCTGCTCAGGTGTCTCCACTGGAAGGTCACACCTCCCCCCTTTCCATACTGTCCCTCTTGAAAGGAAGTCACTGTGCCCAGCCCACACTTAAGGGCCCCCTGATCCCTCAGCCCTGGCTGCCCTGTGCCGAGTGGGCTGTGGCCAGGCCCCTGGTGTCTCAGGGCCTCCAGGGTGGTGACAGACTGGCTACGGGGAGCCCTCAGTCCTTGCGGGAGCAGGGGAGGCGGGTGAACCTAGCCCATGTGGACATAGGTCAGGGTGGACAGAGGCCTTGCCTTGGCTGTGGCCTGAGGGCTGAGCCTTAACCTCAGCCCCAGAGCTTCCAGCCTCCTATTTTGGGGTCATTGCTGTCATCCCCCAGAGCACGAGGGCAGGAGGACCCCACAGCCATGGGCAGCAGCAGACTGGGGTCTGTCCAGCCGAGGACCACAGGCTCGGGTGGTCTTTGCCTTGCAGACCACGTGCTGTGTGTGGGGTGGCCCATCGTCCATCTGGGGAGACAGTGTGCAAAGAGGTAGTGACAAGTGACCAGGGAGACACATGACCCCATCAGATGTGAGTGAAAGTCAGGCCAGCTATTCTCAGCAGGGAGGCCTGCGGGCAGTGGGGGTGAGAAGGTCCCTCTCCTCTGTCAGCGGGTAGATGTACGTGGAAACCACCGGATCAGTCTCCCTTTGCTACGGTAACAAACGACCACAGACTCAGTGACTTAAAACAATGCGCATTTATCATCTCACCGCCCTGGCGGCCAGAAGTCCGACATGGGTCTCACTGGGCTAGGATCAAGGTGTGGGCACGGCTGATTGATCCTCCTGGAGGCACCAGGGAAGACCAGCTTCTAAGGCGCCGCATCCTCGGCTGGTGGCCCCTCCTCCGTCTTCAGAGCACATCGCTCTGACCTCTGCCTCTGTTATCAGTTCTTCTCTGACTCTTACCCTCTCGCCTCCCTCTTAGAAGGACTCTGGGGATGACACTGGGCCCCCTGATAACCCAGGATCATCTTCCATCTCAAGATCCTTAACTTGGACTTCCCAGCGGGCCAGCGAATAAGACTCTGCACCTCCAGTGCAGGGGGCCCGGGCTCGATCCCTGGTCGGGAAGCTAAGATCCCACGTGCGGCGCGACCAAAAAAAAGAAGAAAAAAGATGTAGAAAAAAAAGATCCTTAACTTCATCCCATCCGCAGTCTCTTGCCACCAAGGAGAGCATAGTCACAGCTCCCGGGGATTAGGATGGGGACATCCTTGGGGGCCATTTTTCCACCAGCCACAGCCATGTTGAGACATGCCAGAGTAATCAAACCCCCGGACTTCTGCTCTCGTCGCTGTCGGGCTGGTGGGGCTGCAGAGCGGGGCAGGTGGCAGCGGCCGAGGAGCCCTTGGGACTACACGTGGCCCCGGGCGGCTTAGCTGGTCCAGAGGAAGAGGCGAATGCCCGAGGGCCGGTCATTCCACAGCTCGGTGTGGCCTTTCAGCCCAGGGGCTGGCACCTGTTAGAAGACAGTGAAATCAATGTAGTGGGTTGTGCCCAGTAATTTTAAAAACCTGATTAAAAAAAAAGATAGAAAAGGTCAGCACACGTTGCCTGTTGAAAGGGAGTTTGTGGGACTTGTGCTATTTAAAGCTCCTGGTGAGTTAGGGAAGGTGTGCAGGACCAAGTTCCACACCCCCAGGGCACCCTGGCTGAGCTGCCCTGCAGCCAGGTTGGCCCCCAGCAGCTAGTCCAGTTTCAGGCAGCATGTGCAAAAGCACAGGGGCAGGGAGGGTCCGGCAGACGCCGAGCCATCAGCTCAGCTCAGGTGTCTGGGAGGTAGGGGCAGGGAGCCCAGTGAGTCGGGGCAGCTGGAGCCCAGACTGTCAGAGGCCCTGGGGCCACACCCCACGTTTAGAGTCTTGTCCTGTGTCCATTCAGCAAGTGACCCTGAGCCTGGCTGTGAATGCCGTGGGGGGGGACCCTGCCCCCCGTGGGGTCTCAGCTGCACGGCGCCTGCCACGCTCTGCCCTGTGCTCTCTGCCCCCTGGGGGTGTACATGGCGGTCACCACGCGGCAGTTCCTGTCTGACTGTCCTCCTTGGAGGGGCACCTTCCCTGCCTGCGGGGGTTCGGAAGAGGCAGAACTTCTTGTAAACCTCCCAGGAGTGCCTGTACCTTAAGGTTTCCAGAAGCATCACTGGTCTGATTTGATTGTTTTTGGAGGCTCTTGCTTCCTCAGCTACTGATGCTTAGGAGCTGAGCTTAAAATGGGCTGTCACTGGAAGGCTTTAGTGGGGCAGGTGCTCATGGTTGTGGATTTTCATGTTCTTGGAAAGTGGCGAGGATTTGGAAACATCTGAACAGAGGCAGGCATCCCTGGGCTGCACGCTGCTGCTAGGAGTGTAATTTGGAGTTAAGACTTAATCAGGCCATCGTTTTAGTTAATTGTGCTTTTGTTTTGCACATTTTAGGAACCATCGCCATTGCTGGAACCTGACAGAAACCCTAACAGAAGCCAGTTATTGGACCATCTCCCTGTAGCCTCGCTCCCCACTGCATATCAGGAACCTTGCAGTAAGTACGTGTGCGGGCCCTCGGCCCCAAGGCTGCTGGTGGAGAAGGTAGCCCTGTTTGGTTCTGAGTTCCTGGGGTGTCCAGGGGCCAGATGCCCCTAGAGGAGCCTGGACCCCTCAGCATGGTTCTGCTGGATGTGACTTCTCTCCGCGTCTGCACTCTGGCCCCTCGGCATCTGAACACCTATTCCTCACTTCTAGAAGCCCTGAGAACCATAGTGGGTTTGGGGGGACTCCAGGATGGCCCAGGATGAGCTGCCCTATCTGTATCGTGTCCCTGGGCAGGACACCACTTCTGGCTTCACCGAGGGGCATATTCACCCCACCTCACACCCTGCGGGAGATGATGATCAGTCACAGGGAGAGGGGAGGGTCTTCAAAACTGGAGGATTATTATTATTTTTTAAAAATTAATTAATTAATTATTTTTGGTTGCATTGGGTCTTTGTTGCTGCGCGCGGGCTTTCTCTAGTTGAGGCGAGCAGGGACTACTCTTTGTTGCGGTGCGTGGGCTTCTCATTGCGGTGGCTTCTCTTGTTGCGGAGCACGGGCTCTAGGTGCGCGGGCTTCAGTAGTTGTGGCTCGCAGGCTCCAGTAGTTGTGGCTCACGGGCTTAGTTGCTCCGTGGCATGTGAGATCTTCCCGGACCAGGGTTTGAACCCGTGTCCCCTGCATTGGCAGGCGGGTTCTTAACCACTGCACCACCAGGGAAACCCTGGAGGATTATTTTTAAATGCTTTGAAAAGAATCCCATGACCCAGCTGCTTCTGGGTTTCAGCTCCAGGATGTCCCCCTTCTCCTGGACTTTTCTAATTAACCAGGGACAGAGGGTTCACAGAGGTGGCCTCTGGAGGTAGCCCGGCGGGGGTCACTGGTAAGAAAAGAGGGAGCAGCCTGAGCCCCTCGTGGCTGGCACCCACGGGCAGGGGCACCTGGGTGGAGGGGTGCTCAGTGTGGGACGAGCAGTTCCCATGCTCTTGGCCACAGCGAGGAAAGCTGGCTGGGCGAGAAGGGCTCGTGTTCAGTGTTGACCTTGGACGAAGCCTCCTCCCAGGGCCACGAGGCTCATGAGGGCTCAGTGTGGACTAGAACGTGGCCTTGTCTGTTCTGCCACGATTTAGGAACCCAGGAATTGGGCCGTGGAGCTCAGGTTCCCCTTTACAAGCGGTGGAGTGCAGGTTTTGTTCCTTAAAGGGGAGATTTCAGGCATCTGGGTCCGGGGCCGGCAAGCTGCGGCCCGAGGACCACTCGGCCCACTCGGCCCATTGTGTGTTCTTGTAAATAAAGCCTTATCGGCGCAGAGCTGCTTCTGTTCACTTGCACCTTCCTCCTCGCGGTGGTGGAATTGCGTGGTTGTGACAGAGGCCTCGTGCCTGCAAAGCTGCAAACGTTTACCATGTGGTCCTGCACAGAGAAGGTGGGCCGTCCCCAGTCCCTGCCAGCTTGTCACTGTCTGGGGCTGGGTGGACCAGGCCCTCGTCGACTGGTTTAGAAATGGTCAGTTCTGACTGTGTGTCCCAAAGCGTTGCTTTACCCTTAAAGCTCACGCTTTCTTACAAGACAGTCAAGTCCCTGAAACTCGGTTATCCTCTTTGTATCCCCATCTGCACGACACGTTCTGCGTACGTAGCTCGCCCTCTGCAGTTAACTTTTTAGTAATCCCTGACAAGGATGCTAATCATCTCCCTCTATCAACCCATTTTATAGCTGGAGAAACTGAGCGCCAGCCCTGGAAGGTGTGAGAATGTTCTGGGCTGGGGGAAGAGTGGGAGACGGAAATGAGTGAGGTCATGGACACCTTCCCCAAAAGGCCTCGGGCGTTCGCAGAGATCAGGGTGCTCGTGACAAACGGGACAGGTTGACTGCGGTCTGGCAGGTCCCAAACAGGCTGCCTTGGACTTCAAAAAAATTAAGTTTTATAGAGATGTAATTACATGCCATAATGGTCACACCTCAAAGTATACAATTCAGGGAATTCCCTGGCGGCCCAGTGGTTATGACTCCGCACTTTCACTGCCTTGGGCACAGGTTCAATCCCTGGTCAGGGAACTAAGATCTCATAAGCCGCACAGTGGAGTAGACAAATTAATTAGTTAATTAATTAAAATAAAGTATGCAATTTAGTGGTTTTTAGTACGTTCACAGAGCTGTGCCGCCACCCCACCATCTAACTCCATCTAACTCCAGAACACCATTATCAACTCCCCAAAACCACTGTACATTAAGCAGACACTCCCTCTCCCTCCCTCAGGCCCTGACAACCAGGAATCCACTCTCTGTGTCTGTGGATCGGCCTGTTCTGGACGTTTCCCATCATTGGAATCACACCCTGTGTGTCCTCCTCCGTCTGGCTTCTCTCACTGAGCATCGTGTTCTCAGGCTCCATCCACGTGGTAGCGAGTGTCAGGGCTTCTCTCCTTTTCATGGCTGAGTGATGTGCCCGTGTGTGGAGGGACCACCTTTGATGTATCTGTCATCCGTTGATGGGCGGTCATGTTGTTTCCGCTTTTGGGGTTTTATGAATGATGCTGCTGTGAACGTTCAGGTGTCTTGGTGGACGTGTGGTTTTGTTTCCCTTGGGTCGGCACCTAGGGGTGGGATGGCTGGGTCAGATGGCGGCTCCACGCTTCACCTTTCACGCTCCTGGCCGCCGTGGTTGGGTTCCTGTGTGTGTGAAGAAGCCTCTGCCAGCAGGTCCCGCTCCACCCTGTCTCGTTAGGAGCAGGATCTGAGCTGGAGACACGTGGGTTCAGTTCCAAGCAGAATAGCTCCACGCGGGAGGGAGAGTGCAAGGCCGCCCCAGGCCGTGGGTGGGCTTCTCACCCAGCCTTCTTCCTGCCCCCCCGCCCTCCCGGTTCTTTGCTTTTTCGCTCATTTACTTCATTGTAAGGATTTCTTCCTCCTCAACATATTGCTTGGCCTGTTTTTTCAGGTCTGGTAGCTTTTTCCTGCCTTTTTTTTTTTTTGGTGAAAAAAGCACCCAGTTTTGCATCTGTGGGCACAGACAGGTGACGTCTCCGGGCTAATAAAAGATGCCCCTGTCATGGGCTGTGGGCGGCCCCGCCGTGGGCACTTCCTCCGGGAGGGTTGTGACAGAGAGAGCTTTTTTTCTGTAAAGTTCAAAGGTATACTAAAGATCAAGAGAAGAAGGTGGCCTTAGCGCCGGTTTTTAGGAGGAGAGGCGTGATAAACGTTCCTCGTTTGCCTCCGTCTGTTTTGAGCAAGGCCCCCGACCACGGGGGACATGTTGCTATTTATTCATTCATTTTCTCTCTGCAGTTTGGGGGGTACCTAGGTGGAAGGATTGGGTGTTGAACCAGGACACTGTCATTTTAGAGTCACGCGAGGTTGTGACTCAGATCACCATATTCATGGGACTTTGCCCCATGTGGCTTCTTGAGGCTTCCGTGGCCAGTGCTGTGGGCCCTGTGGCATCTTCCGAAAGCGTGGCCCTGATTGTCGCGGTCCCCAGGTGTCGCACGCTTGCTCTGGGATTAGTGAAGGGGCTCTGGTGGTGTGGGGGGATGGGGCCGAGCCGGGCCCCTGGGGATTCCCAGGGCCTGCCCTTCCCATGCTCAGGCCTCCTGGGGATGGGGCTCCCGGGGGCTCCCCAGGCCATCATGCAGCCCAGCTTGCGGTTCACCCCTCCTGGCTCCTCCCCACAGCTCGGCCGAGTGTCTTGGGGGCTGACGAGGTGTGAGCCTCTTAACCTGGGAGTCGGCCCGTGGGAGCACTGGCACCAACGTGAAGATGCAGGCCAAGGTTGTCTGGGGAGCGAGCGGCCAGAAAGGGCTCCTTCGGCATCACTGGGCCCTCTGGCTGTGCCCATGAGTCAGCTCTGCGGCCAGAGTGTGGCTCCAAGCTCTGTGCTCTGGGGCGCTGTGCATGTCTGAGTCGTGGGGAGGACGCGGGGGTCATGTTGCAGCCCACTGGATATCGCTTGGTCCCCTTCGTCCTCTTCTCGAAACTGTGCTTTTGTCTGAGCGAGTAGGCAGATGTGCTTGTCTTTCCAGGACGCATCTCACAGCAGCGGTCCCCGGTGGGAGGGGCATGGTGACTGTTACTTATCTCTTTGTGTGATGGATTTTTCACGTGGCTTTTGAGGCAGAGGGAACAGCGCTCCTTGAGGTGCCCACACCCTAATTGTGGAACCTGTGAAGATGCTCCCTGACGTGAGAGGGACTCTGCAGCTGGGATGAAGTTAAAGATCTGGAGATGGGTGCTCACCCTGGATTAGCCAGGCGGTCCAGTGTCATCACAGGGGTCCTTCTAAGAGGGAGGCAGGGGGGTCAGAGTCAGAGAAGGGGACGTGGTGATGGAAGCAGTGGTCAGAGAAGAGACCGGAGATGCTGTGAGTATGCAGGAAGGGGCCTCGAGCCAGGGCTGCCGTGCCTCTAGAAGCTGGAAAAGGCAGGAAACCTCCAGAAAGAGCACAGCCCACTTGAGATCCGGGAGGGACTCCTGGCCTCCAGAACTTGAAGATAAAGTTGTGCTGTTTCAGCCACTAGGTTTGTGGAGATTCGTTCGGCAGCAGTAGGGAACGAACATGCAGGGCTGCGGGTGATTCTTCCTTTGTGCCTTTCGGAGTTGGCGTCGCTCAGATAAACGTTAGCATGGTCCTGGCCTTGTGCGCGGGGCTACGCATCCGTGCCCCCCCACCCCCACCCCATGCCCACACAGCCCCGTCCGGCCAAGCTGCCTTCCTCACGTCTCTTGTCCTCACATTTCTCAGTTGGCCCTTCTGACCTTGGCCTCCCGCCTTCCTGGCTCTGGGCTCTCTGCCTGCTTTGTCCCTCTCGTCACTGTGGCTGTTTCAGTCCAGCCAGTTCCATGGGGTGGAGCCAGATCAAGGCTGGCATCCTTGCGTCCTTCGCGGGCTGCTCCTGGAGCCTGTGCTCCCCCCGGCCCGGGATCTCCTGCTCTGTGGGGCCAGCACGATGACCCCCCCAACGCCGATCTGGCTCCACAGGCCAGGGGGCAGGGGGGACAAAGGGTTCTCTGACACTGGGGCTGGTGGGTACGGTGGGGCAGCACTAGTTGCCCTGAGCGCCCCCTGGGCTTCAGGCTCTGTGTGATCAGGGAGCATGCCCAGCTTGCAGGGAACCTGGGACGTAGGGGGTGCTCCCAGCAGAGAAGGAGGAAGTGGAGGACGTTCTACCGCCAAGCTTTTCCCTGTATGAGGGCACCTGATGAGCTGCTCTCGGGACACGGTGATGGAGTGCCAGGCCCACACCCGGGGGCGGGGGACAGGGGCTGGGGGGCTCCCGTGCTGCCTTCACGGTGGGTTTCCTCTTGAGTCTTGGTGGAGGGGTGCTGGCTCCTCCTGGGGCCTGAGCCCACTCAGGGGCCCCTCAGTCATCGTCTCCTGTTGGGAACTGGGCTGTGGTGGCAGGAACTGGGCCGAGATGGGAGCAGGGCCGAGGGCTGGCTGGGAGTCATGGTGAGGCTTGGGGCTTCACCTGATGGCAGGTGGAGGGGAGGGCCTGGGAGGAGAGAGCTGGGGGAGAGACACCCCCCGGGGCTGGGGCACAGGCCCTGCAGAGAAGAACTGAAGGCACTTTGTGCTCAGAGAGCCCCCGAATCCTTTTCAAAAACAGTGCACCCCTCAGAGTAAAGCTTTTAGTAGGGTGACATTTTTTTCAGAGGACGTACCTTCCCGCATATATATTTTTTTTTTTTGGCCATGGCTCACGGGCCCAGCCGCTCCACGGCATGTGGGATCTTCCCAGACCAGGGCACGAACCCGTGTCCCCTGCATCGGCGGGCGGACTCTCAACCACTGCGCCACCAGGGAAGCCCACCTTCCCGCATGTTGAATACTGTATTCTTGTCAGAACCCCAGAGTTGCAGATTCCAGCCATCCAGTTTCTGGAAAACATCTGCCATTGGACCTCAGAAACCCTTAGTCCCCAGAGCCCCTCAGTCAGGAAGATGAGGCTGCCTGTTGGGGAAATGGCGTCCTTTACCAGTCATCTTATTTCTGAATTCTGGCTCACAGATGGACAGACAGAGTGCACCCGGCTGTGGGAGACCCACACCTTGGGGTGTCTCTCCCCCCGCCCCCCGAGGCTTGCAGGCTCAGCGCACCCCGCTCTGTCGGGCTCCTGGCGGGCGGGCATCAGCCCCAGGCCGGAGTCCAGATCTGGAGAGCCTTCTGCCCCCGAGAGGAGCAGCTGTCAGGGTGGGGCGGGAAAGACCCCCCACCTGGTCACCGTGCTGCAGCACAGGTTGGGTGGTAGCCTCCACGGGGGTGGCCAGTGTCCCCCACGGCTCAGCCTGTGAGTCCCCCAGTTTGAAGGCCGCTGGGGGAGGTGCCGGTGCAGCAGCCCAGGAGGGCCTCTCTGGGCCGGACTCATTCGTTGGGACCCAGAGAGCGGGTGGACCCCTCCTGTCACCTGTCTCTGGGTGAGGAGGAGCCGTCCAGGACAGCTGGGGAACCGCCCCTCCACGCGTGATCATGCTCATCGGTCCCAGGCTGCGGGCTGCAAGGGCTGGGCGAGCATCAGGCCCGGAAGGCCAAGGCGTGTAGGGCCTCCCCGAACACAGGACTTGAGAAAAATCATCGCTTTATTGAGAGGTAATTCACAAAGCAGACAGTTCCATCCATTTAGAATGTGTAATTCAGTGGTTGCAGCCTATAGGCATGCCTGCTCTCAGCCTCAGAATCAGGAGTGGGAAGAAAGGGACGCTCTCTTTCCTGTTAGAGGCTTCAAGGGCTGGGCCGGGGCGGGGGCGGGGGCAGGGACCCACCAAGTGTCTCTGGAGGCCGCACTTCCTGTTAGAGAAGGAACCCAGCAGACGCCGCCTCTGTGGCTGGGCTGCGGGGTGTCCTCCGTCTCTCATGGGATGGGGGCTTGGCTCTGGGGGAGCCCTTCTGTGGGCTGAGGAGTTGAAGGCTCCAGGCGCCCACCCTGCCAGGCAGCCGGAGGTTTTGTTTATTTATTATTATTTTTTTTTGGCAAGTGCAGAACTTTCTTCTTTCCTCCTCCCCTACCCTAATCTCTGTTTCCTTTCTGAGGGTAGCAGCTGTATTGAGATAGAATCCACCCGCCAACCAGGTCTCCCACTTACAGCGCACGATTCCAAAGTGTTTAGCGAATTCAGAGTCCTGCAGCCTTCACCACAATCAACTTTGGAACATTTCCATCACTCCATAAAGAAACCCAGACCTCTTAGCCTACGGTGGCCTCCTGTGTCTGGCTTCTCTCGCTGAGCATCGTGTTCTCAGGGTCCATCCACGTTGTAGTGATCACGTCAGGGCTTCTCTCCCTTCCGTGGCTGAGTGATGTGCCCATGTGTGGAGGGACCAGTTTGTGTACTATCATCTTTTGATGGACACTCGGGTTGTTTCCACCTTTTGGCTGTTGTGAATCATGCTGCTGTGAACATTTGTGTACAAGTTTTTGTGTGGACGTATGTTTTCATTTCTCTTGGGTGTATACCTAGGAGTGAGATTGCTGGCTTGTGTGGTCAGTTCCATGTTTAACTTTTTGGAGGGCTGCCCCATTTTACATTCCCCCCAGGTGGGAGTCAGGGTTCCAGTTTCTCACCAACACTTGTTGTTATCTGCTTTTTCACTCTAGCTGCCCCAGTTGGGGGAGGTGTGTGTCACTCTAGATTTGCATTCCTCTGATGGCTGATCGCCTCAAGCATCTTTTCACGTGCTTACTGGCCGTTTGAGTCTTCTCTTTGGAGAAATGTCTATTCAAGTCGTTGGCCCACTTTTTAATTGTGCTGTTTGTCTTTTTACGATGAAGTCGTTAGAACCTCACATTTTGGGCGCGGCACTGTCTGGTAAAGAGCACATTCCTTTTGTTATTTTTTAAGTATGTGCACGTCTGATTTTTATTTGCCCTCCTTCAAAAAACGTGTCAAGGGTTATGGAGTGTTGGGATTATAAACCATTTTAATTTTCTTCTTTATATTTACCTACTAAAAACTTTACTGCAACCGGCACGAATAAGACAAAAAAAAAAAAAGAAAAAGAAAACCGCACATGATCCACTGCTGAGCTGAATCTGGATGACAGCGGTGATTGGAGAAGCATATCTTGCCAGGTGCAGTGCAGGAAACTCTACCTGCTGTCATATCACCTGCTTGCTCCCCCTGCCCCCCATGGAAAAAGCGCTCCTGCAGTTATGTTTAATGGGCGAGAGAACTCGTGTGGGCAGGACCCCGGGGCTGCCCTGCCCCTGCCCAGGACAGGCTGGTCTTAGGGGGAGACGGGTGTCCTGCCTCACCTCATTTCCCACCAACAATGCCTTGTGGGAGGGCAGGGGGCAGCACTCGTGGCAGGGTGGGCTTCTCTCGTGGTGACACAGCTGGGCTTGAGGGGGAGCCTGTGTCCTCCTCCCCTGCTGGGACCGGCCTGGCCAAGAGGAGAGTTGCTGTTGCGGGTGGTCCTGGTGCCCGTCACCCACAGCGGGTGGCGGTGTGTTGGGAGACTGGTGTGGTCGCAGCAGAGCCGGGCTTCCAGGCACGCGACGCCCCCTCGTGAACTGTGCAGAGTGGACACACCACCCGCATAAAATGTGGAGAACAGGGCCGGGGCTGTTAAGCGCTGATGTGTCCACCGCTTCCGAATCTGGGCACCATCTGTGGTGGGCTGCGGAGCTGGCCTCTGGCCCTTTGCCTGGCCGTCGGGGGCTTGGGACAAGGAGCTGAGACCCGGGTGATCGTGTTCCGGCTGCAGGCCTCAGAGGATGGATTTGATGGCCATGCAAGATGGGTGGGCAGCAGGGACCCCCTCCGCTGCTCTGTGCGGGCAGGGGCGATGGGTGCAGGGAATCTGGGCGGGTGGGGAGGTGGGGTTGACAGGACGGGGCGGCTCGGGTGGCAGGCACACGAGGAAGGCTGGCGAGCGATGGCTGTGGCCGGTCGTCTGTCCTGTCCCCGCTGTGTCCTGTCCCAGGTCCCTGCCCCGGGAGGCCTCCCTCCCTACGCCCCTGTGCCTCCCTCCACAGCCCTTAGCCCAGCTCAGGTCCACACCCATGTTCCCAGATCATCGGGGTTGGGCCTGTCCCCCTGGGGCCTTGAGCTCCTTCAGGAGGCCCCGGGTGAGCCCCGTGTGGCTGGGTCTGGGCTGGAGGGGAGAGGGCAGCTGGCTTCTGGGGGCTCAGGTGGGGAGTCAGGCGCCAGGCCCCGGCTGTGGGGTGGGGAGCAGGTGGGAGACGGCGTGGTGGTCCATCCCGAGGGCTGGTCAGCCTGGCCGCGGCCTGGGCCCTCTGGTGCCTGCTGGTCCGCAGGGGGGTTTGTGATGACCCTTCCCCTTTATAAACCTGTGTGACCTCGGTGGTTCCCTGTGATCCCCCTCAGAGCTGTTGTCACACGGTCCCGGGCACCTGTGGCCTGTCCTGTGGACCGCGGCTTCGGTTGCCCTGCGAGGAGGAGTGACACAGGTTCCTGTGCACAGGGCGGAGGGGCCCAGGGGTCCCAGCCCGGATGCAGTGGTGACCCCGTGTGTGCCAGGACCTCCGGGGTCCTCAGCAGTCCAGCCGTGAGTGTGACCTTCAGAGCGTGGCCTTAGCTGCCGACCCGCTGCCCTGTGCGCCCAGGCATGGGGTGGTTGAGGGCAGGACCTGGACCTGGTCTAGTATCTGCCTGGGCCTCCAGGTCTGTCCCAGGCAACTGCTCGCCTCGGCTCCCGTTCCTGGGCTCGTGCTGCCCTCTAGCGCCCGCCGGGGGAGCGCCTTTGGGGAGCTAGTGGCTGCGTCTTGGCGACATGGACCCCCCCCACTCTCTACTTCCCGGTCTGGCGGGCTTCCTACCTTTCTCACTCCCCAGCTCACTTTGGGGTGGGGGGAGGTGGCCTTGGTTAATTGTCCTCCAAGTTCTGGGTCTGCGTGCACTTGGGTTCTGACCTCTTTCCAGTCCTGGAGGGAGTCTGGTCTCCTCTTGTCCCAGTAGGGACCCTTCCCCAGAGTCTGTCCCCCAAGCCTCTTCCTCATTGGGGTGGGTCACCAGCCACCCCGCTGGGCCCCCCTAACTCTCGTAACTCTTGGGACGGGCGGGGGCCTCTCCAGCCTGCAGCCTTGTCCCCTAGAGGAGCCTGATCCCCACCACGCTCTGTGCTGGATTGGCCAGGTGTGGTTATAGCCCAGGGTGACATGGCGGGAAATGAGCCTCTCTGGCCGGACCTCCTGCTCTCCTGGTTCCAGGTCCCGGCCTCGGGCAGCCCGTGGGTCACTGGGGCCTGGGTTCGCTGACAGCAGCCGGGCCAGTGCTGGAGGGACCCACACACTGCTCCCCTGCTTGTGGCGGCCCCGCCTGAGGAGGAAACACACAGGACCTCACTCACCTTCCCAGCCCCTCCCATGCTTCTGCCTCTGGATTCCAGCTGTGAGGTCAATGCCAGTGAATCTGGATGAGGCCCTGATAAGAAAAGGTTTTATTTCCGAGGCCCCTTGTTTGAAATGGGTGCTCTGGCCTCCAGCATCGCATGGGCTCTTAGAACGGGCTACCTCTGTTAGTAATTCGTTGCAGTCATTTGGTCTTTTGTGCCAGAGTGAGTGATGAAGTGGCCCCCAGGGTCCCCTTGGCCCTGCTCGGCTGCACGGCCTCTGTCCTCGGGGCCGGGTGGTTTGGGCGCCTCCTGGGGAGAAGGGAACCAGCCCATGGTGGTGATGGAGGTGCTGATGCTCTCTTGTCTCCCTTGCAGGTGTGGCCGTCTCTCCACTGCAGCCATGGGGTCCGAGGATCACGGGGCCCAGAACCCGAGTTGTAAAATCATGACGTTTCGCCCAACGATGGAGGAGTTTAAGGACTTCAACAAATACGTGGCCTACATCGAGTCCCAGGGGGCCCACCGGGCGGGCCTGGCCAAGGTGGGTGATGCCCCAGGCCCCCGTGCAGCTCTCCCCGGCCCCTGCCCTGTGCCCACCCAGGGGCAAGGGGCCCGAGAGGCACCCATTAATCTGCTCATTGAGCCCCTCTGACCTAATTTATCCATGAACATATGTTCTTTCCCCAAGTCAGGCACAGTTCTGGGCACCGGGGTCCCCGAGGGCGCTGATCCGGGGTGGGACACAGAGCATCATGGTGGGACCAGCAGCTGTCTCACCCTGTCAGGGGGGTCCCAGGGGAGTCGGTGCCGGGGAGGGCTTACATTTTGCCTTTATATTCCTACTTAAACACATTTTTTTGAGACTGTAACGCACGTATGAAGCGAGTTCAAGCATTGCGACAGGGTAGGAGGGAGAATGAGTGCCCCCTTCACCCACCCTGACCCAGGCTCCTCTGCCCGGAGCGGCACAGCACTGATTCCTCGTGTCTCTTTTCACGGAGCATCACACACGGACGTGCACGTGCGTGTGTGCGTGTGTGAACACTGGCAGATAGCATGCCTGCCTACGCCTCTTCTGTGCGGGGAACAGACCTTGGGGACGGGTGCCGAGTTTCTTCATGTGCACGTGAACCTGTGTGTGTGAGGGTCTACTCACCACATAATCTGGGAGATTCGTCACCTGATTCGGGTTCTTCTAGTTGCTTCCTGTGTGACCGGCACTTTATCTAATACCCAGCCCTCTATTATTTAAGCTGGGGGTCGCTAAGCCTTTTCTGCAAAGAGCCAGATAGTAAATATTTTCAGCTTCTTGGGCTGGACTGTCTGTGGCCACCACTCAGCTCTGCGGCGGGGGATGACCCATAACCCCACAAGCATGGCTGTGAGCACATGAAACCTGATTTATAGACACCGAAATATGCATTTCGTAGAATTTTCACCTGTCCTGAAAGTCTTCGTTTGTTATTTTCCCTCAACCATTTAAAATTTTTTAAAAAGGAATTCCCTGGTGGTTTAGTGGTGAGGGCTCTGCACTTTCACTGCCGAGGGCCTGGGTTCGATCCCTGGTTGTGGTACTAGGATCCCACAAGCCATGTGGGGTGGCCCAAAAATAAATAAATAAGTAAAATTTTAAAAAGTCAAAAAGAATTAAAAATTTTTTTTTCAAAAAATGAAAAAAAAATAAAAAACAGAAAGAATGCCGGCGTCAGCTCTGTGGCTGGACGGAAGCAGGTGGTGGGTGGTATTGGGCTGTGGGTCACGGTGGTCTGTCCCCCAGACGGTGTCTGCAGCGAGGGGACAGGTGTGCTGGCCTTCCTCTGCCCACCTCCCCTGCCGGGTTTGGTTGGCTGTGTGACATCCATGCCTTTAATCTCAGCTGTGCAGATGAGGAGAGAGGTGGGTCTGCGACATCTTCCCTCCTCTCCCCTCTCCTTGGTTTTCGTTCCTTGGGCCCCATGATAGCACACACCCAGCAGAACCTTCTCATCGAGGTCTGTGGCTCTGGAAGCCCCGGGCCTGGGTTCTTGGAGGTTCGGAGCCTCCCTCTGGGCTGGACCGATTGGCTGGGGTTGGTTGTCAGGTGGCTCTTTCCCTCAGGTGCCCCAGCTGGGGGCGGTGCGGGGGACTCTGAGGCCTGGTGCCCGTGGGGCTGGGCGTGGGGGGCCCTCCCTTCATCTGGAACGTGTCCTGTCCCTCACCTCGCTCCGCATTTGCGGGGACGCAGCGCCAGTTCTGTTTTTGGATCCACGTTGTCCCCTGTGCCAGGAATCTTGGTAACCTCGTGGAGTGCTCCATTGGCAGCACCTGCCACTTCCCCTGGCCCCTCTCCTTTCCTTCCTCCTCTGTCATCTCCGGCTCCGGCTTCCGGGCTGTTTCCAGCACCTTCTGTCCTGGGGCTGCTTTGGGTGCAGCCTCGTGGGGCGTGACCGAGTCTCCCCTGCACGCCCTCGCCCCGGCTCTGCTCCTTCCCTTTTCTTCTCCTTTTCTGGCTCCTGCCTTTCCTTTGAGCCCCCTGCCTCTGCTTTTAAGCCTTTAATTCCCGTGGACCAGTTTTCTGCTAACTTACTTGATCAATGGGAAACCATTCGGACTGGATGTTTTTGTGAGGCAGATGTTTTCAGGGCACGTTTTCACTCTGCCCTTTGTGGGTTTTTTTGGCTGTGTTGGGTCTTCGTTGCTGCGCGTGGGCTTTTCTCTAGTTGTGGCGAGTGGGGGCTACTCTTCGCTGAGGTGTGCAGGCTTCTCGTTGCGGTGGCTTCTCTTATTGCGGAGCACAGGCATGCGGGCTTCAGTAGTTGTGGCACGAGGGCTCAGTAGTTGTGGCTCACGGGCTTAGTTGCTCTGCAGCACGTGGGATCTTCCCGGACCAGGGCTCGAACCCGTGTCCCCTGCATTGGCAGGCGGATTCTTAACCACTGCGCCACCAGGCAAGTCCCCTTCTGTCCTTTGTTTGCATGTTCCATTCCACTCTTCTTAAGTGGTGTTTTCTTTGCTGTTTTCTCTCTGGCAAGGGCAATTCTCTCTGGAAGGGCACGGTGAGGGCGGGCAGGGGCTCCGGGGAGCAGCTCCCCCGCTGTCGCTGAGAGATCCTGTGGGGACAGTCACGCCGACACACACGCGTGCACCTGCATCCCTGCTCCCGTCAGGCAGGGACGGCGTGTAGGTGCCTCTAGCCCCTTGGGGCCTCCCTGCCACTGAGGGGACAGATGGGTCCAGGGAGGCATGTGCCACGGCCCTCGGTGCCCCCAATTCCTTCCGACGCAGGCTGGCAGCCCTGAGGGCTGCCAGCCTCTTTGGAGAAGGGACACAGTGTCCTGCTGGCCTGAATGAGTTCTGTAGTCGCTGGGGTCCCCCTCACCCTGGTCTCATCAGCCTTGACCGCCCTTCTGTGTGTGTGTGTGTGTGTGTGTGTGTGTGTGTGTGTGGTGTTGAGGTTTCTTTTTTCATCAAAGCTACATTTGATGGCCCCCCGACAAAAGCTCTGTCGGGCCCGGGGCAGTTAGGTCAGGGTGGACACTCAGCAGGCACAGCTGGGCCGGGGCCCGGAGCTGAGGGGGCTCTGGGTACGGGGGCCCCCACCCTGAGGCCATTGGGCTGGCGGGTCACATTCCTCACCCACCCTGAGTGTGCTCTGGGACCAGTGTCCAGCTGGGCTCCTTCCCCCTCAGGCTGCTTGGGAAGGGCTGGGGGAGGGAGGGAGCCAGGAAGGGGCATGGCTTAGGGTCCTGGGGAAGGGGTCAAGGGGCGTCAGTGCCCTCAGTGCCCTGCTGCCAGGCGGTGCCCTGGCTCTTCTTAGCCTCCAGGCCTGCTGCCAGCAGAATGGCTTTGGGTCCAGCTGGTTCTGGGAGGCAGAGGCTGGCCCCTCACTTCCTTCCCTCTAGAAGGGTCTCCCACACCTGCCCCAGCTGCCCGCCAAGCTGGCCACCTCCCTGGTGTCACGCCGTTCCCTTGGGTGTGTGGCCTCTCCATCCTCCTGGCCTTGGCTGAGTCTTGCCCCCCAGGAGCTTCGAGTGAGGGTCCGTCCAGGGCCACGCAGTCGGGATGCTTACGGGCCTTTAGGGGGCGTCCTTCAGGTGTCCTCTGCTTGGAGAGCCTCCTTTCAAATCCTGCTCTGCAGAGGCTTGAGGGTGTTAGGCCGTGGTGCTTTGCTGAGGGATTTTTCCAGAAGCTTCGTGTTCCAGACCAGTGGCCTTCTGTTCGTGTGCCTTTCCAGAACCTGCTTAGCATGTGCCTGGGAAAGTGTGGTCACATGTGTGAGCCAGGTGTCAGGAGCGTCTGTCGGGAGCATCTCCCCAGTGTCTAGGTGTCACACAGCAGAGCCCGAGGGGACAGGACTGAGCCCAAGGCTCTCCCCTGAGCGCGGAGGGCTGAGGAGTGGTCCATTCATCCCGCAGCCTGGTTAGGGAGGCGTTTCTCCAACAGACTTGGGGTGGGGGAGCCGGTGCAGGGTCACTGCGCTTTCCCCCAGGAGGAAACTCAGGCTTTTCTGCAACGAGGAGGCATCAGCCACGTAGTTAAAAGAGCAGCTCGGGGTCCCAGATCCCTCACCCCACCACCCGTTTCCCTGCAAGAACATCCCGTATCCTGGAGGCATGGGCCCTCTTCTCCTTTTCTTTTTTTTTTTTTTTTAAATATTCATTTATTTGGTTGCACCGGGTCTTAGTTGCAGCAGGCGGGCTCCTTAGCTGTGGCATGCGAACTCTCAGTTGCAGCATGCATGTGGGATCTTAGTTCCCCGATCAGGGATTGAACCCAGGCCCCCTGCATTGGGAGCGTGGAGTCTTAACCACTGTACCACCAGGGAAGTCCCCCTCTCTTCTTTTTATTTTTTGCATTTCTAGCCTTGAGTGTTTTAGTTCATCACCTGACTCCTCAGATTTCTCACTGGGAAGCTAACAAAACCGTCGACCGGCAGGCTGAGCCCAGCACCCTGTTGCCACGCCAGGCGCCCATGGCATTGTGACTGAACAGCTGTGTCTTCCGGGAGGGGGCTCGTCCCCATCTAACTCTAAATGACGGTCCTGCTGGCACTGCTGACATGGGGGCCAGGTCATTCTCTGGGGGGCCATCCTGGGCACTGTGGGGTGTGGAGCAGCCTCCCTGCCCCCACCCCCTCGATGCCAGGAGCCCCCCAAGTCCTGACAACTACAGACGTCCCCAGACATGACCCAGTGTCCCTTCTGGGGCAGGACTGCCCGGGTGAGGAGCGCTGACTTTCTCATCGTCGCTGCTGTCATTGTTACTGATTTATGTGGGTGGACACCCCCATGCGTGCTAGTCGTGGGTGGGCAGCACCCATTTTAGCAGGCAACTGGAGAGTCAGTGTTTTCATCGCCAAGCAGAACATTTCTTTGCACCCATGTGACAGCGGGATCCTGGGGATGGTGAGTGGACTTAGCCACTCCCGAGCTGTCGGCAAACTCGGGCCTCAGCGCCGTGTGCTTCCCTGGTGGCCCTGAGCCGGGAGAGGGTTCGGCCACCCCAGGGTGCATGGCTGATGCACCAAAAACGGGTTGGTTTAGTTCCTTTTCCCAGAGCTGTTGGGTGGGTGGCCCACTGGACGCCCTGGAAGGAGGTTCAGGGCTTGCAAACACCCACCCAGGCCCGTGGGGCTTGCGCAGAGGTCACCCCCGACCGGTAGAGAGGAAACGTGGAGGGGGAGGTCCATCCCCATCCGTGGCGCCCTCCGTGTCCCCTCCTGGGGTGGGGGGGGTGCCGCCACCTGCTGGGGGAGGGGCGTGGTGGTGCCTGCTGGGGTGGGGGCTGCAGTGTGACCTTCTCAGGCCTCCTCCCACTTGGAATTGTCACCCCCCACTGCCTGCCCCCCACCTCCTGCCTCTGGGCGGCTCACCCAGCCCCGCTTTACCCTTATTACTGTCCTACAATTTCCTTCTTCTCGCCGGGATTTATCACCTGCGCCCTCCAGTCAGGACTCAGACCCTCGCCTGAGTCCTTTGTGTCCCCATGTCTCCTCAGCACCTAGAGCTGCGATCGCCCCCAGTAGGTGTCACTGGAGCGAGTGCGCTGGAATGAGTGTGCACTGTGGCACCAGGGTCTCTGCTCTGGGGCCTCATCCGCGCGGAGTCCCGAGCCGGGCACATGGTGGCCAGAGGGCGCGGTAGCAGAGCCCCCGGGACACAGCGAGTGCATCCTGGGCCGAGGGGCGCACACAGCCCAGCCTGCCCACGTCTGCTCACTCTGTGATCGCACACGTCCTCTGGGGCCGCTCCCACCTCTCCAGGCCCTGGCCCTGTGCAGAGGCAGGCACAGCCCCCCACCCTGCTGCGTGGTGCCCAGATAGGCCTGGCTCCGGGTCTCCTGGGAGCTTGGTGACACGGACAGGGGGTGCTAGGTGCCCCCAGGCTCTCCCTGCCCCTCACCCAGTCCCGAGTGGCCGAGCCCAGGGTAGGCGCCGCTGACCACCCTCCCGCTCCGTCTCGCAGATCATCCCCCCGAAGGAGTGGAAGCCGCGGCAGACGTACGACGACATTGACGATGTGGTCATCCCGGCGCCCATCCAGCAGGTGGTGACGGGCCAGTCGGGCCTCTTCACGCAGTATAACATCCAGAAGAAGGCCATGACGGTTGGGGAGTACCGACGCCTGGCCAATAGCGAGAAGTACGCGGGCCTGGGTGGCGTGGCGGGCAAAACGCCAGCTCGGGGTGCGGAGGGAGGGGCACACGCAGCCCCCACAAATCCCTCTCTGTGTGCCCTGGGTGGGCCTCAGCACCCCCGGTTCACAGTCCCCCAGTTCTTAGGGGCAAAATCCAGACCCTCACCCGACCCAGGGCCGTGCTGTCCACCTCACGCTGCCCTCAGCGCTGGCTGCGGGGCTGGCCCTTCAGGGCCTGCCTGTGTCCCCTGTCCCCAGAGCGCCTCCCCCCTCCCCCAGGACGTCTCGGCTCTGACAGCACCTCCCCAGAGAGGGGCTCCCTGGCACGTCTCCCCAAGTGACTGGTTCGCCATGGCACACTCGGGCATGCACACACACTCCCGGGAGCTCACGGGCGCGTCGTGGGCACTCATGGCACGCGGGCACGCTCCCTGGCACACAGCACCGCTGTTCACTCCCCCTGTTCTGTGTAGCTCCCAGCCCCCCTCAGTCGCTGAAATCGTCTGTGCATCTCTGGCAGTCTCTTTTCTCTCAAACAAGCGTCCTGTAAGGGCAGGCGTTGTCTGTCCCCTCATGCTCTGCCCCTGGCCACCACGGTGCCTGTCGGTGTCTGCAGGGTGGTAGGAGGACAAGAACAGTCAAAACCCAGGTCCCTCCTCCGGCTCTCGTGGCCCTGGCGTGCGGTCTGACCTGGGGGCCCTGGGCCCCGATAGCTGGCGAGACGGGACCCCTGGGCACCGTTCCAGGCAGGGCTGCCCCCCCGCCGTCCATACACCTCACCGCCTGGCAGTCACCACAGCTCATCCGTGGGCTCCGGGGCCGTGCCCTTGCCGGGAGGGCGGGTATCTGAGCAGAGCCCTTCCCTTGGTGTGTCCGGCAGGTGCCCTGAGCCCCACACGCTCGGTTTGTCCCCAGGTACTGCACCCCCCGGCACCAGGACTTCGATGACCTGGAGCGCAAGTACTGGAAGAACCTCACCTTCGTGTCGCCCATCTATGGGGCTGACATCAGTGGCTCCTTGTACGATGAGGTAAGTACTGAGGCCCCTAGGTGTCCCCGTGGATGTGGAGGTGTGGAGGGGGGCGAGCGGGCTCCACCTTGGACCACAGAGGCTGGGATGACACGGAAAGCTCCACGGGGCCTTCTGTTTGGGCTCTGGTTGCAGGCACGTGCCAGCTTAGGATGAAAAGAAGAAGCCAGAGGTTTGTAGAATCTTCCCTGCCAGGTCATAGTGCTGCCCCCCTGCCCTGATCCCACGCTCGGCCGCTGACCTAGCGGCCTGGCCACAAAGCGGTTCTAAAAAGATGACATCGAGCATTCCGTCCCTTCTCCCAGGGGCCTCTCTGAATTCTCGGTTGTTTGAGTGCTTTTCTTCTCAAGTTTCTATCACTCCATCTTCCTGGAAACCTGGAAGCCCGAGTTCTCAGCCTTCCAGGCCACCCCTGGGTCCACTCACGTCCAGTCCCTGTGCTGGGCTGGCAGGACCCCGCTCCTTGGCCTTTGGGCCTCTGCTGCCCGCGGCCTGTCCAAGGGCAAGACAGGCCCTGGTCGAGGCTTGATGCCGAGGTTCCCGAGGGTGCTGGTGTCAAACGGAGGGAGGTTTGAGTGGGATCGTGTTTTGCGGGGGACAATTTATAAATATTTATGGGACCTCGGATAACCCTGGGTTGGATCTACCGGGGTTAATTTCAAAGCTCCGAAGCCTGACTCTTTCCTGGGTGTGTGCTGCATGGGGTGCCCTGGGCTAGGACCTGGCCCTCTCCACTCCCCGGGGGCCCCCTCTGCCTCCCTGTGTGCTGCCCCCGGTCGTTCCTCTGAAGGTCATCTGGGGGGAAGACTCTTGTCCACTCAGCCCTTCTCCCCTGAGGGCAGCACGGAGGTCGGGGCAGGAATAAAGTCCCCCTCTGAGAAGGGTTGGGACCCTCCTTGGTGCCCAGGGGAGGAGCCTGTTAGAAGAGGCGGCTTGTGATTCCCAAAAGGCGTGGGAAGCAAACGACTGCCGCTCAGGTCCCAACACCAGTCACTGCCAGTGTTTCGCTTCACCGGCTTCACGGAGCCCAGCTGACCTGGGCCCGGACCTTCCACTAGTGGGTCCGCTTTGTGGTGCATGGTGCCGAGGGCGTTAGTTTGTTACCTGGAAGATGCAGGTCAAGCTCGAAGTGAGCTCACCCACTGCCCCCAGAACCACAGGGAGACGCCCTCGCCCCGGGGGTCCAGACCGAGTTTGCCCCTGTCCTGCTACCTCCTTCCTGGGCCTCGGTTTCCCCATCAATAACATGGGGCCTGGCGGGTGCATGGCAGTCCTTCAGTGGGCGTGTCCCGGACCCTGAGCTCACATTCTTGGCCTTGATCCCAAAGGGTCAGATGACCTGCAAGGCCAGGCCTTCTCCCAGCGAGCACGCAGCCCCTGGCAGCAGGGCTGCGCCTGCTCAGAGGTCGTGGCCGCAGAGGCCCTATCGCACGCGCTGCAGCCCAGGTCCCTAACCGGCGACTCCCGCTGGCACCCGCCCCTGGGTGCACCTCGCTGTCTCCCGGCTGCGCACCTCTGAATGCCAGGATTGGTCACCTTGTTCGTGGCAGGTTTTGTGGTTATACAGGTGTGTTTTAGCACTGTGGGCCAGCTCGCCCTTGGGCTAGTGCAGAAGTTCCTGGGTCGGGTTGACGGGGGCCTGGTGGGGCTGTGGCCCCAGGGCTTCCTGGGGCCCGTTGCGGCCTGTCTACTGCTCCCCCTGCTTCTCTGCTTTCTTCGAGGGCCTCCAGGCCCGGGGAGAGGGGCCAACCTCCAGGGCCCCCATTTCCCACACCAGGCCACCGAGGCCCGGACCACCCTCCCTGGCAGCCCAGGATCAGTGCTGGGCCTCCAACCCTCTCCGGTTTCATTGTGTTTGCGGCTCCTCCTGGAAGCTGCTCGGGCAGGAGGACCGCGGTGGGTGTCCCTGGGGACACGTCTGGTCTCTGAACACAAGGAGGGCTGTTTCCCCTGGGCCTCTGCAGGCAGGGCCTGGCGTGGTCCCGGGCAGGAAGGCACCTCTGTTCTTTTTTTAAAATTTAATTTAATAAATTTATTTTTGGCTGCGTTGGGTCTTCGTTGCTGCGCACGGGCTTTCTCCAGCTGCGGTGAGCAGGGGCTACTCTTGGTTGTGGTGTGCGGGCTTCTCATTGCGGTGGCTTCTCATTGCGGAGCACGAGCTCTAGGTGCGCAGTTGCAGCGTGTGGGCTCAGTAGTTGCAGCACACAGGCTCAGTAGTTGTGGCTTGCAGGCTCAGTAGTTGCGACTTGCGGGCTCTAGAGCACAGGCTCAGTAGTTGTGGTGCACTGGCTTAGTTGCCCCGAGGCTTGTGGGATCTTCCCGGACCAGGGCTCAAACCCGTGTCCCCTGCATTTTCAGGCAGATTCTTAACCCCTGCGCCACCAGGGAAGTCCTGCGCTTCTGTTCTTTAAACACCACGTTTAGTCCTTAGAGAACCAGGCGATTTCCCCGCAACTCCAAGCGGGGACGTCGAGGCTCCGTGGCTGGGAAACTTGCCGAGTCCCACTCCCTGTGTCCAGTCCCAAGCAGGTGTTAGAATCTAGGCTGTCTGACCGGTGGCCCCAGCTGGCTATGCCCTGTGACCTCGGCCAGCTGTCCTCTTGACTTGGCCGCAGTGTGGACCTTGGTGCCTGGGGGTTGGTGTTGCCCAGCTCCACCCGCCAGCCCGATCCCAGCTTGCGGCTCTGCTGCTCGGTTTATGGATCGTGAAGGGAATTAGACCCCAGCAGCCTGATGGGATGGAATAACTGAAGTTCATGTGCTCGTGTACAGGTGGGTGTGGAGTCAGACGCCTGATTGTCAAATGAACTGTCCTTTTCCATGGAGAGTTTTAGAAAGTTAGTGCTAGTTGGATTGGTTTATTTATTTGTTGATTATCAGACTTACTGTTTTTTTTAAGCATTATTGAGATATAATTCACATACCATACAATTTACCCATTTAAAGTGTGTAATTCAGTGTTTTTTTGTATATTCACGGAGTTGTACAGCCATCACCACAGTCAATTTTAGAACATTCTTATCATCCCCAAAAGAAGCCCCATCCCCATTAGCAGTCACTCCCATCTGCCTCCTCAGCCCCTGACAATGACGAACCCACTGTCTGTCTCTGTGGATTTGCCTGTTCTGGACGTTTCATATGAATGGAATCACACACTGTGTGTCCTTCTGTCTCTGGCTTTCTCACTGAGCATCGTGTTCTCAGGGTCTGTTCACGCTGTAGTGAGTATCAGTGCTTCTCTCCTTTTCATGGCCAAATAATATGCCACTGTATGGATGGACCATATATTCTTTATCCATTCACCAGTTGATGGACATTTGGATTGTTTCCACTTTTTAGCTATTAGGAATAATGTTGCTTTGAATATTCACTTACAAGTCTGTGTGTGGACATGTGTTTTCATTTCTCTTGGACAGCTATCCAGGGGTGAATTGCAGGTCACATGGTAACTCCGTGTTTAACTTTTTGAGGACCTGCCAGATTTTTTCCAAAGCAGCTGCCCCATTTTCCATTTCCACCAGGCAAGCATGAGGGTTCTGATTTTTCCATATCCTCACCCACACTTGTCATATTCTGTATTTTTTATTTTAGCCATCCTGGCGGGTGTGAAGTAGTATCTCATTGTAGCTTTGATTTGCATTTCCTGGTGGTAATGATGTCGAGGGTCTTTTCATGTGCCGATTGACCATTTGTATATCTTCTTTGGAGAAATGTCCATTCAGATCTTTTGCCCATATTTAATTGGGTTATTTGTCTTCTCATTATTGAGTTGTAAGAATTCTTCATGCATTCAGGATACAAGTCCCTTACTTGATAAATGATTTGTGAGTATTTTCTCCCGTTCTGTGGGTTGTCTTTTTACCTTCTTGGTTGTGTTCTTTGAAGCGCGGCAGTTTTTATTTTAATAAAGTCCAATTTTTCTGTTGTTTTTTCTTTTATTTCTTGTGCTTTGGGTGTCTTATTTAAGAGTCCTTTGCCAATTCCAAGGTCGTGAAGATGTGCCCCTATGTTTTCTTCGAAGAATTTTATAATTTTGGCTCTTACATTTAGGTCTATGGTCCATTTTGAGTTAGTTTTTTTATATGGTATGAAGAGGGAGTCCAAGTTCATTCTTTTTCATGTGGACAACCAGTTGTTGCAACACTATTTATTGAAAAGGCTATTCTTTCCCCCACCGTGTAGTCTTGGTGCTGGGTGGGGTCCTGAATAACAATAGTCATAATGATCATTGTTGTTACTGTTTTAAATAGGTATCTTTTTTAGGGCAGTTTCAGATTCACGGCGCAGTCGAGAGGAGGGGACAGAGGGTCCCCATACGTGCTTTGCTCCCCTGCGCCCTCAGCCTCGCTCTCTGTCAGCGTCCCCACCAGAGCCGTGCGTTTGCTACATTGATGCCTTGTCCGCGCGTTTGTTACATTGAGTCCCTTGTCTGGGACTCTGATCCCAGGGTCCGTAGTTGACATTCAGGTTCACTCTTGGTGTCATACCTTCCATGGCTTTGGACAAGTGTATAATGGCAAGTATCCGCCATTAACGGTGTCATACAGAATAGTGTCACTGCCCTAAAAAGCCTCTGTGCTCCAGCTGTTCATCACTCCACTTCCCCCAAGCCCTGGCAGCCACTGATCTTTTTACTGTCTCCATAGTTTTGCCTTTTTCCAGAATGTCCTATAATTGGAATCATACAGTATATAATCTTTTCAGATTGGCTTTTTCCACTTAGTCACATGTAACATCTTACGGAAAAACCCAAACGAACTTTTTGGCCAACCCAATGTTTACGGGTCCTCCGTGTCTTGTCATGGCTTGACAGCTCATGTCTTTTTAGATCTGAATAACATTCCATTGTCTGGATATATCATGGTTTATCTAACCGTTCACCTACTGAAGGACATCTTGGTTGCTCCCAAGATTGGGCAATTACGAATAAGGCTGCTGTAAACAGCCGTTGCAGACTTTTGTGTGGACATAAGTTTTCGTTCGACTCCTTTGGGTAAATACCAAGGAACGTAATTGCTGCAGCGTATGGTAAGAGTATGTTTAGTTTTGTAACCTGCCTTCCGGAGTGGCTGGAGCATTTTGCATTCCCACCAGCAATGAATGAGAGTTCCTGTTGCTCCACATCCTCACCAGCATTTGGTGGTGTCAGTGTTCTGGATTTGGGCCATTCTTATCTGTGTGTGGTGGCACCTCATTGTGGTTTCGATAATGCATTTCCCTGATGATGTGGAGCATCCTTTCATGTGCTGATTTGCCATCAGTGTATCTTCTTGGGTGAAGTGTCTGTTCAGGTCTTTGGCCCAGTTTTTATGTGGATTGTTCGCTTTCTCATTGTTGAGTTTTAAGAGTTCTTTGTATATTTTGGTTAACAGTTGTTTATGTTTTACAAATATTTTCTCCAAGTCTATGGCTTATATTCTCATTCTCTTGAGGACCCCAAATTTTTGTTTTTAAATAAAAATTCAAAAATTGGAGGCTTGTCCCTTGAGAACCTCTGGCTTTGCTCTCCCGTGCTGCCGACGGTTGTAGTGATGACCCCACGAAGGGCTCCAAGGCCCAATGCAGGCTCGGCGGGGCCGAGGCAGAGCTCAGTGGGTGAGCCTGCCCTGGGTTCTGGAAGAGGATTTGGGGCTTTGGCGCCATGTGTTTGCCGTGCCTGACCTAGTACAACAGTCTCCTTGTACTGAGGGGAAACTGAGGCCCAGAGCAGAGAATGACTTGGCCCATGATGAGTTATCGCCCAGCTTAGTCTAGACCCTGGGTCCCCTGTCCATGTGGGCTGGATGGGGGCGGGTGGCAAATGGACAGGGCTTTGGGGAGGCGACTGGTTGCTGGTGCCCCCAGTCTTGGGCATCTTCCACTTGAGGCGACCCTGGGCTTCTCGTGCTCGCGGTGGGGGTCTGATCGTGGCCCTCCTCCGTGTCCTGGGCTCTGGCCACAGCTCACCTTGCAAAGACCGACCTGCCAAGTCGGGCCTAAAATGTGGATGCGGTGGGTGGCACTGGGTGGATCTGGGGCATGCAGGAACGCTGCTGTGCACTCAGCATCTCAGCAGCCCCGAGGCTTCCCCGGGGACTGGAAGTCAATGAAAGCATGTTTTACGAGCTCTTATGACAAGATAAGGTTTGTTTGCTTGTGGCGTTAGGAATAGATGAGCCTGGTGGGTGGGGATCCCTCCCTCGTTTGCCTGGCTCTGAGTGCCGTCCCCGTCTCCGCTGTGGGAAGGTGCGGGAAGGCCTGTCTGGCACGTTGCTGGGAGCCCCGCTCGGCATGTTTTTCCTCCTTCTGTGTCACTGACTTCAAGGCACGTGAATTATTCACCACCAACCGTGGCCACAGCGTGGCCTTCCCCGCCCATGATTCACGCACAGCTCAATGTGGGATCCAAGGGAAGCCTCGCCTGACCGCCTGGCCCGGGGCAGGGGGCCTGTGCCTGTGGGGTGTGCGCAGCCCAGGGTGGGTTTTGGACCCTGGGGTGGGCGAGGCTCGGAAGCAGGCAGGTGTGGGGCAGAATGCTGTTTGGGCCCTGGGCAGGGGTCACACCATGGCCCGGGCTCGGAGGGAATGACGCAGGTGTCTCACTGCCGGCGTCTGGGGGCGAGTGACGGTGGGGGAGGCTGGGTGCCTGGGGTGGCCGGCAGGCTGACCGTGTGCTCGCCGCCATGCAGGACGTGGCCCAGTGGAACATCGGGAACCTGCGGACCATCCTGGACATGGTGGAGCGCGAGTGTGGCACCATCATCGAGGGCGTCAACACCCCCTACCTGTACTTCGGCATGTGGAAGACCACCTTCGCCTGGCACACGGAGGACATGGACCTGTACAGCATCAACTACCTGCACTTCGGGGAGCCCAAGTCCTGGTGAGGGGCGGCCGCTGCTGAAGGGGGCAGGGCTGCCCGATGGGTGCGGATGGTGGGGAGGCCTTGCACGTGGCTCCTGGGGCTGCACCTGGGGCTGTCGGGCGGGGCAGGCAGAGGTTGGGGTGGGGGGCTCCACCGGCCCAGCCCCTGTTAGATGAGGGCACACACGCCCCCCAGAAACGTGCTTCCAGATCCCCGGAGCTTGTGGTTTGTGCTCAGAGCACCTTACACTGAACGTGGCTGCTGCCAGGCTTCCGGTAGCGCCTCCCAGGGCCGCGGGCCTGGGGAGCGGGCGGCCTTGTGCCTGAGCCTCCCCTCACCTCCCTCTTGGCCCCCAGATTGGGGGGTGGGGTTAGCTGTTTGCAGGGTGTGGGCGGGCATGCTGGGCCCTGCAGGGCACTCTGTGAGCAACGGGTCCCCCAGGCTGGGTCAGATTGCCAAGGTGGTCGTGTTCTGGAATCTCCCAGCTGAGCACTCACCTGACACGCAGCTTTTGCCAGGGGGCCAGCAGGAGGCCGTCTTTGTTCGCTGTGTTTTTTTTTTTTTTTTTTTTTGCGGTATGCGGGCCTCTCACTGCTGTGGCCTCTCCCGTTGCGGAGCACAGGCTCCGGACGCGCAGGCCCAGCGGCCATGGCCCACGGGCCCACCTGCTCCGCGGCATATGGGATCCTCCCGGACCGGGGCACGAACCCATATCCCCTGCATCGGCAGGCGGACTCCCAACCACCGCGCCACCAGGGAGGCCCCTGTTCGCTGTGTTTTCAGCAGAGACTTCTGAGCTGGGGGCTTCGCATCGCCCTGCCTCTCCCCAGCTGTTAGAAGGTTCTGTTGTCACAGTAATCATCGCAGCTCAGGGGAGCAGAGACAGGTGTTCAGCTCAGCCAGTGAACCCTCACCTTTGTATTGGGGGGGGGCCACCCAGCAGGGACCCAGGCGGACCCTGGCCAAGGCGCCCCTGCCTTGTCCCAACAGAGAGCTGAGCCCCACGTGGCTGAGCCTGTGCCTGCCGGCCTGGGGGAGGGCCCCCTACCCCCTTAAGTCAACAGGGACATTCTGGGGCCCTTTGCTGCGGGGCAGGAGCAGGCCCTCTGAGCAGCAGACCCGGGTGGGAAGCCAGGTCTCCCTGTCGGCCGTCGGCCGTGTGACCACCCTCTCCTCGCCTCTGCTGTGGACCGAGTGAAGCCCCTGCCCCGCTGTCTGGCAGCGGTTCCCACTCAGATGGGCAGGGAAGGCTGGGGACATGTGTGAGTTTCCCAGGGCTGCTGTAACAAAGGACTGCAGATCTGGTGGCTTTAACTCAGCTCACATTTATTCTCTGACAGTTCTGGAGACAGGAGGCTGACTCTGCCTCATGGGGCTAAATCTGGGTGTGGGCAGGGCTGGTCTCTCCGGGGGCTCCAGGGGAGCATCGGTTCCCGCCTTTTCCAGCTTCTAGAGGTGCCACATCCCTGGTTCGCAGCCCCGTCTTCCATCCTCACAGCCAGCAGCGCAGCATCTCCCGTCTCTCTCTGCCTCTGACCCTCCCGCCTCCTCTTATGAGGGACCCTGTGATGACACCGGGCTCCCCGGGGAATCCAGGGTCATCCCTGTCTCAGGGACCTTAACTTAATCCCTTCTGCAAAGTCCCCTTTGCCACATGAGGTGATATGTCCACAGGTCTCGGGATTAGGCCGTGGCCATCTTTGGGGCTGTTATTCTGCTGGCCACAGGCCCTCTGGCCTTCGCGTGGTGCTACTTTGTGTGTTTGCTGGGATCCTGTTACAATTCCACGGGCTTCCTGTTTTCAATCCACTCCTCTCCCTTTTGTGGCCTTCTGTGGCTTTACGTGAGCCCTTGATCATTGGAACCTCTGTGGGGGAGGTATTTTCCTTTGGGGAAAGATTTGGAGAGAGATTGACGTATTTGGTGATGGTGGTTGAACAAAGGCCTGAGCGTCACGCCTGCAGTGTGGTCCTGCGCACCGAGTGGAGGGGTTTCCTGGTCAGGGTGCTGTCCCCAAGCTGCCCGGGAGGCCCCAGTGACTGCGTGGCCGCCCCATCCCCCCCGACTCCTCACGGCAAGGCTGGGCTGGGACTGCATGGAGGCCCCAGTCCAGGCCTTGTGGGAGGGGCCCTTGCTCTGCGCCAGGCCCACACCTGTGGGGTGCAGTAGACCTGCCCCTTCCCTGGGGGCTCTGCCCACCGCTCCGCACAGCAGCGTCCTCCCCGTGGGCCTGGCGGGCTGAGTGCAGGTGAGTGGCCTTCAGGCTCCCCGTGCAGATAGAGCCGCAGGCTGGGGCTGCATGCGTGCGTGTGAGGGTGTGTGTGTGTGTGTGAGTGAGTGAGTGTCCGAGGGGGTGTGTGTGTATGTGAGTGTATGTTTCTGCGTATATGTATGTGTGTGTTTGTGTTTGTGTGTGTGTATACAAATGTGTGTCAGTGTATATGAGTGTATGTGAGTGTATACACGTGTGTGTGTCTGTGAGTATGCATATGAGCGTATGTATGTGTGTGTTGTATAAGTGTGTATATGTGTCTCAGGTACCTATGTGTGTGTATGTGAGTGTGTGTTAGGTATCTGTGTGTGTTGTGTGTGATGTATATGTGTGTGTATGTTTGTCAGGTATCTGTATGTCTGTATTGTGTATATAAGTCTGTGTATATGTGTGGATCAGGTACCAGTGTGCAACGAGTGTCAGATATCTGTGTGTGTGTGTATTTGTCAGGTACCTGTGTGTGTGTGCGTGCATGTGTGTGTGTGCGCATGCGCACTGCTGGGCCCAGCTCGCTGGCCTGGGCCGTGTCTCATGGGGTGGGATGGTGGTGGGAGGGACGTCTGCCCGGGTCTCTGAGTGGCCGTGTCCCAGTCCTGCCCCAGCGCGGCTGCCCCGAGGGCCGCTAGATGGCGCTCCCGCCCTTCCCTCTGGCTTGGCTCTGTGGGCTGCTGGAAATTTCCCAGGTTCTTTCATCCTTTTGTAGACTCCTCCGAGCGGCTGTGGCAGTGGTATTCCGAAGGCCCCCTGGAAGCAGCAGCAGGGGGTGAGGGAGCCTCTGCCCTTGGGCAGTGGGAACTCTTAGCCCTGGGTTTGGTCAGGGCCGCCCAGCCAGAGGGGTCCGAAGGGGAGAAAACCCACCTTTTCCTTAAAAAAAAAAGGAAAGAAAGAAAACAGAAAAAGTAAGCAAGCAGCCGCTGCTGGGTCCCCGCACTTGCTGGGCAAGGAAGGTTGAGCTTTCAGATGCAGGCCTGCCTGGGGATGGGGAGGCCTCGGGAGACTGGGGCCCTAGTGTGTTCTCTGGGGACACGTGGCCTGGGGGGGCAGGGAGGAGTGAGCGGCTGGGGGCCTCTTGAGAAGCGGCTGGGATCGAGGGCAGATGGAAGACAGTGGGACTGGGTTTGAGGAATGTCCCCCAGAGACAGGATGCTGGGAACATGAGAACCAGCAGCCCCCGGGTGACAGGGCCGGCGCCTTGCTCCCCTCGCTTGCCTGTCCCCCAGGGCAGCCCGCAGCACCCCTGCCCCCTGAGCTGCACCCCTGGTTTGCTCGGGTGGCCCCTGCTGTCCACCCACCACCCGCCTCCCCCTGCCCCACAGCCCGATTCCTGAGAGTGCTGGGGAAGCAGCCAGAAGGGTCACATTGACCACAGTGGTGATTCCTTATGGGAAGAACATTCCGGAAGGCACTTGACCTGGATCTCGGTTTCTGGTCCTGAAGGGGTGGGATTGCACGTGGGGGTCCCTCATCATGCCCGAGTGAGGCCACAGGGGCTCCGCGCCACCTGCCCTGTCGTCCCACCCCTGGTGCCCGGCCAGCTCAGCTGAGCCACCGTGCTGGAGCCCTTCCTGCTCTCTCCCCGGGACTGGGGTGGGGACCCCAGATGTTGGCAGGACACGCCATGCTCGTCCTTCAGAGCGACCACGTGCTGGCCGTGTCTGAGGTTGGTGTCAGTCTTTCCCTGCCAGACTCGGACCCCATGAGGGCAGGGCCCTCGGTGTCCCTCCCCTCCACCCAATGTCCCCATCACCAGCAGGGGCCTGGCACAGGGTGGGGATGGACGCTGTCAGGAGACCAGGGTTCTGAGAGCACAGCGACCCCGTAGCCCCTGGGAGCCCCTGTGCACGGAGGTTTACGTCGTGTGGAGGCCGCACTCCCTCTTGGGTCACCGTGGACCTCTGCAGGGGTGGGGTGCGGGGGCTGGTTTGGTGTCCTCTTGTCCCTGGGCTGGGGGTGCAGGGAGCCACTCAGGATCCCTGGGAAGGTGGTGCCCCTGCTCCCTGCCTTTCCCTGGGCCCTGTGGGGCGGGGTCTCCGGCAGAGCCGTCCCCACGTCTGTCTCCCGAATCACACCGTGCTCTTGTGTCTGCAGTAGCTTGATCGCAACCGTTTCGGGGTATTTCAGTAGCACTTTTTTTTGGAAAGTGTCGACTTACTCAGGTTTACGGCGTCTTCTGGAGCCTTTCTGGGTCTGTTGCTACTTTGGTGGTGTGATTTGTGTGTCAGAGTGACGCTCACAGCCTTGTGTCGATAAAAGCATGGAATTTGCTCCGAAAGGCCGGCATTGTGCGGCGCTCTCTGGCAGCAAGGCTAAGAATATCCGCAGCACGTGAGGGCTTCAGATCCCTTTAGAGACGGGTATTTAAAATAGACCCAGCCTTGCAGTGGCCCGGACGGTTGGTCATCGAGGCCAGGAGGTCGTGGGCCTGGGGAGGCAGGCAGAGCAGCTCTGCCTGGTTCAGGGTGCCTCCTCCCGCAGGGCCGGGCCTGGGTGCAGGGCACCGGGCTCAGCATCCAGAGGACCCCCTTGAGCCCGTGGGTGGCGCTGGGTCAGCCGTCCCGGGGCTGCTCCGTCTGCCGGGCCTCCCTCGATACCCACCCCTGGTACTGCCCCTTTGGGTCCCTGTGGGCAGCATGTCACCAGGAACTGTATCCATAGATGAGCGTGTGACACACCCACCTGGGGTCGTTTCACGCTGTTGCCCAGACGCAGGGCTCTATCCACACGCAGCAACTGCCGTGTGCCCACATGCGGGTGGGTGGAGGACATGCCACCAGAGGGCCCCAGGACAGGACAGACAGTGTTCCCCGTGGGGATTGTCTGGGCCGTGACCTTGGCCATCAGGCAGGTCCTGCAGTTGGTTTTCTCTCGGCTTCCCCAGCCCCTCCCACCCTCTGGCTTCTGTTGGCCTGGGTGTCAGGTGCCTCAAGGCGGGGGCAGGGGAGATAGGGTCTCTTGGATTGTGCTCCCACAAAGGGCACGGAGCCCCCCTGGCTCGTGAACAGTCCTGGGGTGTGATGGGTGGATCCCTGAGGGCAGTCGGTGGAGGGGCTGCTGGTGAGGGGGCCGGGGAGCCTTTTCCAGAGCTTCTCTCCCTCCCTGACCTTTAAGAAGCCTGAGCGCTGCACCAGGGTGCATTGAGAATTTCTCCTTTTGATTCCATTGCACCTGCAGTTTTTCTTCGGCATTTTCACTCAGGGGCTTTCACAGGAGAGGGAACGGGCAGCCTTTCTTTTGCTGCCGGGAAACTTGACACCCAGCAGGCAGTCATCTCGGCCTGCACTTGGTACTCCGGAGGTGTGCCTGCGCGTGTGTGAGTGTGTGTGCATGCGTGGGCATGGGTATGTGTGTATGTGCGCACGTGCACGTTTGAGGGCATGTGCTCCCTGCCGTGGGGCACAGGAGGGGCATGAGCTGGTGTGCAGATGTGGCCCAGCTCCTGTGTTTCCTGCTCTCTCTCTCTGGCTGCAGCTTGGGAGAGAGGCTGGGCGTGCTGGGCTCAGGATTCAGGGGTCTATTGCTCCTTCGGGGGCGGGGTGGGGCTGCTTGGCTGCTCCCTTCCCCCTTGATGGGCACCCTCCCAGCCCCTCGGGACCTCCCTGCAGGCCCACCCCAGGCGGCTTCAGCCCACTGCCCAGACGTGCTCCCTGTCGGTGTTGAATAGTCACCCCAGTGAGCCCCAGGGGACAGGCGCCTCCTGCCCTCCTCCCGGCCACAGGCTCCCTGGCTCTGGCTACAGGTGGCACTGCTGGACCACAATGCCAGGCGGCCGCCAGGGCCTCTGCTTTGTCCCTGGTGGCAGAATTGGGAATTCTGGTGATTGATGGAGCCAAGCAAAGCGACCGCAGGCAGCAGCTCCGAAGGCCCGTGGTGGAGAGCGCTGGTGACTCCCGGAGGAGGTCCCTGGGTGACCTCGTGGCTTCTGAGAGCCTGGCACGGCGGGGAGCAGGGGCCATTCCCTGACTCAGGTGCGGCCCCGCCTTGCCCCACGGTGGCGGGAGGGCTGGCTGGGCACCATCTGGAGTGGAGATTGGTAGGAGTGTAACGGCTGCACAGATTGGCTTTGGTAACTTAGCTTCCCAGCACTGCACCCCATCCCCTTACAGGATGCCAGCGTGAGATAGAGGCGCTGCCTCCTTTCCTCCTGGGTCTCTGGGGAGAGAGGCGCCGCAGCTCAGCCAAGCAGCTTCGCTCAGCAGCTCCACATGGCCGCAGCACCTGGGGGGCCAGGGGAAGAGACCCACCGGGATGATGCAGGGAGTCTCGGTGTGTACCTTGTGAACACACTGGGGAAACCAGCAGGCTCCTGCTTCCTCTGCCCTGCCTCGTGGGCCATGGTGACCAGAAATCCAGCAACAAAAAGAATGTTTTTGAGCAGAGAGCTCTTCCTGAGAGCAGACTGCCAGAGAGAGAGTACAGAGGTGTTAGGACCCCTGTTTATTAAAAGACAACAGATAGGTGGCAGGGTCCTGCTGTCCAAGGCCCCGAGCTTTCTTGAATCTGTTTGCGGAGATACTGGACCTAGCAGCCCTGGCGGAGTCTGTCCTCAGTCCACGCAGCCTTGCCTGAAGCTGCTTGTCGGAGGTTTTATGATGGCGGTGGTCGTGTCTCTGCAGAAGGATCCTCCTTCTGAGAGAAGATGGCTGTTGTCCTAAACAGCACGACCAGCCGAGGCCTGTCTTCCCGGCTCGTGGGTCCTTGGTCCGGAGCTCGCTGTGCACTCACTGTTTGACGCAAAGGGCTGTGGGCAGCAGGGGGCGCCTTCTCCGTCACCTCTTTTGATGGTGGCTCTGGCCACAGCAGCAGGCCTGCTTGTCGTTTATTCCCTGTGTGCCTGACCCGTGTGCCCACTGCCTCCTTCCAGGGTGCATGGTGACCTTGGCGTTAGGGTGACCAGCGCAACTTTCCTAGCTTTGGAGCCGGAAGCCTCGCATCCTGGAAACCCTCTCAGACCCGGGGGGACCTCGGTGCTTGGTCACCCTGGAGTGTGCACGCTTGTGCACTCGAGTTGCGTGTGTGGCAGCATACATGCATGCATCTAGTCAGGAAAGGACAGTGTGTCTCCTCACTCAGGCAGTTCGTGAGTCTGGCCTCCACAGGGTCCCGCCCACCACCCCTGGGGACCATGCCCAGAAGACTGGAGACCTGGCGTTCTGCGAGGTGACCGAGAGCCCCTGCTGGGAGCTGTCTCTTCCAGCTGGGCTTTGCAGCCGCGCACACACCCTGGAGCTCAGCAGCACGGGGACGCTGGCGCAGCGCTGGGAGAAGTGGTTTAGCACATGCCCAGGAGGGCCTGAGCACCCAGGGGCTTATGGCAAGCACAGCCGTGTTACTACCCCCCCACCCCGGGACCCCTCCCCGCCCTCCTCATAGAGCCCTCGGTCCGCTCTTGTCGGGACCACACTGTCGTCCCCGATGCCAACAGCCCAGCCTTTCTTCTTGTCAGGATTGTGCCGGAAATCTGAAACCGGAAGCTGGCTTTGGCATTTGAAAATTAACTCCTGATGCTGGAGTCTCAAATTGGGGCATCGTGTCATCAGGCTATGAGGATAGGATGGCATCATTAATTAACCTGGCGGGTGCGACAACAGGCAACTTTAGAGGATTTTTGTGCAGCGTGACACAGCATGGTTTGAACCACAGATCAGCCCAAACATCTGACTGCTTCTTGCCAGCCTCGCCCGCACTAAACTCAGTAGCCTGGTGCTGCCCCAGCAAAGCCAGACAGTTGCGTCAGGTGACAACCTGTGCTGCGTGCAGCTCGGGGCAGATCGTGGACCTGGGAATCCCAGTGCTCCCCCAGGGGCTCCCGCTCACCGGGCAGCAGGGTCCGTTCTGCAGGCTGCCTCCTTGAATCTCGCAGTGCTGGCGGGGACAGGCACAGTTGGTGTTCGTTCAGGGAGTGCAAAGTGATTTTAACATCACGCTCGGCAGAGGAAGGTCAGCCTTCTGCGAAGGAAAATCTCACCATATGCTCTCCTCCAGAGCTGATGAGGCTGAGTGGGGGGATCTGCTGATATTCCCAATGATCTCATGCCTTGCCGTGAGCCTGGGCAGCCGGGCAGCAGTGCAGCTGATGGATTTGGAAATTGGCTTCTTGGTGAGCAGGGGTGGGAGGGTTCATGACGGAGGGTGCCTGGTGCAAACGGTCCACTGTTTCCTTGTTCCTTCTGTGTTTGTCACAGGCTGGTCTGTTTATCCACTGTTTTGGTGGTGTACTCCCTCTCTCTCTTTTTGAAAGAGTTTATTTTTCAGAACTGTTTTAGATTTTACAGCAAAACTGAGAAGACAGTACAGAGAGTTCCCATGCACCCCACACCCAGCCTCCTTATTAGTTTACATGAGGCTGGGACATTTGTTGCAGTTAATGAACCTTATGGGTACATTCTTGTTGACTAGGGTCCTGCTTCATTCAGTTTGCCTTGTTTGTCCCTGGTGTCCCCTTCTGTCCCAGGACCCTGTCCAGGTCCCCTGTGACATTCAGGCATCCCATCTCCTCGGGTTTCTCTGGGCTGTGATGGTTCCTCAGGCTTTCCTTGTTCTTTTTAATTTTTTAAAATTTATTTTATTGAAGTATGGTTGATTTACAATGTTGTGTTACTTTCTGCTGTATAGCAAAGTGATTCAGTTATACATATATATGTTCTTTTTCATATTCTTTTCCACTATGGTATATCACAGGGTATTGAATATAGTTCCCTGTGCTATAGAGTAGGACCTTGTTGTTTATCCATTCTATATGTAATAGTTTGCATCTGCTAACCCCAAACTCCCAATCTTTCCCTCCCCGCCCCCACCCACCCCCGGCAGCCACCAGTCTGTTCTCTATGTCTGTGAGTCTGTTTTTGTTTCACAGATAAGTTCATTTGTGTCGTATTTTAGATTCCACATACAAGTGATAGCATATGGTATGTCTTTATCTTTCTGACTTACTTAACTTGGTATGATAATGTCTAGTTGCGTCCATGTTGCTGAAAATGACATTATTTCATTCTTTTGTATGGCTGAGTAATATTCCATTGTGTATATGTACCACATCTTCTTTATCCATTCATCTGTCGATGGATATTCAGATTGTTTCCATGTCCTGACTATTGTGAATAGTGCTGCTATGAACATAGGGGTGCATGTATCTTTTTGAATTAGAGTTTTCTCTGGATATATGCCCAGGAGTGGGATTGCAGGATCATATGGTAGTTCTACTTTTAGTTTTTTGAGGAACCTCCATACTGTTTTCCATAGTGACTGCACCAGTTTACATTCCCACCAACTGTGTAGGAGGGTTCCCAGACTTTCCTTGTTCTTGATGCCCTTGATGGGTTTGAGGAGGACTGTGGTCAGAGATTTTGTAGAATCTTCCTCAGTGGGAACTTGTCTGGTGTTTTTCTCCCACAGCTGGGGCTCTGGGTGCCGGGAGGAGGACCACGCATGAGGGGCCATCTCGTCCATTGTCTCGGGGTGCCTGCCGTCAACAGGGCTCATCACTGCTGGTGTCGACCTCGGTCCCCTGGCTGAGGTCGTGCTGCTCAGGTGTCTTTACTGGAAAGTCACACCTCCCCCCTTTCTGTACTGTCCTCTTTGGTGTGTACTCTTTCTTTCTTTTTTTTTTTTTTAATACTTCAAATTAAAAGGAAAGAGAATAATTAACAGAACAGCCCAGTACCCAAATCGGACAGATGTGGACGATCTGGCGTCCTTCTGTCAGACAGTTTTGATCTCTTTGCTCCTCCCTCCAGCTGGGCAGTCTTAGTTCTCCGCTGCTGCATAGCTGATCCCGTAGACAGATGGCTTGAGGTGACCGGCTCTCAGCGCCCCTGCATGGGCCTGCTGGGGCCTCAGTTTACGGCCTCAGAGGCAGAGTCGAGTGTCGGCGGGCCGGACCCGTACCCGGAGCTCTGGGGAAGGTCCATTTGGTACCGAGGGTCCCCTCATACTTGGCCCCTCTGACTTAGGGACCAATGCCTTTCCAGGGCCCACCAGATTAGGTCAGGCCCACCCACCAATTATAGGATCTGCTGATTTGGGGCCTTAATTATAACAGCCAGATCCCCTCCCAGCAGCACCAAGAGGGATGTTGGAATGACCGAGAGCAGGGATGTGAGCCTCAGGGGCACCTGAGGACTGTGTCTGTCATGGTGTGTTCCCTTTTCGGTAAATGTTTTTATTCTAAGACGTTACATGGTACAGAAAAATACATGAAATATTGTACGTGGCCGAAAGATGGATACATACATACAGTTTATCGAATGACTCTCCAGTCAACGCTGCTGAGAAATGAACCCCCTCGTTTTCTGTCCTGGGCCCCATTCCTTTGCGGCCCTTTGTGGGTTCCCCCAACCCCACAGAGCTGGGACCGTCCTCCTGCTTCTGATGGCCCGTGTGTCACTGCTTCTCTGGGCCGTTTTCTTTGTGTGTCTGTGTCCCTGGGAGACACGGCTGAGTGATGGCTGGGTTTGAACCCCACGCACACGGACTGATTTGTCTCTTGCGTTTCTGCTCTGTCTGCGAGGAGGATTCGTCCCTGCCGTGTGTGGTGATAGTTTATCCATTTTCACGCTGCAGCGTTTTCTGTTGTGTGACCACGCCTCCACCTGTTTATCTGTTCCACTGTTGGTGGACATTTGGGCTGTTTCCAGTTTGGGGCTGGGGCAAATGTCGTGTCATCTTTTACCTGCTGCTCGTGTAAGAATCTGTCACTGTACGTGACAGTGTGACAATGTGAGAAGACATAGTGGTAGCAGTGGCCACGTTCCGATGCTTCTTGTGTGCCAGGCTATGCTTGGAGTGACTCCTGGTCTCGCCCACTGCCCCACGCCGTCCTCCTTCACACGTGGGACCAGATTGGCGAGACCGTGGTTTGAGACCGCAGAGCTGGGGAGTGGTAGGGCTGGGCCCAGGCTACGGGTGTGAGCCTGCATTCCTAACCACTGCTCCGCCCTGCCCCTCGGAGTGTCCTCCTGCAAATCAGAAGGGGCGGCGGGTTCTGGGAGTGCGTGCCCAGGCAGGCGCTCCCCCGTGGGGACAGGGGGCGTCCCAGTTGGCAAAGGTGGACTGAGCTTGCAGGCGTGGGAGAGGGTGGACCCTTTTCTTAGAGTCCCCAAAACATCACTGAACGAAGCCCTGCTGAGCTGAAATCAAAGCCGGCAGGTTCTTGTGGGAGATGGAGGAGATGCTGCACAAACCCAGGGACCCAGGCCACCAGAGGCTCAGCCACCTTCAGTGCACGGCTTCTGAGGTCACCCTGGGCGTAGGCGTCCAGGTGGGGCAGGGGGAGGCCGTTTTCCCGAAACTTTCATGGGCGGGCCAGGGAGGCAGGTCCGTGGCTTCTGCCCACATCTCATTGGCCAGCGCCAGGTCACGTGGCCACACCTTCCAGCACGGGAGCCTGGGAAACGTAGTCTGACTGCGTGTACGGGGGCAGAGGGCTGGAAAGGGGCAGGTGAGCCGTAGCTTTGCTACCATGGACGAAGGTGGCTTCAAGGTTGTAGAAGGAGATGGGTCAGCTCAAACCCTGGCCAAGTGCCCGCTCTGGACCCAGCGTGAACCACTCCAGGGCAGACACCGTGTGTCAGGGCAGGAGCTAATGGTGTGCCCCCCGAGTGGGCATGGAGGGCCATGTGGGTGGCACGCGGCAGCGGGACCCCTGAGATGGAGGCAGGGAAGGCGCTGGGCTGAGACCTGTGGGAGGAGAGGCAGCAGGGCAGCCCATGGAGGGCTCTGCTGGAGGGCAGGTGGCCAGGCCAGGAGCAGGGAGACGCGAGTTACTCCACCGTTCCAGGGGGATGTTAGCCGCGGGAGGGAAGGTCCAGGGCATGGGTGTGGGAGCCCTGGGCAGGCCGGTCGGGGTAGCCCTCGCTGCCTGGGCAGGCCAGCCTGCCTCTGTGGGCGCAGTCATCTCCTGTCTGTGTGTTACTCGTGGCCGCAGGCGTGGGTGGCCTGTCACACAGCCTGCTGGCTTGGTCTGGCAGGAGCAGATGGCCCTTCATTTTGGAGTCTTTTGTTCAAAGTGGGCGCTTTGGGGTTGGAACGATATAGCGCTCTGCTGGCTCAGGCCGCTTGCGAGACTGCAGGACTTTTGCTTTAGGGCAGCAGGAGCCAAACCAGCCCACCCGGCGTTCCTGGTTCCAGTCTGGAGCGCCAGGCCGGTCGCCAGAATCCTTCCCCATCCCACCGCTCTAAGAAACTGTCAGTTCTTCTGAGAGAAGTGGCTTCGCCGGGCATTGTTCCCATCTTGAGATCCTCCCACTGGCTGTGTTTGGATGAAGGGTTGCTTGAAGCATCGGGGGTCTGTGGCCAATGCGGTCCTGGCCTGGAGTCACTCACCCTCCCCATCGTTCTGTAGATTCCTGCTCTGTGTGCAGGGTCTGGTTTCCATGGCAGATCTCTCCCGTATTGGAGAGGTTGCTCTCGGCCGATTTCAGCTCCCCAGAAGGGAGATTCCTGCAAATCTGTGAGTTGAGGGAGTCTTTGTTAGCTTTGCTTCAAAATCTGGCTAAGGCTGTGTTTTCCTCTCACGTGGGCACGGCAGCGGGAGCTGGGGAGCGGGGACCAGCAGGCTCATCCCCGGGATGAGACGTGCTGAAGGCCCTCTTGCAGCAGCTCCCCTCCAGCTTGGTCTGTTTGCTCTCCCCTGCTTAACCCATGTGTGAGCTTAACCCTTCTCAAAGCACCAGGGCCCAGAGCCACCCCGAGAGTGACCCCGAGGGCCCTGTGCCCTTCACCTTCTGGGCAGTCAGCTGAGACCCTGATGGTCTTACACGTGGAGACTGGAACTGCTGGTCACGGGACCTGCTTGTAAAGATGCCGTCACCTGAATGCTCTCCAGAGCCAGTCCCATAGCTAAGGGGCAAGTCACGGTCACCCAGGGCCCCCTCTGGTGGGGCAGGGAGAGTTCCGGGCCTGTCCTCCCAATCTCTGGGGGCCTCCATTGTCAATGTGTGTCCACACGAGGTTCAGCGGCCTCACGCGTCTGTGGGTGTGCATGCTGATGAGCACAAAAGCATCAAGGACACGGGAAGTGATTTGATAGGCCTGGCGCCTCCCCGCACTGAAGCTGCCCCGGCTCTCTCAGCCCGAGGGCAGACCTGGACTCCCAGCCACCCTCCCCAGCTCCCGGCAGCTAGCCTCCATGTCCCGGCGTGGCCCCTGCTGTTTAAGTCTTGCTCATGCACTCTCAGCGGACCACCCTCTGTTCTTTCCTGTTCCCGCCCTCCTGTGTGTTTCAGCAGAAATAAATCGGGGGCCGGGGAGCATAAGCAGGCCGTGGGTCCTGGGCGAAATGGGAGCTGCCTGCCCTTCAATTTACAGGTGGAAATTGAGGCCAGTTCGACGAGGGGGAAGTAGCGGTGGCTTTACCAGCAGCACCGGGCGCTCCCAGCACTGCATCCCCACAAATCGACCCCCTGCACGCAACCCCCCCACCCCCCCGCTGGCAGCACAAGGCCCTTCCCCAGCTCCCACTAGAGGCTGCGTTGATTATGTTGATGGGCGCCTGCCTTTTTAAAAAATTTATTCATTTATTTATTTATTTTTGGTTGCATTGGGTCCTCGTTGCTGCGCGCGGGCTTTCTCTAGTTGTGGCGAGCGGGGGCTACTCTTCGTTGTGGTGTGGTGGCTTCTCCTGTTGCGGAGCGCGGGCTCGAGGCACGTGGGCTTCAGTAGTTGTGGCTCGCGGGCTCTAGAGCGCAGGCTCAGTAGTTGTGGCTCGCAGGCGTAGTTGGTCCGCGGCATGTGGGAACTTCCTGGACCAGGGCTCGAACCTGTGTCCCCCGCATTGGCAGGCGGGTTCCCAACCTCTGCGCCACCAGGGAAGCCCCCGCCTGCCTTTTAAAACCTCACCTGAGAAGGATCCCCCACAGCTTCAAAAGCAACGTCAAAACCCAGCCCACAAGTGACTTGGCATTTTCGGTCCTGTCTATAACAAAAAGAATTCATGGGCCTGAAATAAACCCGGGCCAGGGATCAGGTACCTCCACTTCAGCATTTAATTGCAGCTCAACACTGCTCACCTTGTAAAGTCTGTTCCTTAATTAAAGTGGGCTTACGGGCTCCCGTGAACCGGGCCCTAGAGCTGGGGGGCCTTCAGGATGCTCACCCACTCCGTTTCCCTGGGAACCTCGGGGAGGTGGGGGCAGCCTGCGGGCGAGCGAGCGTGGAGCCCAGGGCGCGTCCCCACTTCCCCAGCCCCCTGAGAAGCCTGGGCGGCCCCTCTGGCTGCAGAGCTCCTGGTCCTGTCAGCAGGCTGGTCCTTTGGCATCCCCGTCAGCCGGCATCCCCATCTGAGACGCCCCATTTTCTCTGAGTGGATGCTCCCTGAACTTTGTTTATCTCTTGAACGTTTCAATAAAAATGTCATTACTTGAAATCATTGACACTGCTGGTGTGAGATACCAAATTCCATCACCTATTGTCCCGTAAAACGATCCATTAAAGATAAAACCACCGCAGCTCAATAAGGTTCTATCCTAGAGACAAGCCACCCTGGTCCTGGGCTGATCCTATCTCCCCAGCAAGTGTTCGTATCTGTCACATAAAGGGCCCCAGCACTTGGATAAATGAGGGAGGCGGCCCCCTGTGGAACAGCCTCCTCGGAGGGTGAGATGGGATTTCCTGATAGAAACAGGGCAGGCATCCTTTTGCTGTCAGGCAGTTTCAGTCGCTCTCAGGGAGGGAGCCATGCCTCCCAGGTCGAGCTCCTTTGTGCAGTGGTGGCCAGATGGGGGTGCACGGGGTGGGGGGGACGCGGAGGGGACCCACCCCACCAGGCTGGATTGCTCTCCTGAGTATTTAGGAAAGGGCTCAGTCTCCCCTCCTTCCCCCGGGCCAGGTGCCCTGCAGCCTCCCCTCCCGGGCAAACTGGGCAGGTGACAGCTCTTCTTCCTCCCCTCCCAGTGGGGCAGGGGACTGCGGGATATCTCGGTGGTTCCAGGGCTGTCCTGCCCGGCCTTTGGACCTGCTCCCTCGTGTTTCAAGGGCGAGCCTGTCTGCTTTTCCTAACATCTTTTATTTCTCCAGCCTGGTACCGGGTGACCACTCGTCCCCCTTTGACCCTGCCGTCAGCATGACTGTTAGTAGTCCGTCTTTCACGTTTGAACTGTCATGATGAGGCCTGCTCGTACCTGACAAACTAGTCTTGCCATGTGTGTACCTGGAGTCACCCGGCGATGTCACGGTCACACCTGTTACCTCCTTTACTGAAAGATGTGGGCAGGGGCAAGGGGGCTTTTTGCTGTACAGGCACACGCCTTGTTTTATTGTGCTTCTTAGATGCTTCATTGTTTACAAATTGAAGGTTTGTGGCAACCCTGCCTTGTCAGATGATGGTTAGCACTTTATAGCAGTAAAGCATTTTAAAATTAAGGTATATGCACTATTTTTTTAGACATAATGCTGTTATTGCACACTGTTAGGCTATGGTACAGTACAGTACCGTGAACGTAACTTTTTTTATGCACTGGGAAACCAAAAACTTAGTGTGACTCGCTTTATTGTGGTATTCGCTTTATTGCAGTGGTCTGGAACTGAGCCCACCACAACTCCGAGGCCTGCCTGTGTATTTGTTGCCCTGTCCTACTCCAGACAGAGACAACCGAGGGGCTGCATCTCCTGGCGGTGTCAGCCTCCCAGAGAGCACTTCCGTCTCTGGACCAAACTCTGCGATTCTGTCAGTGGCCAGTACATGCCCAGGTTTATGTTTGCCTTCGTTTGTGGTGAGGAATTCCTGCCTCTGGACCGCTAGACAAGGGATAGGGTTCACCTTAGTGGGTTTTATAGTCTTCTGTGAATGTCTTTCTGGTGCAGAGGAAGCCTGGCTGTCTGTTGATTTTTTTTTTTTTATTCTGCATCCTTGCTGGACTGTTTAGTTCTTAATTCACCAGCTCATTCTCTTAGTTTTCCCTGGTAGAAGGTTATATTACTTGACATGAAAAAGTTTGTCTCTCCCTTTTGATTGTTACTCCCCTTATATCTTTTTCTTGACTTATTACACTGGCTAGTGTCTTCAGCGCGGTGCTGTGGATTGCCTTCCCCCAAACTTTCCAGAGTACCTCTTCTGCCTCACATTGAACTGTGACCGTGGGAAGGTCCCTCCTAGTCCTGGATGGCTAAGAATTTTTTTAAAATATATTCCTTTTAAAAAAAAAGTTTTTTTTAAAATTTATTATCTTTGGCTGCTTTGGGTCTTCATTGCTGTGCGTGGGCTGTCTCTAGTTGTGGCTCGCAGGCTCAGTAGCTGTGGCGCACGGGCTTAGTTGCTCCGTAGCGTATAGGATCTTCCTGGACCAAGGCTCGAACCCGTGTCCCTTGCATTGGCAGGTGGACTCCCAACCACCATGCCACCAGGGCAGTCCTAAGAATTTTTTATACAGAACGGTTTGGAATTTAATGTAAATGCTGCACGTAAAAGTCACCTGCAGTGCTTGGACGTGTTGTGGCTGGTCTCCATGGTGATCACATTAGGGGAGACCGCCTGTGACTGTGCTTCTCTGGGCCCTTTCGCTCCTCACTGCGGAGGAGCAGAGCGAGAGGCTGCTCTGGCCCAGCTCATCTCTAACCAGTGCAGAGATGGCACCTGGGCAACTCGGGGGCGAGGGGAAGCCTGCTCCGTGACCAACTCGTTCTGCTTGGCTGCCCAGACCACGGGGCAGCGCGCCAGGACTGTCCCACGGATGCGTGGCTAGAGAGGGCGTGTGTTTGAGGATTGCAATAAAAAACGGCTTTTCCCTATGCCCAGCACACGGGGCGCTGGGGGCCGCTGGCATTCGGAGCTGCCATGGCCTCCTGGGCCCGTGCCGGCGGCTCACTTGTGCCAGGTGGCCTCCAACGTGACATGTGGTCTCGGCACTTCCTGTGGACTCTGCCTTCTTGTTTCCGTCGCTGTCATTATAGCATGTTAAACGGCGAGGGGCCTGTCTGCCCCGGCCTTGTGCAGACACTGTGAAATTAACTTCCTCACCCTCCAACTCGTGTCGGGCTGAACTGACATTTCCAAAGGGCTCCTGGCTGGACCCCTGCTCTTGGCACGCTCTCCTCAGCAGAGAGGAAGGGCCGGGAGCCGAGCCTCGTGCCGGTGGAAGCTGTCAGGCTGGGCAATGGAAGAAATCCTAAGCGCTCTTGTCACCCGGGGGAGAGTCACACACATCTCGGGGAGCAGATACAGTCCGAATTATAGCGCTTCATACCTGGCTCCGAGCAAAACGGTTCTGCAGGGCCCTGGCAGAGGCCAAGGGGGCCTCTTGGGGATGGGCAGCAGGGTTTGAGAGTCAGGACCCCATCACCTCTTATTACCCTTGCAGCTGGCGGGAGCGTGTGGGAATTACCTCGTTACCGTGGCAACACGCCCTCCTCACAGGGAACTCCGTCCACTCTGACGGGTCCTGTAGCCCAGGGTGGCCGGCCAGCCGAGCAACCGGGCCCCATTGGGGGTGCGACGCCTTCCACTGGAGCGTCCCGTTCCTCGTCTTGACAACTTGCCCTGGGACCACAGGTTTTCTTGCTGGCCTGAGAGGCAGCAGCCCATCTGGCATTGTCTGTCCCTGGCCCGGGAGAAGGAGGGCAGCGGCCAGCCCCACCCACCTTGCCTCCCGAGGTCTCATGTGGCCGTCCCAGGACAACGGTACACGGGCTCCCTGGACCTCCCGGGGGTCAGCTGGGCACAAGGTACCGTGGTGCACACCCCTCACTCAGCACAGCCCTCCCCGCTGGGAGGTGGTCCCAGACACCCACTCCCTGGGCCAGAGGGCACTGGGCAGTGGGAGTCCACACCCAGAGGCCCGGGCTCCTGCGTGGCCTGAAGCCCCTTGCTTCTTCTGCAGAACCGATGGCCCCGAGCAGGTCCCCGCTCTCCACGATGGCCCATGTTTCTCTTCCTGACACACTCATTTAATTTTTAACTCACAAGGCATTTGCTTATTTATTTTCATTGTTCTTGATAATAATTCTAAGCCATTAGAGGGGAAAATTATATTCAAAAATGCTGTTTCACACTTTATTTGTTTGATGATTTAGAGCAATAGAAAATAGCACATTTGCTGGCTTTTATAGTCTGATAATTATTCACATCCATCAAGCCATTCCAGGGGAATAAACAAAACACCAAGAAAATGACACCATTAATAGCATCCTTCACTGCAGACAGGAAGCCTTTCCCGGGTCAGCGTCTTGGGAGGATGGACGCAGCCTGTCCCCTGCCCAAGGCGAGAGCCTGCCCGCAGAGGATGTGTTTCCTTTCAACTACCTCTGCCTCTGGGCCCAAGAGCTGCCCTCCCACTAGACTGAGGCCTCTGCCCAAACAGCACCCACAGCCCCCGGCTTCCAGAGCTTCTTGACTGGACTCTGGCCTGGCCTCAGCAAGGTCCACGGGACGCCCCCCTCTGGCCAGGGGTGCACCCCTCCAGCGTCCAGCCTCAGTCCGTCCCTGGCCCCCCGTAAGCACGTCCGACCCCTGCACACGTGTCAGGACGCAGGTCTTGGACGCAATCACTGGCTGCTCCGGCCCCAGGCCTCCCTCTTGGCCTATGCCAGGTGTGCGGGTTTCCACGTTGCCTTTTTGGGGGTGGCCGTGGTTGGAGGGGGTACATCCACTACTCCAGACGTCAAGTGTAAAAGAAGAAACCTGGAAAGGAGAGGCTGGGAGACGCCCACCTGGCAGGGCCAGCCCGCCCATCTCTCCCCAGACCAGGGGGTCACTTCCTTCTGGAAAGTGGCCTCTGGACTCTGGTCACTGCCGGAAGCCTTCCCGTCAGCCGATCGTTTGAACAGTGAAACTGCTGGACTGGGATGGTCTCTTTACCATTGTGTGGCTTTGCATGCGTCTCATGTCCTCTGCCGTTGCCTCCTGGGCTGTATAGCGGATCTAAAATTGCTTTATTTTCTCGCCGAAGTCCCTGGTATTTGCAGACGACTGCCTTTCTGAAAAAGGCGTCTGGCAAACGATGCCTGAATTCGTCACTCTCGACCTCCTCGGCAATTCCACAACATTAAACCCGGAGTTATGGAGCCTGTCCAATCCTGCTGCAGCCTCCGCGGGGTCACCTGGAGCGGTTGCCAGGGACACCGAGCTGACAGCGCCGAATTTTCCACGACTTTCTGGTTGAGTGTCATCCAGAAGTGCTTTGTGTAAAATGTTGACCAGAGGAGAGAAAGGGCAGGGGGAGGGGCGCACATGATGGGCTGGTAAACTACGTGGAGATCAGGACTGGGGCTCGTGTGCTATGGCCGGAGGGACCTGCGTGACCCCGCGTGGGCAGCCCGACCCTCTGCAGACTCCCCCAAGGGGTTTCCCCCATTTCTGACTCTGCCCCCTGAAGCCCCTGGTCTGTTGTCCCTCCCATCCCTCCCTGGATTCTGGGAGTGGCTCTGCCCGTTACTGTATCCGACACGTCCAGATTCTTCTGCCATGACTTCTGTGCTGGCCTGGAGTGAGTTGACCACCAGGAGGCACCCAGCCACAGCCCAGTGTTTGGGGAGGAGCATGGTGACGGGGGCCGTCTGCGGGTGGGATGTGGTCAGCCCAGGAGGAGGCGGGGGCTGGTGGACCAAGGAGACGGCCACTGTGTAGCAGGGCACATGGGAAACCAGCCTCGTGCTGGCGGAGAGTGGGATGGGGGAGCCAGGGGGGCTCTGTGTGGGCTTGGGCAGGGCTGACCGCCAGCTGGGAAACCTCGCACCGGCCCAGTCGTGAGATCGATGTGGACCCGGGCAGGCCGTCTGTCCAAGGAAACATGCAAGCACCCTTTGCCGCCCAGGCGACCCGGGCTGCCACGTCCAGAGAGCAGCTGCCTGGGGTCGCAGGCGGGCAAAGCAGATTGATTTTGGCCGTGAGGTTTGACCTTGTGATGGGGACGGAGTTCCCAGGGAGCAAGACAAACTGCCTCCATATCGGCGACCAATAAAACCGACTCTGTTTTACGGCCCCAGAACCTGCTCACTAATGGCCAGACAGATGCTTGCCTACTTCGAGAGTTAGCGAGCAGCCCTGCTCAACCCAAAGAGCTGCTTTGCCTTCTTTTTTTTCCTCCCAGAGCCAAGCCTGGGAGTCAGGGATGCCCCAACCCAGTGGCGTGACGCCAGGCGGGGCTGTAACAAGGTTAGCGCGCCCTGGTCCCAGGCTGGAGACTATGCATGGCTCTGCCATGGGGGCCCCTCGGTCTGGGACTTTCCTTCAGTGGTGAATGTCAGCCCTGCTGGGAGGCCGGCTCACCTGAGCCTTCATTGCTCTGGGCTTGCCTGGGGCCCTGGAGGGGAGGGCCGTGGCAGGGAGGGGGCTCTATGGGCACCTGCCGCCCACATCGCTGCACAGATGGAGCCTCTGCTGCCCTCCCTGCCTCCTTTGAATGGACGGCCTACGCTCAGCGCTTGTTTCGTTAAGGACCAGGACCCCAGTTCTGCCCGCCTTCCCCTGAAGACTGAGGTTTTCAGCTTGCTGAGTCCCTGGGTGTGGGCTGGGGGAGCACAGGGGCTTCTCAGCACCTCCCAGGCTGTCGCTGGGTCGTTCCAAGCCGTGGGAGGCGCAGTGTGCTCTTGGCTGTCGGAGTGCAGACATCCCCCGTGACTGCCGGCTTCCCGTCCACGAGTCCTTTCTAATCTCTCCAGGGGCTGCTCTTCTGAACACTCAGCCCAGCGTCCTGCAGTTTGTACTTTCCGATAACAGAGGAGCCACGTTCCAATGTATTAAACTTTTAACATCCACCAGATTCAATTAATCTTATCTTTACAACTCCCAATTACAGGCGGTAATTAAGTGAAAGCAGCATTGTAGACTGGTGATATTGCATTAATCATCACAGCCTTGGAGCCATAAGTTAGTTCCTTCCTGTCCTCGGGCATCTTCCCAGAAGGGACGGAATGTTCCATTTCCCTGTTTGGTGGGGGGATGTTAATCCCACAGAGGTGCTTTGGATTGGGATTAATTTTTATCATCTTTATGTAAGTGATAAAAGGCCATTTAAAAAAGAGTCACCTCCTCTTTGTCCAGATAATGGGCAGTTCTCTGACGACAGCAGAATTAAAGGTGCCATGGCCACCTCCAGGGCCCTGAAACATGCCCAGAAATTAATTATTTTTATCCTGTTAGATTAGAGACAGCACAATGTTCACCTTATCTCCTACCCTTGTCCCCTTTTATTTTATTAAAAGTAACGATAAACCTTTCAGCTGGAGTGGACTCAGCCAGCTACTGAGCCTGGGCGATCTTCCACGTTCCGTGTCCCTCCCCATTTGGCTTCCTGCCCTGTGGGGGAGGAGGGAGCAGCTGTGGGGAACATCCTGCTGTGGACTCGTTCTAGAATTCCAGAGACTGCCGTTGTTATTCTGGAGCATGCTCCCCGCCCCCTGCAGCACTGCTGACATTGGGTGGGTCATTCTCTACTAGGGCGCATCCTGGGCGCTGTGGGGTGTGGAGCAGCATCCCTCCCCCCCGCCTCGATGCCAGGACCACTCCCCCAGTCGTGACAACTAGAAATGTGTCAGACGTGGCCCAGTGTTCCCAGGGGGCAGGATTGCTGGATCCTGGAGTTTCTCCCAGATGGGATGGGACTCGGATGCTCTAGTAGCTGTACCGTTGGACAGTTTACCACCCTCCCTCCTCCTCTGGACAGTGGCCCTACCATGCCACTGGGAACGTCTCCACTCCTGGCATTCCGAGGGTGTGTCACTGCCCCCCAAGTCCTGGGTCCTGGGCCTCCATCTCACCCCTCCTCCCATCCATGTGGCATCCCCCGACCCTGACAGCCCCTCCCCTACACCGACCACAGCCGCCCAGCTCTGCCCTGTGCCGGGCCCGCGTGTCTCCTGGGGCCCTCAGCTGTGCAGTGGCCACCCACTCTCCCCTCTGACGTGCCTCCCTTCTCTCGTAGGTACGCCATCCCCCCAGAGCATGGCAAGCGCCTGGAGCGTCTGGCAATCGGTAGGTGCCTGGGGCCCACTGGGGCCAGGGTGGGCGGTGGGCTGGCAGCCTCTCCCTCCCTGGCTTCACACTATTGTCTGGGGGTCGGTGTCCCGGAGGGTGATGTGCTCCAGGTGTCCTGGCTGTGTTCCACTCCCTTCCCTGGCGGTCAGGTCATGGACCCCCACTGTGGGTCTGTCACTTCACGAAAGCCACACGGATGCCGTCGCTTCAACACTCTTGTTTTCTAGCCTCTTGGCCCAGAGTTTGGGACAGGACCGCAGGCTTTGCCAGCTGGGGGCAGCCCGTGCTCCCCCCGCCCCCCAGCACCTGGTGCTGCATCCACACTTTTCTGTCTTTATGGAGTCTTTGCTCAGTCTACAACACGAGAAGTCCAGTTCGGAGGTCCGCAGCTGTTCCGTGCGGCCGCATGGGGACTGCAGGGCCATTTGCTAATCCCGTGCAGGGTCGGGTCACCCGGGCTCCCTCCACCACCTGGATTGAGACCCTCGCTAGGGCCTTTGGGCTGACAGGATTTGTCGGAGAGGCTCCTGGGCTGCGTCCGGGACTCTGACCACCCGGGTAAAGGCCGGCCCTCAGGGCATGGGATCCTTAGAGACAAGCCAGACACCCAGGCTGGGGGGCGCGGAGGCCTCTGTGTGCCCCGATGGGGGGCCGGGCTGTGGCCCCCCATCGCTCTCATCTCGCACCTGTCCTGTCCCCATGGAGACCCGTGTCCTGAGTGCGGACGGCTGTCAGTGCCTGGACAGACGTTCACAGACCCCACTGGCCCAGCGGGTGGGCCCTCGCTGTGCAGCCAAGAACAGCCCCTCCTTCTCAGGCAGCACCCGGGTGAGGGTGAGAGTCTGCTGTGCAGATAGCACGGGGCCTCAGGCCACCCCGACCCCCGTGGCAGCAGTAGGCAGCCGGCACCCCCAGGTGGCCACGGAACCTTCCGAAGCCATGGCCTGGTGTTGGTGAGGCTCCCTGCCAGCCGGCTGCCGGCCTCTGTGGGCGCCTCCCTGCCTGCACTTGACTTGGGGGTGGGAACGGCCCATCTCTTCTGCCCAGCAGATTCTCGCTGCGGGTTGGCGGGGTCGACAAGGTCCCAGGTGGGAGGGAGGCCGTCAGGTGAGTTGGGCAGATGCCCCCAGGCCCAGTTCCTATGCAGAGGCCATCGTCATGTCACCTTTTATGTTGGAAACTTGGACCTTGACCTCAGCTCTCAGGAACATGCTTCTCCCGGGAGAAATTCCAGTGCAGGCGGGCATGGCAAAGGCTGATTTAACTTACTTACTGAGCTCGAAAGTAAAACCAAATTAATTTTTTTCCCATTATGTTTTTTAAAATGCAAATTAAAAATGTCTTTTCCTATTGTATTAGCTTCCTGTTGATGTAACAAGTTACCACAAACCCAGTGGCTTAAAACAACACACATCCCCTCAGTTTTGCTGTGAACCTTAAACTACTCAAAAAAAAACTAATTAAAAAACGCCACAGATTTATTTTCTTACACTTCTGGAGGTCAGAAGTCCACAGTGAGCCTCTAGGGGCTAAAATCAAGGCATCAGCAGGGCTGGCTCCTTCAGGAAGCCCCGGAGGAGAACCCAGTTCCTGGCTTCTATGGCTTTTGGAGGAGCTGCATCCTGGGCGTGGGGCCGCATCGCTCTCATTTCTGTCTCCCTGGTCTGTGGTCGAGTCTCCCTCTGACCCCCTCTTATAAGGACCCTCCGGATGACACCAGCCCCCCTGGGTGGTCCAGGCCCATCCCCATCTCAGGGGCCTGAACTTTATCCCGTCTGCAGAGTTCTTCTTACCACTGAGGGGACGTTCCACAGATTGAGGGGATCGGGACATGGATGTCTTGGGGGCCACTGTTCAGCACCCCATACCTGCAGAACCACGCTTAGCCATGCCCGCTGTTCTCCCTCAGTATGCCTTTTCTACTAGAAAAGTTTTGGGTGATTGGAGCGCCAACTAGAGAAGCCGGATGCAGCATCCTCTGGGGCCCCCCGCCGACCTCAGACAGTGCCACAGCCTCTCTCCCTGGAGCTCGCCCTGTGCTCCATTCCCACAGCTGGGGCTGCTGCCGGGTCCTTTCTGATGCCCAGACCTGGATGCTGGCTCACTTCCTGGGCATCTGAGGAGGCTCAGTGGCCGGGGCTGGGAGAGGAAGAGTCGGCTAGCAGGGAGGCTGCCCCGTCCTTGCTTCTTGAAAAATCCAGACTCATTAAGTCATGTGGCTCCTGGAATTCAGGAAAGGGGCTGTCAGCTCTGGAGGGGTGGCGGGAGCCTCCTGCTTCCTCTGCAGCCCCCTCACTTAGGACTGCTCACCCCTCCTTGGAGGAAGGATGGGGGAGGCTCCAGGGCAAGTGACTCACTGCCCTCCTAGGCGTCCCTTCCAAACTTTTTGGGGGCGTGCATCAGGGGCTCCATTACTGAGATGGGTGGAACGGGTTTGCGATTAATACGGAAAATGAATAGCCGTGCTCCGAATGGGCTCGCTGGGAGAGTTGTGCGGCCCACGGGGAGAGCACTAATGTGTTGGCGCGTTATTGGTGCTAATCACTTAAAATGTGCTTCTTTATTAGAGTTTTAATGAGAGCCACTTAAACTGTGCATTAAAAAGAGGAACTGCGGAGAGGCCGGCGGGCCGGGCGTCAGGCAGCCATAACTCTCATTGAAATGCTTTTAGTGCAGAGCGGAGTTGCTGGATTCAGTCATCCCTGGCACCTTCCAGAGCCTTGCCGTTGTGTCCTTGCGGTTAGGAGCCTCCTCCAGCCTTGTCGTGTGGGTGGGGCCACGCGGGTGCACACGTGCATACACACACGCACGCATACACACACACGTGCCCTCTTTAACCAGCAGCCCCTCGAGGGTGCGCGCTGGCCTGGAGGCTGGGCCCGGTCTGGATCGGCTTCCAGAAGGGTCCTGGGGCTGCCTGCATCTGGGGATCAGTCCCAGAGGGAGGTGGCCGCTCGGGAGCGCGTGCTGGTGCCACTGCCGTGGGGACTCATCCCACACCTCGAGGAGCCATGTGGCAGCCGTCCTGTGCCCACTCTCCGTGCGGGTTTGAGCGGAGGCGCCTGGCCGCCATGGGCAGAACCTGGGACAGGCTTTTCCTTAACCACAAGACACACGTGTCATTGACTTGAGTTTCAGCCAACAGGTGATTTGGGAACGTCCCTGAACTGTGTTAGTGAAGCACGGTTTCTGGGCAGGTAGAGCTGATGGGCTTTCTGTAGGCTTGCGGAGGCTATCCCTGTTTTAAATTAGTTACGTGGTGCATCGTGGGGCAGAGAGCATAGGGGCTGTGGGCGCGGCCTGCGTTGGCCCCGTGTGTCTGGGGCCGAGGGTGGGCAGGTTGTCTCCCGGGCCTCCGTGTCCTCACCTGCCTGGTGGCGGTAGGACCACGTGGGTGGAGAGCCTGCGCCACTCAGGCAGCCCCCCTCTTTGTTGCGGACTCGTCAGTGTTGGGGGGCGGCGGGGGACCCCACTCACTCCTCATGGTCACCGTGTGTCTGGTCAAGAGCAGCAGCTCCCCTGTCCTGTCTCCGGGCTGCGCTCTCACATGGCCGAGTGACCGTGTGGAAGCAACGTAGTGGCTTTTGTCTTGGGGGAGCTTGGGGTGGGCGGCGGTCTCTAGGCAGCCGCACCCTGTCTGCGACCGCGGGTGTGTGCTGTGGGTGCGCGCCTTGTCACCCAGGACCCCGTCCCGCAGTCCCCTGTGTGTTTCGTTCCCTCGGGGCCTCGGAGGAAAGGGCTGCCCGGAGAGAGGCGTCCCGGCTGCCCCGCCGCCCCATCCCGCCGGGCAGGCCCCGCCCTGTCCTGCCAGGCTGATGCTGGTCTTCTCTGCTCTAGGCTTCTTCCCCGGGAGCTCCCAGGGCTGCGACGCTTTCCTTCGGCACAAGATGACCCTCATCTCGCCCATCATCCTCAAGAAGTATGGGATCCCGTTCAGCCGGGTACGTAGGGGCTGGGCACAGACCACCTGCTCGTGGAGGGGCTTCTGGGGCCTGTGCCCTGGTGACCACGAGTGCCCCAGGAAACTGGCGTCTTAACCCTGGAGAAGGTTCTAGGACGATGGCAAGCCAGGGCAGGGCCATCAGCCTCCAGCTCTTCCAGGGTGGGGAGTGAGGATGGAAGAGGGGCAGTCAGGAGGGGCCTTGACTTTCCTTCCCACCCAAACCCAAATGTCGGCAGGTCCTGCAGGCTGGGCTGGGGAGTGGACGGTCGGGGCAGCTCCTGCTGACCTGGCAGGAAGCGCTGAGGAGCCGGCGCTCCCCGTGGGAGTCCCTTCCCGCCCACCCGTGCCCAGGCAGACGCCTTTGAGTGAGCAAATACCTCTTTAGAAATGAGACGCCTGGCTCCCTCGCAGTGTGAAGGCTGTGAACTCATGCAGTTTCCTGCTCCAGAGGCTGCTCCACTGGTCCGCGTAGGGCTGTGAGGGGTGAGGCCGCGCTAGGAGCCGGGTTGGCAGGGACCCCACTGCCTGCGGAGGGCAGGCGGGTGGGGGCTGAGCACCGGGGCCAGGCCGCCTCTGCCCCGGGAGTGGGCCCAGCTGTCGTCACTCCAGGCCAGTCCTTCCCCGCAGACAGCCCTCCTGGACGGGAGAGTCTGCGCCCCGGTCCCTGCGTGGGTCCAGGCGAGAGGCCTGTGCCCAGAACTTACCGGACAGGTGTGTGGGCCATGGCGCCGAGGGCAGGGGGCAGAGGGGACTGTCCGGGAACCCGGCTTCTGCAGGTTTCCCCGAAGAGTGCTTCGTCAGGCGCAGGAGCGAGTTCTGGGGGCGCACCTTCATGCCTCTCTCTCTGGCCAAGGGCGTCAGCAGGTCAGAAATGATTCTGACGTTTCAGTCAAACCGCCTGCAGCATCAGCACACAGATCAGGGATTCGCCTTTCTGTCGGGGCCACAGCTGCTGCTCATGCTTATTAGGTAGCGGGATATTTCACTCTGAGAAATGCAGCTTTCCATGCTTCCCTCTTCCCACCCACCGCCCCCGCCCCTGTCTTCTGGTTGGAACGTCATTCTTTGCCGGGAACCTCGCAGACAGGTCGCGGCGTTGCTCACGGGAGTGAGAGGTGCTTGCTCTCCTGTCCCTTTGCCGCGGACCTTCTCCAGAGTCGTGCTCCCTGGAGAGGGATGCTGGTCGCGGGAGTCAGCTGGCGGGCACCCTTGTTCTCCTGGGTCAGTGCCCGTGTGGCCCTGCAGCCTGTATACGAAATGTCCGAGCGTGACCCAAAGGCGGCGGCGGCAGCCTCCTGGCCCGGAGGGGCTGCTGGTGACTGGAGAGAGGCCGGGCTCCGCAGCCACAGCGGCTGCCCACGGGGTCCAGGCAGAGCTTCGTCCCAAGGCCCTTGTCTAGCAGCAGGGAGCCCTCCGTGGGCCGCCGGCCTCAGGACCAGGCTCCAGGCCCTGTGGCATCAGGCTCCACATGGAGCCCCTCGTCTGAATTCCTGGCGGCCTTCAGAGTGACGCCCCGCACTCCGCTTATAAATCTTTGTAATGGTATTTACTTCTAGAAGAAAAAGCAGATCGATAGCAGAGCTTTTTAATAATTAAAAGTGTGTCTTTCTGTGATCTGCCACGGACTTCCTCATTTATTCTTGGAGAGCTCGCACAGGCAGCCGACTGCCGGGCTTCCTCGGTGACTGGCGTCTGGGGCTGGCGCTGCCTCCACTACTGACTGCTTTGCGTCACGGCCTATCTGTCATCCCAGGCGCCCTCTAATTTATTGTCGGGATAACGTTGACGGTGGTGACGCAGAGGACAGACACCGTGGGTTTGAAATGGAGCCACCAGGATGTAGATTTTCTGACAGGGACATAATCTTCTTGTTGCTCTAAGTGAGCACATCTTCTGTTCTGGGCCTTGATGTATGGGCGGGATCGGGCGGGGGACCAGGCCCTCAGTGTGCCTCTCCCCACGGGGGTTCCAGCTCCGTGACGGGGACCCTGCTGCGTCCCTGAGGCTCACGCAGGCCAGTGCACGCACGAAGCCGTTCTGGAAAGCGAGATAGCGCTTTACAGAATCAGCTCAAGTAGGATAAGAACATCAGTAATTGCATTTAAAAGCACATCCCCAAACCCGAATTTTATTTATCTCATTTGACGAGGCTCCGAGTCCTGCAGCAGAAGCTGGCCCAGGGGACCCTTCCTGAGAACGAGGATGCTGGCCGCTGGGCCCTGGGGACACTACATGTCCCCTCCTCCCCCGTCTGCTGCCGTCGCTTTATCCCCGCACGCGGCTGGCTGTCACTTGGACAGGAATTTAAAAATATAACTTAATGCACAGTGACTTCCCTTGATGGGTACAATTCATTATTTGAAAAGAAAAATATCTCCGTGTTCTTAAGGACTGGCTTTTCTCCAGGCTACGTCAGTTTTGATTGATTTCTGACTCTGTGGTTGGCTTCTGGAAGTCTCCCCACCTCCACCCCCCCCACCCCCGGTCGCCACCTCCCGCCACCCACCCTCCCCTGCCAGGGTTTGACTCCTCGTTGGTTACTTAGATGAATCCAGCGATTTCTGCTCCTCTCTCTGGGGTTATTAGCAGGCCCTGAAAACTACAAATCAGTGACAGAGTGCTGAAGAGCCTCTAAGTGGGGCAGAAGCCTTGAGCAGACACACTTTGCAGAAGGAGGCGTGCACAGGCGCCGGCAGGACTCGGTGGGCGGCATCCGCAGACCTCAGGGAGGGAGCCGGAGCATCACGCCCACCCCGCAGGGCCGCTGTGTGCGAATACCCCATACCCCATATGCCGCCGAGGGGGCAGGGGGAACTCGCCCTTCCCACCACGTGGGTGCAAACGGGCGGCCACTGCGAAGAGCCGCTGGGCAGTTTCTTGGGGCCCCACGGTGCCCCTTCCGGAGTCTGTTTACTCCGGAGTAATGCAAGCAACCGCCGGGAGAAGATGAATCCACAGGTGCCCCCAGCTCTGCTCACAGAGCCTCAGACCAGGAACAGCCACAGGCCTGTGAACAGGAGGCTAGATGAGCACGTAGCAACACATCCTCATAGCAGGAGACCCCTTTAGGAACGAAAAGGAGCAGACGACCGATGTGCCCAGCGGGACGGATAAACCCCGAGGATGTGCTGAGCGGAAGAGGCCAGACGCAGAGCATGGGCGGTGCGGTCCGTGTCTGTGAAACCCTAGAGAGAAACGTTGTCAGGGGGCGGGGGGGCGGGTTTGGGGCCCCGTCCTCAGAACTCCAGACAGCCTGATGTGCACCACGTGCTCAGCCTAGGAGAAGACTGGCCCTCCTGACCCCAGAGGGTCACTCCTGTGTCACAGCCTCTAGTCCAACAGCCCCGCCTCACATCCTGGGACACAGCGAGTAGGGATGGTGGCCGCTGCTATTTGTCATCCGTCTTCCGGAACACTGGTCTGTTGGAGCGCTTGCTGATGGCCGGGGGTAGTCAGTGCAGAGTGGGGAGGGGCCCGGGGAGGAGGCTGCAGCCTCCTTCTCCAGGCCTCGGGCTGGCACCTCTGGAAGCCTCTGTCTGGCGTCACTGTGGGTCCCCCACCCTGGTCCCTCACGCCCAACTTCTTGGTTTGGGGTCTCTGTCGCAGAGGCCGGACCAGAGTCTGGCCATCCAGACCATTTTGAATAGGCCTGGAAACACGCGCTCGTCCTGCAGTGTCGTGACCTTGACATGAGTCCTCCCGGCCCACTGACGTGTCGCTTTGGTCTCTTTGCCCTCACTTGGAGGGACCCATGTCTTGGGATGTAGTGGACAGATTCCCTGCTCGCGGTGGCGGGGCCGCTTAGGCCAGCTTCTGGGGACGTTTTGGAGGTGGGCCTGCTCCTTCCTCACACGAGGGCCGGGCGCTGTGCTGCTGACTCGAACCCACCCTGGGCTCCACGGGCTCCAAAGGCTCCAAGGGCTCCGAGCTCCGCCAGTGCCGACCGGCCCTCCTCGCCAGCCCTGGAGCCGCGTGGGAACATCTCACAGTGCATGGAGGCTCAACAGGCCACCTACCCCCAAAGCAGGAGGACCCGCCCCCCGCCGCCAAACGAGAAGTACCTAGAATCCTAGCATTGCTGCTCGCCTGTCTGGAGAGTGCAGACTGTCTGTCCCCTCGGGGCCTGGCGAGGTCTCAGTGAGCGGCGGGGCTGGGAGCCCAGCTGCCGCCCTGGCCACTCGCCTCACCTACTTTCCAAGCCATGTGAGAACCAGGCCACAGCCTGTCACTTGGCCGACTCCTTTGGCTCCTAAAGTTAGGCTTCCTGACACTCGTTGGGACATCCTCAAGCCCACGTCCCCCTGCTGTGCTCCTCGGTGGCTTCTTGTGGCTTTGCCATCAGCCCATGATGCCCTGTGTTGGGCGTTGCTTCTGGTCAGGCCTCGCCCCTCACCTGTTGGCCTCTTGCCCCTCAGATCACGCAGGAAGCTGGGGAGTTCATGATCACGTTCCCCTACGGCTACCACGCCGGATTCAACCACGGATTCAACTGTGCGGAATCTACCAACTTTGCCACCCTGCGGTGGATTGATTACGGCAAGGTGGCCACTCAGGTGAGTGCCCGCAGACCCTGGGGAAGGGTCTAAACGGGGCTGGCCCCCACGTGCTCACCCAGCCCAGGGCCTGGGCGGCAGCCGTTTATATTCGACCGGAGGCTCGGATTCTCCATCAGGGTCTGTTTCTGGATCCTCAGCAAACTTGTCCCCAGAATGTTCCTCACCTGGAGGCAGGGGAAGGGGGTCTGGGCAGTCCTGGGGTCGGGTCTCCCCTCCTCCTGGCAGACCCCAGGTGTGTTCCCCATCGTCTGCGGATCAGGGAAGATTTGTTCCTTGTTAGTTGACCCCTTGGAGGCCACCTGGCCGGGCGTGGGGTCTGCTTGGGCCCCAGCGCCTTTGCCCCCCTCCAGCTTCCCCATCTGGGCTTTTCTGCTGCGGGGTGCAAGAAAGACAGCGGGAGAGAGAGAGAGAGAGAGGGTGCAGAACCCTGGTAGAGCAGACCCTGCGCTCGAGCCTGAGGGCTTCTTGCTGCCTCGCCATCCACATTCAGAGGTCACTAAAAGGCCGGAACACTCCTTTGATTTTCCTCAGTAATTTGCCGTTCTGGTCCCAGAGGGCCGATTATTGGTCAACAGATTTGACATCTGAGCCAAGCGCTTGTTCTCAGGTTCCTTTTCTCCTGCACTCACCTGTCTGTGGTTTTGATGGGCAGCTTTGGGGGCATGAGGCCCCATAGTGGCGAGTCCAGGGAGCGGCTGAGCACTGGGCAGGGCCCTGGGAGGGAGAAGCTGCTAGGAGGGCTGTCGGGCAGGCAGCAGGCCCAGCCCTTCCTTGGCTGCCGGGACCAGGGGCCTTCTATCCAGGACTGGTACCACGGGTGCCGCGGAGGAAGCCGGCGAGCTCTGCCCAGCTCTGAGCTAGTCTCAGACCAAGTGGCCCCGGCTCTCAGGTTTCAATCCCTTTAACCTTCTCTCCACTGCAAAAGGGGGCCCGGCTGTTCACAAGCATGCACTCTGGTATTTGGGTCATGGGACAGGAGAGGCCTCTGCTGCTGGGCTTCCTACCAGCCTCCCAAGCCAGAGCCCTGGGGTTCCAACGCAGAATTTCTCAGCCGTCATGAGTCAGGACCCAGGGTTGGGACAGATGGTGGGTTTCTCCCAGGCCCGGAAGTGGGGGCAGTGTGGACCCGGAGGACTTGGAGCCTGGATCCTGATTCGTTCAGCGTTTCCCAGACCTTGGACCCTTGCAAAAGAGGGTCTAGGCCGTGACGATCGGGTGTCACAGCCTGGAGCCGTGGCCCGATGGAGTGGAGGGGAGCCGGTGGCGTGCAACACCGCGAGTCCACGGCAGGGCACGTGGCAAAGAGCAGGAAACCCCACACCAGGGGTGTTCAGGGGGGTTACAGACTGATGCTTTTGAACAGGTGGGGTTAAACAAGATCCATCCTTAAAGCAAATGTCGCCTGCTTCTTTCCACGTTTGAATGGGGTGAAAAATTAAGATGAAGAAAATTAAGCTTCACAGGTGGCTTTGCGTCACATCTCCGCTGGGCAGCGCGGTCTAGATGGGCTGGCTCGTCTCTGTCTTTCTAATGATCTGTTTCTCTAACTTCGCTGTGTCAGTGCAGTTGAGAAAAGGAAATGGGCTTTGTAGCCAGGAAGACTGGAGAGGCGCCCCGGGATTTAAAGTGCTGGGTTTTTTATACTTAATTCAGGAAACTGTTGGGGGATTGTCTTTGGCAGAGCCTCTGGCTTCGCTGCAAGAGGAGGGACGGGGGCGTCAGGATTGTCCCTTTAGATACACAGGGGTAATTACACCTCCCGGGGTATATTTGCAGGGAGTTCTGTGTGCGCGGGGACCACCCAGCCGCGGCTGCGATTGAGTTATCAGCCTGGCCCGGGGCTGGTCCCAGAGGTGCTGCTGGAGCCGACCCTGCTGCGGGGCCGGCGGGGGTTTCCCGGATATTAAAAGCAATTTTGGGTTCAGCCATGTGTTCACAAACAAGTGGCACTTGGGAAGCGCAGCCTTAGATGGGGCTCCACGCTCACATCGCCAGGCGGCGGAGCGTGAAATTACTGAACAAGTGATGAGCGTTGCTCTGAGCCGGCCCAGGTTCTGGGGTGCCCGGCGGCTTCTGCCAGGAGTGGCCACTGGCCAAGGGTCACCCGTCGGTTGCCACCTGATGTCAGCCTCCAGGCCTTTCGGTGGTGGAACGGGACAGCAGGTCCCGACCTCCAAGCTCCGTTGCCCCCGTAACGAGTCCGGGCTGGAGAGGCCACCTGGGCGCCTGGCCTCGCAAGTGACAAGCTGAGGGCATTGGCGGCAGGGGACTGTTCGGGTCCCGGGGTGCTGGGCCTGTGGACTTAAGGGAGGGGGGTGGGGTGGGGCACGGGGGGACCCAGGGCCCCTTCCCGCTGAGCAGGGGCCTCTCCCTGCAGCCTGAGTGCCCCCGTCCCGTCTGCATCCCCTTCCAGCACATTCCTCAGAATGCAGCCAAGGGGGAGAACGTCCACTTCCCAGATTCTAGAGACTTCTGTACTTGTTGGTTCGTTACCTCTTCTGGCACCCAGCGAGCCCCTCACTCCCCGCAGCGTCCGTTTCTGTCACTCTCCCTCGCTGACGCGTTAAAGGCTAAGCTCTCACACTCGCCAGCCTGTGTGAATTTCAGGTGTTCCTGTTCTTTCTTCTAGAGCAGAGTCGGCAAACGGGGGCCCACGGGCCAAACCTGGCAGGTCGGCTATTTTTGTATGGTCTGCAAACAGAATGATTTTTAGATTTTTAAAGAGCTGGGGGAGAAAAAAATCAAAGGAAGAGTGTGTGACAATTGAAAACTAGATGAAACTCACATTTCACGTTGATAAGTAGTTTTATTGGCACAGATGCGCCCATTCGTTGACGTGCCCTGCAGGGCTCCTTGCCTACAGCGGTGGAATTGAGTAGTTGTAACAGGACCGTCTGGCCTGCAAAGTGGAAAATATTTGCCGTTTGGTCCTTACTAGGAAGTTTGCAGTCCCTGGTCTAGAGAATCGAGGGTGTGGGCGCTCTGGCTCCAGCTCGTTAGGGCTGAAGGTCACCTCCTTTGCTCTTTTCTTTGCAGCCCAGAGTCTCCGGCACCTGAGGGGCTGTTCCCCCCAGCAGGTTGGCTCCCAGCCACTGTCTCTGGAGGTTCCGGAGGGTCCAGTGAGGGCGCTGGTGGCTTTGGTGCCCGGCAGCCCAGGCCAAATGCCGATGTGCCACTGCCGGCCCCCTGCAGAGCCCACCCGACTTCCCCACTGCGGGCAGGGTGCCCAGCCCTCGGGCCCAGGTCTGCCCTGCAGGCCACAGGGTCGCCCAGCATCCCCCTGGCTCTAAAACTCTGGAGAAAATAGGCTTGTGGCCTCTTGCCAGAGCCCCTTGGAGGGAGCACCTCTGGTCCCCGTCTACGCGACAGAGGCTGCAGACGGCTGCCCTCTCCCGCCCTCTCTGCTGAGCACAGCACGCTCGTCCCACTTGCAGTCTGCGCTCTGTGTTCACTGTCAAGTTGAGGGAGAGTTTCTTCTCCGGGATGGTCTTCCTTCGCCGTCGCTGACGCTAACCCTCATCAGCCCTCTGTGCACGGGAGGAAAGCCTCGTGGCCACCTGCTCCCTGCCTGACGCAACCTGCAGTGGGGGGCGCCCACCGTGTCCCTGCCCCGGCGCCAGGGGGAGCGGCCCTGCCTTCCTCTTGGCCAGTGACTATCCCCGCCTACAAAGGGGGTGAAATGGATAAGGATCCAGCAGAGCTCTGGGTGCAAATGGCCCTGGCCCCTCGGGCTCTGGCCCAGCCCAATCCAGGGCCCCCTCCCCACCCTCACTCCCGCCCCCTGCGGCGCTGTGACACTTGGGACCAGGTCACCCTCTGGGGGGCCATCCTGGGCGCTGTGGGGTGTGGAGCAGCCTCCCTGGCCCCACCCCCTCAGTGCCCAGTGTGACAGCCACAGACACCCCAGGCATTGCCATGTGTCTCCTGGGGACAGGATCAGCCCCAGCTGAGGGCCCTGGCTGACCTTTCTCTCTTCGGCGCAAAGGGTGGTTGGTTAGTACGGCTGTACTTTTTGGACTGTGGTAGTGAGGCTTCGTCAGCTCAGTTTAGTTCCTCTCCCTCGGGCATGTGTGCGAGACCTCGCATCTGCCCGCCACCTTTTCCTACTGAAAGGCAGTTTTCGTGGCCGTGGTCCACAGCCTCGGGGTTTGGAGTCCCTTAAGCACAACAGATGCTAGCTATTGCCAGAGCCGCGAAACCGTGCTTAACAGGGAGCGAGGGATGGACCTCTGGGGCTGTGGGTACGTTACCTCCATGTGCCTCTCTTCTCCTGGGCAGGGGCTGGGGGGCTGGGCCGACAGCAGGGCTGTGGGAACCAGGACTCTGCAGGGCGTCGATGTATCTGCTCTATAGGAACCGGTCCTCTTTCAGGAACTAGATGTTGGAGAGGTCACTGCCCCCGAGGAATCTGAAGTTCTCTACCAAGCCCGTGGGCAGAGAGGCCCCCGATCCTGGGGTCGTTCGGGGTTTAAGGGAGCCGGGCCCCTGCCCCCGTGGGTAGGAGGGGCGCCGTGTCCCGAGTGGACCCTGAGCATCCTCGGGGCTGGGCGGCATCCACACTCACACCCAAACCAGCGCCCAGCAGCTCCTGGGAAAGCGCACCCTGATGGCAGGGCTGCCTGTTTCTTCCTCCTGGACTCCCGCCAAGGGTTCTGGACCGCATGGCCCTAGCCCCATGGCACGTGGATGAGCCCCTTGCTTCCTGGGCTTCTGGACACATGGCGGAGCTGGTAGTGGAGCCGGGGCTGGGCCTCCATGCGGAGTGGAGGTCGGTGGAAGGAATTAGAACCCAAGCCCATGGGGCCGGGGCAGGCAGAGACCGCCCGAGTCTGTGGGGGGAGGGCGAGGGGCGAGGCTGCAGAGTTGCTCTGGGCCTCAGAGGAGGAGGCGGTAGCTACAGGGACAGGATGGCAGATGGAGGCTTTTACAGACTCTAGGAGGGGGCGGGGACTCCCTGCTGGCTTCATCCTCCAGTTTCGGAGATGTGGGAAGAAGAACACACACGACTTGGCCTTCCATTCCCACCCCCTTGGTCCGGAACGGTGCTGCCCCGTGGATGGACCTCGAACACATGATGCTCAGTGAGAGAAGCAGACACAAAAGGCCACGTAGTGTGTGATTCCATCGACGGGAATTGTCCACAACTGGCAGATCCACAGAGACAGTGGGTTAGTGGTTGCCAGGCACTGGGGAGGACTGCTAAGTGGTACAGGGTTTCTTTTTGGTGTGATGAAAAGGTTCGAAAATGGATTGTGGCAATGGATGCACAGCTCTGTGAGTGGAGGTGGAGTGTAGGGCATGCGAATTATAGCTCAGTGAAGCTGTTAAAGAAATCCTACCGCCTGGATTACCAGATTATCAGCGCACAGGGTGTGGGTGGGTCCACGGGGTGCACGGGGTATGCCATGCTGACTAAGCAGACCTCCCTTCCTTGGTCCACAAACACTGGGGAGCCTGTGAAGCAGGAGACAGCATTGGGAAAGGGGTTTTGGAACCGGGAGGCCCCTTTGTGGGCCACTGGGGGGACCCGTGGGGGCAGCTCCCGGAGGGTGTCTGCCGTCAGTGGGACACGTGCGTCTCTCTCTGCCGGTCCTCAGGCCTTCCTCATATGGGGACAGTCGTCGCATCGTTGATTTTCACAGTGGAAAATTTATACCCATGGCTGGGGGTCTGGGTGAACCGTGTAATATTACGCAGCCACAAAAATGGTTTCACTGTTTATTGGTGTGGAAAGATGGGCACGGCATTTTGGGTGGAAAAGCTAGGTTTTCGATCATGAATGTATAATCCCATTGTGTGTGTGTGTGGTGGGGGATTTGCCCAAATGTTGGTCAATATTAGGTCTGTGGGGTGGAATTGGGGATACCTTAAAAACAAGGACTCTCCAGGGCCTGAGATCAGAGCCGGCAGTGGGCAAGTCCCCGACTGGCCATGTGCATCCTTACGCCTGCCTCTGGTCACATGCTGCTGCTTTTGTTTTGAGCCGTCCCTTCCCTCTGTCCCCACTCCCTGGGCTCCCCCAGCCCCGCTCTGTCTCTCTCCAGCTTTACTGATGGCTCTTGCCTGCATCAAGCTCTGACTCTGGGCCTCGTGACCTTGCAAGGACCAGAGAGAGGTCAAATGAACCCGCCAGGGGTTCTGGGAGATGCTCTCTCTATCCGCACGTGTCTCGCAGGCTTGCGGCCTCCCCCAGGCGGGTGTCCGGGGCTCGGCTGTGGCTGCAGGGGCCACCTCCAGAGGCCTGTGCCTCCGTTTCCAAGAACAGAATTCCCCGGGCACGTGCTCAGCCGGGCAGACTTTGTAGTGGGATTACTAGCCAGAGAGATCAGAGGGATGCTCCAGCTTCACTGGAGAAAATAAAGTGTGCACACATCAGCCTCTTTAGGTCTGAGCTCAAATGAGTCCTGTAAGACCGCATGCCATGTTGGATTAGCTCACGAGTCCCTCCCAGCTCCCCCGGTTGGGTGGCGCCGGGTGAAGCCTGACAAGGGCCTCTTTCCTCCACCGAGGGCGCACTGGTGTCCTGGCCACCCCACAGCGTACAGGAGAAGACTTCGGATTAAACGGAGCAAGAGAGATTTAGAAGCCGGCTTGAATGGCCGGAAGCCCGGCGCACTTAGCTGGTTTTCCGCCAGCTGTCTGGGCCACCGCCTGCCAGCCCTCAGCCTCCGGGAAAGTCTGCGCCCCCATGGCTTCTGCTGAACGTGGAAGGCGGGGAGGCCCGTCCCCAGATGCACCGCTTCCAGGGGCAGCCCCCACGTCCCCCCACTCCCGCATCCAGGGCGGGGGGCCTTTCCTGAAACTCGCCCCCCCGGCTCAGCCTGGGCCACCTTGAACTTCACTGCTGTGAAATGTGAACCAAACTGTTTCCGCTGCTCCAGAACACGTGCCTTCTGTTCAGTAATGCTGCCGCCTGCTCTGGGCGATTAACTTGGAGCCCGGGGGGAGGTGACAGAAGGTGGGGTGACGGTGGGGGCCGGGCAGAGGAGGGCAGGAACAGAGCTGCAGCCCGGACGCTCCTTGGGCCCACCTGCCTCCGCGGTGCCAGCCTGTGCACTGCTGCGCCTCGCTGGCTCCCTGATTTATGGCACTGGTGGTGGCCGGTGCGCGGGGTTCGCAGTCAATTGCCGTATAAAACGTGCTTCCCCTGGAGCCTCCCCCAGAGCTTCCTGTCACTGTGTCCCTGGCAGCGGCTTCAAGCCCAGGTGCACACAGTCGCATAGCGGGGAGGCTCGGAGCGGAGAGCACGGTGCCATCGCTCTGCCTTCCGGCCCGGTTTTGTGTTGGCTTAAACTCGGACCATCTAGAACAGGTGCCACCGGATCTGGAGGGATGGGTCTCAGGCAAGGTCTCCCCACGGCACAGCAGCCTCGTGCGGCCTGAGCATTGGCATCCCCGGGCCCACCCCCTCCCAATGCCAGGGGCCCCTTCGCTTCCCCAGTCGTGGCCTGGTGCCCCCTGGGGCAGGTCCTGGATGAGAGCCTGGTCTAGAGGGCGGGTCGCAGGCCGTTCTTCCGCCTTCTTTTTCACTGTCACCCACCCCCCCACCCACAGAACACTTTTACACTTTCTTCCTCATTGCCCCTCTGTGAGATTCTAACACCGTGGATACACCACATGTCTGTTCAAAGACAGTGAGGCTTTTCTGCCCCCAAGAAGGAGTTTTCACCCCCTTAGGGGCAGTGTCCCCCGAGTGAAAACACCCTAGAGGACAGGTCTAGGGGAGCAGCCTTGGGAGCAGAGAGAGGGGCCCCCGCCAGCTCAGACGTGGACAGGACTTGAGTGCTTGGTGGGCCCCCTTGGGGAGGGACTTCCCCCGGGCCGGGGTTCAGAGGCCACCCTGCTCCCCGCTGCTGTGGCTGGGAGGGCTGGTGGGAGTTGCCCGTGGCCCAAGCCGCTCCAATACAACTTTGCAGCTGATGAACCTCCTGTCTGTCTCTTTGGGAGATGCTTGCAAAGAATCTCAAGCGTAGTTGCAGACCTCCCCCTCCCCTGCAACTGAACACACCAGCCCGTCGCGTCTTCCCTGCTCCCCTGGCTTCTCCAGGTTCTGAGTGCATCCGCAGAGCGCTGGCGCCCGCCGTGGTTCTGGAGAGCCGGTGGCTCAGCATGTGGCCGACCTCGGCTCTCCCCAGGTGAGCGATGGGCGGGCATCCCAGCCCCCTCGGCCCAAAGCCCCTGTCTCTTCCTTCCTACTTCCCCTCCTGTCCCCGCCTGGGGTTGTCTGCCTGGGTTGCAGGCAACTGTGTTCAGGCTTCCCGCCCAGAGGGTGGGCCCTGGAAATGCACACGAGTGCGAGTGCTCGCACCTCAGTCTCTCTGGAGGGGGTGCTGCCCGCTCATCACGGTACAGCTTCTGCCGGCCGCCTCCCTGGTGGGTTCCCAGCACTGGGGGGTCCCCACTGGCAGACACGTGGCCACACAGCTCTGGGAGAAGGGTGCTGGCCGCTGCCAGGCTCGCTCACACTGATGGGCCTGCTGCCCCTTGCCGCATGGCTTTGCTGCTTTTCCTGGTGGAACTGGGAGCTTGTGATTCAAATCCACACATCAGAGTTTCTCCCCCTCGGCACTGTGGACCCTGGGGCTGAACCATCTCTGGGGGCCGTCCTGGGTGCTGCGGGGTGTGGAACAGCCTCCCTGCCCCACCCACTCAATGCCAGGAGCCCCCCACCCCCTCGCGTGACAGCCACAGGTGTCCCCAGACATCGCCCAGTGTCCCCTGGAACGGCTTCCCCCTGGGTGAGAGCCCTGGGCTGCCGAGGTTCCTTGAGGGTCACCTACGCCCTGCCACAGTCTCCAGCGCGTGTTGCCCGGGGATGCCACCTGCAGGTCCGCTCCAGAGGGCAGTGACCTGCTTTTTCCTTTTCGTTCTACTTTCCTTACACCACATGTGTTGAGTCCACAGTCTCAATCTGGGCTTTTCTGCTATCCTGCCTGTGAATGGGGTTTGTTTCTTGGCCTGGAAAACGCCTTGCGGCTTTGGATGACGAGGTTGTTACAGAGGTCAGGCAGGCTGGCTCCCCTCGGAGCCTGGAGAACAGAGGGAGAGGGACTCCATGGGTCCTGGTCAGCAGGAGGGGCTGTGGGTGAAGGGAGAGAGCTGAGGGGCTGGTGGGGCCCTCGGGCAGAGCACCCTTGGGAAATGCCTGGCACCTAGGGCCTGGGTTCATCATCGTCCGCACAGAGGGGGAGGTGGGAGGGCCCTTCACAGCAGGCGGGAGAACTGTCTAGGCTGCAGGGCTGCAGCCACAGTGCCGCACGGAAGAGGCTTCCTTTATGTGGAGGAAGAAAGAGAGTGACCTTGGGGAGGGGGGCAGCATCCTGCAGATCAAAGGCCTGTGACTTTGCCCAGCCCTGGGAAGCAGCTCCGCCAGCCAGGATGGGGGAGCCCCGGGAGCCCTGCACCTAACGGTTTTGTTTATGAAGCGCTTCCGAGGGCTTCCAGTGGATTTCCTAATGAACTGGTTTGTTATCGCGTCCCCGCTGCAGTGCGGGTAATTACATCAGAAACAGGGGGCCAGCTCTGGTCCTGACAGATGCAGGCTCCTGGGAGGGTGGTTTCTGCCCCGTCTCTGGGTGCTTAACACTTTGTGGGCTGAAGCGCCCCCGGCCCCGGGATTGTTCCCTAGGAAGCACGCGTGTCGCTCCCACATCAGCATCTGCTCAGCACCGGTCATCTGCAAGTTGCTGGGAGACGGGAACAAGTCGGCGAGGTGCAGAGGAGGACACAGATGAGGGACAGGACGCCCAGGAGCGCTCCGACCCAGGGAGACCGCGAAGGGCACGGCAGGCAGGCAGGCAGCGTCAACCAGCAGGGGCTTCTTGGGGGGCGGGGTGGTTCTAGACCTTGGTGTATTCAGGTCACAAAATGCCATCAACAGGGGAGGGGTGCTGAAAGCAACAGGAAGGTGTCCCCGCCCTGCCCTGGAGGCCAGAAGTCTGACGTGGAGGTGTGGCATGGCTGAAGGCTCCAGGGGACGGTCCTTCCTGCCCCTTCCAGCCTCTGGCGTGGCCGGTAATCCTTGGTGTCCCTGGTTTGTAGACGCATCACTCCAGTCTCTGCCCATCTTCATGTGACCCTGTCCCCATGTCCGGGTCCAGCTTCCCCTCTTCTTACAAAGGCCTCGGTCACTGGATTTAGAACCCACCCTGCTCCAGCGTGACCTCACCTCGGCCAACTTGTCTGCAGAGACCCTCTTTCCAAATAAGGTCTCATTCTGAGGTCCCTGGCAGACATGCATTGGGGGACACCGTTGAGCCCTGTCCCCTGCGGAGCAGTGGGGGAGGAGCGTGAGTCCACACCCAGGAGCAGAAAGTGGGGTGGACGGGAGGGACGGTTTGGGTCTGGGTTTTAGGTGCAGTGCCTGCGGGGCTGGCAGTAGAAGGGATGTGGGGCTGCCCGGCCGCGCTGTCCAGCACGAAGCCACCGGCCCGCACAGCCCTTTAACCATAAGTTAGTTAAAGTGAAGTAATTACGTGTGCTGTACCTCAGTCACACCAGCAAGTGCTAGTTCATAGCCACGTGGGCCGGTGGTGCTCTCGGGGACAACATAGACGTAGGACGTTTCCACTGTGCGAGGAGACCCCTCGTGGAGGTGCCTCGGGCAGTGAACATTCGGGGGTCTGCAACTCGGGGCACAGCCAAAGCGAACCGTGGTCTGGAAGACAGGCCCGCGCCTGGCCCGGCCTCCCCACATCGGGTCTGCAATCCTGAGGCCTCCTCCGGTGCACACAGCAGGGCAGGCAGGAGCCCCGAGGGCAGGGAGTCGGCACCACAAAGCTGTTGGGGATGATCTCAGTGAACCCCGTTTAATAGTCTTCAGGCTGGTTGCTGTGCCTCCTCTCTCCCGCTTTGCCATCTGACATGAGCAAACTCTAATGTCTGTTCAACCTTTTAGGAAGAGGTGGTCTCCTAAAGCTTGGTGCTGTTTAAATCAGGGGAAGCATGGCAGATGAGCCCCCCAGGCTCCGGGTCCTCCCGGCCTTGTACTCTGTACCCAGCTGGCTGCGTGTGCCGAGTGGCCCCGGGCAGCGTGCAGTTCCCGAGGGGGAGCGAGGGTGTTCCTGGCATTGTCGTTGGTCCAGCAGTGACACTTCCACCTTTGCTGGGGGGACCAGCTGTCAGTGCCACGTGCCTTGGCTCAGATCAGAGCACTGGGGCAGGGGAGGGGGGGCGATGGGTGTGGCAGAGCCCTGCTGGGAGGGAAGGGGGCCTGGGGATGGAGGGGTGGGGGGGTGGGCAGAGGAGCCAGGGATGTGACACGGGCACTCCAAGGAAGCTACTGGCCCTGCTCAGCCTGGAGCAGGGCTTCTCGACCTGGGGATCCTGGGGGCCTGGTTGCCCCCGACAGATGTACCGTAGAATGTGTGCATTCCCCTAGGAATCAGATTCCAGCAGGTTCCCCAGACCCCTAGCCACTGGCCCCTGGTGGAAGAGGGCAGGGCAGTTGCCTGCAGAGGCAGGCTCGCCTTCCAGGCTGCGTGGAGTGGTCCCCAGCGAGCTTTTTGTAGGGGCTGGTAAACATTTTATGGAGGCAGAGGTTACCTCCTGAAACGCCCATGTCGTAAGTGTTTGCACAGTGAGTCTTCACAAAGTGCCCCCAGGGTCCTTCCCGCCCGGCTTCCGGCAACGCAGAGGGGTCTTACCCTCCACGGAGGATCTGGGGGGACCTGGGGCTGCCGGCTTCCTTCTCCTGCTGCAGCCCCAGACCCCAGTTCTCCACCTCCGTGAGACGGGGCATTCCTGTACCTGGCGTCGGGGGTGACTTTGGTCGTCAGTGAAGCCGTGGAAGTTCCTCTCCCTTCTGTGATGGCTCCTGCAGCCGAGTGGCCGAGGGAACCCTGAGCCGAGTGCACATAGCTTGTGGTGGGGAGAACCGTAAGGATGTTGAGGGGTTTTCTATCAGAATTGGTGTTTTGAAGACTGTGGACTCAACAGTCAGGAAAGTAGAACGAAAAGGAAAAAGCAGGTCACGTCCATCAGGAACCGAGGGAAGCAAAGTTAATGGTCACTGCAGCCAGGTTTGTATTAACTTAATATATGTGGGTGCTTAAACAGGTAGTAGGAGACTAGAAACAACCTAAATGCCCACGTGCGGGATGGGCCATCTGGGCACTGGAACACCGTGCACCCCCGAGAGGGGTGCGGGGGCTGGTTACGCCCTGCATCTCTGGGGAAGGCACCATGTAAGCAGTGACTGGAGGGGCTCTTCTCCGGAGAGGAAAAGACATCTGCATCGTGTGTTGGGATGGCCCGGAAGGAGACTCCAGAAAGTGGGAACAGCGGGGGTGGGAGGGGGGATCTGCTGCCCTTTGTTCCCCAGACTCTGCGCGCCCACCGTGCAGTCTGTCCTGAGCTCTGTCTGTGTGTGTGGCTCTGGGGGTGAACAGCTGCTGGGGGATGGGGGCCCTCGCTCTCCTCTGGTGAGGGTCCCCCCAACTCCCCAGGCTTCCACGTTCTTTACATCTCAGGCACTGGGGGGCCCAGGTGTCAGTCTGGAGTTGTTAGGCTCTGTGGAAGGTTTTTGTGTGTTTGCTCCCCAAAGAGCCCCCGGCCGTGCCTTCGGAGGATCTTGTTTGAAGCCCCGCCCAGGGAGACCCGCAGACTGAGCCCTCAAGGTCACTGGGGACAGGCCGGGGTTGGGCAGGGAGGGGAGGGTTGCACGGGGAGAGGGGTGGGTGGTCAGTGGAGTCCCCTTTCCCCACTGTTTGGGCTTGGAATTTGGGCGAGTTTTCCTTTTGAGCTGAGATGTTAAAGGAAGGTCTGGCTTTCAACGTGGTTTTCATTTTGTCTCTTTCCCAAAGCACACACTTTCCCAAAGCACACCGTTTTATGTGATTTCAGTTTTGCATGGGATTATTATGGTTTGTAAAGCATAATTCCTTAGGCATTGAGAATAGAGTAACAGGCTGGGGAATCAGACACAGAGAACAGCCCAGCTGCCTTTCACTGTCCGGGTGAGTGGGAGGGGAAGGGGCCGGAGAAATAGGAGGGAGGGGTCTTGCTTTAGGATCGGGATGCTCCAGTACTGGGAGCTCTCAGGGCGTTAGCTCATTTCAAACCCTGATTGCATGAGGCTGGACCTCTTCCCCTAGAAGGGTCTGTTATGATGACTTTCTCACATCTTGCCCCAGCCCTGCCTCCCAGGGAAGACGCAGGGCTCATACCTGAGCCAATGGGTTGATAGTTTCTTTACAGGTAGCAGAATGCTTGCAGAGGGGCCCCTGGATCCAGTGGGACCAACTCCAGCGCCATCAGCATCTGGGCGCTTCCTGGGAAGCAAAGAGGATGGTGGGGTGATAGAGCATTCGCTCCCTTTCTCTTTAAAGGTCCTGCTCTGACCGTGTGTTGGAGGGACACATCCTCTGGGGACTTCCAAGAAAAGAGCAGGGCAATGACATTTTCTGAGACTTTCCACGTCTGAAAATAGGGAACAAAAAAAGAGAAAAACACCTCAATGGAAAGGCTGACCATGGAATTTGAGGTGCTCTCCCAGAAATCTCTGCTGCGGACAGGGGCTGACAGTTTGGCTGGGTATCGACATCTCCTTGGGTGATGGTTTTCCCTCAGAACTTCAAGGGCCTGGCCCGCCTGTGGTCTTCATTCCCTGCTGTGGCAGAAAGCCAGCTGGTTTTCCGATTCCCGACCCTGGGCAGGTGATGTGCCTTTCTCCCTTCAAGAAGCTTCTCAGATCCTCTCTTTGTGTTCTGAAGCTTCTTTATTATGTACTTGGTGTGAGCCTGATTTTAGCCACCTGACATTCCTTGGGCCCTTTCGGCCTGGAAACTAGTGATTCTGGGAAATTTTCCTAAATTACTTCATAGGTGGCTTTCTTTCCAGTCTCTCTTCTGTTTCAAACTCCTGTCATTTAGGTGGATTTTCAGATCCCATGATCCCCTTTCTTTATCTTTTCCTCCCTCTTTTCTGCTTTGTCTTGTTTTTTGTTTTGTTTTGTTTTGTTTTGCCACTGGATCTTAGTTCCCTGACCAGGAATTGAACCCGGGCCCCCGGCAGAGGAAGCGCCGAGTTCTAACCGCTGGACCATCAGGGAATTCCCTGTCTTGTCTTTTTTATCTGTTTCCTGAGGGAATTCCTTGACTTTCTATCAGTGCTTTTTTTTTGCTGGGTGTTTTTAATGTCTGCCCTTTTTTGTCTTCTGTATATTCCGTTTTGTAGGCTCTGTTCTTGTTTCATGAGGCCATGTCTTTTTTTTAAAACTTTTTTTCAAAAATTAATTTATTCGGCCCCCACTGTGCGGCATGTGGGATCTTAGTTCCTGGCCAGGGATCAAATCCACACCCCCTGCAGTGGATGTGCAGAGTCTTAACCACTGGACCGCCAGGGAAGTCCCGAGGCCGTGTCTTTTATTTCTGAGGATATCAATGAGTATTTTAAACTCTTCTGGAAATTGGCTTCTCTGTCTTTTCTTTCCCATTGTATTTTCCATTTGTTTCAGTCTCCACAGACCACAGTAGATGCTTGACACTAATAATTATGAGTGGGGGCCATGGAGCTTGGCAGTAATGATTGTGAGTGGGGACTGTGACACTTGGTGGGGGTGATGGTGGGTTGGGACTCTGAAGCTGGTGGCAGCTCTGGACACAGGGCAGGTCTTTTTCGCTTGAGGCTATGCTGTGGGGTGACCAGGGGGGGCTGGGGTCTCCCAATATCAGCATCTTTGGGTCCCTCCCCTTGGACTGGCCAGGTTGTGCAGGGAAGGGCTTCCCGGCCTCCTGCCTCGGGGGAGGATGTGGAAGGGGGTGCAGAGGGCGGCCGGAGCCTGTGCCACCAGGTTCCGTATGGACGTGACCCCTTCCCCCTGGTTCCGGGGGTGGCGCCCACATCCTCCCCCTGCCTGGCGTCCCCATGTGGGCAAGGTGGGTAGGGGAGCAGGGGTTAGCATCCTCCCATGGCCTTCGCCCCGACCTCCGTAGTTTAGTGCCCCCAACCCCCCATTTTCAGAGGACCCGGGTGTGCGTTGGCTGTGGTGGCCAGTTTCTCTGCTGGTCCAGCTCCCCTGCGCCTGCATCCCACCCCTTGCTGGCCGCTCACCCTGTCCAGCCTGGGAGCATTTCTTTGTCTCCTTTCCCTCTGCCTGTGCTTGATGATGCGCCTTTCTTACAAGTCCCTGAGCTGTGGCTTCAGGAGAAGAGGAGGTGGCAGCTGTGCGCAGCCCCGTTTAGACCCCGAACAGCTGGCCCGTGGTGCTTGCCTGTCCCCACGGTGCCGTCCTCCCGCCCTGCAGCCATGGGTGCGGGGTGGCTCAAGGGTGAGGGCCTCCATGGGCCCCTGGAGGGGTCAGCAGGTGGAGGTGGATGTCACCAAGGATCAAGGCCGGGGATGAGTGGGAGTGAGTGAGGGGAACAGAGGAGTGGGCCCGGGGGCTCAGAGGCTGCGAGGCTCCTTCCCCAGAGGATTCGGGAGTCCCTGGGAGGCGCCACCGCCCCATACCCTTGGTGTGGGGCACCCGGTGCCCGTCCACTGGTTGCCAGGGGCCCCCCAGCTCGAGCCGAGCGCTCCTGGGCCCAGGGGCCACCTGCCCTGAGCCCCGCGACATTCTAATTTCTATTTTTTCATGCTTTGGTGAGAAAAAACCTCTGTTGTCTTTGCGTGGGGCCCCTGCTTTGATAACCAGAGACAAACCTCCGCCCTACCCTGTTTTCTCATTTTCTTCAAACTTAGAATCGGGTCCTGGGAGACCCAGGCATGAATGTCGCCGGTTTGATGTGTCAGTCTTCTAACACGGGCGACAGCCTCCCGGCTCCCGGCTCCCGGCTGGGTGCTCAGATTAGGCCCAGAGTCCCTGAGCTCCACGGTCGTAACTCTCGCCATTCGTCATTTGGAAGTGACAAGTGTGCGTCTTATTGAGCCCCTGGCGGGCGCTGTCAGGACCCTCAGCCTTCTGTATGGGACTGTGATGGGATGAAGCCATGGGTGGGGCCTCACATAGGCTGGCATTTATGTCACAGGAGGCTCCCTGGGTAATGGCCCAGGCCCCAGCGGCCGGGGTGCTGCCCTGTGAGGCTCCTGCTGCCCCCGACCCCTCCCTGCCCCCTCCTTCCCACCCCCCTCTGTCTGTTCTGTCCCCCACCACCCCCCGTATTCTCCCCCCTTCCCTCTCTGCACCCCCTCCTCGTGCAGAACTGCAGTAGGACAGCCATGTGCACACCGGGGTCCTTGGGGACCCTGGCGAGTCCATGAGGGTCAGTTACTGGGGTGTGAGGAGGCGGGAGGAGGGTCCCCCCGCCCAGGGCCTTAGCTGGGTAAAGAGCGCCTGGAGCTGGAGGGGCAGGACCTGAAGAGCACACAGTAGGTGCTTGTTCCTGGCAGCCAAGAGGAAGGCTCGGGCGGACCTCGGGTGGGCGTGGCCCTTCTCTGCCCCCATGTTCCTGCCCCCTCGCGTGTGTTTATTTCTCCCCATCTCACTGTCAGCTGCTGCAGGGCCGGGCCAGGCGCTGGGCCGTGAGGCCACAGCCCTTCAGCCTGATTAGCTCGGAGCATGTAATGGTTCAGCCGTGGAAGACAGACTCTGTGAGCTAAAAGTGAGAAACCATTTTGCTCTGGGATTTTATGGCTTCAGTTGCTGGATCTAATCTAAGATCAGTGCCTTTCTTTTTAAACAACTAAAACCTTGGGAAATTGAAGCCCTTAAAGTATGCTTCCACTGCGGGCCAGGCTGTTTGGAAGCTCTAGGAAGTCTTATATCCATCCTACCTGGAACTTGGGCCACATCTTAGACGTGTCTCTGAGCTGCGTACAGCATGTGACTGCAGGTAGGTGTAGCGTATTGGGATGGGTTCAGTAAGAAAAAGGGCCCACCTGCACACCTACCACCACAAAAAATAGAAGAGAAAGTCACCCCCAAGCCTGGCCCTTTTGCATCTCCTGCCATAGGCCCTGGCGAGGTGACCAAGGATCCTGACCCCTTCATTCCTTAGGTGTCATTTCAGGGAACTTCATTACCACGTTCCTCCATTTATGAGCGCCTGAGTTCATTAAAACGGAAAACCGGGACTTCCCTGGCAGTCCAGTGTTTAAGACTCCATGCTTCCACTGCAGGGGGCACGGGTTCGATCCCTGGTCAGGGAACTAAGATCTCACATGCTGCGGCATGGCCAAAACAGAACAAAACAAACCAGAAAACCTATGGCCGTCCCCGGCACAACGTGTGAGATCCGTGGCTCGGGTTTAGAAGCTGGTACCTCTGTAGGAAGGAGACTTGGCGACCCCAGACAGCATGGGGCTGGTCCCTTTGTTGGGCCCCCGAGTCTCTTTTGAAGTGGGGTCTGGGCCTGGCCCGGCTGGGGGTGTGCATAGCTGGCCTAGGCCCACTGCTCAGGTCCCCAGGGGCTCTGGTGGAGGGCACGTTCCCCCGAGAGTGGTCGGCTCGGGCTGCAGCTGTGAAAGCAGGTGCAGCCTTGAGGAGGTGGAGCCCGAGGCCAGGCCTCTGTGTGCCAGGTTCTGGGTGCTTCCTGGCACCTGGTGAGAGTCAGATTCTGGCAGCAGGTGGTGGGGATGTGCAGCTTGCTATGCTCAGTAAAAAGCGGGACTGCAGTAAGTTTCCAGGCTGACACCTGTCTTCTGTCAGCTCAGGCTGCAGAAATATGGTACCAGGGACTGGGCGGCTTAAACAACAGGCATTTATTCCTCACACTTCTGGAGGCTGGGAGCATGAGATCAGGGTGCCACTGGGGTCAGCTTCCCGTGAGGACTCTAGTCCTGGTATGTGGACCGCCAGCTTCCTGCTGTGTCCTCACATGGGAGCAGCGGGGGCAGGGGTCAGATCTGTCTCTGTTACTCTTCTGAAAAGGACACTAGTCCTCTAGGATTAGGGCTCCACCCTATGACCTCATTTAACCTTCATCACCTCCTAATTCCTTCTCTGCAGATACAGACACACTGGGGGGGTCAGGGCTTCAAGATACCTTGTGAAAATTATTCTGTGACTTAATCAAGGTTTGGCAAACTTTGTAAAGGACAAGATAGTGGATATTTGTGGATTTGGGGGCCATCCTGTTGCTGTGTAATTGCTCAGCTCTGCTGTAGCAGCACCAGTGTGGCCGTGGGCAGGGCCGTGTGCTGGGCTGTGTGCCAATAAAACTTTATTTACAAAAACAGGTGGCGGGCCAGATTTCACAGTCTGCCCACCCCCAACCAACTTAAATGATATACTTGCTCAGTAAAGAGATTTAGAAAAACAAATACTACAAAATTGTTTGACACCCCCCTCCCCCCATTGAAAGAACCGTGGTTGTTTTGGTTTTTTTTTTTGCGGTTCGCAGGCCTCTCACTGCTGTGGCCTCTCGTGTTGCGGAGCACAGGCTCCGGACGCGCAAGCCCAGAGGCCATGGCTCACGGGCCCAGCCGCTCCGCGGCACGCGGGATCCTCCCAGACCGGGGCACGAACCCGTGTCCCCTGCATCGGCAGGCGGACTCTCAACCACTGCGCCACCAGGAAAGCCCCCGTGGTTGGTTTTGATGAATAACCTTGACTTTCCCTAAAGGTTTTTGGTCGCAGTTGAGGCTTTAATGTATTCTTGACTGTGAATTTCGTATTTCTTCTGAAAACAGATCCATTGTAAGACCGTTTCTGTAGTTGAATTGGTGCTTAGGACCAAGGTTCACCAGCCCCGCACAGGGCCGTCGGGTGGCTCTTGTCACCTACCCAGGGGGTCCACAGAGGTTGACCTGTGGTTAGAGTTTTCCTGAGGCCTGTGCATGCGTGTGCGCGTGCGCACGTTTTTCTCTCTGTGATGAAGCAGAGACGGTCTTTGTCTGGATTTCTCACATCCTTGGGTGAGATCCCTGGGAGGGGAGGAAAGGGCCTCGCTGGCTCGCCCGTGGCTTGTCAGGGCTGCACCCTTGACGTCCTTGCCAGCCTTTTGCTCGGCAGGCAACTGGTGTCTCCTTCTGGGGGGCATCCTGTCCCCCCTCTTCTTGGGGGGAGGTGGGGGCGGAGCTCGTGTCTCCTCTCTGCTGTCACTTTAAACAGCTCGTTCCTCCCTCGTTAATTAACTTGGCGCCAGCAGCTCCACCGGGGGCCCTGTTAGGGGCTTTTTGAGGTGCACTTTTCGGGGCTGTCAGGCCCCCCCTTGATGAGAGGCTGCGTCAGAGAGCCAGTTCCACTCTGAGTGTCGGGGTGCCACCTCCCTCTGCTCGCATCACCTGGGGAGACCACCATTCCACGCCCAGAATCTGGGGGTGGGGCTGAGCCAATGGGAGCCAAGAGCCCTGTGGGCGGGAGGCCGACCCCCAGCCAGGCGGGCAGGCCCAGGGTGGGGACCCACAGAGAGCGCAACCTGTCTCGCATCCATAGAGGCTGGTGCTGGGACCCAGGCCATGCGCAGTGCATGTCCGCCCCCCAGCCCCCCGCCTCTTCCTTTACTCCTTCTGTCCCCAGATGTTCCCTCGGCACTAATGGGATCACCAGCCACCCCGCCTTGGCTGATTTGAGCAGGATGCTCAGCGTCCTCATTACCTAGTTGCTTGTGGAGCGCGAGCCCTGCCCCACGCCGTTCTGGTGGCTGAGTCTTGAAGGTACAGAGGGCCCCGGGGTGCGCTCAGGCTGCAGGGGGCCCTCAGGCCTCCTCCCTCCCCTTCGAGCCCGGTTTCCCCGGGGAGAGCCCACTGCGGCTGGTCTCCGGCTGATGGGGCTGCTGAGCTCAGGAGCTGGAGAGCAAGCAGCAGACACAGCCGCAGTGACTCCAGCAGGTCCTCAGGAAGGTCTGGGAGCCCGCCGGGCTGGAGGGGAGGACGCAGTCCCTCCCTGGGCGCTGCCCTGAGGGTTGTGCCCCAAGCCTCCGGCCTCCCGCCCTCCCTGAGCCCCATTTCCAGGACGGCCCTGCAGCTCAGAGCCCCCGTGCCTACTCGCAGGCCCGAAGTGAAACAGCGGCGCGGGCAGTTCTGCTGGGCAGGGGCCACAGATCAGAAGACAGTGGTGCAGGGTCCGTGGGGACGGTCTGGCGTGCTCAGCCCCTGGAAGTTGCTTTTAAGTAGCCGGATCTTTTCGCTGGTCTTAGCAAATTCTTTTGCCAAACTGTGAGCTGAAACAAGGCGATGGGGCTGTGGTGCTCAGCTGCTTAGCCCACGGAGGTGACTGTTGCTGTGTCCTGAAACGGGGGCTGTCCCTCCTGTCCCCCACGACCCAAGGGGCCTTGCCTCCTTCCCACCGTTTCCTCCCTGGTGCCCATGCCCCCCACACCTTGGTCCCCACCAGCAACAAACCCCACCACAACCAGAACCCCACGGAGACGTGAGGGTGGGTGTTCCCAGCCCTGTGCCCTGGCTGGGCGAGGGGCGCGGGCTGGGCTCCGGGACACAGGCAATGTGCTCGGGGTCCCCTCCATCCCCTCCACGGTACACACAGGTGCTTTTTTTAATTACTTAAGGAAAAGCAATTGCAAGGCCGCTTGATACAAATCCCTTAAGCTGCTGTTGGTGTTGACGCCGGGGAGGCTGCGGCCAGCCAGGAATCTGGAACCCAGGCGCCATCTGTGCTCTCGCCATCCACAGCCAAATTACACCGCCAGCCTTTCTCTGCTGCGCAGTTTCTCATTAACTGAATTGAGTTTGTGGGGAGTCGCTGGGTCATAAATATTCCCTCCCACTTGGTGTGGTCAGGCTACTGCTGTCCCCAAGCGGAGCTCCCGGATGTGGCCTGGGAGCGGGCAGGATGGGGGCGCTGGGGCTGCAGGAGACGCCATGGGACCCGCCCCCAGCAGCCTCAGGCTCCGGGTCATAAATATCTCGCTGTTTCTGAGCCAATTGAGGGAAGTCGGGAGGGGCTCGTGGGGGCAAGATACATAATCGCTGCATTCGATTAAGTCTTTTCCTTCCGCTTCCTTCATTTCCTTTGAGAAAGTGGCAGTGACGGACGGGTGGTTGTAAACAGAGGCGAGATGTGCATTTAAAACGGAGACACGTTCATAATATCCTTTGAAATTGCTTGGGATGAAAAATGAACGCATACGCAATTCTAAATACATACACACGCACGCGCACGCACACACACGCGCGCATACACACACGCAGCCTGGAAAAAAAAAATCCAGAGACACTTTTTAAGCTGTGGTTTGGGGAACGGCTTAAAAAGGGATAAGCCTGTTTATCTGACAGGGGGGTGTTTAGAGTCAGAGCTGCAAGGGCTGCAGTGCGGGTGTCCCTGAGGGGTGACTGCCCCGCGGCCTCCTGTCGCAATGCTCAGGACAGGTTCGTCCCCCTAAGGAGGCAAGGACAGTGCCCCTTCAGAGGGAGGCGAGCTCGGCCCCCCAGGGTCAGGCCCACCCTGAGGTCCCTCGTGGAGCCATCCCTGGGGAAGCTCATCTCCCAGAAGGTGGCTGCCCACCGCCAGGTGCTGCTTTGTCCTCTAGGGTCTAGACCAAGAGCCGGCAAACCTCAGCCTGTGCCGCATCCGGCCCTCTGCCTTTTTTGTAAATAAGGTTTTATCTGCACTCGTCTACACCCATTTGTTTACGAGTCCGTCTTGCTGCTCCCAAGTGACGACAGAGCTGAGAGATTGTTAACAGAGATCAGTGACCCGCACAGCTGGAAGCATCTATCCTGCTTGGTCCTTTGTGGGCAGCTCGCCAGCCCTGCCCTAGACCAGTGGTCCCCTCGGTCTCTCCTTCCCTCTCGCTCTTGGCCTTAGCCCGCAGGTAACTAGGACACCAGGGCTGTCTGATTTCTTCCCCTTGACCGAGGGCTTGCCGTCCCGAGCCTGGCTTCTGCAACCCTTGCCTGGCTTCTCCGGCCCCCAACTCCTCTGGGACGGCTGCAGCGCCTTCTGCACGGGGCCCAGTCCTGGGGGCCACCGTGACCCTGTGGCATAGAGGGACAGGCTCCCGGAACACGGGGTTTGCGTGTGGAGACATCTTCAGGGTCTAGACAGCAGAGGAGGGGGAGGAAGGACCCCATTTCAGCCCGTCCTCATTATGCTTGTTTGTTCCACGCTTGAAGGTCCCAGGCACAAGGGACTCTACTAGCCAGGCCAGCATTGGCTTGAGGCGAGTTCCGGCCGCCCTGGGGCCAGGTGCTGAGTCTCCTGGGTCCCCAGCCTCCTCTCCCAAAGCCCAAGGCAGGGACACGGGGGCGGGGGAGCACCTTCTTCAGATCACATTTGTTTCCTTGTTTGCTCTTTGGGGGCTGACAGCTTTTTCCCTCTTCCTAACTAACCTTTGGAATTACCGCTGTTATAAGACATTCCACGTGCATTTTACCTGGTCGGGGGTACGCATATCTGACAGGAGGGAGATTTTGGTTTGAACTGACCGGAGGCGGCCGAAGCTCAGAGCACGTGGCCTCGGCTCCTGAGCGGCTGGGGGCACCGTGGTGGACCACGGTCAGGTGGGGGGCTGCGACTCCGTTGGGGAGGCCAGAGGCTCCCACTGGGGGGATGCAGCAGCCTCACCTTCCCCCGCATCGGGATGAGAAGACCCCCTTTCCTGTCTCGTGAGAGAATTTCTAGGGAGGATGGGGTAGGCTCAAGGCGCCCTGCGTGGTGTGGGGTGACTGGCCCGCGGGCTCAGTGGTCTTTCTCCTGCCCGCACGCAGTGCACATGCCGGAAGGACATGGTCAAGATCTCCATGGACGTCTTTGTGCGCATCCTGCAGCCGGAGCGCTACGAGATGTGGAAGCAGGGCAAGGACCTCACGGTGCTGGACCACACACGGCCCACGGCCCTGAGCAGCCCCGAGCTGAGCACCTGGAGCGCCTCCCGGGCCTCGCTCAAGGCCAAGCTCCTCCGCAGGTGAGCCACCCAGCGAGCCCGGCCCATGGCTCCCCGCTGGCCGGGCTGCAGGCTGTCCCCCCACCCTCTCCCCTCTCCTCTCCCTCCCCCTCCCCATCCTCTGCCTCCTCCACTTCTCCCTCTTTCAGAGGCAGAGTGTTTCTCGGGCCTGACTTCCTCCGCGGGCTGTTGGGGACCCACTGCCGTCGCTGCCTGTGTTGTCAGGGGACTCAGGCTCCCACCCACTCCTTGTCTACCAGCTCCTGGGAGGTGGGCCCTTTCTGCCCTCTCAGGACCCCACACACCGTCCCTCTCAGGCTTCCGGCTCACTATCGCGCCATCCCCGGTGTGAGAGCCCCGTTTCTGCGTCGGGGCCGCGTGGCCCTTCTTGACTCTGAGCTATGGCAGGAGCCATGGGGCACAGGCCCCGAGCTCCCTCCATGAGAGCCACGTCCCTGCCCCTTTGCGTCTGTAGATGCTTGTTCTGGTGCCTCGGATAACGTGTTGCTTGAATCCGCGGACACGGAGGTGACTACAGAGACCTGTCCCCCGGACGCCCTCTGCCACCCCATTCCATCTCAGAGGCCCCCCTTCTGGCCCACCTTCCACCCAGCGTGGTCCCTGCCCGGCCGCTGCCTGGTGTCCGGCGGGGAAGGAGAGGGCAGAGTGGCCGCCCCCTCTTGGCATCTGCGCCGAGGCCACCGGGATGTGGGTGGCGGAGCTGGGGAGTGAGGGGCAGTGCCATGTGGCCTCGGAAGCGTCCGACTCCATCATGCTCTTTCTCTGGGAAACGTCCAGGCTCTCAGGGCCTGAGCTGTCTGTGGACAGGGTTCAAACAGATTCCTTCTTGGTGCCCAAGGAACGGTCGGCAGGTCCTCGCTGGGCCTGGGGTATGGCTGGAGCGCACGGGGCGGCCCAGAGCATCCTCGTGTTGGTGTTAGGGTTTCAAGGGCTCAGCAGCCTCTTCCTTGAGCACTTGGCTCCACGGCGGTCGCCCTGGACAGTAAGACATTCCGTAAACAATGAGCGTGGCGAGTCTCAATAAAACTTTATCTATGGACACTGGAGTGGGAATTTCATATCATTTTCACATGCCACAAAATGTTATTATTCTTTTAACTTTTGAACCATTTAAAAACGTAAACATCCTGCTTAGCTTGTGGGTGGCATAAACAGGCTGCAGTCGGATCTGAGCCTCGGGTGAGGTTTCCATCTGTAGCCCTTGGTCACTGCTGGCGGGTCTTGTCCCCATTGGTCAAGGGCGGCGCCTCCCCCAGAACCTGGTCCCTGAGGGGTGGGGCCTTGGCCAGTGTGTTCCTTGGGCAGTGCATCCTCGGTGGCACCCCAGCGCTCTGCAGAAACTGGGAGAAATCATCCTGGCCAAGAGGTCACGCCCAGCCCAGAACCTTCTCCCCGCTGGGCCTGTTCTCCTTTCTGCGCGCCCTCATCCTTGTGTTTTCCCCACCCGAGGCCCCTCTCTGAGAATGTTCTCTCAGCTCCTGGGTGCTTTCCCATCTGCTCCTGACAGCCCGCGTGAAGGTGTCTCTCTTTTCTGATTTCTTTTGTTGTCTCTCCTTTTGACTTTCCGCTCTCCTGTGTGTTCCTCACGAAAAGCACCTTCTTGGTGAGGCTGATCCGCTGCAGCTCCCGCTCTTTCCCGCTCTTTCCCGCTCTTTCCCGAGGGAGGGAGCGGAGTGATCCTGCATTTGCATAATGGTTGACTGGTGATGGCTCAGACTAATTGGTCAACAGAGTGACAGCCAAGGACTGGGGCCTCATTCCAGGATGGAATGGGATTAGAGGCTGTCAGAGGACGGGGACCCGGCCGCCGGGTCTTGACCGGAACCTTCTGTGCACAAAGAGCCCCATACCCCCTCCCTGTCCCCTCGTCATGTTGCACGGCAGGCGTCCTTTCTGGAACGTCCCTCTCTCCCACCTCCCCTCCCTGTGTGCCGACCTGGGACTGAATAACAAATTAAGTCGTGTTCCCAAGGATGCAATTTTCTTTAAAGCCTTTAGTATGTAAAATAAGGCTGCTTCCCCCACTTTTTAAAAAAGTCATTGGTTGTGGGGGGCTTCCTCTTAAGAGGCTGACTGGGGACTCATATTTGGAGGCCCAATGCCAAGCTGGAAGCCGCTGCCCCCGCCCCACCCACTGCCAGTGGCAGTGGCCCTCAGGAGTCCCTTGTGACTTTCTCTCCTGGCCACGTGGCCAACCTGTCCTCGCCCAGCTGTGCCTTGTCTCCAGGGCTGCCAGCTCCCCTGAGCCTCCCTTGTTGGAGAGTTGGTTTGGGGGGAGGAGTGGCACCAGCCTAGTAGCATCCTTGACTCCTGCCAGATAGGGGATGGGGGCAAATCTGGCTCTGTCCCTAGACCAGGGTCTCCCCTCGGCACTGCTGACATCCTCTGTGGGTGGCTGTCCCAGGCACCGTGGGGGGTTGAGCAGCATCCCCACCCCCGCCCACTTGATGCCAGGAGCAGCCCCCCAGTGAGACGACCACAGATGTCCCCAGACATCTCCCAGTGTCCCTTCCCGAGGGCTTGGCATTGGGGTGGGCTCCTCGTCTGCCTGCTGTGGGCACCCTCCCGCGCCCCCTTCCCTGTGCAGCCTCGCCTTCTCCTCTGGGATGCTGCATCTGTTCCTTGGTCCTCACTCAGACAGGCTCAGCCAGGCCCCCGCCCCTCGAGGGCCCAGCCTTCCTGACGGCCCCCTGCACCCCGCCCCAGATGTCACCTCAGAGCAGAGGCAGGTGTTGGCTCCTTTGGGAGAAAAGGACGCCCTCCCGTGGATTTACCTTCCACGCCTAGGTCTTGTCAGGTGAACTGACCCCGCCTCGTGCCAAACAGGGCCCGTAGCCTGTGACCTTCTTGTCCGTGCCGCGTGGCCCCCTCGCCATCGCGGCCAGGCGGGACCCCTGCCCAGCTGGCGTCTTCACCTTGCTCCCCTCCCCTGCTCCTGCCTGCCTGAGCAGCCTTCCTCCATGTGCAGCCTTCCTCCATATGCAGGCTGTGTTTTCTTCTCGGCTCCTGATTATTTTCAAGGAGAGCTTCAAGGAATGCTCCGCGTTGCCCACGTGTTCCAGCAGGTGTGCGCTCTGCTGGACACTCACACGCACCCTGTGCAGAGCATCTGAGCAGCCGGGCTTAGAGGGAAGTGGGGGAGGGGAAGCGTGCTCCTCTCCGGACCCACGGCGCCCCGTCCCTCCCCAGCTTCTGCTGCTCCCCCTGACGGGACCTCCAGCTGCCCACGCAGGAGGCTAGAGCCCGCTAGCCCTGCTCGCCCAGCCCAGCAGCTCCCGCTCACCACCTCTCCACCTCCCATCCTCGGTCATCGTGGAAACAAGGAGCCAGGGAGCACATCCCTGCCCCCTCTGCTGCCCCCAGACCTGCGAGGAGCCAGTCTGGTCTCCCCTCTCCCCCTGTGCCTGATGCCCTGGCCAGACTGTACACGACTGCACCTCCAACCCACTCCTTCCAGCCACCCTGACCCTGCCGCGCTCCTGAGCCCTTTCCCCCAGTGCAGCTCCTGTCCGCTCAGAAGGGGCCATGACTATGGGGCCTGCCAGCCCCTGCGGCCCCAGGAGCTTGTTGTCCCTGTGACTTCACCAGAAAACCCACCGAACGCCACACCTACTCGCCGTGGGTCAGGGCACGCTGGAGGAAGGGGCTGCGACTCCTGGCCAGGAAGCCCCAAGTCCCCCCCGGGGAGTCAGAGTTCTGGGCAACAGCCCCGCCTTGGGATGCCCAAGGGGTTGTGTGCCCTGGGCCCCTCAGTGAGCCCCCTCACCCTGCCTCTCCTGCCACCTGAGGTTCAAGGACACCTGCTCCCATCTTGGAAATATCAATGTAGGGATTTGGACTCAGTACCAATACTCGTTTCTTGTCATCTTCGCCAAGTGACATCCCGTTAAGCCTGGCAGGTAAAGTGCACGTTTGTGTCCACCCTGCTCTGAAACGCCATGAAAACGACTGTAAAGGAGGGGCAGGGAAGAGGAGAGGGGACGAGCAGTATCGGCAGACTCCGAAGGAAGGAAAAGAGGGGCAAGCGACACCTGACTTTACAGCACAGAGAAAACTCGAGTCCATGGACCTGCAGACGGGGAGCGGGCTGGTTCACGCCACAAGGCCTGGGACTCAGGCACGGGCGCCTGCTGGAGCGGGGACCGCGGTGTGCTGGAGGCATCGCTGAGCTCAGGGCCTCCTCCTCCACCCCATCCCCCAGCAGAAGGCGCTGGCCCTACTGCTGGGGAGATCGGACCTGCCAGCCTCACATCCCCAACCGCAGGCCGGGTCAGAGTGGCCCAACGGAACAAAGCCACACATGTGATATCGGGGGTCCCCCGTGAAGTGACAGGGCTCCCACCTGCCCGCTCCCCTTCTAGGAGCCCTGCTCACACACAGCTACCAGCGAACATGTTAGTCCCTTGTACATCACAGCCAGGGGTCCCTAAACCCCTGAGGAAACTCAATGTGAAAGAGTCTCAAACAAATAAAAGAAAAGTGGGACCCCACAGGAGAGGCCATGCAGTGAGCAGAAGAAAACTAACTTCTGCGAGAGGGCAGGTGACTTGCCATTTATGGAAGAACCTGCTGTATAAACAAAAAGGCTTTTAGCAAAGAGATGGCTCTTGGACATTTAAAAGAGAGCAAAGGACTTCGCTGGTGATGCAGTGGTTCGGAGTCTGCCTGCCAATGCAGGGGGCACGGGTTCGTTCCCTGGTCCGGGAGGATCCCACATGCCACGGAACAGCTGAGCCACAACTGCCGAGGCTGTGCCTTGTTGTGCGCCACAACTACTGAGCCTGTGCCCTGGAGCCTGCAAGCCACAAGTGCTGAGGTCCACACGCCTGGAGCCTGTGCTCCACAACGAGGGGGGGCTGCCGTGGTGAGAGGCCTGCGCACTGTGGCGAGGAGTGGCCCCCACTCGCTGCAACTAGAGGGAGCCCATGCACAGCAATGAAGACCCAACGAAACTTAAAAAAAAAAAATTTAAAAGAGAGCAAAGAAATGTAAGAGGTGGGTTGGGAGCCAGCTTGAGGAAATCTAGAATGCAGACTTTTCACAACTCAGGTTAAACAGAAGATTGCAAAGCCTCTGGAACAAACAGGTCAGCAGGGCCCAAACAGCACTGGACTTGGCGATCATGATGCTACAAGCTAATAGACAAAGGACAAGGGTCTTAAAGGTCAGGAGAGCAATCATTTCAGCCCAGAAATACCGAGCCAAATTACCAACTTCGTATGGGAAGGGAATAAAGATCTTTCTGGGCAAGCAAAGTACCAGGTTCCCCCTCCTTTCTGAGAAAGCTGCTGGAGGATGTGTTCCAGCTAAACAAGGGCATCAACCAAGGAAGACATGGGATCAAGGAAACCAGATCCAACTCAGGAGAGTCCAAGGCAGTCTCAAGATAAGAGGAGGGCCTTGGGGTGTCATTGAGGAGCATGTGACCCCTGCCTAGGAGGCCACACCAAGATCTTGGAGATAACCAGGAAAGCTAAGCGTCTAAGAGAGGGGGCCAGTTACTGACTCCAGAAGGAGCGAGCAAAGAATGCAGTGTGAGCAGCTCTGTTGCTCACGGATGAACTATATTTACAGGATCAGAAAAATGTAATATAGAATCTCACCACAACCAAAATGGCAGAGAAGCCAGGAGGGGTTGAGGTGGGCAGGATGGCCACAGTCTAAGTGTCTGTGCTGGCAACTCAGCAGAGAAGCCAGAACCAAAAAACAGCAGCAGCGTGAGGAGACACATGCAAGTCAATACAAGAAGAAATGGCTAAAAGAGGGGAAGGCATCGCATCTGGGAAGTGGGCCCAGGGGATGCTGTTACAGCCAGACTGCGATTAGGGTGTGCGCACAGCTCCCCACAGCTGTCAGCAAGTCAACCCCAGATTCCCCTGGTGTTATTTCCCAGCTTATGTTCTCACAAAACAGATTCTCCTTTGCATGCCGACGTTCACCTCACTTTCCCCTCTGCAGTAGGGCCTGTCCCTTCGCCTACGTCTCTGCCCCTAGTTCCACCCATTCGGGGGTGGGGGTGGGTCCCTGCGTTAGTGCAGCCCGGTGGCTGCTGGGGGTTTGGTGCTGGGGGCAGAGCTCTGAGCCCACTGGTGTGTCGGAGGCCGAGGAAGGCCTGGGCTCTCTGGGGACCCTGAGGCGGGTAGGGGCAGAACCCAGTTCCGGGTTGGTGGGGGTGGGGGAGGGCTGGAGAGGGGGTGAAGAGCGGGGCAGCTACAGGAAACCGAGGCCGCTACAGGAAACCGAGGCCAGGTGAGTTGGCGGTAGGAGGGTGCCCCTCTGCTGGGTGCTGGGGCCAGCATGGGGGTTTGCTTGTGGGCACCCGGCCCTGCAGCATTCCCAGACCCCAAGAGAAGCCTCCGGATGACAGCTGGGGAAAAGCCCGGAGCTTCCCGCCTGTGTCCGCGTTGGGGCTGCACCCGGCATTTCCCAAACTCACTCGGTGTGGAGAGTGTACCCGGGGAGGCCTGAGTCTTTCGTGCCCCCTCCCGCCCCCATCTGTTGCCGACTCCCCCGCCCTGTCCCCACCCGCCTGTCCTCCTGCACCCTTCCCCCTCGCAGTGCGCCCTTGCACGCCATGCTGTGTGTGATGCCATGCCTCTGCCCATGACGTGCCCTCCCCGGAATGCTCCCTGCTTTCCACCTTTGGTCATCAGGGTGGTTCATGCTGCAGACATCAAGTAGGGCTTGTCGTGTGCCAGGCATTGCCTGGGCTCAGGGCACAGAGCCAGGGGCCCTCGAGTTAGGCAGCTGAGCAGCAAGGGACAGGCAGTGGTTAGCGGTTAGCGTCAGGGGACAGTTAGAAGGAGGCACCCCCGGGGCCAGCAGCGTCGGGCAGGGAGGCAGCAAGGAAGCCGTGAGGCCCCAGCGTCCTGCTGCAGACGCCCCTGGGAGGAGATGGGGGTCCTGGCATCTGGAGCCCTCGGGGCCTCCCTGCCCACCCGTCCCCAGTCAGACAGCCCTGCTTCCCCTTGGTGAGTGCTTGGTCCTTGGAGGTGCGGCTGCCAGGGACCCTGTAGGGTCTCCTTATAAGGTCTTGGTGTCTGACCCCACTGGGGCCACATGGAGAGCTCCCTGGGGGAGGGAAGCCACGGCCAGCGCCAACAGCTCTCTCCAAAACAATCCCTCGGCTGTGAGACCCGGAGCCTGTGGCTGTCCTGGTATCCCCTGCCCAAGGCTGAGCCTCTTCACCGCCCTGGCCCCTGCATCAGCTCCCGGGCCAGTCACATACCTCCTGAGGTCTCAAAGCTGCACTGTCCCCTCCCTGGAAAGTTTCCAGGAACCGGCAAGGACGTCCCCCCAGGACCCGGCAGGGGTGCCCTGGCCACTAACCTGCAGCCCCCCTCCCTTTGTCGCTTTCCTTTCTTCCTTTTTAACCCCAATTCCCCCTCGTTTTCACTAAGAAGCCACAGCTCAGCTTCAGCGGGGATTCTCACTTGGGGCCTGAGGACCGCCCTCCATCCCGTCCGGGGACTGTCGCAGCCCCTGAGCCCGGGGCCCCGCCCTGGAGGCTGGCGTGGGCAGGAGGTGAGGGGGGCCGGGGCGCAGCTTAGAGAAGGGGCCGCCGCGGGCTCTGGGCTCTGGGCTCGGAGCTCCTGCAGGTGGAGAGGACGCAGGGAGAGCCCGGGGCCCCGCGAGGCCCTGTGGCGAAGCGTCTAGGGAGTTAACACAAGTCCTAGAGAAAAACCCCCTGACGTTTACGTTCTAGACAAATTAGTCTGAAAGAAAACAGACACTGGAAAAAGACTGAGGAGGAGAGGAAACCAAGTCTAGAGAGGAAGAAAGAGCAGACCAGGAGGCCGGGGCTGTCGTAAGTGCACCTTTTGTCTGTCGCGCAGGCATTTTCCACGAGCTGCTGTTTCCATCTGAGCCCACGCTCCCCGTGTCTCCCGCCCCACCACACAGAGGCTCCTGGAGCCCGTCCGTCCCGCCATCCCATCTCCAGCTGCCATCGGCACGCGCTTGACACCCACCTTGCCGTCCCCTCCCCTCCCCCAGGCCTCTCTCCCTCCACCGCCCCTGCCCCCAGGAGCCAACCCCACCCAGGGCCCCCGCTTCCCTGGGCCTCCTGGGGGGCTCTGTCTGCTGGACAGGGCGCACAGCCCAGGGCTTCTCCCCTCCGTTGTTTCGCCTCCCGTCTGATGAGCCTCCCTCTCCAGGTCTCACCGGAAGCGGAGCCAGCCCAAGAAGCCCAAGCCGGACGACCCCAAGTCTCCTGGCGAGGGGGCAGCTGGGACGGCCCTCCTGGAGGAGGCTGGTGGCGGCATGAAGGAGGAGGCCACACCAGAGGCCGACCCCGAGGAGGAGGAGGAGGAATCCCAGCCGCTGCCGCAGGGCCGGGAAGCCGAGGGCTCCGAAGGTCAGTCCTGCTTGGTGCCTATGCTGGCCAGGCCCCGTGCTTTCAGAATCCGATCCATGTGCCTTGTGGGCAGGGAGGGTGTTTTCTAAAAATGTGCACTCTGGGAGTGCTGTGAGAAGTCCCTCTTCTCCCAGAAACTGAAGAGAGGCTGTCCCAGTCCGTCCAGCTGCTGAAACAGAATCCACAGGTGGGCAGCTTGAAACAATGGGCTTTATTCCTCGGTGCTGGAGGCTGGGAGATCAGGGTGCTGGTGTGGCCTGGTGCTGGCGAGGGCCCACCTGCCGGTTTGCATGTGACCCTCTGTCACTATGTCCTCAGGGGGAAGAGAGAGCCAGTGAGCCCTCTGGCCTCTAAGGTCACTGATCCTTAGCCAGGGCCCCACCCTCATGACCCAGTCACCTCCCAACCAGCCCACTGCGGGCTGGGCTTCAGCATGAACTTGAGGGGACGCAGACACTGAGTCCGTAACAGAGGTGTTCTCTGCTCGGTTGGGAAAGGGGATGGCCTGCTGTTTGCAGCCAGATGCTGGACGTGCCTACGGTGGGGACGCCCCACCTGCAGGCTGGCGTTGAACAAAAAAAATGTATCTGGGCACCATGGTGGGTGTGTCTCAGAACCGTACCCTTTACACTGCCTGGGGCCCGTTAGTCGCGGAATATCACTCCGTGAGCGTTTGAACGTTCCCCACTCCCATGTTTTATGGTGCTCCTTTTTCTTTTCCACGGCTGGTTTCATTTTCCTCATTTGCAGCTTCAGCTGCTCACACGTTTGCACCTAGCAGCTGCCCCCCAGGTGTAAAGGAGGGGCTGGGCGGGGCTGGGGGGGCTGGTGGCAGATTGCCAGGCAGCAGTGCCTCAGGCCCCCATCACGGGCCGTAGGTCGCTGGAGGGTTCCTCTTCGGGGCTGTGTCTTGGAGCAGGTGAGCCAGCACAGCTCTGCCCGGCTTAGGGTCAGGCCCTCCCCGGGGTGCTCACGGCTGGTGTCACAGATGACGTGGCATTTGAGGTGACCGTCCACCAGGCACCGAGAGGGGTAGGCGCATGCCCCTGATGTCCCTACGGGCTGGAAGGGGGAGTGTCCCTGCGGGGGGCCCCCAGGAGCTGGAGGCAGGGAAGACTGGAAAGTTTCCCGGGTAAATTGCGTGCTGGCCTGTCCCAGACAGCCTGGCATGCCACTTGCCTGGTGGGCATCACGCAACAGCCCGCTTCACACGGGAGGGTCTGGACAGTCTGGGGAGGCAAGACACAGGCGGCGGGGGGCGGGGAGGGGGTGTGCGTCGGCACAGTCTGTGCGCAGGCACGATCACCCCGTGGAAATGGACCCAGAGGCTGAGGCCTGGTGACACAGGGAGCTAGCGGAGTTGCCCGAAACGGGCTGGACACACAGAGCCGCACCACACTTGTCACGTACGGGTGTTCACAGAACACATGGTTTTGAAGAATATCCTACCTATAATGAAAGCATCCAGAGGGTGATGCAGGCTGGAACAGACGTAACAGAAAATAAAATACCTTTATGGAGAAAATTAAGAGACGTTTTTGAAAGACAAGGAGGCGCTGTAACATAAACGGGGCTGCACGTGTTAGGGGGGCTCCCTGCAAAGGTGCTGGCCAGCGGCCTTGGGGGATGTTGATTTCGATGCAGCCGGAGGGAGCAAGGACCGAGGAAGAGGGGTCGGGAGAGGTCAGGGCTCTGTGACCGGCCAGCGGCCTGCAGGCAGGAGCAAGGACACTGTCCTGGGCTGCAGTGAAGGCCACTGCTCTTCCCTGGGGTGACCCTCACATGCATCCCCGAATGTCACACGGGCACCCACGCCCCATGTCCCGTTTACTTAAAGTTCAGAAAACACGCCAGGCAGACACTGGGCTGTTTAGGAAAGCATCCGAGTCTGCTGGGTCTGCCGTGTGACAAAGTACCTGACACAGGGCTTCAGGAACCGAGGTTCATTGTCTCTCGGTCTGGAGGCCGGAAGTCCGAGGTCAGGGTGTGGGCAAGGCTGGTTCCTTCTGAGACCACGAGGGAGGGTCTGTTCCAGGCTTCTCTCCTTGGCTCGTAGACGGCCACCTCCACGCTCACACGGCCTCTCCCTGTGTGCCAGTCTGTCTGCATTTTGCCTTTCAGAAGGACACCGGTCACATTGGATGAGGGCCCACCCTAATGACCTCATCTTATTAACTCATGACATTAGCAATGACTATTTCCAAATGTGGCTGCATTCTGAGGCCCCGGGGTTAGGACTTCCACATAGGAATCTGGGGGACACAGTTTAGCCTGTAACAGAGTAAACGTGCCAAAACCAAGAGGGGCTCCCTCGGAGTGGGTGGTCTGCAGCTGGGAGGGGCACGTGATCCTTCCGGCTCTGTGCCTGTGTCGTGAGTGCTCCGGGCCCCAGTTCCGTGGGGCGAGTCGGAGCATGGGCTGCGGTGGGTGAATGAATGATGGACCCTCTGCCGTGGGCTCCGGGATCCAGGGCCCCGAGTCCCATCGACAGGTGAGGCGTTTGCATCTGACTCCAGAGGCCATGGAGCTAAGCTGTAGGGAGGTTAGGACAGTGGTTGACATGGCTAGGTTGGGGTTCTGGCCCAAGAGGTTGGGAGACTCGGCGGGAGTCCCTGGTGTGACTGGCAAGGACTGGGGTGGTGACCGCCCTGCCCCAGGGTGGGCTGCATGGAGCGGGACAGGAGCAGGCTGGGCTCTGTACCCGGTCCGCCCCAGGTGGCACCTTGCAAAGTTGCCAGGGGGCATCGGTGCTCTCATGGGGGTGGGGTAAGTGGGAGGAAAAAGCAGGTGGAAATAAAGAGACCAGGTTGAAATCTGGGGACCCGGGCCCTGGACGCCACCTCGGCAGGCCAGTGGGGATGTTGGAGGGTTAAAGGAGAGGACGCACACCCCGCCCGGGGCCTGTGGGAGGACGCGCGTCCCAAGGGTCTTGGCTTCAGCCCGAAGTGGCTTTTCCCAGGAGTGGAGTCAGCCCGTCGGGGGCCAGCCAGGGTGGGTGCTCCTGGGCCGACCAGTTCAGACGGTCCCGAGAGACAAGGGTTTTAGCGGGACCCCTCCTGGGAAGGGTGGGAAGGATGCCTTGCGACCACGGGCATCTCTCCTCCCTCTCGAGCAGGCGCAAGGGGCCGCCGGCCTGAGGCTGGATGCAGGGCAGCCAGCAAGAGTAGATGCCCTGTTTACCCAACTGCTTAGCAAAGGAATAATGGTTCTCTTTTCATTAACTGAATTGAGTTAAAATGAACCTTCGCCCAAACCCATCGACTGTTTATAGAGACAGCCGCACCCCCCATGCCCCATCACTTCCTGCTTGGACCCGGCCCCGTCACAGGGACACTGTGCCTCGGTGTCTCGGGATCCCAAGAGCTGGCCTCAGGCTCATGCACGGCGAAGGCCCGGTTCCTCTCCAGTTTTCCCTTTTCTAAGCAGATTGTTACCTAAATGGGGCGGGGTAGGGGGTGGTCTCTGTGCCCACCGAGAGTAAAACATGCTGCTGCAGACCAAACCCTGCAGGATGTGTGCCCTCCTTCCTGGCATCTGCAGCCACTCTGTCCCCCTTCCAGGGCCTCAGCCCAGGACCCCCAGGGCTTCTCCAAAAGGGCTGCAGGCTCCGTGCTCTGTGGTGGGCTCAGTGTCACATGGCTGTGGACCCCAGGCAGAGCCGGGATGTTCCCAGGGAGGCGTCTCTGCTCACGGCTGGCTGCTTCCTTTTTCCAGACACCCCGTCCCTGTTCCACTCCAGAGCCTGGTTCCCAAGAAAGGAGGAGTTGGGGTGTTGGGACATCTCCTGGAACACCAGCCCCTCTAGAGGGGAAGGGGTCCCTTCAGGGGACAGAAGGAGGCTGCCACAGCTGGGGAGCCACGCGTCCCGGTCGGGGGCTGTCCCTCGAGCCCTTGGAGGAAGATTGCTCTGAACGCATCAAATAAATAAGTGCTCACAGTCGGGGGTGACAGCAAACACGTCTGGGGAACAAGTGGAAGATGTTAAAGTGGTTTCTACACTCCCTTTAACGTCAGCTTCATGCCCCTCAGAGCTGTGAGTGTGAGGAGCATTCGGGCACGAGGACAGGACATTTTGTTTTAGGTTTGCATCGGGAGGGTGTGTGCTTGCCGCCGCTGCTCACGTAGGAAGCCCCCTGACTGGAGTAGGCGGAGGCGGGCAGGATGCAGGTGCCTGGACTCTACAGGGGCAGGAGGGGGCCCGGCTGGCTGCAGGTCCCTTGGCCTGGCGGTGGGGGGCTGCTTCCCCTCCTGGCTGCCGGGTCCCACCAGCTCCCGCTGCTGGGGGTCTGCAAGAGCAGCTGCCCCGTGGCCTGGCCCAGGATGGGACCAGCAGCCTCGGGCACAGCAAGCCCTGGTCCCGGTGGGAAGGCAGCCCGTGTCCACCTGGCTTGCTGGGACCGCAGGGGCTCCCTCCTCCTGCCTGGCCCTGGCCAGCTCTGGCCAAGCACGGCCACTGTCCCTTCTGGCAGCTCTGGAGCTGGCGGTGGCAGGGGCAGTGGCAGGGCCCCAGGAGGGCTGGTCCCAGAGCATGTGGTCCCCCGCAGGGCCGGGGATGGGTGTGCAGCCGCCCTGGGTCACTTCCCCTTCCCTCATGCGCCTTTTTTGATGGCTTTAGGACAAGACCCCAGGGGGGTGGCTGCACCCAGCGGTGAGCAGCAGGCTGGGCGGGGCATTGACACTCATGCCACAGTCCCCTGGCCTGGGCTCTGCTCAGGACGGATGCGGGCTGGCTGGGCCAGGCAGGGCAGGGTCCCTAAGCCAGGCAGCAGCCCTGCGCCCCCTGCTCTCCCCTGGGAGAACTTTGGTGGGAGAGGAGGCACGGGGGCCCCAGAAGCTGGCGCGCCTGTAACATCCATCGGCAGTGGGGGGGTTCTTGGCTGAGCCTCCCCACAAAAAACAAGTGCCAGATGGGCCTCAGCAACCCTGCTGGGGCAGAGGGGGTCCCTGCCATTCTGCGTCCCCTTGCACACCGGGGGCGGTGAGAGGCCCTGTGTGCTGGGGAGGGCCCCGGCTCGGGTCTGAGCCACCGTTCCAGCTCCATTTCGAGGCTCCTTCAGGCAGGCCAACCAACAGGCTTTCCAAGCGCGGCCTGCCTGCCCTAGGCCTCCGGTGGTCCCCACGGCGTGAGGACAGACAGGGCCCGGGCCCCCCAGTGTCCCTAGTGCCCTTGGGCTTGTCCCCTAACAGGGTCCTCTGGGTGCGCCCCCGTCAGCTTCCCAGGGCCTAGTGACCGTGAGGAAGGAGCCAGGGACGTGTCCTTCCCCAGCAGCATCTGGAGCCGGGGCAGCTCGCAGGCTCTGCCGTCCTGAGGCCCAGGAGGCCGTCGTTGGACTTCCGTTCAGGTGGCTGCACTGTCAGGGAGGAGGGCATAGTGGATTTCCTTAGAGAACAAAGCCGTTTCTCCGGAAGTCCCTGCTGCCGTGTCAGAACGGGGCTCTGGGCCGCCTCAGCACCATTTCTATAAATCAGTAGAAGCGGCAGGAAAGAGCCTGATCTCCTGGGCCCTAGGTCACCTCCTGGGGCTGGGCTGCTGTCACCAAACCTTATGAGCAGTGTTTCCCCCACACCTCTCCCCGCCCCCCATCTGCCCCCCACCTTTCAACGCCCCCCCATCTCCCCTCTCCCACGTGTCCTGGGACGGGGAGGTGACCTTTAGTGGCCAGGACCATCCAAGTCCAGCATCTGTAGGGGAGAAGCAGCTTTGTCTGCGGAATGCCCGTTTCCTTTCCTCAGCCGGATAACTGTTCCTGGGGTGCTGGCAGTTGGGGGTTCCTGGGGAGCGTGCTGGGCTCCTCCAGGCGGGCAGAGGCACAGGAGGGATCCTGACTGCGCCCGTGTCCTGGGAAGGGTCAGGGCCAGAGGGCATGGGGGGCGCTGGTAAGCACTCCCTCCTCTGAGAATCTCTTGGAAAAGCTCGGCTGCCTGCTCAGGACCCTGCGGGCTGCAGCGGCCAGAGGGGCACCTCCACGAAGGCCAGGCTGGCTCAAGCCTCTGCGCTCGCCCAGTGGGGGCCGCGGGTGGGGGTCGGCTCCCTCCTAGCGCTCAGGGCGGGGGGTCTGCCTGGAGGAAGGGAGGGAGGGCCCTTGCTTGACCCCTTCCTGGGTCAGGGCCGGTCAAGGACTAAGTGATGGCCTTGCCCTTGGGAGCATCATCCCACCTGTGTCGTTATCTTTGGCTGAGGGACGGGGGTGAAACACAGACAGGTTTTTATAGCAAGAGGTAAATGTGGATGCCGCGGGGCCCATCAGACCCTGTCACGTGTCACGTTGTAACAGGTTTAGCCAGGAGAGGGACCACTGCTTTTCTGCGAGTTGTCCTTACTTTCCTGGCCCTCAGAGACCCAAACTGTGACGCATTGGAACCGATGGTTCACGGGTACCATCAGTAGAATGACCACAGTTCATCCCCGGGTATCAGCTGCTGTCACACCTCAGCTGTGACGTCACCTCCTGTGACGTCCTGAGCCTGTGGGGACCCGGGACAGGCAGTGAGGGCCTGAGCTCGTGTGCCCATTCTCCAGGTGGGCAGGGAAGGCCCGAAGGCTGTGCTCTGGGCCGCTGGTCCTTGTGGGCGGGCATCCCTGAGGCCGTGCACACCTCGCCCTGAGCACAGCAGGCCTCGTGGAGCCCCCCGCCCGCATGCATCCCTAGTGGCTGTGTGATGTGACCACAGAGACCCAGTGGCTGAAAGCAACAGTCTTATTCTCTGACATTTTTAGGGGTCAAGAGTCTGACATGGGTCCCACCGGACTAAAATCCAGTCATGGGCAGGGCTGGCTCCTCTGGAGGCTCCAGGGGAGAATCATTCCCTGCCTTTTCCAGCTTTTAGAGGTGCCGCATCCCTGGCTCTTGGCCCCATCCTCCATCCTCACAGCCAGCAGCGCAGCATCTCTCTGGCTTCTTCCGTAGTCACGGCCCCCCTGGCCCCAGCTGGATCCCCTGCTTTTAAGGATCCTTGTTAGTACATGGGGTCCGCCTCAGGATCCTCAGCTCAACCTCATCTGCAGGATCCCTGCTGCCATGTCAGGCTCCGCATGCACAGGTCCCGGGGCTACAGTGTGGGCGTCTTTGGAGGACATGACCCCTCCAACCACACCGCCCATCTCCGTTTATTTGATGAGCTGCACGCCCACTGTGGTCCTGAATTAAAATGCTGCTGAAGACACTCCCTGTCCACCTCCCTCCCCACCCTGTCACCTGTCAGGAAGCCCCCCAGTGCCGGCCCTCGCGTCTTCCGGGCCCTGCAGTCCTCTCTGGCACTTCTGTTTCACACAAGTAGAACCACTTGTTTATGGTTTGTTGTTTAAGGTTATGCTTTTTAAAACTTCCACAAACTGTGTGCGTTTACTGTAGAAATAAAGGAAACTCAGACACATGAAAAGAAAATGCATCCTGCCTCCTCCCCCCTCCCCTCAGAAAGGATGTTCAGAGCCGGTCTCTTCCCAGCTGCTTTCGGACAGCTCGCCTCGGCGCCCCGTGCTCATTCCAGAAGGTGCTCTGAGCGTGTGGCAGGACTCTTGAGGCCAGGGTGCTGCTGCTCCAGGGCTCGGCTGCCTGGCAGGGGGACCTGGCAGCAGTGAAAACTGCCCGAAGCCTGGGTTCCTTGGGGGAAGGCCTCTCTGGCCTAGAGGGGGCCCTCAACTAGTGCAGCCGGCTCCCGCTCGGGCTGGGGGGGCTCGAAGGGGGTGCCTGGCCACTGGCCCCTGGGGTGCCCCGGCCCCCGCCTCTGACTCATCTCTCTTCTGCCCCCACAGAGGACGGGAGGGGCAAGCTGCGGCCAGCCAAGGCCAAGAGCGACCGGAAGAAGAAGAGCTATGGCCCTCCGCACCTCCACCACCCGCTCATGCCCCAGCTGCCGCCGCCCCCGCCCACCCAGTTCCCCACCGAGGAGGTGCCCCTGCTGGAGATCCCGGCACCGGTCACTGGCCCTGAGGCCGCCGAGCAGACCCCCCCGCCACCGCCCCTCAACGTGGTGCCCCCCGAAGCGCCCAGCGAGGAGCCAGAGGTGAAGCCACGCCCCATCATCCCCATGCTGTTCGTGGTGCCGCGGCCCGGCCCGGCGGCAGGCGACAAGGGCCGCGTGTCCTGCCAGCAGGCCTCTGAGCACTTTGCCCAGAAGGGCCCCACCTGGAAGGAGCAGGTGGCCCCCATGGAGCTGACGGGGCCCGAGGAGGAAAGTGGAGCCGGCGAGGTGCAGGTAGGGGGCAGTGGGTGCCGGTGAGGGTCCTTGGGGCCGGGGGTCCCCCTGCCCCACGTGCTGGCCACGGCCCCACTTGTCCCAAACGGCCCCTGTGGGTCCTGTCCCGGAGGCCAGTGGCATGTATGTGGTTTAGAAACCACCATGGGGGGCCTTCCCTGGCAGTCCAGTGGTTAAGACTCTGCGCTCCCAGTGCAGGGGGCCCGGGTTTGATCCCTGGTCAGGGAACTAGATCCCACATGCCACAACGAGGACCCGGTGCAGCCAAATAAACAAATGAATATTGAAAAAAAAAAGAAAAGAAAAGAAACCACTGTGGGTGTTGGCTGCCCCCTTCCTGGGGTCTTTTGCCCCTGACTGAGGACACTGGGGTCCCTCTGAGCTGGGCTCCACCGCCTCTGCTTCTGGCCCCAGAGCTGCTCCCACAGAGGCCTCCTGTGCTGTTTTAGGCTCCGTCGACCTTTTCCAAGTTGAAGATGGAGATCAAGAAGAGCCGGCGCCACCCTCTGGGCAGGCCACCCACCCGGTCCCCGCTGTCTGTGGTCAAGCAGGAGGCCTCAAGTGACGAGGGTGAGCAAGGCTGCCCCTGGCTCTGCTGCGCCCCTGCCCTGTCTTCCTCTGCCACCCGCCCGGCCTGCTCACTCCCGCCACCCCCAGCCGAGGTCGGGCCTGCAGACCCAGCCCCGGCACAGCCTCAGACCCTCTCCCCAAATGCCGTGGGGCCGAGGTGCCCCCTGCCCAGCCCACAGCTCCCGAGGTCAGGCCCGGCTGCCCCCAGGCCTCTGCCCTGCCCTTGTTTGCTCCATTTCCCCAGGGACGCTTGCTCTACTGGGCCCAGGGCCTCAGATGTCCAGTGGGGCCTCTGATGGGCAGGTGCAGCCACCTGGGCTCACACCCTAGCCCACTGCCCAGAGCCGGGGACCGTGGTGCCATTTGCCTTTCTGTGACTCGGTTTTCCCATCTGTAAAACGGGGTCTTCTGGCCCCCTCAAGGGGTCCTGCCAGGGAGGTGCACGGGGCTGAGGCCTGTAAAGCGTGTGGCCTGGTGCCAGGCACACGGTGGGTGCTGGGAATGCCAGGAGCGCCGAGGCCAGTTGTCACCCAGAGCTCCTGGTGCGATGCTTTCACAGTCTCCGTGGTAACCTCTGCCCCCTCCTTATCCTGTGAGAACTGAGAAGATGCCGTCAGCAGAGGCTCCTGCCCACGACCCCCAGCACACTTGCTGTGGCCCTTGTGCGTTTGTGTCCCTTCCTGGCCCTCCAGGTGAGCGAGGACCACACCTCATCCTCTCACAGCCTCGGGATCTGTTCGGATGCCTGGTTGCCTGGTGCAGAGCGTTTCCAGAGGGCAGCAACGAACGATGGTAGAGGTGCTGGCCGCATCCCCCAGGGAGAGGCTTGAGAAACGGATTCAGGGTTAGAGGATCACGGAGCAGCATGGGGCCTGGAGCTGGCCCATTTCCAAGTCCATTTCCAGCAGAGACGTCCTGGCCCTGCGGTCCCTGCACCCGTCCTTGGAGACAGGGCTGCGTGGCCCCGAAGTGGGAGAAGCTGCTTCGAGAACAGAGGAAACCTCGCCCTTGGCCGTCACCCCGCAGACACCTGTGACTCACGATGCTCCGGGCTCTGATCTCTGACCTGAGGCCAAGCTGCCCGCAGGGAAAGTCAGCGCCGGACTGGGGAGCGGCCAGTCCCAACAGAAGTGACCCTTCCTGCCTGAACCCAGCGTGCGCCTGGGAGAAGTTGGAATAAGAGGCGGTGGCACTGGAGCTGGAGGGGCAGAGACGGAGAAGCTTCTATTTAACACTCGGCTGAAAGTCGGAGTGATTGTCTTATCTGCAGAAATCCTGCTAAGCCCATTTATTGTCTTCCGCTTCAGCCTTCCGTTTGAGACGCACATGGAATGTGAAAAGCGCCTGGGTGGCTTCTTTAATTCTGAAACTAATTTGAGGGCGAGGACGTGGAGGGTTCTAGAAGCGGGTCTCGGGCTGGAGCTCTGGGAGCAGGAGGGGCCTCTCTGGAGATCAGATGCGGCCCCAGGGCCCCCATGCATTGAGGCAGCCTCTGGCCTTACAGCTGGGACGGCTGTGGTACCAGCCATGCTGGCCCAGCTCCTGGGAAGGTTGGGGCCCCAGGGATGAGGACCCCGCTCCTGGGGCAGGTTCCTGGGGACCGCTGACGTTGATGCCAGGGCAGGTGGCACCCCTGTGTCCTCAGGAAGTGCAGGAATGGGATGTGGGGGATTGGGGACAGTGAGCTGGGAGTCGAGGCCGGCGGAGGCCAGCCCGGTGACAGGTAATGGGAGGGACATCTGTCAGTGCCCTCCATCTTACAGGACATTGGGGCAACAGTGCCCCCGCCCGACTCCCAGGGGAGTCTGTGCCTGACCTGCCAGGGCCTGACCATCCCATCTCCTGTCCCCAGATGGGATCAGCCCTGAGCAGAGGGGGGCCAGGGCACCTCCCTGTAGAAGGGCTCAGGGGCCGAGAAGTGGGGACCCATCCCCTGGAGCGCGCACTGGGTGGGGTGGGGTCCTGGGTGCTGAAGCTCCTCCTCCCTCCCGCTTTACTCCAGAAGCCTTCCCTTTCTCCGGGGACGAGGACGTGGGTGACCCCGAGGCCTTGAGGTCTTTGCTGTCCCTGCAGTGGAAGAACAAGGTGGCCAGCTTCCAGGCCGAGAGGAAGTTCAACGCGGCGGCCGCCCTGACGGAGCCCTACTGTGCCATCTGCACCCTCTTCTACCCGTACAGCCAGGTGAGCCGGTGCTGAGGGACCCCCGGGCCATGCCGGGCTGGGCAGCGTCCGCCTGCTCCCGATGGCGCCAGGGCTCGCTCTGCCTGAAGGGAATCCCTTCCCCCTGAAGGGAGGGTGATGGGGACCAAGAACCCATTTGCTGTTGGAGCCACAGTGGGCTCGGTAGAGAGCCCGACGGAAGGCCCCTGTGAGGGCTGCGGGGAGAGAGCCCAGGGTCTGCGTTTCAGTGGAAGGTAATTTATCAGTGTGCCTCAAAGAGGATGAGAGTGCAAGGAAGCATCTCAGATGGCTGTCCTCTGAGAGGCCCTCAGCCCAGCCCAGGGGGCAGCGCAGGCAGGGGGCCCGGGGGTGGGCCCGGGTAGGCGCCTGCGTGGTGAACAGGGGCTGGCGGTGGGGGGCTGGGGCTGGGCGAAGACCCACGCATGGCCTGGCGCCACGCGGCCCCCAGCTCTGTCCTGAGTTTCCAAGTTGTGATCGTGGCCTTTCCCCGCACTCTGCCCTGTACCATCCACCGCCAGGTCCTCCCGGTTTCCTCCTTAACCTGTTCCGTGCTGTGTCCCCCTCCCCTAACCCTGACCACTGCCTGCCTCCTGCCCTTCCTGTTAGCACCTCATCACAGCCACGCATGGCCCAGCTGGAAAGCCCGCCAGGCTCACCACGGCCTCCGGCCTCTCCACATGCCCCACAGCCACCCTCTCCTGTGATATCTGCCCCCGCACGCACACATAGCACGCTCCGTGCTGTCCCCCAGCATCTCCCACACACCCAGGCCTCTCCCTTGCCAGATGGATTTCTGTTCACTCTTTGATTCCACCCAGCTGCCACCTCTTCCAGGAAGCCTTCCTGGACCTGCTATCCCAAGCTGACTCCAGCATGCCCCCCAGCTTCCCCCACCCACCTCTGCTCTTGCCCCTGCCCTCTGTTTATCAGCCCTTGGAGGACAGGGCTGGGTCTCACTTGTTTTGGGGTCCCCGGCTTCCAGCCTAGTGCCTGGCATCTTCCACGTATTCGCTGAGCTAGCCGAGCTCTGTGCCCTGTGCTGAGGGCGGCACACCCATCTCGAGGGCCCTGCCACTCAGAGCTGCCAGGACCTGTGGTCCCTAAGTGAGCCAACATCTGGTCGTGGAAACAAGTAAGACGAAACGTCCAGACGTCTTCTCTAGGCCCGCGCCTCCTCAGCGCCGCTGGAAGTCAGCGCTGGGAACACTGGCTTAAGAGGCGAATCTCCTTAATCCCGGTTGCTAAGTGAAGTATTGTGACTCAGCTTCATCACGTCAACAGTACCAGCGGGCCTTGTGGGGCTGCCGCTTCCGCAGTCCGGAGCCCTCAGAGTTGGGGACCAGACTTCGCTTGTCCCATATCATGGGAAGGGCTGTGGCTGGATACTCTGCCTGTTTGGAAACCATCCGGTCCCCTAATCCAAGTTGCCAGGTGGGGCGCCCCAGGGCCCCACCACCACACACACAGTGCATCAGGCCAGTGGTCTCTGGTGGCCTCTTTCCTTATGACCTGAGTCGGTCAGAGTCCTTCCGTCACTCTGGGTGATGGGGAGGCTCGTCTGGGAGCCCCACCACCCTGTGACAGGCCCAGGGTTGCTGGATCCCGGTGCCATGGGCAGGATGTTTTCACCACAGTCTCTTCATCTGATTGGATTTGGGGGGACTGGGGTACAGCCATCATGGGGCGCGTGCGAGTCACAGGTGGGGAGAACGCCCCACATAGATACACAGATAACACGGCATCAGGTGATGGTCAGGACCACGAGGACAGACAGAGCAAGGAAGGCCTGGGGGCCGCTGGTTATGTGAGCAGAGATCTGAGTGCCCCAGGCAGTGGAACGGCACATGCAAAGGCCCCGGGGCAGGACCATGCCTGGTGTTCGGGAGGAACAGCGAGGAGGCCCTCGTGGCCGGAGCAGAGCGAGCCAGGGGCAGTGGGATGAAGGCGAGAGGGATGAGGGCAGCAGGGCAGTGTCTGTGCTGTGTCTGCAAGTAACCCTAAGTGGGAGGGCTTGTGGGTGGGTGGGACAGGGTCTGACTGCCTTTGGGGAGGATCTCTCAGGGGCTTCTGAAGCAGGGTTGGGGGCTGGGAGGGTACGTCAGGGACACCCATGGTGGGGCAGTTGCAGGTGTCCTGGTAGGGGTGCTAGTGCGGCAAACAGCAGCCCGGGGTGTGCTGCTTGGGGACGGAGGAGCAGAGGGTAGAGTCAAGGATGTCAGGGGTCCCCGCCCGCCCCATGCTGGGCTCTCCACTGATGATGGCGGCCCCCCTCCTGCAGTCCCTACAGACCGAGAGGGAGACTCCCCAGGCCTCCCTCGGCGAGGGCCCCTCAGCCACACCGCCTTCCAAAAGCGGTCAGAAGACGCGGCCGCTGATCCCCGAGATGTGCTTCACCTCCAGCGGGGAAAACACAGAGCCGCTCCCCGCCAATTCCTATATCGGCGACGACGGGACCAGCCTGCTGATCTCCTGTGCTAAGTGCTGCCTGCAGGTCCATGCCAGTGAGTGCTGGAGGGGGGCGAGCCGAGGGGTCCGCCACACACAGCCCCGCTTCACCCTCCCGAGACGGCCACCCTCGTGTCTGCGGGGCAGGGAAGCCCCTTCCTCTGGCTGCTGCTTCGGGCCTATAGCGGGACCTGGCGTCATGGGGTGGGGGTCTTGACCTTTGGGGGCAGGTGTCCTGGTCCTGGTCAGCCTCCTTCTGGGAGGTTCCACCGAGGCCTGCCCTCCCCGCCCAGGGCCTGGGAGGCAGCAGGAGATGAGGTACCCGTCAGGGGCCGTGACGCTTTTAAACTCCACACTTTGGGGCCGGAGTTGGAACTGATGGTAGAGCTGAGGTTCTAGAGTGGTCCAGGGGTCTGATTTATCTCTGCCATCAGTGACTACCCTCCCCCAAACCCTGAAGGCCCAACCATAGCCTGAGACAGGAAGATGCATGTCTGTCCCCTTCTTGGGTGGGAGGGGGCAGCGAATGTGAGATTAAGATCCCAGGACAGGGAGAAAGCTTCCTGGAGCCGCTTAATTTTGCGTGTGTACATCTCTGTCCGGCGCCCGCCCTGCAGAGGCCTGCCCGGAGCTCAGTCTGTCTCTTGGCTGGGAGCCCGTCTGCTCTGCCCGGCCGGGCCAGGCTGTGAGACGTGCTCCTGGGCAGACGGGCCCCCCGGGGTCGGGGTTGGGGGGAGGGGGTGGGCAGCAGCCGAGCCCACCACCCTGCCGCTCTCGAGGGGCCTGAGGTCCAGCCACGCAGGGGGAGAGGAGCCTCCCTCATTGCCCTTGGGAGGCAGAATCCTCAGCACAGGCATCTTCCTTGAGCCAGACAGAGGGGGACACCCCCAGGCCTGACCTTGGCTGAGGGCCCCAGGGGATGGAGCAGGGGGCCGGGTGTGGGCTCTCGGGTACCTTGCTATCCCTCGGGTCGCCCCCTTCCTGCTGCCTTGCTTTCTCCCTGTCCTTCCCCCAGGGACCTCTCAGCACTGGCCAATGGCCCCTCTAGCCCACAGAGCCCGTTTGGTAGGCAGCGAGCCCCAGCTGGCTCGGGGTCCCCGCAGGACTGCTGGGCAGTGACCCCGGGTGAGGCAGGGTCCTAGGGCAGGCTGTGCCTTCTGCCCTCGCTCCGGGGCATGGTCCTCCGCCCCTCCTCCATGCCCTCTCCCCCGTGCCCCCTCCGCGACTGTAAATCCGGACCACATCCCAAAGCCAACACCTTGGTAACCCAGAGCCTCCGACTGCGCTTTCGGAAACAGTGGACTCTGGGCCCAGCTCTGCCACTCTGAACTCCGGGCTCCCCGAGGCCCACCTTGCATCTCACACCACCGCTCGGCCACCTTCCTCTCTCTCAGCTCAGAAGAGCCTGGGCGAGCCTCCCAGACTGGGGTGGGGGGCGAAGGCCAGGCTGAGTCTCCAGACCCGGCAGGGCTCCCGCTTGGGGGCCAGCTCTCCTTCCCCGCGTCCGTTTCCAGACTTTCTCCGGCTCTGCGTGCAGTGGCCCGGATTGAGGTAGAGCGGTTGGTGAGCACAATTACCCTCAGTGCCGCAGCTGCCCTTCCCCCGCCGGGGGGTCCCCGTGCAGCCCGCAGGCAGCCGCAGTGACAGATGCGTCGGCCCCTGTCTTCCAGGTTGCTACGGCATCCGCCCTGAGCTGGTCAACGAGGGCTGGACGTGTTCCCGGTGCGCGGCCCACGCCTGGACTGCGGTAACTCGCCCCTGCAGCTGGGGTGGTGCTCTGAAAGCCGGCGCGGCCCGTGGGGGAGCCTGTCCTGGGCCCCGGGCTCGCCCGATCCCGCAGGGTGACCTTGGGCTGGCGGCCTCACCTCCCTGGGTCTCGGGTGGAGCCCGACGCACTCTCGGCCCATCGCTTCCTGTGGCCGCTAGTTTGAAATGTAAGGACCGTGGGCGGGGGACGGAGCAGGTCCCGGAGCAGCAGGCGGGCGGCGCCGCCCTGCACACCCCTCACCTAGCTGTTGTCTGGTCCCTGTAGGAGTGCTGCCTGTGCAACCTCCGGGGAGGCGCCCTGCAGATGACGACTGACAGGAGGTGGGTTAGAAGGGACTCTCCTCCTGGGGGGTCCTGAGGGGCGATTTGGCGCGGGGGCAGGACCGGCAGGAGCTGATGAGGTCCCCTCGGCCTGGCCAGCCGGTGCGTACAATCGTGAGATGACCCCAAGGGGACGGAGTGCACCTGTGACCCCTGACCCCACCCGTTCCGCCCCTCCCAGGTGGATCCACGTGATCTGCGCCATCGCTGTCCCGGAAGTGCGGTTCCTGAACGTGATGGAGCGCCACCCCGTGGACATCAGCGCCATCCCCGAGCAGCGGTGGAAGCTGGTAGGGACCCTGGAGTCCCTACGCCCCAGGGATGCAGGGTAGCTGCCAGGGAGCCAGAAGTCATGATTTCAGTTTGGCCAGCAGTTACTCTTTGAATAGCCATGGGGGTACCCGGAGAAAAGCAAGGCTCCCCTCCCCGCCTCTATTTCCAGCTTTTCACACAGAGGAAGCCACTCACACTCTGCCCAGTTCTTTCTTGCCTAACCTGCGATATGCTGCCAAACAGAATTTGAAGTACCCAATCCAGTTACAGTGGTCATAGAGCAGGGCTCTAGAATGTCTTCATCAGGCCTGACTGAAACTCTCACACGTTAAATGGCAGCTCCCTATTTCCCCTCCTCCACCCTTGTGACCATCACTCTGCTCTCTGCTTCTGTGAGTTTGTTTCCTATGCCTCGTGGAAGTGGAATCACGCAGCATGGGTCCTTCTGCGTCTGGCTTTTTTCACTGAGCATAACGTCCTCAACATCCATCCATATTGCTGCAAATGGCAGGATTTCCTTTTTCATAGCTGAGTAATATTCCATTGTATTTCTACACCACATCTTCTTTATCCATTTTCCGTCGAGGGACACTTAGGTTGCTTCCAGGTCTTGGCTATTGTAAACGATGCTGCAGTGAACATGGGGGTGCAGGTGTCTTTTCAAGATAGTGATTTTGTTTCCTTCAGACAAAAACCCAGGAGTGAAATTGCCAGATGATATGGTAGTTCTATTCTTAATTTTTTGAGGAACCACCATACTGTTCTCCATAGCAGCTGCACCAATTTACATTCCCACCAACAGTGCACGTGGGTTTCCTTTTCTTTCTGTCCTCAACAATATCTCTTGTCTTCTTGAGGATAGACATTCTAACAGGTGGTTTTGATTTGCATTTCCCTGATGATTAGCGATGTTGACATCTGTTCATGTACCTGTTGGCCATCTGTATGTCTTCTTTCTTTTTTTTTAAAATTAATTTATTTTTGGCTGCGTTGGGTCTTCATTGCTGCGCATGGGCTTTCTCTAGCTGCAGCGAGCGGGGGCTGCTCTTCATTGCGGTGTGCGGGCTTCTCGTTGTGGAGCATGGGCTCTAGGTACGTGGGCTTCAGTAGTTGTGGTATGCGAGCTCACTAGTTGTGGCTTGCGGGCTCTAGAGGGAAGGCTCAGTAGTTGTGGCGCACGGGCTTAGTTGCTCCACGGCATGTGGGATCTTCCCGGACAGCGCTCGAAGCCGTGTCCCCTGCATTGGCAGGCGGATTCTTAACCACTGCGCCACGAGGGAAGCCCCATCTCTATGTTTTCTTTAGGGAAATGTCTATTCAAGTCCTTTGCCCATTTTTGAACTGGGCTGGTGGCTTTTTTGCTCCTAAGTTGTAGGAGTACCATCACTGGCCCCTCTAAGGAGCACAGCCATCCTTGGGCAGATGTGGTCTTGCAAGGCTCACGCCTCCTGCTCTTGCTGGTAACACACACACCCCTCCCCCATCTGGGAGAGCCTTTGGCTCAGTGGGCAGTAGGCAGACAGTGAACAAACACTGGCTTCCCTTCCCAGCTCGGCCACCAGCCAGCTGTGTGGCTCTGGACAGATTCCTTGACCTCTCTGTGCCTCAGCCTTCCCCTCCATAAAATGGGGCTGCTAGCAGTCCCCTGTGTGGGGGGCATCAACTGGGCCACAACAGAAAGCGCTAATCTTGCCATCTGAGCACCAGCGTGTGCTCCAGGTCATCATCACTTGTGAGTTTGCAGGTGGCCATGTGGGGGACATGTGGGTGATGGGATGTGTCTTGTGGCATCTGGGAGCTGGGTCCTTGGCCAGGGGTATGGACAGCATCCTGGCTGCTTGTCCTGCCTGGTTTATTTCCCAGCTGCCTGGGGCAGGCCTGGCTAGTGACACTCCTCCAGGCCTCTAGTGGGCAGGAGGCAAAGAAATGGGGCTGCGGCCACTGAACCCAGTGGGGGAGTCCCAGTGAAGGCACAGAGACACCGACTGCGGAGCCCACAGGTGCGGGGCCCCCGGGCAGGGCTGAGGGGGCAGCCAGCTGGAGCCGTGTGGGAGGGGACGGACGGGGCTTGGTCAGGAGACGGGGCACTGGGGCCAGCGCCAGCCCCACCCAGCGAGGACGGGCGTTAGGAAGAGGCTGGCGCCTGCGGGTGATTCCTCCAGGAGCGCAGGCGGAAAAGGCCTCATTATTCAGGTGGAATGATGGTGCGGTGCGCTGTGCCGTGATAGATCCTCCCTCCCAGACGCTTTATGGATCATCTGACATTTCCAGCTTGCAGCCTCTTCATTACCAGCACTTGTAACGATGAATTAAAAATCCTTTTACACGAGGCTCGCTTGTATCGCCTAATGGAGCCTCGCAAGGAAGCCAGCGGTTAACTCCTGTGTGCCTGGCCGCCCGCCTGCCTTCCCGGGGCCATGTGCAGGCCGCAGGCTCGGGGACAGTCACACCTGGTCATCTGCCCAACTTTCTGTCCCCGTGACTCCCTGGCCACTGGTCCTGGTGAGCGGGGGTGGCCCCAGCCTGCCGGCAGCCCGAGCCTTGTGCTCACCCCCTCACCGAGCCAGGTCAGGTTGTGAGGGCCGGTGGAGGCGAGGCTGCCGGGGCAGGTGCCTTGAACCAGCTCTGCCCTCTCGTTGGCCCTGCCTTGAGGTGTAGAGGCCAGTGTCACACCCTGATGGGAGGGAGGGTGGGCTGGCAGGCAGGCAGGTGGTGAGGGATGACGGCAGGGGCCGGTGGGGAAGAGGGGAGGCCGGAGACATAGGACATGGTGTCTTGCGGCCTCCATGGCTGATGGCACACCCAGCTGTAGCCCTTGGCCTCCTGCTGGCCGCTGTTCCCCACCGATGTCCACACCCCACCATGTACCACCCCCCATCCCCACCCCCGCCTCACTGCCTCCAGTGAGGGAGTCCTAGACACAGGACTCACCCTTAAGGCAGCCCTGAGCTCAGCCCTTGACAAATGGCCCGATGGGGGCCTGGCCTGTATTCCTCATGACGTGGAAACTCAGAATAATGAGCTGCCACCGGAGGCTGGCTTGAACGAGCTGCATGTCAGGCCGGGCCGTCGGGTTTCTCCCGGGCCTCGGCTGTGGGGTCGCGGCCCGGTCTCCAGGGCGGCTGTGCTCCACCTTCCGCTCCCCGTGGAGCCACGCAGAGCCCAGCCCTCAAGGGTGGTGTTGTGCTTCTGCACCTGTCCCCGCGGGCGGGCCGGAGAATCAGGCATCGACGGCCTGATAATGAGATATCATTGCCATCGATCGGCGCCGGGCAGCACTCCTGCAGCGCCTTTGCTCTGGGGCTTCTCTGGCTTTTGAATGCGGTTTACAAAGCGGTAAAGGCCCGCTTATTAAATGCCCAGAGTGATGGGCTGGTGGTTGCTGAGTGGTGGCAGGGCGTGGCCGTGGGTGCAGCATCCGCGGCCTGGGAGCTGACGCCCAGCAGAGCAGGTCGCCCAGGCGGGGCGTTCCCACGGCGTGGGCCCTCTGCCCCACCTTATGAAGGGTTACACTGCAGCGCCTTTCATTCAAAATTCAGATAAAATCCCCCATTTTATTTATTTATTTATTTTCTTTAAAAAAAATCCCCCATTTTAAAGGGAACATTTTCCTTTTACTACATTCACAGTTAGGCAACCATCACCTCTATCTAGTTCCAGAACATTCCATCACCCCAGAAAGAAACCCCCTCCCTATTGGGTGACTGCCATCTCCCTCCCTCAGCCCCTGACAACCCCTAACGCACTGGCTGTCTCTGGATCTATCTGCCTGTTCTGGACGTTTCCCATCAGTGGAATCACACCCTGTGTGTCCTTCTGTGTCTGGCTTCTCTCACTGAGCATCGTGTTCTCGGGGTCCATCCACGTTGTAGCGAATGTCAGTGCTTCTCTCCTTTTCATGGATGAATCACGTTTCACTGTGTGATTGTTGGTGCCTATTCCAGTCGTGGAAGTGCTCCTGGGGGGCAGCTGCAGGCCGGGTTGGTGGGCCTGGGGTGGTTTGGGGGGGTGCTCTACATCGCGGTCAAGACTCTCCCAGGATGCCTCCACTCAAGGCCGGCTGCCGTGCCTCTGCACTCCAGCCCTGGGTCTCAGAGACTCCGGAGACAGACCTGGGGGCCTGGTCAGAGGCCTCCCAGCCCCAGGGGGTGGGGGCGGGGGCAGAGGCACTGGCCAGAGCCCCATTCCCACCGCCGTGTCCCTGCAGAAATGTGTGTACTGCCGGAAGCGGATGAAGAAGGTGTCGGGCGCCTGCATCCAGTGCTCCTGCGAGCACTGCTCCACCTCCTTCCACGTGACCTGCGCCCACGCCGCTGGCGTCCTCATGGAGCCAGACGACTGGCCCTACGTTGTCTCCATCACCTGCTTCAAGCACAAGTCGGGGGGTCACACTGTGAGTGCCTGCCTGCCCTCCGCCCTGTTCCCCTGCCCGCCCACCCGCCCTGCTGTGTTCTGACACCCCCTCCGCCTCCAGGTCCAGATCCTGAGGGCCGTGTCCTTAGGGCAGGTGGTCATCACCAAGAACCGCAACGGGCTTTACTACCGGTGCCGCGTCATCGGCACCACCACGCAGACCTTCTACGAAGTGAACTTTGACGACGGGTCCTACAGCGATAACCTGTACCCAGAGAGCATCACCGTGAGCAGCGCAGGGCTGAAGGGGGCGGGGCCAGGGGCGGTGGGTGGGGCGAGGGGCGGGCGCAGGCGCAGGGCAAGCGTTGCCCTTAGGAAGGGAGGTGGCCGGATCCCTCACAGAGGTCCCCTGCATCCAGGGTCACCATTGTCCCTGCTGGACAGGCCCAGGCTGTAGGGCCCCTGCTGGAAAGTGCCACCTGTTTCTGTAGAAACAGCAGAGAGCCAGGCCAGTCTAGATACGCCTGCAGGCGGGCGATTCCCCAGGGCTGGGGTGGCCACGGCACCCCTGGCCTGGGCACCTGCCCACAGCTCACCTTGATAGTTCAAGCTGAGAGCACTGCCTTCCTCCTGGCGGCAAATTCTGCCAAATGGGACCTTTCTTAGCCCAGGCGAGCGTGGTGACTGAGGCCGAGGGCGCCCCTTACCCCCCGCCCGTCCTTCCTTCCACAGAGTAGAGACTGTGCCCGGCTGGGTCCCCCACCCGAGGGCGAGTTTGTTGAGCTCCGGTGGACTGATGGCAACATCTACAGGGCCAAGTTCATTTCCTCTGTGACCAGTCACATCTACCAGGTGAGGGCGTCCTGTCTACCAGGTACAGGGATGGGCTGGGGCGGGGCCCTCGACGAGGCCCTGCTGGGGATGATGGCGTTTGCCCGCTAACTGAGAAGGTCAGCACAAGCTGGAAGGTTGTCCAGCTGTCCAATATTATCCCCTTTGGAGGTGTCTTCCCGATTTGTGTGTGTGTATGTGTGTGTGTGGTAGAACATACCTAACATAAAATTTACTGTTTTACCGATTTTTAAGCGTACAATTCAGTGCCCTTGTTTTTTTTAAAAAGCCAAGTCGGTTGTGAGTTTCTAGCCATGATTGTGGAAAAGAAGTTATTGAAAAGGGTGGAATCTTTGAAGAGAAACCACCCGTATCCCAGCGAGAAAGATGACAGCTGCTGACCCTGTGCTATTTCCCGTGGCTTGTCTGGCAAGCAGGCCGTGAGAGTGCGGGTGTCGGGCCTCAGCCAGGCCAGGCTGAGCAGCCAGCAAGCTGAACTGTGTTCCCTTGGCAGGTGGAGTTCGAGGATGGGTCCCAGCTGACGGTGAAGCGTGGTGACATCTTCACCCTGGACGAGGAGCTCCCCAAGAGGGTCCGGTCCCGGCTGGTAAGTGGGCTGGGGGTGGGGGTGAGCGCTGCTGCCTGGGAGAGTGAACCGTCCAGGTGGCCTTGACCTCCTGCCTCGGCCTTTGCCTGTTCTGGGGCGGGAGGGTCAGCCCGGCTGGCGAGGAGGAGACAGAAGCGCCTGCACATGGATCTGAGCTGCAGGTCGGTGATGCACAAAGGAACGGGGGAGACTGGCCTCTTCTCACAGCCTTTCACTGTCTTCTTTCTTTTGTGTTTAATCCAAGGTTTTGAGGATTGGGCGCCATGGCCATGGGTGGAAGAGCTGAGTCAGAGCTGGTGGGGGTCTCAGATGCCAGGTTCCCTTGGGGGACGGACAGGAGCTGCCAGGCAGACGAGTGGCCTGTGTGCAGCCTGGCCTTGCCTCCTGCACTCTGTGGATGGCAGGGCGCCCGTCCTGCTAGGGGGCCAGTGACTGGGAGCTTAGGGCCCCTCCTCTGCCTGATGGGGGGCTCACTCACAGGGTGGGGGTCCAGGCAGAGGCAGGAGGGGCCATCCCCAGTGAGCGTTGTTTCTCAGAACATTGTCATTGGCTGAGGGTCAGCAGCCCAGGGCCCTTGACCCCCAGCAGGGCAGGCATCTCCTCCAGCCAGGCCCCCGAGCGGAGCCTATATTTCAATCTGTTCTGGCTGTGATAACAAAATATCACAGACTGGAACTTACACAACAAACTATCTCTCCTGGAGGCTGGAAGTCCAAGATCAAGGTATCAGCAGATACCTTGGAGTCCTGGAGGCTGGAAGTCCAAGATCAAGGTATCAGCAGATTCGGCGCCTGGTGAGGGCCGGATCCTGGCTTACAGACACCTGCCTTCTGGTGTGCTCACATGGTGGAGAGAGAGAGAGCGAGAGAGAGCTCTCTGGGATCCCTTTATAAGGGCACTGATCCCATTCACAAGGGCTGCACCCTCATGACCTCATCACCTCCTGATACCATCACACTGTGGCAGGGTAGGGCTTCAACACAGGACTCTGGGGGTGGACACAGACCTTCAGGCTGCAGCACCCCATCCGCACTAACCCCAGTGCCGTCTGATCTCCTGCAGTCGGTCAGCACGGGGGCCCCGCAGGAAAATGTCTTCTCGGGAGAAGAGGTGAAGGCCGCCAAGCGCCCGCGGGTGGGCACCCCTCGCGCTGCGGAGAACTCGGGGCGGAACCCGGACTACCCGGCCTTCATGGAGAGCCTCCTGCAGGCGCAGTGCTGGCCCGGAGCCCCGTTCTAGGACAGCCGGCCGCCCGGCGACCCCTTGGCCCAGCAAGGCAGGCGCGGCGGGCCCAGGCATTTGCTTGCTGTGAATCCCTGTCCTCGCCTCCGTGGCCCGAGAGGCTACCTCGGCGACAGGAGCGAGCAGGACGCCACATGCGCCCCCGGACTCAGGGAGCAGGGCCACGTGGGCTCTGGGGGGCCGGCGGGGGCACGCGCCACCCCCTCGACCCAGATTCGTAAACCACGTAGGCTCTTCTTCTCGAAAAGGTGCTACTGCATTGCCTGCCTCCTGAGCAGCCTTTGAGATTGTGACTTCTGTACATAAATCACCTTTGTGAGGTTCTTTCTATAAATACCTATTGTTTAAAAAAAATGCAAGAAAAAAAGGAAAGAAAAGGAAAAACAAGCCCCAAAGTTGTTTTCTAGATTTGTGGCTTTAAAAACAACAAAACAAAATGTCCTTTTTCTCAGAACCAAGATTGCTGCGGGGAGATGAAAGCAGCTCGTCTTTTTGTTTGTTGTGTTTTCTGGTCTCGCTGGTCTGTGAGAGGCGGGGATGCACTGTAGCTGCGGTGAGGCCTGGGGGCGCCCAGGGATCCCGGACGGTGGCGCCTGGTCACTCACTCTCTCCCGATCGTGAGATCGAGAAGGTCCGGGTGGCTGGCACCGCCGCCAGCGCCCAATGGGAGGAGACCGGCAGCTCCCTGGGTGGCCTGCCCCTTGTCTGCGTGGCCTTTTGCAAAATAAACGCTCTCTCCTCTGGTGGCTCCATCTTTTGCTTCTTCCCCTCGGGAGACCCATCCCCCAGCTGAGGCCTCGGGTGGGTGGCCCTCGGGGGGTCCGGCTGTGGCCCAGGTGTGCAGGGGGTCTTCCCCGGAACCCGAGGGGCTGGCACATCCTGTATCCTCTCCGTGACGCGTGGATTTGTGTGTCCAGGAGAGAGAGAGCACGAGAGGGAATCGCTTTCAGCTCAGAGGAAATCTGCCTCGTAAGGGTTGTGGGTTGAGTTTCCAGGCAAAAACGTGCTTCTTAGCACCCCGCCTCTCAGCTGCCCCGCTGTCCCCTGTAGAGGGATTGAGGGCGTCATTTGCTTGTACAGAATTTTTTTAATTTTAAAAAAGAGGCTCCAATGGTTGCCAGGCCAGAGAGAACTATGTAAGGGGAGCGGAGAACAACTTCCTTGATGGGGAGGGGGCAGGTGCCCTGGAGGGGCGGGCGGGGCGGGAGGTGCCAGGGGAGTCGGCGGAATGTCGGGGTTTCCTCTGCATGCAGCAGCCCCTGCCCCGGGGCGCTGTCACTGTGTTCATATGTAGTTTGAAAATGCTATTTATATTGTAAAGAGAATAAAAAGAAGCGGGCAGACGCCCCTGCGGCCCTGGGTTGGGCGGTGGGCCGGGCCCTGTGGCCGCTCTGGGTCGCACCCCGTCCGTCGGTCGTGGGTTCCCAGACAACTCTTGCAGACAGATGGTCTCACAGCAAAGGGGAACGCACACTTCCCCCACGAAGATACATCAGTGTCTGTGTGCGAAAGCAAAAAACAAACCCACCCACCCTGTTTTTTTCCTACCCGAGATTAAGGATGCGCGCTGTATTTTTGCCTAATTCCCCTGCCTCTAGGTTCATAATGAATTAAAGGCTCGTGAGCACTGCGAATTACAGCTCCAGGTCGTTGCAGTGTCTTCTTTTCTGAGTGGGCGCTGGGATGGCGGTTGGCGGTCGGCGGTCTCCAGCAGGGGTGGGCTCCGGTCGCCCCCTCCAGGATGGAACAGGCGTGGAGCCTCCCTGGAGGTGGGGGCCGGGGTGGGGGGGCACGCGGCCTGGCGCCGCAGCCCCTGCTCCCCGCCTCCAGGGTGGAAGAAGTTTCCTTCCTGAGCTGGACATCTGAAGCTTGGCTCCACACAGACCCCCCGCATCAGAGGCAGTCAGGGACCCTCTTTGTCTGACCCACCCCTTGCTTGTCAGGGGCCTGCGGCCACCCTCTCCCCCAGCCCTCCCAGCCTCAACCCAGTTCTTGTGACATCTGAGCTGGGGAGCATATCTTGTGGTGGGCGGCCACTGGGCATATGCGAGACAGTGGGGTCTCCCACAGTGGGGTGAGGCTGGGACCCCCGTATTCATGACCATGGCGCTTGTCCAGCCAATACTGGGGATACAGCGGTAGGTGTGTCACCAGTGGGAGAGTTAGTACGTAAAATGGGATGTCAGCTGTGATATGGAGAACTGGGTGCCCTGAAGGAGATGAGAGGTTGAGTCATGGGGACTTCTTGGGGCACAGCCTGTGCAGAGGCTCTGGGGCAGCACCGTGCCTGGCTGTTTGGAGGAACAGCCAGGAGGCCTGTGTGTCTGGAGCAGAGTGAGCGAGGGGGAGAGAGGGAGGAGGGGAGGGCAGGGAGGGGACGGGGCAGGCCGTGCAGGGCCTTGTGGGCCGCGGGGAGGACTTGTGGTTTTCACCCCCAGGGAGGTGGGACCCTGGAGGGCTGTGGGCCGAGGAGGAGGGGCGGGGCCTGACTTAGTTGCTCACAGGTGCCCTCTGGCTACTGAGAGGAGGACAGACTGTGGGGTGAGGTGGGAGCTGGGGACCAGGGCAGAGGGGGCTGCGCTGAGCATCTGGATAGATGGCTTTTGCCATGACCTGGGATGGGTAGGCTCGGGCTGGGGAGAGGCCAGGAGCTCAGCTTTGAGCACGATTCCCCCCCCCCCCCCATATGAAGGTACATGGCTGGACATGGGGCCAAGGGCCAGAGGAGGGCCTTTAGGAGACATGAGCAACCAGGGGATATACTTACTGGACAGGTGGGCCCTGGAGTGTCTGTGCAAGACAGTGACGTGGGGGAAGTCAGGAGCATGGGGCTGTGGACAGGGCGCCCCCCTGGGCCTCGGTTTTTCTTCTGCAGAACGGATGTTCTTCAGGGTGCTGTGTCCTGAAATCTCCATCCAGTCATTGCCACCATCACCCCACTTCCCAGACCCCCTTTCATAGAGATGCTGCTTCCAGCGCCCTCAACAGAGCCACCGGGACTCAGTTTCCCCATTGCTACGGGGGATTCTCTGTGACATTGACCAGGTGAGTCAGCATCTTCTGAGCCTGCCTGGGGCCTGGCGGACATGGTCGGTCCTCAGCCCCAAGGAGGGGGCCACAGACAACAGCAGTGCAAGTGGCTGACCCAGGTGATCTCAGCAAGGCTGTAGATGGCCCGCTGTTCCCAGCGCTCTCTGAAACGTCATAAAATGAGGAGGCAGTTTGGGACAGGCCATCGTGGACTGAGGCCAGGGCTAAGACACCAGGCTGGATCCCCAACCGTGCGGCCACATGGAGCGGTGGGGTCCATGTGGTGCTGGGCTCTGTGCCCAGCACTGGAGTTTGAGTCATTTATCAGGTGGCAAATATGAACTGCCCTGTGCCAGGACCTGGAAGATGGCTGAGGAAGAGGGGCACACGGTCGCTGCTTCTCTGTAATTTAGAGTTCAGGAAAGCAGGCAAACGATGGAAATGTAAGGGACCATATATGCAGCTTTGACACGTGTCCTAACGGACAAGAAGGAGGGCAGAGACAGAGGGTAAGCCGTGGTCTCAGAGACCTGTCAGATGGAATGTCAGGATCCTAAAGAGGTGATGTTTAGACCCGACCCCTCAAGGGAGGTCGATCAGATTTGGGCCAGGGGTGCGTGGTGTTGAAGACAGCAGCCTCTTAGGGCAAGGCCCCCGCAACCTACAGCCCTCAGTCCAAATCTGGTCCGCCACTTGTTTTTATAAATAAAGTTTTATTGGCACAGGCACGCCCATTCATTGAGTACCATCTATGGTGGCTTTTGCTCTGCAAGGGAGGGCTGAGCAGTAGCAGCAGAGACCACCTGGCAGCCCGAAAGCTAGACATAGAGTATTTGGCTCTTTACAGAAAAAAACTGCTCATTTCAGACTTAGGGCCAGTGAGAGGTGACAGCCTCCATATACCCACTCTGTTCCTACGACAGAATCATTCTCTCATGGGGCATCCCTCAGTGCCCAGATCCACCTTGTCCCTCAGAGGCTCCTGATTAGGCCCTGTGTACCTAGCGCACCTCCCCCCACCCCCACCCCACAAAGAGCTTGGTGGGAAGAAAGGGACTTTGGCCTGGGCCCTTCTATCCAATCGTCATCCCTCCCCTGGGGGCTGTGCCCTCCACACCTGGAGTATCGCTGCTCATCCTGCTGATTGCTGGCAGGAGGACCAAACACCCACTGTGTTCAACCCCTTAGGCTGCCCCCACCCCCTCAGGTCACCCCAGTGCAGAGAAGGACAGCGAATTTAGGCCTCCCTTGGCCCCTGCAGTCTGCGAGTCCTGGCTCTAACCCCCGCTGTCACGATTCACGGCTTTTATGACAGTGCTGAAATCTGCGTGCCTGCTCCCCCATCTCCCCGTCACCAGCTGTCCCCCCCCCACTCTCCTGGCCACCCATCCTGGCTGCCCCCCCGCCCCAGCGAGGCTGCTCAGGGACACAGAGTCACAGCCCCGAGAACACCACCAGGGAGAAAATCTCCCAAAGACCCCAAGGCCTGGAAGCCAGGCTCAGAGAGCCCTGCAGCTCTGGGCTGGGCTTGGGGACTCACCTCGGAGCTCCGGCACCCGTGCCAGGGAGCATTATCTATGGGTTAGATTTACTTAGTGCTTTTGCTCCCTTAATGGAGAAAATAAGAATTATTTGCTGCCACGGACGGCCAGCCTGAGGGGTGACACAGTGGCCAGCGGAGGCAGGGCTGGGAGAAGTGAGTGTTAGGGTGCCTGTCGTCTCCCTGAGGTGACGGGGACAGATGGCTCCCCACCCAGCAGCTTCCGGGGGATGGGGAGGGGCCTCCCAGGCAAGACAGCCTCCCTCCCTCCTCTTCCAGGTGGCCTCCACTGGCCCCAGAACACTTAACTGCTCTGTTGCACCCAAGTTAGTTTCAAAGGACCATTAACTGGTGGCTTAAAACAGCAGACATTTATTCCTTCCTGTCCTGGAGGAGGTTGGAAGTCCGAGACCAAGCTGTCACAGGGTCACGCTCTCTCCGGATGCTCCAGGGGAGAATCCTTCCTGCCTCTTCCAGCTTCTTGTTGTCCCAGGTGTCCCTTGGCTGTGGCCGCATCCCTCCACCCTGTGTCTTCACATGGCCATCTCTCTGTGTGTCTGTGTCTTTTCTCTGTCTCCGATGTCCCTCATCCTTTCTCGTACAAGCACACCAGTCGCTGGATTTAGGGCCACCCGGGGAATCCAGGACTGCCTCATCACCTCAGAACCCTTGACTTAGTTACGTCTGCAAAGACACTTTTCCCAAAGAAGGTCATAGTCACAGGTTCCGGGAAGTAGGGTGTGAGAGTATTTTGTTGGGGGGAGGCCCCAGGCAAGCCACTCCAGTCTCCTCCCCCACCACAGCCCCAGGGACCCCTGCTGTAGCTCTCTGGTCCCATGACCATCCCCCTACTTGATCGTGAGCCCCGTGAGCATAAGGACACAGTCTCAGTCCCATCAGCAACCCCCATGCTCGGCCTAGGGCCTGACAGGCAGATGGGTCCTGAAGAACATGGTTGGTGACCTACAAGGGCTGGTGGGAGAGGGTATAAAAGAATGAGGGGGGAAGGGGAACATAGTAGCTGGAGTGAAGAGGGGGTGACTCGCTCTGAGTACACCTTTTTTTTTTTTTTTTTTTTTTTTTTTTTTTTTTTTTGTGGTATGCGGGCCTCTCACTGCTGTGGCCTCTCCCGTTGCGGAGCACAGGCTCCGGACGCGCAGGCTCAGCAGCCATGGCTCACGGGCCCAGCCGCTCCGCGGCATATGGGATCCTCCCAGACCGGGGCACGAACCCGCATCCCCTGCATCGGCAGGCGGACTCCCAACCACTGCGCCACCAGGGAGGCCCTGAGTACACCTTTTTGAAATAGCTCTGACTCTTACAATCACAGTCCTGTTTCACATACCCCAAACAATAACTAACTAATGTCAACCAGGATGTGGTGGGAACCCCAAAATGGAAAACAGTAACACATGAACCCAACTGTGCTATAAATGAAGGCAGAGGTAGAGAGAAAGGAGCTGATCAAAGTAGCTTGGAAAACAGTGTTTTGCCTGGATACTGTTAGGCTAGAAACAAAGATACCTATACACGCATACTGTATTCCAGTAGAAACTGGTTCTCCCAGGTAAGCTATGATGTAGCTCATTTATCTGAATCCCGGGGTTGAACAAATGAGTAAATAAATTGTATGTGATGAGAGCCAGGTTCCTTTCAGTCAGAGAAAGCAATTACAAGTAAGTCAAGAGGATGGGAAACTAGAACAAACCTTGTGCTAGGCTGGAATCAGAAGTCCCAGTATTAATTCATGGTCCTCAATATAGAGAGAAAGAATAGATAGATAGATAGAGTCAGATAGTACAGTTAGACACAGAAGGAAATATAGGTGTGTGTGTATGCTCGGATACTCTGATGCCCCAGTAGCAACGAGCACACCTGGCACCTGGACTTTGGTTTCTAAGTACCATTCTCTAAAAAAAGGAACCAGAGCTCCTTGGAGAAGCCATTAACTTTATGCCTGGGGCAGAGAAAACACAAGTCTGGTGCATCTTGAGTTGCCAGAAAGGAAGGAAATACTAAAAAAAAATTTACAAATATATATATGGGACACAGAACCCAAACCAAAGCCACTCCCAATAACCAACACTAGAAGAGTTTGAACAATAAAATAAATGATAGTATTGGATTATAACCTAATAGAATAAAATAAATATCCAAACTGCTATAAGTAACTGAATTAAAACATAAATGGACTGGAGGAGAAGGGACAGCTCTTCCTTACAGATGAATTCTGATTAATTAATGTAGGGGTGAAAGTTTACATTCAAACTGTTTACATTCGGTCACTCAGCAAATGCTGGCGGAGGGCCTTTGCTGTCCTGGCTCTGTTCTGCGTGCTCGGGCTACACTGGGGAAGAAGATAGGCAAAAAAATTCCTGTCCATGGGAGCTCACTGCCTCTCAGGAGAGGCAGATAGTGTGAATAACCAAACGACGGAACAGGTTAGAAGACTATAAATGCTACATGAAGAAAAGAAAGTAAGAGAGATGAGGGTGGAGAGTCAGGTTACTATTTTAAATAGAATGTTCAGAGTCTCACTGAGAAGGTGACATTTGAGCAAAGACCTGAAGGAAGTGAGGGAGTGAGTCAGGTGTACATCTAGGGGAAGAGAACTTCCATTGTAGGGCATAGCCTGTGCAAAGGCCCTGGGGCAGGACCATACCTGGTTCATCGGAGGGACAGTGAGGAGGCCCGTGTATCTGGAGCAGAGTGAGCGAGGGGGAGAGAGGGAGGAGGAGAGGGCAGGGAGGGGACGGGGCAGGTCATGCAGGGCCTTGTGGGCCATGGGGAGGACTCGGGCGCTTACCCCCAGGAAGGTGGGAGTCCTGGAGGGCTGGGGCAAAGGAGGGGCAGGACCTTATTCAGGTGCCCACAAGCTCCCTCTGGTGGCTGTGGCGGGGAGGACAGACTGTAGGTGGCCAGGGCAGGAGCCTGGAACCAGGGTGGAGGCAAGTGAGCGGGTCCAGATAGGTAATGATAGGGGCTGGACCAGGTGGAATCAGAATGACCATTCTTTGGGTTTAACAGCGTGGGGGTCCCTGCTGACCCTGAAAAGGGGCAGTTAGGGTAGAGCAGGGGCATGAATGCCTGGTTGGAGAAGGGTCCACATTTTTACACAAAGAATTGCGCTGTTCTTTGGTAAATTGGTAAAAATATTCCATAGTGCAGATGGACTGTTAATTTGTTTAATCAATACCCTATTGATGGACTTGGAGGTTATTTCCAATTTTTCCCAATTATGAACTATGCTATAGCAAAGCAGTTTTGTTATTATTCACGTGTGCATGTTTCTCTAGAATAAATATCTAAAAACGGGGGTGAGGAGGGGAGGACTGATGGGTGGAAGCTTCTGTCATTTTACTTTTAATTCCTGCAGCCAGGTGACCCCCACCCAATACCTTGTGCACCCCGACGTGCGTTGGAGGAGGATGCCTCCTCCCCATACCTTCCAGGATGAAAGCTCTCACCTAGCCTGTGATCCCCATCTATCGGATCAGTAAAAAGCTATATCTGACCATGGCCTTAACATTTATTCCTTTTATAATGAGTCAGGTTGAGCATCCTTTCAGATGATTAAAAGCCTTTTGTCAGAACTGTCTTGAAACACAGTATTTTAAAATTCCCCGATGACCATTTCCTCCCAGCGAGAGGGCTGATTTGATGTTCAATCTTTCACCATGCTGTATCCACCCAGCCCCGCGTCACTGGCTGAGCTGTGGGTCAGGGGCCACACCCACAGGCTTACCCTTCTCTTATTTGATTCTGTGAAATTAGAAAAACCAAGCCCATAATTACTGAGTAGTGAGACTGTCAGCAAATGGCTGGTGGCTGGACATCAGCTCAAACTAGGACTGGGGAAATGCAGGCATGTCTTGCCAAAGACCCCTGTCCATCACTGCAGGCTGGAAAACTGGTCCTTGCCATTTGGGGAAGGACCACACACTCCACACCCCAAGTTTGGTTGCGTTAACACTGCAAAGAATCCCACATTTGTTTCTGCTGAAGTGTTTCGATATGGTTTTAAAATATACCCCCATGATGAATCATCCATCTTCTTCTCCAGCAGGAAAAGAAAATCATCACTGAAGGCTCAGACCTCTGGTGACGGAGCTCCGTTTTCTTAAGAAACCCCAATTTGTTCTCAGAGTTAGGAATGGCAGCCCCAAAGGGATTGCCCCGGGCTTCCCGAGGGGCTGAACACCTCCTGGCCACACTCCTGGTGAGCAGCCGTCTGAAATAACAGCCGCAGACGTGGGCAGCATGATCAGTGTTGCAGAGAAATATCTCAATACGCATGTTTCAAAAATGCATGTGAGCCCTTTTTCCCAAGAATGCCTGCATCCTTCAGTGGACAAAGTCTCGTCGCTGCTGCTCAGCTTGAAGAGGGTGATGGGACTGGTTTCATAATCATTTTCATTGCTGTGTCCCCATGAGAAGGCAAGTCACTGCTACTGGCTGTTTTTGCTATATAAAGCTGTGTGGAATTTGTAGTTTATGAGCGACCACATATTTATGTAGCCATGGCTCCTCCTGGTTGTCCCCCAAGCTGGTGGCCCTTGAGTACCCACCCCACCTCGCCTTCCCCTGGCTACCCTGTGGCTCACAAAGAAATGCTTAATTGTAAAGATCCTTCCTTAGAGAAAAAGTTTTTAGTGATTAAACAAGGCAGATGCTGTTGGTGGAAAAACCCAGCAGACACCCCCAACTGCTTCTCCCTTGTCCTCCTCCTTTACATTAAAGGCTGGGAAATCAAAGTACTTGCCTTCCCAGCCTCCCTTGCAGCTATATATGGTCATATGACATGGTTCTGGGCAGTGAGACATAGGCAGGGAATTCTGGAGAAGTTTTTTACTTCCTCGTGAAAGGGACAATCAAGGCTGGTGCTGCCCTTTTTTCCCATTCCTTTTACCTCTTCCTCCCATATGGAATGTGGGCGTGATGGCCAGAGCCACAGCAGCCATTTTACAAGAGAGAGGCTGAGAAATGTCCTTGACATCCTTCCTTCATTCATTCATTCTTTGGATTGGTAGTATTTGCTTATTTACAGGGTGTAAATACTGTCACCGTGGCTGAATCCAAGCTAGCAACCTGATGTCACTGATTGCAGAATCATAAAAAGAAGCACAGTAGCCCACCATTATATAGTATTTCCACCAGATACAATAAATATAAAAAACCTGAAGAACATAGATGATAGCAAAATACAGTAAAATAAGTAGCAAGTGATGAGTTTTGAATATTTATCACTTTGTTTTTAATATAATTTATTTCATTGGAAGTTTATATAATTTTATTTTTCATAATGGCTGTGTTTAACAACCAGTTCACAACAATAATTGCCTTATTTTGCTCAAGTTTGAGAGTGGGATAAAAACGTTTGGTTGAGCCCAAAGGTCGCTGAGTTTTGTTTGAAAAGTATTTCGTCCGGTTCTGTTATTTTTTTTTTGCGGCTCAGATTGCTAGGGGCCCCACGTCATCTTTCAAGAGCATTTCCTAACCGTTGACACCAGGAACAGGGCTCGAGTGACCACAGAGCTAATAAATGCCAATCGATTGCTGTACTTTCCATTCACACTCTTTCCAGTGCTTGTGAGAAGTCCTCATGCTCACAACTTGATGAGTCCCGGCACATACAGATTCTCTGTTTCCTATTTGGGCTGACCTGTAACTACCACTCATGCTAACAGGATATTTCTAGGTATTTACCTTACGATTTTAGCACAGCTTTTACACCTCAATGAACCACTTCCAAGACACTGATACAATTAAAAAAAACTTTTTTTATTAAGCCATCATTTACATACCATAAACATATCTTCACTCTAACAGTTCTATAAGTTTGGCAAATGCATCCTCATGAATAACCACCACCCAAAACATGATATAGAACATCTCCCTCCCTCCACAATATTGCCTTATCACCCTCCAAGCTCCAAGGCAACTGTTGATCTGTTTTCTACTCCTCTAGATTAGTGTGACCTGTTCTAGAACTTTCTGTAAACAGAATCCTGAAGAATGTAGCCATGTGTGTCTGGCTTCTTTGTCTCAGCACAGTGCACTTGAGATTCACCCTCATTGTGTGTTTCAGCAGGGAGTTCCTTTTTCGTAGCTGTATAGTATTCCACGCAGGGCTGGACCACAGTTTGTTTTGTATGCTCACCAGTCAGTGGACATATGTGATTGCAAGTGAAGCCACGTGAATTCATTCATACCCACAGCTGCTTGTGGGTATTTCATGAGACTATTATTCTCAGCTTTCACTGCTTCTTACTGAACCTTCTCCAGCTGGGGTTTCCAGCATGGAGCTCTTGCAAAGAAAGTTGTAATGATTAACCTTGTATATAATTGCAGAGCAGAGGAGGGACAATGCATGGGCAGGCAAGGGACATTCACAGCCACCAGTGTGGCTGGAACAGGGTGAGTGATGGGAGAGCGGGAGGAGACAGAGGGAGCTTGCCCCAGGGAGGAGCTTGGCTTTTCTGCATTTTGCTGGAAGAGGACTGGGATCTCTGGAAGGATTCTGAGTGGGGAAATGTTAGGATCAGCCCAGAGGGGGAGTCAGGAGACCCTGTGAATCCCCTGAAGGGCCACGATGATAAAACTAGGTGGGGCTGATGGACTAGCCCTGCTTCCCCCAGGAAAGGGGTGGAGGGCAGCCCTCAAACTCCTGCCTCCGCTGGATTAAACATATTGACACCAGGGTCACGACCATCTGATAACAGAATCCATTCCGAACAGCTGCCTGGTGACAAGTATAATAAAGCGTATTAATGAGGCCATTATTACTCCCTAATTAAAAGCTAATAATGAAGAGTTAATTGCCTTTAAAAGATGAAGCAAGGCCGGGCTGGGATTTATCTCTGTTTGCCTTTGCTTGCCTGGATAGGCTGATATTTGGGAACTAATTAATTGAATCAAATGTTACAGAAAACTAATAATCTCCTCATGCCATTCGGGCTGTTGAATTAAAAGGTGTTTGCTGCGTGTCTGAGTGTATCCATTTTAAGGTCCTGGGTCCTCTGTTCCTGGCAGGGGGTGGGGTTGGCAAGGTGAGTGGGGCGTGTCTGGGGGCCATTTGTCCTCCTGATCTGGTTCACCCTCAGCTGCCCAGAGGCTGTTCCAGGGAACAGACAGACCTGGCCGAATCTCAGATCTATTTCCATAATAATAATAATTCTTACTACCTTTTATTTTGAAATAGCTTAAGACAAAAGAAGTTACCAAAAATAGTACAGAGAAGTCCTATGTCCCCTTCACCCAAGCTCCCCTAGAATCCTATTTTACACAGCTGTTCTACCTTATCCAAACCAAATTGGCATCCTACAGTTAACTCAGGCACAAGCCTTATTCTGATTTCACCATTTTCCTTTTAGAGTTTATATGGGGATATGTCACATGTCAGCAAGTTCAGCCTTTTAAAGTGTACGGTTCAGTGGCTTTTATTGTATTTACAAGGTTGTGCAGCCATCGCCTCTAATTCCAGAATATTTTATCACCCCAGAAAGAAACCCCGTCCCCATTTAGCATCATCCCCTTTCCCCCTCCCCCAGCCCCTGACAACCACGAATCCACTCTCCACTTCTGTGGATTTGCCTGTTCTGGACATTTCCCATCAATGGAATCACACACTGTGTATCCTGTGTCTGGCTTCTCTCACTGAGCATCGTGTTCTCAGGGTCCATCCACGTGGTAGCGAGTGTCAGGGCTCCTCTCCTTTTTGTGGGCAAGTTTATGAATGAATGTGTGTTTTCAATTGTCTTGGGTCTGTATTCATTTTTAATTGCACACATCAAATGCAAATATGCCACTGAACACGAGGCATAAAGCTAAATCTTTCTCCACCTCCTGCCTGTTTCCTCAGCCAGGACCCTCCTCTCAGAGGTCAGACCCTATCACATTTTGGCGGGGGGCCCTCCTACACACTGTTCTCTGTGTGTTGACAGATGTCCGCATGTCCCCAGGGAGATGCAGTCACTGTCCTGAGACTGTTTTCACGAAGATGGAATCTCAGTTCGAATGAAATTTGGCCTTGTTCCTTGTTTGTTTTTCTAGAAAATCCCCGTAGAATTACCCGCATTTATTTTTCCCTTTTGCTTTTACAAATTGAGTTATCACTTAACTCTAAAATGATGCTACAACCTTAAGAGTACAACTTGATGGTTTTGCATAGAGAGAGAGACACCTGGGTTACCACCAGCCAAAGAAGTAGAACAGGGGTTGGCAAACCCTGGCCCACCAGCCTGTTTTTGTGTGGCCTGGGGACTAAGGGTGTTTTTACATTTTTTTTTTTTCGCCGTGCCCCTTGGCATGTGGGATCTTAGTTCCCTGACCAGGGAACGAAACCGCGCCCCTTGCATTGGAAGTGCGGAGTCTTAACCACCGAACTGCCAGGCAAGTCCTGTTTTTACATTCTTAAATGAATTTTTTAAAACCAAGAGGTGGCTAAATACATCACCACACATGACAATTGTATGAAATTCCCATTTTTGTGCCATAAATAAAGTTTTACTGAAACACGGCCATGCCCATTCATTTGTGTATTATCTGTGGCTATCTTCAAATGACAGGGACATTGCTGAGAAGTTGTGACAGAGACCCTCTGGCCCATCAAGCCTAAAATATTTATTCTCTGGCTCTTTACAAAAAATGTTTGCTGACCCCCAATGGGCGGACCTCCTTCATGCTCTGAGGCTCAGAGAGGTCAAGAGCTGTGCCCAAGGTCACAAAGCTAATGTTCTCCTCCTTGGCTCACACAATAAGAGGCAAACTTCTGGTCAGTCATTTCTTTATACAATAGTTATATAACCATGTCCTCCTCTGTCCTTCCTGTGCTGGTTGAAATTGGGGCCTCAGGCTGGCTTCTGTGGAGCCCCCAGATTGGGGGAGATCAAGCTAGAACCAGACACCTCTAGTCCTTTGGGGTCAGAGCTTGGGGAGGCCAGAGTGGGCTGCAGTGGGGACCCAAGAAGGCTGATTGGGGAGCTGCTGATGGAACCAGGCTTTGGAGGACAGGAGTTCTCTGGGGAGAGTGGTGTCAAAGGTACAAAGGTACCACTGTGTCAGGTGGGGTGAGGCGATCAGAGCTTGAAGCAGCCAGAGATGCTGCTGTATCTTGAACCCCTTGTCAAGTGCGTGCACCACAACCCAAGAGTGACAGAGATCCATCGAAATCACAGAGCTGGTAGTGCCCCTCCATTACTCAGTAACCTTCCTTGGCTCTCTATTGCCCCCAGGATAAAGTCCAAACTATTTATATTATGAACATGGCTTAAAAGGGCCTTCAGCATCTGGTCCGTATTGGCCTTCCCGTGCCCCCCACCTCTCTGCTTTTAATCCATTTCTGTTTAAAATCGTTATTGACAGGTAAGGACTTACTATTGCCATTTTGTTCATCGTTTTCTAGCTCTTTTTTAGATCTTGCTTCTTATCCAGCTGTCTTTTTGTGTGTTTTGAGGCCTTGGTATCAATATGCTTTGATTTCTTTATCTGGTTCTTGTGTGTAACTACTACAGGTTTTTCCCCTTTCATTACCACAAGGCTTACATAAAGTGTCTTCAAATTGTAACAGCTACTTTTAAACTGAAAATAACTGAACCTAGATAGCATTCCTAAGCTTTACACTTTTAGTTTCCCCTTCACCTTTCAAGTTACAGTTTACATATTTTTTATATTGTGTATCCAATAAAAGATTATTATAGTTGTGATTCCTTTTTTACGTTTGCTTTTTAATTTTTAAACTCAACTTTTTATGTGAATTACACACAGCCTTACCATATCACAGAATCTTTGACCATATTTTTACCATTACCAGTGAGTTTTATGCTACCTCCTTATGTTTTAATGATGTTCATTAGTATCTTTTGTTGCCACTTAACTCCTTTTAACATTTCTTGTAAGGCAGGTGTCCTGGTGATAACTCCCTCAGCTGTTGTCCATTTTGGGGGGTCTTTCTCTCTTCTTCGTTTCTGAAGGACAGCTTTGCCGGATACAGAATTCTTGGTTGACTTTTTTTTTTTTCTTTCAATATTTTGAATCTGTCATCCCATTCCCTCCTGGCTTGAAAAGTTTTTGTTGAGCTATCCACCTATAGTGTTATGGTGGTTCCCTTGTATGTATGTACGGGGCCACTGGCTTTGCTCTGCAGACCATCAGCTCTGCCTACCAGACCCTCCCCTCCAGCCTTGCTGGGCTTCACAGCCCCCAGCTGTTACCAGTCAGGCCTACTGGTCCACAGGGCCCCCGCCCCAGCACCACACAGGGGTGGGCGGGGCTATAAATTAGCGTCCCTGCCTGAGCAGGAGGGGGCCAGATGAGGCTTCGGGGCCGCAGGGCTCCTCCTTTGAGGGTCCACATGAGGCAGACCTGCATCCTGCCAAGTTCCCTGGTCACACTGTCACCATCCTGGTTCTGCAGATGAGCAAAGCTGCTGGCTGAGATGACTACTTGGACGCCGCAGGTAGGAACTCTGTTTGCCAAGATCCCAGGGCTGATTGTTGCAAGCCCCTCCCCCCTTCTCCATCTTGGTCCTATTCCCCGTGGTCAGGCCCTGAAGATGCCCCTGCACTCTCCGTGGGGGCGAGACCAAAGCGGGGGCTCCCAAGAGGCAACCCACAACGCTGGGGGAGCTGGATGTCCACCCTGGGCTCTCTGAGCCCACTGGAGGAGACCGCTCGGTTGGTACTGCGCCGGCTGGGGGGAGGGGAAATGCGGTTTGTATGCCGCTGCTTCTCCTACCCTCTGATGCAGCCTGTCTTGGTCTCTGTGGCGCAGGAGATGCTCAGCCTTAACTGCATGTTCTAGGATATTCTCAGTGGTTCCTTGTCCATGAATAGCTGTTAGTTGTTGTTCTTGTGACAGGGAGCAAAATCGGGAATGAACTATGTCACCATCTGGGTGGCATCACCTCCCTGTTTCTCTGCTTTTATACTCCAGGCAAGACTTGCAGGCCCCCAAACTCACCTCCTCCGGACCTTTGCACTTGCTCTTCCCTCTGCCTGGGAAGCTGGGCCCCTCATCTTTACCTACCTCTCTCCTGTTTCTCCTTTGGCTCTCAATTGGAGGTCACCTCCTCCAGGAAGCCTGCCCTGCCCCCTGATTTTGCTGTGTTATGTACCCTTCCCTCTGTGTGCCCTGGTTGTCAAGGACAGCTGTGTTCACTGCTTAGCTCTCAATCTGTGGGTGTGTTGATTGACTGTGCGAGGGTAATCTGAAATCCTTAGAGGAAGATGCATCTGTAGACCAGGATGCAAGCCAGAAAAGGCTTGGCAGGACAGGAGAAGGGCTGTCAGGCAGAAGGACCAGCCCGACCAAAGGCCTGGAGGCACGACTTGCCAGAATAGGCTTTCGGGCAAGTGGTCCACGGTCTCCGTGTGTCTGGGCCCAGCACGCGCGAATCATTGGAGGTGCCCATCACTCTGCCCCCATCACACTGCACACGTGTGCCTCGTGGCCGCTCTCCGGGGACCCGGAGCATGGTGAGAACAACCAGCGAATATAGACTGTGCTTCTGCTCGCCCTGTGGTTGGTAAGGCTGATTGTTTCAATACAGCTTCTGCCAGGGTCATGGGCAATGCAGGAGGCGTCGGTTCCTAACTCTTGAAGTGCTGTGCGCCCCTTATGAGCAGATGGGGCAGTGGCTTCTGCAGAGGTCCCCGAGCTGCCTCACTCTTAGTGCTTGGGGTCTCCCAGGGAGTCATGTGATCTCGGGTGAGTCTTTGCTGCTGGGAAGATTTGTCATATATAAGACCACAGACCTCAGCCCATTCTTTTTTTTTTTTTTTTAACTTTTTATTTTGGAATGATTCTAGATCCAAAGGAAGTTGCCAAGATTGTACAGAGAGAAACGGTATACAATTATGTATATGATTATATGTATCTTACATAACCCACCCTTCATATAATATCCAAACCAGGAAACTGACATGGGTACATTGTGTCTCATTCTGTGCAATTATATCACACACGTGTGTTGACTCTTGTAACCACCATCTGGATACAAATCTGTTCCATATCCACAAAGATCTCTCCTCCATCTCTATAATTTTGGTTATTTCAAGAATGTTGTATAAAGGCAACAGTACAGTACGTTGTGCTTTGAGATTGCTGTTTTTACTCGTAGTAATGCCCTTGAGGTTCATCTAAGCGTCTGTACCTTTTCTTTACTGAGTAGTATTCCCTGGTGTGGATGGACCATGGTTTGCTTAACGGGTGAATCCCTGTTACAGGACATCGGGGTTGTTCCCAGTTTTTGTCTATTACAAATAAAGCAGCAACAAACACTCATGTCCAGGTTTTTGCAAGGACATAAGTTTCTATTTCTCTGGGATAAATGCCCAGGAGTACAATTGCTGGATTGTATGGTAAGTGTTTTGTGTTTTAAGAAACTGCCAAGCTGTGTCCCACAGGAGCTGTACCATTATACATTCTCACCAACAGAACATGAGATCCAATTTCTCTGTACTCAGAGCAGCTTTGTTTTTTTTTAACTTTTTAAAAAAATTAATTAATTAATTAATTAATTAATTTTGGCTGCATTGAGTCTTCGTTGCTGTGCATGGGTCTTTCTCTAGTTGCGATGAGTGGGGGCTACTCTTCGTTGCGTTGCACGGGCTTCTCATTGCAGTGGCTTCTCCTGTTGCGTGCAGAGCACAGGCTCTAGGCATGCAGGCTTCAGTAGTTGTGGCATGTGGGCTCAGTAGTTGTGGCTCGCGGCCTCTAGAGCGCAGTCTCAGCAGCTGTGGTGCACGGGCTTAGTTGCTCTGAGGCATGTGGGATCTTCCTGGACCAGGGCTCGAACCCGTGTCCCCTGCATTGGCAGGCGGATTCTTAACCACTGTGCCACCAGGGGAGCCCTCAGAGCAGCTTTGATCTCCATTCAGGCTTGTCCTGGAAGCCCCACATCCCAGGGTTTTTTGTTTTGTTTTGTTTTGTTTTTGTTTTCAGAGGTGGTTTCCTGGGCCCCAGGGACAGCCCTTGGAAGAGGGTGGGGGAATGTGGGCTTGTGATTCTATTTCAGGGTGAATTCTGCCATGGACTGAATGTGTCCATCCCCAACCCCTGAATCCCTATTTTGAAACCCTAATCCCCAGTGTAATGGTATTTGGAGGTGGAGCCTTTTAGAGGTAATTGGGTTTGGATGAGGTTATGAGGGTGATGCCCCCATGATGGGATTAGTGTCCTTCTAAGGAGCTGAAGGGATCAGAGCTCTCTCTCTCTCTGGGCCATGTGAGGACACAGCAAGAAAGAGGCCATGTGCAAGCCAGGGAGAGGGCTCTTACCAGAACCTAACCATGCTGGCACCCTGATCTTGGACTTCCAGCCTCCAAAACTGTGAGGAATTAAGCCGCCCAGTCGATGGTATTTTGTTATGGCAGCTCAAGCCGACTAGGACAAGTTGGAAAGCTCCCAGCCCCTGGAGCTCTGAGCCTTCCTAAGCAATATAGGATCCAAGATGCTACCAACCACCAGACAGAACATCCACACAAATCAGGTGCCAGAATTTGAAGCACATAATTGCAGGCATTCACTGAGGAATTTATCTTAAAAAACAAAATATGCAATTTGTTTATTTTATCCTGTGGTCCATACAGTTTTAGTCTTGCAGCTATGTGCGAATCTTTAAGTAAAGTAAAAGAAACCATCAACTGTTGGGGACAATTTTGGCATATTTTTCTCCCAACATATTGCACCCTGAATGACACACACCTCTCTCTGCCTCTTTGATTTTATGGTGCTAATAATCACAGGGGCTTTTTGCACACACACACACACACACACACACACACGTGAGGTTCTATTAGTCTTGCCAAGAGCCTCTGTCTCTTAACCCATTGCTAATCAGATCTAATCTTTTGGGTTTTTACCTTTTTTTTTTTTAATAATAATTATAGATGGACAGGAAGTTGCAAAAATAGTACATAGAGTCCTGTGTACCCTTCACCCAGCTTCCCCCAGTGCTGACATCTTTTATGGCTCTAGGGCAATATCAAATCCAGGAAATTGACATTGGGATAGTACTGTTAATTAGATGATGATATTCAGATTTCATTGTTTTTCTGACCTGTGTGTGTGTGTGTGTGTGTGTGTGTGTATATGCAGTTTTATTCCATAGATGGATTTGTGTACCCATCAACACTGTCAAGATCCAGGACTTCTACTTCTCCATCTCCACAAAACAATTCTCTCATGCTATTTCTTTTTTTTTAAATTTTATGGAAGTATAGTTGATTGACAATATTGTGTTAATTTCTGCTGTACAGCAAAGTGACTCATTTATACATATATATATTCTTTTCATATTCTTTTCCATTATGGTTTATCACAGGATATTGAATATAATTCACTGTGCTATACAGTAGGACCTTGTGTTTTTTTTGGCTGCGTTGGGTCTCTGTTGCTGCACGCGGGCTTTCTCTAGTTGCGGTGAGTGGGGGCTACTCTTCATTGCAGTGCGCGAGCTTCTTATTGTGGTGGCTTCTCTCGTTGTGGAGCATGGACTCTAGGCGCATGGGCTTCAGTAGTTGTGGCTCATGGGCTTAGTTGCTCTGCGGCATGTGGAATCTTCCCGGACCAGGGCTCGAACCCGTCCCCTGCACTGGCAGGTGGATTCGTAACCACTGCGCCACCAGGAAAGTCCCTAGGACCTTGTTGTTTATCCATCCTATATATAATAGTTTGCATCTGCTAACACCAAACTCCCAATCCTTCCCTTCCCCATCCCCTCTCCCCCTTGGCTGTTCTCTATGTCTGTGAGTCTATTTCTGTTTCATAGATAAGTTCATTTGTGTCATATTTTAGATTCCACATGTAAGTGATATCATATGGTATTTGTCTTTCTCCTTCTGACTTCACTTAGTATGAGAATCTCTAGGTCCATCCATGTTGCTGCAAATGGCATTATTTCATTCTTTTTTATGGCTGAGTAATATTCCATTGTATATATGTACCACATCTTCTTTATCCATTCATCTGTCGATGGACATTTAGGTTGTTTTCATGTCTTGGCTATTGTGAACAGTCTTGCTCTGAACATAGGGGTGCATGTATCTTTTCGAATTATAGTTTTCTCTGGGTCAATGCCCAGGAGTGGGATTGCTGGGTCATATTCTCATGCTAGTTCTTTGTATTAACCCCACCTGTGCTCCTCTGCCCCCAGGAAACACTAATCTGCTCTCCATCTCTTTGGTTTTGTCATTTTGAGAATATTGTATAAATGAAATCAGACACCACATAACCTTCCGTGATCGGCTGTCTTTGCTCTGCATGACTGCCCTGAGGTCTGTGCAGGTTGCTGTGTGTATCGATCAGTTTTTCCCTTTTTATGGCTGAGTAATATTCCAGGTATTGGTTTGCCAACATTTGTTCACCCATTCAATCACTGAAGGACATTTGGTTTCCAGTATTTTGCTCTTATGAGTGGAGCTGTTATGAATATTTGTGTACACTTTTTTGTATGAACATATGTTTTCATTGCTCTGGGATAAATGCCCAGGAATGCATTTGTCAAGTTGTATGGCAGCTACATGTTTGGTTTTTAAAGAATTGCCAATCCAAGGTCCAAAGTCGCTCTACCATTTTACACCCCACCAGTAACAAGTGAGAGATCCAGTTTTCCTGCAGCCTCCCTAGCATCTGGTATCGTCACCATTTTCTGTTTTAGCTCTTCTAATACATGTGATGGTATCTCATTGTGGTTTTAGTTTACGTTTCCCTAATGTCTAATGATGCTGAACATGTTTTCATGTGCTTTTTTGGTATCAGATCATTCTCTTTTTCCAAAAACAAAAAAAATTAACTGAGGCTTTCCATACAGTAAAGAGTGCATATCTTCAATGTGTCTTTTTATTTATTTATTTTTTGGCTGCATTGGGTCTTTGTTTCTGCACGTGGACTTTCTCTAGTTGCAGCCAGTGGGGGCTACTCTTCGTCACAGTGTGCGGGCTTCTCATTGCGGTGGCTTCTCTTGTTGTGGAACATGGGCTTCAGTAGTTGTGGCATGCAGGCTCAGTAGTTATGGCTTGAGGCCTCAGTAGTTGTGGCACACGGGCGCAGTAGTTGTGGCTTGCCGGCTCTAGAATGCAGGCTCAGTAGTTGTGGTGCATGGGCTTTGTTGCTCCGCGACATGTGGGATCTTCCTGGACCAGGGCTCAAGCCCGTGTCCCCTGCATTGGCAGGCAGATTCTTAACCACTGTGCCACCAGGGAAGTACCTATTTATTTATTTTTAATTGAAGTATGGTTGACCTAAAATACTATATTGGTTTCAGGTGTACCACATAGTAATTTGATATCTTTATAGAGTATATTCCATACAAAGTTACTATAAACTATTGACTCCATTCCCTGTGCTCACATGTGACTATTTAAATTCAAATTAATTCAAATGAGGGGCTTCCCTGGTGGCGCAGTGGTTGAGAGTCTGCCTGCTAATGCAGGGGACGCGGGTTCGAGCCCTGGTCTGGGAGGATCCCACATGCCGTGGAGCAACTAGGCCCGTGAGCCACAACTACTGAGCCTGCGCGTCTGGAGCCTGTGCTCCGCAATGGGAGAGGCTGCGATAGTGAGAGGCCCGCGCACCATGTTGAAGAGTGGCCCCCGCTTACCACAACTAGAGAAAGCCCTCGCACAAAAATGAAGACCCCACACAGCAAAAATAAATAAATTAATTAATAAACTCCTACCCCCAACATCTTAAAAATAAATAAATAAATAAATTCAGATTAATTCAAATGAAATAGAATTGAAAATCCAGCTCTTCAGTCATGCTGGTCATGTTTCATGTGTTCAATGGCCATGTGTAGGTAGAAGCTACTGTATTGAACAGCACAGATAGAGACCATTTCCATCACTGCAGAAAGTTCTAGGAAATAGTGCTTTTGGGGACTTCCCTGGTGGTGCAGTGGTTAAGAATCAGCCTGCCAGTGCAGGGGACACGGGTTCAAGCCCTGGTCCAGGAAGATCCCACATGCCGTGGAGCAACTAAACCTGTGCACCACAACTACTGAACCTGTGCCCTAGGGCCTGCGTGCCACAGCGACTGGAGCCTGCGTGCCACAACTACTGAATCCTGCATGCCTAGAGCCTGTGCTCTGCAACAAGAGAAGCCACCACAGTGAGAAGCCCGTGCACCGCAACGAAGAGTAGCCCCCGCTCGCCACAACTAGAAGAAAGCCAGCACGCAGCAATGAGGACCCAATGCAGCCAAAAAAAAAAAAAAAAAAAAAATAGTGCTTTTCTAGTGAGGATGAAGAGGTATCTCATTATGGCTTTAATTTGTTTTAATTGAAGTATAGTTGATTTACAGTCTTGTGTTTCTGGTATACAGCACAGTGATTCATATATATATTAATATATATATATTCAGATTTTCCATTATAGGTTACTACAAGTTACTGAATATAGTTCCCTGTGCTATACAGTAGGTCCTTGTTGTTGTTTTAATATTCCTTTCTCATACTGTCCCTGAATGAATATTTTTTGGGGGGGCACCATGCCACATGGCATGTGGGACCTTAGTTCACCAGCCAGGGATGAAACCCATGCCCCCTACAGTGGAAGCATGGAGTCCTAACCACTGGACCGCCAGGGAAGTCCCTAGGTCCTTGTAGTTTATCTCTTTTCTGTACAGTCGTGTGTCTCTGTTAATCCCGAACTCCTAATTTATCCCTCCCCCCTTTCCCCTTTGGTAATGTAAGTTTGTTTTCTATGTCTATGAGTCTGCTTCTGTTTTGTAAGTAAGTTCATTTGTATCATTTTTTAGATTCCACATATAAGTGCTATCATATGATATTTGTCTTTGTCTGACTTATTTCACTTAGTATAATAATCTCCAGGTCCATCCAAGTTGCTGCAAATGGCATTATTTCATTCTTTTTTATGGCTGAGTAATATTCCTACATAAAGTACTGAGCAAGTAGGAGGTGATCCCAGGAAGCCCTGGGAGAGGTGGAGAACTTAGATGGGAGGGAATGGAGCCAATACAGGATGCATGCATAAGTAGATGACAGCTATGGGTAACTGGGGCTCAGTCCCACTGGGGTCCCTGGAGACAGTACAGGGAACAACCTGAGTTGTCCTACCTAAAGGACGAGGGAGCTGGGGAATTGATCTACCAAATCCTACTGTCCTTGTGAGTGAGGGGTGAATGAGAGGCGAGCTTCAGGTGGAGGCCAGTAAACTCCCTACACCCAGGCTCACCCTGCACAGGGCTGAGCTTGCTCTGGCAGCCAGAGAAAAATCCCACAGCAGCGTCCGGGATTTACGTGCAGCAGCCTTTGGCATGTTGAGATGAGCACGAGGGTGTGGACATCTTCCAAGGCCCCCTATTCTTCTTAGGAAAGACTCCTCGGTGTCAGTTTCAAGGTCCAGCATCCCTTGCCTTCACCTCTTGGACCTTGTTCCACGCCACACTCTTCACCCCCAAATTCTTCAAAGGCACCAAGCCCCTTCCACCTTGAAGGCCTTTCCCTGGGCTGTTCCCTGGAGCACCTTCCACCCCCCTTTCTCCTGGCCAACTCCAGTTCATCCTTTGGGTCTCAGCTTAAATGCCACCTCCTCCAGAAGCCTCTCCTGATGCCCCCATCCAGTTTGAACCCCCTGTTCCAGCTTCCTGCATCCTTCCTGTGCTCGCCTTTGGAGAAATTCTCATAGCCATATTTATACAATTATTTGTACCTGATATAGCGTTTGTCTCATCTGCCTGCTTCCCAAAGGTGCCTCAGTGTATCTGGGGCACCCAGCCTGGGGCCTGGTACACAGCAGATGCTCAATCTACAGGGAAACTCATGAGTGCAGACCTTCCTCTGCCAGGGGAGTGAAGTGTGGCCCGGATCACACAGCAGGGCCCGCTGGCATCCTTCCTTCTGCTTCCACAGTCCCCCTGGGGACCCCCTTGGCCCTTTACTCCAGAACTCCTGTAATTGAAAGCAAATGTTCCCTCCAGAAGTTTACCATATCTGTGTTCATCTTCTTCACGGGCTAATTTTATTAAAGTTCCCCAAAGAGAGAACTGTAAATTCATTAGTGCGCATCTTGGACCAGACCCTCCTGTACGCCGGGTAAAAAAAAGATTAGAAGTAAGCTGGGCCCGATGATAATGAAACAGAAGATGCTCAAACATAATTCTTAATTAAACTGTAATGAGATAAGAAGTTGTTGCCGTCTTGTGGTCCTGGCCTGAGTCCCCCATGTTGTCACTGTAGCTCCGTGATTTATGATTTTCCTCCCTCAAAGATGTAATTAGTTTTTTTCTTCCCACTTAAAAAAAAAATCCAAAACATTATTTAGATTATTTAAAAAAAAAAAAAAAAAAGCCTGGGCCACAATTGGGGGTTGTTTTTATGCTGGTGCAATAGTAACGTCAATTTAGAAAAAAATAAATGTAGGAGGCTGAAGGAGGAGGGTTCAAGATGAGAAAATGCAGTGTAATAGCAGGACGTTGTGTCCAATTCCGCCCTGAGCCAGCCTCTTGGACTTGGGACTGGCTGGTGCTGGTGCAGGGGATGCCCTTTCTTCTCTGCAGATTGGGATCCTTTAGGGCCCCCTGCCTCCCTCAGAGCCACTTGCAACCCCACGGTGCAGGAATATTTAGGGTCCACTTGGCTTCTGTCTCCTGGTCACTGAGCCCTGTGATTAGGATGGGCTTATATCTCACAGGATTTTGGAGGGGATGGGATTGAGTGGTAGGATATGGAGGGGGACTTACAGAATGGAAATAAGGGGCAGTCAGGTTTGCTGCATGGCCTCATGATGTCTCCCTCCCCTCCTGTCACCTGTTTCAGTTTCAAAGCCCCAGGAGAGGGTGACCCAGCCTCAACCCAGGGCTGCTCCTCACACACCTTTGTACGGGGTCAGGGGAGGACCAGATCCTTCACTGAAAGAGGGCATCATGGCACCCTGAAGCCACATGCAGCGAGAGGCTCCCTGAAATGGAAGCCAGGTGCAATTAAACATGACTGCTTAGGCCCCAAATGACGACTCTGCTGTGGGACTTGCTGCAGGCTCTTTGAAGGGAGGGTTGTGGTGGAGGGTGGTGGTGGTCTGGAATCCCCAGTCAGAACATCTATTCCTCAGGAGTGGGCTCATCACTGCCACAATGACAGGAATAATCAAAACCATTGAGCCCCCTTCTGTGCATCTGACACTGTGATCAGTGTATCAGTCAGCTATTGCTGCATAACCAGTAATCCCAGAACTTAACAGCTTGAAAAACAATATTTCTTATCTCACAATCTCTGTGGGCAGGACTCTGGGTGCAGCTCAAGTAGGTGCCCTGCTTGAGGGTCTTACAGGTTATAACAAGGTGTTGGTCAGGGGCCGCCGCCTCATCTAAAGGCTCAACTGGCAAGGAGCTGCTTCCAAGCTTCCTCCATGGCTCTTGGCAGGATTCATTCCTCATGGGCTGTGGGACTGAGGGCCTCAGTTCCTTGCTGGCTGTGGGCCACAACCCGGTGTCAGTAGATTGGCATTGCTGTGTGGCGGGCAAACGGACCCAAGGTCAGTTTGGTAACATGGTGAGGCAAGGAGAGTACAGTGTTTATTGTAGGTGCCAAGTGAGGAGAACGGGCAGTTCATGCTCAAAAGACCCAAACTCCCTGGTGGCTTTCGGGGAAGGGCTTTTAAAGGCAACATTAGGGGTGTGGGTTGTGGTGTGTATGATCAGCTTGTGGACCTTCTTCTGATTGGTTGGTGGTGAGGTAACAGGGTGATGTTTCAGGAATTTCAGTCATCAGCCTTCTGGTTCCAACCAGTCTGGGGTCTAGTGCTTGTGGTCAGCATGTAGTCACCATCCTCCACCTGAGTGGGGGTCTTAGTTTCTGCAAAACTAATTCAAAGATATTGTGTCAGGTTGTTATGTATATCCCTTGAGGAGGAACTAAGACTGTTTTATCACTGAAGTATTGTTTAAGCTATTATTACTTTTCTTGCTTGACTGTTTTTCCTTTGTTTCTGCATCCCCTCACTTCCCTAATTAATAACTGCTGTGCCAGCTCTTTGGAACTCAGGGAAAGCCTAGGAGACTAGAGCGTTCCCAAACAAGAAGCAGGGGACACAGAGGGGATTTTGTACACAGGAGGGCCCTGCAGAGTCCTGCCAGTTTCAACCAAAACCCAGTAGACTGGCTTTGCTGTGCACAGGCGAGTGGACCCAAAGTCCGTTCAGTAACAATTCATTCGCCTATTCAACAGATACTTATTGTGCAACTACTATGTGCCAGGCCTCTGCTGGGTGCTGAGGACCCGGCAGTGACCAAGAGAGACCAGATCCCTGCCTTTAGGCACCTCGCGATCTAGTAGGGGGAGATCAACGTTCAATAAATAACCACACACCGAAATATAAAATCACAACTGTGATCACCACTGGGAAGGAACAGTGAGTTAGGAGGATGGTTTAAGGGGGCTCGACCTGGTCTGGGGGGTCGGTGAAGACTTCTGGAAGAAGTTTGAGCTGGGAGCTGAAGGATGCGTGTGGGGTATGGGGTCGGACAGGCCAGAGAGGAGCACGCCAGACAGAGGGAACAGCTTGGGCAAAGGCCCCGAGGTAGGACAGGAAGAGGGGCTGGAGGAAGGCCGAGAGTTAGGAGTTTGCCTCAGGAGGCCCTGAAGGTTAAAAAAAGTGATTTTTTTTTTCTTTTTTGGCTGCATTGCTCACAGCTTGTGGGATCCTAGCTCCCTGACCAGGGATTGAACCCAGGGCCTCAGCAGTGATTGTGCTGAAAGTACTGAGTCCTAACCACTGGACCACCAGAGAATTCCCTTTTTTTGTAGTTTTATTGGAGTATAGTTGACTTACAATGTTGTGTTAATTTCTGCTGTACATTAAAGTGACTCAGTTATACATATATATACATTCTTTTTCATATTCTTTTCCATTATGGTTTATCACAGGATATTGAATATAGTTTCCTGTGCTATACAGTAGGACCTTTTTGTTTATCCATCCTATATACAATAGTTTGCATCTGCTAATCCCAAACTCCCAATCCATCCCTTCCCCACCCTTCCTCCCCCTTGGCAACCACAAGTCTGTTCTCTATGTCTGTGCATCTGTTTCTGTTTCACAGATATATTCATTTGTGTCATATTTTAGATTCCACATGTAAGTGATATCATATGGTATTTGTCTTTAAAAAAAAAGGTTTTTTGGGGGTTTTTTTTTTTTTACATCTTTATTGGAGTATAATTGCTTTACAATGGTGTGTTAGTTTCTGCTTTATAACAAAGTGAATCAGCTATACATATACATATGTTCCTATATCTCTTCCCTCTTGCGTCTCCCTCCCTCCCACCCTCCCTATCCCACCCCTCCAGGTGGTCACAAAGCACCGAGCTGATCTCCCTGTGCTATGTGGCTGCTTCCCACTAGCTATCTATTTTACGTTTGGTAGTGTATATATGTCCATGCCTCTCTTTCGCTTTGTCACAGCTTACCCTTCCCCCTCCCCATATCCTCAAGTCCATTCTCTAGTAGGTCTGTGTCTTTATTCCTGTCTTACCCCTAGAAAAAAAGGTTTTTTAAATTGAGTTAATTACTGGGACTTCTCTGATGGTCCAGTGGCTAAGGCTCTGTGCTCCCAATGCAGGGGGCCTGGGTTCGATCCCTGGTCGGGGAACAAGATCCCACATACCACAACTAAGACCAGGTGCAGCCAAATAAATAAATTAAATAATTTTTTTAAAAATTGAGTTAATTACATATCCTAAAACTCACTGCTTTATACAATTCAGTGGTTTTCAGTATAGTCACAGAGTTGTGCAACTATCACCAGTATCTGATTTCAGAATATTCTCATTACCCCAAAAGGGAACTCTGTCCCCATTCCCTCTCCCCAGCCCCTGATAACCACGAATCCACTTCCTGTCTCTGTGGATTTGTCTGTTCTGGACGTTTCCCATCAATGGAATCACACACTCTGTGGCCTTATGTGTCTGGCTTCTCTCATTGAGCATCGTGTTTTCGAGGTTTATCCATGTCGTAGTGAGTGTCAGTGCTTCTCTCCTTTTCATGTCTGAATAATGCTGCATTGTATGTTTATCCACATTTTGTTTATCCATTTGGCATTGATGGACATTATGGTTATTTCCACCTTTGGCTATTGTGAATCATGCTGCTATAAACATTTCCATATACGTTTTTGTGCAAACGTATGTTTTCAGTTCTCTTGGGTAGATACCTAGGAGAATTGCTAGATTCTATGATAATTCTATGTTTAACCTTTGGAGGAACTTCCAAACTGTTCTCCTAAGTAGCTGCACGTTTTCATATCCCACCAATAGCGTATGAAGGCTCCAATTTCTCCCCATCCTCGTCGATGCTTGTTATTGTATTTTTCTTTTTTAAGTTAGCCGTCCTAGTGTATGTAGTGTGGGTTCACTCACTGTGGTTCTCATGGGTTTATTATAAGCCTAGAGGGACATTGGAGGTAGGAAGTCACTGCAGAGAGGGCTCAGATCTAGTTGATAAAGCCACTGGGCTCCGAGAGAGGATGCAACTTGCAAGTGCCCCCAGCTTTCTGGTGCTCTTCTGCCTGGTGTCCATTGTGAGGGCTCCGAGGGTGGGTGGGAGGGAGTGAGTTAAGCCAACCCAGTCCTCCCAGGACTGGGAACCATCAGCAGGGCCCCAAGACAGCAAGGTTTGCTATTCAAGAGGCTCATTCAGCTGGAGCCCCTTTCTAAAAGGGCTAGAGAGGGAGGAGGCCCTGCTGCTCCGTGCAAACAAAACTCTGAGATGGAGCGGCCTCATTCCTTCCTTTGTAGGGTCCAGCTCTGCTCTCTGCCTGGGGCACTGCGGGGGTGGGGACAGCCTCGCCTGAAGCCCTCTGGCTGCAGACGCCCATTGTTTGCCCTGATTGAAATGCAAAGAGAAAATTAGAATTCACCAGCTTCCTTTCCCCTCTTTCTTCTGGATTTTAATGAATTCAGCGGTTAAAGGCCGAGCAGGTGAAGAAAATGGCTTTTGAAATATTTTTCAAAAGAACAATTTTTGTCTCCAGGCTGGTCCTCGCGTTCAACTTCATTTGGCAGAATGTTCCTCCAAAGTTTAGGGGTCTGGGCAGCTCTTTCCCGACCCACCAACTCCCTTCTCCTTCTGATTCATAAGCTGACTTAAAGAGCCACAAATTGTGTCTGTTTATGAGACAGATCATCAGGAAAATACATATATGGGAGAATATATTTGCAAAAGGCACAGCTGATCAAGAACTGTTATCCAGAATATACAAAGAACTCTTAAAACTCAACAATAAGCTCACCTCAGACTCAATGGTGACAAGCTGAAAGCTTTTCCTCTAAGATCAGGAACAAGACAAGGGTGCCCACTTTTGTCATCTCTATTTAAAATAGTCCTGGGAATTCTCTGGTGGTGCAGTGGTTAAGAATCTGCCTGCCAACACAATGAAGAGTAGCCCCCACTCACCGCAGCTAGAGAAAGCCTGCGCACAGCAACAGAGACCCAACGCAGCCAAAAATAAAAAAAAATAAATTTATTAAAAAAAAAAAGAACTAATATTGTTAAAATGTCCATATTACCTAAAATGACCTATAGATTCAATGTAATCTCTATCAAAATTCCAGTGGCATTTTTCTGAGAAATAGGAAAAACAATCCTAAAATTTATATGGAATCACAAAAAACCCTGAATAATGAAGCAATCTTGAACCAGAAGAACAAAGGTGGAGATATCACACTTCATGATTTCAAACTGTATTACAAAGCTACAGTAATCAAAACAGTATGGTACTGGCATAAAAACAGACATAAAGACCAATGGAACAGAATGGAGAGCCCAGGGACTTCCCTGGTGGTCCAGTGGTTAAGACTCCATGCTTCCATTGCACGGGGCACTGGTTTGATCCCTGTTTGGGAACTGAGATCCCACATGCTGCACAATGCAAAAAAAAAAAAAAAAAGGAATGGAGAGCCCAGAAATAAGTCCACGCACCAATGGCTAACTCATCTTCGACAGGGGGGCTAATAACACAGAATGGGGAGAGGACAGTCTTTTCAATAAATGTTTTTGGGAAGCTGGATGTCCAAATGCAGAAGAACGAAATGGGACTCTTATCTCACAGCACGTATAAAAATCAACTCAAAATGAATTAAAAACTTAAATACAAGACCTGAAATTGTAAGAGACCAGAAGAAAACACTGGGGAAAATCTTCTTGACATTGGTCTAGGTGATGATTTTTTTCCATATGACCCCAAAAGCAAAAATAGACAAGTGGGATTATATCAGACTAAAAAGCTTTTACCCAGTGAAGGAACTAATCAACAGAGTGAAGCAACCACCTATGGGATTGGAGAAAATATTTGCCAAAAATATATCTGATGGGTTAATATCCAAAATATATGAGGAACTTAGCTCAGTAGCAAAAACCCCCAAATAACCCACTTTAAAAATGGGCAAAGGACCTGAATAGACATTTCTCATGGCCAACAGGTACATGAAAAGGCATTCAACATGATTAGTCAGCAGGGAAATGCAAATTTAAACCATGAGATATCACCTCAAACCTATCAGAATAGCTATTATCAAAAAGCCAAGAGATAACAAGTGTTGGCCAGGATGAGGAGAAAGGGGAACCCTTGTGCACTGTTGGTGGGAATGTCAACTGGTTTCAGCCACCATAGAAAACAATATGGAGGTTCCTCAAAAAAAATTAAAATAAAACTACCTTATGATCCAGCAATCCTAAGTGGGTATGTATTGAAATAAAATAAAAACAGGATCTTGAAGAGATATCTGCACCCCAGTGTTCACTGCAGCATTATTTACAATAACCAAGGCATGGAAACAACCTAAGTGTCCATCATGGATGAATGGATAAAGACAATGTGGTGTATAAATACAATGGAATATTATTCAACCTTAAAAAGGAAGGATATCCTGCCATTTGGAACAACATAGATGGTTCCAGTCTTTTTCTTATTGATGGTTGTTCAGCACTTAGTTGTGATTTTGGTGTGTTCATGAGAGAAGGTGAGCTCAAGGTCCTTCTACTCTGCCATCTTGCTCCAGATCCCTGGAACAATATGGATGGACTTTGAGGACATTATGCTGAATGAAATAAGCCAGTCACAGAAAGACAAATACTGTATGATCTCACTTATAAAAAAAAAAAAAAGTTGAACTCAAAAGCAGAGTAGAATGGTGGTGGCCAGGGCCAGGGGCAGGGAGGGGGATGGGGAGATACTGGTCAAGGGGTAGAAAGTTTCAGTTATTAAGGATGAATAGGTTCTGTGGATCTAATGTACAGAGTGGCAAATATAATTAGTAGTAGTGTATCAGGTACTTAAGATTTACCCTCTTAGCAAAGTTCAAGTGTTCTCACCACACACAAGAAAAAGTAACCATGTGAGGGGCTGGATATGTAAATTAGCTTGATTGTTGTAATTACTTCACAATGCAACTTGTATCAGAACATCACTGTTGTAACCTTAAATATATACAATCTTTATTTGTCAATTATACCTCAGTAAAGATGTGGGGGGAAAAAAACAGTAAGAAAACAAACAATCCAATTAAAAATTGGGCCAAAGACCCGAACAGACACCTCATCAAAGAAAATACACAGATGGCAAATCAGCACATGAAAAGATGCTCCACATTGTACGTCATCAGGGAAATGCATATCAAATGCACAATGAGGTATCACCACACACCCATTGAAATGGCCAAAATCCAAAACACTGATAACACCAAATGCTGGTGAGGATGTGGAGCAACAGGAACTCTCACTCATTGCTGGTGGGAATGCAAAATGCTCCAGACATTTTGGAACGCAGGTTACGAAACTAAACATACTCAACTACACGATCCATCCATCGTGTTCCTCGGTATTTAACCGAATGAGTTGAAAATGTATGTCCACAAAAAAGTTGCACATGGATGTTTATAGCAGCTTTGTTCATAATTGCCAAAACTTGAAGCTACCAAGTTGTCCTTCGGTTGGTGAATGGATAAATGGGACATCCAGACAATGGAATGTTATTCGGTGCTAAAAAGAAATGAGCTATCAAGCCATGGAAAGACATGGAGGAACCTTAAATGCACGTTACTAAGTGAAAGAAACCAATCTGAAAAGGCTACATACACTGTGATTCCAACTATAGGACATTCTAGAAAAGGCAAAACTGTGGAGACAGTAAGAAGATCAGTGGTTACTGGGAGTTAGATGAAGAGGGGTGAATAGGTGGAGTGCATGGGATTTTTAGGATGGTGAAACTATTCTGGATGATACTACAATGATGAATAGAAAAAAGAAGGAATCACATAATAAGAACAACACACAACTGCATGCTAAAGAAAGAAGCCAGACCCCAAAGAGAATGTGCTACATGATTTCATTTCTATGAATCTCAAGAACAGGAAAGACTAATTTATGGTGATGTAAATCAGAACAGCCATTCTTCCTGGGGTGGGAGCGTTGCCTGGGAGGGGGTGTGAGGGAACCTTCTTGGGGATGGTGCTGTCTCACAGAATACCAGAGGCTGGGTGGCTTATAAACAACAGGCATTTATTCCTCAAAGTTCTAGAGGGTGGGAGTCCAAGATCAAGGCTCCTACTAGTATACCAGCCGCTTGACATCAGCAGTGGTCAAATCAGAGCAAAATCCTTACTCTCCTAAAGCTGACATTCTAGCAACAGAGAAATATAATCAGTTTTTAAAAGATCATTCTGACTTTTGCATGGATAAAGTACAGGAGGAGGTGCAGGCTGGGAACAGGAAGCAGGAGCAGTTACCAGGGAGGAGTGGGGATGGAGAGTCATGGGATGAAGGATGTGGTGAGGGGCTGGATATGGGGGTGGCAAGGGGGACAGGATTCCCTGGTCATGGCCCAAAGAAAAGACTGGAAGTCCAAGATCAAGGCACTGGCAGAACTGGTGCCTGGTGAGAACCTACCTCCTGGTTCATAGATGGCCATCCTCTCACTGTGTCCTCATATGATAGAAGGAGCGAGGGAGCTCTCTGGGGTCTCCTTTTTTTTTTTTTTTTTTTTTGGCTGTATTGGGTCTTCGTTTCTGTGCGAGGGCTTTCTCTAGTTGCGGCGAGTGGGGGCCACTCTTCATCACAGTGCGCGGACCTCTCACTGTTGCGGCCTCTCTTGTTGCAGAGCACAGGCTCCAGACGCGCAGGCTCAGTAGTTGTGGCTCACAGGCCCAGTTGCTCCGCGGCATGTGGGATCCTCCCAGACCAGGGCTCGAACCCGTACCCCCTGCATTGGCAGGCAGATTCTCAATCACTGCACCACCAGGGAAGCCCCTGGGGTCTCCTTTTTAAGGGCACTAATCCCCTACACGAGGGTTCCACCCTCATGATATAATCACCTCCTAAAGGCTCCACCTCCACATACCATCACATTGGGGTGGGGTTCAATATACCAAGGGAGGGGGCACATACAGACTATATAGCAAGCTGGAAACATTCTAATTATCTTGATCTGGGTGGGTAAGTAGATATAAACATTCATCCAGCTGTACACTTAATATTTGGACTTTGATGGTGTGTAAATTATACCTCAATTTTTAAAAAAGATAAGAGGAGGTTAGCAAGAGGTGAGGTGGTTGTGATAAGTAACACTCAACTGTGTCTTTTTGCCTGGATCTGAACAGTAGAATTAAGAGAGAATTAAAACAGAATGTCCTTATTTTCAATTCAAAGGTATCTAGTGCCATTCCCTGGGCCATCTAAAATCATCCCCCTTCCCACAGATTCTACTTCCCTTCTGTGCTTTGGTTCCCAAACTTGGGAAACCAGGTACACTGGTTTGCTTGTGCTGCTGTAGCAAAGCGCCACTGATGGGGCAGCTTAAATAATAGACATTGATTGTCTCACAGTCTGGAGGCTGGAAGTCCAAGATCAAGCTGTCGGCAGGGTTGGTTCCCTCTGCTGCTTCTCTCCTTGGCTTGCAGATGGCTGTCTTCTCCCTGTGTCCTCACATGGTCATCCCTCTGTGTGGGTCTGTATCTTAATCCAGTGGTCCCCAACCTTTTGGGCACCAGGGACCAGGTTCGTGGAAGACAATTTTTCCATGGATGGGGTGGGTGGTGGGGTGGAGTGTGGAGGTGGGGGGATGGTTCAGACAGTAATGCGAGCAATGGGGAGCAATGGGGAGCAATGGGGAGCAGCAGATGAAGCTTTGCTTGCTCACCCGCTGTGCACCTTCTGCTGTGTGGCCCAGTTCCTAACAGGCCGTGGACTGGTACTGGTCCGTGGCCTGGGGGTTGGGGACCCCTGTCCTAATCTCCTCTTCTTTTTTTAATTTTTATTTATTTATATATATATATATATATATTTTTTTTTTTGCGGTACGCGGGCTTCTCACTGCTGTGGCCTCTCCCGTTGCGGAGCACAGGCTCCACACACGCAGGCTCAGCGGCCATGGCTCACGGGCCCAGCCGCTCCGCGGCATGTGGGATCCTCCCAGACCGGGGCACGAACCCAGGTCCCCTGCATCGGCAGGTGGACTCTCAACCACTGCGCCACCAGGGAAGCCCATCTCTTCTTCTTCTTTTTTTTTTTTTTATTATTAGTTTCTGCTTTACAACAAAGTGAATCAGTCATACATACACATCTGTTCCCACATCCCCTCCCTCCTGCGTCTCCCTCCCTCCCACCCTCCCTATCCCACCCCTCCAGGCGGTCACAAAGCACCGAGCTGATCTCCCTGTGCTATGCGGCTGCTTCCCACTATCTATCTACCTTACGTTTGGTACTGTATATATGTCCATGCCTCTCTCTTGCTTTGTCACAGCTTACCCTTCCCCCTCCCCATATCCTCAAGTCCATTCTCAAGTAGGTCTGTGTCTTTATTCCTGTTTTACCCCTAGGTTCTTCCTGACATTTTTTTTCTTAAATTCCATATATATGTGTTAGCATACGGTATTTGTCTTTCTCTTTCTGACCTACTTCACTCTGTATGACAGACTCTAGGTCTATCCACCTCATTACAAATAGCTCAGTTTCGTTTCTTTTTATGACTGAGTAATATTCCATTGTATATATGTGCCACATCTTCTTTATCCATTCATCCGATGATGGACACTTAGGTTGTTTCCATCTCCAGGCTATTGTGAATAGAGCTGCAATGAACATTTTGGTACATGTCTCTTTTTGAGTTACGGTTTTCTCAGGGTATATGCCTAGTAGTGGGATTGCTGGGTCATATGGTAGTACTATTTGTAGTTTTTTAAGGAACCTCCATACTGTTCTCCATAGTGGCTGTACCAATTCACATTCCCACCAGCAGTGCAAGAGTGTTCCCTTTTCTCCACACCCTCTCCAGCATTTATTGTTTCTAGATTTTTTGATGATGGCCATTCTGACTGGTGTGAGATGATATCTCATTGTAGTTTTGATTTGTATTTCTCTAATGATTAATGATGTTGAGCATTCTTTCATGTGTTTGTTGGCAGTCTGTATATCTTCTTTGGAGAAATGCCTATTTAAGTCTTCTGCCCATTTTTGGATTGGGTTGTTTGTTTTTTTGCTATTGAGCGCATGAGCTGCTTATAAATTTTGGAGATTAATCCTTTGTCAGTTGCTTCATTTGCAAATATTTTCTCCCATTCTGAGGGTTGTCTTTTGGTCTTGTTTATGGTTTCCTTTGCTGTGCAAAAGCTTTGAAGTTTCATTAGGTCCCATTTGTTTATCTTTGTTTTTATTTCCATTTCTCTAGGAGGTGGGTCCAAAAGGATCTTGCTGTGATTTATGTCATAGAGTGTTCTGCCTATGTTTTCCTCTAAGAGTTTGATAGTTTCTGGCCTTACATTTAGGTCTTTAATCCATTTTGAGCTTATTTTTGTGTATGGTATTAGGGAATGATCTAATCTCATACTTTTACATGTCCCTGTCCAGTTTTCCCAGCACCACTTATTGAAGAGGCTGTCCTTTCTCCACTGTACATTCCTGCCTCCTTTATCAAAGATAAGTTGACCATATGTACATGGGTTTATCTCTGGGCTTTCTATCCTGTTCCATTGATCTTTCTTTCTTGTGGTACAAGACAGTACCACACTGTCTTGATTACTGTAGCTTTGTAGTATAGTCTGAAGTCAGGGAGCCTGATTCCTCCAGCTCCATTTTTCGTTCTCAAGATTACTTTGGCTATTCGGGGTCTTTTGTTTTTCCAAACAAATTTTGAAATTTTTTGTTGTAGTTCTGTGGAAAATGCCAGTGGTAGTTTGATAGGGATTGCATTGAATCTGTAGATTGCTTTGGGTAGTAGAGTCATTTTCACAATATTGATTCTTCCAATCCAGGAACATGGTATATCTCTCCATCTATTTGTATCATCTTTAATTTCTTTCATCAGTGTCTTATAATTTTCTGCATACAGGTCTTTTGTCTCCTTAGGTAGGTTTATTCCTAGACATTTTATTCTTTTTGTTGCAATGGTAAATGGGAGTGTTTTCTTGATTTCACTTTCAGATTTTTCATCATTAGTGTACAGGAATGCCAGAGATTTCTGTGCATTAATTTTTGTATCATGCTACTTTACCGAATTCATTGATTAGCTCTCCATCTCCTCTTCTTATATGGACACCAGTCATACTAGAGTAGGGCCCACCGTAATAACCTCATTTTTAACCTAATCACCTCTTTAAAGACAGTATCTCCAAAGAGCCACATTCTGAGGTCCTGGGGGTTAGGACTTCAACGTATGACTTTGCAAGGACACAATTCAGCCCATAACCAGCTGGTTTAACTCAGTATATAACCAGAAAAAAGATTCAGCTGGCTGGACAAAAGCTTGAGCAAGGGCAGTCTCCAAGTGGGTGGGGCAAATCATCCTGGCAGTACTTCCCTCACTCCAGAAGCAGCTGTTTGTAGTCTATGGAATAGCGGGGGAAGGTTGACACCCCCTGGAACTGGCTCAAGATGGCTCTCTTATCTCCCAAAGATTCATCTGGTGGAGGAGCCTGCAAGTTGGGCCTGAGCGGAATTGCTGGGATAACAGCTGTCAGTCAAGGGCACAGCCACTAGTCCTCTTCCTCCTCTAGGAGTCTGTGTCCAGCTCCCCCAGACCCCGGCCGGGGTGTATGAACATTAAAACTATCCTTTGGAGGGGAGGGCCCATTGTGAGCCTGTCTGGGCCCCTCACATCAATCAAAATGTGTTGCATCTGCCATGCTGTTTTCAAATGCCATGCTCTCTGACTGGTCCTTGCGTGAGTTGTGCCTTCTTCCAGGAACCTTTCCTCTCCACAGTGAAGAAATTAAAATCCTTCTCGCCTTGACCTCTGGGAAGACTTTCCTGACCACCCTCCCATCTATGTACCCATTGACCCCATGTATTCCACCTGGCAGAAAAGAACAGAAATGTCCTGTTTATGGGTCTGTCTCCCCAACTTGGCAACAAACCTATGAAGGCAGGGGTTATATCTTATGCATTCTTAAATATCCAGTTCCCAGTGCAATGTTTGTTCAATTCCTGGCCCTGCCATTTTTCAGGCTGTGTAACCTTGGGCAAGTTACTTAACCTCTCTCTGCCTCAGTTTTCTCATCTGCAAAAAGGGGGTGATGATACTACTTTGTCACTGTGGTGTAAAAACACCACAGTTACCACTCAATAAACAGGAGCTGTTTTTCTATGATTGTGACAGGGACCCCAGGGGAGATGGCATAGTTAGCAAGATTTAGCTGTGCTCTCATGTTTGCAGGCTGCTGCTGTCAGCCCACGATGAGCTAAGTCTCTAATACCTGATGGTGGATGGAAGGACTTTATTTTTTTTAATTCATTTTAATCACAATTACTATATAAATGCATTTTCCATCGTAAAAACAGAATTGTTATAAGAACTAAAGTTCTCTTTCACTCATCTTTCATCCTAGTCTGGTCTTTGCCCTCTGTTCTAGTTTATATTGCTGTACAACCTCCACCCCCAACCTCCTGTTGTAAGCATCAGTCATTTTGTTATGCTCATGGGTCAGTCATTTGGACCAAGAGTTGTGGGGATGACTTGTTTCCATTACGTGACCTCTGGGACCTGAGCTAGGAGGCTAGGACTGCAGACCAGGGCAGCTATATGTGGCCTCTCTGTGTGGCTTGGGCTTCCTCACAGTATGGTGGGGATCCAAGAGAGCATCCTGAGAAGATGCTTCCAAGAAGTGAATGTCTCAAGGGAACCAGGTGGAAGCTGATAGCCTTATATGACCTCATTTACAATCTTTCTTTTCTTATTGTGTTAAAATAACATAAAATTTACCATTGTAATAATTTTAAAGTGTGCATCTCAAAAAAAGTGTACAGCTCAGTGGCATGAAATATATGCACACCCCCATAACTCTTTTCATCTTGTAAATCTGAAATTCTGACCCTAATAAACACTAATTCCCCATTCTCCCCACCTCCCAGCCCCTGGCAATCACCATTATGATGTAGTGTCTTTTTTTATTTACAGTTTCTAATTGGTTATTGCTGATAGTACAACTGGCTGATGACTTTAAAAAATTATTATAACTTCTTATTTTGAAATTTAGACCCACATAGAAGTTGCAAAAATTCCTGTGTAACTTTTACCCAGCTTCTCCTAATGTTAGCATCTTACATAACCACAGTACATTTATTAAAACCAGGAAATTAACATTGATACAACACTAGCAACTGACTTACAGACCTTATTCAGATGTAAGCAGTTTAAAAAAAAAACACACATTTATTTATTTATTTATTTGTGGCTGCATTGGGTCTCCGTTGTTGCCCACGGGCTTTCTCTAGTTGCGGCGAGCAGGGGCTACTCTTCATTGCGGTGCGCAGGCTTCTCATTGCGGTGGCTTCTCTTGTTGTGGAGCATGGGCTCTAGGCACGTGGGCTTCAGTAGTTGTGGCACGTGGGCCCAGTAGTTGTGGCTCACGGGCTCAGTAGTTGTGGCTCACTGGCTCTAGAGCACAGCAGGCTCAGTAGTTGTGGCACACGGGCTTAGTTGCTCCGCGGCATGTGGGCTCTTCCCACACCAAGGCTCGAACCCGTATCCCCTGCATTGGCAGGCGGATTCTTAACCACTGTGCCACCAGGGAAGCCCCCAAATGTAAGCAGTTTTGACTCTCAAGTCCTTTTTCTGGTCCATAATCAATCCAGGACCCATGTTGCATTTAGTCATCATATTCCCTAAGTGATAGATAAGATTCTCTTCTTTGTCTTTTATGTTCTTGTGTACCTGAAAGGGTACTGGTCAGTTATTTTGTAGAGAGTCCCTCAAGCTGAATTTGTCTGTTTTCTCATGATTAGATTGAGGTTATGCATTTGGGGGCAAGAATGTCACAAAAGTGATGTTGTGTCCTTCTCAGTCACTATATCAGGAGGCATATGATGTTGATATGTCTCATCACTGGGGGCCTTGACCTTGATAACTTGGTTAAGGTCCTGTAGGTCAGATTTCTCTATGGTAAAGTTACTGTTTTCCCCTTTGTAATTAAAAAAATAACATGTGTGGAGATACTTTGAGACTATGCAAATACCCTATTTTTAATCCTTTTCACCCATTATTATTATTTTTTTTGGCTGTGTTGGGTCTTTGTTGCTGTGCATGGGCTTTCTCTAGTTGTGGGGAGTGGGGACCACACTTCATTGCGGTGCACAGGCTCCTCATTGAGGTGGGTTTTGTTGCGGTGCACGGGCTCTAGGCGTGCGGGCTTCAGTAGTTGTGGCATGCGGCTAAGTAGTTGTGGTTCGCGGGCTCTAGAGTGCAGGCTCAGTAGCTGTGGCGCACAGGCTTTGTTGCTCTGCGGCATGTGGGATCTTCCCGGACCAGGTCTCGAACCCGTGTCCCCTGTATTGGCACGCGGATTCTTTTTTTTTTTATTTTATTTTATTTTATTTTTTTATTTTTTATTTTATTTTTTTTTATTAGTTTCTGCTTTATAACAAAGTGAATCAGTCATACATACACATCTGTTCCCACATCCCTTCCCTATTGCGTCTCCCTCCCTCCCACCCTCCCCATCCCACCCCTCCAGGTGGTCACAAAGCACCGAGCTGATCTCCCTGTGCTCTGCGGCTGCTTCCCACTATCTATCTACCTTACGTTTGGTAGTGTATATATGTCCATGCCTCTCTTTCGCTTTGTCACAGCTTACCCTTCCCCCTCCCCATATCCTCAAGTCCATTCTCAAGTAGGTCTCTCTTTATTCCCGTTTTACCCCTAGGTTCTTCATGACATTTTTTTTTTTAAATTCCATATATATGTGTTAGCATACGGTATTTGTCTTTCTCTTTCTGACTTACTTCACTCTGTATGACAGACTCTAGGTCTATCCACCTCATTACAAATAGCTCAGTTTCGTTCCTTTTTATGGCTGAGTAATATTCCATTGTATATATGTGGCACGCGGATTCTTAACCACTGCGCCACCAGGGAAGTCCCAGGCCAATGACTTTTTTTTTTTTTTTTTTGCGGTACGCGGGCCTCTCACTGTTGTGGCCTCTCCCGTTGTGGAGCACAGGCTCCAGACACAAAGGCTCAGCGGCCATGGCTCACGGGCCTAGCTGCTCCGTGGCATGTGGGATCTTCCTGGACTGGGGCACGAACCTGTGTCCCACGCATCGGCAGGCAGACTCTCAACCACTGCGCCATCAGGAAAGCCCAGGCCAATGACTTTTTATGGTGGCTTTGTTAACTGGTATTTTGTTGGATTTTCTTCTTACTTATAGTACAGTTTAAGATGATTCGTTCACGTTGTCTGGTAGGCAGTCATATTTCTTGCAGTAATGAAAGCTTTGTCGTTTTCCATTCATACTTGTAACTCATTTCTTGCTCTTGTCTTGTTGCACTGGCTGGGGTCCCTATTATTATATGAAATGATTGTTATGATAATGGAATTCCTTGAATCATTTCCAAGTTCACTGCATATGTTTCTAGATCAGAGACTAGCTCGCTCTGGCCTGTGGGCCAAATCCAGTTCACTATCTGTTTTTAAAAATAAAGTTTTGGGCTTCCCTGGTGGCACAGTGGTTGAGAGTCTGCCTGCTGATGCAGGGGACATGGGTTCGTGCCCCGGTCCGGGATGATCCCACATGCTGCGGAGCAGCTGGGCCCGTGAGCCATGGCCGCTGAGCCTGCGCGTCCGGAGCCTGTGCTCCACAGCGGGAGAGGCCACAGCAGTGAGAGGCCCACGTACCGCAAAAAAAAATAATAATAATAAAAAATAATAAAAAAAATAAATAAAGTTTTATTGAAACACAGCCACACCCATTTGTTTTGTCTAGGGCTGCATGTGTGCTGTAGCAGCCCAGCTGAGTAGTTGCAACAGAGACCTTCTGGCCTGCAAAACCTAAACTGTTTGCCCACTTTTGTTCTAAAGTTTCAGCATTGTCAATTACTTTATCAAATTAAGGAACGGTGGTTTATTTTTTTTAAATCAAATGCTTTGGGGTGATATTTCTTTTTTCCATGGATTGATTTATTATTTTCTTATTGCAGATATACAAAAGTGATATAATGATATCGTGGATGCCATATCCTTAACACCCAAGTTAAAAATTAAAACATATACATTGAGTTGGATATACATGTGTACCCTTTGCTGAATGCATTCCGCTTACTCCTGCCCAGAGGGAACAATTACCCTGAATTTGTTTACAGATGAGTTTTTCTAAGAGTTTTATCGTTTTAACTCTTTTACATTTAGGTCTTTGATCCATTTTGCGTTAATTTTCATATATTGTGTGAGGTGGGGTAAATTTTCATTCTTTTGCATGTGGATATGCAGTTGTCCCAGCACCATTAGCTGAAGAGACTTTTCCTTTTTCATTGAATGGTCTTGGCACCCTGGTCAAAAATCAGTTGGTCACAGATGTATGGGTTGATTTCTGGATTGTCATTTCTGTTCCATTGATCTGTATGTCTATCCTTATGCTTTATCACAGTGGTTTTTTTTTTTTTTGGTTTTTTAAATTTTTTTATTTTTTTTTATTAGTTTCTGCTTTATAACAAAGTGAATCAGTCATACATATATATCTGTTCCCACATCCCCTCCCTCATGCATCTCCCTCCCTCCCACCCCCCCCATCCCACCCCTCCAGGCGGTCACAAAGCACCGAGCTATCACAGTGTTTTGATTACTGTAGCTTTGTAGTAAATTTTTGAAATCGGGAAGTGTGAGTCTTCCAACTTTATTGTCCCTTTTCAAGGTTGTTTTGACTCTTCAGATTTCTCTGCACTTCCATATAAATTTGAGGATTAGCTTTGCCATTTCTGCAAAAAAATCATCATTAGGATTTTGATAGGTGTTGCATTGACTCTGTAGTTTGCTTTGAGTAGTATTGCCACACAGATGCGTTTTTATATATTTGCCGGTTATGCATTTATCTCTAATATATACTTGCTTTATGTGTATTAAAATGTTCTATAATGGAGTTACACTAACTTTTCTTCCTGTGGCCTGCTTGTTTTTGTTTAGTGTATTTGAGATTTGTTTATATTGTGGTGCAGAGTTCCAATTGCTTCGTGCTCATTGCTGTATAGTATTTCATTGTATGACCAAACAGAGTTCTTTATACATTCTCCTGCTAGTGGATATTTTAAAAAAATTTTACTGGAGTATAGTTTGATTTGCAATGTTGTGTTAATTTCTGCTGTAGAGCAAAGTGATTTAGTTATATATATATTCTTTTTCATATTCTTTTCCATTGTGGTTTATCACAGGATATTAAATATAGTTCCCTGTGCTATATAGTAGGACCTTGCTGTTTATCCATTCTATATATAATAGCTTGCATCTACTAATCCCAAACTCCTAATCCTTCCCTCCTCCACCCCCCGCCTTGGCAACCACAGGCCTGTTCTCTACATCTGTGTGTTTGTTTCTGTTTCATAGACATGTTCATTTCTGTTATATTTTACTTTTAAAATTTATTTATTTTATTTACTTATTTTTGGCTGTGTTGGGTCTTTGTCGCTGTGCATGGGCTTTCTTTAGCTGTGGGGAGTGGGGGCTACTCTTCATTGCGGTGCACAGGCTCCTCTTTGAGGTGGGTTTTGTTGCGGTGCACGGACTCTAGGCGTGCGTGCTTCAGTACTTGTGGCATGCGGCTAGGTAGTTGTGGCTAGCGGGCTCTATAGAGTGCAGGCTCAGTAGTTGTGGTGCACAGGCTTCGTTGCTCTGCGGCATGTGGGATCTTCCCGGACCAGGTCTCGAACCCGTGTACCCTGTATTGGCACGTGGATTCTTAACCACTGCGCCACCAGGGAAGTCCCAGGCCAATGACTTTTTTTTTTTTTTTTCCCGTTACGCGGGCCTTTCACTGTTGTGGCCTCTCCCGTTGTGGAGCACAGGCTCCAGATGCGCAGGCTCAGCGGCCATGGCTCACGGGCCTAGCTGCTCCGTGGCGTGTGGGATCTTCCTGGACCGGGGCACGAACCCATGTCCCCTGCATCGTCAGGCAGACTCTCAACCAGTGTGCCACCAGGGAAGCCCAGGCCAATGACTTTTTATGGTGGCTTTGTTGACTGGTATTTTGTTGGATTTTCTTCTTACTTATAGTACAGTTTAAGATGATTCGTTCACGTTGTCTGGTAGGCAGTCATATTTCTTGCAGTAACAAAAGCTTTGTCGTTTTCCTTTCATACTTGTAACTCATTTCTTGCTCTTGTCTTTTTGCACTGGCTGGGGTCCCTAGTATTATATGAAATGATTGTTATGATAATGGATTCCTTGAATCATTTCCAAGTTCACTGCATATGTTTCTAGATCAGAGACTGGCTCACTATGGCCTGTGGTCCAAATCCAGTTCACTACCTGTTTTTATAAATAAAGTTTTATTGAAACACAGCCACCCCCATTTGTTTTGTCTAGGGCTGCATGTGTGCTGTAGCAGCCCAGCTGAGTAGTTGCAACAGAGACCTTCTGGCCTGCAAAACCTAAACTGTTTGCCCACTTTTGTTCTAAAGTTTCAGCATTGTCAATTACTTTACCTAAGGAAGCGTGTTTTTTTTAAAAAATCAAATGCTTTGGGGTGATATTTCTTTTTTCCATGGATTGATTTATTATTTTCTTATTGCAGATATACAAAAGTGATATAATGATATCATGGATGCCATATCCTTAACACCCAAGTTAAAAATTAAAACATATACATTGAGTTGGATTTACATGTGTACCCTTTGCTGAATGCATTCCGCTTACTCCTGCCCAGAGGGAACAATTACCCTGAATTTGTTTACAGATGAGTTTTTCTAAGAGTTTTATAGTTTTAACTCTTTTACATTTAGGTCTTTGATCCATTTTGAGTTAATTTTCATATATCGTGTGAGGTAGGGGTAAATTTTCATTCTTTTGCATGTAGATATGCAGTTGTCCCAGCACCATTAGCTGAAGAGACTTTTCCTTTTTCATTGAATGGTCTTGGCACCCTGGTCAAAAATCAGTTGGTCACAGATGTATGGGTTGATTTCTGGATTGTCATTTCTGTTCCATTGATCTGTATGTCTATCCTTATGCTTTATCACAGTGTTTTGATTACTGTAGCTTTGTAGTAAATTGTGAAATCGGGAAGTGTGAGTCTTCCAACTTTATTGTCCCTTTTCAAGGTTGTTTTGACTCTTCAGATTTCTCTGCACTTCCATATAAATTTGAGGATTAGCTTTGCCATTTCTGCAAAAAAATCATCATTGGGATATTGATAGGTGTTGCATTGACTCTGTAGATTGCTTTGAGTAGTATTTCCATATAGATGAGTTTTTATATATTTGCTGGTTATGCATTTATCTCTAATATATACTTGCTTTATGTGTTTTAATATGTCCTATAATGGAGTTATACTAACTTTTCTTCCTGTGGCTTGCTTGCTTTTGCTTAGTGTATTCGAGATTTGTTTATATTGTGGTGCAGTTCCAATTGCTTCGTGTTCATTGCTGTATAGTATTTCATTGTATGACCAAATAGAGTTCTTTATACATTCTCCTGCTAGTGGATATGTTTTAAAAATTTTATTGGAGTATAGTTTGATTTGCAATGTTGTGTTAATTTCTGCTGTAGAGCAAAGTGATTTAGTTATTATATATATATTCTTTTTCATTTCCTTTTCCACTATGGTGTATCACAGGATATTAAATATAAATCCCTGTGCTATACAGTAGGACCTTGTTATCCATTCTATATATAATAGTTTTCATCTGCTAATCCCAAACTCCCAATCCTTCCCTCCTCCACCCCCCTGCCCCTTGGCAACCACAGGCCTGTTCTCTACATCTGTGAGTTTGTTTCTGTTTCACAGACATGTTCACTCCTGTTATATTTTTACAATTTATTTATTTTATTTATTTATTTTTGGCTGTGTTGGGTCTTTTTTGTTGCACGCGCCCCTTCTCTATTTGTGGCGAGCAGAGGCTACTCTTTGTTGCGGTGTGTGAGCTTCTCATTGTGGTGGGTTCTCTTGTTGCAGAGCACAGGCTCTAGGCACTCAGGCTTCAGCAGTTGTGGCATGTGGGCTCAGTAGTTGTGGTGCACAGGCTTAGTTGCTCTGCGGCATGTGGGATCTTCCCGGACCAGGGCTCAAACCTATGTCCCCTGCATTGGCAGGTAGATTCTTCACCACTGCACTATCAGGGAAGTCCCTGTGTTATATTTTAGATTGCACATATAAGTGATATCATACAGTATCTGTCTTTCTCTTTCTGATTTACTTCACATAGGATGATAATCTCTAGGTCCATCCATGTTGCTGCAAATGGCATTATTTCATTTTATGGCTGAGTAATATTCTAGATTGTGTGTGTGTGTGTGTGTGTATCACATCTTTTTTATCCATTCATCTGTTGATGGACATTTAGGTTGTTTCCATGTCTTGGCTATTGTAATTAGTACAGCTATGAACATAGGGGTGAATGATCTTTTCAAATTATAGTTTTGTCTGGGTATATGCCCAGGAGTGGGATTGCTGGATCATATGCCAACTCTATTTTCAGTTTTTTGAAGAACCTCCATACTGTTTTTCCATAGTGGCTGCACCAGTTTACATTCCCACCAGCAGTGTAGGAATGTTCCCTTTTCTCCACACCCCCTTCCTGCTGGTGGATATTTAAGTTGATTCCAATCCTTTATAAAATAAAAACATTATTTCCAGATTTTAAATTTATTTTTTGTTTATAATAAAAATGTATTATACAGTGTCCTTTTTTAAAAAAAAACAAATAATTCCACTATGGACAAACCTCTACATGTCTCCTTGGCCATATCTGCCCAAGACAAGTCTCTGTAAGATGTGTAGGAGTGGAATTGTTAAGTCTAAAGATTATGTACATTTTCAGCTTACTAGATACTGTCAATTTGCTCTCCAAGGTAGCAATTTATTCTAACTTTAATTTGAGTGGGCTTTTTTTTTTTTTTTTTGGCGGTATGTGGGCCTTTCACTGTTGTGGCCTCTCCCGTTGCGGAGCACAGGCTCCGGACGCGCAGGCTCAGCGGCCATGGCTCACGGGCCCAGCTGCTCGGCGGCATGTGGGATCTTCCCGGACCGGGGCATGAACCCGTGTCCCCTGCATCTGCAGGCGGACTCTCAACCACTGTGCCACCAGGGAAACCCTGAGTGGTCTTTCTAATGTTAAACCATCCTTGCATTCCATAAATCCTTCCCTATTGAGTCATAACATCCTGTTCTTTTGAAGAGATGCTAGATTTGCATTGCTAGTATTTTCTTAGCTTTTTTGAATCTAGGCACATGAGTGGGATAGATTTTTTTTTCTTGGCTTGTCCTGTACAGTTTGAGTACTATCTCTTTTTTTCCCTCTGTAAGCTGACATAGCTTATAAAAGATTCAAATCATCTTTTTCTTGAAGATTTGGCAAAACTCACCTGGAAAACCATCTGGGAAGGTGCCTGGTACAGCGGCTAGATCTTTCACCATCACTTCCATGTTCTTGAAGGTTATTCACTTTTTAATGACTTGGTTTTCTTAGATTTTTTCCAATTTTATCATTTATACAGTTAGTGGTATAAAGTTGTATATATGTAGTATATGCTCATCCTTTAAAATATTTCCCTTGTAAGAACTGTTGGTTCCTCTGTCATCCTTAACATTTGTGCTGTCTTCTTGCCAAAGGTTTTCCTCTTTTATGGGTGTTTCCAAAGATCCAGCTTTTTATATTATTTTGTTATTGTTACTGTAGTTTCCCATTTCATTAATTTCAGATTTTCTTAATGTTTTCCCTTGACTTTCCTTGGGTTTATTTGTCCTTTTGTGGGTGCTTGAGTTGAAAGCTTAACTAGTTTATTTTCAGTTATTTTCCTCATAAATTCATATAAGGCTACGTATTTTCCCTGAGTACTTTGACTACATATTTCATTTATATGCAGTGATCTCCCTCCCTCCATAAATGCACTTACAACTTTGAATTTACCTCTGAGTACATTTTTGGTTACATCCCAAAGGTTTTAATTTGCAGTTGTCTTATTCCGTTCTAAATGCTTTGTAATTTACATATGGCTTATCTTTAACTCATTTAACACTTCCACCTGTGTAAATTTGAGGAGCTACATGTCATCACTGATTTATAATTTTATTGCATGGTGGCTAGTGAGTGAAGCCTGAACTTTTTTTTTTTTTTTATGGTCTAATTCATGGTCCTTTTTTTGGCGATGGGCTCTTAGTGTTTGGACAGAACATACATTCTTTATTTGTTGGGCACACAGTCCTGTACATATCTATTTGCTCACGTTTGCTATTGAATTATTCATCTCCTCAAGATCCTTATTATTTTGTCAGTTTGGTCTTTCCATTTCTGAGTTAGCTTCAGCATCCAGCATCATTGTAGTCCTGTTCATTTCTCCTCATGGGTATTTTAGTTTTAAACATTTCAAAGTGATGTTATTAGTTATGGACAAAGTGTGTATTTAGGGTATTTGCACTTTCCAGAGCACTAGAATGCTTTGGCCCCTCATAGGTCTTTGCTGATGGGAGGTGGGGCTCTGTTTTAGGACCCTGTCCCTCTCAGCTTGGTGCTGATGCTGACTGTGGTCTGGAGGAGCTCCTAGATGTCGTGAACTTTCTATCACCGTGGGAACGGGCCAGATCTGGGCCCACGTCCAGATTCCACTACTTACCATCTGTGTGATCTTGGGTAAGAAACCTGGCTCCTTTGAGCCTCAGTTTTCCCACCTGTCCATTGGTGCATTGTCAGAAGGATTGAGATTGTACGAGCTAAGCATATAGTAAGTGCTCAATAAATGGGGGATGCATGTTATGGAATCCTATGGAGGGTCAAGGCAACTGGAGATGCTTAAGAGTCTTGGTGTTCCTGTTAGTGGGTTGAAGCAATTCCTCAGGGCCTTCTTGTTCCAGGAATTCGTCAGATAAATCCCTGTCTGCCACCACTTACCCCAACTATAGCCATGAGCATCTCAAGGGAGGAACCTCAGAGCTAAGGGTCACACATTCAAGGAGGGCAAGGCAGATCCTATTCAGACACCTTAGCCTCAGTGAGCTTGAGTGAAACAGAGAAGGGAAATAAGAGATGCCTTCTTCGAGGAGCTTTTAGTACTGGGCTTTGAGGACTGAGTGGAAGTCCTATGGGCAGAGAAGCCTGTTGATAAAGTCTTGGATAATTTAGGTAGGACCAGGCTTGGGTTAGACTCTGACTTTTCTATCCCTTTGGTCCCCCAGTCTATTACTAAGAGGAGGACCCCTCCACTACTTCTTGAATTCAGAACTCAGAGGCTACTAGATGTAGTCCTTTACATGCTATTTCTTCACCTTCCTCTCTTTACTGCCCGCTCTTCCCACCATCCCACAAGGGGGGAGTGAGGGACTTTTTCCCCATGTCAGCTCTGCTATCACTCCCACTATCCCTCCCTCTCTACTGTCTTTCCTGCTTGTCTCCCCTGATACTCATCTCACAATTTAAAAAAAGCCTCAATCTGTGGTTAATGTTTTCCCCCCTTTTCCTGGATTTGGATGCTCTCTTTTCTTGACTGTACTTGCCTGAGACTTATCTATTATGCTGTTTTTAAAAAAAGGTTTTTAATTCTGTTAATACAGAAGAACCTCCATCATGCCCAATTAGAGTTACTTGAACTGAAAGTTTGGTTCATATATTTTAAAAGTTGACTTGTTCTCAGAATTTGTTTTCTTATCAACATGTTCAAGGCTATGTTTTCCTCTGGGTATCCCTTTGGCTGCATCCCACAGGTTTCACTACATAATGTACTATCTGAATTGTTCAGTTTCAAAAATTTGTAATTTCTATGTTGATTCCTTAACTCATGCCTCATTTAGAAACATGTTTTTAAAATTTCTTATTGTAGGCCTTTTCAGGGGAGTCTAACTATTACAGAGTCTAATCCTGGGGCCAAGATCAGGTTATCTTATCTAATATTTGTTTCTTGAAATTTATGAACATCTCCACTGCTGGTTTTTATTAATGCTGATTTTTATAAATGTTCCATATGTGTTTGAGAATTTTAGGGGTGGGGATATAGGGTTTGGTAAATCTATTTGACTAAGCTTATTACTGGTGGTGATCACTTTTTTGATTTATTTACTTACTGACTACCGGATCTGATTGCTTCTAAAAGGGATGACCCCACTCTTTCCTAGGCTGGGCCCCTTCCCTAAGACCCTCTTCTCATCCCTGGAGCATCTCTGTGAGAACAGGGGGAATCTTTCATCCATCTCAGGGTCTTAAGCCAGATGGGGAAGGGACCCAAGCATGGGTGTAGACCCAGAATGGCTCACCCTCCATCCTCCAGGGTCTGACTCTGGCTCGGAGTAGGGTCCACTCACTGGGTGCCCTACAGCGTGGGGAAGAATAGTGCTCCCAACCCAATTCTTCCCTCCGTGAACTCAGCTTTATCACTCACCGTTCTGTGGGCTGTGGATGAGACTGGCTGGGGTATGAATCCCAGGTCCACTTCAAACCACCGTGTGACTTTGCATTGGCACCTGCCCTCTGTTTCCTCATCTATAAATTGGGTTGACTCCCACCTCAGAGGGCTGGCCCACGGTAGATGCTCAGTGGTGGTCACAGTTATCAACAAGAGTAACTATTATCAATGCGGCAGCCCCTGCAGGGCCAGGGCTTGGGGTTTGCGTTCAAGCTCTCCAGGCCCCCGGCTGCCCCAGGGAGATGGGGTAGACGAGGTGGGGGCTTGACAAAGACTCCACCACTGGCCGGGGTCAGACGATCTTCCTTTAATACAAAGTCGATTTATCTACATACACAGAGGTGGGAAAACCACCCAGCTGCTTCCGTTTGAATAAACAGTGTTGAAAGCAACGGCAGATCTGCTCTTGTACAAAGAGAAAAACTTACTTGCTCAGGGGTGGGGGTGGGGGTGGGGGTGGGGGTGGGGAATCCCATCCTTCTGCCCCAAAACTTGCCCCATGGTCCCAGGGGGCGGAAAGGGTCCCTGATCTGGGGCAGCACATGGCCTCTCTCTCCCTGAAGAAGTGAGAACCTCCTGTTTTGTTCAGTCCTTCTCCTCAGGGTGGGAGACCGGGGGATGGGGGCTGAGGCTGCGGGGAGGGGGTCGCTGCCATCTCCTCTGTGGCAGCGCCCAGCCCGTGGGCTCGAGACCTGACGCTGGTGGGCCTGAGTCCCCCTGCTCCCCACCCTCACCCTCCTGGATATGTCTGAGAATTTCATTATAAAAGAAGCAAAAAAAAAAAAAAAAAAAAAAGAAAAACCAGGAGCAAAAGGTCCTATTCTTGAGTGAGGCACACCTTTAGATGGTAGGAAAAAAAAAAAAAAAAGCAAGCCACAGGGGCAAGCCTAAGCCCACGCACGCCTGCCAACACAGCTGGCACACAAGAACGGCTGCTACAGTGAAAAAATAGACTGTCTGTGAACAGAATAGGAATAAGCCAAGTTTTTCGTTTTAAATTCGTTGACTGTCAAGTCTTCTTTTTTTTCCCCCCGTTTGTTTCTTCTTTTAAAAAAAAAAAAAGAAAAAAAAATACACTATTTAAAAAAACAGGAAATGTCACTGGATAGTTACACTGCGTTCGAAAGAGAGCTGCATCGGGTCCCCATCCCCGGCGCCCTCCAGGCTGTGGGGCAGGAAGGCTCCCCGGGGAAGGACGAGGGCCAAGTTCACAGCCCCCGCCATCCTCCGGTTCTGGGGAAGAACCCCCCACCGTTTGCTCACCGCCTCCCCCCTCCCCCCACCCCGGAATCTCTCGTTTTGGAATCTTGTTCTGGAAGGAAATGAGGAATGTGCCGAGTAGCGAAGGCGGCGGCCGGTCCAGGGGGGTGGCTGGGGCCACGCGGGGGTTTGGGACCCTGCAGAAACGCGGCCGCCGCCTCCTGCCCCGGCCGCCGGGGTCCAGGCCTCGGGGCCCGCCCGGCACGGGAGGCATCGGGGCCGGTGGAGTCGGGCCGGGCCGACAAGGCTCTAGGTTGCATAGTGGTCAAAGCTCCCGAGGTACTCCAGAGCCGCCTGGTAGCAGAACTGGTACTCGTCCTGCGTGGGGGAGGGGAGGGGTGGGCGTCTGTCAGCGCCTCTCCTGCTCTGAAGCCTCCCAGGGCTCCCCGGGACCCCCAGAGCAGCCTGCGCCTTCGCTGGGGTCTCCCCTCCTCATCTGCCTCGTCATCTCTTAGGCCGTGGCTGCTTGGCCATGCCCTGCGACACTCCCCTGGGGGCTGGCAGGCTGCCACTCCAGCTCTGTCTCCCCAGAGACGGGAGAGTTTGGAGGACATTGGTTTTTCTTTTGCTTTTAATTTTTTTTTGGCAGTGCCGCACGGCATGTGGGATCTTAGTTCCCCAACCAGGGATCCAACCCATATTCCCTGCATTGGGAGCGCAGTCTTAACCACTGGACCGCCACGGAAGTCCCTGGAGGACATTGTTAAAATGTCCCATGTGAACTCGATGGCAGGAAGTCCCTCCCTGCTCTGGGCCTCACTTCAGGATTTGCGGCCCGTGCCGGGCCTGAGCCTGACCTTGCTGTGACTCTGGGGCCGGGATGGACGCATCCCTGCCCACTCCAAGGGACGCTTCTCAGCTCTGGCCTTCAGCTTACTCTTGGGTCAGCCCAAAGCAGGAGGGGCTGAGGACCTTCCACCCACAAGCACCCAGAGAGTGGAGGGTGGCTGTGCTCATCTCACAGGGGAGAAAACAGAGGCCTGGGCCAGCACCGGCATGGGGCCCGGCCGCCGCCTCCCGTCCCGCCCTCACCTCCATCTGCACCATGGCTGGCCTCTGGGTCCGCAGCATCTTCACGGTCTGGAAGATGTCCACCACGCCTTCGTACCGCATCCGCTCCAGCACGATGCTGAGCGTGATGAAGACACCCGTCCTGCCCACGCCGGCACTGTTGGGGACAGTGTGGGAGTTCAGGGGTGGGTGCTTGGGGGAGCCTGACCTAACTGCCCGACTCCCATCCCTCCTGCTCTGATGCGTCCCAGGGATGGAAAGAGCCCAAACGGGACTGCCTGAGGCCGTCCTCATGAGGCCTCGGTTTCCCTAGCCGGGCCATGGGCCAGGGCTCGGGGAGCAGCTCACCTGCAGTGGACAGAGATGGGGCCGTCCTGGCCAAACTGTTCCTTGGTCTTGTGCACTTGGCCGATGAAGTCTATGAAGCCCTCCCCCGACTTGGGCACGCCCTGTTCCGGCCAGTCCGTGAATTGGAACTGCCGGACAGTCCGGGACTGTCCATCCTGGAACAGAGAGAGAGAGACAGAGAGCCCAGTCTTGTTATCAAGGTCAGTGGCGGTCATGGTTGTTTTCCCACCCTTGCCAAAGTCCCATCCTCCACCCCATTTTCCGCCTTGTCCTACACTGTCTAATGGCACCATCTTTCACTGAGATGCTCCAATGTCGTCTTCACCACCCAAGGATGCCATGTTCATCCTCCTCACCATCCTCTAACTTCACCACCCCGTGACACCACCTCATATGGCCATCGTTCACCCCCCACCCCCCAACTTCTCTTTGCACAGCTCCAATACCATCCACCACTGCTGTCCGCCATCTTCCATCCTGTGCCGTCCCAGAGTGCACCCAACATCTGCCCTTCTTGGTCCCATTCTCCAGCTCCCTGGCATCCTCCACTCTGCACCATCTCAGAGTACAAGAGCACTGACCCGTACCCTCACCTTCCAGTGATGCCATCTTCCATCCCCCACCACTGACTGCCCATTGTCTTCGACCACCCACCAGCGCCATCATCTACTATCCGTCACCACCCCACGGCGCCATCTTCCACCAGCCACCACTGGAAGCTCACCTTCCACCTGCGCTACCCAACACCGTTACCTCCTAACTTTCACCATCCACTGCGGGTAACTCACAGTCCTTGAGCATCCCATGATGCCGCCTCCCACTGACGTACTCCATCCCTACCACTCAACCATCCTTCTCGCCCATCCCATCTTCCCACGACCCAGCAGGGCCATCCAACATCATGGCTCTCTGCCACCTTCCATTCATCACGACCCAATGGTACCATCTTCCATGATCCGTCCCTGGTAATTCAGCACTCCCCCCCTCTAAGGACCATCTTCCACTGACGTTCACCGCCCTCCTTTACTCATCATCTACCTCTTCCCAGTCACGGTCTCTACATCAAAATGGTGCCACCCAGTGATGCCGTCTTACCCTGATGGTCTCCATCCTCCACCACTTAACGCTTCCTTCCTCCAACCCCACCTTCCTCTACCTTATACCATCAACAGCACTGTCTACTACCACTGATCGCTGAATGCTTGTCATTCTTTACTCTCTCCAGTCATTTCCCACTGATCGTCTCCATCCGCCACTGGCCAGACATCTGCCCTCTCCAATCTCATCTTCCTCCACCCGTTGCTGATAACACATCACCCTTCACTAACCCGCAGTACCATGTTCTGTTGGCATTCTCCATCCTGTTATCTATATGTTCCAATCTCCAGTCCCACCTTCCTCCTGTCCAACACCATCGTTGTTTACCACCCTCCTCCACTACCACCCAACAGCAGCATCTTCCACTGATTCTCCAATCCCCCCATTCCACCAATCCAACGGCGCCATCTTGCACTCCCCACACATGATGACTAATGATGCTCTTTATCCATCAGGCTTTGCCATCCACTGGCAACATCCTGACTGACATTCCCACGCCCCATCATGCCACCCGTGGATTCTCCGCTTTTTTCCCTTTACGGCTCCGTCAACCACCACCCGGCACCATCAATCCATTATCTCTCCCCCAGCCCGCTTTCAGCCCTCTAACGCTACTACCCTCCATGGGTTGTTGCTTCCGGGGAAACGCCCCACTCACTCCCTTTAACACGATGGCCTTGGGCCGTGTTCCCTAGTGAGTGGTGTGACGCATGCTCCAACGGGGAGGCCATGGGGTCAAGGCCCTCTCTTCCCCCCACTTGGTGGTGGGAGTGACTGTCCAACTGGCCAAGTCACTCCTCTTCCAACCAGCCCTGGGGGCTTCTCCTTCCCCTGGGCCTTTGCTTCTACCCCCAACTAGGGAAGCCCTCTCCAGGCCACTAGCGGAACGGTGAGCAGCCTGTAGGGTCCCGCCTGGGGTTCTGGTCCTTCCCAGCTCTCCGACCCCAAACTCACCCTGGCGTCTGTGACCTTGAACTCCCGCAGGATGTACTGAGGCATGTTGTATTCCGCCATCGGATCTACCACGAAGTACTGGTAGCGGGCGGAGCGCTCGGCCGGCCAGTACTGGTGACACTTCTCCTGTTGGGGAGGTGGCCACCGTGGTCAGCCCTGCCCCCCGCCACTGGCCCGGCCCCTGCCCCTCCCCCCGTGGCCCCTGGCTCACCCGGCCCATCTCCCGCAGCTTGGTCAGCATCACCACGATGGTTGAGTTGTTCTCCCAGAGCATGCGCCAGAAGTCCTCTGTGGTTTCCGCCAGCGGCCCCTGTGTGGCGATGTAGGCCTTCTGCTGCCTGCGGGGCGCGGTGTGTGAGCCCAGGGCCACGGGGAAACCCCCGGCCCAGGCATCATCTCCCTCCCTGTCTGGTTCAACCCTCCAAATAATCCCGTTTTCCACATGGATAAACCATCAGCCTGAGAATAGATTCCCACTTCTCCAGGAGGCTGCAGGACCGTCTGCTGACCTGTCTGTCCTGCCTTCCTCCTCTGCCCGCACTCAAGTACCATTAAACTAATTTCCGTTGTTTGCACAGGCCAAGCTCTCCCTAGGGCTGTGCATAGGCAGTACCCCCTCCTTGGAACAGCCCCCCTTGGCCAGGGTTTCTCAACCTCGGCACTACTGCCATTCGGGACTGGATGATTCTCTGTGACGGGGCCGTGCTCTGTGTACCCTGGGGTGCTGGGCAGCATCCCTGGCTTCTGCCCACTAGATGCCAGCAGTAATCCTCCTCCCTCACTCCCGTTATGACCATCCAAACGTCCCTAGATGCTGTCAGATTTCCCCTGGGTGGCAGAATTGCCCAGATTGAGAACCTCTGATAGAGAAGGAGAGATAGAACCATGTTACGGACAGCAGCCATCACTTAAATAGATGTCTAAAGATTCCCTCCACCTCAGCTGTGACTGAGACGGGCAAGGTCTGTCTAGCTCTCTCCCATGCAAGACTGGAGGCCCCCCGAGGGCAGGGCTGGGACCTTCCTGGAGCCTTAGCATCGCCCAGCAAAGGCCAGGGCCCCTGCAGTGGCCAGGGGCAGGTACCTGTAGCCATCAATGAAGCTGGCGTTAATGTAGTCGGAGCCCTCCACGCCCCGGATGGGCTGCAGACAGACCCGTGTGCTCTCGTAGGGCATGATGTTGACCAGGCGGTTCTTGAACTTGTTACAAGGCAGATTGGCACTGATGAAGCGGGATGTGTGGGCTTTGGAGTTGGCCAGCCGCTGTGGGGATGAGGGGACAGGGGGCCACCATCAGGACAGCCTCCGGCTGGGAACCTGCTTTCCCCAGGGATGGGATGGGCTGTGTGTTTTCAGCCAGGGCGCTAACAGGGGCCTGGCAGGCAGGGGAACACCAATCCCCCCACCCTCTGGTCCCCTTAACTCTGGTCTCCCGCTCAGCCCCCTCCCCCAGCCGGCCCACAGCAACCTCTACCCCCCAGGCCACCTTGAACTCAAGTTCCATGCCGGTGATGTGCTCGCCGGGCTCCACCTGGGTCAGCTTCTGGATGTAGGCGTAGAGGCTGCGGGCAGGCACCTCTGTGTTGCCGCAGCCCACGGCCTCCAGCAGGGCCTCGTGGATGAAGCTGTACTGGTCCTCAGTCTGCACCATGTAGTTGCGCTGGGACCGCATGAGCGTCACGTGGCCATACACGTCCACCGTCTTCTCTGGCTTGATCCGCTCAAGCATGGCATCGATGACAATGAAGCAGCCCGTGCGGCCCACGCCAGCGCTGCGGAGACAGGCAGGGTCATCAGGGGCCCCCCGGGCAAGGGGGTGGGGTAGGTGCGGCGGGGCGCAGCGGGCAGCCGGGGACTGGGACAGGGGTACCTGCAGTGGACCACGATGGGGCCCGCGTCCGGCGGGTTGCAGGTCTTGACTCTCCGCAGGAAAGCCAGGAATGGCGTCGGGTACTCGGGCACCCCATGGTCCGGCCACGCCGTGAACTGGAACTGCCGGACTTCCCGTTTCTCGCTGGAGCCGTTCTGGGGGCCAAAGGGACACCGCCAGTCACCGCAGCCCACCACCCACATGCTGGGGGCCACGTTCACGCCTCCAGACCACCACTACTCTGAATGCCTGACTCAGGTGCCCAGCTGCCCCGGGGCTTGGGGGTGTGTCTACCTGGGAGTTTCACTGGCATCTCATGCTCAACGTGGCCAGCACTGTGCCCTCCACTTTCTCCCCAAACCCTTTCCCCCCATCTCAGCTGATGGTGGTGCCATCCTTCCATGCACTCAGGCTGGAATTTAGGAGTCGCCCTTGACTCCCCTCCCCTGCCTTCCCACATCCAAGACATCAGTCAGCACCGTCAGCTCTGCCTTCAAAGTCTACCCCAAGCCCACCCACTTCTCACTTGCCCCCTCCATGGTGACCACCCGGGTCCAGCCCCATCATCATCCATCCAGACCAAAGCAGTCACCCTGGTCCCCCGGCATCCCCACCGCAGTCTATTCCCCCCTCAGCAGACAGAGGGCACTGGTGAGCACCCAAGTCAGGTCCCACCCCTCCTCTGCTTCCTCTGCCCACAGCCCTCCCTGGTGGTAAAAGCCCAAGTCTCCCCTGCAGCCCACAGAGTCCTGCACGACCTGCCCCGTCCCCTCCCCGCCCTCCCCTCCTCCCTCTCTCCCCCTCGCTCACTCTGCTCCAGACACACAGGACTCCTGGCTGTTCCTCCAGCACACCCGGCATGGTCCGGCCCGAGGGCCTTTGCACAGGCTGTGCCCTCTGCCTGGAATGCTGTTACCCCAGATCTCCTCCCTTCCTCACCAACTCTAGGTCCTCCACTACCCATTCTATTCTTCCCTGTTTTATGTGTAAGATTTCCTGTCATTTTACATATTTATTGTCTGTGTCTTGTCCACTAGACTGTAAGTCCCATGAGAACAGGACACTTTGGGTGTCCTGATGCCCAGGTAAGGGTCTGACACACAGTGTGTGCTTCAGGTGTGAATCAACTGAAAATCCATACTCCCTCGTGTCCGTTGACCATCTTCTGGCACCTGGGCCAGATGTATGCTTAATGTTGAGAGGCCCTGGCTGGTGGCCAGGGGAACACTGTGGTGCCAGGAGCACCTCCACTCCCCAGCATGACTCTAAAAAGTGTCCCCTGTCTCCCAAGGCACTAGAAATAAAAACAAAAATAAACAAATGGAACCCTAATTAAACTTACAAACCTTTGCACAGCAAAGGAAACCATAAACAAAAAGACAACGTACAAAAAATATCTGCAAACAATGCGACCGACAAGGGCTTAATTTCCAAAATACACAGACAGCTCATACAACTCAACGACGAGAAAAACAAACAACCCAATGGAAAAATGGGCAGAAGACCTAAATAGACATTTCTCCAAAGAAATACAAATGGCCAATAGGCACATGAAAAGATGCTCAACATCGCTAATTATTAGAGAAATGCAAATCAAAACTACAATGAGGTACCACCTCACACAGGTCGGAATGACCATCATTAGAAAACTCCACAAATACCAAATGCTAGAGAGGGTGTGGAGAGAAGGGAACCCTCCTACACTGCTGGTGGGAATGTAAATTCGTGCAGCTACTGTGGAAAACAATATGGAGGTTCCTCAGAAAACTAAAAACAGAGCTACCATATGATCCTGCAATCCCACTCCTGGGCATATATCCAGACAAAACCCCAATTCAAAAAGATACATGCACTTCTATGTTCATAGCACCACTATTCACAATAGCCAAGACATGGAAACAACCTATATGTCCATTGACAGATGAATGGATAAAGAATATGTAGCACATATATACAATGGAATACGACTCAGCCATAAAAAAGAACAAAATAAGGCCACTTGTAGCAACATGGATGCAATTAGAGATTACCATACTAAGTGAAGTCAGAAAGAAAATGACAAATACCATATAATATCACTTATATGCAGAATCTAATGACACAAATGAACCTATCTACAAAACAGAAACACACTCACGGACATACAGAACAGACTTGTGGTTGCCAAGGGGGAGGGGGTTGGGGGAGGGAAGGAGTGGGAGGTTGGAGTCAGCAGATATAAGTTCTTATATACAGAATGAATAAATAAGGTCCTACTATATAGCACAGGGAACTATATTCAATGTCCTGTGATAAACCATAATGGAAAAGAATATGAAAAAGAATGTATATTTATGTATAACTGAATCACTTTGCTGTACAGCAGAAATTAATACACTGTAAATGAGCTACACTTCAATAAAAAATTTTTTTAAAAGTGCCCCCAGACATTGCCAAATGTCCCCTGAATGGCAAAATGTCCCAACTGAAAACCACTGATGTACAAGGGCACACGGAACCATGTTATGCACAGCAGCCATCAGTTAAATACATATCTAAAGACTCCCCCTGCCCCAGTCTCGACTGCCCACTGTGTCTTCCATCCAAGACTGGAAGCCCCTTGAGTGCATGGCCAAGACCCTGCCAGGAATCTGCCATAAACCCAGGGTGGGTGAGGCCAGAGAGCAAGGAAGACCTGGTGGGTGGGGCAGGATGACTGATGGCAAGGGGACAGCAGGTTCCTTGCTAAGGAGGATTCTGCTGGTTTGTCCTCCTGCTGTGGCTGGAGACAAGAGCTGTTCCCCTCTGAGTCTCAATGTCCCCATCCATGAAGTGGGCCACCCGAGAATGTGGTCAGCCTGGGTCAACATGGTTTCCTCTCTGTCCCATGGGGAGCTCCCAGGGCAGAAGCTTGTCTTCCTCCTCCACCCCCATCACCCCCTCCCCAGAGCCCCCAGTCCCGGCCTGGGCCCCACCTTGTGCAGGGAGAACGTCCGCACGCAGAATGTGGCCAGCTCGATGGTGTCCAGCAGGGTGACCTGGATGAAGCCATAGGTCTCCGTGCCCCTGTTGGGCCAGTACTGATCACATTTGATCTGTACCAGGTAAGAGAACAGAGGTGAGTGTGGGCCGGAGCCGACTGAGGGCTTGGGGGCCACAGGGTCCAGGCCTCACCCGTGATTTCTCCTCTAGCCGTGTCATCATAACGATGGTAGCGGAGCGCTGCTCCCACACCATACGCCAGAAGTCACCGAAGGTCTCGGGCAGCGGCCCCTGCGTGGCAATGTATGCATTCTGCCGCCGATAGCCATCCACGTAGTTGGCGTTGATATAATCGCTGCCCACGATGCCTACGGCCGGGGTGAGAAGCCAGAGATCAGTGGGGCCACTCTGTCCTCCTAGGCTGGTTCCACCTGGTCCACCACTTCCCACTTACTGGAAGCCCTCCTGGACTGTCCCAATCTGTCCCCAAGGAAATCGTGCGGCATGTACTTCATGGTTTCTCCACCTCAACACTATAGCCATTTGGGGCCACATCATTCTATGCTGGGGGCTGTCCTGTGCATTGCAAGTTATTGAGCAGCATTCCTGGCCTCTATACCCTAGATACCACTAACACCCCCTTCCTCTAAGCCGTGACAACAAAAACATCCCCAGACATTGCCAAATGTCCCGAGTGGTGGAACTGCCCTGATGAGCGTCACTGACGTAGAGGAATAGATGGAAATATGTAATGGACAGTGGCCATCAGTTAAATACATATCTAAAACTTCCCAGTGGCTTCTGGCTAGCGTTGGACCAGGCCTCAGTCTCCCCACCTGTCTCCTAGCTAGTCCACTCTGGCCTGGCCCCGTGGCCAAGAGGAGGCATGGGGTCTATGCGCTCTCTGTGGAACGAGGCTGGGCATGATGGAGCCTGGGGCCCCGCGTGCTACCTTCAATGGGCTGGAGGATGACACGAGAGTGGTCATAGGCGATGACGTTGGCATAGCGGTTTTTGGGCTTGTTCACTTCCAGGTTGGAGTGCTCCCACGTGAACTGCTGGCCCGGATCGATGGACTGCGGGGAAGGGGAGGCAGGGGGTGTCAGGGTGGGTGTCTGTGGGCCCGGGAGAGTGGGAGGTGGGGGCCAGCTCACCTCGTACTCCTGGGAGAGCTTGAGGCTATCGTTGGCCTTGAGGCGTTCCGTGTGCTCCGCCATGTCCGCGATGGGGATGGGTGGGTGGCTGAGCATGCCTGCAGGAAGAGAAGACCCAACAGCGTGGCCGGTCACTCGGGGGCCAGCCCGGGGGCCGGCGGGGAGGGCGGGGAGGGGTGCTCTACAGTGTGAGTCTGCGATGGACGAGCTGCAGTTAGAGGGAGTGGCGGGGAGGGGAAGGTTCAGGGCAGCCCCCGCGGGGGCAGGGACCCCAGGCCTGCGGGGCTGAAGGGGGGAGCACGAGGCGGCGGCTCTGGGCTGAGCCCCAGCTCCCAGTGCCCCCCGCAACCAGCTGGGGATGCAGGGGCTGGGGGAGGGTCAACCCGCCCAGAACTTCAAGCTCCTGGTGCCTCGTGGCAAGAAGCAGGCAAGTGACACAGAGATGAGGAAGCGGATGCAGCTGGCCGGGCTTTCGGAAATACCATCCCTGGGGCAGGGGCGGGAGGCCGATACCCCTTTTGGCCCCTTGGGGATCAGAGGGACCAAAAAGTCCTCTGCCAGGTGGAGCTGAGTGACCGGGGAGGGGAGACACGGGGTATGTGTGTGTTGGATGGTGGGGCAGCTGCCACGAACCCCTGACCTCTGAAGGCTCATTTTCTCATCTGGTACATGGGATGGTGACGTCCCTTATCTTTGGAGCCCCCGGGGAGGGTGGCTGGAGGGCGTGGGGTGGGCCTGGCTCTTTCCTCCCCGTATCTGAGCCTGCCAGACCCCTGTCCTCTCCTCTCCTGGGGCCTGGTGGCCACGCATGCGCTCACACATTCGCTCTGCAGCTACAAGGAGGCTGACAGCTACGCGCCAGCACCGAAGCACTGGTGTTAAACCGATAAAGACGTGCTGAGCCAGTTGGTGAAGAGCTGTCGTTCTGAGCCCCTGCGTGTTCCCCGCGACCCCGGGTGCTGCCCCAGAGCCCACATCTAAGGGGTCTGAGGCTGGTGTCCATTTGACTGGTGGGTCCCCTATCACATGGGCGATACTTACATGTACATACATGTCTCGCCTAGACTCCTGCGCTCGCTCGCTCGCTCTCTCTCTCTCCCCCCCTCCCCCCCTCTCCCCCTCTCCCTCTCTCCCTCTCTCCCTCTCTCTCTCTCTCTCTCACACACACACACACACACACAGTCACAACCCGTGACCTCAGGGCCCGGCAGACCACCCCCCTCCCCCTGCCGAGAAGCCAGCGCAGGACAGGTGGGCAGAGAGAGAGGAGGCGGGATGGAGAAACCAAGGATGAAAACAAACAGGCGCGAAAGGAAGCTAAGAACAGAGAGACACAGGAACTAACTTTCAAAGTGAAACCCCGGCTCCCTGAGGGGGCTGCTGAGGCCTGAATCTGCAGAAACAGCAAACAATAAATAAATGAAAACACGCGGGGAGGCCACCTCCCCCCGCCCCTCGCTGGGTGCACGCACAGCAGCCGGCGGACAGACGCAAAGGGCAGAGCAACAAGTGAGGGACACACGGCCGCCTGGGCCCCAACCAGAGAACCAACAGCAGCTGCTGTGCATCCCTCCGGCTGGACATCGGCCAGTCCTGATTTTCAGCTGTGACTTCGGAAAGATCCCAAAGTTTTAGGTTCTTCTATCAATCAACATGTCCCCCCAGACCGACCTGGCCTTGGATCCCCTGTTGGGGTCAGCAGAGGGGATTTTGGAGGAGAGGCAGGATGGTGAGGGAGAAACTTGGGGGCAGGGGAAGGACATACGGGCCCATGCCAGGACCTTTAAGGAGGACAGCACCAATCACTTAAACATACACATTTAAAATCCTCATTTGGATGGAAACAGAATTGATATAAGCTGGTCCAGAGACAGAAAAGAGAAGGGAGTACATTAGGGGTGCCATGAGACCTTTCATGATCTCTTGTGGAGGACTGCAGCCATCAGTTAAAATAAATGATCAAAATCCTTGTTTGGATAAACATGGAACTAACATGAGACAGTCCAGCAGCAGAAAAGAGAGACAAATAAATATATTAGGAATAGCATGCAAGGCTATATGCATGAGCCCTTCAGGAGGACTGCAGCCATCAGTTCAATATAAATGTTTTTAAATCTCCATTTGGTTGGAAAGAGTTAATATGAACGAGTTCAGAGACAAGAAGTGAAGAGCTGGGCGCAAGCAGAGAGACAGACGTTACCATGCTGTGAGCTCATAAGGAGAACAGCAGCCATCAGTTAAATTAAAAATTCCTTATTTGGTGAGAAGCAGCTGGCATGAGCCCGTTAAGAGGGAGGAGGTGAGGGAATGAGAGGATCACTGCACATGAAGGTGATCAAGGGCAAGGTCCTGATTCAGTTCTCCCACCAAGCATGGCAGGCGACTCGGCTGAATCCTATTAACCTACAGGGAACTATAAAGAGGCAGGGAGAACATGAGCATCTGCGGCCATGGAGGGGAGAGAGACAGAGTGTGGTGGAGGCGGAATTCTTACACCTTGCTAGGGGCACATCCCTGGGGATTGGGAAAAACCCTAACACCCACCACCGAGTGGCCTTAAGACTAGAGGTGTGAACAGAAGCAGAGCTCTTTCTGCCAGAAGAAATGAGGATTCAGAAAAGTTTTGCTTTTGTCTTTGTCTGAAGATGTCCTTTAAGCTCCCAGAGAAGACAGCAACCACCAGTTAAATGCAACTCTTCGAAAGCCTCCGTTGGTTGTAAGCAGAATCAACCCATGACAGTTCCAAGCCCAGAGCCACGGAGGAATTTGGGAATTAGGAACTGAATCGTACCAAGCACAGTTCAGTGGGGGCAGTCCTCGGGATCCACCGAGGTGGCAGCTTCCTCTCTTCCTATGCTACCTCTCCCCTTCCCCCGTCGCTGTCGTCCCTGGCACCTGGGATCAGCACATACCTGGCGTCTGGAAGTTAATGCGTCTCATTTCCACGGGGTCCTTGGGGTGGTGGGGGGCGAGGTCGGCATTGTTCAGTAGGCATTTGGTGCGGGGCTCTGAGTCCTTGCGTTTACTTTGTAGGAGCAAGCAGACACGCGAACATGTGACCCAGCTGCGCGCAACTGGGGTTCCCACGACCCCGCCCAGACACGTGTGCAATGGCTGGAGCAGCCAGGCACCCGCTCACCCAACAGGCACGATGCCACCCCAGTTCCCCTTCCTTGGCCTCCGAAGGGCAGGACCAGTTCTTACCTGTCAGGCTTACTGCTCCCGAAAACAGACATAGGTGACGAGTTGGGGGGGAAAGAAGACAGGTGAGGGTGTGCTGGCCATCAAGGGCCTGTTCTGTGACTGTGGGTGGCTTTCTTTCCCTCTCTGAGTCTCGGTCTCCTCCAGAAAATGGGGCTAATCCTTCCTGCGTGGGTCCCCCGCCACAAGGAATAACATCTCAGCCCTCTCTTTCTAAGCTGGGACGTGTCCCACGTGACCTCGTTAAACTGGACAGAGGCAGCCCCCACCCCAAATCTTGCCGAGTGGAGCGCGAGACTTAAGAGGAGTCAAATCACTGGCTGGGTTGGAACACTAGCCCTGCCATTTCCCAGGCTGTGTGACTTTGATCAGGTGGCTTAATTTCTCTGAGCCCTGGTTTCCCTGTCTGGACCATACAGGGCTTCTGCGATGATCCTCTGAGATGACCGTTCCCCGCTGGATCTTTCCAGACCCCCCTCCTTTTTTAGGAAGCCTTCCCTCCTGTCAAGTGGGGGGCGGGGCAGGGGGCTCACTTCTTATAGAGCAAGATGGCAATAACGATGCAGATGATGAAAACCACAGCCAGCACGGGCCCGATCACCCAGATGAGCCCCTCCTCGCCGTCCACAATGGGCTGCGGGTCTGGGTTATCCAGCTGGAAGGGGTCTGAGAAGGGGCTTGCCGCAAATGTCTGCAGGAATGGGGTGGGGGGACCTCCATCAGTGCCCGTCCTCCTCACGGTGGCCACATGGGTCTTTCTCAAACACAAATCCATGTCCATCCCCTACTCTAAACCCCCCTACAGCTCCCAAGAACCCTGACCCTGGTGGCCTGCATGGCCTGGCCCTTGCCAATCTTCACTCTCTCCCTTCCTCACTCTGTTTCAGCCACTCTGAAATCCCTTTTGCTCCTCTTGCACCCCAGACCTTTGCACATGCAAACTGTGGGATGCCCTTTCTTTACCGAACTCCTACATATCCATCAGAGCCCTAGTTCCAAAGTCCTTTCCTCTAACAAACCTTCCCTATGGGATACTCTCAACCTCAAACTGTTCCCTCTGCCCAACTCTGACCACAGTTAGGAGGATCTGTATCTGGTTCTGAGGTCAGGGCCCTAGGGACTGGCCTGCCTCACTCAGGGGGTGTGGCTCGATATGGGCAGACACCATTTGGGACTTACGGGTTCGCTCTTCTGCAGCACAGCAAGCACAAAGAGAACATATCGGTGGCCAGGCTCCAAGCCCCTGTTGTCAAAGCCACCGTACTGCTTCTGGTCGCCGGGATGGAAGGTGGGTGGCAGCACTGAGAAGCGAGCCGCGATGTAGGGCCGGGGCACCTCCAGCTGGCGCGAGTGCCGCAGGCTGCGCCTCTGCAGCCGTGCGATATCCTGGATCAGCTGTGGGAACAGAGATGTGGGCTGCTCAGAACCTGGCTGGGAGCAACTGGGCTCACGAAAGCTGGGACATGTCTGGGCCCCACTGGTTGGGCCCCAGGCTCTTACCTCCTCCAGGTCCATTTCCTCTGGGCTGCCCAGCGGGGTCAGGAACTGGCCACCACGAGATTTACGCAGTGGCACCATCACAATGTAGTAGTTCCTATCAGGAGATGGAATCATGGGGGGTTGTCTACTAGCATGACCAAGGGATGCTATCTAGGGCTGAGCTGGGGAGCTGCCCCTCTCTGAATCTTCCCTTCTGCTCATACAATGGGCATATGGCCCCAGTCACATAGGACTATAGTTCCTGATTCAAGCCTCCAGGCTTCTGATGATACTGTACCTTTTGCCTAGAAAGCCTACCCTGTGCAATTACAGTTGACCCTTCAACAACATGGGGGTTAAGGGGGCCAACCCCCTGCACAGTCAAAAATCCATATATAAGTACAGTTGGTCCTCTGTATCCATGGTCCCCTATCTATCTGTGGATTCAACCAGCCGTGGATTGTGTAATACTGTGGTCTGTACTTCTTGAAAGAAATATGCATACAAATGGACCCATGTAATTCAAACCTGTGCTGTTCAAGGGTCAACTGTATATTTCTCAAACTCCTATACATCCTTCAAAACCCCAGCTTCCATGCCCACAGTCTTGTAATTCTCGATTTTCCCGTTTCCCAGAGTCCTCCTCTCCTTACTGGGGACTCTCAGCCCTGGTGCCTCTCACTGCCACACCATAGGACTGAGAGTGTCTGTGTCCAGCTCTGTCTCCCCACCAGTCTAGGAACCTAGAACCAGTAGAAGGTCAGGCATATGGGGGCGTCAGGGAATGCTCAAGGAGCAGACACGAGGCCATATTTAGCGACAACATCTACGAGAAGCACTGGACCTTCAGGGGAACCACACGGGGTGGGGCTGATGCAATCTCTGTTTTACAGACAGGTGAGGAAACTGAGGCACAGAGAGATCAAGCGGCTGGCCCCAGTCACAGAGCTGGCTGGTGAAGGGGTGCAAGATCCCTGAGGGGGGCGAGTTGAGCTTACTGGACAGGCACAGGGCTCTGGCCGTCGGGCAGATACACCACAATGTAGCCATCGGAGTCAGGCTTGGGGGTCACGCTGGGCTTAGAGCTGAGCAGGTTGAAGGCAGTCCAGGCAGTGACCGTCTGCTGGAGGCCACCCAGGCTGCTGCCGCGGTTGGTCAGCACGAAGTTGTAAAAGGTGTTGGGCTTGAGGTGCGTGATGAGCTTCTTGGTGGTGCGGCCGTCCACGTCCAGCGTGAGCCCATTGTACTGGATCTGTGGGACGGGCCAGCTCAGCAGGGCTCTGGGTTGAGCCCCTGGTCCTGACTGAGCCTGGATCCCAGACTTAGCCCTGACCCTGCCAACTGTGACCCCAGACTGAGCCTCAATGCCAGCTGAGCCCCAATTCTAACAGAGCCTTGATCCCAGACTAAGTGTTGACCCCAAACTCAGCCCCAACCCCAGACTGAGCCCCGAACCCAGGCTGAGCTTCAATCGCTGCCAAGTCCTGGCTCTAAGTCCCAGTCCTTAAACAGCCCTAATTCCAGACTGAGGCTCGAGCCTAGACTGAGACACTGAGCCTGAATCCTAGCTGAGCCCCGATCCCAGGCTAAGCCCCAGCTCTGACTGAGCACTAATCCCCTACTGAGCCCCAAACCCAGACTGAACTTCAACCCTTGGGACTGATCCCAGGCTAGGCCCCAATTCTGACTGAGCCTTGATCCCAGACTAATAAGTCTTGACACCAAACTAAGCCCCAACCCCAGACTGAGCCTCGAGCCTACCCGGCAGCGAGTCCAGCTGACCCCCAACCCTGGACCCAGCCCCAACTCCAGACCAGGCCTCAACCCCGGCCGAGCTCCACCCCCCGACTCATCGGGAGGCTGCACCTTGTAGGGCGTGGGTGAGTGGTAGTTGTCGGGGAACTCCCAGCTGAGCAAGACCGCCGTCTTCATGATCATCTTCACCTTGAAGTTCTTGGGCGAGACTGTGCCACGCAGCAGCAGGCGGGAAAGAGCAAAGGAGAGGTCCCGTGAGTGCTGGGGGGCGGGGGGCGCGGGGGGGACGGGGTTGTGTGGGGGGCGGCCCAGGCGCTCCCTGTCGTCCGCTGTGCCCGTGGCCTTACTGCCTGGCCCTGGCCCGGCCCTGCCTGTTCCAAGTCCCTGCCACGGGAGACGGCGCAGCTGGAGAGAAAAGGCGGAGGTGGAGGGGGGTTGGGGGGGACGGGGTGGGCTGGGGGCGGTGGAGGGGGGCGGCGGTGCCACCTAGGTGTGTCCCACCTTTGCCAACGCCGGAGCCTCGGGGTCTGGACTGGCCTTGAGCATCCACGAGGAAGCAGAAAAGTGACCACTTACCTGGGCGGGGGAGAGGGAGGGGGCTGGGGTGGGGGTGGGCGCGAGGCCCGGTCCGGCTCTGGTGCGGGGATCACCGCGCGCCTACCTTGGTCCCGCAGGAACGTCCGGTAGCGGACGGGGGGGCTGTAAGGGCCGGGGCCGCGGCGCGTGTGGGCCCGCACTTGGAGGTCATAGGCCGTGTCGGGCTTGAGGCCCTGCAGCGTGAGCACGTTCTCGGCGCCCGGCTCGGCCGCCGCGGGCAGCTCGGTCTCTCGGGCGGGGCCCAGGGCGCCGGCCTCCCGCACGGCCACCGTATACTTGACAATGGCCCCGTTGCGCTCGGCAGGCACTGGCGGCAGCCAGCGGAGCAGGACTGTGCCGGCGGAGGCGTTGCCGGCCGCCTCGAGGATCTGTGGGTGGCCGTGGGGCGTGTCCTCGGGGATGCTCAGGACCTCGGCCACCTCCTCGCCCAGGCCGCCTCGGCTCCGGGCCGCCAGCCGGAACACGTACGTGGCGCCCTTGTGCACGCCCGACGCAGTGTAGTGGTCCTCGGTGGGCGGGAACTCCAGTGTGGCCAGGGGCGACGAGTCCTCGCGGCCGAACTGCAGGCGATAGCCCAGCACCTGGTCCTCGGCGGTGCCGGCCGGGGGCTCCCAGCGTGCCAGCAGGCTGCCCTCGGGGGTCTGCTGCACCGACAGGGTGGGGCGGCCCAGCACTGTTGCGGGGGGGGGAGGATACAGGGCCGGGGTCAGCCTGGGAGCACAGGGGGAGATAGCCATTTTTTTTGGCCACACCGTGCAGCTTGTGGGATCTTAGTTCCCTGACCAGGGATTGAACCCAGGCCCTCCGCAGTGAAAGCGTGGAGTCCTAACCACTGGACCGCCAGGGAATTCCCAAGGGGTTGCCATTTTTTAAAAGCGGTCTTGGGAAGGCTTCGCTCAGAAGCAAAGACTTGAAGGAGGTGGGGGAGGGAGCCGCGGGGAGGTCTTGGGGGAACAGTGATTCAGGCAGAGGGAACAGCCAGTGCAAAGGCCCTGAGGTGAGACTGTGCTGCGTGAGTGCAAGGAACAGCGAGGAAGCAGGGGACTCAGAGGACCCGATAAACGAAAACATCAACAGATGTCACAGCAGGCCCGCATCTATGTTTCTCCTTCTTCTGTTAGTAAGTCACTCAGCTCTTGCCTCATTTATTCACCCCTTGCCTCCTGCCAGCACCTGATTAATATCCATGGAACGTAGGAGTGTCCAAAACCCTGTCCCTGCCCCCATGGTTCTCACAGTCTGGGTAGTGATCAATGTGTCAAGGCCCTGAGAAGCCCTGCAGTGCTGAAGCTCTATACATGAACAGGCTTCTCCATTGCAGGACTTATCAGGACTTTTAATGGATGGTGGTGTGAACAGTCACAGTGTATGCAGCAGGTTCTGCTTAGCAAGCACGGCTCTAATGTAACGTCCCTGAGAGAGGACAGCAGATCACAGGAAGCTTCCTGGAAGAGGTGACATGGGCGCTAGAGGACACAGAGACTAGGCAGACGAAGGGAATGGTAGGGGCATGGGCTGGCAGCAGTGTGGAGGGGTGCTGTGTCCAGCTGGGAGGCCTTGAACATCAGGCTCTGTGGTCAGCAGTGAGGCATGGAGAGTGCAGGAAGTGGGGTGGAGGCCATGGGGGCCTTTGTTCCTCTAACACACCAAGCTTGTTCTCTCCTCTGAGCCTTTGCCCAGGCTGTGCTCTCTGCCTGGAATACCCTCTCCCCTTACATTTTCATGGCTCTCTCTCTCTCCTCACTCAGCTATGTTTGGCTGGTGAAAAAACAACCTCTTGGGACTGATGGGAGGGGCCTGAGGGGGAAACTGAGGCAGGGCTGCCAGGAGAGGAGGCTTCAGGGTGCAGCGGGGGAGACGGGCACACCACCCTGAAATGACAACCCGCCTGGGGTGATCAGAGCTGGGATGGGGGAGGCACGGGGTGCTGGGGGCAGGAGGGGTGCAGCCTGACCAAGACTGTGGCATGGGGGTGAGTGGGAAAGGCTTCCTTAGGAAGTGCTGACTAACCAAAGACCCAAAGGATGCAGAGGAGACGGCCACCCCGGAGAAGGGTATCCAGGCAGGGGGAACAGGAGGCAGAGGGTGAGGAGTTAAGAGCTGGCTGTTAAAGGTTTCCATCTGGCTAGAGCTGAGCGGGGCTGGACCACACTGGGTCTTAATATCCTCTGGAGCAGCCCCACACCTTTGCTCTCCCCGTTCCTCCTGCTTGGTGCATCCTCCCCCCACCAACAGGGGCTCAAGAACTCTGCAGGGATGCTCTGAGGGCAAAGGGGCCATAGAGGGTCTCGCACCTGCTCCCTTGGTCACTACCACCTTGGGTTTACTGCGAGCGCCATCGCCTTTCATGGTGTAGGCGGCTACCGTGATGGAATAGGCGGTCTCAGGCTGCAGGTTTGTGATGATCATCTCCTGCGGGTGGGGGCAGGGGTGGGGAATCAGTGACACAACCAGGGCTGCCCACCCTCCTCCCCATGCTAGGGACAAGCAAGGCAGACACGGGGCCCAATCTGCGGGCAGAGACGTGCACCCGAGCTCATGCACAGACCCCGACACGTAGCACGTCCATGCTGACATGGGCACACGTGGTATGACATCTGTCATGGATCGCCTGGATCAGTGCAGTCCCCACCCCTCTGGTCCCCAGCTACCACTCTTGCCCCACCCCCGTTCTGTCCTCCCTGCAGTGAGTCAGGTCTCCAGGGCTCTGGTCTCCCCGGGGACAAAAGCCCAAGTCCTTCGTACCACCGGAAGTCCTCTGCCGCGCACAAGGCCCTGCACGACCTGCCCCGTCCCCTCCCTGCCCTCACCTCCTCCCTCGCTCACTCTGCTCCAGCCACACGGGGCTGCCTTTCTATCCCTCCTCCAACCAGATATGGTCCTGCCCCAGGGCCTTTGCACTGGCTGTGTCCCCCCCACCCGACCCCCGTCTCCACTACATCCATTGTTGTGCCGGAGATTCCTTATACCAGCTCTTGAAAGCCAACAGTCGAATTTTCAGAAAATTTGCAAGCCACTTATTAAACAGCCGTCATTATAAATGAAATTATATAAACGTACGATCAAATAAATAGTAAAAACAAAGGTAATACTCAAAACCCACCCCTCCGTCATTATTTTACCGTGTTTACTATTATCTGTGTCCTCGAGATTATTCTATTCTCTCATATCTGTGCGATACAAATACTACACAATGACGAGCTACCACAAATCTGGTAGGTGGCTTGAAATCGACATGGTGGGAGTATTTACACCATGGAAAAGGGCAAATGCTACCAGTCAGGATTGCACCCAACCAACAGCTGGCTGTTCAATCATTTACACCACTATCTGTGCCCCGTCCCCACCAGAGCTGTAACTAGACACGTATTTGTGCCTTGTTCCAAGTAACATCCGTCTCCCCTGAACCGTGACCCCAGGAAAACGGGCTCAGGTGTGTCTTGGTCACCGCCGCATCCACGGCACCTAGCTCAGGATCAGCAGGTGCTCAGTAAATCACTGCTCATTCAGTGAATGACAGAGCACCCTGACCCTCACACACTCACACGCGTGTCCATGTTTCCCATACATGCACACCCACAAACATGTCCGGCATGCCCGGGAGCTCCGGGGTGGCCCCAGGTCAGGAGCATAGGAGAGGGGACAGGATGCACAAACAGAGGGTCTCCTGCCCCTGAGCCTCACATTCAGTCCTTCCCAGGGTCTTAGTGGGTTGGAGGGTCTGAGCCGGAGCCATGTGGGAACCTCCCCCAAGACTGGGGTGGGGCGGGGTGGGGGAGAAGCAGAGCTACTGGAGTGGGTGAGGCCGTGTCAATTTAACATCAGGCTTGGGGCTGTCAGAAGAGCCTGTGGTCCCTATCTTAGGGGCAGAAAGACAGCCCAGAGAGATGCAGCGACTTGCCCAGAGCCACACAGCAATCCTGACTCTGGTTCAGGGTCTCCTGCAGGCCTCCTTTCCCACCTGGGGCCCACTGACCCCTCTCATCACGTCAGGGCCAGAATGAAGGGGACACTTTGGCCTAAGAGAGAAACTTCGAGGTCAGGAAGGGCTGAGTCAGGTGACAAAAGGGTCAGGCTAGGCTGGAAGGTGACTCAGTTTGGATCTGCCAGGCCTGGGTGCAACAGGGGAAGCTGTGGGCTGGAGGGGGGGGTGGTTAACGCTGTGAACAGCTGGAGCAAAGGTGTGGTGGAGAAGACCCAGGCCGGGAGCTAGGCTGGAGGAGGGAAGTGGGGAGGCAGGAGGCCAGCGGAGTTCAGGGGCCATTCAGCTAAGAATGGATATCTCCGTGGTCCCCAGCAGAAAAGCCCATGTGCCTGATGCAAAACCGAGGCTGCCGGCTAGCTCCAAGAGGTAACTAGGTGTGCATCGGGGGCCCAGGGGAGGAGACCCTTTTACAAGGGGCGTGCGGGGGATGGGGTCACAGCACTGCACGGCCCGCCCGCGGGAAGAGCACTGGCAGCGGCTCGGGGTGGCAGGGGGGCACTACTTACATATTCGGCCGTGTCGTCCGTCTCCCACTGAGCGCGGGAGGAGGCGGCAGGGGAGAGAGGAGGAGGTGAGCGGAGTAGCCAGAGAGAGAGAAACACAGAGAAGCAGCGAGAGGGCGGGAGCGCAGGGGGCCCGGGGCCCCACCCCACCGCCAGGCCCCGCCCTGGAGCCCCGCCCACCTGGGCATCGGCCAGCATGATGTCCTTGATGCGCGGCGGCCCTCGGGCCTCAGCGCCCTCCATGCGCACGTAGTGGACCTGGTAGCCGCGGATCTGGCCGTGCTGCCGGCCGGGCGCGGGTGAGCGCCACAGCACGCGAATAGCCGTGGCGTTGAGCGCCTCCGCCTCCACCTTCCGCGGCGGCGCGCTGGGCACTGGCGGGTGGGGGGGAGGGGAGGGGCGGGCGGGGCCGTTACTGGGGTGCCCAGCCCTGCCCCGGGCAGCGCCACTGACCGATGCCAAGGTGCCGAGTGACTGCCAGTTATAACCCGGCGCTCTGAGCGCTCACCGCTGGCCCGGAGGGAATACCTCCTTCACGCTTCCCACAGCCCGGGGAGGGGGCTCTGACGGTGCACCCCGTTTACAGACGGGCAACTGAGGTCCCCCCAGAGCCTAGGTCACCTGCCCAGGGCCACAAGACATGAGTGGGCCGTGCATGCCCCACTCTAAGAGGTTTACCCACACTGCTTCCAACCTCAGAGCATCCCTTCTAGATAGGGGTTCTTATGCTCTCTTTACAGATGGGGAAATCAAGGCACAGAGAGTTGATCCCAGGACCACAGGGTTATCAAGAGGCAAAGCTGGGATGGGAACCCGGGCAGTCCAGCTGCACGCTCCTACACATTCCAGGGTGCAGCCAGCGCACTCCGCACTGGAGCATTTTTTCAGCCAGCCCCCAAGCTGAGAGCCCTCGCCACCCACCCCACCCCCACCCCAAGGCCTGGCGTGAAGAACCGCTTCATTTCTTCCCCGTGGTTAGGACAAAATGTTGGGGCTGCCAACCGAAACTTCCAGGCCAATGGCTCAGAAAACAGCTGGTCCAGGTTTCCTGCAATTTTATTGGGGAAGCTGCCTGCTTCATTTTGCCCCATGCCCTCAGCTTCTACTGTGTGACTAGCGTCTTAGAACTTTCTAGCTCAGCTACGGTGGGAATATTTACAACACAGAAATCGGCCAGTGCTACAAATCAGTCTCTATGCCTCAGAGAGCTGGCGGTTAACCACCATCAGCACGCAATCTACCTACTTTCTAGGTAGGATAGCTCAGACCCAAGTAGCTCCAAATCTCAGGTTATCCCTAGAGTCTAAAAAACCAGGTTCCTGGGGTGAGGGACCATAATTTTTGTTGCAAGTGCTGCTTGCTGTTTCCTACACTCCGTTTCCATGGCTTCCACCACCGGACCAAAATACAGGGCTCCCTGCTTAACGTTCCAGGCCCAAGGTTCAGAGAGAAAATGTAGCCCGGAAGATCCAGAACAGAGAATTCCAAGATCAAGGAGCCCGGGTTGGCTTGGGGAGGCTGATGGCCACTTGTCTCCTTCTCCTGATTATGGCTTCTATGGTTGGCTAAAAAGTTCATTCGGTTTTTTCCATAAGATCTTACTGAAAAACCCGAAAGAACTTTTTGGCCAACCCAATACCTTCTGACCGCCAGCCAGCCCAGTTTTCCAGGGACAGAAGGCTCCAAGGCAGGGGCCGGGCTGGGGCCTGGGGGTCCCGGGGGTCCCAGGCCGGGGCCGGTGCTTACCGTCCTCGTCGGTGCGGATGACCACGGGCGAGCTCTCGGGCCCTGGTCCCACCTCTGTGTGAGCGATGGCCGTGATGCGGTACTCGGTCCACTTGTCCAAGGCCTCCAGCAGGATCTGGGTGGTGGTCGGGGGGATGCCGTTCACCTCCTTGGGTTGCGGGTCCTCTGAGCCCAGCGGTCGGTAGCGGACGCTATAGCTCACCAGGGCCCCGTTGTGCGTGTCCGGCGGCGGCGGGCGCCAACTTACCAAAATGGCCGTGGAGCGCGTGCTGACACATTTAACGTCTTGAGGGGGGGCTGACGGTTCTATTGGAGGGGGGGGGAGAACGTGGGGGTGGGGAAGGGAGGCGGGATGGGCGGGGAGGGGGTGGGGAAACAAAAGATGGGAAAGAGAAAATAAAAAAGAAGATGATAACAAACAAAACAGAACCAAACCAAAGAGAAGTCGAACCCAAAAGAAGCGGGTGTCAACCAAAGGTGAGATGGGCGGGTGGGTGGGTGGGTGGGCGGGCGGGGATGGGGGCAGAGAGGGCTGGCCAAGAACACTGCACTCACCACATGGGGCTGCACTTGGCACACAGTAGTTCTTAGGGAGAGGGTAGCCACAGTCCCCAAGGAGCATATGCACGTATGCTGTGCACCGTGCCAAGCGGAACAGCAGTAAAAGCCCCACTTACTGGCACCTACTATGTGCCAGGCATGGTGATAAATGAAATAGCAATAAAAGTCCCCTATACTGGGCACCTACTATGTACCAGGCACCACGCCAAGTGGAACAGCAGTAAAAGCCCCATTCACTGGGCACCTATTATGTGCCAGGCACGGTGCCAAAACAACAGTAAATGTACTTATTTATTGAGCACCTACTGTGTGCCAGGTATAACACCAGGAATACAATGACAATAAATGTACTTATCTATTGAACACCTACTGTGTGCTAGGCACTGTGCCAGAAGAATAGCAATAAAAGCCTCATTTATTGGGCACCTACTATGTGCCAGGCACCGTGCCAAGGGCTTCACAGAATAACAGTAAGTGTACTTATTTAGTGAACACCTACTGTGCACCAGGCACAGCACAGGAGCAGAATGACAGTAAATGTACTTATTTATAGAACATCTACTGTGTGCTAGGCACTGTGCCACAGGAATAGCAAAAGCTCCATTTACTGGGCACCTACTATGTGCCAGCCACTATGCCAAATGCAAAAGCAATAAAAGCTCCATTAATTCAGTAACTACTATGTGCCAGGCACGGTGCCAAGGGCTGCACAGAATGGCAGGTGAAAAATCTACTTATTGAACCCTACTATGTGCCAAGCGCCATGCCAAGGGCTTCACAGAATAACAGTGAAATATTTATTGCACACCTACTGTGTGCCAAGCACTGCACCAGAAGAATAGCAAAAGCTCCATTTACTACTGGGCACCTACTATGTGCCAGGCACAGCACCAGGGATGGAATAACTGTAAGCACTAATTTACTGAATACCTACTGTGTATCCGGGGAATAGCAGTAAAAGCTCCATTTACTGGGCACCTACTATGTGCTAGGCGTGTCTCTAAAAGCTTCATAGGTTAACAGTAAGAGCATCTGTTTACTGAACACCGGTACTGCCAGGGACCCAGAGGGCAACCCTGTGGTTACTTCTTGGCCTCACTTGCAAAGAAAACAATGTCTGAGTCTTGAGCACCTACTGTGTGCCAGTTAGCATGCCAAGGGCTATACAGAGTAATAATAAAAGCCCCTGTGTATTGGACACCTACTGTGATGGCACTGGGTCAGGGCATTACAGATAACACAGCCCACAGTTAGCACCTACTGTGTGCCAAAGTTTTAGTAACTCATAGTTCTTCTGTTTTGAGCCCCTACTGTTCACCTGATGCCAACCTAAGCCCACTGCAGATCAATAGCACGTCTCATTTATTGAACACCTACTATGGGCTGGTCACTGCAACAGCCCTCTGAAGATAAAAGTAGCCGTTGCCATTTATGCGGCACCTACTGCATGCCAGGCACTGTGCTAAGGTCTTTACTGAAACAGAAAAACAGTTCCCACATATTAGGTACCTACAACATGCTAGGTACTATACTAAGGACTATGTAGAACATTAGTTCTCATTTCTTAACAGGGCCTACTGTGTGTCAGGCCCTGTTATTTCTGGATAACAGTAATAGTCCCTACGTTTTAAGCGTCTGCTATGTGTCAAGCACCTTATATAAAAATAGTAATAGTTCTTACTTATTGAGCACCTACTATTTACACACACAGTTCCAAGAACCTTGCAGACAACAGTTTCATGTTTGGAGCAAAAACGAAACCATGCTAGGCCCTTCCAGACTGACAGTGGCTCCCATCTGAGCACCTACTATGTGCTTAGCACCAGGCCAACCTCTTTAAAGTGCCACTTATTGAGCGCTTACTGGATGCCAGGCACTGTGCCAAGGGTTTTGCAGAGCAATCATCGTAGCCCCCATGTTTCGGGGACCTACTGTGTACCTGGCACCAGGTTGACCTTGTTACAAGCTACTAATAGCTTCCATTCATGGACTGCCAACTCTGTGCCCAGCACCCTGCCGATCCATATTTAGACTGAAAATGGCAGCTGCCATTTATGGAGCACCTACTGTGTGCCAGGCAGCATGCTAAGGACTTTGTTAGATAACAGTGATACTCCCCATATATTAAGCATGAACTGTGTGTGTTAAGGGCTTTATGGAATATCAGTAATAGTCTCCATGTGCCGAGCACCTACTATGGGCCAGGCCCTGTATTAAGAGCATTACTGATGATAATCCTCATGTTCTATACATCTGCTGCACGCCCAGCAGCCTAGGCCCTCTGCAGACTCAAAATACGGCCCACTGATTGTGCCTCATTTAATTCTCATGACCCTCTTACGTGGCTGGAACTAGCACCCCTCCACCCCCCCCTCCACGTTCCAGGTGGGGAAATGGGTTTCAAAGCCCACCTGGTTTGCCTGGCATTCTTTTATCATTGGTTGTATAGCTACTGGGTGCCAGGTCCCACCCGTTCTGGGTGCTCACCTCCCATTTTACAGGTGAGGAAACTGAGGCCCAGAAAAGGCAAGTGGCCTGCCCAAGGGCACATGGCGCGAGCCAGGCCTTGAACCCAGGCTCAGCTGCTGTCCATGGGCTGTCTTGGTTGAGGCTGGGAATTCAGACCTCAGCCTGTGCCTTTATCAGCTCAGGCCAGCTGAGGATGGCTGGAGCCACACCCTCTCAAATGCCCATGACCCTAGAGCCCGCCTTGTCTGGAGGGAGGCTCAGAGAGGTCACTGGCCTTGCTTGAGGTCAAGGCATATAGAACCTTCACCATCATGCCAGCCGCACTTATTCACTGCATGGGTTTACAGACCACTTACTATGTGCACGTCCCATGCTAGGGTCTGGGACCCGGAGATGAATCAGAGGCCCCCATCCTCAAAGACATCAGGCTACCAGAGACCCCAGAGGCCACTCCAATGGCTTACTGCAACCAGAATGACTCTCTGGTCTCACTTAAATCGAAACACTGGGGTTCCCTCCTCTGGAAATAGACACTTGGGGGTCCCCTCCCCCATTTCTTGACCAGCCACCCCAACCAAAAGTGCCCGGGGGGAATCAAGCAGGGGTGGAAAGACCAACCGAGGAATGTGCCAGAAGGAATGGATTCGCTAAGAAAGGGGAAGGAAAAATAAAACCAAAACCATAATAAAAGAAGAAACAACGATGATGGTGATGATGATGAGAAAAAACATAATAAAAGAAAGAAAGACGCCTTCCAGAAAACTCCCAGTCTGGTTACCTACCTTCCACTCTTCAACTGCTAACTTAAAAGACTTTCTTACGAGGGAGGGAATGGCGGAGTGCTGAGCTACAAGGCCAGACCAAGCTCTGGGTGGGTCTCTGGCCGCGAGCGAGCGGCCGCGCAGCCCTGCTCCGGCCCCAGTGTGGGCACGCTGCAGTTCCGGGTTGGCGCCGATGAGGCAGGAAGGTGGAACGGTGTCTGGGGAGACCCATGGCTGAGTGGTCTGGCCTCCACCTACCCTTGAGTTCAGCCTAAGAAGCCCGCACTCCCCGGGGGGGATACGCCTGGCCCTGCGTCTCGGCTGCCAGTTCTCTCGGGCCCCACCCGTCTTGGGGTGCGAAGTGGGGAGTCCCTTCTCCCCCACTCCCTGTCCTGGGCCGCCCCGGAGGTTTGGAGGTTCGCGTGGCTGGGCCAAAGCCGCTTTCTCGACGACCTTGGAGGCCGCCTCCTTCACAATCCGGCCCAACCTGCGTGACTTGTCGGGAGGGTGGGGGGCAGCGTGGATGCGCACACGGATGCGCGGTGTGGGAGGGGGAGGGGCGTGGTTCCGGATTCCACGTTCCTGGGCAGGTGTGCCTCTCGGCAGCGGGGTGCAGAGTTTAGGGGACTGAATTTGGGCTCTGGACGGTCTGCACAGCCCAGAGCTGCTGGGGCACACGGGGCACAGGCTAGGGGGCACGCAGGGTGGGCCGTTTTTGTGAACCCGCTGGAGACCAGCGCGTACTCACCTTCGCGGCACCTGTGCCGGTCTCCCACGTGGCCGCCCAAGCCACAGGACACCCTCACTGATCGCCTCAAGCACAAACATTCCTGTGAGTTGCGGAGCGCTCGGCTCGGCCCCGGTGGGGCGGGGAGGAGGGGAGGGGGCCGGGGGTGACAGTGGGGTGCTGTGTCTCCAAGTCCCCTGATCCCAGCGGCTCAGACACCCCGGCCCAAGTTGCTGTCACTCTGGACTGACCCGTGACCCCCTGTGTGCGCACGCCCAGGGGCGAGGGAGGCGGGGGCTTGAAGGTTTGAACACTGAGGCAGCTTCCGGAACAAGGCCTGGGGTGGCTACCCCGTGACTGACTGAGCAGGGGGAGAGGAGAAGAAGAAAGGGGGGGTCACGGCGGGGGCCACTTGGGCCAGACTGAGCACAGAAGAAGGAGCGGAGGGAGGAGGGGGAGGCAGGGAGGCGGCGGTCGGAGGGGCCTGCCTAGGCCCTGAGCTCAGAGCAGGCAGGGAGGGCACGGCGGGCGCCACGGTGTGGCCCAGAGCCAGCTGCAGTGTCCTGGCCAAAAGGTGACTTTCTGTGACAGGGAGGCCAGGCGGGCACAGCGAACAACTCCAGGAATTCGAGGGCCCTATGTTTTGGGGGTCCTGCGCTTCCCCCAGAACCTGGCATCAGCTCGGACTCCCCCATGCCCCCGAGTCCCTGGCGATGGGGACCCAGTCCTGGGGCAAGAAGGGCCATCTGGGGAGGTAGGATCATCTCTGCATCCTCTGCTCTCTCGGAAGGATGGGGTGTGAGCTGTGACGGCGTCACAGACCCCTCCAAACACCTGTGAGATGGGCGCAACGTGGCCATTCCACTAACCCCAAAACCGGAGGAGAAAGGCAGAGGAGAGAGGAGGTGCCATCAGCGAAACCGGCCACGGCTGTACCCCAGGGAGATGGAGAAATTGGAGCCTGTGGGGTCCACGGGTGAGCCCCTCACTGCACTGGTGGGGGAACCGAGGCGCAGCATGGACGCAAGCGCGCCCGAGGCGGAGGAGCGAAGCGGGACGGGCGGAGGCGCCCCCCACCCTTGCGCAGGCCCCGCCCGGGTCAGTGCGCAGGCGCCGGCCAGGTCCCCACCCACGCAGGTCAGGACAGGGTCCGCGAGACACCTACTGGACTGCAGCGTGCGCTGCCGCACCACCGAGGTGAAGGCGCCCAGGCCTTGCGGGGAGCGCGCCGCCAGGCGGAAGGCATATTCGGTGTTGGGCTTGAGGTCGTCCACCACGAAGGCCGTGGCCGGGTCGAAGGTCCTCCCGACCTGGGGGCGAGGCGGGGAGAGAGACGGAGATGGAGAGGGACAGAGAGAAACCAGAGAGATACAGACACAGACCTCACAGAGTGATGGAAATGGAGGAGGAAAGAGTGAGTGGTGGAAAAATTAGCAACGGACAGGGGCAAAGAGAAGGGGGGAAGAGAGACATTCCGGCACAGGCTCGGGGAGACAAGAGAGTCGCCCAGAGCGGGAGCCGGGGGCGAGCGCCAGCCCGCCTCCCCCCGCCCACGCACCTCTCTGCCGTGGTCGCCTTCCCGGAAGAGGAGCTCATACTTGATGATGCTCTCCTGCCGCGGGGGGCTCCACGAGAGCCCGATGCTCGTCTCCGACTTGGCCTCGGCCCGGAAGTTCATGGGCTGGCCAGGCACTGCGGGGCAGGGGGCGAAGAGGACTGGCATTGGGGGGAGGCCTGGGAGGGATGGGCCCGCATAGGGTATCCAACCCGCCAGGTTCCCATTCTCCCAAAAAGGGCCCCGTGAAGCTCAGCACCACCCTAAAAGGAAGGGCTTGTTAGGCTCTGGATGCTTCTGGAGTGTTCTCCACTGTTCTTATTTCTCTGATTTTCCCAGGGACCCCCTACCGCCCCTCGTTGTCAGCTGCCCACCCCAATCCCCCCATCCTCTCTGCTGCCAGTGGGAAAACATTAAAAAAAATCCCCTTCTCAACGCACCCCAGCATCCTCCCCATTCCCCCAGTTAAACAGAAAACTGGTGGGGACCATAATTTGGAATGTGGATCTCCACCCTGTATCTGATTTACGGCAGCAGAGTTCCAAACCTCCTGTCCCTTTGCTTGGGCAGCTGCCTGACTCTTCCTAGATTTGAGGTTCCAAAGCCTGAGTCCATAAGAAAAAGCCCAGAAACCTGCAGAGAGCTGGGGCCCCACGCACCTAAATGCTCCACATCCCTACCCCACGTCCTTCACCCCAGCAGGTGAGAGACCAGCTCACAGACTTCGGGTTAACACACTATTATTTCAAAATGGGCGGCATGGATCCCCCCAGAGACAGCAGTGAACAGGGGTTCTCAAACTCAGAGATGGATGGGAGCCGGGGCAGTTAACAGAGAAGAGGGAGGCGAACGGAAACCACACCCCTTTTCTCAGATGCAGCCGGCGGTCGCATCTATCTGGATGCCATCGGATGACCGATTGTAGCCCTATGGGCTTGCCAAATCGGATTTTCCAAGGGTAGCCAGAAATCTGGGTTTTCTAGGACAACCTCCCGCTTTGCAACGCTGGCGTGAAAATACCTTAAAGCACCAGGCAGGCCAAATAAACCACGTGGTGGCTTCCAGGTAAGATCGGCCAGCTGCATGCTGGGAGACGCATCACCGCATGGCTGCCTCCTTCCCTCTGGTGGGACAGCCCCGAAACCTGCTGCCCCGCCACCAAGAAGCTGTGCTTCCCGCGGGCATCTCACCTCCCTGCTGTGTCTTGACCTGGATGGGGTCCGAGAGGGGCCCATCGCCTACGGAGGTGAAGGCCAGCACGCGCACGGTGTATGTCTCGTCCTCCAGCAGGCTGCCCACGGTGGTCAGCAGGCTGTCGTCCACGTTGTGCTTCTGCCAGTTGCCCACAGGGTGCTCGGGCTCCATGGTGTAGTAGACCCGGTAGCCCCGGATCAGGCCGTTGGGTTCCACGGGTTCCTCCCACTGGATGATCATGGTGGTGGCGCTGAGCATGCGGGCCTGCACGTTTCGGGGTGCGCTGGCAGGGGCCTGCTCGCCGGTGCGGGTGACCACCGACTCGCTGGGCGGACCCTGGCCGATGGAGTTGACAGCCGACACCCAGATCTCATACTCCGAGTTGGGGCTCAGGCCGCCAATGCTGTAACGCGTTGTGGTGATGTCCTCTTTGATCTGGTAGGGCCCGTCCTGGCTCTTGGATTTATATTCGATGACGTAGTAGGACACGGGGTCTGGGTTGCCAGAGTCCCACGTGATGGTGATGCTGGTGGCTGTGTTCTCTGTCACCACAGGGGTCCCAGGGGCTTTGGGGAGAGCTGTGGGTGGGAGGCAAGTTCACACATCAGGCACGCTGGCTGCAGACCCCAAAGGCTGTGTGACTTTTAGTCACACAACTGCCCTCTCTGAGCCTTCATTTCCTTGGTGGCAACCATGGGCCTAACGACCCCTAGCCCACCATCTATAGCAGGTGTTGGCAAACTACAAACCAAGGGCTGGCACCTGGTTTTGTAAATAAAGTTTTATCAGCACACAGCTACGCGTATGTATCGCTGCTGGCTGCTTTTGTGCTATGATGGTAGAATTGAGTGGCTACAGCAGAGACTAGATGGCCCATAAAGCTGAAAATTTTTACTTAAAAAAAAAAAATTGGCTGTTTAAGAAAAATATTCACTTCTAAAGGAAACAGTGGTGGCCCCTGGGCTACAGCTCTTCTCTGTGCTTTACTCTGCTTCACTCTGCTCAGCCACAGGGCCCTTCTGTCTGTTCACACTTCACACTTGCTGTTCCCTGCCCCTGGAATGCTCAGATGGCCAGATGGCTTAAGGCCACCCTCACCACCCTGGCTAAAGGTGCCTTTGCCCAGTTCTTATCACTGCTTGACGGTACGTCATGACCAGGTTTGTATGTTGTCCCCACCAGCAGGGACTGAGGATGGTTTACAGTGTGTCCCCAGCACCCAGATAAAACTGTGACTTCTCTCCCACTTGTCCCAAGATCTCATATCACACAGGCCCCAGGAAGCATGCACCAGAAGACGTTCAATCCCTCAGCAAAATGACCAACACACCAGCTGATGCTGACACTTTCTATGGCCCTAGGGCAGGGCTTGGCAACCTTTACCTGCAGAGGGCCACACAGTAAATCTTTTCAGCTTTGCAGACCACGTGGCCTTTGCTGAGAATCACTCAGCTCTGTCACTGTAGCCCCAAAGCTGCCACAAGCCAGGTGTGAACAAATGGGCAGGTGTCAATAAAGCTTTATTTATAAAAACAAGTGGAGGGCCAGATTCAGCCCATGGGCTGTAGTCTGCTGGCCCCTGTTACAAAGCTAGAAAAATTATTTGGGGTCACCCTCCTCTGAATCTCGCCACAGACTTGAGACATCAGGAGAATCTGTAATCCCTCCCCACCCCACAATGCTCTCTCTGAGTTTTGCACAACCTGTTTCCCTTTTCAACTTTTAGTCTTTCCCTGACCTAGCTTTCCCGGGAGTTGGAACGTTTATTCTGCGGGTCTGAGTGTTGCTACATAGTCCCCATCACTGCTCTAATCAGTCTGCATCATAGCTGCCGGGCTACGTGTCATCTCCCACTTTGGACTGTGAGCCCAATAGAGCAAGACTGGGTCTCGTTCCATGGGGCCAGGCCCAGAATAATTTGTCACCAATAAGTGTTTGTTGACTGTCCTCTTCACAGCCAGGAATGACTGAATCCTGAAGAGTAACTCAGAGGTTTTCCACCTGTACCCCCCACCTACATATGAGGTCTGACCTGCCTCCCCCATGCCCCATGGCCCCTGCTTACATTTCACCGTGATCTGGGCCACGGCCTCGATGACACCCAGGCTGGACATGGCCACGCACGTGTAGTTGGCAGAGTCCTTGACGTCTGTGAGTTCCAGCACGTTCCGGCCCACGGGCATGTCATCCTCAGGCGTCAGGTCCTCGGCCCCCTGCATCCACTTGACGTATGGCATGGGCGAGCCCACGGCCACACAGGTGATGTTCACGTTGCCACCTGGCATGATCTCGTGGCTCGTGGGCAAGATGGAAAACCGTGGAGCCACGCGGCGGACTGGGGAATGGGGTGGGTGGGAGATGTAGGGGTGGGGGAGGGGAGGGAGGGGGAGGGGAGGGAGGTGCAGGGGGTTGGGGGGATGGGGAGACGGAATGCAGGGGAGAAAAGAAAGAAAAGCAGGAAGAAAGAAAGGAAAGAAAGAAAAAAAGGAAAAAAAAAAGTGGAAAACAATTTAAATATAAACAGGGCTGTTTCCTTCCCCCCAATTGAAACTTTTTCTTCCAAATGAAAGAAAACAACAACAACAAAAAAAATTAAAAAACCAAATTCCAACACAAAGAAACCAAAACTTCAAAGGAAAGTACTTCACAAACAATATAGAGAGAGATATATCGATATATAATAAAAGAGACATGAAGCATTATTCCATAGCAACAGGGTTTCAGAGACCAGAGTGGCTGGTCCACAGCACAGTTAGGAACACAAAAATTTATCAGCCGTTTCTCATCTTTGCTGACAGACATGGCTTCGGGGAGCAGCCCCTCCGCCCGCTCTCCCAACTGGGGAGCTTCGGAAGATTCGTGCTGCAGGGGTCGGGGGGCTCTGGGAAGGTTGGACGGGGCGGGGTGTGTGTGTGGGAGGTCATGGGAAGAGTTGGGACCAAGAGGCAGAGGGGACCAGGATGTCGGCCCCCCATCCTCACTCCCTCTGGTGACCCAGGGGCCCTGCCCACTTCCCCGGGGGGCCCTCAAGGAAAAGATGAGAAACTCTAATGAAATTTTTGTGGTTTTTGGGTATAGAAACCCTTCTAAAAGCTTCTGTCGGATTTGACAAGTTTCCATTGATAGATGCAGCTCTCAGAATCACAAACAGCATGCAAAGTAGGTTGGTTGAGAGAGAGAGAGAGACAGAGAGAGAGAGAGAGACAGAGAGAGACGAGGGAAAGAGACAGAAGGAGGAAAAGAGAGGTTAATGTGAAGAGGCCTGGATCTCAGGGGCCTTTAGTGCATACTCACGGAGGAGGGGGGGACCAGAGAGAAGAGATAGATGGGTTCAGAGACAGAGAGAAAACAGGAACACAGAGAGGGAGGGACAGAGAAAGAGAAAGGAGGGGGGGAGGGGGCCCCTTCAATGCTGCATATTAGTTCTAGATGTGACCCAATGTGACATGTCACATTGTCACATCACAGCCCTGGCAGAATAAATAGGATATTAATAATAATAAACGAGGGAATGAACTTGAACGTTGAGAAAACAGGGACATGTTCTGTGCATTTCTTAGCGGGAAGCGAATGCAGCCTTCTGTCCCAATCTTGCAGACCATGAAGGCAGCAGGATGCATTTCGGGGGCTCCATTTTCGGAAGCTGCATGGGGTTCGGGGGGGAAGGGGCGAGTGCTAATGGACACCTGAACTGCCAAGAGGCACGGCTGCCCCGTCGGAGATGTTTCCCTGCAGTGGAAAGGACTTGGGTTAGCTAGTAAACCCTTCTAGCCAGAAGGAGCTTGTCCCTGGCTTCAAGGAGCCACGTGGACGTGCCCCCAGCTTTGGGCAGTTCAAGGAGTCTTGTCTCAAACTGTGGAGATGACGGATTGGAGGCTCAGCAAGGCTAAACAGGGCCACCAAGTGACGTTCGGCAACCCGACCTGCCTCTAATTTTCACATGGAACTGCGGTTGCAGCCGCACCCCTAAGGGGGTCGCTGTAGGGGTGTCTGCCCTGTTCTACGGAGGAGGGGACTCACTCGCTCTCTCCCTCTCTCTCTCTCCATGGGTTCCAAGCTGGAAATCTCAATCCCAGTTCTCTGAATCCCCGCTGGAGAGAAGGGGGAGCTCCGTGTGGGCGGAGGGAAGGCCAAGAAAGCTGGCAGCCCTTCGGAAAAGGAAGCCCCGCGAAAAGTCCAGGAGTCACGCTGGAGACAGGATGGAGGAAGTGGAAGGTGTTCGGCAGGGGGGAGGAGGTGGGGTGGGCAGGGAGGGGAGACAGAGGGGCCATGCAGACAGACTGGGGGTGAGGGGCGGGGCTGGGCTCTGAGATGGGGGAGCGGCTCTCCGGCAGGGCTGGGTGGAGGTATCGGGGGAGAATGGGGTCCGGCCAGCCAGCGGACGCGGTCCAGGCCAGCCGCCGGCATCCACAGCGAGGCACGAGTGGGATGCCCAAACGCTGCGTTGTCATGGAAACGGAACACAATGGGGGATGAGTGTGAGGGAGCTAATTAATCAAGGACAGAAAACGGCATCGACATCCAAAACAAAACCAGGGCAAACAAATGAAAAAACAAAGTGGGGTGGTGGGGGGAAATAATCCAAAAAAACCAACCAAACAAAAAACCCCTCCAAAACAAAACACCTGAAAGCAAGAAAAAAACCAACCAAACAAAAAAAAAACATGGAATGGGTGTGGGGCTGAAAATCGGGGTCTGAAAGGAGGACGGCTGTGGCTTCCCCAGGGAGGTGCCCCCCAACCCTGGCAGAACACAGCATCTGGCCTCCCCACCCAGCACCCAAGGGTCCTGGCAGAAGCTCGAGGCGGCCACAGAGGTGAGATCCTCATCGAAAAAGAACCTTCGGAGCAAACCAACCCAGCCACAGGAGCCCCACTTCTCAGTGATTCTCCCTGCTCTTCGTTGAGAGCTAAACAAACAGAGGCCAAGTCACTTGAATCACACAGCAAGGTAAACTCCTTAAGACCTCAGAGTCCCATGGAAAACCTGCTCCGGCAGAGGTGGGGGGCTGATGAGGCTGGATGAGCCCTGGGAAGGGCCCTCATCCTCCGGGAGCCTCAGTTTCCTCCTTTGTGAAATGGAGGCCATCGGTGATGTGTTGAGAAGGCCATTAAGCTGACTGGGGCAGTGCCCAGCACACAGAAGATGCTCAGCCTGGGCATGGGCCAGTGAAGTTTCCTTCTGGCCTTCCAGGATGCTGGAAAGATCAATGAGATGCTCATCATTGAGGGAGTTTGGGGATGAATTAGTTAAAAAAAAAAAAAAAAAAAGTAATGGGAAGAATTTCTATTGAATCCCTCCCACTTTGAGAGGCCAGTGACCTCATGCCCATTTTGTGGAGGAAGCAGTGGAGGCCCAGAGAGGAGCTAGGGCTAGTTGGAAGACACAAAGAAAGGAAGTGGTAGGGCCAGAGCTCAAAGCCAGGGATGCCTGATCCCTACCTCTGAGATAAAGTGAGCCTTCTCTTACCGTGGTAATTAGCAAGAATTATATCTACGTGTCCCTTCTTGGCTTTCAAACTTGTGTCCTTACCCTCTGGGGATACCGAAGAGGGCAAAAGTACCCATCACCCATATACACCTATCAACTGAATAATCATCAGTCGAAAAATATCCAGCAGCCATCAAAATAAGTGTCCAGAAGCCATCAGTAAAAGGTTCGTACTGAAAGGGATTATTGGAACATCAGAGGGAATAAAGGCTAGCTTTAGGATTTAAAGGTTAATATAATCCCAATTTATGTGCGTAAGGCTCAACATCATGCCCCAAAGACCCTGTTCACATTGAATCTTATCTTAAAATATCTTCCCTTAGGAGTGTCATAATTTGGAAGGTACCTCTAACACTTTTCAGAAGTAGACACAAGGCATACATCTTGAACACATAACAGACTTGCTGTACAGGGTTGTTAATTATAAGTCAGTTAAGTGTGGGACGGCATTTATCAACAACTGTAATTTTGGTGCTCACAATCCCCAACATGGCCGGCAGCCATCAATTAAATGGATCTGCCAATATGCTATAAAGGCTGACACCTAAGACACTTTGCCCACTTGCTTTCTCACCTACCCCATTCGTTTCTAAGGGTGTGCAGCAGGAAGAGGGCTGGTTTGCCACGAGTTAGGGGAGGATTGTGCCCATGAGCACTAGGTGGCTTAAAAACCCCCTGAGAGGGTCTCATAAGGCCTCTGGGCATCCTTCCAGTTGGCGAGGGCGGGCGGCTGACGCTGTGTTCTGCCCAGTTTGGTGCTGACTCCCACCCACATCATCTTTCCACCCCTGGCTGCAAGCTTGAGGTGCAGGTTAGAAAAGTAAGGTGGGCACGGAACCCATGGGACGGAGTGGCCCCGCGGGACCCCCGCCCCCAATTACCGACCTGAATGGAGGGTCCAGGCAGGTTATAAGGGGACCACACCAGCCTTGGTCCTCAGCACGCTCCAGCTGGCTCTCGTTTCCAGCTCTTCTCGTCACCGAGTAGCCGGGGGGGTCCCAGTGGGGGGGACCCGCGTGGGTGAGGGAATCAGAAGGGTGGGCGGTGGGAGGGTGGTGGGTTGGTGGGGGGTGGGTCGCTTCAAACCCCGATTCACATGGAAAAACAACTCAAAAACCTTCAAAGCAACCGGGAGACGACCCCTCCCCCAGGCAGGAAGAGGCAGAAACTCAAAAACCAAGAAAGTGGGGGTCGGGGAGGGGTGCCCCAGGGGAGGAGGGGTTGGGGAAGGGTGAGGGGGAAAACTCAAAAGTGAGGTGATCTGGTTGGAGCACTAGGTAGGGAACTCAACAGTGTCAGACATCTCAACGATTCAGCAAGCCGCAGCTCTGAAGGGTGGGGGGGCTCTGCTGGGCATTTTGGGGTGGGAGAGGCTGCTGGGTGCTCCTCCGGACTCCAAAATGAGGATGTGGATGGGGAGGGGAGGGGAGAGGTGCCAGTTCTGCAGCCTCCACAGGGTTTACTTAAGCTTAGATTACACCTGTCAGGGGACAGGAAGGGGTCCGAGGCCTAATTCCAAAGCCCCTCCCTTGAACCCCAGCCTGTGGCCCAGGGAGGGTGGGTACCGCCCTGAGGCCTGGCCTGTGCATCTTCCTTCCCCCCCCACCCTTCTCCGCCACCCTGCCTCCCCACTCCCACCACCAGCTCCCTCCGCCATCGGGATTAGCGTGCAAGGCCTGGAGGGACCTGGCTGGACCCCTGGCCCACGGGCTGACCAGCGGCCTTGACAAGCTCTTGTCATTTTGAGCTGGACATTTTGCTGCGCTAAAGATACTTTTTATTGTTGGTTTTTTTTTTTTTTTTTTTGGGTACCCTCTCTCTCTCGATTTCTTTTTCCTGGTTCTAGCAGAAAATGGGGTGATATCTTGCCAATCGACTGATTCCCCTTGTCCCCCCGCCGCGGCCGCCAGAGACACGGGGCTTTCCGAATGACAAGGTGTAATCTAATGTTCCCCTCAGCCCCCAAAAACAGAGGCAACAGCAATGCAAAGGGTGTGAGGCAGGCAGCAGGCGAGGTGTCTAGAGCTCAGTGTTCCTGGAAAACGGCCCCGCACCACCCACCCCGACCCGCCATGCCCCAATGGAGGAAAGCCCGCCTTCCCACCCCTGAGCACCCTCTCCCCTTGGGATGAGGGTGGGATGAGGAGAAGGGCTGGGTCTTGACCTGCCACTGCCTACCACCAGGGTCAAGTCAGGGGCTTTGGGGGTGAAGGGTGGGGTGGCATGCCAGGTGTGATCAGGAGCCGGGGGAGGTCGCCAACATACCCCGGTGGTAGTCTTTCTGGAGATACAGGAGGTGGCGGGGGGCGGGTTCCAGGCCCAATATCTGTATCTACTCTTGTTTGGGGGTGCCAGGAGGTAAGGGGAACACCTAGAGGTCACATCCACCAGAACTCTGGCTTGGGTGCCAGAGTTTTAATTTTAAAAACAATCTGCCCCACAGAATTCCATGCTATGAACTGATCTGAAGAGGCCTGGGGAAGGGTTTCAGATAAAAGGTTCTGAAGAACACCTGGAAATTGGGGCAATCTGGATCTCCCTCTGGTACTGTATATTGAGTCCCGATCTCTTAGCTCAGCATTGAGAACTGGCGTTAAATTATCCCCATCTGGCTTCTTCCAAGATCCTGGGAATATCCTAAGTCCCTTGAAGGTGGAAAGTTCTTTCCCCTGTCTCTAGCTCGCTCCAAGTTCTCCCCGCATGTTCCTGTCATCAGGTGGGTGGCACACCATTTAACCGGGTCCTGCACCGTGGTTCAATAATGCTATGATGCTAGACCAAGTGGTAAAGACACCATCGTTAGCCACTAATTCGCACCTTAAAGGCTGACAATTTTAAAGATTTTAAAGAATATTAACAGCCAGGGAGAATATAACCTGATCATGTTCCCACCCTGTCAAAGTCTGAGCTGCATCTTCCTTAGGAGAGCTCTGGGAGCACAGCTCCCAGCTGCATTAAGAAAATGGGCTTGGTTTTGACCTTGGTCCTTTGAATATCAGAGATATACTGCAGGAGAAGGGTAAATCTGAATATTCCACCCCGTGGATCACCCAGGGTCAGCAGAAGCTGGAGACTGTGAATTGAAAGAAGAGTTAGGTTGAGGGTGGGGATTTGGTGCAAATAACTCCCAGGATTGGTTGCTCTGGTAACACTGTAAATGCTTGTAGCTTTCAGGCCAGAACATGCTAGGCGGCTCTTCTCTTCTGCTGGGCTGGTACTTATCTGCAAAGGTAGCCTAACATCCAAACTGTTCCTTTTTTTTTTTTTTTTGCCCCCTTCTGATACTCTGGCCATAGAACTTCCTGGGGGCGTGACAGGGATTAAGATGAGAGATGTGGCTCTGGGGAGGCCACTGATCTCATGGGAATGGGGTTGGAGCCAGGAGAAAATGAGACCATGAGATGGGCTCAGAAATGCATTAGCAAAAAATGAGATCTGAGCAAATGAATTAACATCTGCCCTCCAATTCTTTTCAAAGCAGTTTCCTATAAGCCATCTTATTCAAACAGCGGATGTTTGAAATACATGATGGGGAAACTGAGGTCCCCAAAGGAAAGCGACTTGCCCAGACCATTTATCTGAACTCGATTTCCCTGTTTTACAACTTCACTTGCGATTTCCTATGTGCCATGCAGTACACAGGGCACAAGATGAGCATTAATTTGCTCGATGGAATCCTCCCTACTACCCTGTGAGCTAGGTAAATCAATGCTTCCTATTTTTCAGATGAAGAAATAGGGACTCCAAGCAACCAAGTGACTAGCCCAAGGTCACACAGCCGGGGAGGGGCAGAGGCAGTACTTGAATCTAGGTCTCCCCAAGCAGCAAGTCTGTGCTCCCACCACCAGTCTATACTGCCCCAAAAGTCCAAGTGGTCTTCAGAGACCCTCAGCCACCTCTCAGTTTCAATTCACTGGGACCCAGCTTTAGTGAAGGGGCCGGGAGACCTCTGTCTTCCATCTTTTGGAGAGGTTCTGCCTGGCAGCTCTCACTCTGGATTCAAAATGAGACAGGAAAAATAAATCCCTTGTTATTGCTTCTGAAGTCCTCTTGCCAACTTGCCCCTGAACTTAATAACTGGGAGTTTAGAGAAGGCAGGTGAGGGACAAGAGAGAGAAAAAGGTGACCCCAAACAAGCTGATCTCAGCCCTCCACTATCATCAGTGTTGGGTAGTAAGCTGGGGGCTAGTGGCTATAAATCTAAAGGGATATTTTATTGGGGGTTGTTTTTTATTTGGGGTTGGAATGGGGCTCTCAAGGGCTTGCCTTTCCTCAGGGAGGGAATAGAAGATGGGAGCGAACATCTCCAAAGGTTTCAAGAGTGAGAGAAACACACAGAGAGAAAGAGAGCTGAAAGAGAGAGAAAGGCAGAGGGAGAGCTGGGGAAGTGGGGGTGGGGGGTGGGGGCTGTGCCCAAAGTTCCCCAGGGTTTTCTCCAGAATTCCACAGTTCTGATGCTCAGGTACTCAGAAAGTGACCGTGCTGTGTTGCTGGACAAAAGACGCCTGTGACTGGGCCCAGAGCCTGTGAGGTGGTGGGGGAAGCAGCCAACATCATCTGGGAGGCAGAGGCGTAGCACTAAAGGGCAGAATAACTGGCTAAGTAGTTCTTCCAAAGTCTGTCATGCTACATTGTCTGATGGGTGGATCCGTATTGGTACCCAGCCAGGATGCAAAAAGTCATCACACCAGCTACCATGTTGAGCACTGCCTATGCAGTGCCAAGCATGCATCATTCTGGGAGGACGGTCCACTGAAAGGTGGCCAGTTCTCATATTTGGACGTGTTGCTCCAATGAACAAGAACTCAAAATGCCGGCTACACATTCAGCTGTGCTTCAAGTGCCTGTTTTGGCGTTGTTTGCGAGGGTGGGAGGTGGTCTCATGCTGAGGCAGAAGGATGGAAACATGCCTGCTTAAGCTCCCTTCCAACATGGCTGCCCTGTGGGGCTGAGGCATCAGCTCTGGGTAAAACAGAGCTGGCAAATTGGGCTGCTCTCCTCACACACCCCACCCAGGCTCTGACCTCCCACCATCTGTCTATGCCACCTCCCTTGTGCTCTTGAGCCCAGGCGGTCACTTTCTGCCCCAGCATCCCAGCTGTGGGACCCCTTCTGCCCTCCTGGATGGTAGTTGGGACAGGAACACTGGCTTTTAAATCACAATGCGTTTGGAGAACAACCACACAACAGCTCAGCCCAAGAAACCCAAACCAAAGAGCACGGAAACACAGGACAGAACCAAAGACGAAACGCTTTGGGGGAGGAGGGGGTTGGGTGAAGGGGATGGGAGGAGGGAAAAAAAGAACGAACCAATCGGTTTTTCCCCCCCAAACGAAACAAAATCAACATTAATAATTAAATAAAAGGAAGTTAGAAAGAAAAAAACGAAGAAAACCAAAGGAGAAAAACGGAACGGAAGACGAGAAACACTCCAACAGAAGGCGTTGGGAATTCACCAAACCGAACCGACAAGAGTGGCATGCAGAGAAGATTTTTACATTCTCCCAGCATGCATCAGGCCCAAGTTACCATGACGACGAGGAGTGCAAAGAACTTAGCAACAACATTACCAAAGGATGCATAGAGGCGACCACAATGCAAGCATCGCATGTGTGCGGCCGGCCCTAGGCCGGGCTGGGCGCGGCTGAAATTTTCGTGTCTTTCTGGGTTTTTGCTCTCACTTGGTGGTTTTTTGTTTTGTTTTGTTCACGTTGAGCTCATTATTTGTATTCGTCATTTTTTTTTTTAGTTCATTTTTCTATTATTTTCTGTGTGCATGTCTGCGTGTGTCCGTGTGCCTGTCTGTGTGCGTTTCTTGCGTGTGTGTGTCACTTTCGGAATGTAAAAATGTGGGTAAAGAAAGTAAAAAAGAAAAAAACACACCAACCTTCTCGAAGCTCTGAGGGATGTAAAGGGGGTTTGATGCAGAACACAATGACATGGGGAGAAGAGAAAAAATAGGGGAGATACAGAGAGTAAAAAGAGGACTTCCCAAGGCTAAAAGCTGCAATAGTTTGTTGATTTTTTTTGTTTTCTTTAAACCAAAAAAAAAAAAATTAAAATTAAAAAATAAAAAGAACAGCAACGACCTTTTAGTCTTTCCTCCGTTCTTTCCTTGACATACAAGATCTACATTTGCCTTCCACGATTTTTTTAAAATTCAATTTCGGAGCGTCTGAGACCCAGGCAAAGAATGGGAAGCTGGACCCCCCCAAAAGAAAGGACCCCACCTCTGGGACGGGGCGGGGGGTGCTGAGGACACAGAAGGCCCCCCTCCCTTGTCGCACCCTGGGCTAGAGGCCCCGCCCCCGCCCTGACCCATGCCTGCTGCCCACACTGTCCTCCTTGAACTCTGCAAGACTTACAAACCCCCATCCCAGGTGTTTGCAGAGAAATAAGCAGGTTAGACGAAGACCAGTCAGTTGGAGTCGTGGGCACGCTATAACTCACCAGAGGTGCCGTGGCATCGGATCGGATGTGTGCCCCCTGCCCGCCCCCGCCCCGGCGTCCCCGTCCCCTCCCGCCAGGCAGCCTCCTTCCTCCTCAGAGACGAGATGCAGAACCCAAGGGCAGCCAAGGTGCTGCTTCAGGGCTGGTTGGGGCCGTGCTTATTGGGGACCAAGGGGCTGAGGGTCTCCGGGTGAGGGAGGAGCCGCACGGCCTCCCAGGTGGAGAACGGCAGGGGCGTGGTGCGTCGAACGGGGGAAACGGAGGCCCAAAGATGGCTGGCATGGGGTCAAGTATACAGAGCCAATTGGGGCAGCCCGGGGGGATGAACGGGACCCTGTTTCCTGGCAGGCGGGAGCTGTTTCTACCACGAATCGGATCAGAAACAGCCAAGGGGATACAGGAGATGGAGGAGGAAACAAGTTAAAATTTCTGAAAGGACGGAAGAGAACCGACCCAGGGATGAGACGGGGTCCACAGAGACATCTAGGAGTAGGGGCAGCCCCCCCAACCTGGCACCTTTGAGGGGACACCAAGGGGCCCAGAAGAAAGTATGTGTAGCCGCTTCCCAGGCCCTCCTTGGGTGGGTGGGGGTGTCAGGGCAAGGACCCCCGTGCTTCCAGGCGTGACTAAGTGGGAAACTGACAAGCCTCAGCCCAAGCCCCAGGGTGTCTGCCTAAAGGAGCCCTTCTCTGAGGGTGACTAGGAGAGCACCGGGCTCAGAGACAGCTGAGGGCGTGGGGCTAGCAGGGGCAGCCTTGAAGACCCCTCCCCAACTCTTAGATTAGGGGGACGGTGAAGCAGGGAGCTACGAGGCCACGAGTCTGGAGAAGCGAAGCGAGCACACAGCAAAGGGGAGGCACTGCACGACACACCACAGAAGCCGACTCGGATGGGCGGGCGGGCGGGGTGGGGCAGAGGCCTGCAGGCTCCCCCGGCCCTGTAGGCCCACGACTGACCCCTCCGGCCCTGCCCCATTCCCTCCTGCCGCCCCCCACCCCAAGTCCTGCAGCCCACGGGGCAGCCATCACAAGGCACGGGGGTGGGGGTGGGGGTGGGGGTTGAAGCTGCCCCCATTTTACAGGCGAGGACACTGAGGTCCAGAGAGGGACACAGCCTCGCCCAAGGTCCCGCGGCCACAAGCGGGGCTGGGCCTGCCTGCTGGGGTCTGCAGGGGACAGGGGAGCCCGGAGGCTGTGAGCCCGAGGAGGAAGGGGGACGGGTGGTGCGGGTCCCTGCCTTCGACCTGGACGCGGCATTCCCTACCTCGCACGTAGAGATTGGCGGGTGAGGAGTAGCGCACGCCTGCGCTGTTGGTCGCCACACACTCGTATTTGCCCTGGTCGGTCTCCTCGCTGCTCTCAATCTGCAGGGCTCCTGTGGGTAAAGGGGACAAGGCCTGGCCCATTAGGGGAAACCTCGAGGTAGGGGTGGTGGGAGGGCTGTCCCAGAGTCCTGTCTCTTAGTCGGTCTGGGCCGGAGAGGCAGATGAAAAAGCTGAGTCAGCCTAGAAGCCCCCACTGGGTCAGGGCCTCCCTGCCTGCCTTTCCCCACCCCGATCCTGGCCCATCCTGGCCTGAACATACCGCCTGCCCCACAAATCCTCCACCCTCAGCTGGGACCTCGTAAACGACTGCCAAGTTGAGTGACAAAACTGGGGAGAATGTGTTTTCAGGAAAGCACCAAGCGATGTTCTCCAGGCAGGGTGGGGTGCAGGGCAGGTTGGCGGGCCCAACCCATAGCAGCCGTTCCAAAGGCCCTGACGCTTAAGGGGCCACCACAATGATGTGCCAATTCAGGGAGCCGGCGATCGCCTGCTGGTTTCAACCAGTGCCCGTGTGTAAATGACCGTGGGTCTGGGTTCCTCAAGTATGTTTGGAATCACAGGCCTCAAGGCCCACGGTGTCCAGAAACGGAGACAGGGGTGTATATCTTCGAGGGTGTTTAAATTTCAGGATATACAACAAGTATGTTTGAAAGCAAAGGCCTGGATCCACGCTTTCTGTACCTGAAACTGATTGAAGAGTGAATTTCCCCAGAGATTTAAAGTCATCTAAGTCAGTCAGTCTGAATTCACAGATCTGTTTTAAAACCACAGGCCTGGATTCAGGATTCCGGATGCTCACAAGTAAATGAATTTTCTCAAGTGTGTTTGCAATCACAGACGGAGACCCAAGTCCACGGTGCTCATAGCTTAATGGGGAGAATTTTCAAAAGTGTTTGAAATCAGGTGTGAAGGAAAACCTGTAACCCGTGCAAATAAAGTTGAGGCTGAAATGCCCCCAGCGTGCTTGAAATTATAAACCTGGATCAAAGAATTTGTTGGTCATGAGTAAATAAGAATTTTAAAAAGAGGTCAATTTTCTCAAGCTTATTTAAAATCACAGGCCCAAATCAAAGGTCTTGGTGCCCACAAGTAAATGAAAATAGGGCAGATTTTCCCACAATATGTTTGAAATCACAGGCCCAGATGAAAGACTTCACTTCCCATGAACATGTGAAAATGAATGAACCTTCTTAAGAATATTTAAAAGCACAGAGCCTTGATCACACACTACGGTGCTCACAACTAAATGAAAACGTGGCCAAGATTTCCCCAAAGATATCTGAAACCACAGGCCTGGGACAAATCTTCATTTTCACAAGTAAAATACATCTCTAAGTATGTTTGAAATCATGGGCCTTGATCAAATACTTGAGTGTCCGTGAACAAATTAAAAATGAGGCAGAGGTTTCCACAGTTATGTTTGAAATCAAAGGCCTGGACCAAAATCCTCATTTTCATAAGTAAATAAAACTGCGTAAATATCTATAAGTATGTTAGACTCACAGTCCTGGACCCTGTGACTGGTTGACTTTGGTAAATGAAGGTGAGGGAATATCTCCAAATGTGTTTCAATCACACATTGTTTTTGTTTGCTGTTCTTGTTGTTTTTGTTTGCTGTTGTTGTTGTTTCTCCCAATCACAGGTTTTGATCAGAGTCCCTGGCACCAGGAGTCCAAAAATCCAGTCCAAGGTCCCGAGCAGACCCCTCCTCCCAGCTTTGTTTGTGGGTGTCTCACGGAAGTGAGGGGAACCCACAGATCGGGAAGTTCTCTCTGGGGGCCGTGGATTAGGCTTCTGCCCCTCCATAACACTTCCTACCAACCTCAAGGTTCCAGGGAAGCAGGCAGGCAGGTATTACTATGGAGGCCCAGAAAGGGCAGGGAGCCTGCTCAAGGTCACACAGCATTTCGTGGCAAAGTCAGGACTAGACATGGACTCTTCCCTAGGGCTCCCACCCAGGCCTGTTCTAGTCTATTCTCTAAGGGCAGCACCATGGGGCTGCCTTTGAGACTGCCTGTCTCTCTGCTCCCTCAAGCTGGACCCTCCACTCCTCCTGCCCCGCCACCCAAATCAAAGCTTCAGAGCTGGAAGGCCCCCTCTGCACGTCCATTGTACAGATGGGAAAAACCAAGGCTAGAGACAGATGAGGGCTGCATACAGAGCAGTGGTCAGAAGCCTGACTGCCAGTGCTCTGGGTGGGCATGGGAGACGCTGCCCCTTCCTGAGGACACAACCCCCTGACTGTGGCCAGGTGACCCAAGGGGCCACCACGGCCACACTCAGCCCCCAGCCACAGATAGTGACATAGACACAGAGACTGCACAGACACTGGGCGGGGTGGCGAGGAGAACACATGTGGAGGGGGGCCTGGGGCAGCCCCCCGTGGAGCCTGGGGGGCTGGGGGGCAGCGAGAGAGAGTGTGAGTGGGTGGGTGGGTGAGGAGAGAGCCTCTTACCTCGGATCGGAGTGCTTTCTGTAAGGGAAGCAGAGAGAGTCAGGTGAATGTCAGAAGGCAGTCCTGGCGGGGCCAGGGGGCCCCAGGGAGGCGGGGCTGGGCCACGAGCCAGGCCTGAACACTCTGCCCCCGGGGCTGGGAGGGGGCGCTGAGGCAGCCCTGGGCCTACACACCCTGCAGGCCTTGCTGAGGAAGAATCCGGAGGGCTTCCCGCAGGAGGCAAGAATCTCCTGGGGAAGGAGGGGCTGAGTCTAGAAGCCCCTCTGGACTGGCCTGAGGGGCGTGGCCATGCCCCAGGGAGGTCCATGGCCTCGCCTGGCCCTGTGGGCTGCCTTTCTTCTGGGCTGAGGGAGGGAGGTCCACAACCTCCCCTCCTATTCCTTCTTGGGAGGGTCACGGAATGATGGGGGTCTCGGGGGTCTTGTTAGAGAAGGGGGAGAGGGGTTAGTGCCCCAGGGCTGGGCATTAATAAAGCAAAGGGAAGGTGTTACAGACAGGCCAAGTAGGAGGGACAGGGGAGGGCAGTGAAAGGGGATGGAGGGCAGAGGGAGGGCCCTGCAGCCTCCTTAACGTCCAAAAGGAAAAGAGGAAGAGAACGATCTATGTGTCTATATGGGCGCTGGGGGCTGGGACACCTCAGGAGACCAGAAATGGTGGTGCCGGGCTAGAGTTTCCCACCCTCTGCTCATCTTACCAGGGGAGATCTGGGCCCCCTCTCTCTCTGCTGAGGACCTGGGCACCCCAAGGCCAGGGCAGGGAAGCCACCGAGGGTGAGAAAACACAGCTCTTTCTGTCTGGCCCAGGCCCGTTTTGCAGATGAACAAACTGAGGCCCACAAGGGGCCAAGGAACTGTCATGCCATGAGTCAGAGGCAGGGGTGAGCCTTGAACCCAGCTCTCCGGCCTCCCAGGCTGGGGCCCCTCTAGAACTTTAGGGGGGCCCTATATTATCTCTTACAAAATCCCCAAACTAATGGGGCCACTCCCCCTCTTCACACGGAGGGAGGGGAGAGAGGAGGAGGGAGGGGAATTTGCCTAAGGCTGCACCATGGAGAGCGCAAATCTGGGTCAGTGGGAATCTAGGTCAGCTCTGGCTCAGGCTGTTTTACTACACTTGGACTATCACCATAGTCCAAGTGACAGAAGCCAGAGGCCAAAGGACAGAACTTCCCAAGATGGCCAAATAGCCCATGGCCACTATGTTGAGAGGAAAAGATACACCTCTTGGATATTAAAGGTGGTTTTGCTTTCTACTCCGAGGAAGATGAGAAGTTACTATCACGGGCCAATATCAGTCATTCTTACCTTAGTAAGAATTAGCCCAGCAAGTTGGATTCAGGGGATTTAGGCTGGGCTGGGAAAAGAGGACGAGATACACCCAGTACTAGCCCAGCTGGAACATTCCTCCCTCTCCCTAGATCCAGCCCGCAAACTTCTGTAATTTCACATTTTCCAGCAGTGTCAAGGCCCAGAATGGGGCAGGGGGTGCCGTATGTGCGAAGCTCCACTAGCCCCTCGTGGTCTTGTCTTTTTTCCTCTTTTCCTTTTGGGCTCCTCTCTCTGCAGCCCCCGGGTGCCCAGATGGGGAGGGCTGGGTGGTCAGGGGCAGGGGGGTGGGTGGGGGGAGACGTTAGTAAACATGCCACGTGGAGTGGGTCACAGTTACTGTCACGGTGGCCGTTAGTCTGAGGGGAGGGGACGGGAAGGGGGGGACACGGTGGGGGGGGGCGTTAGTTGTTGACGTGGTGAAGAAATTAAACTTACCAAAGGTTTCTGAACGTTTACAACGGAGGGACAAGAAAAGAGAACAGGAACATTAACGGGTGGTTATGCAGAAGCCTGTATCCTCGTGGGTGCGGGAGGGGAGGTCAGAATAATGATCAGATTGATTACAATTTTTTTTTTTCCTTTGGCCGTGCTGTGCGGCTCGTGGGGTCTTAGTTCCCCGACCAGGGATCAAACCCGCGCCTCCTGCAGTGGAAGCTCGGAGTCTTAACCACCAGACCACCAGGGAAGTCCCTTGATTATGATTTTTAAAGCAGCTGATGTTCACTGAGCACTTGCTACATGCCAGGAGGCCTGTCAGGGGCCCCTCACAGAAACGCTAGGGAATAGGCACAGTGTATGAGGATGCTGAGACCCAGGGGATGGGGCACCGAGGTCCACACTCTTTATCATTTCATTATATTGGGGCGACAATGGTGGAAACCAGCAGAGAAGCAACTGGACCCCAAAGGTTGCCATCACTCCCCCAGCTGAACCCCCCAAGCTGCAAATATCCTCAGACGGGTCGGGACAGGGAAGGCTACGTCTCTCCCCAGTGCGAGGTCCAGGTCTCTCCCGGGAAGAAATTCTGGGCTTAACATCTGCCCCTTTTCAGGGTTTGGGTCTTTGTTGAGGGAAGGAGAAAGCAGAGGATGGGCAGACAGGACTCCTCAGAGGACGGGACTGGGCAGTGAGTTGGGGGGGAGGGGAGCTGAGAAGGATGGGGTGGCCTTCAGGCAGGGGTGGCTCCAGGGCGGGGCCCTCAGAGGAAGGGGAGAGAGAAAAGAGAAGGTGCACCAACATGTGTCCATGTGACTGAAACATGCGTGTGTGCCCGTGGGCACATCCCGACCACACACGTGTCCACGCCCACAAGGACCAGCCTGAGACGTGCACACGGGACTGTCACGCGGATACACGTGTGACCGACACACGTGGACAAGCTTTGCTATGTGGGGTGGGGAGGCAACCCTGTGCTGATGGCACAGCCTGTGTGTGCCCACAGACGGGGAGCAGGTCAGGACACACGGGGAGCCCGGACACACACACGCGAACATTCGTGAGGCAGTTAAGACAGCTGACACAAAGCACACACAGCCCCCCAGAGAGATGGACCCACAGACAGGGGCATAGAGGTGCTGTGCTAAGACACGATTGTGAAGTGCCTGGCCCCAAGGTGGCCAAGGCCTTGTGCTCTGTCCAAGGCTCCCCTATCCCGGCCGGGGCCTGGACAAACAGGCTGGACTGCCTGTCCGTGCCCCATCACGTCCTTACTGCTTCGGTCTTGGAGACACTCTCTCCCTGCAGCCCTCTATGGCTCCCCAGTACCTTACCTGTCTATGCCCACCATCTCCTCTGGAGACACCCACTGCTTCAGCACTGGAAATACTCTCTTGCCTTTGCCTTATGCTCCCCTCTACTCCTACCTGTCTGGACCCCATTATATCCTCACTGGACAAGTCTACTGCTTTAGCACAGAAGATACCCTCCCTCTGCCACCTTCCATAGCTCCCCATCACCTCTGTCTCTCTGTTCCCCCACTGTGTCCCCGCTGTTGGGGCACTGTAGACACCCACCCTCCTCTGTGGGTTTCCATCACCCGCAACTATCTGTGCCTCATAAGGACCCCACTGCTTGCGTACTGGAGACCCTCTGCCCCTGCAGCTGCCCATCATTGTACATATCTGGGTCCATTATATCTCCATGCAGGCACTGAAGAACTCTCCCCCTACCATCCGCCATAGCTCCCCATTACCCCTGCCCGTCTATATCCTATTACATCCCCACTGGTTCAGCTCTGAAGACACTTTCTCCCCCAATACCAATGCCCTCCGTGGCTGCACATCAGCTCTGCCTTTCTGTCCTCCATCAGTCCCCAGGGCTTGGGCCCTGGGATGCTGCCCTCCCCCTTCTACCCTCTGTGGCTCCCGCATCCTCCTGGCCACCTGCGCTCACCTGATCGCAGCTGCTTGATGCGCCCATTGCTGGCACTGGGGTCCACGGGCAAGAAGTCCTTGAACCAGGTGATCTCGGGGTCAGGGTTGCCACTCGCAGCACAGAGCATAGTAGCTGTCCGTGTCCGCTCTACCACCTTCAGCTGGGGGCCCATGTCGATGTTGGGGAAACCAGGGGGCAGCTGGTCCTCTGAGGGTGGAGACGGGAAAAACAAAGCAGAGGCCCAGTTGTCACAAGGCCATCCCACCAGGGTGGGGCTCAGGGACGGGCCCTGGGTCCAGCCCCTGCCTGGCTGGGTGACCTCCTGTGGCCTGTTTCTTCCTCTGTCTGTGAGAAAGACCACTCTCATGTCGGGGAACTGTTGGAAGAACATCAGGCTAGATCAGTACCTCTGACTCGGGGCGATCCTGCCCCCAGGGGACACTGGGCCATGTCTGCGGACATCTATGGTTGTCACTCCTGGCATTGAGTCAGTGGGCCCAGGGATACTGCTCCACCCCTCCCAGCGCCTAGGACGGCCCTGCAGAGGATGATCCAGCCCTGATGTCAGCAGCGCAGAGGCTACAAAACCCTTGGGTTATTTTACAGCAGCCAGAAGGAGCTTTTTGGAATGTAAATGGCACCACACTGCCCCCCTGCTGCCCGTGGCCCCCACCAGCCTCTGGAGGAACCCAGCCTCCTTGCCCAACGCTGGCCCCCGCCGGCCTCGGCTGCCCCGTCACACGCCAGCCTCACACTTCTTGCTCTCTCCATCCAGCCACACCAGCCACCTTGGTCCCCAAAGTCATCACGCCCCCTCCTGCATCACCCCTGGGCATCCACGTCACCTCAGGCTAGCTCGTGGCCCCAACTTATAAATCCTCCTGGGGACTTCCCTGGCGGTCCAATGGTTAGGACTCCATGCTTTCACTGCAGGGAGCATGGGTTTGATCCCTGGTTGGGGAACTAAGATCCTGCATGCCGCACAGCATGGCCAAAATAATAACAATAATCATAAAAAATTCTCCTGGACTCCAGAACATCCAAGTGTCAAACTCCATGGATCATGATGTATCCGTGTCTATGCCATGTCCCTACCGCCCCATGCAGGTCCTGGCACACAGCAGGTGTGCCTACTACTGAGCCCACGCTCTAGAGCCCGCGAGCCACAACTACTGAAGCCCGTGTGCCACAACTACTGAGCCCGTGTGCCACAACTACTGAGCCCACGTGCCACAACTACTGAGGCCCGCGCGCCTAGAGCCCGTGCTCTGCAGCAAGAGAAGCCACCGCAATGAGAAGCCTCGTGCACCTCAACGAGGAGTAGCCCCTGCTCGCCACAACTAGAGAAAGCCCGCGCGCAGCAATGAAGACCCAACAGCCAAAGATAAATAAATTTAAAAAAAATCTTAAAAAAAAAGAGTGGATATATGTATTTGTATAACAGATATACTTTGCTGTACACCTGATACTAATACAACACTGTAAGTCAATTATACCCCAATAAAATTTTTTTTTAAAAAAAGAAGAATGTGGTTCGGGCCTGAGGCGATGGGGCAGGTGGCCTTCGTTCGTGTAATTTGCACATCGCACCATGGGCTCCATGGCCTGACTCAGCTGGAGTTGATGCCAGGGTGGGGTATGCAGCTCAACAGCCTCCCACCAGGTCCCATCCCCTCCTGCACCTTTGCCCTCCCCCTCCAGCACCTGGACTCCTGGATTCTTTTGTTCTCACCCCTAAAACCCCCAGCTCTGGTCTGGCCTGTCATCTGCAGTGGACAAAGGGTCCCCTGGGGTAGGGCAGGCTTCCTCAGCTAAAATTAAAACAGCCACTAGCCCCCTTGTTATGGGCTGAAATGTGTACCTTCCCCCTCCTCCAATACATAGGTTGAGGCCCTAACCCTCGGGACCTCAGAATTAGATTGTACTTGGAGACAGAGTCTTTAGAAAGGTCATTAAGTCAAATGTGGTATTAGGGTGACCCTCATCCAACACGACTGGTGTCCTCATAAGAAGAGAAGATTAAGAACCAGGCACACACAGAGTGGAGACCATGTAAAGACCCAGGAGAAGACGGCTGTCTCTGAGGCAAGGAGAGAGGCCTCAGAAGGAACCAACCCTGCCGACACCTTGATCAAGGACCTCCAGCCTCCAGACTGTGAAAAAAACATGTGATGTAAGCCGCCCAGACGGTGGTACTTTGTCAGAGTAGCCCTAGCAAACTAACACAGTCCCTGCCCCACCCCTGATGGACAAGTGACAAAAAAGTGATCGCACGCAGGGCTGATGAGACCGAGGAGAAACAGGCCTGCGAGTGGACAGCTGGCAGGAATGTTCGTTGGTACAGCGGGGCCAGAAGGGGCGAGTGGGTACCATCCACCTGAGATCCCCGAGCCCTCAGCTCAGCGGCTGCCTCCCCAGGCCCGTGCACTCAAGGAGGAAGGCAGAGGTATTCCTGAGGCACCAACAGTTAACGGGAAAATGCTGGCGACAATCTAAACACCTGTCAACAGAGACCTGGGCCATCTATGGATCGGTCCCCGAAACAAGCAGAAGGAATCGCCTTACAGACAGATTTGTAACAAACTCCAAGATGCATTCCTAAGTGGACAGAGTTCAGTGTAAAAGATGTGTAGACCAAGGATCAAAAACTACAGCCCCTGGGACTTCCCTGGTGGCGCAGTGGTTAAGAATCCGCCTTCCAATGCAGGGGATGCGGGTTCGATCCCTGCTCAGGGGACCAAGATGCCACATGCTGCGGGGCAACTAAGCCTGCGTGCTGCAACTGAGCCTGTGCGCTCTGGAGCCCGCACGCCGCAACGAGAGAAGCCCGTGCACCGCAATGAAAGATCCCATGTGCTGCAACTAAGACCCAGCGCAGTCAAATTAATTAAAGAAAACAAAAACAAAAAACTACAGCCCCTGGGCCAAACCTGAGGCCCCGCTTGTTTTTGTTGATAAAATTTTATTGGTGCACGGCCACGCCCATTGGTTTCCTCATCATCTACACGGCTTTCCTGAACTGAGAAGTTGCAAGAGACATTGTCTAGCCTGCAGAGTCAAAAATATTTACTCTGGTGTTTTATAGAAGAAGCCTGCTGCCTCCTGGTAAAGATAAAGCTGCTATTTGTGTAAAAAGGAAATAATAAATGTGTATTTGCTTACAAATGCCCAGGAGGGGCACCGGGCATGGTGGGTGTGTTGGGGGATGGACAGGGGGCTGGGGAAGAGGTGGGCCAGAGGCCACCATGTGGGGAGGGAACAGAGACCCAGGTACATGGAAGGGGCAGGAGGCCAAGACGGGGTAAGGGAGAGCCTGGCCGGGGCACCATCACCCCGTGTCCCCAGTTAAACAAGAGAGCTGTGGTTCCGGCCCAGGCAGGGGTCGCTTCGTAGAGGAAAACGGCCCCAGTCCCAAGTCCTGAGCACTATGTACCAGGCCCTGTAAGGTAGCTTTCTGTGCCCACCTCTGAGATGGGATCTATTTCACAGAGGGGGAAACTGAGGCTCAAACACATGCGTACCTGCCCGGGTCATACAACCAGGACACAGCAAGGCTGGGATTTGAACCCAGGCCGAGGTAAGCCTGGAGGAAGCTGGGTGTGGCCGGCATCTGCAGAACCCCCAAGCCGGGCCTGGACCTGTGGGGTCAGATGGAGTGGCTGGATCCTGTCTGAGCTCGGTCCGCACCCAGTTTGTTCTTCCCGGCCGGAGGCCTGGACCACCTCATGAATGGTTCTGATTGGCTACTGATGACGTCACCGGAGGTTCGGGCCAAGACAACTGGGCCTCAATTCTTGGTGCTCAAAGCTGGCCCAGGCGTGCTGGGGGCTGGGTCTGCTGGCGTCCCTCTGTGCACCCGTTTCCTCTGTGTGTATGTGCATGGGTGCATGAGTGTGCATGCGTGCTCACCCATGTATGCACCCGCACCCCACGCGTGTCCACACATGAGCACTTCCTGGGTGCGTGCAGCCCCGCGAGGGGCCCCCGTGAGTGCCTGTGGGCGGCAGCCAGCCAGGGTGGGGGAGGCCGCGGCTGCCTGACGTTACCGAGAGCTCCTAATTAAACAAAAATGTTCATCGAGTACCACATTGTGCCTGATTCCTCGGAGTTTAATTAAAACAACAGCGCGGGAGGTGTGAGCAGGGTCCACAATCAGATGGCAGCGGAGGAAGGGAAGCTGGGGGTGCTGGGCCCAGCAGCCCAGACCTTCCCGCTCAGCCGCGGGGGGGTGGGGTGGGGGGGTGGGGGGAGGGTGTCCCTGGGGCTCGGAGCGGGCGGGGGGGCCGAGGCGGGGGAGGCAGTGGGCACAGGCGTTCTGGGTCAAACGCTCTGGGCTGGGCGTCCAGCCCAAGCGCCACGTCTTTCTAGGCGGCCCGAGAACAGAGAGATGCCAAGGGTCTTGTTGGGGGAGGCGGGGAACAGAGATGTGTCTTTCCCAGACTCCCAGAGACTGGGCGGTTAATAGATTCACAGCGTGTCCTTTTAACTCTCTGAGCGCTTACAATGGAGGCTGGCACAGTAGGGGGGGGCGGGGCGGGAGGCGGGCTGTTCCTGAGAAAGGTCAGGGCAAAAATATCTGCTGGGAAGAGGCGGGGCGGGCTGGGGCAGGCTGGGGCGGGTGGACCCCTCCCCTTCCCTCCTCCTCCCTCAATCCGCCAGCAGGATGGGCTCCAGTACACACACACAATGAAACTATGAGGCCTCTTGTTAAAAAATTACTAGGAATTTCCAGGCGGTAACAGCAGAGCCTTCTGAGGGCGGTCGCACACCAGGGTCTGGGACCACGTGCCCCTGCAGCCAATGTGACAGCTCCTCCCAGAGCTCCAAGCTGACCGTGGCTCCACTGCCTGGGAGGACACTGGATGACTCCCAACCTGGGAGCCACAGGTGGGGGCCACCTGCCCCCAATGGCTGGCAGTGGCTTGTATTTTTTTTTTTCCTTTTGGCCATGCCGCGCAGCATATGGGATCTTAGTTCCCTGACCAGGGACCCCACATCCCCTGCAGTGGAAGCGCAAAGTCTTAACCAATGGACCACCAGGGAAGTTCCAAGTGGCTTCTACTTAGAGATCAGACACGGTCAGGGTGCCCCTGTAGGCGACAGGCAGAATCCACCTACCCACCCACCCACCTGACAGCTGCAGTATGGTTGGTGGCAGCTGTCTTGTCACAACCAGAATAACAACAACGACAATGATAATAATATCAGATCGGTAGAATCAACCAAATGCTTGTTCCCCTCGTGGCACCATGCTGGTCCCCCACTTGTATCTGGTTCTGAAACAATCCCTTGCGGTGAACATCATTATTATCCCACTTTGGAGGTGAGGACACTGCAGCTCAGAGAGGTTCACTAACTTGCCCAAGGTCACAAAGCTACAGAGGGGCAGTGCCAGGACGCAAACTCAAGTTGCAGGCCCCTGGGTTAAAACCACCTGGCAAGGGAGAAGGCAGCAGGGAGCAGCCGGGGTCGGGGGCAGGCGGGTTTGTGGTGAGACTGTCTGAATGATGCTGTTTTACAATAAGGAAGCCATTTCCTGGTCCCTAGTCCACCTGAATGAGGCCAGCAAGAAGCCCACAGGAAGGATCTGTGTGAATCTATGAGGAGGTGATATTTAGCTGTTTCTGCCTAGCCAGCCTCTATTCCTCCTTTGTTTCTTTAGGGGAGCCACCCCTTACTGACCCCGTCTACTTGACTCCAGGGAAGACTCTGCCCATCAGAGTACTTGTTCCTCCAGACACATTGACCAACTCAGGGATGGTCATCTGACCCAAGCTGGGCCAACGAACAGCAGCAGTCCTGGGTCATTTAGTCCAGGGGGCCCCGGAGCCTGGGGCTAATGGGGGAAATCTCACTAAGGATACAGTTGATAGGGAAGAAAACAAACCCAGAGGCAGAAAGTGAACTCTGAGAACATCATACGAGCTCCTGGATCCAGCTAAACCTGAAGCTACTCCACAGATATTTTAATTACATGAACCAATGAATTCTCAGTTTGAGTTGGATCTGCCTCTTGTAATCAGAAGAGCATGATTAAGATGACAAATGGAGATGATTCTAGTCCCTTAACACTCTTCTTTTCAGCAAAGACTCAGTAAATTCCTACCCGAAGGCTCTAGGCCCCAGTTGTATTACAGGCTAAAAAAAGGAGATCAAGGTCCCCCCAAAGAGAACATCCAAAGCAAGACTTTCACGAATCCCTTTGGTATTTGTCCCCAGAGTCCAGGCCCCAGGTCCTCCCCAACCCACCCTGGGGAGCCCAATACCTCGGAGGACAGTGAGCTTGGCATGGACAGTGATCTCCCCGACTGAGTTTTGGGCCACACACTCGTACACGTTCTCATCCCGGGGTGTCCGGAGTGGCTGGATCCTCAGCACGGCCCCTGCACTCCCATCAAACTCAATCGTCTGCCATGGGTAGGAGACAAAGGTCAGGGTGAGGCTGGGGTCCCAGGCGTGAACAGGAGAGGAGCTGGGGGCTGTACACACATGTGTGTATACATCCATGTAAAGATGCTGGAGGCAGAAAACGGTCTGTACAAGGGTATTGTGCATAAGTGGGTGTGTGACACTCGCACGTAAGTCTGGTGACAGGCATGTGACAGGCATGCGAAGGCATGTGACAGGCATGCGAAGGCATGCTGGATGTGGAAATGTGTGTGTCTGACCATGTACTTGTGCACAGAGTTGTGAATTCCCTTCTGTGTGCAGTGGTGAGATAAGATTCAGATAGGGCAGGGAGTTGCTTGAGGCCACACAGCACAAAGGTGGCAGAACAAGCGAGCCTGAAGGGCCCTCATGGGGCACATGGTGGGGGGGTGCACGTGGCAGAGAGTGGGTGGGAGAAGAGAAGGGACCTGTCTGGAGAGGGTGCCTGCCCTGACTGCCTGTGCTCCATCTGGGGAACGTTTCTGGGATGGCTTCTGTGGCTGAGCTGCCGTGGCCCGTCCAGGGGTGGGGCTGGCCCTCAGCTGTCTCCCCTCCCCTCCCCCCTCCCCCTGACTCACCTCAAAGCGCTGCGAATTGACCTTCTTGCCCTTCTTGTTCCAGGTCACACGTGGCTTGGGATCTCCCGTGGCCTGACACACAAAGGAGGCCACGCCCCCTGACACGCCAATCTGGTCCTTGGGTTCTTTGATGAACCTGGGGGGCTCTGGGGAGAGAACAGGAAGCGGAGGGGCTCTGGTGGGCCCGGGCATGTGACGAGGACCCTATGGGGCCAGGTAAACATGCCCTCCAGCCTCTGTCCAGCCAGAGGTACCATGTGGGCCCGACAGGAAGGCTTGAGAGAAGAAGAAATGATACCACTGCCCCCTGTGGGTACCCTAGGCCCTGCCCAGCACCTCCACCCCCCCCACCCGGATACAACAGCCACACATACTCACACGAGGACACACCTCACGTGGGCACACGTGCTCAGACCCAGTGCCACACGGGAAGGTGAGAGGGGATACCCCTGAGACTTTGGGGTCCCTAAATTCAGCCCCTGAAGGCCCTCAGTAGTGACCAGCCAAACTATGGAGGGTCCTTGATCTTAAAAAGACTTGAGAGGAGAGAACTTGGTCTAATCCCCTGATGGGACATGTGGGGAGACTGAGGCATCAAACAGGGAAGCAGAGGGGTGACCAAGGGACCTGAGGTCAGAGCCAGACCAGAGATCGAACCCAGGGCTCCAGCCTCTTCATCCGTGGGAGATGTCCTAACACAAGGCATCAGAGCTGGAGGCCAGAGCTCAAAATGGGTGATCGGATGCTGCCAACCACTAGAGCAAGTGCTTATTGAGTGCCTACTGTATGCGGATGGTGTACACTCAGCAACATCACATCCTTCTGACAGTGCTGGGGGACAGAGCCACCATGATCCTCATTTCACACTCGAGAAAACCAAGGCACAGACCAGGCAAGGCATTTGCTTCGACACAGCCAGCCAGTGGCTGAGCGGGGATTTGAACCGGGCTGGTCCTGTGCCCCCGTCCTTTGCCCCTCATGATGATCTGATGTGCTAAGTCTCCCCAGGAAAGTCTCAAGTGGGAGCTACTACGTCTTTGATGCCGACACAGCCTCAACTCTGCACCTCGGACAGGCTACAGTACCTGAGAGTTCATTAACATTGTCCTCTTTTTTTTATTGACTTTTCACAGTAACCTATGAATCACCCAAAGGGATACTGGATTTCCATCCACAGTAATGCTACAATGTATCCCATAAAATGAATTCAGTTACTTCTGAGAGTTTTACCAACAGACCCAAGGGCTGCAACATACTTACAAGGTCCCGAGGGAAACAACCTACATATACAACAAAACAACAAAAGGGGATGATTAAATGAACACTGGGCCACCCACTAAGTAGAATATGCAGCTGTAAAAAGGGACAAGGATGCTTTTGTAATGAACTACTAGGACAGGAACAGCAAAATACACTATGAAATGGACAAAAAGTGAGGGGTAAAAAGTATAGTAAATGCTCCTGTTTGTGTGATGAGAAAAATGAAAATGGGGAAAGTATGTGTGTGTGTATGTGTGTGTGTGTGTGTGTGCGCACGCGCGCATGCACAGAAACAACAGCTGCCCCTGGGAGGAGAAAGCAGGTGGCTGGACACGGGAAAGAAGGTTTCATACCCTGGTAACTTTTTTACATTTAGAACTATTTGAAGATAAATTGAAATTATTATTTTTGTAAGGTTTGAATAGAAAGGTGAGCCAATTAAAGAAATATATTAAGTAAGTAAAAGTTTGGGGCCTGAGGAGAGGCAGAGAGAGGATTGAACAACGCCAGGCCTCTGAGCACTGAGCCACTCAGGTTCACCTAGAAAGTTCTGGCTGCTCAGAAGTGCCAAGAAGTTCAAGGAGGCCTCAGGTTCCAAGTCTGGGTGCCACAGAGCCCAATTTCTCCCATCTGTGACTCAGGCTGAGCTTTGAACAAAATAGAGTCCCTGTCTCAGTGGCTTGACTGGCCTCACCTCCCTCATTCCAGGCTGTGCTCCCGTTGATATGACCATATAAGTCTACACTGGCCACCTCTCTGGAAAATCAGTAGATCCACTGCATGCAGGCATCAGTGGGCTCACTCAAATCCTGTGTATCTTGCTGGGGAAGTGATTGTTAATTCCACTGTACAGATGGGATTGTACAGATCCAGGGAGGTTAATGAGCTTGCATGAGGTCACACAGCTCAGAAATGACAGCACCAGGGTTTGATCCTGGGTCTATTGTCCCCAGGCCCACTTCTTCTGTTCCTCTCACCTCCAGGCCCTGAGCCTGATTTTTGATGTTTTTGCTCCACGCTGAGCCCTGGGTTGGGCCTGCCTCTCTGGCTCTGCCTGCCTGGGTTGCCCCTCCTACAGTATTGGTGACTGGGGCCATATGGGTCCCCAGCCAAGGTCATGGGGGGAAGTCTCTGTGGTCAGGTCAGGAATCTCGCTTCTGGGAAAAATCCTCCCTGGGGAGCCACTGGAAGGAAGGGAAGAAGCGGGCTGCAGGGAGTGAGACGCATCCAGCTGCCTTTTTATGACTCGGAGCCGGGAAGACACCCCGAGCACCCTCCAATCCGGGAAACGAGACACGACGGGAGCCCGTGCTGTCCCTCCTCCTCTCTTCATCTGGCGGCTTCAACCTCAGCTCAGCCAGCACCTCCCCCAGGGAACCTTCTTGGACTACCACTGGCCGGGTCAGGACGCCCTCTGTCCCCATCCTTCCATGGGTGCCTCCTTCCATCACGGCCCCGATCACACTGGGTTGAAATACTTGGTTATGTGCCACCTGGCAGGGTGGACATGAAACAGACCCTACTCCTTGGGATCCCACCACACCACTTCTCTGTGCCCAGTGACCCCTGAAAAACTGGGGCTTTGAACCTTGATGCTTGCCTAATGCTGGGCCCAATGAAGCTGCCCATTCGCTCCCTGGCGCCCCCTCGCTGCAGGGCAGACGCCTCTCAGCTTACCTCCAGGCGGCTCTGGGATCCCAGCCAGCCCGGAAGAGCTTTCTCCACCCGTTGCATCCCCCCATTAGAATATTTCTTGCAGACGCTTAGCTTCTCTCATTTGGACAAACCCTCCCGTCCTCTTCTTGACAAAGGGGCCCCAGACATAAGAAAGACACACTGGGGTATGGCCGCAGCCTGTGGCAAGCAAGCGCTCCTTTTGTGCTGGGCCTGTTCTCACACTCAGCTCTATTCTGAGACTCAGAAAGGGTGAGCCACTGGCCCCCAGTCACCCAGCTTGTGATGGGCAAGAGCTAAGATTCCAACCTGGGCCTATTGGGCTCCCAAAGCCCTGCAAATAGTACACTTGATATACAGGGTTGTGGGTCTTCAGTGATGGAGAGCACCCTGGGTGTTCCTGTTTCTTAGATGAAGAGACCGAGGTTCAGAGTGGCGATGCCAACAGCGCAGAGCATGGGAAGGGCTTGGCCTGATTTCTGTTTTTCCATTTCAGATTTTGCAGAGAAAAATCTGGTGTCAGAGCTGGAGACCCACCCACCAGTCCCCTCCAACCCAGCCTGGGCTGGCCGCACAGCACCCTGGGAAGGCCCCACAGGACCAGAAGCTGTTTTTAGGGCAGAAATCACTCTTCTTGGTGCTGGATGGTGGACACATCAGCTGCCTGCCCGGGCTCTCTACCACCTGACAGCTCTCACCTGAACGGTTTCCTGAGGACCTGGGCTACTCCTTGAAGCTGGCAGTGCCAATCACAGTGCCCACAGCCCCTCTGCTGGCCCCCAGATGACAGGGTTCCTGCTAAACAGACCACCTCCTGGGGTCAAGATGCCCCAGCTTTGGAGACGGAGACCTAGGTTTGAGTCTAGGCCACTACCAACACCTAAAGGGATACAGTAGTAACAATTCCAGGGGAATTCCCTGGAGGTCCAGTGGTTAGGACTCCGCACTTCCACTGCAGGGGGCACGGGTTCGATCCCTGGTCAGGGAACTAAGATCCCACATGCTACACGCAGTGTGGCCAAACAAAAAAAGAATTCCAGGGCTCACTGAGGGAGCATCCACAGAGCTGGCCCCGGCTACATGCCCCGTGCTGATAGCCTGGGTCACACTCCCTCATGGCTCACCTGGACCACTGCAGTCTCCTCTGCCCTGGCATCCCCCCATCCTGTCCTCCCTCAGCAGCCAGAGGGCACCTGTGAGCACCTCAGTCAGGACCTGCCCCTCCTCTGCCCACAGCCCTCCAGGGCTCCCACCTCCCTGGGGTACAAGCCACGTCCTCTCTGCTGCCCACAAGGCCCTGCACAACCTGCCTCATCCCCTCCTCCTTCTCTCCCCCTCGTTCACTCTGCTCCAGACACACGGGCCTCCTCACTGTTCCTCCAACACACCAGGCACAGTTCTGCCCCAGGACCTTTGCACAGGCTATGCCTTCTGCCCAGGACACCTTCCCCCTAGACATGCATGGGGTGCACTCCTCAGCTCCTTTAGGTTTCTGCTCAGATGTCATCTCCTTGGTGTGACCTTCCCTGATGCCCTCCCACCCATTTAAAATGCAGCCCCTAAACCTCCACTCACGCGCTCATCTCCCTTCCTGTTTATCTTGCTCCCGGGCACGTCCACCATCCAGCACACTCGGTGTCTCTCCCTCAAGATTATCAGCTCCAAAAGGGGGTGGGATATCTGTTTTGTCTCCCAGGTCTAAACCAGTGCCTGGCGCACAGTAGGTGCTTATGAAAAACCCACTGAATGAGAGCACAGCCCCACCCATGGTCACATGATAGAGCGAGGATCCGAACTCAGGACAGGATAGCCTCCAAACTCTGTGATCTCTACCCCCTCCTCACAATGGCCACTTTGCAGCCTCAGTTTCCTCACCTGTCAATGGGAATGATCTAAGCATCCTGCCCAAAGCTGGTTAATTATCACTGGAGCAAGATGTCAAAGTCGTAAATATATGATTTATTCCACTAGTGTAAGTTAAACCAGTGGTTGTCACGTGGGGGTGCCATCGGGGGGATGGGGCCAGGGATGCTACTCCGCACCCCACAGTGCTCAGGACGGCCCCCCACTCCCCGAGAATGCTCTGGCCCCGACCTCAGCAGTGCTGAGGGCAGGGGAAACCCTGCATTAAGTGAATGAATGAAAAACTAAAAATACTCAGCCCTCGGCCCACTGTTCCCACTGCAAGGAATAGAGCACAGAAGACACAGGCCCTGGGAGGTGACCAGATGGATCACAGCCCAGGCATGCCTGGCTATGTGGGGTGATGGGTAGCAACCCGGGCTCTGGCGCCAGGCAGACTGGCCGATTCCTGGCTGTAAAACATAACCTCACTATGCCTCAGTTTCCCCATCTGTACAATTGGGATGGGGAGAATAGCCTCCATCTCATCAGGTGGTGGTGGCTGATCTGAATGTGTTAGGCATTTACTACAAAATAATATAAAAACTAGAAAAAGCATGGATGGATGAGGCAGGTGTGTATGTCTTTGGTGTTCTCACCCAGGAGCAATAATTACCATGCTCGTGGTAACCCGGAATTGTGGACCTACTGTGTGCAAGCAGCATGCAGGGGCTTATCGTGTGTCCTTGTCCCAGGAATGCTGGGAGATGGATGATGCTGAGTTTCATTCTGTCAAGGTAGAAATGGCCGCTGAGCGAGATTGAATCACTAGCCCAAGGTCACACAGCAGGTTAGCAGCGAAGTCAGGATTCAAACCCAGCCTAACAGCAGATCCCAGTTTCCTTCCCTCCTGACCTGACCCTTTGTGTCCCCATCAGCCTAATGACACCTCCTCTAGGCCCCTCGTGGTGGGACAGACCGTGGCATTAGGACTAGGACTGACTCTCACCCTCTCCATGTTACTGCCAGAAGCACAGCCTTGCCCATCCCCAAACTACACCAACCTCTTTCTTCACCTCCAGGCCTTTCTGTGTGCTAACACCTTTGCCAGTAATGCCCGTTCTATTGGCAAACTCCTATACACCCACAAAACCCCAGCTCCAATGCCCTCTCTCCCAAGAAGCCTCCCCTGGCTCCGCCTGGGAAGGTTTGATTGCCTGTGTGTCTACGAACTGGGTGCTGGTATTTCTACCTGTGGCAAGGGAAGGAAAACTCTGTGGCTACCTCAGGAGTGACTTCAAGTAAGCCCCAGTCCCCGCTGAGCTTTGGTTTCTCTCATGGAAAAATGGGGATGGTAATGAAACAAGCATGCTGGGTTCTGTGAGGTGGAGGGAGATGAAGCAGGTAAAGCCTGCATTTAGCACTGGGCTTGGTGCAGATTCAACGCTGGGCAAACAGACACTGTCATCACTGTCACTATGACTGCTTTCTCATACCGTTCTTGTTATTCACCTCTGCACCTCTCAGGACCCAGTGCACAGCAAGCATTCTACTCGGCCTCGTTCACAGAGCACAGAGGCTCTGCACGGCAAAACCAGCGCCCTCCCCCACGCCGGTGGGGGGGACGACACGTGTTCACACGTGCACATGCAAACTCAAGACGCCCACACTTACCTTCTGTGGCACAGCCTCCTACCAGCAGGACCACGAGTAGGCCCATGGGACCAACCACAGATGCCACACCATGGCCCCAGGCAGGCGCCATGCTCGGCCGTGACCTGCAACCTCCAACCTCCGGCCCTGGAGGGGGGATGCCCCCCCCCCACGGTCCCTCACAGAGAGGCCTCAAGCCAAGCGTCAGTTGGGGCAGCGTCTGCAGAGACAAAAAGAGGGGCCGTGAGAGGGGAGCAGGGGAATCCAGGGGGCCTTCATGGGGGAGGCAGCAGGAGGATCACAGAGGGGCAGACGGGAGTCACAGGATGCGAGGGCGAGGGTTACAGGACAATGGGGGAGGGTCAGAGGGTGACGATGGGGCAGAAAGAAAGCGCTGAGCCCCCACGACGAACTGAATGTTGTGCCCCCCAAAATTATTATGTTGAAACCTAACCCTCAGTGTGATGGTCTTAGGGGACTTTGGGAGGTGATTAGGTCATGTGGTGGAGCCCTTGTGAATGGGATTAGTGCCCTTATAAAGAGACCCAGGGAACTCCCTCGCTCCCCACCACCATGTGAGGACATAGCAAGGTCGTCTGTGAATCAGGAAGCAGGTTCTCACCAGACACCAATTCTGCTACCGCCTTGATCTTGGACTTCTGGCCTCCAGAACCGTGACAGATGTGTGTTGTTTATAAGCCACCCAGTCTATGGCATTCTGTTATAGCAGCCAGAACAGACTGAGACAGCCCCTACCCCTGGCTGAGCCCCCGCCCCAGGCTGAGCCCCAAACCAGGACTGAGCACCCCCTCTAGAAAGCGCTCTGAACATCTAATTTCTCCCCCCTCGCAGGCTGGGCCACCCACCCAAAGGAAGAGGCTCCAGCTAACACTTCTGACTGTCCCTACAAATCTGCCCATTCGGCCACCAGACGGACCTTCCCCCCAAACACACCTGCCCGTCCCTGCCCTGCTCTAACACCTCCCATGGCTCCCGTAAGCCCCAGAGGAAGCTGCTCCTACTGGTGTCATCCCCTCTCTCATGGGAGGTGCAGCCACACAGTCCCAGCTCAGTCCCACCCTGCTGTGCTCTCTGCTGGAAATGCTGTCCCCACACTACCGCATGACAGGTCTCAACTCCACTGTCACTTCCTCTGGAAGCCCTCCCTGCCCCTGGCAGGTCAGCCCCCACCCCCAATTCCACATCCCACGGCTTCAGAAATGACGGAGATCATCCTTCACAGCATTTACCCCAGTCTGCAAATCAAGTGAGAATATTCATCACCCAGCATCTGTTTCTCCGGTGAGAATCCAAACTCCTCTAGGGCAGAAGGGTCCTTCTCAGGGGCCAAACCCTAGGACGGCCCCCTCTCCACTTTGGCCAGGGCCAGGGTGGAAGAGGGGGCAGGAGGAGGCCCAAGGATGAGGCCCTCGTGGCCGGGTCAACCTTATACACCCACCCCAGGCCATGCCCCAGGCGGGTCCACACTATGGCCACGGGGACGGGTGCCACGTAATCATGGGGCAGCCCCTGTGATTCTGGCTCCCAAAATATCCAGCTGTGGTCACTACGCCCAGCCCCAGAGTGGCCCCAGGGGAAGGCTGGGCTGGTGGTGGCCGAGTCATGGCCCAGGGTGGAGAGTGGAGAAGGTGGGATGAGGAGGGTGGGGATAGGGGCACTCAACGGGCACACAGTCAGACCACGGACAATCAGACCAGACAGAAAAGGAGGATGCTTGCACATAGGCCAGCCACAGACAGACCCAGACACACGGTCAGACCACAGACAGACAAGGAGACCAGACACAGTCACAGATGTATTTGTACAGTCAGGCAACAGAGATGGGTCCACATGTGTAGTCAGGCCAATAAAACTGACACACAGACCACAAACATGGACAGGCACAAAATCAGACCCCAGACACACAGAATCAGACAAGATACACACAAAGGGTCACAATGGGGCAGACAATACATATACACAGTCAGACCACAAGCAGTCAGGTCAGAGACACACAGGTACATGCCAAGACCACAGACACACAGCCAGATGAGATATACACACAGGGTCACGGTCAGACAGGCAATACACATACACGGTTGGGCTACAGGCAAGCATGAACACAGAGGCACGTCGGAGCTCCACAGGGCGTGGCAGGTAAAAACACACAGCTCACAGACTCGGATGCGGGCACACAGTGGGGCTACAGAGATGGGCAGTCAGCAGAGCAAACTTGCACCCAGCCAGACAATATGCACACTGACACGTAACGTCAGATCCCCCTCATCCACATGCATGTGCATAGACAGGCAGGCGCACAGTCAGACCACAGATACACACTGGGACCCAACCACGGGCCCTTTAAGAGTACAAGTGGCTGATGAGGACGGTGAAGGTCCCAGCTGGGGAAATGGCCCATGGCCAGCTGGGGCCAGGGTGACCACAGCAGCTGGTCCCGCCCACAGATGCACATCAGCTTGGCCACATCTGGGGAGGGGGCTCAGCTCTGGCCCAGACCACTTGGATTGGCTGCCCAGGCCCGCACAGAGCATCTGGGGAAACTGAGGTAGAATTTTAACACGGAGGGGCTCAAACCCACCACCCTGGGGCGGGGGGGGGTGACCTCCCTGCTCTAGTCTCCTCACCTCCGATGCCAGCTGGCATGGGCAGGGGTCACCTGCATGAAGGGCCCTGGCCACAATGCCTCCCCCACCCCCTATGCCCCACTGGAGCCAGGGACAGCTGCCTTCTAAAAAGGAGGCCCCTAATTACCCCTGGCTCCTGCAGCCCCGCCTTCCCAATTACTGGGCAGGATGGGGCCGATCCAGGCACAGGCGGGGCCCAGCCATCAGCTCCCAACTCCCCCAAAGAGGTCATTCCAGCCTGCTGGGCCGGGGGAGTACACGACACTGGGGGCTTTCAAGGCCTGGAGCAGGAATGGGGGTGGGAGGCGTGGGACAAATTCAGGGTGGAAAGGATCAGACAGAACACAGAAGGTTAAAAGTTCCAGGGTTGGGACTTCCCTATCGGTCCAGTGGTTAAGACTCTGCGCTTCCAATGCAGGGAGCGTGGGCTCGATCCCTGGTCAGGGAACTAAGTAAGATCCCACATGCCGTGAGGTACAGCCAAAAAAAAAAAAAAAAAAAAAAAAAAAAGTTCCTGGGTCTCTTAGGCCCCCATTCTCCCTGGAAGAACTTGCCATGGCAAAGCCCCAGACCCTCCCACCTCTTCCGGCTTCCTGCAAGACTAGGGGTAGGCTCCCCTGCAAGGGACTGGGGGAGAATATAAGCAAATTCTGTCAGCTCTGTCTCCAAAACCTAGGCTGAGACTGTCTACTTCTTACCCCTTCTGCCTCTACCCGGTCCAGCCCCCTCATTGCTCACCTGGACCAATGGAGTCATCTCCTGCCATGCCACCCCCCACCCCGTCTGTCTTCCCCTCAGCGCCAGAGGGCACCTATTAGCACCCGAGTCAGGTCCCATCCCTCCTCCTTTGGTGGTAAAAGTCCAAGCCCTCCCTGATGCCCACAAGGCCCTGCACGGCCTGCCCCGTCCCCTCCCTGCCCTCCCCTCCTCCCTCTCTCCCCCTCGCTCACTCTGCTCCAGCCAATGGGTCTTCTGGCTGTTCCTCCCACATGCCAGGCACGGTCCTACCCCAGGGCCTTTGCATGGGTTGGAACCCTCTGCCTGGACCTCTCTGCCTCCAGATTTAATGTTAATATTTACGACTTGACTGAGAATTAAAGGATGAATGGGAATGGGGGTGGGTGTCTCCACAGAAGGAACAGCGTGAAGAAGGACAAGAAGCAATACTGAGCGGTCCTAGCAGGGAGATGGGGAGAGATTAGGGCAGAGCGGTGGCCACACACTGAACCCACAGAGCAAGGAACCCTAGGCAGCTCTGAGCAGGAGGGGATGTGGCCAGGTTGGCACCACGCCAAGCCTCCTCTCTGACGGGTCTTGCAGTAAAGCAGCCTGAGCCATCAGCCTCCCCACTGCTGAGAAAGGGAAACTGAGGTAGGTGCCTCAGAGCTGCACGACGCGGCAACCCCCAAGTTCTTGGAGGATGAACGTGGCCATTAAGAAGGGAACAGCCACCGATGGGAGTCACAGGAAATAACTTGGGTGGGAAATGAGGCTGGGCAGGGAATGGGGAGGAGGGAAGGGAGTGGCCTCGGGACCTGGAACCCAGGGCCCCGGAAGGGTCCCTGCCCACCTCTGTGCCAGGCGCAGAGCTGCCCACCATCTGTTCCCAGCAGCTGGGCAGACGTGGGTGCCCGTCTTGCACAGATGAGGCAACTGAGGTTCACAAAGGAGCGGGGACTGTCAAGGACCCCCAGCTGGGTGGGGCCTTGGTTCCAGAGACCACGTTTACACAGGACTGTGTCCTTCCCTGGCCACTGTGTGACCTCAGGAAAGTGGACTACCCTCTCTGGGCCTGGTGCGGCCTGCTGGATGGCCTCTGGGGGCTCCCAGGCCTCGCTCACAGGGGGTGAGTGGGCATCCATTCCAGTCAGGTGCCAGGGTGCAGGTCACGCGATCCTGGAGCCAGCTCTGTGTGCCCACGCAAAGCAGGGAGCATAAAAGGGTGATTATGACCCAGGACTGGGCAGCAAATAGGCTCCATGTCACTTGTATGGGGCCGGGTGTCCCAGGGCCTGAGGACTCTGGGCTGCCTCTCCCTGCCCTGCCTGAGGGTCTGGTCTGTCCTGGGGGTCTAGGGGCTCACTTGCACAACCTTGACTCTCAGGGACTTCCCGGGGCCAGGGGAAGGAGAGGTGGGTGACACTGGCAGTGGGGCTGAAGGAAAAGCCCCCTAGGGACACACAACGTCTCCGCCCTCACACCCACGCCCCACACCTCTCCAGCCCCAAAGCTTCCCTTCAGGGCCAGGGGACTTTCCTGCTGCCTGGAACCCCTTTCCCAGGGCCTCAGAGCCCTTGGAGGGCAGGACCCGGGTCTCCAGCCTCCCTGGGTTGCTGTGTCCCCGAAGTGTGAGACAGGGTCCAAGCTCTAGCTCTGTAGCCCCTGGTGGGCTCCAAGGGGCTCTGGTCAAGCCCCTCTCCCTCCTGGGGCCTCAGTGTCGCCCCACCGGGCAACGGGCTCAGGATGTAGCTGGGTGGGACTGGCCCTGCCACCTTCCTGGAATGGGCTAGGACCAGGGCTGAGGGATCTGCCTTTAGCTGACTATCGATTTGTATTGAGTGCTGTCCCCAAGGGTCCCCACCGCCAGGAGAGGATGGGCAGGGCAGCTGGGGAGCCAGGCCCAGCCCCAGAGGGAGTAATGGGTAACGCCAGCTGGGTGCCCCCCTCCACGTGCCCAGCCCTCTTAAATGTTCCCTGTGCTTCCTTCTGTTTGACAGCAGAGGAAACTGAGGCTCAGAGAGGGCTAGCTGCACATGGAGGGTCACGCAGCGTGGAGGGGCTGGGCTGGGTTAAGATTTGAGGCCAGAGACCAGCTCTCAATCAAGCCCAGAGTCCACGCTCCCTGCGTGCCCAGCCTGCCAGGATGGCCCCTGCCGGCATGTTCCCCACGCCGGCTTCATGGAGGAGCCTGAAACACCAAGATCTGGGTGCACCCCTGCCCTGCTGCTCACACCTGCCAGGGCTCCCCAGCGCCTCTGCTCAGTGTCCTGGGCTTGCCCTGCTGCTTCTTCCCACAGGTCACCACAGTTCTCAGAATGCACCGGTCCACCTCTGGTCCTTTCTTAATACAGGTCCTACTTCCAGGTGGCCCACCTGTCAACTCATCCTTCCAGCCGTAGCCGCAGACCTACCCACCCCAGGCTGAGACTGGACTCTTCCCCCAGCCCTGGGACCCCTCCTCTGCCCAGTCTTGACCCCCCACAACCCTGGCGCTGGAAGTAGCTGTGTTTGACTCTGCCCCTCCTCTGCTCTAAAACCTTCCATGGCTTCCATCAAAATCCATTGAAATCTAGATTCTTAACCTCAGCCTCCAGAACTGCCGACTCCATCATGTTGCACCCCGACTGCCCTGTTTGCCCTATGGGTGTCCCTACTCACTGCCTTCTGGCTCACACAAGGATATTTGTGCACGCTGTTCCTTCCACCCAGCGCACCGTTCCTCGTTCTCCATCAGACCTCAGCCTTCACGCTCATCCTCGGGTCTTGGCTGAGCTGGCACCTCCTCCAGGAAGCCCTCTTGGATGCCGCAGGAGGGACCAGGGTCCCCTCTGGGCTCCCTCAGCGCCGGTATCTCCCACCCCAGCTCTGCTCCTGTCACAGATCCATCATCCTCCAGGATGGGAGTCTTCCCCCCACCCTAGGAACATGCATTTATTAGATGCCTACTACATGCCTGGCCCCACCTGACACTTTACCCATACCATTCCTGCGGTCATATCCATTTCAGAGAGGGAAACTGAGGCCAGAAGGAGCCACCACAGGCAGCAGAGGCCAACGTAGACATGGCCTCCAGGTGCAGCTTACATCTGCTCTTGGTTGCGGTGGGGGGGATGTCTGCTCAAGCCTTAAGGGATGGAGGTGAGGCTCAAGGAGGGTCAGCCCAGTAGTCACAGGAAGCCCCTCTAAGGTCGCCCAGGACTCTGAGTAGGAATCCTGGGAAGCAGGATTCTCCAGGCAATAATGGGGGGTTCAGAGGCATGGAGCTTGGAGACAGGTATGGAAAGTGGGACGGTGGGAGCTGATATGCCTGCCCAACCCCTCAGTTTATTAAAGCCCCGACTAGGCACAGCATCGATCTGGAGTCCTTAAGCCTGAGGGGCGCAGGGACAAAGTGAGAGAGGAAAACTTTCTGTGAGTTTTGGGGAGTGGCTAAGAGCAGGGATCCCAGCCACTAACCCCCCACCCCCAGCCCAGCAGTCCTGCCACCTCCTCCGCGGAGCGGGTCCCCAGCGGAAGGAAGGATGCCAAAGCACCCACCCGCTATCAGAGCGCCGCCCCCCCTCACGGCTGGCAGAGAAGGCTGCCCCAGCCTGGCTCCGCCCCCAGGAGGTGGGGGAAGAGGTCGGGCTGGGGGCCAGGCAGGGGAGGGGACCCCACAGAGCATAACGGTCTGGAGTTTTCCAAAGTACGAGAGCGACCGGCCTGAACGGGGTGGGGCGGCGCGCCAGGCAGCGGCGGGCTCGAGCTATCCCTGGAGGGCAGCTGGGCCAGGCCGCGCGGGGCGGGGGTATGGGGGGAACCCGGGGTGGGGGGGCTAGGAGACGGACAAAGGCCAGTGCAGACTGGGCCTCGAGGTGGAAGGGGGTACCGACGCACTCACCCTACGGCTCAGAAATCGGGGACCAGGCCCCACGCTGCCTCGGCCGTGCCCGCTGCAGCCCTACCCAGGGTCCGCCCGGAGCGCAGCGAGAACTCGGAGACGCCGAGGCTCAGCGAGCTCGGCCTGGGGGCGGGGTGGGGCGGGGCCAGGGGCGGGGCGGCCAGGGGGTGGGCCCGGGGAGGGGCCCCCAGAGCGAGCCTCGGGCGGGGCCCGGCCGGAAGTAGGGCGGGGGACCAGTCGGGACCCAGATCAGCGGGCACTGAAATCCTACGTGGATGGGGGTCCTGTGTCGGGGAGGCCTCCAAGGAGGTCACTGTTTCCCCGCAATGTGCACATACATGAGGGAGTGCCCCCAGTGGCACAGCTCAGGATCCTCCCTTTGGAAGCCTGATGCCAGAGGGATCCCCTACCCTGCTCCCCCTTCCCTTCCAGGAGCTGATCGTGGCCATGGCAACGGATGAAAGGGCTGGATGCTGGACAGGGCGGCAGAGAGCTCCCCAAACACACCCAAATACAGGAGGTCGAAGAAGGGGCAGAAGATCCCCTCCCAGTCTGGGTTGGATGGCAGAGGCCGCGCCCCCTACAAACACAGAAACCCACAGTGTGGGGGAGGGGCAAAGGCACAAAGAGGCTTCTCTCCTGCTGCGAATCCAGTTGGGGTCTGGGGGGGGGGGATGAACGGGGACACCGTGGCAGAGGCCTCAACCTTAGCCACAACTCTGAGGGGGTGGAGAGCGCAGGGCCAGATTGGAAACAGATGGGGCCACCGTGCCAGGCCCGAGACACCCGATCCCGAGCGGGGGTGGGGGGGGGGGGAGAAGGGGCGTCCCCACCCAGGCAGCCAATCCTGGCCGGCGCTGCTGCCCGGAGCGGGTTTGAAAACTCCAAGGGAGAGGCCGGGAACGCCAAGCCCCAGCGGCGTTGGGAGCTGGGGAGCTGGCGGGAAAGCGTCAGGGAGGGGTAGGGACCCTGACGGAGACCCAAGGGCAGCCGCCGGGGCGGGGTGGGAGGCGTTCCCCCATCTGATCCCATCCCTGGCGAATTGGGATCAGTTCCACCATTAGTGCTCTGGACGACTCCCATAGTCTATGTGTACTGAGATCTTAGTATATTCCAAGCCCTGTGACGGCTCACATCACCCTACCATCAATCAGCCCCATCAACCAAAGGGGTTAGGGAGGAATAGAGAGAAATTACCAAGGTCAGGAAGAGCAGCGATTCGAACCAATGTTTGGGTCCAGAGGCTAAGCGTCCTTACCCACAATGCTACAGAGGACTGGAGCCAGAAAATGACAAACCACTATAAATTTAAAGCCCAGGAGGAAATGGCAGTGCTGGAGACAGACAGGCCCCAGCCTCTAGAAGTGGGACAAAGAACACGGGCTTTGATGGGCGGCACCCAGGCAGCTGCTTGAGCCCCGAGGCACCCCAGATAGGGACAGGGACGACTCACTTCCCAAGGTGGCCCATCCACGCCCTGCTATGGCTGCCTTGGCAGGTCCACCCCCCCATCTCTCCCCAGCACCAAATGCATCCTCCCCTGGGTGATCTGCCCTTTCCAGTCTGGTGCCTCAGTCCCTCGCTTTGCAAAATAGAGCATATAATCCCACCTCCCCTGGCACTGGGGAGGCATGCACTGGGGTCCTCTAAGCACTGAGCACAGAGTAAATGCTCTGTGAATGTCCGCGTGCAGACTCTCCACCTGCCCCTTCTACATGGAGCACACAGTAGGTGCTGCTAAACACGAGATGCTCCAACATCTCCCCTCCCCCACACAGCCCTAACCCTGGGAGGCCCACAGTTGGTGCTTCATGGAGGTGGGACCCCTGGCGCCACAGCACCATGTGGGAAGCACACAGGAGGTGCTCTGGGTCAACGTGGGGATGAAACTGAGTGGCAGAACCTCCCCCAGCATGGCAGGACACACAGTGGGCCCTCAGAAAATGCCCCCAGAAGCATAGTAGGTGCTTTGCAGGCTGATGCCCAGGCAAAGGGCTCGTGCAGAATCGCTATGAAGATGAACAAAGCGGGGGAAGAGAGGACACATGGGGTGGGATGCAGCGTTAAAAGGGAGGGTCAGGGAGTGGGGAGGTGACATGAGTAAGACCTGAAGGAAGTATGGATGTTTAGGAGGAGTGACCCAGGCAGTGGGCACAGCATGTGCAAAGGCCTTGGGGCAGGACTGTGACTGGCATGGTGCAGGACAGCAAAGAGGCCCGTGTGGCTGGAGCAGAGTGGAGGAGGGGAGGGCAGGGAAGGGACAGGGGCAGGTCTTGCAGGGCCTGTCTACCCCGAGCGAGGTGGGAGCCCTGGAGGGCTGTGGGCAGAGGAGGACAGACTGGGGGTGGGGGGAGCCGGGGTACCAGGGCAGAGGTGACTGCACAGGTTCAGACAAGCAATGAGGGGACTGATCAGGTGGAGGCAGAGAAGGGGGGCGTGCGGGAAGCATGTACATTCTGGATAGATTATGAAGGCAGAGGCAAGGACATTTTCTAAAGGACTGGCTGTAGGGTGCAAGTTAAAGAGGGGACTCAAGATGAGCACCTTGACAACTCTGGCCTGAGCCCCTTGAAGGTTAGGGCTGCCACCTCCGGGAAGCCCTCCCTGACTGCTTTGCCCACCCAGTGCCCCCGAGGGCTGACCCCGGGAGCCCACAAACTTTCAGTTGCTACGTCCTCTGTATACACCCAGGAGGCAGCTGTCCTTGGGATGGAGCATGGGGCTAGATCACGTCAGCTCCTGCAGCTGGGACATTTGGGGGGATAATTTTTTTCAAAATAACTTTTCTTCTAATTATAAAATAGGCGTGTGCAGCAGAAAATTGGGGAAAATCAGCATAAAGAAGAAAATAAAAATGGCCCACAATCCACCCCTCTCCTGGAGAGAATCTGTTAGGTCATTTTCATTCATTCTTTCCAGAAACACTTATTGAGCACCTACTGTGTGCCGGCCCACTGAGGACACAGCAGCGGAATGACAAGTACCGCACACACGCCCCCCCCCCCCTCCCAGGGCTCAAAATAAGCAGGAGAGACAGACATTCCCAGAGAAACAAACATTGTCAATAACATAAGGCTGGAAGTACTGAGAGGCATGAAAAAGAAAATAAGATGACCTGTAAGGTTCTAGAAGCATGGAGGGGTCTGGGGGTACCTCTCAGAACACCTGGATGAATTGAGCAAATCAGACAGACAAACTCCTAGGGGAACAGAGTTTCAAGCAGGAGGAACAGCAAGTACAAAGGCCAAGGCTGACTGCCTCCTTCCAGTCTTTCTGCGATGTGTTTAAATGGGTACACAGAGATCACCAGTATGAAACCATTTGCCAGGGTCCAGCCCACAGAGTTTACTGGGACCTCACTTAATCTGTAGTATGAACAGCAGAGACATGTCTTCAGATGAAGCTGTGACCCATCGTTTACAAGCAAAGGGTCATTCCATTGGGATGGTCACAAGCCTTTGAAACCTGCCCTGATGTGGCAGTCCCAGGTAAAACTACACCCTGGACACCCTGGGCAGGACGTCCCGCTCCCAATCCCTTCCCTGACTTCACATTTGGGGCCAAAATTTCATTTAGGAGCAACCACCAAACTCCACACCCTTGGTTTTGGGAGCAAGAGAGAAACTGGTTGGGCAGCTTCCTCCTTTCTCAGGCTCCAGGGCTCCCAGGCCCCAGGTTGCCCAATGGGGCCCCTCCCTACCCAGCTCAGCATTCATGCCCCGGAGCAGCAAGCATGTGCGGACCAGCCCAGTGCCTGCCTCGCCCATACTCACATCTCAGCCCTGGCGCCGTGTCTGCCTGCCAGCCACACCGCAGCAGGCATATAGCCCGCCACAGGCACGCACCAGCTCTTCATCTGCCTTTTTCACCTTCTGGTTCCCCCAGGCCCAGCTACCATCCTCTCCTTCTGGACAAATCCAGGATGCTTTCAGGTGCAGCTGGATCCAGCAAACCTGCTCTTCCCTCTGTTCTCCCCTGCTCAGCTGATGGCAGCTCCATCCTTACAGAGGCTCAGCCTAGAAGCTGGGGGCTGACCCTGACTTCTCTTCTTCCTTCATGCTGCGCCAGTCTGGAAATACTCTCAAGTTTCCCTCCTAAATTTTTCCTGAGTTTCTTCATCTCTCTCCAGATGCCCTTCCCATCCTGTCCAGCCCCCATTAGTGCCCACCTGGACCAGTACAGTCACCTCTGCCCTGGTCCCCCAGCTCTGGCCTTTACTCCCCACAGTCTGTCCTCCCCACAGCAGCAAGAGGGTGCCTGTGAGCACCTGAGTCAGCTCCTATCCCTCCTCTGCCCACAGCCCTCCAGGGCCCCCACCTCCTTCCAGGTAAAAGCCCATGTCCTCCCTACTGCCCACAAGGCCCTGCATGACCTGCCCCGTCCCCTCCCTGCCCTCCCCTCCCTCTCTCCCCCTCGCTCACTCTGCTCCAGACACACGGGCCTCCTCGCTGTTCCTCCAACTCCCCAGGCATGGTCCTGCCCCAGGGCCTTTGTACATGCTGGTTCCCCTGTGCCTGGAACATCTTTCCCCCACATTTTCATGGCTGTTTCCTTCTCGCCATTCAGGTCTCCCTCAAACATTGCCTCCTCAGAGAAGCTGATCACCCTGGCTCAGGTACCACCTCCATCAGCCTTTATCACACATCCTTTCTCTAGCTTTTTTTCCTTTTTAGCACTTATTTTCATCTGAAATTATCTATTTCTTGTTTACTGTCTAGATCTGTGATGTCCAATAAGGAACCACTAGCCGCATGTGACTAAATTAAAATGAAATAAAGTTCAACAAAATTCAAAATCCAGTTCCTCGGTCACACATGCTGTGTTTCTGGTGTGGCTCGTGGCCACAGTATTGGCACAGACATCGCATATTTCTATCAGCGCAGAAAGTTCTGTGGACAGCTCTGATGGAGGAGGTGGGAGCCCGGAGGGCAGGGCAGGGTCGGTTTCGGCCATTGGTGGTCCTAGGGCCTGGTGTACAGTAGGTACTCAATAAATGCTTTCTAAATGAATGAAAGAGGGACTTCCCTGGTGGTCCAGTGATTAAGACTCCACGCTCCCAAAGCAGGGGGCCTGGGTTCGATCCCTGGTCAGGGAACTAGGTGCCGCATGCCGCAACTAAAGATCCTGCGTGCTGTAACGAAGACCCAGCAGAGCCAAATAAATAAATAAATATTATAAATAAATGAAAGAACAAACTAATGGCTAAGAGGCCTTGTGAAGTCTGGTGGGGCTGATTTGCAGGACAGGGCAGAGGTTGGCAGGCACCATCTGCAGCCACAAGTCCACAAAGCTGGGAATTGAACCTGGGTCGTCCGTCCCAGGCACCCTCTGGGGGCTGCTGCTCCGGCCCCAAGGGCAGAAATTTGTAAAAAGCTGCTCCAAGCACAGCCAGACTCCGCCCTGCAGCCAGGCGCCAACATGCTGACTCAGCCAGAGGCAGAGGGCGGAGGGGTAGTGCCCTTGCCAGGCACGGTCCCTCCAGGCTGGGCCCCCGCCAAGCCCCCCATCTCCCACCTTGGACCAGCTGTGGCCGCTTTAATGGATCTGGCCGCATTCTCTCTGTGAATGCCTCTGCGCTCACCAGGTCCCCAGTGAGGACATGTGTGGCATTCCCCCCCAATCCTCCCCGCCTTGTCCCCTACTTCTGCCACATCCCAATAACCCTCATTAAATCTTTCATTTAACTGGCTCACGCAGTTCTCTTAAACTAATTTACTTTAGAAACTAACTCTATAATGCAAGGCTCTAACTGCGGAGCCTTGAAAGTCACCAGAAAAATTATTACAATGAAACTATGTACCGAATTCTTCCATTTTCCCTGGATACTGTTGCTAAGGCCAGCAGCCCAATGGGATTTGGTTATAGAGAGATTGGCAGGTGTTGGTTTTAAAAATCACCCTGCACCGGACTGAGACTTTCCCCTTGACTTGTTATGGACCAAAAGCGGAGTTGCTGCTGGTCTGTGTAGCTCTGTGCTGTCGGACGCCTCCTCCACAGGTCACCCCAAAACAACCTCATCCTGGGGGGCAGGTCCCCCACTTTAGAATTCATGGCCCAGAGGAGGCAGGAGGCCTAGGTTCTCTTCCCAGCTCTGTCCCCAGGGGGCTATGTGGCCCTAAGCAAGTCCGTGCCCCTCTCAGGGCCTCTGTGTCCCCACCTGTGCAGAGGATGGTTGGGTTTTCAGTGCCTGGGGCTGATTCTTGTGGGTTCAAGGCCTTTGAAGATCAGGGAAACTGAGGCACTGGCCAGAGAGGTCCCCAGGACAGGGCTTCATGCAGCTCCTGACTGACTTCCCTTGTGAGGGTGGGATCCAGTCCTGGTCACTGCTGAAACCTCAGCATCTATCTTGTGCCAGGCCCTATCCTGAGTTTTGGGGACACAGCAGGAACCAGGACAGACAAGCTCCCAGGGCTTCTCTTCTAGGGAGGGAGAGTGACATCCTTTTTAGCACTTATTTTCTTATTTTTAGCACTTATTTAGCACTTATTTGCATAGCCATGCAAAGATAGGGGTGGGGAGGGAATTCTGAGCGGAGGACACAGCACATGCAAAGGTCCTGTGGTGAGAATGAACACACTATGTTCTAGGGAAAGAGAGGGAGATGGGATTAGAGAGGAAAGGTGGGGGGACGTCATTTGAGGAATGCACACATTGAGGCATGAACGATTATCACACTTCAGTAACAATTCTTTCACACACACACCTGCATTTATAGAGCACCTGCTGTATACCAGGCTCCAGGCTGAGCACTAGGGACACAGGATGACCCAGGCAGCTTTGGCCTGGCGTCAGGAAGTTCATAGGCTGTAGGGGAGGCAGATGGGGTCTCTGGCAGTTAAAAACCAGAAGTGAGATGGGGAATGCATCTGGCATGGGGGCGGGGCAGGCTTCTGGTAGGTGGTGATATCTAAGATGTGAAAGAAAAGGGGAACTGGGAGAGGAAATCTAAGTGGCACTGGACTGAATGGAAAAAGTGGGAATGGGAACCTTGGGCCAAGTCCCATCCCATAGGTGAGAAGCCTGAGGGACCGGGGGCTGCTGAGGGGGATGGGACAGCAGAGCTAGGTTCCCTGCTTGGCCCAGACTTGTTGTGTGAGGTCAGTTGCAGGCACAACCTCTCTGGGCAGCTCCCCAAGCTCTCAAGTCCTGGGTGACCAGGGGGAAGGTGACATCTTTGGACAGGGGTTGGGACCTGTACCCAACCCCTCCTCTCCCAAGACCTCAGAACGCTCATTAAGACCTAGTATGGGAGGGACTTCCCTGGTTGCGCAGTGGTTAAGAATCCTCCTGCCAATGCAGGGGACACGGGTTCGATCCCTGGTCCAGGAAGATCCCACATGCTGCGGAGCAACGAAGCCCATGTGCCACAACTACTGAGCCTGCGCTCTAGAGCCCGCAAGCTACAACTACTGAGCCCACATGCCACAACTACTGAAGCCTGTGCACCTAGAACCCGTGCTGCACAATAAGAGAAGCCACGGCACTGAGAAGCCCGTGCACCACAACGAAGAGTAGCTCCCGTCTGCCACAACTAGAGAAAGTCTGCACACAGCAACGAAGAAACCAGTGCAGCAAAAATAAATAAAATAAAATAAATAAATTTATTTTTTAAAAAAAGACCTAGTATGGGGCAAGGTGCTCCAAACCAAGCTGGGCACACAGTAGGTGCTCAACGAGCACACTAGCTCCTATTCCTGGCTCTTCCCACGGGCCAGGCCTCCATGAAGCCGCTCACTGAATCACCTTAAAGATTGGTGTTATTATTCTCCCCATTTTTCAGTTGGGAAAACTGAGGCCCAGAGGTTGGGTCCATATTCTCACCACTAGAACAGAACTAGGACTTGAACCCAGGCTGGGTTCTCAACTTCTCTCCCCACGCCACTCATTCAGGCCTTGGCTTCCTCTCCTCCTGCCTGACTGGAGGTCAGCCAGTCCTGGAGTTTGTGGCATCTCGAACCCAGCCCATCTGTGATTTTGCAGCCCACACGTGGGTGGGGGCTGGCTGCCTTGTGGAAGCACAAGGATGGACCACTGGTTCCCAGATGTATCAGTTATTATGATCAATTATTAATTACTCCCCAGCAGTGGCCCCCAGCAAGCCGTGCTCATTTGGGAGCCGTGATGGAGGAGGTACAGGTTTGGGTGAGAACAGTGGTTTGGGCTCAGCAATTGTCCCGGCAGATGTCACCTCCAGGCCTTTGCATTCTCTGTTCCTCTGCTGGGAACACTCTTCCCCCTGAAACCCACATGGCTCCCTCCTTCACCACCTCTGTTCAAGTGTCACTTCTGCAGTAAGGTCTTCTGGAATGCCCTCTTTAAAATTTTGCCTCCCACTCTGGGCCCTCCCCAGTCCCCTTCTCTAAATTTTTTTTCCCCCTAGAGCAACATACCACTCTCTGACATTTGATCTTTTGTTTTTTTTCCCCTGTGCTTTGTTTATTCTCAAGCTCCCCAGCTGGAGTGCTAGCTGCAAGAGGGCAGGAGATTTGTTCTTTCAAATTCCTCCTGTTGAGGACAAGAAGCAGCTGGCACACAGCAGATGCAAACCTTTGTGGAATGGAGAGTCCCTCTTATCTGCCCCTAGAAGCAACCTCTGTTGCTGGTTTGTGTCAATCTTTGCATATCTTTCCTAAGCAGTTACAGACCAAAGGTAACACCAGAATACAGAACGTTTTTCTTTTTCTTCCGTGAAACTGTATCATCTTGTCTGTATCATTTCCCAACTTGTGTTCTTTCACAAGACACTGTATCTACAGTGTGCATACACATCCCTAGACTCTTTCTACCTGCTGTGTATAATCTTCCATTACAAGGCTGTGCCCAGTTATTACAATCCCCTGTTGATGGACACTTAGGTTGGTTCCATTTTATTTCTCAGTCTCGACCAATGCCTGTGAATCTTTGCGTCCATACCTCCCACATCTCAATGCAGAGAGATGGGCAGCTGGGGTGTCTGCACTTTCCCTTTGGGCCTGCTAACATCACCTCTCAGAACTTATCTGAAAGACACATCCCCATGAAATGACATCTGTAGAAAGTCCTCACGGCAAAAGACTTGAAGCAACCTAAGTGCTCAACTATAGGGGACTGGTTAAACATACAACAGTGCAAGGGACCAAATAATGCCACAAAAGATTAGTATCTTTTAATATTATGAGACTAGTATTGCAGTTGTGAAAAGGAGAGAGCCAGATGTATAATTATGAAATTACTTTTAAGATACTACATTTTAAGGGGGGGGGAACCCCAAGGTACAGAACAGATGCTACCATTTGGTTAAACAAAGGAATACAAATCTACCTACCTACTTAATGTTCACCGAAGATGTCTAGATAACTGTGCTGTCCAAAATGGTGGCCACAAGCCACACGTGGCTATTTACATTTAAATGCAATAAAATGGAATGAAATTTAAAAGTTGAGCCCTCATTTGCACTAGCCACATTTCCAATGCTCAACAGCACACGTGGCCAGAGGCTACTTTATTAGAAAGCATCAGCAGAGAGTATTTCTAACATTGCACAAAAGTTCTGCTGGAGAGCGCTGATATTGAGCAAGGGCGAGCAAGCTACAACCCATGGACCAAATCTGGCCCACTGGCTGTTTGTGTCAATAAAGCTTTATTGGCACACGGCCACAGTATTGTCTCTGACTGCTTTCATGCTACAATGGTGGCATTGAATAGTACTGACAGAGACCACCCGCCTCACAGCAGGGCTGAAAAGATTTACAATCTGGCCCTTTACAGAAAAAGTCTACCAAACCCTGTCCTAGCAGGACGCTGGTGCTGCTTCTGAGGAAGGAGCCGGGAAGGGGACTGAGGATACGAGGGGAATGGTGGTAGAGAGGCTCTCCCCTGTGTATTCTTCTGTACATCCTCAGTTGTGTCTTACATATATGCATTATCTGGCCAGAAAAAAAAAATTAAAAATAAAAGATGTTGCAAAGTGGCAATGCTAATTTATTCTCCCGCTGATGACGCCCAGGGGTCCCTCTCCCATCTCCACTCTGGATATCATCAAGCTTCAGACATTTTTGCCAAGTGAACGGGCAAGAAATGGATCTTGTTGTTTTAATTTGCATCTTCTGGGCAAGAGATGGGGAATCTTTAAATATAGGATAAATGCTTGTCTACTCATCCATCAGTTCCCAGACTCTGAAAAGCCAGGGACCCCATCCATCTCAGTCGCTGCAGCATCGCAGCATCCCAGGACCCGTGTGGGACCAGGCAAACAGTTGGTGCCCAATAAATGTGTGTCAAGTGGATGAATGAGGGCCTGAGGGAACTGGGCCCGGGGCTGGGGCTGCATTACAAGGTCTGGGATCCTTGGGGGCAGCAGTGGGCATCGAATGCCAAGCCGAGCTTCTCTGAGGCAGGCTTACCAATGGACCTGGGGCCGGCCTGGCTCCCGAGCAGGCCAGAGTTCCCAGCCTCTTGGGCAGAAGCCTGGGGACATCCTTCCTAGGGACAATTCTCAGCAGAGGGGGTGTGGGCAGGGTGGGGGGAACCTCGGGCTCCAGGCGGGAGAGAGATTATATATTCATCAGAATCTTAAACAAAAGCCCCACGGCTGCCTGTCAGCTAGGCTCTGGCTTTTATGGTAATCGGGGATGAATTACCCACAATGCCCAGCCAAGCGCAAGTGGTTCTTGGCCCAGATCCTAAACTAATTTTTATATGTTCGTGTGTACATAATTTCGTTCACTCCCTCCTGTCCCACTTCCATCATTTGTGGGAGCATCGGGGAAGGGGCAGGGGCAGAGGGAGCCCTGGGTATGAAGCAGAGGACGCTCATCAAGACCCCCACCCCCCGCCCTTGGGCCCGCCTGGCACCAGGCCCTGGGCCCAGAGCGCGTGGAAGTGGGAGGTGAGTGCCGAGCGGGAGCCAAGGGGAGCCTGGAAACCACCAAGAACTAAAGCCGGCAGCCCCGGGGGTGGAAAACACACAGAGGAGAAGGGATAGGAGCAAGGTGGGGAGGATGTGTGGGCCCATGGGTGCTGTGCCACATGCTGTATGGCCTGGGGCAAGTGCCTTAACCTCTCTGGGCTTCAGCCTCCTGGTCTGTGAACCAGGCCTCCTCTGTATCTTGAACTGGAAGTTCAGTGAATCTCAGAATTTCTGCCCCAAGAGCCCCAGTGGAGCTTGGAGCTGGCAAAGGCCCAGCCCCATCTAAACCCAAACGTGTAGCTGGCTGTGTTCTAAGTACTCTGTACATATTAACTCATTTCATTCCCTTCTGTTACCATCCCCATTATACAGATGGGGAAACTGAGACTAAGAAAAGGATGTGCCTTGGTCAGGGGACACTGGCTTGCTTGTAGCATGGGACACTGGCCCCAGATCATACCCACGGGCTAACTTAGGAGCCACCAGATCCAGGAGGTCCCCTCCAACACCTGCAGAGAGAACCACTCCCTTTGCCTTCTGGAAACCTTGGCGGGTGTCCTGTAACACGGGGGTCCCCATGCCTGTCCCTCCCATCCTTGCAGATGCTCAGCCCAGAGATCTAGGAGTTATCCTTGATGCCTCTCAACCCCACCCTGCACCCACTGCTTGGCCAATCCACTGGCTCTTCCAAAAACAAAATCTCTCCAGCATCCACCCACTTCTCCCCCTTCTCTGTCTCCATCTGGTCCAGCCCCATCATCGCTCACCTGGACAAGTGCAGTCACCCCCACCCTGGTCCCCAGCTCCTGCAGTGGCAAAAGGGCACCTGTGGACACCTGAGTCAGGCCCCATCCCTCCTCTGCCCACAGCCCTCCAGGGCTCCCACCTCCCTGAGAGCAAAAAACCAAGTCCTCCCCTCAGCCCACAAGGTCCTGCACAACCTGCCCTGTCCCCTCCCTGCCCTCACCTCCTCCCTCTCTCCCCGTCACTCACTGTTCCAGCCACACAGGTCTCCACACACCAGGCATGGTCCTGTCCCTGGGCCTTTGCACGGCTCTCCCCCCAGCCCCCCCACCCCAGGAACACCTTTCCTCCAGATCGCCACATAAATCACTCTCTCACCTCCTGCTGGTCTTTACTGAAATGTCACCTCCTCCGAGAGGCCTGCCTTGATTCCATAGCTAAAATAGTCCCTCCTTATCACCTACTCCTCTCCCTGGCTTCATTTTTCTTAAAGGCATGCTATAGCTCCTTAAATATTTAACCTATTTATTTGTGTACTGTTCTTCTCCCTGCTATGCTTCACAAGGACAGTACTTTTTCTTGTCTTCTTCACCACTTTATTCCCAGCACCTGGGTCAGGGCCCAGCATACAGTAGGTGCTCAATAAATATCCACTGATGAATCTCTAGATGCCCCCCAGAAGGATCCTGGGCCCAGAGGAGGCACTGTGATTATTTTCTCAACACTTAGAAGCTTTTCCTGGGGTCTGAAAGAGAATTTTAGATCTGAAACCATGGGAGGTTTCTGCAACTGGTCTGGTGGGAGCCGCCAAAGAATAAAAACATTCTTATCCTACTACACTGTTAAGTGGAAGCCTGTGCTCACTTGCTGGTGGCTGGAATGGAGATTACAGACACTCTGTAGGGTGACCAGGTGAGATCCAACGAATTCTAAAATGTGCATTCCACATAGAACCTCTTACTCGTGCTTGAAGCCTATGTGTGAAAAGCACTGCAGCTCATCTCACAGGAAAGTGAAAGAGAGAGATGGGTGGGCATGACGGTCAGGAAGGGGCTGGACAAGCCAGTGGCATAGTACACAGCCCAGAAAAAGGAGATGAAGGCTCTGTACATACTGAGTCTGTTTGTGAAAAAGCACGGCACGGAAGAGTTGGGTGTAGGATGTGTGGGAAAGGAGAGAGGAGACCAACAGACCTAGAGGTACTAATCCTGAAATGACAATAACAATACTTGCTAATATTTTAAGACCATGTATTATTTGCTAGACACATATCTCACCTAATTCTCTCCATTTTACAGAAGACAAAATTGAGCCTCAGAGAGGTCAGGCCACTTACCCAAAGTCACACAGCTTGGAGGTGGCAAAGCGGGGATATGAGCACAGGTCAGCTGGGCCCAGAGCCTGACCTAGGATGAGGCGAACAAAGCTTGCTAGCAGTCGAGCTCAACACCTGGTAGAGAGTAGGTGCCCAATGCCATGGAGATGCCCAAGGGCAAAGGGAGCAGAGGAAGGACTGCTCAGGTGGAAACGGTGAGAGTTACTGAGCAGTCGGTCGGATGTTTGCTGGGGAGAAGGGAGGAGGGCTTGAGCAATCAATGCAAACGTTGGAAACCGGGCATCGGGGAGCGAGGTGGCTGGCTCGGAAGAGAACAACTGGCTGCCAATCTCATTTCCTCCTGTGACAGGGATGGGCAGGGCTGGCCGGAACCCACAGCTGGCATGAAGCCAGGGCCAGCAGGGACCTCCTCACCTGTCACCCGTTATGTGTTCATCAAGAACAAGGGGTAAGTCATAACTACACAGGGTTGGTGGCAGGAGGGAGTGTGCGTGGGCCCTTTTGGTGGGGGGGAGGGGAGAGCCTGGCCCAAGGTCAATGTGGTCCCTGGCAAACCTTTCCTCTGCTCTGCCTCAGTTGGACCAACTCACCATTCAACCTGTGTTTACAGAGAACCATATGGTATGAGGTCCAAGACCACGAGTTTGATGTGAGTTTGGTCCCAGGCTCTGCTCCTTGCTTACTCAATGGCCTGAAGTAAGTCATTTCCCTTCTATGAACCTCAGTTTTCCCATCTGTAAAATGGAGTCATCACTCCCTAGCTTGGGACAAGTCACAGGCTTTAGATTCAGAGCAACCCGACTCTGAACTGTGGCTTAACCTCCTAGCTGAGTGGCCTCTGGCAAGCAGTTTAAGCAATCTGGGTCGGCTTTTCTTTCTCTTTAACAAGGAGTTAAAGGATCCTTGTCTGAGCCCCTGGACCAAGCCATGCCTGAAGCTGGTCTATTCTAACATCAGTCTTCTCAGTTACAAGAGCTAATCAATCCATCTGCTTTTTTTAAAAAAACTAAAGTTAGTTGATTTGGGTTTCTCCTCCTTTCAAGCTGCGTGCCCACTGTGCAACTGAGGATAGAGCCTCATTAGTAGCATGGCAGGAAGCTGAGGATAACCTTCAAGGTTATCCCTGCTCAACAGTCAACCTGCTGAGGGACTTCAAACAGATTCAAACCTCTGGGTCTCAGATCTTTCAGAACGCAGATGCTGGCAAGCAACACCCACACAGCATCATCCACATCTGGGACTGAGGGCAGTGCCTGCTTACTTTGCACCTACCTCGTGCCCATTGACTGGCTGCCTATTATGGACCCATTGGTCTAACATCTACCATGATCCATTCAGTGAGCACCTACTATGAGATGGGCCCCATGAAAGACACAAGATTTAACCACTTCACCTTGAAGGCTCACAGTGACTTTGCATAGGAAATCCTTGCCCATGCTGTTCCCTCTGCCTGGAACACCATTCCCTCCTCTCTCTGCCCAAGTAACTCCTACTCAACCACCACATCTCAGATCAGCTGTCACCCCCTCCAGGAAGCCTTCTTTGACCTCCCCTCCCATTGTTCACTCTTAGAGCCTTGCATCCTCTCTCCCTCTTCCTCATCCCAGTTCCAGAGCTGACGATTTCTGTATTTCATTGAGTTTGAGTTGCATAATTATTTTATGTGTCAATAAGAAAGAAAAAATGCTACCAATTAAACTGGACATGACTTCCTTATCACACAGAATTATCATTTGAGAGCGACTGAAAGAGCTTTTTTAGACTTCTTTGGACATACACTTTGATCACCTTTCTCTCCTGAACATAAATGCAAAGTGTAAGTAAAATATATGCTTCAAGTTTTTCTAAACCACCTCTGTGTTCCAAGTCCACCTCTTCTGAATTGCTTTTCACCCCAGTGCTGCTGATTTGGGCTTCTGCACGTGGCACCAGTCCCTGTGCGGCCAGGCCCCAGGTACCTAGCATTTCCCATGGGTGGCTGCCCCAAGATTTCCCTCCAAGCCTCTGACACCCACACTAAGGGATCCACGGAAGGTACTGATAATGCATGGAAGGCTCCCACCCACCCTCGAGTGGCCCAAGCACTGTGGTTTTGTCAACTAACATTTTAGGGGCCACAGTGGTCAAGACAGGAATAACCCATCTGCCTAAAACTACCTGGCACACAGCAGGAGCTCAAAAAATATTACTGGGATGACGAGCAAATAGCTGAGTCTGATTTCACAGTAAATGAGAGTTCAGAGAGGTTGGGCAAAAGCCATGAAGTCACAAAGCAAAGTAAGAGGTAAGGGCAGATTCAAATCCAGGATCCCTGGCTTTGTCCCAGTCTACCTGCCAACAGCACTTACAATGTATTTTTCTAAAATGGGGCAGGGCGGGGACCCCAGCCAACATCTTGACTAAGAGAACTCAACCTCACAGGAGCCTTTAAATACACGGCATAAAAAAAAAATGATACAAATGAACTTATTTATAAAACAGAAACAGACTTACAGGCATCAAAAACAAACTTATGGAGTGGCACTGACATATATACACTACTAAATGTAAAATACATGGCCAGTGGGAAGCAGCCGCATAGCACAGGGAGATCACGCATAGCACAGGGAGATCAGCTCCGTGCTTTGTGACCACCTAGAGAGGTGGGATAGGGAGGGTGGGAGGGAGACGCAAGAGGGAGGGGATATGGGGATGTATGTATACATATAGCTGATTCACTTTGTTATACAGCAGAAACTAACACAACATTGTAAAGCAATTATACTCCAATAAAGATGTTAAAAAAAAACAACAGAACAAACTTATGGTTACCAAAGGGGAAACGTGGGGGGAGGGATAAATCAGGACCTTAGGATGAACATACACATACTACTATATATAAGATAGATAAGCAAAAAGGACCAACTGTATAGTACAGGGAACTCCACTCAATATTCTGTAATATCCTATATGAGAAAAGAATCTGAAAAAGAATAAATATATGTGCAACGGAATCACTTTGCTGTACTCCTGAAACTAACACAACATTGTAAATCAACTACATTCCAATAAAATTTTAAATAAACAAATAAAGAGGGTCAATCTATACATAAATTAGGAGGAAGTGACAGATGTGAAGTGCTTAGAGAGCAAGCTGCACCCCAGCCAGGCCACCCAGCCGCTGTGCAACATCTAGCTGTGTGACACTGGGCAAATGACTCAACCTCTCTGGGCCTCAGTTTCTCCACCTGCCAAATGGGTATAAGAGTCCCTGCCTCACAGAGCTACCATGAAGATTAAACCTATGAAAAGTCTGCCTTCAAACTCTATCCCAAATCTCCCCACTTCTCCCCCATCTTCTGTCTCCACCTGTTCCACCCCTCCATCCTGCCGGGACCAGTACAGTCTCCTCTGCCCTGTGCCCCCCACTCCCACCGTCTAGCCTCCCTGCAGCAGCCAAAGGGCTCCTATGAGTGCCTGAGTCAGGTACCCACCTCCCTCCTCTGGGTAAAAGCCCAAGTCCTCCCTGCCTGTGCTCTTACATGACCTGCCCCCACCCCCGTCCCCTCCCCGCCCTCCCCTCCTCCCTCTCTCCCCCTCGCTCACTCTGCTCCAGCCACACGGGCCTCCTCGATGTTCCTCCAACACGCCAGGCACGGTGCTGCCTTTGCACAGGCTGTGCCCTCTGCCCAGAACATTCGCCCCCGACACAGCCACTTGGCTTCCTCCCTCACCTCCATCAGAGTTTTACTCAAATTGTCAACTCCTCAATAAAAAGCCGTCCCTAAAACCCCATTTAAAATGATGGCCCTGGGGGCTTCCCTGATGGCACAGTGGTTGAGAGTCTGCCCCCCGATGCAGGGGACGCAGGTTCGTGCCCCGGTCCGGGAGGATCCCACGTGCCGCGGAGCGGCTGGGCCCGTGAGCCATGGCCACTGAGCCTGCGCGTCCGGAGCCTGTGCTCCACAACGGGAGAGGCCACAACAGTGAGAGGCCCGCGTACCACAAAAAAAAAACACCAAAAACATAAACGACAGCCCTCATCCCTCCACTCACGTATCCCTTTTTCTCTTTTACTGTGTTCTCTTATCACCACCTGACATGACACATATTTTGCTTATTACCTCTTCCTGATCAGAACGTGAGCCCCACAAAGGCATACACTTCTTCCCCACCGGGCCCCAGCAGAGACCCAGCACACAGTAGGTGCCCGGATGACAAGGCACAGATGTTGGGAGGCGGCAGCCACAGCTGAACCAGCCGCCGGTCCTCCAGGGCTGGCTGGCGGAGGAAGCAAATCCACGCCTCCTCTGGGGGGCCCTTCCTGTCCCCATTTCTGAGCTATCCCTGGACTCTGCCCTCTGCCCCCTTTCCTGAGCCTCCAGCCAACACCTGCTGAGAAAATGCAGGAAGCAGGGGTGGCCTCCGTGGTGCCTGTGGCCTGGGATGGGCATGTTCCTCCGGGCAGTTTAATCCCTGCCCCGTTGGAAGGGAGGCCCCAGAGGTTGAGCCAGCACCTCCAAGCCAAACAAACAGATCGACTCGAGAAGCATCCATCTCCCTGATCCCGCTGCCAGGAAGAGGTGCCACTCTGGAAGGTGCCTGATGACTATTTAGGGAATAGACGTATTATGTAGGGGCGCCGTGTCACCCTCACTCTGAGCCCAGCAGTAAGGCTTCACCCTTGCTAACTCATCGGATCCTCCCAAGGACCCTGGGAGGGTGGGGTCATCATTTTCCCTGTTTTACAGATGGGGACACTGAGGCCGGGAGGTGAAATCACAGCAGACGAGGAATAGAGCTGGGACTCGAACCCAAGCCATCTGGTCCTAGAGTCTGGTTCTTAACCACTAATCTACATGGTCTCAATGAATACAAGTATAAAACACGGCAGGAAACAGCTGCAACACCTACGGACCATTTGCTGTGTCCTTGGCCTGGTGGGGGAGGGGGAAACAGCAAGTGTACCTTATGCCTCAGCCACCCTCCAACAATCTGGTAACATGCCCCATTCTACAGATGAGGAAAACTGAGTCCCCGAGGGAGGAAGTGATTTCCTGAAGGTTCCCAGAAGCGGCAGTGTCCAGACCTGGCACCAAATTCACTCCATCCTTCCCTGGGATGGGTAATGGAGGCCGTTTCAGAGGTGGCCCGAGTGCTATAACGAGGTCGGCTCACATCTCAAGAATACCCACTGTGTGCTGGCCCGAGTGAAAAACCATCAGGGGTCTTATTTCCAGGTGGGTATACTGAGGCTCAGAGAACTTCAGCCATGTGTCTGAGTCCCGAGATGTCCCCATTTCACAGACTGGTGAACCGAGGCCCAGAGAAGTTGCTCCACGTGCCTGAGGCCACACAGCCAGCAAGAGGCAGCCCTGGGACTCGGACCCAGGGCTTCCTGACCAGACTTGGAACTGTGGGCTGGCGTGAGCCTGCAGTCGAAGCTCTTGGCTCTGCAAACCAGACACCCCTTGGCCGCGATGGAGGATCAGGATCCACAGGGACACACAGTGCGAAACCCCAAATGACAAGTGTCAGGATGGAAACAGCCTGTGGGTGGCTGGGCTTCTTCAGGCGTAAAAATGGGGGGGGGGGGGAAACACCTAACACCAACTGTATTTTTAAAAATCCCACAGCAATAAAGAGGCTGGACCGTCAGCACGGCATCACATCCGTGGGCAGGCAGAAGCCCCAGAATGCAGGGACACGGCTATTTTAAAGGGGCTATTTCTGGAGGCCGAGGTGAGAACATGGGGGCGGGAGGAAGGATCAGGAGCAGCGCTGGGTGGCCCGAACTGGCCGACTGCAGGGGGAGGGGGAGAGGCGAGTGAAAAGGGAGAACTCGGGAGCCACCTGCTTGGTTGGTGCCAATGCAGGCGCTGCCACCAGCCAGCTGGAGGACCTCAGGCATCTCAGAGCCTCATTTCTTGCCCTGTGAACAGAGATCTGTGGGTGCAAAACGTGCACGGGGCCCTACTGTGCACAGGCGCTGCTGTGGACACAGCAGAGGAGATGGCCGAAAAGGAGGTGGATGACACGTAAAAGGCATAAGACACGGAGATGGCTACAGCAATTCCAGTAAAAGCAGAGCAGGCGAGGGGAAGATGGTGGCCAGGTAGAGAGGTGGATTTGCAAATAACACTCTTACAAATCGTTTCGCAAGTAATAACTTTGCAAATCTTCACAGGGAGGTCAGGGGAAGCCTCACTTAAAAACGAGCAGAGACCCGAGGAGAGAAGGAAGAAAAGCACTGTGTCCTGAGGCTCACCTACTGCCGCTATTAGGATCAAGTTGGGCTGCGGATGCCGAAAAGTCACAAGAGGGGCATCTTCACATAAAAGAAGCTCCCAGGTCGTCCTTTCAGGGCTATTTTGCCCACCCCCTAATCATCAGGGCCCAGGCTCCTTCCATCTCTTTGATCCCCCATTCTTATCACTGATACCTGCCTCATGGTCCAAAATGGATGCCTGGGTGCCTACCATCACCTCCGTATTCCAGCTGGGGGTGGGGAGAAGGAAGCATGTGCTACCTCCCTTTGAAGGCATTTCCAGGAAATTCTGTTCATTTATCCCACTGGTCAGAACTGAATCATATAGCACAGACAGCTGCAAGGTACAATGGGAAATGTTTGTTTGTTTTTTTTCACCAGGTGGCTATGTGCCCAGATAAGTCAAAGGGTTCAATTGCTGTGGAGGAGAAAGATGGGATATTGAGAGACCCCACCAAAAACATGTAGCCCGATGGGGTTAGGTCTTACTTTTAAACCAGTGTATCTGAGAGACTTTGGCCTGCATAGAGAAGACAGATGTTATCAGGGCCAGCCCCCTGCCTCCACGCCAGGATGCTTTTCATTCATCCCAGGCTCCGCCTCCCCAAATACCCCAAGGTCAGAAACTGGCCGCAGACCAAGTTCAGGCTCCGTGTTTCCAGGGGCCCCTCGGAAGGCAGGACCCCACCTATGGTCTGTGCTCGCTAAGCACCTGGGCCCAAGGCACCAGGCATCTCCCGTCCCACCTTGCGCCTGCCTGGTGAGGATGCCCAGCCAATTCATCTCCTTCTCCTCAGTAAACAACTGTCAGGGAAAATAAATAGTTTTTAATAGGCTCATTAATTGAATTCAGGGAGAAATAACCTTCTCCCCAGGCTGTTGAGAAGGAGTACTCAAGACACACACAAGAAAGTCCTAACACCCTGGTCCGAAGGTGGAGACCCCCGAACAGTTCTAGCCATGTTCAGCCACACGGATTCGACCAGCAAGGGCGCCATCCCCCTCCCCGGCTTTTTCCAGCCTTCTCAAGGTTGGAAGTCTCCGGTGGGTGCTAACTGGGCTTTAACGCCTCAGTAGCCCTTGGCCTCTGCTCTACGCCTGTGGGCGGCAGCAAGATGATTTAATGTCAGTTTTTTTTTCTTTTTTCTTTTGGTTCTCATCACATTTACTTCAAAGGTTCTGCCTTCTTATGTCAAGGACATACCAGGTTGCCCATTCATGACAGTAGGACAAATTTTTCTCCTTTAAGTTTTCAAAGAGAATGGGTTTCAAGAAAACTACCAAGTCACTAGGAGGACCAGGTAGATGGGGCAAAAGGCACATGTCAAAGTGAGTGACTGAAATTTGGGTGATGTCGGGGAGAGCACTGGATGGGGAGTCCAGAGGCCTCGATGCAGCCCACAGGGTGACTGAGGCACAGAACTAGAAGGTCAGAACTGACCCCCTGCACCTGTCGAGGGCTCTGGCCACACAGGTGTGACTCGGTTTCCCCACCGCGGCTCAGGTGGTCCTGGGGCAGGCCTCCTGCCAGCCTGCTCTCAGCACTGCAGCAGGAGACTTGACACCCCTGGGAGAAGCCAGACTGGGGCCCTGCTGCTCCCAGGACCCCCAAACCCTTTGTCCCCCAAAGCTCTGTATGCAGGTCCCCCAATTTGCCCCCAGAAGGCATTCATCATCATGCCGTATTGTATGATGTTTAGCCAGTTACATCTTTGCCATGCCAGCACTTTCCAAGCACACTCGGTTCGGATCTTTCTAATCATTCAAGAGACAGTCTTACTCCCATTTTAAGACAAGGAGACTGAGGCCCAGGCAGGAGAATCCGCTGGCCCAGGGTCATGCTGTGCGTGAGGCCAAGACTCACACGTGGGTTATTCAGACATCCAATTCAATCCCTCAAAGAAAGCCTGGCCCATTCCTGGGGGCTCCTAAGTGACTTTTCTACCTATCTGGCCGGATGCACACGGTATCAAATGAACATCAGGGCTACTTGAGTCTTAAAAATCCCCTGGCCCAGTTACTATGCCCTTTGGGGGTTCCCTGCTCCTTTGGGCTTCTCACCTCCTCCCCAGGAGACAAGAAACCTCATGGACTGTTTCAGGGTTCCCTGACCCCATGACATCTGTCCTCAGGGCCCCTGGCTCTCAACAGCCAATCATCGTGGCTTCTGCGCCAAACAGCTCAGACATGCAGAGACTCATGAAGGCAAGCAAGTGGCCGAAGTCACACAGCATCTCCACTGGGGACTTGGTCTCCTAGCCTCCCTGCCCAGGGCAGTGGGAACTGAGTCAGGGCGTTTCAGCTGCCTGATGTGGGGCTTTCCCAGCCACCATGACCCGCCTAATCTGGACAATTAGACACGCTGGTTCTAGTGCAGGAGGGCAGTGGCTCTCAAAAACCAGGGTGGCTGGTCTGGGGAGAGGGAGCCAGGTGGAGCTCCCATCCTGAAAAGGGGGGCAGACAGACCGCAAAATAGCAACTGAAGAAGCAAAATAAAAAGAGTGCCGGGGAACACTGGCTGGATAGGGTTGGCCTGGCCAGAAATGGAGCTCCTGGCTGAGGAAACAGCAAGGACGAAAGCCTGGAAGTGGGAGAAGAAGGAAGGTCAAGGTGGTTGGCACAGAATGAGTGAGGAGGGAGTGGGTGGAGAAGCCGGCCGGGGACTGGCTGGCAAGCAGGGTTTGGGTGTGCCAACCAGAGAGGCAAAGCAACTTCCCTGAAGTCACACAGCTCGTAAGAGGCAAAAACATATCTCAGATCCAGACCAGCCGACAACATGTCCCTCCTTCTGCGACCAACCTTCTGTCTCCATAATTGCTATGTGCTCCAGCTGGGCAAAATGAAACTGCAGAGCCTCCTTGTGTAAAAATTATTAAGAATTTCAAGAAAGCAAGAGCAGATCATTCAACCAAGTAAAGACCCACTGAACCTCCATAAGCACAGAAATGCTACCTCAGTTCACCTGTGGGCACACAGGCAGCCCCAGGAAAAGGCTCCAGCGTGCCAGTTTCTCATCCTCACTCCGTACCTCAGTTTCCCCATCTGCCAGGTGGGGCGACAGCTGCCACCTCTCAGGGCTGTTCTAAGGATGAAAGGAGAAAGTTTGAGTGAAGCCGGAGCCCAGGGCCAGACACGCAGTATAGGCTCCATGACGGGGACTTCATGCCTGTTTGGGTTATTTCTCCTCCGTTGCAGTTCTTTGGGAAATTGTGGGTGTGGAGCTCCATCCACATCTCCCCCAGCGGTTCATGAAGGTGGGGGATGGGAGAGCACAGTCATTTAGTCCCTGCTTGTGTACCCTGGGTGCCAGGTCCCATATCAACGTGACAGCATTTAACTCCCAATGACACAGCAGGCAAGATGTATCCCCATTTCGTGGATGAGAAAAGCGAGGCTGGGGGGAGGGAATAAGGGGTCACCTCACACAACCGGGGAGGGCCTGTACCAGGATTCGAACTTAGTGCTCCGGCCTCCAAAGGCCAGGTGGGGAAAAAGGGGAAAGACCTGCCCGCAGCAGCCCCTCCATCTCCCAGATCCAGCACTGTCACCAGAAACCCCACCCGTTCGTGCTTCTAGAATCCATACATCAGGGGCAATTACACGCTTGTGATAATCAACTGGGCCGTGGGGCCGGGACAGGTGGGCAGCGGGAACCCGTTAGCAATCTCGGCATTTGAGTCCAGCAAGACGGTGCAAGGCATGGGAGGCGGACGTTCATGGACAAGCCAATGGCCCGGCTGCCTGATTTCTCTCACCACTGGGGTCTGGAGCACAAATCAGGTTTTCTAAGGCTCAGCATTACTGACATTTAGAACCTAATCATTCTCTGTGGAGGGCCATCCTGGGCGCTGCGGGATGTTGAGCAGCATCCCTGGCCCCACCTGCTCGATGCCAGGAGAGCCCCCAGTCGTGATGACCACAGATGTCCCCAGACATCGCCCTGTGTCCCCTGGAGGAGCGAAATCGCCCCTGGTTGAGAGCCACTGTAATGAACTCTACTGATAACGCAGGTGACCCGGTGCCCCCGAGAGCAAACAGGTATTTCCGGAAAAGACAGGAGGCGAGGAACGGATCCTGCAGCCAGAAGATAATTCACAGCCCTGCCCCGTGGGATGAGCCGGCTTCCTTCTGTGTAGCGTTTAAGTTTATCATTATGACCAATATTAATATAATCAGCCAACGTTTATCGAGCGCAGCTGCTGGCCCAGGCCCTGTTCTCAGCCCTCCCCGTGAATAATCGCGCCGCTGCCTCCAAATAACCCCTCAAGGTGGCTGTGATTCTTCAATCCATTTTACAGCCTGGGAAACTGAGGCTTGGGGACCGCAAGTGAGGTGTCGAGTCCACACAACTGGCAAACGGAGGTGTTGTAAGGAGAAGAACGATCAAAGAATGAAAAAATAGGGCCATTTCATGTAAAAAAAAAATCTAGATTTCTGGTTTATCTTGGAAAACCAAGCAGATCTGGCTGTGGAGCCATTCAGGGCTGCCCGTCTGGTGCCCACCACCCCTTGGCATGACCTGCCCAGCCCTGATGGGCACTGGGGTTTGAGAATGACATTTCTGCCATGTCTTTTTTTTTTTAATTCTTAGTGGAGTATAGTTGCTTTACAATGTTGTGTTAGTTTCTACTGTACAGCAAAGTGAATCAGCTATACATATACATATATCCCCTCTTTTCTGGATTTCCTTCCCTTTTAGGTCACCGCAGAGTACTGAGTAGAGCTCCCTGTGCTATACAGTAGGTTCTCATTAGTTATCTACTTTATACACAGTATCAATAGTGTATATATGTCAATCCCAATCTCCCAATTCATCCCACGCCTCCCTTTCCCCCTTGGTATCCAAACGTTTGTTCTGTCATGTTACCCTCTCTGGACTGGTGTGAAGACATCCAGCCCACCCTTCTAGTGCGAGGTCCAGCTGGGCAGGCAGGCAGGCAGGCGTGGCTGTGTGGCTTTGGGCAAGTTCCTCTCCCTCTCTGGGCCTCGGCATGACAGTTGTTCCAAGAGGTGTTTCCCCAGTTTCCAGGTCTCCACTCTGCACCCAAGCTCTGGGGCTTTCAGCAAACTCTAGCTGTACGTGTGGAAACTGCAATGTGAACTCCTCAGTGTCGGGACCCCATGTGGTCACCCACCTCTTGCTTCTGCTTCCCTCACCTCCTGCCACACAGCTGAAGGTGCTCCACCTCCCAGATTTGCACCTGCTGTTCCCAATACCTGTTCAACTCAGAAAGGTCCCCCTGATCCCCACCCCCAGACAAAATAGTGGCCTGGTGACCTGCCGGGGGGCATGGGATTTCCAGTCTCTGCAGAGCCCTACTGCAGCCGATATTTTTCTTGCTTAGCTTATTTATGTATTCAGTCTCTCCCAATAGACTGCAGGGTCCAGGGGATGGAGGACCGAGCCTGCTTTGTTTACGGCTGTATCCCCAGAATTCGACTTTCATTTGCTTTTATTTACAAAAAGAAAGGAAAAGAATGTACAAAGCGCTTTCTGTCTACCTGGCATGTATTTGTTCATGAGTAAAGCAACACCAAAGCACCCATTTTACAGATGAGGAAACTGAGGCACACAGCAGCTACATAACTAGTCCAAGGCTCCACAGCTGGTCTACATAAATAGTCTGAGGCCCCACAGCTGGTGAGCAGCAGAGCTGGGATTTGAACCCAGAGTCTGGCTCTTGAGTTCTCTGGCCGCCGGTATTCAACAAATACTGATTGATTGAATGAATGAATGAATTGGAAAATGAATGAATGAAGGCTCACACACCAAGCTTATAAACTGACTGCTTTCCTGAGCACGTCTCAGCAGGGCCCGAGTCAAAGCTGAGCCCACACGGCCCTGAATTGTCCCAAACCTCCCCCCAGGCACTCACCCAGATCCACCATAGCTCTGGAAGTCGGGGGGCCACTGTCTGAGGTCTCAGGAGTGCGGGAGCCACCTGCCCTCTCCGCCTGCCTTGCCTGGCTTCCTATGGCTCAGATCCTGCCAGGCCCTGGCCCGGTCCTGCTGCACAAGTGGGGCGGCCTTGATTAGGCAGCCAGTGACGGGGAACGCCCCAGTTTGCAGTGGCTGAGTCATCCTAACATTTCTCCCATGCTAGACCCCGTGAGGGGCTGAGGGTTGGGGGGTGCTGCTGGGGAGCCCCCACCAGGCAGGTCTGGCTATGGATCAACACATCACTTTACACGCATTAACTCATTTAATCCTCCCAACAAAGCTATGAGGTGGATAGCATTACTCTCCATTTTACAGATGTGACCATGGAAGCACAGAGAGGTTGGGCAACTTGCCCCAGGTCACACAGCCAGCGAGTGGCAGAGCCGGGATTTGAAACCAAGCAACCTCGGACCAGCGTCCATACTCTTACCCTCTGAGGAAGGCAGGTGGGAGTCCCGGAGTCTCCACGGTGACTCTCACCCAGCAGGTGAACCGTCATCAAAGCTACTTCTTTGACAATGGGGCAGAGCCCTGGCTCCTTCCCAGGGGTTAAGACTTCAGGTTCTGGCAGCCACTAGTCCTGGGTAAGATTTCCAGTTCTGTCACTTGTGGACTGTGTGACCTCAGGCCAGTGAAGACCTCTCTCTGTGCCTCAGTTTCCCTTCTGCAAAATGGGGTTCCGAGCATGCTCTTAAGGTGCTTACTCAGCGTAGGACCTGGCACAGGCACCAACTCCAAATGAGTCAGAGCAGCCATTATTATCCCCCGACATCCCCTCATTTGCTGATCACGGGGTTAATTATAAGTGGCATTAAATTATACACACACAGACGCATCGACCTCCCTTCCCCAGAACCCCTGAATTTCCACCAACACTCAATTACCCACACGACAGCACGACAATAGAGCATCTTCCCGGCCCCTCTCCACCTGGCCTGCCTCCATCCGAGGGTCCCAGGCCTCTGGCACTGAGGCTGCGACACCATTCGGGGGCCGGGCGTCATAAGACAGATGCAGCCAGCAACCGATGACACGTCCAAGAGCTGAGGGAGACACTTTACCTACAGCATCTCCTGTCCAGGCTTGCCATGAAGCAGGCTGTGATTGCTCTGATCTTAGAGATGAAGGAGCACAGAGAGGTCAACCAACCAGCCCAAGTATGCACAGCAGGGTGGGTGCTGGAAATCAGGCCCCCCCCACCCCGAAGCCAGAGGCATAACCTCATTTTGCAAGTGAGGAGGCTCCCACACGGAGAGGTTAAAGGGCAGAGGCGATGCCACACAGAGAGGGAGAGAGGAAGGAGAGAACCAGGAAACAAAAAAATCGGGATTTTCAGTTTCCCTAGGAGCAAACGCCTGGCCTTCCTACAGGGGACTGATGTAACAGCAAAGAGTTCAAAAAACAAACCGAAAAAACTCAAAAGCCGCAGGGACCATCCAGGGAGTTCTGGAGAAAATCTGCCCCTTCAAAAAAAGGGTATTTATGGGAGCGGGGTCACTGTGACCCAGAAACCCAAGCTCGAAGCCTCAGATCAGGGTGGAATCCATGGGAATGAGTATGGGGATCTCCGGGGAAAGAAACCTCGGTGTGTTTTCAGGTCTGGAATCCTTTTGGCCTCCGCAGGACTGGGAGGGCGCCTCGATTCTGAGAACAGGAGAGGGATTCCACGGCCAGCCCGGAATAGCACCAACCCCCAGGTCCAGCCTGGCCAGACCAGGGGGGAGGGGCAGGGGCACCGGCAGCTCCTCAGAGGAGGGGAGAGAGAAGAGAGACAAAAATAAAGCAACACGAAAGTCGGGGCCTGTCCGTGAGTCACTCCCACCCGCTCGTTAATTTTCGCCTTTGCAGAAGTGTAAGCCAATTGATTTTTTTCATGCTCCCCCTACACAACACCCCGCCCCCCGCCCCCCGACAACGCTTCTGAAATATCAGAGACAAGACAGAAATGGTACGTCGGGGTTCTTTTTTTTTTCCCCTTTGTGTGTGTGTGTGTGTGTGTGTGTGTGTGTGCGCCTTTTTTTTCCTTAGAGAATAAAGAGAGAAGGGGGAAAAACCCCACAAACCACACTCGAAACCCGTGAGCTTCTAGAAGGCCAGAGGGGGTAACAAGTTGGACCGCTGGGTCAGCAGACCCAGGTGTCACCACTTCCTGTGCATCTCAAGCTAAGATCTGCCTACGTCCGGGCTGTCCGTCCTCCTGGTGACAGGCTGACATGCGCTTGAATTTCACCCCCTTCCAACACCCCATCTTCTCCGGCTATAAGCCAGGAGCTTTCTGGTTCCAGGCTGAAGTCAGACAAAATGTTTGAAACCATCTGAAAAGCCCTCATTCTCCCCAGAGCAGTGGTGTGACTTTTGTCCATGGACACACACGGGGTTTTGTCAGCTTGGCACCTGGATCTTGCCCCCTGTCCCCACTGGAGGCTGAGCCCCCCTGCCTGGCCGGCAGCTGGGGTCTCTCCACACACCCCCGCCGGGCATCTTTTGTAGCGGGGAAGGACAGGGCAAGGGCAGAGAGGGGCACCTCCTCCTTGCAAATTCTGGGAAACGGGCCACCCATCCACGGAGGGTGTGCCAGGAGGCTGTCCTAGGTGCAGAGGAAAGCGGGGTGGCATCTCAGCGCCCCTGCCTAGGCCCCCTGCCTCTTTCCAGAAGCACAAGCCCTCCCTCTACACCCAGAAAGGGAGCCACGGCCCGCAACGTGCTGGCCAAGCCCACTGCACTTCCCAAGGACCTTTCTCAGGCTCCAGATGACTCTACAAATGGAACCTAATGCAGCTCCATCTCGGTGGGGGGGGGGCGGCGGGGATAGCTTTCAAATGCGAACATTAAGCTTTGTCAATTATCCCCCAAACCTGCCAGGTTTATAAATATCCGTCTTTATTTTTAGGGTTTTCCTCCCCATCCTGAAGTCTCTCAATGCCCCCCCACTCCCCCCATATGCAATGGCTACACTAAAGTCACGCGAAGCAGGTGAACCCGGGGCTCCCGGGTGCCGCGCCTCAGAGCCACGTAGTCCCTGCCCGTTCCTGCCTGCCCCTTCCCGGCCACCTCGCTGACCATTGTTTGGTGGAGTAATCAGCGAAGCCACAGGTCTCCCAGCGCCTGGCTCCTGGGAGCGGCAGCTAGAGGTGCGCTGTGCTCCAAAACCTGCGACAGGCTGTTCAGTGCCAACCCAGAAGGCAGGAGGGGAAATCGAGTCACCCCTGGAAAGCCGTTTGCTGAGGGGAAGTGGATCTGTCTCCCCAATCCGTCCCGGGTCTAGGGAATACCAGGCAAAGCCCCACGCTCTGAGCAGCCCAAAGAAGAAAATGAGCGCACAGTGATGGCTGCAGAATTGTCCCCCCAGATGCCACCACTAAATCCCTGACATCCAGGGAGCTTCTCCCCTTCCACCTGCTCCTGACACCTCGGCCCAGAACCACAGCCCCATTGTTGGGAAAAAAATGCCCCATGTCTCTGAATGCGGCCCACGGATATGTGAAGATGCCCGGGATCCCCTGGGAAGCAGGGAAAAAAGAAAGGTGCTTGGAATGCCGCAAGGGGCTAGAAACAGAAGCACGGTCAGTGGACGATGATTCCTGTGTGGGCAGCAGGCAGGCGCCTGGCTGGCAGTGCTCCTCTTTCTGTGCCCACCACAAGGCCAGGGCCCCTGGGGGAGGAGGATTCCCCCAAGGAGCCCAGCCCACACCCCAGCAGCGCCCTCCAACGCCACACCCCGGCCACACCAGAATGACCCATCCCCCTGTCCCCGCAGAGGGTGAGGAGTGGGCCAGGCGTGGCCTCTCCTCGCAGGATGGCCACCGACATGACAGCACCAGCCCCCGTCCCCCCCTGGGGGGCCGATGTCATCGGCTAGGTGGCAGGAATAGAAAAGCGTATGAGCTCACCAGGCAGGCCGGGTCTCCCACGACGTTTTGTTTGCCTGTGCCCAATTATACCAAACTCTCAGGGCAATCAAGTATGGCGGGTGGCTGCCCCCAGGGGGCTGGGGGGGCCGGGGCCCCAGGCAGAAGTGCACCGTCATGGTGAAGGTGCCCCCCAGGCCCGGGCACAGGGCAAGACGAAGCTTTCTGGAGGGGGAAGAATGGAGACACAACAGCAGGCATCAAGAGATGCCTCTCGGAGGGCACTGTCGGGGGCGGGTAAGGGGAGCCAGCCAGAGAGCCAGGCCCAAGTTGGTGGGCTCTAGGATTGGGGGGTGGGAAGCAGCCGCCCCCCAGCCCCAGCTGCCTGCCTTCCGCAGCCAAAGTATCAGCTGGCAGAGGAAGAAGAGAGCTGAGGGACAGAAGGTAGGCGAGATTGGCAGGGGGAGGGGGCACAAAGGAAGGGGACCCTGGGAGGGGGAGGGGAGCTATGCAAATGGTAGAATCGACAGAGTCCCTCAGCGATTAATAAAAGCTCCAGCAGCGGCGGCTGGTATCACAGGAGTCGAGGCGCGGGCTGGCTCTCTCTTCTCACTGGCGCAAGGTGGCTCAGAGGGGGAAGCAGGGCACCCCAAACAAAAGGAACCCTTGCCCCCTGAACCCCAGCAACAGCAACAATGGGGAACATCAAGGGAAGAATAGAACCCCGGCAGCCAAAGTCCTGGGGAGGGGGGGCGCGGGGAGACCAATGGGAGCCCAGAGCAGGTGGGTCCCTGTCCTCGGGACCCTCGGGGACCCTCCGGCTTTTGTCCCCGCTTCTCAGAGTCCTAATACCCGGCCTGGACACCTCAGACACCCACCCACCTCTTCGCGAGCTGGGGGCCAGGCTGGTTTTTCAGGGGTTTGGCTAGAGGCAGAAGGGCCCCACACTCAGAATGAAGACTCCCCCAGATGGAGATGGGGGGACAGGGGAATCCCAGCTGAGCCCGAGAGGGGGAGGGGAGGGGAGGCACCCCCCAGATGAAGGCGCTGGGGAGGTTTGTTAATTTGGGGGATGAGGACCCTAGCGGGTAGCTAAATTTGAGGAAGGGTTGCAGAGGAAAGGACACTCAAAAGCTGCTTATTTAGGGGGCTACTAGAGGAGGATTTGAAATCGGGGAAGAATCACTAAAGAGGGATTTGGGGGGGTGTGGCTGAAAAAAAGATTCCACTTTGGGGTGGATTCTCTGATTTGAGAATTTTGGAGAGAAAGCAGCCAAAGGAGAGTTCTCTGATTTAGGGGGAGTTTCGTGGGGGTAAGTGTCCAGGATTTGTGTGTGTGTGCTGAGGGGGGGAGGGTGGAATTCTAAATTTGGGAGTAATTTCCGTAAGGAGCAGTGAACTTGGCCGCAACCCGGACAAAACCCTTGCGCTCAGAGTATGGGCGCTCGAACTCGGGGGGCTTCCCTCCGGGCACGGCGCCCCCCACCCGCACACCCTTCAACCTGGTTCAGACGGCTCCGCCCCCGGGATGACGTCACCGCCCCTCCCCCCCCCCAGCCCCCGAGGGGGCTCCCGGGGCGTGCAGAACCCGCGAGGCTGGCAGCTCCAGGGGCGGCTTCCCCTCTCCCGGGATCCCCACGGGGCCCCCAGCTCCGAAGGGAGGTCGGGGGCCGGGCGCGCGCACCCGCCCGTCCGCCAGAGTCCCTGGGGCCGGGGGCTGCCTTGCCCCACCTGGGGGAGCTGGGAGGGGGAGCTGGGGCCACAATAGGGTGGGGCAAGGCTAAGGTAGCGGAAGGCTCCCCACCAAAGGATACATGAGGCCGGGAGGGCGCTAGGGGGAGAGAGCATTGAGTAGGGGGGTTCTCTAGGGGAGGGGGATTGGAGAGCGAAGGCGGCGGGCACAGCAGCGGCCCTGGGCGCACCGGCCAGTCGGTGCTCCCCTCGCTCCCACCTGGAGCCGACTGTCCCGGGCTGGTCTCCACTCCGGGGCGCCCGCGCGGCCCCCACCCCCAGCACAGCACCCCCTGCCTCCGGGACCCGGCCGGGCGCCGCTGGAGCCAGCACCCCCTCCCCACACACGCGCGTCCTCCCTCCGCGCCTTTGCCCCGCCCGCAGCCCGGGGTGGTGCAGCCGACGGCGCTGGGCAGCTTCCAACGCCGCGCTCCGGGCGAGTCCAGCCCAGCCCCCTCCCCCGCCGCGGCGAAGCCCCCCACCCCGCCCGCCGAGCCCTCCCCGCTGCCCCTGTCTGCCCCGGCCCAGCCCCTCAGGGGCATTGTTCGGACGCAGCTTGCCGGGCTCAGCGGCTGGGCGTGCAGCCGGCTGCAGCGGAGCATCCTCCAAGCACAATGGCCGGGCAGGCTTCCCCGGCACAAAGCCGGCGCTTTGCCCACTCCGCTGCCTCCGAGAACCCCGTTGGAGCGCCCGCATTTTTAAAAATCTAATTCATGATCTTTTTTTCCCCCTTTACCTGGAGGCTGGCTGGGCTGGGCTCCCCCGGCTCTGCCCCGCTTCACATCCTGGCTGTTGCATGGGATTCGAGCGGAGCCCGAGCGCCAGCGGCTCGCGGCGTGCGCGCGCCGGCCGGGCTGCCGGGCGGGCGGCGCGAGGACACTCACTGCGGCTCGCGCTCCCCTCGCGCCGGCTCGCGCGCCCCCCCAGCCGGTGACGTCATCCCTTCCGCTAGCGCCGCCGCCGCCGGCTGGGGGCGGGGCCGGCCCGGGCGTGTCACTGCGCAGCCGCGCAGTCGCCACGCCCCTCGGCCAATGAGGCGGCTCGGCGAGATCACCTGGCCCGGGGCGTTTAAAGGGCTGTGGGAGCACGTGGGGGCGTGGGGCTTCGCGCTACACGTGGGAGGCGGCGTCAGCCCGGGTTACCCGTCTGCCCGCGGGTCTGCCCGCTAGCCCCAGGGAGCTTGGCCCAAAGGCCATGGTGTTTGCCATGTGCTGCTCTAAACTCTGCCATGGATCCCCAGTGCCATGGCTTCCCAGTGCCCTCCGTGTAAAATCCAGCCCCCTCTGGGGGGCCCACTTCTCTGCGTTCGCACCCATCACTCTGCCTCCAGGTGTCCATACCTAAGCCAAGCCAGCTTCTTAGAGTTCTTTCAATCTGTTCACTGCTGACTCAGGGCCCTTGCCCCTGCTGTTTCTTCACCTGGAATAGGCTTCCCCCAAGATCTTTCCCTTCTCTTTTTTCCTGCCTCTGCTTAACCTGCAGCTCCTGGGAGGAGCCTTCCTTGACCATGACCATCAGCCACCCCACGCTCCATTCTCTGTGCCATTGTCCTGATTTAATTCTGGTCATGCTAGGGTGTGGATCTCCATGGGGCCTGGAGATCCCTGTGTCTTGGCTGCATGAATGAGGGAATGAGTGAGGGAACATTTCCTGCAAAGTAACCACTTTACAAACATCTCTTCTAATTACCATCAGCTGCTGCCCTTGAGGCAGGACAAACCACAGTAGGAACCCCAGCTCAAACACTAACTTGCCGTGAGGGGCCCTGCCTCAGCTTTCCCACCTGCAAAATGGGTTTGCTTCTCTGGGTCTTAGTTTCCCATCTGTGAAATGGGGCAAGGTGGCCGCTGCTCACAAGAGAGTGTAAGGATGAAGTGTGATACTGTGCCTGCCTGGCCTGTAGTTGGTGCTTGAAAATGGGATAATGAGAAGAGGAAAAAAAAAGAAGAGAAAAATGGAAAGATTACCATGGAGGGTGGGAGGGCTCAAAGACACCAAACAAGATTGCACATAAAATTATTGTATTCTGAACCTGTTGGAAGCGTTTTATTTCTCCAAGGTATGTGTTTGGAGAGGGCCTCATCTCCACAAAAGGACTCAAGTTTAGAATTTGGGTTTTTTTCCTCCAAAACCATTGATTCATTCATTCCTGGCCAAAGATGCAGATATAAACAAAAGGCATTAACTCAGGGAACAAAATGAGAAGGCGGAAGTCATAAATAGGAGAAAAGAGAGGAAGAGAATGAATAATTCAACAAGGAACCTAAATTAAGCTTGGAGTTTCCCAGCGGCCAGTGCAGGTTTGCAGAACCTATTTTGTCCTCCTTCCTAGCAGTGTGACCCTGACCTAGCCATTGACAGTCTAACCTTGGTTTTCTCATCCAAGCAATTGGGAAACAGCCTCATCTTGAAGAATCAAATGGGATGGTCTGTGCACAAACGCTTAGCTGATCTGAGGTACACAGTAGGTGTTCAAGCCTTGCGTACTCGATGGAGGTAGAGTGAAATGAGACTGCTGGCTCTGGAGGGTCTGGACATGGCATGAGCCACACTCAGCCCTGCCACCTATTAGGAGAGGGACTTTGAACAAGTCACTCAGAGGCTCACTGTTACCATCTGCAAAAAGGGTACAACCACATCTACCTCTGAGAGTTCTTGTGAGCGGCAAAGGAAAGCAGTTGTAAAATATGGTGCAGGAAACCAGCCCATTCAGGCCATCAATCTGTGTGCCAGGCTGTTTTTAGGGCTGGGGCACAGAAATAAACAAAAAGGCTAAAAAATTCCTGCCCTCCAGGAGTTGAGTCCAGTGGAGGAAATAGACAATATCTCACTTGGGGTAAAAACCCAAGTCCTCCTTGCAGCCCACAAGGTCCCCCACTGCCTGCCCCCATCACCTCCCTGCCCTCACCTCCTCCATCTGCACCCCTTGCTCACTCCATTCCACCCATGCCAGCCTCCTCACTGTTCCTTGCAAACATCAGGCACAGTCCAGCTTCAGGGCCTTTTCACTGGCTGTTCCCTCTGCCTAGGATGCTGTTCCTCCTGCTCTTCCCAAGACTGGACCCTCCTCATCCTTCAGATCTCTGAAAGACCCTCCCTGACCATCTTGCCAAAGTTTATCTTCATCTCAGTACCAGATTATTTATTACAATTTGGAACTGATTACTCTCTGGGGCAGTTTGCTTGTTTTCTGTCTGTCTCCCCACTTTATCTGTGCCTGTTTGCCCATCTGCCAATGTAGGATAGTAATAGTCTCTATCTCCTAAGGTTGTTAGGAGGGTGAAATGAGTTACACCATCTAGAGTCTGGAAGCATTGATAAATGTGACCACTGTCAATGGAAAAACCAGGATGACTAGCCAGGTGATCATAAAAATCAATACAAGGAGAACAGAACATCCTAGTCTGATATTGTTGCAGCCTCTGGCCAGCCCCAGAGGGTTGACAAGTGTCAGAAGGGCATTAAAGATCCTGTAACACCAAACCAAGACCTCCTGCAAGCTGAAGCTTGAAAAGGAAAGAGGAGAGAATGTTCTCCCTGGGGGCACAGCTTAAGCCTCAAAGTTCTACAAGGTGGAAAATACTAGAATTGGGAGGTGGGGCATAGTAGGTTCTGGGTCTCTTTTGTGTCTGCCAACCACAGGGACTGGCAAGCTGTGGATGTGACTCATTGCTTGTTGGGTGAAACGTTCAGTTAATGAACATCTCCACCTTTTGCAGGGGAGTGGTGGGTTTTCTTCACCCTTCCACCACACTCCTCCTTCCCTGACAGTCCAACCTCCACCCTAGTATCTCCCAGAACCTGGTAATTAGCTTCACTGTGTTTTTATTGAGACAACTCCAGAGAAACCATCAACAGCCCATCATGGTATGTACACAGGACTCCTCATGCCAAGTTCACAGAACCCAGCCTTAAATTCTTTTTTTTTTTTGCGGTACACGGGCCTCTCACTGTTGTGGCCTCTCTCGTTGCGGAGCACAGCCTCCGGATGCGCAGGCTCAGTGGCCATAGCTCACGGGCTCAGCCTCTCCGCGGCATGTGGGATCTTCCCGGACCAGGGCACGAACCCGTGTCCCCTGCATCGGCAGGCGGACTCTCAACCACTGTGCCACCAGGGAAGCCCCCAGCCTTAAATTCTTGCAAGCCATTTCCAAAATATCTCCCCTACAACTCTGCCCTATGCCAGAGAGTCCACTGTCTTTGTGCCTTCCTTCAAGTTAAACATTTCTCTCTCTGTCTCTTCCCAAGTTCACTTCAAATGCCAAAGAGAAAAGGGGCAGACGGAAACACCCCATTTGCTGACTGGCTGCTCTTTACAGGGTTCAATGTGGGGCCCCTTTGTGGGGCCCCTGATTTAGTTTATCAGGTAAGCATTAGGGCTCTGGAGTCAGAAAGACATGGTTTCAAATCCTGGTGGTAGCACTTAACAGAATTCAACATCCCTTCATGATAAAATACTCAGCAAACTAGGCATAGAGGGTATTTCCTTGACCTGATAAAGAACATCTACAGCTAACATCATACTTAATGATGAAAGACTGGATGATGTCCCCCTAAGATCAAGAGCAAGACAAGGATGTCAGCTCTCACTAATCCTATTTAACATTGTACTCGAGGTTATAGCCAGGCAATTAGGCAAGAAAATGAAATAAAAGGCATCCAGACTAGAAATGAAGAAGTAAAACTATCTCTATTTGCACGACATCATTTGGTAGATAGAAAATCCTAAGGAATCCACTAAAAAAAAAACTATTAAAACTAGTAAACAAGTTCAGCGAGGCTGCAGGTCACAAGATCAATACACAAAAATCCATTGTATTTCCTAAGCATTGGCAATAAACAAGCAAAATGAAATTAAGAAACCAATTCCATTTGCAACTGATCAAAAAGAATAAAATATTTAGTGATACCTTTACTGAGAAATGCAAAATTTTATACTATGAAAACAACAAGACGTTGCTGAAACAAATTGAAGAAGACCTAAATAAATGGAAAGACATCCTATGTTCATGGATTGGAAGACTTAATATTGTTAAGATAGCAATTTATCCCCAAGTTGAACTACAGGTTCAACCCAACCCTTATAAAAATCCCAGTTGGCTTCTCTGCAGAAATTGACAAGCTGATTCTAAAATTCATATGGGAATTAAAGGGACCCAGAATAGCCAAAACAATCTTGAAAAAGAACAAAGTTGAGGGGCTCACACTTCCCAATTTCAAAATTATTGCAAAGCTACAGTCATCAAGACAGTGAGGTCCTGGCATAAGGATAGATGGTCAATGGAATAGAACTGAAAGTCCAGAATAAGCCCTCTCATCTATGGTTCATTGATTTTCACAAGGTTGTCCACTCAGTGGGGGAAAGAATGGTCTTTTCAACAGGTGGCACTGGGAAAATTGTATCCATATGCAAAAGAATGAATTTGGACCCCTACCTCACACCATATGTAAAAATTAACTCAAAATGGATCCTAGACCTAAATGTAAGAGCTAAAACTGTAAAACTCTTGGGTAAAAACATAGGCATAAATCTTCATGATTTTAGACTGGACAATGGATTCTTTGGGGATGATAAAAATATTTTAAAATTAGATTGTAAATGATTGGTGATGATGATGGTGGTTTGTGAATATACTAAAAACTATTGAACTATATAACTCAAGTGGATGAATTGTATGGAGTGTGAATTATATCTCAATAAAGCTGTCATTTAAGAAACTCTTGGTTAAACTTAAAAGCTTTTGCACAGCAAAGGAAACCATAAACAAAACAAAAAGACAACATACAGAATGGGAGAAAATATTTGCAAATGAAGCAACTGACAAGAGATTAATCTCCAAAACATACAAACAGCTCATGCAGCTCAATATCAAAGAAACAAACAACCCAGTCAAAAAAATGGGTGGAAGATCTAAATAGACATTTCTCCAAAGAAGACATACAGATGGCCAAAAGTCACATGCAAAGATGCTCAACATCACTAATTATTAGAAAAATGTAGATCAAAACTACAATGAGGTATCATCTCACACTGGTCAGAATGGCCATCATCAAAAAATCTACAAACAATAAATGCTGGAGAGGGTCTGGAGAAAAGGGAACCCTCTTACACTGTTGGTGCGAATGTAAATTGGTACAACCATTATGGAGAACAGCATGGAAGTTCCTTAAAAAAAACTGTAATAAAAATAGAACTACCATATGATCTATCAATCCCACTCCTGGGCATATATCTGGAGAAAACCATAACTCAAAAAAGTACATGCGGGCTTCCCTGGTGGCGCAGTGGTTGAGAGTCCGCCTGCCGATGCAGGGGACACGGGTTCGTGCCCCGGTCCGGGAGGATCCCACATGCCGCGGAGTGGCTGGGCCCATAAGCCATGGCCGTTGAGCCTGCGCGTCCGGAGCCTGTGCTCCTCAACGGGAGAGGCCACAACAGCGCGAGGCCCACATACCGCAAAAAAAAAAAAAAAAAAAGGTACATGCACCCCAATGTTCATTGCAGCACTATTTACAATAGCCAAGATACGGAAGCAACCTAAACATCCATCGACAGAGGAATGGATAAAGAAGATGTGGTACATATATACAATGGAATATTATTCAGCCACAAAAAAGAATGAAATAATATCATTTGCAGCAACATGGATGGACCTAGAGATTATCAAATTAAGTGAAGTATGTCAAAGACAAAAACCATACGATATCACTTATAAGTGGAATCTAAAATATGACACAAATGAACTTACAAAACAGAAACAAACTCACAGATGGAGAGCAAACTTATGGTTACCAAAGTGGATAGTGGGGGTGGGGGGAAGAGATAAATTAGGAGTTTGGGATTAACATATACACACTACTATATATAAAATAGGTAAGCAATGAGGACCTACTGTATAACACTGGGAACTATACTCAATAAATTTTAATAGCCTATAATGGAAAAGAATCTGGGAAAGGATATATACATACACGTATAACTGAATCACTTTGCTGTACACTTGAAACTAACACATTGTAAATTAACTATACTTCAATTTTTAAAAAGACATTAAAACACACACACAAACAAAAACACTTGGTTATGCTACCTCTGTGTTACATGACTCTGAGCAAACCATGTGTGTCTCTGTTACTCTCAGTTTCTTTGTCCTGAAATCAGGTATAATTAGACCTACCCCACTCAGGCTTTCTGTGAGGGTCAAATGAGCCATGTCACAGGAAATTATTTTGGCAAGTGTAAAGAAATACTTGAATCCAAGAGAAGGGAACAAGCTTGAATTACCAGGTACAACCCCACTGGGGACTAGTGTACAGCTATGAAAAAGGATTGGTAGCATGGACCCATGAGGAAGGATCTCCAGGATAATTTGTTCATGATAAATGCAAGTGGAGAGCTTTGATTATCATGTTCCACCTTCCACCTACGTTTTCAGCTTATCCTTCCTTACTTTAATATGAGCAAATGCATACATTTGCATATCTATAAACCCAGTTCACCACCATCATCCAAAATAAACAAAAGATGGGATGGATGGGTCATTCAAACATTTCTTTGAAAATGGCATCTTTCTCTTTGTGGTGACAGAATAGTTCTGACTCTTCATTGTGGTTGTGGTTACACAAATCTGAACATGCGATAAAATGGTAAGGACTACACACACATCACACACACACACACACACACAAGTGCATATAAACCTGAAAAGTCTGGAAGATGTCAGTAGAATGTCAGTTTCCTGATTTTGACAATGTTCTATGATTACGGAAGATGTGACCACTGGGGGACGCTGGGTGAAGGGTACATGGACCAATCTGTACTATCTTTGCAACTCCCTGTGAATCTATAATCATTTCAAGATAAACGCTTCTCAAGGAGCATATTGGGAGGCTGAGGTGTGGTGTGCATGTTCTGTCTGCTCCCCATGACTGGGCTGGGCATGGGTGTTGCTTCCTATTTGGAGGGCCTACAGACAACACTATGCTAAACATTTTGACTCTCACCCATCCACGCAAGCTGCTTTCCCTAACGCTCCAAACCCAGCCATTCTGCATTTAAGCTCTTACAGACGGTTAGTGAGAGAAGAAAGTGAGGCAGCCCTAAATTTTTGGAGCCTGAAGAATAGGGAACCTATGTGGGTTGGAGCCCAGGCCTCTATGTCTGGACCCCTCTGCTCCCCTGGCATTTTGAACCTGTATTAGTTTCCTAGGGCTGTGGTAACAAAGCACCACAAACTGGGTTGTTTAAATGATGGAATTCTATTGTCTCACAATTCTGGAAGTTGGAAGTCCCAAATCAAGGTGTTGGCAGGGCTGTGAGGGGAAGCCTCTGTTTCAGGCCTCTCTCCTTGGCTTATAGATGGCCATCTTCCCCCGTATCTCTTCAGATCATCTTCCCTCTGTGCACGTGTGTCTCTGTGTCCAAATTTCCCCCTTTTTTAAGGACACCAGTCATTTTGGATTAGGACCCACGTTGATGACCACATTTTAACTTGATTACCTCTGTAAGCACCCTATTTCCAAATAAGGTCCCTTTTTGAAGTCCTGATGGTTAGGACTCCAACATAACTTGTTTGGGGGGGAACATGATTCAATCCAGAACAACCTCCCCCAGAAGGTGACTCAGCTGAAATCCATCTAGGACTTCAGCTGCTGCTGGGTAATTAAGGGGCTTAGCATCCCCAAGACATACTACTAGAGACACCAGACCCTGGCCCATACATCAGGAGCACCCTTTGCTGATGGCAAGAAGATCCAGGCTTTCAGGGAGGCTGGAGATGCCATGCCTCAGGTCAGCTCTAGGGCCTGCCTGGAACATGGAGAGATCAAGGGACTTTATTGCACTATCTTCCTGGGAACTCAATGACAATCTTCAAAACTGGCCTCTGTTACCACCTACCTGGTGTAGATGTGGTCTCTGGACTCACCCATTTTAAGGGACAGCGGCCTGGATTTTCCACCAGGTGGGGGCTGGGTCTTATATCCAGGGCCCAAGGGACACACCTAGTCTCACCATCCAGAGCCCCTGCTTCAACCTCACCAAGCCAGGGTCCTCCTACCACCAACACCTTGGGTCCCCAAGCATAGCACCTGAACATCTGGGTGGACCTAAGGTGATTTTAAGTTCTACATACACAGAGCATGAAACACCACAGAATCACGCTGGCCAAAGCTATTCACTTCTCTATTTTCTTTTCCAGGAGAAAGTCTTGGGTGGTGCTAGCTGAGTCATGAACGCCTGCCTGCTCACATTCTCTCAACACTTTCTCCAGGAAGGAGAGAGTTGGTCTTGCTGGGAGTCTGTGCCCGAGAATGGTGGTCACAGCTCAGATCGGATCATTGCCCTCGAATAATTTCAAGGCTGGGCCTTCATCGTTTTTCCTTGTAAACTTTGGCCTTACTTATTCATTGGATTGGTTACTTTTACTTGCTTTTGTGTATTCATTTCATTTGCCTCCAGCTCTAGAGGAGTGTAGCCTAATGTTCCTTTTTTAAAAAGAAGTTTGGTTACCTAGAAGTAAACAAGTGGACGTAAAGAAAATATGAAGTAACCAATGGTCAAGCACCTCCTCCATGTTTGAAGAGGATTAAAGTCCAGGGCACATTGAATTATCTTGATGAAGCTTGGTGATGCCCAAGCAGTATGGGCCTCCATGAGACCCATTTTACAGATGAGGAAACTGAGGCTCCAGGAGGTGACATTACCAGCTCAGGGACAAGTGTGGAACAAAGTTTAGCCTGACCGCAGAAGTTATACTCTTTCCTTCCCCGACGGTCCTCCCTCCAGATGTTTCCCAGACTCTTCCCACTTCCTGGCTTGCTCTCTCCGCCACTTTCTGCCACCCCGCAGTTTTGCCAACTCCAGCCCGCCACCTGCAGGAGGCCCTTCTTACTCTTCCAGCCCCCAAATCACTCTGAAAGCTGGGCTGGGGGCCCAGGATGGGCTGGGGGCTCATCAATCCCTCTTACAGAGCCAAGCACACCCTGGGGCTTGCTGAATACTTGTGCAGTGTGTGGGACCGTCCCTGTGTGTGAAAAGGGTTAACTCACTTCATTTGCATACCATGCCCAGATGCATTTTGGGAACAGACTGCAGCATGATGCAGGGGCTTGGGGTGGGGGCGGGAGGGTAGTCCTGTAGCACCAGGAGAAGTGGATGAAAGGGACAGGGTTTCTTCTGGGCAGAGCTAGAAGGGTCTGAGTGGGGGATGTGGGCAGGAGTGAGGCACAGATCACCCTAACTACTGGGGGGGTGCTTAGTTAGAGTGACATTCCTTTTCCCTGTAATGAACCAATCAGAGAGGTGCAGGCATCCAGAGGGGGGTCCCCCCCAGGAGCTGTCCTCAGTTTACCTATCTGCAGTTTGGGCATATGGTACGTTCTTCCAAAAGTTTAAGCGGCGCAACAATTCAACCCAGCCTGGGTTAACCACTGTGTGAATTTAATCACATGCATAGTAGGCATTTAATAGATGTCAGAGTGTTCATTTTTCACACCTCTAAAGGCAACCAGGCCTCAGAGAAGGAACGTGGCTTATCCAGAACACACAGTGGGCAGGACACACAGCAGACATGGATGTCCCAGCAGGGCTGGAGCTTAGCCCTCTTGCTGCCACCCTCTCTGGCTTCCACCCGACCACAAGTGGGATCGTCCTGGCAGCAGAGATGTGGCGCAGGATAAAACAGGAAGTGCTAAATAAATCCACTTGCCTGGCGTCCCAGTTACCCATGGAGCGCCTCTCCTGGTGCCTGGCACTCTGGGGCCCTGGAGGGGGGTGCTTTTCCTGTGCCCATGAGACTCAAGGCAGCTGCAGCATTTCAGACACTGCACATGGGTCCCCCAGGCTATGGTCACTGCCCTTGTCCCCCAGTATTGTCGTGACTTTTCTGAACTGAAAGAAACTAAAATATCGGGATGTTTCTGAGCTGGGAGCAGGCCTCCTGCTGAGGGAAAGGGAAGGGTCGCTGACACAGGATAACAGAATCCATCTGATGAGCACCTACTATGTGCTGGGCTGTGGGCTGAGAGCTTCCCTTGTCACCAAGCAGCTGGAATCATCCCCATGGAGTAAGACTGATGATTTCTGCCCATTTCACAGCAGAACAAATAGAGGCTCAGAGAGAGAAGGGGTGTACTGGCATTCATATAGCTTGGGACAAACAGGGCTGGGTATAGACACCAGGTTTGACTCAGCTCATTTCTTAATTCATTCATGCATCTGACAGATACCTATTGGGCACCTACTGTGTGCCAGGGAGTGGGAACACAGCAAGGAACAAAATAGGCAGCAATCCCTGGCTGACTTTTTAGAGGAAGAGATGGACATAAAACCAGATAAATAAATGCAAGGTGGGAAGTGCTAGGGAGGAAGAGAAAGTAGGAGTGGGGAAGGGTTGGGGGTGCAATTTTAAATCGGGTGGTAAGGGAAGGCTATGCTGTGATGAACAAAGGTCTGAAGGCATTGGATGAAGATCATCCCAGGTAAAGGGAACAGTCAGTGCAAAGGCCCTGGGGTAGGACAGTGCCTGGCATGTTGGAGGAACAGCAAGGAGCCTGTGTGTCTGGAGCAGAGTGAGGGGGTGGGGAGAGGGAGGAGGGGAGAGCAGGGAGGGGATGGTGCAGGTCATGCAGGGCCTTGTGGGCCACCTGGAGGACTTGAGCTTTTACCTCCAGGGAGGTGGGAGCCCTGGGGGGCTGTGAGCAGAGAAGAGGCAGGACCTGACTCAGGTGCTCACAGGCGCCCTCTGGCTGTTGCAGGGAGAACAGACTGTGGAGGGCGAGGGCGGAAGGTAGCTGGGAGACCAGGGGAAGGTGCCTATGCTGGTTCAGGTGGCTGATGACGGGTGTCAGACCAGGGTGCAGGCAGCTTAGGGGGAGAAGTGGCCAGATGGGGGACAGACTTGGGAGACAGAGTGACCCTTGACCACACTTCCCTTTCAGTCTTTCTGGGGCCTGGGCAACCTGAAGGGACTGAATGGGGACACATTTATATTCTAAACCCTGATAAGGGGTGGTGCCCACAGCCCGCCGCCTGAGTCCTCTGGCTCCTGCAGCTGTGCCACAGGTGTTGTGTAACGAGGTTGAGATGTGGGAGCCCCCGCCCCCCAGGCAGGGCAGCCTGTGCCCCCAAGCCTCAGTAACCAGGTGCCCGCTCTACCCTGAGCACTTGAGCAGGAGTCCCCAGAATGCTGAGCTGGAGACACCAATGACATCAAACCTAGAGGCCCATTGCCCACTCTCAGCCACTCCCAGTGTGTGCCACACCCTGCCGAGGCCCCAGTGACAACCACAGCCAACCAGTGACCGGGGCTGGAGGCATCACCAGAAATGACATTTCCTGAGCACACTCTCTGTTCCAGACTCTGTTCCCAGTGCTTTTTGGTGACCCTTCACAGTCCTGGGAGGTCTGTGCTGATACTGCTTCCACTTTACAAGTGAGGCATAGAGAGGCTGAGGACAGCCCAGGCTTCAGTGAGTCAAGCTGAGCCAATGCTGCCCTGTGGTCTCGGGTTAGTGGTCCCCTCTGCCCTTGCACTGCCGGCTCTTGAGGGGCCTGGAAGGTCAGTGGATTTCCCAGAGCAGAAACCCCTCCCTGACACAGGCCAGTCTTGAATGCTTCCAGCGATGGGACCCCCACTCCCTGTATGAGAGGGCTGCCTTGGTTTTGGACTGTGCCAAGAGTTAGTGTTTCCTTTAATCCATCTGGTCTCCGACCTCTCCCTTTAACCTCCCTCCTTTGGCCCTGGTCCTGCTCTCTGGAGGCTGCTCAGGAAATGTGCCTGTCTTCGCCCTCCTCCTTCTCCTCTGCCCTTCCCTCCACCACTTCCTCTCCTCCGCCTCCAGGCAGCCCTCAGCTTTCAGTCTAAGGAGCAGAATTGGAGAATCAATGAATTCCAGGCTTTGGAGTCAGACACGCCTGCCACTTGGCAGATCTGCGGCCTTGGGCAAGCCATGTTATCCCTTGGAACCTCTGTTTCCTCATTTGTAAAAAAGAAGGCAATATCCCGTCTTCGTCGCCCCTGTGGCCCCCATGCCCAGCTCAGGGTCTGGCACACAGCAGATGCTCAATAAACATTTGTCAAATGAATGTTTTTCCTTTCAATGATTGGTCCACTGATTACTACTCGCATGTTCCAAATCTTACCCTTCTTCTTTTTTTTTTTTTTAATAAATTTACTTATTTATTTTTGGCTGCATTGGGTCTTCGTTGCTGCACGCGGGCTTTCTCTAGTTGTGGTGAGTGGGGGCTACTCTTTGTTGTGGTGCGTGGGCTTCTCACTGTGGTGGCTTCTCTTGTTGCGGGGCACAGGCTCTAGGTGCATGGGCTTCAGTAGTTGTGGCTCGTGGGCTCCGTAGTTGTGGCTCGCAGGCTCTAGAGCGCAGGCTCAGTAGCTGTGGCGCATGGGCTTAGTTGCTCTGTGGCATGTGGGATCTTCCCGGACCAGGGCTTGAACCCGTGTCCCCTGCATTGGCAGGCGGATTCTTAACCACTGCGCCACCAGGGAAGTCCCCGAATCTGACCCTTCTTAAGAGCATTCCAGAGTAACCCCCTCACCAGCACCCAGCCAAACTCTCTCTGCTCTGCCCTCGCTCTTCTTCCTGACTCACGACCTTTGCACACGCTGTTCCTTCTACCAGGAATGCTCTTCCCTCCTGCTTTGCTTTTCATCCTTTATAGGGCAGCTGAGGAGTCCTCCATCCGGCTCCCTCTCTTCTCAAACAGTTTGCATTTAAATCATTAACTGTGATAGTTAATCATGTAATTAACCGCTTAATATCTGTCTTCCCACACATTCTGTCACGATGGCAGGACTTTTTATCTGCTTTTTCATACTTGTAGCCACAGCAGCTTGGACAGCACCTGACACATACTAAGTGCTTGATAAATGCTTGTGAGTGAAAAAAATGAAGGACTTGTGTTACACCACCATTCTGCCCGTTTCTTCCCTATGCTCCAGTTTACCAGTTTTTTGAATTGAATACATTCCTCCTAGTGAGAATGCAAACAGAGAAAGTGGTAGCATCACCTCCCTGTTTTTGCACTCCATACTCCTCTTAATACAATCAAAATGTTTTCACTTTTTCCCCCCTTTTTCAGTTTTTCTCATTCAGGAGCAGAAAATGTTAAAATATGTTGATGTAGTCAGAAGTGTTTTAAGCCTTCAGACAATTCAGACTTGAGAATCAAGTGATGGCGGAAGAGCTAAAAAAAATACATTCTCGCGTATTAGGAGGAGAAAGAAAATGCCATTTCAATAAAATCGAGACTCGTTAATGCTGGAATATAAAGATAGACACTTCCTGTCCTCGACACGCAAACTTTACCCACAGCTGTGGGTGCCAGGCCCTGCAGAATGGCTGGGGCAGGGCGGCCACAAAGAGACTATAATTGCTCCGGAGTTGAAGCCCTACGTGTTCGCGGAGCCATGCCAAGATTGGATGAAGGTCACAGAGGATGTGAAATGCTGTGGGGAAGAAATTGTCCTTGGGGCCCTCCCAGGAGATAGGAAGGGGAGGGGTTCAGCCTCCAGGAGAAGGGATTCTCATGCCCTGTTGCCTATTACAGGTGGAGTCTTGTCTCAGTCAGGTCTTGCACAGATGTTTATCCTCCTGGGGGGGGGGAGGTTTCTAGTGAACACCCAAGTACCCCTATGTAACCTTGGGTACATTGCACACCCTCTCTGTGCCTCAGCTTCCCTATCTGCCAAATGCAGGCAATAATTTAATATTAAAGTTTTAATATTAGCTATGATTATTTGCTATTATTATTAGCTCTTTGTATTGTTTTTGTTGTTGCTTTTATAATACCCTATCTGCAGGGAGTATGCCCAGCCCCTGGACTTTTCCTGACAATTGCCCCTGCCCCTCAATCCCACTAGCACAGCGCCCCCTGTCTCATTCACAGTGTTACCCCACCCTCCTGTCTTAAGAGCTTAGACCAGGGAAGCTGGCTGAGCCAATCAGATTCTTTCCTCTGGCAGTTTGAGTGAGGGCTCCAAAGCACGCAGAACATACCACTGCCTTGGGGGAGGGACAAGCAAACTGAAGAATAAAGATGGTAATTGCAGATCATGACAATTGCTACAAAGAGATAAAAGCACAGTAATATGATGGAGGGGTACCTGTGGAAGAAACTTTAGTCAAGGGGGCGGGGGATGGGAGACCTCTCTGATGGCACGCAGAGCAGAGGGTACAGCAAGGGCAAAGGCAGGGCAAAGAGTTTGAATTTCATCCTCGGGGCAATGAAAAGAAACTGAAGGGATTTTTAACAAGAAAGGGATTAAATTTGTGGCTTAAGAATGTCAATCTAGAAGATGAAGGAGCAACATTTCCTGAAAAGAGCCAGCCTGTGTTTAACCCACAGCCCCGATTGCACATCTGCTCATTGATGGGAAGTTGCTGCTTGGAGCCTGTGTTAAGAAGGATTCTGAGCCTGAGTCCCAGTTCTGCAGGGAAAGGAGTGCTGCAATCTATTAGTGATGCCTGGGTCCTGTCTCCTTGTGATAGAGTTCTGTTATTGGTTAGTGATGTCTGTCATAGGCAACTGAACAGACTATGGTTGTCTGTATGTTACATGTTTGCTGTCCAGGCTTAAGATGCTGCTTCTGCTCAGAGAAAATTCTCTACACCCTCCTGGGAAGGACAGTAAGATGGATCCTGGACCCAGAAAGACAGGGTTCAATTTTTGGCCTGAGTGCTCCCTCCCTGTGCGGCTTCGGGCAAGTTGCTTTCTTACACTGAGCTTCATTCCCTCCTCTGGGAAGAAGGAGCAGAAATCTCACCCTAAGGACTTAGTCTGTGGATTGTATGAAGTGGCATGTGGGACATCCTGCCATGCAGTAGGACTTGGCTGTAGTGGATATTGGCCTCTCCAGGCCCCCCCTTGCTGCGGCCCATGTTCTGAAGCTGAATCCATTTTATTTCCAGACTCAATTCCAGGGTTGGTTCCAACTCTGTCCCCCAGACATTGGCAGATACCCTAAGCTGCGTCTTGCACCTGGGTTCTGTCCCCACAGCTGCCAGAGCCTTGGCATCCATCACCCACAGACATGCCCCCACCTGGTGACGGTGTGCATGAAACAAAGTGGGCACAGGGACAGATGGCCGGGGACTCTCGTGGAGGGGGAGGTTTCCCACACCTGGCCTCCACTGGCTGCCCCCCAAACTGGGCCCACCAGGGAGGGTTCTCCTTGCCAACTGGAGTGGGGACTGTCCCAATGCCTGGCTGCCTCCCAGCTCTTGGCCTGCTCTCCCACCATCAGCATTTATGTTTGCAGGTGGCTGGGGCCACTTTGCCTCCCCTGTTACTTGGGACGGACGGAGGGATTTGGGGGTACTCTGAGGAGTGGGGGACACCACAAATGCATATTGCTGAGGCCTGACCCAAGGGTGACTTTGGAAAGCAGGAGGAGATAGGATGAAACCAACCTGGGGAACATCCTCCATTCAGCAACCAGAGGGACATTTTTTTCCCCACACCATGTGGTATGTGGGATCTTAGTTCCCCGACCAGGGATAGAACCCGTGCCCCCTGCATTGGAAGCCCGGAGTCTTAACCACTGGACCACCAGGGAAGTCCCCAGAGGGACATTTAAAAACACAAACTGTATCCTCTCCTTCCTCTGCTTGGATCCTTCTGCAGCTGCTTTTGCCCCCGGGCTAAATCCCAGACTCTTTGCACTGCCTAGGAGGCCCCCACACCCCCTGAGCCATCCTCTTCCTCTTCATTCCCCTCCCCCATCTGGCCCCCATTCCAGGCTAAACTCCGAGTCTCTGAACTTGCTTCATGCTTCTCACAGGCCAACCTTGGTCTCACCTCCAGGCCTTTGTGCATGCTGTTCCTCTACCCAAAATGCTTTTCCCTCCCCTTCACCTGGCCAACTCTTCAATCTTCAAGTCTCAGCTTCAATGTCACCTCTTTAAGCAAGCCCCCCCGATGACGTCCCCCGACCCCAGTCTGGGTTAGATGCCCCTCCCTGTGTGTCCACCATCAAAGCTCCGATCACCTGTTGAGCCCCAGCTGCAGCAGGCACCCAGCTCCTTGTATGCATCATCTCGATGGAATTTTCACCCCTCCTGGGAGTCGTATCTGTGAGTGTCCCCATGACTCAGGTACCAGAACACAGGCCTGCCTGGCTGGCTAGGGTTCGAAACCCAGCTGTTCCACCCATGCACCGTATGACTTTGGATCAGTGACCTCACCCATCTTGGATACTGTTCTCTCATCTGCAGATCATGACTGCAGGTGGGGCTTGTTCAATGAGTGACTCAAGAATAAATGAAGGAATGGGACTTCCCTGGTGGTCCAGTGGTTAAGACTCCGCGCTCCCAGTGCAGGGGGCCCGGGGTTTGATCCCTGGTCAGGGAACTAGATCTTGCATGCCTCAACTAAAGATCCCACATGCTACAACTAAGGACCGGCGCAGCCAAATAAATAAGTAAATATTTAAGAAAAAGAAAAAAAAGAGAGGAGGAATGAATGAACCAGCAAACGAATGAATTGTGCTTGTCAGCCTGTTTCACACACGACAGCCAGGGGCGTCTCTTTAAAACCTGAATCAGAAGATCCTGTCACTCCTGCACCAAATCCTTCCATAAGTCCAGTACCCTCTCAATAAAGTCCACATTCCTCCCCACAGCCCACAAGGCCCTGCACCACCTGCCCCCATCCCCTCCCTGCCCTCCCCTCCTCCCTCTCTCCCCTCGCTCACTCTGCTCCAGAACATGGGCCTCCTCCCTGTTCCTCCAACATTCCAGGCACAGTCCTGCCCCAGGGTCTTTGCACATGCTGTACCCACTGCCTGACACACTGTTTCCCAAACTCTTGGCCAAACCTAACTTAACCGTCACCTCTGCTGAGAAGCCTTCCCTGATCACCCTACCTGAGCACATGCCCAATTATTCTCTGCCCCATTCATTTTCTTCTTAGCTCCGATCCCCATTTGGTAAAAAATCCCTGCATTTGTCAGGGATGACTTACCTGTTCAACGTCCATGTCTCCTGCTAGAGCTGTGTCACCTTGGGCAAGCCTCTGCCTTCCTCTGAGCCTCAGTCTGTTCATCTGTCAAATAGGGGTATGAGCCACTAGGCAGTGGGCCCACAATTGGCCATCTTGTTCCCTGCTGTGTCTCAGCACCTAGAACAGCGCCAATAAATGAATGGATGGATGAACAAACAATGAACAGATTCATTCCCTCTCAGAGCCCAAGTTTATCCTGCTTAGCCCCTCTCTGGTGGCCTCTCAGAGCTCTGTCTCCCTGGGGCCAATGAGCTGGGCTTAAGTGAAGGGGTGCTGGGTCCAGATGTCACTGTGGCATTTGTGTCCCCCATATACGTCCCTGCTTCTGCCTGTGAGGGAGGCAGATGGGCTTATAACATCCAGTGAGTCTCAGCCGCTACACCTCTGTCTGGGGACATGCCCAGGCCACTCGTCAGAGGGCCCATGTGGGAGTGTGTGTGGCTGTTCTCCCATGTGGGTCAGGACCCTTTTGGCCACCTGGGCCAGCGTCACCCCTGTAAAATACCAACCTGCATCTCCTGCCATGTGTTTCCTCCTGCCAGCTGCCTCTTGGCTGTGAGTTTCAAAATCTGCCACATTGGAGGGGGGCAGGAGGGTGAGGCACATACGAATGTCCCAAGAGGAGTAATGTTAATTGAGCACTTACTATGTACCGGACCCTGTTCCAAGGCCTTTATTACAGTTTCCACATCTAATTCGCTCACAGTCCTACAAGGTAGGATGTCTGTATTATCAGCCCCATAGTATACGTAGGGAGACCGATATACCGAGAGAAAACATGACTTGCCAAAGGCAGAGAGCTGGCAAGGATGTTTGATTGCAGCACTATCTCCAAAAGCAGAAAGAACATGGAAAGCAACCTATATGTCCATCCACACGGACCAGTTACAACAGTCTCATATTCCAAAGAATTGCAAACAGGTGTTCCGACAAAAACTTGCACGCACGTATTCATAGCAGCATGATTCACAGTAGCCAAAAGGCAGAAACAACCCAATTGTCCATCGACAGGTGATGGATAAACAAAATGTGGTCCATCCATATAGTGGAATATTATTCATGTTAAAAAAAAGAAGGAAATTCTGACACATGCTACGATATGGATGAACCACAAAATATTATAAATAAAATAAGCCAGACACAAAAAGATAAATGCTGTCTGATCCCACTTGTAGGAGGTCCCTAGAAGAGTCAAATCCATAGAGACAGGAAGTAGATGGGGGGCCAGGGGCTGAGGGAGGGGGATGGGGAGTCAGTGTTTGATGGGGACAGAGTTTCAGTTTGGGGAGATGAGAAAGTTCTGGAGATGATGGTGGGGATGGTTGCCCAACATTGTGAATGCACTTAATGTCATTGAATTGCACACTTAAAAATGGTTAAAATGGTAAATTTTGTTATACATATTTTACCACAATAATTTTTAATTTCAGAAGAATCGAAGCACTGACATATTATACAGTATGGATGAATCTTGAAAACTTTATGCTCATTGAAAGAAGCCAGACAAAAAAAAGACCACACATTGTATGACTCCATTTATACGAAACGTCCAGAACGTCCACAGAGACAGAGAGTGGATTTGTGCTTGCCAGGGGCTGGGGGAGGGGAGGGGGAGTGATTGAGAATGGGGATGGGGGGTCACTTTTGGGGGGGATGGGAAAGTTCTAGAAGTAAATAATGGGGATGGTTGTACAACCTTGTGAATGTACTTGCAAAAATGAACTGTACATTTTTAAGTGTTTAAAATGGTAAATTTTATGCCACGTGTATTTCACCACAATAAAAGAAAAAACAGCTTGGTTTATTCTCTCAGTGGAGTAGCCGGCAGATTTATAAAAAGTGAGAATCCATGTACCCATAAGAAATGATCTCAAAGGTGTATTGTTAAGTGATAGCAAGGAAGGTGCAGGATAGTATTTGAGTACACACACATGTGTAAAAAAAATCGTGAAGGGAAGAAAAATATACACACAGGTGCTTATGTGTGCACATGTCAACCCTGGAAGCAACACAGGGACCTATAAAACTGGCTGACTCTGTGATGGGCACTGGATGACCTATCCCTGGGGGGATTCCTTTTTCCCCCTGTGAACTCTTTTGTACCTTGAAAGGCAGAAAAGCACGATGGTTAAAACCCCAGCTCTGCCTTTGACCAGCTGTGTGACCTTGGGCCAGTCACTTAACCTCTCTGTGCCTCAGTGGCCTCATATACAAAACAGGAATGATGATGCCCACCTCAGAGGGCTCTGTGGATGAGGATATAATGAATTAACACCAATCAGGTGCTGAAAATGGGGCTTGGCATGAGGCAGGTGCCATTTAAGCATTGCTCTTGACTTGTATACACCGGTTCATCTTTATCTATCCAAACAAAGAAATATCTAAGACCAAAATTTTAAAACATTGAATGGATGGTGTATGGAGAGTGCTTAGGGCCTGGCGCCCAGCCCATGGTTGGCATCTGCAATCTCTGAGCCAGTGAGCTCACCCCTTCACCCCACTCCCATCCTCAGCCCACAGGGGCTCAGCCTCATAGCAAGTGAGGTAACCTGGGGAAATGGAGTCCCTCTGGCCACAGGCATTCCACAACACCTTGCCTGCACAGGGGGTCAGGGGAGGGAGGGCCCTCCTGGCATTTAGTTCTCAGGGGAGGGTCGAGGGTGGGAATCATCTCCTATTTGCCTTAATTAGCATCTCGAAGGAGCTGGTTGCCATGACTTTAGGTGGAAGACATGGGCTGGGGTGGAGCCTGGCCCAGGGTGCCCCAGGAGGGACTCCATTCCTCCCCGGGTGGCTGGCCTGGCCCATCACTCAGCCTCTGGACTCAGGCTGATGTGGGCCCGCATCCAGCCTTTCTTCTCACCGTGTGGCCTGTTCCTCTTCTGTGAATGAGGACTAGGAAAACAAGAAATCTTCTTTCTCGGGCTGTTGGGGGGAATTTAACAGGATATAAAATGCCCAGCTGTGGGCTAGGAGATCTAATGATTGTTGTTGTTATTTAATTGGGGGTTAGTGGTTTTAAATATGATCCCATTTATGATCCCCAGACCGTCTCTATGCATAGAAAAATGTCTGAAGAACACACATCTCAATGTCAGTAGTGGTTATGTGTCGGGGGCTGTAATACAAATAAAATAATAGCTGGTACTTATTAAGCATCTACTATGTGCTAAGAACTTTGGATGCACAACTCATTTAGTCTTGAGGTTGGGGGAATGCGACCCCATTGTACTGATAAGGAAACTGAGGCTCAGAGAGGGAATGTGTCTTCTTTTTTTCAATAAATATAATCGTTTATTTCAATGGTTGATAATTTAAATGTTACTTTAAAAAAATCAGCCTGTTCACACATTTGTATATTAAACACTGAAACGATTAGAGAGGGAATGTGTCTTAAGGTCATGCAGCAAAGCAGGGCAGAGCTGGGACAAGACACTTCTGTGGTAGTCTCTGCTTCCCCAACTGTCCAAGTCTGTCCATTTCTCAGGGGATGGTGAGAGAAACAGAAATAAGTCAAAGTGATCCAAATAAAGAAATGTTCGATGCTGGTGCTAAGAGGTCTTCTGATCAAGGAGGGTATCAGTGAGTAGAGTTTGGGGTGCAAGGGGAGGGTGGCTTCTCTAACCTTGTTCAAGGGCCAGAAAAGCCCCCCAAAAGAATTTTCAGCTGATATAAATATTGTGGCTCCTGAGACTTGGACCCCAGAACTGGTCTTTCAGAGAAGGGCTTGGTTGGAGGGAGCTCTTTCCGATACTGAGCACATCCCACAGCTAGACAGCAGGGAGGTACAGCCTGGCTGGCTCTGGTCCATTCAACAAACTCAGGTTGATGATGGTGGGCAAGGCCTAGGGGCTAGGGGAGGTATTAAGACAGGCCTGGAGACTGAATGGAGCATAGGGTCCAGCATGTATAGACACTGAAAGGATGGGTGGAAGAATGGATGGGTAAAAACTGATGGATGAATGGGTGGGTGGGTAGATGGATGCATGGATGCATGGATGCATGGATGCATGGATAAGTGGATGGACGGATAAGTGGATGGATGGGTGAGTGGATGGATGGAGGGATGGATGGATGGATGGATGGATGGATGGATGGATGGATGGACAGATGTGTGATTGGATACATGGATGAGTAGAGGTTGGATGGATAGGTGAGTGGATGGATGGTTGGATGGATGGATGGTGGGTAGACAGATAGCACTCCTTCCTAACTGTAATGACAATAATCTAGTGACACCATCTCTGCCTTACCAAGCAGACTGTGTGCTGAGCACATGACCTCACCAGACTGACTTTGGTGGGGGCGGTCCACTGATACTTTCACCCCAGAGTTGGGGTATCTGAGGCTCAGAGAGGCAAAGTCCTTCCTTAAAATCTCAGTGGTGGGGACTTCCTTGGTGGCGCAGTGGTTAAGAATCCACCTGCCAATGCAGGAGACACGGGTTCGAGCCCTGGTCCGGGAAGAGCCCACATGCCGCGGAGCAACTAAGCCTGTGTGCCACAACTACTGAGCCTGTGCTCTAGAGCCCACGAGCCACAACTACTGAGCCCACGTGCCACAACTACTGAAGCCCGTGTGCCTAGAGCCCATGCTCCGCAAGAAGAGAAGCCACCGCAATGAGAAGCCCGCGCACCGCAACGAAGAATAGCCCCCCCAACTACAGAAAGCCCGCGCGCAGCAACAAAAACCCAACGCAGCCAAAAAATAAAAAAATAAAAAAATAAAATAAAATAAATCTCAGTGATGAACCCTTCCTACCACTGTCCTGATATTGCCCTTGTTGAGGTGACCTCCCAGTGTGCACACCAACCAATCACGTCTCAGTCCCCAACCTCCTCTCACTCCCAGGAGCATCTCACTTGGCTCGTCCCTCATCCTCCTGGAAACAATGTCATCACTTGGCCCCTGGGAACCTGCATCCACCTGGCTTCCCTCTGTCTCCTCTGTTGGACCTTCTCAGTCCCTCTGCCAACTTCTCTCCTTCTCTGATCAGGTTCTAGACACTGGACAGCCCTCGTGCATCTTCTCTCTTCCTTTTCTTCCTGGACAAATCCATCCCCATGGATTCAAATATCTTCTTCCATCAATGACCACCAGATTTATGTTTTCAGAAGGAATCTCTTCCCTGAACTCCTAATATCTAACTTGCCCCCGACATCTCCATGTGGGCACCCAATAACACATCTAAGCCAAATCTTGATTCTCACCCCTACCCCACCAACCTGTTCCTCCCTCATCCTTCCATCTCAGCTGATGGCAGCTCCAACCTTCCAGGTGCTCAATTCAGACACTAGTATCATCCTTCTCTTTCCCCTTTTCCCCACACCTCACAACCAGCCCTTCTGAAAACTCCATTGGCTCTGCCTCCACAATCTATCCAGAAAGCGCCCACTTCGCCTCCATCTTCTATATCCTCTGGTCCAGCTCCATCACTGCCAGCTTGGACCAGTGCAGTTGCCTCCACCCTGGTCCCCTGGCTCCCACCCTTGCCCCCCCACAGTCTGTCCTGCCCATAGCAGCCACCAGAGGGCACCTGTGAGCACTTGAGTCAGGCCCCGCCCCCTCCTCTGCCCACAATCCTCCAGGGCTCCCACCTCCCTTGGGGTAAAAGCCCAAGTCCTCCCCTCTGTCCACAAGGTCCTGTGTGACGTGCCCAGTCCCCTCCCTGCCCTCCCCTCCTCCCTCTCTCTCCCTCGCTCACTCTGCTCCAGACACAGGGGCCTCCTCGCTGTTCCTCCAACATTCCAGGCACAGTCCTGCCCCAGGGCCTTTGCATGGGCTGTGCCCTGTGTGCCTGCTCAAATGCCACCTTCTCACTGAGGCCTCCCCTGACCACCCTGTTTAAGATTTACCTCCCAACACATCTTCATCCTCTTTTGCTCCTTGATTTTTTCCCCTTAGCTCTCACCACCATCTGACCCACTGTACACATGTACTTGTTTATTTTTTACTGTACAATGTCAGCTCTTGTTAACTGAGACTTTTCATTCTGTTATGTTCACCATTTCCTCCCAACCTAGGAAACCTAGGACAGTGTCTGACACACATTTAATATTCGTTGAATAATTAAATGTTTAAGGGAAGTCCCAAACCATTGAATGAGTGCCTACTATTGCCAGACCTTGGACGATCTGTCCAGGGAAAAAAGGAAATACAATTAGAGACAGGTGGGTAACCCATGAAAAGACCACGCCCATAACCAGTGCAGACCAGACTTTCCTGACCTCAGCTCCAAAATGTGGCAACAAAAAAGGGAATACCTTCCCTCCGAGGTCTCCCTGGGGGCTGCGACATGCCTCCCATACCATGAACTTGGACCTCCGCCCTTGGCCTCTGCTCTCCCTTGAACATCTCGAGTTTCTGATTTAGAGGACGTTTCTCTTCTGAGAATGCTCATGGAAGCCTCTCACACTCTGGGCCAGCAGCACGTGAGCCTGGGAAGAAAATGTAAAGGTCAGTGTCTATAATTAAATTTTCCCTGAGATAAAAATAACATCTTTGTAATTGTTTAAATGGTTCTGAGGGAAGGAAGGAAGGAGAGAGAGAGAGAGAGAGAGAGATGCCTGCAGTTAAAAAATTACAGGCTCTGGTCTCAAGCCCACATGAGCACCAACTATCCCTAGTAGAGTGACCTTCTTCCCTTGTAATCTGGTGTGTGTGCATGTGTGCGAGCGTGCATGCACACACGTGATCATAGGAAACTCCAACTGATGCTGATAGTATGCTAAACTGGGGTCAGGAAGTCTGCCTGGAGATGGGGGCTGAGCTGGGATCAAGGGTTTCACCCAAATGAGTGGACCCTACATGGAGGACCCTAGGGGGTGACACAGGGAGGGATGAGGTGGGTCTGCGCCCTCTGCTCTGGGCCTTGGTTTCCCCTCCCTACACACTGGTGTGAGACTCTGTTCTCCTGCTGCCCTTCTAGGGAGAACATCCCATATGTTGTTGGGTCTGGGCTCCCCATTCTGTCCCCCGTTCTCAAATCCCACCCCCCACTCCATCCTGTGTGTGGCCTGGGGGAGGGAGAGAGGAGGGAGAGGTACATCCACATGCCACTGAAATAAATTTCCTCCCTATTAATTTTCGATGCAGAAAGATTTATCATCATCTCCTCTCGCCTTTCTGCGGAGTTGACATTGAGTCAAAGAAACTTCCTCCCGGCTGGGGTGTGTGGGGGGTGTCACGGGCCTTTTACCTGGAGCCTCTCCCTCTGCTCCCCTCTCCAGCCCTCAGATTCTCTGCTTGGGTCAGTCACTTCCCTAGACCAAGCCTCAGTTTCCTCACCTGAACTGATTATTTCACACCCATATTCACAGGCTCACAAAGAATGTATCATGATGTCAGCATGCCGGGTTGAAAAATAAAACAAGTCTTGATGTATTGTTCGTGAATTAATCCAATAGGTACTTACCAAGCCCCTACTGTGTGCCAGGCTGTCCTAGGCATCAGAGAAGCTACAGAGACACACACACCACAGACGAAACCCCTTGCTCTCACATTGGCAATTAACAAAATTGAATTTGTAATGAGGGCAGAAGCAAAGCAGGCGTATCAAGATCATGTACTCATGTGCATAGAAAAAAGACTGAAAGGAAAACCATCAAAATAGTAACAGTGGGTATCTCGGGGGAATTGGATGTCTGAGAACTGGGTAATCTGCATCAAAAGGATACATCCCAAACCTCATGATCATGACGCGAATTTCACCTTAATAAGAATTAAAAGAAGAAAAGCAAAGAGAGAGCAGCCCTGGAGCTAATGATGATGTGACATTGACAGTACAGATAAAAATCTCAGACTAGGAGCTTCATGGGAGGAAATCCTGAATATATCTGAGAATCCAGAATCAACAAGTGAAACTATATTTCTAAGGACAAAAAAAAAAAAAAGAAATAGGGTAATCTCATTCAGTGAGTCACTCACAGGAAGAACTTAATCATGCGATATTTTGCATCAAGAACCTCCATCATGCCACTTTGCTAAAAGGATGTGTCCATTTCTTTCAATTTTTCATTTGGATACTTGTGTGTAAAAATTTACTTGATATATAAAAAGCTTATATTGATATTTCCAATAAAGTTGTTTTAAATTAGTAAAAGAGAAGGAAGGAAGGAAGGAAGGGAGGGAGGGAGGGAGGAAGGAAGGAAGGATAAACAGAAAAATAGACCTTATAATATATATCTGATCTCTGATTAGTCATTCCAGGTCGCTTCCTCAGGAAGATAATTGTGGATGGGAACATACAAGTCTATAACAGCAACACATCAGATACAACCTAAGTGCTTAGCAATAGAGGATGAATTTGAAAAACACTATGTTGCCATTAAATAAATTACAATGTGTATCATTGCATAGAACAAAGACTAAAAGGAAGCACCCTTAGAAGTTTGCACACTGGGGCAAGAAAACAGCCAAGTTTCACTTCTTCTTTTTAGTATGTTGAGATTTTCTAAATTTTCTGCAGTGAACGGTGTTACTTCTGTGGTCAGAGCAGGGATAAACAACATCAGTACATCCTTGTTCTTAAAGAAAGAAGGAAGAGTGAGAAAGGAAACCTGGGTAAAGTTGGGGGTGGGGTGGGGGCATGATCCTGACTCCATCATTATCAGCTGTGGCGCTAATAAGACATGATCTTGGTTTTCTCACCTGTAGAATGGAAATAATGAGATCTACATGACCACAGGGGTTTAGGATGAGGATTTGACAAGCCCAGCTGTGGAGGGCATTACAGACTCTCACAAGAGGCTGTCACCTCTTGTCTAGAGACCACCCCTGTCTCCTCTGGCCTCCTGGCCTCCATCTCTGCCCCTGGCAGCCCAAGAGAGTTTTTGAAAGAAGTTACAGATTAAATCTCTTCCCTCCCCTGCTCAGACCCTCCTCTATTCTATGAAGCAGATACAGTATCATCAGTTCCACTTGGCAAATGATGAAACGGAAGCATGAGGATGCTATGCCCCTTTCTGGGGTCTTTGGTCCCAAGATCACCCAGCTACTGAGGAGCAGATCCAGGACTTGAACCCAGGATCATCTAGCTCTCAAGGCTATGTGCCTAACCACTGCACCACCCAACTTGTCCCCATCCCCTCCCCGCCTTCCCCTTCTCCCTCTCTCCCCCTCACTCACTCTGCTGCAGCCACACAGGCCTCCTGGCTGTTTCTCCAACACGCCAGGCACAGTCCTGCCTTAGGAAAATCAAACCAGAACGAGATTCTGCTTTGTACTGATCAGATTGGGAGAGAACTGGAAAAAAATTGTATGAAATCAAGTATTGATGGGGGTGAGGAGAACGGGATGCATATACAGCAGCTGTGCAGCCTGACGACATCTAGTAAAACCCCAGAGCAGGGGCTTCCCTGATGGCGCAGTAGTTAAGAATCCACTTGCCAATGCAGGGGTCACAGGTTTTTGTTTTTTGGGTTTTTTTGTTTTTCTCTAATCTTAAGGGTAATTTTTAATTTATTTTTTTTATTAGTCTCTGCTTTACAACAAAGTGAATCAGTCATACATATACATCTGTTCCCACATCCCCTCCCTCCTGCGTCTCCCTCCCTCCCACCCTCCCCATCCCACCCCTCCAGGCGGCCACAAAGCACCGAGCCGATCAGGGGTCACAGGTTTGATCCCTAGTCTGGGAAGATCCCACATGCCACGGAGCAACTAAGCCCATGCGCCACAACTACTGAACCTGCACTCTAGGGCCCACGAGCCACAACTACAGAAGCCCGCGCACCTAGAGCCCATGCTCCACAACAAGAGAAGCCACCGCAATTAGAAGCCCACGCACCGCAAGGAAGAGTAGCTCCCCAACTAGAGAAAGCCTGCATGCAGCAATGAAGACCCAATGCAGCCATAAATAAATAAATAAATAAATAAATAAATAAAAACAGAGCAGCAACTCCAGCCCTCAACAATTAACCCAGAGAAGCATCTGCACATGTGTGCAAAGACTCACGTTCAAGCATGTGCCCTGAGGAGTTGGTGACATGTCCAGCAGGTGGGGACATGGTAGATAAACCATGGAACATGCATCTTATGGAAACGCATGCAGCCATTAAAAAAAGAGAGACTGGTCCACATGTCCTAACCTGGCAAGGTCTCTGAGATGAAGGTTATTTGGCCCTACGAGTGGGATACTGCCTGACCTGGTAAGAGTGACTCATTTAGGGAGGGCTAAGTAGCTGTCAGGCACCATGCAAGCCACATTGTGTGAATTATTTCATTAGATGCTCCGAGAAAATGGAGGCACAGAGAGGCTAAGCAACTGACCCAAGGTCACACAGCCAGTGCATAGCAGAGCTAGGAATTAAACACGAGCTCTTTGATGCCCACCTCTGTGTTCTTACCCTGTCTGCCCCTGTTGTATCATTTATTCGTTCAACAAACATTGATCATCGCTGTGCGCCTGGCACTATTCTAGACGCTGGAGGCCCAGCAGAGAGCAGAAGGGACAATATTTCCCACCTTGCTGGAGCTTCTGGAAGTTGGAGACAGAGAATATGCAAGCAAACAAACAACAAATGGTCATTTCAAATACTGATAAGTGATAGGCAGAATTGAAACAGGGTGATGTGGAAAAAAAGTGATGGAGTGAGGGGATGCAACTTTAGCTGGGATGACAAGGGAGGGCCCCTCTGAGGAGGTGACATTTGAGCTGAGACCTGAATGATGAGAAGGAGAAAACCATGGGCACATGTGGAAGAATAGTGTCCCAAACAGAGGGTATAGCCTGTGCCAAGGGCCTGGGGCAGGACCATGCCTGGCGTGTTGGAGGAGCAGTGAGGAGGTCCATGTGTCTGGAGCAGAGTGAACGAGGGGGATAGGGAGGAGGGGAGGGCAAGGAGGAGATGGGGCTGGTTGTGCGGGGTCTTGTGGGTCTCAGGGGGACTTGGGCTCTTACCCAAGGGAGGTGGGAGCCCTGGAGGGCTGTGGGCAGAGGAACGGTAGGACCTGACTCAGTTGCTCACAGGCGCCCTCTGGCTGCTGCTGGGAGGACAAACCATAGGGGACGTGGGCAGGAGCCGGGGGACAGTACTGGTCCCGGTGGGTGATGGTGGGACTGGACCCAGGCGGACGCAGAGGATGGGAAAGAAGTTATAAACATTCCAGCTTCACCTACCACCACCGTGAGTGGTTCATCCTCAGGGTGGTGGCACGTTTCTCCCCATTACCACCTGCTTTAGAGAACCCCCAGATCAGCTGCAGCTGCCAGAGCCTCCCAGCCAGCAGTGCCCTTTGGGGCCCAGAGACACGCAGCATGGTCCCCAGGCCACACAGCAAGCCAGATGCAGGACCAGACCTCGGGGCCCCAGTGCCACCTCTCTGCTGGCTCAGCTGTGCTCTGCCTCCTCTTCCAGGGGCAAAGATGAGGAGTTTGTTGACTGGTATTATTTTTATGGATTTTTTAACAAGTGCTCAGCAAAAAAGACACACTTGGCTCAGCTACTTCCATGATATCTAAATGATTCATTTACATGGTCCTGGGTGTGCAGGCCTCTAGGTGCAAAAAGCCTGCAGTTTGATCTTTTTCGATTGTTTCTTTTTCAAGCTGTTGTACTGCGTGACCAACTCATCCTGGTTTGACAAGGACTGCCTGGTTTTAACACTGAAAGTCCCTCATTGCAAACCAGGATGGTTGATCATCTTACTCTGATGGGAAAACCGTGTGAAATACACACACTGTGCATAGGTGGAATGGGGGTTCCTCAAATGGGGTTGATGACAGTTCCTGTCTCATTAGAGTCTGTGAGAGGTGGTTGTGACAATAAATGTCCTGGTTTTGTTTGGGGCTTTGTAATAAAGTATTGTCCCATAGTTATAGTTGGACCTTGCACTTGGATCTGAGCTTCCTAATGGCAAAAGGGAAAAAAGAAACATAATTTCTTTTCTTTTTTTTTTGGCCACACCGTGCAGCTTGCAGGTTCTTAGTTCCCCGACCAGGGATCAAACACAGGCCCTGGCTGTGAAAGCGCCAAGTTCTAACCACTGGACTGCTGGAGAATTCCCCAGAAACATAATGTTTTTTTACCTGGAAAAAAAAAAAAAAAAGCCCTGGTATATAGCAAGCACTCAATAAAATTCTGGCTCTTACAGGGTGGGTGAAGGACCCAGGGTTTCTCATAAGGGCACCTATTTGGGGGAGAGGATGCTTCAAGCTCCTTCTAAACTGTATTACAGCAAAAGTGACCTCAGATATTTCTGCCCTGGATGGACGAAGAAGTTCAGTGAGCCCCAGCGGGTCTTCAGGATGTAATAGGCAACTTCTCTGTTGCTCTACAAACTTCTATGGCTCCCATGGCTCTCTGGAGTCAATCCAACCCCCTCCCCTCCAGACCACGGTGCCCATGATGACCACAATGTGTAACTTAGTCCCCCCACCCCTGAATCACCCTTAGCATCCACTCACGTTCCCACCTCCAGCCTTTTTTTTTTTTTTTTTTGCAGTACGCGGGCCTCTCACTGTTGCGGCCCCTCCCGTTGCGGAGCACAGGCTCCAGACGCGCAGGCTCAGCGGCCATGGCTCACGGGCCCAGCCGCTCCGAGGCATGTGGGATCTTCCCAGACCGGGGCACAAACCCGTGTTCCCTGCATCGGCAGGCGGACTCTCAACCACTGCGCCACCAGGGAAGCCCCTACCTCCAGACCTTTGAACGCAGTTTTCTCTGCCTGAAATACCCTTCTCTGCTCACCTGGAGAACCACTTAGGGTCAGAGGCAGCCCTTTCCTCTCAGGAGTCCTTCCCAGTATCGAACAACTATTCCTGGAGCACCTATGGCTGGAGTCAGCCAACTGCAGCCCCAGGGCCATATCTGGCCCCCTGCTTGTTTTTGTAAATAAAGTTTTGTTAAAACACAGTCATGTCCATTCATTTATATGTGTCTATGGCTGCTTTGCTGCTACAATGGCAGAATTGGGTAGTTGCCACAGAGCTCACCTAGCCTGCAAGGTAAAAATATTTACAGTCTGACACTTCAGAGAAAAAATTTGACTCCTGACCTAGTGGATGCCCAGCCCTGGGCTGGATGTGTGGACACACTGGCGAAGGAGATGGACACAGTTCTATTCTCACAGTGCTCTTGATTCAGCGAAGGAGACAGACGACAAATAAAAATCACAGGTTCTGAAGTTAGCCCCAACTCAGGTGGACACAAAATATGGCTACTTCATTTTCCATTATTCATCTTAATTTCTGATTCAGAAACCTCCACTTCTTCTAGTATCAGTTCCTCTTGGGGGTCCATTTGCTGAAACCATGCTCCCATTCCTCGGTCTTCTCCAGGGCCAGGGAGGAGTGCACCTGATTAGGTCCTTAGCCGTTCATCAGCCTACACAAGTGGCCTCCCTGCCCTTCCCAGCCTTCTCGACTCAGAGTGATAAAGATTATATTATAATTGGAAACTTCTATACATCAGAAGACACCAGAAACCAAAATAAAAAGAAGTAACAAAACAGTATGGTGGTCCTTCAAAAAGTAAACATAGAATTACCATTTCATTTAGCAATTGCAGCTATGGGTAGATACACAAAAGATTTGAAAGCAGGGACTCCAAGAGTTACTTGCACACCTGTGTTCATAGCAGCATCATTCACAGTAGTCAAAAGGTGGAAACAAACCAAGTGTCTGTCGACAGATGATGGATAAGCAAATTGTGGTCCATCCATACAGTGGAATGTTATTCAACCTTTGAAAAGGAAGAAGATTCTGACACCTGCTACAACATGGATGATCCCTGAGGACATGATGCTTGGTGAAATAAACCAGACACAAAAGGACAAATACTGTTTGATTCCACTCATAGGAGGTCCCTAGAGGAGTCAAATCCATACAGACAGAAAAGATGGTGGGGGCCAGGGGCTGGGGGAGGGGCATGGGGAGTCAGCGTTTAACTAATGCTCCCTCTCTGCCCCCACCTCTCATTCTCTACCTTATTCTCTCCCCTCCAGCCACCCAGCCTCCTCACTGTTTATTATTATTATAGTTGTTGTTATTATTAAAAACTCATTTATTTTATTGTGGTAAAATATAGGTAACATAAAAACGTTTTAACCATTTTTAAGTGCACAGCTCAGTGACACTAAGCACACTCACATTCTCGTGCAACCATCCCCACCTCCATCTCCAGAACTTTCTCATCTTCCCAAACTGAAACTCTGTCGCATTAAAAACTGACTCCCCCTCCCCCAGCCCCTGGCCCCCACCATGTACTTTCTGTCTCTATGGATTTGAGTCCACTAGGGACCTCACATAAGTGGAATCAGACAGTATTTGTCCTTTTGTGTCTGGCTTATTTTACGGAGCTTAATGTCCTCAAGGTTCATCCATGATGTAGCATGTGCCAGAATGTCCTTCCTTTTTTAAGGCTGAAAAATATTTCATTGTATGGATGGACCACAATTTGTTTATTCATCATCTGTCAGTGGACACCCGAGTTGCTTCCACATTTTGAATACTGTGAATCATGCTGCTATGAACACAGGTGTAAAAGTATCTGTCTGAGACCCTGCTTTCAATTATTTGGGTTATATATCCTCACTGTTCTTTGAATATACCAGGAATGATCCTGCCTCAGGACCTTTGCACTGGCTGTACCATCTGCCTGGAGTGCTTTCTCCCGGATCTTTCCACAACCGGCTTCTTCTCATCTAACCCTGGCAGCCTCAGGCTGACCCAGCCATCGCTCTTCATCAGGACATTGGCGACCTGGCCACCCAGAGAAATCTCCACCCAGAGAAGTCTTGCTCTGAGCAGAATGACTCCTATTTTATCAAGCCCCTCTGTACATGCCTTTGAATCCTACCATATCCCTGCCTTGGAGTCCAGATACAGTCATGCGGGAATCGTGAGAAACATTTCAGGGTGGATGACAGTAACAAAAAAATGATACACTGATGTTAATAATGACTATAAAACAGTCACCTTGTATCACATTCCTACCTCGTGCCAGGCAGGTGGCTAAGTGTTTTGTGTGTGACATCTTGTTGAATCTGGAGAGATGGGGATGATCACTGCACCCATTTTACAGATGAGGAAACTGAGGCTCAGCCAGGGGAAGGCACTTTCCCAAAGTGGCATTACCAGGACTCAAACCCAGATCTGTCTGCTCCATTGATCCCAGCTCCATGGTCCCCAGGGAACATAATTCAAGGCAGATCCATATGGGGTGGGTTATAAGGGTTGGGACAGGGTGGCAGGATCCACCTGGCCACCTCTGTATTCTTTGCAGTGAGTAAATTGCACCCTGTTAGATCTCCCAGCTTCTGTGTCCATCGTTTGCTATTTCTCTTCATCGCGTGCACTGCCCCATTCTCCCACTGTCTGGGCTGGGTGGTTAGTATCATGCACCACCTAGGACTTGGCAAAGAGCATCTCCTAGCAGGATGCCTTGCTGCTGTTTGTAATAACGATGCTTTTGTGTGACATCATCCACATGGCCTTGGTCAACCCTCTGGGGCGGGCACCATGGACATCCCCATTTTACAGATGAGAAGAATGAGGCTTAGCAAGAGGAAGTCTCTTGCTCAAGGTCCCACAGGAAGATTCGAGTCTGGGCAGACAGACTCCAGTCCTCAAGGCTGCACCACCTGGCTCTGTGCCTGGCTGCATGATGGCATTTTGCTTTATTATTTCGCGGGTGCCCTGTTAATCGTCCGAACCAAGCGATTAAGCACATCCTTTATATATGGCCCGATGTCTAATTGTCCAGACCGTGGAACCAGTGACTCAAAACCTCCCTCCCTAATTGTCTTTCCTGCACAATTAGTACATCGTTATTTATGGTTCTGTGGTTGCCTGAACTTCTGCAGTCTACCGGCCTTGCTTCTAATCATCCTGACTCTGTAATTAATGCCTTGTACTAGGCCATCTCCTTTGCTCTGTATAGTTAGAGCCATGCACATTCCTGGGGTGAGGGCTGGCAGTGCCCAGAAAAGGAAAATGCAGCCCCTGCCTACAGGGAGGTCATTGTCTAGTTGGGAAGACAACAAGCAAATGCAGAATTTGCTTTATGCTCATGGGAGCCACAAATCCTGGTTGTAGAGTGAGGCACAGATTGAAGGTGCCCTCTGCTGGAGGAAAGGCAATGAAGGCTGGGTCATGCAGGATGCATAGGAGTTTGTGATGTGGAAGGGAATTCCAAGCAGAGGGAACAGCATGTGCAAAGGTTTCAATGTTGGAAAGAGCTGGGGATTTGGGTGGGAAGGTGAAGAATTAGTGAAACAGGCTAGAGTGTAGAATTATGAGAGGAGAGAATTTAGGGAGAAGGAGAAAGACTTAATGGGGGTCCTATATGAAGACACTGAAGAGCAGGTCGAGGGGCTTAGATTTTATCCTCTGGGGATCCACAGGAGGATTTGAGCAGAAGAGAGATTTGATCAGGTTAAATTTTTAAAAAATAATTACTCTAGTCACCTTAGGGACAGTAAATTGGAGGGGGAGAAAATGGAGGCCATGAGATCAGGAAGGAGGTGATTTCTGTTGTCCAGAGATAAAGTTAAGGTGAAATTGAGTGGATCAGAGGCTGTGGGGAGGGAAAGGAGTGGATGGATAAGAGAGAGATTTAGAGGCTAGAATGGACAGGATGTCGAAACTGATAGGTGATGGGTGAGGATGTGGGAGGAGGGGCAGTGGATGCCCAGGTCTTTGATCAAAGGGGATGTGAGATGGGTTGATGGAGCCACTCCCAAGAAGAGGACAGGAAGGTTTGTAATGTTGAACCAGAGGAGGGACAAGCTGGCTATTCTTGTCTGGAGCACAGAAAGCTGTTCAGGGCTTGGGATCAGAGTGGATGAGTTCACCAAGAGAGAGAGCGGAGACCTGGAAGCAAGAAACCAGTGTCTGTTGTTATAAGCCACTGACAGCGCAGGGCAGCAGGCAGGGGCAGGGGATGTTTGTTATTCGGCATGATCACAGCATTAGCTGGTTACTACAAGTCTCCATAAACAGACTCTGAGCCCTCTGAGGTCAGGCCCCTTTTGATAGACATGGAAACATATCCCATCTGGAGCAGCTCCATCTACACACCTCAGAAATCACCAACTAGACAAGAATCCAGCCTCCGGCAGCTGCTCCCTGAATTAAGAAACTCAGGGGGTTCCAATAGGTTCTGTGGTAAATTACCCATGAAAGTACCAGGGAAAACCTAGCTCACGGTGGTGGTGGAGGGGGGAGAAGAAGACCTGTGATGATATATCTACAGGAAAAAAAAAAAAGATTTGGGAGCTCAGTGGTGGAATGTTCTATAAGAACCTTTTAAAAGCAAACACAGGAGACATGAGCAGTTTTTAAAATGACAGACAATACGATGGAAGATAATATATTTAAAACCCATATCAACTGTTAACAGACCATAAAAATACAGCTACATTAATCTGAGCTGTCTGTCACGGGCCCTCCGAGCAGCTGTGTGATTTTATAGTTTCACTCTTGGAGGTTTCCTTGACACTTTCACAAATACATCTCAATTTATTTGGATAAGGACAATAGAAATATTGAGCTTTTTTGTTTTTCTTTCTTTCTTCCCCTCTTCTTCCTCTGCTGGCTCCCTGAACAGATATGACGGAGCTGGCCGTGCAGAGCTTCTTTAAATTTTAAAATATTTTTTTTTGACTTGGAGAAAATTTCCTATTGGGTTCTAGGGCCCCAGTATATCAGGGTTGTGGGGAAAGGCCAGGTTGGTGCGTTAGTTGCTGTGTCCGCAGGCAAATGCCTCACCCTCTCTGAGGTCTGTTGGGAGAGATCCTGCACACACCTGCTCCTCTTCCCCGGGTCTCTATATACAGAGAGCACTACCCACACCTGGCTAAATCCACGCCCCTGTAGGATTGCCCACCATCACCACCACCACCACACCACAGCCGCCGCTCACCTCCAAGCCCTCCCCTCCTCCCCTCCCCTGGCTCACTCTGTACCCACCACAAGGGTCCCCTCACTCTTCTGCCTACCTGCCAGGAACTATCCTGCCCCAGGGCCTTTGCACGCGCTATTTCCTCTGTCTGGAAGGACCTCCCCTCATTCTTCCCATAGCTGGCTCTTCTTCCTGTTTCAGCTTAATGCCACCTCTTCCCAGAGGCCCACCCTGACTACCCCCAGCTAAAGAAGTTTCCCTGTCTTTCCTTTCACATCACAACATGTTCTGTATCCTTCCCAGCACTTACATTCTTTGAAAATATTTTATTTGCCCATTCGTTAGTTCATTGCCTGCCTCTCACACTAGACTGAGCTCCATGAGGTCGCGGATTGGTTGGTTGGTTTTCTTTTTTTTTTTAATTAATTAATTAATTAATTAATTTGTTTTTGGCTGCATTGAGTCTTAGTCGCTGCACGCGGGCTTTTCTCTAGTTGCGGCGAGCGGGGCCATTCTTTGTTGTGGTGCATGGGCCTCTCATTGCGGTGGCCTCTCTCATCGCGGAGCACGGGCTGTAGGCGCACAGGCTCAGTAGTTGTGGCTTGCTGGCTCCAGAGCGCAGGCTCAGTAGCTGTGGCGCACGAGCTTAGTTGCTCCATGGTATGTGGTATCCTCCCGGACCAGGGCTCGAACCCGTGTCCCCTGCATTGGCAGGCGGATTCTCAACCACTGCGCCACCAAGGAAGCCCGGTTTGTTTTCTTTTGTTGGTCTATTTCGGTCACTGATATCTTCCTCGTGCCTGGAACAGTGCTTGGTACACAGTAGGTGCTCAATAATACTTGTTGAGAGATTGAATGAAAGGGGAAGGAACTAGGCCACTCTCGGGCCAGGGAATGCTGGGACAAAGCCTTGGACGTAGAATTTGCAATTGGAAATTGTGAGCCCCAAGTGTCTGGTGTGGGACCCCAACCTTTCCTTCTTCCAGGGAGGGGTTTCTATCTGATGGTTCAAGACCCCAAATCCAGCACCATGCCAGCCACTCTGCGTTCTGCTGCTCATGTGCCCCCTCCCTGTGACAGCTGGCGACAGCTTCCTGGCCAAGAAGGGTCCTCCCCTGAGCCCAGCCCCGCCCTACTGCCTCCCCTTCAGAGGCATCCAAGAAGTTGTCACTGCTGCAGACGAAACCTGCTTGATGCCGGGGAAGGCCCGGCACAGTTGTCCCCAGGATGGAACATCTGGGCTGCATGTTACCGGCAGTTGGTGGGAGCTGGGACGCTGCGAGGCACGGTGACATCTCTGGGAGGCTGGGTGGCCCTGAGTCGCCTCCTGGTCCTACCATCTGTCTGCGACCAAAACTTGCCTGATGATTTCTCTGTGCCAGGGAGGAAAGGGTCCCAAAGCTGACTGTCATCCCTAATTCTTTCAGCCCCTCCCTCCCCATTTCCTTCCATCAGTGAGGCCTGGGGCTTTATCTCCAAATGATACCTTGAATCCAAGCACTTCGCTCTATCCCACTTCTGCTGCCGCTGTCTGGGCCAGGCCACCGTCATCGCTCACCTGGACTAGTGCAATGGCACCTCTGGGGTTTGGTTCCAGCTACCTCCCTACCCTCGCCTCCTCTCACTCTGTTCCAGCCACACCAGCCTCCCTGCTGGTCTTGGAACACACCAGGCATGGTCCAGCCTAAAAGTCTTTGCTCATGCTCTCCCCTCTGCCTGGAACAGTCTTCTCCCCAGATCTCCCCATGGCTGGCTCCTCCTCATCCTCCAAGTCTCTGCTCAAATATCACCTCCTCCAAGAAGCCCTCCTGATTTTCCTTGCATAGTCAATCTTAGTCTGGTCGGGCTGCTATAACAGAATGCCATAGACTGGGTGGCTTATAAACAAGACACTTCTCACAGTTCTGGAGGCTGTAAGTCCAAGATCAAGATGTTGGCATATTTGGTGCTGCCAAGTTCAGACACCAAATGATTTCTGGTTCGTAGACTACCATCTTCTCACTGTGTTCTCACATGGCAGAAAGGGTAAGGGAGCTCTCTGGGGTCTCTTTTATAAGGGCGCTAATCTCATTCATAAGGACTCCCCCCTCATGACCTAAGCACTTCCCAAAGGCCCCACCTCCTAGGACCATCACATCAGGGATTAGGTTTCAATGTACGAATTTGGAGAGGACACAAACATTCAACCTATAGCAATCTCCTCCATGCTCCATCCACTCCATGGGTCACCTTCTCTCTGCCTAGAACTCTCCTCTCTTTGCTTGGCAAATTCCTGTTCACGCTCTTAGTCCCAGTTTGTTCCAGTCTCCCAGCCCCCTGGGTCCCTTCTCCTTGACCCCAAGGGGCTGGGTGAGTCTGTGTCCAGCTCTGCATCCCTGCCATCCTGGGGTCCCTTGGGGACCTCACAGCCCAGGGCTGGATACACAGGGGTTATCATAAAACATTTGCTGCCCTGTCACTTTCCCTCCTCAGACACCTCTTGCCCTGGGTTTCCTTCCAGAATTTCCAGGTATCGGGGGCTCAGCTGCAGTGTCTGTTTGGAAGGGATGGGGTAGCTGGGGGTTTGAGGGGACCATCTTGAGCCTGGGTTTGCACAGTGCACTCACTTCTTAAACTTGGGTTTTCAGTTTCTTTGGGGTGGCTCCACAGTCCCTGATGGAAATTTTAGAAGGGTTTGAAGCCCCCCCCCCCAAACCTCTCTTTGGCAGTGCCCATCTCCCCCTCTGGCTACCCAAGGCCCCAACCCCCTCCTGGCATCTCTCTCTTAGTCTCAGACCCCTGTCCCCATTGCCAATGGCAGATGTCACCTCGGAACATTCAATCATATTATCAGAGGCATCAAAGAGCCTAGCGGTGAAAATGGTTGACCCTGGAGCCACGTGGCCCAAGTTCAAATCCCAGGTTGCCCTTTGAGTTCATTCTGTGTGACCTTGGGAAAAGCATTTGTCCTCTCTGAGCCTCAGTTTCTCCATCTCTAAAATGGGGGTAATGGTACCTACCTCTTAAGAATTAAATGAGTTCCTATGCTGTTTATTTCCAAAATAGGGCTGGGCACGCAGGTGTTGCCCTAAGAAGTGTGTTAGCTGCTGTTATTATTATTATTTTATTTTTTAAATCCCCCAGGGCCCAGTCTCAGCCGTGATCTCCCCTGCTCCTGAGTACAAAGTCCTGGCCCCTAGCCCCTGCTCTGTGCAGAGCAGCCACCAGTGCTGAAAGAAGATTCTAGAAGAAGGTGGAGGGGCTGCCTGGTGGCTCCTTTCAGAGCCGCATTTGCAGAGCGAGCCCAGTGCATTGACTTAGAACAGAGGTTTTTGTTGGGGACTTTGGGCAGTTTAGCAGGGAGGGGCTAAAGGTCCCAGCCCCACCCAGGTGGCTCCTGACACTCTGAGCAGCCCCAGGGGGAGTGAGTTACAAATCAAGATCTCACAGGCAACAGCCCCTTCACGTGCCTGGGGACCTTGAAGAAACCCAGTTCCAGCCCCTAGCAGTGACCCTGGGGGAGACCTTTGCCTGTAGGCACAGCCAGCCAATGAGAAACCCCGCTGCGGGTGCCTGGAAACCGTTTCCATGACACCCAGGAGCCTCGGTCCCTGGAAGGGCCTGGTCCGAGGGTGAGGGGCTGGCGGGTGGGATGGGGGGAGAGAAACGCTTGCTCGGTAACCATGGCAACGCCAGCAGCTGCCGGAGGCAAGCCCAGCTGGCACGGAGGCGCCTGTCCCCCGGATCCCAGTGCTGCCGCCGCCCCCAGGGCCCTCCTCCTGGCACAGGCAGGGAGACTGAGGCCCAGAGACACCTGTCATCCACTCTATGTTGCCCTTCGGAGATGAAAATTGCATCGTGCCTGTGCCAACGTGAGGGGCCCTCATAGGAAATGGTGGGGCCTTTGGAGACAAAGCTGAGACCCTGCAGGCTTGGCCAGGGGCAATCCAGGAGGGCTTCCTGAAAGAGGTGAGCATTTCCCAAGCATCATTGGTAATGGTTGTTGGCATGTCAGCACCCCACCTGTTCCACAATTTATTTAATATCTGCCTTTCACTGACTCATGTCTTCACAAGTAAGTGTATTTAAAAACAGAGTCTCTGCTTCCCTCCTGCAAATGGAAAGCTGGTTGCACCTGCCCAAATAGAAGAGGGTGACAAAACACACATGATGGAAACAAAACACAGTTATTCCATCTAGCGAGGAGTCACTGCCCCCTCAAGGCTGGGGGCTGCAGCCTGACCTCACCTTGCTTACAAGACGATGAGTGAGAGAAAAGGGTTAAAAACCCCTGAGTTCCCAGCACTCTCTCTTTTGCATCATCAGAAGTAATGAAAGATTGGAAAGGGACTGATTTCTCCCCATGTGAATTAACGCTATTTATGTAATCATCCAGAATCACTCTGGGCCACAATATTGAGGGGAATCCTGACCTACAGAAAGAGGATTTGGTTAGGTGGAAAGGAAGGGTGTTCTAGGCGGGGGGGCACAGCATTGACAAAGGCTCAGAGGAAGGATTCGCGAGGAGAGGGGTGCAGTTATGAGAGATTTTTTCCCCAGGCCAGAAGGAACAGCGTCTTCTGGTCTTTCTGATGTTTTCCAATGGACGAGGGGAAAAAAGCAAATGAACAATGATGTCCAAGTGGGAGGGGACTTAGGGCTTTGGGTTCTGAAAGAGTAGTGTATGGGGTTGTCTGGGTGGAGGAAGTGTTACATGGGTGGTGATTCCAGGAAGCAGCAGAAAGGGAGGGGAGATGGAGACAGGCAAGGGAAGGAGCCAATATGGGAACATCAATGAGCAGTGTCTGTTGTGAGCATCTGGGGCCCAGTCCTGCTGGGGATCTCTGGAATATTGTGTACAGAAAGCCTCAGAGTTGTCGCATTTGTATTTTAAAGGCTCTGACAAGTCCTGCAAAAGAGATACCTGTTGAACAGTTTCCCAGATGAGCCTGAACATAAACTCTTTAGCCACAGCAGTTTTCTGGACACATTTTTTGAGGCATCACATCATCCAACTGCCTCCTCTTGGCCTTCTCTTATATCTAGGTTGTGACGAGAGAGAGAGAGAGAGAGAGAGAGAGAGAGAGAGAGAGAGAGAGAGAGAGAGAGAGAGAGAGAGAGAGAGAGAGAGAGAGGAGGGCTAACAAAACTGACAATAAAATAAAATTAATATAATTGTTATTCTTTCCCCAAGCGGACATGTACTGGCTAATGTATCTGAAAAGCCCGAAGTTCTCTTCTTCCAAGTATGGCTGGATCCAGGAGCTGACATATTGCTATTGAGGCTATTTTTAAAACATATGCCTTTATCGAGGCATAATTGACATGTAAATAGGCAAAAGAGTGTACTTTGATGGGTTATGACATAGGTATATGTCCATGAAACCATCACCGCAATCAAGATAATAAATATATCATCCCCTAAATTTTCCTTGTACCCTTTTATAATGTCTGCCCAACACATGAAGAAAGGCTGGCACTGTGATAGGGCATGGAGTTTGAGAGATGAAACCTGCTGCCATGGCTCTGTTTCGGTTGTGAGAAATGGAAATTTAACAGGTCTGGGAAGAAAAACATATAAACAGATTCCAGCAACTGCAAATTCCAGGGTCCAGCTTCAGGCATAGCTGGATCCAGGAGTTGAGCTGATGTTATTGGAGGTCTCTTTCAGTGTTTCAGCTTGGCTTTCCTCTAGGTGAGCTTCATTCACAGTCAGGCCCCCCATTCATGGGGTCAAAAGAGACCCCAGAATAAGCTCCAGACTTATTTCTCTTCCCAGTCAGCCAGGCAAGCAGAAATGAAAACCCTCCTGCCTATTGGTTCCAGCAGAGACCATGCATAATTCTGACTGGCTTGGCTCAGGTCACATGGCCACCTCTGAACCAATCACTGTGGCTGAGGGATGTGACACTCCCACTAACCAGCTCAGGGTTGCTCTAGAGCAAGAAGTATGCCAGGGTGAGGTCAGGCTGGGAGTGGGGAGCAGGGGTCCCCCGAAAGCAGAGCCAGTATTTGTCACCCATGGCATCTGAACTGGCCCAAACAGCCAGGGCTTAAATCTTAGGTTCACCATGATAGGCTGTGTGACATTAGGAAAATGGCTTGCCCTCTCTGGAAGTCTGTTTTTCAATCCACAAAAAGAGACCTATAGGGAGCCCATGATTGAGTCCTTGAGACATTGGGCTTCGACGTGTCTGGAATACCCAGGAGCCTGAAGAGGACCCTGCCTTCCTCCCGCCTCTGTCCTGGGACTCCAAGGCCCTGATTACTGAGTCCTTACTATATGCCAGGCCTTATCACATGGACCCACACCAGGGGCCACCCCAGTCTCAGCACATCCTAGAGTAAAATTCATAGGCAACATAACTGACCTACACATGTAATTTCAAAAAAATATAACTTGCTAGTTATAATATAAAGGAGAAACAGAAAGAATATTCTTTATAATAAAATTCTATGGATTTCAATATGTAAATGTTCCAGCACAACCATAATAAAAGATACAGCAAAGCCAGCAGAGGCACCCTCCCCCTCATGGGCTCCCATCAATGCTTCTCTGGACCAGGGCAGTTACCTCTACCTTGGTCTCCTGGTTCTCTCCTTCGCTCCCCACAATCTGTCTTCCCTGAAGCCCCTAGAGGACCCCTGTGAGCACCTGAGTCAGGTGCCTCTCCCTCTCCTCTGCCCACACCCGTCCAGGGCTCCCACCTCCCTCAGGGTAAAAGTCCAAGTCCTCCCCACCACAGCTCCCAAATCTGTGGACCTGCTCCCTCCTTGCCCTCCTCTCCTCCCTCTCTCCCCCTCGCTCACTTTGCTCCAGCCACGTGGGTTTCTTCACTGTTCCTCCAATACACCAGGCACAGTCCTGCCCCAGGACATTTGCACAGGCTGTGCCCTCAACCTGGAAAGCTTTTCTCCCAGACATTCCTATGTCTGATTTCTCCTCGCCCCTGAAGTCTCAGTTCAAATGTCACCTTTTTTCAGAACTCCTCCCTGACCCCCAGTTAAATGCTCCCTGCCCTCCCTCCTTTACTCCCTATCACATCCCTCCCTTCGCTCTTCTTCTCTGAACACTGCTTTCTGATTTTTCTTTAATTCAGTTCATTCTTTGTTGTCTGATCCAGGAGCCCCGTGGGAGCTGCTAGAACAGTGCCTGGCACATAGCAGTCTTCAATAAGTGTTCATTCAATGAATGTTTAAATGAGTACATCTTCTCATGCCCGCTTTCTGGATGAGGAAGCTGAGGCATGGAGTGGTTAGTTTGCCTGGAGCGAGAGCCAGGCTTGAGACACTCTGAACTAACACTCTCAACTCTGATGCTGAAACCCTGGTTCCCCAAAGACCCAGACTGTGAATACAGAGGAGGGGGGAGTGGCAGTGAAGGAGTTAAACCTCCTCCCCTCCCCCCCAACTTGAGTCACCAGGCCTGGGTCACTTTGTGCCGAATTCACACATCCACACACGGTTTCTGGCTCCCTTGGCTCACCACACAACCCCCCCAGGGGGAAGCGTATTCGTCTCCATGGCAACTGTGTTGTCTCCCATCTGACTGGGGCTGAGTGACAGCCACTGGGCCAGATGAAGTCACTCACCACCCACACAGGAGAGAGAGGAGCTGGCCCAGAAGTGCCAACAGCAGGGACAGACTCAGAGGTTCACTTCACCCACCAGCAGGCAGGAGCTGGGGGGAAGAAATCTGCCCACTGCCCGCCATTCCACCATCATAGCTTCGTGCCTTGGTGTCTTAAAGACTTTGCTGGCTCTGGGGCTTCCGAGAGATCTTAGATCTCAGGTGTGTGGGATTGAATGCCCCGAAGGAGAGATTGCATCTGATCCTTTTTTGTAATTCCCACTCCCAGCACTGGGCCTGGCACATAGTAGGTGCTCAATAAATGCTTGAGAAGGAAAGGAGGGAGAAAGGGAGGTGGGGGATTGTTGGCTAAAGCACTTTAGTTCTTACCTAACCGTCTAGATTTCTTCCAGGATTTTTCTTATCATCCAGCACTTCCCTTATCGGTTAACCTTTTCATTACCAGCTCACACCTTAGTTATCAGCTCACACTTTATCAGCTAACACCTCAGCTATCTTCTTTATCAGAAATGTTCAAGGAAGGCTGAAGAATGGGGGAATGAGCCTCAGAAAACAGTATTCTTGCCCTCAAACCCTTCCTTCCCTCCCCACCAACTCCCAGGGTCGCAGAGGGAGTTGACTGGTTTTGCAGGAAGCTGGGGAGGGGAAGTTCAGAAACCAAAGGGAATCTCAAGGTGAAAAATGTGGGCTCAGTTCTTAAGGAAGGATTTTCATGCCAGTGGAACTATCCAAAACCTGAATGGGCTGCCTTAGGTGGTAATGAGGTCCCCATCACAGGAGGTAGCCAAGGCAATCTAGAGAACCATGTTTGGGATGACATGGAGGGAACTGGAGCAGGAGGATTCCAAGAGTCCTTTCTTTTTGATTCTAAGATTTGGTGACAATTCTAAGATTCTGTGCCTGAAATTCAGCAGCAAACTCCAAGCTTCCACAATGACAGAAGTCTGGGTAGTTGTTACAAAATCTTCTGATTAGCCATACAATTCACTGATTCCAGAAACATTGATTGATCACATGCTGTGAGCCAGGCCCTCTCCTAGGAGATGGGGACACAGCAGGGACCAAAATGGTCAATACATGACAGTCTTGGGTGGAGACAGACAAGAAACACTTAAACCAATGGGTTATAATCTATCCAGCTGATAAATGTGCAATGGGAGGAAAACAGAGCAGGGAGGTGGGACTCTGGGAGTGCGTGGAGGAGGGAGACTCTAGTTAATATGGTGATGGTGATGCTTGAGCTGAGAGCTGAAGAAGACGAAGGAAGAAGCCACGTGAACAAAGGGTGTTCCAAGCAGAAGAAATAGCCAGGGCAAAGGCCCTGAGGCAGGAACATGCTTGGTATGTTTGAAAAACAGCAAGGAGATGATAGAGGAGGATTGTAGGCGAGGTAGAGGTACCTGAGGATGTGCCATCTGAGCTGAGAAGAAGCTATACCTGCAAAAACCAGGGGCTTTCCAAGCAGAGGGTATAGCACATGTAAGGGTCCTGGGGCAGGAATGAGCTTGGAGAGAGAGGAAGAAAGAAAACGACACATGAACACTTAGAAGCAGAGACAGAGAGACTGTGAAACAGAGACAGACGGACAGACAGAGAAACAGAGACAGAGAGCGAAGAGTCTTCCATTGACAGGTGTTATGGGTTGGATTTGATTCTCCCCAAGTTCATATGTTGAAGTCATAACCCCCAAGAACTCCCAATGTAATCTTATTTGGAAATAGAGTGGTTGCAGATGTAATTAGCTCAGTTAAGGTGAGGTCATACTGGTGGAGTATGTGTCCCTACTTCAATATGATTGGTGTCCTTATAAAAGAGGGAAATTTGGACACAGACATGCACATAGGGAGAAAGCTTTGTGAACATGCAGATGAACATCTACAAGCCAAGGAGAGAGGCAAGGAACAGATCCTTCCCTCACAAGGGACCAACCCAGCCAACACCTTAATCTCAGACTTCCAGCCTCCAGAAATGTGACAATACCTGTTGGCTGTTTAAGCCTCCAGTTTGTGGTGTTTTGTTACAGCAGCCACTGGAAATGAATACTCTGGGTGAGCCAATGAGTTAACAAGTGACTGCATTTGGAAAGTCAGGGACTGTTCTGCAAAACTTGAGGTCTGCCCTGGTTAACCTCACCTCAGACTGGAGGGATAGACTACAGGGAATTTCCAATTCAGGGGTTTGAATCTCATACTTGTGTCTCCAGGAGTCGATAGGTTTAAAGTTGACCTACTATGCCCAGAATCTTTCTATGATTCATTGCACAGCATCCTCCCCATGGACCCCCCTCCCAAAGTAGGAACTCACTGTCCTTTTTACAGATGAGGAAACTGAGGCTCCTAGAGGGCACTGTGGTAGGCGGCTCACAAAGATCCCAAGGATCTTTGCCTCTTGGTCCTCCTGTCCATGTGTAATCCTCTCCCCTTGTTTCTAATGAATAGAATACAACCAAAATGATAGATGTCACTTCCACGGTTGGGTTATAAAAAGACTGTGACATCCATCTTGCTGGACTCTCTCTACTGACTCTGTTTTGATGAAGTAACCTGCCATGGTAGGGAAGCTCAAGTGTCAAGGACCTGGGAGCGGCCTCCAGCCAACAGCCAGTGAGGAACTGAGGCCCTCCTTCTAACAACCTGTAAGGAACTGAATAATGCTGATGACCACGGGAGATTGGAAGCAGATCCTGCCCCAGTCAGACATTCAGCTGAGACTTCATCCCTGACTGATACCTTGTTACAGCCTGAAGCACAGGACCCTGTTCAGCCATGCCCAGATCCAAGAAACTGAGGTAGTAAGTGTCATTTAAGGCACAAAGTTTTGGGGTAATTTGTTAACGCAGCAACAGCTAACCAATACAGACAAACCTTTACCTAGGTCACACAGTAGGCAATAGCAAAAGAACTTGAACCCAGGACTCCATAGAGACTTGTCCAATCCCTTGCTCTCAACAATGACCAACTGACCCCTAGATTTTCTGTTTGAGTATTGCTTTAGACTCCCCACCCCAAAAATTACATGGTTGCAGGACCCACTTGTTTGCAAATTCCCTTGACTTCTGTTTGTTTTCTTTCTCTTTCTTGAATTTACCAAGCTTTCTCCGACCTGGGGCCTTTGTGTTGGCTGTGCCCCCTGCCTGGAGCACCCTCCCCCCAGCCTGCTCCCCCACTTGCTTCAGGTCCCAGCTCAAATGTCAACTCCTCAGAAGGAGCTTCCCTGATCCCCCTTTCCCCAACTAAAGCCACTTCTTTGTCTCTCTCTAGCACGTTAGCCCATTTTATTTCCCATAGAATCCTCATCAGAAAGTATTTCAGAAAGAAAGAAAAAATTGTTGCTGCTTTATCAGCTGTCTGCTTCACAGGGCAGGAATTTTTGTCTTCCTTAGTCACTGCTGTGTCCCCAGTGCAGGGTCAGGCACACAGTGAATGCTGGAATAGAGCCCACATGGGGCTGGTCTGGGACCTTGCATATGTGCCTTCACAGCTCTGAGACTCAGTTTGCCTGCCAACGAAAGGGGACAATCATCCTCCCTCACAGAGATGACTGCTGACCCTGGGAACAGGTGAGTGGGAAAGCTCAGTGGGGTCAGAGACCACCGCCCCCCCTCCAAGAGGTGGCCTCTCCGGGTCACAAGGGCACCTCGCTGTCCGCGGTGCTGAACGGTGCAGGTGTAGGCATCTCCCGTGCCCTGCCTACTGCAACTCCTTGAAAGGGAGTCTACACCGTACACAGTCTGGGCTGTAGAATCTGGAGTTTCAGGAACCCACATGGTTTTTTCACAGAACTCCCACCCCGGCTACTATCTTTGTGACCTCTGGTGGGAGGAGCCTCTCTCACTGGAAACCCTGACCTCCCAAAGCCCCACCTGGCCCCCGTCTCAGTTCTACCTACCTAAGTGACAATTCGGGGGATCATGACTTGATACCAGTAACTTCTAATCTAGTCCCTCAGTCTCTCTGTCTGTCTGTCTCTGTCCCTATGTGTCTCTGTCTCCCTGTGTCTCTGTCTCTATGTCTCCCTGTATGTCTGTCTCTATGTCTCTTTCTGTGTCTCTATGTGTCTCTGTGTCCCTCTAGCTCTATCTCCTCTGTCTATCCCTATCTCTTTTTATTTCTATCTCTCCCCCCCCACCCCCCACCACTCTGAAAACTCCAAGCCCTTCATGCTGCCTGCAATGGACCCAACTTTCTCCAGCCACCTGTGGGGAGGCAGAAACAAAGTGAAGACTCACCCCTCTCTCCCTGTCTGCATACCAGCCTTTATATGCTGCAGTGCACTGGGGCATAAAAGGTCATCCTGTCCTGCCCCAGTCCTGCCTCCGCCTCCATCTCTACAGTGATGTCACTGGTAGACAATCTTTCAGTGCCTCCCAAGGGCCACTCCCTGCTCCCCACCTAAAAAAATCTCATTAGTCCCTGAACACCTGGAAGCAGAACATGAGGTGTGTGAATAATTTATTTTGTGAGTCATTTTAATATTTTATAATAATTGTGATGAGCCGCTTGGCTTTGTGGAGCTCTTTGGTGTCATTAAGATAGAGCCAGAGATGGGCACTGCCACCGCAATATCTCTGAATCAGCCGAGGTGACTTGTCCCCATGGGGGCACACAGCAGGGGAGCCAGGCTAGGGCTGGCTAGGGGAAGGAGACAATCTCAAGGAATACTGAGGCAGATGGGGTGTCACTAGTGGTCAGCGGGCTCAGTTGTACCAAGACTGCAGCTATAGATCAGCTTCATCTGCTTTTTACTTTCATTGCTCCAAACATTTACTCACTTATTCAAACTCTCTGTTAGGACTGAATGTTTTTGTCCTTCCCCGCATCCCCAAATCACACGTTGAAGCCCTGACCCCCAGTGGGATGGCATTTGGAGGTGGAGCCTTTGGGAGGTAACTACGGTTACATGAGGTCCCAAGGGTGGGGTCCTTATGACAGAATTAGTGCCCTCATAAGAAGAAGGAGAAACTAGAGCTCTCTCTTCTCCACATAAGGACACAGTGAGAAGGCAGCTGTCTACAATCCAGGAAGAGAGCCCTCACGAGGAATTGAATCTGCTGGCACCTTAGTCTTGGACTTCAGAGTCTCCAGAACTGTGAGAAATACATATCTGCTGCTTAAATCTCCAAGTCTATGGTATTTTGTTATAGTAGCCTGAGCAGACTATGACACTCTCCAAAGGTTTTTTGGTGCACTTAAGCTCAAACTCCCCACCATGGTCTAAAACAGCCCCCCAGATCTATCCCCTCTGTGACCTTCCTGCTCTCACCTCCTCCTCTGCCCCCAACTCTGCTCCAGCCACACCAGCCTCCCTACTGTCCCTCCAATCCACAAGCACATCCCCACCTCAGGACCTTTGCACTTTCAGTGCCCTCCTCCTTACACACTCTGTCCCAGGCTCTTCCTTTGATGAGCTCCTCCTTATTTTCAAGCCTCAGCTCACATGTCACCTCCCAGAGCTCACAGTGGTAGGATTTGGAGAGGGGGTGTGCAGTGGGAGGGTGTGCTTGGCAGGGAGCTCCGTGTGGGCAAAGACTTGGTGCCAAGAGTGTTGAGACTGAATCAGCTGAATGTAAGGATGTGCAGGTGGAGAGGTGGGCAGGGCTGGGAGAACCAGGTTGGGAGAGAAGATGCTGGAGAAAAAGTCTGGGAGCTGGGCTGGAGAGGGTCTTGAAAATCAGGGTAATACTTTGGGCTCCATACTGGAAGAAAACATTTTAGCTCAATCTTAGCCAGAGTCACCTGGCCACTTTCTCCCTCCAGAGGACGTCATTATGACCCACTCTGATTTGGTTCCTCCCAAATCTCAGCATCTTGCAGTGAGTACCAGCCTACCCCAAAGCAAGAGATGAAGAAACCCACACCTGGCATCAGTGAACAGCAGTGAACTGGCCAGACTCTATGGGGAACTCAGATGACAGGCCCCAGGAAGGCTGGAGCCCTGGGTTTGCATTGGAAATTCTCGATTTGCCCATCCTCTTCTCCAGAGCCACTCAGTTCTTTCTCATCCTTGCCCATGTCCCTGGAGAGGTTCACCTGCATAGACAGAACCCATGATCTCCCACTGGCCAGATCCTGTCGGGTTCAACCAATGAGAAGCAGTGGTGGGTGATCAGAGAAAGAGGTTGGGGTATTTATTCTCCCAGCTCCTGTTCTGCTGTACTACCACTGAGCACCTGAGCCCCTTGCAATGCTATCTCCCACTGGATTCCAGGAACCACATTCTCCCTTGTCCCACTCAGACCTAGATGTGATAAGAGCTCCCCACAGTTGCAGCCACCAGGTCCCGCAGTATGCCCTGAGGGTTTCCCATCACCCTGCCTACAGCTCTGTAAATAATCCTGTATTAAATGTTCTTTAAAGACCCTGTTTGAGTGACTTCATTTTCTCCAGGACTGTGAATGATTCAGTTATGGAATGATAAGCATCTGAGCCCTTTTCTATAGGGTTAGAGCCTTAGATGATGAGCCATAAAGTTATTATAACCAAGCAGCACCCTATGGGGCCTTCCCGGAAGAGACTGCCCCCTCCCCCCACCCCCATGTTCTCCACCTGCCTCTTGTCTGTAGAGAAACTTTAGACTCCTAGGCCTTTCCCAAGTTCCAAAGCGTAAACTTAATCAGAGAAGTAAGAAAATGCAGAAAGAAAGGAAAAGAGTTAAACAAGACAAAATAATAATAGTTTAGCCATTAAACAAAGTCAAGGACCTTTAGTTCCTGCTCAAGGGCTATAGATAATATTCTGAGCCATGTCCTTTGAGCTGTTTTGCAGATGATGAAACACCTACCAGGCGGAAGAAGCTAACTGCATGCTGCCCACAAGCATGTAGACCCCAGACCTGTTGGAAACAGAAGGTTGATGATGTTGACTCCTGATTACCTCACCACCAACCAGTCAGAAGAATGTCCATGAACTGATTATACACTCCACAACCCTTAAAAACCTTTCCCTGAAAGCTTTCAGGGAGTTCAGTCCCTTTAAGTACTAGCTACCTGGACTCCATCTTGGTGCCCTCAATAAACTCTGCCTTTCCTTCACCACAACCAAGTGTCAGTAGATTGGCTTTACTGTGTGCAGGTAAGCGGACCCAAGTTTGGTTCAGTAACATTATCAGACATTTATCAAACAATAAACCCCTAGTACAACTAGACTCTTGGGACAGCCCCACAAAGTCACAGACAATGGAATTTCCAGTGCAGTTAATAGCCTGGACATTAAGCCACAGAAATCCAGGACAATGAGCCCCCAGCAGTTAAGGGATTTCGGAAGAGTTTTTACCATGACATCTTCAGGTAATGGACAGCATGATAGAGAGGGTCTGGCATCCACCAAAAATCCATGCCCCCACCTCCCATAGTGTGAACCTCCATTCCCCCCCACCACTGGAAAAGGCAGCCTGGCAGTGGACCTCATTTTCCAAACACCCTTGCAGTGGGTGTGGTCATGTGAGCTGGCCAATGAGACATGAGTGGAAGTGATAAGCATTATTCCTGAGTGGCAGTCTGTCTTGGTTTTCTATTGCTGCTCTAGCAAATTACCACAAACTTAGTAACTTAAACCAACACGAAGTTATTATCTCAGAATTCTGGAGGTTAGAAGTGTAAAAAGCATCTGAAAGGCTGTGTTCTTTCTGAAGGCTCTTGGGAACAATATATTTCCTTGCCTTTTCCAGCTTCAGGGGCTGCTTCTATTTCTGCGCTCATGGTCCTACAGCACTCTGACCTCTTCTTCTGACTTTGCTCTCTGACCCTCCAGTTTCTTTCTTAGAAGGACCCTTGGGATTACATTAGACCCACCCAGATAATCCAGGATCGTCTCCTCTTCACAAGATCCTTAATTTAATCACGTCTACAAAATCCCTTTGCCATGTAGGGTAATATGTTCACAGGTTCTGGAGATTAGGACATGCCTTTGAAGGGCCATTATTCAGCCTACAACAGGGTCTTTAAGAAACAGGCATATCTTAATGCCATTTGCAGCAACATGGATGGACCTAGAGATTATCACACAAAGCAAGGTAAGTCAGAAAGAGAAAAACAAATACCATATGACATCACTTGTAGGTGGAATCTAAAATATGCCACAAATGAACCTATCTACAAAACAGAAACAGACTCACAGACATAGAGAACAGACTTCCCAAGGGGGAAGGGGGGTGGGGGAGGGAAGGATTGGGAGTTTGGGATTAACAGATGCAAACTATTATATATAGAATGGATAAACAACAAGGTCCTATTGTATAGCACAGGGAACTATATTTAATATCCTGTGATAAACCACAATGGAAAAGAATATGAAAAAGTATATATATATAATGTATAACTGAATCACTTTGCTGTACAGCAGAAATTAACACAACACTGTAAATCAACCATACGTCAATAAAATTTTTTAAAAAGCAGGAATTTCTTGCCTACGCTCTCATTCCCATCTATAAACTGGAAGAGGTGGCCACTGAAGTCCTGGAAGAGGGCAGAGTCACAAGATAAAAGGTTACAATCCCACCAGCAGTGCATGAGAATTACAACTTCTCTACCTCTTCACCAACACTTGCTTTTGTCTGTGTTTTCGATTCTACCCAGAACGTGACTGTATTTAGAGACAGGGACTTTAAATAGGTAATTAAGGCCAAATGAGGTCACATAGGTGGGCTCTAGTCCAGCATGACTGGTGTCCCTATATGAGGAAATTAGGACACAGAGACACACTGAGTAAAGACCATGTCAGGACACAGCGAGAAGGTGGTCATCTGCAAGCCAAGGAGAGAGGGCTCAACGCTGCTGACACTTTGATCTTGGACTTCCAGCCTCCAGGACTGTGAGAAGATACATTTCTGTTGTTTGAGTCCCCAGGTCTGCAATATTTTGTTACAGCAGCTGAGCAAACTCATACATGTTCCTTAGCTCTTCCAGCTTCTGGTGGCTGCTAGCATTCCATGTTTTGTGGCCGCATCACTCCAATCTCTGCCTTGGTGGTCACAGTTCCTTCTCTTCTTCCATATGTAGTCAAATCTCTCTCTGCTTCTCTCTTATAGACATATGTGATTGCATTTAGTGCCCACCTGGATGATCCAGGTAATCTCCTCATCACAAAACCCTTAATTTAATCACACCTGCAAAGACCTCGTGTGTGTGCATGTGCACGTGCATGTGTGTGAGTTCACACCATAGTAGGCAACTTTCATAGGTTCCAGAGATTAGGACCTGGGTCTCTTTGGGGGACCATTATTTATCTACCACAGTCATAAAAATGGAATAAAACAGTATGTAGTCTTCTGTGTCTGGCTTCTTGCACTCAGCATAATGCCTTTGGGAATCATCCAAGTTGTTGCATATATCAATAATTTGTTCCCTTTTGTTACTGAGTAGTATTCCATTGTACAGATGGACCACGGTTTGTTTATCTGTTCAGCCTGTGAAGGGCATTTTGGTTGTATCTACTTTTAGGTGATTTTGAGTAAAGCTGCTATAAACATTCACACACAGGTTTTTGTATGAACATAAGTTTTCATTTCACCTGGGTAATTTGTTTCACTTGCAATGTGATCTCTGGGTCACATGGTAAATGTTTGTCCAACTTTACAAGAAACTGTCAAGTGGTTTTCCAGAGTGGCTGAACTGATCCCTCATTGATACTGAGGGATGACTATATGATTTGCAAATATTTTCTCCCATTCAGTAGGTTGCCTTTTCATTTTGTTGATGATTTCCTTTGCTGTGCAGAAGCTTTTTAGTTTGATGTCATCCCACTTGTTGATTTTTGCTTTTGTTGTCTTTGCTTTTGGCGTGAAATCCAAAAAGTCTTAACCATGACCGATGTTAAGGAGCTTACCACCTGTTTTCTTCTAGGGGTTTTATGGTTTCAGGTCTTATATTCAAGTCTTTAATCCATTTTGAGTTAATCTTTGTGTATTGTATAAAATATGGGTCTAGCGTTTCCCTGGTGGTGCAGTGGTTGAGAGTCCACCTGCCGATGCAGGGGACACGGGTTCGTGCCCCGGTCCAGGAAGATCCCATGTGCCACAGAGCGGCTAGGCCCTTGAGACATGGCCGCTGAGCCTGCGCGTCCGGAGTCTGTGCTCCGCAACGGGAGAGGCCACAACAGTGAGAGGCCCACATACTGCAAAAAAAAAAAAAAAAAAATTGGTCTATTTTCATTCTTTTACCTGTGGCTGTCCAGTTTTCCCAACACCATTTATTAAAGAGATTTCCTTTCCCCATTGTATATTCTTGGCTCCTTTGTTGTAAATTAATTAACCATATATGTGTGGGTTTATTTCTAGGCTTTCTATTCTGTTCTATTGTGCTATGTATCTGTTTTTATGCCAATAGCATACTGTTTTGATTACTATAGCTTTGTAATATTGTTTGAAATCACGGCGTGTGATACCTCTACAGGTTTTTATATGAACATAAATTTTCATTTCTCTAGGATAAATGCCCAAGCGTGTAATTGTTGGGTCATACGGTAAGTGTATGTTTAGTTTTGTAAAACTAAGCAAAACCCAACAAACAAAACAAAACTCTGCCAAGACTCTTTTCCAGAGTGACTGTACCATTTTACACTCCTACCAACAATGTATGGGTGATTCAGTTTCTCTGCATCTTCATCAGCATCTGGAATTATCACTATTTTTTATTTTACCCTTTTTGACAGGTGTGTAGTGACATGCCAACTGTGTTTTTAATTTGCATTTCCCTAGAGGGTAATGATGTTGAACATCTTTTCATGTTCTTATTTGCCATCTGTACATCCTCTTCAGTGAAATGTTTGTTTCTGTCTCTGTCCATTTTTTTTAACTTGGTTATTTTCTTACTGTTGAGTTGTCAGTATCTAAAATGTATAAAGAGCCCTTTATACATTTTATTTTTATTTATTTATTTAAATTAAATGAATTTATTTATTTATTTTTGACTGCATTGGGTCTTTGTTGTTGCACGTGGGCTTTCTCTAGTTGCGGCGAGTGGGGGCTACTCTTCCTTGTGGTGTGAGCAGGCTTCTCATTGCGGTGGCTTCTCTTGTTGTGGAGCACGGGCTCTAGGCACGTGGGCTTCAGTAGTTGTGGCACTCAGGCTCAGGAGTTGTGGCTTGCAGGCTCTAGAGCGCAGGCTCAGTAGTTGTGGCACACGGGCTTAGTTGCTCCGCGGCACATGGGATCTTCCTGGACCAAGGTTCGAACCCGTGTCGCCTGCATTGACAGGCGGATTCTTAACTACTGCGCCACCAGGGAAGCCCTTTATACATTTTAGATACACATCCTTTGTCTGATATTTGCAAGCATCTTCTCCCAGTCTGTGGCTTGTCTTTTCCACAGTGTCTTTCACAGAGCAAATGTTATTAATTTTTGAAGTCCAATTTACCCATATTTTCTTTTATGGATCATCCTTTGGTTTCCTGCTTACAAACTCCTCTAAAACCAGGTCTTGAGGATTTTCTCCTATGTTTTTGTGTCAACGTTTTACATTTTACATGTAGATCTACAACCCATTTTGAATTCTGTTCTGAGTGTGATGTATAGCCTGAGAGGGTTTTGTATAGCCTGGGGACCTTAGGAAGCCATTGAGGGTTCTTGAGTCAACGGAGGTTTAGATGGAAAGAGAATTTAGGCAAATAGAGTCAATTAGTTCATGACAGCCCCACTCTGAGCCTCAGGCTCCCCCATCAGTAAACAAACTGACCAAACCAGAGGATCTATAATGCAGTGGTAATTAAATGAGGCCACATCCCAGGATATGTGACTCCATGCTTCCCAGAACTCAGGAGTCAAGCTCCAGTGCTTCCAGAATGTGCCTGCAACTGAGTCCCAGTGCTCAGATTTTAAGAGTGACTCAGTGGGATGGAGCAGGACTCTGGAAGACCGTGGCTCCTTTCTGCTGGGATGGCAAAGTCAGGTCATTTTTCAATTCCAGTCATTCACCTTCATACATAAAATGTGCCAAGAGTCACTTTCCCGAAAATCTAAATTGAAAGTAAATAGCACGGGGACAATTCTCAGTGATAAAACCTCCAATTCTGGAGCTTCTTGGGATAATATTTATTCTCCCCTCTCACTAATGGTCTAGCCACCTCCCCAGGTGATTAAAGTAATGGGTTTGCTTAACCTGACTGGGGCTGCATCCCACCTGGGGCTGATTAGACCCCACGTGGAGCCCCCCACTGCCCCCTCCGCTGGACAATTATATTAACTGCTGCTGGTTTGCAATTACTATAAATCAGAAAGCGCGACGGCCTGGATTTGTTTTTCTTTATTGAAAATGTTTAAACTTCATGCATTGCAAATGTCACCACCCCAGACTGGGTTTAACTCTCTTTGAGACTTGGAGGCTTGGCTCTCAAGGGACCTTCTGGGAGTAGTACTAGGATCATCTCATTTTCCAGATGAGAAAATGGAGGTTCAGAGAAGGATGCCATTTGCCCAGGGTCACACAGATTGTGGGTCACTGCGCTGAGGTTTTTTGTTTTAGTGCCCAATGGAGTTACATTCTTTGAGGTGAAATTAGAACATAAGTAAGTCTCCTGGGAAACATTGTGACAATCTGTCATCTCACTGCCAATGTTGAGAGGTATGTCCTTCCAGAATGATTTTCTATGCAGAAATATTCACTCATACACCAAATGTTTATGGAGCCCTTTCTTTGTGGTGGGCACCATTTTTAGGTGCTGAGGATACAACAAGAAACAAAAGAGACTTCCAGGGAGATCATTCCAGGCAGAGGGGACAATCCGTGCAAAGGCCCTGAGGCTGGCCAACGCCTGGAGTGTTGGAGGAACAGCAAGGCTGGAGCTAGTAAACATGTTAGGGAACCACTGACAGAAACTGCCTGCCTTGGCCAGGCATGATGATAACCACTTGCATGAGTTGTCTCACAACAGGGGGTCCCGATAAAGAACATGGTGCTGCCTCTGAAAACTAACCGGGAGAATTCAGGAGGGGCCAAAAGGAGGGAGGAGACGCCAGCCCATAATATACCCTACCAACCACCCAGAATCCATCTCGCTGGAATCCATCTTGGCTGAGAGATGCACGCGCCACCAGGAAGGACCCCGAGTCAGACCAAATATGGGCCAAGCAAGATGATTGGCCAGAGACAAAACGGGAACTAACCTCATTACCATAAAAACCTGAGACTGGAAGCCACGTGGCAGAGCACTTGTCCTGGGTTCCCTTACCCTGCTGCTCTCCACCAGGCCGCCCCTTCCCAATAAAGTCTTTTGCTTTGTCAGTAGGGGTGTCTCCTCTGACAATTCATTTCCAATTGTTAGACAATAGCCCACTCTCGGGCCCTGGAAGGGGTCCCTCTTCCTGCAACAGGCATGGGGGGTGGTGAGAGGTGAGGGCAAGAAGATCAGCAGAGGGCATGCAGGGTGGAATCAGGGGGAAAGGAGAGAACTTAATGTAATTCTTAAAAGTGGAAAACCAAGGTTTGCTGGGGATGTGGGGTGAGAGGGTGACTCCAAAATCCTGGCTAAGCAGCTCCAATAATGTAGCTGCCTTCTTCCAAGATGGGGGTCACGGGAGGAGCAGGTTTGGGTGATGGTGGGGTACAGGGTGGTCGAGGTGAGTGAGACCTCCTACGTAGAGACTTCGAGGGGCAGCTGGACCCCGAGTATGGAGCTCTGGGGAGGCCTGTGTGGACCATCAGGGCATAGTCAGGGTTCCAGGGCTGAGAGTGGACGAGGCCCCCTGGGGAGGGAGTGGGGGGGGACTGAGGAGGGGCCAGGAAATGTGGAAGGGAAGCCAGACGAGTTGGGGGGTGGTCCCTGAGACATTCCCAGGAGAAGGAGGGTCCAGCAGGGTCAGACTCCGCCTAGGGGGCGCGCGGGGGGGTGAAGAGGATTAAGCAGGCTGTCATTGACCTTGAGGCGAGCAATGTCAGTGGTGGAGGACAGGGAAGGTGCGAGAAGCTGATCGGAGAAGGTTGGGGAGAGAGACAGAAGTGGAGCCAGCGAGTATAGACAACTCCCTCAAGTCAAAAGAGGCAAAGACAATGAGAGGCAGCCAGAGGGGTTGGGAGTTGAATTTTTCCTGTAAGATGAGAAGATGTGATGGAAGAGAAAGGGGCCCTTTCTGGAGCCGTGTCCTTGAGTGAGGATCCCTGCCCACCCCACAAGGTGTTCATCCTGCCTCCATCGCCTCGTCTGCAAAATGGGCACCAGAATAGAATCTACCTCTGGGGCTGCTGGTCCCAGTGCGGTCCAGGCATCCAGCAGAGGTCCGGACTGGCCGCAAGCCTCCCTCCCCTGGGCTGCGTCTGGGAGCTGGTCGCCCCCAGCCCGAGACCTTGACGGACGCATCGCCCCTACCCCCACCCCAAGGGAAGCGGAGAGTGTCGAGGAAAAACTCGACGCCAGATCCCCTCTGAGAAACGGCCCCAGAAGTCAAAGTGCTTTTTCAAAAATAAATACCCTGATTAGCATAAGGTATGCAAATGTATGCTAATGTGACAACTATTAAAAGATTCCAAATGTCATCGAAGGAAAACACACCGGTCCGGGGCTGGGAGGGTGGGGGGATGAGAGGAGAGGACGCAGCCCAGACTCTGGAGAAAGGTCGGGGAGCTCAGCCCCAGTGTTACGGGGCTCGACACACACGGGTTATCACAGGGTGGACCACGTTTTGTCCTGGGAAGACCCACAGAGCTTTCTACAAATCCTGTCAAAGTCTGTTCCCCCAGACACACCTCCAAACGGTTGAAAAACTTGGTTCAGAGTAACAAGGACTTTCATTCCACAAGTAAGCCCAAGCTTAGGTGACAGACCCCAGCATCTTTCCTGAGAAGAGGTTAAAAGCAGAGGCTGCCTCGCAACAAAAGACACCCCCAGATCTCCCAAGAGATGTTTGCTGCCCATAACAAATCCATGTGTAGCTTACCTCACTTCAGGAGAAAATTTCCATCCCCAGTGGCGTTTTCCATTTCCAGCTTGTTTTCTGAGTCAGGAAGAGAAAATACCAGCGAGGCAGGGGAGGGAACTAGTCCCAGGGTCACACAGCTGTGCCTTCTCACCTAATCACCAAAACTATTTAAAGCATTTTCAGATGAGAAAACTGAGCAGCAGAGAGCTGAAGTGACTTGTTCTGGGTCACAAAGCAACTGTGAGGCTGCCCGAGCCTCAGATTCCCAAATCTCACAGTCCCTTTTACACCACCTTCCTAACCTCTGCTATTATATCCTGAATATTTTCCTTCAAATGGACTCACTTCTTAAAATCTGAAATCTCTTTAAAAGGAAATTGCTTATCATGACCGTAAATGAAAAGCCAGAATCACTAACCGTAAGTAGAAACTAACTCAATGAAAGACAAATCATATTATTAACTTCTGACTAGAGACAGCTGTCTCTGAGGCTCTGCGCTGGGCCCCCTTACCCTGCTCTCTCCCTTTGTCCAAGAGGGAGACTCCCAGGTGTGAGAGAGGTGTTAAAGACTGATTAGCACCCAATTAAGACTTTCTGTTTCAAAAAGAAGTGAAAAGAAGAGCTCTCTCATTATGAGATTCACTGGTATTTATCGTGGTTTTATGTGTCACCTAAAACCATCTCATAGCCACTAGGCTTGTGTCCATCTACCTGAAAGGCAGGAAGACTGTCCCAATACTCTGGAACTTTAGAATTATGGCCAGGGATCCATTTTGGGATTCCTACCCTCAGTGTCCATGGTCATATCAACATAGTCCAAAGATAATGGATGGTTTCACTCATATATAGAGCCACCCATCCACCCACTACCCACCCATCCATTCATCCATCTATCTATCCACTATCCACCCACCCCATATCCACTCACCCATCCATCCATCCATCCATCCACCCATCAATCCACCACCCATCCATCCAACTACCCATCCACCCACCCATTCATCCATCCATCCACCACCCACCACTCATCCACTAACCCACTCACCCACTCATCCATCCACCCATCCATCCATCATCTATCCACCCATTCATTCACCCCATTATCCCACCCAGCCATCCATTCACCCATTAGGTAAATATATATCCAGCACCTACTGTATGCCAGGCACTGTTCCCAGATATGGAGACACAGTCCCAACCAAGACACATCTGGTCCCCACCCTCTTGGAGCTTCTCAACTAGCTAGGATATTTTCCATCTCTTGAGCAACATCATGAAGCAGAGTGCAGAATTTCTCTCCATGTTTTTTAGTAGTTAGGGTCATTCTGGTGGGTGGACATTTGTGGCTTTTCCCAACCTGCATTCTTCCCCCCCTACCTTCAGGAGGCAGCAGTACCCTGGCTTTGCTGCTGCCTGGAAGGGGTGGGGGGTGCTCTACCACATATTAGAGACTGTTAGAGCCTTTGCCAACCCATGTCCTCTTTCTTCTGGGCACACAGCAAGACTGCATTTCCCAGCACCCCTTGCAGTTGGGGTATCCATGTGATTGAATTTAGCCAATGGAATGTGGGTGGAAGTGATGTGCCCCTCACTTCCAGTCCTAGCCATGCTCTTTCCACCTTGATGATGGAGAAGCCACAAGACAGACAAGGCTGGTCCCTGAGTCATCTGGTGGAGAAAAGCTGCCTGCTAATCAGGAACACCTGTTTGCACTTTATATGAGCAACAAACAAATTCATGTTGTGTCAAGTCACTGAGATTTGCCAGTTTCTTACAGCAAGGAGTGTTACCTTGACCAATCCACACCATTCCCAATTTCCAATCCTGTGGTTTAATTGGCCCCACCCCAGCTCTGGGTGGAGCTTAGGTGATTTCAGCCAATCACTGAATCCTTTTCCTACTAGTCTCCTGATTGGGTCAGCCATAGTCACATGGTCAAAGGATGCAGCTGGAGAGATTTGATGGGTTTCCAGGGACCACCACATTGGGAGCGCTCAGGCTGCTGAGCCCAGTGAACCAAACCAGAGAACTGAGCTTCTAACATTTGCTCCTGGGAGAGAAAAAATAACTTAAAAAAATTTTTTTTAATGCTCTGGGCTTTTTCCTGGATGGTCCAAATTCGGAAACTGTTTCCCCAGGTTTAACCACCTTGATGATTCCCAGACCTCCATCTCCAACTAGATTTGGCCCCAGTGCTCTAGCCAGTTCCTCTGGTGCCCCCTTCTGGATGTCTACCAGGTACAACCTACCCAACCACCAATGCATTTACCCCCTTTTACAGCTCCTCTTCCTGTGCCCCATCTCAGCAGTGGCCCCAGTATTTTTCTGGTAAGCTGGAAACAAGACTCAACACCTCATTTTCCGTTCCCTGCCCCCAATTCCACACTCACCAAGTCTTAACTGATTTTACTACTATTGTCTCCAGCTCACCCCCTCTCTCTATCCCCACTTACCTTTTTCAGCCAACCCCCAGCTCCTGCAACAGCCTCCTTGATGGCCTCTCAGCATCCACACAGCAGCCAGAAAGATCGATCATAAGTGTAAGTCCAATCCTTCCCCTCTCTTCCTCTATAGCTCTCAATGGCTCCCCAGTGCCCTCCAGAAAAACTCTAAATGATTTTTCAAAATACCTCTCAGTCTATAGCTACTTCATTCTTCCCTGCTCCACTCCTACTTCTCCTCATTCATCTAACACCTACTCATCTTTAGATGTCAACCTCCAGAAAGCTTCCCCTGACCCCCTACCCAGTGCTGAGAGAGGAGTCTCCCCTGCACTGCCACAGATGCCTGAGCTTCCCCCATCACAGGTCTGACCACCCGATGCTGTAACTGCCTGATTATCTGTCCTTAAGTTCCAGGAGGAAAAGGACTGAGTCTGTCTTGTCCACCCCTGTCCCCAGCCCCTTACACAGCACCTGGCATCCAGCAGGGGCTTAATAAACTTTTTGGAATGACCGAATAGATGGAGGAAATAGAGATGTGAATGCCACTGTGCAAAGTGGATGCTGGGGGTGCCCCAAGCTCATGCCCCCAACACCCACATTTTAATGGTCCTAGCCAACAACATCCTTCTGCAGTCACCTGCCTCTCCCTAGCTGAAGTTTTCTTAACCTGGGTGAGAGGCAGGTGGGAAGTGCCAGAGAGTTGATGCTTCCAGAAGCAGCCCTTGGCCAGTGATGGACAGAAGCTGATGCATAAATAATCCCAGCTCCTTATCTCTTGGATAGCTCATGCTGTCTCCCTGGGAGGGGTCCCCAGTGGGTGCCCAGGGGGACTGAGTCCCGGTCGCCCTAGACAGTCACCTGCTCCTGAGCCTTGGTCCCTTCCGTTCCCTCCCCTCCCCTCCAGGGGCTTCCTGGGATCACCTCCCACATAAACTATTTGCCCCCAAACCCTCATTTCAGAGGTTGCTTCCAGGGAGCCCAGCCTGAAACAGTGCAATGGAAATCTCTCAATCCTCTAACCCAGTTGCCAACACTTCCAGAACTTTGACGTGCTTTGGGGGAAAAAAAAAACCCAAAAACAACAAAACCCATCGCCTCTTGCTCCGTGTCAGCTGTGGACCTCGCTGTCTCCACGCACAGACTGAGACACTTGCCGTTGTGTATTAAGTGTGTGGGGGTTTTTTTTTTGAGAACAAGATTCTCTTCTGCAATGTGTGTGCGTGTGTGTGTGTTTAATGACTTTCTCATTTTGAGATCAGGCCAGACAGCTTTTTGAATAAAGTCTGTCCGGGTCCTGGAACATAAAGAAAATTCTCTCGGCTTAATAGCACTTCCACCCGCTTGCCCGTCTATCACAGACACACCACAGAATGAAAAGAAAGCACATTGATTGGATCTATTTCTAATCAACAGTCTAAGATACTGTTTGAAATCTTCCAGTAGATGGAAGAATCTGGAAATGGCTTTGCCTTGTCTCTCAAGGGTGTGGGGTCTACAGGAGATGAGAGAGAATCATGGCAGCCATCAGCAAGCATTTACTGAGCACCTACTGTGTGCTGCAACCTCGGGCTGGGTGCTGAGGACACAGCAGTGACCAAGACAGACCCAGCTCCACCTTTCCTGTGTCGAAGACAGTCAGGTCACCCGTAGCCCATGATCAGGGCCACGATAGGGAATGCTCAGGTAGCTCTGGGTGCACAGAGGGGGTGCCTGATCCAGCCTGAGATCAGGAAGGGCTTCCCAGAGTCAGAAAAAGCTGAGAACTGAAGGCTGAGGAGGAGTTAGTTGTCAAACCAAAACAAGAAATGGGGACTCTGGGGACAGGGAGTGGCATGTGTAAAGGTCCAGGGGCAAGTGAAGGTAATTTGGTGTGGCTAGAGGGTGGGAAAGTAGTGAGAGAAGAGGAGGGCGAAGTTGGCAGCATCTGGATGACCATGGGAAGGTGTTTCAACTTTCCTGTGAACAATAGGGAGCCATGGAAGCATTTAGAACAGGGGAGTGAGTGACATTTGTTAAAAATCATTTCGGCATAGAGTTATCATATGACTCAGCCATCCTGCTCTTAGGTATATCCCCAGAAGACCTGAAAACAGGGACTCAGAGAGATACTTGCACACCCATGTTCACAGTGACCAAAAGATGATTTACAGCAGTCAAAAGGTGGAAGCAACCCAAGTGTCCATTGGCAGATGGATGCATAAACAAAATGTGGTCCATCGATACAATGGACTATTACTCAGCCTACAAAAAAGAATGAAGTCCTGATACATGGCTCAACGTAGATGAACCTTGAAAACAGTATGCTCAGTTAAATAAGCCTTTTTCCATAAAAGGACAAATACTGTCTGATTCCACTTCTAGGTGGTACTTAGAACAGGCAAATTCATAGAGACAGAAAGTAGATTAGAGGTTACCGGGGGCTGAGGAAGGAGGATGGAGAGTTATTGCTTAATGGGTACAGAGTTTCTGTTTGGGGTGACAAAAAAAATTGGGGGGAATAATTTCAAAACGTCTGTGATGATTATACAACATAGTGAATGTATTTACTTTTTTTTTTTTTTTTTGGCTGCGCTGTGCGGCTTTCAGGATCTTAGTTCCCTGACCAGGGATCGAACCCCAGCCCCCCGCATTGGACACTCAGAGTCCTAACCACTGGACTGCCAGGGAATTCCCCTGCTGAATGTATTTAATACCACTGAATTGGATGCTTAAAAATGGTGAAAATGGTCAATTTTATGTTATGTTTATTTTACCACAATTTTTCTAAAAAGTTAACAATATAAAAAGAAGAAGAAAAAAATCATTTGGGCTGCTGTGGGAGATGTAAGATGAAGCAATGAGTCTGGGCAAGCAATGACAGGGGTCCAGGCCAGAGTGGAGGCAGCAGAGGTGAGAAGTGGGAGGGGGGGCGTGTTTTGGAGGCGGGGCTAACAGGATGCTATGGGGAGGTGACGTATCAGCTTCCTGTGGACCCCACCTCCAAGGATGGCCTTTACAAGCAACTGGGCTTACTGTACCCATTCTCCGGAGGCCCAGGCACTCCCACCTCACCTGCAAGTCCCCTTGGCCTCTCCCCCTCCAAATCCCACCCTTTATGGTCCATCCCGGGGAAACACCCCCTCCCCACCCCACCCCCACCCTACCCCCGCCCCCACCAGCAAGGAGTCCCAGATGGGAATTAACACCACCTCTTCCGGTGCAAAGAGCGAGGCAACCCTGGGTAAAAACACTCCGTCTCCTCGGCGATTCCTCCACCCACCTTCACTTACAAGGTGCAGATGTAATACCTGCTTTTAAATTCAATTAAGTCAGATTCAGTTCTGTTACTGGAATACATTACCCAGCTGGAGACAGCGGGGTGGGGGGAAAGACAGGAAAAAAACACACACAAAACACAACACAGACCTATTTAGAGATTTCCCTCTAAATGGATTTTAATTCTCTCGATTTATCAGAGGCCAGAGGAGCTGCTGACAGCCAGCGTTTTTGTTCATTGTCTGCGAACCCAGTTTCAGCCACAAGGAGGGGTGAGGAGAGGCTCAGCTTCTGTTCTGACATTTGCTTCCAGTGGAGGCCATGGGGGTGGAGGAGCATCTGTGGTCAGCCAGACCCGGGTTCGAATCCCAGCTTTGCCACTCACTGGCTGCCACATGACCTGGAGCCAAGTATGGCACCCTCTCTGGGCCTCAGTGTACTCATCTGTAAAATGGGGACAGCAGTTGTGCTTGTCTCCAAAGATGGGTGAACACTCGATTATCCAAGAGGATTCAGGTCAAGTGAGAATCTTCGATACAGATAGGATCACACAGGACTAGATTCGTTTTCGGAAGCCCCACCCTTCCCTCTATCAAAACTTATCCTTCCTATGTCCCATTTCATCAGGGAAAGCTCTGATAAATCCATGATGCCAGAGCACCTACGGGAGATAACGGTATAACCCACTCTTGCTCCTGGGAAGCCCACATTTGGTCCTGGGCTTCACAGATGCCCCCCCCCACCTAGTGTGGCCCACCTGAGTGGGGCATGTACCCCAGAATTCACAGCCCTGAGACCAGCACCACCTAGCTTAACCCTCAGCCTCCCATTTCACAGATGGGAAAACAGAGGCTCAGGAAAGAGAAGGGGCCATCTTGAGGCCTCACAACTGAGAGCTGTCCCCAGGAGGCCTGGGTCCTAACCTGGTTGGGTCCAGACTTACCCTCGGACCTTGGAGAAGCATCCATGCAGGGCCTCAGTTTTGCCATCTGTCCAGGAGGAGGAAGAACGGAAGGTCCCTCTGGGTCCTTCAAGTTCTGCTGTGCTAAAAGGATTGTCTGTGGGTTCAGTCAAAGTATTCTGGGACCCCTGGGAGGGCCTTTGTGTTCTTAAGAGCCTGGGCAGCAGTAATGGGGGATTTTTGCACCAGAATCCAAAGAGTTTTTGTCATGGCTACACCAGGACCTCATCTCTTGAGTCCTGGCCTGTAATATCCCTTGGGGGCCTCAGTGGGCCATAGTTGGCTTCTTGGAAAGGCCACTTTATCCACACAAGGCCTCCTGGGATCCCAGACACACAACCCCTCATCTGGCCCTGCCTTGGAAGGGCTACTGAGGAGGGCGGGAGACGTAAAGGGTACTCCGGGGAATTCCCTGGCGGTCCAGTGGTTAAGACTCTGTGCTCTCACTTCAGGGGGCACTGGTTCGATCCCTGGTCAGGGAACTAAGATTCTGCATGCCACACGGTGCAGCCAATAAATAAATAAATAAATAAATTAAAGGGTACTCTGGTCCCAGGATCAGGGGAGGAAAATTGAAAGAAAAAGATAGAATACAGTTACCCTTGAGGGGGCCTGACTGGGAGAGGGCTAAAAAAAGGGGCTTCTGAGGATTAGAATATTCTAATCTTGATCTGGTGGTGGCTACACGGGTTTATACCCATGTAATGATGCCTCAGGCCACACACTTAAGACTAGTGCACCGCAGAAGGTTTGTTGGACACGGATATAAAGGAGGGAGAAAGACCGAGAGATTGGCAAAGACAGAGACAGAGAGAGACAGACACAGAGAGATAGGTGAAGACAGAAAGAAATGGAAACAGAAATTGAGACAGAGACAGAAAGGGGGAGAGATGGAGAGAGACAGACATGAAGAGAGAAAGAGGTAGAAAGAGAGGAGGGGGGGGAAATGAAAGAAAGCCAAAGCAGAGGGGGGAAAAAAGGAGGTGGAAACAGGCAAACGGCCCAAGAGGGGGAGGGAGGCCAGGAAGCCAGGAGCCATCACACACAAACATGTCCTTAATTGTAATTACACGGGAACATTTAGTTTGTAGATGCAGCAGAAATGGAAATGCTACGCCTTGCCCATTAATCTAATGGCTGTTAGTCAGTCACTCTTCAAAAGGAGCTCCGGTTGTGGCTGCATGGGGGGTGGCCTGCGGGGAGCAGATCGGAGGAGGTTTTAACCTAATGATGCCCTTACAGAGAGACTGAGAGGCAGTTCTGGGGAGAAACAAACTTCAGAGAAAGTCCTGGTTGGTGAATTTCAGAGCCCTGCAGGTAGCCACCAGCCCAGAGCTGGGGCTGGCTGGTGAGCAGGAATTCTAATCTGCAAGGCTGGGTCAGGGGAGATACAATGTATCCCAAAGGGATCAAGCGGTTCTTTAACTCACCCTAGAGGGTAGGAGAAAACTTCCTAAATGGGCTGACATCTGAACTGTGCTTAGATGTATAAAATGAGGCCAGCAAGCAAAAAAGGAAGGGAGAAGGTCCCCCCAAGTAGAGAAAACAGCTTGTGCCAAAGGTCAGGAAGGAAATAAGTGGGTAACACGGAGTGTGACTGGGAGGGGTGAGCTGGAGAGTCCGCAGAGACCAGACCACACAGGGCCTTATAAAACATACTGAGGGGGACTTCCTTGGCGGTCCAGTGGTTAAGACTCCATGCTCCCAGTGGGAGCACGGGTTCGATCCATGGTCAGGGAATTAAGATGCCACATGCCATGCCGCACTGCGTGGCCAAAAAAAATATTAAAAATTAAAAAAATACGTATACTGAGGGAGAGGGAAGGGGGTAGGGGCAACACAGAGTTAGGGGATTAAGATGTACAAACTATTATGTATAAAACTACAAGGATATATTATACAACACAGGGAATATAGCCAATATTTTATAAGAACTATAAATGGAATATAACCTTTAGAGACTGTGAATCACTATATTGGACACCTGTAACTTATAATATTATACATCAACTATACTGCAATAAAAAAAATACTGAGATATGTGGTTCTTAGGGTAATGGGGAACCATTGAGGGTTTACAGCAGATGCACACAAGTTCAGATTTATACTTTAAAAAGGTAGCCTTGGGCTTCCCTGGTGGTGCAGTGGTTGAGAGTCCGCCTGCCGATGCAGAGGACACGGGTTCGTGTCCCGGTCCAGGAGGATGCCACGTGCCACGGAGCGGCTGGGCCCGTGAGCCGTGGCCGCTGAGCCTGCGTGTCCGCAGCCTGTGCTCCGCGACGGGAGAGGCCACAACAGTGAGAGGCCCGCGTACCACAAAAAAAAAAAAAAAAAAAAAAGATAGCCTTGCCTATGGAAGCAGATTTGGGGGTCAATCATAATATCTTTTACTCACACAAAGAGAGTGAGCTTCCTGGTCCTGGTGGTATGAAAGATAAGGCACCACTAATGACCCCGGGATGTGGGGGATTTCGACATCAGGCAGGGACTGGGATTGCAGAGTTGGGGTTCTCAGCTCGGAAGGTGGGAGGACCCTGCAGAGAGGGGTTCGATATGTTACTAATCTCACTTGGGGCCAAACTTGGATATGCAATGAGGGGTGTGGATGAGTCAAAAACACCTGGGTGGGAGGCTTGAGTCAGCATCCGGTGTGTACCTCCCCTCCCCACACCCCCCCTTGCTACTCTCAGCCTGGAGTGACTCACTCCTTCATTTGGCCTGGAGTGTGGAGGTCTGATGGGAGCAGAGGAGGGAAAGGCCACCCAATGATCCTGCTGCAACTCACCACTCCGGCTCATTTAGTGCCTACTATGGGCCAAGCGGTGTGCAGGAACCAAAACTCTGCCTCCCCCCAGACTCAGTACCTCTGGAATCTGTTGGCTCCAAAGTATATCTCAACCTCATCCACTTCTCACTCTTTCCATGGCTGCAACCCTGGTCTGGCTCCACCATTACTCATCTGGACCAGCACAGTCCCCTCCACCCTGGCCCCCCAGCTCCCGCCCTGGTCCCCCACAGGCTGTCTCCCCAAAGCAGCCAGAGGGTACCTGTGAGCACCTGAATCAGGTCCAGCCCGTCCTCTGTCCACAGACATCCAGGGCTCCCATCTTCCTTGGGGTAAAAGCCCAAGTCCTCCCCACAATTCCCAAAGCCCTGCAGGACCTGCCCCCCGCCCCGGTCCCCTCCCTGCCCTCACCTCCTCCCTCTCCTCTCCTCACTCACTCTGTCCAGCCACGTGACCCTCCTCACTGTTCCTCCAACACACCAGGCATGGTGCTGCCCCAGGACCTTTGCACTGGCTATTCCCTCTGCCAGGAATGCTATTCCCTCAGATCTTCTAATAGCTTCTTTTTATTCTGTCTAAACATCACCTCCTCAGGTGAGCCTTCCTTGATCGTTGGGCTAAAGTAGCATCCAACTTACTCTCCTCCCACCTTTGCCCCTTGCTTTTATTTTCCTCACAGCATTGGGGTCCTCTGAAATGGCTGTTTTTCTGTTTATGTTTGTTTTCCTCACCAGACCTTAAGGTCCAGTAAGCTGGGCCAAGGCTTGCCTTGGTCCGTCTCATATCTCCAGTACCTAGCACAGGGCCTGGTACACAATAAATGCTTAATATGTGCTTGTTGGCTGACTGAATGGGCCTCTTCAGCACCTCCCCGTTTGTGGGGACTTTTATGGACCCCATTTCACACCGTGGGAAACAGGCTCAGAGAGGTGCAACCTGCAGGTGCTGCAGAGGCGTCGATGGCTGGAGGGTGTGTCCTGGGACTCAGTCGGTTGAATGGTAGTGTCTCAGGCACAGACCAGCAAGCTGAGGTCCTATTTGACAGGGTTGGGGGGTGGGGTCTGTTCATGCCGTCTTGGGGACACTGTGTGTGCGCGTTTATGAGGGAGGGGGCTCCTAACCTGGGGGTGTTCTAATTTATTGGTGGAGGAACCCTCTCAGTTACCTTCAGCTTCCCCCCTAAAATCGGCCTCGGGTTGGCCAGGCAAGGGGACCCGCGTGGGGAGCGACACGAGTAAAGGGCATCACGCTTATTATAAAAACTCACAGCTCCGAACAAAGTGCAAATCCCTCTCCCACGAGCTCCCTCGTCTTCCCTTACCTTCCCTTCCCCTGCCCCCCTTTCTCCTTCCTCCTCCGTCAACACCCTCCCCGCTGGCCCCAGAAAGAGCATCCCGGTCCCCAAGAGCTAGCGCCGGTCTCCCGCCCACGGGAACCCACAGCCAATGGCCGCGCTGCCTGATGAGGTAATGCGTCCCCCTCCGCGTTCCCATTGGCCAGCCTGGAGGCCTTTCTCTTGTCGCCCCCCCAGGAAAACTCAGACCTTGTGAGGCATGGTCGGGGGGTCCCTGAAGCCTCTGGGCACCTGCACTCCCCTCCTAGCTGTGGGACCTCCATCTGCTCCTGCACGTCTGTGGGCTCAGGCCCTAGCGAGAAGGGGAAGGCTGGACTTAGAGACCCCTGCCCGCCTCACTCTGCTCCCAGGGGCGCCCAGTCCTCCCGTCTGCGCAGGAAAGATAGAAGACTCCCCCCACAACCCCGACCCAGCCCCCAGCAATCAAAAGACCCCAGAGCTTTGATTGACCTTTCAGGACAATTGCACATTAATTGAGCGCCCACTGTATGCCAGCCTGGGACCCACTGGGGATACTGCGGTGGTGAAATCGCACCCAGGTCCCTGCCCTCTGGGCTCACAGAATGAATAATGGGGAAGAGGGACAGAGCACCAGGCGGTCCCCTCTCCTTCCCCCTCTAGCCCATGCGGCTGTAGACTGAGGGCAGAAAGAGTACGCAGGGGCCGGCCGTTTCCTGGCAGCCAGGCTGCGCTGTCAGCACTGCCAAGCCTGGCAGGGATGGCAGAGGCGGTGGAGGGGGAGGCAAGGGCGGGGGCTCCCCTCTTAATTATCTTGTTCACTTGTTTATTTACTGGAAGCTTGGGCGCGTTGCGGGCTGTGCCTTCCTGTTCACTGTGTATTCATTCAACAAACATTTATTTGATTCTGCCCCTCCCCCCACGACTGGTTCTGGTTTTATATACTTATTTCTTCCTCCTTTATCACCCTCCCCACCCGGAACCGTTCTAATAGGCTTTTTTTTTTTTTTTTTTTTTTTTTTTTTTGTGGGCGTTCTTGAGACTAGATAAGGTTGTTTTGTCTGCCTGTGTCTCTTTTTTCTTAACTTTCTTTTTGAGATGGAAAGCACAAATCTTAACTGTACAGCTGGATGCACTTTTGCCCAAGCACACACATCCCCGTGGTCAGCACCCAGAGGGAGGGGTAGAACCAGGGCCAGGGGGTTGGGGGACCGCAGTGGAGGTGAGTCTTACAAGTGCAAGGTCAAATCTCATCTTTATCTGAAATTTTGATATTTTGTTCATTCTAGATTTTGTTTTGGCATTCATTTTGGTTTTTCCAAATATTGCAGTCAAATGTTACTTACTTTGATTGCTGAGTTTTGCTGTGCTCCCTTAAATTTTGTCCCTCAGGACTGTGCCTTCCTCACCTTACCCTATTTCTGACCCTGTATAGAACATTCCACCACCAGGAAGGCTTGGGGGGAGGAGGATACCCCCAGTGTCTACTCCCCTCCCCCAAGGTAATTTTCTACTCTCCATCATCACAGTTTAGTTTGCCTATCTTTATTTCTTTTAACAAGGTTTTGTTTTGTTTTTTTAAATAAATTTATTTACTTATTTTTGGCTGCATTGGGTTTTCGTTGCTGTGCGCGGGCTTTCTCTAGTTGCGGCGAGCGGGGGCTACTCCTCGTTGTGGTGTGCGGGCTTCTCATTGCAGTGGCTTCTCTTGTTGCGGAGCACGGGCTCTAGGCGCGCAGGCTCAGTAGTTGTGGCACTCGGGCTCAGTAACCACCTCAATAGATATTCAGCTGTTCCATCACCCCCAGAAAGCTCCCTCGGGGCATGTGTTTTTAATTTACAAAGAGCGGGGAGGGGAGGAGCATGAGACATCTCACTTTTTTTCTTGTTTTCTGAGCTTTCTGCTTTGTTTTGAAGTCCCATCCATGTGTCTTAAAATGAACATCTTTGTCTATTATAACTTTCTTGGGGATGACTCCCCATAATCCTCATTCTCCTGAGTCTTCTCCAGTTTATTTAATTATTTTAAAACTGAATAGCTAGTGGCTTAATAAACTATATGGGAAAAGAATCTGAAAAAGAACGGATATATGTATATGTGTAACTGAATCACTTAGCTGTACACCCGAAACTAACACCACATTGTAAATCAACTATATTCCAATATAAAATAAAAATTAAATTAAAAAATAGCTAGCGACGACTTGCTGTGGCCTGGTGACATTCCAAGCACTTTATATCTATTAAATATAAACACTATATATATATATATATATATATATATATATAAACAAAGTTATCTAATCCTGTCCCACAACAGCATCACAAATTAGATACTTATCATCCCCATTTTAGAGATGGAAAAACTGAGATACAGAAAGGTGATGTCCCCTGCTCCCATCCCAGAGTTCCAAAGTGGACAGAGCTGGGCTTTGAACCAGGCCCTGTGGCACCCCGGACTCCTGATCATGGCACACGCTGCCTCCACACTCCTGGCAGGTAAAAGCAGTCAACAAAGATCAGCCACAGGCCCACACTCCCTCTCCCATAATTCCAACACCTAAAAAGCTCCAAAAATAGAAAATTTTCATCGGATGACTCTAAAACTCATTGAGAATCAAGAGTTAATAGCCTTTGGGAATTCCCTGGGGGTCCAGCGGTTAGAACTCCACGCTTCCACTGCAGGGGGCGCGGGTTTGATCCCTGGTCAGGGAACTAAGATCCTGCAAGCTGCATGGCGTGGTCAATTGAAAAAAATAAAGAATTAATAGCCTTTGATTTTTACTAAGCTTTATTTATCCCATTTATTGTATGTATGCATGTGTGTGTGTGTATATATATATATTCTATCTACTGTTACTGTGTTTCATTGGGAAGGGAGAATGGGCTGCCCCAGGCCCTGCTGGAGGATGTTATTAATATATGCTGAGTACACCTTAATAGCGTCCTAAAATCTAGGACTATCTGAATTCCAAAACACATCTGGCCCCAAGGGTTTCAGATGAACTCTATTATTAGTTACTATTATTTATCAAGCCTACTGTGTGCCACCAATTCATTTAGGCAGTGGGGACACCGTAGTGACAAAGGCAGACCCAGCCCTCACAGAGTTCACAGTTCAGTAGGGAAAGAGGACAGATGTGGTGCTGGGTGGTTACAACACTGGGTGATTGGGCCCATTGCGGGGGAAGCACAGACCTGGTGGGGGCCCAGAGGAAGAACTTGACTCAGGCTGAGGCATTCAGAGAGGCTTCCTGGAAGACGTGATGCCTGAGTGAAGACCTGAAGGGGAAGAAAGGGATAGTAGGGGAGGGAGGACAGGGTATTCCTGTCCATAAGCAGAAAGTACAGCTTGTGCAAAGGCCCTGAGGTGCTCCAAGGGCCTGAAAACTGTCCTGTGAGCCTTCAAAATATCCTAGGAAGACCAAGAACACAGAGGTCCATGTTGGCTTTCCTGCCTGCCTGGTGAGGCTCCCATAACCCTCCTCTGACCCCAGGGTGCTGGGGCTTGAGCCTCTGCAGCTCCTGGGCATCTGGCAGTCACATCACTGGTCTCCCCTGGGATCTCCTGGGGCTCAACTCTGCAGCCGTCAGGACCTGATTACACTGTAACAAGTATGGGCACCATTCACCCCATCCTTGATGCTAGGGAGACCTCCCCAGGGGAGACTGGAGTGCAGAGGCCTGAGCTGGGGGCTCACTCCATCCAACCATGCTCCCTGGGCCTTAGCAATTGGCCTGTATGAGGCTGCAGACTTTTTTTTTTTTTTGGAAAAAGACTTCACTCTGTGCAAATCTGGCATCTTTGTGGATCAATTGTCCATTTCTTCTACTTCTGGGTCAGAGATCCAGGAATCTGCTGCTCCCTTATTTCCCTTTCTCTTACCCTTCCCCCTCCATATCATATACAACAGTCCCCCCTTATCCAGGGGGAAACGTTCCAAGACCCTCAGTGGATGCCTGCAACCTCGGAGAGTACAAAACCCTATATATACTATGTTTTTTCCTATACATACATACCTATAATAAAGTTTTTAATACAATTGTTAAAGGTTACACTCCATTTATAGTTATTACAAAATATTGGCTATTGATAAATTAGGCACAGTTAGAGAATATCCAAGTTGCCAGAATCACTACGCTTGCACTTTGCAGCCACCATGAAGTAAAATAAGGGTTACTTGAACACAAGCCCTGCAATAACATGACAGTCAACCTGATTACCTAGACAGCTACTAAATCATGAGCAGGTAGGAGATGCTGAACAAAGGAATAATTCAAGCCCCGGGCGGGACAGAGGGGGACTGTGCAAGATTTCATCACGTGGCTCAGAACGGCAGCAATTTAAAACTTATGAATTGTTGATTTCTGGAAATTTCCATTTAATATTTTCAGACCTTGGTTGATGGCAGGTAGCTGAAACCATGGAAAGCAAAACCACAGATAAGGGGGAACTACTACAATCCTGTCACCTGTGCCTGCAAAATCTATCCCAGATCGGCCCACTTCTGTCCCCTCCTCTGTCTCCACCTGGTCCAGCCCCCATCATGACTGGTCCTGCCTCAGGGCCTTTGCACTGGCTGTTCCCTCTCCCTGAATGCTCTTCCTCCAGCTGTAATAACCTCATCTATTTCCTTTGCTTTTAAAAATGTATGTCAAGGGACTTCCCTGGTGGTCCAGTGGTTAAGACTCTGTGCTCCCAGTGCAGGGCACAGGTTCGATCCCTGGTCGGGGAACTAAGATCCTGCATGCCACGCAGCACGGCCAAAAAAAAAAAAAAAAAAAGTATGTCAAGGATGTAAGTTCCAAGAAGGCAGTGACTGTGCCTACCATGGTCACTCTTGGGTCTCTAGCTCCTAACACAGTTTCTGGTACACAATAGGTGCTCAATAAAAATTTCTTCACAATGGAAAGGAATTTTTTTGGAAATACATTGAACCTCAGAAAGCAGCCTGGTTGTATTCCCAAGTCCGGGGTGGGAGCACTTGGCCACAGACACTTGATAGAGATTTAGAAAAGGAAAAAAAAAAGCCTCCAAATTTTGGTTGCCTCCCTCTGCCTTTAATTATTTTGTCGACAAGGCTCACAATTCAGCAAGTCAAGGTGGCATTTGAGAGGGACGGTTCCCTTTAGTGTAGCTGACAGCTAATTTGTGGGAAGTTTAATTACAGGCGGCGTTAATTAACTGGCAGAGTGCTGGGCAAGGAAGGCAGCCATCTGTTCCTAAAAGTGTCCTCCCCTCCTGGGCCTGGCTGGGATGCTGGGAGGGGTGGGCTAGGAAGAGGACAGGGCGTGGGGAGGAGGTGGAGACAGAGGAGGAGGGTCAGGTGATGAATCACAACCTTCACAACCTCCCTTCCAGATGCCATCAGGGCTGAGATCTGGGCAGCCAGCCTCCCTGTGGCCCGCACCATCTTGCAGCTGCCTCCAGTGGTTGCTGGGAGTTCCTTGGAATCTGCTTCTCACTGGTTGTATCATAAGGAGCAGAGGGTGTGGAGCAGAAGGGGTGACGAACACACTATCCTCAGGTCACATTGGAGTGGACTGGCACCCGCCAAAGGAGGTTGGAGGAGGAGCTGGGTCAGAGCCAGGGGTGAGGGATGCCCTAAGCAGCCTGAACTGGGAGTGGGGGGATCACTCTGCCTCTCATTCCACCATTCACCCAGCTTTGTCCCTTCTCAGCTATCTACCCTGCGGCAAGCCACTTAACTTCTCTGGGCCTCCGTTTTCTCATCTGGAAAATAGGATTGACTATAATAGGACCCAATTCCATTTGTCTTTCTAGAATAGTTGAGCCCAAGCATTTTCAGGCTGCTGAAGGCAGCTTTGTTATGAACTTGAAGTTTCATTACTTGTTATTACTAAAAATATGTATGCATATTGAGGAGGGTGTGTGTCCAATAAAGTTGAGAGCCCTTGGGCCTTGTAGGACTCTGGGTCCTTGCCTATGCTGTTCCCTCCTCCTGGAACACCCTTCCCAGCCCTGCCCAATTGCTTCTGTTCTATCCCTCAGGTCTTGAGGTAGATGCCCTCTGCCCGAGAAGCCTTCTCTGACCCTCCAGGCTGGGGTAAGTGCCCCTGTGGACCCTCACAGCACCTGTGCATCCCCCATCACCCCTGAGTCATACTGTCACTGCTTTGTCATGGCCCATTCCTCCCACTAGACTGGGAGTCCCATGCTGGCAGGGACTGTGTCTGTCTTGGTTACTGCTATGTCTAGTGTGCCCAGCACAGGCTTGAACAAGTAGTCGGTCAGCACCAACTGTTGTACAGACAGACAGCTGGAGCCATGACCCACACACCGGGAGGTGGTGGGCAGCAGAATGCAGAATCCAATGTTAGAGCCATTTAAAAAGGGACAAAATAGAGCCATTTGAAGAGACGTGGATGGACCTAGAGACTGTCATACAGAGTGAAGCAAGTCAGAAAGGGAAAAACAAATATTGTATAATATCGCTTATACGTGCAATCTAGAAATGGTAGAGATGAACTTATTTGCAAAGCAGAGTAGGGTCACAGATGTAGAGGACAACTTATGGTTACCCAGGGGGGAAGAGGGGGATAAATTGGGAGATTAGGATTGACATATATACACTACTATGTATAAAATAGATAACTGGGACTTCCCTGGCAGTCCAGTGGTTAAGACTTTGCCTTCCAATGCTGGGGGTACAGGTTCGATCCCTGGTCGGGGAGCTAAGATCCCACATGCCTTGTGGCCAAAAAGCCAAAACATAAAACAGAAGCAATATTGTAACAAATTCAATAAAGACTTTAAAAATGGTCCACATCAAAGAAAAATCTTAAAAATAAATAAATAAAATAAAATAGATAACTAATAAGGACCTACTGTATAACACAGGGAACTCTACTCAGTGCTCTGTGGTGACTTAAATGGGAAGGAAATCTGAAAAAGAGTGGATATATGTATACGCATGACTGAGTCACTTTGCTGTACAGCAAGAAACTAACACAACATTGTAAAGCAACTATATTTCTATAAAAATTAATATATAGGGCTTCCCTGGTGGTGCAGTGGTTAGGAATCTGCCTGCCAATGCAGGAGACACAAGTTTGAGCCCTAGTCCAGGAAGATCCCACATGCCGTGGAGCAACTAAGCCCATGAGCCACAACTAGTGAGCCTGTGCTTTAGAGCCTGCAAGCCACAAATACTGAAGTCCTTCCGCCTAGAGCCCATGTTCCGCAACAAGAGAAGCCACCGCAATGAGAAGCCCATGCACTGCAACTAAGAGTAGCCCCTGCTCGCTGCAACTAGAGAGAGCCAGTGTGCAGCAACGAAGACCCAACGCAACCAAAAATAAAATAAAATAAATTTTAAAAATTAATATATTAAAAAAAACAAAGTTAGAGCCATTTAAAAGTGGAGGGGGGCTTCCCTGGTGGCACAGTGGTTGAGAGCCCGCCTGCCGATGCAGGGGACGCGGGTTCATGCCCCGGTCCAGGAAGATCCCACATGCGGCAGAGAGGCTGGACCCGTGAGCCATGGCCGTTGAGCCTGCGCGTCCGGAGCCTGTGCTCCGCAACGGGAGAGGCCACAACAGTGAGAGGCCCGCGTACCGCAAAAAAAAAAAAAAAAAGGGGGGGGGGAGGGGACTGTCTCGGGTGCAGGAGTGTGGCCCTGGGAAGGCTACATCCTCTTTCAGAGTCAGTTTCTTCCTCTGGAAAATGGGACCGGATGCAAGGAGTCAGTGCCGGAAAGAGCATGGCGCAGCACCCGCCATGCCGCGTGTGCTCCGTAGTCATGCTGGTGGCTACTGTTATCCTTGAGTCCACCCCCATCACTGAGGTTGGTCCCCTTCCTCTGAGCCTCAGTTTCCCCATTTGGCCATACTCCCCCTTAGACAAACACAGCCAGGGCATGTCCTGGATGGACAAGAGGCAGCGTCTGCTGGTGCTTACCTAAAGCAGCAGTCAAGGCGGGGCCGATGGGGCTGGCACAGGCTGGCCTCACTAAGCTGGCCGTCCTTAGCAGCACCCGGCTTTCCCGGAGGCGGCTGGAGAAGGGCCCAGACCTGGCTGTGGGGAGACTGAGGAGGCTGGGATGATGCTGAGGCCTCTTCTCAGAGGGTACTGTGGGCAGGGACCTCTGTGTACACTTATTAAGCACCCACTGGATGCCAGACTAGGCTGCCTGGGGTCTTTGCCCATGCTGTTCCAGCTGCCAGGTTCACTTTTCCTTTTCACGGTGCTGATCCCTGCCCTTTCTGCTCTCAGTCTAGAAGACACTGCTTGCAGCAAGCCTCCCAGATTCTCTGGGTTGGGTCAGGCACCTCCCTTTGGGTTAACACAGTGCCTATGATTCCCCCATCACAGCACTGATCACCCAATATTATAGCTGGGCTGTAGGCAGGTCACTTAGTCAATCAACAAATACTAACAGTGTCAGGCACTGTGTATGCTTGGGGAACCCTGCAGGGCAGGTACTGTTACTGCCCCCATATTACAGATGGGAAAATCGAGGCCCAGAGAGGTTTAATAGTGGAAAGAAGCCATGTGGCCTGGGGCCTGGAGCACAGTAGGGCCTCAGTAAGAGCTGGGTTTCATCCCTGGTAACGGTGAGCTCATTCCTTCCGCTGGCATGGTCGTGAGAAAGGTCATCTCTCTGGTGAACCAGGATGTGCCTGCTCCCCTGTGGTGCCTGTGACCTTGAAGGATGCTCAGGCTTAGAGGTGTGGGGATTCATTCATTCAGTCATTCATTCATTCACTTATTCAACAAACATGTATTGGACAGCTCTTGTGGACCAGTGGCAGGCATGCTGGCCACCCCAAATATCTGTTCTCTCTTCCATGGTAGTAGAACCCCTGGCTTTCAGCTGGACCGTTGACCATTCAGAATAAAGACTACATTTCCCAGCATCCTTTTAGGCAAGTGTGGCCACATGGCTAAGTTCTGGCCAATGGGGTGTGAGCAGAAGTGGTGTATGGGGTTTCTGGGGAAGTGTCCTTAAAGGGAGAGGGCGAGCCCTTCCTCACCTCTTCCTCCTCATTGACTGGCATGCAGATGTGATGGCTAGAGGTCAAGCAGCTGCCTTGTCCCATGAGGAGAAGGTCACTTGCTAAGGATGTGGAACAATAAGATAAAAGGAACCCGGGCCCTGGACACCGTGGAGCCTCCATGCTATCCCAGGACTGACTACTCAAGTTCATGAGCAAATAACTCTCTGTGCTTAAGCTGCTCTGGGCAGGTCTCAGATCCCATGGCCAACTCCAAGCTTGACTGCTACACACGTTCCTCCCTGTCTCCACTTCTCCATCCTCATCCCAGCCCATGTCTGCTGGACAGAGAGGCCTGTCCCTGCTTGGCAGCTCTGGCCTTCCACAGCTCTTGGCAGCTTTGGGCCATCCACAGGGACCAAGGCAGTGTCCTCTGGATAGTGCAGCTTCCGTTTGCGGCCTTAGGGCCATCAGGCTAGGAGCAAAGTCCCTCAAAAGGTGGGTGGGAGGTCTTTACCATCTCCCAAGCATCCTGTGCAAGGACCTCTGCCCATGTCTCTGTGCCCCTGCCCACCCCATACACACCAGAGCTGTGACCAGCAGCCCACTCTTTGCCATCATCCATCCAAGAAGAGACCCCCTTCCTCTGAACTACCTTGGAGGTTCCCAGCTATGTAGTGAAGTGCAGACCGCAAAGCACAAGTGAAGAACACTCCCGTGTGTGAAAAAGAAGACATTTGACTAAACACAGACATTCCCTCATGAATCCACCAAGACCAGACTACCAGGTCCAAATCCCACTATCACCCGTACACTGTGCCCTCTGAGAAATTCTATATAGTATTCCCTCCTGGACCTTGCTGACCATGCTTGCCTCAAGTCTAGCATCTGCCCCTTATTCATTGCCTAGAAGACCCCCTTCACTGGTCCAACCCTTCTGAGAAGAGCATGCACTGGGACCTGAAGAGACACCTTATCTGTCCGCCATAAAGTTAAACCACATCTGAGCTGGTCTCTGAATTCAACTACAAATTAACAGAAGCTACGGGGGATGGAGGCATCTGTGAAATGACACCACAGGGACACCCAATCAGCAAAACCCAGATCCGGGACCTCTGTGCAGGGTGAATGACCTGGTGGCCTCAAATAAACAAATTGCAAGGAAAATTTGAGAGAGAAAGATGGCAAGAGAAGCTCTCGATTAACAGAGACTTAGGAGACCATCAGCAGTAACCCTAGACTCTATCTAGATCCTGATTCAAAGAGCCTAAAAAAAATTGTATATTGTAAACGTGCACATTTCCATGTGCTCCCTAGGTGGGTTTTTTTTTTTTTTTGCGGTACACGGGCCTCTCACTGTTGTGGCCTCTCCCGTTGCGGAGCACAGGCTCCGGATGCACAGGCTCAGCGGCCATGGCTCACGGGCCCAGCCTCTCTGCCGCATGTGGGATCTTCCCAGACCGGGGCAGGAACCTGTGTCCCCTGCATCGGCAGACAGACTCTCAACCACTGCTCCACCAGGGAAGCCCCACCTAGGTGGATATTTGATGCTATTTAGGAATCATTATTCTGGACATGATACAGGAGTTTGCGGAGTTTTTTAAGGGGTCTTATCTTATAAAGCAGGGTCTCTCCCCTCAGCACTGTGGACCTGCAGGCCAGATCATTCTCTGAGGTGAGGCCATCCTGGGCGCTGTGGGGTGTGGAGCAGCCTCCCTGGTCCCACGCCCTTGATGCCAGGAGCCAACCCCAGTCATGACAACCACAGATGTCCCCAGACACTGCCCAGTGTCCCCAGGGGACAACATCCCCACCCCAGCTGAGAACTACTGCTTTAGAGACACAAATTGAAACATTTACAGATGAAAAAGCATCTGGGATTTGCATCAAAATAGCGAGAGAGGAGGAAGAATAGAGGAGACCAGAGTGGCCAGTAGATAATCATTGAATCGGAGTGATGGGTACACGTGGGGAGGGTCATTATTCCATTCTTTCTACTTGGGTGTGTTTGACACTTTCCATTATAAATAGTTGAAATGCTGGGGAAATTCAAATTAAATCCATAGTTCAGTTCATCGGAACCTACCCAAGGTGCTCTCTCCATTGAATCAAAAGTGCTATGCTGATGTAAAACATGAACACTCAGGAGAAGCTGGGCAAGGGGTCCGTGGAAACTATCTCTAGTACCTTTGCAACTTTTCTGTAAAGCTAAAATTATTCCAAAGTAACAAGTTTATTTTTTGTTTAAGGTTTAAATGAATAATAAGCATATGGGGGCTTCCCTGGTGGCGCAGTGGTTGAGAGTCCGCCTGCCAATGCAGGGGACACGGGTTCATGCCCCGGTCCGGGAAGATCCCACATGCCGCTGAGCGGCTGGGCCCATGAGCCATGGCCGCTGAGCCTGCGCATCCGGAGCCTGTGCTCCGCAACGGGAGAGGCCACAACAGCGAGAGGCCCGCGTACCGCAAAAAAAAAAAAAAAAAAAAAAAAAAAAAGCATATGGGAAATCAGCCGCTCCTGTGCCCAGTATTGGAACGGAGGCACAGGGGCCCCGTCGCAGGGCCACCAAGGACATCATGCACACAGCAGCCCTGAGAATACCATGCCCCCCGCCCCCATATACCCTCACTCGCCCACAGATGCCAGGAGCCAGCCTTAGGCTCAGCTTGCCACACGCGTGGCATGAGGGGCCGGTCTGCCCCACAGCAGCCAGGGCAAGAATCCACTTTCAAACCCACTTTATTATCTAGTCTCCAGACTAGAAACACTCCTCACTTCTACCCTCCCCCCCCCCCCCAATCTCTGCCAGACAGGGGCGGCAGGCCTCAGAGGGGTTCTGGGGGCCCCTCCAAGGATTCGTTGGTCTCAGCTGTCCCCACGGAGGTGGCACTCCAGCGGCGGCGGACACTGGCTTGGGTCAGCAGGTCCAGCCTCCGGGAGCGCAGCTGGATCTGGATGGCCCAGATCAGGGGACGGTGACCAGGCAGCGAGGGGTCCTCCTCGTCCCCATAGCTGCCGATGGTGGAGCTAGAGCCGTCCTCCGTGCTGGCCACTGACTGCTTGCATACAGGGCAGGAGCGCCGGGCGGGCTGGGAGAACCAGGGGTCGATGCACTTGCAGTGGTAGGTATGGGAGCAGGGAAGGATCTTGAGCTGGTCACCTTCCTCGTATTCATCCAGGCAGATGGCACACAGGTCGTGAAGCCTCGTGAAAGTGCTCACCTGGGCCCTCTGGCTGGCCCGCGCCTTGACCACTGGCCCGCGGGCCCACCAGGCCCACAGCCAGTTCCGTAGATACCGTAGGATGAAGAAGGTGGTCGTGAGCAGGGCCAGGGTGCAGCCCAGCATCCAGGAGATGGCCAGCATGTGGTGACAGTCCAGGCCCCGGAAGGGCAGGTGGTCGGGGAGCGGGAGGACGTGGGCCAATTTGTCGCAGCGCACGATGACCCGCAGGTCCCGGGAGGTGGCCTCGCCCACGAACACTGAGGGGATGGTGATCTGGCGCCGCAGGTCCTCGTAGACATGGGCCATGAACACCAGGTTGTCAGAGCACACGTTGTACACAGTGGCCGCCTGGAAGCTGGCCCGCTGGGCGTGCAGCACCTTGAGGTCAAACGTGAAATTGTACCGGCGGATCAGCACGACGGTACCCAGGGAGCCGTTGCCCGGCCGCGGGCCCTGGATGGGATGGCACGCGTTGGTCGGTCTGGCCTCCATCAGGTAGCCCTGCACGCCTTCGGGGGCTAGGGGCACCCCGAACAGGGCCGGCAGGTCCGCAAAATCCACGGTGCTTGAGTTACCATCCAGCACGGCTCGCACCACAGGCTGTGTGGGCACCAGCAGCCCCAGAAGGATGAGTGAGACCCTGACTACCCCCAGGGCCAGGACTGGCCAGGGCTGCCCCATGGCCAGCCCCTCCTTCTCTGGCTGCGGTGTGGAGCTAGGTCCCACCGTGGACCACGGACAGGAGGCCTCTAGGCATCTCCAGGATGTCCCAGGGGGCCCGTGGCTGGGGTGTGAATGGAGCTTGAACGGGTGGCTCAGAGGCAGTTAGGCAGAGCAGGAGCCCCCAGAGTTCTAGATCCTCCCGGCCTCTGTGACATCGTCCTGTTACATCCTGGTCCCGAACCCCCCGAACCCCCCACAGAATTCCTGGGGCTCTGACCTGGGGGGCTGGGCAAACTTCGCAAAAACTTCTGGAAGGCTCAGATCATCCCCAGCTCCTGGACCTCGTAAGGCCCAGAGGTGCCACAAAGTGGGCTGGCAGCTGCCCCGCAACCACCCCGTGGCTTGGATCCAGCCCTCACACTCACATTCTGCCAACATCATCTCCCCAAGCCTCCTAGGGACCCACTGAGGAAGGGGCTAATTTTTCCCCCCTTTCGAGATTTTCAGGGGACTCAGACTTGTTCAGGGCACCCTCTGCCCATGAGGTCTTAGAGCCCAAACCCCAAATATCCTCCCTCTCTTCCCCTCGCTCACTCTGCTCCAGACACATGGGTCTCCTTGCTGTTCCTCCAACACACCAGGCCCGGTCCTGCCTTAGGGCCTTTGCACAGGCTGTTCCCTCAGCCTGAAATGCCCTTTCTCCCTGTGATCGGCTCTTTCTCACCCTTCAGGTTCTCAGTTCATATGTCCTCAGAGTCTAACTGACTTGATATGGGGGGAGGGAGAAGTGCCAAGGTCAGGGCTGTGCTGGCAGGAGTGGGTGGTCCAAGTCCTCACCATCTGGTAGACTACCTGCACTGGCTTTATTCTCTCAGGTCAGAGCTTCCTTTCTAGCTGGGTCTCCAGCTGTCCCTCATTCCTCAGCCAGAGGCCTGGCCATCAGCCTCATGACCCCCCACCTCCTCATCCCCAAATCTCCCACCGTGAGTCTGCCACCTGGCTGGGCAGCCTACTCAAACACTGATTCCTTGCTCTGTCATTGACAATCTGTGTGATGCCAGATAAGTCACCTAAGCTCTCTGCGCCCCAGCTTCCAGATCTGTAAAATGGGCGTAATGATGAGGAACCCGTCTTGTAGGACTAGTGGTATGAGAATTAAATGAGAGAATGCCTGATTGGCATTCAGCATAGGGTCTGAATTTTTTCATTCTCCCATAACAGACCTGCCTTCAGTTCACAGCTCTTTCAGTTCATCACCACATGCCAGCCAGGGATATTTCTAAAATCTCAATCCTCTGGTCTCTCCCATGCTCTAAACTCTCCCATGGCTCCCCATTGCCCTTCAGATAAAGCCCACATTCCTTTCTGTGTCCTACAAGCTCTCCCTTGGTCAAGCCCCTGGCAATCTCCAAAGCCTCAATGCTTTTCTTTCTTTTTAAAAAATTATTTGTTTATTTATTTATTTATTTTGGCTGTGTTGGGTCTTCGTTGCTGCACGCGGGCTTTCTCTAGTTGCAGAGAGCGGAGGCTACTCTTCGTTGCGGTGCATCGGCTTCTCATTGCAGTGGCTTCTCTTGTTGCAGAGCGTGGGCTCTAGGCCCATGGGCTTCAGTAGTTGTGGCTTGCAGGCTTTGTTGCTCCTCAGCATGTGGGATCTTGCCAGACCAGGGCTTGAACCCATGTCCCCTTCATTGGCAGGCAGATTCCTAACCACTGTACCACCAAGGAAGTCCCTTCAGTGCTTTTCAGTGCTCTAAATGTGTCATGATTTGCTGACCTCTAGAACTTTGCAAATGCTGTTCCCTCTGCCGGGAACAGAATTCTCTCTCCTCAACCATACTTTGCCAGGCTGTCTACTTATTCTTTAGGCTTTCTCAGTTGGTCTAATACCTCCCAGAGCAGCCCTCAGCCAATGATAGAGAAGAGACACAGGAGTGAAACAGGCAGAAGGCCATGTGACAACAGAGGCAGAGATTGGAAGGATGTGTGTACTAGCCAAGCGATGCCAAGGGTGGCCAGCAACCACCAGGAGCTGGGAGTGAGGCACGGAACAGATTCTCGCTCTGAGCCTGCAAGAAGGAATCAACTGGGCTGATACCTTGATTTTGGACTTCCAGCCTCCAGAACTGTGAGGGAATAAATTTCTGTCGTTTTGAATCCCCTGGTTATGGCAGCTGTAGAAGTGAATGCACGATGGAATCCTCGTCCTAGGGTCTGCATCTGGGTGAGGCCAAAAAAACATGAGGTGTCACCTCACTGAGACTGGAGGGTAAGGATAAAGTTGGTGTAAGGGGGCAGAGAACAGCATGTTGGGGATGCAAATGGCATGTGCAAAGGTCCTGAGGTGAGCGAGAGATATATATAGAGACAGCTGAATGGTTGGATATGACAAGCCATTCAGAGTGGCTAAAAAGAGGGTCTTATTCAAGGATAGGAGAGAGATGGGGGAAGGAAAGGCAGGACCAGACCCAAACCTTGAATGTTGATGGCCTTGGGGTTTACACAGAGAATGATGAGGAGCCATAGAAAGGTTAGATTAGAGGGAGGACATGACTGGATTTTGTTTCCCATTTCTGCTCTCTATATTTCTGCACTGTTTGCATCTTTTACGATGGGAATAAGTTCACTTATTCCTCCTGAAATAAAAAAGAGATTTATGTTTCTGAAAGAACCCTCTGGTTGTTGCGTGGAGGGTGGGTTGGAGAGAGAGAGAAAGAGGTGGAGAAGCCACGGAGGCAGCTGTAGCACCAGGGGAGGGACTGGGGAATGGGATAGAGAGACTAAGAGGGGACTATATCCCTGAATGAGTGAGTGGGTGTGAAGGACAAAAGGGGAGGTGACCATGAACGTCTCCCCCTGGGGCTTACTTCAAGAAAGTCTTGTTTGGTGCTACAGTCTTTAGTGTCTTTCTGGCAATTGCTAATTTCCCTAAGAGACAAGTCCTTGGCCCCGTTGGCATTTTAAAACATCGTTTTGTTTTCTGTGTCTTTGTTTCTTGTGAGTCTCATCCCTTTGTGGCAAGAGATATGGGTTTTTCGTTTACGACTCTCACAAAATTTTCTTTTTAAAGAAAGATAAAATGTAGATCCTTAGGGAGTATTTGGTAAATAAAGGAACAGGTGCATGATAGTAGGGGAAAAGGTCAAGAAAGAGTTCTCCAAAGATGGGCAGTTGATAAATAGGGTGTATTAGTTTCCTAGGGCTGCTGTAACAAAGTACCATAAACTGGGTGGCTGAGAACAGATGTATTATCATGTGCTTCCAGAGGCCAGAGGTCCAAGATCAAGGTGTTGGCAGGGTGGCACTCCTTTTTCTTTTCTTTTTTTTAATTTAAATATTTATTTATTTGGCTGCACCAGGTCTTAATTGCAGCATGCAGGATTTAGTTCCCTGACCAGGGATTGAACCTGGGCCCCCTGCCTTGGGAGCGTGGAGTCTTAACCACTGGACCACCAGGGAAGTCCCAGGTGGCACTCCTTCTGAAGTCTCTTCTGGTGTGCCAGAGAATTAACACCCTGCGGAGCAGCCCAGAAACAATGAAAAATGGAGGTGAGTGGACAAATGCCCCATCTCTCATTCCTCAAATGAGATAACTCTGGGGTGCACATCCCTCACCATCTCCTAGAGTCCCCCAGTGAGACTGGGCCCCAACTGTCCCCATGATAACTTGCTCTTGACAGTGCTTCCTTCATGGGTTGCCTTCCTTTTCCTGTCTCCCTCTTGCCACTCCCCTCCCAGTGTTTTCTGAGATCACTTCCAAAATAAATAACTGGCATTCAAATCCTTGTTTTGAGGTCTGCTCCTAGGCAAACCCAACCTAAGATGCTGCCTGAGAACAGAAGAATGCACAAGAAAGCAGAACAAAGAGACCAGGAGAGACCCAGGTCCTAAAAACATCATTTGAGCACCTCAGTCCATCTGAGCCTGAGGGCCGTACAAACGTGTACCCCTGTTACATGAGCCAGTTATATTCCCCTTTTTGCCTGAGAGAGGGTGTCTATCCCCACACAACAAACCTCATAGGGGAGTGGTGAGTCTTCCAGGACCTCATAGGAGAAGACACTAGGATCAACTGTAAGTTTGATTTTCTTTTTCTGCTTCATGCTGTCTCCTTCCCCAAATATTTCTAGCAAGAACCTACTTTGATGATGCTGGAGGGGACATACCATAGATGACTGGTTCCTCTGACTGTTAGTTATAAAGCACATATCAGATGGGGTGATGAGATGTGCCAGTGTTCACTCTGATTTCTCCAGAAGTCAAAGTCACATCTTCTTCCTTCCTTGGTGCATCTCCTGTAAATTGGATGCTAAACTTGCACATACATGGGTGGGCATGCAGTACACATACCCATCCAGCAGGATTGCGATTCAGGAGACCCGTGTGGCCCCAGGGGGCTGGGGCTTGAGCTGGAGGGGGAGGATGGACTTGGAGGTCTGCCAGGGGTCCTGGATAAATTGCCAGTGAGTCATCCACAGGAAGGCTGCCCTGAGCCCCTCTGTCTCTCTGTTTTTCCTCTCTATGTATCTTTATTTCTGTCTCTCTCTCCCTCCTTCTCTATATTTGTGTCTCAGTCAGGGTTGCTTTTTGTCTTTGCCTCTTTTGTTTCTGCCTCTGTCTCTGTCCCTCTCTCTCTAACTTTCTCTCTGTCTCAGTCTGTCTATGTCTCTGTGTCAATATCTCTATTTGTTACTATCTGATTCTGCTGTAAGTCTTTGTCCTGAGATCTCTGTCTCTCTGTCTGTCCCTGTCTCTCTATGTAAGTTTTTCTTGGTCTCTGTCACCTTGTCCCTGTGTCTCTTTGTCTAATTTACTCTCTTTTCTTGTCTCTCATGCTACTTTCTGTGTGTGTGTGTGTGTGTGTGTGTCTGTCTCTCTGTGTCTTTCTCTGCCTGCCTCTCTCTCATCCCCCACTTCTCAGTCCCACACCTGGCCCACAGCAGATAACCCACAGTGGGTTTTGTCGGCTTGAAAGCAAAGGCACATCTCTGTGATGTGGTGAGAGAGGGGAGCTGGGTTTAAGGCCCAACACAGCCCTCACTTACTGGCTGAGTCAGTCCCTCCCAGTCTCAGCATCACACCTCCCCATCTGTAAAATGAAGGGCATCAGTGCAGAGCCAACCATCTCTGAACACAATTGCCAATGGACCTTCCCACTGTCTTTTGAGCTTGGGGCTGTGCTTTTTCCTACTTTTCCCAGGAGGAAGCTGGCGTGCAAAGGGGGGACCATCCTCCCCAAGTGCCACAGCTAAGAGAAGAAGGGACCATCTTCCACGCCCCAGGCTCCCCAAACCTCCTGCCCTTGCTGGGCCAGGCATCCAGCTGCCCATCACAGACTTGCTGTCTGAGGTCAGATGGTTTCATGTGTCTTCCCACCTTTCCTCTCCGAGGTCCCAGTTTTATTTTTATTTTTTTTTTGCGGTACGCGAGCCTCTCACTGTTGTGGCCTCTCCCGTTGCGGAGCGCAGACTCAGCGGCCATGGCTCACGGGCCCAGCTGCTCCGCGGCATGTGGGATCTTCCCTGACCGGGGCACGAACCTGTGTCCCCTGCATCGGCAGGCAGACCCTCAACAACTGCGCCACCAGGGAAGCCCAAGGTCCCAGTTTTTCTGATAGAATAATTAAATTTGTGAAGACAGAAAACATTGTTGAGGAGAGGGATCTGTCTGCACAGGACGATGTGCCAGGTGATGGGTACACCGTAGTGACCAAGACAAAACTCCTGAATTTACAGAGATTATATTCTAGCTGAGAGGAGGGGAGATAGCCAGGACACAAATTAACTGAATGAATAAACCATCAACCATCAAAAGAAATAATTTCAAGGTGGGATGTGCTATGAAGGAAATCAAGCAGCATTAGTTGGGGCACTCAGGGAAGGGCTCCCCAAGGTGGGGACATTTGAATGGAAGCCCGAAGTGAGGGAAGGCCTTCGCTTCTAGAACATTCTTGGGATGCCACCAAATCATACTTCATGAGCACCTGGGATTTGTTGATTGGTGTCCTTTCAAATCAAATATTTGCTTATGTACCTGCTGTGTGTGTGCGCCAGGCACTGGGGACACAGGAGCGACCGGGACAGACCCAGCCCCCACCCTCTAGGAGGCTCTGTGCAGCAGAGGAAGAAAAGGTTCAAACAAAAGAATGAGAAAGTTTCACAAGACAATGTGGAGATAAGATAAAGGGTCTAAGTATCCAATCAATGGAAGAATGGTAGAATGTGTGGTTGAAAGTTTAAGGAGAAACAGGCTGGTTACCTATTGTCAAAGTAACCCTCCCACGATATTTACAGATTTGAAAGGTAAGAAGGTAACTTTCCAGGGGGAAATGTGGCGTTGTCCTAACCATGTGATCAAGGTTAACATCACTGAGGATGAGATAGAGCAACTTCCTGAGTCTCTTGACATCCTACACCAAGAAGGATGCAACATAACCCTCATGGGATTCTAGGCAAAAACGCACGAGCCCAGTCCAACCCTGAGCAGACATTGGACAGATCGGAACTGAGGGACCTTCTGCAAAATCCCTGGCCAGTGCTCTTCATAAATGTCAAGGTCATGGAAGACACGGAAAGACTGAGGAAGCGTTCCAGAGTGAAGGACGCCAGGGTGATATGACGATGAGATTCACTGAGTGATCCTGGGTGTGATCCTGGACACTCACGGTAAAACTTCAATAAGGTCTGTAAATTCGTTAGTAATATTGTACCCGTATTACTTTGCTGGTTTTCATCATCTTACCGGATTATATAGGATGTTAACATTAGGGGAAGCTGGGTGGAGGGTATGCAGGAATGCCACTTATATTTCTGCTGCTTTTCTGTAAATCTAAAATTATTCCGAAAGAAAACATTTTTTACATAAACAACCAAAGAGGCTTAAGGCACTAAAATGAAGGACGATGGGGAGGAAGAGGGAGAGGAAGCTGGGGGAGGAGCGGAGCCTGGCCTATATGGGCTCCCTGCAAGCAGCCCTGAGACAGGTTTCGGGTGCAAGCAGTTTATGTGGGAGGTGATCCCAGGAAACCCCAGGAGGGAGTGAGGGAGTGTGGGATGGATGGGAAGAAGCCCATCCAGGGTGCATTCGTGAGTAGGTGACTGTGTTGGGCAGATGGGGCTCAGTCCCACTGGGGACCTCTGCAGAGCATGAACTTCAGAGTTGCCTGGCTCTGGGAATGAGGGAGCTGGGGTACTTACACTCCTGTTCCTGCCGGCCATTGGTTGGGGGCTGCTGGAGGGAATGGCACGAACTCTGAGATACTTCTCACCTGCCATGGGTGTGAGCAGAGCAGGCTCAGGCAGAGAGTCAGAGCTGGGATGCCTGCCAGCAGTGCAGGGAAATGGTGAGGGCCCAGGGGATCTGGACAGGCCAACAGCATTAGCTGAAGAGACTTTACAGCTGCACTGACCAATATGGCAGCCACCATCTACCTGGGCTTATTTCAGTTCATTAAAATGAAATAAAATTAAACATTCAGTTCCTCACTCACACGTGCCACCTGTGCTCCATAGGTGCTCCATAGCCACCTGTGGGTGACTGTGTTTGGTGGCACAGGTCTAGAACGTTCTATTGGACAGCACTGCATTGGAGGATTTTAAGCGAGAGAGTGGCATAATCCAACTGAGGCTCTAGGAAAATCCCTCTGGCTGCTGAAGGAAAACAGTCAGTTGGGGGTAAGGGTGGAAGCCAGCAGCCCAGGAACGAGGCAGGGGCAAGCATGCAAGCTGGAGGTGACGGAGGCTCGGACTGGTGCAGTAGCAGTAGGGGAAGTAGCTGTTTGGAAATGGCATCACCAGTGAGTCCTGACCATTTGGACCTAAGAGGTGAAGGGAGAGGAAGAAGAGGAGCTGAGATCTGGACTCTGCTGTGAGCAGCAGGGGGCGGTGGGAGGCCTGTCCCTCAGATGGGGACCCAGGAGGGAAAGTCAATTCTGGTGCAAATGCTGAGCTTTGTCTGGGCCCTCCAGGGCCTGAAGGGTCAGGGAGAAGTCCAGGGCAACATCCAGTTGGCAGCTGGACTCTAATGGTGGAGGCCTGGGTAAACACAGGAATCTGGGCCCTCGGGCCATTCTGGTCACAGGCCCAGCTGGCAACCACTGGGCCATGATCTAACTTGGCAGGCGGAAGCCAAGCCCCGTCCCCAGGCTCGAAGGCACAGCTTGCCTAAATGCTAACAAGTTTTGCCTCCAAATGGTGGCAGGGTATGCGTGTGTGTATGTGTGTGTTTAATTCTGGAATGAATTTAATTCTAATTCCGCCGACTTTGGGGATGGGAAACAGCTGTCTTAATGAGTTAAACAGTGGGTTTAAAATAGCAAGCATCTGTTCGCAGTCTGAGCTAGCACCTGCTGAAGCTGCTCGGAGGCTCTGGGGCTCACAGTTTGGGGGTCCTGTGGGGATGGTGCAGGACATGGGGTTAGCAGGTCCAAGAAGCAGGTTCAAAGCTGGCCCTGCCACCAGGCAAGTTACCTCCCCCTGGAACTTCTGCTGCTTCATCTGTAAAAACAGGTTCTGTTTACCCACCACACTGAGCCGTACTCTGTGCTAGAACCAGGTGCACAGCTGAGGATGGCTCAGGCTGGTCCTGCGGGGGTGACAGACCCTGAGCACATACCCCCAGACCTTACACGCCTCCTGGCTGTGTGGACTGAATCTCTCCTTGTCTGTTTCCTCATCTGTAAATGGAGATAATAACACTACCCAACGCACAGAGTTGTTTAAAAGTTTAGATGAGGGACTTCCCTGGTGGGAAGTGGTTAAGAATCCGCCTGCCAATGCAGGGGACACAAGTTCGAGCCCTGGTCCGGGAAGATCCCACATGCCGTGGAGCAACTAAGCCTGTGTGCCACAACTACTGAGCTTGCGCTCTAGAGCCCACGAGCCACAACTACTGAGCCCGCGTGCTGCAACTACTGAAGCCTGCGCGCCTGGAGCCTGTGCTCTGCAACAAGAGAAGCCACTGCAATGAGAAGCCCGCACACCACAGAGAAGAGTAGCCCCCCGCTCGCCGCAGCTAGAGAAACACTGCGCACAGTAACAAAGACCCAACATAGCCAAAAATAAATAAATAAATAAATAAATAAATAAATAAATAAATAAATTGATTAATTAAAAAAAAGTTTAGATGAGTTAAGACACGTGAAGTCCATGCTTAGAACCAGGTCGGGCAGACAGTGAGGGCTATGTAAATATTTAATGAGTTTTTTAAGTAAATAAATGTATCATAGAATTCCAGAGAGGAATAAGAGCTAGGGAGAGGAAATCACAGGGTGATGGATGCCACAGAGGGGACTGGGTGGAGCTTATTTAGACAGGGAAGTCAGGGAGGGCTTCCCTGAGGAGGTGACTTTTGAGCTGAGACCTGAAGGCTTCCCACATGTAAGTCAAGAGTGGAGCGTTCCAGGCAGAGGGAATGGCAGGTGCAAAGGCCCTGTGGCAGGACCATGTTTGGGTATTCTGCAAATAGCAAGGAGGCTGGCATGGGTGGAAGAGGAATAGGGCCAGAATTTGAACAAACCTGTAGGTTGCATTATGGAATTTAAGCTTTACCCTAAAGGCACTGGGGAGCCACTGTGGGTTTCAGCTCAGGAAAGAGTGAGATCTGATTTGCAGCCAGATTTATGGCTCTCATCTTGGTTTCTGCTTGCATTTTTTAAGCACCTATTGGACTCCTGGCCCTCATGCAGAATCAGAGTTGCTCATGGCCAAGCTGGGAAAGAGAAACACGTTGAAATGCCACACGCTTCTATCCCAGCTCGGCAGAGTGTGGCCCACGGGTGACTTTCTGGGCACAGACAGCCCTGGGTTTGAGTCCCAGCTCTGCCACTTCTCAGCCACATGGCCTGTCCTCAATCTCTCCTTCTTGTGACTGAGTTGTCTTCTGGATGGAACAAGACGATCCACGCCCAGCGCTTCGCATGTGCTGTCATCATGTTTCCAAAGCTTAAACTAACTTCTTAAAAAGCGAAACGCACACCTACTATATGACCCAGCAATTCCACTCTTAGGGATCTGCTCAAGAAAAAGAGATCACACATCCATACAAAGACATGTACCTGCAAGTCCAGAGCAGCCCCAAACTGGAAACCACCAAAGTGTCCATCAACAGGTAAATGGATAAGCAAACCATGGTCCATAGGAACCATGGAATATTCCTCAGCTGTGGGGAGGAACGAAGCACTGAGAGAAACGACATGGAAGCCAGATGGAAGAATGCACACCACGTGATACCCAGAAAGTGCAAACGAATGTATAGTGACTGAAAGCGGATCAGCGGTTGCCTGAAAAGGATGGTGTGGGGGGGGCGGTGAGGGGGAGTAGGGAGGAGTTACAAAGGGACCCAAGGGACATGGCGGGGGGGTGCTGTGCCTGCACGAAAACACATCCAACTCACACTTCAAATATTTGCATTTTACTGTATGCAAACTATACCTCAATAAAGCTATAAAAACAAATGAATGAAATAACCCCTCCCCCCAAAATGCCAAGCACTTAGCCCAGTGCCCAGGGTGCAGGAGGTACCAGCTGGGTTGGAAAGTTCGTGGGTGACCATAATGGGGGTGGGGGACAGGCATGGGGTTGGGGGAATTTAGGAAATCTTCCTGAGGCTGCAGTCTGGGGCCACAAGCTTGCCCCAGATACACATCCTCCCCACCCTTGCCCTCCACACGCCTCCATCCGGGGAAAGGAGCCTCGCCAGCCTGCACTTCACCCAGGCCCGGAAAAGTAATTTCTTAACGTTCTGTTCCCTGCCAACAAGACACAAGATTAATTACGGCCATAAACACATTGGGCGCCGCCTAAATATTTCATAGGTCTGTGCGTGCGCGCACACACACACGCAGCTCTCTCGTTTTTTTAATATTTTGTTTTTAAAGGAGGCTGCGGGTGGGCACATGGGGAGATTCCCCCCCTCCCCTCCCGTCCCTTCGCTTTCCTTCCCCTCCTGTTCTCTCCTGTCTTTTCTTCATTCCTTCCCCTGCCAGAAGGGTCTCAAGGAGATGGGGAGCTTTTGCCCTGGCTTCAATGGAGGAATGAGTTTCCTTGGCTGCCTCTTTGCAAGGTGGCAGATGTGCCAAGAGGATGTAAGGGGTGGCAGGGGGTCTGGGCATGACCTTACTCTCAGGGGAAAAACTGGAGGCCCCTATGTCATTATGGAAAGTGGCCAAGAGCCCCCTCCTCTTTCCCAAGGATCAACACTCGTTTATTCATTCGACAGATGTTTCCTGGGGCTGTGGAGTATGACGGTTTAGAACACAGACTTGTGACCAGAAGACCTGGTCCAGTTCAGCCTCGACAATTTCTTGGTTGTGTGACCTTAGGTGACTGTCTTTACCTCTCTGAGCCTCAGTTTCCCTGTTTGCAAGATGGGGATAATAATTGTACCCTATATCACAGGGCTGCTTCAAAGCTTAAATTAGACCTAAAATACTTATAATGTTCTCAGTGTGGGGCTGCGTATACAGTAGGTGCTCAATAAGGTTAGCTATCATAAGGAGGGTATATTACTGTTTGTTGAGCTCTGGGCCCTGTCCTGGGAGCTGGAAATGGAGCAGCGAAGGAGACCAATGGTTACCACCCCCATGTTCAGACCTTATTTCTTTTTTTTTTGGCCCTGCACTTTACATATGGAGGCTCAAAGCCATGAAAGGGTTTGGTCAGAGACTCAGTGTAGGATATGGCTGAAGGAACTCAGAGATGCCTCAATAATCTCAAGGTCTCTTCTTTTTGCTGATGCAGAAATTGAGACCCAGAGAGGGACAGGGAAGTCTCCCATTCCTCCAACTCTGTGCCCAGCCCCAGGTCTCAAGAGGGAGCCCAGAAAATTTCCTGTCACGTCCCTGCCTGTCTTTGGTGCTGCAGTGTTGGGAGCCGCCTGCCTGCAATTTACCAAATATGACAGTGTCTTGGCCCCAGTGGTCCAGCCTGAGCCAGTGGCATCTGCAGGGCTGTCACCTCCCACGCTGGGTCTGAGTGATGGAATGAGAGCGAGAAACTCAGGCTCTTACCGTGTGCCAGAGCCCAGCTGGCCAAGAACTTCTGCAGAATTGGGGGATGGCCGGAGACTCTCAACAACCCTACGGAAGGACGGATCATAACCCCATTAGACAGATATGGAAACTGAGGCTCCAGGATGGAAAGTAAGTCAACCTGTGTTACACAGAAGATACTTATCTGAGCCCCTCCTATTGCTGACCCTGGGTTTCAGGTTGCAGACAAGCAGTGGCCAAGACAGACTCAGGAGCAGCCCTCTCAGGGCTCAAGTCCAGAGGGGAGGATGGGCAATGAGCAATAAACACTATAAATAATTGTATGGTGTGTTGGATAATCAATGCTGTGGGGAAAACAACGAAGCAGGGAGAAGGTATAGTATGTTAGAGAAGGAGGAGGGTGAAATGATAAGAGGGGCTCACTGAGGAGATGACATCTGAGTAGACACCTGAGGGAGGTGAGGGAGGGAGCCATGCGGGGGGGATCTGAGCAACGGTATTCCAGGCCGAGGGCACAGCCCATGCAAAGGCCCTGGGGCAGGACTGTGCCCGGCGTGTTGGAGGAACAGCAAAGAAGCCCTTGTGGCTGCAGCACAGTGAGTGAGGGGGAGAGAGGGAGGAGGGGAGGGCAGGGAGGGGACGGGGCAGGTCGTGCAGGGCCTTGTGGGCTGCAAGGGAGGACTTGAGGTTTTACCCACAGGGAGGTGGGAGCCCTGGAGGGCTGTGGGAGCCCTGGAGGGCTGTGGGCAGAGGAGGGGCGGGGCCTGACTCAGGTGCTCACAGGTGCCCTCTGGCTGCTGTGGGGAGGACAGACCATGAGAGGTGAGGATGGGAACTGGAGGACCCAGGCAGTTATAGTTATCAATAGTAAAAGGCCATGGGAGGAGAGGGGGGAGGTGAGATTTAGCCCAGGTGGTCTGGGAACGTATCTCTGCAGTGGTAAGCTTTGAGTTCTAACTGAGTGAGAAGATCTAGGTAAGAAAGGGCATTCCAGGCAGAGGCCACAGCCAGTGCAAAGGACCTGAGGCAAGAACAAACTTGGCCTGTGTGAAGAGCATAATGGAGACCGAGTGAGATGGGGTGAGGGACATGGGAGGAGAACACAGATTCTAGACAAGGCAGAGCCCTGTGGGCCCCAGTGAGGTGTTTCCGTTTTATTCTAAGGCAATGAGGATCCGTGCCTTTGAGCAGGGAAGGGACACAATGGGATAGATGATGTGGGAGGCCGAATAATATGCCCCCAAAGATGTCCTCATCCTAATGCAACCTGTGACTATGGTTCCTTACATAGTGTGGTAGGATGAATAGTGTCCCCACAAAATTCATGATCACCTGGAACCCCAGAATGTTACCTTATTTGGAAATCAGCTCCTTGCAGATGTCATTAGTTCGGGATCTGGAAATGAAATCATCCTGCGTCTAGGGTGAGCCCTAAATCCAATGACTGGTACCCATATAAAAAGAAGAGAGACTCAGCCACTAAAAAGAATGAAGTAATGCCATTTGCAACAACATGGATGGACCCAGAGATTATTATGCTAAGTGAAGTAAGTCAGACAGAGAAAGACAAATACCATATGATACTGCTTAAATGCAGAATCTTAAAAACAAAAATACAAATGAACTTATTTACAAAACAGAAACAGACTCACAGACTTAGAGAAGGAACTTATGGTTACCAGGGGAAGGGTGGGCAGGAGAGATAGATTGGGAGTTTGGGATTGACATGTACACACTGCTATATTTAAAATAGATAACTGGGCTTCCCTGGTGGCGCAGTGGTTGGGAGTCCGCCTGCCGATGCAGGGGACATGGGTTCGTGACCCGGTCCGGGTAAGTGGTTCCTGACCAAGGACTGGGTAAGCCAGGGGGCATCTCCTTTCCTCCCCACCCACCCAACCCAGGGAAAAGTGCAACCTCTAGAAAGGCAGCAGGAAGTTGGCTCTGGTGTCCTGGAGCCCCAGCTGCCGCCTGTTCCCGTGGTGAGGGATTGACTTTTCTAGAACGTTGCCCCTCCTCCCAGTTTCCATCCGGAGCCAGCAGTGCTGCATAAATTCTGCTTTACGGCTGTTATTGATGAGGAACGGGGGAACAGCCCTAGCAAGGACCAATTAATTTTCCTGTCTGGCATCTGTGCACTGGGCGAATTTCTGAGCTCCTGGAGGGAGGGGGGCGGAGCCAGCTGGGGACAGGCCAGGCTGAGGACAAGGTCATGGGCAGGTCAGGGCATTCTAGACCCTCATCCTAGGAGCACTGTTCAGAGAGTTCCAGATTCTGAGCCCCAGGCTCTTGTCTGGAAGGTAGGATAGGAGTTATCTCTAAATTCTGAGTAAACTCTGCAATTTTTAATTAGGATGAAAATGAGGGTTTCACCCAGGAGACCCTTGAGCAAAAACCCAAAGGAGGTGAGAGGGAGCCATGTAGGTTTCTGAAGGAACAGCTTGCCAGCAGAGAGAACAGCCCGTGCAAAGGTCCTGGAGCAGGACCATGCCTGGTGTGTTGGAGGAACAGTGAAGAGCCTGTGTGTCTGGAGCAGAGTGAGTGAGGGGGAGAGAGGGAGGAGGGGAGGGCAGGGAGGGGTCGGGGCAGGTCGTGCAGGGCCTTGTGGGCTGCAGGGGAGGACTTGAGGTTTTATCCCAAGGGAGGTGGGAGCCCTGGAGGGCTGTGGGCAGAGGAGGGGCGGGGCCTGACTCAGGTGCTCACTGGGGCCCTCTGGCTCTCTGCGGAGAACAGTTGGGGATCCACAGTGAAAAACAAAGCCCACTTATTAAATTCTCCCTGTCCTGGGCCCCAAGCTGTGAGCACGAGGCCTCCTTGCTCTTTAAAAGGAAAATTAGTGCATGTGAGGAGGCATTAAAGCAAGTTCTCGATGAACTTCCTGTGAAGATAGAAATGGTCTATACCTGTCCTGTCCGATATGGGAGCCACCAGCGGCATGTGGTTTCTGTGTCCAGTGCAACTGTGGGACTGCATTTTAAATTTATTTAATTATTTTATTTAAAAAATTGTGGTAAAATACACATCACATAAAATTTACCATTTTAGCCATTTTTAAGTGCACAGCTTCAGTGGCATTAAGTACATTTATATCGTCATGTGACCACCCCCATTGTCCATCTCCAGAACTTTCTCATCTTCCCAAACTGAAACTCTGTCCCCATTAACTGACTTCCCTTCCCCTCCCCCAGCCCCTGGCCCCCACCATCTACTTCCTGTCTCTATGGATGTGACTCCTCTAGGACCTCCTGTGAGTGGAATCAGACAGTATTTGTCCTTTTGTCACTAGCTTATTTCTCTGAGCATCATGTTCTCAAGGATCATCCACGTTGTAGCAGGTGTCAGAACGTCCTTTCTTTTTAAGGTTGAATAATAATCCAGTGTATGGATGGACCACATTTTGTTTATCCATTTATCTGTTGATGGACACTGGGGCTGCATCCACCTCTCAGCTATTGTGAATAATGCTGCTATCAAGATGGATGTACAAATATCTCTTTGAGACCCTGCTTTCAATCGAATTTTATTTTATTTTGATTAACTTAAATTTAAATAGCCACAGGTAACTAGTAGCTACTGTATGGGACAGTGTGGTGCTAAAAAGATTCCAAAAGACTTTGAGAGAATGAATTTTCTCTTTATTTAGTGTCATTTAATGCCCTGTCTGAGCCAACAAATGACATCGTATAAGTCACCCCCACTTATTAGCATCCCATACTATAGCCTCTTGTTCAGAGTGGGACACAGCCCAACAGCTTTGGAACTAACAGAAGAGCCCATACCCAGTATGAGGTAGCCTAAGCCCACCGCCTCCTCCTCCCCAGGGGCAGGTGGCCTGGACCCCATAGGCCTAGGAATGATGGGCACCATGTCCTTAGTTACCCCTCTCTGGCTTTTGCTACCCATCCAGCCGTGCCTGCAAGAGCCCCAATGCAGCCACATCCCACCCCATGACCCTGGGCCTCATGAGAGTGGTGCCATGGAGGCTGGATGGGGAATATGGAGCTCACTGTATGTTACCTGAGCTGTAGAAGAGCCCTGAAGGAAATGTCTAAGTGGAAATGTATCAGTCAGCTATTGCTGTGTAACAAAGTACCCACAAACATAGCAGCTTCAAAGAACACATTTACTATCTCAGTTTCTGTGGGTCAGGAATCCAGGCATGACTTAGCTGGGTGGCCCACTTCAGGGTCTCTCACGAGGCTGCAGTTTTGGTGTCTCTGGGACAATAGTCTCATCTGAGGCTCAACTGGGGAAGGATCTGCTTCTAAGCTCCTGCAGGTCATTGGCAGGACTCATTTCCTTGTGGCTATAAGCCTGAGGTCCCCAGCTTCTTGCTGACTGTCAGTTGGATGTTGCTCTCAGCTTCTAGAGGCCACCCACAGTTCCTTGCCCCATGATCCCCTCCAGGGACTATTCTCAAAATGTCTGCTTGCCCGTAAAAGAAAAATGAGTGGCAAGGCTGCTAGCAAGAAAGAGTCTTAAATAAGGCAGCATAATCACAGAAGTGGCTTCCTATCACCTCTGCCATACCCTGTTGCTTAGAATCAGGTCACGAGCCCCACCCACATGCAAGGGGAGGGGGCCACACAAAGGTGTGGGCCTCAGGAAGCAGGAATCATGAGAACCACCTTAGGGTCTGTCTGCCACAGGAAGCAAAGGGAGGGAGACATTGCAATGGCTCTGGGCCCCAAGGGGTTTCTGAGAGAGAAAGAAGGAAAGGAGGAAGAGAGAGAAGCTGAGGGTAAGAGAGTTTGGGAATCGGGAGAAAGACATTAAATCCAAACATATTTTTGGTATCCCTTTTTTGTCCAGGCTTGTGTGCAGAAAAGACACAGCCCCGAGACCTCTTGGAGCAGCACTGATACTCCCAGCCTGGTGTCATATCTGCTATGATGGTTGAGAGGGATGCACAGGACACTGGGGGAGCCCTGATCCACTCTGTGTGTCACAAAAGTCTTCCTGGATGAGGCAGCCTCTGTGATGACCCCCAGGGATGAGACAGAGGCAATGGGTGAGTTGGGGGAGTTTATTCTGGGAGGAGGGACCAGCAAGAGCAAAGGTCTGGAAGCCTCAAAAAGAGCAGAGCACCATGGTCATGGGAGGGGGTGGATGGTGAGTCATCACTTTGCCTCTGAGGGAGGTAATGCCATACCCATTGTACAGATGGGGAGACTGAGGCTCAGAGAGGTGAAACCTCTCCAGGTCACATGGCTCGGAAGAGGAGCAGCCTCATTTGTCAAATGGATGTTTGAGGTCCTTCCGTGCTCTCACACCCTGACTTTGAGATCCTCTTTATAACCTCCAGATTGAAAACAACAACAACAAACAATAACAATAGTAGTAGCATTTGTTGAGCACTTTCTATTCACTAAGTATTGATACTCTTGTAAATGCTCTATATACATAAGGAGTCAGCCAGGGGTCAAATATGACCCAACACCTGTTTTGTAGATTTTTAAATGATTGGGGAAAAAAACCAAAGAATAATATTTTGAGACACATGAAAATGATGTGAAATTCAAATTTCAGTGTCCATAAATAAAGTTTTTTTGGCACACGGCCATGCTCATTCATTTACGTATCATCTATGGGTGGGTTTTGCACAACAATGGTGGAGTGGATTATATGGTCCACAAAGATGAAAACGTTGACTTTCTGGCCCTTTACAATAAAAGTTTGCTGGTTCCTTCTGTTGGTGTATTAACTCCCTGGAACAGCTCTATGAGTTAGATGCTATTGCCTTCCTCAGTTTATACAGATGGGGTAACTGAGGCACACAAAGTTAAGGGGCTTGGCTAAGGTCACAGTGGATAAGTGGCCAAGCAGGGATTTGAACCCAAGTCTGTTGGACTCCACGTACAGTGCTGTCAACTCCGCACCAGACCTGGTCATGCCCTCTGACCCCACCCTCAGCACTTGGGGTTGGGAGTGCCTGGATCCAGCTTTTCCTGCTCCCAGCCTGGGGAGGGGGTGGCAGTCAGCAAGTGCCCAGGGCAAGCTTCCTGATTCCATCCTGCCTTCTCCAGTTGGGACTATCCAGAAAGATGGCCACTTCGGAGCAAATCAATTAAACAAACTCCATGCTGGCTGCTGCCCTGTTTTTCCGACCTCAGCCAAGAGGCTCACGTTCTGAGCCGGCCGACTTGGGTTCAAGCAAATACACTTGTGGGCAGAGCTGAGAAGGGCCTGCAGCATCAGGGATCCGCACAAAGAACTCTAGCCCGGCCCCGTGGGGGCCTGTGATATTGGATTGTGTAATCCGATCCCCCCGGGGGAGGTGCGGAGGCAGGCACTATATGAGCAAACACTGGGAGAGTGGGACCCTGGGAAAGGAGAGCCTGTTCTGTAAAAGATGAGCTTCTCAGTGTGACCGGGAGTACAAGGGGAGCAGTGGGAAGAGAAGGCTATAATTTGCTCATTTGACCTGTCAATCAAGTGATGAAGGTTGCTGTTTCTTTGTCGCGTGCTATTTGAGAGATCTGATACCTGAAAAAAGTAGTGTCTTTTTTTATAATGCAGGCTCTTCCTGCTGGGCTCAAACCTGGAAGGATATGAGGTTAGACATCTTGCTGCAGACCTCTTGTTAGGCTCTCTATGCAGAGTCTGAGAACAGAGCAATGCAGAGAAAGCAGAGCACAGAGACAGAGAGAAATGAGCTCCTGGATTCAGCCACGCCTGAAGCTCATATCCACCTGGTCTTTCCACTTACGAACTGGGCATTTATGTATATGGCTAATGCATGGTAACTAATAATGCTCTTACCAAATATTTCCTGACCACACCTTCTGGATTATGGAAGATTAGATTATTACTCAGCAAATTCCAACAGATCCCCAAACTCCACAGGAGAAACATATTTCCCTGACCCACTGATGTCAGTCCCAACCATGAGACTTGCTTAGGCCAGAGCAATATGAGCAAAAGTGATAGCGTGTCAAATCTGAGCTGAGACCCTAAGAGGGACTGCATTTTTCTGCATGCCCTCTTGTGCTACTGCCTTTAGCCATGAGACAAATATATCTTGAGTTGCCACTAATCCAAGGACGATGAGAAACACATGGACCAGATCTGGACACTGAGTACTGAGCCCAGCTGACCTACAGATGGTGCAATGAGAAATAAATGCTTGCTGCTGTATGCCAAAGAGATTCAGTGAATGTTTGTCACACAGCAATAGCTGACTGTTACATGAGCACATCCATGAATGGTTGGACTGGGTGGGCCTATATGACTAGTTCTGGCATACAGACCAGGAAATGACCTATGTCACTTTCAAGCCAGAGCATTTATTGCTAGTAAGAGAACCTCCAGAGTTCTCTTTCTCTCTGACACAGAGACCAACAATACTCTACACAGTGGTTGCTCCATCAGCCAGCATCTTTGAGTCAGGTGACATGAGGCAGGCTCCCAGCCCAAAAAACCACAGTGACTATACAATGTGAGTGAAAAATAAATCTTTTTTTTGGCCGCACCACGCAGCATGTGGGATCTTAGTTCCCAGAACAGGGATCAAACCCACGCCCCCTGCATTAGAAGCGTGGAGTCTTAACCACTGGACTGCCAGAGAAGTGCCTAAAAATAAACCTTTGATGTCATTAACCTCTGAGACCTAGGGGCTGTTTGTTACTGCAGCAAAACCAAGCCTGATCTAATAAATAAGAATGGAGGTTTTTTGACAGTTTGGGCAGAAAGAGGTGATGCAGGTTCTGGATGAAAATGAAGACTGCTGACTCTAATAGGTAATGTTGATCAAGCCCTTCCTATGGTCCAGGTGCTATGCTCAGTACTTTTCCTGAGTGATTTCATCTAACCCACATCCCCACACTACCAGGTAAGAATTGATACTGACTCTGTTTTACAGACCAAGACACTAGGCTCAGGAGGGAACAACACTTGTTCAAGGTCGCTTACCAGGAAGTGGTGGAGCCAGAATTGGCCCCTAAACCTATCTGACTCAAGAGCCTGCCTGTTTCCAGGATCTGGCTTCCTCCGGGGTATGATGCTTCGAGCCTCTGCAGCTGTGTGGTTTATCATCCCATCAAGGAGACTTGAGGCCACAATAGAAACCATGTGTCCACAGGCCAGGAAGTTGCTCCAACTTCCACAAATCAACAAAACCCAGTACCTTTGCCAGGGCAACCCCTGGGGCCACTGCCCAATGCTTCCAGCTCCTTCCAAGATCTCACCACGGTCCTACCCCAAATACCTGGGACTCCCTCTCTGGTGAGACGCTAAATATGGCTAGTCCTCTTCTAACTGCATTGTAACCACGTGATACGTGACCAGCTGCAGAAGACTTGGATGCTTCCATGGCCCCGACCCTTAGGTGTGACGTGAGCAGCAGAGTTTCTCGGCTGGGGTCAAGGACTTTGGAAAACACCATCTTTCATTTCTTCCCTCCATAGCTTTCCTCACCTTCAAACACCCCCTGCCACATACTTACTTATTACTGTATCCCATGGACTCTGAGATGCCATCAAAAAGAAAACCCACCCTTGTTTTATATCCTGCTAAGGATGAAAACATCCCTGCCAATTAAATCATGGCACAGGGGAAGAAGACACATCCCAATGTCAGAGATGTTAAAACAGGAAAATTGAACATCTTAGAATCAGTGAAATGTGATGTGTTCGTTGTTTGGTGACTGTCTCTTCTGCTAGACCCAAGAGGCAGGATGTCATTTTTCATGGTTGTTGCTGAGTTTCCGGTGCCTAAAACAGGGCCTGGCACACAGGAGGTGCTCGGTAAATATTGGTTGAGTGAACAAATGAATGAATGAATGATGAATGACCTGTTCGATCGGATGCTAAGAAGTTTTCAAGCACACTCTCATTTTATCCTCAACATGAAGCCATCACCAACCCCTGCATTTAATGGAGAAAGGAAACCAAGGCCCCCAAAGGGATGATGACTTGCCAAAGCCATACAGTCAAGCCTGAGACTGACCTTCCCGCCCTGAGGCCTGGCTCTGGCCCACAGGCCCCTGCCCGCTGATTCCCCATTGGGCCATCCAGGGCAGCTTGGGTCCAACTTCACCCTAACTTCCTTCACATCTTCCCTGCAACCTCTTTTATGAAAACCTAATCACGCCCACCCGAAAGTCGACATGGAAATTACTGCCGAGCCCTTGACTTGAGGTAATTAAGAGCATTTTGGGATGCCTTGCTTGATTAAAAGCAGATCATCCATTCAGAATGAAAATTCAGGAGGCAAATTGCTTTTGTTGCTGCCACGATGCTATTTTAAACCCACGCGCTCTGGAGCTAATAACGGCCCGTCACTCGTCACTCGGGCTGTCGGCCTGCTCTAGACCCATTTGCATGGCTCTCCACTGCTGTTTACAGCCGTCACTCCACCCCCTCATCCCACCAATCCTGGCACCCAAGCCTGGAGGGACCCCTGTCAAGGCATCAAACCCAGTGGGATCTGGACACCTCTGGATGTTGCCCCCAAACCTGCCCCCATCTCAGGGGCACCCCTCGGTTGGCCTGGTCCCTCCCTGTCCCCACTGCCCATCACAGGCCTTACCCTGTCTGCCTGAATCCCAGCCTCTGCCCCTCCCTGGTCTCCCCGCCTCCAATCCTAAGCCTTCCCATCCATCCTCCCCAAAAAGGCTCCTAAAATCTGATCTGGCTACTCACTCTCCATCTTCACCTGACTAAACTCCCTGGACCCTTCCAGACTCAGCTTAGAAATCACCCTGACCTCCAGGCTGGCTCAGGGGCTTCCTCGGGCTCTTTCAGCTGCCTGCATGCCCCCCATCAGAGGTCTCATCACCCAGTGGTCACTACCCAGTCACGCATCCATCTCTGGACTGTGAGCTCTAGGAGGACAGGGCAGGGTCTGTCTTGGTCACTGCTGTGTCCCCAGCACTCAGAACAGGTCAGGGCACTGAGGAGGGGGAGGTAGATACTGAATGAATGAATGCATGCATGCACTGGGGCAAGAGGTGCTAGGGACCCCGTGGATCTCGAGACATCAGGCCCTCAAACAGCCCCTGCCTCTGCCCTGAAGCTCACCATCCCGCAGACCTGGAGCCCTCACTCTCCTTGCTTTGTCCCTCCTTCCCCAACCAGGGACCAGACTGGATACCCCCCTCAGAGCCTCAGCTGGAAGCCGATTGCTTCCCTGTTGTTCCTCCGTCAAAGGAAGGGCCAGCCCCTCAGTCCAGGTCACAGCAGGTGGGAATTCCATCCACCCCCAGGGTAAGGGTGGGGGGCTCCCCTTCTACAGAGGCTGGTGGCAGGGGTGGGGAGTGAAGTTCCAGGCAAGGAGGGGTCAGAGATCCTATGGGACGTCCCTCCTGCAGTCTCATCTTGGGCCGGGAAGTGTTTGGTCTCATAGGTCATGATGTGTCCAGCTACCGGGAGGGTCATAGATACAACTTGACAATATTGCCATAAAATGCAGAGGACCAGCGGACAACATCTGTCAATGTTTTCAAACCATGGGCATGTGCTTTGGCCTAACCAAGTCACTTCTAAGAATTAATGATAATGGAAAGCAGGGACTTCCCTGGTGGTCCAGTAGTTAGGACTCCGTGCTTCCATCGCAGGGGGCACGGGTTTGATCCCTGGTTGGGGAACTAAGATCCTGCAAGCCGCACAGCCAAACAAAAAAAAAAATTAAAATAATAATAATAGTACTGATGAACCTAGTGGCAGGGCAGGAATAAAGACGCTAACGAAGAGAACAGACCAGAGGGTGCGGGGGGAAGGGGAAGCTGGGATGAAGTGAGAGAGTAGCACTGACATATATACACTACCAAATGCAAAATGGACGGCTAGTGGGAAGCAGCCGCATAGCACAGGGAGATCAGCTCGGTGCTTTGTGACCACCTAGATGGGTGGGATAGGGAGGGTGGGAGGGAGACACGAGAGGGAGGGGATATGGGGATATATGTATACATATAGCTGATTCATTTTGTTATACAGCAGAAACTAACACACCATTGTAAAGCACTTATTCTCCAATAAAGATGTGAAAAAAATAATAATAATGGAAAGCAGTGGTTTTCATCTGGGGGCGATCCTGCACCCAGGGGACACTGTAATGCAGGAGACAGATGGGCCCCCAGGGAAAATGGTTTGAGTTCGTTCCCTGTGGACTGATACTCAGACGGGAATAACAGGACAACTGAGAGAGGAGGTTGGGCCCTGCCCAGATAGAAGATAAGAGACCACATATTCCTCATTCTTGGAGTCAGGAGACATCCCGACTACACATGCACAGAAAGGCTCCTTGGAGGTCAAAAGGGGAGTGATGCTAAGTGACGGTAACTAATGCTCACTACCCATAGGCCTCTTCGGTAGAATCCATCTTGGCTAAGAGATGCACACTCACATGTGGGAAAATCCTGAGATATACCAAATATGGACTTTGAACCAGGCAAATCAAAATGATTGGCCAAAGGAAACCTGGAAGAAATGCCCCATAAAAGTGATTCAAACTACCAAGAGGGTGCGACTCTCTCTCTGAGCCCGCCCATGTGTCTATCCACACGTACTATACTTTTTTTCCTTTAATAAATACTCTACTTGTTTCACGACTTTCCGTCTTTGTGGGAATTCTTCTTCTGCAAAGCCATAGCGCCAGGGCCTTGTCACGGACCACTGGTCTAGTGGCTAGGATTCGGTGCTCTCACCGCCGTGACCTGATCTCAGTCACCGGCCAGAAACCAAAACCCTGCTTCAAGCTGCTGTAGGCCGAGGCTGCCCGAGATCAACTGGGCATTATCTGGATACATCTGTGGTTGTCACAACTGCGGGTGCTCCTGGCACCAAGTGGGTGGGGGCCAGGGAGCCGCCGAGAGACCCCTCTGCTGTCCTCCTCATGTCCCTGCAGCTCCCAGGGCAGCTGAGCCTCACGGGCTAGGTCCCTTCAGGATCCAGGAGGCCGTGGCTGAAGCTTAACTTCCCTATTGTGGCGCTGAAAAGGGAGCAGGTGTTGGCAGCTTTGCCGAGGAGGCCCTGCTCGGCCGCCTTTGTGATCTGAGCTGGTAGAATCCTCGCTCGAAACGGCCTCCATTCAACCCGCTGAATTCCACAATCCTCCTGAAAATCTCCCATTCTGCCCGGCCGGCCTGGAACGCAGCGTCTTTGTTCATCTTTTCTTGGCCTCCTCTGCCCTTAATCGCTTCTTCCCTGAGCTGAGAGGAGGGAAAAGGGAGGGTGAGAATAAATAGAGGGAAAAATAAAAGAGATTTGCCAAGTGTTCGGCGGAGGTTTGCATTGAAAGAGATTCTCGCCTGGCACTTTGAGATGTTGACAAAGACGGGCAGGGCCCTGGGCGGGCTTGCTTGGCCAGGGCAGCCGCATTGAGATATTCACAAAAACAAATTCATCGGGACTGTCTTTGTGATGGTCTGGCTGCCAGACGTCCATTAACCCGTGCCAGGGTGACTGCCTTCAGCACTCCCTCCTCAGGCCCAGAGAAAGAAGGGAGGCTGGGGAAGGGGTTGGTATGATCCCAAAGTTGAAGTGGGGATTGGGAAGCAGAGACCACCTGGTAGCCAGGGGCCCCTCTCACTTTGCCTTGCTGTGTGACCTTGAGGAATCCACTTGCTGTCTCTGTGCCTTGTCAGTAATCAGACCTTTAGGTTCCCTCCGTGGTGGAATGTAGGGTCTGGGAGTTGCTCAGAGGGTGGAAGGTGCTTGCCAAAAGTCACCCAGCCGTCGGGAGGCGAGCTCCTAGTACAGGGGTCCTCTTCAGAAGCTGAGAGGAGAGGAGAGCCCCAGAGGCTGGTCAGGGTATCCAGAGGGAGGACCCTAGCCACCATTCCAACATCATCCCAAGGCTAATCCCCAGATGGCCTCGGGAGCCTCCCCTCCCCATTCTGGGTCTTTTCTGTAATAATAATCCATCTTAGGTATGTTGTTTAATTCAGTTATTCAGATCAAAATATTGACTGAGCTCCTACTATGTGCTGGTTTGTGCGTGGGGCGCTGGGGACACAGCAGGTGCACTCAGCCCTCCCAGGGCTCACTGATGGTCACATGACCAGGCAGCTCCAGTCCCAGGGTGATGAGGGCTTTGATGGGGGACACAGAGGTGCTGTTGGATGCACCCAGAGTAACCTGAGTAATCAGAGACCGTTTCTTGGAGCAGGAGGTGTCTGTCCTGCCAGGTCTTCTGAAGGCTGTAGGTGGCTCGACTCAAAGCCCACATTAGCCGCATCACAGGACACGTAGCCAAGCCTGGCTGAGGTTGTTTCTGTCTCTGAGGCTCTCCACCATCCCAGAGGGATGGGCGATCGCATTTATTCCCATTTCTCAGATGAGAAAACGGAGGCTGCTCAGTGGCGAGCATGGTCGGGCCAAGGTCACAGGCCGAGTAGGGCAGCGTTGGGATCAGAGCAGATCAGGTGACCAGCACCCACTGCCCCTCCACGCACACGACTTTTACACTGAGACGTGTCAAAATAAAAGAAGCGAGCCTTCAGTGATGTTACCAAGCAAAAGGGCTTGTATCCATGGAAAGGCTGTTTGGAGCTGCCTGATGTATGAGTCTCCTTGGCTGGTGTAACCGATGACCACAAACTTAGTGAAACCCTTAGTAAGGCCGCACAAATTTATTGCCTGACAGTTCTGGAAGTCAGATGTCCCGCATGGGTCTCACTGGGCTAAAATCAAGGCATGGGCAGAGCTGATCCTTCCGGAGGCTCCAGGGGAGAATCTCTTTCCTGTCTTTTCCAGCTTCTAGAGGCGCTCGCATTTTTTGGTTCGTGGCCCCGTCCTCCATCTTCAAAATGCTTCACTCCAGCCTCTGCTTCTGTTGTCACGTCTCCTTCTCTGGCTCTAATGCTCTGCCTCCCTTTTATAAAGACCCTTGGGATGATGCTGGGTCACTCAGATAATCCAGAATCATCCCCCATCTCAGGGTCCTTAACTTAATCCCTTCTGCAGAGTCCCTTTTGCCACAGAAGGTATCATAGTCACAGGTTCCAGGGGTTAGGACGGGGATGTGTTTGGGGAACCAGGATTCTGCCTACCACACCCACCCTCTGGGGGTCATGGCCCAGAGGGGTCAGAATAGAGGATCTGGGCAAAGTCTTGGCGTCAGGGGGATCTCAGTTCCCCCATCTGTCAACTAGGGATCAATCACAGGCCTTGAGAGACTTCCCTGGTGGTCCAGTGGGTAGGACTCTGCACTCCCAATGCAGGGGGCCTGGGTTCGATCCCTGGTTGGGGAACTGGATCCCAAATGCATGCCGCAACTAAGAGTCTGCATGCTGCCACTAAGAAGTCCACGTGCTGCAACTAAGAAGGCCGCATGCCACAACTAAGACCTGGCACAGACAAAATAAATTAAAAAAAATAAATCACAGGCCTTGATTCTGAGGGTTGGAAAGTTTGGCTCAGGCATTTAACACCAAATATTCAGCAGCGGCCAAGACTAAGCATGGCCCCTGGACCCATGGGCATGATGGTGGATATTAAACATGGGGGAAAATCAGCAAAATACTGATGGAATGGAGCATAGTGGGGGGCTAGGGAAGGCTTCTCTATATAGAGAAGTAGGGGAGGGTGTTTCAGGAAGTGGAAATAGCAGGTGCAAAAGCCCTGAGGCAGGTTGGTGCCTGTTATCTGTGAGAATCAAAGAGGAGACAGGAGAGACTGGAGTGGGTTTCCTGGAAGATGTGGGGCTGCAGCATGGGCAAAAATCAGGAGTCTGACAAGCCTAGAGGGAGGGAATGGAGAAGGCCAAGGGCAGTTGGTGAACAGAATGGGAGGTACAGAGGTAGGCTCAGAAAGCTCCAGCATTCAGAGCCTTGACTTTGCCCTGGGAGCCCAAGGGAAACCCCAGGAGGGTTGTGAGAGGGAAGGGGACTGCCAGGGCCCGGTACCCAGCCTGGTGTTTAAGAACCAGCCAGTACAGGAAAAAAAAAAAATTAAAAAAAAAGAGCCAGCCACCCTGCCTGTGTTCGAATCCCAGCTCTGCCAGTCTCATGCTGTGTGACCTTGGGCAAGTCACCTTCCCTCACTGGGCCTTGTCTCCCTATCTGTCAAATGGGGATAATGGTAATGCCAACATCACAAACCTGTGTGAGGATGAAATGAATAAATCGATGATAAGCTCTGGGCTTGGAGCACAAGAAGGCAGAGGCCAAAGGCTCATTTACTTCGAGGAAAAACTAACCCCTAAAGATCCTGCAGCCACTTTTGTCCCAGCCTCAGGTTTTTATTTTCTTTGATGACACATGTGCCCATGTCCCTGGGCAGGGAACCTCCTACCCCGCCCCCGCCCAGGATCCACTCACAATGGGGGCAGTCGGGGGTGGGATGCAGAAGCCCCAAAGAGGGGGCAGAATTAATCACGGCACCGTTCGTGGGAGGCACCTCGGTCATTGCAAACGACTTAATAACAGGAAAAAAAAAATGTACTGCTGCCCTGGGGATTAGAGAGAGGCAATTCACATCAGAATTTTGTTTCTTACTTTGTTTAAGAAAAAGGGCACAATATAATCCTGTTGTTCTTGGGCCCTGGTCCTGGGTTCGAACCAGACAGAAGCACTCTAAGGAAAGGATGTCTCTTTAGGTGGGGTCCTCAAATCCACCCACCCACCCTCCAAGTCACAGAGGTTTTCTCTCTTTAAGGTACTTCCCAGGTCTTCTGTTCTGCCATCACGCACGGGTCGTCCCTCTAGTTTCCCCTCGGAGTCTGCCTTGTGCACAGTAGGGACACAGAAATGCTGGTTCAATGGAACTGAGTTGCTGCAAGGGGCCAGGGAGAGGCTTGAGGTGGGGAGTCTGACTCCATGCTGTCACTTGGGTACTTCTTCCTTCAGTAAATATTTACTGAGCACCTATTGTGTGTCTGAGCCTGTGCGGGGCGCTGGGGACACAGAGGAGCCCAAAATAGATTTTTTTTTTAAGTTTACCCTTGTGGAAGGATTTGGGCAGGCTGAAAAACAGGGTGATGGGAGTTATTTGGGAGGTGCTCAGGGTGAGGGGACCTGACCCAGGGAGGGAGGGGGCATCCTGGAAGACTTCCTGGAGGAGGTGACTCTGAGCAAAAATCCTGAAGGAAGAGATGGGAGGAGCTAAAAGAAGGGATATTGGGTGCAGCAAAGGCATGGGGGGTGGGGAAACTATGGCTCCTTCAGGCAATTGGAGGGTTCATGAGGGGTGCTGGGGGACCAGGGAGTAGGTGGGAGTGGGGGGCTACAGTCAAGGCACAGCCGTGGGGCAGAAAGGAGAGGACAGAGGGAAGAGAGGCTTTGGAGGGAGAGCAGGCAGAACCTAGGGACTCACAGGCTGTGGTGGGAGTGAAAGTGAGGCAGGGCAGGAGGCTGACATCTGGGTCTCCAACTTGGGGATGGGGGCATGGTGGGGCTACCTCAGAGATAAGGACCCAAGAGGAGGGGCAGATTTGCAGGGAAGACGCTGAGGCCAAATTGGCCCCTGAGGAGGGAGGCCCTGGGGGACATCCAGGGAGAAGCCCAGGGTGGCAGCTGGTCCTGCAGGGAGGGGGCTGGACTAAAGTCTGAACGTCTGGCACCCATGCAGTGCTGCTGTTCCCCTTGCCTAGAACACGCTTCCCTGCAGCCTCCATCCAACTACTGCCTGGAAGCTACCTCCACCTGGAAGCCCTTCTGGGTTCCCACAATGCCCGTGCCTCCCCCTTAACAGCTGGGAGCGTGCTTTGCTGTCACTGCCTGGTCACAGTGAGCCCTGTAAAGGTGGAGCTGGGTCCATCTTAGTCCCGCTGTGTCCCCAGCACCCAGTCAGAACCCTCAACCTGTCTGTTACAGGAACAAGTGGGTCTGTCATTTTCGCCATTACGTGCCTGGCACCCAACAGTGCTTCTGGCACGTGGTCGGGCCCTTCGGGTAACTCCCCTGCCAATCATCCAATCCCATGAGGTTCTTTGAGGCCTAACACTCAAGGCATCTCAGAGGCAAATGAGACCCAGGCCACTTCTAGCTGCCAAGGCCGCAGAAGAAAGCAAAAACTAAAGAAATACCCAAAGCACTGGTTTATTTTAACAGAGAATATTAATCATGAGTAGATGCTTCTGCTGCACGCCACACACAATCCGGTGCATGTAATTACGCTCTTCACGAGGTCATGACATGATGTATTTTGAATTAATAATTCAAGGCACACCAGAGGTGGGACTTGCCTATCCACTGACAGGTATGAACTGAGCACCCACTACGTACCAGGTAGTATTCTAGGCACGGTGACAGGATGACCAAGACAGTCCCACTCCCAACCCTCGCACAGTTCAGTGAGAGAGACAGATAAGAAAAGCATTGGCAAATAGACAAACAAGAAAATTTCAGACTCTGATAAGGTCAGAGCCAAAATAAATAGAATGGTGGGGTCGAGAAACCCAGGGGTGCTATTTAAGCCAGGGAAATCAGGGAGGGCCTCCGGGAGGAGGTGATATTTGAGCCAAAAGAGTTGAAAGTTGAGATGGAGCCAGCCATGTGGATATCTGGGCAGAGGGCACAGCATATGCAAAGGCCTTGAGGCAGGCCCAGGCCTGACGTGTTGGAGGAATATTCCATCCCTCCTGAGCATTTTTTACTGTCACACCCACAACCCCATATGGAAAGAATCTGAAAAGAAGACCTTTGAGGCGCTCTAGGAAGATCAAATGATCCTCACCTCCTACATGGCCCCGGCCACACACTGTCACCCCCTTCTTGACCAAACCCCTACCCTGAGCCCAAGGATGGCGCCCCTCCCATCTTCCAAGCATCTCCTGGCTGCACCCCCAAGCTGTCCCACCCTTGTCCTGGCTTCTGCTCCACACATCAAAGGCTCCAGCGAGAGCTACCTAGTGTTCCCTCCCAACACCCACAGCTGTCTCCACCGTCTCCCACCTGCCGGGACTGGGGTGGGGGGTCTGGGAGAGAAGCCACATATCCGTGGTGTCCCCACGAGTTTCTGGACACCTAGGGGGAGAAAGGTCATGACCACATCCACTAAATATGCAAGGAGAACTACGGAGCTTGTCACCGTGTCTGGATTCCACCCCTGCTGGCCCTGTAGATGTCCCTGGGGATTCCTTTATTCACTCAACAAACACTGGCTTGGTGCCCCCTTTAAGATTAGTCTAGGACTTCCCTGGTGGCACAGTGGTTAAGAATCCGCCTGCCAATGCAGGGGACACGGGTTTGAGCCCTGGTCTGGGAAGATCCCACATGCTGCAGAGCAACTAAGCCCGTGGGCCACAACTACTGAGCCCACGTGCTGCAACTATTGAAGTCCACTCGCCTAGAGCCCGTGCTCCTCAACAAGACAAGCCACTGCAATGAGAAGCCTGCGCACCGCAAGGAAGAGTAGCCCCCACTCACCACAACCAGAGAAAGCCCCCATGCAGCAACAAAAGTCCCAACGCAGCCAAAAAAAAAAAAAAAAAAGATTAGTCTAAACCAGGCTGAGCCCCAATCCAGCCTGGGATGCTAGATCCTACCCCACTCTGAGCCGCAATTTCCGTATCCATCCTTGGAAGAGGCTAGACTCCTCGCAGTCCTGACACTAAATCCTAAATCCAACCCTAATGTCCCACTGCAGGGCCTGGCCGACCCACACTGGTCTGGCTGGATCCATAGAGCAGGGCTCCTGACGCACCTTCACCCCTCAGAGCCCCCAGGACTGGAAGTTTCCTGGGGCCCAGGGCAGCGAGTGAGCAGGTGAGGGTTAAGGCCCTGGTAGTGGATGGGCCTCAAACCTCTCTGCTCTTGGAGGCCCTGCCGGGCGCTCCATCTTCTGCCCAGTGGGGGCCGCATTAGCTGCTCAAAACCTATTTGGGGGAAATTAGAGCAGAGGCCTCTGCGACAATCATGGGTCATTCTCGTCTCCGGTTCCCAGGCTCTCCTGCAGTGATGATAGCCCAGCAGCAGGTCTGGGCAGGGGGACACAGGAGGATTGGGGGGTCCCAGCCGGCCGGCTCCAGCCCAAGGCCTTCTCCAAGCCAGCCAGGGAAAGAAGAGTGCAACCACTGGGAGTTTTAAGGGAGTCGCTTCTCTGCTCCACCACCTTTGATGGCTCCCAGCTGCCAACATTTCAGTCCAGACGGTCCAACTTGATAAATAACAAGTCTTGGCAGCACCAGGGGAGAAGCCCACTCTCCCAGCTCTCCCTATTACTTCCCACCAAGTTTGTGGGTTCCCTGAATATCCTCCAGCCTCTGTGGCTCAAGAAGCAAAGTGGGGCTTGGTTTGCATTTTATTCAGAAGTAGGGTGGACTTCAGGAATGGTTTGATCCAGCATTTGAACTTGTCATCAAGAATCGAAGTGGGGGCTTCCCTGGTGGCGCAGTGGTTGGGAGTCCGCCTGCCAATGCAGGGGACACGGGTTCGTGCCCCGGTCCGGGAAGATCCCACATGCCGCGGAGTGGCTGGGCCCGTGAGCCATGGCCGCTGAGCCTACGCATCTGGAGCCTGTGCTCTGCAGCGGGAGAGGCCACAGCAGTGAGAGGCCCGTGTACCGCAAAAAAAAAAAAAAAAAGAATCGAAGTGGACTCTGTCTTCTGACATCTAGTCCCAATCTCTTCCCCAAATTCCTTAAGCTCTTCCACCCCCAGGTTTTTGCTCACACCTGGCTGGCCTGTTTCACCCCTCCTAACCAACCCCCCACCCATTCCACAGCCCAAATGTCATGCCCACAGGCAGCACAGCAGTGCAGTCCCTGGAAATGAAGCTCAGGAAGTCGGCTGCTACCCAAGCCAAGAATTCTCTGCCCTTCTCAAGGCCTCAGTTCCCCACCTGGGATAAGAGAGGCTTGAATTCAAGGATCCTTAGAATCTTTTTCAGCTCTGAGGTTCCGTGAGTCTGGCGCCCCCATAGGAGGTGCTCAACAGGGATTAGTCCTCTCAGTGGCTATTTTAGTCATGGTAATAAAAGCCAACATTAGTACATGCTTCCTATGGGTAAGGACCATGCTAGGTCCTTTGGTCTGTGATGAGGTGAGTTTGTTTGTTTGGTTCTTTTTAAGGATTTTTTGATGTGGACCATTTTTAAAGTCTTTATTGAATTTGTTACAATATTGCTTCTGTTTTATGTTTTCATTTTTTGGCCACGAGGCATGTGGGATCTTAGCTCCCCAACCAGAGATCAAACTCGCACCCCTGCATTGGAAGGCAAAGTCTTAGCCACTGGACCACCAGGGAAGTCCCTGAGGTGAGGTTTTTTTGTTTTTTTTTTTTTTGTGTGGTATGCGGGCCTCTCACTGTTGTGGCCTCTCCCGTTGCGGAGCACAGGCTCCGGATGCGCAGGCTCAGCAGCCACGGCTCACGGGCCCAGCCGCTCCGCGGCATATGGGATCCTCCCAGACCGGGGCACGAACCCGTATCCCCTGCATCGGCAGGCGGACTCTCAACCACTGCGCCACCAGGGAGGCCCCTGAAGTGAGGTTTTAATCCTCACCTCCTGTATGAAATATGTGTTAGTGTTAGCTCCATTTTACAGGTAAGAAAACTGAGGCCCAGAGAGATCCAGCATCTTGCCAAAGGTCACACAGCTGGTAGGTAGTAGAACCAAAATTTGGTACCTGTGAATCTCATTCCAGACTCTACAACCTTAGCTCCCATGCTACAGCACTGGATCTCCTGGACAAGATTTCTGGGTTCAAATCTTCAATTCAGGCAATAAGAAGGTGGGTAGAAGGAGACCTTTTCACCCATGAATGCATCTCCAGGTTTGTAAGAGAGTCAATGGACTCGGTTTACCTCCTAGGAAGTCCCCCTTTCCACATTGCTGACAAAAGAAACTCCCTCTTTCTGAACCTGTGGAAAACTCCGGTTCAGAAAGGAGAAGCAATTCTCCTAGGGTCTCCCAGCCAGGCAGTGCTATGGTGTCTTATATCAGGCAGGACGGGCTTGTTGTGCGGTTACAGCAACCTTATGGAGCCAGCCTCCAAGATGGCCCCCTGAGCCTCACCTCCTGGTACTCATGCCCTTGTGGAGTTTCTCACACCCTGAGTCAGGGCTGACCCATGTGGTCAATGGAAGTTCTGAGGGCCAAGTCAATAAAGACTCTCCAACTTCCACTTTGCTCTCTCTGGGATCACTCACTATGGGAGAAGCCAGCTACCATGTTGTGAGGAGGCTCAAGCAGTGCTGTGGAGGGGAACTGAGGCCTCCCACCAACAGCCCCAAGAGGGGGCCAGCTTGGTAGTGGCTCCTCCAGCCCCAGTCGAGCTTTCAGATGATGCAGCCCCAGCCGACAGCTAGACTGCAACCTTGTGAGAGATTCTGAACCAGAATTGCCTGGCTAAGCTGTTCCCAAATTCCTGACCCACAAAACCATGAGCAGTAACAAATCGTTATTTTTGAGCCACTAAATTTTCAAGGAATCTATACAATAATAGCAACTGGAGCAAACCCCAAAATCGTACTGCCTTAAGACAACTAAGGCTTGGGGCTTCCCTGGTGGTCCAGTGGCTAACACTCCATGCTCCCAATGCAGGGGACCCAGGTCTGATCCCTGGTCAGGGAACTAGATCCTGCATGCCGCAAGTAGGAGCCTGCATGATGCAAATAAAAAGAACCTGCAGGGCTTCCCTGGTGGCGCAGTGGTTGCGAGTCCGCCTGCCGATGCAGGGGACGCAGGTTCGTGCCCCGGTCTGGGAAGATCCCACATGCCGTGGAGCGGCTGGGCCCGTGAGCCATGGCCGCTGAGCCTGCGCATCCGGAGCCTGTGCTCCGCAACGGGAGAGGCCACAGCAGTGAGAAGCCCGCGTACCGCAAAAAAAAAAAAAAAAAAAAAAAAAAAAGAACCTGCATGCCTCGACTAAGACCTGGCACAGCCAAATAAATAAATAAATATTTTTTAATGTTAAAAAAAAAAGACAGCTAAGGCTTATTTATCACTCACACTGTATTCCCAACACAGGTTAGCAGGGAGCCTGTGAGTCTACTGTATGCAGGCATCAAGGCAGATGGGTGGAACAAGGTGGTCTCCAAGGCGGGGAGAGGACAGGGAATTGCACACTTGCTTTTAAAAGGATTCTACCTGGAAGCGATGCACATCAATTCTGTTCATGTTTTCTTGGCCATAGCAACCCATGGAGCCACGGCTCACTTCAAAAGTCATGTGTATTAGGTTGCTAGGGCTGCCACAATGAAGTACCACCAACAAAGTGACACAAACAACAGAAATTTATTATCTCACAGTTCTGGAGGCCAGAAGTTTGAGATCAAGGTGCTGGCAGGGCCATGCTCCCTCTGAAGGCTCTAGGGAAAGATCTGTTCCAGGCCTCCCTCCTGGCTTTTGGTGGGTTCTTGGCTTTTGGCTGCATAGCCCCCATCTTCACGTGGCATTTTCCCTGTGTGCGTGCGTCTCTGTATCTGAATGTACCCTTTTTATAAGGACATAATTTATAGGGAATTAAGGACCCACCCTACTCCGGGATGACCTCATCTTAATTAATTACATCTGCAGTGACCTTATTTCCAAATAAAATCACCTGTTGTGGTACTGGGGGTTAGGACTTCAACACATGAATTTGAGGGGACAGAATCCAATCTGTAACAGCAGGGAAGTGCAACTGTATCATGTCCCTGGCAGGAGGAGAACTGGAATCCAGCAAACAGCCTAGTAACCACGACACATCCATTTATTGAGCACCTACTGTGTGCTAAATCCTTTACCAGGCTCCCCACATATGCTTTCTTATCCATCTCTCAACAACCCTCCCAAAGAGATAGTCTCATCTCATTTTATCGTTGAGGAAACTGGTCTCAGAGATCACAAGACACTTGCCTAATGTCACACAGCAAATCAGAGGCAGTACCAGAGAGAAGTCTGTTCCACCAGCTCACCATCTTTCTTCCCACAGAGTTTGTGGGTTTCCTGAATTTCCTCCAGCCTCAGTAGCCTACAAGGTAAAGTGGGGCCATGCTTGGATTTAATGCGGAAGTAGAGTGGACTTCAGGGAGGGTTTGATCCAACATTTCAACAGGTCAGCCAGAATACAGGTTTATTCTCTCTTTCCTCTGCCACATCCATCTTAAATCTGGTTCCATTGGGGTTGAATGGAGGCTGTTGACAGTGACAGGTAGGGTTGGGGTGGGGAGCGGTAAGGGAGAGAGAGAGGGAGAAAGGGGGAGAGAGAGCAGATTCACGAACTAGGCTGCATTTGAAGCTACGCTGCTCTACTTGTTTTTGTCATACTTATCATCTATGCCCAATATTAATTTATCATGCTCATGGTTTTACGTCTCTTACTCCCCCCGCCCACTGGACAGTCAGCTCATGAGGACAGAGATATTTGACTGTTTGGCTCTGTATTGTATCCTAAGTGCTCAGAACAGTGCCTGGCACATAACAGGTACTCAGTAAATATCCAGTGAATGAATTAAAAACGCAGGATCATGCTTAGACAAATCACACTTCTCTCCTGGGACTGAAGTTTGGGTTGGCCTCTCTGGAGGCATGAAGCCTATGAACAAGCAAACTGGGGGTTCTGTTAGGTAGGGTAACAGAGGGCTGGGTATATATTTCCCTGGCTTTCTCTCTGCAGGGTTGCTGTGTCCCGTTCCCAAAGGCTCAAGTCTGGGTAGGTGGCCCTTCCCATACTACTCTCTCCAGGGTCCTCCCCTTGCTCCCTCAGATCTGGGGGTGGTAGGGGCTCCCCACTGTCACTAGCCTAGGTGCTGCGTCTTCCCTTAGGAATATCCCTTAACCTCACCACATTTCCAAAAATAGTACCTTTGGGCTTCCCTGGTGGGGCAGTGGTTGAAAGTCCGCCTGCCGATGCAGGGGACACGGGTTCATGCCCCGGTCTGGGAAGATCCCACATGCCGCGGAGTGGCTGGGCCCGTGAGCCATGGCCGCTGAGCCTGTGCATCCTGAGCCTGTGCTCCGCAATGGGAGAGGCCACAACAGTGGGAGGACCGCGTACAGGAAAAAAAAAAAATACTACCTTTATTCAACTTGCTACAAATTACCCAAATTTGGGTGGGCCAGCTATGTCCTGCTGGGATCCTATATCTCTCCATCTTTCCACTTGCTGCCCCTACGCTCACCAAACTCCACCCTCCTCCACACTGTCCAAGTCACAAAAGAGCCTAGTGAATGCAAGCAGAGATAAAAGGGAGTGTCTACACCAGCAGAAGCCCCACGTGCTCAGAATATACTCTGCCAGGTTTCATCCTATCTGCTTTTCCCATGTGGTGTCATTGAAGCCTCATGGACATTATCAATCTCTTTTTACAGATGAGGAAACTGAGGCTCAGAGAGGTCAAAGTATGCTGCCCATGGAGGTGGTAAGTCCCGAAGCCAAGTGTTATGTGTAGAATTGTGTGTCCCACAGAAGATACCTTGGGATCCTAACACCTGGTACCTGGGAATGTGACCTATTTGGAAATAGGGTCTTTGCAAATATAATTGCATTAAGATGAGGTCATCAGATGACCCAGCAATCCCACTACTGGGCATAAACCCAGAAAAAACCATAACTCAAAACGAGACATGTGGGCTTCCCTGGTGGCACAGTGGTTAAGAACCTGTCTGCCAACACAGGGCACACGGGTTCGAGCCCTGGTTCAGGAAGATCCCAAATACCGCAGAGCAATGAAGCCCATGCACCACAGCTACTGAGCCTGTGCTCTAGAGCCTGTGAGCCACAACTACTGAAGTCCATGCACCTAGAGCCCGTGTTCCACAACAACAGAAGCCACCACAATGAGAAGCCCGCACACCACAACGAAGAGTAGCCCCCACTCACTGCAGCTAGAGAAAGCCCATGCACAGGAACAAAGACCCAACGCAGCCAAAAATAAATAAATAAATAAATAAATGTATGAAAAATAAAGAGAGAAATGTACCGCAAGGTTCATTGCAGCAGTATTTACAATAGCCAGGACATGGAAGCAACCCAAATGTCCACCAACAGAGGAATGGATATAGAAGATATGGTACACATATACAATGGAATATTACTCAGTCATAAAAAGGAACAAAATTGCACCATTTGTAGAGACATGGATGGACCTAGAGACTGTCATACAGAGTGAAGTAAGTCAGAAAGAGAAAAACAAATATCATATATTAACACATATATGTGGAATCTGGAAAAATTGGTATAGACGAACTTATTTACAAAGCAGAAATAGAGACAGATGCAGAGAACAAATGGATGTAAACCAACGGCAAAAGGGGGGGGTGGGATGAAGTGGGAGATTGGGATTGACATACATACACTGTTGATACTATGTATAAAATAGATAACTAATGAGAACCTACTGTATAGCACAGGGAACTCTACTCAATGCTCTGTGGTGGCTAAATGAGAAAGAAATCCAGATATATGTATACATATAGCTGATTCACTTTTCTGTACAGTATAAACTAACACAATATTGTAAAGCAACTATATTCTGATAAAAATTTTTTTTTAAACTTGAAAGTAAAAAAATAATTTAAAAAAGAAGAGACAGGAAACAAACAACAAAAAATAATGGAAAATTGTTCACTTTATTTGGGATTGAGGAAAGCCTTACTAAATATGAGGTAAAATCCGGAAACCATAAAAAAAAATACTGATGTTTCACTGTATAAATTCTAAAAAAATCTATATAGCAAAAACACCTTAAAGTCAAAATCCCCCCCCAAAAAATGAGGTCATTAGAGTGGTCAAATCCAAATATGACTAGTGTCCTTATAAGAAGAGGGAAATTTAGACCCAGATCCACACACAGAGTGGACAGCACCATGTGAGGACACAGGCCCAGGGGGAAGGTGGCCATGTGAAGACAGATAGAGATGGGGAGATTTGCCAGCCCAAGCCAAAGAATGCCTGGGGCCACCAGAGGCTGGAAGAAGCAAGAAAGGATCCTCCTCAAAAAGATTCAGAGGGAGCATGGCCCTGCTGACACCTAGATTCTGGACTTCTAGCCTCCAGAACTGCGAGAGAATAAATTTCTGCTTTTTCGTGATACTTTGCTACAACAGTCCCAGGAAACAAATACACCAGGCTTCTGCCTTTCACTTCTCTTCCTGACTGCCTGTTACTTAAGATTCTCCCACTCCAACCCTCCCCATAGATGCCCAGAGCCAAGAAAATCAAATTTGTCTGTTCCTTATGTAAGGAACTTCCAGATTTCACCTTTTTCTCCTCTTGGCTTTATCTTGGCATGGTGTCTAATAGAGCAAGGTTGCAATGTCACCTTTCACCAGTAGAGGTCTCTCTCTCTTTCTCTCTCACACACGCACATGCACACACTTCTATCCTCCAGCTACACATGCATCCTTGCCCTGGTTTGCAGTGGGGTGAAACTGTGAAACTTGAAACTGTGTATGTGATCCTCTAGAAGTGAGGGAGGGACTTCCCAGATGGTCCAGTGGTTAGGACTTGGTGCTTCCACTGCAGGGGGTGTGGGTTCGATCCTGGGGAACTAAGATCCCATGTGCGGTGTGGCCAAAAATTGAAAATGAGAAAAAGAAAAAGAAAAACCCCCCACAGATGTCAGGGAGACCTCAGCATTGAGATTTACAAGGGCATGGGCTCATGGAGCTGGGTCTTTCATGGTTGTTGATTCTAAATGTGTGAGACACGGCAAAGGAAACTGTAAACAAAATGAAAAGACAACTTACAGACTGGGAGAAAATATTTGCAAATGATGTGACTGACAAGGGATTAATTTCCAAAATATACAAATAGCACATACAGCTCAATAACAAAAAAAACAACCCAATCAAAAAATGGGCAGAAGACCTAAATAGACATTTCTCCAAAGAAGACATACTGATGGCCAAGAGGCACATGAAGAGATGTTCAACATCACTAATTACTAGAGAAATGCAAATCAAAACTACAGTGAGGTACCACCTCACACTGGTCAGAATGGCCATCGTTAAAAAGTCTACAAATAATAAATGCTGGAGGAGGTGTGGAGAAAATGGAACCCACCTACACTGTTGGTGGGAATGTAAACTGGTGCAGCCACTATGGAGAACAGTATGGAGGTTCCTTAAAAAACTAAAAATAGAGTTGCCATATGATCCAGCAATCCCACTCCTGGGCATATACCCAGATAAAACTCTAATTCGAAAAGATACAGGCACCACTATGTTCACAGCAGCACTGTTTACAATAGTGAAGACACGGAAGCAATCTAAATGTCCATTAACAGAAGAATGAATAAGAAGATGTATACATATACAATGGAACACTACTCAGCCATAAAAAGTAAATAATTAATGCCATTTGCAGAAAAATAGATGGACCTAGAGATTATCATACTAAGCGAAGTAAGTCAGAAAGAGAAAGACAAATACCATATCGTATCACTTATATGTGGAATCTAAAATATGACACAAATCAACTTACCTACAAAACAGAAACAGACTCACAGACATAGAGAACAGACTTGTGTTTGCCAAGGAGGAGGGGAGGTGGGGGAGGGAAGGATTAGGAGTTTGGGATTAGCAGATGCAAACTATTGTATATTGAAAGGATAAACAACAAGGTCCTACTATATAGCACAGGGAACTATATTCAATATCCTGGGATAAACCATAATGGGAAAGAATAAAACAAATTTGTGAGACAGGTTATATCAGCCTGATTTTAGAAATTGGAAGGCTGAGGGCCTGAGAGGGGCACTGCCACAGGCCTCCTGGCTTCCATATGTGATCTCACCTTATATCCTTAAGATCTTCTTTTTTTTTGGTCTAACATCTAGTCTTTCAGTAAATCCTGTCCCCTCTGCCTTCAAAATCCATGCAGAACCTCTCTCCTCCTCTGCCTCCACCTGGTTCACCCCATGATCAGCTGCCTGGACCAGGGTAGTTGCCTCCTCCCTGGTTCCTGGGCTCCCACCCTCGCCCCCCACAGTCTGTCCTTCCTGAAGCAGCCACCAGAGGGCGCCTACTCCGATGTCACCTCCTCACTGAAGCCCCCTATGGTTAATTTTAGGTATCAGTTTGACTGGGGCGGGGTGGGGGGGAGGCAGTGCCCAGACCTTTGGTTAAACGTTATTTCTGGGTGTGTCCGTGAGGATGTTTTCGGAAGAGAGAAGCATTTGAATCGGTAGACTGCGTACAGCAGATGGTCCTCCCCAGTGTGTGTGGGTGGACCTCATCCAATCCATGGAGGGCCTGAATAGAACAAAGAGGTGGAAGAAGGGGGAATCCACTCTCACTGCCTGACTGCATGAGCTGGACATCCATCTTCTCCTGCCCTCGGACTGGGTCTCCAGCTTATGGACAGCCAATCATATGACTTCTAGTTTCCAGAATCACGTGAGCCAAATCCTCATAGTAAATCTCTTTCTAGATGTATATACATCCTATTGGTTCTGTTTCTCTGGAGAAACCAACCTCTGAAACTGCCTTCTTTATTTATTAACTCACCAACTAATTCTTCCTCTTCCCCAACTAGAATTTAAATCACCTGGGGGCAGGCGTTTTCTCCATCTTGGTGGCTGGATGCCCAATACCTACAATGGTGCTTGGTATACAGTAAGTGCTCAATATATGCTGGCTGGATCGAATCACTGGCTCCAGGATCTGTACAGCCCTGCGGGGAGGCAGGTGAGGGACCCAGAGGCCCATGTGATTGTGGCGGAAACTAAACGGAGCGAATTTTCCCTGGACTATTACACTGTCAGCCACAGACCCAGAACTTGAACCCGGGTCTCTCTGCTGCCACAGCAGGCCTGGTCCCTCCGAGCTTTGGAATAACAAGGACACAGAGCTCAGAAGTGAAGATGGGGAAGAAGGCGGGTCCTGGTCATTCTCTGTAGAGGGCCATCCTGCACACTATGGGGTGTGGAGCAGCTTCCCTGGCCCCCACCCACTCAATGCCAGGAGCAGCCCCCAGTGTGACCGCCACCAATGTCCCCAGACACTGCCCAGTGTCCTCTGGGTGGGCAGAATCATCTCTGGTTGGAACCACTGCCTTGCAGAACTGGCTCCTTGCCCGCCTCCCCCACTGCTCTATATATGTTCCCGCAGCACTTACAGGCGGGGTGGGAGACCACACATTCCAGGCTGGGCTCTGCCTGGCAGGCGGGAGGCCTTGCCCAGCTCGCCCAGTCCCATCCAGACCCAGGGAAATTGGATTAACTCGGAGAAGCTCGCCAAGACGATCCGTCATGCCATCTGAAGGACAGCGTATTGATCTCCAGGTGGCAAAAATATTACTTGATATCCCTTTTTGTTATTTAAAACGCTGCTTAAGCAATTCCGTAATGGAACGGCCCGGCCTGGGTCCAGGAACTCCCTGGCCAGCCGGCAGCCTCTCCAGATTGGGTGGAGGATGAGAGAATGTGAACGCGGGCCTGTGCTCCCTCGGGTAATTGATGACCCCCGGAGAACAGCTCCATTTTGCTGGCGACTTATGCAGCTTTGATTTATTAAAGACATAACAATTATGAATATAGCTGATTTATAATCAACTTGTCCAGGGCCCTAATTGATTTCTGGGGTGAAATTTAGAATGGGAGATATTGACACTTTGAGTGGAGGGCCACAGGCCTTGGGGATGGGCCGTGATAGGGTGGCTGGCGGGTCCAGTAGGAGGATGGAACGGGGAGACGGTGGCCTGAGTCTGACTGCATTCTTTGCCACCTCTTGAAGTTTGGGGCTTCTGCTCAGCTTTGCCTGAGATATTCAAGCCCCGATGGACGCTACCATTTCCAAATGACCGAGGCAGGCCCTGGCTCCAGCAGAGGGACGTGTGCCATATTGCCCACAAATCTCTCAGCATGTTCTGTTTTTGGAGATTTCCTTAGTAGTATATATGGTGGCCATGAGAGCCTGGCACTGTGTATGTAAATGAATCTGCCCCACAATGTCCAGAACCTTCTCTTCCTCCAGAGCCCTATGCTAAGACTGCCACATTTGGCCAGTAAAAAGACAAGAGGCCCAGTGAAATCTGAGTTTCAGACCAACAGCAAGTGAATTTTAGCATAAGTATATCCCATGCCAGAGTTGGGATATATTTATACTAGAGAATTATTCGTGGTTCATCTGCAATTCCAGTTTAACTGGGAGTTTTGTATTTTATCTGACAAACCTATGGTGACATTCAAGACCCCAACTCTCAAGATCCCCACAGGGTCGAAAAGATACGCACACCCCAGTGTTCACAGCAGCTCTATTCACAACAGCCAAGAAGTGGAAACAATCTAAATGTCCACCGACAGATGAATGGATAAAGAAGATGGAGTACATATATACAATGGAATATTACTCAGCCATAGAAAAGAATGAAATAATGCCATTTGCAGCAACATGGATGGATCTAGAGATTATCATACTAAGTGAAGTAAGCCAGAGAAAGACAAATACCATATGATGTCACTTCCATCTTGTGGAATCTAAAAAAGTGATATAAATGAACTTCTTTACCAAACAGAAATAGACTCACAGACATAGAAAACAAACTTATGGTTACCAAAGGGGAAAGGGTGGGGAAGGGATAAATTAGGAGTATGGGATTAACATATACACACTACTATATATAAAGTAGATAAACAACAAGGTCCTACTGTATAGCACAGCAAACTATATTCAATATCCTATAATAAACAATAATGGAAAAGAATATGAAAAAGAATATATATATATATAAATAAATCACTTTTTTGTACACCAGAAACTAACACAACATTGTAAATCAACTATACTTCAATTTAAAAAAAGGAAAAAAATATCCCCCCAGGGGTCCATTCACCTGATGAGGAGATTGAGGTAAGAGGATATTCAGTGTCTGCCCAAGATTATGTGGTGGCTGACTTAAGATTCAAACCCAACCCTGAGGTCTGAGCCTTGTAAAGCTTCCAAGATCCCACATTGCTTTCAGAGGGAAGGGACAACAGATATTCTTTCTATGCAGTGATAGATTATCCTTGTAGCAGGTCTGCCTTGTTATTGCTGTGTGACCGTGAAAAGAGCTTGGTCTCTCTGGGCATCAGTCTCCAGCACAGGAAAATGGGCATGATCATGGGGTCTCCATCATAGGGTGCTGGGAAGGAGAAAGTGATTTGTGGGTGACCACACTGGATGAGCACCCGATACACAGGAGGGGTAACTTGGGTCTCACCATGTACTAATAAAGACAGAAAGAGACAGAGAGAGACAGAGAGACAAAGAGAGAGATAGCAATAGAGAGAGTCAGAGACAGAAAGTCAGAAAGAGTCAAGGCAGAGAGACAAAGAAAGACAGTGATAGAGAGAGGGGTGCACCCCATTTGGAGATGGGGTGGACCCAGAGGGTGGGAATTAATTCTGCAAATCAACAGGTTCTAGCAGTTTCTGTAAGGGGAGGAGAGAGCAAAGCAGGAGCCGGAGGGATGCAGGATCCAGAGCTCAGGGGCCAGCAGCTGCCTGTGCCCAGTCTCCGTGACAGCCCTGTTGAGCAGTTTTAAGTATCATTAAAGATAAAATAATTTTTCCCCCTCTGAGCCGTGTGACTGACACGGTGATGGCCCCACCGACAGGGAGAAGGTCAGGCTGGAATGTAATCGGTTTTTTCCAGAGGGATGCATAAACATGATGGCACAGCAGCTGGAAAAGGGACCTGAGACTGTCCCCAAACCCTCTAAGCTCTCAGCTGCAGGGCATGATGGGGCCACAGGGACAGTGAGGGCCAGGGGGACTTCCTGGAGGAGGTGTGCCTGCTGCTGGGATTGGAAAGAGAAAGCATCCCAGGGAGGGGAGACTGTAGAAGCAAAGGTGTGGAGGTTGGATATGTCTCTTCATACATCTTCCTACTCCCACCTGATCTCAGTGCATTAATCCCACCTTCAGACCTTCCAGGGCTCCCAGCTACCCACCCCACCTCAGGGTTCAAATCCTGGCTCTCCCTCTTATTTGCCATGTGATCTTGGGTGTATCACCTCCCCCTCCCAGCCTCAATCTCCTAATCTGTAAAACAGGATCATCATAGGACTTTCCCACCCTGCGGATACAGCGAGAACTCAAAGAAAGGAACAATGGTGTCAATGCTTTTGGCTGCAAGTAACAGGAAAAGCCATCTTAATTTAGTCCAACATTAGGAAACATTTTTCATCTTATACAATGAACCATTAAGGTATTTACTCAAAAGGTACCTCTTCCAAGAGCCTTCACTGATCAATCCCTGTGCTCGCTTTTCATACCCTCCTTTATTTTTCTCCCTAGTACTAATCATTTCCTGAGAATATGTATTTGTCCATTTTCTGCTCCCTCTTCCTCTAAATGTCAGCTCCCCATGGACAGGAATTTTTATCTGTTTTGTTCACACGTTCCCCATGGCACACAGAGGGTGCTCATTAAATGCTTGTTAAATAAATGGATGACTTCTTTATCCAAGGATGATTCAGTTATTCAAGAACAGAGTCCTGTGTCTTCCTCAGGATATCTACCATGTTGCTCCTCATGGTCCAAAATGCTTGCCAAAGCACCAACCATCACACCCTTGTTCTAGCAGCAGGAAGGAAGAAGGGTGGAAGGACAAAGGAGGCTTTCTCCAGTGGACTGTCTCCTATACAGAGCCTTCCAAGAAGCCCCTCTCCAAGTCTTATTGGCCAGGACTCAGTCACATGGCCACACCTAGATAACTAGCTGCGAGGGAGTCTGGGAAATGGAGTCTTTAACAGAGTGCCATTCCACCTCTCCCAAAATCTAGCAACCTTTGTGAGGAAGGACAGGAGGATGGATGTTAGGAGGCAGGGAACAATGGACATATCCCTGACCCTCTACCTCTGCCAATGCCAGTGACCACCTGTATTAGTTTTCTCTGGCTGCTGTAATTTAACCAGTTACCACAAACTTAATGAAACACAGTGAAAGAACACAAATGTATTATCTTACGGTTCTGTAGGTCAGAAGTCCCACGTGGGTCTCACTGGGCTAAAATCAAGGTGTCGGCAGGGCTGGTTCCTGCTAGAAGGGAGAACCCATGTCTTGCCTTTTCCAGCTTCAAGAGGCTGCCTGCATTCCTGGGCTCCTGGCCCCTTACTCCACCTTCACAGCCAGCAATGGCAGGTCAAGTCCTTCTCACACTGCCTCTCTCTGCTTCTCCCTTTCCTGCCTCCCTCTTCCATATTTAAGGATTACATTGGGCCCACCTGGACCCTCTCTCGCTCTTAAAGTCTCTTAAAGAAAGACTAGCAACCTTCATGCCATCGACAACCTTAATTCCTCTTTGCCATGTAACAGGGATTTGCTGAGTTGTGGGAATTACGAATTTCACCCTCCTGGGCCTCCCCACTCCTCTTCACAGCCTCCACGAAGGAGAAAACACCACGGTACCCGTTGCCCAGATCAGAACATTGAGGCCCCCGGAGATTGAACAGCTTGCCCACGGTCCCCTTAAGGCTCCTAAATTCCAAAAACTGGAATTTGAACCCAGGCGTGTGTGATTGCAAAGCCCGTGCCTCCTTCAACGATGCTGTTTGTAACCACAGCTGTGGTCTGTCATTGCTGTTATTATGGTTATCATTCGGTCAGTGCCTGCTATGTCTGCACCAGCCTACAGGGTTCACCCTGACCCTCTAGAGAAGGGAGTTACAAAGGTGAGCACAGAGGCACAGGGAGATTGAAGGGCACTCCAAGTCACCCAGTGGGTGGCAAAGCCAGAACGTGAGCCCAAGTCCTCCTGGCTACAGACCACTGTCCTCCCCACCTCTGGGGAGAAAGCTACTGCCTAACAGAGGCCACAGAGGACCCAGCTAGGGTTTTCTGGCAGCACCAGGGGCTCACTAAGCCCTTTTTCTTTCTGGCAGAGGCTGGGGCAGCAGCAGTCAGTGGGGAAGCAAGCCAAGTGCTGAGTCTGCAACGTGACATGTCTCCGCAAAAGCCACCAGCCACGTGGCCACGGAGGCCCACAGCTCTGGGGATGATCAATCTCCCCCCACCCCTCTCGCTGGCTGCCACCCTCCTACCTCCACCCTGGCGTCCTCTGTCTCTCCCTCTCCCGGTCTCTGCCCAGCTTCCTGCATCCTGGGGGAGGCATCGTTCCAAGACCACCCAGGGAAGGAAGGGCAGCCCCCCATCATGGAAATGCTCAGAGGCAAGATTCACCAGTCGGAGAGAGAGCAGAGGGTAGGAGCACAAGTCATGGGGTCCGCGGACCAGGTCCCCACTTCAGCTCCTCCTCTAATGCTGGGCCAGCTAATTCATCTTGCTAGCCTCAGTTTCCTTGTCTGCAAAATGGGTTTGAGAAAAAGAATCTACACTGTAGGACTGACGTGAGGGTTATGTGAACTATGACAAGCACTTTGGATATTGACAGTAGATAAATCCTGTGTGAGGCCAGAGGAGATTTCAAGGTAGTCTGGGAAGGCTTCCTGGAAGGGGCAACATTTGATCTGGGCCTTAAAATAGGAGGAGAATTTGGAGGGACTGGCAGAAGGGAGAGGGAAGATCTGGTGGGTGGAGGAAAGAGTTGGGACTTTGCTACAGGTAATAGGGAGCCATAGAAAGTTCTCCAGCAGGATGGTGAGAGCATCGGTGCAGCTATGATTTTTAGGGCGATGAGCCCAGCAGCAGGTCAGGGTGGGTCTAAAGACCTAACCTCCAAAGCAGAGCCCATCAGGCTTCCCTCACCCCCCCACTGGGGTGCCTGGGACTGGGCAGCGATTCAGGGACCTGAGGTGGAGGAAGAAGATAAACACGTGGGTGCTCATAAGGGGAAACCAAGGCACAGAGAGGGTTACTAACTTGCCCAGAGCCACAGGACAGGCAAGTTCCAGGGCTGGGATTTGAACCCAGGCAGTCTAGCTCCAGCCAAAGCAGTTCTGCAGTTGCTCCCAGGACCTCAGAATGTGACTGTATTTGGAGAAAGGGTCTTTAAACAGGTAATTAAGTTAAAATGAGGTCATTAGGGCAGCCCCTAATCCAATATGACTGGTGTCCTTATAAGGAGAGATTAGGACACAGACACACACAGAGGGAGAGCATGTAAGGACACAGGGAGAAGACAGCCGTCTGCAAGCCAAGGAGAAGAAACCAATCCTGCCAACACCTTGTCTCAGACTTGTCTCCAGCCTCCAGAAGTGTGAGAAAATAAATTTCTGTTGTTGAAGTCCCCCAGTCTGTGGTACTTTGTTATGGCGGCCCCAGAAAACTCATACACTGCCCATGTCTCAATAGTTAGGGCTCTTTGGTCTGAAAATGACAAAACAAAACAAACACTTGATTTGGATTGGCTTAAGCAAAAAGCCAATATATAACAAAATATATAGCTTCAGGCACAATTTGATCCAGGTGCTCAAATCATGACAAGATCATCTGCTTTCCTCTCTATTAGTTCCATTCACACGGAGGTGCTTCCCACATGGTGACCAGATAGCTCCTAAGAAGACCAGGTTCCTATAAGCTCAGCAACCCCTGAGGAAAAGAGCATCATTTGTCCCCCTAAATCCAGCTAATTGTTCAGGAGTTGACTCTGTTTTTGGTTTTTTTTTTTTTTTTTTTTTTTTTTTTTTTTTGTGATACGCGCGAGGGCCTCTCACTGTTGTGGCCTCTCCCGTTGCGGAGCACAGGCTCTGGACGCACAGGCTCAGTGGCCATGGCTCACTGGCCCAGCCGCTCCGTGGCATGTGGGATCTTCCCGGACCGGGGCACAAGCCTGTCCCCTGCATCAGCAGGCAGACTCTCAACCACTGCACCACCAGGGAAGCCACAGGAGTTCACTCTGATTGAGATAACTTGGGTCACGGTGGGTGGCCCTGAGCCAATCACTGAAGCCATAGGTTCAGAATCCTGATTGGCCAGCCCTGGGTGTTTTTTGATTGGGCTCCCCCAGAAAGAGACCCTGAGGCAAGGATGGGGGGATTACTGTGTAGGCCACTGTGACCCCCTGGGGGCCTCTAGGACACTGTGTAGAGCATGCCTTGGAGTTTTCTCAACAGAAGCAAAAGGGAGCTGCAGTATTTATCCACCAACTTCCCATCTGTAAAGGCTGAGGGCTGCAATAACTCTCCTGTCTTCTGGCTTGGCCTGCCTGTGGCTAAGTGAGCTCCAACAGTCTTAAAAAAATACTTTCAGAGAAATGGTTTCAGGTGTTCACAGGAAGTAGGCTTTGCATGAAGTGAGCCCAAGAGGATATCCATGGGGCTGCTGCACTGGGTGGCAGCCTCCCTCCATGGAGCCCTAACTGAACTTCATGAACCAAAAGCAAGACGGGGGAGGGCACCCCAGGAAAATCCAAGGTACTGTTCCAGAAGAAGAAAGGATGCAGAAGAGGCTAAAAAGCCAAAAATGGTCTAACTGAAGCCAGTTTTCCTTCATTCTTCCCATGAATCTCTATGTTCCCACTGACTGCACCTTTACATTTTCCTCAAATTTTCCAAGACCCTCGAGCCCCTTGTCAGTCCAAAGGGACTCTCTCTCAAACATTAGAGGAGCAGGGGGCGGGATGGATGGGGCCATTCCCGCTGTTAATTCTGTGACTGCCACAAGGTGTCACTGTTGAACAACGGTCTTGCACAGCCTTGTCTGTTTTTCCCTTGCGTGTCCTAAGCCAGACAGATCCTTGCACGGACCCCAGTGGAACCCCAACTTGGGTCCCCAAGGTTAGAGCCGAATGGTTTACACTCATGAATCCGTTCAGGTCTCAATCACCAAGCTAGACACTTGGACAGGGGAAATGACACACCAGACACACCAGGACAGGGGAAATGAATGAAGCAGGACTTCCAGCCCCCATCACACTCTGTATTAGAACCAACCAGCTTCTTCCCCCAACCCCCCTCCCACTTCCTTTATAACTAAGTCCCCACTGGGACACCACTGAGTATCCTTTTATGCCTTTACATCTCCCTCGGGGCCACCTCAACTCATCAGAGTGAACCACAGAAGGGAAGGAAAAGGAACATCAATCCTGTCGCTCCCAAGAATTCCACCTCAGGAATTCCCTGGTGGTCCAGTGGTTAGGACTCGGTGCTTTCACTGCCATGCACCTGGGTTCGATCCCTGTTCGGGGAACTAAAATACTGCAAGCCAAGCTGCATGGCCAAAGTAAAAAAAAAAAAAAAAAAAGAGTTCCACTTCACTGCCACTGGCCCACTCTGCACATCGAGGAGTTTGGGGAGAGTTGTATCAGTCAGCTATTGCTGCATAACAAGTTGCCACAAATGCAGCAGATTAAACCAACACTCCTTTATTATTTCACAGTTTCTGAGGATCAAGAGTCCAGGCACAGCTTAGCTGGTCCTGTACTCCAGGGTTTTCTGCAAGGCTGCAATCAAGGTGTCAGCTGAGGCCACAATCATCTCCAGGTTTGACTGGAACCTGGAGCAGGGTCTGTTTCCAAGTTCAAGAGGCCTTGCACGCTTCTGCTCACTCTCCTAGAGCCCAATTGCCATGCAAATAACCCCAGGCTGGTCTGCCAGAAGAGCATCCCTGCTCTTCATGGAAGAAGTCCATGGAAGAAAGCCCAGTTGTCCCATCCAACAGCCAGCTGACCCCCAAACGAGGGAACCCAGCCAAGATTTGCAGAGCTGCCTGCAACCCCAAGTTGAGTGCAGAGGCAGTGATGAGCCTGGTTGAGATTAGAAGAATCACCTGGCTAATCTGCAGACTCGTGAACCAAAATAAATACTTAGTGCTTTCAGCTATTAGATTGGGGGCTGGTTTCACAGATCCAATCTGCTACAGCATCATCATCACCATTCCCCCATGACGATGGGCATCCACTTAAATATGAATGAAACTAGGAGGAACCATTCAACTGACTCTCCCTAAATAAAGTTGTTCTACTTCACAGAGTTTAGCTGTCTTGACTCTACAAAGGAAATGTGGCTGGCAGCTTCTCCTGATTAAAAAATGTGAAGTTCCACCTCACCAGGCATCACAATACCCTCCTTTTCCGTCCACCTTCCCAGGAAGGCTCAGGAGGGAGGGGATGCTCTTCCAGGCTTGCAGGCTGGACCAGGGGCTGGCCAGGGGCTCTCAGGACCCTTTGGCTGCCCTAAATGGGACCACTCCCTGCCATCCTAGTCCTGGCCGCTTGCTACAGAGATTCCGTAAGGATCTGTTGGCCTTTTCTTTCCAACACCCCAGACCCTCTCAAGACGAAGGAAGAGGGACTTCCTGGTGGTCCAGTAGTTGAGACTCCATGCTTCCACTACAGGGGGCACGGGTTCGATCCCTGGTCAGGGAACTGAGATTCTGCATGCCATGTGGTGCAGCCAAAAAAATAAAGTCTATTATGTTAAAGAAGAAGAAAGAGAAGGAGAAGAAGAATCCACGTGAGGTGGAGGATGACAGAACTGGCTTCGGGAAGCCTCAGACCCCAGCACTGGCAGACAGGGAGCAACACAAGCAGTGTTCCAAACTTGGCTGTGACCTTGAACTTGTCACTGTCCAGGAACACTCGGTAAATAGTTGATATATCCTGACCACGCCCCTGACCCATCCCTAAGTCCCCTGGACCTCCTCCAAGATCTGGCCACTGACAGCACTGCTGAGACCTGGCCCCAGCATGTCCATTCTCATTGGTCAATGCCACAGCCATACCTGTAGTTAAATATAGTTAATATCACCCCAAAAAGCAAGAGTTCTCAGCTGAATAGCTCGGTGATCAAGAGCAGAAACTCTAGAATTAGACCCATGTATAAAGCTTAGAAAAAGTGAAAGAAGTAAATAAAGGATAGAATGATGATCCTTCCACACCACGAAGGCCTACGCAACTGTATAAAAGAATGAGGACTCCCATGGAAGGATCACCAAGATACCTTAAGATTAAAAAGCAAGAGTAGGGCTTCCCTGGTGGCGCAGTGGTTGAGACTCTGCCTGCTGATGCAGGGGACACGGGTTCGTGCCCCGGTCCGGGAAGATCCCACAGGCCGCGGAGCGGCTGGGCCCGTGAGTCATGGCCACTGGGCCTGCGCGTCCGGAGCCTGTGCTCCGCAACGGGAGATGCCACAACAGTGAGAGGCCCGCATACCACAAAAAAAAAAAAAAAAAGCAAGAGTAATGGATACAGAGTTTCTGTTTGGGGTGATCAAAACAAAAACACATTTCGGTGGATGGATGGTGGTGGTGACTGCACAGCAATGTGAATGATGTAAAGCCACTCAGCTGTGCACTTCACCATGGTTCAGATGGTCAATTTTACGTCAGGGATGTTTGGCCACAATTGAAAATCAGGCTGGGAGGGGCAGAGGTAAAGGTTTTGTCTCTCAAAACCTTTGTGACCCCATCCTGTGTCTGTCACCCTGCAGCCCCTCACGGTAGGTTTAGAAGCAGTATGAGGAGCCAGGTTAGAGAAACTGAGACCCAGAGAGGGTGGGGAGTTGCCCAGAACCACACAGTAAGGAGGACGCATGGCCAGAACATAAGAAACTCCAACGGAACCCGAATGCATAAGACGGTCCCACAAAATCCCTCTCCAGGGAGTGGGTGATTTTGCTTAAGCTTCTAGGGGGGCGGCGGGGAGGCCAAATGAGAAGAAAGTTTTTTTTTCCTTGTGGGAGCCGTGGGAATCCCTCCCTGGGGAGAGGTGCTGGCTGATGAGGACGTCCCTGGTAAATCTCTGATCACAAGATTAGGTGATTTCATTATTGTCTGCGAAGCTTTCGGGAGGGTTGGCGCTTACAGATAATTACCCGTGATACAGGGCGCTGGAGTCATCAAGGAAGGCTGAGCCTGCTCGGAAGATGGGGCCAAGGTGTTGGGGCCAGGAAGGTGCTTGAAAACGGCCCCATCCATCACCTTCGTGCAGAGGAAGGGGCTCAGGAGACAGAGAAGGGGGAACCCGTCCAAGGTCACACAGCCAGACAGGGGCAACATACTCTGTCATAGCCACCCAAACCTGAGTCAGCTCCTATCCCCCCTCTGCCCACAGCCCTCCAGGGCTCCCACCTCCCTCGGGTTAAAGCCCAAGTCCTCCCCGTGGGCCACAAGGCTCTGCACGACCTGCCCTCACCTCCTCCCTCTGTCCCCCGGCTCCCTCCAGCCCAGCCCCCCGGCACCTAGCAAATGCTCAAAAAAAATGAAAGGACCCAATAAAGAATAAATGGGCAACTTGAGCACATCTGGGCTCTGAAAAGCACTTCTAGTCCACAGCCTCTGCTTGGACTCCTCCCTGGATGAGGAGCTCACTACGTCCCAAGGCTCCCACTTCATCTCTGAGCTGTTCTGGTCATTAGCAAGGTCCTCTGCAAAATCTGGGCTGAGTTTTGTGCCCTAGAGTGTGTGTGTGTGTGTGTGTGTGTGTGTGTGTTTTGAGGGATGGGGGAGTGACATGAGGTCATGAGCAGAAATTCTGGAATCTTTGCAGGATGGTCACTGTTTTGAATACTTGGAAAGCCTCCCCTAAAGCCCTGGGGGTGAGGTTGGTCCAGACTGACTCTCTCTCTCACACACACAGAATTTGTCTGTCTCTATTTCTCTCTCTCCTTTTCTCTTTTTTGTCTCTGTGTTTCCGTCTCTGGGTCCCCGTGCTGCTCAAAATCACACAGATACCGAAGCAGCTTCTCAGCCCCGAAAGAAAATTGCCAGCCACCCCAGCGGCAGAATAATTGAACCGGTGGGCGGCCAGGATTGAATCAAGTGTGAGGGGGTGAAGGGGGGAAGCTGGGGCAGGGGTGTGGCAGACGAGCTTAGCTCTGGGCAGTGGGAGTGCAGCCATGTGGGCTGGAGAGGGGCCATGAAATCTCACGAGCAAGCCTGGTCCCCACCAAAACCACTTCCCCCGCCCCAGACAATCTGAGCCCTGCAGACAGCGCTAGAGGTCTGTGTCTAGGTACCCCCTCAACACACAGTCTGCTGAATCCTCAGAGCCACTTGGCAGGGCTGGGGTGGGGGGTTTCACCCAGGTCCACTGCCAGGGGCAGTCCACACCCATCAAGGCCAGGTTCATTACCGTTCATTCATTCATCCACATATTTTCTCATCCCCACCCAAGCACCTATCCTTCTATCCACCCACCCACCCACCCAGCCATCCTCCCATCCCCCAACCTAAATGCCCCACTCACCCACCCACCCATGCATCCATCCATTCCCCCACCCAACACCCAACGCACAGGTCACCCATTCAACAAGCACTTATTAAGCTCCTGTAGAGCTCCCCTTTCTGTGCTAGGTCCTGGAGACACCGGGATAAAAATGACAGCCAAGGCCCCTGCTCAACTGGGGAGATTAGCGTCTAGCTGGGAAGAGAAATGTGAACAGACAGTTGAACAAACCACTCCATCACGGAAATGGTGACAGTTCCTGAAGCCATGCCCAGGCTGCCCTGGGATATAGGATAGGGGTGTGGGGCTGGCGATGAGACTAATTAGGTTGGGGGGCCATGGAAAGGCTTCCAGGGGGAAGAATGTGACAGGCAGAGGGAACAGCATAAGCAATGGAGAGGCCGATGTCCAGTGTCTGATTCAAGGGCAGGGCACGTGAAGTTGACCCTGGACAGGAAGTAGGGACACTGGATGAGAAGTAGGTTGGAGAGAAGTTGCTAACCGCAGATGAAGTGCTCTTGGGGCTTGTCCAGGGCAGATGGACAGGACTCAAAAATAGGGGACAGGAGGGACTTCCCTGGTGGCGCAGTGGTTAAGAATCCACCTGCCAGTGCAGGGGACACATGTTTGAGCCCTGGTCCGGGAAGATCCCACATGCCATGGAGCAACGAAGCAGGTGCATCACAACTACTGAGCCTGCGCTCTAGAGCCCACGAGCCACAACTACTCAGCCTGAGTGTCACAACTACTGAAGCCCGTGCGCCTAGAGCCTGTGCTCAGCAACAAGAGAAGCCATCGCAATGAGAAGCCCGCGCACCGCAATGAAGAGTAGCCACCGCTCGCTGCAACTAGAGAAAGCCCGCATGCGGCAACGAAGACCCAACGCAGCCAAAAATAAATTAATTAATTTTAAAAAAATAGGGGCGAGGAGGGACTCCCCTGGTGGTGCAGTGGTTAAGAATCCGCCTGCCAATGCAGGGGACATGGGTTTGAGCCCTGGTCCGGGAAGATCCCACATGCCATGGAGCAACTAAGCAGGTGCGCCACAACTACTGAGCCTATGCTCTAGAGCCTGCGAGCCACAACTACTGAAGCCCGCGTGCCTAGAACCTGGGCTCTGCAACAAGAGAAGCCACCGCAATGAGAAGCCCGCGCATTGCAACGAAGAGTAGCCCCCCGCTTGCTGCAACTAGGGAAAGCCTGCGCGCAGCCAGACCCAACACAGCCAAAAATAAATAAATAAATATATATATATATTTTTTTTTAAAGAAAGAAACTTATAAAAAAAATAGGGGACAGGAATGGGACTTCCCTGGCGGCCCAGTGGTTAAGACTCCGTGCTTCCACTGCAAGGGGTGCTGCTTCCATCCCTGGTCGGGGAACTAAGTAAGATCCCACATGCTGAGCGCTGTGGCCAAAACATTTTTTTTAATTAAAAAATAATAAAGATAAAAATAGGGGACAGGGACTTCCCTGGTGGTGCAGTGGTTAAGAATCCGCCTGCCAATGCAGGGGACATGGGTTCGAGCCTGGTCCGGGAAGATCCCACATGCCGCAGAGCAACTAAGCCCGTGCGCCACAACTCCTGAGCCTGCGCTCTAGAGCCCACGAGCCACAACTACTGAAGCTCGCGCACCTAGAGCCCATGCTCCGCAACAAGAAGCCACTGCAGGCTTCCCTGGTGGCGCAGTGGTTGAGAGTCTGCCTGCCGATGCAGGGGACGCGGGTTCGTGCCCCGGTCTGGGAAGATCCCACATGCCGCGGAGCGGCTGGGCCCATGAGCCATGGCCGCTGGGCCTGCGCGCCCGGAGCCTGTGCTCCGCAACGGGAGAGGCCGCAGCAGTGAGAGGCCTGCGTAACGTAAAAAAAAAAAAAAAAAAAAAGAAGCCACTGCACTGAGAAGCCCGCGCACCGCAATGAAGAGTAGCCCCCACTTGCCGCAACTAGAGAAAGCCTGTGTGCAGCAGCCAAGACCCAATGCAGCCAAAAATAAATTTTAAAAAAAATAGGGGACAGGAAGCCAAAGGAGATGAGAAGGCACAGACAGAGAGGTGAGAGAGAAGCCAGGGGTGGTGGAATCCCAAAGTCACTTTGCCCAGATTGAGAACTTAAGGTCCAGGGAGTGGATTGTGGAGTCCCACCTCCCGCCCAGGCTCTACCAATAACTTCTATGTCCTTTCCTGGTGTTGGACAGTCACAGAGGCTCTGAGGAACGTTGAGGGAGACCTTCAATAGCTGCTTTCTGATCCCAGCCCCACCAGCCCTCACTGGCCAAGCCACACACCTAATCTAGCAGCCTCCATGGTCTCATCTGTGAAATGGGTACATTTCAGCCACTGCACCAGGCCATGGGAAAGTGCTGAGGTCAAGATGACCCCAGCTAGAAGTTATTGTGTCCTCTACACCATGATTAGCATGGCCTCCTGGCTCCTGCATCATTCATTCATTCATTTATTCATTCAACAAATATATATTGAGTACCCAAACACTGTTCTGGGTGCTGAGGATACAGCTGTGAACAAAACAGACACGGTTCCTCTGTCCTCAAGGTGCTGCTATTAAAGTAAAGTAAGACTTGGACTTCCCTGGTGGTCCAGTGGTTAAGACTCGTGCTTCCACTGCAAGGGGCACAGGTTTGATCCCTGGGCAGGGAATTAAGATCTCTCATGCCATGCAGCGCAGCCAAAAAAAAAAAAAAGGAGAGTAAGACAGAGAATAACATACCAATGCCTAATCTAATTTCAGGAAGCAGTAAGAATTCTAAAGCAGGGAAAGGGGACAGAAATGGTCGTGGGGAGATGCCTTATCTCTGGAGTAGGGAGGGAAGGCTTCCCTGAGGAAGTGACATGTGAGCTGAAACTGTGTGGGGAAGTGTCAGTCTGGCCAAGGGTTTTGGCAAAAGCATTCCAGACAGCAGAAATAGCAAGTGCAAGGGCCCTGAGGCAGGACCAGGTTTGGCATTTTAAGAATCAGCTCTGTTTTTGTGGCTGGAGTGAAGGGAGGGAGAGAGAATGGGATCCATGAACCCTGATCAACCATCTCTGGCACTGCTTGCTTCTCCTCCATTGTGATCCATACTGTGTGCCATGCTATACATTTTTTATATTTATCTTGCCTGTTTTCTCTCTCTCCAACTGTTAGCTTTATAAAGATGGGGACTTCTTTCCTTCTGGGCTCCCTGTTCCCTGCTCTGCTTCCAGAGCCTAGAACAGTCCCAGACACTCAATGTGAGATTGTGGAAGAATGAATGAATGAAGAGGCATCATTCCCATTGGAAGGGCCAGATGGGAAGGCAATTAGAGGCTCCGTCCACTTCAAGAGGCCCCTTTAGGAGGTCAGAGCTGAGAGATGTGGGGTCAGAGCCTCCCTCGATTACTGAGATTCTAATTAACTCCGGGGCCGAGAGGGTCGCCCTGCTCAGAGGAATTATAGATAAGTTTGCATCCAAGTGTTTGAGCAGCGGCTCTAACGGGGCGGACAGCGGCTCTTCCTCTCCCCGGACCAGCCAGCTGGCCAAGGAGGCAGGCACCAAAAGAGGTCATTTGCATAGTCAGGTAATTGGTTTTGCAAATAAATCTGGTTCTTGAAATTTGTAGATTAGCAATAATATGTCTCCAGATGAGAGAGAAAGGTCACGGATGAATAAAACAACAATTAAACTTTCAGGAGATTATTAAACTAAACAGAAACCTGGCACGGGGCGGCCAAGGGAATAGGGAGAAAGGCAGGGAAGGTGGAAGGGGTCTGGGGTGGGCAGCCTGCAGCCCGGGGCGGCTAACTGATGCCCTTGACTTCCTGCCTCGTGGGAGCACATTCTGTATGTCGGGCTCTGGGCACAGTGGGATATACCCAGGATAGTTATCAGGATCCCATGTCCCAGTAGAGAAAACTGAGGTCCAAGGCTGGACAAGGCAGGATTCGATCCCAAGACCAGCTTTGCACTGTCCCAGGTGGCAGTGAGCCTCATCTCACAGTGGAAAGAAAGAGAGAGGGTGCACCCCTCCTCTGCTGCCTCTTGGCTGTGTGACGAGGACCATCCCTTCCCCCCACCTGTGCTTCAGTCTTTCCACACCTCTAAAATTGGGGCTGAGAGCATTTTATGTGCGATTTTTAATTTGCAAATATTTTTGTACTTGTGTGGGCAATTAAATGTGGTACAGCAGCTAATGGACCGGGCACTGTGCCTGGAATGATGGGGGTGCCCCTCTGGTCATCCTGGGCTCCTGGCTGCAAGCAACAGTAATGTGCTCCAGGAAACATAAGCAGAACTGAAATTTATAGATAACTCTCTGGGTGGAAGGGAAAGTTGGAGAAAGAGGGTCAGTCAGAGAGGAAACGGAAACTCGGCAGGTAACACAACCATATTTTGCCACCCACTAGCTTGTGACCTTGGGTGAATCACCTTTCCTCCTCGAGACCTCAGTTTCCAGAGCTCTAAAAGAGGGAATCATTGTGCCTGCTTTATTTATTCAATGTAGTCATTCAAAATATTTCCTGAGCCCTGAATGAGCACCAGGCACTGTCCTAGGCACCAGGAATGCAGCTGCAAGCAAAACAGGCAGAAATCTCTGCCTTGGTTGAGCTCAAAGCCTAATGAGGGAGACTGGCAATAAGCAAATAAATCAGTAAAGTCTATAGGGCTTTACAGAGTGCTAAGTGCTAGAAAGGAAATTAGGGCAGGGAAGGCATTGGGAAGGAACAAGAATTGAGGAGGGAGGGCAGGTTGCAATTTTAAACAGGATGTTCAAGGAAAGCCTCTGAGAAGGTGAGATCTAAGCAGAAATCTGAATGGGGGGGAGGGAGGGAGAGACCTGGGGGAAGAGCATTCCAAGCAGCGGGAACAGCACGTGCAAAGGCCCTGGGGCAGGACTGTGCCTGGCATGTTGGAGGAACAGTGAGATCTGTGTGTCTGGAGCACAGTAAGCGAGGGGGACAGAGGGAGGAGGTGAGGGCAGGGAGGGAAAGGGGGCAGGTCCTGAAGGTCTCCTTGTCCAAAGGGCATCTCCCTGCTAGGGTTGCCTCAACAGTGACAAATGTTCACTCCTTCTTCCCAACCCATTTGGTGGCAGAGGTTATGGGCTGGTCCCCAAATTTCATGCTCTACTTTCTCCTTTAGAAACAGAACCTGCCCAGGTAAAGACTACATTTCCCAGCTGCCCTTGAAGCTCAATGTGACCATCTGATTATGTGATGGACAATAGGATGTGAGCATAAATGATGCATGTAACTTCCAGGTCATAACCTCAGAAGACAAGGATAGGCCCTCCTCTACCCCTTCTCCCCTTCCCCCTCTGCCCTCATCTGGAAGGTGGCTGTGATGGCAAGGGCTAGAGCAGCCATTATGTTCCAAAAGATGGAAGTTTGGCTGAGGAGATAGAACACCAATAGAAGCCCGGATCCCTAGTGATTGTGGAGCCACCACTGCAACCTGGGCTGATGCCCAGACTGTGAGGACAGGCATCGTTTAAGCCATGGCTTCCTCTTTTAAGTCCTAGTCATGGTTCCATAGATCTCAAATAATCAAAAGCTTTGAGCACTGTCACTACCCACATTGCATTCCCCAGACTTCCTCTCTTCTCTGCTAACACTCCTCTGCTGCAAATTGCCCTTCACTCCCCCTCCTCCTCCAGATTTCCCTCTGACTCTGCTCTTGGCCTCCCTGCTCTTGCTACAACCAAGCTGTGCCATAACAAATGAGCCACCTTGTGGCCAGCCTGAAAACTGTCTTTCTTGGCTCTGGAAATCCTGCCCATCTGAGGCTGTCCACTGGCTCTCCAATAGACTTAGTTTTATTCCAAGATATTTTCATGGATGTCCATCTTCCCCCACATCCACCTCACCTTCTATCTCCCTCTCTCTTCCAAATTATGGCAACTCCACCAGAGCTTTTGACCTCTAAGTCCCATGTGTATGGCAATTTTGTAAGGCAAAAGGAGACCAGAGAGGGTGAGTGACCTGGCTGGGTCACACAGCCTGGATATCCTGTCCAAAGGAAACAGAAGAGTGAACCTGGTTGAGAGAGGATGGACCACTGACCTTCTGGCCTGGGAAGAGAGGACAGTGGGAACCCACTGAGTTGTTCACCTAGGAAAGGCCTGTATCAGAGCTGGCTAATCTCATTCCCCTATTTATTCCACAAACACTTATCGGGCAACTGCTGTGTGCCAGGTCCTATTTCAGATACCGGGACCAAAACACGCTCATCCTCTCCCTCTCAGCACTCAGGTTAGTGTCAGAGCTGTGATGGAGGAGTCCAGAAGAGGCCCCTGAGCTGGGCTGGAGCCTCAGGCTTCCTGGAGGAGGTGATGTGTAAGCTGAGATCTGAAAGATGAAGAGGGGAAGGCAGGGTGACCCACATGAAGAAAACAGCGGAAACAAAGGCTCAGAGTCAGGGTGTGGTGGGTTTGAGTCCCTGGGAGCATCCAGGGCAGGGGGAGATGAAGTCAGGGAGGCAATGGGGGTGAAAGGCTGGGGACTTCAGGCCAAGGGCAATGGGGAGCCAAAGAAGGATTTAGAACAGGGGAGGAGTGAAATCAGATTTGCCTTTGACGAAGGTCCCAGGAAGGAGGGCCAGGAGGGGCCAAGCACGGTGGCCGGTCCAGGCCGGAAGGGATGCAGGACCGGCTGCCCTTCCCCCACCACATCCCCCCCGCAGACTCGCTACGCCCGGACTCGAGCAGGAAGGAGAGCCGGGAGGGGGTACCTGGCAGCCAAAAGCCCAGCCGCTAATGAAACCGGTGCTGCGTGGGCTATTTTTAGCAGCGGCTCCTCTGGACGCCTAATCGCTCTGGCCGGCTCCAGCCAGGCTGCCATGGAAACGCACAGCGCCGCAGCGGGGATCTCGGTCCCAGATCCGGGACTGCGCTGCCCGCCCCCAGCCGCGGCCCAGGACGCTGTCGCTGCCACCGCCGGGAGGGGCGCTGCCTGCCCTCCCGCACCGCCGCTGTGTGACCCGGGGACACCTCTGCCCGTCTCTGGGCCTTAGAGGGTGAGGGGGGTCAGCACGGGCTCTGGAGGCTGAGCCCCAGGTTCAAATCCCCGCTGAGCCAGCGGTGCGAGGCGCGACTTCAGACTTATCTTGGAACCTTGGCTTCTCATCTTTAAAACGGGTCCCCCCTCATATGACTGCAGGGACTGGGATGCCTGGAGCTTGAAGCTCAGCGCCTGGCCCCAGTGCCTTCAGCAACGCATTGAGCACCTACAGTATGCCAAGCATTGCCCTAAGCTTTCCATGCATTCATTTTATGTATTTAATGCAGAGGCATTTTGTAGATTGCCTTTTGCAGATGGGGCCAGTTGCTACAGAGAGGTTAAGTGGTCTGCCTAAGGTTACACAGCATGCACAGGGTGGAGCCAGGATTTGAACCCAGGCCAGTTGGCTCTGGAATTCCAGTGCTAAACCACTCGTTGAAATGCACATATATTTAAACTGGAATGTGGAGGGGGTCATGCTTATCCCCCAAGGAAGGCTTCATGAATGGTGGCTTCTCAAGCAGTGGGGGGACCTGGTTTTCACCACCAACCTTGCTGGATGGGAAGCCAGGGGTGAGAGGCTTCACTCCCCCAGGGGACAAATGGGGACACTGTGGCACAGGCGGGGGCAGCAGGTGGTCGGATGCTGAGCCCTGGAGCCCAGGTGTCTCCCACCCACCGGGAAGAGATTTTTTGGAGGATTGTGGGCATGTGGCCCAGGGCAGCCTGCCAGCGACTGACACCCAAAGCTATTTCGGGCCATGTAGCTCAGACAAGTTGTTGGGGACTGGCTGGGTGTCAGGAGGGAGGTGTCCAAGCTGGGGAGGGGAGAACAAAGCCCCGACCTGGGCCAGGACAGGGGGGCGAAGTGGGGGAGCAGGAGAGTGGACAAGAGCATGCCGCCTGGCCTCTCCATGCTTCAGTGTCCCCATCTGTAAAATAGGTGTTGCCCATCACAGTCCCCACCTCCTAGGGGTTGTCAGGATGATCAGAACATACAGTGCAGAGTCCCATCCATCTGTATTTAATATTTGGATGTCTTGTTCCATGTGGATTTTTTTTTACATTGGTTTGAATTCTTTTTTTTAAAAAGATTTATTTATTATTTATTTAATTTATTTTTGGCTGCATTGGGTCTTAGTTGCAGTACGCGGGACCTTCGCTGAGGCATGTGGGATCTTTTGTTGTGGCGCACGGGCTTCTCTCTAGCTGTGGCTTGTGGGTTTTCTCTTCTCTAGTTGTGGCACACAGGCTCCAGGGCACGTGGGCTCTGTAGCTGTGGTACATGGGCCTAGGTGCTCCACGGCATGTGGGATCTTAGTTCCCTGACCAGGGATCGAACCCACGTCCCCTGCATTGTAAGGCGGATTCTTTACCACTGGACCACAGGGAAGTCCCAGTTTGGATTCTTTAAAATATGACTTAACCTTAAAAATGCATTCCAAGGGCTTCCCTGGTGGCACAGTGGTTGAGAGTCCGCCTGCCGATGCAGGGGACACGGGTTCGTGCCCCGGTCCGGGAAGATCCCACGTGCCGCAGAGCAGCTGGGCCTGTCAGCCATGGCTGCTGAGCCTGCGCATCTGGAGCCTGTGCTCCACAACGGGAGAGGCCACAGCAGTGACAGGCCCGCGTACCACAAAAAAAAAAAAAAAAAAAAAAAAAGCATTCCAATATACAGTAGGTGCAGACAAATACTATTTGACTCCACTTATACAAGGTACCTAGAATAGTCAAATTCACAGAGTCAGAAAGTACATTGGTAGGGCTTCCCTGGTGGCACAGTGGTTAAGAATCTGCCTGCCAATGCAGGGTACATGGGTTCAAGCCCTGGTCCGGGAAGATCCCACATGCCGCAGAACAACTGAACCCACGCACTACAACTACTGAGACTGCACTCTAGAGCCCATGAGCCACAACTACTGAAGCCCAAGTGCCTAGAGCCCGTGCACCACAACGAAGAGTAGCCCCCACTCTCCGCAACTAGAGAAAGCCCGCACGCAGCAACGAAGACCCAACACAGCCAAAAATAAAAATAAATTAATTAGTTTTTTTAAAAAAAGAAGATACATTGGTAGGTGTTGGGGAGAGGAGAATGGGAACAGAGTTGAATGGGGACAGAGTTTCAGTTTAGAAAAGTGAAAAACTCGGGAGATGGATGATGGTGAGAGTTGCACAGCAATGTGAATGTACTCAGTGCCACTGAACTGTATGGTTAAATATGGTTAAAATAATATGTTTTATATTATGTGATTTTTACCACAATAAAAAAACATTTTAAAAAATATGACTTAAAATGGTATTTACCTCTTTGGCTGCATCTGTGGGCACCCCCTCAAGTTTTGCATCTGAGGTGAGTGAGGCGTTAATCTCCGTCCGGTGTTAATCTCCGTCCGGTGACAATCATGCACGTTGCTCAGAACTGTTCCGGGCATATGGTAAGCACCCAAGGACACTGGCAAAGAATGTGGCTAAAATTTATGGAGGGCAGAATGCTACAAACAGTGCGGAATGTCACATGATCCCAGTGTGGGTTATTATTATTCACTATCATTAGGTACCAGCCGGCTCTGTCCTTGGACCTTAGGCTTTGGTGGGCCCACCTGGAAGGTGATGTAACAGCCTGTATCAACCCAGATAGTAGTATCAGTCCTGATCCGTGGGACTGAAGGAGGACAGAGGGAAGGAACCATCCTGATGCTTGCACACAGCTGCCCTGAGCTGGAATCCCCATGCTTCCCACCGCCCTGCCAGGCCCCGTGCCCGCCTTTCCGCCATGAGCACCGCCTCCATCCTCCTCCGAGCATGCACCCTAGCAGGAGGTTCAGGAGGGCTGGCTCAGCTGCCTAGAGCTGGGGCCAACAGCGGGTCACAAGCCCCCGTCCCCCGACCCTTCCCCGGTCACCCTGGCTGGCAGGAAGGGCTGGGAGGGTAGGCCAAGGTTACCACGCCCCTCCCCCAGCCTGGCTATAATTAGCCTCAAGATGAATTAAACATGAGGCCGGCCCATCTTGGGCCACAGCATCGCTCTGACTCTCTAATTGTTCCCAGGGAGCAGGCAGAGGCCTGGGCTGCTGTGTGAGGCTGGGGGGTGGGGGGAGACACGTACCACCCACAAGCACCGGCTGTGGTCCACGGGGTGTGCGGTGTCAGCCGCAGTTGCGTGAGTGTGTCCTGAGTGCTCACCAGCCTGAGGGCAGCGGTGGCCCTTGGGTCTCAAGAAGGCTGGAGGCTCAGGAGACCCAGCTGAAGGGGTGAAGCTGTCAGGCCTGGATCATTAAAGCTGCCGCCTGGCATTGTTGCCTTCCTGGGGAGTCATTACTCCAGTTTCCTGCTAACACACCTGAGTTTCCAGCATTAAGACTTCTATCAACCACTCACGTCTTCATGAGCATGAAAAGCTCCCCAGGGCAGAGCTCTGGAAGGAGGGGAGGAGAGGCACCTGGATGCGAGCCTTATGAGATCGAGAGAACTCAGGCCCGCTCCTTCCTCTCTGGACCTCAGTCTTCCCATCTGCATAATGGACCTATGGTGGCCAGAGGACGCCTTGGGGTAGGGGAATGGGTGTCAGGCTCTCACTCTGGGGTTCGCCTCTCCTAGCCTCAGCCTTGCACCGGTTAAATTAATTCCCTAGACCCTGGACCCCAGGAAATGGTGAAATGTCCCCAAAGGCCAGCCAAAAAGCCATGGGCTCCTTTAAGTATTTCTACAGCAGGAAGGGAAGTGGGTGATGGGGACAAGACAGAAGGGGCAGGAGCCTCGGTGTCCCCAGTCTGAGGACACACACTCCCTCTCCCCCACTGTGCCCCATCTCTCTCTCTCTTTCTTTTTTTTTTTGTCCTCACCGCATGGCATGCCAGATCTTAGTTCCCCGACCAGGGATCGAACCCATGCCCCCTGCAGTGGAAGTGCAGAGTCTTAACCACTAGACTGCCAGGGAAGTCCCACTGTGCCCCCATCTCTCTACCCCCCTCGCCTCCATCCTCTCATTGCAGCCTGCCCACCTTTGCCTGGGCCATGGCAACAGCTGTGAGCACTGAGTACATACTGAGTGTTTACATACCCTTCTTAGCTCGTCTCCTCCTCACAATAGCTCTTGGGGGATGGGGTGTGAGCTATCAGCACCCCCATTTTTCAAGAGCTTTCTGACACTAGAATCTGTGCTCTGGGGCCCCACGGAATACCCCAGAATGGGTTTCCCCACCAGCACTGCCATGATCTTGCCCTTCCCACCTTCCATCCAGATTCATCTTCCATTTTGATGAGGGGCCCATCCCCAGCTCCACCGCCAGGACCAGCTATATGACCTCAGCAAGCCCAGTTTGCCCCTTGGTGACTCCGTTTCCCATCTGCACAGTGTGGGGCAGTGGACACAGGAAGCTGTTCATGACAGAGCATTGGAGTTTGTCCCCTCCCTGCTGTGTGACTCAGGTCACTGGCTCTCTCCCAGCCTCAGTTTCCTCCCCTGTAAAATGGGAGGATAATACTAGTGCTTGGAGGTGAGAGGAGAAACCAAAGAGCCCATGAGTGTCCCCCCGTGACGGATATCCTACCTGAGCTGGGCTATGCAGGATCCAAAGAGCCAGCGCTGGAGAGGCCCCCAAGCTGGGAGACACAGAGACCTTCCAGCCTGAGCAATCAGGCTGGGGAGGAGACTGTGGGGGGAGCCTGTGGTGGGGTGGGTGGGTGAAGCCTCAAGTTAGGGGTTCACAAAGAAAACCTCCTGCAGACATGTGCCCCTGAGTTTTGAAAACTGAGGCGGATTCACACATACGAAGGAGGGACATGAAGGAGGGGCATTTCTGGTGGGAGGGAGCAGCCAAGGTAAATGTTTGGAGGCAGAAAGCAAAAAGTAACAAGATCTGGGCTCAACTGGAACCCAAAGTGGCTCACAGAACAGCCTGTCGGGGCTTTGCAGGACAAAATCTCAAGTCAGAACCCACTCTGGGTTATTCTGTGGGGTCCCAGAGCACAGATCCTAGTGTCAGAAAGCTCTTGAAAAATGGGGGTGCTGATAGCTTGCACCCCCCCAGAGATGTTGTGAGAAGATGAGCTAAGAAGAGTGTGTAAACGCTCAGCACATACTCATTGCTCACAGCTGTTGCCATGGTTCCAAACAGAACCACGTAGATCATTTTTTAAGTTATATATTTACTTCAGTGTATAGCTCCCCAAATTTATATACCATCTACTCTGCGCAGAAAATATGTATCTGGGTTTTCATGGTAGGATATAAAGTTGCATTTTTTTAAATAAATATATTTTGTTGGAAAAGAATGAGGAGGAGGTTTAGAGGAAAATGATGGAGAGAATGAGGGAAGCCTGGAGCCGGGAGCCACTCAGGTAATAGATTTCTCAGCCTGTTCTTGGGCCTAGTAATTAATCCTGAGGGGCTAATTAAGTTCGGGCTTCCGCTCCAGTCACTCAGTGACCTCCCTCCCTGCCTTCCCTCTCCCCGGGGGGGAGGCCCAGCTTGGCCCACCCCCACCAGGGCCTCCCTCCTGCATCACTGCTAGGCCCCCAGATCCCTGAGCTTAATTATCTGGAATGAAGGTTTAATCAGAGGCCTTTACTGCAGGGAGGGGAGGCTGGGCAGGGGGAACGGCCTCCCAGGTGCAGCAGCGCCTGGAATAGGGTGAGGCGAGGGTGGCAGGGTGGAGCCAGTGCTGGGGTCAGAGCCTGTCAATATTTAACACTTACTTTGTTCATTGCAGATGTTTTTGCATTCATTGTGAGTTTTTTCAAATGTTGCATTAAAATAGTATTTATCCGAATGACTGAATTTGGCAGTGCCTCCAAAGGTTTTTTCTCCCCCAGTTTTACTGAGAAATAATTGACATACATCCATGAATAAGTTTAAGGCCATGATGGTTTGATTTACACATACTGTGAAAGGATTATTGCAATAGGTTCAGCTCACATCCATCTTCTCATATAGATACAATCAAAAGAAGAGAATAAAGGGGAAACATTTTTTCTCCTTGTGATGAGAACTCTTCTAGCATTTACTCTTTTTTAGGATTTACTCTTTTTTAGGATTCTAGGATTTACTTTTTTTTTTTCCAACCGTGCCACACAGCTTATGGGATCTTAGTTCCCTGACCAGGAATCGAACCCAGGCCCCCTCCAGTGGAAGCACAGAGTCTTAACCACTGGTCCTCTAGGGAAGTTCTAGCTTTTACTCTCTTAACAGCTTTCCTATATATCCTACAGCAGTGTTAGCTGCAGTCATCATGTACGTTACATCCCTGGTACTTATTTTTCTTATAACCGGAAGTTTGTATCTTCTGACCACCTTCCTCCAAGCCTCCTATATTTTGTGCGAAGGCCAGCGCCTTGCTCTCTTCACCCTAATCCCAATCGTGACTGTTGCATGGAGCCAGCAGCTCCTACCCATCCTGAGCTCAGGTGAGGCTCACTGCTGTGACAGAGTGGTCTACTAGTGCACCGATTTTACAGATGAGAAACTGAGGCCCAGAAGGGCAAGTCATTAGCCTCAGTTCACTCAGCTAAGGGTAGGCAGAGACATGATTCAAACCCCTGACTCCTGGGTGGGGTCATCGCCTGTCTGGGATCCAGAGACAGTGCGAGCAGCCTTCCCCTCAGAGCTTTCGCTCTTGCAAAAACCCACCACATTCCATCCGTCTAGGAGGAAAAGCCCATGTCCTCCCCACAAGGTCTTGCACAACCTGCCCCTATCCCCTCCCTGCCCTCTCCTCCTCCCTCTCCCCACCCCCTCACTCTGCTCCAGACACATGGGCCTCCTCACTGTTCCTCCAACACGCCAGGCACGACCCTGCCTCAGGGCCTTTGCACTGGATGTTCCCTCTGCCTGGAACTCTCTTCCCCCATCATCACTCACCTGGACCAGCGCAGTCGCCTCCACCTTTGGTCCCCTGGCTCCCAAACTCACCCCCCCCACAGCCTGCCCTCCAAGAAGAGGCCACCAGAGAGCACCCGTGAGCGCCTGAGTCAGGCCCCGCCCCTCCTCTGCCCACAGCCCTCCCGGGCTCCCACATACCTCGTGGTAAAAGCCCAAGTCCTCCCCTCCGCCCACAAGGTCCTGCGCGACCTGCCCCCGAGGGCAATGAGATCCATGGAAGGCTGTGGCCTTCCAAAGTGGCCCAGCAGAGCCAGGCTTTGAACTCAGCTCCATCTGGCTCCAGTGCCTTCTGGGCTTCTCCCCTCAGCCAGCTGCCTCCCAACCTCTAATAAACTCCTGAGAAGTGCTGGGCAGACGTGGCGGTGAGGACACTCTTTATCTGTCCAGATCAGGCCAGCTCGGCGCAGCAGTCAATAATTAATTCTGAATTTCCCCCATTTATCAAAGCGGCAGGAGCCAGAGTGCCTGGAATCCCAATCCCGAGGCTCTGTGCCCCGTGGCCACCTGGAGCTGGACACAGTGGTGACAAAAACTGGGGCGGGGGACCCTGAGGGAGTCTGGGAGGGAGGGAGTCCTTGGCTCCCACTCCCTTACTCTGGGTTATTAAATGCTGTGCGATCCATCAGTGATCAGACCAGACCTCACCCCAGCCTTCACGGTGCCCAGAGGCTAGTGGGGAAAATAATACATTGAATGAATAATAATATAAATAATTAATGCTACAAAGGAATAAAACAGGATACTGTGTGAATGCAAGACCGAGGGAACGTGCTTGTTTAGAGCCTCCCCAAGGAAGTGACACTGAACCTGCAAATCGGAGGATGAAAGATAAGGGGTGGGGAGAGGGTCCTCCAAATTTAGACACAGCGCATGCAAAGGCCCTATGGCTGGAAAGAGTTTCTCCCACTTGGGGCCCGGCAAGGGGTTAAGTGGGTCTGGAGCTCAGAGCACAAGTGTGAGGTCAGTGCCAGGCCTAGAGCCATCATGGTGAGGCCAGCAGCCTTCAGTGGATAGCCAGGGGCCATCAGGGGAAGAGGCAGGAAGTTTCTCTGATGACCTGGGGGATGGCAGTGAGGCTGCTTCCACCCAAGGTGAGTCAGACAGCCGCCTGGGCAGGCGACTCCAATTTTTTTTTTTTTTTTTTTTGGCTGCATTGGGTCTTCGTTGCTGCACGTGTGCTTTCTCTAATTGCGGCGAGTGGGGGCTACTCTTCGTTGCGGTGTGCGGGCTTCTCATTGCGGTGGCTTCTCTTGTTGCGGAGCATGGGCTCTAGGCGCACAGGCTTCAGTAGTTGTGGCACGTGGGCTCCAGAGCGCAGGCTCAGTAGTTGTGGCGCACGGGTTTCGTTGCTCCACGGCATGTGGGATCTTCCCGGACCAGGGCTCGAACCTGTGTGCCCTGAATTGGCAGGCAGATTCTTAACCACTGCGCCACCAGGGAAGCCCGACTCTGATTTTTTTTCTTTTTTCTTACAACTGTTTTCCCCTCGGAGGATTCTTTCAAACCCATTTGGGTGTGGGGATGAGCCAGGATTTCTCTACCAACAAACAGCCTAGGCCTTGCAAGCAGCTTCTGGCCCAGCCACCTTAAACACCTCCCTCCTTGGGTAGGTGGGGAAACTGAGGCCCAGAGAGGGACAAGGACCACCCAAGGTCATTCAGAAGAGTGTGGGCCGAGCCCAGAGGAGGGGTTTCCAGGATCCAAGGAGCAGCGCCCCACCCTGCAGCTTCTGTCTCTTCTGCTGGACCTCAAGCTCCATGAGGGCCAACAGCTGGGTGTCCTCAGTGCCCTGCAAATTGGAGGTGCTTCATCAGTGACTATAGAATGCATGGACCCAGCAACTGTTGGAAACACCCAGAGGTCATGCTCAGAGCATCAGGGGGAAAGGATGTCCCTTTTGAGAGGGGATATGAGAGACAGATACAGGGGTATGGAGAGAGAGAGACAGAAATAAACTGCCAGAGACATGGAAGGAGACAGAGACAGAGATGGAGACAGACAGAGAGGCTCAGATAGAGAGAGTGGAGAGCAGAGATGAAGAGACACAGAGAGAAAGAGTGACAAATGGGGGCAGATACATAGAGAAGAGATTGAATGAGACACAGAGACAGATGGAGACACAGGGGGTGGGGGAGGCATCAGGGTCAAGACCACCACTAACCTGTATAGGAGACTTTGTGTGAATTATGAAAAGATTTCCCTTCCTGAGGCCCTCTCACCCCAGCTGGATGTTTTTGTGCAGTGAACAACCTGCCCCACTGTCTACAGCAGCCGAAGCAAAGTCTGTCTTGGTATCGCCAGCAGCCGAAGCAAAGTCTGTCTTGGTATCTCCAGCAGCCAGCACAGGGCTGGGCACACAGAGCTCACTTGATAAATGCCCGTTGAACTAATGGGCAGAGTTAGAGAATGCCAGAATCTGGCCTGGAGTCACACAGAGAGAGAGAGAGAGGAGGGGGTGGTGGGCACAACAGAACTAAAGCAGAAAGTCCAGGTGCTTCCAGTTTCTGGCTGAGCTATAGATGCCTCCTCTGGGAACCACCTGGATTTACTTGCCACCCAGGAAAATTCCCCTTGAACTTCTGGGAGCACAAAGTGAGTGGGCAGCCAAGGCAGGAGGTGGCCCCTCCCCGGGACACCACGGGCCCCAGGGAGAGATGGTGGCTGCCAGGTCTCACCCGAAACTCCTTGCAGCCCGGACTTGCTCCTGGGGTGGAGCCAGGAGCCTGAGAGGCCCTGAGGGGACTGGACTTCCCCATTTTCACAGCGCAGAGATGGGAGGGGCCTAGCTTGGGGTCACCCAGAATAGGAGTCAAGGGAAAACCATTCCTGGCAGAGGGAATGGCTTGTGCAGAGTTCTGGAGGTGAACGAGAGGGAAGGGCGAAGGATGTGCTTAGGACTGAACTGTCTATGGAGAGTGAAGCCCAAGGCTAAGTGAGGGAGTTTGAACTTGGCGTTGTTTCCAAACAGTCTTTTATTCCGTATCTACTCAAATTCAGTCCCTCTGTACCGAATTTGTACTATACTACAGGATCACCCTGTAATCCCAGCCTAGGTGATCCTGGGGCCCCAGAGGCAACTCCTAAGACTGGGAGGACACACAGACCTCCCCGTCCTGTGGGTCAGGGATGAAGGGATGGAGGCTGCAGGACCCAGAGGCCGACTGGGAGAGAGCTGTTGAGCCCACATGGAGGTGGGGTATTAGTGCCAGGATCTTGAAAATGTAGGACTATTCCAGGTGAAAAGGCCCAAAAGGACATTCTGGGCAGAGAATACGGAAGTCTGGAGGTGTGTGATAATCAGACAAGTGCTGGAAGCAAGCCAGAGTGGCTAGTAATGCTGCTCTCTCCAAAAGGTTCAGGGTTGGACCAGAGAGAGAGAGAGAGAGAGAGAGATCTGGGGCAACAGAAGCCCAGAGGGAAATGGAAGCTCTTCTGGAGGATCAGAAATGACTGCATGAAGAAGGGGGCACTGGAGCTGGGGCTTGGAAGGATGAATAGGAGTTTGCAAACAGAAAAGGTAGGGCCATGCAAACTGAGCAGAGACTGTGGCCCAAATTCAAGGAACATGATGATGGAGTAGCAAGACAAAGAAGGACTTCAGGAGTAAGGTCACTCAGTGTCAGATTTCTCCAGATCCAAGCCTGGCAGCCTGCCATTCTAGGCCAAGAAACCCAAGGACAGTTCCCCTTGGCTCCTCCAAGCCCTGTTAGGCCTGCTCCAGCCACTATCATCTCTCCTCCTTGGGTCACAGGTACTGTCCACTTTGGTCCATGATGACACTTGGTGGTGGATGCCTTCCACAATGTGGCTCTGGGATCTCAGTCCAGGCTTGTGCCTCTCAGTGCCTCAGTTTCCCCATCTGGAAAATGGGAACGCTGGAAGCCACTTTTGCTGTTTGTATTCATCTTGGGACTGGGAGGCCTCCAAAAAACAATGTGAAGGGAGCAAAGAGATAACAGGAAGAAAGGAAGGGAGGAGGAAAGAAAGGGAGGGAGGAAGGAAAGAAAACAGAAGGGAAGGGGAATGAAGGGAGGAAGGGAAAAACTTTGCACCCCTCCTCCAAGCCAATACCAAGGGACAGGTCCAACATTATTATTTCAGAACACACCGAAGCTGTTGAGGCTTAAGAAATGGGTGATGATTTGCGTGCGATTTGCATGTGATTTGCATACTGTTTGTTAAATGTCAAAAAGGCCTGAAAATGCTTTCTCCCACCCTCACCTCAGCCAAGATGCGGGAAACCCTCCCCCTTCCTCTATCAGGGACCTGCTCATGGGTTGGGGACCCCTCAGTTCAAGGGTTGCCAGGGCAGCAGACTAGAGGGGGCAGGGTGACCTTGGATGCCCCATCTGTAAAATGGGCCATAATCATCACCACCACCACCGAGCCTCACACTTCACAGACTAGAGTAAGTGGAGGCCAGACAAGGACGTGGCACAGACCCTGGCATGTAGTGGGAGCCAAGGAATGGAGCTGGGGTGGCTATTAAAAGCCCCACTTTCCTGCTGGGCCCTGGGGGGCAGGTCCCCCAGTGTTTGCGTGACCCACCGAGGCCAAAACCAGGCAGGAGCAGGGGCCTGGGCTGCCTGGCCCCAGGAGGAGTGATGCCGGCCCCAGAGAGGCTCTTCCAAGGGGAAGTGAGAAAAGCCCCGCAGGCCTGGGGCCGTCCCCATCCCCTGATGGACAAACGCACATCTAAGCACTACTTTCCCCATGGCCACGATTTATTATCCACCCGTCCCTGCTCTGGGCCCTGCGGGCAACACGACTCTTAATTAAAACATTATGTCTTCCCAGGCTCCCGAGCCTCTGCCCTGTGATGCCAGCACCCAGAGCGTGAACGCGGCCCTCGAGGGCCCGCGTGCCAGCATCCCCCCAGCCCGAGGGGGTCTGCACGGCGGACCGGACGCCTCATGGCCGCAGATCAGAGATCCAACTGAGTCCCAACGTTCTACTTTTTTTTTTGGCTGCGCCACGCAGAATCTTAATTCCCCAACCAAGGATCGAACTCCAGCAGTGGAAGTGCAGGGTCCTAACCTCTGGACCGCCATGGAATTCCCTACTCAGAGGGTCTTATACCCAGAAGTCCTACAACACACTGCCTGGAATAGCCCAGAGTACCCCCATGATTACCGTCAATGTCTCAGTGCTCTGCCAGGCACAGCCACCGCCCCCCCCCCAAATCCCTGCCCACTTAACCAGAGCCCTTCAGACACAACCAGGAGACCCCGTGCAGGGGGCAAAGCAGTGGGATTGAACAGGAAGGACACTGCCACGGGGGTGGACACAGGTGCAACGTGGGGAGGGGTTTGGGTTTTGGGGAGGGGTGCAGTGTGACACTGGAGCGCTGGGAGAGGGCTGGGGTCGTCCAGTCTCTACCTTTAGTCATTTGAGATTTCATGAGTGTCTGGCCACACACCCCCTGCCCCCAGCCAAAGCTGTTCACGGTAGAGGAGGCTTGAGGGGGCCCAAAAGAGGACAAGGTGCTCACTGGCTGGGGAGGAGGGAATCTGAGAAGACTTCCTGGAGGAGGCTGGAATGCTGGGTGGACTGGAGCTGCAGAGAGGGGTGTGAAAGGTGCTTCAGGCTGGGGGCACAGCTTGGGTAGAGGCGTGGCAGAGAGAATGTACCAGGCAGGTGGGGGTGATGCCCGCCCCCAAGCTCCTCTCCCCTCTGTGCTTTTCTTCATGTGACCTCCTCTGGCTGCCTCCCAAGATGGCATGTGGTTCCCACTGCAGACTGGGCACTTGAAGCCCCAAGGCGGGAGCCACCTCCTCAGGATCACACAGCACAGCTGGAAGGCTGGCTGGCCCGGAGTAGCAACATCCTAGGTCAGTGTCAGGGACTGGGGTTCCATCAGGAATGTCCCAGGCAGTGGGCAGCAGCTGGGCAGGCCAGTGTTTCACCATCTATGCTGGAAGCCCAGAACCTTGGAACAGCAGGAGGGAGGGGATAAGACAATTTCAATCCAGGCCCCCTCACAGGGTGAAACACCAGCTCTCTGGCCACTTTTCCTTCTTCCTTTTTCCCTAACAGCCCCATGGACAGAAACACCTGCAGCCAGCTCCTCCTTTGAGATGGCCCTGGTGCCCTCCAGGAGGGGCAGGGATAGCCCTTAGCCTGTGGGGAGCTTGGCACTTGAAGCCACCTGGTGGCAGTCGCAGGAATTGCAGGCAAAGAGTGCAATTAAACCAAACCTGCCAACAAAAGCCCACTCTTTGATTGTTAAGGAAGAGGAGTAACAGAGCCCAGAGAGGAGAAGCAATCTGCCCAAGGGCACACAGCAATTCAGGGCAGCATTACTCAGGCCCCTGTGTTAGTTCAAAGGTGAGAAGGTAAGGCCAGTGACCCTGCCCCAGGGGCCAGAAGCATATGGGTGTAGAGAAGGGTGATGGTCATCAGAGATGACTCTCTTCTCCTCTCTGAGCCTCAGTTTACCCGTCTGTGGTCTCCACAATCTCTAAGGTCCCTTCTGTGTCCCAAATACCGGAGTGACTTACCCAGAGTGAGGTCAAGGCTCCTGGGAGATGTCCCCCACCACCCCCAGCCTGCTTCTTCAGCCAGCACCTCTGGTCCCCTCGGTCATGACTCCACGTCCTCCAACACAGATTACCTGCAGGAGGGGGACAGAAAGATACAGGTTGCAGGCCCATGCAGCCCTCACCTTGGCACTTAAGGCCTCCTGGTCCACTCGGTGTCCAGCCAATGCATCTTGCTGCGTCTGCCCAGACTCGCCTCCACCCACGAGACCCTCTCTCTTGCTTCCAGGAAACACTAGAGTCCCAAGAAAATGTTCTGAGCATCCCCTTCTTCACCTCCAGAGATCATACATTCAGTGAACATTTACTGAGCACCTACTATGTGCCAGGCACTGAACTGGGAAACAGCAGTGAATAGGATGGACAACAATGCCCTCACAGAGCTTACAGTCTAGTGGGGGAGATGGGGCAAAAAAAAAATTAGTAAAATATTAGTAAAAATAATCAAGGAAGTATAGAGAAAGATAAAGCAGGGGTAGGGTATGGTGTTGGTGGGATGCCATTTTAAACAGGTGGTCAGGGAAGATTACACTGAGGAGGTAGGATCTGAACAAAAGCCTGAAGGAGCTGAGGAAGGGAGGTGGAAAGCATTGCAGGAGGAGGGAACAGCAGTGCAAAGGCCCTGAGGTAGGACCATGCCTAGAGAGTAGGAGGAACAGCGAGCTGACTCTATCCTAGTTCAGCCTCCACCATCACTCACCATCACTAGACCTCCACCCTGGTTCCCCGATCCCCACCCCTAGCCCTCCCCGCCCCCTCCACAGTCTGTCTTCCCTGTATCAGCCAGAGGGCACCTGTGAGTACCTGAGTCAGGTCCTGCCCCTCCTCTGCCCACAGCGCTCCAGGGCTCTCACCTCCCTGAGGGTAAAAGCCCAAGTCTTCCCCACGGCCCACAAGGCCCTGCACGACCTTCCCTGTCCCCTCCCTGCCCTCCCCTCCTCCCTCCCTCCCCCTCGCTCACTCTGCTCCAGACACACAGGCCTCTTCACTGTTCCTCCAACACGCCAGGCATGGTTCTGCCCCAGGGCCTTTGCACACTTTGTTTCCTCTTCCTGGAATACCGTCCTGCCCACTCTTGTTCTCTTTGTTTAATCAGCTCCTTCACATTGTACTGTGAAATGTCACCTTCTCCGACAGACCTCCCCTGGCCACTGTTGATAGGGTAGCAACACCTCCATCACTCTCAACCTTCCTGCATCTTTCCACAGCACTTATTACAACCTGACATTCAAACATATGTTTATTTGGTTCCTTGTCTGTCTCTCTCACTGGACTGACTGTGGGCTCCGTGAAGGCAGGCCTGGTCTCTCTGGGTCCCTGCTGGGTTCCAGTGCTGCCCAGCACATGACCCGGCACACAGTAGGCACCCAATAAATGCATATTGTATATTGAATATTGACTGTGTAGACGTCTGTGGATCGTCCAGCTGCTAGGCTTTGTTTGGCCACTGCCAGGAACACCCTCTCCCACCCCCAAGTGAGACCCTCCCTCGAGAGGGCCTGGAGAGGCAGGCCCTCCCACCACATCTTGAGCCTCCAGGACTGGCATCTGAGGCTCCTGCTCTCAAAATGTCACCCAGACTTGGTGGACCAAGCCTCTAGGGGCCCAGAGAGCATGACCCCCATAAACTCCAGGGTTACAGAGACAGCTCCAGTCCCTCCCCCACCCAGCGCCTCCATCCCAGGCTCTGGGACCAGCCCCTGCCCATCTCCACCATCTCACTGCCAATCTTGCCAAGCACCAGCCTCCACCATTTCCCAAAGCTGCCTCAGGGCTCTACATGTGCTGTTCCCACAGCCCAGCTGCCCTTCTCTGCAGACCCCTCCTTGGGTTGGGAGACCCACTCCTCTCGGGTCACCTTGGCCAGGGGACCTCTTTGGATACCCCAGACGGCCAGGTCAGAGTGTGGACAGCAAGGGTCAGGATGGGATTGTGTGGAAGGCAGGGGTAGTGGGGGAGATGGATGAACAGAAAAGGAAGAGAGAGACACACACAGAGAAAAACAGCAGAGACAGAAATGGACAGAGATGCAGAGAGAGAGCTATAGAGAGACAGAGACAGAAAGAAGGAAAGGAAAGGAGATAAACAGGGACAGTGTCACAGAGAGAGGGAGAGACAGGAGACAGAGAGAGATCGTGAGAAAGACCGGCGAGGCTGGAGAGAGGCAGACAGAGCGAGAGAAAGGAAGAAAGCCTGCAGGGGGAATCGAGCCAAGCTCCTGGCCTTTCTCAGTGCCGGGCTCTCTCCAATGAGTCCACAAGGACGAGAAGGATCCCCAGTCCACCCTTCCGCAACCATCCCACGCACTCCACCCTGACCCCAGCTAGGCCCTCCTGGCCTCCGCCCAGCCCTGACCCACTTCCCACCCCACCAGGGACGCCAGCCAGGCACTCCTGTGCCCTGCCGTCTTCCCCCCCCCCGCCCCCGCATTCCCTATCCAGGACCCCAGCCAGGCCCTCCTGTGCCCTCCAGGCCCCGCCCATCCTGACCCACCTCCCACCCCACCGGGGACGCCAGCCAAGCCCTCCTGTGCCCCGCCGTCTCCCCCCAGCCCTGACTCACCCCTCACCGGGGACCCCAGCCAGGGCTCCCTATCCCCCCCCACCCCAGGCCCCCGATCCCAGGTCGCCCCCCAGTCCCCGCCCCCGGCCACCTGGGGTCGCTGACGAGCAGCAGCACCGAGCCGTCCTGCAGGTGCACGTCGCGCACCGTCTGGTGGTCGTCCAGCCGCCGCGCGTTGTAGTAGAAGGTGCGCTTCCAGGAGCTCACGCCCTGGCCCACGAGCTGGGCGCGCAGGTCGCTGAGCGTGTCCCGCGGCCGCACCGTGAGCGGCAGCAGCAGCGCCTCGTCCGCTAGGTGCACCTGGATGTGGTAGCGCTTCCAGCGCGACAGGCCCCGCCGCAGCCCCTCCATGGCCCCTGCCGGACACTCGGACCCGGCCCGGGCCCTCGGACCCGGCCCGGGCCCCGCGCGCCCTCCGCACCCGCCCAACCGGCCCGGCCGCCCGCTCCCGCCGCGCCCGCGCCCGCGCCCGCGCCCAGCCTGCCCGGGCACGCCCAGCTCGCAGACTGGAGGCCCCACGAGGGCGGGGCGCGGCGGGTGGACCCGCGGGCCCCTAGCCCCCACCCGCAGACGCCCCTTAGTTTACGTCGACCTCTATTAAGTGCCTACTGCGAGCCAGGCGGATGAAGGCGCCCCGGGTGACCCGGGACGAAACGCACGAAAAGGAGCTGCATCATAAAGATAAATATGTAAATGCACAGTGCATCCGATCATGGGAAGTGCCAGGGAGGGACCAGAAGAGGAAGAGAGCTCGAGACTGGCCGGCTATTTTAGGGATCAAGGTCAAGGGAGGCCTCTCTGCGGAGGTGGCATTTGAATGGAGATCTGAAGGAGGAATGAGCCAACCACGCAAAGAGTCATGATCAAGAGTACTTACTGCAGGCTGAGATGGGAACAGCCTGTGCAAAGGTCCTGGGGCAGGACGGAGCCTGCTTGTTGGAGGAACAGCGAGGAGGCCTGTGTAGCTGGAGCAGAGTGAGCGAGGGGGAGACAGGGAGGAGGGGGGTCAGGGAGGGGATGGGGCAGGTCATGCAGGACCTTGTGGGCCACGGGGAGGACCTGGGCTTTTATCCCGAGGGAGGTGGGATCCCTGGAAGGAAGTGTCTGAGGTTTGTATTTGTCACTCACATATTTGACTCTCATTTACTCCCTTATTTCCTTCAAGACATATTCAACCAGTACTTATTCTGTGTCCAGGCTGGGCTGGGCGATGCTGGACACCAGAGAAATCCCAGCCTAGGGCTCTGCCCTCAAGGATCACCCAGTTGAGGGTGAAGCACACAGAGCTGGACACAGACACTCCCAGTCCCATGTGGTCAGGGTTTGAGTAGTAGGAGAGACCCCAGGCTGGGAAAGGCCAGTAGGGGGAGATGGCTTTCCAGATGAGTAGGCATTGGAGCCCTGGGGCTTTGACAGATGAGTAGGAGTTCAACACTCCCACCAAGGAGGTTCCTGCCCATGATCACCAACTATATAGTTCACTGTGTGCCCAGTGGGGAGAAGCAAGAGTCAAGGCTTGTGGCCAGTGACAGTCAGGGGAGGCTTCCATGCTGTCCTCCCCTCCCCCTTGCAACCACTTTCTCAGGCCCCGCCAGCCTCTCCAGTCTTACTTATCTAAGCACCCTCTTCCTGAAAGCCTTCCTTGACTGCTGCCTGCCCCTCTCCACAGCCATACCTACCAGGACAGGACTGACCAGTTCTGGGTATCCAGAATGTTGACTTGACCTCAGAGACTCAGTCTGTACTTAGAAGCTAGTTACGATGGAGCCCAGTGGGAACTCCTCCTCCAGCAGTGGCCAAGAGTGGGGGAGGGAGGCTGAGGCCAGAACAGGGCAGTGGGCAGATCAAGGGCTCTAATCCCGACCCTGACCCTTGGAAGTTCCTCAGGAAGGAACTTAACCTCCCTGGGCCTCGATATCACCATCTGTCCAATGGGGTTGTTATGAGGAGTAAGTTACTGCACATAAGTGCTTAGAAATGTTCCTGAAGCATAAGTCGCTGGCTAATTGGCTACACTGAGAGTCAAGTGCAATTGAAAAGCAAATAAAAACAAAAATAGCAAACAGAAAAAAAAAAAAAACAAGGGCTAAGTGACAGATGGCCTTCTAGGTACATGATTTAAAAAAAATAATAAAAGCTTCCCTTAATTCTCACATGACACTATTATCTCCCATTTTACAGATGAGTAAAGTGAGGCTCAGAGAGAGTGACTTCCCTGAGGATACACAGTGAAAAATGGCAGAGCCAGGATTTGAAGCCTAGCCACCTGGTTTCAGTCATCATGCTATTGTCCACTTACTACACAGCTTCTTAGACAACCATCAGATTTCAGATGGAGATTTTAAAGGTAGCTAAGAGCAAAATTAATTTCAGATGGATCACCCACCAACCAAGCAAAAAAAAAAGAGAGAGAGAGAAACTATTAAACTACTAGAAGAAAATGTGGAAGTTAAAAATAATAATAATCCCAGTGTGTTGAAGCATGACATGATACCTTTAATGATTTAAAAGATTAATAACTGACTACAGGACTTCCCTGGTGGCGCAGTAGTTAAGAATCCGCCTGCCAATGCAGAGGAGACGGGTTCGAGCCCTGGTCCGGGAAGATCCCACATGCCGTGGAGCCACTAAGCCCATGCGCCACAACTACTGAGCCTGAGCTCTAGAGCTTGCGAGCCACAACTACTGAAGCCCGTGCGCCTACAGCCCGTGCTCTGCAACAAGAGAAGCCATGGCAATGAGAAGCCCGCACACCACAACAAAGAGTAGCCCCCGCTCACCACAACCAGAGAAAGCCCACGCGCAGCAACAAAGACCCAACACAGCCAAAAATAAATAAATAAAATAAATAATTTTTTAAAAAAGATTAATAACTGACTACAGGACATCCTTGGTGGCGCAGTGGTTAAGAATCTGTGTGCCGGGGCTTCCCTGGTGGCGCAGTGGTTGAGAATCTGCCTGCCAATGCAGGGGACACGGGTTCGAGCCCTGGTCTGGGAAGATCCCACATGCCACAGAGCGAGTGGGCCCGTAAGCCACAACTACTGAGCCTGCGCATCTGGAGCCTGTGTTCTGCAACAAAAGAGGCCGCGATAGTGAGAGGCCCGTGCACCGCGATGAAGAGTGGCCCCCGCTTGCCACAAGTAGAGAAAGCCCACGCACAGAAACGAAGACCCAACACAGCAAAACTGACTAACTAACTAACTAAATAAATAAATCTTAAAAAAAATTAAAAAAAAAGAATCTGTGTGCCAATGCAGGGGACACGGGTTTGAGCCCTGGTCCAGGAAGATCCCACATGCTGAGGAGCAACAAAGCCCATGCACCACAACTAATGAGCCCATGTGCCACAACTACTGAGCCCGTGTGCCTAGAGCCCGTGCTCTGCAATAAGAGAAGCCACCACAACCAGAGAAAGCCCGCGCACAGCAACGAAGACCCAACGCAGCCAAAAATAAATAAATAAATAAATTTATTTTTTAAAAAAGATTAATAACTGACATACAAATGTAAAATTCCTATACACACACAAATACACACAAATAGTAGAAGGTCAATCAACAAAGGAAAACTTTTCCAAGACATGATAGACAAAAGACTGATTTCCTTAATATGTAAAAATCTTCCAGGTATCAATAAGGGCCAACAATTCAATAGAAAAAGAGGCAAAGGACATGAACAGTTTCTGAAAAGGAAGTACAAATGTCTTCCAAGCATATGAAAGGGAGTTCATTCTCACGCATGGTAAGGTCAATATAAAATAAAACTACCATGAAGTACTTTTAAAAAATCTATCAGGTTGCTAAGGATGAAAACATTTGATAATTCACCATGTTGCTGGGGTTTGGGGAAAAGAGCAATATTATGCATTGGGGTTTAGAGTATGAAATGGTGTAATCTCTCTGATAATAGCTATTGAGATGAGAAGTCGCTATATCCCTTCTGGGACTCTACTCCGGTGCCCAAGGATGGATTACAGTACAACACACACGCTGAGCAATTTACATGTAATCCACAAGGAAACCTGAGGCTGATCTCACTGAACAAAGGAGGGAAACTGAGGCCCAGAGGAGGGACAGAATGAAGGCCCAGGCTGGTGTACACTGTGTCAGGGAGAGTGGGCCGGCTGGCTCTACCTGTGGCACTGGGTCACCAGCCACCTCCCTTGTCAGGCTAAGCTCCAGGTTTCAGGCAACACACCTGCTGGTGTTTAGAACAGGTCAGAGCAAGACCCAGAGACGCTCGGCTTTAACATATGGAGGCCAAGCCAGCCACGCTGAGCTCTGTGAGTGCTGGGTGCCAGTTCTAATTAATTCTGACTTTCTCATTAAGCCGTTAGGAAAAGCCAGGTGGCTCCAGGCAGTAGGCCCTCTGCCTGGGCCGCTGGATTAGAGGGATCATGGTTTCTGCCTCGAGACACTGTATTATCTGTCACGGGCGATTATGGAAGACCCAAGCGGGCAGTGACAAGCTCGGTGAATCCCTGAGTTCTGGAACCTGGGAAGCTCAGAATCATGGGATCTCCAAAATCATGGACTCCCAGAATCTTGGAGTGCCCGGCATTCTAGATCCTCAAGAGTCTCCCCTCCTCCCGAACATTTTAGAATCCTAGAGGGAATTCCCTGGTGGTCCAGTGGTTAGGACTCAGCACCTTTACTGTCGGAGCCCAGGTTCAATCCCTGATCAGGGAACTAAGATCCCCCAAGCCATGCAGCGTGGCCAAAAAAAAAAAAGAATCCTAGAGCAGGGGTCCTGAATGGCATTCAACACATCACTTCTGGATGTCTTGCAGGGAAAAGAATGCATGGATGGTCAGAGGCAGAAGGCATATGTGTGGATGGGGGCCTGCACTCCACCAATACTGCAGGCAGATAGGAAGGGAGGGTTGGCGCTGTGCTAACTTGCCCCTATCTGTGACATACCCACTGAATTTGGCATTGCCAAATTCTCGAATCACAAATAGCCTCTTGTGACACAGGCTTCTTACCTAGACTTGTCCCCTTGGATCAGAGGTCTCTCAAACTGGAAGCCCAGGGGCTGAATGTGTTTTTGGTTTTCGTTTTTTTTTCCGGGGCTGGAGGCCCACATAAATGTTTACAAGAAGAACTTGTGAATGAGTTTTTCCATATAAGGAGCTCCATTGGATACAGTGCAATACTACTCAGCCATTAAAAAAAAAAAGAATGAAATAATGACATTTGCAGCAACATGGATGCAACTAGAAATTATCATACTAAGTGAAGTAAGTCAGACAGAGAAAGACAAATATCATATGACATCACTTGTATGTGGAATCTAAAACATGCCACAAATGAACCTGTCTACGAAACAGAAACTGACTCACAGACATAGGGAACAGACCTGTGGTTGGCAAGGGGGTGGGGGGATGGGGGAGGGATGGATTGGGAGTTTGGGGTTAGCAGATGCAAACTATTATATATAGAATGGATAGACACAAGGTCCTACTGTATAGCACAGGAAACTATGTTCAATATCCTGGGATAAACCATAATGGAAAAGAATATAAAGAAGAATGTATATATGCGTATAAGTGAGTCACTTTGCTGTACAGCAGAAATTAACACAACATTGTAAATCAACTATACATCAATTTTTAAAAAGACGCTCCATTGGGCCCCCAATCCAAGTGGCATCTGTGGACCCTCCCTGATAGGGATGTGAATTTCCTATAACCCTAGGTCCAACTCACTCCTTGAGTGAGTTTGCTCTCCCTAGGCAGTGATAGTACTAACTTTATATCCTCCTTTTAAGATCAAGAAAGTGAGTCCCAGGAGCATCTGTTTGCCAAGTTCCCCCACCTCCCAGGGAGAAGCTGAAAAGGCTTTGGAAAAAGCGAATGGACATCCCATCAAGCTTTACAAATAGTTATCCCATGGGGTCCCTGCCACAAATCCTATGAGGTCTGTACTTTTTATCCCATTTCTCAGATGACAACACTGAGTCTTGGAGAGGGAAATCACTTTCCCAAAGCCACACCTGAAGGTAGAGCCCATGGAACATGGCAGGAGTGAGTTAATGGAAAGGCTCAGGGTGCCTCTCTATCTGGAGGTGGTGCAAAAAGGAAAATGTGGTGCTTGGGGGTGGCTTTGGGAAGGGTGTGGAGAGGAGATTGGATTTCCGTCTAAAGGCAATGAGGAGCCATGGGAGTGTTTGAAGCAAGGGAGTGGCATAATCTAATTTATATGTTAGAAATGTCCCTAACAGGACTTCCCTGGTGGTCCAGTGGTTAAGACTCCATGCTTCCAGTGCAGGGGGCACGGGTTTGATCCCTGGTCAGGGAAGTTCCACATGCTGCGCTGTGCAGCCAAAAAAAAAAAAAAAAAAGAAAAAGAAATGTCCCTGACAGTGCTGAATCCAGTTCAGAAGATGGATACATTTTCTCAGCTAAGGATCTGAGAAGGGCTTTGTCTCAGGTCAAAATGCTCTCTTCCTAGCTACTGTTTCTTGGACCCATCTGTCCCCCTCCACTGGGTTTTCATAAGGAATTCATTGCTAGGATGTCTGACAAATGAGGATTCATGGTGGTCCCTGTTGATAAATTGTGTTATTCCAGTTTAGCTCTACTAGAAACAAAGGCTATTTGCCACTAACATTTTTTTTTAATTTTTTTTTTTTTTGCGGTATGCGGGCCTCTCACTGTTGTGGCCTCTCCCGTTGCGGAGCACAGGCTCCAGGCGCGCAGGCTCAGAGGCCATGGCTCACGGGCCCAGCCGCTCTGCGGCATGTGGGATCTTCCCGGACCGGGGCACGAACCCGTGTCCCCTGAATCAGCAGGCGGACCCTCAACCACTGCGCCACCAGGGAAGCCCCCCACTAACATTTTTAAAGTGGCATCCTTCATATATAAAGAGTTGTGAGAAATAAATAAGAATAGAGACATGCAAAGAACATGGATGCCACTTTGAACACACAAAAGACATAGATGGGAAATTGTAAAAAAAAAAAAACAAAGCGAAACAAAAAAAAAAGACGAAGACTTTTACATGAAAATGTGTTTAACCACTCTAGAATTCTCACTATAATAGTCAAAAAAGATATCTGATCATATTAGATTCTGTGAGGCTACAAGGCAATTGACATTCACCTCTGTTACTGTGTAAGTTAGTACTATCTTTCTGGAAGGTAAGATGGCAAAATTATCGAAAGCAAATTGATGGATAGTAACTAATTATCATGACTCACCATTGTTGGGTGACAAATGAACTTCATTTATTATGTTTTCCCCACTAGAACAGAAAGTCTGCTAAGGCAGGCATCCTTGTCTGTTTTGTTCACTGCTGAGTCCCTGGTGTTTGGGACAGCAACTGGCTTTGATTTATATACCCAGCATGATCTAATCTTCTCATTTTTCTGTACAGTGAAGTTTGAGAACCAGTGGACTAGGCCAAAAGGGAAGTTTGTGTGGAGGCAGATATCTGAGTATCCACTTATTTGGGTCTTTAAGACAACCCCCAGATCCCTAGTGGTGAGTGGAGAGTTCTCAGGGGCTCCCACTGACCCATGGGTTAATGGATGTGTTTGTAGTTAAAAGGATCAAAAGAGATGATTTCTGATACTTACTAAGTCCTTAGGCTGTGTGCCAGGCAGTGTTTGAAGAGCTTTACAAACCTCAACTCACTTAATCACTTCACAGCAATGCTATGAGGCTGGTATTAACTTCAGGCCCATTTCACAGATGAGGAAACTGAGTCCACAGCATGAAAGCAGCACAAAGTAGGTGCTTGGGTTTAGCAGAACCTAAATCTTGTTCAGTCAGCTCCATGAAAACCCATCCTTGTTGCTCCAGGGAGCACTTCCTCTGGCATCCCAGTAGAGACTCTGGACACCAGTAAGTCTCCATAAATGTTTTGGTTCTCAAATTTCTTGGGTGACTCCGTGCAGAGCTGCCAGGGAAGGTGAGGAGAAGAGAGTGTCAGGTTTCTGGGGGCACGGAGATACCAGACACACAGAGACGCCCACAGCCCCTCACACACACACACAAACACCACACACACCTTGAGACAAAACAAGACACACACAGAGACTGGCTAGATACACACCCCAAGACACACACACACACACACACACACACACACACACACACACACACAAGACCAATGCAAACACACTCCAAGACAAACACAGATACGCACAGGAGACATGCACAGAGCCTTGGCGGGGGATGGCCAGGTTATGGGGGCTGTGGACACCCTCGATCCCTGCGGAAGCCCCTATTCCAGCCTCCACCTCCGTCTCCACTCTGGGGTCCAGGGTCTCCCGCTAAGGCGGCAGTGGAGCAATAGAGGAACTGCAGGCAGAGAGAAAGAGACTCGGGCTGCCGGAAGCGCCAGGCAGGGACGGCTGCGGTGCAGTGTGTGGCTCTCTGGCGTCACCCGGTGGGCACAGGGGGCATAGCAGTCCCCGCGGCTCAACACCTCTGCGGGTCTCTGGGTCCCAGGGTATCCATCGGCGTCAGCTTTCTCTCTCTCTGCGTCTGTGTGTCTCTATTTCTCTGTGTTTCAGTCTCTGTCTCTCTTCTGTGTGCGTTGCTGCCTCTTTCTCCTGTGTCTGTCTCTTTCTGTCTCTCTACAGCTCTGTTTCTTTTGTATCTCTCCATCTCTGTCTCCCTCTCTCTCCCACCCTTCCCCCCACCTCTTCGTCTATAACTGAGCTACCCCCCCATTAGCCACATCCCCTGTCCCCCCATGGCATCTTGGCACTTCCTGCCATCCATGACTCAGTCCAGGTGGAGAGTGATGACTAAGTGATGACTGCCTGCTCCTACTTCCTATATTCTGGTCCTTGCGGCAGGGACCCCATGCCTGCAGGCTGCACGGGGTTCCCCTGTTGTTATCTTTGTCCAGATAACCTGGCCATGAGCTCACCTTCCACAGGGCTGGCGGCTGCTGGCTCCCCAGAGGCAGAAAGTGCTGGTTGCATGGGGGGGTGGGGGGCAGGGACAGTGAATATTTGGACCCCCAAGCAAGGAAGGGCACAGGGAGAGACAGTGATGGACACCCTTGAACCCTGGGGAAACATGCCATGGCCTGTGGGATGGTGGCCTGATCCCTGACCTGCCCAGGACTTGGGAGACCACTCTGACCCCAAGTCACCCACATTCCTGCTTGCTGAGTTCCTCTAAGGTGCTGCACCTGTTCTTTCCTGGGGGCTCCTGCACATTCTGTTCCCTCTCCTGGAATGCCCTTCCAGTCACTTCCTTCAGGAAGCCAGGCTCACTCCACCTCCTGCTTGAAACCCTCCCCTGGGCTCCAAAGAGCAGATCTGTCTCAGTCATGGTCACTGCTGTGTCCCTGGCACAGAACCTGACACACAGGAAATGCCTTTGGCTCTAAACAGCGAAGCTCTCTTGAGCCCAGCTCTCCCATCTTGCCTTGCTGGGGGTGTGGGCCTTGGCCTAATGGGCTGCTTGTCACTCTGCGCCCTGTTTTCCCAAGGACAGAGGGCGAGGGGACTTTTTCTGGGCCACCTGTGAAACCTGCCCTGCTGGGTCTCATTTCAGCCAAGTCTGTAAATATTTGGTCCACCATGGCTGGCAGCATCCAGGCGGAAGAAGCTTCAGTGCGTTTTACGAGCCTCCCCACGGGGGGCCAATGTGAGGTTTCTGTGGCTGAGTATGTGGGGCGCCCGGCAGTCTCACGGCTGGTTGGCACGAGGTGGGTCTGACTGCAGGATTGGAAGCAGCTGCAAGGCACCATCAGTGGCTGCTGGCACTTAACCCCACAGCGTGCAGCTTTGCAGGGGCCCAAACAGCCCCTCTTGTTTGAAAAACTGTTAATGCAACATTATAGATCACACCTGTGGTGGGAATGGGGGCCGGTCCGACCCCTTCCCCAAGTCTGCAAGGAGGCGGAAGGCCCCAGTTTAGACCTAGCTCTTCTAGGAGAATGAACTGCAACCACAATCATTGGCTAAGCACCCACTAGATGCTGGGTACTGTGCAAAGCACTTTAAATTTTATTTATTTATTTATTTGCTGGCCACGTCCTGCTGCGTGTGGGGTCTTAGTTCCCTGACCAGGGGTCGAACCTGTGCCCCCTGCAGTGAAGCGAGGAGTCTTAGGCAGTGGACCACGAGGGAAGTCCCGCAAAGCACTTTAAATGCATCATCTCCTTGTGTCCTCAGAAATCCCCCTGACCATTTTACAATGAGAAAACTCAGGTGTTCAAAGTAACTGGCTCAAAGTCATCCAGGTGGCGAAGGTCTGAGCTGGGATTATTTACTCTCCAGCCTGGCTTGATCTCACATAAGTCACCTGGCCCGCATGGGGGCCTCCCCGACAGGGCCGCGGTGAAGATCCCCTGGAAACCTCAACAGTCAGCATCCCAGGAGTGACTGGAGGGAGGGCCTGAATCAGATCAGTAGATCAGAGTTGGGGACTGGGAACCTGCATTTTAAACAAGGACCTCCTGAGGAATTCCCTGGTGGTCCAGTGGTTAGAACTCAGCCCTTTCACTGCCAGGGCCCGGGTTCAATCCCTGGTCACGGAACTAAGATCCTGCAAGCCGTGTGGCACGGCCAAAAAAAATTTTTTTTTTTTTGCAGTACGCGGGTCTCTCACTGCTGTGGCCTCTCCCATTGCGGACACAGGCTCCAGATGTGCAGGCTCAGCGGCCATGGCTCACGGGCCCAGCCGCTCCGCGGCATGTGGGATCTTCCCAGACTGGGGCACGAACCCATGTCCCCTGCATCAGCAGGCGGACTCTCAACCACTGCGCCACCAGGGAAGCCCAAGAAAAATTTTTTTAAATTAAAAATAAATAAGCAAGCACCTCCCTCCACCCCCAGGTAACTCTTGCTAGACGTGTTCCTTGGTCCTTCCTCAGGAACAGCAGCCTCACTACTGTATATGTCCCAACTTTTGCAGTGTTCCCTCTCAATCTCAGCAGGGATCGTCTGCCACCTGGTGTTTACTGAAGACACTACAAGATTTGGTGTCCCCGTCAGACATTCTAAACTAGGGGAATTTTCTGCCAGGCCCCATAAGACCCAATAGGCCAGACGAGGAATAAAGTGTTCTGAAAACTTGAAGATACAGAATTTTTGTGTTCTTTCTCTCTTTCTCCTTTCCGTAGATTCGATAAGCATTTACTATGTGTCTACCACATTCCAGGTGTATTAACCATGTCTTGATTTTCTGGTTTTTGATGCTTTGACATCTGGGGCCTCACTCACCCTGGAGGGACAGCCCCCCCAGGGCCAGCTAATTCCCAGAGACAGCAAACAAGTCCCCCTAGAGTACCTTTCACATGCAAACCAGCCAATCCAGAGCTCACACCCCAACTCCCCGCCTCCCACACTTGGGGGTGTCCCAATCCCAAGCTTGCTTATCCCCACGTCACCTGTTCCTTCCCATGGAAACCACAATAAAGGCCCTGGTCCAGGGACTTCCCTGGTGGTCCAGTGGTTAAGACTCCGCTCTCCCAATGCAGGGGGACTGGGTTTGATCCCTGGTCAGGGAACTAGATCCTGCATGCTACAAGTAAGAGCTGGTCAGCCAAATAAATGAATATATTTTTAAAAAGGTTCTGGTCTACATTTTCCCCTCCCTCTGACTCACCCTGGTGCTTCTCTGCGTGGCCCTGCCTGGCATGGATTGCCCTCCCCCTCCTCTTGGGGAATGTAACAAAAAAAAAAGTTTTCGGTAGTAGTCATCTCTTGATCTATTGTCCTCACTACCCCTGTGTAACAATAAAATCTATGTTTTGAAACTCCAGGCACTGGAGAGACAGCTGAGAAGGAGGGAGAATGAATGCCTGCCCCAGTGACGCATACATTCCAGGGGAGGGTGCGGACAATATGTTATGAGGACAGGCTGGTGTGACAATGATGAGGTAGGAGGGGAGTGGTCAGGGGGACCTCCTGGAGGAGGAGGTAGGATCTGAGCACCAACCTGCAAGATGAGAAAGAGCCATCAGCCATGGCCACACCCACACCACCCTGTGCTTAACTCACTGGACCCTGGTTCACTCACTCATCGTCCTGGAAGTTCTGTGAAAGGGGAAGCAGCTCAGGTCCCCAAGTGCTTTGTGCAGTAGTACAATGTGGTCTCTGCTTTGTCTATATTTGCCCTCAGAGGCAAACACGGGGCGGCTGCGTCTGATGTGGATTTGAGGACATGCAGTAACAACCCAGCAACCTCCTGGGTGCCCACATTTCTGGGAGTGATTTGGGGGCCTTGGCACTGCTTTAACCTTCCCTGGGGCCGTTACCCAGCCTGGTTATGGGTCTGACAGTATCAGCGACATATTATGTCACCCTGGGGGTCCACTCTAAAGGTCAGGCGCAAGGGAACCCGGGAGAACTGCTTTGCCACACGGCTCCCAGTCTCAGGTTTTATGGTAATGAAGTTAGTTCCCGTTTTGTCTCTGGCCAATCATCTTGCTTGGCCCATATTTGGTCCGACTCATGGCCCTTCCTGGTGGTGCTTGCATCTCTTAGCCAAGATGGATTCCAGCGAGAAGGATTCTGGGTGGTTGGTAAGGTATATTATGGGCTGGTGTCTCCTCCCTCCTTTTGGTCCCTCCCGAATACTCCCGGTTAGTTTTCAGAGGTGGCACCATGTTCCTTAGCTGGACCCCCTGTGGTGAGACAGTTCGGGCGAGTGGGTCTAGCCAAGGTAGGTGGTTTCGGCCAACAGCTCCCTAAGAGGGAGTTGTGACTCTGGAAAAGGGATCAGAAAGATGCGCTCTTCGGCCTGAAGATGGAGGAAGGGGCCACGAGGCAAGGAATGTGGGTGGCTTCGAGAAGCTGGAAAAGGCAGGGAATCGGATTGCTCTCCTACAGCCTCCGTAAGGAACCAGCCCTGCAGACACCTTTAATTGGAGGACTTCTGGCCTCCAGAACTGTGAGATAAGAAGTTTGTGTGAATTTGTTATGGCAGCCAGAGGAAACACACACCCAATTCTCTTGCACGTATTGTGTGAAACTCTCAAACCCTAAAATCAGTGCAGTACTCTGGGGAGAGGAGATCACTGTTCCTGAGAAACTGGCATCCCACTGACCCAATGAGGCCTCCAGCTCACAAGGCTGGACCTGACATGGTCACCCATCACATCTGCCTGGGGCGGAGGCATCATGCCCAGTTGAGAAATGAGAACTCTGAGGGCTCAGAGGGGGGTAAGTCACTTTCGCAAGGACACACAGCTGAAGGAAGAAGAGCTAGGATGCGAACCCACTGTTCACATCCTGTGAACTGTGTGACCGAAGTAGGGATGGTCTAATCTCTGGAGAATGGGGGTGGGGCAGCACTAGGAGAACTCAGCAGGGACCCCACCCCTCAACCTGCAAACCAGTTAAAAAGCACCACATCCCCACGAACTGACAACTTTGTGGCTGTACTTTAAAAAACTCGAAAGCCCTTTTTAGACCCTTGCATTTGAAATTATTTAACTAAGAGTTAACGCATGCAATTTGAGACTGGCAATCACCATGCAGGCTTGGGAATTCCTGCATAGTGAGAAATTTTAACCTAGGAGTTGTTTTGAAATGTAATGAAATCTTTATGAATACAAAATTTAGCAGTTGATGAAGCTGACACATTTTTTGTAAATGTGGAGACATTTGATAAGGTGTTCATTCTGATGTTGCAGTTTTCTCTTTGTATTTTTGGAGCCAATCGTTTCTTAGCTCTTCCTCCCCAGGCCTCAAAACATCTTACAGGTCTCCCAGAAAGCACCAGCACCCTAGGCCCTCTTCCTGCAGGCCTCCCAGGGCCTGTCAACATGTATTGAGCACTTACTGTATGCCAGGAGCAATTCTGAGCTTTTTAATATATATCAGCTAATTTAATCTTTGCAAAGACCCTCTGTGGTAAATACTATCACATTTCCAGTTAAGGAAGCCAAAGCAGAGAGGAACTATTTTAACTCCCCATGGGCAGACAGGTAGGTTGGATTCCAAGCCATCTCCCGAGGCTATTCCAGTGGCTCTCACTCCTATGACACCGAACAGCCCCCACCTCAACCTTTAAAACATTTTAAAAAATTGTGGCAGGGCTTCCCTGGTGGCACAGTGGTTGAGAGCCCACCTGCTGATGCAGGGGACACGGGTTCGCGCCCCGGTCCGGGAAGATCCCACATGCCGCAGAGCGGCTGGGCCCGTGAGCCATGGCCGCTGAGCCTGCGCGTCCGGAGCCTGTGCTCCACAACGGGAGAGGCCACAACAGTGAGAGGCCCACGTACCGCAAAAAAATAAAAAATAAAATAAAAATATACCCCCCCAAAAAAATTGTGCCAAAATACACGTAACATAAAAATTTGCCATCTTATACATGCACCCCTATGTTCGTTCACAGCAGCACAATTCACAATAGCCAAGACATGGAAACTACCTAAATGCCCATCGACAGATGAATGGATAAAGAAGGTGTGGTACATATATACACAAAGGAGTATTACTCAGCCATAAAAAAGAATGAAATAATGCCATCTGCAGCAACAACATGGATGGACCTAGAGACTATCACACTAAGTGAAGTAAGTCAGAAAAAGAAAGACAAATATATGATATCGCTTATATGTGGAATCTAAAATACGTTACACCTGAACCTATCTGCAAAACAGAAACAGACTCACAGACATAGAGAACAGACTTGTGGCTGCCAAGGGGAGGAGGGGTGGGTTGGGAGTTGGGGTTAGCAGATGGAAACTATTGTATATAGGATGGATAAACAAGGTCCTACTGTATAGTACAGGGACTATACTCAATATCCTGTGACAAACCATAATGGGAAAGAATATGAAAAGGAATATATATAACTGAGTCACTTTGCTGTACAGCAGAAATTAACACAGTATTGTAAGTCAACTATACTTCAATAACATTTTTTAGAAAATTTATCATCTTAACCATTTTTAAGTGCACTTCAGTGGCATTAAGCACATTCACATTGTCCTGCAACCATCTCCACCATCATCTCCAGAACTTCCTCTCCCCCAACTGAAACTCTGTCCCCATTGAACACTGACTCCCCATCCCCTCCCCCAGCCCCCACCATCTACCTGCTGTCTCTATGGATGTGACTCCTCTAGGGACCTCCTATGAATGGCATCAGTATTTGTCCTTGTTTCTGGCTTCTCTCACTGAGCACCATGTCAAGGTTCATCCCTGTTGTAGCAGGTGTCAGAATCGCCTTCCTTTTGAAGGCTAACATACCACTGTATGGTTGGACCACAATTTGTTTATCCATACTACTACACACCCATTAGGATGGCTATTATTAAGAAAACAAACACACCCAGAAAACAAGTGTTGGTGAAGATGTAGAGACACTTGGAACCCTCGTGTACGGCTGGTGGGAATGTAAGATGGGGCAGCCGCTGTGGAAAACAGCCTGGTGGTTCCTCAAAAGTTAAACATAGAATTACCATATAAACCAGGGATTTCACTCCCAGGTATACACCCAGGAGAACAGAAAACAGCTGTACAAAGACCTACAGGCACACTTGTCTTTATAGCAGCATGATTCATAGGAGCCAGAAGGTGGAAACCACCCAAGTATCCATTAGCAGATACTTTTTTTTTTTTTTTTTGCGGTACGCAGGCCTCTCACTGTTGGGGCCTCTCCCGTTGCGGAGCACAGCCTCCGGACATGCAGGCTCAGCGGCCATGGCTCACGGGCCCAGCCGCTCCGCGGCATATGGGATCTTCCCAGACCGGGGCACGAACCCGTGTCCCCTGCATCGGCAGGCGGACTCTCAACCACTGTGCCACCAGGGAAGCCCAGCAGATACTTTTTATAACAAGTCTTTTCTTCCACCTCCCTTTTCTCTCCTGAAATAAAAATCTGAACTAATATAACCTAATGACACACAGTTAAAAAAAAAAAAAAAAAAACAACCAGCAACCCAACCATATGATGCTCTATCAGATACAAGAAGAAATAAAAAGAAAATGATGTCTGGTAAGTGCTGTCTAATTTAGCCTGTCAATGCTGGGGCACAAGCCCTGGTTATATAACGTACAAGATGAAGTGCTCAGACGCATGGGTCTATTCAGACATTTCGTCTCAGACAGAAGCAGCAGGGGAGGTGTTTAGACCCCGCAGGTCTGTTCACAGAAACGGTGAACAACTCTTGGTAAGGTTCTGGACTAACTGACAAGCCATTTTCCCTCAATTTATCCAGTAGTTGCACTCCTGAAAAATCTGTATGTATGAAAACTGTAAACTGTGTCCCCCTCCAAATTCACATGTTGAGGTCCTGGCCCCCAGGACCTTGGGATGTGACTGTATTTGAAGACAAGGCCTGTACAGAGGTAATCAAGTTCAAATGAGGTCAGTAGGGTGGGCCCTAAATCCAGTCTGAAATTCAGACGCAGACACACACACAGGGAGAAGGCTGGGTGAAGGAGGTAGAGACGGGGTGATGGATTTACAAGTCAAGGGATGCCAAAGACTGCCAGCTGCCACCAGAGTTTGGGAGAGGACCTAAAACAGATCCTCCTCCCCTCCCCCCGCCCCCCAGCCTCAGAAGGAACCAGCCCTGCTGACACCTGACCTGGGCTCCAGAACTGGGAGAGGATAAATTTCCCTTGTTTATATCACCCAGTCTGTAGTGCCGAGTTACGGCAGCCTTGGCCAATCAATGTTGTCCTATGTAGCCACGTAAAAGAGAGACCGGTGTTAGGCCCAGCTAATGAGGAAAGGGCTTGTCTCTGCCCACAGGCTGTCCGGTGGGACTGGCCCGCACTCTCCACGCTTCCCGGGGTCCCCTCGGGCCAGCTGGGCAGCAGTGCCCTGGTCAAGCCCTGGCTCTGCACTTCAGGACTTGCTCCTATCTTGTGACAAGATCTGACAACCGGTCTCACCCTCAACCCCAAGTCAAATCTGGCTTCTCTTGGCCGACTTGGGACACCTGGACCCCAATTTCTAGACTAGCTTGCGGGGTGGGGAGATGAAGCTCTCCATGCAGGAGAAAAGATGCCACACTAGCCCCGACTGCACCATGGAGACGTCATCCTTCATCCTGTCAACCTGTCATTGGAAAATGACTCTAAAAGCCCCTGCGGTGAAGGAAGAGCATGAGGTGTTTATTTGGGGAATTCAAGCAGACAGGACTCGAGGGCCGGCCGGCCTGCCTTTCATGCTCGGGCTTCCTCAGCAAGCTGGGCAGGGTTTTCAGATTGCTCTTTTCAAACTAAACACCCCAGCAGGAACAGGGGACTCCGGGAGAATTGGCAATTGTTCTGGGGCCTGTGGGGTGGCTGTCCTAGTTGCGGAGGGGAGGGAGGGAATCAGGTTGCCAGCAGGCGGCACACGGGTTAACTCTTCACACGCCGATCCAGACCACGCAGGTCTAGGGCTGAGATTTGCGGGAAACCAGCATCCCTCTTGCCCCCAGGCCCTGCGCAGGTCCCAGGTCAGTCTTGTGGCCACCAGGCCACCTCATTCATGAGATGGGCTGGACCCCTCTTCTGCCCCAACAAGCCTGCAGTCACCCATTCCATGTCCTGACATCAGTTCTGCGTGGGCAGCAATGATCCTTCCAGAGGAACAGAGATGGCCCCTCTGGCCAGACAGGGCTCTTTAATGAATATTGCTGCTGCTTATAATCACAAATGAGATTTCACCCATGAACCTGCATTTCCAGAAAAACGGGTGGATGGGATATAGCTGGGCTCATGCCAGGCAGCGGCTGCCCCATCCCCAGCCCTCAGCCAGGCCCCCAAACCGCACACCAACACTGGCTAGACATCCCCAGGCACCCCAGCAGAAGAGGTGAAGTGCTGGTCCCAGGGGCCCCCGATGCACACACCCCTCCCCTCAGGGAAGAATTCCTAATTCCCATCCCAGCTCTGCCACCTACGAGCTCTCGGACTCTGGACAAATGATCTGACCCCGCAGCCATTTCCTCACCTGTAAGACGGGGAGGTGCACGGCCCCACTTCATTGGGAGCTGTGAGAATTCAGGAACACGAGCCGGCCTCTGCTACCCAAACAAAAGCGGTGCCGCCGAGGGCTGACACTGCTCTCTGCTCTATCATCACTGAGACACACACACGGCTGCGAACCATAAACTTTTATTAACGGAAAATGGAATGCCTCGTTAACAGAAACCTTGTTTTACAAATGGCAGAACAAGAACACATTTATTAAAAAAAAAGAAAAAAAAGTGGATTCACATTGTATTAAGCTACAACACAGTGGCAGGATTTGTTTCTGTTTCTTAAAAGACTCCACAAGTTCAAGGTAACTCTGGCTAAGAGACTCGACAGTACGTCTGCCTGCCTACCAGGACACGCGGGGTGGGTGGGCTCTAGTAGCGGCGGGTGAAGTGGGGGTATGGGTGGGGGGCGGGGGGCGGGCCTCTGCTGCCCCGGTCCTGGCCGGCCACTCCTCCACCCTCGAGGCCTCCGGAGGGCACCACGTGAGCATGGGCGTGCCCGCCGTGTGCAAAGCCGCCTCGCCTAGGAACAAAGGCACACGTTTGGCCCCAGAAGCACCTGTGTTCTCACTGTGTCACGTTGCAGCATAGGGCTCTGTGGCCTTTAGAGCCCCTTGGCTTTTTCCAGGTGAGGAAAATCATAACCACGGGTTGCATTCCGGGGAAGAGCATTAGCTGCATAAGTTGCCAAGAGCTGCTTTGGGGGTTTGTTCTCAAAGCATTCGACCCCGAAAGTGGATCAAGCATGCAAAAAGGGAGAGGAAGTGAGAACTGGGAACAAATCAATTTTATCCGCGGACAGTACTTCTTACCCCGATATTCCACCCCGACTTGCCACATGCCCTGGCCCCGAGGGCCCAGACAGGCCCCTCTCACCACCTGGAAGAGAAGAAAGAGTCTGCAAACACTCCCTTCTTGGAAGCCCTGGAAAAGCTGGCCCTCTGGAGCATGCTGGGACTGTGGCTGTCCCTCCACGGGAGGCCCTACCGACCCGCAGGCATGAGTGAACCCATACCTTGCCACCGCAAGTGCTCCCGGCCCGCCGTGCCCGCGTCCACTGTGCCCGGCCAGGCGCGCTCCTGATGCTCCTCCAGCCTCTGGCTGTGCTCCGCCCAGTCACGGCCACCCCTTTGCCAAAACGAAAGGCAGATACACAATGGTCCCACTGTGCCTCTAACGTGAGGCTGTGACATGGGGGCTCTGGGGGCTCGTGCCCCACTGTCAAGGGTTTCTGAGAGAAGTGGGCAAAGAACGGCAACAGACACTTCCCCAAAGATACACACTCGGCCAGTAAGCACACGAGTAGGTGTTCAGCACAGCTACCGTCACAACCACCTCACCCTCATTAGGACGGCTATTATCTAAAAGACAAGGATGAGTGTTGGTGAAGGTGTGCAGAAACAGGGATTCTCACACTGGGCTGGTGGGAATGTAAAAGGGTGCAGCCTCGTTGGAGAACAGTGTAGTGGCTCCTTAAAAGCTTAAACACAGAGCGACCTCATGACCCAGAGATTCCACTCCGAGGTGTCTAACCAAGAGACCGGTAAACATGCGTTTACACGAGAACTCGTACACCAACGTTCGTAGCAGCATGATTCCGTAACAGCCCCGAAGTGGAAACCACCAAGTGTCCATCAACTAATGAATGGATAAACAAAACGTGGTCCATCCACATACTGGAATATTAATCAGCCTTGAAAAGGAATGAAGCCCTGACACTCGCTACAACAAGGATGCACCTTGAGAACACAATGCTCAGTGAGCGAAGCCAGACATAAAAGGCAACACAACACACTGTGTGATTCCAACTCATGTGAAACATCCAGAACAGGCAAATCCACAGGGAAAGAAAGTGGGTTAGTGGTTGCCAGGGGGATGGGGAGTGACTGCTAATGGGGGTTTCTTTTGGGGGTGATGGAAATGCTCTGAAATGGATTGTGGTGATGGATGCACAACTCTATGAGTTAACTGAAAGCCATCAAATTGCACACTTTAAATGAGTGAACTGCACAGCATGTGAATTGTATCTCAAAAAAGCTGTTTAAAAATGGTTTCAGACAGAAACCCTGGGAGATGAAAATCCAAACACGGTACCCACGTGCAGGTGCCAACAGCCCCTGGAGGCCTACAGGAAAGCCTCCCGGCCTCAGGCTGGGTGTGGAAGGACGAGGGCACTGCCCGCCGGTGACCACCACTCGAGGCCCAGGACCAGGAAGCCAGCAGACCCCCCACACCTGTCTGCAAGGGTGAGTGCACCTCGCTACGTGCAACGCCTGTCTCAGGTGACAGCCCCCCAGTCACATGGTGACGCTGCACAGCGCAGCCTGTTGTCAGTGCAGGAGCTCGCCCATTTAAATTTAACGCAAATAGGACTAAACGACATGAAAGGACCCAGTGCTAAGTAGGTCGCTCAGGAAAGAACACTCTCATCTGTCACACTGGCACTCCAGTCTTTGATCAACACCCGAAAACCCACCTAGAGGTGCAGTAGAAACTTGTGGTAGCCGTGACACCGGTCTTACAAACACCTAAAGACAACTTCGGGGGTGGGGTGGGGTAAAGCTTCTCTACTACTGATGGGGACAAGCCTTAGACGGCTTCAGGGCTGCTGCCTTCAGCAGGCAGGGCTCACACAGGGCCAGGAGGGGCTGTTCCAGGCGACCTGGCAGGTACACACGCCCGGTTCACTTTCAGAGAAGCCAACCCGTCACCCGGCGAGGACAGTGATGCCCAGCCCCTCTGTGGCCTGCCCGCTAACCTGGGGGGAGGAGGCAGCCCCCGGCCCTCGCTCATCCTCTTGTCGGAGCCGTAGCCACCCCAGCCATCTCGGGAATCGCGGCCATGGCGCTCTGGTGGTCCTCCGTGGCCGTGGCGGTCGTCTGAGTAGTGCTGGAAGGCACAAGAGGGACAGGGCGACTCCAGTCACATGGCTCCCAGACAAGCTCGCGGCAGGCCTACCTTCTGGGTCTCGGCAACCTGCAGACCCTGCCTCAGCATGTTGGGGTGTGGCTCAGCACCCCAGCCACCCATGAGGACCTGCCCAGGCCCCTTCGGACACTTCCTGACCCCCTCCTTGAGAACCCCGAGCGCCGCTAAAGCTCCATCACTGGTGCCACATGAAGGGCCAGCAGCGGGCCCTCCCACCCAGGAGCAGGGAGAGCCCCATGCTTCAGGGTCCACTGAGAAGAGTCACTCAGACCCGCCTTCCCTGAAGAGTCAGGGCACCTGCTCCTTGCTGGAGACAGGAGGGCCCTCCCCACACCCCTAGGGCAGGCCAGCGCCCTCAGAGCCCTCTCTGCTCATAGTACTGTGGAGGCCTGGAGGCAAGTACTGAAGGCAGGAATGGCTTAGTACCCCTGGCCAACAAAGTCAGTGCTCAGGAAGCCAGCACACCTGGGGAGCAAGAGAGAATACAACACTCTCTCAAAACCCACACCCCTGTTTTAAAAAGCCATGATTCTGATGCCATCCCCCACCTTTCTCGTGGAGGCCTCCTCTCTTCTCTGAGCTGACACCCTAGGCAGCTCTCACAGGGAACCTGCAGACTATCAGACACGGGGACCCATCCCAGTACCTGACACAGAGGAATGCCCCAAAACATGACCTAAATGACCCCCTACCAGGCCGCTAACCCCCCGCTGGGGCATCCCACAGTGCCTAGATGCGAAGGCACTCCAAACACGTAGGCAACCAAGTATCTCTTCAATTAGTTTCTACTGAATAAAACGAAAAACAAGCCCTACCTATTTAAAAAACACAAACTCCAGACTCGAGACTTCCCTAGTGGCGGAGTGGTTAAGAATCTGCCTAACGCATGGGACACGGGTTCGAGCCCTGGTCCGGGAAGATCCCACATGCCGCAGAGCAACTAAGCCTGTGTGCCACAACTACTGAGCCTGCATTCTAGAGCCTGCGAGCCACAGCTACTGAGCCCATGCACCATAACTACTGAAGCCCACGCACCTAGAGCCCATGCTCCACAACAAGAGAAGCTACCACAATGAGAAGCCCGCGCACCGCAATGAAGAGTAGCCCCCGCTACTTTGCAGCAATAAAGACGCAATGCAGACAAAAAATAAATAAATAAATAAATAAATTAAATACAAAACGCAGACTCACTAATCATTTCTGTGCACATCTACTCACCGGCCAGAACTGACATCTCCACGCCCCGCCCACCCCACAGAAGCAGGCACGCCCCTGGCCTGCTATCTGGCTTTTACTCACCTGCCCATCTCGCTCTCCCATCACTGACCTTGAACCTTCCCTCCTGCAAAAAAGAAACGTCTCATTCCAAAGGCAGCTGATGGCTCTACACAACACTGCTGCAGACCACACAGAAGAGTTCCACAATTGGAGTATTTATCCCCTTTTACCACATGAGAACTGTAATTTACTGGCCTGAAAAAAAACTGCCTCGCAGCTTTCTCTGGGAGTAGGAGTGAAGTGGGATCCTAAGAAGGTGGGAACGAAGGTTTTACTGAACTAAAATCCCTTAGAGGGGTCTCAGAAGTAGAGACCCACACCATGAAGCTAATGCCTATAATTTTATCTGTGGCCTGATGACAAGTCAGATAATAAGAAAGCCTCGGCAAGTCCCTAACCTCTAGTCTGACCCAACACACGACTCACGCCACATCTGAAACCAATTCCAGCCATAATTAATTAAACGAGCGGCTTCTCAGCCTGTCTTTCCCTGCTTTTCCTTCCCAGAGCTAATGAGCGGAGAAACTGGCTCAAGGATATGCAGCCCAGGGGAGCATGATGAGAAACCTAAAGAGAGAATTCTTAAACTGGAAAAATCGAGGGCTGCTTTTCTAAAAAACGAGATACAGTCTTCATTAAAAAGGCACTGGCAAAAAAAATAACCCACCCAGACCCTCGAAACACAAAGCAGGCCTAACAGGACCTCTGCCACGTTCTGCAGTCAGCTCTCTTCACGTGGGCTGGCACGACCCCATGCCAGTCAGTGACCCCTGCAGATGGCTCAGGCGAGTCACAGCCTTTCTCTAAACTGCTTTCTCATCTGTGTGAACAAGGAGGCAGGGCCACACCCTCCTCAAAGCCCGGTGCTCCAGAGCAGCTTGTGCCGGTGGGAGGGACAGGGAGGAAGTGTGGCTGTGGAGACACCCCAGGGAGCTGTGAAACCCAGAGCCCGAGGCCACTCCCAAGAGAGCTGAGCACAGGGGAAGCCAAGGTTCAGGTCCTGCCCAGGGCCCGTCTGTCCTAAGAGGACAGTGCATGAAACGTGCTCCGAGGTGCCTTCCCCCTAGACAAAGCCAAGATGCCGTACATGACCACCGATCCCAACATCCTGCTCAAGGTCTGTTTCTAAATCCCACGTGTGACGGGGTCAGAGGCACCCACTAGGAACCTCACGAGTGCACCAGACATTAAGAGAACAGATGGAGACCGATCCCTGCTGTAGAAGTGGGGTGGGGCACTGACCTGTCGGCCACGTGCTCCTGGTACTGGCCCCGGTCACGGTGGTCAAAGTCATGGAAACGGTGATCGGGCCGAGGGAAGTCTGGGCGGTATCTGTCCTCCATGGCCATGCGCTTTCCCTCTGGCCAATAGGCATCATCTCGCCTGTTTTTTTATTTTAAAAAGAATGCAAATTTCATTTATGAAAGAGAATGAGGGTAAAAAGAAAGAGGGCAGAAGTGGGGAGGGGAGCTCTCTCTCCAGACCCAGTATCATTTAAAATGTCCCGCAGGGCTAATCTCTAAACATTCAATCATTATCGCTTTGATTTGATAAATTAAAATCCCCCAAACTGCCAAAAGGCATACTGGCATTCTCATCTGACAATCCTGAAAAAAGAACTGCTGTGAGCTAATTGTGTCACAAGGCTGTTAAGACCTTGATTCCCACATGAGCTCAGATGCAAGTGCAATGAAATCTTTGATTCTCCTGCAATGAGGTTCCAAGTCACCACGTTCTCACCTCCTCATCTGCTATGCTAACCTGAACCTCCCTCCCTCTGAGCTTCTGCAGAAGCGAAGGGAATTAGATCGGGTGATGGCAAACTACATACAACTTGGGATGGTATCCAATTATCTTCTTCCTGATTTTTACCAGAAAATTAGGCTCACGGATGGTGGGGTGATGGGTGACCGTCAATTAAGCCGCTCAGAGAAGCTGGAGAGCAATAAACCTACTTTCTGAGTAGGAAGGCAATCTCCTTTTCCACAGCACCCAACTCTGTGCCTCTCCCTCTAGGAGGACACAAGAGCCTGGCGGAGATGGCAGTGAATGTGGCATAACACATGCTTGGTTGTCTCCTACCCACTAGACAGTGGTCATGCTCTACCAGGAACCACAGTGCAAATAACGGGACGGCCTAGGCGAAAGCATCACAAACCCTTCAGCAAGTGGCAACAATCAAGATTCTCTGGAGAATAACTCGGGTGGGGAAAAAACGCTGCACTGGCCACAGAGGTGGCAGCAAGGAGCCCTGCCCAAGCGTCCAGAGGCCCAGATTCTGTCTGAAACACCTCCGACTCCCTACGCTGAGGTGGACAGGAGCGGGGTGGCTCTCTCAACATCAGGGTAAGCACCCCGTCCCCCTGCCCCGGGCCAGGGGCCATACCGCCCGACGTCGTAGGGCCTCCTGAGCACCGACCGCCGCTCCTGCTCGTAGCGCAGCTGCTCCTGCTGGTGCCGCAGCTCCTCGCGCTCCCGCTGGATGCGCTCCTGCTCCTTCCGGCGCTCCCGCTCCACGCGCTCGCGCTCCCGTTCCAGCCGCTCCCGTTCCAGCCGCTCCCGCTCCAATCGCTGCCGCTGGCGCTCGAGCTGCAGGCGCTCACGCTGCAGCCGAGCCTTCTCCTTCCCCTCGTGGAGGGCGTCCAGGCGCTGCTCCCTCTCACGCTGCTCACGCTCTCTGGGGGAACACAGAAGGCCGCCCTGACGTCCCGACGTGGTAGCACCCGGCCATCAAGACGTCGTCCTCCGAAGGAGCCTGGAACCTTCCAGCTCCCGATGGGAATTGGCTCACCCCGGGCCTGGCTGCCCCCCGCCAGCTACTAGGCGGCAGGCACTAACCGGCTCCCTAAGCTGCTCGATCGGCCAGAAACCCCAATCTCCACACTTCCCCTTTCTCCAAACAGCAAAGCTGGGGTGAGCTGGGAGGAAGGGGGTGATGACGAGCAGACACAGAGCCTCAGGTCCAGACCAGGAGGACTTGGCTCAAAGAGCACCAGAACAAAGCCATAGCTAAATAAAGGTCAGGAAAGTAAGAAAAGCAAAGGATAATTGCTACTCTGAAACTGCTGGGCACAGAGAAAACCCTGGAGTCACGGATGATAGTAGCTTTCCCTGAAGAGGGACAATCAACACTGTTTTTTTGTCACCCCTCCCCTCTACAAGGCTGTATTTTTAATGAGCACGTCATTTTGAAGAGACCTAAGAAGGTGTGGGGACAGGAAAAGGCCAGTCACCAGCGAAGGGGACGAGGTCTCATTTATCAGCCACCGCACACCAGGAGCTGAGCGGGGACTGAGGAACCCTGTCCTGCTCTCTTCACACCCTCCCATGGTGCCTGGGAAGGGTCCAAACCAAGGGCAAGCCAGCTGGAAGCAAAACATCTCCAAATAGATCAAGAAACTTTTACTTGCTAAACCCCATATGCAGAGGCTGAAATCACACTGTTTTGGAAAAGCAAACTGGAGAAGTTTCTACATGATGTGCTTCAGCTCAAGAAAGTTTCTCAAACACTGCAGCATCACAACTTCACTGGGTAATGTTTGAGGGAAAATGACGAGGGAGCTCTAGACAACCTGGTGTGAAATGGCAGAAAGCGAAAATGGAAATGACAGGCCTGCTTCAACAAACCATCTCCTCGGCAAAGGGGCACAGAATCGCTGTGGGACCGCTGCTGCCTGAAAACGCCACGAAACGCAGCCGTCTCAGGAGCGAAGATGTGAATCACAGCTCTAACAGGCCAGCCTTCCTGGGCTGCCATGTTGATCTAATTCACGTGGAAGGGTTTGGCAGCAAAAACTGAGGCCTCAACCCTGGAGAGCCTTCTACCTAAAGCCACACGCAGCGTGGGTCCGCTTGCTACCTGGTCCAGGGTGCAACTTCAGCCAGAGGAGATGCTGCTGAGCAGAAACGGGCTCTGATGAAATGTCACGGGACTACCATGGGCCAGTGTGAACGCCCCCGCCTTTCGGTCTCAGAGGAAACACACTAGGAGGCCAGTGAGCCACAGCCACACAGGCGACTCGCTTGGGAGGAAGAGCAACCCTCCCAAGAGGAGACCACGGACCCGCCGGCCTCGCTCGGCCCCCACTCACCGCCGCCTCTCTGTCTCTCGGATTTCCCGTTCCCGCTGCCTCTGGCGCTCTCGTTCCCTTTGCTCTTTGATTTTGTCAAAGGACAAGATGTCTCTCTTCTCTTTGCTTTCCGATTTGCGATCCTGACTCTTTGAGCTCTGTTTACCAAAATTGGTTTATTAATGTTAGGAAAATGCTGACAACAGATGCACGACGCAAGTAGAGTATGCACATCTGGACTAGACTAAGATCCTTCAATCCCATGTGGTTTACAGGGAGGCCCCAGCACAGGCCGCCTCACACCGCCATCTGAGTTACACTGTTAGAGTCTTGCTTTCAAAGGGCATTAATGGAAGAGAAGAGGTGGGGTGAAACCTCAGCAGTTTTTCTGCAGCAGCAGAGCCAAGGCTCTGCATTATCTAAAGCAAAACGAGGCTCCCCAGAGGCACGGGGCACGTGCACTCGATGCCCGCAGCGACCCCTTCGTTCACTGGGAAAGCTGTGGAAGCAGCTGTCTAGACAGACAGCTGGAGGAGGGGCTGCGTTTTTCACTTCTCAGCTATTGGCTCAGGCCTCAGGCAGGTGGCCTCAAAACAGAGCAAGCCAAAGGCAGTTGAATGTAAAACAGAACTGCCAGTAAGGTAGAAAGTACCAGTGGGCAACTTCTATGCTCTTCCATTTCTGGGAGAAGGCAGGAAACACTGACAGCCAATACCCATTTCTGAGGCTGTCAAAGGCTGGGACTCCCAAACGGGCCACAAGCAGACTCTCCCAGTAGCTCAGAACCCAGGGCCTCCTGCAGACCCGCCACCTCAGAATCTCCAGGGAAGGGGGGCCTGGGAGATATTATTAAAAAGCTCCTCAGCTTATTTTCTTAATTTGCTCACTAAGGGGCAAAAACATCAATGAAAGACAAAGATATCCAAAAGAAAGATAGGCAAAGGAGGGGGACACAGAGGACACCCTCATTACAGGGACAGATCTGCAACCCGAAACATCGCCATTACCCTCAAGATGGGCAGAGTTGAGAGTCTGATCACATACACTGCAGGCTGGAGTGAGGAAGGGCAAATGCCCTATGTTCCGAGGTACGGATGTGATCTTCTGGGGAGGCCAGCATGGCAATGGAGGTGCCGAATCCGACTCCAAGTTCACAGCCTGGCCTCGGCCACTTCCTAGCGGCCCAGCACACGCTACACACTCAGTGAACCTAAGTATCCTCCATAACCTTGCTGAAGGGCACTCTGATCGTATCTACCACAACGAACAACGTCCTGGCGGCTTTGGACCAGCACTGCCAAGAGGCGTGCACGCAAATGTTGCACTGCAGCCATTTTCAATAGGGGATGTGGAAACAGCCAAGTGTCCGTCACCAGGGGACTGGTTAAAAATGATCAAGGTGCATCCATAAGCTGAATGATACAAGCTTTACAAAGAAAAGTACACACACCACCACCTGGATGGATTTCAGGGACATCACGCTGAGGGAAAAGGCCCATCTCAAGGTCACGGTTGCATGATTCCATTTATACACTTCCTCACAACGACAACATGCTGGTGATGTAAGACAGGTTAGAGGTTTCCCAGCACTGGGGATGGGCTGGTGGGCTGGGTGTGACAATAAAGGGATACCAAGGAGGAGGTCTTTGTGCTGATGGACTAGTTCTGCATCTGGATTGTGGTGATGGGACACAAATCTACACGGGTGACAAAATGTCCTAGCACTGTTCACACCCCCATGCCACCCTCCTGGCTCTGCGACTGTGCTACACAGTTACACGAGATGGAACCACTGGATGAAACCAGGTGACGGGTTCCTGGGCCTCAATTTCCTGTGAATCTGTAATTATTTCACATTAAAAAAAATTTTTTTTAAGTAGAAAAAGCAGAATTGTATGTCTCAATACACAAAGCTCTCCAAGACATCACATACAAAGAGGTGTACAGCGGCAAGTTATGGGAAGACGCTTTCCCCATGGTGTTTGAGTGCAGACACGTGTGCCGCATGTGTAATGCCCTTTGAGAGGAGCCCATGCAAAGCACAGGCTTCTGCTTCGCTTACCTTGTATCTTTCTATACTACGTGTATGTTCTAATCAGGCCTGCGCTATTACTTACTTTTTTAACATCAGAGTTATTTGGGTGGTAAAATTATAGGCCTTTTTGGGTTTTCTTCTCTAGATTTCTCTGTATTTTATGATTTTCCTATAGCCCAGAGGAAAAACAGCATTAGGAACTGCTACTTTATAGAACCCAAATGTTCATTTCAAAATTAAGTCTCAAGACCATAAGTGTTCTTGGATGAATACTGTTAGCTCTGCACTCACTAACACAGCACTACTCTCCTCATTAGCCTTTTAGTTAGAACCTTCAGCTGGATGCAGAGGGTTTTGTTTTCCAGAGTAGAAGCAAAATGGACAAGCAACTAGTTTGTCCAGCAGCATGGACCACAGAAGCAATGGAGCTCATTCTCTGATAACATGGAAGACAGTTTTAGGGTGGACTCTACTTTTCTTTTTGGTTAATTTAATAGGAGACTAGAAAAACTAAAGAAAATAAATAAAGTACTATTAGATTAACCAAAGAGTAGAACCTGCCTTCCAACTTGACAAGCCCTGGGTCTTGCCCATTCCATCCAATTTGTGAATCAATTCTCCTTCTAGAAAACAGTATAACCTATAACCTAACAAGACTGGCAAAGGGTCAACACATTTATGGGGAGCAAACACCGTTAAGTATTGTTTTGAAGTAAGTTTCAGAACCTAGTTCGTGCCTGTACATATACTCTAAATAGTTAATACACCTTTTGAGTTCTTTTTCTTAACATTTCAAAGGTGAAACAACGTTGTTCTCATACCGCAAATCAGAGTGGTTGTTAAACCACCATCAGAACCAGCCGGACTTGAGAGAGCAGAAGCTATACTTACTCTCTCCTTTGACCTGCTTGTGGTTTTCACACTAATGACAGGCTCCCCTTTCGATTTATCCATCACGACTGTTCGTTCCATGCCTCTGCTTCCTTCAGGAGAAAACACAGCCACTTATGAAATCATGCTGACCGCCCCCCCTCCTGACCGCAGGCAGCAGCCCCGCCAACCGGGGGCTCTGGACGTGCCCTCCAATGACTACTGATAAGCTCTGGAGCCTCGGCGCCCCATCTCTCTCCCCTCTGTGACGTGAAGTCAGTGACGCCCACATGGCAACAGCAGGTCTGAGGTGGACAGGGCACCCCGACAGGCCTTTGCTCGTCTGGAATGAAGTGGCGTGATCTGTTCACACCTTACAGCGTAAACGGGAATTAAACTGCATTCTGCAACGTGGGCACAAACACGTCCCACACTCGGGCCTCCTTCACCCCCATGCTAAACCCCAGTGCTGCAGGGATCATGCACTTCGACGTGCATTCCTCCCACACGTTCTGGAGAGCTCTGCAGAACCCAGGCCCCTGTGCTGAGTCAGACACGGCCTGCCAACTCAGAGGGCCCCGCCAGACAGGTGGGCTCCCCTCATTCATCTACCGCAATAAAGGCTTCCAAACTGATTTTCCCCTCAATGAAACGATAAGCAGGCTCTAACCACCGGAACAATTACTGATTTAGGGAGATTTACAATACTGAAGAACATTTTAAAAATACAGTGCTCTTGAGACTGCTGGTAAATTACTCCAAACACTTGAGATGTAACTTATAATGTGCCGTACCAAATTCCAAGGTTCCAGATGGTTGGGTTGTTTCTGTTTTAAGGGGGGTGGAGGGCGTGTGTGTGTGGGGGAGTGCACTGGTTTCACTTTTCCCCACAAAACTTTCTGTGGAGTCTCATGCAAACCTGAAAGTGCATTGCACAATAAACTTTTATAATGGGTATAGATGCTCTGAGGTTTTAGTTTTCTCTACATTTTTTTCTTTTCTTTCTTTCTTTTTTTTTTTTTACTATATCTGGTTTTAACATAAATGCAAGAAAAACTCGATGACATACTTGCAGAACTGCATGGAATTAGTCACAGGAACCAGGACACCTCGCTCTTGCAAATCCCACCTTCTATTCTATCGGAGACTCAGGAAAAGCCAACACCCAGGTCACTGAGCCACCAATAAACACAGATCCCGACCAGAAAAACTACAGATTTCTGATGTTGCGGAGAACCCCCTTTTGGCCGTTTCCCCATTACCGGAGGCTCTGTCCTCTAAGAGCTTCCTGCACACAGCACAGCTCAGCAAAAGGCACCGAGCCTGCTGGGCCCTCACTCCATGCAACCCACCTGCCGCCCTCGCCACCTCTTCCCTTCTTGTGAACACTCCACAGACTCTCATCACCTGATCTGGTGACTCGGGACCGATTGGCTGCTCCTGGTTTCAGCTCATCTTCATCTTTTTCTTCCTTTTTAATGTTTTCAGGTTTTCTTTCCTCCTTCTTCTCCATCTTCTCTTCCTTCTTAATTACAGTTCTGTTTAGAAACATGGTGATCACACTTGAGGTCCTGAGATTCTCACAGGAGTAGCTCACACTCAGACTTCCACACAAAGCAAACCCGCCCGCTGCCAGTTGAAGGGAAAAAATTATTTGAAAACTGTGGTAATGATAATACCCCCTTTAGATACAGCCCCTTCCCACTTAAGTTACCTGCCGCATCTAAAAACATGCTGGATGAAACTACAGGCTCGCGGGGTGTCTTCCCAAAATGCCAGATGTACCAGTGCGTAAACAGGCCCAGAAGCAGACATGAGAAACACTCCAATTATACAGGAAAGCTTGTTAAAAACTAACTTCAAATGTTTCATCTTGTATGTGTGGAATATTACTTTTAAGTTTTATAGGGAAAAACACTTTTTCCAAAAAGCAGAGTATAAAACAGAATGGAGGTACAGTACAAGAAGGGGCAGTGCCTGCTGCAGGAAGCCCTGGACACCCCACCCGGACCACCCCCCCACCACACCTGCTAATTTCTGCACGCTTTGGGGGAGGCAAAATGGCACGTGAGGTGCCAGCAAATATGGAAACTGCTGGTGCCATTTCAACTGAAGGCAGTTTCATGCTAAGTAGTCAAACAAATCGTCGCTGCCATTCAAACGTGTCCCCCACATTCCCTACTGCTGTTTGTCCCTGGCAGTTAAACTCCACACTTAAAAAATGCCCATTGCGTGCCAGGGTCCAGGATGGAAAAGCCAGGCCCTATGGGGTCCGCTAACAAGCACCACCTGCCCTCTCCTCCCACCACCCAGGCAGAGCTCAGGATGCCCAAGGAAACCTCTCCCAGATGCCCCTCAGCTCACACTTCCTCCCTCCTAAACTTCCACAGCATGAAGCTTTAAAACTGTATTTAGGGCTTCCCTGGTGGCGCAGTAGTTGACAGAGTCCGCCTGCCGATGCAGGGGACAGGGGTTCGTGCCCCGGTCCGGGAGGATCCCACATGCCGCGGAGCGGCTGGGCCCGTGAGCCATGGTCACTGAGCCTGCGCTCCGCAACGGGAGAGGCCACAGCAGTGAGAGGCCCGCGTACCGCAAAAAAAAAAAAAACAAAAAACAAAACTTTATTTTGAGAAATATTCAATTTCAAAATGAAACAAAATAATAACTGATGGTGTCTATCAGAACTGAAAACTGTAAATGTTTGTAACATACTGCTTTCCCTTTACAACACAAGACACTCTAGATACAGCCACCCCTGTGACAGTCTCCATCCCTGTGACAGCCACCACCAGTGCCTTTACTGTCAATCGTGTGGATCCACCTCTCCTGGCTTCACTTGCATATTCCCGTAACCATGACGCCCTACAGTGATGCTCTAGGTTTCTTAAGACTGACACAGCGGGATGGTCCTCGTGTGCTGCTCTACAATGCCTTTCACCGCATGCCCTGCCGGTTGGGCTGTGTGGACACAGGCACAGATCTGGGTCCTTTCGACTGCTGCACCACAGCCCACTGTTATTTCCCGGTTCTCTTCTGACAGATTAGAGACTGCTTCTGCTCACTACCTGACTGCAAATAAACCCTAGGAACCATCTCTGACGTGCCTTTTCCACTGTTCCGGGGCAGCACCCTCTCCCTCCCAGTAGCCTTACAAAATGTCTTGAAGGGAGACCCTTCCTACTTGTTCTGGACTCACACAGCACCTCCTAGACACAAATGGACTTCTTGATAACACTAATTAAGTTAAAAACCAATTTCTTTCTTTTTTTTTTTGCTGTGCCACGCAGCTTATGGGATCTTAATTCCCCAACCAGGGTTTCAGCCTGGGCCCTCGGCAGTGAAAGCACAGAGTCCTAACCACTAGACTGCCAGGGAATTCCCTAAAAAGCAATTTCTAAAAAATATATATGTAGGAAAAAAAGACCAGAGGAATAGCTACCAAAAGTGTCAGCCCTGGGTAGTGAGATCATGCTTGACATCTGTGTGTGCTTTCCAAATGGCAATTACATAAAAACTCATCCAAGACAAGCAACCTCTTTAGGAAAAGCTTCTCTATGTCACTTAGGCTGACTACCAAACCTAGAAATTCTTAAAAACGAAAGGTCAGGGACAGCCCCAGTGGCGCAGTGGTTAAGAATCCCCCTGCCAATGCAGGGGACACAGGTTCGAGCCCTGGTCCAAGAAGATCCCACATGCCGCGAAACAAGTAAGCCCGTGCGCCACAACTACTGAGCCTTGAGCTCTAGAGCCTGTGAGCCATAACTACTGAGCCCACGTGCGACAACTACTGAAGCCCACGCGCCTAGAGCCTGTGCTGCGCAATAAGAGAAGCCACCGCGATGAGAAGCCCACGCACCACAACGAAGGGTAGCCCCCACTCGCCGCAACTGGAGAAAGCCACGCAGCAAGGAAGACCCAATGCAGCCAAAAAAAAAAACCCACACAAAAGGTCAAATGAGGGTGTTCACTGAAGAGAGTAAGATTAAAAACAAACTTTAAAATGCTCAGCCTCCTACACAAACCACTTGAAAGCAGTTTGGTTTCATTTTAAGCTCATCACCCAGTTAAGCAGCCCTGCGCTGGGGGTAGCCACCCCTTGCTCGCCTCAGGCCCGGCGCTGCTCCTTTCTGAGCTGTCTCTCCTTCCACACAGAGCACAGACCTCACAGCATCGTTCCAGGGCTGCGGAAACCACACACGCTAACTTGTTATTACATCCCTTCCCTTTCCCCATAAACATGTCTCACTTTTGTGATCAGAAAATCAACATATGAAATGCATCTCAAGGTGCTAACAATACCAAGAACTCCCAATAGCTCCCCATGTTCCCCCAGTACAGGTTTTTAGCACTACCAACAAGATGTGTCTCTTTGGAGAAGTTGCCGATAAAATTACGATCTCACCCCTAAATACAAAAAAACTAATCTGACATGCATTTCTCCTGGGTTTACAAATTCCAATTTGGCTACAATGAAGATGGATAAGTACATCTTTAAAAACCAAGTTTAACTTATGAACGTAATGCCCATAGTCATGTTTATTTAACTATAAATTTTCTTACATTAAAAAAAAAAACCCAGAAAAATGGAATTACTGTGAGACTGACATTCTCAGCAAGATTCAATTTTTAGGGAGTGGACCTAGAAATGAAAACAACCTGTGCCGACAATACAAACTCAACATAAACTGTGCATTCTGAGAATAGCACCCTGTCAAGTCCGTCAACAAAGTCTACCTTCTCAAAAAAGATAAACCTACAATTTTGGTAAAAGTATCAATAAGGAATGCTTGCTTTGAAAGGTCTGTCCCTGTTTTCATCTTGATTAAAGATGCAAATCACCTCCTTTATAACGGTAGTCTCTCAGACCTGTGGTTCCCAAACTACGGTGCCAAGGTACACCAGGATGGGTGAACTCACAACTGTCCTGGGATATTTTAAATTTCTGAGGGAAACAAAGAAATACTATCTGCCAGACAACACGTGAACTACTAGCTTGTGGTCACTCGTTTCATTATATCAGGCTACATTCCTTTGGATGAAACTGTCTTTGCAAAGCTGGGCTTCTGCAGTTGCTGTGATAAAATACAAGAAGTGCACAAAGATCAATGTGGACCAGGAAATGATTCCAAGGTTTGAGAGGTCATGCAAGGGCTCAGAATGTCAAGAATGAAGTAAAAACACAGCTGACCCTTGAAATGCATGGGGATTGGTGTGCCGACCCCCCAGTCGAAAATCCACATGTAACTTCATAATCGGCTCTCCCTATCCACGGTTCCACACCTGCAGGTTCAACCAACTCCGCACCTGTAGTACTGTAGTATTTACTCCTGAAAAAACTGCCTGTGTGAGCGGACCTGAGCAGTTCAAACCCGTGTTGTTCAAACATCTTTCAGTCTGTGTTATTTTTTCAACAGATTACTAACTTGCTTGGACATAAATACTAAGTGGCAGCAAGATGCCAAAAACCACCCAAGATTTAAATAAGGAGCTGGTGACCCTGTGGCTGCCACCTGCCCTCCTCTGAAGAGAAAGGTTTTAATAAAGCATTTTACTTTTCAACTTTGATCTCCACAGAATGATGTCTGTCAACATTAGACAATTTTTCCTTCTTCACTTCACATTCTTTTCTGTCAGACAGCTTTTTCCCAGCAGGTTCGTTTTTGGCCTAAAATACAACACAGACAGAAACAGGTTAGGGACCAGGTCTTCTGGCCTGTGAGCTTTGTGAGTTACAGCAGCAAAAAGAGCCTTACCTTCTCAACAGAGATCATTCTTCCATGAAGCTCAGTTCTGTGGAGATGGCTGATACACTTTGTGGCCTCATCGGACGTTGACATGGTGACAAACCCGTAGCACCGGGCCCCGGGACTGCGGGCATTGGTCACCACTTTGGCTCCAACAACCTTTGTGAGAAAAGGGTACTCTTATTTTCTCATGCAAATAACCACACTACGTATCAAGCACTGCTAGCAGTTAACTGATCATCAGAATCATTTCCACTTGTTTTTACTGCTCTGGAAATTGTTGTTCTTCGTAACAAGTTATTAAAGTGGTTCTAATAAATCCTGACCTATCAAAATACAATTGCTTCTAAGATTAGCTCTCACAGTGACAAAATACAAACAAGAGAAGCTAAAGACAGTTAGACTTCATTAACCACAACCTGTTAATTAATCAAAAGTCCTTCCCACTCAGACCTTTTTCTCCAATTCCACTGTTCCCATGGAAAGCTATGAGGATGCTGACTCAGAAATGCACCCCAATTCATGCAGGCCCGGGCTGAGAACAGCTCTGACGTGATGCAGAGAGGGCTTCCACTTCCAGCCAGGACAGAATACCAAGCAGTAACCCTCCTGCTGCCTGAAACTAAAAACCCGGAGGAAATGTGGGCAACAAGTGTTTTCAGACACCGGACAGCAGGCCGCATAGGATGGTGACCCCTGCAAGGGGGGAACACCCGAGGGGTGTCTCCTATGACTGCCCTGGCACACCACCTAGAAGTTCCAGCCGGCAACAGGGAGGGAGTGAGGGGCAGCATCCCTGAACAGACAGAGCTCAGAGTCAGAGGAGATGAAGGCAGCAAGCAATGAGAATACCACAGAGGAGAGGGCTGCCCACAACAGTGCACTTGTGTGAGGTGACCACCCAGGCTAGACAGACACCCACCAGTAACGGGCAGAGGGAACAATCCCCTGGGCTCACTCAGGACCATAAACGGTTCACTGTTACCGGAGTGACCCCACCAGCCAGAGTGGAAGAGCCTGTAATTCCCGGGGACGTGAGGCTGAGTACTCAGAAGGGTCCAGCCTCAGGAGTGGACAAAGCTGGCCAGAGCTAAAGGCTGCCCTAGCCTGACTGGTGAAGCTTAACAAGCCTCAGAAGGAGCAAGTGACTGAACTGTGACCCAGCAAACGCGCAAAGACATTTATGGGGACACAGGAAGGACCAGCACCCAACAAGGTGAAAGTTATCACGTGGCATCAAAGACAACAAGGCTAGCTAGCCAAGGAGCAGGAAAACAGGGCTCTAGCACAGAAAAGGACAAAGTCAACAGAAATGACACAATGACAGAACTAGTGAACAAGGAGGGCCGTATCCTGTATGTTCCAGAAGGCAGAGCAACAACTGAGCACGTCAGGTAAGCACATGGAAGATGTTTAAAAATACCCAAACAGAGGCTTCCCTGGTGGCGCAGTGGTTGAGAGTCCGCCTGCCGATGCAGGGGACACGGGTTCATGCCCTGGTCCGGGAAGATCCCACATGCCGCGGAGCGGCTGGGCCCGTGAGCCATGGCCGCTGAGCCTGCGCGTCCGGAGCCTGTGCTCCGCAATGGGAGAGGCCACAGCAATGGGAGGCCCATGTACCGCAAATAAATAAATAAATAAATAAATAAATAAAAATAAAAATACCCAAACCGAATTTCTGGAAAAGACTACACCAGATGGGCCTGAGAACAGACATGACAAAAGAAAAAATTAGGGAACTTGAAGATGTAGTAAGAAAAACCATTTGAAATGAAACCGAGAAAAAAGACAGAAAAAACAAAACGAACCAGAGCAACAGCAATATGTCCTCATAGACACGCAGCACAGGAAAAAACCTTCGCCAACGAAACCAAAGCACAGCAGCAGCAAACTTAACCGGTGGTAAAGAGAAATCGGGAAGGCAGCCAGAGGAAGACAAGACGCACAGACACTAAGGAGCAAAGGTGAGCATGACAGCCGGCTGGTTGGAGAGGACGCAAGCGAGAAGGAGCAGAGTGGCTGTGCCACCTGGAGGAAGGCAGCCAACCTTGAATTCTATACCCAGCAAGACAAAGGCAAAGCAACAGCTTTCTCAGGCATGCATATGCTGTTGAGAATTCACCGTCCACAATGCTGCACTACAAGACATGTTTAAGGAGGAAGGAAAATGATACCCAGGGGGAACGTGGACAAACAAAAAGGAAAAAAAGAGCACCCCAAAATGGTAAATACACATGAGTAACTAAAAACCCACTTTTCTTTAAAAACAAAACAACTCACCAAAAAAAAAGCCAATAATGCACTGTGTGCTTTATTAAATAGAAGTAAAACGTATGATAACGTCACAAAGGCTGGAGGAGAAAATGGCAGTGCACTGCTGTAAGGCTCTCATACTACTTAGGAACTGGTATAAAGTAACTGGGAGATAGACTGTGATGAATCAAATAACACCTCGAGACAAATGAACCTGGAAATACAACATACCAAAATTTATGAGATGCAGCAAAAGCAATCTAAGGGGAAAGTTCACAGAAATAAATGCCTACATCAAGAAACAAGAAAAATCTCCAATAAACAACCCAACTTTACACCTCAAGGAACTAAAATAGAAACTAGTTACATAGACTAGATATAGCTAATAAGGCACAAATCATAAAAAAAAACTATGCAATGCAAAATCAAGCAGATAAACAGGGACTTCCCTGGCAGTCCAGTGGTTAAGACTTCGCCTTCCAGGGACTCCCCTGCTGGCTCAGTGGTTAAGAATCCACCTGCCAACGCCGGGGACACAGATTCGATTGCTGGTCTGAGAAGATCCCACAAGCCGCGGAGCAACTAAGCCCGCATGCCGCAACTACTGAAGCCTGCGCACCTAGAGCCTGTGCTCTGCAACAAGAGGAGCCACCACAATAAGCCCACACACCACAATGAAGAGTAGCCCCCACTTGCCACAACTAGAGAAAAGCCCACGCGCAGCAACAAAGACCCAACACAGCCAAAAATAAATTAAAAAACATTAAAAAAATTTTTAATGTCTTAAAAAAAAGACTTCACCTTCCAATTCAGGGTGTCTGTGTTCGATCCCTGGTCAGGGAGCTAAGATCCCACACGCCTTGCAGCCAAAAAACCAAAACATAAAACAGAAACAATACAGTAACAAATTCAGTGAAGACTTTAAAAATGGTCCATATCAAAAAAAAAAAAAAAAAAAAAAAAGAACAGCAAACAGGTACAAGGAATCCAAGAAGAAACAGGACAGATACAAAACACAGAGCAAGAGCACAGATTTAAACTCTACCATACCAATGCTTCCGTTAAGTGTAAACGTTCCCGGAGGACATTCAAAGATGTGAGGGTTGGGATATACAAAAAGCCTGAGACACAGGAGCCATGGCTTCTGGCTGTGACCTCCTCTGAATTGAGTGGGTCAACGTGAACAAGTGCTCTCCTCTCTCTGGACCTCAGTGTACCCGACTGTGAGATGGTGAGGGGGATACATGCTCCCTAGGATCCCTGCAGACCTTGACATTTGCACTTCTGCCTGAAGAAAGCCCTGATCTGTCCAAAGCACCCCATACAGGGCCAGAGCCTCTGCTGAATGGATACAGGTGTCAGTTCGCATATCAGAGATGAAGCTTTGCCTTCTTCCCTCTCCTCAACGAGAGGGCTGAGCTAATCATGGGGCCATTTGACTTTTCCATCAAACATTATCCTTATAAGGGCATCACTTCCGATGACAGATAAAACCTAAGTGAGAGCAGATACCACAAAAAGCTCCCATGTTCCTATCTGTGCCCTTTCCCTGCTTCCTGTCCTCTGCTATCAAGCTCCTCACAGAAGCCTTTGTCTGCTCATCCACTTCCAGAGCCTTGTCCCGCTGCGGGGCCTTCCTAGGTCCTGTTGCTCTGGTTCAGAGCTGAGCTCCGAGGGCAAGGCAAACTAATCACGCAGCCCTTGGCCTAAATGTCACTTCCTCAGCGACGACTGCTGAACCTACTTCCCAAATCTAAATTAGGCCTTCCTACCACACACTGATGGCATACTGTAATCTTCAATATACTTATAATAACACATTGTTACGTATTTATTTCTTAAACCATCTTCCACCAATGTAAGATCTATGTCAATGCCCGTGTATCTGTTTGCTTTGGCTTTACAATCAGTGCCTGATTCTAAATAAGTGAGCGAATAGGTTTGGGCTTAACAGTCTTCTACACCCTTTGGAATGCTTCTTCTGGGTCCTGTCTGCTTCATTCCCTAACCCCTTCACTAACACTTACTTGGGGAACAAGGACCTGAGCAAAGGAATGACCTGGGCAGCCAGGATGACAAAGATGCCAAACCTCTGCCTGGAATCCCTGCAACTTGCTGCCGCTGAGCGGTACCTCGCCTACTTCTCTCCCGAGGGTCAATCCCCACAGGCCCCCAGCAGACCAGGGCAGTCATTAAGGCTTCTGATAAGACTATTTCACTACCTAATTCCAAGACAACAGAATCATTCTTAAATGTTCCTCGGAAGGCTTCTGAACTGTATTACTTTCCTCCTGCTCCCGTGACCAATATATCAGTAGATATATTAGTAAAAAAAATTTTTTTAATTAACTTTATTTTTGGCCACGCGGCTTGTGGGATCTTAGTTTCCCAACCAGGGATCAAACCCACGCCCCCAGCAGTGAAAGCCGTGGAGTCCTAACCACTGGACCACCAGAGAAGTCCCCAGTTGATTTATTTTTAAGCCACTGTCCTGTTCCAATTCTCAAACTATATACTTTAGATGATAGAAGATACATGAAGACCAACTCTTCACTTACCGTTAAGGGAAAACACCTCATCATGCCAGCTTCAAGTTTTCTATTGGCTAAAAGATAGTTTGTTCAAGAGAACTTGGAAGCACAGCAGGGACATGTAGACTGTAGCTTTTACATACCTTCTCTGAGCAGCGTTCTATAAGCTGTCTACCCTGCCTGTCATCCACTCTCAACCAGGAAACAAGGCTTACTACCCACCACTGGCTGGGTCCCCCTCCTTGGAGTTTTTGTTCTTATTTGTTTTCCCCCCACCCAGAAATAAGAACCAATACAATTAACAGCGAGTATCAAGTTTCTAAACTCTTAGATTTATTATATTTTAATGCCAAATCAAGGCACGGTGACAGGAGGTCAAGGGGAGTGTACCTTTCCATATTTGCTGAAAAGGTTCTTCAGATCTGTCGCTCGAGTTGTGGAAGACAGTCCACTGACCCACAGATTCCTTCCAGAACTACTGCTGATTCGACCTGAAGCAGGGGGGAGATGATTATGCTTTACCTCAAGGCAAAACAGTAAGCTCGACCACTCCTCCTAAGATGTAGCCCTCTCTTAAACCCTAACTAAATCCAGTCTCAACTCCTCTGAGTCAAGAATTACCACCAACAAACTGGACAGAAAACGAAAAATCTGGATCACAGAAACTGAGTTTTCTTACTCAAGGAATAATCACGTCTCGTCAGTTACAAACTGAAATGGCTTCAATGATCAGCTCTCAACCAAGATAGCACTTTCTAAAATTCTATTATTCCACAGGTGAACCTGTCCTATAATAGAACTTTCACTATTCCATAAGCAATAATCACAATAAAGACATAAAATACAGAAGCTCATCAACATTTAAAACTAGTCTCTCAAGATACCATTAGATGATTAATTCCAGTAATCCAAAATAAAACCAACTACTGTATCCAAATTGTGGATACTTGCAGGCCCCTCCCTCCCAAAACAAGGGATCCGTAGATGGCTCCCTGCCATGTAAATTAAATCATACCTTTTTCATCTTTAATGATTGGCTTTATATCTTTTTCTTCCTTAAAAGAGCTAGAGACAAAAGTTAATGTTACTCGTACAGGAATAAAATGAAAGACAACTAAATCAAAGTATGATTATGTGCTAAAACTGAATACCTACCAGAAAATTAGTCTGAAATAAAATTTTAACAGCACCTTTACAAGCTTATACTGGAAATCTGACCCCCCAAATACAATGGCAGATTCTTAAAAGTCAATTCGATTTAGCTGAAGATAACACTTAACGATTTAAGAGCACAACCAGAGTAGGTTGAGAAAAACAAAAGGAATTGAAATCACCCATTAAAAATACACAAAGAGAAATAAAACTTTAGAAGTAAACTATAATTGCATCAGTCTGGCTGGCCAATTGCAGAAACAACAGCTTATGTGTGTCATTAAATGACCAATGAAAAGGAGATAGCGTCTGGTCTAAAACTGAGAAAAAACAAACCTCATTTTCTGATCAGCGCCCTCACTGGCTGAGGACTCTTTAGGAGCCGGAGGGACTTCATTACAAGCTTCAAAAGCAAACTTCTTCACGTCTTCTTTGCTATCCCTGGGGTCTGGGCTTGAGGCTTCCGGGGGCGCTTCCGAGGCCTCCTCGCTACAGGCTTCCGTGTGCTCTGAGGCTTTACTACTCTGCTCAACTGGCTTCTCTAGCCCTACAGGCTCACAGTCCGTCCTCTCGCCATCGCCTGTCTGCTCCACGGGCTCCCTTTTCACTACCGCTAACAGGGTGTCTGCCTTGCTCGACTGAGCTTGTGCTGTTGACTCGCTGGCCAAATCTAAATCACCCTCTTCCGGATGGGCGCTGTCAAAAAGGTCCTCTTCCTCCGCAAGCTTTCTGTCTGGCCCCACGCTACTTGTTTCCTGTGCAAATGGCTGCTCCAGCTCGGAACCTTCTTCTTTTACTGGCTCAGATTTACAAGTTTCCCCCAAAATGTCGAGTATTTTCTCATTTTCTACGGATTTAACAGGAATAGAATGGCACAAGGTTTAATTACCAGGGAAATAAAGCAATCACAAATGTGGAACTGGCACGGCTGCCACACTAACACGAAGAGAACTGCTAGCTACACAGAGATTGGAAAACCCGCGGGTACACAAAGTTACACTGGTTACACTACCTGCGCTCCAACCGCCTGCGAGAGCAAGCCTCTACGCTACATGGAAGAGAAAAGGCCCCACAGGTTTAAACACCTACAACCGTGTGGCTGCTTCTCGACAGTCTTCATGCTTCTGTTCAAGTCTGGGTCTTCGACTTATTTTTCCAATGTCCAAGGTGCTCAATCAAACGCTATCACCATTCAAGGACAGCTCAATTTCCAAATTTCTTTGAAATTCTTTGAACGGAACAGTCCAACCGGAAAACCAGAAACTTCCGCCGGCAGGAGATAAACGCAGTCCAGGAGGGGAACAACATGTTGGAAATTTTCATGAAGAAACTGTTTCCTCTTCTGGAATCCAGTCACTTCTCAGGCTATAAGTGCCCTGACCACCGCTTTATCCTGCCTTAACTGCATTAATCAAAATGACTGCAGCAAATATCACAAGATCTGTTTCATGTGTAGAAACACATGGAAGAATCATGGGGTTGGGGGGAATTACTTAAATGCCACTGTACGTGGTTAGAGAGATGAAAGTAATCACTACATCTCACCAAATGTATTTGACCTCCAGAAACCAGAACGGTACTTCCACAGATCTGGTGATATGAATGGGTTTCCAATCTCTGATCCTTGTACGATCTGGATTGTCCACCATTAAAATAATTTACAACACCATAAACAACTTAAAATATATAGACAGCTTAAAAAATACAGTGGGAAAACTTTCAAACCATAACTGTTGTGTCTCTCTTATCAGTACCTGGCTCCAATAGAGGTTCTTCAATATCCTATTGAAAAGGAAAGACAAAGAAAATCCACAAAGCACTTTAAAAATTGGACAGATTCCCCTAGCAGATACAACTTTCAATCAAGTATGAATAAATGCTTGTTCCAAACAAGTTTCTCCACTCAAAACAAAGTATGCCATTCTACAATAATTCAATGACAAGCTCACTGTGTTGGTTTCTCCCCAGCAAAAGCAGACAGGTAGCAGTAATATTAGCCCGTCCCATTCCCCCCTTGGAGTTGGGCTCTGCAGCTGGCAACGACTCCCACGGTCCAGGCAGAGGTCACACACATGGCCGCTGCTTTACACATCACACCGGATTTGAAAAAAAATATATTTCTCCCAACGCAGAACTGTTCTTTATAACTGAAATGTGTCAACGAAAGACCTTCTCCACCCTGCTGAAAACCTCTCCCTAACTCCCCCAGGACGGAAGACAAAGGCTCCTGGACTCTGGCAGCCAGACCCACCTGTCTCTGCATCCCCACCCCCACCCTGTGCTCTCCATCCCTACAATGCACCATCCCCTCCTGCCCCAGTCTTCTTCCCCTTCACCTGGCTACCTTGACTGGCCTGTCAGACCTCAATTGGAACACATAGGACTTCCTCTGGGAAGCCCTCTCACGGTTTTGTAACTCAATCACCCAAACTTCTACTTTCTAGTTACACTCACTGGTCATCAACACCACGCCCACTAGGCTGCAAACCCTGACACTGACAATTTGGCTCAACCTCTTATCCCTAGCACCCAGCTCAGGACTGATGCTCAATGAATTGTTCACACACCCACACTTACACTCTTTTCCACTATGGAAAATTAACCATTCACGTCAGCTTTCCAGCCACAGAACCAGGTAGTAACCTACCGGAGGCACTTTGAAGTCCAACGATGAAGCATCCAAAGTGTTCTCGAAGCCCTCTCCATCTACCTGAAAGACAAAATGCAAAACTACTTTGTGGAGACAGAATTATGAATGCCAGGGCCTACACCTCACCAGTTTCCAGGCCACCTACACGTCTATTTCCTGCACAATGCCTACTGCCATCTGCAAGCCCACTGCTGAATCACAGCGGCCCCCCCTACCCACAAGGGATATGCTCCCACAGCCCCAATGGATGTCTAAAACTTCAGCCAGCACCAGACCCCATATACACTGTGCTTTTTCCTACACTGGCAGGCAGGTAACATATATAGCGTGGATAACTGGACAAAGGGATAATTTCCGTCCCGGCAGGATGGCGCAAGGTTTCATCACGCTACTCAGAACGGTATGCGACTGAAAACTTAGGAATTGTTTACTTCATTTAATATTTTTAGACCCGGTTCACTGTGGGTAACTAAAACCTCAGAAAGCAAATCCATGGGTAAGGGTTGGGGGGGGGCTACAGTATTCAGTTTATCACCTGCCTCCTGGCCCCCAGGCCCACTCCAGGACTAGGTGGCACCAGCAACTCTGACAGAGGCTCACAGAGGGCTGGCGCTCTGTCCACACTGGCCAAATGAATGAACGAGCAAATTCATTTCCCAGGCAGTTTCCACACACTGGTGGTCAGCATACACCACCCAGCTGCAGAATTTCCAAAGCTAAACTCAAAAGGAAAATGAACTTTGTACTCCTCCGATTTCACTTGGTAGCAATGCTTTTCAAATAACAATAGAGGGGCTTCCCTGGTGGCACAGTTGTTGAGAGTCTGCCTGCCGATGCAGGGGACACAGGTTCGTGCCCCGGTCTGGGAAGATCCCACATGCCGCGGAGCAGCTGGGCCCGTGAGCCATGGCTGCTGAGCCTGCGTGTCCGGAGCCTGTGGTCCGCAACGGAAGAGGCCACAGCGGTGAGAGGCCCGCATACCGCAAAAAGAAATAAAATAAAATAACAATAGGGAATTCCCTGGCAGTCCAGTGGTTAGGACTCCACACTTTCAGTGCCAAGGGAATGGGTTTGATCCCTGGTCAGGGAACTAAGATCCCGCAAACCACGCAGCTTGACCAAAAAAAAAAAAAAAAAAAGATAAAATAATAATAACTGGGCACTTTCTTCTAGAGCACTTTGTATAAAACAAACATTTAACTTGACTGTTTTCTCTTTTTATTATCTACTATACCAAAAAAACTGGTATCTTAGAGGTTATTAAGTTAGAAAACCTTTTAACTTTTTAAGTGAAATATAAAAATACTCCTCCCCTGGGCTTCCCTGGTGGCGCAGCGGTTGAGAGTCCGCCTGCCAATCCAGGGGACACAGGTTTGTGCCCCGGTCCGGGAAGATCCCACATGCCGCGGAGCGGCTGGGCCCATGAGCCATGGCCCCTGAGCCTGTGCGTCCAGAGCCTGTGCTCTGCAACGGGAGAGGCCACAGCAGTGAGAGGCCCGCGTACCGCAAAAAAAAAAATACTCCTCCCCACATACTTTTTTCTTTTTCTAGGTTTGGATGTTTCCATTAACCAAGAAGTTAGAAGCCAAGTCCATGCTATGGAAATAATTCACACACAACAGAATCTCACTGAGAGGACAAATCAAAGCTCACTGCCTAGCCTAGGCCAAGCTGTGGTGATAATGTGAAATTTGTGACTTTTGACTTTTAAGGTTTAAGGTTCAGTCCTACAAGGGCACTTTTTCTTCCAATTTAAAGCTAGAATGCCTTAAATAAAACCAAACTAAGATGGCTGGGCACGCCAAGGTGGTGAGATTAAACTGGCAATCAGTTCTAGGAGGGCTACCAGAGAGCTCTATGGCAACAGATGACAAGTGAGAAGCTGGAAAAGCGACACCGGCAACAGAATTAAAGCCCTCCCTTATACACAAGAAGTTAATAGTGGATTCCTTTAATTGGAGGGGTTCTTCTGGGGGGACAAATACTTTTCTTCACTGTATTTCACATCTTTTAATATAACTGTCTAAATTTATACACGGAAAACATCTTTAAAATATCAACAGGATTATCTGGATGGCGAGATTATGAACTGTTTTTTTCTTACCTTTCTATAGTTTTTAAACCTTTTTCCTTTTTAAGAAAAATACTTTTTATCAACAGTGTCAACCTTCCATTTTATAACTTATGCTAAGAAAAGTGTCTCCTACCCAATTATAAAAATATCCTCCAACAATACAGAAAAGTTATCCGTTAATTAACATCTGACCTATGTGGAGTTTAAATGGATATAATTTACCCCAAGGTTTAGACACCGAGTTAAGTGTTTGTTTATGGTGACGGGTGATTTAGCTGCGTGCTCTGGCTCTGACAAAGAGCCCATAAGCAGCGAGGAGCCCCAGGGTGCAGCGCGCTGTACTGCATCTGCGTTACCTACAGAGTGTCCTGTGAACTGAGCTGGGAGCTCCCTCAGCTGCACGGCCACGTAGTCTTTGCTCTCGCACAGGGACTCGAGAATGCTGTCAGCGCCATCCTCCCCGAAGTCTGGAGCACTGCTATTCTCGACTTCGGTTTCTTCTAACACATTAACGTCCATCATGTCAATATTCTGCAAACTCTCCAAACTTGCTTCCATGTCCTCCTGTAATGAGGAACGAAAGGTGTCAGCGACCAGGTGGACCAGAATGTGGAGCTCCTGCCGCCATCTCGGCTGTGATGCCACATACCTGCCCGTCTCTGGAATCTTCTTCCAGGCCATTGTCTTCTGTGCCTTCCTCCTCCATCTTTTGTCCTAATTACAGAATAATTGTTCAATCAGACAACATTCAGGTTCTGGCCTCATAATTAGTTTATGCAGGATGACACAGCTCAATCTTGGTGAGAACATGTTACAGGGAAGCTAAATGTGCCTGTTCTTCTATCATGTATAGTTCTGTCTCAATTGGAACATAAAAATCTAGGATTTCTGTAATACTATCAAAGTATTTTGACTTTGCACAAAATATCCAAAAGCTTCAAAAGATTTCAAAACCACTCCAAACTAAGACTAACATCCCTAAAGAAAAATGAGCAAAGGATAAACATAGGCATTTCCCAATGAGTAAATTAAAAAATGTAATGTCCATATAGCACCCAAAGAACTGCAACCTAAGAGAGCGAGCCCAACGACGGACCTGCTGGTTCCCCTTCACTCCACCCACTGTAAGCAGGCCCCCTGCCTTCCTTCATTCTTCAGCCCAGGAATTATTTTTTTGGCTCAAGGCAAAAAGGCAAAGGCTACCATAAAGTCGATTTTCACCCTGAGTTCTGTGAACGCAAAGGGACTATTAAGAGTTATGTCAGGTATTCTCAATGGGGCTGGAAGGGAAGGAGAGTGGAAACTTCTAGACTCAGAAAGGAAGTAAAATCTTTGGGCTCCCTATGTAACAATAGACTTAAAAATATACATGCCTTTATCCTGGAATTCCCCTTAGGATGTGCACCAAAATGTCTGACAAGGAATTCAAAACAAAGGTTACTTATTCTATGGAGTGCATACAGACTAAATATCCCAAAGGGAAGCAAACTATGGCATGTTATGCTCAAATGTGGGATGCCAGTATGGGGAGTCAGGGCGGGCGTGGGCTGTAATGCGGCGATGTTTGGAGACATTTTGGTGTTATGACTGGCAGTGCTACTGGCATGTAGTGGACAGTGGCCAGGGATGCTGTGCAGCACACGGTAACACACAGGACAGCACCCTACCACGAAGCACTCAGTTCAAACTGCCAACAGTGCCGAGCCTGCAAAACCCTGTGGCATACCACACACTTTGCAACTTAAAAAAGAAAAAATTATGCCTTTAAAGACTATTTAATGATATGGAAAAATGTCCACAAAGTTACCACATAGATCTACTCATTAAAATGCACGTGGATATTTTATACACGCAAGTGTGAAGATGCAGTGGTAGAACATACAGATGGATATGGCTAAGGCAATCCATCAACCATGGTTAAAACACTGAGCAATAAGAGCTCACTTCTATAATTTTTTAAAAAGAGAAAATTAAACGCAAGAAATCTCAATTTTTACTTTATTGAAGTTTAGTTGATTTATTGATTTTGCTGTACAGCAAAGTGATTCAGTTATACATATACCTTCTTTTTCATATTCTTTTCCATTATGGTTTATCACAGGACATTGCATACAGGTCCCTGGGCTATACGGTAGGACCTGTTGTTGATCCATCCTGTATATAATACACTGCATCTGTTAACCCCAAACCCCCATTCCATCCCTCCCCTAACCTCCCCCCGCCACAACCACAAGTCTGTTCTCTCTGTGAGTCTGAAGAAACCTCAATCTTTGATTAAAGATGCCAACTGCAATGTCTACACTTAAGTTATCTCGTTTGCCATTATTATCAGTGATTACTCAAAAAATGTAGTTTTATTACACACTGGGCACTGTGCTCTTCGCATTATTTAATACTCCCCACAATGCTAGCAGGTTTATTATCTGCATTTGATGCAAGAATTTCGCTCTGCTCCAAAGCTCTGACTCAAAAACTCAGCTGTACCACCTCCCATTATATCTAAACCCTGAATATCCTTTTAAAATACGCTGTTTAAAAATGTTTGATAATTGCACCCAATTCCTAGGCCTCAAATAGTAGCCTGCAGTACCCACAAAGAATGTAAATAGAAGAGAGGCAGCCCAAAAAGCCTCACCAAAAAGCACCCTAAGTGGGAGTGACAATGAGACAAATGCTGGGCAGACAGGCTACACCCAAATCCCAAGGGCCTGCTCTTGGCTGACTAAAAGCTGAAGGGTGGAGGGGAACGGGACAGGAGACGGGCACAGACACCAGAAAATCAAATTTTAACCCCAGACGTAACCTAATTCAAAATTTTAATCTTTCAAAACGCACCCAGTTTCCAGCAATTTTGCGCATTTAGATGAGCTGGGGAAAGGACCCTTGTTCCTACTTACAATGAAACTTACAAAGTTCAGCTACTTTTCACTTTTGAAAGGCAGTGGTTACTCATGAATTCCCAGATTTAGTCCAACTTTGTGGCAGACTCTGGAAACCAACTGGTTGATTCCTATTCATCTCGAGGACCTAATTTCAACCAGGCCACCATGAGGACCTAGCACTTCATATAACTAACCATGTGCCCACACGCCTCCAAAGGACACACCAGCTCTACAATTTGCAGGAGCTATCCTCTTCCCCAGGACTTAACCCACCTGTTTCTTCCTTGAAGGGGAAGGGACCAGTGCCTTTTAAATCCCAATTCCCAACAACAGCTACCTGTTCTGGTACAAACACTCTCTTTACACCAACGGAAGTAACTATTATCGAGGCTTTCCTCACAAAATGCTAACTCCAAGTAGCTCTGATTTGACTTATGCTTCAACCCAGGCATTCAGACGTATATCTGAAGCACTAAGCTAGGTTTAGTTTTTCTAATGATTCAAAGATTGCCGTTAGAAGCCAAGAACGTTTTGATTAGTAGGGCTTGAACCTCACGGTTTTTTTTTTTTTTTTTTTGCGTTATGCGGGCCTCTCACTGTTGTGGCCTCTCCCGTTGCGGAGCATAGGCTCCGGACGCGCAGGCTCAGCGACCACGGCTCACGAGCCCAGCCACTCCGCGACAGGTGGGATCCTCCCGCACCGGGGCACGAACCCGTGTCCCCTGCATCGGCAGGCGGACTCTCAACCACTGCGCCGCCAGGGAAGCCCGAACCTCACGGTTTTAAATGAGCATCTACACAAAAAAAGTTCTAAACGATTATTAAGTCGTATCAACTATTCAAAACCAAACTTTCAGATCACTGGTAACTTGACAGCAAAGTACAAAGAGCTATTTGTATGTTTCCTGCTACAGACCCATCCCTCACCATCTGTATGTTTGGATGGTCAGTGTTTATAGCTGAAATACGGACAGTTTCACAAGCAGTAAACACACACCAATGTTTTAGACTTCAATTCCTTATGTAACCTAACTCAAAAATTTAACCTTTCAAAACACGTGCACAAGATTTAAAGTTAGATGAGTTCTGGAAAAGTTGTTCTGCTAGAAAAAGCTGTTAAAAACATAAACTGAAGTTGTTGAAAATGCTACAAGGTCATTTCTTTTTACTTTCTAAGCAGCTGTCTCCCACTGCCTGAATTGAGCACTTCTTTAGATGAATGGGACACAAACAGCTGTGAGAATTTTTGTGCAGCACCATTCAAGAAAACAAGCCTTGGGCTTCCCTGGTGGCGCAGTGGTTGAGAGTCCGCCTGCCGATGCAGGAGACATGGGTTCGTTCCCTGGTCCGGGAAGATCCCACATGCCGCGGAGCGGCTGGGTCCGTGCGCCATGGCCGCTGAGCCTGCGCATCCGGAGCCTGTGCTCCGCAACGGGAGAGGCCAGAGCAGTGAGAAGCCCGCGTACCGCAAAAAAAAAAAAAAAAAAAAAAAAAAGCCTGTCATGTGGGAGTTTCATATTACACTGTCCTTATCACAGTAAAATCTGACAATGAGAGCAACAGCTAATGAGGTTCCGAAGTTTTATGGAAGTAAATCCTCCCCAAAATAAGTGCTATCAGCCATAAAAAATGGAGCACTGATGTATGTTACACCATGGATAAACCTTAAAAACATTTTGCTCAGTGAAAGATGTCAGACACAAAAAGCCACATGTTATATGATTCTATTTATATGAAATGTCCAGAATAGGCAAATCCTTAGAGAAAGAACCTCAATTAGATACTGCCAGGGGGAGCAGGGGGGGACATGGGAACTGACCGCTAATGGGCATGGGGGATTCCTCTTGGGGTGATGAAAATATTCTAGAATTAGAGAGTGGTGATGGTTGCATAGCCTTGTAAATATACTGCAAAGCACAGCATAGTACACTTTAAATAATATGTGAATTTTAAAGTATGTGAATTATAACTTCATTAAAAAAAAAATCAGTGTTAAAATGGGCTGGGTGCAAATACTCCGACAATCTATTCTGGACCCCAGAGAAGTTGGGTTCTGTTGGATCTCTGGTTGGCGTCATTTTCCTTGGTTTAAGGCGTAGTTTTTTGAACTAGGAAGGAAGCCAAGCAGGTGCATTTGGTTGCTCAGACCAGTTGGGGCAGCTTCCAGAGAGTGCCTTACTCTAGTTCTTTTTTAGTCCCAACGACGAGAGCCGCGAGGTTTTCAGTACGTATTTTAATTTTACCTGGCACCTACAAATCTCTTCACTCCCCCCCAGCACGCTGACATCGTTACACATTAGGTGGTGGAAAAGCAAGCCTAACTGTTAGATGGAGAAGAATGAGGGCCGCTCTCCCCACCTGGAGGGCAGGAAGAATGCTAAAACAACCAGTTCTCTACGGAAGCCCTCTCAAGGCAGAGGCCTCAAGCAGCAACAAGTTCAAGTGGATACCTTTAACGCATTTCTTTGTCGTCCTCTTGCTTGTGGCTTCCAACGCGATGCCAATTTCGTCAGGATCTTGCCCTTCTTCCTTAACCGCCTATTGGGAAGAGACAAGTTTTACAACGTGGCTAAGAGCTGCAGGACAGACACTGTTCTTCCTAGGTAACAACTTCCCAGCGAACAAGCACAAACCTTTTCTTGCAAAGAGCAACTCTGGTTCTGGTTATCTGGGCTGCCAGCCCCAAAGACACAGGAAGAACCCAGCGTCACTCGGTTCTCTCTGCAGAAGCCCCCCACCCAAAAGACAAAGAGATGTGTGAGCTGGGGCTCCACAGAGTCTGTGACGAGTCCCGAAATGGTCCCTAAGCTCCAAACTACCTCCACTTTAAGTCAACGATGTAACAAACAGGAGAGGCTCCACTTGGTCTGGGCAGAGAGGGCTGCGTGCTGTTCCGCAGGCCACCTTTGACCTCGGAGAAGGAAGAACACTGAACAAACTGGGTAGAGGGCAGGTTGGTGGTTCCAGGCGACAGTGCCTTTCGCGTGCTTGGGGACTCCGCGCTCAACTCACAAGGGCCCTACCCTCAAGAGCCTGTTCCCATCAGGGAGGTGACACCTCCCCCCAACTCCCGGTACCCAACTCTGTGTTAAGTGCTGCGAGGTGGGACAAGAAACAGAGGATGGTGCGACACAGGGAGTCAGGGAGGTGGAACAACACTTAGGAAGGGTGGGCAGGGTGGCGACATTTCAGACAGACCCAAAATGACAACAAAGCGCCAGCCAGATGGAGACCTGGGAGACGAGCAGCCAGGTGGAAGGCACGCTAAGAGCAAAGGTCCTGGGGCAAGAACAAGCACAGCCCCACCCTTCCTGGGAAACATCAAAGGCTCTTCAATCATCCGCTCCGCAGGGGACGAAACTGAGGCGCGGGGAGGGGACGGCACTTGTCCAAGGTCACACAGCCCCGGGAAGAATCCAGGGGCCACCCTGCGGCTAAAACGGGCTTTCAGCACACCGGAGGCGACCGACGGGAGGGAAAGGAGGAGGCAAAGCACAGCGAGGGGCGGTGACGGGCCAAGGTCACACAGCCGGGGCCCCCGGGGCCTGACAGCTCGGGCCGGGATCGGCCACGAGAGAAGCGGACCGGGGGCGCCCCGCCCCGAAGAGTCGCGGTGACAGGCCCGCGCGGGGGCGTGCCTCGGCCTCAGGCGCCACCCCGGGGCCCCGGGCCGCCTCACCTTCTTGAGCCGCTCCATCAGGACGCTCTTGTTGCCGCCCGTGTCCAGGTTCCGCTTCTTCAGCTCCGCCCGCAAATCGATCACCCGCAAGTCGCTGAGCCGCCGCGTCCCGACCTCTGAGGCGCCCGAGACGACAGCGGCTGTGCCAGAACCCGAGTCGCCGGACCCTGCCAGAGTCTCCGCCATCCCGGGTTTCCCGTCTCTGCCACCTATTCCACACACCGCCGGCGGCCGTAGCTGCTCTGAGCACAAAATGGCGCCGCCTGAGAGGAAAACGCACTCCCTTCCTCCCGCCCCGTTTTCCGGCCGCGCATGCGCGCTGCCTGGATCAGGGCTCTTAGCAGCAAGCGAGCTCGCGCGCCGACCAACCGCACGTGTCCAGCCGCAACGCGCAGGCGCCGTAATCGCAGTACGCATGTGTCCCGGCAGTTCGCGGCGGGAGGCCGGCGAGACGACCGGCGCCTGCGCGTATCCCCCCTCCCCACACACACACCGCCCCCTCCCTCCCAAGGCTCTCACCACGCATGGGCAGACGCAACCGGGAGCGTCGAACCCACGCCGGGTACGCCTGCGCAGAAGCGAAGCGCGCCGGGGCGGCTGGAGCGGTTCCTTCGCAAGCGGCGCCATTTTGTGCTGGGAGCCGAGGTAAATCCGGCCCGGTTTTCTGTGAAGTGGGCGGCGGAGCCAGGGTCCCTAGAATGGCGGAGACTCTGTCAGGCCTAGGTGATTCGGGTGCGGCGGGCGCAGCGGCTCTGAGCTCCGCCTCGTCGGAGACCGGGACGCGGCGCCTCAGCGATTTGCGGGTGATCGATCTGCGGGCGGAGCTGAGGAAACGGAACCTGGATTCGAGCGGCAACAAGAGCGTTTTGATGGAGCGGCTTAAAAAGGTAGAGCCGGGGCTCTGGGGGTGGGCAGGAGGTGGGTCGGGGGACCCTCGCGGCCGCGACGGGGGTCTTCTGGCGTCGGGGTCCGCCCCCGGCCCCGTTTGCGGCCTGCGCCGGGCCTGGCGCTCCGGGCTTCTCCCGGCTCCTCCCAGGCCCCGGCGGGAGCTGCGAGCCCCGCCGGGCCCAGGTTCAAAGCCCAGCGCCGCATCGGGGCGAGAACAAGAAAAAGAAAATCTCGACGCGAACGGGGGAGGTTGGGGGTGACGGGTGACATCGGCTGAGCGCTTGTGTTATCCGCATCAGCTCCTGCTTTTCAAGGGCTTTTTTCGGCTGGTTGCATTCCGGCCTCTGAAAGTGGACACGGAACCCTGAAATCCTCGCTTCCTCTGCGGCGTTAGGGGACTCGGCCAAGGTCACTTGGCCGGGGTGAGGAGGTCGGGATTTGAACCGAGGCCGGCCGATTTTCTGAGCCCGTGTCGGCCGCGGGGGCGTCCTCTGGGAAGAGAGATGCTTCTTGATCCGTTAGGGCCCAGAAGCCTTGAATAGGGGACTAATTTTTAAAGTAACCATATCGAGGGAATACTCAAAGGGGGGGGGATGGGGAAACGGCTTAGGGATTTGCCAGTACGGGCTTGGGGATTTAGCCTGGAGGGAAAAGTGCTATTTGTAATAACCACCAGACTTGCGGAGGATCTAAAGGCTCCGTCAGATCTGCGTGATCTTGAGCGTGGAACACATTTAATCCCTTCTGGGTCTGTTTCTCCTTGTGTCCAGTAGAAGAAAATAATAGTGTTTTCGCGTTAGGATTAAGTAAAATGGCATGAAACGGGCTTGGCGTGTTGCCCAGCGCATGTAAACACTCGAGGTGCGATCGCTGTCACGTTTCACTTTTTTCTCTGTGCCACCGTTTGGTATTTGCAAACAGGAGGTATTAGCCCCCTACCTCGAGGGTTCTGCGAAAAGCAGGGAGTTAAGTAAGCGTTTGTGCCCTTCTGCTTCCCCTGTGCTTGCCTTGTTCCGGTGGCTTCTTTCTTTTTTGCCGCCTAGCGACTCTTGTCTGGGGACTTCTCCTGTGTAATCGCCAAGCCTTGTTACCTATCCCCCACCCCCCCGAGACAGTGCGGTTTGTCATTCATTCCACCCTCCGGCCTCCCAAACAACAGAGGATCAGAGTTTTACTTATTAATTGCTGTTTAGAGGAAGTAAGGATTATTTCCTATTATCTGGATGAGGAAGCTCAGGCTTGAGAGTAGTGAGTTATTTGCTCCGAGTCAGTTGGGCCTTTCTAACTTGAGTCTGTTTTCTTTCACTATGGTTACTAACTTCCTTTACCCAGACGGGGCAGGCGGTTCATCCACCGAGATGTTACCTGGAGAAGATGCCAGGAGGGTGAGGGTTGGCACCCGGGGACAGATGATCCATGTTGTTAGTAGCTGCAAGGCCTCCTATCAACAAAGTCAAATTGGAGGGCTTTAGCCTTTATTCCCCCAGATAGTCCACAAGCCTGCAATGCTGATAGGATGGCATTGAACCTTCCCGTCAGGCGGGGGTTGAGACTTGTGTGATCTTCCATCACTAACGTCTCTGAGGGGACAAACCCATCCCTTCTTCCTTCTTTTCAGTTTCTTAGCGATGTGTTCAAAATACATAAATACCATTAGCACATATACCCATCTGCTACCCTGCCCAAGCAAGTCTGGAAGTACTGATGTTCTTCTCTTGTACTTCCGTTATCTAGTTGTTGTTGTTGTTGGTTTTTTTTTTAGGAAGGGCAAAGGAGGGAAAGGTGGAGGCAAAACACAAAGTGTAATTTGGCAAGTCCTGTAAGGATGGCTCGTAGCCTACAGTCCCCACTAGGGCTGACCCTGTGAACACTACACCTAGAGGAGACACACTGAGGGGCAAACTGATACACCTTCTGTCTGGGGTAGTTTTTGTATTCTCCTGATAGTGTTCCAGAATCTTCTGTCTCCAGGAAGAGAGTGAAAGACTTTATGTTTGTGCTTTCCTTGATGCCAGGGCATAACTCCAATTCTTGCTTCTGGTTCTGGCTTCAGAGAGAAGGGAGAGGTTTCTTTGTTCCTGGTACAGGTTAGGTGTGGAGCCTCCACGCTGCATTCTGAATTTAGACTTTTCCAAGCTAGGAAACTCCTCAGAATCTTTGAGACTTCTGATACTGTTTACAAATAAAACAGCATTTGAAATGGGTTTAAACAGAGTTTGAGAGTCCAGTAAAGATAGGGTTTTCAGTAAAACCTAAACGTGAAGCCCAGTGTCTATGGATATCAGCATTGACACGCTCAGTCCTGTTTGTTTTGTTGTTGTTGTTTCTGTTGTTGTTCTTTTTTCTTCTGAGTGCCTCCTTGGTGCTGGCACAGTGCAGAGCATAAGTGGGGGCTGCTCAAGTGAAGGGCAGGCTCTTGGGATGGGGAGGCGGGACTTGCCAGGAGATCCTTATAATTCTGTATCCGATGAAGCAGGCCCCCTAGTGGTTGACGGCAAGACCTCTGGAGTCAGTCAGAGATGATTGTGAAGGGATGAGGTAGTACGTGTCACATCCCAAACCGTGCCACACACAGCAGGAACTCAGGCAGTGAGTGTTAGTCTTCTGTACAGACGGTGCCTAGTACAGGCATGGCGTGGAGAGGGGATCAGGGAGGGTCGAACAGCCCATTGTTGAGTGAAGTCATAGGTAACTGGAGAGTGTGCCTTTCCCTTTTTTGAGTTCTTTTGGGCCCAGGAATAGGATCAATCAGATTGTGGTGATAATGTTAAAAATAACCCTAACGTTTGGTGAGTGCTTGCTTTACATGGATAATACGAATTCTCATGACAGCTTTCCAGGGTAAGAACTTTTATTAGCCCCTTGTTCCAGAGTAAAAAACAAACTCACGGGCTTCCCAGGTGGCGCAGTGGTTGGGAGTCCGCCTGCCGATGCAGGGGACGCGGGTTCGTGCCCCGGTCCGGGAGGATCCCACGTGCCGCTGAGCGGCTGGGCCCGTGAGCCATGGCCGCTGAGCCTGCGCGTTCGGAGCCTGTGCCCCGCAAGGGGAGAGGCCACAGCACTGAGAGGTCTGTGTACCACAAAACAAAACAAACAAACAAAAAAAAACAAAACAAAACAAAAAAAACAAACTCACAGGGATTAAGTAAGCCTGCCTGAGACCACACAGCTAAGATCTGGTAGAATCCATCTAAATCCAGAGCCCTTGCTTGCTCCAACGTAGAAAAAGAAAGAACGAATGAACAGGTGGGGAGAGGCCCTTTCCAGAGCAGCACCCTGAAGCTTCTGTGAAAGTCAAATCTGTATGCTGCCTTTTTGGGTGAACTTTTTTTTATCTTTTCTCTAGGCAATTGAAGATGAGGGGGGTAATCCTGATGAAATTGAAATTACCTCTGAAGGAAATAAGAAGACATCAAAGAGATCCAGCAAAGGTATGGAGGATTTTATAAGCATTGCTAATGTTAGGAACGTTTTTCAGAACTGACTTCTTTTGCTAATGTGCTTGTGGACTGCCCTGTGAATCAGAAGGACCTTGAATGAAGGTTTGCATTTTCTTTCAAGATCCCTCCACTGTATTTTTGTTTCCATGGTTCTTGGGAATTCAGAGGATGGAAGAGGTACTTACACCTCTACTTATTTTCCTCTGTAGGTTCCTCAGCAGCCGTTGCTTATCCAGACTCTTAACCTTCTTTAAGTAGAGAGTGTTTAGAATTACTTGAGTCTCCTATTGACCTGACTTGTGGAAAATAACTTCCCTTTTAAATACTGCCTGGCCAAAACAGAGTTGTCACTTTTACGGGCATTGCTTTCAAAAACTGCATACCGCATAAAAGCCAGATTCCACGTGGCATTAATGACCTTCACCGTCTGCCCCAAATCTTCCCTTCCCCGCTTCCTCCCCCACCACCTTCCTCTGTTACATATACCTTAATCAGTTCCCAAACATGTGGTTTACTTTCTTGGCTCTCTGGGCCTTAGCTTATATGTTCCACCCACTCCTCTTCCCCATTTGTCTGCATTCAAGTCCTAGTTCATCAAGAGACAACTTCTGATCCCACCAACAGCAGGTCTTCTCTCCTTAGGTCCTCTGTGCTGCCATGGCCTGAGTTTTAATGCTTACGTCTCATTCTGCCTTGTGTCACAATCAGGTTGTTGAGGACAGGGGCTGCGTCTTCCTTGTCTTTCTTCCTGCTTAGTATTTATTCATTGAGTTACTAATGGAATTCAGTGACATTCAACTACTGTTTTAAGAAAGAATTAGCTAAAACTGCGCATTTGGGCTGTCCTGAAAGTTCTCTTGGTAATTGGAGGTTTTATTGCTCAGGCCCCAAAACAAAACAAAATATTTTTACCTGGTCAGTGGTGAAGAATTGGGTGTGAAATGTCTAAGAGGCAGGCACCAATATCAGCCATGCTCTGGGCTATATAAGCTCTGGGAGAACAGCAGTCAATGACCTCACTTTGGAATGAAGTCACCTCTGTGGTCCACAGTTCATCGAGCATTTTTGGTTTTGCCCAAGTCAGTGTTTTTGCCAAGGCAAAGAGTGCTGAAAAATCAACAGAGAAAGACAATTATAGACTGGGAAAAAGTAGAGCCTGTGGATATCCTTTTTGCTTTCTTTTTCTTTTTAACAGAAAAAAATGCTTGTGTTAAGGTCTTTGGAAATACAAATGTGCATTAAGTAAAGTGTTGAAATTCCTTTCCATTCAGGAGGCAACCCGTTATTAAAAGTGTGGGCATATTTTCCCAGACTTATCTGTGTGTCTGCAGTCATCTAAAAATGCAGAAAGATGTGCACACACCTGTGTGCCTTTGTCTTTCCTTTAAAAAAATCGGTTCTACTACACACCGTATTCTCTAATTTGTTTTTTTTCACTTAGCATGTTGAGGACATTTTTCGATAGTGCTGAAGATAAAAAGAACTCATTCTTTTAACAGCTGAGTAGTCGTCCTTCATATGATTGTACCACAGTTGAGCTCGTCAGTCTTATTACTAGACCGTTGGGGTTTGTTCCAGTTTTCAGCACAGCCATGAACCAGAGCTATCTCTGCTGAAGGATATGTTTTTGTTAACTTATTGGAAGTAGAATTCCGGGGTCAAAAGATATGTGCCTTTTATTTTAAAAATAGCTACTAACAAATAGCTCTCCAACAGGCTGTACTGGTTAATATCTGGCCACATAGGGGGTGGGAGAGGGTGCCAATTTCTTTAAATTCTTACTTAATGCTGAATGTTATGGTTTTTTTAATGTTGTCTTATATATAGAAGAAAAGTATTTCATTGTATTTATCTGAATTTCTCCCCAGGTAAAGTTTCCATTTACATTTCTTCACAGATTAGACAGTTTCTGATAATTGGCCATCTGTATTTTCTGAATTGCCTTTTCATGCCCTTTGCCCGTTTTTCTGCTGGGTTGTTGGTCTTATTGACTCTTGTGGGCTCTCTCTCTGTAAAATGTCACAGTTGTTTTTTCCCTGTCTCTCATTTGACTTAACTAGTTTGTGGTGTTTTGGTCTTTAAAGTTTCAATCTGTAACACAGGCAATGCAGTCAACTTATTCTATACGGGTTCTAGATTTTATGTTGTATTTTAAAAGGCCGTCCTTTGCTTTAAAATTATTATTTTTTAAATCATTCCGCATTTTGGAGTGGTATTTATGGCTTTATTTTGAGTTCATTTGGAGTTTATTTTTGCATATGATGTGAGATAATGAGGGATCAAAATATGGAACATTCCTATCAGACTCCTCGTGCCCTTGCCCAGTCATAGTCCCTGCCTGTCCCTCGAAGGGGGGGAAAATATGTGATTACTTTGACCATAGATTAGTTTTGCCTGTTTAGAGCTTCAAGTGAAATAGACCCATTTAATACAGATTTTTTTATTTTGTTGGCAGCACCGCACGGCTTGTGGGATCTTAGTTCCCTGACCAGGGATTGAACCCGGGCCCTCAGCAGTGAGACCATGGAGTCCTAACCACTGGACTGCCAGGGAATTCCCAATACAAACTCTTTTGTGTCTGGTTTCTTATGCTTGGTGTGGTTCTATTCTGGAGTTTTACAGTACATATTGATATTTAATAGGGCAAGTCTATAAGTTCTGAATTATTTACAACTATCTTATTAGATTTTATCATGATTTTAACTGAAAATAATTTTTTCATCCGCCCTGTTTGAACAAACTCAAAATGGTTTGAAATCTGATTATTTTAATCAGAATCCTAGAAAGCATACCTCAGGTAATCTCAGCATCCCTCCAAAGTAGTTTCACACCAATACTTTGTTTAGCAGAATCTTTTAAAATAATTACCAGCAAAATAATTTAACTAGAAAAGCAAGGTCAGCATGTTTGCTTTTTAAGCTATTGCCTGATTCTGTGTTGCTGGGTTGTTTTTGTTTCTTTTGATATAATTTCTTTCTTTTTTTTAGAATAACCATCAAATGCATTTTAATAATTGGCAAAATTTTGAACAGATACTTCACAAGAGAATATAAATAAATGGCCAGTGACCACATCAAAAAATGCTTATCATTAGCTATCAAATAAAGAAAATAAAGAAATAAAGACTATCATTAGCTATCAAATAAAGAAAATAAAATTAAAATGACTAGAAATGGTAGAAAACAACTATTAAAATAGCAAAGATATAGAAAAACAAACTCCCATACACTGCAGTAGAGTATGTAAAATGATGCTATTTGGGGAAAAAAATTGGCACATACTTATTACAAAATTGAAACTTCAACTAAAATACAACCCAATTATTCCACTCCTGTGTCTTTAGCCAAAATAAATGAAAGCATAGATCCACACAAAAATTTGAAAATGAATGTGCAACGTATCTTTTTTTTAGGAGACATAATTTCATACTTAGAAAAGATGCAAGAATAATACAAGGAATTCTCATATACCTCATCCAGATTCCCCAAATGTTAGCATTTTATTATATTTGTTTTATCCTTTTCTTTCTCAGGACAGGGAAGGAGGGGGGAGAGAGAAAGAAAGAAAGAGAAAGAGATAAAATAAATGTAATATATATATATATATTTTTTTCCCCCTGAACTGTTTGAGAATAATTTGCATGTATGTGCCCCTTTGCCCCTAGAGACCGCAGTATTTTCTAAAAGCAGGGCCATTACATAATTGTACATAGTTACCAAAATCAAGAAATTAATGTTAATATAATACTGTAATCTAAGCTTAGACCTTATTTAGATTTAGCCATTTGTTCCAATAATGTTCTTCATAACTCAAAAGAAGAAAAAATCTAGGGTCTTTTCATTGCCTTCAGTTGTCACGTCTTTTTGGTTTCCTTTAATCTGCAACAGTTCCTAAGACTTTCTTTGTATTTGTGACATTACCATTTTTTGAAGAGCACAGACCACTTATTTTGAGGCCAGTTTTTCAATTTGGGTTTTTTTGGTTTGGTTTGGTTTGGTTTTTTTCCCCTCGTGATTAGGTTCAAATCATACACTTTTGTCACAAATACCACCGGAAGTGTTATTTTTCTCATTTAACCTCCCTAGAGGCAGGCACATCCTGACCATTTGTGTAAGTGACTTGAGGTGGTATTGGTTGGGTTTCTCCACTGGAAAGTTAACTATTTTACTCTTTGTAATTGTATTTATGGGGAACATACTTTGTGACTTATAAATATCTGTTTCACCCTCCACTAGTGTCAGCATTCACTGAGTCTCGTCCAGTGGTGATTTTCTAAATTTATCATTCCATCTCTGTTAGTTGGTTTTCTGCCATAAGAGGTAGCTTGCCCTTTTCCCCCACTTATCAGTGTGAACTTAGAGATTCCTATTTTATTCAGTAGGTGATAAGTAAGCCTTTATGATTATTATTTTTTTTGATGCTCAGATTGTCCCAATGAGAGTCCTTCAGGCTGGCTCCTGTGTCTTTTTGACATGATCACTTCATTCTTTGAACACTTACTTTCTGGCACAAGACAGTGTTCCAGTGTCTGTTGCTTTCCCTGTCCCGCACTGGGAATCAGGCATTTCTTCCAGGTACCCTCCTTCCTTTTTGTGGAGCGTGCTGTTGTACTCTTTGCTACTGGAATGTCAACTCCTTGACCAGTGCTGGGTCTGTAAGGTCTTTTGGTCTCAGTGTGCCTCATGAAATTAAATAATGCTAAAGCAATCTGAAATAAGCCAATGACAGCTTAAGAAACGAGAAAAAAAATATGGGAATTCCTTGGTGGTCCAGTGGTTAGGACTCTGCGCTCTCACTGCCAAGGGCCGGGGTTCGATCCCTGGTCAGGGGACTAAGATCCCGCAAGCTGAACAGCGTGGCCACAAAAAAATAAATAAAGCTCTGGCTAATATGAACAGTGCACCTGAAAAACTCACTAGCTAGTTATAATTGTTCATCACTTGATTCTCTTGCGTTTTTGAGGTGGCAATGATAGATCATCCACAAGTCAAAGACTTAAGCAAGTTATTGCCAGAAGCCATTAAAAATAGATATACTATTCTTAAATAGTAAGTAAAGCTAAAGGGAAATAGTCTAGTAGCGTGACGTGACTAATTCTGAGGTTTTCCTAGATGTGATGACTTGATATCATAAAGTTCTCAATTCCCCCCAAAGTAACCTAAAAGAAACTTTGAGATTTGTCTGTTCTAAAATTAATCAAAAAGAAAATACACAAGAATAACTAAAATTGAAAAACAGTGTTGCATACTTGCTCTTATTTTAACGGTAAGATATTGAAACAGTGGGGAGTTTAAGGATTTGTTCATTATAAAGGAAGCACTAAGGATTTTTCAGTAAACAATGTTGGAACAGTTGGCTATCTGGTGGTAGGGAAAAGCTCTATTAACCTTCTTCTATGCAAAATAGAAATTCCAACTAGAATATTATTTTTGTAATATAGTGATAAGGAAGGCCTGAAATGAGACTTAAAAAAAAGAAACTATAAAGAAAAATAAATTTGGCTACTTGAAAACTCTAAGTCTCTCTTAATAAAAGATACCATAAGTAAGATACAACAACTGGGAGAAAATATTACAGCATGCAAGCATCCAGAAAGCATTAAATATTCCTACAAATTAATAAAATAGACAATCCAGTTGACAAAGAACAACAGAGATTATGAATAGGCAGTTCACAGATGAAAGAAAAAACAAACAAGGCCTATATACAAGAAAAAAAATTCCCTTTTGGTAACTGAAGGAAAGCAAATAAAAATAATGAGATATCATTTTTGCCTGTTACACTGGTAAAAATTTACACAATTCTCAATATCCCACATTGGCAAGGGTGTGAGGAAATGGGTAGTTATTGGAGATGGTAAATTAATAAAGCTGCTTTGGGAGGTTAACTAAACTAAGGAACTCCATAATATGGAATAAAAGATGGAAGTGAATCAATATATAGCACAAGAAACTATTCCAAGGCCTTTATTGAGTAACAAAAGCAAGTAACAGGATGTATATACTATATGATTCCATTACATAACAAGTTTATTTCCATTTGAATGATATATATGTGTAAATCCCCAAGAAAATGTTTTGAAGGATCACCAAGCTGGTAACAATGGTTACCTCTTAGAAGTGCAATGGGGAGAAGGGAGACTAGCTTTTTTCATGTATTTATGAGGGTGGATCTTTTATTAATAAGTGGTGTGAATTTATTTATTTTATTTATTTTTGGCTGCGTTGGGTCTTCGTTGCTGCGCACGGGCTTTCTCTAGTTGCGTCGAGCAGGGGCTACTCTTTGTTGTGGTGCGCAGCCTTCATTCACATTGCGGTGGCTTCTCTTGTTTCAGAGCGCAGGCTATAGGCACGCGGGCTTCAGTAGTTGTAGCACGCAGCCTCAGTAGTTGTGGCGCACGGGCTTAGCTGCTCCGCGGCATGTGGGATCTTCCCGGACCAGGGCTCGAACCCATGTCCCCTGCATTGGCAGGCGGATTCTTAACCACTGCGCCACCGAGGACACCCCAGTGGTGTGAATCTTTTAATGAGTGTATTTGTGTAATTGTGTGGATGTATTTATGTAATCAAGCAAATTTTTAAAAATATTGACCTTTCCACATGCAGCAGGCCACTCGGGATACTGGGGGGATATCCCAGCAGAAGTCCAGGGAGGTGGTCTAACAGGTGAGTTGGACGTAATTGCCAAAGCAGAAGCTCAGCAGGGAGAAGAAACTGGAATCCCAGGCGAGGGGGCTGGGAGCAGGTTATGGAGACAAGCGCTGAGCGAGGCCTGTAGTTTGGAGACTGCGAACATTGGAGGCGTTTTACTCTGCGGAAGAAGGCTTTGAGGGGTACCTTTCCCCTTAGTACCAAAAAGAGTCGCTTTAGTTTTTGCCAGAGTGATATTTTTCATTCACATTAATTTTGGATTCGTTTAGACACACTGTTTTTCATCTTTGGAAAGTAGGGTATCTTACCCCAAACCTACTTCCCCCCAAAGTAGGCGATTGTTGATAAGCATCCCAGTAGGGGTGTGCTTTCTATATTGAAGACTAAACGTTCTTAGAACTGTATATTCTCTTGACGTTTCTGGTCAGGTCATTTAGCTGGGAGAGTTCTCCCGTGGAAGGGATTTGAGCTGCAGTGTACCTGTGCTTACTGCTCAGGAGAACAGTGGATTGTGAGATCTGAGTCTGCCTGATGAAAACCTGCTGCCTTTCTTGTGAAAGGGAGAAAGACAGTATAAAGGGTGGCAAGTTTGTGGTAGTCTACTTAGATTTTTTCCTAGTAGTAATTCAATGGAATTGGACAAAAACCAATGTGCATGTTCTAGAATGGTGACCAGCTTTATCAAATACAGTAAGTCTGTGGAAACGTTGCTGGTGTATCTTCCTGGCATATTTACAAAGACCACTGGGTTGAGTTCCAGACATTTTTGAAGCTCAAGACATGTTTTGCCATAGGAATATTATAAAATGGTATTGGGGTTCCCAGTCAGCCGCCAAGGCTACTTGCACGTAATGTATTGCATTCTAGTATTAGTGTCACAATTCCCTGTGTTCCTAAATAAGATATTCCTGAGAACATAAGTGAAATTAGAATGTGGAAGAATCAAGTAACACACGTTATAAGAAAATTCTCACCCTTGAGAGAGGTTTTTTTAACGTCTCAATGATGGTATAAATGATTAGGGTTGAGCTCCCCGCACACACAGATTCTATATACACTTACGAGATTAATCATTAAATATAGGCAAATTCATGTCTAGTTCTTTTATATTACTTGAAAAATACTTAGTAGTCTTAAGAAATTGATCTTTGCTTTGGGGAAATAGTCGTCGCAGGAAGTGAGTCCTCCTGAGGTTGTGCAGCTAAGGACAGGTGGCTGATTAGCACCTCTTTCCATAGACCAACATTTCAGATCAGTTGGGGGGAAAGATTAGTAAATGGTGTTGGAGAATCAGTTTCCAGATGGAACAGGCATTTGTAAAATAGTCTTACTCAGCAGGAAACTGAAAGAATCAAATGTTAAAAAATGAAATCAGAAAAGAACTAAATATAGGTGAATATTTGTGTGGTCTTGGTGTGGAGATGGGCTTCTAAACATGAAGGTAAAAACCATTTACATAAAAACCGATTAATAGCTTTGGCTGCATGAAAGTAAAATTTACCCAGAACCCAAAAACAAAACTAAAAGATTGGTGAAGAGCTGGGAGAAAATGTGTTGTGTATATGACATGCAAATTAAAGATGAGGAGAAATGGAACAGAGGTTTTTTAATTGGGGAAAAGGTATAAATGAGAAATTTTTACAAATGTGCGAATGATTGACCAAAAAATGCAACCTAAGCAGTGATCAGATAAATTCATGTTAAAACAAGTATTCCTTTTTTGCCTAGCACATTGGCGTGGGTAAAGAAATAGCTGATTTTAACAAAGATTCAGAAAAATTGGTACTTTGATTCACTGTTGATGGAACTATGGATTGTAATACTCTTCCTCTGGGGTATCACGATAATATGTGGGGTGTTTCTTTTTAATAAAAGACTTTAAAATGTTCGTACTCTTTGTCCCAACTATGCCATTTATAGAAATATGTCCTAATATGACAGTTAACCTGGATGCAAAAAAAGAATTACCAGAATGTTCATTTTATAAGCATTTTCTTAAATCTCCATCCATAGGTATTACTTACGTCAATGACGGTGTCTCCATATAATGCTATGAAATTATAGAAAGATTTTCACAATACATTAAGTGAAAAGATTTTAAAATGGCAGTACAGTGCCATTTTAAAAAGCGAAGTACATGTATATACATAGCACAGTATGGGAGGATATCTATCAATATATGCCACTGTATGATAGCTCGAGGGCTAACTCTATATGGTAAAATTGTGAAAGGCTTTTACTTTCTTTTTGCTTTTTTATGTTTTCCTTTTATGTCATTGTTTCCGTGGGAAAACATGTTCCACGTTCCTTAACTAAAAAGCAGCACAGGGACTTCCCTGGTGGTCCAGTGGCTAAGACTCCACGCTCCCAATGCAGGCGGCCCGGGTTCGATCCCTGTTCAGGAAACTAGATCCCACATGCTGCCACTAAGAGTTCTCCTGCCGCAGCTAAAGATCCCGCATGCCGCAACGAAGGTCCTACATGCACAACGAAGATCCCGCGTGCTGCAACTGAGACCCAATACAGCCATGTAAATAGATAGATAGATTTTTTTTTTTAAAGCAGCACTTTTTCTCTCCCCACCTCTTTTTTTTTTTTTTCTTTTTGCCACAGCACGCAGCTTGCGGGGTCTTAGTTCCCCGACCAGGGATTGAACCCAGGCTGTGGGCAGTGAAAGTGCAGAATCCTAACCACTGGACCGCTAGGGAAGTCTCCAAAGCAGCACATTTGTGTAAGATACTCTTCTTCCCATAACCAAAGCCACTTAACAGGAAGGGCAGTCCTGGAAAAGGTCTAGTCTACCTCCACCTTATTAAGAATCCATTTCAGGCTCCTCATACTTCCACAGCCAGTTGATAAGAACAGAACCACTTCTACTTGGGGGTAGTAGAGGGGCTGCCTTATGCAGAATGGCCTTCCCATTCCTGGATAATGGTGTTCCTAAATGGAGAAGTGCCACGGGTGTTTTAGGTTGTCTTATTTCTGTAGTGCTTAGGGCCTATAAAACTGAAAGTTGTCACGTCTGGAAAGTGCATATCGATGATGTCATGCTGTAAATTATTCCTCCAGGGCGCAAACCAGAAGAAGAGGGTGTGGAAGATAACGGGCTAGAGGAAAATTCTGGGGATGGACAGGTATGTGCAGCCTTGTCAGTGAATCAGCTCCGTGCGTGGACCCATGACAGTCATCTGATGGTGGTATTTTGTTTGTCACAGGAGGATGTTGAGACCACTTTGGAGAACTTGCAGGACATCGACATGATGGATATCAGTGTGTTGGATGAAGCAGAAATCGATAATGGAAGTGTTGCAGATTGTGTGGACGATGACGATGCTGATAATCTCCCGGAGTCCCTGTCTGATAGTAGAGAGCTAGTCGAGGGAGAAATGAAGGAGCTTCCTGAGCCGCTTCAAGAACATGCTGTAGGTAACTCGGCAGTGTCTCTGCAGTGTACCCTAAACGTAATAATTCCTCAAATAGCTTAATAGATGATAAGTTTTATATCTGGAGTTAAGTTCTTTTAATGCCAGTTGAGTAGAATGGTGGCTAATCCATTCACATGTAAAAATCAGATGAGTCTGAAAAACACACTTCGCTTCATTGAAAAATGGTGTCTTGTGAGGAACTTGAGTATATGCTCTCCATTTGTATCATGCGGTGTTAAGCCTTTTGAGGATACTATTGTAGATCTTCCTGTTTATTATAGGAGATTGGTCTGTGGTGTAACACCTGGGATGCCTTGAAAATACCAAAACAGAGGTTGAAAGTTGGTCTTTTGCTGTCAACCAATTGGTACTCGCCTAGTCAATCTTTAACACTAACTTTGATGTTTTTAAAGCCTTAGTTTTTTTTCTTTTTAGATGCAATTATGGTGGGCATTATTTATTGAACTTTGTCTGCCAGTCATTAGGGATTATTTCCTTTAATCCTTTCAACAACAGTGTGATATATAGATGCTGTTATGCCCATTTTCCAGTTGGGGAAATTGGGGAGTAAAAAGGTAAAGAAATATCTCCAGACAATATATAGGTCATATGAGAATAAGAATTAAGACCAGGCTAATTCCAGAGTCCATGTACTTAACTCATATACCACATTATCTCAGTGCTGTTAAGTTTACTGGATTGTGTCGTTTCCGTGAGGATGAACGTTTCTCAGGTAGCCAGACGAGGCAATGAAAAATAGAAGCCATGAGGCATCTTTGTAGGAATTCCTAGGGCTTGGTCCTAGGAGGCACCTTGTTTTCGTAGTCCTCCTCAGATCTTTTGTGGAGTGTCTCCCGAGTACTCCAGTACTCCCGAGGGGAGGAAGCCCTGTTCTCTGTTGGTCCACCCATGCCCTCCTTGGAATGTGTTTGCATTTTCTTTTGGAACTGATCCCCAGTACCCTTAGAGGTAGCAGATAGTCATCTTTGAAGGGGGGGGGTTTGAGAAACGATTGAGTCATTTTGACACAGATAGGGTATGCAATTGTTTCATCTTTTGATGAGTCTCATTCACTGGCTTCCTAAAAAGGAGTACCAGAAACACGAGAGCAGTGAAACCCTTCCTTATTGGCTGCTTTTCCTTAAGGCTGTTTTATTCCCTGTGATTAGAAAATAATATATTCAGTAACAAAAGCTTGGAAACGCGTAAATGCCTATCAGTAATTGTTAAATAACCATGGTTTAGTGGAAGCAGTTGTTTAAGAGTTAACAGCATTGACTAGAGGTCTGCCACTTAACTTGCTGTGTGACCTTGGCTAATTTACTTAATCTTTCTGGGCCTCATTTGCAAAAATAGTAGGTTTGAGGAGAACTAAATAGATGAATGCCTATCGCTAATTTACAGCAAAAGTCATCAAGCTGGCCAAAGATCTACTGGAACACAACCACACCTATTTGTGACAATTGTCTGTGGCTGATTTCTGGAAACAACAGCAGAGTAGAATAGTCATGACAGACCGTCTGGCCTACAAAGCCTAAAATATTCACTATCTGGCCCTTGACCCTGGCTTAGAGCAGCGCCTATTGTATAGCAAGTGGCAGTAGGGTTATTGCTACTGTTACTGTAACATTTATTACTCCTTCCGGTAATACATTCACTACTTCTATATACCATCTCAATGAACTAAGCTTATTTATATGAACTAGAATAATCTCCAAGATGGCAGCAAAAGTAAGGCAGGGAACAGAATAGTGTGCTACTAATGGAGACAGAGAAAGGAGAGATGGTCTTTCACGTGCCCATGCTCTTGTGAGCATGTGTAGAATGTCTTGAGATGGCTGTGTCAGGGGAAGGGAAGGAGTGGTGCAAGGTGGTTTCCTAGTCAAGTAAAGGTAATAACAATACATGCTAATTATAAAATATTTTGAAACTATCTCCCCCCAAAAAAAATAAACCAACATTCAGGGCTTTATAACAAACAATCTAAATTATGTTAGGTCACACAACAATGATCTTATGAACCCCCTTTCTATATTTGGGGAATCCCTTGCCTTACGGACAGAGCCCACCTCATAGAGTAGAAGCTCAACATACCAGTTATTCTTCCCCTGCAGGTGGGGCAGTGTTGGGTCACCTGGGCTTTGCCAGTCCTATGCTCCTGTCCCCACACTGAGTTTGGAAGTTGATGATGCTGAGTGGCAGGGTTCCTGGAGAAGCCCTTCCCATGTGGGCAGTAGCCACCCTAGCAGCAGCAGTCCCAGTGGCAGTAGCATCCAGGCTCGGGAAGCTGTGGTGGCCATGGAAATCCAAGAACCCACTCTGCAGCATGATTCTAGATGTTGTTCCTGGAAGAACAGCCCCAAACCTGGTGGTCCAGTCTACCAGGAGAGCCCATGTAGTGCCCAGTTATGCTTTTTTTTTTGCTTAACTTAGACTTTCGTTTTTCTTTGTTTGGCTTGCATCTTGAAACCCAAACTGATACCATTTTAGTGGGTCTCCTAGTCTGCAGGTATATGTTTATGTACATTTCTTTTATTTGAGGTGGAATCACAATATAATGCTTTTTTGATTCCTGCACTGTGTTTAGAATTTCATCTTAAGTGACTTTTCATGGCTGAAGCTTTTCACTGTACGGATGTACCATTATGTTACTTTATTATTGATGTAATAAATTTTATTATCCATTTATTTTACAGGTAGAGGACAAAGAAACTATAAACAATTTAGATACTTCATCATCTGACTTCACTATATTACAGGTAAATTGTTGTATGTCTCAATAATTTTAGAATCAAACATTAGACCACAGTCTCTGGAAACCACTTCCAGTATTGTATGGCAGTCCCAACTAAAAGTCATTGCAAAGTTTATTTCCTTTGTTGGCTTCTGTAGAGGGGGTTTTGCTTTCCACTTTCCCCTAATATGACATGCCTATTGAAAAGGGCTCATCGTCTTGGCTTCCGTTCCAAGCACTGTGGCATCCCTGCAGCTGAGAGGAGGGTGTGTTTGCAGGGTTCTTGTTAATTTGATTGGTGGGAGAAGGGCAGCCTTTCGGGTCTGTTCTGGATGGCATCCTCTGCAGAAAGACTATTAGATGAGACATGAGACAGCAAGGGGGACACCCCCTCCTCAGGAGAGACGAATGGGGCATGGATGAGGATGCAAGGGGGTGACCAGAGCGCTGACCTCACAGCTGGGAAGAAACATGGATTCTCAGGGGTTCTGGTTCTGCCTTTGGGAAGTTTTTCTCAGAAAGTACACAGATTTCTTTTGATAACTATGTCATCTTGGCTGTTTGACTACCATCTGTGTAGAAGTTAAATCTTACATGAGAACAAATGAGATGTGGCCTAACTTTCAGGTATGCTTTGCATAAATGTGGATCTTGAGTTTCCTTTTTCTTTTTCTGCCAGCCTGTAGATGTAAACTGTTGGAATAAAGCTGGGTAGCTAATTTTCAGTAGAAAGTTTTGTGAGGAAATGAAAATACTTAGGCCAGTCATAAGTAAGCTGACTGCCATTCAACTTATACCAGTCCTTGTTTTTTGTTTGCTTTAATAATGTCACCTGTACTGCTTAATTGGAAATCACCTTTTAGACAAGATCTTCATTTGCTTCTGCCAGGCAGGGGCAAGGTTTGTTATTAGCGAGCCAGAACCCCGGCCTTGAGGGTGCAAATCTCAAGGAAACTTGGTGAAACCCAATTCACCTTTAGGGCTGATGTCTCTCTCCAGCAGCAAAGTGACACAACCTGTTTCTGACTCAGAAGGGAAAGGAGGAGTGGGTCTTGTCATTTTCTTGAGTGTCTCTGTAGGTCAAAGGCTCCTGTATATATTATCCTAACCAGATGCTTATATATAGCCCCTCTCAGAGACAAATAGAAACATGTGCATTTCTCTCTAGGGAAAGTCAGGAGAGAATTGTTCTGCCTAAAATGATTGTTTCCTTCAGTGTAGAATCTTTAATTCCCAGCATGAAATGAAAAATAATTGATTACCAATAAATGAAACTATTATGAAAGTGAACAGTTTCCTAGGGCTCTCCAGAATGGCAGGTCAGTGCTCAGTGGAAGTTGCAAACCATTCACGTCCATGTAACTTATATGCTAAGCACCTGTGCTGTGTCAGATGCATGAGAAGAAAGGTTGGTCTCCATCCTTCCTGTGTAAGCAGAGTGATGAGTTGAGGCCTGGACTGATAAACAGACTCTCAGTCACATAGCCTTTGCTTAAATCTTGGCTTTGCTGTGTGTCCTTGAGGAAGTTTGTCAGCCACTCTGTGCCTGTCTCCTAATCTGTGAAAAGAAGGATGATACTAATAGTACCAACCTGCTAGGGCTGTGTGATGATTGGTTAATATATATATAGTAAGGTGCTTGAATTTGTGCCTGGAACCTAGACAGTGCTTATCAGTGTTGGCTGGAATTCCAGAATATTGTAGTTTGTGCAGAGGGAATGTAGGGGTCAGGGACCACATATTGAGAGAAAGTCCCTTCCTTTAGTTGGGCAGCCTCTCTATGACAAGGTAGCCCCTAAGCTAAATGCCAAGGGATGTGTAGGACTTGGTCAGGGGTGGGGTGAGTTGCAGATGGCCCTGCTGGAGAGGGAGGTGGGAATGGGGGTGGTAAAACCAACGCTACTGTCGGCAAGGAATAACAATGGTGTGACTTGACAGGGCTTCCTGGGAAGGGTTGGAGGGATATTTAGGAATTAGGGCTGCCTGGTGGGTCGTTGGTTAGAAGAGATAAAGGAGCAGGTATGTGTAACACTGGAGAGGGCTCAGTTGACCAGGTGGGCAGGGATGGTATGACCGTGCAAAGAGCAGAGGTCAAGCCACCTGTGCCTTCTTTCCCTCGATCTTTTCAATTTTTGGAAACTAATGCTATATTAATTAAGTGATGATATGTGTCAGGCATTCTACTAGGCACTAAACGTAGAAAAAATGAAAACACTGCCCTCCAGGGCAGTGTTTAAGACAATTTAGAGGGACAGACAAGCATGTGATGGGTTCATCACCATTAAAAGTGATATAATGTTGCCAGGCGCTGGGAAGTGCAGCAAAGCAAACAACACAGTAATAAACCAGGCCCCTTGAGAGCATCCTGGGCTGTGGGGCTTGGGGCCAAGGTGAATGAGGTGGGCTGCCAGCTGTGTGGGCTCTTGCCCAGAACGAGCAGGTTCTCCACCTGTTGCATTTGTGAGGTCCCTTGTCTGTGCTTTTAAAATTCCCTTCTTAGTTATTACAGTTTTTGGTGTAAATAAATTCTAGGTTTCATCCATCTGGCACAATCTTATTTATATTTTTTGTTGTAGGAAATTGAAGAACCATCCTTGGAGCCAGGTACTGTTAAATGAAAAATTTAGCAGCGGGGTTTGGAATCATTCTAGTTTTCCACCTTCTCTAATTTGAATTCTTTAATTTTAAAAAGTTACCTTAACTGTAGTATACATTGTTCTAAAGGTTTGCGATCCAGAACATACCAGGATCATAGAGATTGGAAACCCAGCCATATCACCAGATCTGTGAAAGTGGCTAACTTCTCATTTCGCAAAATGTATTGGTGAGATGAAACTATCTCATGCCTTTTTAAATGTACACGGCACTTAAACGTATGTAGAGAGAGTTTGCATGCCTCTCGAGAGCAAATACCTCTGTACCCCACAGAACAGATCTTGTGATATTGGGCAGTATCTTAACTTTGTGGTTTTTAATTCAGGCAGCGCAGGCAGTGGTAGGGAGATACGGTTTAAAACATTGAGACGTAACTGGATTCCAGAAGAGGAAAGAGTTTCTTCATGAGAATTCCAAACAAATAACTGTTCACTTTCTGGACTACAAATATCTCAGAGCACCGATGGAAGAGATTCTGGTTTTCATGTTGGACTGTTCTGTTAAAAGAAATTCAAAGAAATTTGGAAATTGAGCTGTTCAGTGAATGGTGATACATTCAGTTAAGCAACTTGGACTTTGGAAGCTAAATTTGGAAGAGTCATATATAAACGACGACAGAATGAAGACTGTCAAGAATCAGCCAGAAGGTTATGGGGGTTAAATCTCTGGGATGCTTTTCTCTTCCATGTAGCGTAGAGGCTTGCTCTCGCAGGCGGTTGGAGCGCAGGTAGTGTAACCAGTGTAACTTTGTGTACCCGCGGGTTTTCCAATCTCTGTGTAGCTAGCAGTTCTCTTCGTGTTAGTGTGGCAGCCGTGCCAGTTCCACATTTGTGATTGCTTTATTTCCCTGGTAATTAAACCTTGTGCCATTCTATTCCTGTTAAATCCGTAGAAAATGAGAAAATACTCGACATTTTGGGGGAAACTTGTAAATCTGAGCCAGTAAAAGAAGAAGGTTCCGAGCTGGAGCAGCCATTTGCACAGGAAACAAGTAGCGTGGGGCCAGACAGAAAGCTTGCGGAGGAAGAGGACCTTTTTGACAGCGCCCATCCGGAAGAGGGTGATTTAGATTTGGCCAGCGAGTCAACAGCACAAGCTCAGTCGAGCAAGGCAGACACCCTGTTAGCGGTAGTGAAAAGGGAGCCCGTGGAGCAGACAGGCGATGGCGAGAGGACGGACTGTGAGCCTGTAGGGCTAGAGAAGCCAGTTGAGCAGAGTAGTAAAGCCTCAGAGCACACGGAAGCCTGTAGCGAGGAGGCCTCGGAAGCGCCCCCGGAAGCCTCAAGCCCAGACCCCAGGGATAGCAAAGAAGACGTGAAGAAGTTTGCTTTTGAAGCTTGTAATGAAGTCCCTCCGGCTCCTAAAGAGTCCTCAGCCAGTGAGGGCGCTGATCAGAAAATGAGGTTTGTTTTTTCTCAGTTTTAGACCAGACGCTATCTCCTTTTCATTGGTCATTTAATGACACACATAAGCTGTTGTTTCTGCAATTGGCCAGCCAGACTGATGCAATTGTAGTTTACTTCTAAAGAATGTTTTATTTCTCTTTGTTTATTTTAAGCTGATTACATAATCTTTTTTCTTTTCTCAACCTATCATGGTTGTTTTCTTTAATTCTTCCTAATTATCTTTAGCCCAGCAGAATTAATTAACTCCTGTGGGTCTGAAATCTTATGGTTAGGTCAGATTTCCAATACACGTTTGTCGGGGTATCATTTTTTCAGAACTAAATTTCGGGTAGGTATGCAACCTCAGCACGTATTTTATAATTTTGAGTTTGTTTCCTGTCTGCTTCTTCCTTCTGGAGTGACATTGTCTTTTGTCTCTAGTTCTGTCGAAGATGACTTGGATACCAAAAGGCTTTCCAAAGAGGAAAAGGGTAGGTCAGCGTGGCATCGTCCCCAAGAGCATGTTTGGCCCCCGTGGTGGTGGGTGTTTGGTTCTGGGCTGTCCACGCCCATTTCTGCCTCACATATGCCTGTGAGCCCATCTTGAAGCCTTTTCTCCACTCTGTCGCCTGCTCCTCACTGCAGGTTCTGGGTTGCAGGGCAGAGTTGACACATTGATTTGATGCTCATGCTTGATTTTGCTAGAGGGCTTTGAGCTCCTCCATCCTGACAGATACCTTGGGGCGGTGAGGGGCGGTTTCCCTGGTATTGCAGATTTATCAACACCAGAGCCCTTTATTGATTCACTGATTGAGAAGTAGTTTTGCTGGTCCAGATTCCTCCTTAATCAGTGTTCTAATAAAAACAAAAACCAGGGGTAGGTTGTGCTCTGTGGTTCTACACTGATAGCACCTGCCTTACATTCCAAAGTCGCCTCACTGGATTGGGTGATGCCATTTGGTAGCTAAGGGACTCTCCCACGGGCTGAGCAGCCCCCGACTCACCATGGTAAGTGGCGTTGCCAGTGGTCCCATCTGCCTAGTGTGCAGCTCCAGAGTTTGTGTAAGGACAGTGGGCGGGGCCCCACACCCCAGCTGGCTTTGCGTACTGCTGGCATCTGGGACAAGAAGGGAAAGTGTCTGGTTTGGAATGATTTTAAGCTTTTTTTAAGACTCAGGATATTGTTGGTGTCGTGTTTTTGACCTGAACTTTTTTTGTGATAGGTCGTAGCAGTTGTGGTAGGAATTTCTGGGTTAGTGGACTCTCTTCTACCACCAGAGCTACAGATTTGAAAAATCTTTTCAGCAAGTATGGGAAGGTAAGACCGGGGATGATACTTTTAAGCCCATGCAGTATGGCTTCTACGCGCAAATTATTGTCCCCACGCAGTGAGGACTTGGAGTGACCGTGCTGCTCTTTGACTTCACATTTGCTCACATTGCTCGTGGCGGGTCCACCCCCCCCCCACAGGGAGAGATGCAAGCCCAGTGGGAGTTCCCAGAGCCCACGTCCACTTTGTATTTCTCACCTTTCCCCAGCCCCAGGCCACCACACGACTTGATAGCCTCCTGAATCCATTTCTCTGGCTTTAGGCCTTAAATCCAGGGAGGGCTGTGGAGGGTGGAGCAGAGGGTGGGAAGGTGCTGGTAGCATTTTCGTGAGATGGTGGTGATTACAGAACACAGTGAAGCTGTAGATATGGTTACGAACGAGATCTGTGGAGCCAGGCTGGTGTGGGCAACTATGGGCCCCAGCTCTGCCGCTCAGAGTTGTGTGGCCGGGGCATGTCGCCTCTCCCGTGTGAACCTCATCTCATCACCTGGGAGCCCTCAAAGTCTCTGCCTCCTTACGATGGCGTGTAACTGGAGCAGAGCTGCTGGTGCCCTATCTCTGCCCACCTGCTTTCACCCCCAGCTGGGTAGCTCTGGCCCCCTCTTCTCTGCCACCCCTGCCTGTCTCCCTCCGTCCTCAGCCCGGCAAGGGTGGCTGTGATGCCCAGGTGGGCCACCTCCCCGCCTGGGTGCCAACTGCAGTCCCCCCTGTGCTGCCTTTAGTCCCTCCTCTTTCTCCCCCTCCCTTCCTCCCTATGCTTCCTGGACTCACCTCCAGGTAAACTGCTGCACCTGTGCCTCCTTGTCTCAGTCAGCCTTGGCCAAGTGAGACTTAGCACAGGCTCGTGTTCGTAAGGGTTCAGCAATGATAACAGAGAAAACCAATGTCATTTACCTTGGTTGTTGACGTGCAGGAACTAACAAGGAAAACTAAACTTGACACGTTTCTCAAAATGACTCACGACTTCCTGGGCCTCAGTAATACAAGGTGGGACCCTTTTCTTGATTCTGCTGTGGCCCTCCAAGCAGATGGCTGCTCTCAGCAGAGGAGTGTCAGCCTGGAGCCTGCAGTGTCTTGGGTTCATTGCTGGCTCGAATAAGGGACCAGACCACTCTGAAACCTTTGTGGGTAAGACTCTATGTAGCACAGTGAGGATGAATACCAGCCATGGCCACTGGTTCCGGTGGGACCTCTCCTGAGCCGTGGTGCCTTCTGCCATGAAAGGGTTTCCCTAACTTCAGCTTACTGAGGTTGTTGGGAGAGTTAAATAGCATATAAGGATGTATCTGTAGTGCCTGAAACATTTCCTTGAATTTTGTTTGGTTAGTAGTCGGATGGGCTCTGCATTACAGAGCGCTCTTTATGAACCTGTCCTGTCGCTCTCCTTCTGTAGATGTGTCTTCCTACTTCACTGGCCACGTAGATGACTGCATATTCAGAAACATTTCTTTACAAATTTTACATAGTGTTAACGGCATGCTGGCCGGACTCTGCCTTCTGCTTCACTTTCTTTCTCCTCCACACGCTGTCATCCTGGTGCCCTAGAAGAGCAGGCAGGATGGAGTAGGAGCATCCAGATAGTAGCATTACCCTCCCCAGCCTTTACCTGCTACTTGTCGTCCACCTGTTCTCAGTGTCTCTGGTCGGGGGCGGCGGGGAGCAGCATGAACCACAGTGTTGGGGTCTGTGGGGGGGCTTCGTGTCCAAGCCATATTTGTGTGCTTTCCTTCAAGGTGGTGGGCGCCAAGGTTGTGACCAATGCCCGGAGTCCTGGAGCTCGCTGCTACGGCTTTGTTACAATGTCCACAGCAGAAGAGGCCACAAAATGCATTAACCACCTGCACAAAACAGAGCTCCATGGGAAGATGATCTCAGTGGAAAAAGTAAGGGGCTGTTTTCTTCCCGGGATGTGACCATGTTAGGAAATAAGGTAATACTTCCACCTGATTTTCTTTTTCAGGCAAAAAATGAACCTGCTGGGAAGAAAACTTCTGACAAAAGAGAAGGGGAGGGGAAAAAAGAGAAGTCTAGCAATGCTGACAGGTATTACTCTTCCCGAGGGGATTGTGGCCAAGGTGACCCTTTTCTTCATTTCACGTCCTTCACGTTTTCCACGGATGGGGAAGGCTGTGAGGCCCTAGCCCCCTTTACTTTTTTGCATTTGTTGAGGACGGTTTCACCACCAGTCCTGGGAGATGACTCCAGTCCCTCTGCAGGCTCCTTGTTCTCCATCCTGTTGATGCCTTAGAGGCAGCCTCCTCATCACTTGGTGCTCATTGCAAGAGTCCTGTCGTCGTCGCTGGCTTTTTTCCCTCAATCTCTCTTCTCACCCACTTGTGTCTGGGGTGTTATTTTTAGATCTGCAAACCTTAAGAGAGAAGAGAAGCCCGACAGAAAAGATGATGCTAAAAAGGGTGAAGATGGAAGTGGAGAGAAGAGCAAAGATCAGGATGATCAGAAACCTGGCCCTTCAGAACGATCTCGAACCACAAAATCAGGTAGCTGACCGATGGGTATGGGAGATTTCACCTTGTGTTCTGTTCCTAGCTGGTGTGGTTAGTGAACTACACTTGTTTTCTATGGAGTTGAGTGTTGTTCCTCATTTGGAGGTGCCGCTTCTTATCTTGCTCCTTTCTTCCTGTAGGAAGTCGAGGAACTGAGCGGACTGTGGTGATGGATAAATCTAAAGGTGTACCTGTTATCAGTGTCAAAACGTCAGGATCCAAAGACAGAGTGAGTGTTCCTTTCCCACCTAGGGTATTTATTTCCTCTGACGTTCCTATGTGTGTTTTAGGGGATTCTTCAGCTTGAGAAAAGTTGTCAACCTTTTCAAAATGTAGGGTTTTTTGAACTTTAAAAATGGGAAAGCTTAAAAGCTTTGCTTCATAGTTTGTATGATAAGAATTGTTGCTTTTTCATCTTCTATAACTCATTTTCAAATTCAATTATGGGAGTGGTTGGCTTTGTTTGCCTGAATCAGGGTACAGTAGTCCATTTTCTTTGTCAGCCTGGAATTTTCAGCAGCTCTCCATCGTGCATTCCTAAACCCCCATGTGACCCAGCCAGCCTTCCGGCCCACCTTTACAGCCAGTCCATACTCAGACTCCTTGCAGGTGCTCCACAGAACACGGAATCCACAAAGTGCCAGTCTTAGGTTCTTACCACATCACTCTGCCTGCCACTGGGGTCATGTAGCTGTTGATATTCATACGTTCAACTTTTGACAGGCTTACAACTTTAATGGATGTGGGTCCAGGTCTCCAAGGCTACCCACATTCTGAGATCCACTGGGGGGCCCCCTGGACTCGGCACATAGTTGTAGTCACAGTCAAGATTGGCTTCAGTGATGCAGAGAGGATACACAGCTAGGAAGGCGGGGAAAGACAGGTGGGGGGAGTCTGGAGGGGACCCTGCTGGCTCCTTTGTGTTCTCTCTCCCATGATGGCTCCCTCAACAGCGACAGTGCAGCCGTTGAGGGTGATACTTCTGCCCTGGGGGGCCCGTTGGAGCCTCAGCTCCCAGGGTTTTTACTGGGGCTGGTCACGTGGGCCCCTCTCCAGGCAAGTAACCAAAGGAGAGCAGGTTTTCAGCAGAAACCATCGTTTGCATGGTCTGGGCACAGTGAACCACCTTTGCCAGTTAACTCTTGACTAGGGACACTCTGATTGCCAAGTTCTCTAACACTGGCCTCAGGCCTGCCATGTTAACCTGTGCTGCCCAGAAGATAAACCGTTTAAGCTTTTGAATGTTGTGGACCAGTTGCAAGCTGACATTTCTATTATGGCATTTCAGTCTGCCTGTGTTTGTGCAAATATTTTACTGTGTTAGAGCGTTTTCCCCTTACTTTATAATAAATGATGTAGAATGGCAAATTGGAAGTGTGAATTTGAGGGCTGAGGCAGGTAGATCTCAAAAAATAATGTAGTCGGCACAAATAAGGAATCCTCAAACATACCAGAAGCAGCCTCAATTGGGCATCGCCGCATGTTTAATATTAAAGAATGTTTGGGACGCAAAAGGCAAAGTGAAAAAAAATACTTTTTTATCTTACAAAAAGTTTCTGGTAAGATACTCGTTTCCATTTTGACTAGTGAAAGTACTCGATGTACTTACTCATATTTTAGCATTAAATGGTAATGACAGTCTGTGACTCTGAATTACGATAAGCAAACATGAAGTTCCTTAGGAGAGAAGGCTTTGTTATCTAATTGTTTCGTTAAACGTTAATCTTCACTTCTGATCTTGGATGCTTGGACTGGACACACCTGGTTCTTCCTGTTGTTGTTTCTACCTTAACTTTTCAATGTTTCTTGGTGAACCAGGTTTCCAAGAGCCAGGATCGCAAATCGGCCAGCAGGGAGAAGCGGTCTGTTGTGTCCTTTGATAAAGTCAAAGAGTCGAGGAAGTCACGAGACTCAGAGTCCCGCAGGTGAGTTGGGTGTTGGGCTGGTTTGGGTGTTGCCATTGACTGGTGATAACTCTGTCCTGGGAGGATATTTTCCAAGTCCCCTGTGGGTGGAATATTGCTTTAAACCTCTGCTCCTTTGGCTTTTAGTTCACAGACTTCCTGTGCTCTGGCTTTCCTCTGTGACTTTTTTCAAACTGTTTTCTCGGGCAGATATTTTGAAGATTCTGGGAGGTAGCAATGGCAGGGAGATGGAATGCTTTCCTGGGACAGTAGTGCTAGTTAACAGAACATAACAAATTTGCTCCAGAAGCTGTGAATAGGGAAAAACAGTGGGACAGACCCAGTGAGAGAGCTGAGAGGTCCTCATCCTTAAATAAGCCCAAGACAAGGTCCTCATAATTTTAAAAAACTAAACAGAAATGTTGTCGATCACGTTGAGTGACAGTTAATATTTCCTATCAAGAAAAAATTTTAACTGTAGTTTAAAAAATAAGAACCATTAGTAAAAAGGCTAGCAGAATGAGACTGAGAAAGGGGGCAGGAGCACCGTTTTCTGTAGTACGTACACCGTACAGAACTTTGTACTGAAAAGGGAAAGGCAGTGGGCAAAGACAAAGTGCGGTTTTGGTGAGGTAATTAGCAAATGAGTAGAACTGACCCATGTGCATGTGGGAATTTAACATGATAAAATTGACATTTCCCACTAGTGAGAAAAGGACGGGCTCGCCCCAGAATGGCTTCAGGTCACTTGGCTGTGCCTTCGGACAGTCCTTTGGATCTCTGGCTCACATCACTACAAATTGTCAACATAAACTGCTGGCTGAATATAAACATAAAAATTAGTTATCCGTGTAATGCAAAAGTAAATATGTTTATGAGTTTGAGCTTTTGAAAGGACTGAAAATTTATAAAGGAGAGGTAGACTAAATTAAAATTTCTGTACAATGAAAGACCAAAGAGAAAGTGCAAAGATGTGTGACAGATGGTAGTAAAGGTGTTTTGAAATAGATAAAAAATAACCCAATAGAAGATGGACAGAAGGGGCTGTGTACATATGGTCATGAAACATGACACGTCGTTCAGCCTCACCAGGCATCAGGGACATGCAGGTGAAAACAGCAGTGAGACTGGTTTTCCATCCGTTAATTTGATCTGAATTACAGTTGGAGGGAGACGGATGCTTGTAGTGGTGGGAGTGACCTGTCCGGGGGGCACAGCAGCCTGGAGAGCAGTCCTGAGGTAGCATGGGCTTCTGAATCCTGGTGTTCCAGACCTAGCAATGCCACTTCCCCCAACTTGCCCGAGAGGAACCTGTGCTAAGAAAATGGGGCGGGGTGGCCGTTTCCCTGAGGCTGGGAACAACCAGAAGGCCCACGTCTGCGAGTGGTCATGTAAACTGTGGCCTCTCACTCCATGGGCTCCTTCCCAAGCATGCCGTACATCTGTGGAGGTGGGGGGACACACAGGGTCCAGGGCATGGTGCCTGAAAGCAAGGAAGCTGCAGCCATTTTTTTCTAAGACGCAGACACAAAGTAAGGCAAGATTAGACATTTCTGCTGGTATGATTATGTGTCTAAACACAGAGCAGAGGATGGACAGGAGACAACCTGGCAGCTGTACATGGAGACTGGAGGGAAGCTCACTGGGCACCATCATATCACCTGCAAAAGCAGGGCTGTCAGTGCCCTCAGCCTTGGTGGGGTCCTGCACAGCCTGGCTGTGTCCACCACCCAGCGGCTGCTGGCCCTTGCTTGTTGCTAAATGTATCTGCAGCTCTGGGCCCCCCATCCCACCCCGGGGCTGAGCTGTGGCTCCATCCATAGCTCCCCCTGCTGGGAGAGGCCCTCGGTTACTGGGTGCTGCTGCGGCTCCTGGGCCCTTGCAGCCTCTGCTCTTTGCCTCCAGGGTGCGTGAGCGCAGTGAGCGAGAGCAGTGCATGCAGGCGCAGCTGGAGCGGGAGGAGCGCAAGCGGCTGCTCATCGCCCGTGAGAGGCTGGCTTTCCACAGACATCGCCTGGAGCGCGAGCGGCTGGAGCGCGAGCGGCTGGAGCGCGAGCGCATGCGCGTGGAGCACGAGCGCAGGCGTGAGCAGGAGCGCATCCACCACGAGCGCGAGGAGCTGCGGCGCCAACAGGAGCTGCGCTACGAGCAGGAGCGGCGGCCCGCCGTGCGGAGGCCCTACGACGACGGGCGGTAAGCCATGCCACTGCTAGCCGCCGCCCCTGAGGTGGCCCCTGGCGTTTAGAATTGTGCCGTGGTCCCCAGAGTCCTGTTAACACAACGATTTTTACTTAAAAGAAAGCAGAAGTACTTGTTACAGTCAAATTTGGTATTCTGTACTTCATCTGGGAACCTGAGATAGTTTGAGATCGGTGGAGAAATGGTTGGATAAAGTGGTGCTTATTAAATCATTAGGTTCAGGTCCCAGTACAGACCACCGCCCCCTCCCCCAGGAAGGAGTTCAGACACCCAGAGCAGCACATAACACATGGGGCTGGGCATGTGGCCAGCACCTCCTTCTGGGCACCTTCCAGGTTTTGTAATCATTGCAGTAATTTGTGTTGGTTCATTCTGTTAATGAGATTGGTTTTAATTCCCCAGACATGCTGATGTGCCATACGAATACTAAAACGCTAACCACCAGTGAAAGGCCTGTTTCAGATCTTGCTGTCACAAGTCTGGGGTGATAATCCTAGCATTGATCCTATCAGAGCTTTTCCACATGCATGGTGTCTTGGGGGAGACTGCCTGGTGGTGTGTGTTTGTTCCTTTGTTTTAATCTTCTTTCTACTGGCGTGGGTTAGAGAGGTCCCTGTGTAATGTAACACTGAGACTTCTGTAAAGGGCCTTTAAGGTGTCTTAGGACTTTTTATGCATTATACAAGATACTGAGGGGAGAGTCTGTTATGGTCAGAAATGTTTTTGAACCAGTACATTTCAAGTGCTACTGAAAGTCATCCCCACCTGGTGTCTGCTGGGTCAAGTCTGCATGGGGATAGAAGGACAGCAGTGTACTAATTGTCCTGGTAGACTGGCCGACCCTCATGGCCGTGAGAGGTTCCCAGAGGGGATCTGCTGACACCCACTTCACTGATCCCCTCCTATAGGGAGACCTGAGCTTTTCTGTGGGGGACAAGGGGCATGTGGGGTAAGGGAGAACGGAGCCCTTCAGTCACATCCCACGTCACCCCTCCAGGCGCTCTCAGCTCATGTGGGCTCTCATGATAAAGTTCCTTCTCGTTCTGTGAAGTGATAGGGGCAGTGGGAGGGTCAAGTTTACCAGCTTCCACAAAGGTAATCTATTTGGAGGGGGAAATGCACGTCCTCTTTCTTGCTTCCTCTCCTAGGCGAGATGATGCTTACTGGCCGGAAGCTAAGCGGGCCGCCCTGGATGAGCGTTACCATTCTGACTTCAACCGCCAGGACCGCTTCCACGACTTTGACCACAGGGACCGGGGCCGCTACCCTGACCACTCGGTCGACAGGTCAGCCACTGACCCTGCCTGCTTGATGCATGTTTTCTTTGTCCTGGTTCATTCTTTTATTTTCTTTTTTTTTTTTTTAATGTGGACCATTTTTAAAATCTTTATTGAATTTGTTACAATATTGCTTCTGTTTTATGTTTTTGTTTTTCGGCCCCGAGCCATGGGATCTTTCTTAGCCCCCCAACCAAGGATCAAACCCTAGGCCCCTTCATTGGAAGGCAAAGTCTTAACCACTGGACCGCCAGGGAAGTCCCTGTCCTGGTTCATTCTTAATGACAAAGAGCTCGAGTGGCCCTTCTAGGCTCTAGGTTTCTAGGTAACTAGCCCACTTGAACCAGCAGAGTGTGTGTGAATTACCTGGGTTCAAGTGGAAATGTTTTCCATTCGGGGACTTAACCAACTTATCTTTCTCCTTATGCTTTCATTTAAATTGCTTTTTTCAGGAGAGAAGGTTCAAGGTCAATCATGGGAGAAAGAGAAGGACAGGTAAGTCAGAAGCTGTGATTGTAGCCAGTTTTCCCTGTACAGTTGGTTCTCTTCCCTTTGCCTGCCTTTTTCCTCCTCCACCTGAGTTAGAGGAAGAACGAGTAAGGGAGTGCGGCACCTGCAACATTTTGTGGGATGACCGTGTGAATAGCTTGTGCTTTGTGCTGGCCCAAAATTCAAACAAGTAATGTGAAGCCTTGTTTGGCTTTGACCCTAAGGTTCTATACACCTTAGTGACTACACTGGTACTAAAGTGCTGGAGAGCCTTGCATGAGTCTGGCAGGCTCTGTTGGGAAATGCCTTGTGACCCACAGCGCTGACTAGACGCTATGCCTCGTGTTACGGAGCCCGAGTGCACCTGGAGTGTCAATGGTCGCAGGGTTAACCCGCCCCTGCTGAGCCTCGGGAAGCAACTGAGTCAGACTTTTTAGTGGGTTTCCTTGGAGAATCAGAGGGATGAGGGAAAGTTGTGGTCAGGGCATCGTTCTGGCAGAATCGCTGCCCCGTGGGTCGGTCTTCTCCCTGACTGCAGCACCAACGTTCAGTCGTATCCTCCCTCCATGCCTGAGAACATGGCTCGGAATGGCTAAGCTCCTTAACTGCATCTGAGGAGTTCGCTGCCACCTCAGGAGCAATTCCATGACCCTCACAGGATTCCTGTTTCTCTGCTCCCAGGCATAAATCTCCCATGCAGCTAAATGTACCCCTAGTGTCATGGGTTTCCTTTGGTGGAGACATTGAGCACAGTGGTTAAATGTCCAGGCTCCGGAATCAGGACCAGGGTCACATTGCGGTGCCACCACTTCTGCTGAGCCTGTTTCTCCAGCTGTGAAAGGAGGGGAGGGAGGGTGGGGTGGAGTGGAGGGTTAAATGAGATGACATACGTGTCTGCGGCAAGTGTTTGCCCAGTCCTGCTGTGTTGCTCTTGATCATGGATAGCTATTCTCATCTGATTCGATAGTGCTCTCCTGACTGAAAGGAGTGTTTGTGTTCTCACGTCCATAATCACTGCTGCCCCAAACGGCAAATGGTGACATCTGACACAGAAAGGGAAAACCAGCACAGGCCTCAGGGCCTTGTTGAACTGGTCTGTGGGTGGGTGGGTTGTTAGAACGTTGGTTAAATTTTAAAACACCAGGGAGAGATGGGAATGGGCTTTAAAGAACTAGGTCTTGCTGAGATGAACTTCCATCCTTTAAATGCTTTTCTGTCTGATAAGGCTTCAGAAGGCTATTGATAGATAAAAGGTCATTCTTAAATGTTTGTCCAAAATTAAATGAAGCTGTGTAAAGCATGAGCTATAATTTTTTTAAAGTCAGTGCACCTTGAAGGTTGTTCATAGAACTACTTCCGGAATCCCGTTTGAGAGCCCTTGTTACATTTGCCAGCACTGACTTTCCTGGACACGTTGCCTTGTGATTTTGCCCCTTGAAGGAACAATGTTCTATCTTGTCCATCTTGTAAGATTGACCCCCTTTTGTTTAGGGCGGTGTGGGCACACATTTGGGGAAGAGCGGCCGGGGGGAGCAGGCAGTGGTGCTGCCCGTGCACCAAGGGCCACGAAGTCAGGGTTCCCATGTGGAGCCACCGTGTACCTGCCCTGGCCCAGGAGATTCCCGTGGATGCAGACGGGGACAGGGCCGCTGGGGCGGGACCCCAAGGGGCTTCGTTACCAGGACGCCTTTCTCCTTCCTTCTCAGTTAGACCATAAGTCCTGGGCAAAAGCCCCAAAGCCACAGATAAGGTTTGTGGAACAACAAGAGAACAGGGCTGTGGAGCCAGAGCCACCTCGCCAGCTCCGTGAAAGTCAGCCTGGGCCTTCTTGCAGCCGGCAGGGATGGGCTCGGGGTGAAGGGAACGGGGCTAGAGTATGAGGTGTCCTCTTTCATCCTCTTGGGGTCCTTGCCGGCCAAGCAGTTCACGTGGCCATGCCACTGAGTAAGCCGCTGGGCTGCCAAGGAGTCGTGTCTGGACAAAGCAGGACAGGATGCCAGGCCCCGGACTGAATCATGTCAAAGGATCCCTGGTGGCTCTTCTGCTCTGGTGGCTCCCTGATTATATTCTGAGCACAGGCACCTGGCACAGTGTGGTCCATTCCTGGTGTGGGGCAGTCGCTCAGCCCCAGCACGCTTCAGTCCATTGGTGCCTGAATCTCTGCCTTCTGATGAGGGAGAACTTAATTTGGTCTTGGGCTCCATGAGCACTGCTCCTCCCCAGACCTTGAGCAGACTTCGGGGGTGCAGCTGTGTTGTGCCAGCTGAAAGGTCCTGTGTGGCCCCAGACAGTGTACAGAATGCCTGCCAGCATTGTCTCGGGCCTGCAAAGGCTCCTGTCTGAGTTATCGTCCTTGTCATTATTAACTTGTTGCTCCAAAGGCCCTGGGATCCAGGGTTGTACTTAGGCCTTCTTTCATTTTGACCCTTTAACATCCAGCATTACCCCGAACGCCACGGAGGACCAGAGCGCCACGGACGGGATTCCCGTGATGGGTGGGGTGGATACAGCTCTGACAAGAGGATGAGCGAGGGCCGGGGGCTGCCTCCTCCCCCCAGGTTTGTGTCTCACGTCCCATGTTGCCCACCGGGGCCTCTCACCCAGCTGGCAGGATTGGTGTGTCCGGCCGAGGACCCCTGGTCTTGGGCATAAGCTGAGTGCCGGCCCAGCGTACTCGCCACGGCCCGGGCTGCCTCTGAGCTCTCTGAGCAGCATCGGATCGAGTGCCACTTCCGTTCCCCCGCAGCCCCCGTTGCTCAAAGGGCTGGGGTCACAAAGTGCTAAACGTACCCTCCCAAACCCAGTGCCACTTGCTCTCCTGGAGGGCAGAGGTGGGGGCAATCCAAATCAGAGATGTTTTTTTCCAAGGGGCAGACGTGAGTGGGGGGACCACAGCCGAAGAATGGAGGATGACCGTGCGTGGCAGGGTGCTGCTGACGGAGGCATGATGGACAGGGACCATAGGAGGTGGCAAGGTGAGGACTGGCCCTTGGCCAAGGCGCATTTGTCTCGTTGGAGAAGCATCCGGGCAGCTGGGGTTGCCCCTGCTGTACGTCGGGCACTGCTCATGAGGGCGGGAGCAGCTTTTTCTGCTCTCCTAGCATGTGGCCTTGCTCCTGATGGCCTGGGTGGGTGAGTGGGTGAGGTCTGGCACAGGTGGGGTGCCACGGGTGCTGTAGCTCCTCTTCACCGTGACTTAGCAAGGAGAGTGGGTGTGTGCAATCCGTGTGTTCACACATCCTCCACAGACGGACCTGTGGCTCAAGAAAGGGACTGGAGTTGTCTGAGCCCTGTGTCCTCTGAACTCGACGTCCTGTGCCTGAAGGCGCTGTGTGAAAAGTGTTCCTTGTTTTCCAGGCGGTGAGAGAAGTATGTCTGGTCACTCCGGGCCAGGTCACATGATGAACCGGGGAGGCATGTCGGGGTAAGGCGCATTGTCACCGGTCTCGTCTTTGCTTGTGGGCTTTCCTCGGTGAAGGTGCTGTGTGTTTGGGTGGGTGTCACTGCTGCTAAAAGGAAGGAGGCCCCAGAGAGCACAGGCACAGGGCAGAGCCCACTGAGTGAAAAATAAAAATAATTTGCCTTTGTTTCAGGCGTGGCAGCTTTGCCCCCGGGGGGGCCTCTCGGGGCCACGTGATCCCTCGCGGCGGCTTCGGGGGCCAGAACCGGGGGAGCCGACCCAACGACGCCCGCTTCACTCGCCGCTACTAAGTGCTTGGGCTCCTGTGTTATGTCACGTGGCAACAAGAATATGTTCTGTTAAGAGTTCCCTTAAACTGTGTACAATAATTTTTTTTTATCTGCTGCCATATTGTAGCTCAATACAATGTGAATTTGTTTTTTTTTGGTTTTTTGTAATAAATGTGTTTCTGTTCACATACCCTTTATTTAAAGCGTTGTGTCTTTTTATTTTCACGTCTTTAAGTAAAATGAAATTATACTCATAAGTGCTAAGCCACAGCTCTTCTTTCAGGAAAGGAGGATGGAAAGGGGCAGCTTTCGGGAACTGTTGGGTTTTCCAGAAGCACTTTGCCAGCAGCACACACCTTCCAGCCTGCGTGAGCCCGGACCTGGAGTTCATAGGACCGTCTGGGTCGTGTGTCTCAGCTATCTGTCCGTCCTCGGGGGCCTTGTGACATACCTCAGATGTTTGTTCCAATCGCCCACATTTTGCCTCCGTGTATGACACCCTTGCTGAACGGGCTGTTCTGTGGGTTTTGTGTGGTAAAATACACGTTAAATGAAATTGACCATTTTAACCATTTAAGGGTAGAGTTCAGTGGCATTATGTACATTCTCAGTGTCATACAACCATCCCCACCGTCCATCTCTGGAACTTTTCTTTCTTCCCAAACTAAAACTCTGTCCCCATCAAACACTCAGTCCCCAGCCCCTGGCCCCCACCACCTACTTTCTGTCTCTGAATCTGACTCCTCTAGGGACCTCGTGAGTGGGATTGCATCCTAGTGGGGAGGAGAGATGACCACGTGTGCCGTGAGAGGAGCAGAAGAGCTGCTGGACACCAGGTGATGACGTCCACCTCGGGGAGTGGCAAGGGCCGGAGTGGAAGGAGAGCTGCCGGGACAGAGGAGTTGGGGTCGGGGTGGGGGGGGTCTCACCCCACATAAGGTGCAGGTGTGTTCAGGGTTGAAGTGCTGCCTGGACTCCAGGGGTGGCCGGGTGGGACAGTGCCACCTCCCCAGGTCAGCTGTGTTCCTTGTCTCTAGGGGCCCTGGGTCTGTATGGATGGGGCTGGGGGCAGGCCCCCCTATTAGGGGAATAGTGCTCAGAGGCCTGCCTCTTGGCTCCATCTCACACTCGAGTAGGGTCCGGCCCTGTCTGAAGGCTGAGATGTACCAAAAACCAAGGCTGACCAGGCCCCTGTCCCCACAGGGCCCACAGACAAGGGAAGACAGACACAGGACCAGGCCTTTCCACCTGTTGGCTGAATACACCTCCTCCACCAGGCCAGGCACATCCCCCTCCTAATCCCTGTAAATTTATACCGCACGTGGCAAGAGGGACCTGCAGACAGGATTAAACTAACCTTCACATGGGAGAGTATCTGGGGTTACCCAGGTGGGTCCAGTTACCAGAAGGGCCCTTGTAAGGGAAATAGGGAGGGAGAAGGGCAAGATGGGGACACGACAGCAGAAGACCGCACTGCTGGCTGTGAGGACAGAGGAAAGGACGCCAGCCAAGGATCACAGTGGCTTCTCGAAGCTGGGAAAGGCAGGAAATGGATTCTTTCCAGCGTCCAGAAGGAACCGGCCATGCCCACACCTGGATTTCAGCCCACTGAGACCCACGTTGGACGTCCAACCACGAGGTGATTCTGTCCCGCGAAGACACCTGGCAGCACCTGGGGACATTTGCGGTTGTCATACGTGGTGGGTAAGGAGGGGCCGCTGGCATTTTGGGGGTTGGAGGCAGGGATGCTGCTCAACACCCCGTCCCTGGGGTGGCCCCAACACAGATTTATCCTTCCCGATATCAGCGATGCCAAGCTGTGGAAATCTGCCCCAAGGTGTTGGGCGCTGTCATGGGGCACCCACGGGGCACTGAGGAAGCCCAGAGAGGGCACTCGAGGAAGGGGACAGGGGAGGCTTCCCAAATGAGGGGGCATCTCAGCTGGGGGCAGGATGAACAGGAGTCAGCCAGGAGGAAGGATGGCCTAGTGAGGGGCTGCAAAGTTGTGGGCAAAAGCTGGCGGGAAAGCCAGCTGTGTTCTGGGAACTGAGGGCTGCTGGGCTGGCATGTCCAAGAAGGACTGAGGGGAGGCAGGGCCCCTGAGGAGTCTGGGCTCACAGGGAGGGCAGGGGGAGCTGCAGGTGTTTGAACGGGGAAGTGATGTCATCAGACATGGTCTCGGGAACAGATGGAGGGGGTGGGCCCGGAGGTCGGGTCAGCAGGGAAGTGATGACTGGCAACAAATACAAGTCGATGGAGAGGAACAGGGGTCTGACTGGATGAGGGGACACAGAGGCAAGAGCAGCACTGGTCTCCAGGCTGTCAGCTTGGTCTGTGTGGACAGTGGGAAAGCCATGGGGTGAAGGAGAGCCCATGGCCAACCCTGGGCCAGTGACTGTGGCCACCACAGGCTGGGTTCAGTCCTAGAAAACGCACGCACACAGTGCGCATGCGCGTCTAGAGCCAATGGAAGAGAACCAGGGATGCTGAGCATGTCCCCAGGGCAGCTCCTCGACCTCCTACAAAGACTGGCATCCTTTCCTGTGTGCTTTTCTGGGCCAGAATTGGCAGCTAATAGAGGGGGAGACCTGCCAAGGCTCCTCCTCCCCGTAAAATGGTCGTGAGGTTTCAGGGAGCCTCGTGGAGCACATGGCACCACCCCAGCTCCCTGCGCCCTGAGCACAAACCCCTCCTATATTCAAAGCCGGGAGTGAGTCTGTGGGGTGACATGGTTGGAAGTCTGCACTCCAGGGAGGGTCTCTTGGCAGAGAGAGGGAACCTGGCAGTGAAAGTTTCTCCATGGGTAAAAAATGGGCCCAGGAGGCTGCTGCAAGGACTCTGTGGACGGAGAGTCAGGCTGGGACAGCTCACAGGGCTTGTCCTTGAACTCAGGATGTGCCCTCAGCCTCCAAAATGGCCAGCACCAGCTCCTTCCTGGGCGGCAGAGGGTCAGGGATGGCCCCAGGCCCCACCCATCCCACCCTCATCGTAGACCCGCTCCCACCTCCACAGGGGCCCAGGTGGCTTTCAGGTGACACACAGGACATGGGAGACCCCACCTGGAGGCCATTCCTGGAGACCAGGGTGGCACAGGTCACTCAGGGCTCTCCCTCCCCGAGCACCCTGCCTTCTCCACTCCTCCCTGGCCAGATGGATGGATGGACGCGTGCTGGCTTCTGCTCCCAGGCGAGCCTGGGAAATGCCCCGGCCTCTGGTCTCTGCTTCCCTCATCTGTAACAGTGCTGTCCCCTCCTGAGTCATGTCCCTGGGTGAGTTCTATCCCCTAAACCAACTGACATGAACTCCAGAACTCTTGGGAACAGAGGATCCTGTGCCAGCTCAGGGCACCATTACCCAGGCCTCCTCCCTGTTCCCAGGGTAGCTTCCTGGGCCAGTCATTGGCTCCCACCCAAGCCCACCTCCTACCCTGTCTGGGGCAGAGGTTTCCTCCTGCCATCACCATGGTGGGATGCTCTGTGTGACTGGGTGCTAGGGACCTCACAGGGAGCATCTCAAGGGCCCACCCTCCCCAGAGCTCCAGCTGGACGGGGAGACATTTAGGTCACCAGGCAGCTGACACAGCGGGTGTCAGAGAAGGCTTCCCAGGGGAGCAGGGAACATCTGGAAGACAGGGCCCTTGTGGGCCAGGGAGACCCCCTACACGGCCATGACCGCCAGGTCTGTGCTCCCCAGGAATCCCCAGGTTGTGGGGAGAGGGTGGAATGAGAGTGGAAACCAGGTGAGGGCAGGAGGGTGGGGACTAGACTAGGCAGGCAGATCAGTGAGCCGAGCAGGACAGAGAATCAGTGGCTCTGGGGGCTCCCAGCTGTGTAGACCAGCCCTTACCCCCAGATTGACCCACCCTGTGCTCAGCCCTCCAAGAATTGAGAAGACCCCAGACGGGCCCTGAGGCCCGGGGCAATGGTCTGCTCCCACTCACCATATGAGGTCGAGGGCCCACCAGTGGGCAGGGCCCAGATACAAAGGGGTGAACCTTGGCCTTCAGTCAAGGTCAGGCCCTGAAGAGCCCCCAGGAGCCAGAAGCCCACGCCCCGGGGGCCAGCACACGGATCGGGGAACACTTCCAAGTCCTTTATTGGGCCGGCAAGGCCGGGAGCTGCCCTAGGAGTGGGGTCCCAGTCTGGCGTCCATGGCGCCCCGGCCCCTGTTCCCGTCTGGGGCAGGCAGCTTCCTCTTGACAGGCTACTTGGTTCGCTCCTTCAGGTATTCCCAGCCCTCCTTGGAGTACTCCCAGGCCTTGGAGGGGGCCACGGACAGAGCGGACATCACCGTGATGATGCCTGTGGGGAAGGAGGGCCCAGCGCTTTCAGCGGAGAGTTTGAGAGGCACCACTTCCGGCTCTGTCAATTCCACGCAGGGAAACAGGTGGAGGCCACATATTGCTCCCACCTCCCTGGAATCTCCACTCCCTTTTCTCTTTCAGATCCGTTGGGGGTAGCAGGGCGGGGCGGGGCGGGGCGTGGTGGGTGGGTGGGGGGCAGCAGGTGCACACAGAGCAGGAAGGAGAGTGATGGAAAGGCATGGCCAGGAAGGGAGGTGGGAAGTATCTGGGGCCACTCTCCTGCAAGCAGACGGACCAAGGCCTACCTGAATTCCAGGACTCGCGGATGTGAAAGTTAAACTTTGGAGGGGCTGGGAGCTGGGAAGAGAGGGGAAGAAGGGGCTGGTGAACGGGGAAGGCCTGGCAGCCCGCGCCTCCCTCACAGGCAGGGAGAGCAGCACACGCCCCAGCGTGGAGAAAGCCAAGCAGGGCTGGAGGGACCGGGGATCAAAGGCCACCCCAGAGCTGACGACCCTGCTCCCGCCGAGCCGTAGCCTCAATCCAAGCTCGGAGTACCTGGGGTATCTTCAGGCCTGTCTGCTCGCACACGTACTGGCTGAACTGGTACACGGCGGTGGGGACCACCTCCTCAGCTTTCTGAAGGACCGCCTGGCTCTTGTCGCTGGGCCCCAGCAGCTCCTGGTCGTACACCAGATAAACAGCGCCCCCAGCCACACTGCCCTTGATGAGGAACCTGCAGGCAGAGAAAGGAACCACAGCAGCTCAGCAGATTCTGCTGGCCACCTCCCGGGTCTAGGCCCGCGGGTATGGGGGGTGAGGGTTAGACCCCTAGGGGGAGGGGCGTGCCCACAGTCCAAAGAGTGACACACCTGAAGCCAGGCAGCTAATGCGGGAAGCACAGGGCATTTTGGGAGCCCAGAAGCGTGCCTGACCCACAGCACTTAATTTAAGGCGTGCAGGGATACTCAGCTCCATTTAACTGGTAAACTGAAGCCTGGAGAGGAACAGTGTCAGTCAAGATCCCGCAGAGGGCAGGGAACAGTGAAGACTTAAGACTCCTGACCACCTTCTACCTTCCAGCCCCGAGGGATGCTCCGCGAGGAACCCGCGGGGGTTTTCTAAGTGTCCCTGGTCATTTCCTGTCATACGCAGCTCTGGGTGCGCATTAACCTCCCAACAAAGGCGGCAGCTGAGGCTCGGAGGGGTCTCGGGTACAGAGTAGGAAAGGCACGGACTCGCCAGGAAGCGGGAGGGGGGCGAGAAGCTCCACCCTGTCTGGACAGACACGGGAGACCTGACACTACGGGCGGCGAAAAGCTGATCGGGAGCAAACCAGATGGAGGGTGCTCGCAGAAGGGAACATTCTCGGGGGCTTGGGGCCCTCCTGGTGGCCCCACGAACCTCATCAGCGACCACACTCGGGGTACCATGACCGCTCCGCTCCCCTCCGCGCGCAAGGACACTCGGCTCGCCCGCCACTTCCGGTCGCGGCGTCGCAGAGGCCTCTGGGAGGCGTAGTCTCTTGTCAGCCGCAAAGGCCTCCGGGAGTCGGAGTCTCGGCACCGAGACAACAGAAAGAGTTTGCGGTCCCACTGCAAAACAACTGTGCGAAGCTTAGTCCTCAGGGCCCGGCCGCCGCAAAGCTGTCTGGGAAAAGTAGTCGGCAAGTCACGTGAGGCGCCGGACGGCTCGTCTAGCCGCCAAGCCTCCTGGGAAATGCAGTCGGGCGCGGCACGGCCCTCGTGACGTGAGGGAAAGAGGAATCGGGTGACATGAGTGGGGCCTGAGGGGGGACCCACAAGATGTCGGAGCCCGGGAGATCCACCCGCGCCGGCGCAGGGGACTAAGGGCCCAGGCACAGGAAGAGAGTGCCTGGAAGCCGGTTGTCACGGCAACGCGAGGGCTGATTTGTACGAGAAAGGCGGGCCTTTAGTCACGTGATCAGGCCAGTGGTTGAGGCCAGAGGAGAGCTAGGCGGGAGGCTGTTGCCCGGCAACGTCTGGGCGCGGAGTCCCCACAGTATAGCCCCTCCCCCCGAGGAGGTGGGCTCGGAGTCACGTGACTCAGACCCTACGGGAGGGGGCGCGGTCGGAGCCTGGCGGACGCAGCAGCGAAGTGAGGGCAGAGGGGCGCGCGCGTGGCTCCCAGGCCTGGACCCCAGCCCCGCTGGACAGCGGGAGAAACTGAGACCTGAGTGGGTGAGTTCGCGGTTGGGAGAGTGCAGTGAGTCGCACGCCCCCTTTGTCCAGAGGGGAAACTGAGGCCCGGCGAGGTCAGGGGGCCGGTGGGTTCTGCAAGGATCGGGTTTCCTCCTTTCCTCCCCCATCAGAGCCTGGCTGTTTCATCCATCCATTCATCTATCCGCCCACTCACCCACCCAGCTTGCCAGCCAACCCCTGCGGGGGAACTATGGTCAGGGCCAGTTTGAGGAGAGTGTTGAGCTGTGGGACTTCAGGGCTTTCCCTGGAAGTGGGGAGAGGTGGGAGAGTGTTCCCTGCTGAGTGGACGCTGGCGTGACTGGGTTAGGGCGAGGAGTTCACTTTTCTGAGAACTGATAGATTCATGGATAGGAAGTGGGGAAGATGAGGATGGACAGAGAGCCGAGGCCAGACCTGCTGGGTCTCGTGGGCTGAGGTGAGGAGGGTGTGGTCTTCATCTGGGGCAGTGGTGCGCCCTGGGAGGGTTTGGAGCAGGAAGAGACATCCCAGATGGTTTTGGACAAAGATCCCTATGGCCTTTCCTCTTTGCCCCATGCAGTTCAGCGGATAGAAACCCTAAGATGTGATGGGCTTGTGCCCTTTTCAGGGGAGATCCATTACCCCCTTAACCTTAATCACCTGGCCTGTTTATATCTTTCACCTTCTCCCTGGAACAAGTAAATCGGCTCCCCCAGCTGAAGTCACATCTTAACCCTGATGACACGGGTACCTCCATCTCCAAGCCAGTCCTGAGTGTCTGATTCCTTCTGGGTGTCTCCAGACAGAGTTATCTTTCTGGGCTCCCCCACCTCTCACCTCCCACATTCCTCATATCACTCTGGGTCAGTCTATCTGTTGAGTACCTACTGCATGTCTGGCAGTTCAGGGCACGGAAGATCCAAAAGGGAGCAAAACAGAAGCAGGTTTCCATTTCCTTTTTGCCCTCATGGAGCTGAGTCTAAGGGGAGAGAGGGATCCTGAACAGGTAACAAATCATCAAGATGATTTCAGGGGATGACAGGTGCTGAGAAGGAGAAAAGTTCTACAGGTAAGAGAGAGGGGGCGACCAGGAACAGAGGTGCTTTAGAGAAGGAGGCCAGGGAAGTGCCCTCTGAGGAGGTGATTTTTGCGGCCAAGACTTGAAACAGCAAGCCATTGGGTTGTATTTGGGAAGAGCATTCCTCGTAGAGGGAAGAGCCAATGCAAGGGCCCTGAGGCATGATGGTGACTGGCTGGTTGGCTGGTTCCAATGAACAGTGAAGAGGCTGGTGTGGCAAACAGTGAAGAGGGGCTGGTCCAAGCAGACCCTTTTTGGTCACCAAGGCTTTTGTTCTAAGTGAAACAGGCAGGGTTTTCAGTAGGAGAAGATTGCTGCAGTGGTTCAGGTGAGCTAGATGATGACCTGGACCAGGTGGTGGCTATGGAGATGGAGAAGGGGGGGCAGGGCCAGGAGCCTCACCACTGGCTCTTCGAACAAAGACGCCGTTGGGAAAATGGGTGTGACTGGGGTGCGACTGTGGGCCAGGCCTGCGCCGGTCACCCTCTCTCCCGCTGCAGGCCCAGGGAGGGCCATGAAGGTGCTGCTCCTCGTGGGGCTGGGAGCCCTGTTCTTTGCCTATTATTGGGATGACAACTTTGACCCAGGTGAGTGCCTGGGGGTGGGGGTGGGAGGAACGTTCTGGCTGTCCTGTCTATCCCCCAAGCTGACCACCTCTACTCGCTGCCAGCCAGCCTCCAGGGAGCCCGTGTGCTGCTGACTGGAGCCAGTGTGGGCGTCGGGGAGGAGCTGGCATATCACTACGCGCGCCTGGGCTCCCACCTGGTGCTCACTGCCCACACCGAGGCTCTCCTGCAGAAGGTGAGACACTTCGTCTCAAGTTTAATTGGTGGGGTGGGGCGGGGAACAGGGCCTGGGTTTGAATCCCTGCAAACATTCAGGCTTCCTGTGTGGCCTTGGGTAAGTCACTTAATCTCTCTGAGGCTTAGTTTCCTCATTTGTAAATCAGAGACAATAAAAGGACCTTCTCCTGGGTTGTGATGTGGGGTTGAATCAGTAAGACAGTTGTAAAGCAAGGACTGTTCCTCACTAAATAGGAGTATTGATAGTAACCAAAGGCTGTGTGGATAGCTAGGGTTCTCAAGTTCAAAAGCGGGTTGGGTAGACATTTCTTAGCAACAGCCCAGTGTTATTTCAAGGAAATGTGCAGCTCCTGGGGATAAACCTTCAAAAATTTCCAGAGGCCAGAAATCTCAAGATTTATTTGAAATCTGCGTTTTAAATGTTGATGGTTGAACAAGCAAAATGTCCCCTATTCTGGCCCATGGGCTGGCCAGTTTGCTACCCCAGTGGTAAAGCTTCAGGCATGATGTTGAATGGAACCTGAGGCTCATAGCAGGGGAGGGGGCTTCAGGCTGGGGCCCCTTTAGGGCCGGCAGGTGGAGGGGGGCCAGCTGGGGTGGAGGGGCCCACGGGCAGCTCTGGCCCCCCCAGGTGGTAGGGAACTGCCGGAAGCTGGGCGCTCCCAAGGTCTTCTACATCGCTGCGGACATGGCCTCCCCTGAGGTGCCCGAGCGCGTGGTGCAGTTTGCGCTGGACAAGCTGGGTGAGGGGCGGGGCCTGGAGTCTGGGACCTTGGCCTAGGCCTTAGGGGCACGACCCAAATTGGGGCGGGGGTGTGGTAGTAACGGCCGTCTGAGGGCGGAGATTTATGGGTCCGGGGGCAAGGCTAGGGGTGGAGCCTCATGGCATCCAGTGGGTGGAACTCTGGACCGGGCCTCATTAGATCAGGGATGAAGCCTGGTTAGGGAGTAGGGCGGGGGTCTCTTTGATCTTAGTTGGGGCGCTACCTGAGTCAGAGCTCATTGTGTCAATGCTCTGGCCGGAGCATCGCTAGTTCAGGGGGCAGGGCTATGGGTGGTGTCTCATAGGGCGCGGGGGGCGGAGCCTTAAGGACAGCTCCGGGCTGATGGGCCTCTCCGGGCCAGGAGGGCTGGACTACCTGGTGCTGAACCACCTCGGCGCCGCCCCAGCAGGCACGCGGGCCCGCAGCGCCCAGGCGACTCGCTGGCTCATGCAGGTGCTCCGCCCCTCCGCGGCCCCGGTTCCGCCCTCCCGCCAGACTCCACCCTCTCACCATTCCCCTCTCGGGCCCTGCCCTTCCCAGCTCCAGACCCCAACTTTCCTGGTTCTAGGCTCCGCCCTCTTGACCTTGGCTCCGCCCCGGGCTGGTGTTCCCCCTCGTCCATTCGGAACTCCGCCCCAGTCCTAGAGCCCCGCCCCTACATACCAAGGCCCCGCCCCCAGGCTCTAGGCTCCGCCCCTGCCCCTTCTGGCCTTCGGTTCCTCCTCCGCCCGGTGACTCGCAGTCGCCACCTCCAGGTGAACTTCCTGAGTTACGTGCAACTGACTTCGTTGGCGCTGCCGAGTCTGACTGACAGCAAGGGCTCCCTGGTGGTGGTGTCCTCGTTGCTAGGTGCGTGTACGCGGGGCGGGGAGTGGGGAAGCCAGGAGGCCGATGGGGGCGAGCCTGGAGCGGGCAGGAAGGCTTCCTGGAGGAGGAGCAGCGGCGTGTGGCCGCTCAGCCGCTGCCCTCCCGCGCCCCCAGGCCGCGTGCCCACGTCCTTCTCCAGCCCCTACTCGGCGGCCAAGTTCGCGCTGGATAGCTTCTTCGGCTCTCTCCGGCGAGAGCTGGACGTGCAGGACGTGAACGTCGCCATCACCATGTGCGTCCTGGGCCTCCGGGATCGCGCCTCGGCCGCCGAGGGAGTCAGGTGAGGCCCAGGACGCGAGCCGGGGCCAGGCTGAGCGGGGAGGGGGTGTGTGGGGCCGCTCAGCCGTAGCCACAGTCCCCACCGCACCCTCCTGTCCCCAGGGGCGTCACGAGGGCCAAGGCGGCCCCAGGGCCCAAGGCAGCCCTGGCCGTGGTTCGTGGCAGCGTCACGCGTGCCTCCAGCGTCTTCTACCCGTGGCGCTTCCATCTGCTCTGCCTGCTTCGCGGCTGGATGCCACAGCCAAGGGCCTGGTTCATCCGCCAGGAGCTCAACATCACGACCCCCGCTGCTGCCTGAGCCCCTGGGCTTAATGCCCCTTCGTCTTCCCAGAAGAAGACCCTCCAGCCAATCGTCCTGGAGCCTGGACAGACACCTCTGAGCGGGTGGCCAAGGGCCAAAAGAAAGTCATCAAGACAGAAAAGTAAACCTGAGAAAAACTACCAGCACCTGAAAACAGTCAGAACTCGGGGCGAGCCCGGCATCTTGTCAGGGACTTGGAAGGCAATTAATTACCTCAGTCTTCTCAGCTGTCATTGATGATATGATTGCTGCTTCCATTTTGCAGATGAACAAACAGGCTCAGCGAGGCTATGTGACTTGCCTCAGGGCCCTAGCCACATCAAGCAGGTCACAACACCACTGAGCCACCCTTGGAACCCTCTCTACTTGTGACCTGAAACCACTGCGTCCCTGATTTATTCTTTCCACTCACTCAGCCTCGGAGCATCCCCCAACCATTTTCCCGAGCAGGGGAGCCCTCGAAGCTGTCGAGTTGATGGTGGGGTCTGAGGAGGGGGAAGAGGAAAAGAATGTGTTCTGGACTGGATCCAGCCTCCCATTTGATAATAAAAATCTTTCTTCCCTTGCACATCTGTTGTTCAGACTCCTTGGTCCTTCCAGTTTGCTGGTGGCAGGAGGTGAAGAGGGATGTGTGTATTGGTGCCAGAACTCTCACCTTCATTTCACAGGTGGAGAAGCGGAGGCTGAGAGACAGATGGACGTCATCCAGGAAGTCAGGGATGGGAGGAAGTGTAACCGATTGTGGGCCAAAGGCTATATTTGCAGCACGAAGAACATGGTTTGTGCACCAATAATGATAACCTGCATCAGGCGCTACGCACTTGACATTCATGACATCTTCACAACTAGAGGTTAGTGCTACCATTGTTACCATTTTATGGATGGGGAAACTTAGACGGGAAGTGAGAGGCAGAAGCTGGGATTCTGACACCAGACTGTCCCTCTTTAAGGCAACGTGTGGGCTGCATCTGCACATCACTGGTATTTAGATTAATGGATTAAAAACTGACACTTTCCTTAAAATGGTAAACCAGCAGTGGTCGCATAAAGAAAAAGCAACTGTAAAGATAAAAACTAAATGAAAGCAATGTTATAAAAACAAAACAATGTTTTGAAGAATGAAACAATGTTATAAACAGCTAGCTACGGGTGGGATAGGGAGGGTGGGAGGGAGATGCAAGAGGGAGGGGATATGGGGATATAAGTATAGCTGATTCACTTTGTTATACAGCAGAAACTAACAACAATGTAAAGCAACTATACTCTAATAAAGATGTTTAAAAAATAAATAAATCTAGCTCCTGTTGGCTGTCCAAGCCTCCAGGATTAGCAGGTGTTCCAAGGGCTAACCCCAAACAGACCAGCCTCAAATCGATACTGTCTCTTGGAAATAAATAGGATTGAAAGATAAAAACCAGGAAAAAAAATAGTTTTTTGTTCCCACCACGCCTCCTATCCCTGCACCTAAAATTACATCAAGTTATATCAGATGCCACCAGGGGGCACTACTATATCACAACGCTTTCCTTAGCTCTAGCCCAGAGCTTGGCTTCATATATAGTAAAACCAATTTCTCCGTTTGTGGAAATTTTATTTTGTGCCAGTTATCATATCTTGCTCATACAGTTTGGAATAGGTACTATTGTTGTCATCATTCTATAAATGGAGAAATTCGAGTAGTGGGAGCTGAAGTCTCTGGCGCTGGGACAGCCAGCTGGCGGCAGAGGTTGGATTCCACCTCTCAACCCACCCGCAGAGGGAGACACCGCAGCCACAGCCACGCCCACCCGGTCCGACTACTGGTTTGGGCCCGTGAGGGTAAGCGCGCATGCTCAGGGGGCCCACAGGGACGCCTCCCGCCGCCAGGGGGAGCCCGCGACCTTCCTGCCTCTCTGGCCCGCGCCGCCCGCGGGTCGGTAGAAATCCCAGAGTTCTGCGCGTTTGAGGCTTTTCCGCCGCGGCAGCCATTGAGGAGCGGCAGGTTAGTGAAGCCCAGCGTACCATCCGCTGCCATCCGGACCCTTGGGGCCCCAGTGCAGCTCGGGGGTATGGTTGGGTGCAGCGAGCAAACCCGGGGGAGCTGAGGCGCGGGGTTCCGGGCGGCGGGGACCGAGCCGGGACTCACCTCCACCCCCCTCTACCCATCCCTGTCTGCAGCCATGGCTCTGCGCTACCCCATGGCCGTGGGCCTCAACAAGGGCCACAAGGTGACCAAGAACGTGAGCAAGCCGAGGCACAGCCGCCGCCGTGGGGTGAGTGCCGGGACCGCAGTCGGGGTTTCGAGTCCCGAGAGCAGTGGGGAGCCCTGGTGTCTTAAACGGAGGAAAGGGGGTGTCGGGCTTGCCCGGAGCAGAGAGTGAAGATGCCGGTTACGCGCCTGCGCGGCGAACGCCCGCCGGGGCTAAGTATCGGGACCCACCCGGCCCGTGGATTCAGAAGCTAGGGCAGGAGCGAATTGGGAGCAGATTTTGACGCATGAGCAGGAGTTTGCCGAGTAGAAGGGTTTCTGGATCGGAGTTAGAATGTGGAGGGACAGCGGATTCCGTGTGTGTCAGGTTGAGGAATCGTAGGCTCATGGGGGTTTATATATTTCTTCATTAAGCGGCCCCGACTCCACGGTGCCCAGCTTGTGTCCAGGGCGAGAGGGTTCTGGGCCCGGGGAACAGCCCGTGCAAGGGCCGGGTGTGACGTGCCACTTTAATGTTGATAAGATTGGGGACTGGGGAGGATTTGGGCTTCCCTTGTTAGCAGACATACAACACTCCACCCGGAGACCCTGAGCGGCCGGGCGCCCCCTCGGAGCCCCGCCCTGACGCCTCCCTTCTCCCGCAGCGCCTCACCAAGCACACCAAGTTCGTGCGGGACATGATCCGGGAGGTGTGCGGCTTTGCCCCTTATGAGCGGCGCGCCATGGAGCTGCTCAAGGTCTCCAAGGACAAGCGGGCCCTCAAGTTCATCAAGAAAAGGGTAGGTAGGATCCCTGTGTTAGGGTCGGGTGGGACTTGCGGCTTAGGCTCACGGCCCTCCTTGCCCGGCAGGTGGGGACACATATCCGTGCCAAGAGAAAGAGAGAGGAGCTGAGCAATGTCCTGGCCGCCATGAGGAAGGCGGCAGCCAAGAAGGACTGAGCCCTTCCCCTCTGTGCACAATAAAACTTTTCCAGGAACTTGGGGTCTCTGTGCTGCCAGTGGGAAAGGGGGGGCCCATCTGCTGGGGCACACGTGTCCCTGGGCACCTTGGTGACGGGCAGGGTGGTGAGCACAGAAAGAAGCCACAGCCAACCAGGCAGTACTGGAAACGGCTTTTAATCATAATTAAATAGTCAGTGATTAAGCCATGATTGAGGTCGGGCTCCAGGCCTCTCCGGAGCTTCCTGTGGCTCAGCTGCCTGGAGCCTCTCCCCCGAGCGCGGTTCCAGCCCCGGCGGGCCCAGCGGTGCCTGCAGTGCCCGGAGCCGGCGTCACCGCTCCACAGCCAGGGCCTCGGCCTGCTCCTCAGGGAAGGCGATGTTGAAGATCTCGCGGTAGTGCTCCACGAAGTGCACCTCCAGGCCCTCGGTGATGAAGGCCGCCAGGTCGTAGAAATCCTTCTTGTTCTCGGTTGGCAGGATGATGCATGTCACTCCGGCACGCTTGGCCTGGAATGGGTGGGGGGGGGTCAGCAGGTCAGTGTGGGAGGGAGGAGAGGGCTGGGCATGGAGCCAGGTTTCCAGTGCCCACCCTGCCTCACCCAGATGAGGAAACTGAGGCCCAAGGTAACATCACCCAGCCTCTGTTCCAGTAGCTTGGCAGCAGGAACCCAGGCCTCTTCTGGTGTGCTGTCACCCCAGAGGCTCTCCCCACCCCCAAAGGTGTCTGGAAATACAGGAATTATGAGGTCCATGGTTTCTGGGATTAATCAGTACCCGCTGCTTTACATTTAGAGGTCTGGCACCTAAAAATGCACAGGAACTGAAGACTGCCACGTGCCCAGGGCCTCTGAGCTGCTGTCCCTCAGCCTGACTCTGCCCCTTGGTGGACAAGGGTCACCATGTGTTGCTCTAGGGACAGCACGCAGTGACTCGCTGAACCTCCCACTTTGCAAGAGAGGAAAGCAAGGTGCAGAGAGCCTCCCACACACCTTGCCTGGGTGTCCCTATCACGGGAGCCCCTCCCTGTGGGCAGCTGGGGCTGCGGTCCCTTTGAGGTAGACAGGGAGAGGCCTGGGGGCTCAGGTGAGAGAGACTGGGGCACTGCCAGGAGCTTGGGGGGACCCCCATCCACCACAGTCAAACCTACAGCACGCCCAGTGAGACACTGGGCCCTCTGTCCACCCGCAGTGCCCAAGCCTTGCTCCTCCAGCCTCTCCTGCACCCCCAGGTCTCAGTGCTGGGCCACGTGGGCAGCGAGGAAGCAGGAGACCCTACTCTGATCCCTGAGGAGCTTAGATGAGGGCTGAGAAGGCTGAGAAGCACTGTGGAGGGAGGGGCAGCTAGGCAGTCAGCTCAGCAGGGGTTCCAGGCCAGGCAGATCCAGATCCCATACCCGCTGAGCCTCACTTTCCCCTTCTGAAAAATGGGCCTGTCATTCTCGCCTGGCGGTGTTAGCCCTGACATGAACGACGGCTGTGCGCTATCACGCAGGACACTCACCGCAATGGTCTTCTCCTTGATGCCTCCCACAGGCAGGACCTTGCCTGTGAGGGAGACCTCGCCTGTCATGGCCAGGTTCTGCCGTACCGGCCGGTCCAGAGCCAGGGAGAGCAGGGCCGTGACAATGGTGCAGCCAGCACTCGGGCCATCCTTGGGGGTGGCACCCTGGGGGGAGACAGGCTGGTGGGCAGGTGCTGCCAGGTGGTGGGCGTGGGGCGTGGGCACGGGTCCAGCCTCACCTCAGGCACATGCAGGTGGATGTGCGAGGTCACCAGGTACTCGTTGGTGGGGTCGTACCGCATCAGGAAGGCCCTGGCGAAGGTGTAGGCGATGCGGGCGCTCTCCTTCATCACCTCCCCCAGCTGGCCTGTAACCTCCAGGCTCCCGTCCTTGTCCCCCTTGCTATCACGCGGCCGCCTCAGGGACGTCTCAACAAATAGCGTGGAGCCTCCTGGGGAACCGAGGGCAGAGCCCATGAGCCCAGGATGCCTCAGACTCCTGGACGGCGGCTCCCGCCACGTCCTCACCCTCGTCCCCAGTGATGGGACACCCCTCACCGTCCCTTCCCTGGCTCATCCCAGCCTAGAGCCTTCTCATCCCTCACACCTCAGTGCCCGCACTGTCCCCGCAGTCACCTCCTCGGGGCAGCAGATCCATCTGCGGGGACCGGGTTACGTGAAAACCTGAAGACGATCTCTGTGCTGGGCCTCCACGTTCTACCTGCCCGCGGCACAGAGCCTGCCGGTGCCAAGCTCGCGTCCTCCCGTGCAGTTCCTCAGTGCAGCCCAAATCAATCAGCAGAGGCTCTGCCTCCTCTGTGCCCCGCCCCCAGGACCGCACCCAACCCTGCCTGCTACACAGACCTCGAGCCGCTCCCCCTCCGCCCTTGTAGCTCCCAGACCCAGCATCCCCAGTGCGGGTGGGCTGAGCCACGTCGCCTGGACAGGAAGCCCCTCGGACCCTTCTCCCCCACTGGGTGGTGGCCCCCCAGGCGACAGGGTCTCGTGCTGTGAAGGGCTGTCTTTCAGGCAAACCTGAAAACCACGAGCCCAAAGAAAGCTCACGGGGCACTGCTGCCACCTCGCGGTCCCATCGTCCCTGATGGTCCCCTGGCCTCACTGCACCCCGCCCCCCAGTGGAGAGGGCGCCCACCTCTACTGAGGGACAGACGACCACAGGGACGTGCAGAGCCCCCGGCGCTGCCTTGCTCTAGCGCAGGCCACTCACCCATGGCAGTCCAGGCCAGGCCCATGGCCACGCCAGGAGGTGTCACGTCGTACATGCGCTCCACCGTGAACACCGGCTTCCCCACGAAGTCATGCAGGTTCTCCGGCGTTACCTCCACAAACTCGGCCTCGCCGCTGACGATCTTGTAGGCGGACTTTCGTAACACCTGTGTGGATGCAGCGGGCTGGCGGGTGGCCGGGCCACAGAACCAGCCCCCCACCCCCTGCCCCCAACTCTCCTCCACCTGCGTTTAATTTTTTACAGTTGTGATAAAGTACATGTGACCTAAAACCATCTTAACCATTTTTAAGTGTACAGCTCAGTGGCAGGAAGTGCACTTGCACTGGTGTCCAACCATCCCTCTAGAACTTTTACCTTCCCAAACTGAAACTCTGTCCTGATTAAACACTGCCTCCCCAGCCCCACCATCTACTTCCTGTCTGTGGCTGTGACTCCCCCAGGCACCTGCTGTGAGTGCACTCAGACAGCATGTGTTCCTCTGCCGCCGGCCAGGCGGGCTCACCTTCTCCACCTGCTTCTGCAGGTTGCGGACGCCGCTCTCCCGGCAGTAATGCTTGATGAGGAGGGCGAGCACGTCTGATGACAATGTGGCCTTGCTCTCGTCCAGGCCACACTGGGCGCGGGCCTGAGGCACCAGGTACTGCTGCCAGGGAGGAGGAGAGCCGCCATCAGCACCCCCAGGGCCTCTCCCGTGGCCCCTGCCCACCCTTCCAAAGACCCCTGGCCGGGTAAACGAGGTCACCGAGGTAGACCCTGGGCCTGCCCCGGGGAGCCCCTCTCCCCGGGGATAGCTGGGGGCCATTCAGCAGAGGGTGTGAGGGGCGGCTGCTCCTGGACCACACCTAAGCCGAGACCTGAAGGGAGGAGAGCCAGCAGGGCCAGGAGGGGGTGGCAGAGTGTCCAGGGAGAGAGCCCGGCAGGTGCCAGGATCCTGAACGGTGGGCCTAGGACCTGCAGATGCCCGGCCTGCCGCCTCCATGTGCTCCCAAGGCTCATCTTAGCTGCCTCTTCCTCCAGGAAGGCCTCCTTGAACCCCCCGACTTCCTCCTCATACAGAGACAGGTTATGTGACCACTGCACAGAGCAGGTGGGGATGGGGAGCAGGTCAGAGGCTCCAGGGTCACTCCGGGCCCAGCACCACCCCTGCCGCACAGCGATCAGTGGAGTCTGAGCAGTCCTGAGCACTGACTGCGGGGCAGAAGCGTCCCAAAGCCCTCGTGGGCCTCCTGCTGTCCCTTCAGGGGTTTGAAGGAACCCCTCCACCCACACCCCCAAGCCTGCCCCTCCTCTGCCTGGTCGAGTGTCCAGGCTGCTGGGGTACAGGGGAAGTGACGGGGAGTCCCAGTACCCCTTCGACCACCCCAGCCAAGAGCTCCTCTTCCTCGCCTCCCACCCCCCAGGGGATGCAGAAGACTGCAAGCCTGCACCTGTCACAGGGCTGCGAAGGGCTCAAGGGGACAAGATGCACTAAAGCCCTCTCTGGAAAGAAAACACTGTATCAGGAATTCGAGCCCTCTGGAAAGGAAATCCGGCTCTCCCCTGACTGACTGCAGGCTAGTAAAGCACCGCACACACCCGGGCACCAGGAAAAGGGAAGGATCCCACCAGCCCAGGAAGAGCTTTCTTACAAATAGAAATGCAGAAAGAGGCCCGCATCCCGGGGGACCCTGGGCCCAGGAAAGCCCAGGTAGGCAGTCCCATAACCCGGGGAAGCACGGCTGGTGGGTAGATGGACAGCAGCCTCACTCTCGCACCCACAGCCGTTACTGACCCGGCACGACACCGGCCATGGTGCGTGACCACGAGGCAGCGGGGCAACTCAAGGGGTAACTTACTGTCAGAGCTGAACTCACAACCCCAAGACAGTGCTGGGCCCTGAAGGCCAGGGTGGGGTTGTGTTACCTTCAGCACTGTGCTCACAGAGTGTCTTTCCTTGCTCTTGTTCTACTGCCTGTGATTATAACAAGAAATACATCTTGGGTCTTTGGCCCCAATTCCCTGCACAAGCGATTCTAAGACGCTTGGAATTTCCTGAGTGACAGGGAGGAGAGGCACGCATCCTTTCTTATTCACAAGAAGCCCCTTTCAAGAAGTGATCATTAGCGTAGCTGGATGGGGGCTGGTGGCCAGAGGAACCAACCAAGGGACTGGAGGGACAGAACTTTCAGCCCCACCCTCAGCCCCCAGGGAGGGGAGCTAATCACCAGTGACCAATGATGCAATCAATCATCCAGTCAACCGTGCCTAGTAATGGGCCCTTCCCCACACCTGCCCCAGGAGTCTCTGTTTTGGCTGCTCCCTAGTTGTATCCTTTATAAATAAACTGGTAACAGTAAGTAAAACTCTTGTCTTCCTGAGTTCTGTAGGCTGTTCCAGCAAATTATCAAACCGAGGAGGGGGCCGTGGGAACCCCCGATTTATACCCAGTCAGTCTAAAGTAAGAGCGGCCAGGGACTTGGGGGCTGACATCCAAAGTGGGGGCAGTGCTTTGGTCTGAGCCCTGAACCTGGGGTCTGATGCTGTTTCCGGGTGGGTAGTGTCAGAACTGCACTGAATCGTAAGACCCTTGGCTGACAACTGGTTGGGGTGGGGAGCCCCCGAACCCCCGCCTTGGTGTTGTCCGTGTCTTGTAATCACACTACACGGGCAGATCCTGTCCATCTGTCTGTCTCCTCCTGGCTCGGGAGCCCCCGAACAGGATCTGCGGGTTGCACCCCTAGCTCCGGTTAAGGGCCTGGCACCTAGTGGGCACTCGGATATTTCCTGAGCCCAAGTGGCCGCGGAGTGCCCCTCCCCAGGGCCGGGCCAGCGGGGCCGCCTTACCTCTGCGATGGCGAGCTTCTCCTGGGCCACGTAGCCCGACACGTTGATCATCTCCATCCGGTCCCGCAGCGGCTCTGGGATGGTCTCGGTGATGTTGGCCGTGCAGATGAACAGCACCTGGGGGAGGCAGCAGTGAGGTGCGGTAGGATGGGGCGTCTGGACTCTCCCCACTGGCCCAGCCCCCGGGTGGGACACGCACCTTGGACAAGTCCACAGGCACGTCCAGGTAGTGGTCCAGGAAGTTTGCATTCTGCTCAGGGTCCAGCAGCTCGAGCAGTGCTGACGAGGGGTCCCCCTGGTAGCCCCGGCCAATCTTGTCCACCTGAAGGGGCAGCAGGGGGCGGGCAGGTGTTAGCCCCTTGTCCTCCCCCAGCACCCGCTTGCCAGACACCCCAGCGGGAGACCAGACCACTGGGGGTTGGGGCTAGGGAAGCCCGGAGCAGGAGGGCTGGCCTGACTGTGTGGCCATGGGCAGGGACCAGGTCCTCCAGGGCAGGAGGGGGCCGGTGTCATGAGACAGCCGGCTGCAACAAGGCCGCCCACAGTGACTCAGGCACCATGGAAACCACAGGGGGCCACAGTTTCACCTTGAACACAGACTCCGTCTGGTCAGGGCCGCCTGGAGCTGTGGGCCAGGAAGGCCCAGGGGCCACGTCCAACCTCAGGGAAGGGTATGAGCCCAGCCAGGGCCCAGCCCTCAGGCCACACCCACCTCGTCTATCAGAACCAGGGGGTTCTCCGTCTTGGTCTTCTTCAGGCACTGGATGATCTTGCCGGGCATGGCGCCCACGTACGTCCGCCTGTGGAACAGGGCACAGCGGGGCGGTCGGTGCCCCGGCACCTGGGCTAGCCACACTGGCGCCCAAGGCCCAGCTCCCCTGGAGCTGCGGGATCACCACATGCCTTCCAAGGCAGCCCAGAGGAGACACAGGGAGACGCACACAGCGTGGCCCCGGCGAAGGATAAATGCTTCCGCACTGTGCAGGCGGGCAGAGCACTGGGCCACCCTGACGGCGTAATGGTCCCAAGTGCTGGGCTGTCAACGTGCTCCCCCAGCTCAGGCTCAGGGCGGGGGTCAGATTCACAGCCAAGTCTCACTCAGACTCTTCCCGCTAGCCAGCACCTCCTATCCAGACGGCAAAACCCAGCCGGCATTGCCCGATCCAACAGAAGGAGAGGGGCAGGGAGCAGCCAGGGCCTGCGGCAGGAACATCCCCCACGCCTGGGTCCTTGGGCCTCAGGGTCACCAGGCCCAGGGCCCGGCCCCAGCTGGCATGTCCTTTCAGGAGTGTTTCCTGAGAGCCTACTTGTCTGCCCAGTTCGGCTGCAGGTGCCTGCCTGGCATTCTTAGGAAACCAGACATGAGTCCAGTGCTGTGAGCTAAGGCCCAGCTGGGCAGACAGACCACAAACCACGCAGAGGAGAAAATCACAAGGTACGAAAGACTTCGTATCTGCGACAAAGAAGAAAAGAAGGCATGGGGGATCTGGAACGCCACTTTGAGGGTGAGGCAGTATTTTAAGGAAGAGATAAAGAACATCTTAGGGAAAGGCTACAAGCAGAGGAGGTGAGGGGGAGCCACATGGGTGTCTGGGGGAGGGGCATTCCAGGCAGAGGGCACAACCCGTGCAAACGCCCTGGGGCACCACCGTGCCTGGTGTGTTGGAGGAACAGTGAGGAGGCCCATATGTCTGGAGCAGAGTGGGCGAGCGGGTGAGAGGGAGGAGGGGAGGGCAGGGAGGGGACGGGGCAGGTCGTGCAGGGCCCACGGGGAGGACTTGGGCTTTAACCCGAGGGAGGTGGGAGCCCTGGAGGGCTGTGGGCAGAGGAGGATTTGGCTGTCAACCAGTATAACAGCAGTCAATTCCCTGTCCCTAGATCAACAGCAGCACAGAACGCTCACCTGCTCGCACCCTGCTGGGTGCCCTTTCCCCGATGGCTCACCACCAGCGTCACAGACCTCCTGTGTTTGTTTAGAAACTCCAGCACATGGTGCTGGTCTGCAGCTCCCTGTCCTTCCTGAACCAGGGCCCGGCTCTGCCTCTGCCTCCCTCTCTGCCCCCAACCCCTCCACCTCCATCCTGGTGCACCTCCCAGCTCAGAACGCAGCTCCCGGGCACGCCTGCACCATTCCAGCCTGCAGGCCTCCCAGTGACCCCGCCCCCAAGGCTGTGCCGGCCTCGTCCCCTCCTGACCCTCACCCAGGCCCTACCATGCTCCGGCTCCCTTCTCCAAACCCCTGGAGCTCACACCGGGCTCCGGGCTGGGGAGGTCTGGAGACTGGCCACCGTCCAGGGGACTCAAGAGAGCCAGGAGTGGAGGGGGGCTGCAGCAGACTGGGGTGCTTGCACCCTGCCCAGCGGGCGGCCCGGCTCTGGAGCATTGCTGCCAGGAGGGCCTGTGAACCCTGGTACCCAGAACTGTCCGTGCTTTTAGAAAAGCCAGAAAAGTAACTTTTAAACACAGATTTAAACCTTCTTTGGACACTACAGGATGGAAATGCATGGCCAACTCGGAACAGACACTCGTGTACCCACTGCACTTGTGTCTCACCGAGGCTTTTCAAAAAACCACCCTCTGCGGAAGCCAGCGTGGCGGGAAGCCCCGGAACCAACACCCTTAATGTCCCACAGAAGGACACCACGCACAGGCCAGGTGGCTGTCAGAGCCTGCACACAGGGGATGCCAGCCCCGCTCTGGGCCTGACAAGGGAGGCAAGAACCAAGACAGGTGCTGAGGCCTCACTGGGGAGACCATCTCACCTCCCACTCTAGTCCCCAGTCCCCGGGCCTGCGGCCAGTGTTGCCGGGGTGCGGGGTGCTGAGCTGGTGGGATGGAACCTGGAACCGGGGGGCCGTCTGCGGACAGCCTGGCCGAGAGGCCTTTCCAGTGGTTGAGAGGCCGAGATTTTGATCCAATTTGATCCGAGGTTTTTAAGCACCTGGACTGAGCCAGACCTGACGTCAGATGGACATGCTGACTTTTCAGTTACCTATTCCAGCGTGAGCGGGGTTTGCTGCCTGCCACCATCACGCTACAGAGTAGGAACAGACCCAGGAGAAGGAAGGCTGATGGGAGGCAGGGTGAGCCCCGAGGGGGAGGGGCTGGGCCAACCTGTGCCCCTTGATTTCGGCCACGTCCGTCATGCCCCCGACGCTGAAACGGAAGTACTCGCGGTTCAGGGCCCGGGCGATGGAGCGGGCGATGCTGGTCTTGCCCACACCTGGGGGACCGTAGAAGCAGAGGATCTTGCCCTGGGTCGACGCCCGAAGCTGGCTGACAGCAATGAATTCCTGCGGGCAGAGGTAGGAGGACCCCGTGAGACAGCGCTGCCCTTTCCACAGGGCAAGGGCCCCCGCCGGGCCTGAGCCTCCCCACCGTCCAGGCATCTGGGGCTGCGAGAAGGGACAGGGCCTGACCCAGAGGGGCCGAGCTGACTGGACTATCATTTGACACAGGAAGGACAGCCTGTGGCACCAACAGGCCGAGCAGGCGGCAAGGGGACGCGGGTGACGGACTCTGGGTGACCCCAATGCCAGGCCCACCCAGCAGCTCCCCACCTGGATCACAGCGTCCTCTCTCCCCACCGGCCCACCCGCTCTCAGCCAGACGCCTCTGGCCCTCGTCTCCTCCTATCGCGAGCACAATTTTTATCCCCCTGGGGAACCCGTGAGCCCCCCTGGAGCGGGCAGGTGGGCCTGGATGGCCCCTAACACCTCCAAGCCACTCCAACCCCGGTCCCTCTGGCTGGGCCCCTCCATCCCTCACCCTCCTCGGCCCCTGCTGACCCCACACCAGCCTTGGCCCAGCCAAGCGCCCCCCAGACCCCCAGGTTCTCCAGGGAGCTCCCCTGGGTTTCCCCCACCGCACAGGGGGAGTCCTGGCTCCCAGGCCCCAAGGCCCCCGCCACCCTCGCAGATCCAGACACGACGGCCGCTGCCTCTCAGAGCTCGGCCGGTGCCCCGCACACGAGCGGGGGGTGCGGACATGGCCCCCCGGGGAAGGCGGGCAGCCGAGCCTCACCAGGATGCGCTTTTTGACATCCTCCATCCCATAGTGGTCCTCCTCCAGCACCGCCTGGGCCCGGGACAGGTCCAGGTTCTCGTCGCTGTACTTGCCCCATGGGATGGACGTCAGCCAGTCCAGGTAGTTGCGGGTGACGCTGCCACAGAACAGACAAGAGCCGGTGAGCAGGCCCAGTGAGCTGCCCGAACCCCGCTCCGTACATCCACAGCACTGGGACCCACGCACCCGATGTGAGAACTACACCAAGTGTCAGCTGGGGCCCGAACTGCCCTGAGAAGCCGGCCCAGCCTGGCCTGCCCCACTCCCAGCACGGTGCAGCCACGCCTCGCCTACCGTGCTAGGTGGACACCACGTGTTTTACACCTTGAAGGTTTGTGGTAACCGTGCCTTGTCAGGTGACGGTCGTCTTAGCAATAAAGTACTTTTTAATAAAGGCATATACGTTGTCTTTTTTTATACATAACGCAACCGCACACTTAAAAGACTACAGTAGAGCGTGAACTAACTTTTACAGGAATAGGGAAACCAAGAAACTTCATGCGACTCGCTTTTTTGCTATGAAACCAACCCATGGTGTCCCCGAGGTCTGCCTGTATGGGTGTAGTTCCTGGCACAAGGGCTACATTTGCTTTCCAGACCAGAGACTCTGCGAGCATGGGGCTGGCTCAGGGTCCCACAGCACAGGAGGGGCCAGCGAGTAGGATGGGGGAGGGACAACCTGATGAGGGCAAGTGGGGAAACTGAGGCCTGGAGCGTGACCCCAAGCCGAGGGCTGTGCACCCAGGGACAGAGGCGCCCCTCACAAAGGGCCTGATAAGGAGGAGGCAGGGAGGTCAGAGGAAGAGGCGAGGCGGACAACAGAAGCAGAGGCTGGAGTGACGTGCTCGGAAGATGGAGGAAGGGCCGGGAGCCATGGAACATTTCCGAGAAACTGAAAAGGCTGGAGACAGAGTTTCCCCAGAGCCTCCAGAAGGAGCCCGTCCTGCCCACCACACCAGACGTGAGGGCCACTGCCTCCAGACCGCGACATGAGTCTGTGATGTTCTAAGGGACTAAGCGTGTGGTCACCCTGACGTCGGTGTGGGAAGCGCACTCACTGCCCCGGGAGAGGAGCTGGGGGCGTCTCTGGTGGGGAGGCCTGTGGCGTCCGGGGCAACCAGCGTCTCCCAGGGTCCTCGTGCAAAGAGACCAACCTTCCCTAGACACCCTGAGCCAGAGAGGGGCCTGACCCAGCAGCCCGGGAGGGTCCGGTGCTGCAGGCCCGCTCAGATCCTCCCTATGAGCTAGTGGGATGGAAGCTGGAACCGGGGGGCCTCCCCAGAGCAACGCCCAGGCCTGGGCTGCGGGCAGAGCCAGAAGCATCCCACGGGGTCCCGATCCCTAGCCAGTGTGCACAGGACAACACTCGCCGGGCAAGGCCAGGGCCCCAGGAAGACGCTTGTTTCCTGGCTGACTCTCAAAGCCGCCAGAGGGAGGCCAGGGGAGGGGGTGACCTTGGGGCAATGGCCCTGGGGACTCCTGGTCCTGACTGGTGGCACTGGCTTAGAGCCAGATGTCCCTGGCTTCAAATCCCTGTCCCCAAATCCCTGTCCCCATCTGCCAGCCCAGAGGCAGGGGCACTGATGTAACTTCTCCAAGCCTCGACTCCCTCATCTGTGAAACAGGGGCAACAGAGACACGGCCCGCACAGGGGCGATACGAGAGGATGGACACCCACCGTGACCAGCACATGCATGAGGGGCCCACCCTCCTGGCTTCCCAGGGACCCCAGTCAGATGCCCAGCCTCCCCCGGCGCTCACTTGAACTCGGAGGAGTGGTTGTCCAGCAGGCCCAGCTTGCTCAGCTCCTCGTCCACCACGTCCATGACATGCTTGGGCACCACGAGCTCCTTCAGCCGCTCGCGGAACTTCTCCTCGATGGCGTCCTTGTCGTCCTTCTCCAGGCCCAGCTCCTTCTTGATGATCTTCAGCTGCTCCTGCAGCAGGTACTTGCGGTGCGTCTGCTTGATCTTCTCCTCCACCTGCAGGGCCCAGAAGCCGCTGTCAGAGCAGAGGGGACACAGCCCAGGGTGGGCCTGCTGCTTCCTCAGGACATGGGAGAGAAACTCAGGGCACCCAGGCTCCGATTTCCCCCACGTTCCACCCTAAGTCCTCCTGGTCATGGGCCTCGCGAGAAGTAACACCGAATTCCAGGGGAGGAAGGGATCCGCCCTTCAATCCTGGTTACGACCAGGAAAAGCTGGGCCTGATGCCAGCGTGTCCGCCACGTTAATCAAAGGGGTGCCACGCTCCCTCTAACAGCTGGAACAGCAGGACGCGGGCTCAGGGCCCTAGGTCAGCATCGGCGCCCGCCTAGTGCCCTTGCATGTGACAGCTGCCTAGTGGCTTTTCCAATTAACGATATGATACAAGAGATTTTCCTGGTGGCACAGTGGTTAAAAACTCTGCGCTCCCAATGCAGAGGGCCCGGGTTTGATCCCTGGTCAGGAAACTAGATCCCACATGCATGCCGCAACTACGAGTTCGCCGGTAAGCCAAGCTGCAACTAAGGAGCCCGCCTGCCACAACTAAGGAGCTGGCGAGCCGCAACTAACGAGGCTAAGAGCCACAACTAAGGAGCCTGCCTGCTGCAACTAAGGCCTGGAGCAACCAAATAAATAAATATTTAAAAATAAATAAATAAAATATACGAATTTTTTTCCTAACGTAAAAACTAAGTGAGGGCTTCCCTGGTGGCACAGTGATTAAGAATCTGCCTGCCAATGCAGGAGACACGGGTTTGAGCCCTGGTCTGGGAAGATCCCACATGCCACGGAGCAACTAAGCCCATGCGCCACAACTACTGAGCCTGCGCTCTAGAGCCCGCGAGACACAACTACTGAAGCCCGCGTTCTGCAACAAAAGAAGCCACCACAATGAGAAGCCCATGCACCACCACGAAGAGTAGCCCCCGCTCGCCGCAACTAGAGAAAAGCCCAGGTGCAACAACGAAGACCCAACGCAGCCAAAATTAAATAAATACATTCATTAAAAAAAAAAAAACCTAAGTGCTATAACAGCCTCTATGGGAAAAGAATCTAAAAAAGAGTGGCTATATACATACATATAACTGATTCACTTTGATGTACAGCAGAAACTAACACAACATTGTAAATCAACTATGCTCCAATAAAAATAAAAAAAAAAACAACTAAGTGATAAAAGTGAGTTAAATCTGGAAAATGTTAAGTAATCGACAATCCAGGCAGTCCATGGGTTTGCCCAGTTGGGAAGGTGGGCCTGCAACAGCTGAGTCTGGGGAAACAGCTTTCGACCTCTCCCAGGCTGGCTCCTAATTTCTAGCATTTCCCCCCGGGCCCCCTCAATGGTCAGGAGGGTCCCAGGACCTCTCACTCTGCACTCAGCTGCTGGCACCAGTTTGACATTTTCGCACAGGTTCCCAGCCCCGACGGGGAGCGGGGCCTCGCAGCAGAGACCCTCCTGGGCGCTGGGGCCCCACCCCGCCGCTCACCTCCCGGCCCAGGCGCTGCTGCAGCTTGCTCAGCTCAAACTCCTTCTTGAGGAGGGACAGGGCCTTATACAGCCGCTTGGGAATCTGCCAAGAAAGGGAAGACGTGAGAGGATGGCCATCTGTGCGGAGGGGCAGCAGGGAGGGAGCGCGAACCGGGACAGGTGGACAGGCCACGCCTCCCCAAATCCGAGAGAGGCGCACGCTCTGCCCCAGCAAGCCCAGTGCTCCAGTCACACTCCACAGGTCTGCAGGCCATGTGGACCAGGACACTGGCAGAGGTGCTGCTCGTAACAACGAGACTGGCGGCAACCCAAACACACCACCCACTGAATGACGGGCGCCGCCCAGTGGGACACCACACAGCCGCTACCAAGAACGAGGGGCCAGACGTGCACAGAAGGACGCGGGCTAACGTGAACCCACCCCAATGCCGGAGCCCAGGACAGCAGCCAGGTGGGGAGGCCGCACTCACGTTGGTCTCCTCCAGGACGTCCTGCAGCTCGTGGGACTCGGCCCCAGTTAGCGCGGCGCCCATGTCGCTCAGGTAGATGGGGTTGTCCACCACCCTGTGGCCGGCCTGCATCATCTGCAGCACAGACTCTCTGGAAGGGACGGAGATGCTGCCACGGAGCACCGGGACCGCCATGGTCCTCACTGGGCCGTGGCCCATCCTGGAGCGGGACTAACGCCCCAACACCCAGACATAAGTCACCCTGGCAGCCATCCAGCAGCCCTCCTGAGATGCCCTCCCCCGACCTGGCTGATGACGAGAGAGCCGGGGCCGGGCAGGCTGCGCCCCCTCCAACCTCCTGCCCGCCCCGGGGCCTCCCTGCTGGGATGGAAGCAGCTCCCCCCTCAGAGGCTAGGCAGTCCCCAAGCCCAGCCAGGATCTCAATGAGGACAAGCAGCCAGACAGGCCCAGCCTGGCCTCGTCAGGAGACAGGAGACCAACCTGTAGAGCGGGTTCAAGGCGATGATGTCCCGGATGGTCTTCACGATCTCCGCCGTCAGGGCCTGGCAAGCAGGGAGGCCACGTGGGTCACTGGGACCAGAGGGGGCTGTGGCCCTGGAGCCCCTCCCACCCAGCCCAGCCAAGGACGGCCCCAGAGGCCCAGGAGCCGAGCCCCAGTTCACAAGTCACAGGGCCTCAGGACCCAAGAGCAAAAACTAAACCAACTCTGTCTCCGTGGACCACTCTGAACCTCGACCTTAGAACGAGCCATCCTGGGTGGGGAGAAGGGGCTCGAGGTCTGCCCCCCCAGAACCTTGCCCCAGCCGGCTCTGCTATGGGTGCCACAGGTATTGCTATCCTTCTTGCCTTCACTGCCGCCACAGTGAAGCCAGTGACACTCCCGGCAGGATCACTGGACACAGTTTATGGCATAAATCCTGCACCTCATTTCCAGAGGCCACAGGTCCCGGCACCTGGCACTCTGCTCAGGGCACTGCTGGCAAGAAGCAAGCAGCCACTACTGCTGGGCTTTTTCAGTGTGATCCACCGGTCTCTGGTTAATGGGTTTGTCCCTGATCTGCCTGGGATGACCTTTGTAGAAGGAACCAGAACAGGCCAGCTGGAGGGCCTGCACGGCATGCGTCAAGAGGGACAGGTGCGCTCCGAGCTCCCCACTCCCCTCCCCTCCCCTCCCCCCAGACGAGAGCCTTCAAGGAAACACTAAGGCTGGGCTGCCCAGGACAGCTGCCACCAGGCGCTGCTCACATTTGAGTTGAAATGAGATACAATTAGATGTTCTGCTCCACAATCGCAGCAGCCACAGGTCAAGTGCTCAACAGTCACAGAGGCCGAATGGTACAGTCACAGAATGCATCCAGCACGTGGGAAGTTCTCCCTGGCAGAGCTGCTCTGGAGGGCCCCACGGAGCTAACAGCCGGCCCCGGGCCCCTTCCAGCGCCCACAGCAGACATCACCAATGGATTGTGGCACTCCTTCCCACCAAGCTCAGAACCCACCCCAGGCTCAGACCAAAGCTGTCAGCTATGCCAAGCTGGTGTTCCCCTTGGGGAGGCCAAGGACACCCGGTGCGGGTGCACCCAAGGAGCCTTCCACCTGCCTTGCCTTTCTTCTTCATCTCTCCCCGTTGGAGGCAGGTCACCCTGCCCATAACCTACATGAGAAGGACGGTGGAAGGACATTTCCCGACACCCTCTCGAAAGCTGGCTCGCCATGCTATGGAGAAGAAGGCAGGCCAGCCTAGGCTTGGGGTCAAGGTGGCCAGAGGCTCTTTCCCATCTTCGAAGCACGGGTCACAGAACCAGCTACATGTGCCTTGCCCACTCCCCCAGCCCTGGGCCTGGGAGGTGGAGCCAGGACCCGGTTCCTTCACAGCAGCCAAGGCTGCAGCGCACTTCCAACCCTCCCGACGCCAGCTCCTCCCAGGCCTCCTGGAGGAAGAGGCGCTCTGCCCCCCATGCGCACTCACCTTCACCTCCTCCGTGACCTGGAAGTCCTCGTGGGCGACGTTCTCCACCTCCACCATGAGCACCTCACCAGCGGGGCTGGGCTCCGGCTCCACCACCACCTGCAGCTGCTGCCTGGCGCCGCCATCCTCCTCCGCGTCCTTCTTGCCCCGCTTCGGCTTCCTGCGCAGCTTCTGCCTGTTCTCGCCCTCGGGCTCCTCCGGCTCCACCTCCAGCTGCCTGTTGATGTGAACCCTGAAGACGGGGAGGAGGAGGTGAAGCCACCGAGGCTGGGGGGAAGGGGGGCGTCCTGCCGGCCACAACACTCTGCGGTGCTGATGACACAAGGGCTCGCTGGGCCCAGGCCCCTGCAGCCACCAGGGCCGGCGGGGAGAGGGGAGCTGCTGTCTCAGAACCCAAGACCCGCAGGCCCTCTGCCCCTGGACTCCAGCCGAGCCGTCCGTTACTTCCCACACCAACATCCGCTGTCCTCCAGGCACGAGGACGCCAGTGGCAGCTCGTGCTCTGGGGCCCATCAGGGACTCCGCCTGCCCTTCCCCCGGCCTCCAGCTCACCACACAGTGGCTCCTGCACAAGATTCAGCTCCAGGTTCAAGGGCGCCTCCACTGAGGTCCTCCCCAACCACTCCACATGAAGTCCAGCCCCACGTGCGCACACACCCACCCCACCCCCCATCCATCGTCATTTTCACCCCAAAGCACCCGCCACCGTCAGATTTAGCTGGTGACCTGTTTTCCCCATGCGAGGGGCGGGCTCCCCAAGTTGGGCCCCTCGCCGGCTACTCCGCTCACACCCGAGGGCCTGGCAGACACCAGGCGCCGGGTGTTTGGTGACGTGTTGGCTCTTTTCTGCCACACGGGGTACCTAACAACAGTACCGCCCTTAGAGAGCAGGCCTGAGTGCTACCGGGGACGCGGACTCAGTGGCGGGCGGACACCAGCAAGATGCACAGAGAAAAGGAGGTTGGGACTCGGTGAACGCCGGGGCGGCCTGGCCTCAGCACTCAGCAGGACTCGTTCTTCAAGGCACCCTGCAGGTTAGCAGAGCCGTGAGTAGCCGCACCGTCTTTACTGATTTTGGTTGTATCTTATTCTGTTCTTTCTGAGCCATGAATCCTCTCAGGAGACAAAGGAGCAGCCTCTTCCCTAAAACAGACTCTAACGCAAGCAGGTGAAAACAGGCATGGGGGCTCGGCGCAGCAGGGACGCCACCAGGACAGTCCACGGAAGCGCTGCCGGCCGGGACCGCTTCCCCGGTGTGCTCTGGGGGAGCTGCCGGCTGACACAGAAAAAGGCTCCCTGAGAGGAAAGGATGAAGGGCTCTCGAGTCAACAAACACCAGCGGGCATCTGCAGTAAGCAGCTTTTCCGAACACTACGACCTGAACGGCTGGTGAGTCTGAAACGTCTCCCACATGTCTGTGATCACAGGACACCTTTGACAAGCATCTCATCTTGGGAGACCAATGTTCCTTGGAACACGTGAAAAGAAACGAACACGTTCATTTCTTCCAGCTTCAACCCAGCTGATCATGTAGGTTTTTCTTAATTAGCCGTAACAATACAGCGGGTTAGACTGGGCTTGCAAATGCCTTATGAAGCCCTTCGGCAGAGGAGGTAGAGGTAGACTGGCTGAGTAAAAAACCGCAACCTGGACTTCTCTGGGGGTCCAGTGGTTAAGACTCCGTGCTTCCACTGCCGGGGGCACGGGTTCGATCCCTGGTCCGGGAACTAAGATCCCGCAAGCTGCAAGGTGCAGCCAGGAAAAACAAAAAACAAAAAACCCAACCTGCCAAGCTGAATGGAGACGCAGATGCCAGCACCAGGGGGAAGGCGTGCTGACACCCAGACATGAACCATGAGGCAACGTGCTATCTTCTGTTTCGTGGTGCTTTTTGGACTAACGGGCGTGAGAAATGCCTTCTCACTGACCACCCAGACTGCCGCTTAAGCAGAGCGGCTCTGAGAAGCTGGGGGGGGTCCACCTCCAGCTTTGGCCTGGTCACTGCGGTGACCGAGAAGGGCAGGTCGGTGCTGGAACCTGGGGCGCCCCAGGCCACTCTTCCCACCCCACCCCACGAACTCCGGCTCCCGCACCTTCTGTGTCCCATGACGATCATGCGCAGCTTGTCCCCAAGGTCCTGCATCTCGTGGATCTGGACAAATGTCCCCGTATGGTAGATCTCATCCAGGCTCTCAACCACGTCAGACTCGTTGCTGAGGGAGAAGGGACACAAAGGAACATGGGCACACATGCTCTGGCTCTCTTGAAAAGAGAGAGAAGAGAAACACCCCTCCTGGCCTTGACCTCCTTGCTCCTACAGGTGCTCTGGGCCGCCCGAGGGTCACTGCATACAGGCAGACGGGGCCAGATGGAATCTGGGTTCCACTCCACACCTCCTCTTATGGAGCCTGAGTAGAACACACCTTCCGACTTGGAAGTGGAACTCATTCCTACCTGGAGTCGAGGTGGATGTGCCCGGAGCCCCCGCATCTGCCCGCCTAGCTCTGCTCTGAAGCAGCCTCACCCTGGCCTAACACCAGGGGTCCCCAAGGTTAGCTTCCCCCCACCTGGACCATGCATGAAGCCCAGGGCCTGGGGCAGAGTCTTCAGCCCAGACTGAAAAGGGATGCTCAGCTCTCAGCCTCATCCCCCGGAGGTCTGACTTGGTTTCTTTCAGGTCAGGAGCCAGAGGTCCAGGCTACTCTACGGAGCAGGCTCTGCGGTGAGCTACAATCCAGGGCAGCTTCAACAAAGGAGTGAAGGAAAAATTACACTTACTTGTCATCTTTCTTTAGAAAGACGCCGGCATACGGCTGGGCGAGGCGGACTTTCCTTCTTAGCAGCTCAACCAACTTCTTATTTTTAACCTAGCATGACAATGACCCCAAGGTGAAACGCAGGGTAGGCTTTTTAGCTGACGCTTTGACAGCAGCTCTAGCGTTTTCTGTGATACTCTCTAGGGGTGTGCTAATCTGATTCAGGACTAACCAACACGGTCCAGGAACCTCTGAACCAAACAAACAAAAAAAAAGGACAGGCAGTATTGATGATCTGCATTCCTTAGTTTTTCCCTCTTCCTAAAGAAAACTAAAAGGAGACAAACGGCCAGTACCAAGAAACTGATTTCACATCCAATTTCAAGAGCTGTTTCTGTGGCGAAATGCCTTGGCTTGAAAATCTCAACTCTCTGCTTTTCTTTACGGGAGGACAAAAGTAAATGTGCGTAATTCAAATGTGACACACCCCACAGGCTGGTAATTTCCTGCAATTTTCATGGAAAGTATATCCCAATCACATCTATATCCTATTCATTGATCATCAACCCCCCCCCCCCCAATCACAGCACATTCTCCTGTCATTCCATTGGCAGGTAGAGGGCTAATGATGTTTCCTAGGAAACAGCTGATAGGGAGGAGCACAGGTGTCCTTAGGGCTCAAATGATTTCCTTCAAGCCTGTGTTAATTCCTAGACCAGACTCTAACTAAACTTAATGGCCCTCAAACTTTGGCACAAGTCAGAATTCGCTGGAGGGCTTCTTAAAACAGATGGCTGGGCCCCACCCCTGGAGTTTCTGATTTGGGAGGGCTGAAGCAGGCCTGAGAGTCTGCACTTCAAGCAGACTCCCAGGTGATGGCTGCTGGTCTAGGAACCCGGCTGAGAAGCAGCGTTTTAACTCACTCCATGACCACACGGTATGGGAATTCCTGTCACTCTAAATGCATTCTCCCCAGAACAAAGGTCCATGACATCCGTCAGGAGGGTTACATGACCCACCCCAAATTAAGAGCCACTGGTCTATACTCAAGAGGTCACTAATAAGGAGAGACGCCACTGGGGCACGTTAGCCGCATGCAGCGTCAACTACCAAATCAAGGGTAATCAGAGCTTGGCTAACAGGTTCAGAAACACTTATTGGGTCCCCTGGGAGCTCCCACTTTCTCCTTGGCTAACAGCTGACCATTGCATCTTAGCACCTGTCCCTCCCTCTGGTGGCACCCCTTTTTCGTTATTTATAAAGTAAGAGCAACAGGAATGCCACAAGCGAGTTCCACATGCCAGTCTCACACTACCCGCAGCATCTCACGTACCCCTCCTGGCTAGCCCTAGGTGGACACATAGAATCTCTTGGAAGAATCCTGTCTCTACTTAAGCACTGGGGACAGGGGGCATCTGCCACTTTGAGGGGCTGAGGGGACCATACCTGCTGAACATCCTGGCCCCAGGGGCCTGGGAGGGTAGAGAGGACAGCTGGGGTTGGGGGGGTCAAGTATGGAGAAAAGACCCCCAGGGCTTGTTTCTGACGTGTCAAAAGCACACCACATGGGTAACAGCAGCCGCTCCTTATGAAGGCGTATCGAGCACCAGGCACGGTTCTGCAGCCTTTACACATGACCTCATTTACCTCCCATCACAGCTCTAAGAAATGAGGTACTATTACTACGCCCATTTCACAGATGAGACAATGGAGGCCCAGAGGAACAGCTTGCCCAAGGTTACGGAGCGAGGGGTGGAGGGACCAGGATATGAACCCACAGGGTCCGGCCCTGGGGCCTGCCAGTAACCACTACAGAACATCAGGGAAGGCCCTTGGAAGGGCAGCTCGGACGCAAACAGTCACAGTGCTGGAGAGGAGGTGGAGGGGGCTCCTTCTGCCCACCCCCCACTGGCTGAATGCTGTCCCTCTGTACCGTCCTTTCCCTTTCCAAGGGATCGCTGAGATTTATTCAGGAGAGACTGGAGAGGGAGGGCAGAGGCTGGAGGGTGAATGAAGAGCTGACTCATTGTATGACCTTGCTTAGACAGTTAAGAGATAACGCTTCTCCTCCACGGACTCGTTTCCACATCATTAAAAAACTCAAGTTCCTTGCACTCCTGCTGCTTTCTATTACATCACCCTGGTCCATGTGCACGACCCCGCACCCCGTGGCTCTTAGTCTGAAAAGATCTTTACTGTCTCTTGCACCAGAACATAAGTTCCTTAGGCAGAGGGGCTGTGTCTGACTTGTTCTGCTGAATCCTCAAGCCGGCTACACGGGAACAAGAACACCCTACTGAATAAATGAATGAATAACCCCCTGGGAACACCCTTAGGCCATGTTCCTCCTAAGACTCCTGGACAATCCCTAGGTCTATCATCCCCTGTAGTACTTACAGCCTTCCAGTCCATAATTTACGAATCCCGCTGGAACCTAAGCTCCAAAGGCAGGAAAGTGTGTCCGTTTTGTTCAGGGCTGTATCCCTAACACTTAGAACCGTACCTAGCACATGACCTCAAGAAATTTAAGGAAGGAATGAATCCGGATCCCAAAGGGGCTCTTAACCAGAAGGCAGACCGCCCTGGGGGAGACTGTCACAAAACATTTACCAAGACCAGCAGAAAAGTAACCGAGTGGCAAGACTGTTCTGAGCTTTCCCGGGACCGAATTTCTATGACTAGGACTGTTAAGTGGACAATCCTAAGCTCGTTGGATCCAACTCTCCTGAAGGGATCTGAAAGGGGGCGGAAACTGCCTCAAGTTCACTAGTAGTGAGAAAACTAGGACTCGAACTTTTTCAAGTTGTGAGGCATGAGGGTGCTGAGCGATCCCTCAGCCCAAGCCGCAGCTTGCAGACGTGGGGGAAAGGAGGCCAAGGCGGGGGCTCTCATTACCTCGACAATCTTGATAAAGCGCGGGAACACTGGGTTGCGCGTAACGGCGATGAGCGGCAGGTGCGGGAATACGTCCGGGATCATCATGGGCGTCAGCGCCGTTATGACAGGGCCTTCCCCGCCGCCCGCGCTGCCCCCCACGCCCGAGGCCCCGTCCTCCGCGCCGCCCTCGGAGGCATCCTCGCCGCCCGAGAAGGCGCCGCCGCCGCTGCGGTTGTTAGCATCCCGAAGTCCCCGCCAGTGGCCCGCGGCGGCGGGGCCTTGGCCCCCCAGCGCCCAGGGAGGAGAGGCGTCGCAGGCCCGCCGGCCTCTGGGCAACCAAGCTCCGGCCGCAGTCGGGACCCGCCCCCCGGCGGCGGCCAGCAGCGGCCGCCGAAGCGCCCAACACCTCGCAGCTCCCCACAGCCGCACGTAGCCTGCACCCGCCGCCATAGCCCAGCCATCCTGGCGGCGCGCGGGACTTGCGTCATTTCCGCGGGCCCGGCTGGGGCGTACGTGACGGCCGCCACGTGCCTGCGTGCCCGCGTGCCCGCGGGAGGGGTGGCCGGAAACGGAAGGCTGCAGGGGCGGGACTTGGAAGTGTGGAGGCGGGGCCTACACGAAGTAGAGCTAGAAGCGTTCCAGCTCCCTCGTCGCATCCAGCTTTTCCGATAGGCTCTTTCGGATCGCGGGGAGGGCGGTGGGCACGCATGACGGCCCCTAGAAAGAGAGCAGCTGTGCCTGCAAGCGCAGCTTTGGGAACGTGTGGGCAGCCCGGTCCAAACACTTGGGCTTAGGAATTTGAGTGACACGCGCAAGCTCAAGCTCTGGCGCGCGCCACGGTTGGTGGATTCGGGCTTCCTGGGAGACGCTAAGCCCGTGCTCAAACTGTAGACAGCCCAAGGGCGGCAGTGTGCGCATGCCTAGGCGCTGACGGCTTGTTGGGATGGGCGGATTCAGGCTTCTTGGGGAACAAGGTGCGCTTGCCCAGGCTCCGCGGCAGACTGCGCATGCCCAGGCTGTGAAGCGACTTCCCGTGGCAGTTGAGGAACTGTGTGTTAGCGGGTAGTATGAGATGCTGCTGTTAATGCTGGTGGCAGCGACTACCTTGCGGCTCTGCCCGCTGGCCAGAACTCAGCCGCTCTGCCGGTGGGGCCGCCCTCCCGGGTCTGGGGCGCTGCCAGGGGTCTGGGAGGGGGCAGGCTCATCCCTGCGCGGAATCCAGGAAAGATGCTCCGCTCGCCAACCTTATTGAGGCTTCCCAGTTTACTCCTCTAGGAAGCGAACTTGATACCCACCCTTTCACCCCAGCGCCTCCAGCTCATCACCATGTCCTCCCATTGCCACTTCAAGACTTTGGCCCAATTCCGATGCCTTCAAGCGACCTCCACCGCCATCACCCTAGGCTGTGCCATCCTGTCCATCCTGGCAGCCAGAGGGGTTGTTTATAAACGAATCTGGTCTTGTCATTACCCTTCCCTGTGGCACCCGGAATAAAACCCAATCTCCTCGCGCCGTATCTGGCGCAGCGTTCCTCAGCGGCGCTGCTGACATTTAGGGCCTGATCATTCTCTGGGGTGGGACCGTCCTGTACATTGTAGGATACTGAGCAGCATCCTTGGCCTCCACCCACTCGTTGCCAGTAGTACCTCCTTCCCCAGAGTTGACCATCAATCACATGTCTCTAGACATTACCAAGGGTCCCCTAGGGATGTGACAACCACTGATGTGGCCCCTGCCCGCCCCTGAATCACTGCTCCCAGCCACCGGTCCTTTGAACTTGCCAAACTCGCGAACGGGGGAGACTTGGTGCCTGCGTCTCCCTCTGCCTGGAACGCTTTGCTTCCAGATTTTCTCCATGACTTCTTCCTGATTATTCAGATGCTGACAAACAGTACACTTCCTCATCTAAAGACCCTCTCCCTATAGCTGCTTTTTCCTATCAATCACTAAATTCTGCTACTTGTCGCAAATTTTTTCTTGTCTGTTGCTGTCACTAGGCTATTAGCTCCATGAGGGTATAGAGTGTTTTCTGTTATTCACTGCTTGCCCAGAACATTTTTGGATTTCAGTAAATGTTAGATTAGTAAATACTGTACATGCGGTGCCGTGGGCACGGGACAGATGCTGAAGTCCAGTTCCCACCCTCAGGGAACTCCTGCCTGGAATGAGCTGTCACATTCAGCAGGGCCCTGTTTGCTGAAGAAATAGAGAATGCATTTCTGGTGCATGGCCCCATTTGATCTTTACAACGAGTTTCACGGGGAAGTGATTCCTTAACCTTATTTTATAGACATGAAAACAGACCCAGCAAAATTAACGATGCACTTGCCTTTTATAGGGAGTGGGGAGTAGGACTTTCCATCAAGATTTACTAGCACGATGTGTCTCAAAGTCTGCAAAGATTGGTCACATCCAATTCTCCCGTTTCCCCACACTGGTTCTCAGAGAGTGGTCCTGGACCAGCAGCATCAGCATCACCTGGGAATTTGTTAGAACTGCAGTTCCCTGGATCTGCTGAACCAAAGACTCAGCAGTGTGGCCCAGCAATCTACAGTTTATCAGGCACCCCCCCACCAGGTGCTTCTGACTCACATCCAAGATTGAGAACCTGCTGTAAACTGGAGCAACATTCTCCCAGCCACCAACACCTCCCCACCCCGCAGACAAAAAACAAAATCTGGCAGTAGGCATTCCTCATTTGCCTAATCTGGAGTCTGCAAATGAGCCTTAATGAGCTCTCAGGAACCACATCTCCATTTTTGCATATACATATGTCTGTTTCTAGGAGAGGAGGGTCCACTGTTTCATCAGATTTTCCAAGGGCTCCCATAACCCTAAAAGCTTCAAGAACAGGTACTGCACCGTTAACCCAGAGGCAGCCTGGTAGGAGTCATGCCGACTGTTTCATAAACATTGACAGATGTTTTCTTATCTCTTACCACTAGTATTCGTACGGTGAGGACAGGAAAGGTGTTTCACGTCAGAGAGCAAATTCCAGGGGTATGTGGCTCCACAGTTAACATTCATTCTTCACTTTTATCTAATCGCTGGATCAGAACTAATATTTCCTAGTATTTCTTGGATGCCAGCGCTGTTTCCGGCATAGAACATTACTTCATCTAATCCTTACCATTGCCTTTTGAAATAGGCATTAACCTTTTGCATGTCACTAAAAAGCTAAATGAGAGAAGTCAAGTAGCCTGAACAAAGACAAGAGCTGCAGCTAGGTTTAGAACTCAGATCACCTGAGTTTTTATCCAGCGTTCTATCCGATAGGACTTTTTAAATGCAGAGTGACATAGGAAGCAAACTTACTTTGTTTACAGGACACAGTGCAGCAGGAAACTTCCTTTCACCTGTATGTGCCTAAAAGGCATGAAGAAAAAAATATTTTGTCAGCTCAAATGTTTTTCCTATTGACATTGTGTTATTCCAGAAGTGGTGTCAGCATTGCTAAATAATCAAGTGACTGGTTTCTAACTTTTTTTTTTTGGCCTCTGGCCTCTCAAATAATAAGTAATCTGTAAATAAGTAACATATACATAGAGGGGATGTGATAGGAGTCATTATCCTGTGAGTCTTTTTAAGCTTTTTATTTTGACATAATTATAGATTCACAGCATGCTGCAAAACAGTGCCGAGATGTCCCTGGTCCCTCTCACCCAGCTTCCCCCATTGGTGACCTCTGACAGAGCCAGAGGATAATATCAAAAGAGGAAAATGTGCTTCCCTGGTGGTACAGTGGTTAAGAATCTGCCTGCCAAGGCAGTCTGGTCCAGGAAGATCCCCCATGCTGTGAAGCAACAAGCCCATGTGCCACAACTACTGAGCCTGTGCTCTAGAGCCCACGAGCCACAGCTACTGAGCCCGAGTGCCACAACTACTGAAGCCGGTGCGCCTGGAGCCAGTGCTCCACAAGAAAAGCCATGGCAATGAGAAGCTCATGCACTGCAATGAAGAGTAGCCCCTGCTCACCACAACTAGAGAAAGCCTGCACTCAGGAACAAAGACCCAATGCAGCCAAAAATAAAATTAATTAATTAATTATTTTAAAAAAATAGGAAAATGACATAGATGCCATCCACCTGCCTAATTCAGATTTCACCTTTACATCTTCAGTGTTGCACGTTAGGAAACTGTTTTCATCAGGCGTTTATTAGCATTGATAGGATTAAGATTTTGTGACTCTCTCTCTCTAGGACCACCTGTATTTTTCATCTGGGACAACTCGCTTGATGAAGCATCCTTGCAAGAAAAACATAGCCCTGTATCTAGGGTAAGATATCGCTACTTTTTTTATTATTATTAAAACATTACATTTGCCCTCATTCTTCGATTCCACAAACATTAAAAGAGACGGCTCTGTCCTGTGTTGCTAGATGCTGGCCTACAGGGAGTCCACAGTTGGGGTAGAGTTAGGGAGAGACAGGTGAAGAGACACACAAGTAGCTAAAATAATTACGTGTAGCTTGTCACAGATGCTTGACCTAAGGCAGTTATGAATGGTGCCATTCACAGTAGCAACAAAAAGTTTATTTTTAAATATCTATTTATTTATTTTTTGGCTGTGTCAGGTCTTAGTTGTGGCACACGGGCTCTTCGTTGTGGTGTGCAGGCTTCTCTATAGTTGTGGCACATGGGCTCTCTAGTTGTGGCATGCGGGCTCTCAAGTTGTGGCACATGGGCTTAGTTTCTCCACAGCAGGTGGGATCTTAGTTCTCCGACCAGGGATTGAACCAGTGTCCCCTGCACTGCAAGACAGATTCTTAACCACTGGACCACCAAGGAAGTCCCCAAAACTTTAAAATACATAGGAATTAACTCAGTAACTCCTGTCTGCCTCAAACCATAAAATTCTTCTGGAGGGGGCAAGAGAAGGAGATCTGGATAAGGAAGCAATATACCATGTTCATGGATGGCCTTTTGCTTCTTAAAAGTTCGCTGCATAAGGGAACATACTGTTTCTTTTTTACATACACATTCCTGGTCTGAAAGCCTTTACTTTAGTGGGATCAGAGTAAAATAAAGGACAAAACTGAAGTTCGCCCTGAGCAAAACAAGCTGTCGCTTAATGTACATTTTATATAATTTTATTTTTGACATGGTCACACTTTTCAAATAATGTTATTTCAAGAAGTCAAATATCCAGGCTATAGAGGATTACTCACAAAAATAAATAGATGATCGGGGCTTCCCTGGTGGTGCAGTGGTTGAGAATATGCCTGCTAATGCAGGGGACACGGGTTCGAGCCCTGGTCTGGGAGGATCCCACATGCCACGGAGCAACTGGGCCCGTGAGCCACAACTACTGAGCCTGCGCATCTGGAGCCTGTGCTCTGCAACAAGAGAGGCCGCGACAGTGAGATGCCCGCACACCGCGACAAAGAGTGGCCCCCACTCGCCACAACTGGAGAAAGCCCTCGCAAAGAAACGAAGACCCAACACAGCAAAAATAAATAAATTAATTAATAAACTCCTACTCCCAACATCAAAAAATTTTTTAAATAAATAAATAGATGATAGATAGATAGATAGATAGAGGCAAAATGGTTCCTTGTTAAGAAAAGAATTTCATTTGAATAGAACATTTTTAGAATGCCTCCCGTTGTCTTTTTTCTTTTCTTGTGTGAAATTGTCCTAATTGAACCCTTTTATTGTTTATTTCAGAAGACAACTTTTTCTCACGAAGAATAGCTTTGAGAGTAGTCTCCTTCCATTTTCCATCCCTACGTCAATGCAGGTAGTTATTTTGCTGAACGATCCAAGGGATGCTTGAAATAAGTAATACTTAGGGTTAGATATAGTTCAGAAAACACCACGCTAGTCTGTTTTTGTTAGTTTGGGGGCTTATTTTACGATGTACCTTTTAAAGACATTGAGAGCAATTTCTAAGCCAAAAGAAGGCTTGATTCTATTCTGCCCTTACTACCAAAACAAGTGCTTTTTTTTTCCCCTGAAAAAAGAACCGGAATTCTTGCAAGAGCTCCTTATAATTGGTTGTGTGATAGATTACATACACTGATTTCAGGGCCTCCCCAAATTGCCCTCAACCAAAACAGAAAAACCTGTACTCTCTCAGGAACTATCTTGAGAAATTTGACAGTTAGTACCTATGCTCCAGAAGGTTCCGCCATCTGCTAAAATACAAGTTTCTCTCATAAGTGACAAATTTATCAGTTATGCTTATCATTCATCATCTATGCTGTAGCCTTTATCCTCAGAGAAGATTTTTAAAAAATATTTATTTATGTAGGCCGTGCTGGGTCGTAGTTGCAGCACTTGGGATCTTCATTGCGGCATGCAGATTTCTTAGTTGTGGCATGCAGGATCTAGTTCCCCGACCAGGGATCGAACCCAGGCCCCCTGCATTGGGAGCATGGAGTCTTCACCAGTGGACCACCAGGGAAGTGCCTATCCTCAGAGAAGGTTTTGACACAGGAGAAGGAGATGGAGCGAATTTAGCTATCCGAGGGCACCAAACACCAATTTTGACCTCCCAGTTTTGCTTTCAGCTAATCCCCAAGATACATAGTTCCCAATATCTAGGACCCAAAGAACTCTTGCTGGAATGAATGTTCCACGGATGCGTGTCTAGAAGTACTGCTTTCTGAATCGATGTCCAAAGAGATGTACATACTGATATCGTATATGTCATTACCCTTAGGTTGGCATACCAGAAGTAACATCAGCACATTTTGCTGGTTCAGTATTGCTGTTAGTAGTGAATCGAAAAGTCTATGTTTATGATTATGAAGCCAATTCCTGGAATGCATCTACAGGTATGCGTATTTTGTATTTTTTAATCTTGTTTGCATTTGACCAACATCAGAGAAAAGGCTCTGAAGTACAGACGATGCAGCTACTTGGATGTCAGCCCCTGGACATTTTTAAAAAATATTTATTTATTTATTTGGCTACGTCAGGTCTTAGTTGCAGCCCACGGGATCTTTGTTGCCACGTGTGGGATCTTCACTGAGGCGAGTGGGATCTTTAGTTGCTGGCATGCAGGATCTTTTAGTTGCGGCATGCGAACTCTTAGTTGCAGCATGTGGGCTCCTAGTTGTGGCATGTGGGATCTAGTTCCCTGACCAGGGATCGAACCTGGGCCCCCTGCATTGGGAGCGTGGAGTCTTAGCCACTGGACCACCAGGGAAGTCCCAGCCCCTGGACATTACACTGTCTGTTGTTTTTTTTTTTTCTGCTGCACCAAATGGCTTGCAGGATCTTAATTCCCCAGGCAGGGATTGAACCTGGGTCCCAGCAGTGAAAGCGTTGAGTCCTAACCACTGGACCACCAGGGAATTCCCTACATTGTCCTTTAAAATTCAATAAAAATTGGCCTGAACCCCCATCCCACAGGTTGGGGACTGAGTGTTTCCATCGAGGATCATGGTAAACACAGCATGAATGGGCCACAGAGACTGGATAACCCAAATAAAGCTGGGCTGCCTTGGGGCCAGTCTTTTTTTTTTTAATATGCATTTATTTATTTGGCTGAGCCAGGTTTTAGTTTGACATTCGGGATCTTTTAGTTGCGGCACATGGACTCTTAGTTGCAGCATGCGGGATCTAGTTCTCTGACCAGGGATCAAACCTAGGCCCCCTGCATTGGGAGCGCAGAGTCTTAACTGCTGGACCACCAGGGAAGTCCCTGGGGACCAGTCTCATAACCATCTCATCAACTGGTCATATCCAACCCAAACATGCATCTGCTTCCAAAACATCAGTTGACCTACTCTTTACAGATCTTCCCACCCACAGCTATACTGCCTAAAATCCCTCCCTCCTCACCACCTTCCCCTCTCTTCCTCCAAAATTCACCCATGTTGGTGGACTTTTCCTTCACGCCCCAATCCTCTCCCAGTGCCCCTCCTGATCTTCCAGTTCAATTTTTTTCTCTCTCACAATTCAAGGCTCTTTTCCCTTTCTGGGGGGGGAGGGGCATACAATCCACATACAATTCACCATTTTAACCATTTTTAAGTGTACAGTTCAATGGCATTTAGTACATTCACAATGTTGTGCACAAGTCACCACTGTTGAGTACCAGCACATTTTCATCCCCCCAAAAAGAAACCCCGTCCTCGTTCACAGTCACTCCCCCTCCCCCTCCCCCAGCCCCTGGCAACCACTCACCCACTCCCCATCTTTGTGGATTTGCCTGTTCTGGATGTTTCATATAAATGGAATCACACAACATGTGGCCTTTTTCATCTGGGTTCTCTCACTGAGCATCACGTTTCTGAGGTTCATCCATGTCATAGTGTGTATTAGGAGGTCATTCCTTCTTAGGGCTGAGTAATACTCCATTGTATGGATTGACCACTTCTGTGTATCCATTCATCATCTGGTGGACATTGAGATCATCTCCCCCTTTTGGCCATGGTGAATAGTGCTGCTGTGAACATTTGTGTACAATTTTTTGTGTGGATACATATTTTCAATTCTCTTGGTTAGATACCTAGGAGCGGAATTGCTGGGTCAGATGGAAACTCTATATTTAACTTATGAAGGAACCATCAGGGCTCCTTGTAACATAAGTCAGTCTACTCTCTGTCCTTCCTCTTCTCTCCATCAATTTGTTTAATAGCATCCCAACAGCTAACTCCCCATCCTCCTCCCCAGCCCTGCACCCACAATTCTAATTTGTCTCTATGAATGTGTCTCCTCTAGGGACCTCAAATGAGTGGGATCATACAGTATTGGGATCATACTTCACTGAGCATAATGTCCTCAAGGTTCATCCATGTTGTAACATGTGTCAGAATTTCCTTCCTTTTTGGGACTTCCCTGGTGGCACAGTGGTTAAGAATCCATCTGCCAATGCAGGGGGCATGGGTTCGATCCCTGGTCCGGGAAGATCCCACATGCCGTGGAGCAACTAAGCCCATGTGCCACAACTACTGAGCCTGAGCTCTAGAGCCCATGCTCTGCAACAAGAGAAACCACTGCAATGAGAAGCCCATGCACCGCAACGAAGAGTAGCCCCTGCTCGCCACAGCTAGAGAAAGCCCGCACACAGCAACCAACACAGCCAAAAATAAATAAAATAAAATAAATGAATTTACATATAAAAAAGAATTTCCTTCCTTTTTAATGCTGAATAGTATTCTATTGTATGCATGGACCACATTTTCTTATCCATTTATCTGTCAATGGACACTCGGCTGCTTCCATGTTTTAGCTATTGTGAATAATGCCAGTTTGAACATGTGTATACAGATGTCTCCTTGAGTCCCTGTTGTTAATTTTTGGTGGGTGTGTACCCAGAAGTGGAATTGCTGGATCATATTTTCCATTTTGTGAGGAACCTCCACACTGTTTTCCACAGTACCCGAACCATTTTACATACCCACAACCAGTGCACAAAGGTTCCAATTTTTTTACATCACCCGCCAGATGACACTTGGCAATGTCTGAAGACATTTTTGGTTGTCAAGACTAGAGGAGAGGGACTTCCCTGGAGGTCCAGTGGGTAAGACTCCAAGCTCCCAATGCAGAGGGCCCAGGTTCGATCCCTGGTCGGGGAACTAGAGCCCACACGCATGCCACAACTAAAAGAGTTCACATGCTGCAACTAAGAGTTTGCATGCCACAGCTAAGATCCCTCATGCCGCAACTAAGACCTGGCATAGCCTAAATAAATAAATTCTATTTGGAAAAAAAAAAAAAGACTCCGTGCTTTCACTGCAGGGGCCACGGGTTCAATCCCTGGTCAGGAACTAAGATCCTACATGCCATAAATAAAAAAAAATTTGTTAAATTAAAAAAAAAGGATGCTTTGTGATCTAAAGCTTAAGAAAACCTTTAAAAAAAAGACTGGTGTAGAGTTCCACTGGTTAAATAAATCATTATATAACTAAGTTAATTAGTTAAATAAGTCAGTAGAAGCAGGGATGCTGCAAAACATCCTACAGTGCCCAGGAGCCCCTTCAACTGAGAACAATCTGGCCCCAGATGTCAGTGTGGAGGGTGAGAAGCCCTGCTCTAACCTTCTCTCTGAACATTCAGGGAACTCAGAGAGCATTTCAATTCCCTTTTCCTTTCAGGTGTAGAACACCCTGTTTCACATATTTCTGGTGACAACTGTTGTTACAGTGGAAATTCCTTTTGCATGGTGAGTACCATGTGTTGTATCTCATTTTTTACTCTGCTGTGAGCTAATTATGAATGGAAATAAAGACAGTGTAGGGACTTCCCTGGCGGTCCAGCGGTTAGGACTCCACGCTTCCACTGCAGGGGGCACAGGTTTGATCCCTGGTCAGGGAACTAAGTTCCCGCATGCCATGCAGTGCAGCAAAAAAAAAAAAAAAAACAAAAGACAGTGTAAGCCTTGAGGGCTGGGACAGTGATGGACTCAGGACTCAGGCCATGTTTCTCCCAGGGTTCAGAAGAGGACTGAGAGCCCATGGGAGGGCTCTGGAGCTCCTCGGAGCATCTGGCTGACACACTGTGAATATATCCATCTATCTTCTTTTTTTTTAACCTGTGATTTTGACATCATTATAGATGTACAGGAAGTTGAAAAAATAATACAGAGTCCCATGTATCCCTCACCCAGTTTCCCCCAGTGGTTACATCTTACATAACTATAGTGATACAAACAGGAAATTGACATGGATACAACTGCCTAAAGTCAGAGAACTGCTGTTGCCATCAAAACACTGAACTGGGGCTTCCCTGGTGGCACAGTGGTTGAGAGTCCACCTGCCGATGCAGGGGACACGGGTTCGTGCCCCGGTCAGGGAGGATCCCACATGCCGCGGAGCAGCTGGGCCCGTGAGCCATGGCCGCTGAGCCTGCGCGTCTGGAGCCTGTGGTCCGCAACGGGAGAGGCCACAACAGTGAGAGGCCCGTGTACCGCAAAAAACAAAACAAAACACTGAACTGTTTACTGGCCCCAAAACTCTCCATACCTCTGTGCCCTGTCCTAACCCCTGGCAACCACTAACATGTTCTCCATCTCTCTAATTTTATCATCTCAAGAATGTTGTATAAATAGAATCATTCAATATGAAACCTTTGGGGACTAGCTTTTCTCAGCCAAATTCTCAGGAGACTCATCCGATTTGTCACGTATATGTCTAGTCTGTTCTTTTCCACAGTGGTGGGTGTACCAGAATTGGGTTGTTTCCACTTTTTGGCTGGTGCAAATAAAGCCACTATAAATGTTCACGTACAGGTGTTTGTGTGGACATAAGTTTTCATTTCTCTGGGATAAATGCCCAGGCATGTAATCACTGGCATCTGTCCTCCCTGCTTTTTAAATTGAGATGTAACTGACATACCACACTGTGTAAATTTAAGGTATACAATGTGTTGATTTGCTACATTTACATGTTGCAGTATGATTACCATCCTGTCATGTCACAGAATTATCATTGCTTTTCTGTTGTGGAAACAAGATCTAGTTTCTTAGGAACTTTGAAGTTTCTAATACGGTATTGTTGTCTGTGGTCACTATGCTGTGCATTAAGACCTCCAGAACTGATTTATCTGTTTAAAGAACATCTCCCCAGCCGGCACCCCCCCCCCCACCTTCTATCTCCTTTTAAAGAGACTGTTTTATGTGTGTGTTCTTCCAGGATATAAGTAACTCAGTTTTTGCTTATTTGCATGGAGATCAGATATCTCAGGCCAATATCTATTTCTCAAATACCCGGGGATACAGATTTCAGAAATATTCCCAGGAAAGACAGGTATGTTCAATTTGGTAAGAAAATGAACAAACAAACAGAAAAATGTGTCCTGTGGGATAGGAGTAATTTAGCTGTCCGTGGTGAGCAAGGACTTTTCTCTCTCGAAGAGTCCAGCCGGATGGGAGGGTAGGGAAGAATTTCAGGTCAGAGCAGCTGGCTAGGGAGATTAGGAAGTTAGGAAAGGAGACAGCACGGTTCATGGAAAAAGCTGGTGCCATAGTAAAGGCTGCACATGGATTACAACATCAGGTACCACCAGCATCCCCATTTTACAGATGAGAGAACTGGACTGGGTTGAACCTGTGTCCCCCCAAAATTCATGTCCACCCTGAAACCTCAGAATGTCACCTTCCTTGGAAATAGGATTTTTGTACATGTAATTATTTAAGATGAGGTTATCCTGGATTAGGGCTTAGTAAACTTAATTGCTACCCAAAGACCATACCTCCAAATACCATCATTTTGGGGGTGCTATGGTCTGAATGTTTGTGTCCCCCCAAAATTCATATGTTGAAATCCTAATGCCTGATGTGATGTATTAGGAGATGGGGGCCTTTGGGAGGTGCTTAGGTCATGAGGGTGGTGCCCTTATGAATGAGAGTAGTGCCCTTATAAAGGAAGGCACTGTTGTTATAAGCCTCCCAGTCTATGGTATTTTGTTATAGCAGCCCTAACAGACTAAGACATGGGGTTAGGGTTTCAACCTATGAATTGGGGGAGGACACTGTATATAATAGAAATACTCCCCACCCCGACACACACACACACAACCAAATAACAGAGGCTTAAATAAGATGGTGGTCTTTCTCTCTTACCTGAAAGGTGTCTGGAGGGAGCCAGCTGGGTTGCCATGGCAATCTGTCCCACTGTCCCTAGGTTGGGGTCCTTGGCCTCATGCTCCAACTTGCCTGCTCGTGGGCACTTTGCTGACCAGCCAAAGATCAGGAATGAGGAACCTAGGCAGGCACCTCACAGTGTGGGCCACACCACTTCCTCTATCAGCCCAGGCAAAGCCAACTTCATTCAAAGTTCTGCCCTACATGCTACATTTTTACAGAGGGGAAATAGATCACAGTATTGTTAAAAAAAAAAAAAGACTTTCCTTCCTTTTAGCTTGCTGGATAATCTAGAGTTAAATTTAGAATTAAGCACATGTTTATGACTTACTTATATTTTGTTTGTTTCGTAGGCAGAACTAGTCGGGTCCTTGGGTGGGATCTTCTACTTTTACTCCCTCTCACAGGTTGGGCTGCTTCTCGTTGACCAATGGAAGGTAAGTACCTTTTGGACTGGGAAGAACCACTTCAGTGACCCTTACCCCAAGCCAGGTTTTTGTCAAAACTCACACACTTAGATTTTCATATCTGAAATCCATCTAGCTTTTCATTCACCTGTCCATCCATGTATCTATCCACCCACTCATTGACCCACCTACTCATCCATCCACATATCCATCCATCAATCTATCCATTCTTCCATTTATCTATTTATCCAACCACCCACCCATCCTTCCATCTACCTACCTACTCATCCATCCATCCATTAACCTACTTATTCATTAATCCATCCACCCATCCATCCACCAACCCACCTACCCACCCATCTACTCATCCATCCACCCATCCATCCATCTATTCATCCTTCCATTTATCTATTTATCCATCCACCTATCTACCCACCTACTCATCCGTCCATCAACCTACTTATCCATCCATCGACCCAACCATTAACCTGCTTATCCCTCCATCCACACATCCATCCACACATCCATCCATTCATCCATCTACTCAACCATCCATCCACCCAGCTACCTATTCATCCATATACCCTTCCACCCACCCACACAGCCCCCATCCCTCTCTCCCCCCATTCATTAGCTCATTCAGGCATGCACTCAGCAATATTTAAGCAGGGTCTAGGAGGTGCTGGGCACTAGGGATAAAATACAAGGTGTGGTGCATGTGTCACTGGGGGCACCCAAGACCATTTTAAATGCCTCATGTCAACCCTTTTGTTAATTATTTTCACGTGGATTCAGAAAATCGGGACATGAAAACCGTGACTTCACAGGTATCATTTAGGATAAGACTAAGTTAAGAAGAGGAATCAGTCCATGCAAAGTGCATTTGAAGAAAAAATATTAAGTCAGGCAAAGATTAAAGTACAGTCAGTACCCTCGTGTTGCAAAATTTGTAAGCAAGGTGTGCCACTCTGAAGTTTGCGGGAGACCCACAATCAGGAAGCTCCCAGAGGCTGGGCTGCTACCTGGTGGCTGAAAGCCTCACCCTCTAATCACACGGTGGGCCCAGCCCCCCCCCATCCAGAGTCCCCTCATGAGCACGCAGTGCCAGGGCACCTGGTGAATGAGACACTCCCAGACTCTGGAAATCCCAAGAATGTAGAGGTGGCTGAGGAGTCTGGCTCTGGTTACAACCTGTGCATGGTTTCCCAGGCCTGACCACAGGCAGTCACAAGGCTTTACCTGGTGGGCATGGGGGCAGAGGTTGGGGGAGCTGCCCTCTCCACTCCACACCTGGGGCACGATGCACAGGCAGGCTCTGAAGGTGTTGCGGTCAAGGACTCCTGCGTCTGGTCAGGCAGGCTCTGTGCATCTCTGCATTCCCAGCCCAGGCTTGGTCTTCAGACCTCTGACTCCTGAGGGAGGGAGGAGGGGGAAGCCTGGAGCCACTTCCTGGTCTCTGACTCCGTACTTTTCCGTTCCTGGCCCTTCCACCTCCCGAGGCAGAGGCCCTGGGTGGTTTTTTTTTTTTTTTTGCTTGTTTGTTTTTGTTTTTTGGCCACACCATGTGGCATGCGAGATCTTAGTTCCCCAACCAGATCAGGGATCAAACCGTGCACCCTGCAGTAGAAGCACGGATTCCTAACCACTGGACCGTCAGGGAAGCCCCTGCAGGCGCCTTTTGATTGGGGCTCCCCACACAGGGAAATGAACCCCACCCCTGCGCTGACCCAGGGGACCCTCCGCGGTTCCGTTGGGGAGGGACAGACAGGGGCTCTTGGCGTTTTCTCTGGCCTGGGCTCTTACCCCACCGCAGTGAGCAGTTAAAAGCGGAATGCACTCTAATGTTTAGCTTGTTGTCTTAACTGGCTACTCCGACCCCTGGCAGCTCACCTGAGGTGCCTCTCAGGCTCCAGGGACCGGCAGGCAGCCAATCCATCGCTGAGCAGGCGTGGGCTGGGGGCTGCGGACTCACATTCACGGTCCCTTAGCGGTAGTGAGGATGGGTGGGTCTGGCCCCTGCGGCCGCAGTGGTGGCGGAGCGAGTCAAGGTCAGCAGCCCGTGCACAGTCCACCCTCGCCCTGAACACTAAGCTTCTCTCCTCGCCCCAGGAGGCACTTAGAAAGCAGCCCAGGGAACGCCCTGGTGGTCCAGTGGTTAGGACTCGGCACTTTCACTGCAGGGGCCACGTGTTCGACCCGTGGTCGGGGAACTAGGATCCTGCAAACCAAGTACACATGCTGCAAACTTGGAGGCACTCGGCAAGCCATCCTGCGGAAAATCTCTCCCTCTGCCACGGTGTATCTTCTGGAAAATGGATGCCGGTATCTTGGTGGGACTCACTTATGAACCAGTGTCAGTGTTGGGTTTTTTTTAATATATAAATTTATTTATTTATTTATTTATTTTTGGCTACGTTGGGTCTTCGTTGCTGCACGCAGGTTTTCTCTAGTTGAGGAGAGCGGAGCTACTCTTCGTTGCGGTGTGCGGGCTTCTCATTGCAGTGGCTTCTCTTATTGCGGAGCACGGGCTCTAGGCGCGCAGGCTTCAGTAGTTGTGGCTCGCAGGCTCTAGAATGCAGGCTCAGTAGTTGTGGTGCATGGGCTTAGTTGCTCCGTGGCATGTGGGATCTTCCCAGACAAGGGCTCGAACCCATGTCCCCTGCATTGGCAGGCAGATTCTTAACTGCTGCGCCACCAGGGAAGCCCCAGTGTTGGTGGGTTTTTTTGTTTTTTTGTTTTTGTTTTTTTTTGGCTGCATTGGGTCTTCGTTGCTTCACGTGGGCTTTCTCTAGTAGCAGCGAGCGGGGACTACTCTTCGTTGCAGTGCACGGGCTTCTCATTGCGGTGGCTTCTCTTGTTGCAGAGCACAGGCTCTAGGCACATGGGCTTCAGTAGTTGTGGCATGGGGGCTCAGTAGTTGTGGTACACGGGCTTAGTTGCTCTGCAGCATGTAGGATCTTCCCGGACCAGGGCTCGAACCCACGTCCCCTGCATTGGCAGGTGGGTTCCTAACCACTGCACCACCAGGGAGGCCCCAGTGTTGGGTTTTTTTAATTCCATCCTTGTGTAGTGCTGTCAGAGGTCTTCTGTAAAGAACAGATGATAGAAAAGAATCTGAAAAAGAATTTCTATATAACTGAATCACTTTGCTATACACCAGAAACTATTGCAACATTGTAAATCAACTATACTTTAATTTAAAAAAAAAAGAGCAGATGAGAGAGAACTTTGAGAACCACAGAGAGTAATTTAGACTTTACTTAAGAACCAGCCCTTAGAGGGTCACAAGACACAAAAGGCTGTTAGGAAAGGAATTGGTGGGGGGGGGCGGTGGGCGCGGGTGCAGAATTCCCTGGCGGTCCAGTGGTTAGGACTCTGCGCTTTCACTGCCAGGGCTGGGTTTGATTGCTGATCGTGGAATTAAGATCCCGTAAGCCACAGGGCATGGTCAAAAAAAAAAAAAAGAAAAGAATCTGGGGACCAGCCCTGGGAAATCAGCTTGAATAATAATCCAGGTACAGGGCTTCCCTGGTGGCGCAGTGGTTGAGAGTCCGCCTGCTGATGCAGGGGACACGGGTTCATGCCCCGGTCCGGGGGGATCCCATGTGCCGTGGAGCGGCTGGGCCCGTGAACCATGGCTGCTGAGCCTGTGCGTCCGGAGCCTGTGCTCCGCAATGGGAGAGGCCACAGCAGTGAGAGGCCCGCGTACTGCAAAAAAAAAAAAAAAATCCAGGTACAAGGGCACCAACATGGGCGTGTCAGAGCAGAAGGAGAGAGAGAGAACTGGGCTCTCAGCACCGCGGGGGTGTCCTTTGTCGTGAGAGCCCATCCCGGGTGCTGTGGGGTGTAAAGCAGCCACCCTGCCCCCACTCATTCGATACCAGGAGCCCCGCAAGTCATGACATACACAGATGAGCCCAGACTCTGTCCAGTGTCCCCTGGGGGCAGAATCACCCCAAGCTGAGAACCATCGGACTAGGTAATAAGGTCTGAAGAAAGTTCCAGTGACAAAGCACATGGACTCACACAGTTCTATTGCAGTCATTTCTTTTCTTGCTCAAGATTCAATACTCTTCTCTCAGGCCATGTTCGGCTACTCAGACCACCCCCTGAACCGCAGTTTCGGGCTGCCCTTTGACTACAACGGGACCCTTGACATCCTTATCGCCCCGGGCCAGAAAGGCATCCTGATCTTCTGGTTTGAGAAGAGCCTGCTGGTTTCCCGAAACGCAGGTGAGCGAGGCCCAGGCTCAGGGTGGGCAAGCACAAGCGGTCATTTTTTCTCTCCCCTGACCTGAGTGGATGATGACAAACCCATTGTCACTTTGCCATCCTCACTTCGATCCCCCAACCCCCATTTTCCTCCTCCTGGGATATTTAGGCCCTGTAGGCAGGTTCTGAAAGTCACTGGACGCCTAGGGCAGAGGGGCCAAGTCCAGGAACTGCAGATCTTGTTTTGAGGCCTAGACACATGAGCCCCAGCCTACCAACCCAAGTAAGGAGAAGAGCAAAAGGCAGCTCCCCAGGAGGAGGTGCTGTCAGGGACCTCTGGGCACAATAGTGGCTGCCAGAGCACCCACAATTGCAGCACACCCCCTAGTACCAGTCAGCCACCTGAACACAGCTGTTTCCTTCCAATGCAAGAAAAGGGCTTAGGGCTGGCCTGGCCATGGGGTGGGGGGTGCATTCCAGAAAGAAAGTTCTGCCTGATTACATGCTACCTGTATAGTAAAAGGCATCCTGCAGTTCACCTGGTATCCAGTCCATTCCTCAGAGCTCTCACATCAAGAAGATTGCGGAGGGGGGGCGGGGGTCGGATTTTCTTAAACCTAATGTATTCTATGTGATGCTTTACAGCATTGCATCTCATGGCTGCATTTTCTTTGATTCTTTATCATCTGAGTCGTAAACCGACGGGCCAGGTGGGCAGCAGGGGATCCCCTTCCTAATACGTGCACACGTCTCACGATTTGCCCTGTCATCTCCTAGGTCAGCTGGTCAACCCTGTCCAGGTGCGAGAAGGACAACACATCTTGTATTCTTCCATCTTTGAAGCCAACATCACCATCCACAGCGTTGCTGCCAGTGCGTGCCCGACCTATGGGTAGCTTTCTAGAAGTGCTTTAGACCTGACTTATTCACCTCTGACCCCCTAGATCCAGCCTGGCCAAAACAGAAACAAAACACAGTCGTTACACATTCTGGAACTCAGAGCAGAAACTTCTGTGCCCTTTCACAATGAAATGGAATGTCAGTTGGATATCGTTTGCTGGGGCTGCTCTAACAAAGCACCCCAAACTGGGCAAATTAGAACAACAGACATTTATCGTCTCCCAGTTCTGGAGGCCAGAAGTCTGAGACGAAGGTGTCGGCAGCGCCAGTTCCTTCAGAGGCCTCTCCCCTCGGCTTGCAGACGGCCGTCTTCCCCTTGTGCCTTCCCATCATCTTCCCTCTGTGTATGCCTGTGTCCAAATTTCCCCTTTTTACAGGGACGCCAGTCCTATTGGATTAGGGCCGACCCGAATGACCTCACCTTAACCGTACCACCTGTGTAAAGACCCTGGCTCCAAATCAGGCCACATCCTGGGGAGGTCCTGGGGGTTAGGGCTTCAACATATCTTGTTTGGAGGGGACACAATTCAGCCCATGACAGATGGCACCCCCAGGAGTTCTTTGCCAGTGAATTGTTGTCCTGCTGCTGTCCTGCTGCTGGTTCAGTCTGGTAAAATGAAACCCACCAGTGTAATTTTGCTCCTCACACGCTTCTCACTATTTGAGGCAAATAGTGCAGCAAACTGTGGAGTCATGTGACCTTTCTTTTCTTTTTCTTTTTCTTTTTTTTTTTGGCCACGCAGCACGGCATGTGGGATCTTCCCTGTCCCTGGATCGAACCCGTACCCCCTGCAGTGGAAGCACAGAGTCTTAACCACTGGACCACCAGCGAAGTCCCCATGTAATTTTTAAAAATATTTTTTTTATTTGGTTGCACCAGGTCTCAGTTGTGGCAGGCATGCTCCTTAGTTGTGGCTCACAGGCTCCTTAGTTGTGGCATGCGAACTCTCAGTTGCAGCATGCGTGTGGGATCTAGTTCCCTGACAAGGGATCGAACCCAGGCCCCCTGCATTGGAAGCACAGGGTCTTACCCACTGTGACACCAGGGAAGCCCCACCCGTGTAACTTTTAAGATCCCATATTTCCCTGTTTGCCCATCACTGAGTTACCTCCTACTGTCTATGTCCATTTATCTGTTAAATGTTAATTTATCATGATAGAAAGTAATGATGTAAAAGTAATTTATAATTATGCCAGTGATGCATGGTCCTTTAAAAGTTTTTTTTTTAAACATTACAACTATAATTAAAGTCCTTTTGACCAGCTTTTTGAATCCAGGCCCCTCTTTGGCTTCCTAAAGGTCATCACAGTTAGGAATCTGGAAAGTATCTTTTTAGCCAGTTGAAAGCCTCACAACATATATTAAATATGGACCTGCAGAAAATGTACAGCACCATCTGTGTAGCTTGTTGTGGTTGCTTTTTTTTTCCTTTTTTCCCCATTTTTTCTTTTCATTTACTGAAATAGAGTTGATATACACTATTATATTGGTTTCAGGTGTACTACATAGTGATTTGACACTTGCCTACATTATGAAGTGATGAGTCACAAGGATGTGATATACAGTATAAGGAATATGGTGAATATTATTGTAATAACTTGGTAGGGGGATAGATGTTGTGGTTGCTTTTTATGAAAATGGTATCGTATTTATCATGTGAGTCATTCTACTGTTTGCCTTTTCCATTACCCATCATTTTCTTTTTTATTGTGGTAACAACACTTAACATGAGATCTACCCTCTGAACACATTTTTAAGTGCACAGTACAGTTTTAAGTATAGGCACAATGTTGTCCAGCCAATCTCTGGAATGTATTCATCATGTGTAACTGAAACTCTGCCCCAGTAAACACGAACTCCCCGTCCCCCTCCCCCAGCCCCTGGCCCCCACCATCCTACTTCCTGTCTCTATGGATGTGACTCCACTAGGGACCTCCTGTGAATGGGACCACACAGTATTTGTCCTTTCCAATTTCCGCACATCCTCACCCATACTTGGCTTTTTCTGTCTTTTTCACTAGGGCCGTGCTAGTGGCTGTGAAGTGGTATCTCATTGTGGCCTCGATTTGCATTTCCTTACTGACTAATGACGTTGAGGGTCTCTTCACGTGCTTATTGGCCATTTGTGTATCTTTTCTGGAGAAATGTCCATTTAGATCTTTTGCTTATTTTTTGCTTATTTTTTAATTGGGCTGTTGGTCTTTTATTACTGAATTATTATATGTTCTGGATACAAGTCCCTTATCAGAGATGGGATGAGAATATGTATCAGAGATATATTCTCTCCCATTCTATGGGCTGTTTTCCCCCTCCTTTTTTTTTTTTTAAACCATGAGTACACATCACTTCCCATGTCTAGAATCTTTAATGGTTCCTTATTTTCTTTTTTTATATATTTTTTTATTTTTTTATTGAAGTATAGCTGATTTACAATGTTTCAGGTGTACAGCAAAGGGATTCAGTTTCATATCTCTATATATAACTGAATATATATATTCTTTTTCAGATTATTTTCCATTATAGGTTATTATAATATATTGAGTTTAGTTCCCTGTACTATACAATAGGTCCTTGTTGATTATCTATTTTATATAAAGTAGTGTGTATCTGTTAATCCCAAATTCCTAACTTATCCCTCCCCCTTTTCCCCTTTGGTAACCATAAGTTTGTTCTCTATGTCTGTGAGTCTATTTCTATTTTGTAAATAAGTTCATTAGTATCATTTTTTTAGATTCCACATGTAAATGGTATCATATGACATTTGTCTTTCTCTGACTTACTTCACTTAATATGATAATCTCTAGGTCCATCCATGTTGCTGTGAATGGCATTATTTCATTCTTTTTTCATGGCTGAGTAATATTCCATTTTATATACGTATACGACATCTTTGTTCATTCATCTGTTGATGGATATTTAGGTTGCTTCCATGTCTTGACTGCTGTAAATAGTGAACATTGGGGTGCATGTATCTTTTTGAATTAGCGTTTTCACCTTTTCTGGATATATGCCCAGGAGTGGGATTGCTGAATTGGTTCCTTATTTTCTAAAGAATAGGGTCCAAACTTGCAAGGATTGCATTCAGGTTTGTGTATCTGGAATCTCATCCCATAGCTTACCGCTGCCCTGAGGGATCCCTTTTCTCCATCTAACCGCTGGCTCTCAGCCTGGGGACACTGGGCAGTGTCTGGAGACATGTATAGTCATCACGGCTCAGGGGGCTCCTGGTATCTTCTGGGTGGAGGCTGGGGATGCTGCTCCACACCCCACTGTGGCCACGACGGCCCCACCACGAAGAACCATCCTGCCCCAGGTGTCAATAGAGCCCCAAACCTTGCTTCTTCTGAAAACTTCCTTTTTTATTTTATTTATTTTTGATTGATTGATTGATTCATTGAATGATTGACCATTTTGGCTGTGTCGGCTCTTTGTTGCGGCACGCGAGATCTTTCATTGAGGCACGCGGGATCTTGTGTTGCGGCGCGCAGGCTCCAGAGCGCATGGGCTCTGTGGTTTGTGGCACTCAGACTCTCTAGTTGAGGCGCGTGAGCTCTGTAGTTGTGGCACGCAGGCTTAGTTGCCCCGCGGCCTGTGGGATCTTAGTTTCCTGACCAGGGATCGAACCCACATCCCACCCGCTGGAAGGCAGATTCTTTACCACTGGACCACCAGGGAAGTCCCTGTCTTTTTTAAACAGAATAAAAATGTACATTGGATCTTGCCATCCCCTCTCATAAAACCTTTTAATGATGTCTTGCATTCCTTGGAACTCTGTATCTGCCAAAGACTGGAAACAACCTCAATGTCCATCAGTGGTGCATTGGTTAAATAAGTTATGGTTCATGCAGGCACCAGAATGCCAACGGGCCAAGTACACTCATGTACATGGAAGGAAAGAAAACTATATTTCAACCATACTTCAATTTAAAAATAAATAAATAAATAAACTGAACTTGTACTATCAAAAAAAAAAGAGAGAGAAAAATATAAAGCAGCTTGAAGGGTCCCAGAATATAATCCCCACATATATAAAACTACCGGAAAGGATGTTTACTAAAATACTAACAGTCGTTACCTACAACAGGGGTCAGCAAACCATGGCCTGTGGGCCAATTCCAGCCCACCACTTGTTTTTTTTAAAATAAAGTTTTATTGGCACATAGTTCTGCCTATCCATTTACAAGTTATATCCATAAGCTGCTTTTGCAGGGTCCAATACTTGTAACAGACATCACATGACCAGCAAAGCAGAAAATCCTTATCATCTCGTCCTTTTTCTCCTTTTATTTATTTATTTGTTTGTTTGTTTTTTATTTATTTATTTTGGCTGTGTTGGGTCTTCGTTGCTACACGTGGGCTTTGTCTAGTTGTAGCAAGTGGGGGCTACTCTTCGTTGCGGTGCATGGGCTTCTCATTGCGGTGGCTTCTCTTGTTGCGGAGCATGGGCTCTTGTTGCGGAGCATGGGCGGGCTTCAGTAGTTGTGGCGCACGGGCTCAGCAGTTGTGGTGGACGGGCTTAGTTGCTCCATGGCATGTGGGGATCTTCCTGGACCAGTGCTCGATCCCATGTCCCCTGCACTGGCAGGCGGATTCTTAACCACTGCGCCACCAGGGAAGTCCCCATCTCGTCCTTTAAAGAAGAAATTTGCTGACCCCTGGTCTGTATGATGGAACTTGGGGTAATTTTCTAATTTTAATATTTAACATATTTTATATTTTTGTCCATGGAAACAACCCTTGTTTCAATTTTTGTTCTGTCTTGTTTGGTTTTCCCTAGATGAAAATGAACTGGCCGTTTTAACTCGGGAAAATAATTTATACTATGGAAGCCTGGGAATCCTGTCAAGTTCTCTAATCAAAGTAGGTAAAATCCTGGTGCTACCTGGTTGGTAAGGAATAACAGTCTTCCTCTCAAATGTCTGATCCTTTTTCTTTTTCTTTTTCTTTTGTCTGATCCTTTTTCTGAAGAAATTGCTCTAGTTATTAAAATAGTAATAGTATTTTTAATAGCAATAGTGATAATATAACAGTAATTTTAATTAATTTTACACCTGAAGAGTAGGTGCCTCAACAAAGTGTACTTATGACTTTGCTTGGTTTTTTGGTTTCTTAGGGTTTGGGTTTTTTTTTTTTTTTTTTGGTCTACCTTCTTTAAATATGAATCATAAGAAAAAGGTTAAATCCTCAAAAAAGAATGAGAATGAACTGATCTCAGAAGCCATTTTTCTCTTAGTTTGCAGACCAAAACATCTGGTCTGAAGAGGCGGTCCTGATGTTCACTGACGTGGGGATGCTTGAAATACTGACCCCACTTCCTGACTCAGCCTTTCCAGCTTCTGATTTCCAGAAGTGCCCCGTGAACATCCAGGCGATTCTCATGGATCCCCAACTCCAAGTTGATGTCTGCAAAGTATGTGGTCGTGATACTATGGATTAATTTCCAGAAAGATGTTAGAGTGTCCATTTCCAAAGGGCCTTTGAGTCCATGGTGATCGGTGAAATGAAAAATAAAAGAAAGGCAACTGTGCCATGTACAGTTTATCGATAAAACACACTTTGTCTAAAACATCCTTTTATGAGATGATGGTGCTAATAGATGGGAACAGGCTTTTTTCTTATTTTCTTTACTTGCCACAGTAAAATGTCATTCCCCAGCCCTGAGCATTTTCCTGTGGGTCTTTGAAATCACATGTCTGGCATGTCTGGGAATTGCTGGTTTTATGCAAAGTGCAGGAAAATGAAAGAAAGAGAGAATGAGAGAGAGAGAGGAAGCAACAGCAAGGCTTTTATGCAACTATTTGGCCACTGAAACTGTTCTGAGAAAGATGGCGTTAGCAAATAGTATTTCCCCATCAAAAAAGACAAAGCGACTATGTAGCATATCAAGATCCTATGGATGAAAGCTGAAATAGTTGTGAGTCACAAAAATAACACAGTATTGGATAAGAAGCTAAAGTATAAAATAAATATACATGAGTCCATACCGATGTAAATAAATGACTGAATAAATAAACGGATGGGAGACACCTCTCCATCACAGAAGAGTTCCAAATAACATAAGTACATACTCTCCCCTCCAGGAGGTGGCGTTGAATGACCCCTGCCTGAGTGTGGACTGGCCTTAGAGATTTGCTTTTAAAGAATAGAGTCTGGGGCTTCCCTGCTGGCGCAGTGGTTGAGAATCCGACTGCCAATTCAGGGGACACGGGTTCGAGCCCTGGTCTGGGAAGATCCCACATGCCGCAGAGCAACTGGGCTCGTGAGCCACAATTACTGAGCCTGCGCGTCTGGAGCCTGTGCTCCGCAACAAGAGAGGCCGCGATAGTGAGAGGCCCATGCACCGCGATGAAGAGTGGCCCCTGCTTGCCACAACTAGAGAAAGCCCTCGCACAGAAACGAAGACCCAACGCAGCCAAAAATAAATTAAAAAAAAAAAAAAAGAATAGAGTCTGGACGAGGTAAATAGCCTGGCAGACGCTGCCTTCACCAGGAGACCAGTATGCACATGGGCAGTCCTTGCCAGGACAGGACATTTCAGTTAACCTTGTCATTCCTTGCCAACCCCAGACCTGGAATTAGAAGCAACTTATTGGTTCCCCTCCTAGCACGGCAGGCAACCAACCCACTGTCTTAAAAATGGGATAAATAGGGCTTATGTGGTGGCGCAGTAGTTAAGAATCCGCCTGCCAATGCAGGGGACACGGGTTTGAGCCCTGGTCTGGGAAGATCCCACATGCCGTGGAGCAACTAAGCCCGTGCGCCGCAACTACTGAGCCTGAGCTCTAGAGCCTGCGAGCCACAACTACTGAAGCCCACGCCCCTAGAGCCCGTGCTCTGCAACAAGAGAAGCCACCACAATGAGAAGCCCACGCACCGCAACAAAGAGTAGCCCCCGCTCTCTGCAACTAGAGAAAGCCTGTGCGCAGCAAAAAAAAAAAAAAAAAAAAAAAGATATATAAAAGGCAAGATGCAAGCATTTCTCCTCCTCTCCTTCACACCCTTCTACTGGGTCAGCACAGGGAAAGGGTCTCTTTATAAAATTATTCTGGTGACTATATGAAAACAAAATGATAAGGTATCGCCCTGTGGCAACCCCAGCGTCGGAAAAGAGAGACAGCGGGCCATTACGTGCCACCTACGGAATATCATTCACCTGCTGGGTCTTGCCAATTCGATCCCACCATAATCTGATGGATCCAGCCACCCATCTGCCAAAAAGGCAGAGCACATAGGAACATGTGTCCATCTGCCCCAGGAAAATCCAGACAGTGGGAAATCTACAGGTCCCATGGTCTGGGTTCTTCAAAGATGCCTAGAAAGGAAAATGAAGGTGATGGAGGGGAAGCTGTGGATTGAAAGAGACTTAAAAAGACAAAATGTTCACAAACAGAAAAATTATATCATCTAGGGATGCACACTTGGCAATAATTCTAGGAAGAAACGCAAGGAGGCAATTACTGCAGAAGTCAGGCGGGGAGTGGAGGGGCCAGGGTACTTCTGGAGAGAAGCGGGGCTGGGTCCGTGGGTGGGGGGAACCTTGAGGGTCTTCTGCGAGTGCAGGGTCTAGCAGGGAAGACAGTGGCTTGAGTGACAGCTCAGGCTGCTGCCCCCGAGAGACTGGAAGGTTCCATCCTGGGGAGCCCCCTCCTGCCACTGACCACTTGCCCTGTAGTTTGGGGAACAGACGCTTGATCTGATTGAATGAATGACAGATGAATTTTTTTTTTTTTTTGCATTTCTAACTAGGTGGAACTTCTGCAGGGAGAATTTGAAAATAAAATGTATACCATTGATATGAACAGTGAGTTGGAGTTGACGGCCCTCATGATACCCCGGCCCAGCACATCACCAGTCCCACTAGTAAGCATGCATTATCTGTTTTTTTTGTTTTTTTTTTTTGTGGTACACGGGCCTCTCACTGTTGTGGCCTCTCCCGTTGCGGAGCACAGGCTCCGGACATGCAGGCTCGGCGGCCATGGATCACGGGCCCAGCCGCTCCGTGGCATGTGGGATCTTTCCGGACCGGGGCACGAACCCGTGTCCCCTGCATCGGCAGGCGGACTCTCAACCACTGCGCCACCAGGGAAGCCCTGCTTTATCTGTTTGACAAGTGTTTCTGATACCTGGCATCCCTAGCATCCCTGGCCTCACATCCTGTGCCCACAATTCCCAGGCTCTGGAAATTCCCTGGCATCCTCCCGGAAGACACACTCACTCAGGAAGCCCCCTAGAAACTCCTCTTCCTCCTCATCAGTGTCCACATGCCTGGCCGTGGCTGTCCATCTGCCAGCCCAGCCTCCCCTCCCACCACCCCTGTGCCGGCTCTCCACCCTTCTTCGGAGCTGCCCCAGAACCTTTCCAAAAATGCCTTTTCCTCCCTCTCAGCTCAGCCAGCGCCGGCTTCCCTCCTGGAAACCCACGTGTCCAAGCCTGGACTCTTGGGTGCAAACAATGAAGCTGAAAACGGGGGTGGGCGGGGTGGGCCAGTGTAAGGATTCAAGGGGATGTCTAGCCAGCTGGGACCAGGGCCCGCGAGGGGGCGCCAGGCTGGCTCTGGCTCTTGCCTTGTGCCCTCTCATCACCCCCCCTTCCCCCACCCCTGCAGGACGGGCCCCTCCGCGCACCAGGGACAGTTCTGCGTCTTGCAGGCTGCAACCCCAGGCTGTCTGCACAACGGGACTCAGAGCCACAGTTAGGGGGTGTGGATGACACGGGGGGCCGTGGGGGGGCGAGTGCATCTGGGGACGGAGCCGGCAGCTGCGTTTGCAGAGCAAGCTGGGTCTTCAGTTTGAAGGGGGACCGGGGTCACCTGTGGGTGCGCCCCCAGCTGCTCCACGCCGCGCCTGCTGGCGCTGTACAAGGCGTGCGTCTCCCATCCTGCCCCCAGGTGATGGTGAGCAACCCCCATTCCCTGGGGCTGCAGGCTGTCATCTACGAGGACGGCTACACCTACGAGGGGAACACCAAGCACAGACTGGTGAGCTCGCCCCTCCCCCTCCCCTCCCCCTCCCCCCCCAAACCCGGATCAACGGGAGAGGGGCTCGGCCTTGACCGACTGGGCCAGCCAGGTCCAGCCGCCTCAGGGTGTCCCTCGTCGGACCTCCTTCCTGCTTCCCTTCCTTACACACACCCAGATAAGGTGCTGTGGAATGTTGAGGGGACACAGCCCCCGCCCCTCCCCCACCCCAGGCAGGCCGCAGTCCCCCAGAGAGTGAGGGCAGCAGGTGTCACACAGAAGGGTCAAGGAGGATGTGGCGGGGAGCCTGACCCACCCGGGGAGGGCGTGAGACCTGAGTTAGCTGGGTAAACCCAGGCATCAGGAGACAAGCCGGGGCCACCGGGAGGGTCTTGGCCAAATATGGGTCTGGGGGATCCATAGGGCAGAGCCAGGCCTCACAGTCACACCAGGGAGTTGGGACTTGACCCCAGACCACAACAGACTCTTTGGATCAGACCATGTCACATCACAGCTAAGTAGGAGGGGAAACTAAGTCACGCCCCACTGTGGGTCCCCGGGACAAAGGCAGGGAGCTTGGAGAACGGGGGTCATTCCCATGAGCTTCCAGAAGCCTTTCACGGGCTTAGAACCAGAGGCAGGCTGGATGGCTCCCGGGTTCCTCCTCCCAACACCCCCATCCTGCCCTCCGTCTCTCCTGAACCCTGATTGCGGGACCACCCTGGGCTGTTCCACTCTTGTAGTTGCATTTTCTCTTTTGCTTCTGCAGAACATTTCACTGAGGCAGCAGCAGCACTGGGGCAGGGCTGACCCCAACTTCACCTCCAGGTATGTCATCACCCGGATGGTAGTGGTGGGTGGCCCCAGGGTGTCCCCTTAGCAGGAGCCAAGGAATCAGGGCCGAGATCCAGACTCCCCCACTCCAAGGACAGTAAGGCGAGAACGATTAAACTCTTACAGAGAGACAAATACCATATGATATCACTTATTTGTGGAATCTAAACTGTGACACGAATGGACTTATTTATGAAATAGAAACAGACTCAGATATAGAGAACAGACTTGTGGTTGCAAAGGGGAAGGGGGAGATAGGGGAGGGATGGGTTGGGAGTTTGGGGTTAGCAGGTGCAAACTATTATATATAGGAGAGGTAAACAACAAGGCCCTGCTGTATAGCACAAGAACTAGATTCAATATCCTGTGATAAACCATAATGGAAAAGAATCTGAAAAAGAATATATATAGAGGGCTTCCCTGGTGGTGCAGTGGTTAAGAATACGCCTGCCAATGCAGGGGACACGGGTTCAAGCCCTGGTCTGGGAGGATCCCACATGCCGTGGAGCAACAAGGCCCGTGTGCCACAACTACTGAGCCTGCGCGTCTGGAGCCTGTACTCCGCAACAAGAGAGGCCGCGACAGTGAGAGGCCCGCGCACCGCGACGAAGAGTGGCCCCCGCTTGCCACAACTAGAGAAAGCCCTCACACAGAAACGAAGACCCAACACAGCCAAAAATAAAAATAAATCTAAAAATTAAAAAAATTAAAAAAAGAACAATGAGAAAACATTGTATGCAGCTAGGTGATAATAAAACGGGCTCAGATGCTCTTTTCAATAAGTAATTATATATAAATTAACAAAACTGACTCAAGAAGAGGTAGAAACTAGAGGGAGGGTGGTGCCACCATGTGTGAGCAGATGTTCTTGGTCAATATTCTGGACAGACTGGATGAACAGATGAATGAATGAATGAAGAAATGGATGGATGGATGGATGGGTGGATGGATGGGTGGATGGATGGGTGGATGGATAGATAAATGAATGAGTGGGTTGTCGATGCTTTTTACTGCAATAACACACACTCCCATTGCCTTGCAGCATAAAGAGACCCACAATATCAACCATCACTCTGGACATAGCCAACAAAGAAATTTCATGCTTGGACCTTAAGCCACTGGTATGACCAAAACTTTTGCTGTGCCATACTCTTTGTCCTTAGTGTTAAGACTGATGACAGCAGGCCTTGGCTGGCTTGTCCCCTAGCGGCTGGCTAAGCTCACACTCAGGATCTGGAAACGGAGGTGATTCTGCCCTGGTTGCCAAGGTCACTGCCCCTTCCCCATCGTCTTCCCCCAGGGCTGTGCCTCAGGACACACCAACCTCGGAGCAGGTGTACTAGCTGGGGGTTATCAGAAGGCGGGACCTTAGCGGTGCCCCACAGATCAGGCAGGCTCTTAGGACTTGACTCTGTGAGTCCCAGGCACCTGGACACCGCATTGCGACCCAGGCGCAGGGTTTCTGGTCCCGGCTGCGTCAAGTGCGCCCCCTCGTGGGCTTTCATGGTGCTCTCGCTGACCGGAGTCAGCGTCCCCATCCCCGCCTTGTCTCTCCCCCCCACATCCCCCCGCCGCTGCAGACAGCCCTCATTTCAGTCGGTTGTGACCTGGAGAAGAAGATCGTCATTCAGAAGTGAGTATGTCGATATGGGGTGGGGAGGGGAGAAGTGAGGGGTGGCGAGGTGGGGAGTGGGGACTGGATGAGATGGTCACCATTGCTTCAGAACTGCTAAAGTCGGGTGACACTACTCTGTCTGCTTTTGCATACGTTTAACATTTCCATAACGAACAGCTCAATAATTAATCCTAACAGATTAAGTTAGAGTCTACAGTGGGTGGCTGCCCTCTCCCACCCCCCCCACCGACTTGGTGAAACTTATATGTTCTCCCTGCTCCCTCATCCTTTGCTCATTCCCTTTCTCCCTTTTAGTCCCTGAGTTCCTCATTTTGATGAAAATTGCTCAGAGAGGGCTTCCCTGGTGGTGCAGTGGTTAGGAATCCGCCTGCCAATGCAGGGGACACAGGTTCAAGCCCTGGTCCGGGAAGATCCCACATGCCGCGGAGCAACTCAGCCCATGCGCCATAACTACTGAGCCTGCGCTCTAGAGCCTGCAAGCCACAACTACGGAGCCCGCCTGCCACAACTACTGAGCCCACGCGCCTCGAACCTGTGCCCCGCAACAAGAGAAGCCACCGCACTGAGAAGCCCACGCACCACAAGGAAGAGCAGCCCCCACTCGCCGCAACTAGAGAAAGCCCGTGCACAGCAACGAAGATCCAATGCAGCCAAAAATAAATAAATGAAATAAATAAATTTATAAAACTGCTCAGAGATTTTGGGTTTAATCGCCTGCTGAAAATCTGAGGAACTTTGCCTCCAGGATCCATAGTTACTGCAGAGAACGCAGCCATGAGAGACCAAGAAAAAGAAAGGAAGAACCCCTGAAGACTGGCCAAACTGCCCTACGTTTTCCCCTTCGGGCGGTGGGGTGCCAGCAAATGAGCGACAGCCAGTTCTGGGGGAGGCCCAGATTTGTAGCATTTGCCACTTCCCGTGGTGTAAATGCTCCCATGGAGCCTACAGATCACTACCAAAGTGAGTCTCTACTGGCTCATGAAACTCCTGAGGATATAACAGCTGTCTCTCGGAGCTAGTAAGAGCCAGCCTCAGCGCTCCACTGCACGGGGCAATAATAAAGTCAAGTGACGGTTTTACCAGATTTTCCCCCCAAAAGGGAAATGCTTTATTGGGTCAATAAATGATGTTAGCAGTATTTAGAACATATGTGCAGGAAAGTCTTTAAAACAATCTTTTCAAAGCTGCTGCCATAAAGAGAGTGGGAAAGGTATTTGCCACACGTGTAACTAAAAAGGGACTTGTATCCAGAATTTATAAAGAATTCCTACGAATCAGAAAAAAAAAGGTATAGAAAAAAATGGGCAAAAGGCTTGAGCAGGCACTCCCAAAAAAGGGGGGGAAAAGGCTGATAAACACAAAAAGGTGTTGAAAAAGTGGTCCATTTCATAGGAAAATGAAAATGAACGCTACGATAGAGACCGATACTCGGCACGAGCATGGCAGAATTGACAAAGCCTGCAAAGTAGTACTATAAGGATGGAAACTCCTCTGGCAGCCTCAGGAACCCCCAGACATTGCCAGTGGGCGTGTACCTTTTTCGGCTGCTTTGGAAAGCACTTCTTTCCACCAGCAATTCCACTCATGCACATCTGCACTGATCTAGGTTCCAGAATGTTCTCAGCAGCATTACTCTGAATAGCTCCAAGCTGGAAGCAGGCCAACTGAAATGTCCATCGACAGAAGGATGGGTAAACCAAGTGCAGGGTTTTGGTACAACAGAATGTCACAGCAGCGAAAACGAACGGGGCAGAATTGTCTGGATGGATCGTACAAACGTGGGCATGGAATCAAAAGAATACACAGCATGATTCTAGTCTTAAAAAAAAAAAATCAAAAATCAGGGGAACTCCCTGGCAGTCCAGTGGTTAGGACTCTGCACTGCCAATGCAAGGGGCACAGGTTCCATCCCTGGTTGGGGAACTAAGATCCCACAAGCTGGGTGGCACAGAAAAAAAAATCCAAAATCGGGCAAAAATAAACTACAGTCAGCCCTTGTATCTGCAGGTTCTGCATCCCCAGATTCAACCAGCCAAGGGTGGATCGTGTTTGAGTTCGTGGCTGGTTGAATCTGTGGCTGTGGACCCCGAGGATACAGAGGCCCCACTATGGGACTTGAGCATCCTCGGATTTTGTTATCTACGGCAGATCCTGGACCAATCCCCTGCAGATACCAAGGGAGGACTGCATGTTGCTTAAGAATACATGCACAGATGGTAACAGTACAAAGAAAAACAGGGAAAGGACTGTCTCAAAAGTCAGGACACCCAGCTCCCACATCTCCACGTGTAACATCATTCTCCAATACAAGGAATTAGGGCTCCTTGGCAAAATGGCTGATTCTAGGCCCGGAAAGGAAGATTCAAGATGAGCCTGGAGCATCTTGGAGAACCAGAAAGTAAGAAAGGGCTCAAAATTCAACCAATGGGGAGATAACATATGTCAAAGGGAACAATTCACAATTCTTTGGTCCCGCATGGGTTCAGGCAGCTTCTCACTATCTTTTGTTGCTCGCAGTGAAATCTCAGCCTGTTACAATGGCGTCCTCGACCCCGTGGCCCTTCAGGACAACTATAGCTACGTCATTGAGAGGTGAACCCCCCCCCCACACACACATGACCATTAGGTATGCATGAGCCAAAGGCGAATCAAGAATCATTATTTAAATTTTTATTTATGTATTTGGCCGCACCGCGCCAGCATGAGGAATCTTAGTTCCCCCACCAGGGATTGAAACCCCCTGCAGTGGAAGCTCAGAGTCTTAACCACTGGACCTCCAGGGAAGTCCCAAGAATCATTTTTAAACCGTAATGGAAAAGAAAACAATTTTTTTTTGAAGAAAGGAAAAAAAGGATCATTTTAAAATTGATACCGTGCCAATTGATATCCAGCCCACAAGGAATCCGAGGGAGCGAGCAGACAGGTAGGGAAGGTGGCTGGGCCTTCGGGGAATCAGTGTGATGTGGCAGGGCCCCTGGCCCAGGTCTGCCCAGGCTCTGCCACCTTCTGGGCCAGCCTTCAGACTCCTCCCCAGCCTGCCACCAGCTCCTGGAGCCAGGTCCCCTGCTCATCCCAGCTAGCGGAGTTGGCCAGACACTGTCCAGCCAAGGCAGGAGGGGGTGGCCGACCAAGGTGACCCCCTCTGCAGGGCGGCACAGAGAGCCCCTCCCACACTGGTGCACACCACCATCCTCCTGGCATGGGAAGACACTCGTGGGTCTTCTACGACGTGACCCTCCCCCCTCCAACACAAGCCAAGAGTCCGTCCCCCATCCAGAACCACGGCCGAGACGGAAACCGGTGCTGCTGGACTTGCCAACCAGTGAGGCTGCAGCCAGAGCGCCTGGGGGCATGAGAGTGTGTGAGTCAGGGTCTCCAGAGAAAGAGAAGCCACAGGATGTATGTGTGAGACACAGAGACACAGAGGCACAGAGAGATAGAAAGACGGACAGAGTGACAGAGACAGAGATTTATTTTAAGGACTTGGTTCCCAGACTGTAGAGGTCTGGTGAGTGCACAGTCTGATGGGGGAGGCTGGGGGCTGGCAGCTCAGGGAAGAGTTGCAGTTCTAGTTCAAGGCCATCTGCAGGCCGACTTCTTTCTTGCTGGGGGAGGCCCATGTTTGTTCTACTCAGGCCTCCAGCTGCACCCACATTAGGGAGAGCACTGCTTTACTGATTTCAATATTAACCTCTGCCCCAAAGAAGAGCCTCACAGAAACACCCAGAATCTCATCTGACCACAGTCGAGGTGCTGGGGCCCAGCTAAGTGGACCCGGAATGTCAACCACCGCAGGGGTCCCAAAGTCATTTCAACCATGACTCTGAATCCCCCGTTCAGACACGCCTCCATGATCATGACCCCATGTGCAGGGAAGAAGCGGAGCTGTGGGTGGGTGGACGTCCGGGCGCCTGGTGGGAGCTCGCCCGTGTCTGTGTCCTGCTCTCCCACAGGGAAGCCTACGACCCCAACTTCCATGGTCAAGAGGCCACGGAGGACCTGGAGGTGCCTTACCACTACGAGAAGCTGGGCTGCCCCATTCTCGTCTACTACGACACCCCATGGAAGCCGGTGGTGGAGCTGTGAGGACCCACCCCCCAGTCCCCCTCCCCGCCAGCCCCCCGCCGCCCTCACCATCATCACAGGCCCCCAGAGCCCTCTCCACCCCTTTGCTCTGGCCGCATCCTCTCCCTGCCTTTTCCCTCCGTAGCTCTCAGCTCACACGTCCCCTCCCCTTCCCCGTCTTAGCTCGGCGGCCTTAACAAAACACCACAGACTCGGGGGCTTAAACAGCAGACACTGACCTTCTCACAGTCCTAGAGGCCGGAAGTCCAAGTTCAAGGTGTGGGCAGGCTGCTTCCCCCAGGCCTCTCTCCTTGGCCGCAGAGGCTGCCACTTCCCGTGGCATCAGGGCCCACCCTGATGACCTCACTCAACTTTGATTGCCTCGTTAAAGGCCCCACCTCCAAATCCAGTCGCACTGGGTGTTAGGGCTTCACATAGGAATTTGGGGGACACATTTCAGGCCATGCCAGTGGCTCTGCCCTCTTCGGTGGATTCTGTCTTCCTTCATTCCGTCCCCATCCCCACGCCGCCCCCGCACACCACTGCACTAAATAGCTGTTGACGGACTGAACGGTGGCAGAAACCACTCACACGTGGCGACACTTTGGTTCATTAGAACGTCACGTGTTAGCTCCTCGTGGCCTCAGTCCCACACCCAGGTGAGACTGTGGGCTGGGCACGCCCCGAACTCAGAGCTGCAACGTGGTGGGGTGCCTGCCGGCCTGGGGTGAGGAACAAGGGAAGGGTCCCATCAGAGGAGGGGTGTAAGCCCCAACCTGGCAGGAGACAAACGTGCATCCAAAAATAAGTTTTGTTTTTCTTTTTTCTGGCCCCCGCGTCTTGTGGGGAACTTAGTTCCCCGTCCAGGGATGGAAGCCGGATACGCGGCAGTGGAAGCCCGGACCCCTAACCACTGGACCACCAGGGAATTTCCCCCCAAATAAGGATTTAGAACAACCTTAATTCACTGCCCTAAATGTACACCTCTGGAATGTTTGCAGGTGTCAAAAAATAAGCAACCCCCAGTCCCTGACCCCGAACTCGTCAGCGTCCTGTCCAAATAAGCAACCCCGACCCCGTCAGCGTCCTGTCCCCACCTGCCACTGCATATCCGCGTTGTCTGTCCCAGAAGTGTCAGCCTGGTGGGGGGAGAGGGTGGCCCTGCCCTGCTCTGCCACCTCCCACCACCCCCAGATGGTCTCACAACACGTCAGGGCCCCCAGCCTCCCCCCCCACCGACGGCCCCCAGCAGCCTTGCCTGTGTATGGTGTGTCCCAGGTGGAGGGAAGGAAAGTTCCAGGAGGTGGTCGAGGCCGAGTACGTCCTGCTGGAGGTGAACGGGCTGTTCACGTACACTTACTCCCTGACGGCCGACATGGCCCTCTGCAGTTCCCAGCCGCAGAACTGGACCACCATCGCCAAGACGGCCGGCGACAAAGGGCCCTTCGCCTGGGACCGAGAGGTAGGGCCTGCGTTCTGATTATTCCCAAAACAGGTCGCAGAAGGCGACGACTGGTCAGGCCCACTGTGTGTTGGGGGCCGACTCAGCCTGTTCAGGCTGCTGTAAAGATCACCATGGACCCTGTGGCTTGTAACAGCAGCATTGGTTTCTCACGGTTCTGGAGGCTGAGTCCAAGATCAAGGCGCCAGCAGATTTGGTGTCTGGCTCCTGGGTGGTGCCTTCTGTGTCCTCACATGGCAGAAGGAGGAGGGAGCACTCCTGGGTCCCTTTATAAGGGCGCCAATCTCCTTCAGGAGGGCTGCACCCCCAGGACCTAATCAGCTCCCAAAGGCCCCGCCTCCTAATACATCACCTTCTGGGGTAGGTTTCAACAGATGAATGGGGGGGGCGTGGCAGACATTCAGTCTCTAGATGGGGCGGCAGGGGATGGGAATGTAAGACGCACAAACTCTTTGGGAATCTCTCCCAAGGGAATCGGAGACGATCGGAGGTGTAGGGACGAAGGCGCTCATGGAGCAGACTGCTGATGATGTGCAAACTTCTGGAACCATCCAAATGCCCGTCATTTAAGGGGCTTGATTATGTTTACAGTGCGTTCTGCTCAACGAGCGTTTCCATCACAAACGTTGGTTGGTACACGATTGACAAGGTTATGGTGTCAGCGAAAGGAAGACATCGCATTGTTTCTCTGGGGGTGGGGGGGCTTCTGGCGCATATGAATTAGTTTCCATCCACCCTTGGCCTCTCAACGCCAAGGGCAAGAACACGGCGCAATGAGGCCACGTCACCAGCAGGGGAGCGCGCGCTCTTCGCGCCCAAAGCCGGTTACGGCGAGAACTCCTGGCTCCTTAATTTTGTATTTGCTTTCTCAAAAGCCCGCAGCCTCACCCGTTCCTTACACCCCATTCCATCGAGTGAGTTTGGTCATATATTTTGGTTGGTGACGTTGGTTTTATTTTTTAACCGAGGTGAAATTCACATAACCGATAATGAACGATTTTAACGCGTGCAACTCCTACAACTCGGGTAAGCGTTTTGTGCATTCGCAACATTACCCAAACACCACCACCCTGACCGTTTCTTTAAAAAGAACGAGCCACACACGGAGCTTTGCTTATTTATTATTTTCTGACTGTGCCGGTGTTTGTATTTGCATTCTTTTTATTAGCCCTCTCGTTCAAAGTGGCATGCATGCATTTAAGAGATTGTCCCATTACTTTTTTTTCCCACCAGCCCTGGTGGCCGATTTTGTAGAACCCTGAGGGCTTTTCTATCAAGACAGAGCCACAGTGCCTGCATGTCCAGCACAGTCATTGGATGGGCTGGCTGTTAAACAGCCACTGAACTGCTAAAACACTAAAAACCATGAGGTGGAGCTAGCTGTGGCAAATAAATGGTCTTTAGGCAAAGCAGCTGTCTCCATTGTATTTCACATAGTTTTTATGCGGTCCAGCTTTTTTTCTTTTACTCACAAAGGATTTTTTTTTTTTTTTTTTTTTTTTTGCTGTATGGACCCAGCTGCTCTGCGGCATGTGGCTTCTTGCCGGACCGGGGCACAAACCCATGTCCCCTGCACTGGCAGGCGGACTCTCAACCACTGCGCCACCAGGGAAGGCCCCTTCTCTGCATTTTTAAGAGCTCTTTATAGACCCATGAGATTAAGCTTTTATTTGCGATGTAATTTGCTAATAGTTCCCCCAGTTTGCCTCTTTTGTCTTTCGGTTTTTGCTTACTTTGCCATGCAGAATGAGTTCCTTCTATTCTCTTTCTTTATTTTTGGCTGCACCATGGTGCATGCGGGATCTTAGTTCCCCAACCAGGAATCAGCCCCATGCCCCCTGCAGTGGAAGCGTGGAGTCTTAACCACTGGACCGCCAGGGAAGTGGACTCACTGCTATTTTTACACTTTTGCTTTGGGAATGTCCATCTCTTCTCTTGTTTACAAGCCTAGCCCCATCCTCCCTTCTGGGTCCACAGGCAAATAGTGCAGAAGATCAAAGTGTAGGCGAGACCCTTAGTATGTGTTTAGCTCAGGGAGCCAGCGTGATGCACCGGTGAAGGGCAAACAGTTGAGTTCAAGGGCATATCCCCCTTTATGTGACACCCCGGGATCTGAAGGCAGGGTGGAGAAGCCACAGCTGCCACCTGGGCACCCACGACTGCTTCCCGAGAAGCCCTGGTGGCTCTGTCTCACTTCCACCGTCAGGTTCCCCAGGTGTGTTAGTCAGCTAGGGCTGTGTAACAAAAGGACCATAAACCAGATGGGTTAAACACCAGAAATTTATCCTCTCCCAGTTCTGGAGGCCAAAAGTCCCAGATCGAGGTGTCGGTAGGGCTGGTTCCTTCTGAGTCCATGAGGGAGAATCTGTCCCAGGCCTCTGGCCTGGTTTCTGGTGATTTGCTGGCCATCTTTGCATTCCTTGGCTTGTAGATGCATCGCCCCAATCGCTTGCTTCATCTTCCCATGGTCTTGTCCCTGGGCGTGTCGTCTCTGGGTCTAAATTTCCCCTTATTCTAAGGACACCAGCCATACTGGATCAGGCCCACTCTAGTGACCTCATGTTCACTTGATTCCCTGTAAAGACCCCATCTCCAAATAAGGTCACCACCTGAGGTCCTGGGGGTTAGGACTCTGACATATGACTTGTGGGAGGGACTCAACTCAGCCCATAACACCAAGAGCACATGCCATCAGCAGCATCTGATTCCTACCAAGACTGACAGCTGCAAGGGACCCTGGTGAGCAGAGCTGTTATGCCTGCAGCCCCCAAAGCTGGGGCAGGCACAGGAGAAGGAAGGTGGGAAGAAGGCTCCACAGTCACCAATCGGCTGGCCTGCCCAGCGGGCACTTGGTCCTGGACTCACACCCCTGGGTGCTGGTGGGTGGTGGCACCGGTGGGGCCGTGTGTGCGGCGGTAGCGCCTGTGGGCTGGCACGGTCCTTCCCGGCCCCCGGGGCCAGCAGGCATGTCTCTGTCCTCCTCCCCAGAATTATGTGAGCTGCCACGACCCTAACAACAATGCGCCCTTGAGATGGCCCAAAGTCCCGTATCAGATCTTGGGAGGCCCGACAGAGAACAAGGTCGTTTTCGACCAAAGAAACGGCATCTACATCTTCTTCATTTCCATCGTGGATCCATACTACAGGTGAGTCGCCCTGTACCAGGGGCCTCTGGGGGAAGAGCTGGCTCTCTGGGGGCAGGTTGCACACATGAGGGGGACCCACTTTTCTCCCTCCTCTAGGATGACATTTGTTCACTTCCTAAATAAATCCTCATTCAAAGGCCATGCTGGGTGCGGGGGAACAGCAATGACCAGCAGCCCTGTCCCCGCCCTCAGGGACCAGAGTCACCCTCATTCCATGTCTAACAGGTGGGGTGCAGGGGCCGGTGTAGACTGGCTCCCAAACATGGATCATTAGATATCCAGGGATTTTGCAAGCCGGTTGGCTTCCCGCTGGCAGCTGGATTACTGACACCACGGAAAGGAAACTGACACACATTACAGGGCAGCCCAACCCTGCCCCAGGAGCTGGCTGTTAATACTCGCCACCCACTGTGCTGGTTCAGATCATTAATGTCTCCCACTGGGAGGGGGAATATGGGCGGCATTATTCCCCGCTCCCCCATCACCTATCCCTTCCAGACGGACACAAAGTCCACCCCCAAAAGCGCGGGGAGACCCTGCCTTCCCTAAAGGCCCCAGACCCTGGACCAGCTCTGGGATGCCACTGGCAGAAGGCACCAGGGTGGGGATGCCCAGGGGAGAGAGGCGTCTGCCTGCAAGGCTCATCCCCTGCCCTCCCTGCACCTTGCCTCCAGCAGAGCCCCCAGCGACTTCCCCCCCTTACCTGGGTGTCCTTCCCTCCATCCTGCCATCCCCACCTGCTCGCAGCCACCTGAGGGACGCTTGTGGCCCCGCTCAAGCCCCCCACTCCGCGTCCACTGTGATGAGAGCTTTGTTGGTCTCTTCTGCCCGCCCCCCACACTGAGCCTGGGCATGGAGGCGGGGGGAATCCCTTGTCTCCAGAGCAGGGGACCACAGGGGTCCTGGGGAAAAATACGATCTCTGCGAAAATATGTAAGATGTTACGGAAAAACCCAAACGAACTTTTTGGCCAACACGATACAGAGACGACCACAGATTTATAGAGGATAGAAGTTAAGTGGATATAAATGGAACTCAGTGCCCGGCGTCAATGCTCCAGGCCCAGCTCTTGTCCCCGTGAGTTTTAAAACGTTTGCCGGGGGAATTCCCTGGCGGTCCAGTGGTTAGGCTCTGCGCTTTCACTGCCGAGGACCTGGGTTCGATCCTCGGTCGGGGAACTAAGATACTGCAAGCTGAGCAGCGTGGCCAAAAAAAAAAAAAAAAAACAACCAGTTTGCTGGGGTGAAGGGTGAGGCCCCCAAAGGCGGTGCCCCACGGCCTCTCCCTGCCCGCCCCTCGCAGCTACTGTCACCTGGAGACCACCTTCAGCGTCTACGTCTACGGGGCCTTCCCACTGCCCATCTTCCCGCCTGAGATCACCATCGTCCTGCTCACGGGGGCCACCCTGCTGTCTGTATGGCTGGCCTACATGATCCCCGAGCTGCTGCACACTGAGCAGGGCCTCAGGGTCAAGGGCTTCTGGGTCAGTCTGCGCAGGAGATGCAGGAAGTCTTGTGCGTGTGTCTGGGCCAGGCGCTGAGCACGCTCTGGGGTTGGAGGCGGGGTGGCAGGGAGGGGGCAGAGTTGTCTTGAAATAAAGCGTTTGGTAAGAGAGCCGGTAGCAGTGGGTGTCACTCATGTTTTGTGGGGTTTCTACACCCACCTGCCTCCCTCAACATTCTGGCACCACAGTCCCTTTGAACTACGGCACCTACGTGGGTTGTCAACAGTGAGAAGGTGGGCGGCCCAAGTCCCAGCGAACAGGAGCTTTTGGTGAAACGAGCCGGCACAGGCATGTGGTGAGATCATCAACCGGCAAGTCCCAGAGATGCATCGGACACTTGACGTGTTCTGTTAGAGAAACGTGAGACCCAAGGAAAAGGGCGGGGGCTGCAGAAGACGGGGACGGGGCGTGGGTCCACCTCTGTTGATAAGCCCTGACATATACGCAGACCAACATGCTTACGTGTGTTTCGTGATGTCCATGAACAAAACTTGGAAGCATAGCACATATTTCACACGTACCTGTGTTATGCATACATATGTATACAGATGATGTGCACACATGCATGTGTATACGTATGTGCAGAGGTATGTATACATACATGTATATAACACGTAGGTACATAAGGCATACACATACACGCGTGTGTAGATATTGTGCATGTATGTGCCTGTGTGTATACATGTACATGCATATTGCCTATGTGTGGATGATGTGTACATACATCTACACGTGTATTCATATGTCTATAATACATGTTCACGTACGTGTGTAGGCATGTGTGGGTGATGTGTATGTCACACGCGAGCACTTGTATAATGTGAACACACGTGTGCGCATGTATATATCCATAAGGTCATCACGCACGTGTGTAGATAACATGCATGCTCACACGTGTACATGCACGTATGCATGTGTACAGATGCATGCATCTGTACGTGTACACACCTGTGTATGCACGTGTGAATACACATATAGGTGTGCATACAATGTACACATACGTGTATATGCATGTCTGATCAGTCTATCCATCCGTTCAGAGCTTCCCTCTCCCACACTTCATTCAAACCCCAGGTGGCACGGGACAGTTGTCTCATTCTAGTGAAAACTTTCTCAATGACTTTTCTGATCACTCTGAGGTTAAAAGAACACATCCAACGGTCATTTAAACTGCGCGACACAGGGAATTCCCTGGAGGTCCCGTGGTAGGACTCTGTGCTTTCACTGCTGGGGCCTGGGTTCAATCCCTGGTCGGGAAGTACGATCCCGCAAGTGGCTCGGCCAGAAAAAAAAAAAAATTGCCCAGTACGCTCTCCACCCAGTCGTTAAAAACCTCCACTCCCACACCCACTGCAGTGGGCAGTCACCACACCCCCACCTCCGGGGGCTGCCTGGTCCACCTTCCACGCCTCTCTGGAGGGGACGGGTTAGGCTGCCAGGTGATCCTCATTTCACAACCCTTGGCCCGCATTAATCTTAAAGAAAATCAAGCCCATCCTGTCACATCTGCCTCATTTGCCAGGGCCTTCCCTTCTTGGGGGCACTTCGTATTTGTCTCAAAAATACCCCTAACACGGCTGCAGGCACAGCAGGCTGAGAGGGAAGCGGGGGAAGGGAGCTCCTGGCTCCTCCAGGCCCGCATCCTGTTCACAACACAGACAGGCGGTGATCCCGGTACAGCCCAGACTGGCTGGCCACCTCTGTCTCCCTGAGCCCTGGAACCCGTAGGCTCAAGGCATGGTGCCAGCAGCCAAGACCCCCTGCCCACACGCAGCCACCTCCTGGATCCTAGTCAAGCGCCCTGGGTTCCCCAGCAGAGACCAGCAGGGAAGGTCCCCGAGACCCAGCCCAGGGCCTGGGGCAGGAGGGCCCTTCCTCTGGCAGGGGAGGGGAGCTCCATCTCTCCTTACCTCCTTAGGTGTCACTGGGAAACCGACTCAACCCCTTCACAGTCGCCTGGAGTATTTCAGGGGAGGGTGTGGCCGGCGGCTGCCCAGGGCTCTCCAGAAGCAAAAGGCAGATGGCAGACGAGAGCCTGGCCCAGGGTACAGGGGGGAGGGAGCTCCGTGGACTGGAGAGGGAAGGAGCGGAGGCAGGAGGGAACAGGTGTGAGCACTGAAGCTCCAAACCACTGCAAGCCCACCCCGTGCCTGCCCCCTGGGAAGCAGAACCCAGGTGTGGCTGGGCCCTGAGGCAGAGATGCAGGGGCCTGGCTGGATGCCCATCCTGGGACAGGCACACCCACCCTGGCCTCTGGCCCCCAGCTGGGCTGCAGGTGCACTCTGCATGCCCGTCTGGGTCACCTGTGAGCCAGGTGGACACCGTCTCCCACATGCCTGCCCTGCCCCCAATCTCAGACCTCCACCCAGCACTTGCCTCTGCACCCCAGACCCCCCAGCTCTCCGCGTGAACACGAGAGGGCGCGTTCCCATTCACCATCGGGGACACCGGCCCCTCCACCTGGGCCGAGGCCGAGCCCAGCCCGCAGGCCTCTCCCCAGGCCCCACCCCGCTTGCTGCTGTGTCTCCAGGCAAGTTCCTGCCCATCTCTGGGCAGACCTGACCTTCCCCATCAAACATGGAGGTGAAATCCTTGCAGTGCACGAGTCCGGGCAGTGTCTCCCCACCTCCCAGCAGCACCCCCATCCCTGCCGGGTGACTTGGATTTTCTGGGGCTAGGAGACGAGGGATTGTCCCGAACCCCAAGTCTAGGGCTCCCCGACTCTACTCTGGAAGCCCGGCACCCGGAAGGCGCCGGGGTCCCGAGGGGCCTCGCCACATGGCCCTGGGCCCGCTGGACGACAGGGAGGGCGAGGAGACAGCCCACGGCCCCTGAATGCCACTGACCGGACACTGCGCAAACAGCTCAAATTCGCTTTAATGGGGGGCGGCTCCCAGGTCCTGCCTGGGCCCCAAGGGGCTGGCGCTGGTGGGGACCGCAGTCTGCTTGCCCTTGCTGCCCTGCTTCCCCTTCCTGGCAGTCGGGTTGCCGGCCTTCCTCTTGCCCGAGGGCTTGGCGGTGGGGGGCCCCCCCGGGCGGGGCGGCGGCTCCTAGTCCAGCACCATGAAGTTGTAAAAGTAGTCCATGTCGGACACGGTATCTAGGACCTCGGGCACGCTGTAGTCCGAGGACTGCAGCTCGTCGGGCAGGTGCAGCGAGCGGATGTCGCTGGACGAGTCGTCCTTGCCGCCCCCGCTGTCGGGCAGGGCGGGCCCAGGGGGCTTGCACGGGGCCCCAGCGGGCTCAGCGCCACCCGGCAGGCAGTCAAAGAGCTTCCTCGTGTCCTCGAGCATCACCTTCTTGGGCCTCGTGAAGGCCCTGGCCACCTCAGGGGTCCTGGCCTCGCCTGCCCCCAGCGGGACCGCCTTGGGCTTGGTGGGGCCCGGCGGGTACAGCGGGCCGGGCCCGGCGCCGGGGGGCGGCTCCTTGAAGGCGAAGGTCAAGGGCTCGCCGGGCCCATCCAGCCAGCTCAGGCGGCCCTTGAGAGGTCCATAGGCGCCAGGGGGCAGCGTGGCCTCGGCGGGCAGCGTGGTGAGCAGCAGGGGCAACTTGCTCTCCTTGGGGGGCAGCGGGGGCGCCAGGCCTTGCTTGATCAAGGTGGGGGGCAGCTCCGCGAAGGCCGGGGACCCTCTGTCCCCTACGAAGCCCAGGGCCTCGGCCCCGGGTCCCTTGGACTGGAAGCAGGGCATGCGGTACCAGGGCCCCAAGGGGGGCGGCTGGTAGTGGCGGAACAGTGGGGGCAGCGGGGGCGGCACCGGGGCCCTGAGGCAGTGCTGTGCCTCCGGGAAGTAGGTGCCTGGCGAGGCGGGGCCCCCAGCCGCCAGCTTGTACAGGGACGACTGGCCAAAGTCGGTGGTGGCCCACTCGATTCGGTAGACGCGGGGGTCAAAGAAGCAGCCGCAGGGCGCCATCTGGAAACCTGTGGCCAGGGAGGGCGGCCCTGAGAGGGGCAGTTCTGGGACCCGCCTGGGGTGGACGGGGTCCAAACTGTGGGGCACGTCTGGGGCATGGAGAACACGGACCAATTTTGGGGTCCATTTGGGGAACAGGGACATAGGCTTTGCCTTTGGGGCCCTCTCTAGAGGTCAGGGGCCCCAGGCCTTGCTTTGGGGGCCATCTGGGGGGCTGGGGACACCGGCCTGCCTTTGGGAGACCTGTTTGGGGAACAAGAAACATAGGCTTTGCCTTCAGGGCCCCATCTAGGGGATGAGGGACACAGACCTTGGTCCAGGGGTCTCTTTGGGGGACAGGGATTCGGGCCTTGCCTTCGGAGGAGGGAGCCATCTAGGGTCAAGGGTGGGAGCAAGATGCCCCTGCCCACTCCCCGGTCATCAAAGGTTGGTGGGAGGCCGGTACCTGCTGGAGGAGCTGGAAACACCTCTTTCTCCAGGTTTGGGGGGTGATAGACGTTGGAGGAACCTGTGGACAAAAACAGGCAGCTGGGTGGGGTCCTGAGGCTGGCGGGCAGAGCCCTGGTCCCTGCCCCGATGGGTGCCCCCCACCCTCGTACCCGCAGTGGGAAGAGGCTCTGTGCAGGCGGAAGCAGGCTGGCTGCCGGGCCCTTTGGTGGCGTCCAGGCTCCAGGGACTGAAGCCTTCTTGGGGAGCGGCGGGTGCATAGAAGGGTTTGGGGTGCTGCATGGGGAGGCGGGGGCCTGGCCAGGCAGGCCAGGAGGGCAGCAGTTGGGAGCACAGGCAGCCCACTCAGAGAGGAGGCTCACTGTCCTGTGTAGTTCTGTTTCTACGGTTACTCCAGGCACAGGCTGTGGCCCGCCCACTGGTCAGGGTTCCGAGTAAGGGGTGGGGGAGGGGCGGGGCAGGCAGGGGCAGATGGGAAACCAAGGCAGCCAGAGATGGGCGTCACAGAGAGCATGGTGGACACTGGGCCCGGTCTGCTGCCTTCCGCCTCCCACCTCTGCCAGCAATGCCTGCCTGACAGCTCCAAGGCCCCTTCCTTCAGGCAGCCCGCCCTGATCCACACCCACACAGGCCAAGGCCCCATCTCATGAGCTATGGTGGCTTGTTTGTGGTCAAGGCCTTTGGGCACCAGCAGTGGCCAGTATGGGGCTGGTGAATGAGTGAGGAAGGAGGGAGCTGTGGGGATAGGGATGGTGGGGGAAAGCTGGGGTGGGGTGGGGTGGGGGGGTGGGGCAGCATGAGACAGCCTCAGGGTCACAAAAGGGCCTGGGTTTTAAAAGAATAAAATTTATTGCCTTCTCATTCCTTGGGGAGCCCGCTGGGCTCTCAGACACCCCTGCCCGCCCCTGCAGCTACTTGTAGGCGTTGGCCTTGTGCTTGGGCAGGAAGACGACATTGGGCGGCACCGGTCCCAGCAGCATCTCGCTGTGAGGAGGGCGGGAGCAGGGTCAGGCCTGGGGCGGGGTGGCCCCCGGCCCAGCTGGCCCCACACCCACTGGCTCCCTGGTGCACTATCTCCCAGGGCCTCGGCGGTTCCCGGGCACCTGATGCGGATCCAGTCGGCCGCCTTCTGGCTGGCCATGAGCGTCTCCAGGTAGTCGCGGCCCAGGTAGTAGGGCGGCCGCTCGTTGATCCTCTGCGGGAGCCGCTCCAGCAGGCCAACGGGCACGTACCTACAGACGGGGTGGGGGCGGCGGGGACGGGGTTGGGCCGGGCCTCCCCAAGACACCCCGCCCCGCCACCCCAATCCCACCTGCACAGGAAGGAGAGCCACTCAAGGAGGAAGCGGCGTGTCTTCTCCACGCCCTGCGTGTCCGAGCCCCAGCGCTCCAGGCCGTAGTGTGCGAAGTCCCGCAGGATGTCCAGGCGCTCCGACGACGAGATGTCCCAATGCCGCTGCTCCTTGATCTCCGTGAACAGCCACGGCTTGAGCAGGGCGCCGCTGCAGGCGGGCGGTGGTCAGCAGGCCGGTGGCGGAACCCCAGCCCCCAAACCCATGGTCCCCAACCTCCCGGCCATGCTCACACAACCTGCAAAGCCCAAGAGTTCCAAGCCACAACCCTGAGCCCACAGCTACAGAAAGTTCCAGTACCCTTCACCCCGGCCCCATAAGCAGCCACCTCTGACATCTCCCTGCCCGGGGAATAACAGAGCAGTGGGCGGGCTGGCGGGCTGGGGGCACCGGCGTTGGGCACAAACTCAGGCGCGCCCTCACCTTCCCCGAGCTGGAGGCTGGGCGCTCAGGGGTAGCCCTGGCTGGTTCTTTGTATCCCCGCCCCGGGCACACTTACCGGGCGATCATGATCCCAGCGACGCCAGTCTGCATGGCGCGGTTGGCGTCCACGTACGACAAGATGTCCCTGTTTCCTGAAGGACAGAGACTGGGGCCTCAGGGAGCTGTGTTTAGGCGGGGATGCCGGGGTTTCGGGAGTTCTCGTCAGCCCAGCAGCATTCCCCATCGGGGCACGAGGGGGCCCAGGTGAGGAGTGGGCCCCGGTGCGTGGCCTCTGGTGGCAGGGGACCCACCGAAAAGGGGCATGGGGCTGGCTGCTGTCACGCACCGCTCGATGTAGTGCCAGTCGGCCAGCTTGGTGTAGCGCTGCTCCCGAGAGCGGCCCTGGAGCTGGAGGAGAGGCAGCCAGGTAGGGAGGGAGGGAGGGGCAGGGGGCGGAGAATCAGACAGAGACAGAGAGAGAGAAAGACCCAGAGAGCCCGGGAGAGACAGACTGAGAGAGACAGACAGACACACAGACAGACAGGTGGAGACAGAGATGGAGGGAGAGCCAAAGACCAGGAGGGAGGAGCAGGAAGGGAGGAATGGTTAGAAAGGGATGCGCCTCGGGGGTCCCAACACCCGCTGCGCCCCGAGTGAGTTGGAGTTGACGGCCCTCATGATACCCCGGCCCAACACATCACCAATCCCACTAGTAAGCATGCTTTATCTGTTTGACAAGTGTTTCTGATACCTGGCATCCCTAGCATCCCTGGCCTCACATCCTGTGCCCACAATTCCCAGGCTCTGGAAATTCCCTGGCATCCTCCCGGAAGACACACTCACTCAGGAAGCCCCCTAGAAACTCCTCTTCCTCCTCATCAGTGTCCACATGCCTGGCCGTGGCTGTCCATCTGCCAGCCCAGACTCCCCTCCCACCACCCCTGTGCCGGCTCTCCACCCTTCTTCGGAGCTGCCCCAGAACCTTTCCAAAAATGCCTTTTCCTCCCTCTCAGCTCAGCCAGCGCCGGCTTCCCTCCTGGAAACCCACGTGTCCAAGCCTGGACTCTTGGGTGCAAACAATGAAGCTGAAAACGGGGGTGGGCGGGGTGGGCCAGTGTAAGGATTCAAGGGGATGTCTAGCCAGCTGGGACCAGGGCCCGCGAGGGGGCGCCAGGCTGGCTCTGGCTCTTGCCTTGTGCCCTCTCATCACCCCCCCTTCCCCCACCCCTGCAGGACGGGCCCCTCCGCGCACCAGGGACAGTTCTGCGTCTTGCAGGCTGCAACCCCAGGCTGTCTGCACAACGGGACTCAGAGCCACAGTTAGGGGGTGTGGATGACACGGGGGGCCGTGGGGGGGCGAGTGCATTTGGGGACGGAGCCGGCAGCTGCGTTTGCAGAGCCAGCTGGGTCTTCAGTTTGAAGGGGGACCGGGGTCACCTGTGGGTGCGCCCCCAGCTGCTCCCCGCCGCGCCTGCTGGCGCCTTACAGAGCGTGCGTCTCCCATCCCGCCCCCAGGTGATGGTGAGCAACCCCCATTCCCTGGGGCTGCAGGCTGTCATCTACGAGGACGGCTACACCTACGAGGGGAACACCAAGCACAGACTGGTGAGCTCGCCCCTCCCCCTCCCCTCCCCCTCCCCCCCCAAACCCGGATCAACGGGAGAGGGGCTCGGCCTTGACCGACTGGGCCAGCCAGGTCCAGCCGCCTCAGGGTGTCCCTCGTCGGACCTCCTCCCTGCTTCCCTTCCTTACACACACCCAGATAAGGTGCTGTGGAATGTTGAGGGGACACAGCCCCCGCCCCTCCCCCACCCCAGGCAGGCCGCAGTCCCCCAGAGAGTGAGGGCAGCAGGTGTCACACAGAAGGGTCAAGGAGGATGTGGCGGGGAGCCTGACCCACCCGGGGAGGGCGTGAGACCTGAGTTAGCTGGGTAAACCCAGGCATCAGGAGACAAGCCGGGGCCACCGGGAGGGTCTTGGCCAAATATGGGTCTGGGGGATCCATAGGGCAGAGCCAGGCCTCACAGTCACACCAGGGAGTTGGGACTTGACCCCAGACCACAACAGACTCTTTGGATCAGACCATGTCACATCACAGCTAAGTAGGAGGGGAAACTAAGTCACGCCCCACTGTGGGTCCCCGGGACAAAGGCAGGGAGCTTGGAGAACGGGGGTCATTCCCATGAGCTTCCAGAAGCCTTTCACGGGCTTAGAACCAGAGGCAGGCTGGATGGCTCCCGGGTTCCTCCTCCCAACACCCCCATCCTGCCCTCCGTCTCTCCTGAACCCTGATTGCGGGACCACCCTGGGCTGTTCCACTCTTGTAGTTGCATTTTCTCTTTTGCTTCTGCAGAACATTTCACTGAGGCAGCAGCAGCACTGGGGCAGGGCTGACCCCAACTTCACCTCCAGGTATGTCATCACCCGGATGGTAGTGGTGGGTGGCCCCAGGGTGTCCCCTTAGCAGGAGCCAAGGAATCAGGGCCGACATCCAGACTACCCCCACTCCAAGGACAGTAAGGCGAGAACCATTAAACTCTTACAGAGACACAAATACCATATGATATCACTTATTTGTGGAATCTAAACTGTGACACGAATGGACTTATTTATGAAATAGAAACAGACTCAGATATAGAGAACAGACTTGTGGTTGCAAAGGGGAAGGGGGAGGTGGGGGAGGGATGGGTTGGGAGTTTGGGGTTAGCAGGTGCAAACTATTATATATAGGAGAGGTAAACAACAAGGCCCTGCTGTATAGCACAAGAACTAGATTCAATATCCTGTGATAAACCATAATGGAAAAGAATCTGAAAAAGAATATATATACAGGGCTTCCCTGGTGGTGCAGTGGTTAAGAATACGCCTGCCAATGCAGGGGACACGGGTTCAAGCCCTGGTCTGGGAGGATCCCACATGCCGTGGAGCAACAAGGCCCGTGTGCCACAACTACTGAGCCTGCGCGTCTGGAGCCTGTACTCCGCAACAAGAGAGGCCGCGACAGTGAGAGGCCCGCGCACCGCGACGAAGAGTGGCCCCCGCTTGCCACAACTAGAGAAAGCCCTCGCACGGAAACGAAGACCCAACACAGCCAAAAATAAAAATAAATCTAAAAATTAAAAAATTTTAAAAAAAGAACAATGAGAAAACATTGTATGCAGCTAGGTGATAATAAAACGGGCTCAGATGCTCTTTTCAATAAGTAATTATATATAAATTAACAAAACTGACTCAAAAAGAGGAAGAAACTAGAGGGAGGGTGGTGCCACCATGTGTGAGCAGATGTTCTTGGTCAATATTCTGGACAGACTGGATGAACAGATGAATGAATGAATGGAGAAATGGAGAAATGGATGGATGGATGGATGGATGGATGGATGGGTGGATGGATGGATGGATGGATGGATGGGTGGATGCATAGATAAATGAATGAGTGGGTTGTTGATGCTTTTTACTGCAATAACACACACTCCCATTGCCTTGCAGCATAAAGAGACCCACAATATCAACCATCACTCTGGACATAGCCAACAAAGAAATTTCATGCTTGGACCTTAAGCCACCGGTAGGACCAAAACTTTTGCTGTCCCATACTCTTTGTCCTTAGTGTTAAGACTGATGACAGCAGGCCTTGGCTGGTTTGTCCCCTAGTGGCTGGCTAAGCTCACACTCAGGATCTGGAAACGGAGGTGATTCTGCCCTGGTTGCCAAGGTCACTGCCCCTTCCCCATCGTCTTCCCCCAGGGTTGTGCCTCAGGACACACCAACCTCGGAGCAGTTGTACTAGCTGGGGGTTATCAGACGGCGGGACCTTAGCGGTGCCCCACAGATCAGGCAGCTTCTTAGGACTTGACTCTGTGAGTCCCAGGCACCTGGACACCGCATTGTGACCCAGGCGCAGGGTTTCTGGTCCCGGCTGCGTCAAGTGCGCCCCCTCGTGGGCTTTCATGGTGCTCTCGCTGACCGGAGTCAGCGTCCACATCCCCGCCTTGTCTCTCCCCGCCACATCCCCCCGCCGCTGCAGACAGCCCTCATTTCAGTCCCTTGTGACCTGGAGAAGAAGATCGTCATTCAGAAGTGAGTATGTCGATATGGGGTGGGGAGGGGAGAAGTGAGAGGTGGCGAGGTGGGGAGTGGGGACTGGATGAGATGGTCACCATTGCTTCAGAACTGCTAAAGTCGGGTGACACTACTCTGTCTGCTTTTGCATACGTTTAACATTTCCATAACGAACAGCTCAATAATTAATCCTAACAGATTAAGTTAGAGTCTACAGTGGGTGGCTGCCCTCTCTCACCCCCCCACCCCCACCGACTTGGTGAAATTTACATGTTCTCCCTGCTCCCTCATCCTTTGCTCATTCCCTTTCTCCCTTTTAGTCCCTGAGTTCCTCATTTTGATGAAAATTGCTCAGAGAGGGCTTCCCTGGTGGTGCAGTGGTTAGGAATCCGCCTGCCAATGCAGGGGACACAGGTTCAAGCCCTGGTCCGGGAAGATCCCACATGCCGCGGAGCAACTCAGCCCATGCGCCATAACTACTGAGCCTGCGCTCTAGAGCCTGCAAGCCACAACTACGGAGCCCGCCTGCCACAACTACTGAGTCCACGCACCTCGAAACTGTGGCCCGCAACAAGAGAAGCCACCGCAGTGAGAAGCCCACGCACCGCAAGGAAGAGCAGCCCCCGCTCACCGCAACTAGACAAAGCCCGTGCACAGCAACAAAGATCCAATGCAGCCAAAAATAAATAAATGAAATAAATAAATTTATAAAACTGCTCAGAGATTTTGCGTTTAATCGCCTGCTGAAAATCTGAGGAACTTTGCCTCCAGGATCCATAGTTACTGCAGAGAACGCAGCCATGAGAGACCAAGAAAAAGAAAGGAAGAACCCCTGAAGACTGGCCAAACTGCCCTACGTTTTCCCCTTCGGGCGGTGGGGTGCCAGCAACTGAGCGACAACCAGTTCTGGGGGAGGCCCAGATTTGTGGCATTTGCCAATTCCCGTGGTGTAAATGCTCCCATGGAGCCTACAGATCACTACCAAAGTGAGTCTCTACTGGCTCATGAAACTCCTGAGGATATAACAGCTGTCTCTCGGAGCTAGTAAGAGCCAGCCTCAGCGCTCCACTGCATGGGGCAATAATAAAGTCAAGTGACGGTTTTACCAGATTTTCCCCCCAAAAGGGAAACGCTTTATTGAGTCAATAAATGATGTTAGCAGTATTTAGAACATATGTGCAGGAAAGTCTTTAAAACAATCTTTTCAAAGCTGCTGCCATGGGCTTCCCTGGTGGCGCAGTGGTTGAGAGTCCGCCTGCCGATGCAGGGGACACAGGTTCATGCCCCGGTCCGGGAAGATCCCACATGCCGTGGAGCGGCTGGGCGCGTGAGCCATGGCTGCTGAGCCTTTGAGTCCGGAGCCTGTGCTCCACAACGGGAGAGGCCACAACAGTGAGAGGCCTGCGTAACGCAAAAAAAAAAAAAAAAAAAAAAAAGCTGCTGCCATAAAGAGAGTGGGAAAGGTATTTGCCACACGTGTAACTAAAAAGGGACTTGTATCCAGAATTTATAAAGAATTCCTACGAATCAGAAAAAAAAAAGTATAGAAAAAAATGGGCAAAAGGCTTGAGCAGGCACTCCCAAAAAAGGGGGGGAAAAGGCTGATAAACACAAAAAGGTGTTGAAAAAGTGGTCCATTTCATAGGAAAATGAAAATGAACTCTACGATAGAGACCGATACTCGGCACGAGCATGGCAGAATTGGCAAAGCCTGCAAAGTAGTACTATAAGGATGGGAACCCCTCTGGCAGCCTCAGGAACCCCCAGACATTGCCGGTGGGCGTGTACATTTTTCGGCTGCTTTGGAAAGCACTTCTTTCCACCAGCAATTCCACTCATGCACATCTGCACTGATCTAGGTTCCAGAATGTTCTCAGCAGCATTACTCTGAATAGCTCCAAGCTGGAAGCAGGCCAACTGAAATGTCCATCGACAGAAGGATGGGTAAACCAAGTGCAGGGTTTTGGTACAGCAGAATGTCACAACAGCGAAAACGAACGGGGCAGAATTGCCTGGATGGATCGTACAAACGTGGGCACGGAATCAAAAGAATACACAGCATGATTCTAGTCTTAAAAAAAAAAAATCCAAAATCAGGGGAACTCCCTGGCAGTCCAGTGGTTAGGACTCTGCACTGCCACTGCAAGGGGCACAGGTTCCATCCCTGGTTGGGGAACTAAGATCCCACAAGCTGGGTGGCACAGAAAAAAAAAATCCAAAATCGGGCAAAAATAAACTACAGTCAGCCCTTGTATCTGCAGGTTCTGCATCCCCGGATTCAACAAGCCAAGGGTGGATCGTGTTTAAGTTCGTGGCTGGTTGAATCTGTGGCTGTGGACCCCGAGGATACAGAGGCCCCACTATGGGACTTGAGCATCCTCGGATTTTGTTATCTACGGCAGATCCTGGACCAATCCCTTGCAGATACCAAGGGAGGACTGCATGTTGCTTAAGAATACATGCACAGATGGTAACAGTACAAAGAAAAACAGGGAAAGGATTGTCTCAAAAGTCAGGACACCCAGCTCCCACATCTCCACGTGTAACATCATTCTCCAATACAAGGAATTAGGGCTCCTTGGCGAAATGGCTGATTCTAGGCCAGGCAGGGAAGATTCAAGATGAGCCTGGAGCATCTTGGAGAACCAGAAAGTAAGAAAGGGCTCAAAATTCAACCAATGGGGAGATAACATATGTCAAAGGGAACAATTCACAATTCTTTGGTCCCGCATGGGTTCGGGCAGCTTCTCACTATCTTTTGTTGCTCGCAGTGAAATCTCAGCCTGTTACAATGGCGTCCTCGACCCCGTGGCCCTTCAGGACAACTATAGCTACGTCATTGAGAGGTGAGCCCCCCCACACACACACACATGACCATTAGGTATGCATGAGCCAAAGGCGAATCAAGAATCATTATTTAAATTTTTATTTATGTATTTGGCCGCACGGCGCCAGCATGAGGAATCTTAGTTCCCCCACCAGGGATTGAAACCCCCTGCAGTGGAAGCTCAGAGTCTTAACCACTGGACCTCCAGGGAAGTCCCAAGAATCATTTTTAAACCGTAATGGAAAAGAAAACAATTTTTTTTTTGAAGAAAGGAAAAAAAGGATCATTTTAAAATTGATACCGTGCCAATTGATATCCAGCCCACAAGGAATCCGAGGGAGCGAGCAGACAGGTAGGGAAGGTGGCTGGGCCTTCGGGGAATCAGTGTGATGTGGCAGGGCCCCTGGCCCAGGTCTGCCCAGGCTCTGCCACCTTCTGGGCCAGCCTTCAGACCCCTCCCCAGCCTGCCACCAGCTCCTGGAGCCAGGTCCCCTCTTCATCCCAGCTAGCGGAGTTGGCCAGACACTGTCCAGCCAAGGCAGGAGGGGGTGGCCGGCCAAGGTGACCCCCTCTGCAGGGCGGCACAGAGAGCCCCTCCCACACTGGTGCACACCACCAACCTCCTGGCATGGGAAGACACTCGTGGGTCTCCTACGACGTGACCCTCCCCCCTCCAACACAAGCCAAGAGTCCGTCCCCCATCCAGACCCAAGGCCGAGACGGAAACCGGTGCTGCTGGACTTGCCAACCAGTGAGGCTGCAGCCAGAGCGCCTGGGGGCATGAGAGTGTGTGAGTCAGGGTCTCCAGAGAGAGAGAAGCCACAGGATGTATGTGTGAGACAGAGAGACACAGAGGCACAGAGGCACAGAGAGACAGAGACAGAGTGACAGAGACAGAGATTTATTTTAAGGACTTGGTTCCCGGACTGTAGAGGTCTGGTGAGTGCACAGTCTGATGGGGGAGGCTGGGGGCTGGCAGCTCAGGGAAGAGTTGCAGTTCTAGTTCAAGGCCATCTGCAGGCCGACTTCTTTCTTGCTGGGGGAGGCCCATGTTTGTTCTACTCAGGCCTCCAGCTGCACCCACATTAGGGAGAGCACTGCTTTACTGATTTCAATATTAACCTCTGCCCCAAAGAAGAGCCTCACAGAAACACCCAGAATCTCATCTGAACACAGTCGAGGTGCTGGGGCCCAGCTAAATGGACCCGGAATGTCAACCACCGCAGGGGTCCCAAGGTCATTTCGACCATGACTCTGACTCCCCCGCTCAGACACGCCTCCATGATCGTGACCCCATGTGCAGGGAAGAAGCGGAGCTGTGGGTGGGGGGACGTCCGGGCGCCTGGTGGGAGCTCGCCCGTGTCTGTGTCCTGCTCTCCCACACGGAAGCCTACGACCCCAACTTCCGGGGTCAGAAGGCCACGGAGGACCTGGAGGTGCCTTACCACTACGAGAAGCTGGGCTGCCCCATTCACGTCTACTACGACACCCCATGGAAGCCGGTGGTGGAGCTGTGAGGACCCACCCCCCAGTCCCCCTCCCCGCCAGCCCCCCGCCGCCCTCACCATCATCACAGGCCCCCAGAGCCCTCTCCACCCCTTTGCTCTGGCCGCATCCTCTCCCTGCCTTTTCCCTCCATAGCTCTCAGCTCACACGTCCCCTCCCCTTCCCCGTCTTAGCTCGGCGGCCTTAACAAAACACCACAGACTCGGGGGCTTAAACAGCAGACACTGACCTTCTCACAGTCCTAGAGGCCGGAAGTCCAAGTTCAAGGTGTGGGCAGGCTGCTTCCCCCAGGCCTCTCTCCTTGGCCGCAGAGGCTGCCACTTCCCGTGGCATCAGGGCCCACCCTTATCACCTCACTCAACTTTGATTGCCTCGTTAAAGGCCCCACCTCCAAATCCAGTCGCACTGGGTGTTAGGGCTTCACATAGGAATTTGGGGGACACATTTCAGGCCATGCCACTGGCTCTGCCCCCTTCGGTGGATTCTGTCTTCCTTCATTCCGTCCCCATCCCCACGCCGCCCCCGCACACCACTGCACTAAATAGCTGTTGACGGACTGAACGGTCGCAGAAACCACTCACACGTGGCAACACTTAGGTTCATTAGAACGTCACGTGTTAGCTCCTCGTGGCCTCAGTCCCACACCCAGGTGAGACTGTGGGCTGGGCACGCCCCGAACTCAGAGCTGCCACGTGGTGGGGTGCCTGCCGGCCTGGGGTGAGGAACAAGGGAAGGGTCCCATCAGAGGAGGGGTGTAAGCCCCAACCTGGCAGGAGACAAACGTGCATCCAAAAATAAGTTTTGTTTTTCTTTTTTCTGGCCCCCGCGTCTTGTGGGGAACTTAGTTCCCCGTCCAGGGATGGAAGCCGGGTACGCGGCAGTGGAAGCCCGGACCCCTAACCACTGGACCACCAGGGAATTCCCCCCCAAATAAGGATTTAGAACAACCTTAATTCACCGCCCTAAATGTATACCTCTGGAATGTTTGCAGGTGTCAAAAAATAAGCAACCCCCAGTCCCTGACCCCGAACTCGTCAGCGTCCTGTCCAAATAAGCAACCCCGACCCCGTCAGCGTCCTGTCCCCACCTGCCACTGCATATCCGCGTTGTCTGTCCCAGAAGTGTCAGCCTGGTGGGGGGAGAGGGTGGCCCTGCCCTGCTCTGCCACCTCCCACCACCCCCAGATGGTCTCACAACACGTCAGGGCCCCCAGCCTCCCTCCCCCAACGACGGCCCCCCAGCAGCCTTGCCTGTGTATGGTGTGTCCCAGGTGGAGGGAAGGAAAGTTCCAGGAGGTGGTCGAGGCCGAGTACGTCCTGCTGGAGGTGAACGGGCTGTTCACGTACACGTACGCCCTGACGGCCGACATGGCCCTCTGCAGTTCCCAGCCGCAGAACTGGACCACCATCGCCAAGACGGCCGGCGACAAAGGGCCCTTCGCCTGGGACCGAGAGGTAGGGCCTGCGTTCTGATTATTCCCAAAACAGGTCGCAGAAGGCGACGACTGGTCAGGCCCACTGTGTGTTGGGGGCCGACTCAGTCTGTTCAGGCTGCTGTAAAGATCACCATGGACCCTGCGGCTTGTAACAACAGCATTGGTTTCTCACGGTTCTGGAGGCTGAGTCCAAGATCAAGGCGCCAGCAGATTTGGTGTCTGGCTCCTGGGTGGTGCCTTCTGTGTCCTCACATGGCAGAAGGAGGAGGGAGCACTCCTGGGTCCCTTTATAAGGGCGCCAATCTCCTTCAGGAGGGCTCCACCCCCAGGACCTAATCAGCTCCCAAAGGCCCCGCCTCCTAATACATCACCTTCTGGGGTAGGTTTCAACATATGAATGGGTGGGGGGCGTGGCAGACATTCAGTCTCTAGATGGGGCGGCAGGGGATGGAAATGTAAGATGCACAAACTCTTTGGGAATCTCTCCCAAGGGAATCGGAGACGATCGGAGGTGTAGGGACGAAGGCGCTCATGGAGCAGACTGCTGATGATGTGCAAACTTCTGGAACCATCCAAATGCCCGTCATTTAAGGGGCTTGATTATATTTACGGTCTGTTCTGCTCAAGGTGAAATTCACATAACCGATAATGAACGATTTTAACGCGTGCAACTCCTACAACTCGGGTATGCGTTTTGTGCATTCGCAATATTACCAAACACCACCACCCTGACCGTTTCTTTAAAAAGAACAAGCCACACACGGAGCTTTGCTTATTTATTATTTTCTGACTGTGCCGGTGTTTGTATTTGCATTCTTTTTATTAGCCCTCTCGTTCAAAGTGGCATGCATGCATTTAAGAGATTGTCCCATTACTTTTTTTTCCCATCAGCCCTGGTGGCCGATTTTGTAGAACCCTGAGGGCTTTTCTATCAAGACAGAGCCACAGTGCCTGCATGTCCAGCACAGTCATTGGATGGGCTGGCTGTTAAACAGCCACTGAACTGCTAAAACACTAAAAACCATGAGGTGGAGCTAGCTGTGGCAAATAAATGGTTTTTAGGCAAAGCAGCTGTCTCCATTTTATTTCACATAGTTTATATGCAGTCCAGCTTTTCTTCTTTTACTCCCAAAGGATTTTTTTTTTTTTTTTTTTTTTTTTTTTTTTGCGCTATGGACCCAGCTGCTCTGCGGCATGTGGGATCTTCCCGGACCAGGGCTCGAACCCATGTCCCCTGCACTGGCAGGCGGACTCTCAACCACTGCGCCACCAGGGAAGGCCCCTTCTCTGCATTTTTAAGAGCTCTTTATAGACCCATGAGATTAAGCTTTTATTTGCGATGTAATTTGCTAATAGTTCCCCCAGTTTGCCTCTTTTGTCTTTCGGTTTTTGCTTACTTTGCCATGCAAAATGAGTTCCTTCTATTCTCTTTCTTTATTTTTGGCTGCACCACGGTGCATGCGGGATCTTAGTTCCCCGACCAGGAATCAGCCCCATGCCCCCTGCAGTGGAAGCGTGGATTCTTAACCACTGGACCGCCAGGGAAGTCCCGAGTTCCTTATTTCTCATAACGTTGGACTCACTGCTATTTTTACACTTTTGCTTTGGGAATGTCCATCTCTTCTCTTGTTTACAAGCCTAGCCCCATCCTCCCTTCTGGGTCCACAGGCAAATAGTGCAGAAGATCAGGGTGTAGGCGAGACCCTTAGTATGTGTTTAGCTCAGGGAGCCAGCGTGATGCACCGGTGAAGGGCAAACAGTTGAGTTCAAGGGCATATTCCCCTTTATGTGACACCCCGGGATCTGAAGGCAGGGTGGAGAAGCCACAGCTGCCACCTGGGCACCCACGACTGCTTCCCGAGAAGCCCTGGTGGCTCTGTCTCACTTCCACCGTCAGGTTCCCCAGGTGTGTTAGTCAGCTAGGGCTGTGTAACAAAAGGACCACAAACCAGATGGGTTAAACACCAGAAATTTATCCTCTCCCAGTTCTGGAGGCCAAAAGTCCCAGATCGAGGTGTCGGTAGGGCTGGTTCCCTCTGAGTCCATGAGGGAGAATCTGTCCCAGGCCTCTGGCCTGGTTTCTGGTGATTTGCTGGCCATCTTTGCATTCCTTGGCTTGTAGATGCATCGCCCCAATCGCTTGCTTCATCTTCCCATGGTCTTGTCCCTGTGCGTGTCGTCTCTGGGTCTAAATTTCCCCTTATTCTAAGGACACCAGCCATACTGGATCAGGCCCACTCTAGTGACCTCATGTTCACTTGATTCCCTGTAAAGACCCCATCTCCAAATAAGGTCACCACCTGAGGTCCTGGGGGTTAGGACTCTGACATATGACTTGTGGGAGGGACTCAACTCAGCCCATAACACCAAGAGCACATGCCATCAGCAGCATGTGATTCATACCAAGACTCACAGTTGCAAGGGACCCTGGTGAGCAGAGCTGTTATGCCTGCAGCCCCCAAAGCTGGGGCAGGCACAGGAGAAGGAAGGTGGGAAGAAGGCTCCACAGTCACCAATCGGCTGGCCTGCCCAGCGGGCACTTGGTCCTGGACTCACACCCCTGGGTGCTGGTGGGTGGTGGCACCGGTGGGGCCGTGTGTGCGGCGGTAGCGCCTGTGGGCTGGCACGGTCCTTCCCGGCCCCCGGGGCCAGCAGGCACGTCTCTGTCCTCCTCCCCAGAATTATGTGAGCTGCCACGACCCTAACAACAATGCACCCTTGAGATGGCCCAAAGTCCCGTATCAGATCTTGGGAGGCCCGACAGAGAACAAGGTCGTTTTCGACCAAAGAAACGGCATCTACATCTTCTTCATTTCCATCGTGGATCCATACTACAGGTGAGTCACCCTGTACCAGGGGCCTCTGGGGGAAGAGCTGGCTCTCTGGGGGCAGGTTGCACACATGAGGGGGACCCACTTTTCTCCCTCCTCTAGGATGACATTTGTTCACTTCCTAAATAAATCCTCATTCAAAGGCCATGCTGGGTGCGGGGGAACAGCAATGACCAGCAGCCCTGTCCCCGCCCTCAGGGACCAGAGTCACCCTCATGCCATGTCTAACGGGTGGGGTGCAGGGGCCGGTGTAGACTGGCTCCCAAACACGGATCATTAGATATCCAGGGATTTTGCAAGCCGGTTGGCTTCCCGCTGGCAGCCGGAGTACTGACACCACGGAAAGGAAACTGACACTCATTACAGGCCAGCCCAACCCTGCCCCAGGAGCTGGCTGTTAATACTCGCCACCCACTGTGCTGGTTCAGATCATTAACGTCTCCCACTGGGAGGGGGAACATGGGCGGCATTATTCCCTGCTCCCCCATCACCTATCCCTTCCACACGGACACAAAGTCCACCCCCAAAAGCGCGGGGAGACCCTGCCTTCCCTAAAGGCCCCAGACCCTGGACCAGCTCTGGGATGCCACTGGCAGAAGGCACCAGGGTGGGGATGCCCAGGGGAGAGAGGCGTCTGCCTGCAAGGCTCATCCCCTGCCCTCCCTGCACCTTGCCTCCAGCAGAGCCCCCAGCGACTTCCCCCCCTTACCTGGGTGTCCTTCCCTCCATCCTGCCATCCCCACCTGCTCGCAGCCACCTGAGGGACGCTTGTGGCCCCGCTCAAGCCCCCCACTCCGCGTCCACTGTGATGAGAGCTTTGTTGATCTCTTCTGCCCGCCCCCCACACTGAGCCTGGGCATGGAGGTGGGGGGAATCCCTTGTCTCCAGAGCAGGGGACCACAGGGGTCCTGGGGAAAAATACGATCTCTGCGAAAATATGTAAGATGTTACGGAAAAACCCAAACGAACTTTTTGGCCAACACAATACAGAGACGACCACAGATTTATAGAGGATAGAAGTTAAGTGGATATAAATGGAACTCAGTGCCCGGCGTCAATGCTCCAGGCCCAGCTCTTGTCCCCGTGAGTTTTAAAACGTTTGCCGGGGGAATTCCCTGGCGGTCCAGTGGTTAGGCTCTGCGCTTTCACTGCCGAGGACCTGGGTTCGATCCTCGGTCGGGGAACTAAGATACTGCAAGCTGAGCAGCGTGGCCAAAAAATAAAAAAAACCCAGTTTGCTGGGGTGAAGGGTGAGGCCCCCAAAGGCGGTGCCCCACGGCCTCTCCCTGCCCGCCCCTCGCAGCTACTGTCACCTGGAGACCACCTTCAGCGTCTACGTCTACGGGGCCTTCCCACTGCCCATCTTCCCGCCTGAGATCACCATCGTCCTGCTCACGGGGGCCACCCTGCTGTCTGTATGGCTGGCCTACATGATCCCCGAGCTGCTGCACACTGAGCAGGGCCTCAGGGTCAAGGGCTTCTGGGTCAGTCTGCGCAGGAGATGCAGGAAGTCTCGTGCGTGTGTCTGGGCCAGGTGCTGAGCACGCCCTGGGGTTGGAGGTGGGGTGGCAGGGAGGGGGCAGAGTTGTCTTGAAATAAAGCGTTTGGTAAGAGAGCCGGCAGCAGTGGGTGTCACTCATGTTTTGTGGGGTTTCTACACCCACCTGCCTCCCTCAACATTCTGGCACCACAGTCCCTTTGAACTACGGCACCTACGTGGGTTGTCAACAGTGAGAAGGTGGGCGGCCCAAGTCCCAGCGAACAGGAGCTTTTGGTGAAACGAGCCGGCACGGGCATGTGGTGAGATCATCAACCGGCAAGTCCCAGAGATGCACCGGACACTTGACGTGTTCTGTTAGAGAAACGTGAGACCCAAGGAAAAGGGCGGGGGCTGCAGAAGACGGGGACGGGGCGTGGGTCCACCTCTGTTGATAAGCCCTGACATATACGCAGACCAACATGCTTACGTGTGTTTCGTGATGTCCATGAACAAAACTTGGAAGCATAGCACATATTTCACACGTACCTGTGTTATGCATACATATGTATACAGATGATGTGCACACATGCATGTGTATACGTATGTGCAGAGGTATGTATACATACATGTATATAACACGTAGGTACATAAGGCATACACATACACGCGTGTGTAGATATTGTGCATGTATGTGCCTGTGTGTATACATGTACATGCATATTGCCTATGTGTGGATGATGTGTACATACATCTACACGTGTATTCATATGTCTATAATACACGTTCACGTACGTGTGTAGGCATGTGTGGGTGATGTGTATGTCACACGCGAGCACTTGTATAATGTGAACACACGTGTGCGCATGTATATATGCATAAGCTCATCACGCACGTGTGTAGATAACATGCATGCTCACACGTGTACATGCACGTATGCATGTGTACAGATGCATGCATCTGTACGTGTACACACCTGTGTATGCACATGTGAATACACATATAGGTGTGCATACAATGTACACATACGTGTATATGCATGTCTGATCAGTCTATCCATCCGTTCAGAGCTTCCCTCTCCCACACTTCATTCAAACCCCAGGTGGCACGGGACAGTTGTCTCATTCTAGTGAAAACTTTCTCAATGACTTTTCTGATCACTCTGAGGTTAAAAGAACACATCCAACGGTCATTTAAACTGCGCGACACAGGGAATTCCCTGGAGGTCCCGTGGTAGGACTCTGTGCTTTCACTGCTGGGGCCTGGGTTCAATCCCTGGTCGGGAAGTACGATCCCGCAAGTGGCTCGGCCAGAAAAAAAAAAAAAATTGCCCAGTACGCTCTCCACCCAGTCGTTAAAAACCTCCACTCCCACACCCACTGCAGTGGGCAGTCACCACACCCCCACCTCCGGGGGCTGCCTGGTCCACCTTCCACGCCTCTCTGGAGGGGACGGGTTAGGCTGCCAGGTGATCCTCATTTCACAACCCTTGGCCCGCATTAATCTTAAAGAAAATCAAGCCCATCCTGTCACATCTGCCTCATTTGCCAGGGCCTTCCCTTCTTGGGGGCACTTCGTATTTGTCTCAAAAATACCCCTAACACGGCTGCAGGCACAGCAGGCTGAGAGGGAAGCGGGGGAAGGGAGCTCCTGGCTCCTCCAGGCCCGCATCCTGTTCACAACACAGACAGGCGGTGATCCCGGTACAGCCCAGACTGGCTGGCCACCTCTGTCTCCCTGAGCCCTGGAACCCGTAGGCTCGAGGCATGGTGCCAGCAGCCAAGACCCCCTGCCCACACGCAGCCACCTCCTGGATCCTAGTCAAGCGCCCTGGGTTCCCCAGCAGACACCAGCAGGGAAGGTCCCCGAGACCCAGCCCAGGGCCTGGGGCAGGAGGGCCCTTCCTCTGGCAGGGGAGGGGAGCTCCATCTCTCCTTACCTCCTTAGGTGTCACTGGGAAACCAACTCACCCCCTTCACAGTCGCCTGGAGTATTTCAGGGGAGGGTGTGGCCGGCGGCTGCCCCGGGCTCTCCAGAAGCAAAAGGCAGACGAGAGCCTGGCCCAGGGTACAGGGGGGAGGGAGCGCCGTGGACTGGAGAGGGAAGGAGCGGAGGCAGGAGGGAACAGGTGTGAGCACTGAAGCTCCAAAACCACTGCAAGCCCGCCCCGTGCCTGCCCCCTGGGAAGCAGAACCCAGGTGTGGCTGGGCCCGAGGCAGAGATGCAGGGGCCTGGCTGGATGCCCATCCTGGGACAGGTACACCCACCCTGGCCTCTGGCCCCCAGCTGGGCTGCAGGTGCACTCTGCATGCCCGTCTGGGTCACCTGTGAGCCAGGTGGACACCGTCTCCCACATGCCTGCCCTGCCCCCACTCTCAGACCTCCACCCAGCACTTGCCTCTGCACCCCAGGCCCCCCAGCTCTCCGCGTGAACACGAGCGGGGGCGTTCCCATTCACCATCGGGGACACCGGCCCCTCCACCTGGGCCGAGGCCGAGCCCAGCCCGCAGGCCTCTCCCCAGGCCCCACCCCGCTTGCTGCTGTGTCTCCAGGCAAGTTCCTGCCCATCTCTGGGCAGACCTGACTTTCCCCATCAAACATGGAGGTGAAATCCTTGCAGTGCACGAGTCCGGGCAGTGTCTCCCCACTTTCCAGCAGCATCCCCATCCCTGCCGGGTGACTTGGATTTTCTGGGGCTAGGAGACGAGGGATTGTCCCGAACCCCAAGTCTAGGGCTCCCCGACTCTACTCTGGAAGCCCGGCACCCGGAAGGCGCCGGGGTCCCGAGGGGCCTCGCCACATGGCCCTGGGCCCGCTGGACGACAGGGAGGGTGAGGAGACAGCCCACGGCCCCTGAATGCCACTGACCGGACACTGCGCAAACAGCTCAAATTCGCTTTAATGGGGGGCAGCTCCCAGGTCCTGCCTGGGCCCCAAGGGGCTGGCGCTGGTGGGGACCGCAGTCTGCTTGCCCTTGCTGCCCTGCCTCCCCTTCCTGGCAGTCGGGTTGCCGGCCTTCCTCTTGCCCGAGGGCTTGGCGGTGGGGGGCCCCCCCGGGCGGGGCGGCGGCTCCTAGTCCAGCACCATGAAGTTGTAAAAGTAGTCCATGTCGGACACGGTATCTAGGACCTCGGGCACGCTGTAGTCCGAGGACTGCAGCTCGTCGGGCAGGTGCAGCGAGCGGATGTCGCTGGACGAGTCGTCCTTGCCGCCCCCGCTGTCGGGCAGGGCGGGCCCAGGGGGCTTGCACGGGGCCCCAGCGGGCTCAGCGCCACCCGGCAGGCAGTCAAAGAGCTTCCTCGTGTCCTCGAGCATCACCTTCTTGGGCGTCGTCAAGGCCCTTGCCACCTCAGGGGTCCTGGCCTCGCCTGCCCCCAGCGGGACCGCCTTGGGCTTGGTGGGGCCCGGCGGGTACAGCGGGCCGGGCCCGGCGCCGGGGGGCGGCTCCTTGAAGGCGAAGGTCAAGGGCTCGCCGGGCCCATCCAGCCAGCTCAGGCGGCCCTTGAGAGGTCCATAGGCGCCAGGGGGCAGTGTGGCCTCGGCGGGCAGCGTGCTGAGCAGGAGGGGCAACTTGCTCTCCTTGGGGGGCAGCGGGGGCGCCAGGCCTTGCTTGATCAAGGTGGGGGGCAGCTCCGCGAAGGCCGGGGACCCTCTGTCCCCTACGAAGCCCAGGGCCTCGGCCCCGGGTCCCTTGGACTGGAAGCAGGGCATGCGGTACCAGGGCCCCAAGGGGGGCGGCTGGTAGTGGCGGAACAGTGGGGGCAGCGGGGGCGGCACCGGGGCCCTGAGGCAGTGCTGTGCCTCCGGGAAGTAGGTGCCTGGCGAGGCGGGGCCCCCAGCCGCCAGCTTGTACAGGGACGACTGGCCAAAGTCGGTGGTGGCCCACTCGATTCGGTAGACGCGGGGGTCAAAGAAGCAGCCGCAGGGCGCCATCTGGAAACCTGTGGCCAGGGAGGGCGGCCCTGAGAGGGGCAGTTCTGGGACCCGCCTGGGGTGGACGGGGTCCAAACTGTGGGGCACGTCTGGGGCATGGAGAACACGGACCAATTTTGGGGTCCATTTGGGGAACAGGGACATAGGCTTTGCCTTTGGGGCCCTCTCTAGAGGTCAGGGGCCCCAGGCCTTGCTTTGGGGGCCCATCTGGGGGGCTGGGGACACCGGCCTGCCTTTGGGAGACCTGTTTGGGGAACAAGAAACATAGGCTTTGCCTTCAGGGCCCCATCTAGGGGATGAGGGACACAGACCTTGGTCCAGGGGTCTCTTTGGGGGACAGGGATTCGGGCCTTGCCTTCGGAGGAGGGAGCCATCTAGGGTCAAGGGTGGGAGCAAGATGCCCCTGCCCACTCCCCGGTCATCAAAGGTTGGTGGGAGGCCGGTACCTGCTGGAGAAGCTGGAAACACCTCTTTCTCCAGGTTTGGGGGGTGATAGACGTTGGAGGAACCTGTGGACAAAAACAGGCAGCTGGGTGGGGTCCTGAGGCTGGCGGGCAGAGCCCTGGTCCCTGCCCCGATGGGTGCCCCCCACCCTCGTACCCGCAGTGGGAAGAGGCTCTGTGCAGGCGGAAGCAGGCTGGCTGCCGGGCCCTTTGGTGGCGTCCAGGCTCCAGGGACTGAAGCCTTCTTGGGGAGCGGCAGGTGCATAGAAGGGTTTGGGGTGCTGCATGGGGAGGCGGGGGCCTGGCCAGGCAGGCCAGGAGGGCAGCAGTTGGGAGCACAGGCAGCCCACTCAGAGAGGAGGCTCACTGTCCTGTGTAGTTCTGTTTCTACGGTTACTCCAGGCACAGGCTGTGGCCCGCCCACTGGTCAGGGTTCCGAGTAAGGGGCGGGGGAGGGGCGGGGCAGGCAGGGGCAGATGGGAAACCAAGGCAGCCAGAGATGGGCGTCACAGAGAGCATGGTGGACACTGGGCCCGGTCTGCTGCCTTCCGCCTCCCACCTCTGCCAGCAATGCCTGCCTGACAGCTCCAAGGCCCCTTCCTTCAGGCAGCCCGCCCTGATCCACACCCACACAGGCCAAGGCCCCATCTCATGAGCTATGGTGGCTTGTTTGTGGTCAAGGCCTTTGGGCACCAGCAGTGGCCAGTATGGGGCTGGTGAATGAGTGAGGAAGGAGGGAGCTGCGGGGATGGGGATGGTGGGGGAAAGCTGGGGTGGGGTGGGGGGGTGGGGCAGCATGAGACAGCCTCAGGGTCACAAAAGGGCCTGGGTTTTAAAAGAATAAAATTTATTGCCTTCTCATTCCTTGGGGAGCCCGCTGGGCGCTCAGACACCCCCGCCCGCCCCTGCAGCTACTTGTAGGCGTTGGCCTTGTGCTTGGGCAGGAAGACGACATTGGGCGGCACCGGTCCCAGCAGCATCTCGCTGTGAGGAGGGCGGGAGCAGGGTCAGGCCTGGGGCGGGGTGGCCCCCGGCCCAGCTGGCCCCACACCCACTGGCTCCCTGGTGCACTATCTCCCAGGGCCTCGGCGGTTCCCGGGCACCTGATGCGGATCCAGTCGGCCGCCTTCTGGCTGGCCATGAGCGTCTCCAGGTAGTCGCGGCCCAGGTAGTAGGGCGGCCGCTCGTTGATCCTCTGCGGGAGCCGCTCCAGCAGGCCAACGGGCACGTACCTACAGACGGGGTGGGGGCGGCGGGGACGGGGTTGGGCCGGGCCTCCCCAAGACACCCCGCCCCGCCACCCCAATCCCACCTGCACAGGAAGGAGAGCCACTCAAGGAGGAAGCGGCGTGTCTTCTCCACGCCCTGCGTGTCCGAGCCCCAGCGCTCCAGGCCGTAGTGTGCGAAGTCCCGCAGGATGTCCAGGCGCTCAGACGACGAGATGTCCCAATGCCGCTGCTCCTTGATCTCCGTGAACAGCCACGGCTTGAGCAGGGCGCCGCTGCAGGCGGGCGGTGGTCAGCAGGCCGGTGGCGGAACCCCAGCCCCCAAACCCATGGTCCCCAACCTCCCGGCCATGCTCACACAACCTGCAAAGCCCAAGAGTTCCAAGCCACAACCCTGAGCCCACAGCTACAGAAAGTTCCAGTACCCTTCACCCCGGCCCCATAAGCAGCCACCTCTGACATCTCCCTGCCCGGGGAATAACAGAGCAGGGGGCGGGCTGGCGGGCTGGGGGGCACCGGCGTTGGGCACAAACTCAGACGCGCCCTCACCTTCCCCGAGCTGCAGGCTGGGCGCTCAGGGGTAGCCCTGGCTGGTTCTTTGTATCCCCGCCCCGGGCACACTTACCGGGCGATCATGATCCCAGCGACGCCAGTCTGCATGGCGCGGTTGGCGTCCTCGTACGACAAGATGTCCCCGTTTCCTGAGGGACAGAGACTGGGGCCTCAGGGAGCTGTGTGCAGGCGGGGATGCCGGGGCTTCGGGAGTTCTCCTCAGCCCAGCAGCATTCCCCATCGGGGCACGAGGGGGCCCAGGTGAGGAGTGGGCCCCGGTGCGTGGCCTCTGGTGGCAGGGGACCCACCGAAAAGGGGCATGGGGCTGGCTGCTGTCACGCACCGCTCGATGTAGTGCCAGTCGGCCAGCTTGGTGTAGCGCTGCTCCCGCGAGCGGCCCTGGAGCTGGAGGAGAGGCAGCCAGGTAGGGAGGGAGGGAGGGGCAGGGGGCGGAGAATCAGACAGAGACAGAGAGAGAGAAAGACCCAGAGAGCCCGGGAGAGACAGACTGAGAGAGACAGACAGACACACAGACAGACAGGTGGAGACAGAGATGGAGGGAGAGCCAAAGACCAGGAGGGAGGAGCAGGAAGGGAGGAATGGTTAGAAAGGGATGCGCCTCGGGGGTCCCAACACCCGCTGCGCCCCGAGTGAGTTGGAGTTGACGGCCCTCATGATACCCCGGCCCAACACATCACCAATCCCACTAGTAAGCATGCTTTATCTGTTTGACAAGTGTTTCTGATACCTGGCATCCCTAGCATCCCTGGCCTCACATCCTGTGCCCACAATTCCCAGGCTCTGGAAATTCCCTGGCATCCTCCCGGAAGACACACTCACTCAGGAAGCCCCCTAGAAACTCCTCTTCCTCCTCATCAGTGTCCACATGCCTGGCCGTGGCTGTCCATCTGCCAGCCCAGCCTCCTCTCCCACCACCTCTGTGCCGGCTCTCCACCCTTCTTCGGAGCTGCCCCAGAACCTTTCCAAAAATGCCTTTTCCTCCCTCTCAGCTCAGCCAGCGCCGGCTTCCCTCCTGGAGGGGATGCCTGAAAAAGAGTGGGCGTTCCTGGACCTGAAACCCACGTGTCCAAGCCTGGACTCTTGGGTGCAAACAATCAAGCTGAAAACGGGGGTGGGCGGGGTGGGCCAGTGTAAGGATTCAAGGGGATGTCTAGCCAGCTGGGACCAGGGCCCGCGAGGGGGCGCCAGGCTGGCTCTGGCTCTTGCCTTGTGCCCTCTCATCACCCCCCCTTCCCCCACCCCTGCAGGACGGGCCCCTCCGCGCACCAGGGACAGTTCTGCATCTTGCAGGCTGCAACCCCAGGCTGTCTGCACGACGGGACTCAGAGCCACAGTTAGGGGGTGTGGATGACACGGGGGGCCGTGGGGGGGCGAGTGCATTTGGGGACGGAGCCGGCAGCTGCGTTTGCAGAGCAAGCTGGGTCTTCAGTTTGAAGGGGGACCGGGGTCACCCGTGGGTGCGCCCCCAGCTGCTCCCCGCCGCGCCTGCTGGCGCCTTACAGAGCGTGCGTCTCCCATCCCGCCCCCAGGTGATGGTGAGCAACCCCCATTCCCTGGGGCTGCAGGCTGTCATCTACGAGGACGGCTACACCTACGAGGGGAACACCAAGCACAGACTGGTGAGCTCGCCCCTCCCCCTCCCCTCCCCCTCCCCCCCCAAACCCGGATCAACGGGAGAGGGGCTCGGCCTTGACCGACTGGGCCAGCCAGGTCCAGCCGCCTCAGGGTGTCCCTCGTCGGACCTCCTCCCTGCTTCCCTTCCTTACACACACCCAGATAAGGTGCTGTGGAATGTTGAGGGGACACAGCCCCCGCCCCTCCCCCACCCCAGGCAGGCCGCAGTCCCCCAGAGAGTGAGGGCAGCAGGTGTCACACAGAAGGGTCAAGGAGGATGTGGCGGGGAGCCTGACCCACCCGGGGAGGGCGTGAGACCTGAGTTAGCTGGGTAAACCCAGGCATCAGGAGACAAGCCGGGGCCACCGGGAGGGTCTTGGCCAAATATGGGTCTGGGGGATCCATAGGGCAGAGCCAGGCCTCACAGTCACACCAGGGAGTTGGGACTTGACCCCAGACCACAACAGACTCTTTGGATCAGACCATGTCACATCACAGCTAAGTAGGAGGGGAAACTAAGTCACGCCCCACTGTGGGTCCCCGGGACAAAGGCAGGGAGCTTGGAGAACGGGGGTCATTCCCATGAGCTTCCAGAAGCCTTTCACGGGCTTAGAACCAGAGGCAGGCTGGATGGCTCCCGGGTTCCTCCTCCCAACACCCCCATCCTGCCCTCCGTCTCTCCTGAACCCTGATTGCGGGACCACCCTGGGCTGTTCCACTCTTGTAGTTGCATTTTCTCTTTTGCTTCTGCAGAACATTTCACTGAGGCAGCAGCAGCACTGGGGCAGGGCTGACCCCAACTTCACCTCCAGGTATGTCATCACCCGGATGGTAGTGCTGGGTGGCCCCAGGGTGTCCCCTTAGCAGGAGCCAAGGAATCAGGGCCGACATCCAGACTACCCCCACTCCAAGGACAGTAAGGCGAGAACCATTAAACTCTTACAGAGACACAAATACCATATGATATCACTTATTTGTGGAATCTAAACTGTGACACGAATGGACTTATTTATGAAATAGAAACAGACTCAGATATAGAGAACAGACTTGTGGTTGCAAAGGGGAAGGGGGAGGTGGGGGAGGGATGGGTTGGGAGTTTGGGGTTAGCAGGTGCAAACTATTATATATAGGAGAGGTAAACAACAAGGCCCTGCTGTATAGCACAAGAACTAGATTCAATATCCTGTGATAAACCATAATGGAAAAGAATCTGAAAAAGAATATATATACAGGGCTTCCCTGGTGGTGCAGTGGTTAAGAATACGCCTGCCAATGCAGGGGACACGGGTTCAAGCCCTGGTCTGGGAGGATCCCACATGCCGTGGAGCAACAAGGCCCGTGTGCCACAACTACTGAGCCTGCGCGTCTGGAGCCTGTACTCCGCAACAAGAGAGGCCGCGACAGTGAGAGGCCCGCGCACCGCGACGAAGAGTGGCCCCCGCTTGCCACAACTAGAGAAAGCCCTCGCACGGAAACGAAGACCCAACACAGCCAAAAATAAAAATAAATCTAAAAATTAAAAAATTTTAAAAAAAGAACAATGAGAAAACATTGTATGCAGCTAGGTGATAATAAAACGGGCTCAGATGCTCTTTTCAATAAGTAATTATATATAAATTAACAAAACTGACTCAAAAAGAGGAAGAAACTAGAGGGAGGGTGGTGCCACCATGTGTGAGCAGATGTTCTTGGTCAATATTCTGGACAGACTGGATGAACAGATGAATGAATGAATGGAGAAATGGAGAAATGGATGGATGGATGGATGGATGGATGGATGGGTGGATGGATGGATGGATGGATGGATGGGTGGATGCATAGATAAATGAATGAGTGGGTTGTTGATGCTTTTTACTGCAATAACACACACTCCCATTGCCTTGCAGCATAAAGAGACCCACAATATCAACCATCACTCTGGACATAGCCAACAAAGAAATTTCATGCTTGGACCTTAAGCCACCGGTAGGACCAAAACTTTTGCTGTCCCATACTCTTTGTCCTTAGTGTTAAGACTGATGACAGCAGGCCTTGGCTGGTTTGTCCCCTAGTGGCTGGCTAAGCTCACACTCAGGATCTGGAAACGGAGGTGATTCTGCCCTGGTTGCCAAGGTCACTGCCCCTTCCCCATCGTCTTCCCCCAGGGTTGTGCCTCAGGACACACCAACCTCGGAGCAGTTGTACTAGCTGGGGGTTATCAGACGGCGGGACCTTAGCGGTGCCCCACAGATCAGGCAGCTTCTTAGGACTTGACTCTGTGAGTCCCAGGCACCTGGACACCGCATTGTGACCCAGGCGCAAGGTTTCTGGTCCCGGCTGCGTCAAGTGCGCCCCCTCGTGGGCTTTCATGGTGCTCTCGCTGACCGGAGTCAGCGTCCACATCCCCGCCTTGTCTCTCCCCGCCACATCCCCCCGCCGCTGCAGACAGCCCTCATTTCAGTCCCTTGTGACCTGGAGAAGAAGATCGTCATTCAGAAGTGAGTATGTCGATATGGGGTGGGGAGGGGAGAAGTGAGAGGTGGCGAGGTGGGGAGTGGGGACTGGATGAGATGGTCACCATTGCTTCAGAACTGCTAAAGTCGGGTGACACTACTCTGTCTGCTTTTGCATACGTTTAACATTTCCATAACGAACAGCTCAATAATTAATCCTAACAGATTAAGTTAGAGTCTACAGTGGGTGGCTGCCCTCTCTCACCCCCCCACCCCCACCGACTTGGTGAAATTTACATGTTCTCCCTGCTCCCTCATCCTTTGCTCATTCCCTTTCTCCCTTTTAGTCCCTGAGTTCCTCATTTTGATGAAAATTGCTCAGAGAGGGCTTCCCTGGTGGTGCAGTGGTTAGGAATCCGCCTGCCAATGCAGGGGACACAGGTTCAAGCCCTGGTCCGGGAAGATCCCACATGCCGCGGAGCAACTCAGCCCATGCGCCATAACTACTGAGCCTGCGCTCTAGAGCCTGCAAGCCACAACTACGGAGCCCGCCTGCCACAACTACTGAGTCCACGCACCTCGAAACTGTGGCCCGCAACAAGAGAAGCCACCGCAGTGAGAAGCCCACGCACCGCAAGGAAGAGCAGCCCCCGCTCACCGCAACTAGACAAAGCCCGTGCACAGCAACAAAGATCCAATGCAGCCAAAAATAAATAAATGAAATAAATAAATTTATAAAACTGCTCAGAGATTTTGCGTTTAATCGCCTGCTGAAAATCTGAGGAACTTTGCCTCCAGGATCCATAGTTACTGCAGAGAACGCAGCCATGAGAGACCAAGAAAAAGAAAGGAAGAACCCCTGAAGACTGGCCAAACTGCCCTACGTTTTCCCCTTCGGGCGGTGGGGTGCCAGCAACTGAGCGACAACCAGTTCTGGGGGAGGCCCAGATTTGTGGCATTTGCCAATTCCCGTGGTGTAAATGCTCCCATGGAGCCTACAGATCACTACCAAAGTGAGTCTCTACTGGCTCATGAAACTCCTGAGGATATAACAGCTGTCTCTCGGAGCTAGTAAGAGCCAGCCTCAGCGCTCCACTGCATGGGGCAATAATAAAGTCAAGTGACGGTTTTACCAGATTTTCCCCCCAAAAGGGAAACGCTTTATTGAGTCAATAAATGATGTTAGCAGTATTTAGAACATATGTGCAGGAAAGTCTTTAAAACAATCTTTTCAAAGCTGCTGCCATGGGCTTCCCTGGTGGCGCAGTGGTTGAGAGTCCGCCTGCCGATGCAGGGGACACAGGTTCATGCCCCGGTCCGGGAAGATCCCACATGCCGTGGAGCGGCTGGGCGCGTGAGCCATGGCTGCTGAGCCTTTGAGTCCGGAGCCTGTGCTCCACAACGGGAGAGGCCACAACAGTGAGAGGCCTGCGTAACGCAAAAAAAAAAAAAAAAAAAAAAAAAGCTGCTGCCATAAAGAGAGTGGGAAAGGTATTTGCCACACGTGTAACTAAAAAGGGACTTGTATCCAGAATTTATAAAGAATTCCTACGAATCAGAAAAAAAAAAGTATAGAAAAAAATGGGCAAAAGGCTTGAGCAGGCACTCCCAAAAAAGGGGGGGAAAAGGCTGATAAACACAAAAAGGTGTTGAAAAAGTGGTCCATTTCATAGGAAAATGAAAATGAACTCTACGATAGAGACCGATACTCGGCACGAGCATGGCAGAATTGGCAAAGCCTGCAAAGTAGTACTATAAGGATGGGAACCCCTCTGGCAGCCTCAGGAACCCCCAGACATTGCCGGTGGGCGTGTACATTTTTCGGCTGCTTTGGAAAGCACTTCTTTCCACCAGCAATTCCACTCATGCACATCTGCACTGATCTAGGTTCCAGAATGTTCTCAGCAGCATTACTCTGAATAGCTCCAAGCTGGAAGCAGGCCAACTGAAATGTCCATCGACAGAAGGATGGGTAAACCAAGTGCAGGGTTTTGGTACAGCAGAATGTCACAACAGCGAAAACGAACGGGGCAGAATTGCCTGGATGGATCGTACAAACGTGGGCACGGAATCAAAAGAATACACAGCATGATTCTAGTCTTAAAAAAAAAAAAATCCAAAATCAGGGGAACTCCCTGGCAGTCCAGTGGTTAGGACTCTGCACTGCCACTGCAAGGGGCACAGGTTCCATCCCTGGTTGGGGAACTAAGATCCCACAAGCTGGGTGGCACAGAAAAAAAAAATCCAAAATCGGGCAAAAATAAACTACAGTCAGCCCTTGTATCTGCAGGTTCTGCATCCCCGGATTCAACAAGCCAAGGGTGGATCGTGTTTTTTTTTTTTTTTTTTTTTTTTTTTTTGTGGTATGCGGGCCTCTCACTGTTGTGGCCTCTCCCGTTGCGGAGCACAGGCTCCGGATGCGCAGGCTCAGCAGCCATGGCTCACGGGCCCAGCCGCTCCGCGGCATATGGGATCCTCCCAGACCGGGGCACGAACCCGTATCCCCTGCATCGGCAGGCGGACTCTCAACCACTGCGCCACCAGGGAGGCCCTGGATCGTGTTTAAGTTCGTGGCTGGTTGAATCTGTGGCTGTGGACCCCGAGGATACAGAGGCCCCACTATGGGACTTGAGCATCCTCGGATTTTGTTATCTACGGCAGATCCTGGACCAATCCCCTGCAGATACCAAGGGAGGACTGCATGTTGCTTAAGAATACATGCACAGATGGTAACAGTACAAAGAAAAACAGGGAAAGGATTGTCTCAAAAGTCAGGACACCCAGCTCCCACATCTCCACGTGTAACATCATTCTCCAATACAAGGAATTAGGGCTCCTTGGCGAAATGGCTGATTCTAGGCCAGGCAGGGAAGATTCAAGATGAGCCTGGAGCATCTTGGAGAACCAGAAAGTAAGAAAGGGCTCAAAATTCAACCAATGGGGAGATAACATATGTCAAAGGGAACAATTCACAATTCTTTGGTCCCGCATGGGTTCGGGCAGCTTCTCACTATCTTTTGTTGCTCGCAGTGAAATCTCAGCCTGTTACAATGGCGTCCTCGACCCCGTGGCCCTTCAGGACAACTATAGCTACGTCATTGAGAGGTGAGCCCCCCCACACACACACACATGACCATTAGGTATGCATGAGCCAAAGGCGAATCAAGAATCATTATTTAAATTTTTATTTATGTATTTGGCCGCACGGCGCCAGCATGAGGAATCTTAGTTCCCCCACCAGGGATTGAAACCCCCTGCAGTGGAAGCTCAGAGTCTTAACCACTGGACCTCCAGGGAAGTCCCAAGAATCATTTTTAAACCGTAATGGAAAAGAAAACAATTTTTTTTTTGAAGAAAGGAAAAAAAGGATCATTTTAAAATTGATACCGTGCCAATTGATATCCAGCCCACAAGGAATCCGAGGGAGCGAGCAGACAGGTAGGGAAGGTGGCTGGGCCTTCGGGGAATCAGTGTGATGTGGCAGGGCCCCTGGCCCAGGTCTGCCCAGGCTCTGCCACCTTCTGGGCCAGCCTTCAGACCCCTCCCCAGCCTGCCACCAGCTCCTGGAGCCAGGTCCCCTCTTCATCCCAGCTAGCGGAGTTGGCCAGACACTGTCCAGCCAAGGCAGGAGGGGGTGGCCGGCCAAGGTGACCCCCTCTGCAGGGCGGCACAGAGAGCCCCTCCCACACTGGTGCACACCACCAACCTCCTGGCATGGGAAGACACTCGTGGGTCTCCTACGACGTGACCCTCCCCCCTCCAACACAAGCCAAGAGTCCGTCCCCCATCCAGACCCAAGGCCGAGACGGAAACCGGTGCTGCTGGACTTGCCAACCAGTGAGGCTGCAGCCAGAGCGCCTGGGGGCATGAGAGTGTGTGAGTCAGGGTCTCCAGAGAGAGAGAAGCCACAGGATGTATGTGTGAGACAGAGAGACACAGAGGCACAGAGGCACAGAGAGACAGAGACAGAGTGACAGAGACAGAGATTTATTTTAAGGACTTGGTTCCCGGACTGTAGAGGTCTGGTGAGTGCACAGTCTGATGGGGGAGGCTGGGGGCTGGCAGCTCAGGGAAGAGTTGCAGTTCTAGTTCAAGGCCATCTGCAGGCCGACTTCTTTCTTGCTGGGGGAGGCCCATGTTTGTTCTACTCAGGCCTCCAGCTGCACCCACATTAGGGAGAGCACTGCTTTACTGATTTCAATATTAACCTCTGCCCCAAAGAAGAGCCTCACAGAAACACCCAGAATCTCATCTGAACACAGTCGAGGTGCTGGGGCCCAGCTAAATGGACCCGGAATGTCAACCACCGCAGGGGTCCCAAGGTCATTTCGACCATGACTCTGACTCCCCCGCTCAGACACGCCTCCATGATCGTGACCCCATGTGCAGGGAAGAAGCGGAGCTGTGGGTGGGGGGACGTCCGGGCGCCTGGTGGGAGCTCGCCCGTGTCTGTGTCCTGCTCTCCCACACGGAAGCCTACGACCCCAACTTCCGGGGTCAGAAGGCCACGGAGGACCTGGAGGTGCCTTACCACTACGAGAAGCTGGGCTGCCCCATTCTCGTCTACTACGACACCCCATGGAAGCCGGTGGTGGAGCTGTGAGGACCCACCCCCCAGTCCCCCTCCCCGCCAGCCCCCCGCCGCCCTCACCATCATCACAGGCCCCCAGAGCCCTCTCCACCCCTTTGCTCTGGCCGCATCCTCTCCCTGCCTTTTCCCTCCGTAGCTCTCAGCTCACACGTCCCCTCCCCTTCCCCGTCTTAGCTCGGCGGCCTTAACAAAACACCACAGACTCGGGGGCTTAAACAGCAGACACTGACCTTCTCACAGTCCTAGAGGCCGGAAGTCCAAGTTCAAGGTGTGGGCAGGCTGCTTCCCCCAGGCCTCTCTCCTTGGCCGCAGAGGCTGCCACTTCCCGTGGCATCAGGGCCCACCCTTATCACCTCACTCAACTTTGATTGCCTCGTTAAAGGCCCCACCTCCAAATCCAGTCGCACTGGGTGTTAGGGCTTCACATAGGAATTTGGGGGACACATTTCAGGCCATGCCACTGGCTCTGCCCCCTTCGGTGGATTCTGTCTTCCTTCATTCCGTCCCCATCCCCACGCCGCCCCCGCACACCACTGCACTAAATAGCTGTTGACGGACTGAACGGTCGCAGAAACCACTCACACGTGGCAACACTTAGGTTCATTAGAACGTCACGTGTTAGCTCCTCGTGGCCTCAGTCCCACACCCAGGTGAGACTGTGGGCTGGGCACGCCCCGAACTCAGAGCTGCCACGTGGTGGGGTGCCTGCCGGCCTGGGGTGAGGAACAAGGGAAGGGTCCCATCAGAGGAGGGGTGTAAGCCCCAACCTGGCAGGAGACAAACGTGCATCCAAAAATAAGTTTTGTTTTTCTTTTTTCTGGCCCCCGCGTCTTGTGGGGAACTTAGTTCCCCGTCCAGGGATGGAAGCCGGGTACGCGGCAGTGGAAGCCCGGACCCCTAACCACTGGACCACCAGGGAATTCCCCCCCAAATAAGGATTTAGAACAACCTTAATTCACCGCCCTAAATGTATACCTCTGGAATGTTTGCAGGTGTCAAAAAATAAGCAACCCCCAGTCCCTGACCCCGAACTCGTCAGCGTCCTGTCCAAATAAGCAACCCCGACCCCGTCAGCGTCCTGTCCCCACCTGCCACTGCATATCCGCGTTGTCTGTCCCAGAAGTGTCAGCCTGGTGGGGGGAGAGGGTGGCCCTGCCCTGCTCTGCCACCTCCCACCACCCCCAGATGGTCTCACAACACGTCAGGGCCCCCAGCCTCCCCCCCCCCAACGACGGCCCCCCAGCAGCCTTGCCTGTGTATGGTGTGTCCCAGGTGGAGGGAAGGAAAGTTCCAGGAGGTGGTCGAGGCCGAGTACGTCCTGCTGGAGGTGAACGGGCTGTTCACGTACACGTACGCCCTGACGGCCGACATGGCCCTCTGCAGTTCCCAGCCGCAGAACTGGACCACCATCGCCAAGACGGCCGGCGACAAAGGGCCCTTCGCCTGGGACCGAGAGGTAGGGCCTGCGTTCTGATTATTCCCAAAACAGGTCGCAGAAGGCGACGACTGGTCAGGCCCACTGTGTGTTGGGGGCCGACTCAGTCTGTTCAGGCTGCTGTAAAGATCACCATGGACCCTGCGGCTTGTAACAGCAGCATTGGTTTCTCACGGTTCTGGAGGCTGAGTCCAAGATCAAGGCGCCAGCAGATTTGGTGTCTGGCTCCTGGGTGGTGCCTTCTGTGTCCTCACATGGCAGAAGGAGGAGGGAGCACTCCTGGGTCCCTTTATAAGGGCGCCAATCTCCTTCAGGAGGGCTCCACCCCCAGGACCTAATCAGCTCCCAAAGGCCCCGCCTCCTAATACATCACCTTCTGGGGTAGGTTTCAACATATGAATGGGTGGGGGGCGTGGCAGACATTCAGTCTCTAGATGGGGCGGCAGGGGATGGAAATGTAAGATGCACAAACTCTTTGGGAATCTCTCCCAAGGGAATCGGAGACGATTGGAGGTGTAGGGACGAAGGCGCTCATGGAGCAGACTGCTGATGATGTGCAAACTTCTGGAACCATCCAAATGCCCGTCATTTAAGGGGCTTGATTATATTTACGGTCTGTTCTGCTCAAGGTGAAATTCACATAACCGATAATGAACGATTTTAACGCGTGCAACTCCTACAACTCGGGTATGCGTTTTGTGCATTCGCAATATTACCAAACACCACCACCCTGACCGTTTCTTTAAAAAGAACAAGCCACACACGGAGTTTTGCTTATTTATTATTTTCTGACTGTGCCGGTGTTTGTATTTGCATTCTTTTTATTAGCCCTCTCGTTCAAAGTGGCATGCATGCATTTAAGAGATTGTCCCATTACTTTTTTTTCCCATCAGCCCTGGTGGCCGATTTTGTAGAACCCTGAGGGCTTTTCTATCAAGACAGAGCCACAGTGCCTGCATGTCCAGCACAGTCATTGGATGGGCTGGCTGTTAAACAGCCACTGAACTGCTAAAACACTAAAAACCATGAGGTGGAGCTAGCTGTGGCAAATAAATGGTTTTTAGGCAAAGCAGCTGTCTCCATTTTATTTCACATAGTTTATATGCAGTCCAGCTTTTCTTCTTTTACTCCCAAAGGATTTTTTTTTTTTTTTTTTTTTTTTTTTTTTTGCGCTATGGACCCAGCTGCTCTGCGGCATGTGGGATCTTCCCGGACCGGGGCTCGAACCCATGTCCCCTGCACTGGCAGGCGGACTCTCAACCACTGCACCACCAGGGAAGGCCCCTTCTCTGCATTTTTAAGAGCTCTTTATAGACCCATGAGATTAAGCTTTTATTTGCGATGTAATTTGCTAATAGTTCCCCCAGTTTGCCTCTTTTGTCTTTCGGTTTTTGCTTACTTTGCCATGCAAAATGAGTTCCTTCTATTCTCTTTCTTTATTTTTGGCTGCACCACGGTGCATGCGGGATCTTAGTTCCCCGACCAGGAATCAGCCCCATGCCCCCTGCAGTGGAAGCGTGGATTCTTAACCACTGGACCGCCAGGGAAGTCCCGAGTTCCTTATTTCTCATAACGTTGGACTCACTGCTATTTTTACACTTTTGCTTTGGGAATGTCCATCTCTTCTCTTGTTTACAAGCCTAGCCCCATCCTCCCTTCTGGGTCCACAGGCAAATAGTGCAGAAGATCAGGGTGTAGGCGAGACCCTTAGTATGTGTTTAGCTCAGGGAGCCAGCGTGATGCACCGGTGAAGGGCAAACAGTTGAGTTCAAGGGCATATTCCCCTTTATGTGACACCCCGGGATCTGAAGGCAGGGTGGAGAAGCCACAGCTGCCACCTGGGCACCCACGACTGCTTCCCGAGAAGCCCTGGTGGCTCTGTCTCACTTCCACCGTCAGGTTCCCCAGGTGTGTTAGTCAGCTAGGGCTGTGTAACAAAAGGACCACAAACCAGATGGGTTAAACACCAGAAATTTATCCTCTCCCAGTTCTGGAGGCCAAAAGTCCCAGATCGAGGTGTCGGTAGGGCTGGTTCCCTCTGAGTCCATGAGGGAGAATCTGTCCCAGGCCTCTGGCCTGGTTTCTGGTGATTTGCTGGCCATCTTTGCATTCCTTGGCTTGTAGATGCATCGCCCCAATCGCTTGCTTCATCTTCCCATGGTCTTGTCCCTGTGCGTGTCGTCTCTGGGTCTAAATTTCCCCTTATTCTAAGGACACCAGCCATACTGGATCAGGCCCACTCTAGTGACCTCATGTTCACTTGATTCCCTGTAAAGACCCCATCTCCAAATAAGGTCACCACCTGAGGTCCTGGGGGTTAGGACTCTGACATATGACTTGTGGGAGGGACTCAACTCAGCCCATAACACCAAGAGCACATGCCATCAGCAGCATGTGATTCATACCAAGACTCACAGTTGCAAGGGACCCTGGTGAGCAGAGCTGTTATGCCTGCAGCCCCCAAAGCTGGGGCAGGCACAGGAGAAGGAAGGTGGGAAGAAGGCTCCACAGTCACCAATCGGCTGGCCTGCCCAGCGGGCACTTGGTCCTGGACTCACACCCCTGGGTGCTGGTGGGTGGTGGCACCGGTGGGGCCGTGTGTGCGGCGGTAGCGCCTGTGGGCTGGCACGGTCCTTCCCGGCCCCCGGGGCCAGCAGGCACGTCTCTGTCCTCCTCCCCAGAATTATGTGAGCTGCCACGACCCTAACAACAATGCACCCTTGAGATGGCCCAAAGTCCCGTATCAGATCTTGGGAGGCCCGACAGAGAACAAGGTCGTTTTCGACCAAAGAAACGGCATCTACATCTTCTTCATTTCCATCGTGGATCCATACTACAGGTGAGTCACCCTGTACCAGGGGCCTCTGGGGGAAGAGCTGGCTCTCTGGGGGCAGGTTGCACACATGAGGGGGACCCACTTTTCTCCCTCCTCTAGGATGACATTTGTTCACTTCCTAAATAAATCCTCATTCAAAGGCCATGCTGGGTGCGGGGGAACAGCAATGACCAGCAGCCCTGTCCCCGCCCTCAGGGACCAGAGTCACCCTCATGCCATGTCTAACGGGTGGGGTGCAGGGGCCGGTGTAGACTGGCTCCCAAACACGGATCATTAGATATCCAGGGATTTTGCAAGCCGGTTGGCTTCCCGCTGGCAGCCGGTGTACTGACACCACGGAAAGGAAACTGACACTCATTACAGGCCAGCCCAACCCTGCCCCAGGAGCTGGCTGTTAATACTCGCCACCCACTGTGCTGGTTCAGATCATTAACGTCTCCCACTGGGAGGGGGAACATGGACGGCATTATTCCCTGCTCCCCCATCACCTATCCCTTCCACACGGACACAAAGTCCACCCCCAAAAGCGCGGGGAGACCCTGCCTTCCCTAAAGGCCCCAGACCCTGGACCAGCTCTGGGATGCCACTGGCAGAAGGCACCAGGGTGGGGATGCCCAGGGGAGAGAGGCGTCTGCCTGCAAGGCTCATCCCCTGCCCTCCCTGCACCTTGCCTCCAGCAGAGCCCCCAGCGACTTCCCCCCCTTACCTGGGTGTCCTTCCCTCCATCCTGCCATCCCCACCTGCTCGCAGCCACCTGAGGGACGCTTGTGGCCCCGCTCAAGCCCCCCACTCCGCGTCCACTGTGATGAGAGCTTTGTTGGTCTCTTCTGCCCGCCCCCCACACTGAGCCTGGGCATGGAGGTGGGGGGAATCCCTTGTCTCCAGAGCAGGGGACCACAGGGGTCCTGGGGAAAAATACGATCTCTGCGAAAATATGTAAGATGTTACGGAAAAACCCAAACGAACTTTTTGGCCAACACAATACAGAGACGACCACAGATTTATAGAGGATAGAAGTTAAGTGGATATAAATGGAACTCAGTGCCCGGCGTCAATGCTCCAGGCCCAGCTCTTGTCCCCGTGAGTTTTAAAACGTTTGCCGGGGGAATTCCCTGGCGGTCCAGTGGTTAGGCTCTGCGCTTTCACTGCCGAGGACCTGGGTTCGATCCTCGGTCGGGGAACTAAGATACTGCAAGCTGAGCAGCGTGGCCAAAAAATAAAAAAAAACCAGTTTGCTGGGGTGAAGGGTGAGGCCCCCAAAGGCGGTGCCCCACGGCCTCTCCCTGCCCGCCCCTCGCAGCTACTGTCACCTGGAGACCACCTTCAGCGTCTACGTCTACGGGGCCTTCCCACTGCCCATCTTCCCGCCTGAGATCACCATCGTCCTGCTCACGGGGGCCACCCTGCTGTCTGTATGGCTGGCCTACATGATCCCCGAGCTGCTGCACACTGAGCAGGGCCTCAGGGTCAAGGGCTTCTGGGTCAGTCTGCGCAGGAGATGCAGGAAGTCTCGTGCGTGTGTCTGGGCCAGGTGCTGAGCACGCCCTGGGGTTGGAGGTGGGGTGGCAGGGAGGGGGCAGAGTTGTCTTGAAATAAAGCGTTTGGTAAGAGAGCCGGCAGCAGTGGGTGTCACTCATGTTTTGTGGGGTTTCTACACCCACCTGCCTCCCTCAACATTCTGGCACCACAGTCCCTTTGAACTACGGCACCTACGTGGGTTGTCAACAGTGAGAAGGTGGGCGGCCCAAGTCCCAGCGAACAGGAGCTTTTGGTGAAACGAGCCGGCACGGGCATGTGGTGAGATCATCAACCGGCAAGTCCCAGAGATGCACCGGACACTTGACGTGTTCTGTTAGAGAAACGTGAGACCCAAGGAAAAGGGCGGGGGCTGCAGAAGACGGGGACGGGGCGTGGGTCCACCTCTGTTGATAAGCCCTGACATATACGCAGACCAACATGCTTACGTGTGTTTCGTGATGTCCATGAACAAAACTTGGAAGCATAGCACATATTTCACACGTACCTGTGTTATGCATACATATGTATACAGATGATGTGCACACATGCATGTGTATACGTATGTGCAGAGGTATGTATACATACATGTATATAACACGTAGGTACATAAGGCATACACATACACGCGTGTGTAGATATTGTGCATGTATGTGCCTGTGTGTATACATGTACATGCATATTGCCTATGTGTGGATGATGTGTACATACATCTACACGTGTATTCATATGTCTATAATACACGTTCACGTACCTGTGTAGGCATGTGTGGGTGATGTGTATGTCACACGCGAGCACTTGTATAATGTGAACACACGTGTGCGCATGTATATATGCATAAGCTCATCACGCACGTGTGTAGATAACATGCATGCTCACACGTGTACATGCACGTATGCATGTGTACAGATGCATGCATCTGTACGTGTACACACCTGTGTATGCACATGTGAATACACATATAGGTGTGCATACAATGTACACATACGTGTATATGCATGTCTGATCAGTCTATCCATCCGTTCAGAGCTTCCCTCTCCCACACTTCATTCAAACCCCAGGTGGCACGGGACAGTTGTCTCATTCTAGTGAAAACTTTCTCAATGACTTTTCTGATCACTCTGAGGTTAAAAGAACACATCCAACGGTCATTTAAACTGCGCGACACAGGGAATTCCCTGGAGGTCCCGTGGTAGGACTCTGTGCTTTCACTGCTGGGGCCTGGGTTCAATCCCTGGTCGGGAAGTACGATCCCGCAAGTGGCTCGGCCAGAAAAAAAAAAAAAATTGCCCAGTACGCTCTCCACCCAGTCGTTAAAAACCTCCACTCCCACACCCACTGCAGTGGGCAGTCACCACACCCCCACCTCCGGGGGCTGCCTGGTCCACCTTCCACGCCTCTCTGGAGGGGACGGGTTAGGCTGCCAGGTGATCCTCATTTCACAACCCTTGGCCCGCATTAATCTTAAAGAAAATCAAGCCCATCCTGTCACATCTGCCTCATTTGCCAGGGCCTTCCCTTCTTGGGGGCACTTCGTATTTGTCTCAAAAATACCCGTAACACGGCTGCAGGCACAGCAGGCTGAGAGGGAAGCGGGGGAAGGGAGCTCCTGGCTCCTCCAGGCCCGCATCCTGTTCACAACACAGACAGGCGGTGATCCCGGTACAGCCCAGACTGGCTGGCCACCTCTGTCTCCCTGAGCCCTGGAACCCGTAGGCTCGAGGCATGGTGCCAGCAGCCAAGACCCCCTGCCCACACGCAGCCACCTCCTGGATCCTAGTCAAGCGCCCTGGGTTCCCCAGCAGACACCAGCAGGGAAGGTCCCCGAGACCCAGCCCAGGGCCTGGGGCAGGAGGGCCCTTCCTCTGGCAGGGGAGGGGAGCTCCATCTCTCCTTACCTCCTTAGGTGTCACTGGGAAACCGACTCACCCCCTTCACAGTCGCCTGGAGTATTTCAGGGGAGGGTGTGGCCGGCGGCTGCCCCGGGCTCTCCAGAAGCAAAAGGCAGACGAGAGCCTGGCCCAGGGTACAGGGGGGAGGGAGCTCCGTGGACTGGAGAGGGAAGGAGCGGAGGCAGGAGGGAACAGGTGTGAGCACTGAAGCTCCAAAACCACTGCAAGCCCACCCCGTGCCTGCCCCCTGGGAAGCAGAACCCAGGTGTGGCTGGGCCCGAGGCAGAGATGCAGGGGCCTGGCTGGATGCCCATCCTGGGACAGGCACACCCACCCTGGCCTCTGGCCCCCAGCTGGGCTGCAGGTGCACTCTGCATGCCCGTCTGCGTCACCTGTGTGCCAGGTGGACACCGTCTCCCACATGCCTGCCCTGCCCCCACTCTCAGACCTCCACCCAGCACTTGCCTCTGCACCCCAGGCCCCCCAGCTCTCCGCGTGAACACGAGCGGGGGCGTTCCCATTCACCATCGGGGACACCGGCCCCTCCACCTGGGCCGAGGCCGAGCCCAGCCCGCAGGCTTCTCCCCAGGCCCCACCCCGCTTGCTGCTGTGTCTCCAGGCAAGTTCCTGCCCATCTCTGGGCAGACCTGACTTTCCCCATCAAACATGGAGGTGAAATCCTTGCAGTGCACGAGTCCGGGCAGTGTCTCCCCACCTCCCAGCAGCACCCCCATCCCTGCCGGGTGACTTGGATTTTCTGGGGCTAGGAGACGAGGGATTGTCCCGAACCCCAAGTCTAGGGCTCCCCGACTCTACTCTGGAAGCCCGGCACCCGGAAGGCGCCGGGGTCCCGAGGGGCCTCGCCACATGGCCCTGGGCCCGCTGGACGACAGGGAGGGCGAGGAGACAGCCCACGGCCCCTGAATGCCACTGACCGGACACTGCGCAAACAGCTCAAATTCGCTTTAATGGGGGGCGGCTCCCAGGTCCTGCCTGGGCCCCAAGGGGCTGGCGCTGGTGGGGACCGCAGTCTGCTTGCCCTTGCTGCCCTGCCTCCCCTTCCTGGCAGTCGGGTTGCCGGCCTTCCTCTTGCCCGAGGGCTTGGCGGTGGGGGGCCCCCCCGGGCGGGGCGGCGGCTCCTAGTCCAGCACCATGAAGTTGTAAAAGTAGTCGATGTCGGACACGGTATCTAGGACCTCGGGCACGCTGTAGTCCGAGGACTGCAGCTCGTCGGGCAGGTGCAGCGAGCGGATGTCGCTGGACGAGTCGTCCTTGCCGCCCCCGCTGTCGGGCAGGGCGGGCCCAGGGGGCTTGCACGGGGCCCCAGCGGGCTCAGCGCCACCCGGCAGGCAGTCAAAGAGCTTCCTCGTGTCCTCGAGCATCACCTTCTTGGGCGTCGTCAAGGCCCTTGCCACCTCAGGGGTCCTGGCCTCGCCTGCCCCCAGCGGGACCGCCTTGGGCTTGGTGGGGCCCGGCGGGTACAGCGGGCCGGGCCCGGCGCCGGGGGGCGGCTCCTTGAAGGCGAAGGTCAAGGGCTCGCCGGGCCCATCCAGCCAGCTCAGGCGGCCCTTGAGAGGTCCATAGGCGCCAGGGGGCAGCGTGGCCTCGGCGGGCAGCGTGGTGAGCAGCAGGGGCAACTTGCTCTCCTTGGGGGGCAGCGGGGGCGCCAGGCCTTGCTTGATCAAGGTGGGGGGCAGCTCCGCGAAGGCCGGGGACCCTCTGTCCCCTACGAAGCCCAGGGCCTCGGCCCCGGGTCCCTTGGACTGGAAGCAGGGCATGCGGTACCAGGGCCCCAAGGGGGGCGGCTGGTAGTGGCGGAACAGTGGGGGCAGCGTGGGCGGCACCGGGGCCCTGAGGCAGTGCTGTGCCTCCGGGAAGTAGGTGCCTGGCGAGGCGGGGCCCCCAGCCGCCAGCTTGTACAGGGACGACTGGCCAAAGTCGGTGGTGGCCCACTCGATTCGGTAGACGCGGGGGTCAAAGAAGCAGCCGCAGGGCGCCATCTGGAAACCTGTGGCCAGGGAGGGAGGCCCTGAGAGGGGCAGTTCTGGGACCCGCCTGGGGTGGACGGGGTCCAAACTGTGGGGCACGTCTGGGGCATGGAGAACACGGACCAATTTTGGGGTCCATTTGGGGAACAGGGACATAGGCTTTGCCTTTGGGGCCCTCTCTAGAGGTCAGGGGCCCCAGGCCTTGCTTTGGGGGCCCATCTGGGGGCTGGGGACACCGGCCTGCCTTTGGGAGACCTGTTTGGGGAACAAGAAACATAGGCTTTGCCTTCAGGGCCCCACCTAGGGGATGAGGGACACAGACCTTGGTCCAGGGGTCTCTTTGGGGGACAGGGATTCGGGCCTTGCCTTCGGAGGAGGGAGCCATCTAGGGTCAAGGGTGGGAGCAAGATGCCCCTGCCCACTCCCCGGTCATCAAAGGTTGGTGGGAGGCCGGTACCTGCTGGAGAAGCTGGAAACACCTCTTTCTCCAGGTTTGGGGGTGATAGACGTTGGAGGAACCTGTGGACAAAAACAGGCAGCTGGGTGGGGTCCTGAGGCTGGCGGGCAGAGCCCTGGTCCCTGCCCCGATGGGTGCCCCCCACCCTCGTACCCGCAGTGGGAAGAGGCTCTGTGCAGGCGGAAGCAGGCTGGCTGCCGGGCCCTTTGGTGGCGTCCAGGCTCCAGGGACTGAAGCCTTCTTGGGGAGCGGCAGGTGCATAGAAGGGTTTGGGGTGCTGCATGGGGAGGCGGGGGCCTGGCCAGGCAGGCCAGGAGGGCAGCAGTTGGGAGCACAGGCAGCCCACTCAGAGAGGAGGCTCACTGTCCTGTGTAGTTCTGTTTCTACGGTTACTCCAGGCACAGGCTGTGGCCCGCCCACTGGTCAGGGTTCCGAGTAAGGGGCGGGGGAGGGGCGGGGCAGGCAGGGGCAGATGGGAAACCAAGGCAGCCAGAGATGGGCGTCACAGAGAGCATGGTGGACACTGGGCCCGGTCTGCTGCCTTCCGCCTCCCACCTCTGCCAGCAATGCCTGCCTGACAGCTCCAAGGCCCCTTCCTTCAGGCAGCCCGCCCTGATCCACACCCACACAGGCCAAGGCCCCATCTCATGAGCTATGGTGGCTTGTTTGTGGTCAAGGCCTTTGGGCACCAGCAGTGGCCAGTATGGGGCTGGTGAATGAGTGAGGAAGGAGGGAGCTGCGGGGATGGGGATGGTGGGGGAAAGCTGGGGTGGGGTGGGGGGGTGGGGCAGCATGAGACAGCCTCAGGGTCACAAAAGGGCCTGGGTTTTAAAAGAATAAAATTTATTGCCTTCTCATTCCTTGGGGAGCCCGCTGGGCGCTCAGACACCCCCGCCCGCCCCTGCAGCTACTTGTAGGCGTTGGCCTTGTGCTTGGGCAGGAAGACGACATTGGGCGGCACCGGTCCCAGCAGCATCTCGCTGTGAGGAGGGCGGGAGCAGGGTCAGGCCTGGGGCGGGGTGGCCCCCGGCCCAGCTGGCCCCACACCCACTGGCTCCCTGGTGCACTATCTCCCAGGGCCTCGGCGGTTCCCGGGCACCTGATGCGGATCCAGTCGGCCGCCTTCTGGCTGGCCATGAGCGTCTCCAGGTAGTCGCGGCCCAGGTAGTAGGGCGGCCGCTCGTTGATCCTCTGCGGGAGCCGCTCCAGCAGGCCAACGGGCACGTACCTACAGACGGGGTGGGGGCGGCGGGGACGGGGTTGGGCCGGGCCTCCCCAAGACACCCCGCCCCGCCACCCCAATCCCACCTGCACAGGAAGGAGAGCCACTCAAGGAGGAAGCGGCGTGTCTTCTCCACGCCCTGCGTGTCCGAGCCCCAGCGCTCCAGGCCGTAGTGTGCGAAGTCCCGCAGGATGTCCAGGCGCTCAGACGACGAGATGTCCCAATGCCGCTGCTCCTTGATCTCCGTGAACAGCCACGGCTTGAGCAGGGCGCCGCTGCAGGCGGGCGGTGGTCAGCAGGCCGGTGGCGGAACCCCAACCCCCAAACCCATGGTCCCCAACCTCCCGGCCATGCTCACACAACCTGCAAAGCCCAAGAGTTCCAAGCCACAACCCTGAGCCCACAGCTACAGAAAGTTCCAGTACCCTTCACCCCGGCCCCATAAGCAGCCACCTCTGACATCTCCCTGCCCGGGGAATAACAGAGCAGGGGGCGGGCTGGCGGGCTGGGGGGCACCGGCGTTGGGCACAAACTCAGACGCGCCCTCACCTTCCCCGAGCTGCAGGCTGGGCGCTCAGGGGTAGCCCTGGCTGGTTCTTTGTATCCCCGCCCCGGGCACACTTACCGGGCGATCATGATCCCAGCGACGCCAGTCTGCATGGCGCGGTTGGCGTCCTCGTACGACAAGATGTCCCCGTTTCCTGAGGGACAGAGACTGGGGCCTCAGGGAGCTGTGTGCAGGCGGGGATGCCGGGGCTTCGGGAGTTCTCCTCAGCCCAGCAGCATTCCCCATCGGGGCACGAGGGGGCCCAGGTGAGGAGTGGGCCCCGGTGCGTGGCCTCTGGTGGCAGGGGACCCACCGAAAAGGGGCATGGGGCTGGCTGCTGTCACGCACCGCTCGATGTAGTGCCAGTCGGCCAGCTTGGTGTAGCGCTGCTCCCGCGAGCGGCCCTGGAGCTGGAGGAGAGGCAGCCAGGTAGGGAGGGAGGGAGGGGCAGGGGGCGGAGAATCAGACAGAGACAGAGAGAGAGAAAGACCCAGAGAGCCCGGGAGAGACAGACTGAGAGAGACAGACAGACACACAGACAGACAGGTGGAGACAGAGATGGAGGGAGAGCCAAAGACCAGGAGGGAGGAGCAGGAAGGGAGGAATGGTTAGAAAGGGATGCGCCTCGGGGGTCCCAACACCCGCTGCGCCCCGAGTGAGTTGGAGTTGACGGCCCTCATGATACCCCGGCCCAACACATCACCAATCCCACTAGTAAGCATGCTTTATCTGTTTGACAAGTGTTTCTGATACCTGGCATCCCTAGCACCCCTGGCCTCACATCCTGTGCCCACAATTCCCAGGCTCTGGAAATTCCCTGGCATCCTCCCGGAAGACACACTCACTCAGGAAGCCCCCTAGAAACTCCTCTTCCTCCTCATCAGTGTCCACATGCCTGGCCGTGGCTGTCCATCTGCCAGCCCAGCCTCCTCTCCCACCACCTCTGTGCCGGCTCTCCACCCTTCTTCGGAGCTGCCCCAGAACCTTTCCAAAAATGCCTTTTCCTCCCTCTCAGCTCAGCCAGCGCCGGCTTCCCTCCTGGAGGGGATGCCTGAAAAAGAGTGGGCGTTCCTGGACCTGAAACCCACGTGTCCAAGCCTGGACTCTTGGGTGCAAACAATCAAGCTGAAAACGGGGGTGGGCGGGGTGGGCCAGTGTAAGGATTCAAGGGGATGTCTAGCCAGCTGGGACCAGGGCCCGCGAGGGGGCGCCAGGCTGGCTCTGGCTCTTGCCTTGTGCCCTCTCATCACCCCCCCTTCCCCCACCCCTGCAGGACGGGCCCCTCCGCGCACCAGGGACAGTTCTGCATCTTGCAGGCTGCAACCCCAGGCTGTCTGCACGACGGGACTCAGAGCCACAGTTAGGGGGTGTGGATGACACGGGGGGCCGTGGGGGGGCGAGTGCATTTGGGGACGGAGCCGGCAGCTGCGTTTGCAGAGCAAGCTGGGTCTTCAGTTTGAAGGGGGACCGGGGTCACCCGTGGGTGCGCCCCCAGCTGCTCCCCGCCGCGCCTGCTGGCGCCTTACAGAGCGTGCGTCTCCCATCCCGCCCCCAGGTGATGGTGAGCAACCCCCATTCCCTGGGGCTGCAGGCTGTCATCTACGAGGACGGCTACACCTACGAGGGGAACACCAAGCACAGACTGGTGAGCTCGCCCCTCCCCCTCCCCTCCCCCTCCCCCCCCAAACCCGGATCAACGGGAGAGGGGCTCGGCCTTGACCGACTGGGCCAGCCAGGTCCAGCCGCCTCAGGGTGTCCCTCGTCGGACCTCCTCCCTGCTTCCCTTCCTTACACACACCCAGATAAGGTGCTGTGGAATGTTGAGGGGACACAGCCCCCGCCCCTCCCCCACCCCAGGCAGGCCGCAGTCCCCCAGAGAGTGAGGGCAGCAGGTGTCACACAGAAGGGTCAAGGAGGATGTGGCGGGGAGCCTGACCCACCCGGGGAGGGCGTGAGACCTGAGTTAGCTGGGTAAACCCAGGCATCAGGAGACAAGCCGGGGCCACCGGGAGGGTCTTGGCCAAATATGGGTCTGGGGGATCCATAGGGCAGAGCCAGGCCTCACAGTCACACCAGGGAGTTGGGACTTGACCCCAGACCACAACAGACTCTTTGGATCAGACCATGTCACATCACAGCTAAGTAGGAGGGGAAACTAAGTCACGCCCCACTGTGGGTCCCCGGGACAAAGGCAGGGAGCTTGGAGAACGGGGGTCATTCCCATGAGCTTCCAGAAGCCTTTCACGGGCTTAGAACCAGAGGCAGGCTGGATGGCTCCCGGGTTCCTCCTCCCAACACCCCCATCCTGCCCTCCGTCTCTCCTGAACCCTGATTGCGGGACCACCCTGGGCTGTTCCACTCTTGTAGTTGCATTTTCTCTTTTGCTTCTGCAGAACATTTCACTGAGGCAGCAGCAGCACTGGGGCAGGGCTGACCCCAACTTCACCTCCAGGTATGTCATCACCCGGATGGTAGTGCTGGGTGGCCCCAGGGTGTCCCCTTAGCAGGAGCCAAGGAATCAGGGCCGACATCCAGACTACCCCCACTCCAAGGACAGTAAGGCGAGAACCATTAAACTCTTACAGAGACACAAATACCATATGATATCACTTATTTGTGGAATCTAAACTGTGACACGAATGGACTTATTTATGAAATAGAAACAGACTCAGATATAGAGAACAGACTTGTGGTTGCAAAGGGGAAGGGGGAGGTGGGGGAGGGATGGGTTGGGAGTTTGGGGTTAGCAGGTGCAAACTATTATATATAGGAGAGGTAAACAACAAGGCCCTGCTGTATAGCACAAGAACTAGATTCAATATCCTGTGATAAACCATAATGGAAAAGAATCTGAAAAAGAATATATATACAGGGCTTCCCTGGTGGTGCAGTGGTTAAGAATACGCCTGCCAATGCAGGGGACACGGGTTCAAGCCCTGGTCTGGGAGGATCCCACATGCCGTGGAGCAACAAGGCCCGTGTGCCACAACTACTGAGCCTGCGCGTCTGGAGCCTGTACTCCGCAACAAGAGAGGCCGCGACAGTGAGAGGCCCGCGCACCGCGACGAAGAGTGGCCCCCGCTTGCCACAACTAGAGAAAGCCCTCGCACGGAAACGAAGACCCAACACAGCCAAAAATAAAAATAAATCTAAAAATTAAAAAATTTTAAAAAAAGAACAATGAGAAAACATTGTATGCAGCTAGGTGATAATAAAACGGGCTCAGATGCTCTTTTCAATAAGTAATTATATATAAATTAACAAAACTGACTCAAAAAGAGGAAGAAACTAGAGGGAGGGTGGTGCCACCATGTGTGAGCAGATGTTCTTGGTCAATATTCTGGACAGACTGGATGAACAGATGAATGAATGAATGGAGAAATGGAGAAATGGATGGATGGATGGATGGATGGATGGATGGGTGGATGGATGGATGGATGGATGGATGGGTGGATGCATAGATAAATGAATGAGTGGGTTGTTGATGCTTTTTACTGCAATAACACACACTCCCATTGCCTTGCAGCATAAAGAGACCCACAATATCAACCATCACTCTGGACATAGCCAACAAAGAAATTTCATGCTTGGACCTTAAGCCACCGGTAGGACCAAAACTTTTGCTGTCCCATACTCTTTGTCCTTAGTGTTAAGACTGATGACAGCAGGCCTTGGCTGGTTTGTCCCCTAGTGGCTGGCTAAGCTCGCACTCAGGATCTGGAAACGGAGGTGATTCTGCCCTGGTTGCCAAGGTCACTGCCCCTTCCCCATCGTCTTCCCCCAGGGTTGTGCCTCAGGACACACCAACCTCGGAGCAGTTGTACTAGCTGGGGGTTATCAGACGGCGGGACCTTAGCGGTGCCCCACAGATCAGGCAGCTTCTTAGGACTTGACTCTGTGAGTCCCAGGCACCTGGACACCGCATTGTGACCCAGGCGCAGGGTTTCTGGTCCCGGCTGCGTCAAGTGCGCCCCCTCGTGGGCTTTCATGGTGCTCTCGCTGACCGGAGTCAGCGTCCACATCCCCGCCTTGTCTCTCCCCGCCACATCCCCCCGCCGCTGCAGACAGCCCTCATTTCAGTCCCTTGTGACCTGGAGAAGAAGATCGTCATTCAGAAGTGAGTATGTCGATATGGGGTGGGGAGGGGAGAAGTGAGAGGTGGCGAGGTGGGGAGTGGGGACTGGATGAGATGGTCACCATTGCTTCAGAACTGCTAAAGTCGGGTGACACTACTCTGTCTGCTTTTGCATACGTTTAACATTTCCATAACGAACAGCTCAATAATTAATCCTAACAGATTAAGTTAGAGTCTACAGTGGGTGGCTGCCCTCTCTCACCCCCCCACCCCCACCGACTTGGTGAAATTTACATGTTCTCCCTGCTCCCTCATCCTTTGCTCATTCCCTTTCTCCCTTTTAGTCCCTAAGTTCCTCATTTTGATGAAAATTGCTCAGAGAGGGCTTCCCTGGTGGTGCAGTGGTTAGGAATCCGCCTGCCAATGCAGGGGACACAGGTTCAAGCCCTGGTCCGGGAAGATCCCACATGCCGCGGAGCAACTCAGCCCATGCGCCATAACTACTGAGCCTGCGCTCTAGAGCCTGCAAGCCACAACTACGGAGCCCGCCTGCCACAACTACTGAGTCCACGCGCCTCGAAACTGTGGCCCGCAACAAGAGAAGCCACCGCAGTGAGAAGCCCACGCACCGCAAGGAAGAGCAGCCCCCGCTCACCGCAACTAGACAAAGCCCGTGCACAGCAACAAAGATCCAATGCAGCCAAAAATAAATAAATGAAATAAATAAATTTATAAAACTGCTCAGAGATTTTGCGTTTAATCGCCTGCTGAAAATCTGAGGAACTTTGCCTCCAGGATCCATAGTTACTGCAGAGAACGCAGCCATGAGAGACCAAGAAAAAGAAAGGAAGAACCCCTGAAGACTGGCCAAACTGCCCTACGTTTTCCCCTTCGGGCGGTGGGGTGCCAGCAACTGAGCGACAACCAGTTCTGGGGGAGGCCCAGATTTGTGGCATTTGCCAATTCCCGTGGTGTAAATGCTCCCATGGAGCCTACAGATCACTACCAAAGTGAGTCTCTACTGGCTCATGAAACTCCTGAGGATATAACAGCTGTCTCTCGGAGCTAGTAAGAGCCAGCCTCAGCGCTCCACTGCATGGGGCAATAATAAAGTCAAGTGACGGTTTTACCAGATTTTCCCCCCAAAAGGGAAACGCTTTATTGAGTCAATAAATGATGTTAGCAGTATTTAGAACATATGTGCAGGAAAGTCTTTAAAACAATCTTTTCAAAGCTGCTGCCATGGGCTTCCCTGGTGGCGCAGTGGTTGAGAGTCCGCCTGCCGATGCAGGGGACACAGGTTCATGCCCCGGTCCGGGAAGATCCCACATGCCGTGGAGCGGCTGGGCGCGTGAGCCATGGCTGCTGAGCCTTTGAGTCCGGAGCCTGTGCTCCACAACGGGAGAGGCCACAACAGTGAGAGGCCTGCGTAACGCAAAAAAAAAAAAAAAAAAAAAAAAAGCTGCTGCCATAAAGAGAGTGGGAAAGGTATTTGCCACACGTGTAACTAAAAAGGGACTTGTATCCAGAATTTATAAAGAATTCCTACGAATCAGAAAAAAAAAAGTATAGAAAAAAATGGGCAAAAGGCTTGAGCAGGCACTCCCAAAAAAGGGGGGGAAAAGGCTGATAAACACAAAAAGGTGTTGAAAAAGTGGTCCATTTCATAGGAAAATGAAAATGAACTCTACGATAGAGACCGATACTCGGCACGAGCATGGCAGAATTGGCAAAGCCTGCAAAGTAGTACTATAAGGATGGGAACCCCTCTGGCAGCCTCAGGAACCCCCAGACATTGCCGGTGGGCGTGTACATTTTTCGGCTGCTTTGGAAAGCACTTCTTTCCACCAGCAATTCCACTCATGCACATCTGCACTGATCTAGGTTCCAGAATGTTCTCAGCAGCATTACTCTGAATAGCTCCAAGCTGGAAGCAGGCCAACTGAAATGTCCATCGACAGAAGGATGGGTAAACCAAGTGCAGGGTTTTGGTACAGCAGAATGTCACAACAGCGAAAACGAACGGGGCAGAATTGCCTGGATGGATCGTACAAACGTGGGCACGGAATCAAAAGAATACACAGCATGATTCTAGTCTTAAAAAAAAAAAAATCCAAAATCAGGGGAACTCCCTGGCAGTCCAGTGGTTAGGACTCTGCACTGCCACTGCAAGGGGCACAGGTTCCATCCCTGGTTGGGGAACTAAGATCCCACAAGCTGGGTGGCACAGAAAAAAAAAATCCAAAATCGGGCAAAAATAAACTACAGTCAGCCCTTGTATCTGCAGGTTCTGCATCCCCGGATTCAACAAGCCAAGGGTGGATCGTGTTTAAGTTCGTGGCTGGTTGAATCTGTGGCTGTGGACCCCGAGGATACAGAGGCCCCACTATGGGACTTGAGCATCCTCGGATTTTGTTATCTACGGCAGATCCTGGACCAATCCCCTGCAGATACCAAGGGAGGACTGCATGTTGCTTAAGAATACATGCACAGATGGTAACAGTACAAAGAAAAACAGGGAAAGGATTGTCTCAAAAGTCAGGACACCCAGCTCCCACATCTCCACGTGTAACATCATTCTCCAATACAAGGAATTAGGGCTCCTTGGCGAAATGGCTGATTCTAGGCCAGGCAGGGAAGATTCAAGATGAGCCTGGAGCATCTTGGAGAACCAGAAAGTAAGAAAGGGCTCAAAATTCAACCAATGGGGAGATAACATATGTCAAAGGGAACAATTCACAATTCTTTGGTCCCGCGTGGGTTCGGGCAGCTTCTCACTATCTTTTGTTGCTCGCAGTGAAATCTCAGCCTGTTACAATGGCGTCCTCGACCCCGTGGCCCTTCAGGACAACTATAGCTACGTCATTGAGAGGTGAGCCCCCCCCCACACACACACATGACCATTAGGTATGCATGAGCCAAAGGCGAATCAAGAATCATTATTTAAATTTTTATTTATGTATTTGGCCGCACGGCGCCAGCATGAGGAATCTTAGTTCCCCCACCAGGGATTGAAACCCCCTGCAGTGGAAGCTCAGAGTCTTAACCACTGGACCTCCAGGGAAGTCCCAAGAATCATTTTTAAACCGTAATGGAAAAGAAAACAATTTTTTTTTTGAAGAAAGGAAAAAAAGGATCATTTTAAAATTGATACCGTGCCAATTGATATCCAGCCCACAAGGAATCCGAGGGAGCGAGCAGACAGGTAGGGAAGGTGGCTGGGCCTTCGGGGAATCAGTGTGATGTGGCAGGGCCCCTGGCCCAGGTCTGCCCAGGCTCTGCCACCTTCTGGGCCAGCCTTCAGACCCCTCCCCAGCCTGCCACCAGCTCCTGGAGCCAGGTCCCCTCTTCATCCCAGCTAGCGGAGTTGGCCAGACACTGTCCAGCCAAGGCAGGAGGGGGTGGCCGGCCAAGGTGACCCCCTCTGCAGGGCGGCACAGAGAGCCCCTCCCACACTGGTGCACACCACCAACCTCCTGGCATGGGAAGACACTCGTGGGTCTCCTACGACGTGACCCTCCCCCCTCCAACACAAGCCAAGAGTCCGTCCCCCATCCAGACCCAAGGCCGAGACGGAAACCGGTGCTGCTGGACTTGCCAACCAGTGAGGCTGCAGCCAGAGCGCCTGGGGGCATGAGAGTGTGTGAGTCAGGGTCTCCAGAGAGAGAGAAGCCACAGGATGTATGTGTGAGACAGAGAGACACAGAGGCACAGAGGCACAGAGAGACAGAGACAGAGTGACAGAGACAGAGATTTATTTTAAGGACTTGGTTCCCGGACTGTAGAGGTCTGGTGAGTGCACAGTCTGATGGGGGAGGCTGGGGGCTGGCAGCTCAGGGAAGAGTTGCAGTTCTAGTTCAAGGCCATCTGCAGGCCGACTTCTTTCTTGCTGGGGGAGGCCCATGTTTGTTCTACTCAGGCCTCCAGCTGCACCCACATTAGGGAGAGCACTGCTTTACTGATTTCAATATTAACCTCTGCCCCAAAGAAGAGCCTCACAGAAACACCCAGAATCTCATCTGAACACAGTCGAGGTGCTGGGGCCCAGCTAAATGGACCCGGAATGTCAACCACCGCAGGGGTCCCAAGGTCATTTCGACCATGACTCTGACTCCCCCGCTCAGACACGCCTCCATGATCGTGACCCCATGTGCAGGGAAGAAGCGGAGCTGTGGGTGGGGGGACGTCCGGGCGCCTGGTGGGAGCTCGCCCGTGTCTGTGTCCTGCTCTCCCACACGGAAGCCTACGACCCCAACTTCCGGGGTCAGAAGGCCACGGAGGACCTGGAGGTGCCTTACCACTACGAGAAGCTGGGCTGCCCCATTCTCGTCTACTACGACACCCCATGGAAGCCGGTGGTGGAGCTGTGAGGACCCACCCCCCAGTCCCCCTCCCCGCCAGCCCCCCGCCGCCCTCACCATCATCACAGGCCCCCAGAGCCCTCTCCACCCCTTTGCTCTGGCCGCATCCTCTCCCTGCCTTTTCCCTCCGTAGCTCTCAGCTCACACGTCCCCTCCCCTTCCCCGTCTTAGCTCGGCGGCCTTAACAAAACACCACAGACTCGGGGGCTTAAACAGCAGACACTGACCTTCTCACAGTCCTAGAGGCCGGAAGTCCAAGTTCAAGGTGTGGGCAGGCTGCTTCCCCCAGGCCTCTCTCCTTGGCCGCAGAGGCTGCCACTTCCCGTGGCATCAGGGCCCACCCTTATCACCTCACTCAACTTTGATTGCCTCGTTAAAGGCCCCACCTCCAAATCCAGTCGCACTGGGTGTTAGGGCTTCACATAGGAATTTGGGGGACACATTTCAGGCCATGCCACTGGCTCTGCCCCCTTCGGTGGATTCTGTCTTCCTTCATTCCGTCCCCATCCCCACGCCGCCCCCGCACACCACTGCACTAAATAGCTGTTGACGGACTGAACGGTCGCAGAAACCACTCACACGTGGCAACACTTAGGTTCATTAGAACGTCACGTGTTAGCTCCTCGTGGCCTCAGTCCCACACCCAGGTGAGACTGTGGGCTGGGCACGCCCCGAACTCAGAGCTGCCACGTGGTGGGGTGCCTGCCGGCCTGGGGTGAGGAACAAGGGAAGGGTCCCATCAGAGGAGGGGTGTAAGCCCCAACCTGGCAGGAGACAAACGTGCATCCAAAAATAAGTTTTGTTTTTCTTTTTTCTGGCCCCCGCGTCTTGTGGGGAACTTAGTTCCCCGTCCAGGGATGGAAGCCGGGTACGCGGCAGTGGAAGCCCGGACCCCTAACCACTGGACCACCAGGGAATTCCCCCCCAAATAAGGATTTAGAACAACCTTAATTCACCGCCCTAAATGTATACCTCTGGAATGTTTGCAGGTGTCAAAAAATAAGCAACCCCCAGTCCCTGACCCCGAACTCGTCAGCGTCCTGTCCAAATAAGCAACCCCGACCCCGTCAGCGTCCTGTCCCCACCTGCCACTGCATATCCGCGTTGTCTGTCCCAGAAGTGTCAGCCTGGTGGGGGGAGAGGGTGGCCCTGCCCTGCTCTGCCACCTCCCACCACCCCCAGATGGTCTCACAACACGTCAGGGCCCCCAGCCTCCCCCCCCAACGACGGCCCCCCAGCAGCCTTGCCTGTGTATGGTGTGTCCCAGGTGGAGGGAAGGAAAGTTCCAGGAGGTGGTCGAGGCCGAGTACGTCCTGCTGGAGGTGAACGGGCTGTTCACGTACACGTACGCCCTGACGGCCGACATGGCCCTCTGCAGTTCCCAGCCGCAGAACTGGACCACCATCGCCAAGACGGCCGGCGACAAAGGGCCCTTCGCCTGGGACCGAGAGGTAGGGCCTGCGTTCTGATTATTCCCAAAACAGGTCGCAGAAGGCGACGACTGGTCAGGCCCACTGTGTGTTGGGGGCCGACTCAGTCTGTTCAGGCTGCTGTAAAGATCACCATGGACCCTGCGGCTTGTAACAGCAGCATTGGTTTCTCACGGTTCTGGAGGCTGAGTCCAAGATCAAGGCGCCAGCAGATTTGGTGTCTGGCTCCTGGGTGGTGCCTTCTGTGTCCTCACATGGCAGAAGGAGGAGGGAGCACTCCTGGGTCCCTTTATAAGGGCGCCAATCTCCTTCAGGAGGGCTCCACCCCCAGGACCTAATCAGCTCCCAAAGGCCCCGCCTCCTAATACATCACCTTCTGGGGTAGGTTTCAACATATGAATGGGTGGGGGGCGTGGCAGGCATTCAGTCTCTAGATGGGGCGGCAGGGGATGGAAATGTAAGATGCACAAACTCTTTGGGAATCTCTCCCAAGGGAATCGGAGACGATCGGAGGTGTAGGGACGAAGGCGCTCATGGAGCAGACTGCTGATGATGTGCAAACTTCTGGAACCATCCAAATGCCCGTCATTTAAGGGGCTTGATTATATTTACGGTCTGTTCTGCTCAAGGTGAAATTCACATAACCGATAATGAACGATTTTAACGCGTGCAACTCCTACAACTCGGGTATGCGTTTTGTGCATTCGCAATATTACCCAAACACCACCACCCTGACCGTTTCTTTAAAAAGAACAAGCCACACACGGAGCTTTGCTTATTTATTATTTTCTGACTGTGCCGGTGTTTGTATTTGCATTCTTTTTATTAGCCCTCTCGTTCAAAGTGGCATGCATGCATTTAAGAGATTGTCCCATTACTTTTTTTTCCCATCAGCCCTGGTGGCCGATTTTGTAGAACCCTGAGGGCTTTTCTATCAAGACAGAGCCACAGTGCCTGCATGTCCAGCACAGTCATTGGATGGGCTGGCTGTTAAACAGCCACTGAACTGCTAAAACACTAAAAACCATGAGGTGGAGCTAGCTGTGGCAAATAAAAGGTTTTTAGGCAAAGCAGCTGTCTCCATTTTATTTCACATAGTTTATATGCAGTCCAGCTTTTCTTCTTTTACTCCCAAAGGATTTTTTTTTTTTTTTTTTTTTTTTTTTTTTTTTTTTTTTTGCGCTATGGACCCAGCTGCTCTGCGGCATGTGGGATCTTCCCGGACCGGGGCTCGAACCCATGTCCCCTGCACTGGCAGGCAGACTCTCAACCACTGCGCCACCAGGGAAGGCCCCTTCTCTGCATTTTTAAGAGCTCTTTATAGACCCATGAGATTAAGCTTTTATTTGCGATGTAATTTGCTAATAGTTCCCCCAGTTTGCCTCTTTTGTCTTTCGGTTTTTGCTTACTTTGCCATGCAAAATGAGTTCCTTCTATTCTCTTTCTTTATTTTTGGCTGCACCACGGTGCATGCGGGATCTTAGTTCCCCGACCAGGAATCAGCCCCATGCCCCCTGCAGTGGAAGCGTGGATTCTTAACCACTGGACCACCAGGGAAGTCCCGAGTTCCTTATTTCTCATAACGTTGGACTCACTGCTATTTTTACACTTTTGCTTTGGGAATGTCCATCTCTTCTCTTGTTTACAAGCCTAGCCCCATCCTCCCTTCTGGGTCCACAGGCAAATAGTGCAGAAGATCAGGGTGTAGGCGAGACCCTTAGTATGTGTTTAGCTCAGGGAGCCAGCGTGATGCACCGGTGAAGGGCAAACAGTTGAGTTCAAGGGCATATCCCCCTTTATGTGACACCCCGGGATCTGAAGGCAGGGTGGAGAAGCCACAGCTGCCACCTGGGCACCCACGACTGCTTCCCGAGAAGCCCTGGTGGCTCTGTCTCACTTCCACCGTCAGGTTCCCCAGGTGTGTTAGTCAGCTAGGGCTGTGTAACAAAAGGACCACAAACCAGATGGGTTAAACACCAGAAATTTATCCTCTCCCAGTTCTGGAGGCCAAAAGTCCCAGATCGAGGTGTCGGTAGGGCTGGTTCCCTCTGAGTCCATGAGGGAGAATCTGTCCCAGGCCTCTGGCCTGGTTTCTGGTGATTTGCTGGCCATCTTTGCATTCCTTGGCTTGTAGATGCATCGCCCCAATCGCTTGCTTCATCTTCCCATGGTCTTGTCCCTGTGCGTGTCGTCTCTGGGTCTAAATTTCCCTTTATTCTAAGGACACCAGCCATACTGGATCAGGCCCACTCTAGTGACCTCATGTTCACTTGATTCCCTGTAAAGACCCCATCTCCAAATAAGGTCACCACCTGAGGTCCTGGGGGTTAGGACTCTGACATATGACTTGTGGGAGGGACTCAACTCAGCCCATAACACCAAGAGCACATGCCATCAGCAGCATGTGATTCATACCAAGACTCACAGTTGCAAGGGACCCTGGTGAGCAGAGCTGTTATGCCTGCAGCCCCCAAAGCTGGGGCAGGCACAGGAGAAGGAAGGTGGGAAGAAGGCTCCACAGTCACCAATCGGCTGGCCTGCCCAGCGGGCACTTGGTCCTGGACTCACACCCCTGGGTGCTGGTGGGTGGTGGCACCGGTGGGGCCGTGTGTGCGGCGGTAGCGCCTGTGGGCTGGCACGGTCCTTCCCGGCCCCCGGGGCCAGCAGGCACGTCTCTGTCCTCCTCCCCAGAATTATGTGAGCTGCCACGACCCTAACAACAATGCACCCTTGAGATGGCCCAAAGTCCCGTATCAGATCTTGGGAGGCCCGACAGAGAACAAGGTCGTTTTCGACCAAAGAAACGGCATCTACATCTTCTTCATTTCCATCGTGGATCCATACTACAGGTGAGTCACCCTGTACCAGGGGCCTCTGGGGGAAGAGCTGGCTCTCTGGGGGCAGGTTGCACACATGAGGGGGACCCACTTTTCTCCCTCCTCTAGGATGACATTTGTTCACTTCCTAAATAAATCCTCATTCAAAGGCCATGCTGGGTGCGGGGGAACAGCAATGACCAGCAGCCCTGTCCCCGCCCTCAGGGACCAGAGTCACCCTCATGCCATGTCTAACGGGTGGGGTGCAGGGGCCGGTGTAGACTGGCTCCCAAACACGGATCATTAGATATCCAGGGATTTTGCAAGCCGGTTGGCTTCCCGCTGGCAGCTGGAGTACTGACACCACGGAAAGGAAACTGACACTCATTACAGGCCAGCCCAACCCTGCCCCAGGAGCTGGCTGTTAATACTCGCCACCCACTGTGCTGGTTCAGATCATTAACGTCTCCCACTGGGAGGGGGAACATGGGCGGCATTATTCCCTGCTCCCCCATCACCTATCCCTTCCACACGGACACAAAGTCCACCCCCAAAAGCGCGGGGAGACCCTGCCTTCCCTAAAGGCCCCAGACCCTGGACCAGCTCTGGGATGCCACTGGCAGAAGGCACCAGGGTGGGGATGCCCAGGGGAGAGAGGCATCTGCCTGCAAGGCTCATCCCCTGCCCTCCCTGCACCTTGCCTCCAGCAGAGCCCCCAGCGACTTCCCCCCCTTACCTGGGTGTCCTTCCCTCCATCCTGCCATCCCCACCTGCTCGCAGCCACCTGAGGGACGCTTGTGGCCCCCCTCACGCACTCCACTCCGCGTCCACTGTGATGAGTGCTTTGTTGGTCTCTTCTGCCCGCCCCCCACACTGAGCCTGGGCATGGAGGCGGGGGGAATCCCTTGTCTCCAGAGCAGGGGACCACAGGGGTCCTGGGGAAAAATACGATCTCTGCGAAAATATGTAAGATGTTACGGAAAAACCCAAACGAACTTTTTGGCCAACACAATACAGAGACGACCACAGATTTATAGAGGATAGAAGTTAAGTGGATATAAATGGAACTCAGTGCCCGGCGTCAATGCTCCAGGCCCAGCTCTTGTCCCCGTGAGTTTTAAAACGTTTGCCGGGGGAATTCCCTGGCGGTCCAGTGGTTAGGCTCTGCGCTTTCACTGCCGAGGACCTGGGTTCGATCCTCGGTCGGGGAACTAAGATACTGCAAGCTGAGCAGCGTGGCCAAAAAATAAAAAAAACCCAGTTTGCTGGGGTGAAGGGTGAGGCCCCCAAAGGCGGTGCCCCACGGCCTCTCCCTGCCCGCCCCTCGCAGCTACTGTCACCTGGAGACCACCTTCAGCGTCTACGTCTACGGGGCCTTCCCACTGCCCATCTTCCCGCCTGAGATCACCATCGTCCTGCTCACGGGGGCCACCCTGCTGTCTGTATGGCTGGCCTACATGATCCCCGAGCTGCTGCACACTGAGCAGGGCCTCAGGGTCAAGGGCTTCTGGGTCAGTCTGCGCAGGAGATGCAGGAAGTCTCGTGCGTGTGTCTGGGCCAGGCGCTGAGCACGCCCTGGGGTTGGAGACGGGGTGGCAGGGAGGGGGCAGAGTTGTCTTGAAATAAAGCATTTGGTAAGAGAGCCGGTAGCAGTGGGTGTCACTCATGTTTTGTGGGCTTTCTACACCCACCTGCCTCCCTCAGCATTCTGGCACCACAGTCCCTTTGAACTACGGCACCTACGTGGGTTGTCAACAGTGAGAAGGTGGGCGGCCCAAGTCCCAGCGAACAGGAGCTTTTGGTGAAACGAGCTGGCACAGGCATGTGGTGAGATCATCAACCGGCAAGTCCCAGAGATGCACCGGACACTTGACGTGTTCTGTTAGAGAAACGTGAGACCCAAGGAAAAGGGCGGGGGCTGCAGAAGACGGGGACGGGGCGTGGGTCCACCTCTGTTGATAAGCCCTGACATATACGCAGACCAACATGCTTACGTGTGTTTCGTGATGTCCATGAACAAAACTTGGAAGCATAGCACATATTTCACACGTACCTGTGTTATGCATACATATGTATACAGATGATGTGCACACATGCATGTGTATACGTATGTGCAGAGGTATGTATACATACATGTATATAACACGTAGGTACATAAGGCATACACATACACGCGTGTGTAGATATTGTGCATGTATGTGCCTGTGTGTATACATGTACATGCATATTGCCTATGTGTGGATGATGTGTACATACATCTACACGTGTATTCATATGTCTATAATACACGTTCACGTACGTGTGTAGGCATGTGTGGGTGATGTGTATGTCACACGCGAGCACTTGTATAACGTGAACACATGTGTGCGCATGTATGTATGCATAAGGTCATCACGCACGTGTGTAGATAACATGCATGCTCACACGTGTACATGCACGTATGCATGTGTACAGATGCATGCATCTGTACGTGTACACACCTGTGTATGCACATGTGAATACACATATAGGTGTGCATACAATGTACACATACGTGTATATGCATGTCTGATCAGTCTATCCATCCGTTCAGAGCTTCCCTCTCCCACACTTCATTCAAACCCCAGGTGGCACGGGACAGTTGTCTCATTCTAGTGAAAACTTTCTCAATGACTTTTCTGATCACTCTGAGGTTAAAAGAACACATCCAACGGTCATTTAAACTGTGCGACACAGGGAATTCCCTGGAGGTCCCGTGGTAGGACTCTGTGCTTTCACTGCTGGGGCCTGGGTTCAATCCCTGGTCGGGAAGTACGATCCCGCAAGTGGCTCGGCCAGAAAAAAAAAAAAAATTGCCCAGTACGCTCTCCACCCAGTCGTTAAAAACCTCCACTCCCACACCCACTGCAGTGGGCAGTCACCACACCCCCACCTCCGGGGGCTGCCTGGTCCACCTTCCACGCCTCTCTGGAGGGGACGGGTTAGGCTGCCAGGTGATCCTCATTTCACAACCCTTGGCCCGCATTAATCTTAAAGAAAATCAAGCCCATCCTGTCACATCTGCCTCATTTGCCAGGGCCTTCCCTTCTTGGGGGCACTTCGTATTTGTCTCAAAAATACCCCTAACACGGCTGCAGGCACAGCAGGCTGAGAGGGAAGCGGGGGAAGGGAGCTCCTGGCTCCTCCAGGCCCGCATCCTGTTCACAACACAGACAGGCGGTGATCCCGGTACAGCCCAGACTGGCTGGCCACCTCTGTCTCCCTGAGCCCTGGAACCCGTAGGCTCGAGGCATGGTGCCAGCAGCCAAGACCCCCTGCCCACACGCAGCCACCTCCTGGATCCTAGTCAAGCGCCCTGGGTTCCCCAGCAGACACCAGCAGGGAAGGTCCCCGAGACCCAGCCCAGGGCCTGGGGCAGGAGGGCCCTTCCTCTGGCAGGGGAGGGGAGCTCCATCTCTCCTTACCTCCTTAGGTGTCACTGGGAAACCGACTCACCCCCTTCACAGTCGCCTGGAGTATTTCAGGGGAGGGTGTGGCCGGCGGCTGCCCCGGGCTCTCCAGAAGCAAAAGGCAGACGAGAGCCTGGCCCAGGGTACAGGGGGGAGGGAGCTCCGTGGACTGGAGAGGGAAGGAGCGGAGGCAGGAGGGAACAGGTGTGAGCACTGAAGCTCCAAAACCACTGCAAGCCCACCCCGTGCCTGCCCCCTGGGAAGCAGAACCCAGGTGTGGCTGGGCCCGAGGCAGAGATGCAGGGGCCTGGCTGGATGCCCATCCTGGGACAGGCACACCCACCCTGGCCTCTGGCCCCCAGCTGGGCTGCAGGTGCACTCTGCATGCCCGTCTGGGTCACCTGTGAGCCAGGTGGACACCGTCTCCCACATGCCTGCCCTGCCCCCACTCTCAGACCTCCACCCAGCACTTGCCTCTGCACCCCAGGCCCCCCAGCTCTCCGCGTGAACACGAGCGGGGGCGTTCCCATTCACCATCGGGGACACCGGCCCCTCCACCTGGGCCGAGGCCGAGCCCAGCCCGCAGGCCTCTCCCCAGGCCCCACCCCGCTTGCTGCTGTGTCTCCAGGCAAGTTCCTGCCCATCTCTGGGCAGACCTGACTTTCCCCATCAAACATGGAGGTGAAATCCTTGCAGTGCACGAGTCCGGGCAGTGTCTCCCCACCTCCCAGCAGCACCCCCATCCCTGCCGGGTGACTTGGATTTTCTGGGGCTAGGAGACGAGGGATTGTCCCGAACCCCAAGTCTAGGGCTCCCCGACTCTACTCTGGAAGCCCGGCACCCGGAAGGCGCCGGGGTCCCGAGGGGCCTCGCCACATGGCCCTGGGCCCGCTGGACGACAGGGAGGGCGAGGAGACAGCCCACGGCCCCTGAATGCCACTGACCGGACACTGCGCAAACAGCTCAAATTCGCTTTAATGGGGGGCGGCTCCCAGGTCCTGCCGGGGCCCCAAGGGGCTGGCGCTGGTGGGGACCGCAGTCTGCTTGCCCTTGCTGCCCTGCCTCCCCTTCCTGGCAGTCGGGTTGCCGGCCTTCCTCTTGCCCGAGAGCTTGGCGGTGCGGGGCCCCCCCGGGCGGGGCGGCGGCTCCTAGTCCAGCACCATGAAGTTGTAAAAGTAGTCCATGTCGGACACGGTATCTAGGACCTCGGGCACGCTGTAGTCCGAGGACTGCAGCTCGTCGGGCAGGTGCAGCGAGCGGATGTCGCTGGACGAGTCGTCCTTGCCGCCCCCGCTGTCGGGCAGGGCGGGCCCAGGGGGCTTGCACGGGGCCCCAGCGGGCTCAGCGCCACCCGGCAGGCAGTCAAAGAGCTTCCTCGTGTCCTCGAGCATCACCTCCTTGGGCGTCGTCAAGGCCCTGGCCACCTCAGGGGTCCTGGCCTCGCCTGCCCCCAGCGGGACCGCCTTGGGCTTGGTGGGGCCCGGCGGGTACAGCGGGCCGGGCCCGGCGCCGGGGGGCGGCTCCTTGAAGGCGAAGGTCAAGGGCTCGCCGGGCCCATCCAGCCAGCTCAGGCGGCCCTTGAGAGGTCCATAGGCGCCAGGGGGCAGCGTGGCCTCGGCGGGCAGCGTGGTGAGCAGCAGGGGCAACTTGCTCTCCTTGGGGGGCAGCGGGGGCGCCAGGCCTTGCTTGATCAAGGTGGGGGGCAGCTCCGCGAAGGCTGGGGACCCTCTGTCCCCTACGAAGCCCAGGGCCTCGGCCCCGGGTCCCTTGGACTGGAAGCAGGGCATGCGGTACCAGGGCCCCAAGGGGGGCGGCTGGTAGTGGCGGAACAGTGGGGGCAGCGTGGGCGGCACCGGGGCCCTGAGGCAGTGCTGTGCCTCCGGGAAGTAGGTGCCTGGCGAGGCGGGGCCCCCAGCCGCCAGCTTGTACAGGGACGACTGGCCAAAGTCGGTGGCGGCCCACTCGATTCGGTAGACGCGGGGGTCAAAGAAGCAGCCGCAGGGCGCCATCTGGAAACCTGTGGCCAGGGAGGGCGGCCCTGAGAGGGGCAGTTCTGGGACCCGCCTGGGGTGGACGGGGTCCAAAGTGTGGGGCACGTCTGGGGCATGGAGAACACGGACCAATTTTGGGGTCCATTTGGGGAACAGGGACATAGGCTTTGCCTTTGGGGCCCTCTCTAGAGGTCAGGGGCCCCAGGCCTTGCTTTGGGGGCCCATCTGGGGGGCTGGGGACACCGGCCTGCCTTTGGGAGACCTGTTTGGGGAACAAGAAACATAGGCTTTGCCTTCAGGGCCCCATCTAGGGGATGAGGGACACAGACCTTGGTCCAGGGGTCTCTTTGGGGGACAGGGATTCGGGCCTTGCCTTCGGAGGAGGGAGCCATCTAGGGTCAAGGGTGGGAGCAAGATGCCCCTGCCCACTCCCCGGTCATCAAAGGTTGGTGGGAGGCCGGTACCTGCTGGAGGAGCTGGAAACACCTCTTTCTCCAGGTTTGGGGGGTGATAGACGTTGGAGGAACCTGTGGACAAAAACAGGCAGCTGGGTGGGGTCCTGAGGCTGGCGGGCAGAGCCCTGGTCCCTGCCCCGATGGGTGCCCCCCACCCTCGTACCCGCAGTGGGAAGAGGCTCTGTGCAGGCGGAAGCAGGCTGGCTGCCGGGCCCTTTGGTGGCGTCCAGGCTCCAGGGACTGAAGCCTTCTTGGGGAGCGGCGGGTGCATAGAAGGGTTTGGGGTGCTGCATGGGGAGGCGGGGGCCTGGCCAGGCAGGCCAGGAGGGCAGCAGTTGGGAGCACAGGCAGCCCACTCAGAGAGGAGGCTCACTGTCCTGTGTAGTTCTGTTTCTACGGTTACTCCAGGCACAGGCTGTGGCCCGCCCACTGGTCAGGGTTCCGAGTAAGGGGCGGGGGAGGGGCGGGGCAGGCAGGGGCAGATGGGAAACCAAGGCAGCCAGAGATGGGCGTCACAGAGAGCATGGTGGACACTGGGCCCGGTCTGCTGCCTTCCGCCTCCCACCTCTGCCAGCAATGCCTGCCTGACAGCTCCAAGGCCCCTTCCTTCAGGCAGCCCGCCCTGATCCACACCCACACAGGCCAAGGCCCCATCTCATGAGCTATGGTGGCTTGTTTGTGGTCAAGGCCTTTGGGCACCAGCAGTGGCCAGTATGGGGCTGGTGAATGAGTGAGGAAGGAGGGAGCTGCGGGGATGGGGATGGTGGGGGAAAGCTGGGGTGGGGTGGGGGGGTGGGGCAGCATGAGACAGCCTCAGGGTCACAAAAGGGCCTGGGTTTTAAAAGAATAAAATTTATTGCCTTCTCATTCCTTGGGGAGCCCGTTGGGCGCTCAGACACCCCCGCCCGCCCCTGCAGCTACTTGTAGGCGTTGGCCTTGTGCTTGGGCAGGAAGACGACATTGGGCGGCACCGGTCCCAGCAGCATCTCGCTGTGAGGAGGGCGGGAGCAGGGTCAGGCCTGGGGCGGGGTGGCCCCTGGCCCAGCTGGCCCCACACCCACTGGCTCCCTGGTGCACTATCTCCCAGGGCCTCGGCGGTTCCCGGGCACCTGATGCGGATCCAGTCGGCCGCCTTCTGGCTGGCCATGAGCGTCTCCAGGTAGTCGCGGCCCAGGTAGTAGGGCGGCCGCTCGTTGATCCTCTGCGGGAGCCGCTCCAGCAGGCCAACGGGCACGTACCTACAGACGGGGTGGGGGCGGCGGGGACGGGGTTGGGCCGGGCCTCCCCAAGACACCCCGCCCCGCCACCCCAATCCCACCTGCACAGGAAGGAGAGCCACTCAAGGAGGAAGCGGCGTGTCTTCTCCACGCCCTGCGTGTCCGAGCCCCAGCGCTCCAGGCCGTAGTGTGCGAAGTCCCGCAGGATGTCCAGGCGCTCAGACGACGAGATGTCCCAATGCCGCTGCTCCTTGATCTCCGTGAACAGCCACGGCTTGAGCAGGGCGCCGCTGCAGGCGGGCGGTGGTCAGCAGGCCGGTGGCGGAACCCCAGCCCCCAAACCCATGGTCCCCAACCTCCCGGCCATGCTCACACAACCTGCAAAGCCCAAGAGTTCCAAGCCACAACCCTGAGCCCACAGCTACAGAAAGTTCCAGTACCCTTCACCCCGGCCCCATAAGCAGCCACCTCTGACATCTCCCTGCCCGGGGAATAACAGAGCAGGGGGCGGGCTGGCGGGCTGGGGGGCACCGGCGTTGGGCACAAACTCAGACGCGCCCTCACCTCCCCCGAGCTGCAGGCTGGGCGCTCAGGGGTAGCCCTGGCTGGTTCTTTGTATCCCCGCCCCGGGCACACTTACCGGGCGATCATGATCCCAGCGACGCCAGTCTGCATGGCGCGGTTGGCGTCCTCGTACGACAAGATGTCCCCGTTTCCTGAGGGACAGAGACTGGGGCCTCAGGGAGCTGTGTGCAGGCGGGGATGCCGGGGCTTCGGGAGTTCTCCTCAGCCCAGCAGCATTCCCCATCGGGGCACGAGGGGGCCCAGGTGAGGAGTGGGCCCCGGTGCGTGGCCTCTGGTGGCAGGGGACCCACCGAAAAGGGGCATGGGGCTGGCTGCTGTCACGCACCGCTCGATGTAGTGCCAGTCGGCCAGCTTGGTGTAGCGCTGCTCCCGCGAGCGGCCCTGGAGCTGGAGGAGAGGCAGCCAGGTAGGGAGGGAGGGAGGGGCAGGGGGCGGAGAATCAGACAGAGACAGAGAGAGAGAAAGACCCAGAGAGCCCGGGAGAGACAGACTGAGAGAGACAGACAGACACACAGACAGACAGGTGGAGACAGAGATGGAGGGAGAGCCAAAGACCAGGAGGGAGGAGCAGGAAGGGAGGAATGGTTAGAAAGGGATGCGCCTCGGGGGTCCCAACACCCGCTGCGCCCCGAGTGAGTTGGAGTTGACGGCCCTCATGATACCCCGGCCCAACACATCACCAATCCCACTAGTAAGCATGCTTTATCTGTTTGACAAGTGTTTCTGATACCTGGCATCCCTAGCACCCCTGGCCTCACATCCTGTGCCCACAATTCCCAGGCTCTGGAAATTCCCTGGCATCCTCCCGGAAGACACACTCACTCAGGAAGCCCCCTAGAAACTCCTCTTCCTCCTCATCAGTGTCCACATGCCTGGCCGTGGCTGTCCATCTGCCAGCCCAGCCTCCTCTCCCACCACCTCTGTGCCGGCTCTCCACCCTTCTTCGGAGCTGCCCCAGAACCTTTCCAAAAATGCCTTTTCCTCCCTCTCAGCTCAGCCAGCGCCGGCTTCCCTCCTGGAGGGGATGCCTGAAAAAGAGTGGGCGTTCCTGGACCTGAAACCCACGTGTCCAAGCCTGGACTCTTGGGTGCAAACAATCAAGCTGAAAACGGGGGTGGGCGGGGTGGGCCAGTGTAAGGATTCAAGGGGATGTCTAGCCAGCTGGGACCAGGGCCCGCGAGGGGGCGCCAGGCTGGCTCTGGCTCTTGCCTTGTGCCCTCTCATCACCCCCCCTTCCCCCACCCCTGCAGGACGGGCCCCTCCGCGCACCAGGGACAGTTCTGCATCTTGCAGGCTGCAACCCCAGGCTGTCTGCACGACGGGACTCAGAGCCACAGTTAGGGGGTGTGGATGACACGGGGGGCCGTGGGGGGGCGAGTGCATTTGGGGACGGAGCCGGCAGCTGCGTTTGCAGAGCAAGCTGGGTCTTCAGTTTGAAGGGGGACCGGGGTCACCCGTGGGTGCGCCCCCAGCTGCTCCCCGCCGCGCCTGCTGGCGCCTTACAGAGCGTGCGTCTCCCATCCCGCCCCCAGGTGATGGTGAGCAACCCCCATTCCCTGGGGCTGCAGGCTGTCATCTACGAGGACGGCTACACCTACGAGGGGAACACCAAGCACAGACTGGTGAGCTCGCCCCTCCCCCTCCCCTCCCCCTCCCCCCCCAAACCCGGATCAACGGGAGAGGGGCTCGGCCTTGACCGACTGGGCCAGCCAGGTCCAGCCGCCTCAGGGTGTCCCTCGTCGGACCTCCTCCCTGCTTCCCTTCCTTACACACACCCAGATAAGGTGCTGTGGAATGTTGAGGGGACACAGCCCCCGCCCCTCCCCCACCCCAGGCAGGCCGCAGTCCCCCAGAGAGTGAGGGCAGCAGGTGTCACACAGAAGGGTCAAGGAGGATGTGGCGGGGAGCCTGACCCACCCGGGGAGGGCGTGAGACCTGAGTTAGCTGGGTAAACCCAGGCATCAGGAGACAAGCCGGGGCCACCGGGAGGGTCTTGGCCAAATATGGGTCTGGGGGATCCATAGGGCAGAGCCAGGCCTCACAGTCACACCAGGGAGTTGGGACTTGACCCCAGACCACAACAGACTCTTTGGATCAGACCATGTCACATCACAGCTAAGTAGGAGGGGAAACTAAGTCACGCCCCACTGTGGGTCCCCGGGACAAAGGCAGGGAGCTTGGAGAACGGGGGTCATTCCCATGAGCTTCCAGAAGCCTTTCACGGGCTTAGAACCAGAGGCAGGCTGGATGGCTCCCGGGTTCCTCCTCCCAACACCCCCATCCTGCCCTCCGTCTCTCCTGAACCCTGATTGCGGGACCACCCTGGGCTGTTCCACTCTTGTAGTTGCATTTTCTCTTTTGCTTCTGCAGAACATTTCACTGAGGCAGCAGCAGCACTGGGGCAGGGCTGACCCCAACTTCACCTCCAGGTATGTCATCACCCGGATGGTAGTGCTGGGTGGCCCCAGGGTGTCCCCTTAGCAGGAGCCAAGGAATCAGGGCCGACATCCAGACTACCCCCACTCCAAGGACAGTAAGGCGAGAACCATTAAACTCTTACAGAGACACAAATACCATATGATATCACTTATTTGTGGAATCTAAACTGTGACACGAATGGACTTATTTATGAAATAGAAACAGACTCAGATATAGAGAACAGACTTGTGGTTGCAAAGGGGAAGGGGGAGGTGGGGGAGGGATGGGTTGGGAGTTTGGGGTTAGCAGGTGCAAACTATTATATATAGGAGAGGTAAACAACAAGGCCCTGCTGTATAGCACAAGAACTAGATTCAATATCCTGTGATAAACCATAATGGAAAAGAATCTGAAAAAGAATATATATACAGGGCTTCCCTGGTGGTGCAGTGGTTAAGAATACGCCTGCCAATGCAGGGGACACGGGTTCAAGCCCTGGTCTGGGAGGATCCCACATGCCGTGGAGCAACAAGGCCCGTGTGCCACAACTACTGAGCCTGCGCGTCTGGAGCCTGTACTCCGCAACAAGAGAGGCCGCGACAGTGAGAGGCCCGCGCACCGCGACGAAGAGTGGCCCCCGCTTGCCACAACTAGAGAAAGCCCTCGCACGGAAACGAAGACCCAACACAGCCAAAAATAAAAATAAATCTAAAAATTAAAAAATTTTAAAAAAAGAACAATGAGAAAACATTGTATGCAGCTAGGTGATAATAAAACGGGCTCAGATGCTCTTTTCAATAAGTAATTATATATAAATTAACAAAACTGACTCAAAAAGAGGAAGAAACTAGAGGGAGGGTGGTGCCACCATGTGTGAGCAGATGTTCTTGGTCAATATTCTGGACAGACTGGATGAACAGATGAATGAATGAATGGAGAAATGGAGAAATGGATGGATGGATGGATGGATGGATGGATGGGTGGATGGATGGATGGATGGATGGATGGGTGGATGCATAGATAAATGAATGAGTGGGTTGTTGATGCTTTTTACTGCAATAACACACACTCCCATTGCCTTGCAGCATAAAGAGACCCACAATATCAACCATCACTCTGGACATAGCCAACAAAGAAATTTCATGCTTGGACCTTAAGCCACCGGTAGGACCAAAACTTTTGCTGTCCCATACTCTTTGTCCTTAGTGTTAAGACTGATGACAGCAGGCCTTGGCTGGTTTGTCCCCTAGTGGCTGGCTAAGCTCACACTCAGGATCTGGAAACGGAGGTGATTCTGCCCTGGTTGCCAAGGTCACTGCCCCTTCCCCATCGTCTTCCCCCAGGGTTGTGCCTCAGGACACACCAACCTCGGAGCAGTTGTACTAGCTGGGGGTTATCAGACGGCGGGACCTTAGCGGTGCCCCACAGATCAGGCAGCTTCTTAGGACTTGACTCTGTGAGTCCCAGGCACCTGGACACCGCATTGTGACCCAGGCGCAGGGTTTCTGGTCCCGGCTGCGTCAAGTGCGCCCCCTCGTGGGCTTTCATGGTGCTCTCGCTGACCGGAGTCAGCGTCCACATCCCCGCCTTGTCTCTCCCCGCCACATCCCCCCGCCGCTGCAGACAGCCCTCATTTCAGTCCCTTGTGACCTGGAGAAGAAGATCGTCATTCAGAAGTGAGTATGTCGATATGGGGTGGGGAGGGGAGAAGTGAGAGGTGGCGAGGTGGGGAGTGGGGACTGGATGAGATGGTCACCATTGCTTCAGAACTGCTAAAGTCGGGTGACACTACTCTGTCTGCTTTTGCATACGTTTAACATTTCCATAACGAACAGCTCAATAATTAATCCTAACAGATTAAGTTAGAGTCTACAGTGGGTGGCTGCCCTCTCTCACCCCCCCACCCCCACCGACTTGGTGAAATTTACATGTTCTCCCTGCTCCCTCATCCTTTGCTCATTCCCTTTCTCCCTTTTAGTCCCTAAGTTCCTCATTTTGATGAAAATTGCTCAGAGAGGGCTTCCCTGGTGGTGCAGTGGTTAGGAATCCGCCTGCCAATGCAGGGGACACAGGTTCAAGCCCTGGTCCGGGAAGATCCCACATGCCGCGGAGCAACTCAGCCCATGCGCCATAACTACTGAGCCTGCGCTCTAGAGCCTGCAAGCCACAACTACGGAGCCCGCCTGCCACAACTACTGAGTCCACGCGCCTCGAACCTGTGCCCCGCAACAAGAGAAGCCACCGCAGTGAGAAGCCCACGCACCGCAAGGAAGAGCAGCCCCCGCTCACCGCAACTAGAGAAAGCCCGTGCACAGCAACAAAGATCCAATGCAGCCAAAAATAAATAAATGAAATAAATAAATTTATAAAACTGCTCAGAGATTTTGCGTTTAATCGCCTGCTGAAAATCTGAGGAACTTTGCCTCCAGGATCCATAGTTACTGCAGAGAACGCAGCCATGAGAGACCAAGAAAAAGAAAGGAAGAACCCCTGAAGACTGGCCAAACTGCCCTACGTTTTCCCCTTCGGGCGGTGGGGTGCCAGCAAATGAGCGACAACCAGTTCTGGGGGAGGCCCAGATTTGTGGCATTTGCCAATTCCCGTGGTGTAAATGCTCCCATGGAGCCTACAGATCACTACCAAAGTGAGTCTCTACTGGCTCATGAAACTCCTGAGGATATAACAGCTGTCTCTCGGAGCTAGTAAGAGCCAGCCTCAGCGCTCCACTGCATGGGGCAATAATAAAGTCAAGTGACGGTTTTACCAGATTTTCCCCCCAAAAGGGAAACGCTTTATTGAGTCAATAAATGATGTTAGCAGTATTTAGAACATATGTGCAGGAAAGTCTTTAAAACAATCTTTTCAAAGCTGCTGCCATGGGCTTCCCTGGTGGCGCAGTGGTTGAGAGTCCGCCTGCCGATGCAGGGGACACAGGTTCATGCCCCGGTCCGGGAAGATCCCACATGCCGTGGAGCGGCTGGGCGCGTGAGCCATGGCCGCTGAGCCTGTGAGTCCGGAGCCTGTGCTCCACAACGGGAGAGGCCACAACAGTGAGAGGCCTGCGTAACGCAAAAAAAAAAAAAAAAAAAAAAAAGCTGCTGCCATAAAGAGAGTGGGAAAGGTATTTGCCACACGTGTAACTAAAAAGGGACTTGTATCCAGAATTTATAAAGAATTCCTACGAATCAGAAAAAAAAAAGTATAGAAAAAAATGGGCAAAAGGCTTGAGCAGGCACTCCCAAAAAAGGGGGGGAAAAGGCTGATAAACACAAAAAGGTGTTGAAAAAGTGGTCCATTTCATAGGAAAATGAAAATGAACGCTACGATAGAGACCGATACTCGGCACGAGCATGGCAGAATTGACAAAGCCTGCAAAGTAGTACTATAAGGATGGGAACCCCTCTGGCAGCCTCAGGAACCCCCAGACATTGCCGGTGGGCGTGTACATTTTTCAGCTGCTTTGGAAAGCACTTCTTTCCACCAGCAATTCCACTCATGCACATCTGCACTGATCTAGGTTCCAGAATGTTCTCAGCAGCATTACTCTGAATAGCTCCAAGCTGGAAGCAGGCCAACTGAAATATCCATCGACAGAAGGATGGGTAAACCAAGTGCAGGGTTTTGGTACAACAGAATGTCACAGCAGGTAAAACGAACGGGGCAGAAGTGCCTGGATGGATCGTACAAACGTGGGCATGGAATCAAAAGAATACACAGCATGATTCTAGTCTTAAAAAAAAAAAAATCCAAAATCAGGGGAACTCCCTGGCAGTCCAGTGGTTAGGACTCTGCACTGCCACTGCAAGGGGCACAGGTTCCATCCCTGGTTGGGGAACTAAGATCCCACAAGCTGGGTGGCACAGAAAAAAAAAATCCAAAATCAGGCAAAAATAAACTACAGTCAGCCCTTGTATCTGCAGGTTCTGCATCCCCGGATTCAACAAGCCAAGGGTGGATCGTGTTTAAGTTCGTGGCTGGTTGAATCTGTGGCTGTGGACCCCGAGGATACAGAGGCCCCACTATGGGACTTGAGCATCCTCGGATTTTGTTATCTACGGCAGATCCTGGACCAATCCCCTGCAGATACCAAGGGAGGACTGCATGTTGCTTAAGAATACATGCACAGATGGTAACAGTACAAAGAAAAACAGGGAAAGGATTGTCTCAAAAGTCAGGACACCCAGCTCCCACATCTCCACGTGTAACATCATTCTCCAATACAAGGAATTAGGGCTCCTTGGCGAAATGGCTGATTCTAGGCCAGGCAGGGAAGATTCAAGATGAGCCTGGAGCATCTTGGAGAACCAGAAAGTAAGAAAGGGCTCAAAATTCAACCAATGGGGAGATAACATATGTCAAAGGGAACAATTCACAATTCTTTGGTCCCGCGTGGGTTCGGGCAGCTTCTCACTATCTTTTGTTGCTCGCAGTGAAATCTCAGCCTGTTACAATGGCGTCCTCGACCCCGTGGCCCTTCAGGACAACTATAGCTACGTCATTGAGAGGTGAGCCCCCCCACACACACACACATGACCATTAGGTATGCATGAGCCAAAGGCGAATCAAGAATCATTATTTAAATTTTTATTTATGTATTTGGCCGCACGGCGCCAGCATGAGGAATCTTAGTTCCCCCACCAGGGATTGAAACCCCCTGCAGTGGAAGCTCAGAGTCTTAACCACTGGACCTCCAGGGAAGTCCCAAGAATCATTTTTAAACCGTAATGGAAAAGAAAACAATTTTTTTTTTGAAGAAAGGAAAAAAAGGATCATTTTAAAATTGATACCGTGCCAATTGATATCCAGCCCACAAGGAATCCGAGGGAGCGAGCAGACAGGTAGGGAAGGTGGCTGGGCCTTCGGGGAATCAGTGTGATGTGGCAGGGCCCCTGGCCCAGGTCTGCCCAGGCTCTGCCACCTTCTGGGCCAGCCTTCAGACCCCTCCCCAGCCTGCCACCAGCTCCTGGAGCCAGGTCCCCTCTTCATCCCAGCTAGCGGAGTTGGCCAGACACTGTCCAGCCAAGGCAGGAGGGGGTGGCCGGCCAAGGTGACCCCCTCTGCAGGGCGGCACAGAGAGCCCCTCCCACACTGGTGCACACCACCAACCTCCTGGCATGGGAAGACACTCGTGGGTCTCCTACGACGTGACCCTCCCCCCTCCAACACAAGCCAAGAGTCCGTCCCCCATCCAGACCCACGGCCGAGACGGAAACCGGTGCTGCTGGACTTGCCAACCAGTGAGGCTGCAGCCAGAGCGCCTGGGGGCATGAGAGTGTGTGAGTCAGGGTCTCCAGAGAGAGAGAAGCCACAGGATGTATGTGTGAGACAGAGAGACACAGAGGCACAGAGGCACAGAGAGACAGAGACAGAGTGACAGAGACAGAGATTTATTTTAAGGACTTGGTTCCCGGACTGTAGAGGTCTGGTGAGTGCACAGTCTGATGGGGGAGGCTGGGGGCTGGCAGCTCAGGGAAGAGTTGCAGTTCTAGTTCAAGGCCATCTGCAGGCCGACTTCTTTCTTGCTGGGGGAGGCCCATGTTTGTTCTACTCAGGCCTCCAGCTGCACCCACATTAGGGAGAGCACTGCTTTACTGATTTCAATATTAACCTCTGCCCCAAAGAAGAGCCTCACAGAAACACCCAGAATCTCATCTGAACACAGTCGAGGTGCTGGGGCCCAGCTAAATGGACCCGGAATGTCAACCACCGCAGGGGTCCCAAGGTCATTTCGACCATGACTCTGACTCCCCCGCTCAGACACGCCTCCATGATCGTGACCCCATGTGCAGGGAAGAAGCGGAGCTGTGGGTGGGGGGACGTCCGGGCGCCTGGTGGGAGCTCGCCCGTGTCTGTGTCCTGCTCTCCCACACGGAAGCCTACGACCCCAACTTCCGGGGTCAGAAGGCCACGGAGGACCTGGAGGTGCCTTACCACTACGAGAAGCTGGGCTGCCCCATTCTCGTCTACTACGACACCCCATGGAAGCCGGTGGTGGAGCTGTGAGGACCCACCCCCCAGTCCCCCTCCCCGCCAGCCCCCCGCCGCCCTCACCATCATCACAGGCCCCCAGAGCCCTCTCCACCCCTTTGCTCTGGCCGCATCCTCTCCCTGCCTTTTCCCTCCGTAGCTCTCAGCTCACACGTCCCCTCCCCTTCCCCGTCTTAGCTCGGCGGCCTTAACAAAACACCACAGACTCGGGGGCTTAAACAGCAGACACTGACCTTCTCACAGTCCTAGAGGCCGGAAGTCCAAGTTCAAGGTGTGGGCAGGCTGCTTCCCCCAGGCCTCTCTCCTTGGCCGCAGAGGCTGCCACTTCCCGTGGCATCAGGGCCCACCCTTATCACCTCACTCAACTTTGATTGCCTCGTTAAAGGCCCCACCTCCAAATCCAGTCGCACTGGGTGTTAGGGCTTCACATAGGAATTTGGGGGACACATTTCAGGCCATGCCACTGGCTCTGCCCCCTTCGGTGGATTCTGTCTTCCTTCATTCCGTCCCCATCCCCACGCCGCCCCCGCACACCACTGCACTAAATAGCTGTTGCCGGACTGAACGGTCGCAGAAACCACTCACACGTGGCAACACTTAGGTTCATTAGAACGTCACGTGTTAGCTCCTCTTGGCCTCAGTCGCACACCCAGGTGAGACTGTGGGCTGGGCACGCCCCGAACTCAGAGCTGCCACGTGGTGGGGTGCCTGCCGGCCTGGGGTGAGGAACAAGGGAAGGGTCCCATCAGAGGAGGGGTGTAAGCCCCAACCTGGCAGGAGACAAACGTGCATCCAAAAATAAGTTTTGTTTTTCTTTTTTCTGGCCCCCGCGTCTTGTGGGGAACTTAGTTCCCCGTCCAGGGATGGAAGCCGGGTACGCGGCAGTGGAAGCCCGGACCCCTAACCACTGGACCACCAGGGAATTCCCCCCCAAATAAGGATTTAGAACAACCTTAATTCACCGCCCTAAATGTATACCTCTGGAATGTTTGCAGGTGTCAAAAAATAAGCAACCCCCAGTCCCTGACCCCGACCTCGTCAGCGTCCTGTCCAAATAAGCAACCCCGACCCCGTCAGCGTCCTGTCCCCACCTGCCACTGCATATCCGCGTTGTCTGTCCCAGAAGTGTCAGCCTGGTGGGGGGAGAGGGTGGCCCTGCCCTGCTCTGCCACCTCCCACCACCCCCAGATGGTCTCACAACACGTCAGGGCCCCCAGCCTCCCCCCCCAACGACGGCCCCCCAGCAGCCTTGCCTGTGTATGGTGTGTCCCAGGTGGAGGGAAGGAAAGTTCCAGGAGGTGGTCGAGGCCGAGTACGTCCTGCTGGAGGTGAACGGGCTGTTCACGTACACGTACGCCCTGACGGCCGACATGGCCCTCTGCAGTTCCCAGCCGCAGAACTGGACCACCATCGCCAAGACGGCCGGCGACAAAGGGCCCTTCGCCTGGGACCGAGAGGTAGGGCCTGCGTTCTGATTATTCCCAAAACAGGTCGCAGAAGGCGACGACTGGTCAGGCCCACTGTGTGTTGGGGGCCGACTCAGTCTGTTCAGGCTGCTGTAAAGATCACCATGGACCCTGCGGCTTGTAACAACAGCATTGGTTTCTCACGGTTCTGGAGGCTGAGTCCAAGATCAAGGCGCCAGCAGATTTGGTGTCTGGCTCCTGGGTGGTGCCTTCTGTGTCCTCACATGGCAGAAGGAGGAGGGAGCACTCCTGGGTCCCTTTATAAGGGCGCCAATCTCCTTCAGGAGGGCTCCACCCCCAGGACCTAATCAGCTCCCAAAGGCCCCGCCTCCTAATACATCACCTTCTGGGGTAGGTTTCAACATATGAATGGGGGGGGCGTGGCAGACATTCAGTCTCTAGATGGGGCGGCAGGGGATGGAAATGTAAGATGCACAAACTCTTTGGGAATCTCTCCCAAGGGAATCGGAGACGATTGGAGGTGTAGGGACGAAGGCGCTCATGGAGCAGACTGCTGATGATGTGCAAACTTCTGGAACCATCCAAATGCCCGTCATTTAAGGGGCTTGATTATATTTACGGTCTGTTCTGCTCAAGGTGAAATTCACATAACCGATAATGAACGATTTTAACGCGTGCAACTCCTACAACTCGGGTATGCGTTTTGTGCATTCGCAATATTACCCAAACACCACCACCCTGACCGTTTCTTTAAAAAGAACAAGCCACACACGGAGCTTTGCTTATTTATTATTTTCTGACTGTGCCGGTGTTTGTATTTGCATTCTTTTTATTAGCCCTCTCGTTCAAAGTGGCATGCATGCATTTAAGAGATTGTCCCATTACTTTTTTTCCCATCAGCCCTGGTGGCCGATTTTGTAGAACCCTGAGGGCTTTTCTATCAAGACAGAGCCACAGTGCCTGCATGTCCAGCACAGTCATTGGATGGGCTGGCTGTTAAACAGCCACTGAACTGCTAAAACACTAAAAACCATGAGGTGGAGCTAGCTGTGGCAAATAAATGGTTTTTAGGAAAAGCAGCTGTCTCCATTTTATTTCACATAGTTTATATGCAGTCCAGCTTTTCTTCTTTTACTCCCAAAGGATTTTTTTTTTTTTTTTTTTTTTTTTTTGCGCTATGGACCCAGCTGCTCTGCGGCATGTGGGATCTTCCCGGACCGGGGCACGAACCCATGTCCCCTGCACTGGCAGGCAGACTCTCAACCACTGCGCCACCAGGGAAGGCCCCTTCTCTGTATTTTTAAGAGCTCTTTATAGACCCATGAGATTAAGCTTTTATTTGCGATGTAATTTGCTAATAGTTCCCCCAGTTTGCCTCTTTTGTCTTTCGGTTTTTGCTTACTTTGCCATGCAAAATGAGTTCCTTCTATTCTCTTTCTTTATTTTTGGCTGCACCACGGTGCATGCGGGATCTTAGTTCCCCGACCAGGAATCAGCCCCATGCCCCCTGCAGTGGAAGCGTAGATTCTTAACCACTGGACCGCCAGGGAAGTCCCGAGTTCCTTATTTCTCATAACGTTGGACTCACTGCTATTTTTACACTTTTGCTTTGGGAATGTCCATCTCTTCTCTTGTTTACAAGCCTAGCCCCATCCTCCCTTCTGGGTCCACAGGCAAATAGTGCAGAAGATCAGGGTGTAGGCGAGACCCTTAGTATGTGTTTAGCTCAGGGAGCCAGCGTGATGCACCGGTGAAGGGCAAACAGTTGAGTTCAAGGGCATATCCCCCTTTATGTGACACCCCGGGATCTGAAGGCAGGGTGGAGAAGCCACAGCTGCCACCTGGGCACCCACGACTGCTTCCCGAGAAGCCCTGGTGGCTCTGTCTCACTTCCACCGTCAGGTTCCCCAGGTGTGTTAGTCAGCTAGGGCTGTGTAACAAAAGGACCACAAACCAGATGGGTTAAACACCAGAAATTTATCCTCTCCCAGTTCTGGAGGCCAAAAGTCCCAGATCGAGGTGTCGGTAGGGCTGGTTCCCTCTGAGTCCATGAGGGAGAATCTGTCCCAGGCCTCTGGCCTGGTTTCTGGTGATTTGCTGGCCATCTTTGCATTCCTTGGCTTGTAGATGCATCGCCCCAATCGCTTGCTTCATCTTCCCATGGTCTTGTCCCTGTGCGTGTCGTCTCTGGGTCTAAATTTCCCGTTATTCTAAGGACACCAGCCATACTGGATCAGGCCCACTCTAGTGACCTCATGTTCACTTGATTCCCTGTAAAGACCCCATCTCCAAATAAGGTCACCACCTGAGGTCCTGGGGGTTAGGACTCTGACATATGACTTGTGGGAGGGACTCAACTCAGCCCATAACACCAAGAGCACATGCCATCAGCAGCATCTGATTCCTACCAAGACTGACAGTTGCAAGGGACCCTGGTGAGCAGAGCTGTTATGCCTGCAGCCCCCAAAGCTGGGGCAGGCACAGGAGAAGGAAGGTGGGAAGAAGGCTCCACAGTCACCAATCGGCTGGCCTGCCCAGCGGGCACTTGGTCCTGGACTCACACCCCTGGGTGCTGGTGGGTGGTGGCACCGGTGGGGCCGTGTGTGCGGCGGTAGCGCCTGTGGGCTGGCACGGTCCTTCCCGGCCCCCGGGGCCAGCAGGCACGTCTCTGTCCTCCTCCCCAGAATTATGTGAGCTGCCACGACCCTAACAACAATGCACCCTTGAGATGGCCCAAAGTCCCGTATCAGATCTTGGGAGGCCCGACAGAGAACAAGGTCATTTTCGACCAAAGAAACGGCATCTACATCTTCTTCATTTCCATCGTGGATCCATACTACAGGTGAGTCACCCTGTACCAGGGGCCTCTGGGGGAAGAGCTGGCTCTCTGGGGGCAGGTTGCACACATGAGGGGGACCCACTTTTCTCCCTCCTCTAGGATGACATTTGTTCACTTCCTAAATAAATCCTCATTCAAAGGCCATGCTGGGTGCGGGGGAACAGCAATGACCAGCAGCCCTGTCCCCGCCCTCAGGGACCAGAGTCACCCTCATGCCATGTCTAACGGGTGGGGTGCAGGGGCCGGTGTAGACTGGCTCCCAAACACGGATCATTAGATATCCAGGGATTTTGCAAGCCGGTTGGCTTCCCGCTGGCAGCCGGAGTACTGACACCACGGAAAGGAAACTGACACTCATTACAGGCCAGCCCAACCCTGCGCCAGGAGCTGGCTGTTAATACTCGCCACCCACTGTGCTGGTTCAGATCATTAACGTCTCCCACTGGGAGGGGGAACATGGGCGGCATTATTCCCTGCTCCCCCATCACCTATCCCTTCCACACGGACACAAAGTCCACCCCCAAAAGCGCGGGGAGACCCTGCCTTCCCTAAAGGCCCCAGACCCTGGACCAGCTCTGGGATGCCACTGGCAGAAGGCACCAGGGTGGGGATGCCCAGGGGAGAGAGGCGTCTGCCTGCAAGGCTCATCCCCTGCCCTCCCTGCACCTTGCCTCCAGCAGAGCCCCCAGCGACTTCCCCCCCTTACCTGGGTGTCCTTCCCTCCATCCTGCCATCCCCACCTGCTCGCAGCCACCTGAGGGACGCTTGTGGCCCCCCTCACGCACCCCACTCCGCGTCCACTGTGATGAGTGCTTTGTTGGTCTCTTCTGCCCGCCCCCCACACTGAGCCTGGGCATGGAGGCGGGGGGAATCCCTTGTCTCCAGAGCAGGGGACCACAGGGGTCCTGGGGAAAAATACGATCTCTGCGAAAATATGTAAGATGTTACAGAAAAACCCAAACGAACTTTTTGGCCAACACAATACAGAGACGACCACAGATTTGTAGAGGATAGAAGTTAAGTGGATATAAATGGAACTCAGTGCCCGGCGTCAATGCTCCAGGCCCAGCTCTTGTCCCCGTGAGTTTTAAAACGTTTGCCGGGGGAATTCCCTGGCGGTCCAGTGGTTAGGCTCTGCGCTTTCACTGCCGAGGACCTGGGTTCGATCCTCGGTCGGGGAACTAAGATACTGCAAGCTGAGCAGCGTGGCCAAAAAATAAAAAAAAACCAGTTTGCTGGGGTGAAGGGTGAGGCCCCCAAAGGCGGTGCCCCACGGCCTCTCCCTGCCCGCCCCTCGCAGCTACTGTCACCTGGAGACCACCTTCAGCGTCTACGTCTACGGGGCCTTCCCACTGCCCATCTTCCCGCCTGAGATCACCATCGTCCTGCTCACGGGGGCCACCCTGCTGTCTGTATGGCTGGCCTACATGATCCCCGAGCTGCTGCACACTGAGCAGGGCCTCAGGGTCAAGGGCTTCTGGGTCAGTCTGCGCAGGAGATGCAGGAAGTCTCGTGCGTGTGTCTGGGCCAGGTGCTGAGCACGCCCTGGGGTTGGAGGCGGGGTGGCAGGGAGGGGGCAGAGTTGTCTTGAAATAAAGCGTTTGGTAAGAGAGCCGGCAGCAATGGGTGTCACTCATGTTTTGTGGGCTTTCTACACCCACCTGCCTCCCTCAGCATTCTGGCACCACAGTCCCTTTGAACTACGGCACCTACGTGGGTTGTCAACAGTGAGAAGGTGGGCGGCCCAATTCCCAGCGAACAGGAGCTTTTGGTGAAACGAGCCGGCACAGGCATGTGGTGAGATCATCAACCGGCAAGTCCCAGAGATGCACCGGACACTTGACGTGTTCTGTTAGAGAAACGTGAGACCCAAGGAAAAGGGCGGGGGCTGCAGAAGACGGGGACGGGGCGTGGGTCCACCTCTGTTGATAAGCCCTGACATATACGCAGACCAACATGCTTACGTGTGTTTCGTGATGTCCATGAACAAAACTTGGAAACATAGCACATATTTCACACGTACCTGTGTTATGCATACATATGTATACAGATGATGTGCACACATGCATGTGTATACGTATGTGCAGAGGTATGTATACATACATGTATATAACACGTAGGTACATAAGGCATACACATACACGCGTGTGTAGATATTGTGCATGTATGTGCCTGTGTGTATACATGTACATGCATATTGCCTATGTGTGGATGATGTGTACATACATCTACACGTGTATTCATATGTCTATAATACACGTTCACGTACGTGTGTAGGCATGTGTGGGTGATGTGTATGTCACACGCGAGCACTTGTATAACGTGAACACATGTGTGCGCATGTATGTATGCATAAGGTCATCACGCACGTGTGTAGATAACATGCATGCTCACACGTGTACATGCACGTATGCATGTGTACAGATGCATGCATCTGTACGTGTACACACCTGTGTATGCACATGTGAATACACATATAGGTGTGCATACAATGTACACATACGTGTATATGCATGTCTGATCAGTCTATCCATCCGTTCAGAGCTTCCCTCTCCCACACTTCATTCAAACCCCAGGTGGCACGGGACAGTTGTCTCATTCTAGTGAAAACTTTCTCAATGACTTTTCTGATCACTCTGAGGTTAAAAGAACACATCCAACGGTCATTTAAACTGCGCGACACAGGGAATTCCCTGGAGGTCCCGTGGTAGGACTCTGTGCTTTCACTGCTGGGGCCTGGGTTCAATCCCTGGTCGGGAAGTACGATCCCGCAAGTGGCTCGGCCAGAAAAAAAAAAAAAATTGCCCAGTACGCTCTCCACCCAGTCGTTAAAAACCTCCACTCCCACACCCACTGCAGTGGGCAGTCACCACACCCCCACCTCCGGGGGCTGCCTGGTCCACCTTCCACGCCTCTCTGGAGGGGACGGGTTAGGCTGCCAGGTGATCCTCATTTCACAACCCTTGGCCCGCATTAATCTTAAAGAAAATCAAGCCCATCCTGTCACATCTGCCTCATTTGCCAGGGCCTTCCCTTCTTGGGGGCACTTCGTATTTGTCTCAAAAATACCCGTAACACGGCTGCAGGCACAGCAGGCTGAGAGGGAAGCGGGGGAAGGGAGCTCCTGGCTCCTCCAGGCCCGCATCCTGTTCACAACACAGACAGGCGGTGATCCCGGTACAGCCCAGACTGGCTGGCCACCTCTGTCTCCCTGAGCCCTGGAACCCGTAGGCTCGAGGCATGGTGCCAGCAGCCAAGACCCCCTGCCCACACGCAGCCACCTCCTGGATCCTAGTCAAGCGCCCTGGGTTCCCCAGCAGACACCAGCAGGGAAGGTCCCCGAGACCCAGCCCAGGGCCTGGGGCAGGAGGGCCCTTCCTCTGGCAGGGGAGGGGAGCTCCATCTCTCCTTACCTCCTTAGGTGTCACTGGGAAACCGACTCACCCCCTTCACAGTCGCCTGGAGTATTTCAGGGGAGGGTGTGGCCGGCGGCTGCCCCGGGCTCTCCAGAAGCAAAAGGCAGACGAGAGCCTGGCCCAGGGTACAGGGGGGAGGGAGCTCCGTGGACTGGAGAGGGAAGGAGCGGAGGCAGGAGGGAACAGGTGTGAGCACTGAAGCTCCAAAACCACTGCAAGCCCACCCCGTGCCTGCCCCCTGGGAAGCAGAACCCAGGTGTGGCTGGGCCCGAGGCAGAGATGCAGGGGCCTGGCTGGATGCCCATCCTGGGACAGGCACACCCACCCTGGCCTCTGGCCCCCAGCTGGGCTGCAGGTGCACTCTGCATGCCCGTCTGGGTCACCTGTGAGCCAGGTGGACACCGTCTCCCACATGCCTGCCCTGCCCCCACTCTCAGACCTCCACCCAGCACTTGCCTCTGCACCCCAGGCCCCCCAGCTCTCCGCGTGAACACGAGCGGGGGCGTTCCCATTCACCATCGGGGACACCGGCCCCTCCACCTGGGCCGAGGCCGAGCCCAGCCCGCAGGCCTCTCCCCAGGCCCCACCCCGCTTGCTGCTGTGTCTCCAGGCAAGTTCCTGCCCATCTCTGGGCAGACCTGACTTTCCCCATCAAACATGGAGGTGAAATCCTTGCAGTGCACGAGTCCGGGCAGTGTCTCCCCACTTTCCAGCAGCACCCCCATCCCTGCCGGGTGACTTGGATTTTCTGGGGCTAGGAGACGAGGGATTGTCCCGAACCCCAAGTCTAGGGCTCCCCGACTCGACTCTGGAAGCCCGGCACCCGGAAGGCGCCGGGGTCCCGAGGGGCCTCGCCACATGGCCCTGGGCCCGCTGGACGACAGGGAGGGCGAGGAGACAGCCCACGGCCCCTGAATGCCACTGACCGGACACTGCGCAAACAGCTCAAATTCGCTTTAATGGGGGGCGGCTCCCAGGTCCTGCCTGGGCCCCAAGGGTCTGGCGCTGGTGGGGACCGCAGTCTGCTTGCCCTTGCTGCCCTGCCTCCCCTTCCTGGCAGTCGGGTTGCCGGCCTTCCTCTTGCCCGAGGGCTTGGCGGTGGGGGGCCCCCCCGGGCGGGGCGGCGGCTCCTAGTCCAGCACCATGAAGTTGTAAAAGTAGTCCATGTCGGACACGGTATCTAGGACCTCGGGCACGCTGTAGTCCGAGGACTGCAGCTCGTCGGGCAGGTGCAGCGAGCGGATGTCGCTGGACGAGTCGTCCTTGCCGCCCCCGCTGTCGGGCAGGGCGGGCCCAGGGGGCTTGCACGGGGCCCCAGCGGGCTCAGCGCCACCCGGCAGGCAGTCAAAGAGCTTCCTCGTGTCCTCGAGCATCACCTTCTTGGGCGTCGTGAAGGCCCTGGCCACCTCAGGGGTCCTGGCCTCGCCTGCCCCCAGCGGGACCGCCTTGGGCTTGGTGGGGCCCGGCGGGTAAAGCGGGCCGGGCCCGGCGCCGGGGGGCGGCTCCTTGAAGGCGAAGGTCAAGGGCTCGCCGGGCCCATCCAGCCAGCTCAGGCGGCCCTTGAGAGGTCCATAGGCGCCAGGGGGCAGCGTGGCCTCGGCGGGCAGCGTGGTGAGCAGCAGGGGCAACTTGCTCTCCTTGGGGGGCAGCGGGGGCGCCAGGCCTTGCTTGATCAAGGTGGGGGGCAGCTCCGCGAAGGCCGGGGACCCTCTGTCCCCTACGAAGCCCAGGGCCTCGGACCCGGGTCCCTTGGACTGGAAGCAGGGCATGCGGTACCAGGGCCCCGCGGGGGGCGGCTGGTAGTGGCGGAACAATGGGGGCAGCGGGGGCGGCACCGGGGCCCTGAGGCAGTGCTGTGCCTCCGGGAAGTAGGTGCCTGGCGAGGCGGGGCCCCCAGCCGCCAGCTTGTACAGGGACGACTGGCCAAAGTCGGTGGTGGCCCACTCGATTCGGTAGACGCGGGGGTCAAAGAAGCAGCCGCAGGGCGCCATCTGGAAACCTGTGGCCAGGGAGGGCGGCCCTGAGAGGGGCAGTTCTGGGACCCGCCTGGGGTGGACGGGGTCCAAAGTGTGGGGCACGTCTGGGGCATGGAGAACACGGACCAATTTTGGGGTCCATTTGGGGAACAGGGACATAGGCTTTGCCTTTGGGGCCCTCTCTAGAGGTCAGGGGCCCCAGGCCTTGCTTTGGGGGCCCATCTGGGGGGCTGGGGACACCGGCCTGCCTTTGGGAGACCTGTTTGGGGAACAAGAAACATAGGCTTTGCCTTCAGGGCCCCATCTAGGGGATGAGGGACACAGACCTTGGTCCAGGGGTCTCTTTGGGGGACAGGGATTCGGGCCTTGCCTTCGGAGGAGGGAGCCATCTAGGGTCAAGGGTGGGAGCAAGATGCCCCTGCCCACTCCCCGGTCATCAAAGGTTGGTGGGAGGCCGGTACCTGCTGGAGGAGCTGGAAACACCTCTTTCTCCAGGTTTGGGGGGTGATAGACGTTGGAGGAACCTGTGGACAAAAACAGGCAGCTGGGTGGGGTCCTGAGGCTGGCGGGCAGAGCCCTGGTCCCTGCCCCGATGGGTGCCCCCCACCCTCGTACCCGCAGTGGGAAGAGGCTCTGTGCAGGCGGAAGCAGGCTGGCTGCCGGGCCCTTTGGTGGCGTCCAGGCTCCAGGGACTGAAGCCTTCTTGGGGAGCGGCGGGTGCGTAGAAGGGTTTGGGGTGCTGCATGGGGAGGCGGGGGCCTGGCCAGGCAGGCCAGGAGGGCAGCAGTTGGGAGCACAGGCAGCCCACTCAGAGAGGAGGCTCACTGTCCTGTGTAGTTCTGTTTCTACGGTTACTCCAGGCACAGGCTGTGGCCCGCCCACTGGTCAGGGTTCCGAGTAAGGGGCGGGGGAGGGGCACGGCAGGCAGGGGCAGATGGGAAACCAAGGCAGCCAGAGATGGGCGTCACAGAGAGCATGGTGGACACTGGGCCCGGTCTGCTGCCTTCCGCCTCCCACCTCTGCCAGCAATGCCTGCCTGACAGCTCCAAGGCCCCTTCCTTCAGGCAGCCCGCCCTGATCCACACCCACACAGGCCAAGGCCCCATCTCATGAGCTATGGTGGCTTGTTTGTGGTCAAGGCCTTTGGGCACCAGCAGTGGCCAGTATGGGGCTGGTGAATGAGTGAGGAAGGAGGGAGCTGCGGGGATGGGGATGGTGGGGGAAAGCTGGGGTGGGGTGGGGGGGTGGGGCAGCATGAGACAGCCTCAGGGTCACAAAAGGGCCTGGGTTTTAAAAGAATAAAATTTATTGCCTTCTCATTCCTTGGGGAGCCCGCTGGGCGCTCAGACACCCCCGCCCGCCCCTGCAGCTACTTGTAGGCGTTGGCCTTGTGCTTGGGAAGGAAGACGACATTGGGCGGCACCGGTCCCAGCAGCATCTCGCTGTGAGGAGGGCGGGAGCAGGGTCAGGCCTGGGGCGGGGTGGCCCCCGGCCCAGCTGGCCCCACACCCACTGGCTCCCTGGTGCACTATCTCCCAGGGCCTCGGCGGTTCCCGGGCACCTGATGCGGATCCAGTCGGCCGCCTTCTGGCTGGCCATGAGCGTCTCCAGGTAGTCGCGGCCCAGGTAGTAGGGCGGCCGCTCGTTGATCCTCTGCGGGAGCCGCTCCAGCAGGCCAACGGGCACGTACCTACAGACGGGGTGGGGGCGGCGGGGACGGGGTTGGGCCGGGCCTCCCCAAGACACCCCGCCCCGCCACCCCAATCCCACCTGCACAGGAAGGAGAGCCACTCAAGGAGGAAGCGGCGTGTCTTCTCCACGCCCTGCGTGTCCGAGCCCCAGCGCTCCAGGCCGTAGTGTGCGAAGTCCCGCAGGATGTCCAGGCGCTCAGACGACGAGATGTCCCAATGCCGCTGCTCCTTGATCTCCGTGAACAGCCACGGCTTGAGCAGGGCGCCGCTGCAGGCGGGCGGTGGTCAGCAGGCCGGTGGCGGAACCCCAGCCCCCAAACCCATGGTCCCCAACCTCCCGGCCATGCTCACACAACCTGCAAAGCCCAAGAGTTCCAAGCCACAACCCTGAGCCCACAGCTACAGAAAGTTCCAGTACCCTTCACCCCGGCCCCATAAGCAGCCACCTCTGACATCTCCCTGCCCGGGGAATAACAGAGCAGGGGGCGGGCTGGCGGGCTGGGGGGCACCGGCGTTGGGCACAAACTCAGACGCGCCCTCACCTCCCCCGAGCTGCAGGCTGGGCGCTCAGGGGTAGCCCTGGCTGGTTCTTTGTATCCCCGCCCCGGGCACACTTACCGGGCGATCATGATCCCAGCGACGCCAGTCTGCATGGCGCGGTTGGCGTCCTCGTACGACAAGATGTCCCCGTTTCCTGAGGGACAGAGACTGGGGCCTCAGGGAGCTGTGTGCAGGCGGGGATGCCGGGGCTTCGGGAGTTCTCCTCAGCCCAGCAGCATTCCCCATCGGGGCACGAGGGGGCCCAGGTGAGGAGTGGGCCCCGGTGCGTGGCCTCTGGTGGCAGGGGACCCACCGAAAAGGGGCATGGGGCTGGCTGCTGTCACGCACCGCTCGATGTAGTGCCAGTCGGCCAGCTTGGTGTAGCGCTGCTCCCGCGAGCGGCCCTGGAGCTGGAGGAGAGGCAGCCAGGTAGGGAGGGAGGGAGGGGCAGGGGGCGGAGAATCAGACAGAGACAGAGAGAGAGAAAGACCCAGAGAGCCCGGGAGAGACAGACTGAGAGAGACAGACAGACACACAGACAGACAGGTGGAGACAGAGATGGAGGGAGAGCCAAAGACCAGGAGGGAGGAGCAGGAAGGGAGGAATGGTTAGAAAGGGATGCGCCTCGGGGGTCCCAACACCCGCTGCGCCCCGAGTGAGTTGGAGTTGACGGCCCTCATGATACCCCGGCCCAACACATCACCAATCCCACTAGTAAGCATGCTTTATCTGTTTGACAAGTGTTTCTGATACCTGGCATCCCTAGCACCCCTGGCCTCACATCCTGTGCCCACAATTCCCAGGCTCTGGAAATTCCCTGGCATCCTCCCGGAAGACACACTCACTCAGGAAGCCCCCTAGAAACTCCTCTTCCTCCTCATCAGTGTCCACATGCCTGGCCGTGGCTGTCCATCTGCCAGCCCAGCCTCCTCTCCCACCACCTCTGTGCCGGCTCTCCACCCTTCTTCGGAGCTGCCCCAGAACCTTTCCAAAAATGCCTTTTCCTCCCTCTCAGCTCAGCCAGCGCCGGCTTCCCTCCTGGAGGGGATGCCTGAAAAACAGTGGGCGTTCCTGGACCTGAAACCCACGTGTCCAAGCCTGGACTCTTGGGTGCAAACAATCAAGCTGAAAACGGGGGTGGGGCGGGGTGGGCCAGTGTAAGGATTCAAGGGGATGTCTAGCCAGCTGGGACCAGGGCCCGCGAGGGGGCGCCAGGCTGGCTCTGGCTCTTGCCTTGTGCCCTCTCATCACCCCCCCTTCCCCCACCCCTGCAGGACGGGCCCCTCCGCGCACCAGGGACAGTTCTGCGTCTTGCAGGCTGCAACCCCAGGCTGTCTGCACGACGGGACTCAGAGCCACAGTTAGGGGGTGTGGATGACACGGGGGGCCGTGGGGGGGCGAGTGCATTTGGGGTCGGAGCCGGCAGCTGCGTTTGCAGAGCAAGCTGGGTCTTCAGTTTGAAGGGGGACCGGGGTCACCTGTGGGTGCGCCCCCAGCTGCTCCCCGCCGCGCCTGCTGGCGCCTTACAGAGCGTGCGTCTCCCATCCCGCCCCCAGGTGATGGTGAGCAACCCCCATTCCCTGGGGCTGCAGGCTGTCATCTACGAGGACGGCTACACCTACGAGGGGAACACCAAGCACAGACTGGTGAGCTCGCCCCTCCCCGTCCCCTCCCCCTCCCCCCCCAAACCCGGATCAACGGGAGAGGGGCTCGGCCTTGACCGACTGGGCCAGCCAGGTCCAGCCGCCTCAGGGTGTCCCTCGTTGGACCTCCTTCCTGCTTCCCTTCCTTACACACACCCAGATAAGGTGCTGTGGAATGTTGAGGGGACACAGCCCCCGCCCCTCCCACACCCCCCGGCAGGCCGCAGTCCCCCAGAGAGTGAGGGCAGCAGGTGTCACACAGAAGGGTCAAGGAGGATGTGGCGGGGAGCCTGACCCACCCGGGGAGGGCGTGAGACCTGAGTTAGCTGGGTAAACCCAGGCATCAGGAGACAAGCCGGGGCCACCGGGAGGGTCTTGGCCAAATATGGGTCTGGGGGATCCATAGGGCAGAGCCAGGCCTCACAGTCACACCAGGGAGTTGGGACTTGACCCCAGACCACAACAGACTCTTTGGATCAGACCATGTCACATCACAGCTAAGTAGGAGGGGAAACTAAGTCACGCCCCACTGTGGGTCCCCGGGACAAAGGCAGGGAGCTTGGAGAACGGGGGTCATTCCCATGAGCTTCCAGAAGCCTTTCACGGGCTTAGAACCAGAGGCAGGCTGGATGGCTCCCGGGTTCCTCCTCCCAACACCCCCATCCTGCCCTCCGTCTCTCCTGAACCCTGATTGCGGGACCACCCTGGGCTGTTCCACTCTTGTAGTTGCATTTTCTCTTTTGCTTCTGCAGAACATTTCACTGAGGCAGCAGCAGCACTGGGGCAGGGCTGACCCCAACTTCACCTCCAGGTATGTCATCACCCGGATTGTAGTGCTGGGTGGCCCCAGGGTGTCCCCTTAGCAGGAGCCAAGGAATCAGGGCCGACATCCAGACTACCCCCACTCCAAGGACAGTAAGGCGAGAACCATTAAACTCTTACAGAGACACAAATACCATATGATATCACTTATTTGTGGAATCTAAACTGTGACACGAATGGACTTATTTATGAAATAGAAACAGACTCAGATATAGAGAACAGACTTGTGGTTGCAAAGGGGAAGGGGGAGGTGGGGGAGGGATGGGTTGGGAGTTTGGGGTTAGCAGGTGCAAACTATTATATATAGGAGAGGTAAACAACAAGGCCCTGCTGTATAGCACAAGAACTAGATTCAATATCCTGTGATAAACCATAATGGAAAAGAATCTGAAAAAGAATATATATACAGGGCTTCCCTGGTGGTGCAGTGGTTAAGAATACGCCTGCCAATGCAGGGGACACGGGTTCAAGCCCTGGTCTGGGAGGATCCCACATGCCGTGGAGCAACAAGGCCCGTGTGCCACAACTACTGAGCCTGCGCGTCTGGAGCCTGTACTCCGCAACAAGAGAGGCCGCGACAGTGAGAGGCCCGCTCACCGCGATGAAGAGTGGCCCCCGCTTGCCACAACTAGAGAAAGCCCTCGCACGGAAACGAAGACCCAACACAGCCAAAAATAAAAATAAATCTAAAAATTAAAAAATTTTAAAAAAAGAACAATGAGAAAACATTGTATGCAGCTAGGTGATAATAAAACGGGCTCAGATGCTCTTTTCAATAAGTAATTATATATAAATTAACAAAACTGACTCAAAAAGAGGAAGAAACTAGAGGGAGGGTGGTGCCACCATGTGTGAGCAGATGTTCTTGGTCAATATTCTGGACAGACTGGATGAACAGATGAATGAATGAATGGAGAAATGGAGAAGTGGATGGGTGGATGGATGGATGGATGTGTGGATGGATGGATGGATGGATGGATGGATGGGTGGATGCATAGATAAATGAATGAGTGGGTTGTTGATGCTTTTTACTGCAATAACACACACTCCCATTGCCTTGCAGCATAAAGAGACCCACAATATCAACCATCACTCTGGACATAGCCAACAAAGAAATTTCATGCTTGGACCTTAAGCAACCGGTATGACCAAAACTTTTGCTGTCCCATACTCTTTGTCCTTAGTGTTAAGACTGATGACAGCAGGCCTTGGCTGGTTTGTCCCCTAGTGGCTGGCTAAGCTCACACTCAGGATCTGGAAACGGAGGTGATTCTGCCCTGGTTGCCAAGGTCACTGCCCCTTCCCCATCGTCTTCCCCCAGGGTTGTGCCTCAGGACACACCAACCTCGGAGCAGTTGTACTAGCTGGGGGTTATCAGACGGCGGGACCTTAGCGGTGCCCCACAGATCAGGCAGCTTCTTAGGACTTGACTCTGTGAGTCCCAGGCACCTGGACACCGCATTGTGACCCAGGCGCAGGGTTTCTGGTCCCGGCTGCGTCAAGTGCGCCCCCTCGTGGGCTTTCATGGTGCTCTCGCTGACCGGAGTCAGCGTCCACATCCCCGCCTTGTCTCTCCCCGCCAAATCCTCCCGCCGCTGCAGACAGGCCTCATTTCAGTCGGTTGTGACCTGGAGAAGAAGATCGTCATTCAGAAGTGAGTATGTCGATATGGGGTGGGGAGGGGAGAAGTGAGAGGTGGCGAGGTGGGGCGTGGGGACTGGATGAGATGGTCACCATTGCTTCACAACTGCTAAAGTCGGGTGACACTACTCTGTCTGCTTTTGCATACGTTTAACATTTCCATAACGAACAGCTCAATAATTAATCCTAACAGATTAAGTTAGAGTCTACAGTGGGTGGCTGCCCTCTCCCACCCCCCCCCCACCGACTTGGTGAAATTTACATGTTCTCCCTGCTCCCTCATCCTTTGCTCATTCCCTTTCTCCCTTTTAGTCCCTGAGTTCCTCATTTTGATGAAAATTGCTCAGAGAGGGCTTCCCTGGTGGTGCAGTGGTTAGGAATCCGCCTGCCAATGCAGGGGACACAGGTTCAAGCCCTGGTCCGGGAAGATCCCACATGCCGGGGAGCAACTCAGCCCATGCGCCATAACTACTGAGCCTGCGCTCTAGAGCCTGCAAGCCACAACTACGGAGCCCGCCTGCCACAACTACTGAGCCCACGCGCCTCGAACCTGTGCCCCGCAACAAGAGAAGCCACCGCAGTGAGAAGCCCACGCACCGCAAGGAAGAGCAGCCCCCGCTCGCAGCAACTAGAGAAAGCCCGTGCACAGCAACGAAGATCCAATGCAGCCAAAAATAAATAAATGTAGCAAATAAATTTATAAAACTGCTCAGAGATTTTGCGTTTAATCGCCTGCTGAAAATCTGAGGAACTTTGCCTCCAGGATCCATAGTTACTGCAGAGAACGCAGCCATGAGAGACCAAGAAAAAGAAAGGAAGAACCCCTGAAGACTGGCCAAACTGCCCTACGTTTTCCCCTTCGGGCGGTGGGGTGCCAGCAAATGAGCGACAGCCACTTCTGGGGGAGGCCCAGATTTGTGGCATTTGCCAATTCCCGTGGTGTAAATGCTCCCATGGAGCCTACAGATCACTACCAAAGTGAGTCTCTACTGGCTCATGAAACTCCTGAGGATATAACAGCTGTCTCTCGGAGCTAGTAAGAGCCAGCCTCAGCGCTCCACTGCATGGGGCAATAATGAAGTCAAGTGACGGTTTTACCAGATTTTCCCCCCAAAAGGGAAACGCTTTATTGGGTCAATAAATGATGTTAGCAGTATTTAGAACATATGTGCAGGAAAGTCTTTAAAACAATCTTTTCAAAGCTGCTGCCATGGGCTTCCCTGGTGGCGCAGTGGTTGAGAGTCCGCCTGCCGATGCAGGGGACACAGGTTCATGCCCCGGTCCGGGAAGATCCCACATGCCGTGGAGCGGCTGGGCGCGTGAGCCATGGCCGCTGAGCCTGTGAGTCCGGAGCCTGTGCTCCACAATGGGAGAGGCCACAGCAGTGAGAGGCCTGCGTAACGCAAACAAAAAAAAAAAAAAAAAAAAAAGCTGCTGCCATAAAGAGAGTGGGAAAGGTATTTGCCACACGTGTAACTAAAAAGGGACTTGTATCCAGAATTTATAAAGAATTCCTACGAATCAGAAAAAAAAAAAAGTATAGAAAAAAATGGGCAAAAGGCTTGAGCAGGCACTCCCAAAAAAGGGGGGGGAAGGCAGATAAACACAAAAAGGTGTTGAAAAAGTGGTCCATTTCATAGGAAAATGAAAATGAACTCTACGATAGAGACCGATACTCGGCACGAGAATGGCAGAATTGGCAAAGCCTGCAAAGTAGTACTATAAGGATGGGAACCCCTCTGGCAGCCTCAGGAACCCCCAGACATTGCCGGTGGGCGTGTACATTTTTCGGCTGCTTTGGAAAGCACTTCTTTCCACCAGCAATTCCACTCATGCACATCTGCACTGATCTAGGTTCCAGAATGTTCTCAGCAGCATTACTCTGAATAGCTCCAAGCTGGAAGCAGGCCAACTGAAATGTCCATCGACAGAAGGATGGGTAAACCAAGTGCAGGGTTTTGGTACAACAGAATGTTACAGCAGGGAAAACGAACGGGGCAGAATTGCCTGGATGGATCGTACAAACGTGGGCATGGAATCAAAAGAATACACAGCATGATTCTAGTCTTAAAAAAAAAAAAAATCCAAAATCAGGGGAACTCCCTGGCAGTCCAGTGGTTAGGACTCTGCACTGCCACTGCAAGGGGCACAGGTTCCATCCCTGGTTGGGGAACTAAGATCCCACAAGCTGGGTGGCACAGAAAAAAAAAATCCAAAATCGGGCAAAAATAAACTACAGTCAGCCCTTGTATCTGTAGGTTCTGCATCCCCGGATTCAACCAGCCAAGGGTGGATCGTGTTTAAGTTCGTGGCTGGTTGAATCTGTGGCTGTGGACCCCGAGGATACAGAGGCCCCACTATGGGACTTGAGCATCCTCGGATTTTGTTATCTACGGCAGATCCTGGACCAATCCCCTGCAGATACCAAGGGAGGACTGCATGTTGCTTAAGAATACATGCACAGATGGTAACAGTACAAAGAAAAACAGGGAAAGGATTGTCTCAAAAGTCAGGACACCCAGCTCCCACATCTCCACGTGTAACATCATTCTCCAATACAAGGAATTAGGGCTCCTTGGCGAAATGGCTGATTCTAGGCCAGGCAGGGAAGATTCAAGATGAGCCTGGAGCATCTTGGAGAACCAGAAAGTAAGAAAGGGCTCAAAATTCAACCAATGGGGAGATAACATATGTCAAAGGGAACAATTCACAATTCTTTGGTCCCGCATGGGTTCGGGCAGCTTCTCACTATCTTTTGTTGCTCGCAGTGAAATCTCAGCCTGTTACAATGGCGTCCTCGACCCCGTGGCCCTTCAGGACAACTATAGCTACGTCATTGAGAGGTGAGCCCCCCCCCCACACACACATGACCATTAGGTATGCATGAGCCAAAGGCGAATCAAGAATCATTATTTAAATTTTTATTTATGTATTTGGCCGCACGGCGCCAGCATGAGGAATCTTAGTTCCCCCACCAGGGACTGAAACCCCCTGCAGTGGAAGCTCAGAGTCTTAACCACTGGACCTCCAGGGAAGTCCCAAGAATCATTTTTAAACCGTAATGGAAAAGAAAACAATTTTTTTTTTGAAGAAAGGAAAAAAAGGATCATTTTAAAATTGATACCGTGCCAATTGATATCCAGCCCACAAGGAATCCGAGGGAGCGAGCAGACAGGTAGGGAAGGTGGCTGGGCCTTCGGGGAATCAGTGTGATGTGGCAGGGCCCCTGGCCCAGGTCTGCCCAGGCTCTGCCACCTTCTGGGCCAGCCTTCAGACCCCTCCCCAGCCTGCCACCAGCTCCTGGAGCCAGGTCCCCTCTTCATCCCAGCTAGCGGAGTTGGCCAGACACTGTCCAGCCAAGGCAGGAGGGGGTGGCCAGCCAAGGTGACCTCCTCTGCAGGGCGGCACAGAGAGCCCCTCCCACACTGGTGCACACCACCAACCCCCTGGCATGGGAAGACACTCGTGGGTCTTCTACGACGTGACCCTCCCCCCTCCAACACAAGCCAAGAGTCCGTCCCCCATCCAGACCCACGGCCGAGACGGAAACCGGTGCTGCTGGACTTGCCAACCAGTGAGGCTGCAGCCAGAGCGCCTGGGGGCATGAGAGTGTGTGAGTCAGGGTCTCCAGAGAGAGAGAAGCCACAGGATGTATGTGTGAGACACAGAGACACAGAGGCACAGAGGCACAGAGAGACAGAGACAGAGTGACAGAGACAGAGATTTATTTTAAGGACTTGGTTCCCGGACTGTAGAGGTCTGGTGAGTGCACAGTCTGATGGGGGAGGCTGGGGGCTGGCAGCTCAGGGAAGAGTTGCAGTTCTAGTTCAAGGCCATCTGCAGGCCGACTTCTTTCTTGCTGGGGGAGGCCCATGTTTGTTCTACTCAGGCCTCCAGCTGCACCCACATTAGGGAGAGCACTGCTTTACTGATTTCAATATTAACCTCTGCCCCAAAGAAGAGCCTCACAGAAACACCCAGAATCTCATCTGAACACAGTCGAGGTGCTGGGGCCCAGCTAAGTGGACCCGGAATGTCAACCACCGCAGGGGTCCCAAGGTCATTTCGACCATGACTCTGACTCCCCCGCTCAGACACGCCTCCATGATCGTGACCCCATGTGCAGGGAAGAAGCGGAGCTGTGGGTGGGGGGACGTCCGGGCGCCTGGTGGGAGCTCGCCCGTGTCTGTGTCCTGCTCTCCCACACGGAAGCCTACGACCCCAACTTCCGGGGTCAGAAGGCCACGGAGGACCTGGAGGTGCCTAACCACTACGAGAAGCTGGGCTGCCCCATTCTCGTCTACTACGACACCCCATGGAAGCCGGTGGTGGAGCTGTGAGGACCCACCCCCCAGTCCCCCTCCCCGCCAGCCCCCCGCCGCCCTCACCATCATCACAGGCCCCCAGAGCCCTCTCCACCCCTTTGCTCTGGCCGCATCCTCTCCCTGCCTTTTCCCTCCGTAGCTCTCAGCTCACACGTCCCCTCCCCTTCCCCGTCTTAGCTCGGCGGCCTTAACAAAACACCACAGACTCGGGGGCTTAAACAGCAGACACTGACCTTCTCACAGTCCTAGAGGCCGGAAGTCCAAGTTCAAGGTGTGGGCAGGCTGCTTCCCCCAGGCCTCTCTCCTTGGCCGCAGAGGCTGCCACTTCCCGTGGCATCAGGGCCCACCCTTATCACCTCACTCAACTTTGATTGCCTCGTTGAAGGCCCCACCTCCAAATCCAGTCGCACTGGGTGTTAGGGCTTCACATAGGAATTTGGGGGACACATTTCAGGCCATGCCACTGGCTCTGCCCCCTTCGGTGGATTCTGTCTTCCTTCATTCCGTCCCCATCCCCACGCCGCCCCCGCACACCACTGCACTAAATAGCTGTTGACGGACTGAACGGTGGCAGAAACCACTCACACGTGGCAACACTTAGGTTCATTAGAACGTCACGTGTTAGCTCCTCGTGGCCTCAGTCGCACACCCAGGTGAGACTGTGGGCTGGGCACGCCCCGAACTCAGAGCTGCCACGTGGTGGGGTGCCTGCCGGCCTGGGGTGAGGAACAAGGGAAGGGTCCCATCAGAGGAGGGGTGTAAGCCCCAACCTGGCAGGAGACAAACGTGCATCCAAAAATAAGTTTTGTTTTTCTTTTTTCTGGCCCCCGCGTCTTGTGGGGAACTTAGTTCCCCGTCCAGGGATGGAAGCCGGGTACGCGGCAGTGGAAGCCCGGACCCCTAACCACTGGACCACCAGGGAATTCCCCCCCAAATAAGGATTTAGAACAACCTTAATTCACCGCCCTAAATGTATACCTCTGGAATGTTTGCAGGTGTCAAAAAATAAGCAACCCCCAGTCCCTGACCCCGACCTCGTCAGCGTCCTGTCCAAATAAGCAACCCCGACCCCGTCAGCGTCCTGTCCCCACCTGCCACTGCATATCCGCGTTGTCTGTCCCAGAAGTGTCAGCCTGGTGGGGGGAGAGGGTGGCCCTGCCCTGCTCTGCCACCTCCCACCACCCCCAGATGGTCTCAGAACACGTCAGGGCCCCCAGCCTCCCCCCCCAACGACGGCCCCCCAGCAGCCTTGCCTGTGTATGGTGTGTCCCAGGTGGAGGGAAGGAAAGTTCCAGGAGGTGGTCGAGGCCGAGTACGTCCTGCTGGAGGTGAACGGGCTGTTCACGTACACACGCCCTGACGGCCGACATGGCCCTCTGCAGTTCCCAGCCGCAGAACTGGACCACCATCGCCAAGACGGCCGGCGACAAAGGGCCCTTCGCCTGGGACCGAGAGGTAGGGCCTGCGTTCTGATTATTCCCAAAACAGGTCGCAGAAGGCGACGACTGGTCAGGCCCACTGTGTGTTGGGGGCCGACTCAGTCTGTTCAGGCTGCTGTAAAGATCACCATGGACCCTGCGGCTTGTAACAACAGCATTGGTTTCTCACGGTTCTGGAGGCTGAGTCCAAGATCAAGGCGCCAGCAGATTTGGTGTCTGGCTCCTGGGTGGTGCCTTCTGTGTCCTCACATGGCAGAAGGAGGAGGGAGCACTCCTGGGTCCCTTTATAAGGGCGCCAATCTCCTTCAGGAGGGCTCCACCCCCAGGACCTAATCAGCTCCCAAAGGCCCCGCCTCCTAATACATCACCTTCTGGGGTAGGTTTCAACATATGAATGGGGGGGGGCGTGGCAGACATTCAGTCTCTAGATGGGGCGGCAGGGGATGGAAATGTAAGATGCACAAACTCTTTGGGAATCTCTCCCAAGGGAATCGGAGACGATCGGAGGTGTAGGGACGAAGGCGCTCATGGAGCAGACTGCTGATGATGTGCAAACTTCTGGAACCATCCAAATGCCCGTCATTTAAGGGGCTTGATTATATTTACGGTCCGTTCTGCTCAACGAGCGTTTCTATCACAAACGTTGGTTGGTACACGATTGACAAGGTTATGGTGTCAGCGAAAGGAAGACATCGCATTGTTTCTCTGGGGGTGGGGGGGCTTCTGGCGCATATGAATTAGTTTCCATCCACCCTCGGCCTCTCAACGCCAAGGGCAAGAACACGGCGCAATGAGGCCACGTCACCAGCAGGGGAGCGCGCGCTCTTCGCGCCCAAAGCCGGTTCCGGCGAGAACTCCTGGCTCCTTAATTTTGTATTTGCTTTCTTAAAAGCCCGCAGCCTCACCCGTTCCTTACACCCCATTCCATCGAGTGAGTTTGGTCATATATTTTGGTTGGTGACGTTGGTTTTATTTTTTAACCGAGGTGAAATTCACATAACCGATAATGAACGATTTTAACGCGTGCAACTCCTACAACTCGGGTATGCGTTTTGTGCATTCGCAATATTACCCAAACACCACCACCCTGACCGTTTCTTTAAAAAGAACGAGCCACACACGGAGCTTTGCTTATTTATTATTTTCTGACTGTGCCGGTGTTTGTATTTGCATTCTTTTTATTAGCCCTCTCGTTCAAAGTGGCATGCATGCATTTAAGAGATTGTCCCATTACTTTTTTTTCCCATCAGCCCTGGTGGCCGATTTTGTAGAACCCTGAGGGCTTTTCTATCAAGACAGAGCCACAGTGCCTGCATGTCCAGCACAGTCATTGGATGGGCTGGCTGTTAAACAGCCACTGAACTGCTAAAACACTAAAAACCATGAGGTGGAGCTAGCTGTGGCAAATAAATGGTTTTTAGGCAAAGCAGCTGTCTCCATTTTATTTCACATAGTTTATATGCGGTCCAGCTTTTTTTCTTTTACTCCCAAAGGATTTTTTTTTTTTTTTTTTTTTTTTTGCCGTATGGACCCAGCTGCTCTGCAGCATGTGGGATCTTCCCGGACCGGGGCACGAACCCATGTCCCCTGCACTGGCAGGCGGACTCTCAACCACTGCGCCACCAGGGAAGGCCCCTTCTCTGCATTTTTAAGAGCTCTTTATAGACCCATGAGATAAGCTTTTATTTGCGATGTAATTTGCTAATAGTTCCCCCAGTTTGCCTCTTTTGTCTTTCGGTTTTTGCTTACTTTGCCATGCAAAATGAGTTCCTTCTATTCTCTTTCTTTATTTTTGGCTGCACCACGGTGCATGCGGGATCTTAGTTCCCTGAACAGGAATCAGCCCCATGCCCCCTGCAGTGGAAGCGTGGATTCTTAACCACTGGACCGCCAGGGAAGTCCCGAGTTCCTTATTTCTCATAACGTTGGACTCACTGCTATTTTTACACTTTTGCTTTGGGAATTTCCATCTCTTCTCTTGTTTACAAGCCTAGCCCCATCCTCCCTTCTGGGTCCACAGGCAAATAGTGCAGAAGATCAGGGTGTAGGCGAGACCCTTAGTATGTGTTTAGCTCAGGGAGCCAGCGTGATGCACCGGTGAAGGGCAAACAGTTGAGTTCAAGGGCATATCCCCCTTTATGTGACACCCCGGGATCTGAAGGCAGGGTGGAGAAGCCACAGCTGCCACCTGGGCACCCACGACTGCTTCCCGAGAAGCCCTGGTGGCTCTGTCTCACTTCCACCGTCAGGTTCCCCAGGTGTGTTAGTCAGCTAGGGCTGTGTAACAAAAGGACCACAAACCAGATGGGTTAAACACCAGAAATTTATCCTCTCCCAGTTCTGGAGGCCAAAAGTCCCAGATCGAGGTGTCGGTAGGGCTGGTTCCTTCTGAGTCCATGAGGGAGAATCTGTCCCAGGCCTCTGGCCTGGTTTCTGGTGATTTGCTGGCCATCTTTGCATTCCTTGGCTTGTAGATGCATCGCCCCAATCGCTTGCTTCATCTTCCCATGGTCTTGTCCCTGTGCGTGTCGTCTCTGGGTCTAAATTTCCCCTTATTCTAAGGACACCAGCCATACTGGATCAGGCCCACTCTAGTGACCTCATGTTCACTTGATTCCCTGTAAAGACCCCATCTCCAAATAAGGTCACCACCTGAGGTCCTGGGGGTTAGGACTCTGACATATGACTTGTGGGAGGGACTCAACTCAGCCCATAACACCAAGAGCACATGCCATCAGCAGCATCTGATTCCTACCAAGACTGACAGCTGCAAGGGACCCTGGTGAGCAGAGCTGTTATGCCTGCAGCCCCCAAAGCTGGGGCAGGCACAGGAGAAGGAAGGTGGGAAGAAGGCTCCACAGTCACCAATCGGCTGGCCTGCCCAGCGGGCACTTGGTCCTGGACTCACACCCCTGGGTGCTGGTGGGTGGTGGCACCGGTGGGGCCGTGTGTGCGGCGGTAGCGCCTGTGGGCTGGCACGGTCCTTCCCGGCCCCCGGGGCCAGCAGGCATGTCTCTGTCCTCCTCCCCAGAATTATGTGAGCTGCCACGACCCTAACAACAATGCACCCTTGAGATGGCCCAAAGTCCCGTATCAGATCTTGGGAGGCCCGACAGAGAACAAGGTCGTTTTCGACCAAAGAAACGGCATCTACATCTTCTTCATTTCCATCGTGGATCCATACTACAGGTGAGTCGCCCTGTACCAGGGGCCTCTGGGGGAAGAGCTGGCTCTCTGGGGGCAGGTTGCACACATGAGGGGGACCCACTTTTCTCCCTCCTCTAGGATGACACTTGTTCACTTCCTAAATAAATCCTCATTCAAAGGCCATGCTGGGTGCGGGGGAACAGCAATGACCAGCAGCCCTGTCCCCGCCCTCAGGGACCAGAGTCACCCTCATGCCATGTCTAACGGGTGGGGTGCAGGGGCCGGTGTAGACTGGCTCCCAAACACGGATCATTAGATATCCAGGGATTTTGCAAGCCGGTTGGCTTCCCGCTGGCAGCTGGAGTACTGACACCACGGAAAGGAAACTGACACTCATTACAGGCCAGCCCAACCCTGCCCCAGGAGCTGGCTGTTAATACTCGCCACCCACTGTGCTGGTTCAGATCATTAACGTCTCCCACTGGGAGGGGGAACATGGGCGGCATTATTTCCCGCTCCACCATCACCTATCCCTTCCAGACGGACACAAAGTCCACCCCCAAAAGCGCGGGGAGACCCTGCCTTCCCTAAAGGCCCCAGACCCTGGACCAGCTCTGGGATGCCACTGGCAGAAGGCACCAGGGTGGGGATGCCCAGGGGAGAGAGGCGTCTGCCTGCAAGGCTCATCCCCTGCCCTCCCTGCACCTTGCCTCCAGCAGAGCCCCCAGCGACTTCCCCCCCTTACCTGGGTGTCCTTCCCTCCATCCTGCCATCCCCACCTGCTCGCAGCCACCTGAGGGACGCTTGTGGCCCCGCTCAAGCCCCCCACTCCGCGTCCACTGTGATGAGTGCTGTGTTGGTCTCTTCTGCCCGCCCCCCACACTGAGCCTGGGCATGGAGGCGGGGGGAATCCCTTGTATCCAGAGCAGGGGACCACAGGGGTCATGGGGAAAAATACGATCTCTGCGAAAATATGTAAGATGTTACGGAAAAACCCAAACGAACTTTTTGGCCAACACAATACAGAGACGACCACAGATTTATAGAGGATAGAAGTTAAGTGGATATAAATGGAACTCAGTGCCCAGCGTCAATGCTCCAGGCCCAGCTCTTGTCCCCGTGAGTTTTAAAACGTTTGCCGGGGGAATTCCCTGGCGGTCCAGTGGTTAGGCTCTGCGCTTTCACTGCCGAGGACCTGGGTTCGATCCTCGGTCGGGGAACTAAGATACTGCGAGCTGAGCAGCGTGGCCAAAAAAAAAAAAAAAAAACCAGTTTGCTGGGGTGAAGAGTCAGGCCCCCAAAGGCGGTGCCCCACAGCCTCTCCCTGCCCGCCCCTCGCAGCTACTGTCACCTGGAGACCACCTTCAGCGTCTACGTCTACGGGGCCTTCCCACTGCCCATCTTCCCGCCTGAGATCACCATCGTCCTGCTCACGGGGGCCACCCTGCTGTCTGTATGGCTGGCCTACATGATCCCCGAGCTGCTGCACACTGAGCAGGGCCTCAGGGTCAAGGGCTTCTGGGTCAGTCTGCGCAGGAGATGCAGGAAGTCTCGTGCGTGTGTCTGGGCCAGGCGCTGAGCACGCCCTGGGGTTGGAGGCGGGGTGGCAGGGAGGGGGCAGAGTTGTCTTGAAATAAAGCGTTTGGTAAGAGAGCTGGTAGCAGTGGGTGTCACTCATGTTTTGTGGGCTTTCTACACCCACCTGCCTCCCTCAGCATTCTGGCACCACAGTCCCTTTGAACTACGGCACCTACGTGGGTTGTCAACAGTGAGAAGGTGGGCGGCCCAAGTCCCAGCGAACAGGAGCTTTTGGTGAAACGAGCCGGCACAGGCATGTGGTGAGATCATCAACCGGCAAGTCCCAGAGATGCACCGGACACTTGACGTGTTCTGTTAGAGAAACGTGAGACCCAAGGAAAAGGGCGGGGGCTGCAGAAGACGGGGACGGGGCGTGGGTCCACCTCTGTTGATAAGCCCTGACATATACGCAGACCAACATGCTTACGTGTGTTTCCTGATGTCCATGAACAAAACTTGGAAGCATAGCACATATTTCACACGTACCTGTGTTATGCATACATATGTATACAGATGATGTGCACACATGCATGTGTATACGTATGTGCAGAGGTATGTATACATACATGTATATAACACGTAGGTACATAAGGCATACACATACACGCGTGTGTAGATATTGTGCATGTATGTGCCTGTGTGTATACATGTACATGCATATTGCCTATGTGTGGATGATGTGTACATACATCTACACGTGTATTCATATGTCTATAATACACGTTCACGTACGTGTGTAGGCATGTGTGGGTGATGTGTATGTCACACGCGAGCACTTGTATAACGTGAACACATGTGTGCGCATGTATGTATGCATAAGGTCATCACGCACGTGTGTAGATAACATGCATGCTCACACGTGTACATGCACGTATGCATGTGTACAGATGCATGCATCTGTACGTGTACACACCTGTGTATGCACATGTGAATACACATATAGGTGTGCATACAATGTACACATACGTGTATATGCATGTCTGATCAGTCTATCCATCCGTTCAGAGCTTCCCTCTCCCACACTTCATTCAAACCCCAGGTGGCACGGGACAGTTGTCTCATTCTAGTGAAAACTTTCTCAATGACTTTTCTGATCACTCTGAGGTTAAAAGAACACATCCAACGGTCATTTAAACTGCGCGACACAGGGAATTCCCTGGAGGTCCCGTGGTAGGACTCTGTGCTTTCACTGCTGGGGCCTGGGTTCAATCCCTGGTCGGGAAGTACGATCCCGCAAGTGGCTCAGCCAGAAAAAAAAAAAAAAATTGCCCAGTACGCTCTCCACCCAGTCGTTAAAAACCTCCACTCCCACACCCACTGCAGTGGGCAGTCACCACACCCCCACCTCCGGGGGCTGCCTGGTCCACCTTCCACGCCTCTCTGGAGGGGACGGGTTAGGCTGCCAGGTGATCCTCATTTCACAACCCTTGGCCCGCATTAATCTTAAAGAAAATCAAGCCCATCCTGTCACATCTGCCTCATTTGCCAGGGCCTTCCCTTCTTGGGGGCACTTCGTATTTGTCTCAAAAATACCCCTAACACGGCTGCAGGCACAGCAGGCTGAGAGGGAAGAGGGGGAAGGGAGCTCCTGGCTCCTCCAGGCCCGCATCCTGTTCACAACACAGACAGGCGGTGATCCCGGTACAGCCCAGACTGGCTGGCCACCTCTGTCTCCCTGAGCCCTGGAACCCGTAGGCTCGAGGCATGGTGCCAGCAGCCAAGACCCCCTGCCCACACGCAGCCACCTCCTGGATCCTAGTCAAGCGCCCTGGGTTCCCCAGCAGACACCAGCAGGGAAGGTCCCCGAGACCCAGCCCAGGGCCTGGGGCAGGAGGGCCCTTCCTCTGGCAGGGGAGGGGAGCTCCATCTCTCCTTACCTCCTTAGGTGTCACTGGGAAACCAACTCACCCCGTTCACAGTCGCCTGGAGTATTTCAGGGTAGGGTGTGGCCGGCGGCTGCCCCGGGCTCTCCAGAAGCAAAAGGCAGACGAGAGCCTGGCCCAGGGTACAGGGGGGAGGGAGCGCCGTGGACTGGAGAGGGAAGGAGCGGAGGCAGGAGGGAACAGGTGTGAGCACTGAAGCTCCAAAACCACTGCAAGCCCGCCCCGTGCCTGCCCCCTGGGAAGCAGAACCCAGGTGTGGCTGGGCCCGAGGCAGAGATGCAGGGGCCTGGCTGGATGCCCATCCTGGGACAGGCACACCCACCCTGGCCTCTGGCCCCCAGCTGGGCTGCAGGTGCACTCTGCATGCCCGTCTGGGTCACCTGTGTGCCAGGTGGACACCGTCTCCCACATGCCTGCCCTGCCCCCACTCTCAGACCTCCACCCAGCACTTGCCTCTGCACCCCAGGCCCCCCAGCTCTCCGCGTGAACACGAGCGGGGGCGTTCCCATTCACCATCGGGGACACCGGCCCCTCCACCTGGGCCGAGGCCGAGCCCAGCCCGCAGGCCTCTCCCCAGGCCCCACCCCGCTTGCTGCTGTGTCTCCAGGCAAGTTCCTGCCCATCTCTGGGCAGACCTGACTTTCCCCATCAAACATGGAGGTGAAATCCTTGCAGTGCACGAGTCCGGGCAGTGTCTCCCCACCTCCCAGCAGCACCCCCATCCCTGCCGGGTGACTTGGATTTTCTGGGGCTAGGAGACGAGGGATTGTCCCGAACCCCAAGTCTAGGGCTCCCCGACTCTACTCTGGAAGCCCGGCACCCGGAAGGCGCCGGGGTCCCGAGGGGCCTCGCCACATGGCCCTGGGCCCGCTGGACGACAGGGAGGGCGAGGAGACAGCCCACGGCCCCTGAATGCCACTGACCGGACACTGCGCAAACAGCTCAAATTCGCTTTAATGGGGGGCGGCTCCCAGGTCCTGCCTGGGCCCCAAGGGGCTGGCGCTGGTGGGGACCGCAGTCTGCTTGCCCTTGCTGCCCTGCCTCCCCTTCCTGGCAGTCGGGTTGCCGGCCTTCCTCTTGCCCGAGGGCTTGGCGGTGGGGGGCCCCCCCGGGCGGGGCGGCGGCTCCTAGTCCAGCACCATGAAGTTGTAAAAGTAGTCCATGTCGGACACGGTATCTAGGACCTCGGGCACGCTGTAGTCCGAGGACTGCAGCTCGTCGGGCAGGTGCAGCGAGCGGATGTCGCTGGACGAGTCGTCCTTGCCGCCCCCGCTGTCGGGCAGGGCGGGCCCAGGGGGCTTGCACGGGGCCCCAGCGGGCTCAGCGCCACCCGGCAGGCAGTCAAAGAGCTTCCTCGTGTCCTCGAGCATCACCTTCTTGGGCCTCGTGAAGGCCCTGGCCACCTCAGGGGTCCTGGCCTCGCCTGCCCCCAGCGGGACCGCCTTGGGCTTGGTGGGGCCCGGCGGGTACAGCGGGCCGGGCCCGGCGCCGGGGGGCGGCTCCTTGAAGGCGAAGGTCAAGGGCTCGCCGGGCCCATCCAGCCAGCTCAGGCGGCCCTTGAGAGGTCCATAGGCGCCAGGGGGCAGCGTGGCCTCGGCGGGCAGCGTGGTGAGCAGCAGGGGCAACTTGCTCTCCTTGGGGGGCAGCGGGGGCGCCAGGCCTTGCTTGATCAAGGTGGGGGGCAGCTCCGCGAAGGCCGGGGACCCTCTGTCCCCTACGAAGCCCAGGGCCTCGGCCCCGGGTCCCTTGGACTGGAAGCAGGGCATGCGGTACCAGGGCCCCAAGGGGGGCGGCTGGTAGTGGCGGAACAGTGGGGGCAGCGGGGGCGGCACCGGGGCCCTGAGGCAGTGCTGTGCCTCCGGGAAGTAGGTGCCTGGCGAGGCGGGGCCCCCAGCCGCCAGCTTGTACAGGGACGACTGGCCAAAGTCGGTGGTGGCCCACTCGATTCGGTAGACGCGGGGGTCAAAGAAGCAGCCGCAGGGCGCCATCTGGAAACCTGTGGCCAGGGAGGGCGGCCCTGAGAGGGGCAGTTCTGGGACCCGCCTGGGGTGGACGGGGTCCAAAGTGTGGGGCACGTCTGGGGCATGGAGAACACGGACCAATTTTGGGGTCCATTTGGGGAACAGGGACATAGGCTTTGCCTTTGGGGCCCTCTCTAGAGGTCAGGGGCCCCAGGCCTTGCTTTGGGGGCCCATCTGGGGGGCTGGGGACACCGGCCTGCCTTTGGGAGACCTGTTTGGGGAACAAGAAACATAGGCTTTGCCTTCAGGGCCCCATCTAGGGGATGAGGGACACAGACCTTGGTCCAGGGGTCTCTTTGGGGGACAGGGATTCGGGCCTTGCCTTCGGAGGAGGGAGCCATCTAGGGTCAAGGGTGGGAGCAAGATGCCCCTGCCCACTCCCCGGTCATCAAAGGTTGGTGGGAGGCCGGTACCTGCTGGAGGAGCTGGAAACACCTCTTTCTCCAGGTTTGGGGGGTGATAGACGTTGGAGGAACCTGTGGACAAAAACAGGCAGCTGGGTGGGGTCCTGAGGCTGGCGGGCAGAGCCCTGGTCCCTGCCCCGATGGGTGCCCCCCACCCTCGTACCCGCAGTGGGAAGAGGCTCTGTGCAGGCGGAAGCAGGCTGGCTGCCGGGCCCTTTGGTGGCGTCCAGGCTCCAGGGACTGAAGCCTTCTTGGGGAGCGGCGGGTGCGTAGAAGGGTTTGGGGTGCTGCATGGGGAGGCGGGGGCCTGGCCAGGCAGGCCAGGAGGGCAGCAGTTGGGAGCACAGGCAGCCCACTCAGAGAGGAGGCTCACTGTCCTGTGTAGTTCTGTTTCTACGGTTACTCCAGGCACAGGCTGTGGCCCGCCCACTGGTCAGGGTTCCGAGTAAGGGGCGGGGGAGGGGCACGGCAGGCAGGGGCAGATGGGAAACCAAGGCAGCCAGAGATGGGCGTCACAGAGAGCATGGTGGACACTGGGCCCGGTCTGCTGCCTTCCGCCTCCCACCTCTGCCAGCAATGCCTGCCTGACAGCTCCAAGGCCCCTTCCTTCAGGCAGCCCGCCCTGATCCACACCCACACAGGCCAAGGCCCCATCTCATGAGCTATGGTGGCTTGTTTGTGGTCAAGGCCTTTGGGCACCAGCAGTGGCCAGTATGGGGCTGGTGAATGAGTGAGGAAGGAGGGAGCTGCGGGGATGGGGATGGTGGGGGAAAGCTGGGGTGGGGTGGGGGGGTGGGGCAGCATGAGACAGCCTCAGGGTCACAAAAGGGCCTGGGTTTTAAAAGAATAAAATTTATTGCCTTCTCATTCCTTGGGGAGCCCGCTGGGCGCTCAGACACCCCCGCCCGCCCCTGCAGCTACTTGTAGGCGTTGGCCTTGTGCTTGGGCAGGAAGACGACATTGGGCGGCACCGGTCCCAGCAGCATCTCGCTGTGAGGAGGGCGGGAGCAGGGTCAGGCCTGGGGCGGGGTGGCCCCCGGCCCAGCTGGCCCCACACCCACTGGCTCCCTGGTGCACTATCTCCCAGGGCCTCGGCGGTTCCCGGGCACCTGATGCGGATCCAGTCGGCCGCCTTCTGGCTGGCCATGAGCGTCTCCAGGTAGTCGCGGCCCAGGTAGTAGGGCGGCCGCTCGTTGATCCTCTGCGGGAGCCGCTCCAGCAGGCCAACGGGCACGTACCTACAGACGGGGTGGGGGCGGCGGGGACGGGGTTGGGCCGGGCCTCCCCAAGACACCCCGCCCCGCCACCCCAATCCCACCTGCACAGGAAGGAGAGCCACTCAAGGAGGAAGCGGCGTGTCTTCTCCACGCCCTGCGTGTCCGAGCCCCAGCGCTCCAGGCCGTAGTGTGCGAAGTCCCGCAGGATGTCCAGGCGCTCAGACGACGAGATGTCCCAATGCCGCTGCTCCTTGATCTCCGTGAACAGCCACGGCTTGAGCAGGGCGCCGCTGCAGGCGGGCGGTGGTCAGCAGGCCGGTGGCGGAACCCCAGCCCCCAAACCCATGGTCCCCAACCTCCCGGCCATGCTCACACAACCTGCAAAGCCCAAGAGTTCCAAGCCACAACCCTGAGCCCACAGCTACAGAAAGTTCCAGTACCCTTCACCCCGGCCCCATAAGCAGCCACCTCTGACATCTCCCTGCCCGGGGAATAACAGAGCAGGGGGCGGGCTGGCGGGCTGGGGGGCACCGGCGTTGGGCACAAACTCAGACGCGCCCTCACCTTCCCCGAGCTGCAGGCTGGGCGCTCAGGGGTAGCCCTGGCTGGTTCTTTGTATCCCCGCCCCGGGCACACTTACCGGGCGATCATGATCCCAGCGACGCCAGTCTGCATGGCGCGGTTGGCGTCCTCGTACGACAAGATGTCCCCGTTTCCTGAAGGACAGAGACTGGGGCCTCAGGGAGCTGTGTGCAGGCGGGGATGCCGGGGCTTCGGGAGTTCTCCTCAGCCCAGCAGCATTCCCCATCGGGGCACGAGGGGGCCCAGGTGAGGAGTGGGCCCCGGTGCGTGGCCTCTGGTGGCAGGGGACCCACCGAAAAGGGGCATGGGGCTGGCTGCTGTCACGCACCGCTCGATGTAGTGCCAGTCGGCCAGCTTGGTGTAGCGCTGCTCCCGAGAGCGGCCCTGGAGCTGGAGGAGAGGCAGCCAGGTAGGGAGGGAGGGAGGGGCAGGGGGCGGAGAATCAGACAGAGACAGAGAGAGAGAAAGACCCAGAGAGCCCGGGAGAGACAGACTGAGAGAGACAGACAGACACACAGACAGACAGGTGGAGACAGAGATGGAGGGAGAGCCAAAGACCAGGAGGGAGGAGCAGGAAGGGAGGAATGGTTAGAAAGGGATGTGCCTCGGGGGTCCCAACACCCGCTGCGCCCCGAGTGAGTTGGAGTTGACGGCCCTCATGATACCCCGGCCCAACACATCACCAATCCCACTAGTAAGCATGCTTTATCTGTTTGACAAGTGTTTCTGATACCTGGCATCCCTAGCATCCCTGGCCTCACATCCTGTGCCCACAATTCCCAGGCTCTGGAAATTCCCTGGCATCCTCCCGGAAGACACACTCACTCAGGAAGCCCCCTAGAAACTCCTCTTCCTCCTCATCAGTGTCCACATGCCTGGCCGTGGCTGTCCATCTGCCAGCCCAGCCTCCTCTCCCACCACCTCTGTGCCGGCTCTCCACCCTTCTTCGGAGCTGCCCCAGAACCTTTCCAAAAATGCCTTTTCCTCCCTCTCAGCTCAGCCAGCGCCGGCTTCCCTCCTGGAAACCCACGTGTCCAAGCCTGGACTCTTGGGTGCAAACAATGAAGCTGAAAACGGGGGTGGGCGGGGTGGGCCAGTGTAAGGATTCAAGGGGATGTCTAGCCAGCTGGGACCAGGGCCCGCGAGGGGGCGCCAGGCTGGCTCTGGCTCTTGCCTTGTGCCCTCTCATCACCCCCCCTTCCCCCACCCCTGCAGGACGGGCCCCTCCGCACACCAGGGACAGTTCTGCGTCTTGCAGGCTGCAACCCCAGGCTGTCTGCACAACGGGACTCAGAGCCACAGTTAGGGGGTGTGGATGACACGGGGGGCCGTGGGGGGGCGAGTGCATTTGGGGACGGAGCCGGCAGCTGCGTTTGCAGAGCAAGCTGGGTCTTCAGTTTGAAGGGGGACCGGGGTCACCTGTGGGTGCGCCCCCAGCTGCTCCCCGCCGCGCCTGCTGGCGCCTTACAGAGCGTGCGTCTCCCATCCCGCCCCCAGGTGATGGTGAGCAACCCCCATTCCCTGGGGCTGCAGGCTGTCATCTACGAGGACGGCTACACCTACGAGGGGAACACCAAGCACACACTGGTGAGCTCGCCCCTCCCCCCCCTCCCCCTCCCCCCCCAAACCCGGATCAACGGGAGAGGGGCTCGGCCTTGACCGACTGGGCCAGCCAGGTCCAGCCGCCTCAGGGTGTCCCTCGTCGGACCTCCTTCCTGCTTCCCTTCCTTACACACACCCAGATAAGGTGCTGTGGAATGTTGAGGGGACACAGCCCCCGCCCCTCCCCCACCCCAGGCAGGCCGCAGTCCCCCAGAGAGTGAGGGCAGCAGGTGTCACACAGAAGGGTCAAGGAGGATGTGGCGGGGAGCCTGACCCACCCGGGGAGGGCGTGAGACCTGAGTTAGCTGGGTAAACCCAGGCATCAGGAGACAAGCCGGGGCCACCGGGAGGGTCTTGGCCAAATATGGGTCTGGGGGATCCATAGGGCAGAGCCAGGCCTCACAGTCACACCAGGGAGTTGGGACTTGACCCCAGACCACAACAGACTCTTTGGATCAGACCATGTCACATCACAGCTAAGTAGGAGGGGAAACTAAGTCACGCCCCACTGTGGGTCCCCGGGACAAAGGCAGGGAGCTTGGGGGTCATTCCCATGAGCTTCCAGAAGCCTTTCACGGGCTTAGAACCAGAGGCAGGCTGGATGGCTCCCGGGTTCCTCCTCCCAACACCCCCATCCTGCCCTCCGTCTCTCCTGAACCCTGATTGCGGGACCACCCTGGGCTGTTCCACTCTTGTAGTTGCATTTTCTCTTTTGCTTCTGCAGAACATTTCACTGAGGCAGCAGCAGCACTGGGGCAGGGCTGACCCCAACTTCACCTCCAGGTATGTCATCACCCGGATGGTAGTGCTGGGTGGCCCCAGGGTGTCCCCTTAGCAGGAGCCAAGGAATCAGGGCCGACATCCAGACTCCCCCCACTCCAAGGACAGTAAGGCGAGAACCATTAAACTCTTACAGAGAGACAAATACCATATGATATCACTTATTTGTGGAATCTAAACTGTGACACGAATGGACTTATTTATGAAATAGAAACAGACTCAGATATAGAGAACAGACTTGTGGTTGCAAAGGGGAAGGGGGAGGTGGGGGAGGGATGCGTTGGGAGTTTGGGGTTAGCAGGTGCAAACTATTATATATAGGAGAGGTAAACAACAAGGCCCTGCTGTATAGCACAAGAACTAGATTCAATATCCTGTGATAAACCATAATGGAAAAGAATCTGAAAAAGAATATACATACAGGGCTTCCCTGGTGGTGCAGTGGTTAAGAATACGCCTGCCAATGCAGGGGACACGGGTTCAAGCCCTGGTCTGGGAGGATCCCACATGCCGTGGAGCAACAAGGCCCGTGTGCCACAACTACTGAGCCTGCGCGTCAGGAGCCTGTACTCCGCAACAAGAGAGGCCGCGACAGTGAGAGGCCCGCGCACCGCGACGAAGAGTGGCCCCCGCTTGCCACAACTAGAGAAAGCCCTCGCACAGAAACGAAGACCCAACACAGCCAAAAATAAAAATAAATTTAAAAATTAAAAAATTTTAAAAAAAGAACAATGAGAAAACATTGTATGCAGCTAGGTGATAATAAAACGGGCTCAGATGCTCTTTTCAATAAGTAATTCTATATAAATTAACAAAACTGACTCAAGAAGAGGAAGAAACTAGAGGGAGGGTGGTGCCACCATGTGTGAGCAGATGTTCTTGGTCAATATTCTGGACAGACTGGATGAACAGATGAATGAATGAATGGAGAAATGGATGGATGGATGGATGGATGGATGGATGGATGGATGGGTGGATGGATGGGTGGATGGATAGATTAATGAATGAGTGGGTTGTCGATGCTTTTTACTGCAATAACACACACTCCCATTGCCTTGCAGCATAAAGAGACCCACAATATCAACCATCACTCTGGACATAGCCAACAAAGAAATTTCATGCTTGGACCTTAAGCCACTGGTACGACCAAAACTTTTGCTGTGCCATACTCTTTGTCCTTAGTGTTAAGACTGATGACAGCAGGCCTTGGCTGGCTTGTCCCCTAGCGGCTGGCTAAGCTCACACTCAGGATCTGGAAACGGAGGTGATTCTGCCCTGGTTGCCAAGGTCACTGCCCCTTCCCCATCGTCTTCCCCCAGGGTTGTGCCTCAGGACACACCAACCTCGGAGCAGGTGTACTAGCTGGGGGTTATCAGAAGGCGGGACCTTAGCGGTGCCCCACAGATCAGGCAGGCTCTTAGGACTTGACTCTGTGAGTCCCAGGCACCTGGACACCGCATTGCGACCCAGGCGCAGGGTTTCTGGTCCCGGCTGCGTCAAGTGCGCCCCCTCGTGGGCTTTCATGGTGCTCTCGCTGACCGGAGTCAGCGTCCACATCCCCGCCTTGGCTCTCCCCCCCACATTCCCCCGCCGCTGCAGACAGCCCTCATTTCAGTCGGTTGTGACCTGGAGAAGAAGATCGTCATTCAGAAGTGAGTATGTCGATATGGGGTGGGGAGGGGAGAAGTGAGGGGTGGCGAGGTGGGGAGTGGGGACTGGATGAGATGGTCACCATTGCTTCAGAACTGCTAAAGTCGGGTGACACTACTCTGTCTGCTTTTGCATACGTTTAACATTTCCATAACGAACAGCTCAATAATTAATCCTAACAGATTAAGTTAGAGTTTACAGTGGGTGGCTGCCCTCTCCCACCCCCCCCCACCGACTTGGTGAAATTTACATGTTCTCCCTGCTCCCTCATCCTTTGCTCATTCCCTTTCTCCCTTTTAGTCCCTGAGTTCCTCATTTTGATGAAAATTGCTCAGAGAGGGCTTCCCTGGTGGTGCAGTGGTTAGGAATCCGCCTGCCAATGCAGGGGACACAGGTTCAAGCCCTGGTCCGGGAAGATCCCACATGCCGCGGAGCAACTCAGCCCATGCGCCATAACTACTGAGCCTGCGCTCTAGAGCCTGCAAGCCACAATTACGGAGCCCGCCTGCCACAACTACTGAGCCCACGCGCCTCGAACCTGTGCCCCGCAACAAGAGAAGCCACCGCACTGAGAAGCCCACGCACCACAAGGAAGAGCAGCCCCCACTCGCCGCAAATAGAGAAAGCCCGTGCACAGCAACGAAGATCCAATGCAGCCAAAAATAAATAAATGAAATAAATAAATTTATAAAACTGCTCAGAATTTTGGGTTTAATCGCCTGCTGAAAATCTGAGGAACTTTGCCTCCAGGATCCATAGTTACTGCAGAGAACGCAGCCATGAGAGACCAAGAAAAAGAAAGGAAGAACCCCTGAAGACTGGCCAAACTGCCCTACGTTTTCCCCTTCGGGCGGTGGGGTGCCAGCAAATGAGCGACAGCCAGTTCTGGGGGAGGCCCAGATTTGTAGCATTTGCCAATTCCCGTGGTGTAAATGCTCCCATGGAGCCTACAGATCACTACCAAAGTGAGTCTCTACTGGCTCATGAAACTCCTGAGGATATAACAGCTGTCTCTCGGAGCTAGTAAGAGCCAGCCTCAGCGCTCCACTGCATGGGGCAATAATAAAGTCAAGTGACGGTTTTAACAGATTTTCCCCCCAAAAGGGAAACGCTTTATTGAGTCAATAAATGATGTTAGCAGTATTTAGAACATATGTGCAGGAAAGTCTTTAAAACAATCTTTTCAAAGCTGCTGCCATGGGCTTCCCTGGTGGCGCAGTGGTTGAGAGTCCGCCTGCCGATGCAGGGGACACAGGTTCATGCCCCGGTCCGGGAAGATCCCACATGCCGTGGAGCGCCTGGGCGCGTGAGCCATGGCCGCTGAGCCTGTGAGTCCGGAGCCTGTGCTCCACAACGGGAGAGGCCACAGCAGTGAGAGGCCTGCGTAACGCAAAGAAAAAAAAAAAAAAAGCTGCTGCCATAAAGAGAGTGGGAAAGGTATTTGCCACACGTGTAACTAAAAAGGGACTTGTATCCAGAATTTATAAAGAATTCCTACGAATCAGAAAAAAAAAAGTATAGAAAAAAATGGGCAAAAGGCTTGAGCAGGCACTCCCAAAAAAGGGGGGGAAAAGGCTGATAAACACAAAAAGGTGTTGAAAAAGTGGTCCATTTCATAGGAAAATGAAAATGAACGCTACGATAGAGACCGATACTCGGCACGAGCATGGCAGAATTGACAAAGCCTGCAAAGTAGTACTATAAGGATGGGAACCCCTCTGGCAGCCTCAGGAACCCCCAGACATTGCCGGTGGGCGTGTACCTTTCTCGGCTGCTTTGGAAAGCACTTCTTTCCACCAGCAATTCCACTCATGCACATCTGCACTGATCTAGGTTCCAGAATGTTCTCAGCAGCATTACTCTGAATAGCTCCAAGCTGGAAGCAGGCCAACTGAAATGTCCATCGACAGAAGGATGGGTAAACCAAGTGCAGGGTTTTGGTACAACAGAATGTCACAGCAGCGAAAACGAACGGGGCAGAATTGCCTGGATGGATCGTACAAACGTGGGCATGGAATCAAGAGAATACACAGCATGATTCTAGTCTTAAAAAAAAAAAAAATCCAAAATCAGGGGAACTCCCTGGCAGTCCAGTGGTTAGGACTCTGCACTGCCACTGCAAGGGGCACAGGTTCCATCCCTGGTTGGGGAACTAAGATCCCACAAGCTGGGTGGCACAGAAAAAAAAAATCCAAAATCAGGCAAAAATAAACTACAGTCAGCCCTTGTATCTGCAGGTTCTGCATCCCCGGATTCAACAAGCCAAGGGTGGATCGTGTTTAAGTTCGTGGCTGGTTGAATCTGTGGCTGTGGACCCCGAGGATACAGAGGCCCCACTATGGGACTTGAGCATCCTCGGATTTTGTTATCTACGGCAGATCCTGGACCAATCCCCTGCAGATACCAAGGGAGGACTGCATGTTGCTTAAGAATACATGCACAGATGGTAACAGTACAAAGAAAAACAGGGAAAGGATTGTCTCAAAAGTCAGGACACCCAGCTCCCACATCTCCATGTGTAACGTCATTCTCCAATACAAGGAATTAGGGCTCCTTGGCGAAATGGCTGATTCTAGGCCAGGCAGGGAAGATTTAAGATGAGCCTGGAGCATCTTGGAGAACCAGAAAGTAAGAAAGGGCTCAAAATTCAACCAATGGGGAGATAACATATGTCAAAGGGAACAATTCACAATTCTTTGGTCCCGCATGGGTTCGGGCAGCTTCTCACTATCTTTTGTTGCTCGCAGTGAAATCTCAGCCTGTTACAATGGCGTCCTCGACCCCGTGGCCCTTCAGGACAACTATAGCTACGTCATTGAGAGGTGAACCCCCACACACACACATGACCATTAGGTATGCATGAGCCAAAGGCGAATCAAGAATCATTATTTAAATTTTTATTTATGTATTTGGCCGCACCGCGCCAGCATGAGGAATCTTAGTTCCCCCACCAGGGATTGAAACCCCCTGCAGTGGAAGCTCAGAGTCTTAACCACTGGACCTCCAGGGAAGTCCCAAGAATCATTTTTAAACCGTAATGGAAAAGAAAACAATTTTTTTTTTTGAAGAAAGGAAAAAAAGGATCATTTTAAAATTGATACCGTGCCAATTGATATCCAGCCCACAAGGAATCCGAGGGAGCGAGCAGACAGGTAGGGAAGGTGGCTGGGCCTTCGGGGAATCAGTGTGATGTGGCAGGGCCCCTGGCCCAGGTCTGCCCAGGCTCTGCCACCTTCTGGGCCAGCCTTCAGACCCCTCCCCAGCCTGCCACCAGCTCCTGGAGCCAGGTCCCCTCTTCATCCCAGCTAGCGGAGTTGGCCAGACACTGTCCAGCCAAGGCAGGAGGGGGTGGCCGGCCAAGGTGACCCCCTCTGCAGGGCGGCACAGAGAGCCCCTCCCACACTGGTGCACACCACCAACCCCCTGGCATGGGAAGACACTCGTGGGTCTCCTACGACGTGACCCTCCCCCCTCCAACACAAGCCAAGAGTCCGTCCCCCATCCAGACCCACGGCCGAGACGGAAACCGGTGCTGCTGGACTTGCCAACCAGTGAGGCTGCAGCCAGAGCGCCTGGGGGCATGAGAGTGTGTGAGTCAGGGTCTCCAGAGAGAGAGAAGCCACAGGATGTATGTGTGAGACACAGAGACACAGAGGCACAGAGGCACAGAGAGACAGAGACAGAGTGACAGAGACAGAGATTTATTTTAAGGACTTGGTTCCCGGACTGTAGAGGTCTGGTGAGTGCACAGTCTGATGGGGGAGGCTGGGGGCTGGCAGCTCAGGGAAGAGTTGCAGTTCTAGTTCAAGGCCATCTGCAGGCCGACTTCTTTCTTGCTGGGGGAGGCCCATGTTTGTTCTACTCAGGCCTCCAGCTGCACCCACATTAGGGAGAGCACTGCTTTACTGATTTCAATATTAACCTCTGCCCCAAAGAAGAGCCTCACAGAAACACCCAGAATCTCATCTGAACACAGTCGAGGTGCTGGGGCCCAGCTAAGTGGACCCGGAATGTCAACCACCGCAGGGGTCCCAAGGTCATTTCGACCATGACTCTGACTCCCCCGCTCAGACACGCCTCCATGATCGTGACCCCATGTGCAGGGAAGAAGCGGAGCTGTGGGTGGGGGGACGTCCGGGCGCCTGGTGGGAGCTCGCCCGTGTCTGTGTCCTGCTCTCCCACACGGAAGCCTACGACCCCAACTTCCGGGGTCAGAAGGCCACGGAGGACCTGGAGGTGCCTAACCACTACGAGAAGCTGGGCTGCCCCATTCTCGTCTACTACGACACCCCATGGAAGCCGGTGGTGGAGCTGTGAGGACCCACCCCCCAGTCCCCCTCCCCGCCAGCCCCCCGCCGCCCTCACCATCATCACAGGCCCCCAGAGCCCTCTCCACCCCTTTGCTCTGGCCGCATCCTCTCCCTGCCTTTTCCCTCCGTAGCTCTCAGCTCACACGTCCCCTCCCCTTCCCCGTCTTAGCTCGGCGGCCTTAACAAAACACCACAGACTCGGGGGCTTAAACAGCAGACACTGACCTTCTCACAGTCCTAGAGGCCGGAAGTCCAAGTTCAAGGTGTGGGCAGGCTGCTTCCCCCAGGCCTCTCTCCTTGGCCGCAGAGGCTGCCACTTCCCGTGGCATCAGGGCCCACCCTTATCACCTCACTCAACTTTGATTGCCTCGTTGAAGGCCCCACCTCCAAATCCAGTCGCACTGGGTGTTAGGGCTTCACATAGGAATTTGGGGGACACATTTCAGGCCATGCCACTGGCTCTGCCCCCTTCGGTGGATTCTGTCTTCCTTCATTCCGTCCCCATCCCCACGCCGCCCCCGCACACCACTGCACTAAATAGCTGTTGACGGACTGAACGGTGGCAGAAACCACTCACACGTGGCAACACTTAGGTTCATTAGAACGTCACGTGTTAGCTCCTCGTGGCCTCAGTCGCACACCCAGGTGAGACTGTGGGCTGGGCACGCCCCGAACTCAGAGCTGCCACGTGGTGGGGTGCCTGCCGGCCTGGGGTGAGGACCAAGGGAAGGGTCCCATCAGAGGAGGGGTGTAAGCCCCAACCTGGCAGGAGACAAACGTGCATCCAAAAATAAGTTTTGTTTTTCTTTTTTCTGGCCCCCGCGTCTTGTGGGGAACTTAGTTCCCCGTCCAGGGATGGAAGCCGGGTACGCGGCAGTGGAAGCCCGGACCCCTAACCACTGGACCACCAGGGAATTCCCCCCCAAATAAGGATTTAGAACAACCTTAATTCACCGCCCTAAATGTATACCTCTGGAATGTTTGCAGGTGTCAAAAAATAAGCAACCCCCAGTCCCTGACCCCGACCTCGTCAGCGTCCTGTCCAAATAAGCAACCCCGACCCCGTCAGCGTCCTGTCCCCACCTGCCACTGCATATCCGCGTTGTCTGTCCCAGAAGTGTCAGCCTGGTGGGGGGAGAGGGTGGCCCTGCCCTGCTCTGCCACCTCCCACCACCCCCAGATGGTCTCAGAACACGTCAGGGCCCCCAGCCTCCCCCCCCAACGACGGCCCCCCAGCAGCCTTGCCTGTGTATGGTGTGTCCCAGGTGGAGGGAAGGAAAGTTCCAGGAGGTGGTCGAGGCCGAGTACGTCCTGCTGGAGGTGAACGGGCTGTTCACGTACACACGCCCTGACGGCCGACATGGCCCTCTGCAGTTCCCAGCCGCAGAACTGGACCACCATCGCCAAGACGGCCGGCGACAAAGGGCCCTTCGCCTGGGACCGAGAGGTAGGGCCTGCGTTCTGATTATTCCCAAAACAGGTCGCAGAAGGCGACGACTGGTCAGGCCCACTGTGTGTTGGGGGCCGACTCAGTCTGTTCAGGCTGCTGTAAAGATCACCATGGACCCTGCGGCTTGTAACAACAGCATTGGTTTCTCACGGTTCTGGAGGCTGAGTCCAAGATCAAGGCGCCAGCAGATTTGGTGTCTGGCTCCTGGGTGGTGCCTTCTGTGTCCTCACATGGCAGAAGGAGGAGGGAGCACTCCTGGGTCCCTTTATAAGGGCGCCAATCTCCTTCAGGAGGGCTCCACCCCCAGGACCTAATCAGCTCCCAAAGGCCCCGCCTCCTAATACATCACCTTCTGGGGTAGGTTTCAACATATGAATGGGGGGGGGCGTGGCAGACATTCAGTCTCTAGATGGGGCGGCAGGGGATGGAAATGTAAGATGCACAAACTCTTTGGGAATCTCTCCCAAGGGAATCGGAGACGATCGGAGGTGTAGGGACGAAGGCGCTCATGGAGCAGACTGCTGATGATGTGCAAACTTCTGGAACCATCCAAATGCCCGTCATTTAAGGGGCTTGATTATATTTACGGTCTGTTCTGCTCAAGGTGAAATTCACATAACCGATAATGAACGATTTTAACGCGTGCAACTCCTACAACTCGGGTATGCGTTTTGTGCATTCGCAATATTACCCAAACACCACCACCCTGACCGTTTCTTTAAAAAGAACAAGCCACACACGGAGCTTTGCTTATTTATTATTTTCTGACTGTGCCGGTGTTTGTATTTGCATTCTTTTTGTTAGCCCTCTCGTTCAAAGTGGCATGCATGCATTTAAGAGATTGTCCCATTACTTTTTTTTCCCATCAGCCCTGGTGGCCGATTTTGTAGAACCCTGAGGGCTTTTCTATCAAGACAGAGCCACAGTGCCTGCATGTCCAGCACAGTCATTGGATGGGCTGGCTGTTAAACAGCCACTGAACTGCTAAAACACTAAAAACCATGAGGTGGAGCTAGCTGTGGCAAATAAATGGTCTTTAGGCAAAGCAGCTGTCTCCATTTTATTTCACATAGTTTATATGCAGTCCAGCTTTTCTTCTTTTACTCCCAAAGGATTTTTTTTTTTTTTTTTTTTTTTTTTGCGCTATGGACCCAGCTGCTCTGCAGCATGTGGGATCTTCCCGGACCGGGGCACGAACCCATGTCCCCTGCACTGGCAGGCGGACTCTCAACCACTGCACCACCAGGGAAGGCCCCTTCTCTGCATTTTTAAGAGCTCTTTATAGACCCATGAGATTAAGCTTTTATTTGCGATGTAATTTGCTAATAGTTCCCCCAGTTTGCCTCTTTTGTCTTTCGGTTTTTGCTTACTTTGCCATGCAAAATGAGTTCCTTCTATTCTCTTTCTTTATTTTTGGCTGCACCACGGTGCATGCGGGATCTTAGTTCCCCGACCAGGAATCAGCCCCATGCCCCCTGCAGTGGAAGCGTGGATTCTTAACCACTGGACCGCCAGGGAAGTCCCGAGTTCCTTATTTCTCATAACGTTGGACTCACTGCTATTTTTACACTTTTGCTTTGGGAATGTCCATCTCTTCTCTTGTTTACAAGCCTAGCCCCATCCTCCCTTCTGGGTCCACAGGCAAATAGTGCAGAAGATCAGGGTGTAGGCGAGACCCTTAGTATGTGTTTAGCTCAGGGAGCCAGCGTGATGCACCGGTGAAGGGCAAACAGTTGAGTTCAAGGGCATATCCCCCTTTATGTGACACCCCGGGATCTGAAGGCAGGGTGGAGAAGCCACAGCTGCCACCTGGGCACCCACGACTGCTTCCCGAGAAGCCCTGGTGGCTCTGTCTCACTTCCACCGTCAGGTTCCCCAGGTGTGTTAGTCAGCTAGGGCTGTGTAACAAAAGGACCACAAACCAGATGGGTTAAACACCAGAAATTTATCCTCTCCCAGTTCTGGAGGCCAAAAGTCCCAGATCGAGGTGTCGGTAGGGCTGGTTCCTTCTGAGTCCATGAGGGAGAATCTGTCCCAGGCCTCTGGCCTGGTTTCTGGTGATTTGCTGGCCATCTTTGCATTCCTTGGCTTGTAGATGCATCGCCCCAATCGCTTGCTTCATCTTCCCATGGTCTTGTCCCTGTGCGTGTCGTCTCTGGGTCTAAATTTCCCCTTATTCTAAGGACACCAGCCATACTGGATCAGGCCCACTCTAGTGACCTCATGTTCACTTGATTCCCTGTAAAGACCCCATCTCCAAATAAGGTCACCACCTGAGGTCCTGGGGGTTAGGACTCTGACATATGACTTGTGGGAGGGACTCAACTCAGCCCATAACACCAAGAGCACATGCCATCAGCAGCATGTGATTCATACCAAGACTCACAGTTGCAAGGGACCCTGGTGAGCAGAGCTGTTATGCCTGCAGCCCCCAAAGCTGGGGCAGGCACAGGAGAAGGAAGGTGGGAAGAAGGCTCCACAGTCACCAATCGGCTGGCCTGCCCAGCGGGCACTTGGTCCTGGACTCACACCCCTGGGTGCTGGTGGGTGGTGGCACCGGTGGGGCCGTGTGTGCGGCGGTAGCGCCTGTGGGCTGGCACGGTCCTTCCCGGCCCCCGGGGCCAGCAGGCACGTCTCTGTCCTCCTCCCCAGAATTATGTGAGCTGCCACGACCCTAACAACAATGCACCCTTGAGATGGCCCAAAGTCCCGTATCAGATCTTGGGAGGCCCGACAGAGAACAAGGTCGTTTTCGACCAAAGAAACGGCATCTACATCTTCTTCATTTCCATCGTGGATCCATACTACAGGTGAGTCACCCTGTACCAGGGGCCTCTGGGGGAAGAGCTGGCTCTCTGGGGGCAGGTTGCACACATGAGGGGGACCCACTTTTCTCCCTCCTCTAGGATGACATTTGTTCACTTCCTAAATAAATCCTCATTCAAAGGCCATGCTGGGTGCGGGGGAACAGCAATGACCAGCAGCCCTGTCCCCGCCCTCAGGGACCAGAGTCACCCTCATGCCATGTCTAACGGGTGGGGTGCAGGGGCCGGTGTAGACTGGCTCCCAAACACGGATCATTAGATATCCAGGGATTTTGCAAGCCGGTTGGCTTCCCGCTGGCAGCCGGAGTACTGACACCACGGAAAGGAAACTGACACTCATTACAGGCCAGCCCAACCCTGCCCCAGGAGCTGGCTGTTAATACTCGCCACCCACTGTGCTGGTTCAGATCATTAACGTCTCCCACTGGGAGGGGGAACATGGGCGGCATTATTCCCTGCTCCCCCATCACCTATCCCTTCCACACGGACACAAAGTCCACCCCCAAAAGCGCGGGGAGACCCTGCCTTCCCTAAAGGCCCCAGACCCTGGACCAGCTCTGGGATGCCACTGGCAGAAGGCACCAGGGTGGGGATGCCCAGGGGAGAGAGGCGTCTGCCTGCAAGGCTCATCCCCTGCCCTCCCTGCACCTTGCCTCCAGCAGAGCCCCCAGCGACTTCCCCCCCTTACCTGGGTGTCCTTCCCTCCATCCTGCCATCCCTACCTGCTCGCAGCCACCTGAGGGACGCTTGTGGCCCCGCTCAAGCCCCCCACTCCGCGTCCACTGTGATGAGAGCTTTGTTGGTCTCTTCTGCCCGCCCCCCACACTGAGCCTGGGCATGGAGGCGGGGGGGAATCCCTTGTCTCCAGAGCAGGGGACCACAGGGGTCCTGGGGAAAAATACGATCTCTGCGAAAATATGTAAGATGTTACGGAAAAACCCAAACGAACTTTTTGGCCAACACGATACAGAGACGACCACAGATTTATAGAGGATAGAAGTTAAGTGGATATAAATGGAACTCAGTGCCCGGCGTCAATGCTCCAGGCCCAGCTCTTGTCCCCGTGAGTTTTAAAACGTTTGCCGGGGGAATTCCCTGGCGGTCCAGTGGTTAGGCTCTGCGCTTTCACTGCCGAGGACCTGGGTTCGATCCTCGGTCGGGGAACTAAGATACTGCAAGCTGAGCAGCGTGGCCAAAAAATAAAAAAAAACCCAGTTTGCTGGGGTGAAGGGTGAGGCCCCCAAAGGCGGTGCCCCACGGCCTCTCCCTGCCCGCCCCTCGCAGCTACTGTCACCTGGAGACCACCTTCAGCGTCTACGTCTACGGGGCCTTCCCACTGCCCATCTTCCCGCCTGAGATCACCATCGTCCTGCTCACGGGGGCCACCCTGCTGTCTGTATGGCTGGCCTACATGATCCCCGAGCTGCTGCACACTGAGCAGGGCCTCAGGGTCAAGGGCTTCTGGGTCAGTCTGCGCAGGAGATGCAGGAAGTCTCGTGCGTGTGTCTGGGCCAGGTGCTGAGCACGCCCTGGGGTTGGAGGTGGGGTGGCAGGGAGGGGGCAGTGTTGTCTTGAAATAAAGCGTTTGGTAAGAGAGCCGGCAGCAGTGGGTGTCACTCATGTTTTGTGGGGTTTCTACACCCACCTGCCTCCCTCAACATTCTGGCACCACAGTCCCTTTGAACTACGGCACCTACGTGGGTTGTCAACAGTGAGAAGGTGGGCGGCCCAAGTCCCAGCGAACAGGAGCTTTTGGTGAAACGAGCCGGCACGGGCATGTGGTGAGATCATCAACCGGCAAGTCCCAGAGATGCATCGGACACTTGACGTGTTCTGTTAGAGAAACGTGAGACCCAAGGAAAAGGGCGGGGGCTGCAGAAGACGGGGACGGGGCGTGGGTCCACCTCTGTTGATAAGCCCTGACATATACGCAGACCAACATGCTTACGTGTGTTTCGTGATGTCCATGAACAAAACTTGGAAGCATAGCACATATTTCACACGTACCTGTGTTATGCATACATATGTATACAGATGATGTGCGCACATGCATGTGTATACGTATGTGCAGAGGTATGTATACATACATGTATATAACACGTAGGTACATAAGGCATACACATACACGCGTGTGTAGATATTGTGCATGTATGTGCCTGTGTGTATACATGTACATGCATATTGCCTATGTGTGGATGATGTGTACATACATCTACACGTGTATTCATATGTCTATAATACACGTTCACGTACGTGTGTAGGCATGTGTGGGTGATGTGTATGTCACACGCGAGCACTTGTATAATGTGAACACACGTGTGCGCATGTATATATGCATAAGCTCATCACGCACGTGTGTAGATAACATGCATGCTCACACGTGTACATGAACGTATGCATGTGTACAGATGCATGCATCTGTACGTGTACACACCTGTGTATGCACATGTGAATACACATATAGGTGTGCATACAATGTACACATACGTGTATATGCATGTCTGATCAGTCTATCCATCCGTTCAGAGCTTCCCTCTCCCACACTTCATTCAAACCCCAGGTGGCACGGGACAGTTGTCTCATTCTAGTGAAAACTTTCTCAATGACTTTTCTGATCACTCTGAGGTTAAAAGAACACATCCAACGGTCATTTAAACTGCGCGACACAGGGAATTCCCTGGAGGTCCCGTGGTAGGACTCTGTGCTTTCACTGCTGGGGCCTGGGTTCAATCCCTGGTCGGGAAGTACGATCCCGCAAGTGGCTCGGCCAGAAAAAAAAAAAAAATTGCCCAGTACGCTCTCCACCCAGTCGTTAAAAACCTCCACTCCCACACCCACTGCAGTGGGCAGTCACCACACCCCCACCTCCGGGGGCTGCCTGGTCCACCTTCCACGCCTCTCTGGAGGGGACGGGTTAGGCTGCCAGGTGATCCTCATTTCACAACCCTTGGCCCGCATTAATCTTAAAGAAAATCAAGCCCATCCTGTCACATCTGCCTCATTTGCCAGGGCCTTCCCTTCTTGGGGGCACTTCGTATTTGTCTCAAAAATACCCCTAACACGGCTGCAGGCACAGCAGGCTGAGAGGGAAGCGGGGGAAGGGAGCTCCTGGCTCCCCCAGGCCCGCATCCTGTTCACAACACAGACAGGCGGTGATCCCGGTACAGCCCAGACTGGCTGGCCACCTCTGTCTCCCTGAGCCCTGGAACCCGTAGGCTCGAGGCATGGTGCCAGCAGCCAAGACCCCCTGCCCACACGCAGCCACCTCCTGGATCCTAGTCAAGCGCCCTGGGTTCCCCAGCAGACACCAGCAGGGAAGGTCCCCGAGACCCAGCCCAGGGCCTGGGGCAGGAGGGCCCTTCCTCTGGCAGGGGAGGGGAGCTCCATCTCTCCTTACCTCCTTAGGTGTCACTGGGAAACCAACTCACCCCCTTCACAGTCGCCTGGAGTATTTCAGGGGAGGGTGTGGCCGGCGGCTGCCCCGGGCTCTCCAGAAGCAAAAGGCAGACGAGAGCCTGGCCCAGGGTACAGGGGGGAGGGAGCTCCGTGGACTGGAGAGGGAAGGAGCGGAGGCAGGAGGGAACAGGTGTGAGCACTGAAGCTCCAAAACCACTGCAAGCCCACCCCGTGCCTGCCCCCTGGGAAGCAGAACCCAGGTGTGGCTGGGCCCGAGGCAGAGATGCAGGGGCCTGGCTGGATGCCCATCCTGGGACAGGCACACCCACCCTGGCCTCTGGCCCCCAGCTGGGCTGCAGGTGCACTCTGCATGCCCGTCTGGGTCACCTGTGTGCCAGGTGGACACCGTCTCCCACATGCCTGCCCTGCCCCCACTCTCAGACCTCCACCCAGCACTTGCCTCTGCACCCCAGGCCCCCCAGCTCTCCGCGTGAACACGAGCGGGGGCGTTCCCATTCACCATCGGGGACACCGGCCCCTCCACCTGGGCCGAGGCCGAGCCCAGCCCGCAGGCCTCTCCCCAGGCCCCACCCCGCTTGCTGCTGTGTCTCCAGGCAAGTTCCTGCCCATCTCTGGGCAGACCTGACTTTCCCCATCAAACATGGAGGTGAAATCCTTGCAGTGCACGAGTCCGGGCAGTGTCTCCCCACCTCCCAGCAGCACCCCCATCCCTGCCGGGTGACTTGGATTTTCTGGGGCTAGGAGACGAGGGATTGTCCCGAACCCCAAGTCTAGGGCTCCCCGACTCTACTCTGGAAGCCCGGCACCCGGAAGGCGCCGGGGTCCCGAGGGGCCTCGCCACATGGCCCTGGGCCCGCTGGACGACAGGGAGGGCGAGGAGACAGCCCACGGCCCCTGAATGCCACTGACCGGACACTGCGCAAACAGCTCAAATTCGCTTTAATGGGGGGCGGCTCCCAGGTCCTGCCTGGGCCCCAAGGGGCTGGCGCTGGTGGGGACCGCAGTCTGCTTGCCCTTGCTGCCCTGCCTCCCCTTCCTGGCAGTCGGGTTGCCGGCCTTCCTCTTGCCCGAGGGCTTGGCGGTGGGGGGCCCCCCCGGGCGGGGCGGCGGCTCCTAGTCCAGCACCATGAAGTTGTAAAAGTAGTCCATGTCGGACACGGTATCTAGGACCTCGGGCACGCTGTAGTCCGAGGACTGCAGCTCGTCGGGCAGGTGCAGCGAGCGGATGTCGCTGGACGAGTCGTCCTTGCCGCCCCCGCTATCGGGCAGGGCGGGCCCAGGGGGCTTGCACGGGGCCCCAGCGGGCTCAGCGCCACCCGGCAGGCAGTCAAAGAGCTTCCTCGTGTCCTCGAGCATCACCTTCTTGGGCCTCGTGAAGGCCCTGGCCACCTCAGGGGTCCTGGCCTCGCCTGCCCCCAGCGGGACCGCCTTGGGCTTGGTGGGGCCCGGCGGGTACAGCGGGCCGGGCCCGGCGCCGGGGGGCGGCTCCTTGAAGGCGAAGGTCAAGGGCTCGCCGGGCCCATCCAGCCAGCTCAGGCGGCCCTTGAGAGGTCCATAGGCGCCAGGGGGCAGCGTGGCCTCGGCGGGCAGCGTGGTGAGCAGCAGGGGCAACTTGCTCTCCTTGGGGGGCAGCGGGGGCGCCAGGCCTTGCTTGATCAAGGTGGGGGGCAGCTCCGCGAAGGCCGGGGACCCTCTGTCCCCTACGAAGCCCAGGGCCTCGGCCCCGGGTCCCTTGGACTGGAAGCAGGGCATGCGGTACCAGGGCCCCGCGGGGGGCGGCTGGTAGTGGCGGAACAGTGGGGGCAGCGGGGGCGGCACCGGGGCCCTGAGGCAGTGCTGTGCCTCCGGGAAGTAGGTGCCTGGCGAGGCGGGGCCCCCAGCCGCCAGCTTGTACAGGGACGACTGGCCAAAGTCGGTGGCGGCCCACTCGATTCGGTAGACGCGGGGGTCAAAGAAGCAGCCGCAGGGCGCCATCTGGAAACCTGTGGCCAGGGAGGGCGGCCCTGAGAGGGGCAGTTCTGGGACCCGCCTGGGGTGGACGGGGTCCAAACTGTGGGGCACGTCTGGGGCATGGAGAACACGGACCAATTTTGGGGTCCATTTGGGGAACAGGGACATAGGCTTTGCCTTTGGGGCCCTCTCTAGAGGTCAGGGGCCCCAGGCCTTGCTTTGGGGGCCCATCTGGGGGGCTGGGGACACCGGCCTGCCTTTGGGAGACCTGTTTGGGGAACAAGAAACATAGGCTTTGCCTTCAGGGCCCCATCTAGGGGATGAGGGACACAGACCTTGGTCCAGGGGTCTCTTTGGGGGACAGGGATTCGGGCCTTGCCTTCGGAGGAGGGAGCCATCTAGGGTCAAGGGTGGGAGCAAGATGCCCCTGCCCACTCCCCGGTCATCAAAGGTTGGTGGGAGGCCGGTACCTGCTGGAGGAGCTGGAAACACCTCTTTCTCCAGGTTTGGGGGGTGATAGACGTTGGAGGAACCTGTGGACAAAAACAGGCAGCTGGGTGGGGTCCTGAGGCTGGCGGGCAGAGCCCTGGTCCCTGCCCCGATGGGTGCCCCCCACCCTCGTACCCGCAGTGGGAAGAGGCTCTGTGCAGGCGGAAGCAGGCTGGCTGCCGGGCCCTTTGGTGGCGTCCAGGCTCCAGGGACTGAAGCCTTCTTGGGGAGCGGCGGGTGCGTAGAAGGGTTTGGGGTGCTGCATGGGGAGGCGGGGGCCTGGCCAGGCAGGCCAGGAGGGCAGCAGTTGGGAGCACAGGCAGCCCACTCAGAGAGGAGGCTCACTGTCCTGTGTAGTTCTGTTTCTACGGTTACTCCAGGCACAGGCTGTGGCCCGCCCACTGGTCAGGGTTCCGAGTAAGGGGTGGGGGAGGGGCGGGGCAGGCAGGGGCAGATGGGAAACCAAGGCAGCCAGAGATGGGCGTCACAGAGAGCATGGTGGACACTGGGCCCGGTCTGCTGCCTTCCGCCTCCCACCTCTGCCAGCAATGCCTGCCTGACAGCTCCAAGGCCCCTTCCTTCAGGCAGCCCGCCCTGATCCACACCCACACAGGCCAAGGCCCCATCTCATGAGCTATGGTGGCTTGTTTGTGGTCAAGGCCTTTGGGCACCAGCAGTGGCCAGTATGGGGCTGGTGAATGAGTGAGGAAGGAGGGAGCTGCGGGGATGGGGATGGTGGGGGAAAGCTGGGGTGGGGTGGGGGGGTGGGGCAGCATGAGACAGCCTCAGGGTCACAAAAGGGCCTGGGTTTTAAAAGAATAAAATTTATTGCCTTCTCATTCCTTGGGGAGCCCGCTGGGCGCTCAGACACCCCCGCCCGCCCCTGCAGCTACTTGTAGGCGTTGGCCTTGTGCTTGGGCAGGAAGACGACATTGGGCGGCACCGGTCCCAGCAGCATCTCGCTGTGAGGAGGGCGGGAGCAGGGTCAGGCCTGGGGCGGGGTGGCCCCCGGCCCAGCTGGCCCCACACCCACTGGCTCCCTGGTGCACTATCTCCCAGGGCCTCGGCGGTTCCCGGGCACCTGATGCGGATCCAGTCGGCCGCCTTCTGGCTGGCCATGAGCGTCTCCAGGTAGTCGCGGCCCAGGTAGTAGGGCGGCCGCTCGTTGATCCTCTGCGGGAGCCGCTCCAGCAGGCCAACGGGCACGTACCTACAGACGGGGTGGGGGCGGCGGGGACGGGGTTGGGCCGGGCCTCCCCAAGACACCCCGCCCCGCCACCCCAATCCCACCTGCACAGGAAGGAGAGCCACTCAAGGAGGAAGCGGCGTGTCTTCTCCACGCCCTGCGTGTCCGAGCCCCAGCGCTCCAGGCCGTAGTGTGCGAAGTCCCGCAGGATGTCCAGGCGCTCAGACGACGAGATGTCCCAATGCCGCTGCTCCTTGATCTCCGTGAACAGCCACGGCTTGAGCAGGGCGCCGCTGCAGGCGGGCGGTGGTCAGCAGGCCGGTGGCGGAACCCCAGCCCCCAAACCCATGGTCCCCAACCTCCCGGCCATGCTCACACAACCTGCAAAGCCCAAGAGTTCCAAGCCACAACCCTGAGCCCACAGCTACAGAAAGTTCCAGTACCCTTCACCCCGGCCCCATAAGCAGCCACCTCTGACATCTCCCTGCCCGGGGAATAACAGAGCAGGGGGCGGGCTGGCGGGCTGGGGGGCACCGGCGTTGGGCACAAACTCAGACGCGCCCTCACCTTCCCCGAGCTGCAGGCTGGGCGCTCAGGGGTAGCCCTGGCTGGTTCTTTGTATCCCCGCCCCGGGCACACTTACCGGGCGATCATGATCCCAGCGACGCCAGTCTGCATGGCGCGGTTGGCGTCCTCGTACGACAAGATGTCCCCGTTTCCTGAGGGACAGAGACTGGGGCCTCAGGGAGCTGTGTGCAGGCAGGGATGCCGGGGCTTCGGGAGTTCTCCTCAGCCCAGCAGCATTCCCCATCGGGGCACGAGGGGGCCCAGGTGAGGAGTGGGCCCCGGTGCGTGGCCTCTGGTGGCAGGGGACCCACCGAAAAGGGGCATGGGGCTGGCTGCTGTCACGCACCGCTCGATGTAGTGCCAGTCGGCCAGCTTGGTGTAGCGCTGCTCCCGCGAGCGGCCCTGGAGCTGGAGGAGAGGCAGCCAGGTAGGGAGGGAGGGAGGGGCAGGGGGCGGAGAATCAGACAGAGACAGAGAGAGAGAAAGACCCAGAGAGCCCGGGAGAGACAGACTGAGAGAGACAGACAGACACACAGACAGACAGGTGGAGACAGAGATGGAGGGAGAGCCAAAGACCAGGAGGGAGGAGCAGGAAGGGAGGAATGGTTAGAAAGGGATGCGCCTCGGGGGTCCCAACACCCGCTGCGCCCCGAGTGAGTTGGAGTTGACGGCCCTCATGATACCCCGGCCCAACACATCACCAATCCCACTAGTAAGCATGCTTTATCTATTTGACAAGTGTTTCTGATACCTGGCATCCCTAGCATCCCTGGCCTCACATCCTGTGCCCACAATTCCCAGGCTCTGGAAATTCCCTGGCATCCTCCCGGAAGACACACTCACTCAGGAAGCCCCCTAGAAACTCCTCTTCCTCCTCATCAGTGTCCACATGCCTGGCCGTGGCTGTCCATCTGCCAGCCCAGCCTCCTCTCCCACCACCTCTGTGCCGGCTCTCCACCCTTCTTCGGAGCTGCCCCAGAACCTTTCCAAAAATGCCTTTTCCTCCCTCTCAGCTCAGCCAGCGCCGGCTTCCCTCCTGGAAACCCACGTGTCCAAGCCTGGACTCTTGGGTGCAAACAATGAAGCTGAAAACGGGGGTGGGCGGGGTGGGCCAGTGTAAGGATTCAAGGGGATGTCTAGCCAGCTGGGACCAGGGCCCGCGAGGGGGCGCCAGGCTGGCTCTGGCTCTTGCCTTGTGCCCTCTCATCACCCCCCCTTCCCCCACCCCTGCAGGACGGGCCCCTCCGCGCACCAGGGACAGTTCTGCGTCTTGCAGGCTGCAACCCCAGGCTGTCTGCACAACGGGACTCAGAGCCACAGTTAGGGGGTGTGGATGACACGGGGGGCCGTGGGGGGGCGAGTGCATTTGGGGACGGAGCCGGCAGCTGCGTTTGCAGAGCAAGCTGGGTCTTCAGTTTGAAGGGGGACCGGGGTCACCTGTGGGTGCGCCCCCAGCTGCTCCCCGCCGCGCCTGCTGGCGCCTTACAGAGCGTGCATCTCCCATCCCGCCCCCAGGTGATGGTGAGCAACCCCCATTCCCTGGGGCTGCAGGCTGTCATCTACGAGGACGGCTACACCTACGAGGGGAACACCAAGCACAGACTGGTGAGCTCGCCCCTCCCCCCTCCCCTCCCCCTCCCCCCCCAAACCCGGATCAACGGGAGAGGGGCTCGGCCTTGACCGACTGGGCCAGCCAGGTCCAGCCGCCTCAGGGTGTCCCTCGTCGGACCTCCTTCCTGCTTCCCTTCCTTACACACACCCAGATAAGGTGCTGTGGAATGTTGAGGGGACACAGCCCCCGCCCCTCCCCCACCCCAGGCAGGCCGCAGTCCCCCAGAGAGTGAGGGCAGCAGGTGTCACACAGAAGGGTCAAGGAGGATGTGGCGGGGAGCCTGACCCACCCGGGGAGGGCGTGAGACCTGAGTTAGCTGGGTAAACCCAGGCATCAGGAGACAAGCCGGGGCCACCGGGAGGGTCTTGGCCAAATATGGGTCTGGGGGATCCATAGGGCAGAGCCAGGCCTCACAGTCACACCAGGGAGTTGGGACTTGACCCCAGACCACAACAGACTCTTTGGATCAGACCATGTCACATCACAGCTAAGTAGGAGGGGAAACTAAGTCACGCCCCACTGTGGGTCCCCGGGACAAAGGCAGGGAGCTTGGGGGTCATTCCCATGAGCTTCCAGAAGCCTTTCACGGGCTTAGAACCAGAGGCAGGCTGGATGGCTCCCGGGTTCCTCCTCCCAACACCCCCATCCTGCCCTCCGTCTCTCCTGAACCCTGATTGCGGGACCACCCTGGGCTGTTCCACTCTTGTAGTTGCATTTTCTCTTTTGCTTCTGCAGAACATTTCACTGAGGCAGCAGCAGCACTGGGGCAGGGCTGACCCCAACTTCACCTCCAGGTATGTCATCACCCGGATGGTAGTGCTGGGTGGCCCCAGGGTGTCCCCTTAGCAGGAGCCAAGGAATCAGGGCCGACATCCAGACTCCCCCCACTCCAAGGACAGTAAGGCGAGAACCATTAAACTCTTACAGAGAGACAAATACCATATGATATCACTTATTTGTGGAATCTAAACTGTGACACGAATGGACTTATTTATGAAATAGAAACAGACTCAGATATAGAGAACAGACTTGTGGTTGCAAAGGGGAAGGGGGAGGTGGGGGAGGGATGCGTTGGGAGTTTGGGGTTAGCAGGTGCAAACTATTATATATAGGAGAGGTAAACAACAAGGCCCTGCTGTATAGCACAAGAACTAGATTCAATATCCTGTAATAAACCATAATGGAAAAGAATCTGAAAAAGAATATACATACAGGGCTTCCCTGGTGGTGCAGTGGTTAAGAATACGCCTGCCAATGCAGGGGACACGGGTTCAAGCCCTGGTCTGGGAGGATCCCACATGCCGTGGAGCAACAAGGCCCGTGTGCCACAACTACTGAGCCTGCGCGTCAGGAGCCTGTACTCCGCAACAAGAGAGGCCGCGACAGTGAGAGGCCCGCGCACCGCGACGAAGAGTGGCCCCCGCTTGCCACAACTAGAGAAAGCCCTCGCACAGAAACGAAGACCCAACACAGCCAAAAATAAAAATAAATTTAAAAATTAAAAAATTTTAAAAAAAGAACAATGAGAAAACATTGTATGCAGCTAGGTGATAATAAAACGGGCTCAGATGCTCTTTTCAATAAGTAATTATATATAAATTAACAAAACTGACTCAAGAAGAGGAAGAAACTAGAGGGAGGGTGGTGCCACCATGTGTGAGCAGATGTTCTTGGTCAATATTCTGGACAGACTGGATGAACAGATGAATGAATGAATGGAGAAATGGATGGATGGATGGATGGATGGATGGATGGATGGATGGGTGGATGGATGGGTGGATGGATAGATTAATGAATGAGTGGGTTGTCGATGCTTTTTACTGCAATAACACACACTCCCATTGCCTTGCAGCATAAAGAGACCCACAATATCAACCATCACTCTGGACATAGCCAACAAAGAAATTTCATGCTTGGACCTTAAGCCACTGGTACGACCAAAACTTTTGCTGTGCCATACTCTTTGTCCTTAGTGTTAAGACTGATGACAGCAGGCCTTGGCTGGTTTGTCCCCTAGCGGCTGGCTAAGCTCACACTCAGGATCTGGAAACGGAGGTGATTCTGCCCTGGTTGCCAAGGTCACTGCCCCTTCCCCATCGTCTTCCCCCAGGGTTGTGCCTCAGGACACACCAACCTCGGAGCAGGTGTACTAGCTGGGGGTTATCAGAAGGCGGGACCTTAGCGGTGCCCCACAGATCAGGCAGGCTCTTAGGACTTGACTCTGTGAGTCCCAGGCACCTGGACACCGCATTGCGACCCAGGCGCAGGGTTTCTGGTCCCGGCTGCGTCAAGTGCGCCCCCTCGTGGGCTTTCATGGTGCTCTCGCTGACCGGAGTCAGCGTCCACATCCCCGCCTTGTCTCTCCCCCCCACATTCCCCCGCCGCTGCAGACAGCCCTCATTTCAGTCGGTTGTGACCTGGAGAAGAAGATCGTCATTCAGAAGTGAGTATGTCGATATGGGGTGGGGAGGGGAGAAGTGAGGGGTGGCGAGGTGGGGAGTGGGGACTGGATGAGATGGTCACCATTGCTTCAGAACTGCTAAAGTCGGGTGACACTACTCTGTCTGCTTTTGCATACGTTTAACATTTCCATAACGAACAGCTCAATAATTAATCCTAACAGATTAAGTTAGAGTTTACAGTGGGTGGCTGCCCTCTCCCACCACCCCCCCACCGACTTGGTGAAATTTACATGTTCTCCCTGCTCCCTCATCCTTTGCTCATTCCCTTTCTCCCTTTTAGTCCCTGAGTTCCTCATTTTGATGAAAATTGCTCAGAGAGGGCTTCCCTGGTGGTGCAGTGGTTAGGAATCCGCCTGCCAATGCAGGGGACACAGGTTCAAGCCCTGGTCCGGGAAGATCCCACATGCCGCGGAGCAACTCAGCCCATGCGCCATAACTACTGAGCCTGCGCTCTAGAGCCTGCAAGCCACAATTACGGAGCCCGCCTGCCACAACTACTGAGCCCACGCGCCTCGAACCTGTGCCCCGCAACAAGAGAAGCCACCGCACTGAGAAGCCCACGCACCACAAGGAAGAGCAGCCCCCACTCGCCGCAACTAGAGAAAGCCCGTGCACAGCAACGAAGATCCAATGCAGCCAAAAATAAATAAATGAAATAAATAAATTTATAAAACTGCTCAGAATTTTGGGTTTAATCGCCTGCTGAAAATCTGAGGAACTTTGCCTCCAGGATCCATAGTTACTGCAGAGAACGCAGCCATGAGAGACCAAGAAAAAGAAAGGAAGAACCCCTGAAGACTGGCCAAACTGCCCTACGTTTTCCCCTTCGGGCGGTGGGGTGCCAGCAAATGAGCGACAGCCAGTTCTGGGGGAGGCCCAGATTTGTAGCATTTGCCAATTCCCGTGGTGTAAATGCTCCCATGGAGCCTACAGATCACTACCAAAGTGAGTCTCTACTGGCTCATGAAACTCCTGAGGATATAACAGCTGTCTCTCGGAGCTAGTAAGAGCCAGCCTCAGCGCTCCACTGCATGGGGCAATAATAAAGTCAAGTGACGGTTTTACCAGATTTTCCCCCCAAAAGGGAAACGCTTTATTGAGTCAATAAATGATGTTAGCAGTATTTAGAACATATGTGCAGGAAAGTCTTTAAAACAATCTTTTCAAAGCTGCTGCCATGGGCTTCCCTGGTGGCGCAGTGGTTGAGAGTCCGCCTGCCGATGCAGGGGACACAGGTTCATGCCCCGGTCCGGGAAGATCCCACATGCCGTGGAGCGCCTGGGCGCGTGAGCCATGGCCGCTGAGCCTGTGAGTCCGGAGCCTGTGCTCCACAACGGGAGAGGCCACAGCAGTGAGAGGCCTGCGTAACGCAAAGAAAAAAAAAAAAAAAAGCTGCTGCCATAAAGAGAGTGGGAAAGGTATTTGCCACACGTGTAACTAACAAGGGACTTGTATCCAGAATTTATAAAGAATTCCTACGAATCAGAAAAAAAAAAGTATAGAAAAAAATGGGCAAAAGGCTTCAGCAGGCACTCCCAAAAAAGGGGGGGAAAAGGCTGATAAACACAAAAAGGTGTTGAAAAAGTGGTCCATTTCATAGGAAAATGAAAATGAACGCTACGATAGAGACCGATACTCGGCACGAGCATGGCAGAATTGACAAAGCCTGCAAAGTAGTACTATAAGGATGGGAACCCCTCTGGCAGCCTCAGGAACCCCCAGACATTGCCGGTGGGCGTGTACATTTTTCGGCTGCTTTGGAAAGCACTTCTTTCCACCAGCAATTCCACTCATGCACATCTGCACTGATCTAGGTTCCAGAATGTTCTCAGCAGCATTACTCTGAATAGCTCCAAGCTGGAAGCAGGCCAACTGAAATGTCCATCGACAGAAGGATGGGTAAACCAAGTGCAGGGTTTTGGTACAACAGAATGTCACAGCAGCGAAAACGAACGGGGCAGAATTGCCTGGATGGATCGTACAAACGTGGGCATGGAATCAAGAGAATACACAGCATGATTCTAGTCTTAAAAAAAAAAAAAATCCAAAATCAGGGGAACTCCCTGGCAGTCCAGTGGTTAGGACTCTGCACTGCCACTGCAAGGGGCACAGGTTCCATCCCTGGTTGGGGAACTAAGATCCCACAAGCTGGGTGGCACAGAAAAAAAAAATCCAAAATCAGGCAAAAATAAACTACAGTCAGCCCTTGTATCTGCAGGTTCTGCATCCCCGGATTCAACAAGCCAAGGGTGGATCGTGTTTAAGTTCGTGGCTGGTTGAATCTGTGGCTGTGGACCCCGAGGATACAGAGGCCCCACTATGGGACTTGAGCATCCTCGGATTTTGTTATCTACGGCAGATCCTGGACCAATCCCCTGCAGATACCAAGGGAGGACTGCATGTTGCTTAAGAATACATGCACAGATGGTAACAGTACAAAGAAAAACAGGGAAAGGATTGTCTCAAAAGTCAGGACACCCAGCTCCCACATCTCCATGTGTAACGTCATTCTCCAATACAAGGAATTAGGGCTCCTTGGCGAAATGGCTGATTCTAGGCCAGGCAGGGAAGATTTAAGATGAGCCTGGAGCATCTTGGAGAACCAGAAAGTAAGAAAGGGCTCAAAATTCAACCAATGGGGAGATAACATATGTCAAAGGGAACAATTCACAATTCTTTGGTCCCGCATGGGTTCGGGCAGCTTCTCACTATCTTTTGTTGCTCGCAGTGAAATCTCAGCCTGTTACAATGGCGTCCTCGACCCCGTGGCCCTTCAGGACAACTATAGCTACGTCATTGAGAGGTGAACCCCCACACACACACATGACCATTAGGTATGCATGAGCCAAAGGCGAATCAAGAATCATTATTTAAATTTTTATTTATGTATTTGGCCGCACCGCGCCAGCATGAGGAATCTTAGTTCCCCCACCAGGGATTGAAACCCCCTGCAGTGGAAGCTCAGAGTCTTAACCACTGGACCTCCAGGGAAGTCCCAAGAATCATTTTTAAACCGTAATGGAAAAGAAAACAATTTTTTTTTTTGAAGAAAGGAAAAAAAGGATCATTTTAAAATTGATACCGTGCCAATTGATATCCAGCCCACAAGGAATCCGAGGGAGCGAGCAGACAGGTAGGGAAGGTGGCTGGGCCTTCGGGGAATCAGTGTGATGTGGCAGGGCCCCTGGCCCAGGTCTGCCCAGGCTCTGCCACCTTCTGGGCCAGCCTTCAGACCCCTCCCCAGCCTGCCACCAGCTCCTGGAGCCAGGTCCCCTCTTCATCCCAGCTAGCGGAGTTGGCCAGACACTGTCCAGCCAAGGCAGGAGGGGGTGGCCGGCCAAGGTGACCCCCTCTGCAGGGCGGCACAGAGAGCCCCTCCCACACTGGTGCACACCACCAACCCCCTGGCATGGGAAGACACTCGTGGGTCTTCTACGACGTGACCCTCCCCCCTCCAACACAAGCCAAGAGTCCGTCCCCCATCCAGACCCACGGCCGAGACGGAAACCGGTGCTGCTGGACTTGCCAACCAGTGAGGCTGCAGCCAGAGCGCCTGGGGGCATGAGAGTGTGTGAGTCAGGGTCTCCAGAGACAGAGAAGCCACAGGATGTATGTGTGAGACACAGAGACACAGAGGCACAGAGGCACAGAGAGACAGAGACAGAGTGACAGAGACAGAGATTTATTTTAAGGACTTGGTTCCCGGACTGTAGAGGTCTGGTGAGTGCACAGTCTGATGGGGGAGGCTGGGGGCTGGCAGCTCAGGGAAGAGTTGCAGTTCTAGTTCAAGGCCATCTGCAGGCCGACTTCTTTCTTGCTGGGGGAGGCCCATGTTTGTTCTACTCAGGCCTCCAGCTGCACCCACATTAGGGAGAGCACTGCTTTACTGATTTCAATATTAACCTCTGCCCCAAAGAAGAGCCTCACAGAAACACCCAGAATCTCATCTGAACACAGTCGAGGTGCTGGGGCCCAGCTAAGTGGACCCGGAATGTCAACCACCGCAGGGGTCCCAAGGTCATTTCGACCATGACTCTGACTCCCCCGCTCAGACACGCCTCCATGATCGTGACCCCATGTGCAGGGAAGAAGCGGAGCTGTGGGTGGGGGGACGTCCGGGCGCCTGGTGGGAGCTCGCCCGTGTCTGTGTCCTGCTCTCCCACACGGAAGCCTACGACCCCAACTTCCGGGGTCAGAAGGCCACGGAGGACCTGGAGGTGCCTAACCACTACGAGAAGCTGGGCTGCCCCATTCTCGTCTACTACGACACCCCATGGAAGCCGGTGGTGGAGCTGTGAGGACCCACCCCCCAGTCCCCCTCCCCGCCAGCCCCCCGCCGCCCTCACCATCATCACAGGCCCCCAGAGCCCTCTCCACCCCTTTGCTCTGGCCGCATCCTCTCCCTGCCTTTTCCCTCCGTAGCTCTCAGCTCACACGTCCCCTCCCCTTCCCCGTCTTAGCTCGGCGGCCTTAACAAAACACCACAGACTCGGGGGCTTAAACAGCAGACACTGACCTTCTCACAGTCCTAGAGGCCGGAAGTCCAAGTTCAAGGTGTGGGCAGGCTGCTTCCCCCAGGCCTCTCTCCTTGGCCGCAGAGGCTGCCACTTCCCGTGGCATCAGGGCCCACCCTGATGACCTCACTCAACTTTGATTGCCTCGTTGAAGGCCCCACCTCCAAATCCAGTCGCACTGGGTGTTAGGGCTTCACATAGGAATTTGGGGGACACATTTCAGGCCATGCCACTGGCTCTGCCCCCTTCGGTGGATTCTGTCTTCCTTCATTCCGTCCCCATCCCCACGCCGCCCCCGCACACCACTGCACTAAATAGCTGTTGACGGACTGAACGGTGGCAGAAACCACTCACACGTGGCAACACTTAGGTTCATTAGAACGTCACGTGTTAGCTCCTCGTGGCCTCAGTCGCACACCCAGGTGAGACTGTGGGCTGGGCACGCCCCGAACTCAGAGCTGCCACGTGGTGGGGTGCCTGCCGGCCTGGGGTGAGGACCAAGGGAAGGGTCCCATCAGAGGAGGGGTGTAAGCCCCAACCTGGCAGGAGACAAACGTGCATCCAAAAATAAGTTTTGTTTTTCTTTTTTCTGGCCCCCGCGTCTTGTGGGGAACTTAGTTCCCCGTCCAGGGATGGAAGCCGGGTACGCGGCAGTGGAAGCCCGGACCCCTAACCACTGGACCACCAGGGAATTCCCCCCCAAATAAGGATTTAGAACAACCTTAATTCACCGCCCTAAATGTATACCTCTGGAATGTTTGCAGGTGTCAAAAAATAAGCAACCCCCAGTCCCTGACCCCGACCTCGTCAGCGTCCTGTCCAAATAAGCAACCCCGACCCCGTCAGCGTCCTGTCCCCACCTGCCACTGCATATCCGCGTTGTCTGTCCCAGAAGTGTCAGCCTGGTGGGGGGAGAGGGTGGCCCTGCCCTGCTCTGCCACCTCCCACCACCCCCAGATGGTCTCAGAACACGTCAGGGCCCCCAGCCTCCCCCCCCAACGACGGCCCCCCAGCAGCCTTGCCTGTGTATGGTGTGTCCCAGGTGGAGGGAAGGAAAGTTCCAGGAGGTGGTCGAGGCCGAGTACGTCCTGCTGGAGGTGAACGGGCTGTTCACGTACACACGCCCTGACGGCCGACATGGCCCTCTGCAGTTCCCAGCCGCAGAACTGGACCACCATCGCCAAGACGGCCGGCGACAAAGGGCCCTTCGCCTGGGACCGAGAGGTAGGGCCTGCGTTCTGATTATTCCCAAAACAGGTCGCAGAAGGCGACGACTGGTCAGGCCCACTGTGTGTTGGGGGCCGACTCAGTCTGTTCAGGCTGCTGTAAAGATCACCATGGACCCTGCGGCTTGTAACAACAGCATTGGTTTCTCACGGTTCTGGAGGCTGAGTCCAAGATCAAGGCGCCAGCAGATTTGGTGTCTGGCTCCTGGGTGGTGCCTTCTGTGTCCTCACATGGCAGAAGGAGGAGGGAGCACTCCTGGGTCCCTTTATAAGGGCGCCAATCTCCTTCAGGAGGGCTCCACCCCCAGGACCTAATCAGCTCCCAAAGGCCCCGCCTCCTAATACATCACCTTCTGGGGTAGGTTTCAACATATGAATGGGGGGGGCGTGGCAGACATTCAGTCTCTAGATGGGGCGGCAGGGGATGGAAATGTAAGATGCACAAACTCTTTGGGAATCTCTCCCAAGGGAATCGGAGACGATCGGAGGTGTAGGGACGAAGGCGCTCATGGAGCAGACTGCTGATGATGTGCAAACTTCTGGAACCATCCAAATGCCCGTCATTTAAGGGGCTTGATTATATTTACGGTCTGTTCTGCTCAAGGTGAAATTCACATAACCGATAATGAACGATTTTAACGCGTGCAACTCCTACAACTCGGGTATGCGTTTTGTGCATTCGCAATATTACCCAAACACCACCACCCTGACCGTTTCTTTAAAAAGAACAAGCCACACACGGAGCTTTGCTTATTTATTATTTTCTGACTGTGCCGGTGTTTGTATTTGCATTCTTTTTGTTAGCCCTCTCGTTCAAAGTGGCATGCATGCATTTAAGAGATTGTCCCATTACTTTTTTTTCCCATCAGCCCTGGTGGCCGATTTTGTAGAACCCTGAGGGCTTTTCTATCAAGACAGAGCCACAGTGCCTGCATGTCCAGCACAGTCATTGGATGGGCTGGCTGTTAAACAGCCACTGAACTGCTAAAACACTAAAAACCATGAGGTGGAGCTAGCTGTGGCAAATAAATGGTCTTTAGGCAAAGCAGCTGTCTCCATTTTATTTCACATAGTTTATATGCAGTCCAGCTTTTCTTCTTTTACTCCCAAAGGATTTTTTTTTTTTTTTTTTTTTTTTTTTTGCGCTATGGACCCAGCTGCTCTGCGGCATGTGGGATCTTCATGTCCCCTGCACTGGCAGGCGGACTCTCAACCACTGCGCCACCAGGGAAGGCCCCTTCTCTGTATTTTTAAGAGCTCTTTATAGACCCATGAGATTAAGCTTTTATTTGCGATGTAATTTGCTAATAGTTCCCCCAGTTTGCCTCTTTTGTCTTTCGGTTTTTGCTTACTTTGCCATGCAAAATGAGTTCCTTCTATTCTCTTTCTTTATTTTTGGCTGCACCACGGTGCATGCGGGATCTTAGTTCCCCGACCAGGAATCAGCCCCATGCCCCCTGCAGTGGAAGCGTGGATTCTTAACCACTGGACCGCCAGGGAAGTCCCGAGTTCCTTATTTCTCATAACGTTGGACTCACTGCTATTTTTACACTTTTGCTTTGGGAATGTCCATCTCTTCTCTTGTTTACAAGCCTAGCCCCATCCTCCCTTCTGGGTCCACAGGCAAATAGTGCAGAAGATCAGGGTGTAGGCGAGACCCTTAGTATGTGTTTAGCTCAGGGAGCCAGCGTGATGCACCGGTGAAGGGCAAACAGTTGAGTTCAAGGGCATATCCCCCTTTATGTGACACCCCGGGATCTGAAGGCAGGGTGGAGAAGCCACAGCTGCCACCTGGGCACCCACGACTGCTTCCCGAGAAGCCCTGGTGGCTCTGTCTCACTTCCACCGTCAGGTTCCCCAGGTGTGTTAGTCAGCTAGGGCTGTGTAACAAAAGGACCACAAACCAGATGGGTTAAACACCAGAAATTTATCCTCTCCCAGTTCTGGAGGCCAAAAGTCCCAGATCGAGGTGTCGGTAGGGCTGGTTCCTTCTGAGTCCATGAGGGAGAATCTGTCCCAGGCCTCTGGCCTGGTTTCTGGTGATTTGCTGGCCATCTTTGCATTCCTTGGCTTGTAGATGCATCGCCCCAATCGCTTGCTTCATCTTCCCATGGTCTTGTCCCTGTGCGTGTCGTCTCTGGGTCTAAATTTCCCCTTATTCTAAGGACACCAGCCATACTGGATCAGGCCCACTCTAGTGACCTCATGTTCACTTGATTCCCTGTAAAGACCCCATCTCCAAATAAGGTCACCACCTGAGGTCCTGGGGGTTAGGACTCTGACATATGACTTGTGGGAGGGACTCAACTCAGCCCATAACACCAAGAGCACATGCCATCAGCAGCATCTGATTCCTACCAAGACTGACAGCTGCAAGGGACCCTGGTGAGCAGAGCTGTTATGCCTGCAGCCCCCAAAGCTGGGGCAGGCACAGGAGAAGGAAGGTGGGAAGAAGGCTCCACAGTCACCAATCGGCTGGCCTGCCCAGCGGGCACTTGGTCCTGGACTCACACCCCTGGGTGCTGGTGGGTGGTGGCACCGGTGGGGCCGTGTGTGCGGCGGTAGCGCCTGTGGGCTGGCACGGTCCTTCCCGGCCCCCGGGGCCAGCAGGCACGTCTCTGTCCTCCTCCCCAGAATTATGTGAGCTGCCACGACCCTAACAACAATGCACCCTTGAGATGGCCCAAAGTCCCGTATCAGATCTTGGGAGGCCCGACAGAGAACAAGGTCGTTTTCGACCAAAGAAACGGCATCTACATCTTCTTCATTTCCATCGTGGATCCATACTACAGGTGAGTCACCCTGTACCAGGGGCCTCTGGGGGAAGAGCTGGCTCTCTGGGGGCAGGTTGCACACATGAGGGGGACCCACTTTTCTCCCTCCTCTAGGATGACATTTGTTCACTTCCTAAATAAATCCTCATTCAAAGGCCATGCTGGGTGCGGGGGAACAGCAATGACCAGCAGCCCTGTCCCCGCCCTCAGGGACCAGAGTCACCCTCATGCCATGTCTAACGGGTGGGGTGCAGGGGCCGGTGTAGACTGGCTCCCAAACACGGATCATTAGATATCCAGGGATTTTGCAAGCCGGTTGGCTTCCCGCTGGCAGCCGGAGTACTGACACCACGGAAAGGAAACTGACACTCATTACAGGCCAGCCCAACCCTGCCCCAGGAGCTGGCTGTTAATACTCGCCACCCACTGTGCTGGTTCAGATCATTAACATCTCCCACTGGGAGGGGGAACATGGGCGGCATTATTCCCTGCTCCCCCATCACCTATCCCTTCCACACGGACACAAAGTCCACCCCAAAAGCACGGGGAGACCCTGCCTTCCCTAAAGGCCCCAGACCCTGGACCAGCTCTGGGATGCCACTGGCAGAAGGCACCAGGGTGGGGATGCCCAGGGGAGAGAGGCGTCTGCCTGCAAGGCTCATCCCCTGCCCTCCCTGCACCTTGCCTCCAGCAGAGCCCCCAGCGACTTCCCCCCCTTACCTGGGTGTCCTTCCCTCCATCCTGCCATCCCCACCTGCTCGCAGCCACCTGAGGGACGCTTGTGGCCCCGCTCAAGCCCCCCACTCCGCGTCCACTGTGATGAGAGCTTTGTTGGTCTCTTCTGCCCGCCCCCCACACTGAGCCTGGGCATGGAGGCGGGGGGGAATCCCTTGTCTCCAGAGCAGGGGACCACAGGGGTCCTGGGGAAAAATACGATCTCTGCGAAAATATGTAAGATGTTACGGAAAAACCCAAACGAACTTTTTGGCCAACACAATACAGAGACGACCACAGATTTATAGAGGATAGAAGTTAAGTGGATATAAATGGAACTCAGTGCCCGGCGTCAATGCTCCAGGCCCAGCTCTTGTCCCCGTGAGTTTTAAAACGTTTGCCGGGGGAATTCCCTGGCGGTCCAGTGGTTAGGCTCTGCGCTTTCACTGCCGAGGACCTGGGTTCGATCCTCGGTCGGGGAACTAAGATACTGCAAGCTGAGCAGCGTGGCCAAAAAATAAAAAAAAACCAGTTTGCTAGGGTGAAGGGTGAGGCCCCCAAAGGCGGTGCCCCACGGCCTCTCCCTGCCCGCCCCTCGCAGCTACTGTCACCTGGAGACCACCTTCAGCGTCTACGTCTACGGGGCCTTCCCACTGCCCATCTTCCCGCCTGAGATCACCATCGTCCTGCTCACGGGGGCCACCCTGCTGTCTGTATGGCTGGCCTACATGATCCCCGAGCTGCTGCACACTGAGCAGGGCCTCAGGGTCAAGGGCTTCTGGGTCAGTCTGCGCAGGAGATGCAGGAAGTCTCGTGCGTGTGTCTGGGCCAGGTGCTGAGCACGCCCTGGGGTTGGAGGTGGGGTGGCAGGGAGGGGGCAGAGTTGTCTTGAAATAAAGCGTTTGGTAAGAGAGCCGGCAGCAGTGGGTGTCACTCATGTTTTGTGGGGTTTCTACACCCACCTGCCTCCCTCAACATTCTGGCACCACAGTCCCTTTGAACTACGGCACCTACGTGGGTTGTCAACAGTGAGAAGGTGGGCGGCCCAAGTCCCAGCGAACAGGAGCTTTTGGTGAAACGAGCCGGCACGGGCATGTGGTGAGATCATCAACCGGCAAGTCCCAGAGATGCATCGGACACTTGACGTGTTCTGTTAGAGAAACGTGAGACCCAAGGAAAAGGGCGGGGGCTGCAGAAGACGGGGACGGGGCGTGGGTCCACCTCTGTTGATAAGCCCTGACATATACGCAGACCAACATGCTTACGTGTGTTTCGTGATGTCCATGAACAAAACTTGGAAGCATAGCACATATTTCACACGTACCTGTGTTATGCATACATATGTATACAGATGATGTGCACACATGCATGTGTATACGTATGTGCAGAGGTATGTATACATACATGTATATAACACGTAGGTACATAAGGCATACACATACACGCGTGTGTAGATATTGTGCATGTATGTGCCTGTGTGTATACATGTACATGCATATTGCCTATGTGTGGATGATGTGTACATACATCTACACGTGTATTCATATGTCTATAATACACGTTCACGTACGTGTGTAGGCATGTGTGGGTGATGTGTATGTCACACGCGAGCACTTGTATAATGTGAACACACGTGTGCGCATGTATATATGCATAAGCTCATCACGCACGTGTGTAGATAACATGCATGCTCACACGTGTACATGCACGTATGCATGTGTACAGATGCATGCATCTGTACGTGTACACACCTGTGTATGCACATGTGAATACACATATAGGTGTGCATACAATGTACACATACGTGTATATGCATGTCTGATCAGTCTATCCATCCGTTCAGAGCTTCCCTCTCCCACACTTCATTCAAACCCCAGGTGGCACGGGACAGTTGTCTCATTCTAGTGAAAACTTTCTCAATGACTTTTCTGATCACTCTGAGGTTAAAAGAACACATCCAACGGTCATTTAAACTGCGCGACACAGGGAATTCCCTGGAGGTCCCGTGGTAGGACTCTGTGCTTTCACTGCTGGGGCCTGGGTTCAATCCCTGGTCGGGAAGTACGATCCCGCAAGTGGCTCGGCCAGAAGAAAAAAAAAAATTGCCCAGTACGCTCTCCACCCAGTCGTTAAAAACCTCCACTCCCACACCCACTGCAGTGGGCAGTCACCACACCCCCACCTCCGGGGGCTGCCTGGTCCACCTTCCACGCCTCTCTGGAGGGGACGGGTTAGGCTGCCAGGTGATCCTCATTTCACAACCCTTGGCCCGCATTAATCTTAAAGAAAATCAAGCCCATCCTGTCACATCTGCCTCATTTGCCAGGGCCTTCCCTTCTTGGGGGCACTTCGTATTTGTCTCAAAAATACCCCTAACACGGCTGCAGGCACAGCAGGCTGAGAGGGAAGCGGGGGAAGGGAGCTCCTGGCTCCTCCAGGCCCGCATCCTGTTCACAACACAGACAGGCGGTGATCCCGGTACAGCCCAGACTGGCTGGCCACCTCTGTCTCCCTGAGCCCTGGAACCCGTAGGCTCGAGGCATGGTGCCAGCAGCCAAGACCCCCTGCCCACACGCAGCCACCTCCTGGATCCTAGTCAAGCGCCCTGGGTTCCCCAGCAGACACCAGCAGGGAAGGTCCCCGAGACCCAGCCCAGGGCCTGGGGCAGGAGGGCCCTTCCTCTGGCAGGGGAGGGGAGCTCCATCTCTCCTTACCTCCTTAGGTGTCACTGGGAAACCAACTCACCCCCTTCACAGTCGCCTGGAGTATTTCAGGGGAGGGTGTGGCCGGCGGCTGCCCCGGGCTCTCCAGAAGCAAAAGGCAGACGAGAGCCTGGCCCAGGGTACAGGGGGGAGGGAGCGCCGTGGACTGGAGAGGGAAGGAGCGGAGGCAGGAGGGAACAGGTGTGAGCACTGAAGCTCCAAAACCACTGCAAGCCCACCCCGTGCCTGCCCCCTGGGAAGCAGAACCCAGGTGTGGCTGGGCCCTGAGGAAGAGATGCAGGGGCCTGGCTGGATGCCCATCCTGGGACAGGCACACCCACCCTGGCCTCTGGCCCCCAGCTGGGCTGCAGGTGCACTCTGCATGCCCGTCTGGGTCACCTGTGTGCCAGGTGGACACCGTCTCCCACATGCCTGCCCTGCCCCCACTCTCAGACCTCCACCCAGCACTTGCCTCTGCACCCCAGGCCCCCCAGCTCTCCGCGTGAACACGAGCGGGGGCGTTCCCATTCACCATCGGGGACACCGGCCCCTCCACCTGGGCCGAGGCCGAGCCCAGCCCGCAGGCCTCTCCCCAGGCCCCACCCCGCTTGCTGCTGTGTCTCCAGGCAAGTTCCTGCCCATCTCTGGGCAGACCTGACTTTCCCCATCAAACATGGAGGTGAAATCCTTGCAGTGCACGAGTCCGGGCAGTGTCTCCCCACCTCCCAGCAGCACCCCCATCCCTGCCGGGTGACTTGGATTTTCTGGGGCTAGGAGACGAGGGATTGTCCCGAACCCCAAGTCTAGGGCTCCCCGACTCTACTCTGGAAGCCCGGCACCCGGAAGGCGCCGGGGTCCCGAGGGGCCTCGCCACATGGCCCTGGGCCCGCTGGACGACAGGGAGGGCGAGGAGACAGCCCACGGCCCCTGAATGCCACTGACCGGACACTGCGCAAACAGCTCAAATTCGCTTTAATGGGGGCGGCTCCCAGGTCCTGCCTGGGCCCCAAGGGTCTGGCGCTGGTGGGGACCGCAGTCTGCTTGCCCTTGCTGCCCTGCCTCCCCTTCCTGGCAGTCGGGTTGCCGGCCTTCCTCTTGCCCGAGGGCTTGGCGGTGGGGGGCCCCCCCGGGCGGGGCGGCGGCTCCTAGTCCAGCACCATGAAGTTGTAAAAGTAGTCCATGTCGGACACGGTATCTAGGACCTCGGGCACGCTGTAGTCCGAGGACTGCAGCTCGTCGGGCAGGTGCAGCGAGCGGATGTCGCTGGACGAGTCGTCCTTGCTGCCCCCGCTGTCGGGCAGGGCGGGCCCAGGGGGCTTGCACGGGGCCCCAGCGGGCTCAGCGCCACCCGGCAGGCAGTCAAAGAGCTTCCTCGTGTCCTCGAGCATCACCTTCTTGGGCGTCGTGAAGGCCCTGGCCACCTCAGGGGTCCTGGCCTCGCCTGCCCCCAGCGGGACCGCCTTGGGCTTGGTGGGGCCCGGCGGGTACAGCGGGCCGGGCCCGGCGCCGGGGGGCGGCTCCTTGAAGGCGAAGGTCAAGGGCTCGCCGGGCCCATCCAGCCAGCTCAGGCGGCCCTTGAGAGGTCCATAGGCGCCAGGGGGCAGCGTGGCCTCGGCGGGCAGCGTGGTGAGCAGCAGGGGCAACTTGCTCTCCTTGGGGGGCAGCGGGGGCGCCAGGCCTTGCTTGATCAAGGTGGGGGGCAGCTCCGCGAAGGCCGGGGACCCTCTGTCCCCTACGAAGCCCAGGGCCTCGGCCCCGGGTCCCTTGGACTGGAAGCAGGGCATGCGGTACCAGGGCCCCGCGGGGGGCGGCTGGTAGTGGCGGAACAGTGGGGGCAGCGGGGGCGGCACCGGGGCCCTGAAGCAGTGCTGTGCCTCCGGGAAGTAGGTGCCTGGCGAGGCGGGGCCCCCAGCCGCCAGCTTGTACAGGGACGACTGGCCAAAGTCGGTGGCGGCCCACTCGATTCGGTAGACGCGGGGGTCAAAGAAGCAGCCGCAGGGCGCCATCTGCAAACCTGTGGCCAGGGAGGGAGGCCCTGAGAGGGGCAGTTCTGGGACCCGCCTGGGGTGGACGGGGTCCAAACTGTGGGGCACGTCTGGGGCATGGAGAACACGGACCAATTTTGGGGTCCATTTGGGGAACAGGGACATAGGCTTTGCCTTTGGGGCCCTCTCTAGAGGTCAGGGGCCCCAGGCCTTGCTTTGGGGGCCCATCTGGGGGGCTGGGGACACCGGCCTGCCTTTGGGAGACCTGTTTGGGGAACAAGAAACATAGGCTTTGCCTTCAGGGCCCCATCTAGGGGATGAGGGACACAGACCTTGGTCCAGGGGTCTCTTTGGGGGACAGGGATTCGGGCCTTGCCTTCGGAGGAGGGAGCCATCTAGGGTCAAGGGTGGGAGCAAGATGCCCCTGCCCACTCCCCGGTCATCAAAGGTTGGTGGGAGGCCGGTACCTGCTGGAGGAGCTGGAAACACCTCTTTCTCCAGGTTTGGGGGGTGATAGACGTTGGAGGAACCTGTGGACAAAAACAGGCAGCTGGGTGGGGTCCTGAGGCTGGCGGGCAGAGCCCTGGTCCCTGCCCCGATGGGTGCCCCCCACCCTCGTACCCGCAGTGGGAAGAGGCTCTGTGCAGGCGGAAGCAGGCTGGCTGCCGGGCCCTTTGGTGGCGTCCAGGCTCCAGGGACTGAAGCCTTCTTGGGGAGCGGCGGGTGCGTAGAAGGGTTTGGGGTGCTGCATGGGGAGGCGGGGGCCTGGCCAGGCAGGCCAGGAGGGCAGCAGTTGGGAGCACAGGCAGCCCACTCAGAGAGGAGGCTCACTGTCCTGTGTAGTTCTGTTTCTACGGTTACTCCAGGCACAGGCTGTGGCCCGCCCACTGGTCAGGGTTCCGAGTAAGGGGTGGGGGAGGGGCGGGGCAGGCAGGGGCAGATGGGAAACCAAGGCAGCCAGAGATGGGCGTCACAGAGAGCATGGTGGACACTGGGCCCGGTCTGCTGCCTTCCGCCTCCCACCTCTGCCAGCAATGCCTGCCTGACAGCTCCAAGGCCCCTTCCTTCAGGCAGCCCGCCCTGATCCACACCCACACAGGCCAAGGCCCCATCTCATGAGCTATGGTGGCTTGTTTGTGGTCAAGGCCTTTGGGCACCAGCAGTGGCCAGTATGGGGCTGGTGAATGAGTGAGGAAGGAGGGAGCTGCGGGGATGGGGATGGTGGGGGAAAGCTGGGGTGGGGTGGGGGGGTGGGGCAGCATGAGACAGCCTCAGGGTCACAAAAGGGCCTGGGTTTTAAAAGAATAAAATTTATTGCCTTCTCATTCCTTGGGGAGCCCGCTGGGCGCTCAGACACCCCCGCCCGCCCCTGCAGCTACTTGTAGGCGTTGGCCTTGTGCTTGGGCAGGAAGACGACATTGGGCGGCACCGGTCCCAGCAGCATCTCGCTGTGAGGAGGGCGGGAGCAGGGTCAGGCCTGGGGCGGGGTGGCCCCCGGCCCAGCTGGCCCCACACCCACTGGCTCCCTGGTGCACTATCTCCCAGGGCCTCGGCGGTTCCCGGGCACCTGATGCGGATCCAGTCGGCCGCCTTCTGGCTGGCCATGAGCGTCTCCAGGTAGTCGCGGCCCAGGTAGTAGGGCGGCCGCTCGTTGATCCTCTGCGGGAGCCGCTCCAGCAGGCCAACGGGCACGTACCTACAGACGGGGTGGGGGCGGCGGGGACGGGGTTGGGCCGGGCCTCCCCAAGACACCCCGCCCCGCCACCCCAATCCCACCTGCACAGGAAGGAGAGCCACTCAAGGAGGAAGCGGCGTGTCTTCTCCACGCCCTGCGTGTCCGAGCCCCAGCGCTCCAGGCCGTAGTGTGCGAAGTCCCGCAGGATGTCCAGGCGCTCAGACGACGAGATGTCCCAATGCCGCTGCTCCTTGATCTCCGTGAACAGCCACGGCTTGAGCAGGGCGCCGCTGCAGGCGGGCGGTGGTCAGCAGGCCGGTGGCGGAACCCCAGCCCCCAAACCCATGGTCCCCAACCTCCCGGCCATGCTCACACAACCTGCAAAGCCCAAGAGTTCCAAGCCACAACCCTGAGCCCACAGCTACAGAAAGTTCCAGTACCCTTCACCCCGGCCCCATAAGCAGCCACCTCTGACATCTCCCTGCCCGGGGAATAACAGAGCAGGGGGCGGGCTGGCGGGCTGGGGGGCACCGGCGTTGGGCACAAACTCAGACGCGCCCTCACCTTCCCCGAGCTGCAGGCTGGGCGCTCAGGGGTAGCCCTGGCTGGTTCTTTGTATCCCCGCCCCGGGCACACTTACCGGGCGATCATGATCCCAGCGACGCCAGTCTGCATGGCGCGGTTGGCGTCCTCGTACGACAAGATGTCCCCGTTTCCTGAAGGACAGAGACTGGGGCCTCAGGGAGCTGTGTGCAGGCGGGGATGCCGGGGCTTCGGGAGTTCTCCTCAGCCCAGCAGCATTCCCCATCGGGGCACGAGGGGGCCCAGGTGAGGAGTGGGCCCCGGTGCGTGGCCTCTGGTGGCAGGGGACCCACCGAAAAGGGGCATGGGGCTGGCTGCTGTCACGCACCGCTCGATGTAGTGCCAGTCGGCCAGCTTGGTGTAGCGCTGCTCCCGAGAGCGGCCCTGGAGCTGGAGGAGAGGCAGCCAGGTAGGGAGGGAGGGAGGGGCAGGGGGCGGAGAATCAGACAGAGACAGAGAGAGAGAAAGACCCAGAGAGCCCGGGAGAGACAGACTGAGAGAGACAGACAGACACACAGACAGACAGGTGGAGACAGAGATGGAGGGAGAGCCAAAGACCAGGAGGGAGGAGCAGGAAGGGAGGAATGGTTAGAAAGGGATGTGCCTCGGGGGTCCCAACACCCGCTGCGCCCCGAGTGAGTTGGAGTTGACGGCCCTCATGATACCCCGGCCCAACACATCACCAATCCCACTAGTAAGCATGCTTTATCTGTTTGACAAGTGTTTCTGATACCTGGCATCCCTAGCATCCCTGGCCTCACATCCTGTGCCCACAATTCCCAGGCTCTGGAAATTCCCTGGCATCCTCCCGGAAGACACACTCACTCAGGAAGCCCCCTAGAAACTCCTCTTCCTCCTCATCAGTGTCCACATGCCTGGCCGTGGCTGTCCATCTGCCAGCCCAGCCTCCTCTCCCACCACCTCTGTGCCGGCTCTCCACCCTTCTTCGGAGCTGCCCCAGAACCTTTCCAAAAATGCCTTTTCCTCCCTCTCAGCTCAGCCAGCGCCGGCTTCCCTCCTGGAAACCCACGTGTCCAAGCCTGGACTCTTGGGTGCAAACAATGAAGCTGAAAACGGGGGTGGGCGGGGTGGGCCAGTGTAAGGATTCAAGGGGATGTCTAGCCAGCTGGGACCAGGGCCCGCGAGGGGGCGCCAGGCTGGCTCTGGCTCTTGCCTTGTGCCCTCTCATCACCCCCCCTTCCCCCACCCCTGCAGGACGGGCCCCTCCGCACACCAGGGACAGTTCTGCGTCTTGCAGGCTGCAACCCCAGGCTGTCTGCACAACGGGACTCAGAGCCACAGTTAGGGGGTGTGGATGACACGGGGGGCCGTGGGGGGGCGAGTGCATTTGGGGACGGAGCCGGCAGCTGCGTTTGCAGAGCAAGCTGGGTCTTCAGTTTGAAGGGGGACCGGGGTCACCTGTGGGTGCGCCCCCAGCTGCTCCCCGCCGCGCCTGCTGGCGCCTTACAGAGCGTGCGTCTCCCATCCCGCCCCCAGGTGATGGTGAGCAACCCCCATTCCCTGGGGCTGCAGGCTGTCATCTACGAGGACGGCTACACCTACGAGGGGAACACCAAGCACAGACTGGTGAGCTCGCCCCTCCCCGTCCCCTCCCCCCCCCCCAAACCCACGGGAGAGGGGCTCGGCCTTAACCGACTGGGCCAGCCAGGTCCAGCCGCCTCAGGGTGTCCCTCGTCGGACCTCCTTCCTGCTTCCCTTCCTTACACACACCCAGATAAGGTGCTGTGGAATGTTGAGGGGACACAGCCCCCGCCCCTCCCCCACCCCAGGCAGGCCGCAGTCCCCCAGAGAGTGAGGGCAGCAGGTGTCACACAGAAGGGTCAAGGAGGATGTGGCGGGGAGCCTGACCCACCCGGGGAGGGCGTGAGACCTGAGTTAGCTGGGTAAACCCAGGCATCAGGAGACAAGCCGGGGCCACCGGGAGGGTCTTGGCCAAATATGGGTCTGGGGGATCCATAGGGCAGAGCCAGGCCTCACAGTCACACCAGGGAGTTGGGACTTGACCCCAGACCACAACAGACTCTTTGGATCAGACCATGTCACATCACAGCTAAGTAGGAGGGGAAACTAAGTCACGCCCCACTGTGGGTCCCCGGGACAAAGGCAGGGAGCTTGGGGGTCATTCCCATGAGCTTCCAGAAGCCTTTCACGGGCTTAGAACCAGAGGCAGGCTGGATGGCTCCCAGGTTCCTCCTCCCAACACCCCCATCCTGCCCTCCGTCTCTCCTGAACCCTGATTGCGGGACCACCCTGGGCTGTTCCACTCTTGTAGTTGCATTTTCTCTTTTGCTTCTGCAGAACATTTCACTGAGGCAGCAGCAGCACTGGGTCAGGGCTGACCCCAACTTCACCTCCAGGTATGTCATCACCCGGATGGTAGTGCTGGGTGGCCCCAGGGTGTCCCCTTAGCAGGAGCCAAGGAATCAGGGCCGACATCCAGACTCCCCCCACTCCAAGGACAGTAAGGCGAGAACCATTAAACTCTTACAGAGAGACAAATACCATATGATATCACTTATTTGTGGAATCTAAACTGTGACACGAATGGACTTATTTATGAAATAGAAACAGACTCAGATATAGAGAACAGACTTGTGGTTGCAAAGGGGAAGGGGGAGGTGGGGGAGGGATGCGTTGGGAGTTTGGGGTTAGCAGGTGCAAACTATTATATATAGGAGAGGTAAACAACAAGGCCCTGCTGTATAGCACAAGAACTAGATTCAATATCCTGTGATAAACCATAATGGAAAAGAATCTGAAAAAGAATATACATACAGGGCTTCCCTGGTGGTGCAGTGGTTAAGAATACGCCTGCCAATGCAGGGGACACGGGTTCAAGCCCTGGTCTGGGAGGATCCCACATGCCGTGGAGCAACAAGGCCCGTGTGCCACAACTACTGAGCCTGCGCGTCTGGAGCCTGTACTCCGCAACAAGAGAGGCCGCGACAGTGAGAGGCCCGCGCACCGCGACGAAAGTGGCCCCCGCTTGCCACAACTAGAGAAAGCCCTCGCACGGAAACGAAGACCCAACACAGCCAAAAATAAAAATAAATCGAAAAATTAAAAAATTTTTAAAAAAGAACAATGAGAAAACATTGTATGCAGCTAGGTGGTAATAAAACGGGCTCAGATGCTCTTTTCAATAAGTAATTCTATATAAATTAACAAAACTGACTCAAAAAGAGGAAGAAACTAGAGGGAGGGTGGTGCCACCATGCGTGAGCAGATGTTCTTGGTCAATATTCTGGACAGACTGGATGAACAGATGAATGAATGAATGGAGAAATGGATGGATGGATGGATGGATGGATGGATGGATGGATGGATGGGTGGATGGATGGATGGAAGGATGGGTGGATGCATAGATAAATGAATGAGTGGGTTGTTGATGCTTTTTACTGCAATAACACACACTCCCATTGCCTTGCAGCATAAAGAGACCCACAATATCAACCATCACTCTGGACATAGCCAACAAAGAAATTTCATGCTTGGACCTTAAGCCACTGTTATGACCAAAACTTTTGCTGTCCCATACTCTTTGTCCTTAGTGTTAAGACTGATGACAGCAGGCCTTGGCTGGCTTGTCCCCTAGTGGCTGGCCAAGCTCACACTCAGGATCTGGAAACGGAGGTGATTCTGCCCTGGTTGCCAAGGTCGCTGCCCCTTCCCCATCGTCTTCCCCCAGGGTTGTGCCTCAGGACACACCAACCTCGGAGCAGGTGTACTAGCTGGGGGTTATCAGACGGCGGGACCTTAGCGGTGCCCCACAGATCAGGCAGCTTCTTAGGACTTGACTCTGTGAGTCCCAGGCACCTGGACACCGCATTGCGACCCAGGCGCAGGGTTTCTGGTCCCGGCTGCGTCAAGTGCGCCCCCTCGTGGGCTTTCATGGTGCTCTCGCTGACCGGAGTCAGCGTCCACATCCCCGCCTTGGCTCTCCCCGCCACATCCCCCCGCCGCTGCAGACAGCCCGCATTTCAGTCGGTTGTGACCTGGAGAAGAAGATCGTCATTCAGAAGTGAGTATGTCGATATGGGGTGGAGAGTGGAGAAGTGAGAGGTGGCGAGGTGGGGAGTGGGGACTGGATGAGATGGTCACCATTGCTTCACAACTGCTAAAGTCGGGTGACACTACTCTGTCTGCTTTTGCATACGTTTAACATTTCCATAACGAATAGCTCAATAATTAATCCTAACAGATTAAGTTAGAGTCTACAGTGGGTGGCTGCCCTCTCCCACCACCCCCCACCGACTTGGTGAAATTTACATGTTCTCCCTGCTCCCTCATCCTTTGCTCATTCCCTTTCTCCCTTTTAGTCCCTGAGTTCCTCATTTTGATGAAAATTGCTCAGAGAGGGCTTCCCTGGTGGTGCAGTGGTTAGGAATCCGCCTGCCAATGCAGGGGACACAGGTTCAAGCCCTGGTCCGGGAAGATCCCACATGCCGCGGAGCAACTCAGCCCATGCGCCATAACTACTGAGCCTGCGCTCTAGAGCCTGCAAGCCACAACTACGGAGCCCGCCTGCCACAACTACTGAGCCCACGTGCCTCGAACCTGTGCCCCGCAACAAGAGAAGCCACCGCAGTGAGAAGCCCACGCTCCGCAAGGAAGAGCAGCCCCCGCTCGCCGCAACTAGAGAAAGCCCGTGCACAGCAACGAAGATCCAATGTAGCCAAAAATGAATAAATGAAGTAAATAAATTTATAAAACTGCTCAGAGATTTTGGGTTTAATCGCCTGCTGAAAATCTGAGGAACTTTGCCTCCAGGATCCATAGTTACTGCAAAGAACGCAGCCATGAGAGACCAAGAAAAAGAAAGGAAGAACCCCTGAAGACTGGCCAAACTGCCCTACGTTTTCCCCTTCGGGCGGTGGGGTGCCAGCAAATGAGCGACAGCCAGTTCTGGGGGAGGCCCAGATTTGTGGCATTTGCCAATTCCCGTGGTGTAAATGCTCCCATGGAGCCTACAGATCACTACCAAAGTGAGTCTCTACTGGCTCATGAAACTCCTGAGGATATAACAGCTGTCTCTCGGAGCTAGTAAGAGCCAGCCTCAGCGCTCCACTGCATGGGGCAATAATAAAGTCAAGTGACGGTTTTACCAGATTTTCCCCCCAAAAGGGAAACGCTTTATTGAGTCAATAAATGATGTTAGCAGTATTTAGAACATATGTGCAGGAAAGTCTTTAAAACAATCTTTTCAAAGCTGCTGCCATGGGCTTCCCTGGTGGCGCAGTGGTTGAGAGTCCGCCTGCCAATGCAGGGGACACAGGTTCATGCCCCGGTCCGGGAAGATCCCACATGCCGTGGAGCGGCTGGGCGCGTGAGCCATGGCTGCTGAGCCTTTGAGTCCGGAGCCTGTGCTCCACAACGGGAGACGCCACAGCAGTGAGAGGCCTGCGTAACGCAAAGAAAAAAAAAAAAAAAAAAAAAAAAGCTGCTGCCATAAAGAGAGTGGGAAAGGTATTTGCCACACGTGTAACTAAAAAGGGACTTGTATCCAGAATTTATAAAGAATTCCTACGAATCAGAAAAAAAAAAGTATAGAAAAAAATGGGCAAAAGGCTTGAGCAGGCACTCCCAAAAAAGGGGGGGAAAAGGCTGATAAACACAAAAAGGTGTTGAAAAAGTGGTCCATTTCATAGGAAAATGAAAATGAACGCTACGATAGAGACCGATACTCGGCACGAGCATGGCAGAATTGACAAAGCCTGCAAAGTAGTACTATAAGGATGGGAACCCCTCTGGCAGCCTCAGGAACCCCCAGACATTGCCGGTGGGCGTGTACATTTTTCGGCTGCTTTGGAAAGCACTTCTTTCCACCAGCAATTCCACTCATGCACATCTGCACTGATCTAGGTTCCAGAATGTTCTCAGCAGCATTACTCTGAATAGCTCCAAGCTGGAAGCAGGCCAACTGAAATGTCCATCGACAGAAGGATGGGTAAACCAAGTGCAGGGTTTTGGTACAACAGAATGTCACAGCAGGGAAAACGAACGGGGCAGAAGTGCCTGGATGGATCGTACAAACGTGGGCATGGAATCAAAAGAATACACAGCATGATTCTAGTCTTAAAAAAAAAAAAATCCAAAATCAGGGGAACTCCCTGGCAGTCCAGTGGTTAGGACTCTGCACTGCCACTGCAAGGGGCACAGGTTCCATCCCTGGTTGGGGAACTAAGATCCCACAAGCTGGGTGGCACAGAAAAAAAAAATCCAAAATCGGGCAAAAATAAACTACAGTCAGCCCTTGTATCTGCAGGTTCTGCATCCCCGGATTCAACCAGCCAAGGGTGGATCGTGTTTAAGTTCGTGGCTGGTTGAATCTGTGGCTGTGGACCCCGAGGATACAGAGGCCCCACTATGGGACTTGAGCATCCTCGGATTTTGTTATCTACGGCAGATCCTGGACCAATCCCCTGCAGATACCAAGGGAGGACTGCATGTTGCTTAAGAATACATGCACAGATGGTAACAGTACAAAGAAAAACAGGGAAAGGATTGTCTCAAAAGTCAGGACACCCAGCTCCCACATCTCCACGTGTAACATCATTCTCCAATACAAGGAATTAGGGCTCCTTGGCGAAATGGCTGATTCTAGGCCAGGCAGGGAAGATTCAAGATGAGCCTGGAGCATCTTGGAGAACCAGAAAGTAAGAAAGGGCTCAAAATTCAACCAATGGGGAGATAACATATGTCAAAGGGAACAATTCACAATTCTTTGGTCCCGCATGGGTTCGGGCAGCTTCTCACTATCTTTTGTTGCTCGCAGTGAAATCTCAGCCTGTTACAATGGCGTCCTCGACCCCGTGGCCCTTCAGGACAACTATAGCTACGTCATTGAGAGGTGAGCCCCCCCACACACACACACATGTCCATTAGGTATGCATGAGCCAAAGGCGAATCAAGAATCATTATTTAAATTTTTATTTATGTATTTGGCCGCACGGCGCCAGCATGAGGAATCTTAGTTCCCCCACCAGGGACTGAAACCCCCTGCAGTGGAAGCTCAGAGTCTTAACCACTGGACCTCCAGGGAAGTCCCAAGAATCATTTTTAAACCGTAATGGAAAAGAAAACAATTTTTTTTTTGAAGAAAGGAAAAAAAGGATCATTTTAAAATTGATACCGTGCCAATTGATATCCAGCCCACAAGGAATCCGAGGGAGCGAGCAGACAGGTAGGGAAGGTGGCTGGGCCTTCGGGGAATCAGTGTGATGTGGCAGGGCCCCTGGCCCAGGTCTGCCCAGGCTCTGCCACCTTCTGGGCCAGCCTTCAGACCCCTCCCCAGCCTGCCACCAGCTCCTGGAGCCAGGTCCCCTCTTCATCCCAGCTAGCGGAGTTGGCCAGACACTGTCCAGCCAAGGCAGGAGGGGGTGGCCGGCCAAGGTGACCCCCTCTGCAGGGCGGCACAGAGAGCCCCTCCCACACTGGTGCACACCACCAACCCCCTGGCATGGGAAGACACTCGTGGGTCTTCTACGACGTGACCCTCCCCCCTCCAACACAAGCCAAGAGTCCGTCCCCCATCCAGACCCACGGCCGAGACGGAAACCGGTGCTGCTGGACTTGCCAACCAGTGAGGCTGCAGCCAGAGCGCCTGGGGGCATGAGAGTGTGTGAGTCAGGGGCTCCAGAGAGAGAGAAGCCACAGGATGTATGTGTGAGACAGAGAGACACAGAGGCACAGAGGCACAGAGAGACAGAGACAGAGTGACAGAGACAGAGATTTATTTTAAGGACTTGGTTCCCGGACTGTAGAGGTCTGGTGAGTGCACAGTCTGATGGGGGAGGCTGGGGGCTGGCAGCTCAGGGAAGAGTTGCAGTTCTAGTTCAAGGCCATCTGCAGGCCGACTTCTTTCTTGCTGGGGGAGGCCCATGTTTGTTCTACTCAGGCCTCCAGCTGCACCCACATTAGGGAGAGCACTGCTTTACTGATTTCAATATTAACCTCTGCCCCAAAGAAGAGCCTCACAGAAACACCCAGAATCTCATCTGAACACAGTCGAGGTGCTGGGGCCCAGCTAAATGGACCCGGAATGTCAACCACCGCAGGGGTCCCAAGGTCATTTCGACCATGACTCTGACTCCCCCGCTCAGACACGCCTCCATGATCGTGACCCCATGTGCAGGGAAGAAGCGGAGCTGTGGGTGGGGGGACGTCCGGGCGCCTGGTGGGAGCTCGCCCGTGTCTGTGTCCTGCTCTCCCACACGGAAGCCTACGACCCCAACTTCCGGGGTCAGAAGGCCACGGAGGACCTGGAGGTGCCTTACCACTATGAGAAGCTGGGCTGCCCCATTCTCGTCTACTACGACACCCCATGGAAGCCGGTGGTGGAGCTGTGAGGACCCACCCCCCAGTCCCCCTCCCCGCCAGCCCCCCGCCGCCCTCACCATCATCACAGGCCCCCAGAGCCCTCTCCACCCCTTTGCTCTGGCCGCATCCTCTCCCTGCCTTTTCCCTCCGTAGCTCTCAGCTCACACGTCCCCTCCCCTTCCCCGTCTTAGCTCGGCGGCCTTAACAAAACACCACAGACTCGGGGGCTTAAACAGCAGACACTGACCTTCTCACAGTCCTAGAGGCCGGAAGTCCAAGTTCAAGGTGTGGGCAGGCTGCTTCCCCCAGGCCTCTCTCCTTGGCCGCAGAGGCTGCCACTTCCCGTGGCATCAGGGCCCACCCTTATGACCTCACTCAACTTTGATTGCCTCGTTAAAGGCCCCACCTCCAAATCCAGTCGCACTGGGTGTTAGGGCTTCACATAGGAATTTGGGGGACACATTTCAGGCCATGCCACTGGCTCTGCCCCCTTCGGTGGATTCTGTCTTCCTTCATTCCGTCCCCATCCCCACGCCGCCCCCGCACACCACTGCACTAAATAGCTGTTGACGGACTGAACGGTGGCAGAAACCACTCACACGTGGCAACACTTAGGTTCATTAGAACGTCACGTGTTAGCTCCTCGTGGCCTCAGTCGCACACCCAGGTGAGACTGTGGGCTGGGCACGCCCCGAACTCAGAGCTGCCACGTGGTGGGGTGCCTGCCGGCCTGGGGTGAGGACCAAGGGAAGGGTCCCATCAGAGGAGGGGTGTAAGCCCCAACCTGGCAGGAGACAAACGTGCATCCAAAAATAAGTTTTGTTTTTCTTTTTTCTGGCCCCCGCGTCTTGTGGGGAACTTAGTTCCCCGTCCCGGGATGGAAGCCGGGTACGCGGCAGTGGAAGCCCAGACCCCTAACCACTGGACCACCAGGGAATTCCCCCCCAAATAAGGATTTAGAACAACCTTAATTCACCGACCTAAATGTATACCTCTGGAATGTTTGCAGGTGTCAAAAAATAAGCAACCCCCAGTCCCTGACCCCGACCTCGTCAGCGTCCTGTCCAAATAAGCAACCCCGACCCCGTCAGCGTCCTGTCCCCACCTGCCACTGCATATCCGCGTTGTCTGTCCCAGAAGTGTCAGCCTGGTGGGGGGAGAGGGTGGCCCTGCCCTGCTCTGCCACCTCCCACCACCCCCAGATGGTCTCAGAACACATCAGGGCCCCCAGCCTCCCCCCCCAACGACGGCCCCCCAGCAGCCTTGCCTGTGTATGGTGTGTCCCAGGTGGAGGGAAGGAAAGTTCCAGGAGGTGGTCGAGGCCGAGTACGTCCTGCTGGAGGTGAACGGGCTGTTCACGTACACACGCCCTGACGGCCGACATGGCCCTCTGCAGTTCCCAGCCGCAGAACTGGACCACCATCGCCAAGACGGCCGGCGACAAAGGGCCCTTCGCCTGGGACCGAGAGGTAGGGCCTGCGTTCTGATTATTCCCAAAACAGGTCGCAGAAGGCGACGACAGGTCAGGCCCACTGTGTGTTGGGGGCCGACTCAGTCTGTTCAGGCTGCTGTAAAGATCACCATGGACCCTGCGGCTTGTAACAACAGCATTGGTTTCTCACGGTTCTGGAGGCTGAGTCCAAGATCAAGGCGCCAGCAGATTTGGTGTCTGGCTCCTGGGTGGTGCCTTCTGTGTCCTCACATGGCAGAAGGAGGAGGGAGCACTCCTGGGTCCCTTTATAAGGGCGCCAATCTCCTTCAGGAGGGCTCCACCCCCAGGACCTAATCAGCTCCCAAAGGCCCCGCCTCCTAATACATCACCTTCTGGGGTAGGTTTCAACATATGAATGGGTGGGGGGCGTGGCAGACATTCAGTCTCTAGATGGGGCGGCAGGGGATGGAAATGTAAGATGCACAAACTCTTTGGGAATCTCTCCCAAGGGAATCGGAGACGATCGGAGGTGTAGGGACGAAGGCGCTCATGGAGCAGACTGCTGATGATGTGCAAACTTCTGGAACCATCCAAATGCCTGTCATTTAAGGGGCTTGATTATATTTACGGTCTGTTCTGCTCAAGGTGAAATTCACATAACCGATAATGAACGATTTTAACGCGTGCAACTCCTACAACTCGGGTATGCGTTTTGTGCATTCGCAATATTACCCAAACACCACCACCCTGACCGTTTCTTTAAAAAGAACGAGCCACACACGGAGCTTTGCTTATTTATTATTTTCTGACTGTGCCGGTGTTTGTATTTGCATTCTTTTTATTAGCCCTCTCGTTCAAAGTGGCATGCATGCATTTAAGAGATTGTCCCATTACTTTTTTTTCCCATCAGCCCTGGTGGCCGATTTTGTAGAACCCTGAGGGCTTTTCTATCAAGACAGAGCCACAGTGCCTGCATGTCCAGCACAGTCATTGGATGGGCTGGCTGTTAAACAGCCACTGAACTGCTAAAACACTAAAAACCATGAGGTGGAGCTAGCTGTGGCAAATAAATGGTCTTTAGGCAAAGCAGCTGTCTCCATTTTATTTCACATAGTTTATATGCAGTCCAGCTTTTCTTCTTTTACTCCCAAAGGATTTTTTTTTTTTTTTTTTTTTTTTTTTTGCGCTATGGACCCAGCTGCTCTGCGGCATGTGGGATCTTCCCGGACCGGGGCACGAACCCATGTCCCCTGCACTGGCAGGCGGACTCTCAACCACTGCACCACCAGGGAAGGCCCCTTCTCTGCATTTTTAAGAGCTCTTTATAGACCCATGAGATTAAGCTTTTATTTGCGATGTAATTTGCTAATAGTTCCCCCAGTTTGCCTCTTTTGTCTTTCGGTTTTTGCTTACTTTGCCATGCAAAATGAGTTCCTTCTATTCTCTTTCTTTATTTTTGGCTGCACCACGGTGCATGCGGGATCTTAGTTCCCCGACCAGGAATCAGCCCCATGCCCCCTGCAGTGGAAGCGTGGATTCTTAACCACTGGACCGCCAGGGAAGTCCCGAGTTCCTTATTTCTCATAACGTTGGACTCACTGCTATTTTTACACTTTTGCTTTGGGAATGTCCATCTCTTCTCTTGTTTACAAGCCTAGCCCCATCCTCCCTTCTGGGTCCACAGGCAAATAGTGCAGAAGATCAGGGTGTAGGCGAGACCCTTAGTATGTGTTTAGCTCAGGGAGCCAGCGTGATGCACCGGTGAAGGGCAAACAGTTGAGTTCAAGGGCATATCCCCCTTTATGTGACACCCCGGGATCTGAAGGCAGGGTGGAGAAGCCACAGCTGCCACCTGGGCACCCACGACTGCTTCCCGAGAAGCCCTGGTGGCTCTGTCTCACTTCCACCGTCAGGTTCCCCAGGTGTGTTAGTCAGCTAGGGCTGTGTAACAAAAGGACCACAAACCAGATGGGTTAAACACCAGAAATTTATCCTCTCCCAGTTCTGGAGGCCAAAAGTCCCAGATCGAGGTGTCGGTAGGGCTGGTTCCTTCTGAGTCCATGAGGGAGAATCTGTCCCAGGCCTCTGGCCTGGTTTCTGGTGATTTGCTGGCCATCTTTGCATTCCTTGGCTTGTAGATGCATCGCCCCAATCGCTTGCTTCATCTTCCCATGGTCTTGTCCCTGTGCGTGTCGTCTCTGGGTCTAAATTTCCCCTTATTCTAAGGACACCAGCCATACTGGATCAGGCCCACTCTAGTGACCTCATGTTCACTTGATTCCCTGTAAAGACCCCATCTCCAAATAAGGTCACCACCTGAGGTCCTGGGGGTTAGGACTCTGACATATGACTTGTGGGAGGGACTCAACTCAGCCCATAACACCAAGAGCACATGCCATCAGCAGCATGTGATTCATACCAAGACTCACAGTTGCAAGGGACCCTGGTGAGCAGAGCTGTTATGCCTGCAGCCCCCAAAGCTGGGGCAGGCACAGGAGAAGGAAGGTGGGAAGAAGGCTCCACAGTCACCAATCGGCTGGCCTGCCCAGCGGGCACTTGGTCCTGGACTCACACCCCTGGGTGCTGGTGGGTGGTGGCACCGGTGGGGCCGTGTGTGCGGCGGTAGCGCCTGTGGGCTGGCACGGTCCTTCCCGGCCCCCGGGGCCAGCAGGCACGTCTCTGTCCTCCTCCCCAGAATTATGTGAGCTGCCACGACCCTAACAACAATGCACCCTTGAGATGGCCCAAAGTCCCGTATCAGATCTTGGGAGGCCCGACAGAGAACAAGGTCGTTTTCGACCAAAGAAACGGCATCTACATCTTCTTCATTTCCATCGTGGATCCATACTACAGGTGAGTCACCCTGTACCAGGGGCCTCTGGGGGAAGAGCTGGCTCTCTGGGGGCAGGTTGCACACATGAGGGGGACCCACTTTTCTCCCTCCTCTAGGATGACATTTGTTCACTTCCTAAATAAATCCTCATTCAAAGGCCATGCTGGGTGCGGGGGAACAGCAATGACCAGCAGCCCTGTCCCCGCCCTCAGGGACCAGAGTCACCCTCATGCCATGTCTAACGGGTGGGGTGCAGGGGCCGGTGTAGACTGGCTCCCAAACACGGATCATTAGATATCCAGGGATTTTGCAAGCCGGTTGGCTTCCCGCTGGCAGCCGGAGTACTGACACCACGGAAAGGAAACTGACACTCATTACAGGCCAGCCCAACCCTGCCCCAGGAGCTGGCTGTTAATACTCGCCACCCACTGTGCTGGTTCAGATCATTAACGTCTCCCACTGGGAGGGGGAACATGGGCGGCATTATTCCCTGCTCCCCCATCACCTATCCCTTCCACACGGACACAAAGTCCACCCCAAAAGCACGGGGAGACCCTGCCTTCCCTAAAGGCCCCAGACCCTGGACCAGCTCTGGGATGCCACTGGCAGAAGGCACCAGGGTGGGGATGCCCAGGGGAGAGAGGCGTCTGCCTGCAAGGCTCATCCCCTGCCCTCCCTGCACCTTGCCTCCAGCAGAGCCCCCAGCGACTTCCCCCCCTTACCTGGGTGTCCTTCCCTCCATCCTGCCATCCCCACCTGCTCGCAGCCACCTGAGGGACGCTTGTGGCCCCGCTCAAGCCCCCCACTCCGCGTCCACTGTGATGAGAGCTTTGTTGGTCTCTTCTGCCCGCCCCCCACACTGAGCCTGGGCATGGAGGCGGGGGGGAATCCCTTGTCTCCAGAGCAGGGGACCACAGGGGTCCTGGGGAAAAATACGATCTCTGCGAAAATATGTAAGATGTTACGGAAAAACCCAAACGAACTTTTTGGCCAACACGATACAGAGACGACCGCAGATTTATAGAGGATAGAAGTTAAGTGGATATAAATGGAACTCAGTGCCCGGCGTCAATGCTCCAGGCCCAGCTCTTGTCCCCGTGAGTTTTAAAACGTTTGCCGGGGGAATTCCCTGGCGGTCCAGTGGTTTGGCTCTGCGCTTTCACTGCCGAGGACCTGGGTTCGATCCTCGGTCGGGGAACTAAGATACTGCAAGCTGAGCAGCGTGGCCAAAAAATAAAAAAAAACCAGTTTGCTGGGGTGAAGGGTGAGGCCCCCAAAGGCGGTGCCCCACGGCCTCTCCCTGCCCGCCCCTCGCAGCTACTGTCACCTGGAGACCACCTTCAGCGTCTACGTCTACGGGGCCTTCCCACTGCCCATCTTCCCGCCTGAGATCACCATCGTCCTGCTCACGGGGGCCACCCTGCTGTCTGTATGGCTGGCCTACATGATCCCCGAGCTGCTGCACACTGAGCAGGGCCTCAGGGTCAAGGGCTTCTGGGTCAGTCTGCGCAGGAGATGCAGGAAGTCTCGTGCGTGTGTCTGGGCCAGGTGCTGAGCACGCCCTGGGGTTGGAGGTGGGGTGGCAGGGAGGGGGCAGAGTTGTCTTGAAATAAAGCGTTTGGTAAGAGAGCCGGCAGCAGTGGGTGTCACTCATGTTTTGTGGGGTTTCTACACCCACCTGCCTCCCTCAACATTCTGGCACCACAGTCCCTTTGAACTACGGCACCTACGTGGGTTGTCAACAGTGAGAAGGTGGGCGGCCCAAGTCCCAGCGAACAGGAGCTTTTGGTGAAACGAGCCGGCACGGGCATGTGGTGAGATCATCAACCGGCAAGTCCCAGAGATGCATCGGACACTTGACGTGTTCTGTTAGAGAAACGTGAGACCCAAGGAAAAGGGCGGGGGCTGCAGAAGACGGGGACGGGGCGTGGGTCCACCTCTGTTGATAAGCCCTGACATATACGCAGACCAACATGCTTACGTGTGTTTCGTGATGTCCATGAACAAAACTTGGAAGCATAGCACATATTTCACACGTACCTGTGTTATGCATACATATGTATACAGATGATGTGCACACATGCATGTGTATACGTATGTGCAGAGGTATGTATACATACATGTATATAACACGTAGGTACATAAGGCATACACATACACGCGTGTGTAGATATTGTGCATGTATGTGCCTGTGTGTATACATGTACATGCATATTGCCTATGTGTGGATGATGTGTACATACATCTACACGTGTATTCATATGTCTATAATACACGTTCACGTACGTGTGTAGGCATGTGTGGGTGATGTGTATGTCACACGCGAGCACTTGTATAATGTGAACACACGTGTGCGCATGTATATATGCATAAGCTCATCACGCACGTGTGTAGATAACATGCATGCTCACACGTGTACATGAACGTATGCATGTGTACAGATGCATGCATCTGTACGTGTACACACCTGTGTATGCACATGTGAATACACATATAGGTGTGCATACAATGTACACATACGTGTATATGCATGTCTGATCAGTCTATCCATCCGTTCAGAGCTTCCCTCTCCCACACTTCATTCAAACCCCAGGTGGCACGGGACAGTTGTCTCATTCTAGTGAAAACTTTCTCAATGACTTTTCTGATCACTCTGAGGTTAAAAGAACACATCCAACGGTCATTTAAACTGCGCGACACAGGGAATTCCCTGGAGGTCCCGTGGTAGGACTCTGTGCTTTCACTGCTGGGGCCTGGGTTCAATCCCTGGTCGGGAAGTACGATCCCGCAAGTGGCTCGGCCAGAAAAAAAAAAAAAATTGCCCAGTACGCTCTCCACCCAGTCGTTAAAAACCTCCACTCCCACACCCACTGCAGTGGGCAGTCACCACACCCCCACCTCCGGGGGCTGCCTGGTCCACCTTCCACGCCTCTCTGGAGGGGACGGGTTAGGCTGCCAGGTGATCCTCATTTCACAACCCTTGGCCCGCATTAATCTTAAAGAAAATCAAGCCCATCCTGTCACATCTGCCTCATTTGCCAGGGCCTTCCCTTCTTGGGGGCACTTCGTATTTGTCTCAAAAATACCCCTAACACGGCTGCAGGCACAGCAGGCTGAGAGGGAAGCGGGGGAAGGGAGCTCCTGGCTCCTCCAGGCCCGCATCCTGTTCACAACACAGACAGGCGGTGATCCCGGTACAGCCCAGACTGGCTGGCCACCTCTGTCTCCCTGAGCCCTGGAACCCGTAGGCTCGAGGCATGGTGCCAGCAGCCAAGACCCCCTGCCCACACGCAGCCACCTCCTGGATCCTAGTCAAGCGCCCTGGGTTCCCCAGCAGACACCAGCAGGGAAGGTCCCCGAGACCCAGCCCAGGGCCTGGGGCAGGAGGGCCCTTCCTCTGGCAGGGGAGGGGAGCTCCATCTCTCCTTACCTCCTTAGGTGTCACTGGGAAACCAACTCACCCCCTTCACAGTCGCCTGGAGTATTTCAGGGGAGGGTGTGGCCGGCGGCTGCCCCGGGCTCTCCAGAAGCAAAAGGCAGACGAGAGCCTGGCCCAGGGTACAGGGGGGAGGGAGCTCCGTGGACTGGAGAGGGAAGGAGCGGAGGCAGGAGGGAACAGGTGTGAGCACTGAAGCTCCAAAACCACTGCAAGCCCACCCCGTGCCTGCCCCCTGGGAAGCAGAACCCAGGTGTGGCTGGGCCCGAGGCAGAGATGCAGGGGCCTGGCTGGATGCCCATCCTGGGACAGGCACACCCACCCTGGCCTCTGGCCCCCAGCTGGGCTGCAGGTGCACTCTGCATGCCCGTCTGGGTCACCTGTGTGCCAGGTGGACACCGTCTCCCACATGCCTGCCCTGCCCCCACTCTCAGACCTCCACCCAGCACTTGCCTCTGCACCCCAGGCCCCCCAGCTCTCCGCGTGAACACGAGCGGGGGCGTTCCCATTCACCATCGGGGACACCGGCCCCTCCACCTGGGCCGAGGCCGAGCCCAGCCCGCAGGCCTCTCCCCAGGCCCCACCCCGCTTGCTGCTGTGTCTCCAGGCAAGTTCCTGCCCATCTCTGGGCAGACCTGACTTTCCCCATCAAACATGGAGGTGAAATCCTTGCAGTGCACGAGTCCGGGCAGTGTCTCCCCACTTTCCAGCAGCACCCCCATCCCTGCCGGGTGACTTGGATTTTCTGGGGCTAGGAGACGAGGGATTGTCCCGAACCCCAAGTCTAGGGCTCCCCGACTCTACTCTGGAAGCCCGGCACCCGGAAGGCGCCGGGGTCCCGAGGGGCCTCGCCACATGGCCCTGGGCCCGCTGGACGACAGGGAGGGCGAGGAGACAGCCCACGGCCCCTGAATGCCACTGACCGGACACTGCGCAAACAGCTCAAATTCGCTTTAATGGGGGGCGGCTCCCAGGTCCTGCCTGGGCCCCAAGGGGCTGGCGCTGGTGGGGACCGCAGTCTGCTTGCCCTTGCTGCCCTGCCTCCCCTTCCTGGCAGTCGGGTTGCCGGCCTTCCTCTTGCCCGAGGGCTTGGCGGTGGGGGGCCCCCCCGGGCGGGGCGGCGGCTCCTAGTCCAGCACCATGAAGTTGTAAAAGTAGTCCATGTCGGACACGGTATCTAGGACCTCGGGCACGCTGTAGTCCGAGGACTGCAGCTCGTCGGGCAGGTGCAGCGAGCGGATGTCGCTGGACGAGTCGTCCTTGCCGCCCCCGCTGTCGGGCAGGGCGGGCCCAGGGGGCTTGCACGGGGCCCCAGCGGGCTCAGCGCCACCCGGCAGGCAGTCAAAGAGCTTCCTCGTGTCCTCGAGCATCACCTTCTTGGGCCTCGTGAAGGCCCTGGCCACCTCAGGGGTCCTGGCCTCGCCTGCCCCCAGCGGGACCGCCTTGGGCTTGGTGGGGCCCGGCGGGTACAGCGGGCCGGGCCCGGCGCCGGGGGGCGGCTCCTTGAAGGCGAAGGTCAAGGGCTCGCCGGGCCCATCCAGCCAGCTCAGGCGGCCCTTGAGAGGTCCATAGGCGCCAGGGGGCAGCGTGGCCTCGGCGGGCAGCGTGGTGAGCAGCAGGGGCAACTTGCTCTCCTTGGGGGGCAGCGGGGGCGCCAGGCCTTGCTTGATCAAGGTGGGGGGCAGCTCCGCGAAGGCCGGGGACCCTCTGTCCCCTACGAAGCCCAGGGCCTCGGCCCCGGGTCCCTTGGACTGGAAGCAGGGCATGCGGTACCAGGGCCCCGCGGGGGGCGGCTGGTAGTGGCGGAACAGTGGGGGCAGCGGGGGCGGCACCGGGGCCCTGAGGCAGTGCTGTGCCTCCGGGAAGTAGGTGCCTGGCGAGGCGGGGCCCCCAGCCGCCAGCTTGTACAGGGACGACTGGCCAAAGTCGGTGGCGGCCCACTCGATTCGGTAGACGCGGGGGTCAAAGAAGCAGCCGCAGGGCGCCATCTGGAAACCTGTGGCCAGGGAGGGCGGCCCTGAGAGGGGCAGTTCTGGGACCCGCCTGGGGTGGACGGGGTCCAAACTGTGGGGCACGTCTGGGGCATGGAGAACACGGACCAATTTTGGGGTCCATTTGGGGAACAGGGACATAGGCTTTGCCTTTGGGGCCCTCTCTAGAGGTCAGGGGCCCCAGGCCTTGCTTTGGGGGCCCATCTGGGGGGCTGGGGACACCGGCCTGCCTTTGGGAGACCTGTTTGGGGAACAAGAAACATAGGCTTTGCCTTCAGGGCCCCATCTAGGGGATGAGGGACACAGACCTTGGTCCAGGGGTCTCTTTGGGGGACAGGGATTCGGGCCTTGCCTTCGGAGGAGGGAGCCATCTAGGGTCAAGGGTGGGAGCAAGATGCCCCTGCCCACTCCCCGGTCATCAAAGGTTGGTGGGAGGCCGGTACCTGCTGGAGGAGCTGGAAACACCTCTTTCTCCAGGTTTGGGGGGTGATAGACGTTGGAGGAACCTGTGGACAAAAACAGGCAGCTGGGTGGGGTCCTGAGGCTGGCGGGCAGAGCCCTGGTCCCTGCCCCGATGGGTGCCCCCCACCCTCGTACCCGCAGTGGGAAGAGGCTCTGTGCAGGCGGAAGCAGGCTGGCTGCCGGGCCCTTTGGTGGCGTCCAGGCTCCAGGGACTGAAGCCTTCTTGGGGAGCGGCGGGTGCGTAGAAGGGTTTGGGGTGCTGCATGGGGAGGCGGGGGCCTGGCCAGGCAGGCCAGGAGGGCAGCAGTTGGGAGCACAGGCAGCCCACTCAGAGAGGAGGCTCACTGTCCTGTGTAGTTCTGTTTCTACGGTTACTCCAGGCACAGGCTGTGGCCCGCCCACTGGTCAGGGTTCCGAGTAAGGGGTGGGGGAGGGGCGGGGCAGGCAGGGGCAGATGGGAAACCAAGGCAGCCAGAGATGGGCGTCACAGAGAGCATGGTGGACACTGGGCCCGGTCTGCTGCCTTCCGCCTCCCACCTCTGCCAGCAATGCCTGCCTGACAGCTCCAAGGCCCCTTCCTTCAGGCAGCCCGCCCTGATCCACACCCACACAGGCCAAGGCCCCATCTCATGAGCTATGGTGGCTTGTTTGTGGTCAAGGCCTTTGGGCACCAGCAGTGGCCAGTATGGGGCTGGTGAATGAGTGAGGAAGGAGGGAGCTGCGGGGATGGGGATGGTGGGGGAAAGCTGGGGTGGGGTGGGGGGGTGGGGCAGCATGAGACAGCCTCAGGGTCACAAAAGGGCCTGGGTTTTAAAAGAATAAAATTTATTGCCTTCTCATTCCTTGGGGAGCCCGCTGGGCGCTCAGACACCCCCGCCCGCCCCTGCAGCTACTTGTAGGCGTTGGCCTTGTGCTTGGGCAGGAAGACGACATTGGGCGGCACCGGTCCCAGCAGCATCTCGCTGTGAGGAGGGCGGGAGCAGGGTCAGGCCTGGGGCGGGGTGGCCCCCGGCCCAGCTGGCCCCACACCCACTGGCTCCCTGGTGCACTATCTCCCAGGGCCTCGGCGGTTCCCGGGCACCTGATGCGGATCCAGTCGGCCGCCTTCTGGCTGGCCATGAGCGTCTCCAGGTAGTCGCGGCCCAGGTAGTAGGGCGGCCGCTCGTTGATCCTCTGCGGGAGCCGCTCCAGCAGGCCAACGGGCACGTACCTACAGACGGGGTGGGGGCGGCGGGGACGGGGTTGGGCCGGGCCTCCCCAAGACACCCCGCCCCGCCACCCCAATCCCACCTGCACAGGAAGGAGAGCCACTCAAGGAGGAAGCGGCGTGTCTTCTCCACGCCCTGCGTGTCCGAGCCCCAGCGCTCCAGGCCGTAGTGTGCGAAGTCCCGCAGGATGTCCAGGCGCTCAGACGACGAGATGTCCCAATGCCGCTGCTCCTTGATCTCCGTGAACAGCCACGGCTTGAGCAGGGCGCCGCTGCAGGCGGGCGGTGGTCAGCAGGCCGGTGGCGGAACCCCAGCCCCCAAACCCATGGTCCCCAACCTCCCGGCCATGCTCACACAACCTGCAAAGCCCAAGAGTTCCAAGCCACAACCCTGAGCCCACAGCTACAGAAAGTTCCAGTACCCTTCACCCCGGCCCCATAAGCAGCCACCTCTGACATCTCCCTGCCCGGGGAATAACAGAGCAGGGGGCGGGCTGGCGGGCTGGGGGGCACCGGCGTTGGGCACAAACTCAGACGCGCCCTCACCTTCCCCGAGCTGCAGGCTGGGCGCTCAGGGGTAGCCCTGGCTGGTTCTTTGTATCCCCGCCCCGGGCACACTTACCGGGCGATCATGATCCCAGCGACGCCAGTCTGCATGGCGCGGTTGGCGTCCTCGTACGACAAGATGTCCCCGTTTCCTGAGGGACAGAGACTGGGGCCTCAGGGAGCTGTGTGCAGGCGGGGATGCCGGGGCTTCGGGAGTTCTCCTCAGCCCAGCAGCATTCCCCATCGGGGCACGAGGGGGCCCAGGTGAGGAGTGGGCCCCGGTGCGTGGCCTCTGGTGGCAGGGGACCCACCGAAAAGGGGCATGGGGCTGGCTGCTGTCACGCACCGCTCGATGTAGTGCCAGTCGGCCAGCTTGGTGTAGCGCTGCTCCCGAGAGCGGCCCTGGAGCTGGAGGAGAGGCAGCCAGGTAGGGAGGGAGGGAGGGGCAGGGGGCGGAGAATCAGACAGAGACAGAGAGAGAGAAAGACCCAGAGAGCCCGGGAGAGACAGACTGAGAGAGACAGACAGACACACAGACAGACAGGTGGAGACAGAGATGGAGGGAGAGCCAAAGACCAGGAGGGAGGAGCAGGAAGGGAGGAATGGTTAGAAAGGGATGCGCCTCGGGGGTCCCAACACCCGCTGCGCCCCGAGTGAGTTGGAGTTGACGGCCCTCATGATACCCCGGCCCAACACATCACCAATCCCACTAGTAAGCATGCTTTATCTGTTTGACAAGTGTTTCTGATACCTGGCATCCCTAGCACCCCTGGCCTCACATCCTGTGCCCACAATTCCCAGGCTCTGGAAATTCCCTGGCATCCTCCCGGAAGACACACTCACTCAGGAAGCCCCCTAGAAACTCCTCTTCCTCCTCATCAGTGTCCACATGCCTGGCCGTGGCTGTCCATCTGCCAGCCCAGCCTCCTCTCCCACCACCTCTGTGCCGGCTCTCCACCCTTCTTCGGAGCTGCCCCAGAACCTTTCCAAATATGCCTTTTCCTCCCTCTCAGCTCAGCCAGCGCCGGCTTCCCTCCTGGAGGGGATGCCTGAAAAACAGTGGGCGTTCCTGGACCTGAAACCCACGTGTCCAAGCCTGGACTCTTGGGTGCAAACAATCAAGCTGAAAACGGGGGTGGGCGGGGTGGGCCAGTGTAAGGATTCAAGGGGATGTCTAGCCAGCTGGGACCAGGGCCCGCGAGGGGGCGCCAGGCTGGCTCTGGCTCTTGCCTTGTGCCCTCTCATCACCCCCCCTTCCCCCACCCCTGCAGGACGGGCCCCTCCGCGCACCAGGGACAGTTCTGCGTCTTGCAGGCTGCAACCCCAGGCTGTCTGCACAACGGGACTCAGAGCCACAGTTAGGGGGTGTGGATGACACGGGGGGCCGTGGGGGGGCGAGTGCATTTGGGGACGGAGCCGGCAGCTGCGTTTGCAGAGCCAGCTGGGTCTTCAGTTTGAAGGGGGACCGGGGTCACCTGTGGGTGCGCCCCCAGCTGCTCCCCGCCGCGCCTGCTGGCGCCTTACAGAGCGTGCGTCTCCCATCCCGCCCCCAGGTGATGGTGAGCAACCCCCATTCCCTGGGGCTGCAGGCTGTCATCTACGAGGACGGCTACACCTACGAGGGGAACACCAAGCACAGACTGGTGAGCTCGCCCCTCCCCGTCCCCTCCCCCTCCCCCCCCAAACCCGGATCAACGGGAGAGGGGCTCGGCCTTGACCGACTGGGCCAGCCAGGTCCAGCCGCCTCAGGGTGTCCCTCGTCGGACCTCCTTCCTGCTTCCCTTCCTTACACACACCCAGATAAGGTGCTGTGGAATGTTGAGGGGACACAGCCCCCGCCCCTCCCACACCCCCCGGCAGGCCGCAGTCCCCCAGAGAGTGAGGGCAGCAGGTGTCACACAGAAGGGTCAAGGAGGATGTGGCGGGGAGCCTGACCCACCCGGGGAGGGCGTGAGACCTGAGTTAGCTGGGTAAACCCAGGCATCAGGAGACAAGCCGGGGCCACCGGGAGGGTCTTGGCCAAATATGGGTCTGGGGGATCCATAGGGCAGAGCCAGGCCTCACAGTCACACCAGGGAGTTGGGACTTGACCCCAGACCACAACAGACTCTTTGGATCAGACCATGTCACATCACAGCTAAGTAGGAGGGGAAACTAAGTCACGCCCCACTGTGGGTCCCCGGGACAAAGGCAGGGAGCTTGGAGAACGGGGGTCATTCCCATGAGCTTCCAGAAGCCTTTCACGGGCTTAGAACCAGAGGCAGGCTGGATGGCTCCCGGGTTCCTCCTCCCAACACCCCCATCCTGCCCTCCGTCTCTCCTGAACCCTGATTGCGGGACCACCCTGGGCTGTTCCACTCTTGTAGTTGCATTTTCTCTTTTGCTTCTGCAGAACATTTCACTGAGGCAGCAGCAGCACTGGGGCAGGGCTGACCCCAACTTCACCTCCAGGTATGTCATCACCCAGATGGTAGTGCTGGGTGGCCCCAGGGTGTCCCCTTAGCAGGAGCCAAGGAATCAGGGCCGAGATCCAGACTCCCCCCACTCCAAGGACAGTAAGGCGAGAACCATTAAACTCTTACAGAGAGACAAATACCATATGATATCACTTATTTGTGGAATCTAAACTGTGACACGAATGGACTTATTTATGAAATAGAAACAGACTCAGATATAGAGAACAGACTTGTGGTTGCAAAGGGGAAGGGGGAGGTAGGAGAGGGATGGGTTGGGAGTTTGGGGTTAGCAGGTGCAAACTATTATATATAGGAGAGGTAAACAACAAGGCCCTGCTGTATAGCACAAGAACTAGATTCAATATCCTGTGATAAACCATAATGGAAAAGAATCTGAAAAAGAATATATATACAGGGCTTCCCTGGTGGTGCAGTGGTTAAGAATACGCCTGCCAATGCAGGGGACACGGGTTCAAGCCCTGGTCTGGGAGGATCCCACATGCCGTGGAGCAACAAGGCCCATGTGCCACAACTACTGAGCCTGCGCATCTGGAGCCTGTACTCCGCAACAAGAGAGGCCGCGACAGTGAGAGGCCCGCTCACCGCGATGAAGAGTGGCCCCCGCTTGCCACAACTAGAGAAAGCCCTCGCACGGAAACGAAGACCCAACACAGCCAAAAATAAAAATACATCTAAAAATTAAAAAATTTTAAAAAAAGAACAATGAGAAAACATTGTATGCAGCTAGGTGATAATAAAACGGGCTCAGATGCTCTTTTCAATAAGTAATTATATATAAATTAACAAAACTGACTCAAAAAGAGGAAGAAACTAGAGGGAGGGTGGTGCCACCATGTGTGAGCAGATGTTCTTGGTCAATATTCTGGACAGACTGGATGAACAGATGAATGAATGAATGGAGAAATGGAGAAGTGGATGGGTGGATGGATGGATGGATGTGTGGATGGATGGATGGATGGATGGATGGATGGGTGGATGCATAGATAAATGAATGAGTGGGTTGTTGATGCTTTTTACTGCAATAACACACACTCCCATTGCCTTGCAGCATAAAGAGACCCACAATATCAACCATCACTCTGGACATAGCCAACAAAGAAATTTCATGCTTGGACCTTAAGCCACCGGTAGGACCAAAACTTTTGCTGTCCCATACTCTTTGTCCTTAGTGTTAAGACTGATGACAGCAGGCCTTGGCTGGTTTCTCCCCTAGTGGCTGGCTAAGCTCACACTCAGGATCTGGAAACGGAGGTGATTCTGCCCTGGTTGCCAAGGTCACTGCCCCTTCCCCATCGTCTTCCCCCAGGGTTGTGCCTCAGGACACACCAACCTCGGAGCAGTTGTACTAGCTGGGGGTTATCAGACGGCGGGACCTTAGCGGTGCCCCACAGATCAGGCAGCTTCTTAGGACTTGACTCTGTGAGTCCCAGGCACCTGGACACCGCATTGTGACCCAGGCGCAGGGTTTCTGGTCCCGGCTGCGTCAAGTGCGCCCCCTCGTGGGCTTTCATGGTGCTCTCGCTGACCGGAGTCAGCGTCCACATCCCCGCCTTGTCTCTCCCCGCCAAATCCTCCCGCCGCTGCAGACAGCCCTCATTTCAGTCGGTTGTGACCTGGAGAAGAAGATCGTCATTCAGAAGTGAGTATGTCGATATGGGGTGGGGAGGGGAGAAGTGAGAGGTGGCGAGGTGGGGCGTGGGGACTGGATGAGATGGTCACCATTGCTTCACAACTGCTAAAGTCGGGTGACACTACTCTGTCTGCTTTTGCATACGTTTAACATTTCCATAACGAACAGCTCAATAATTAATCCTAACAGATTAAGTTAGAGTCTACAGTGGGTGGCTGCCCTCTCCCACCACCCCCCACCGACTTGGTGAAATTTACATGTTCTCCCTGCTCCCTCATCCTTTGCTCATTCCCTTTCTCCCTTTTAGTCCCTGAGTTCCTCATTTTGATGAAAATTGCTCAGAGAGGGCTTCCCTGGTGGTGCAGTGGTTAGGAATCCGCCTGCCAATGCAGGGGACACAGGTTCAAGCCCTGGTCCGGGAAGATCCCACATGCCGCGGAGCAACTCAGCCCATGCGCCATAACTACTGAGCCTGCGCTCTAGAGCCTGCAAGCCACAACTACGGAGCCCGCCTGCCACAACTACTGAGCCCACGCGCCTCGAACCTGTGCCCCGCAACAAGAGAAGCCACCGCAGTGAGAAGCCCACGCTCCGCAAGGAAGAGCAGCCCCCGCTCGCCGCAACTAGAGAAAGCCCGTGCACAGCAACGAAGATCCAATGTAGCCAAAAATGAATAAATGAAGTAAATAAATTTATAAAACTGCTCAGAGATTTTGGGTTTAATCGCCTGCTGAAAATCTGAGGAACTTTGCCTCCAGGATCCATAGTTACTGCAAAGAACGCAGCCATGAGAGACCAAGAAAAAGAAAGGAAGAACCCCTGAAGACTGGCCAAACTGCCCTACGTTTTCCCCTTCGGGCGGTGGGGTGCCAGCAAATGAGCGACAGCCAGTTCTGGGGGAGGCCCAGATTTGTGGCATTTGCCAATTCCCGTGGTGTAAATGCTCCCATGGAGCCTACAGATCACTACCAAAGTGAGTCTCTACTGGCTCATGAAACTCCTGAGGATATAACAGCTGTCTCTCGGAGCTAGTAAGAGCCAGCCTCAGCGCTCCACTGCATGGGGCAATAATAAAGTCAAGTGACGGTTTTACCAGATTTTCCCCCCAAAAGGGAAACGCTTTATTGAGTCAATAAATGATGTTAGCAGTATTTAGAACATATGTGCAGGAAAGTCTTTAAAACAATCTTTTCAAAGCTGCTGCCATGGGCTTCCCTGGTGGCGCAGTGGTTGAGAGTCTGCCTGCCAATGCAGGGGACACAGGTTCATGCCCCGGTCCGGGAAGATCCCACATGCCGTGGAGCGGCTGGGCGCGTGAGCCATGGCTGCTGAGCCTTTGAGTCCGGAGCCTGTGCTCCACAACGGGAGACGCCACAGCAGTGAGAGGCCTGCGTAACGCAAAGAAAAAAAAAAAAAAAAAAAAAGCTGCTGCCATAAAGAGAGTGGGAAAGGTATTTGCCACACGTGTAACTAAAAAGGGACTTGTATCCAGAATTTATAAAGAATTCCTACGAATCAGAAAAAAAAAAGTATAGAAAAAAATGGGCAAAAGGCTTCAGCAGGCACTCCCAAAAAAGGGGGGGAAAAGGCTGATAAACACAAAAAGGTGTTGAAAAAGTGGTCCATTTCATAGGAAAATGAAAATGAACGCTACGATAGAGACCGATACTCGGCACGAGCATGGCAGAATTGACAAAGCCTGCAAAGTAGTACTATAAGGATGGGAACCCCTCTGGCAGCCTCAGGAACCCCCAGACATTGCCGGTGGGCGTGTACATTTTTCGGCTGCTTTGGAAAGCACTTCTTTCCACCAGCAATTCCACTCATGCACATCTGCACTGATCTAGGTTCCAGAATGTTCTCAGCAGCATTACTCTGAATAGCTCCAAGCTGGAAGCAGGCCAACTGAAATGTCCATCGACAGAAGGATGGGTAAACCAAGTGCAGGGTTTTGGTACAACAGAATGTCACAGCAGGGAAAACGAACGGGGCAGAAGTGCCTGGATGGATCGTACAAACGTGGGCATGGAATCAAAAGAATACACAGCATGATTCTAGTCTTAAAAAAAAAAAAATCCAAAATCAGGGGAACTCCCTGGCAGTCCAGTGGTTAGGACTCTGCACTGCCACTGCAAGGGGCACAGGTTCCATCCCTGGTTGGGGAACTAAGATCCCACAAGCTGGGTGGCACAGAAAAAAAAAATCCAAAATCGGGCAAAAATAAACTACAGTCAGCCCTTGTATCTGCAGGTTCTGCATCCCCGGATTCAACCAGCCAAGGGTGGATCGTGTTTAAGTTCGTGGCTGGTTGAATCTGTGGCTGTGGACCCCGAGGATACAGAGGCCCCACTATGGGACTTGAGCATCCTCGGATTTTGTTATCTACGGCAGATCCTGGACCAATCCCCTGCAGATACCAAGGGAGGACTGCATGTTGCTTAAGAATACATGCACAGATGGTAACAGTACAAAGAAAAACAGGGAAAGGATTGTCTCAAAAGTCAGGACACCCAGCTCCCACATCTCCACGTGTAACATCATTCTCCAATACAAGGAATTAGGGCTCCTTGGCGAAATGGCTGATTCTAGGCCAGGCAGGGAAGATTCAAGATGAGCCTGGAGCATCTTGGAGAACCAGAAAGTAAGAAAGGGCTCAAAATTCAACCAATGGGGAGATAACATATGTCAAAGGGAACAATTCACAATTCTTTGGTCCCGCATGGGTTCGGGCAGCTTCTCACTATCTTTTGTTGCTCGCAGTGAAATCTCAGCCTGTTACAATGGCGTCCTCGACCCCGTGGCCCTTCAGGACAACTATAGCTACGTCATTGAGAGGTGAGCCCCCCCCACACACACACATGTCCATTAGGTATGCATGAGCCAAAGGCGAATCAAGAATCATTATTTAAATTTTTATTTATGTATTTGGCCGCACGGCGCCAGCATGAGGAATCTTAGTTCCCCCACCAGGGACTGAAACCCCCTGCAGTGGAAGCTCAGAGTCTTAACCACTGGACCTCCAGGGAAGTCCCAAGAATCATTTTTAAACCGTAATGGAAAAGAAAACAATTTTTTTTTTGAAGAAAGGAAAAAAAGGATCATTTTAAAATTGATACCGTGCCAATTGATATCCAGCCCACAAGGAATCCGAGGGAGCGAGCAGACAGGTAGGGAAGGTGGCTGGGCCTTCGGGGAATCAGTGTGATGTGGCAGGGCCCCTGGCCCAGGTCTGCCCAGGCTCTGCCACCTTCTGGGCCAGCCTTCAGACCCCTCCCCAGCCTGCCACCAGCTCCTGGAGCCAGGTCCCCTCTTCATCCCAGCTAGCGGAGTTGGCCAGACACTGTCCAGCCAAGGCAGGAGGGGGTGGCCGGCCAAGGTGACCCCCTCTGCAGGGCGGCACAGAGAGCCCCTCCCACACTGGTGCACACCACCAACCCCCTGGCATGGGAAGACACTCGTGGGTCTTCTACGACGTGACCCTCCCCCCTCCAACACAAGCCAAGAGTCCGTCCCCCATCCAGACCCACGGCCGAGACGGAAACCGGTGCTGCTGGACTTGCCAACCAGTGAGGCTGCAGCCAGAGCGCCTGGGGGCATGAGAGTGTGTGAGTCAGGGGCTCCAGAGAGAGAGAAGCCACAGGATGTATGTGTGAGACAGAGAGACACAGAGGCACAGAGGCACAGAGAGACAGAGACAGAGTGACAGAGACAGAGATTTATTTTAAGGACTTGGTTCCCGGACTGTAGAGGTCTGGTGAGTGCACAGTCTGATGGGGGAGGCTGGGGGCTGGCAGCTCAGGGAAGAGTTGCAGTTCTAGTTCAAGGCCATCTGCAGGCCGACTTCTTTCTTGCTGGGGGAGGCCCATGTTTGTTCTACTCAGGCCTCCAGCTGCACCCACATTAGGGAGAGCACTGCTTTACTGATTTCAATATTAACCTCTGCCCCAAAGAAGAGCCTCACAGAAACACCCAGAATCTCATCTGAACACAGTCGAGGTGCTGGGGCCCAGCTAAGTGGACCCGGAATGTCAACCACCGCAGGGGTCCCAAGGTCATTTCGACCATGACTCTGACTCCCCCGCTCAGACACGCCTCCATGATCGTGACCCCATGTGCAGGGAAGAAGCGGAGCTGTGGGTGGGGGGACGTCCGGGCGCCTGGTGGGAGCTCGCCCGTGTCTGTGTCCTGCTCTCCCACACGGAAGCCTACGACCCCAACTTCCGGGGTCAGAAGGCCACGGAGGACCTGGAGGTGCCTTACCACTATGAGAAGCTGGGCTGCCCCATTCTCGTCTACTACGACACCCCATGGAAGCCGGTGGTGGAGCTGTGAGGACCCACCCCCCAGTCCCCCTCCCCGCCAGCCCCCCGCCGCCCTCACCATCATCACAGGCCCCCAGAGCCCTCTCCACCCCTTTGCTCTGGCCGCATCCTCTCCCTGCCTTTTCCCTCCGTAGCTCTCAGCTCACACGTCCCCTCCCCTTCCCCGTCTTAGCTCGGCGGCCTTAACAAAACACCACAGACTCGGGGGCTTAAACAGCAGACACTGACCTTCTCACAGTCCTAGAGGCCGGAAGTCCAAGTTCAAGGTGTGGGCAGGCTGCTTCCCCCAGGCCTCTCTCCTTGGCCGCAGAGGCTGCCACTTCCCGTGGCATCAGGGCCCACCCTTATCACCTCACTCAACTTTGATTGCCTCGTTAAAGGCCCCACCTCCAAATCCAGTCGCACTGGGTGTTAGGGCTTCACATAGGAATTTGGGGGACACATTTCAGGCCATGCCACTGGCTCTGCCCCCTTCGGTGGATTCTGTCTTCCTTCATTCCGTCCCCATCCCCACGCCGCCCCCGCACACCACTGCACTAAATAGCTGTTGACGGACTGAACGGTGGCAGAAACCACTCACACGTGGCAACACTTAGGTTCATTAGAACGTCACGTGTTAGCTCCTCGTGGCCTCAGTCGCACACCCAGGTGAGACTGTGGGCTGGGCACGCCCCGAACTCAGAGCTGCCACGTGGTGGGGTGCCTGCCGGCCTGGGGTGAGGACCAAGGGAAGGGTCCCATCAGAGGAGGGGTGTAAGCCCCAACCTGGCAGGAGACAAACGTGCATCCAAAAATAAGTTTTGTTTTTCTTTTTTCTGGCCCCCGCGTCTTGTGGGGAACTTAGTTCCCCGTCCCGGGATGGAAGCCGGGTACGCGGCAGTGGAAGCCCAGACCCCTAACCACTGGACCACCAGGGAATTCCCCCCCAAATAAGGATTTAGAACAACCTTAATTCACCGACCTAAATGTATACCTCTGGAATGTTTGCAGGTGTCAAAAAATAAGCAACCCCCAGTCCCTGACCCCGACCTCGTCAGCGTCCTGTCCAAATAAGCAACCCCGACCCCGTCAGCGTCCTGTCCCCACCTGCCACTGCATATCCGCGTTGTCTGTCCCAGAAGTGTCAGCCTGGTGGGGGGAGAGGGTGGCCCTGCCCTGCTCTGCCACCTCCCACCACCCCCAGATGGTCTCAGAACACATCAGGGCCCCCAGCCTCCCCCCCCAACGACGGCCCCCCAGCAGCCTTGCCTGTGTATGGTGTGTCCCAGGTGGAGGGAAGGAAAGTTCCAGGAGGTGGTCGAGGCCGAGTACGTCCTGCTGGAGGTGAACGGGCTGTTCACGTACACACGCCCTGACGGCCGACATGGCCCTCTGCAGTTCCCAGCCGCAGAACTGGACCACCATCGCCAAGACGGCCGGCGACAAAGGGCCCTTCGCCTGGGACCGAGAGGTAGGGCCTGCGTTCTGATTATTCCCAAAACAGGTCGCAGAAGGCGACGACAGGTCAGGCCCACTGTGTGTTGGGGGCCGACTCAGTCTGTTCAGGCTGCTGTAAAGATCACCATGGACCCTGCGGCTTGTAACAACAGCATTGGTTTCTCACGGTTCTGGAGGCTGAGTCCAAGATCAAGGCGCCAGCAGATTTGGTGTCTGGCTCCTGGGTGGTGCCTTCTGTGTCCTCACATGGCAGAAGGAGGAGGGAGCACTCCTGGGTCCCTTTATAAGGGCGCCAATCTCCTTCAGGAGGGCTCCACCCCCAGGACCTAATCAGCTCCCAAAGGCCCCGCCTCCTAATACATCACCTTCTGGGGTAGGTTTCAACATATGAATGGGTGGGGGGCGTGGCAGACATTCAGTCTCTAGATGGGGCGGCAGGGGATGGAAATGTAAGATGCACAAACTCTTTGGGAATCTCTCCCAAGGGAATCGGAGACGATCGGAGGTGTAGGGACGAAGGCGCTCATGGAGCAGACTGCTGATGATGTGCAAACTTCTGGAACCATCCAAATGCCTGTCATTTAAGGGGCTTGATTATATTTACGGTCTGTTCTGCTCAAGGTGAAATTCACATAACCGATAATGAACGATTTTAACGCGTGCAACTCCTACAACTCGGGTATGCGTTTTGTGCATTCGCAATATTACCCAAACACCACCACCCTGACCGTTTCTTTAAAAAGAACGAGCCACACACGGAGCTTTGCTTATTTATTATTTTCTGACTGTGCCGGTGTTTGTATTTGCATTCTTTTTATTAGCCCTCTCGTTCAAAGTGGCATGCATGCATTTAAGAGATTGTCCCATTACTTTTTTTTCCCATCAGCCCTGGTGGCCGATTTTGTAGAACCCTGAGGGCTTTTCTATCAAGACAGAGCCACAGTGCCTGCATGTCCAGCACAGTCATTGGATGGGCTGGCTGTTAAACAGCCACTGAACTGCTAAAACACTAAAAACCATGAGGTGGAGCTAGCTGTGGCAAATAAATGGTCTTTAGGCAAAGCAGCTGTCTCCATTTTATTTCACATAGTTTATATGCAGTCCAGCTTTTCTTCTTTTACTCCCAAAGGATTTTTTTTTTTTTTTTTTTTTTTTTTTTGCGCTATGGACCCAGCTGCTCTGCGGCATGTGGGATCTTCCCGGACCGGGGCACGAACCCATGTCCCCTGCACTGGCAGGCGGACTCTCAACCACTGCACCACCAGGGAAGGCCCCTTCTCTGCATTTTTAAGAGCTCTTTATAGACCCATGAGATTAAGCTTTTATTTGCGATGTAATTTGCTAATAGTTCCCCCAGTTTGCCTCTTTTGTCTTTCGGTTTTTGCTTACTTTGCCATGCAAAATGAGTTCCTTCTATTCTCTTTCTTTATTTTTGGCTGCACCACGGTGCATGCGGGATCTTAGTTCCCCGACCAGGAATCAGCCCCATGCCCCCTGCAGTGGAAGCGTGGATTCTTAACCACTGGACCGCCAGGGAAGTCCCGAGTTCCTTATTTCTCATAACGTTGGACTCACTGCTATTTTTACACTTTTGCTTTGGGAATGTCCATCTCTTCTCTTGTTTACAAGCCTAGCCCCATCCTCCCTTCTGGGTCCACAGGCAAATAGTGCAGAAGATCAGGGTGTAGGCGAGACCCTTAGTATGTGTTTAGCTCAGGGAGCCAGCGTGATGCACCGGTGAAGGGCAAACAGTTGAGTTCAAGGGCATATCCCCCTTTATGTGACACCCCGGGATCTGAAGGCAGGGTGGAGAAGCCACAGCTGCCACCTGGGCACCCACGACTGCTTCCCGAGAAGCCCTGGTGGCTCTGTCTCACTTCCACCGTCAGGTTCCCCAGGTGTGTTAGTCAGCTAGGGCTGTGTAACAAAAGGACCACAAACCAGATGGGTTAAACACCAGAAATTTATCCTCTCCCAGTTCTGGAGGCCAAAAGTCCCAGATCGAGGTGTCGGTAGGGCTGGTTCCTTCTGAGTCCATGAGGGAGAATCTGTCCCAGGCCTCTGGCCTGGTTTCTGGTGATTTGCTGGCCATCTTTGCATTCCTTGGCTTGTAGATGCATCGCCCCAATCGCTTGCTTCATCTTCCCATGGTCTTGTCCCTGTGCGTGTCGTCTCTGGGTCTAAATTTCCCCTTATTCTAAGGACACCAGCCATACTGGATCAGGCCCACTCTAGTGACCTCATGTTCACTTGATTCCCTGTAAAGACCCCATCTCCAAATAAGGTCACCACCTGAGGTCCTGGGGGTTAGGACTCTGACATATGACTTGTGGGAGGGACTCAACTCAGCCCATAACACCAAGAGCACATGCCATCAGCAGCATGTGATTCATACCAAGACTCACAGTTGCAAGGGACCCTGGTGAGCAGAGCTGTTATGCCTGCAGCCCCCAAAGCTGGGGCAGGCACAGGAGAAGGAAGGTGGGAAGAAGGCTCCACAGTCACCAATCGGCTGGCCTGCCCAGCGGGCACTTGGTCCTGGACTCACACCCCTGGGTGCTGGTGGGTGGTGGCACCGGTGGGGCCGTGTGTGCGGCGGTAGCGCCTGTGGGCTGGCACGGTCCTTCCCGGCCCCCGGGGCCAGCAGGCACGTCTCTGTCCTCCTCCCCAGAATTATGTGAGCTGCCACGACCCTAACAACAATGCACCCTTGAGATGGCCCAAAGTCCCGTATCAGATCTTGGGAGGCCCGACAGAGAACAAGGTCGTTTTCGACCAAAGAAACGGCATCTACATCTTCTTCATTTCCATCGTGGATCCATACTACAGGTGAGTCACCCTGTACCAGGGGCCTCTGGGGGAAGAGCTGGCTCTCTGGGGGCAGGTTGCACACATGAGGGGGACCCACTTTTCTCCCTCCTCTAGGATGACATTTGTTCACTTCCTAAATAAATCCTCATTCAAAGGCCATGCTGGGTGCGGGGGAACAGCAATGACCAGCAGCCCTGTCCCCGCCCTCAGGGACCAGAGTCACCCTCATGCCATGTCTAACGGGTGGGGTGCAGGGGCCGGTGTAGACTGGCTCCCAAACACGGATCATTAGATATCCAGGGATTTTGCAAGCCGGTTGGCTTCCCGCTGGCAGCCGGAGTACTGACACCACGGAAAGGAAACTGACACTCATTACAGGCCAGCCCAACCCTGCCCCAGGAGCTGGCTGTTAATACTCGCCACCCACTGTGCTGGTTCAGATCATTAACGTCTCCCACTGGGAGGGGGAACATGGGCGGCATTATTCCCTGCTCCCCCATCACCTATCCCTTCCACACGGACACAAAGTCCACCCCAAAAGCACGGGGAGACCCTGCCTTCCCTAAAGGCCCCAGACCCTGGACCAGCTCTGGGATGCCACTGGCAGAAGGCACCAGGGTGGGGATGCCCAGGGGAGAGAGGCGTCTGCCTGCAAGGCTCATCCCCTGCCCTCCCTGCACCTTGCCTCCAGCAGAGCCCCCAGCGACTTCCCCCCCTTACCTGGGTGTCCTTCCCTCCATCCTGCCATCCCCACCTGCTCGCAGCCACCTGAGGGACGCTTGTGGCCCCGCTCAAGCCCCCCACTCCGCGTCCACTGTGATGAGAGCTTTGTTGGTCTCTTCTGCCCGCCCCCCACACTGAGCCTGGGCATGGAGGCGGGGGGGAATCCCTTGTCTCCAGAGCAGGGGACCACAGGGGTCCTGGGGAAAAATACGATCTCTGCGAAAATATGTAAGATGTTACGGAAAAACCCAAACGAACTTTTTGGCCAACACGATACAGAGACGACCGCAGATTTATAGAGGATAGAAGTTAAGTGGATATAAATGGAACTCAGTGCCCGGCGTCAATGCTCCAGGCCCAGCTCTTGTCCCCGTGAGTTTTAAAACGTTTGCCGGGGGAATTCCCTGGCGGTCCAGTGGTTTGGCTCTGCGCTTTCACTGCCGAGGACCTGGGTTCGATCCTCGGTCGGGGAACTAAGATACTGCAAGCTGAGCAGCGTGGCCAAAAAATAAAAAAAAACCAGTTTGCTGGGGTGAAGGGTGAGGCCCCCAAAGGCGGTGCCCCACGGCCTCTCCCTGCCCGCCCCTCGCAGCTACTGTCACCTGGAGACCACCTTCAGCGTCTACGTCTACGGGGCCTTCCCACTGCCCATCTTCCCGCCTGAGATCACCATCGTCCTGCTCACGGGGGCCACCCTGCTGTCTGTATGGCTGGCCTACATGATCCCCGAGCTGCTGCACACTGAGCAGGGCCTCAGGGTCAAGGGCTTCTGGGTCAGTCTGCGCAGGAGATGCAGGAAGTCTCGTGCGTGTGTCTGGGCCAGGTGCTGAGCACGCCCTGGGGTTGGAGGTGGGGTGGCAGGGAGGGGGCAGAGTTGTCTTGAAATAAAGCGTTTGGTAAGAGAGCCGGCAGCAGTGGGTGTCACTCATGTTTTGTGGGGTTTCTACACCCACCTGCCTCCCTCAACATTCTGGCACCACAGTCCCTTTGAACTACGGCACCTACGTGGGTTGTCAACAGTGAGAAGGTGGGCGGCCCAAGTCCCAGCGAACAGGAGCTTTTGGTGAAACGAGCCGGCACGGGCATGTGGTGAGATCATCAACCGGCAAGTCCCAGAGATGCACCGGACACTTGACGTGTTCTGTTAGAGAAACGTGAGACCCAAGGAAAAGGGCGGGGGCTGCAGAAGACGGGGACGGGGCGTGGGTCCACCTCTGTTGATAAGCCCTGACATATACGCAGACCAACATGCTTACGTGTGTTTCGTGATGTCCATGAACAAAACTTGGAAGCATAGCACATATTTCACACGTACCTGTGTTATGCATACATATGTATACAGATGATGTGCACACATGCATGTGTATACGTATGTGCAGAGGTATGTATACATACATGTATATAACACGTAGGTACATAAGGCATACACATACACGCGTGTGTAGATATTGTGCATGTATGTGCCTGTGTGTATACATGTACATGCATATTGCCTATGTGTGGATGATGTGTACATACATCTACACGTGTATTCATATGTCTATAATACACGTTCACGTACGTGTGTAGGCATGTGTGGGTGATGTGTATGTCACACGCGAGCACTTGTATAATGTGAACACACGTGTGCGCATGTATATATGCATAAGCTCATCACGCACGTGTGTAGATAACATGCATGCTCACACGTGTACATGAACGTATGCATGTGTACAGATGCATGCATCTGTACGTGTACACACCTGTGTATGCACATGTGAATACACATATAGGTGTGCATACAATGTACACATACGTGTATATGCATGTCTGATCAGTCTATCCATCCGTTCAGAGCTTCCCTCTCCCACACTTCATTCAAACCCCAGGTGGCACGGGACAGTTGTCTCATTCTAGTGAAAACTTTCTCAATGACTTTTCTGATCACTCTGAGGTTAAAAGAACACATCCAACGGTCATTTAAACTGCGCGACACAGGGAATTCCCTGGAGGTCCCGTGGTAGGACTCTGTGCTTTCACTGCTGGGGCCTGGGTTCAATCCCTGGTCGGGAAGTACGATCCCGCAAGTGGCTCGGCCAGAAAAAAAAAAAAAATTGCCCAGTACGCTCTCCACCCAGTCGTTAAAAACCTCCACTCCCACACCCACTGCAGTGGGCAGTCACCACACCCCCACCTCCGGGGGCTGCCTGGTCCACCTTCCACGCCTCTCTGGAGGGGACGGGTTAGGCTGCCAGGTGATCCTCATTTCACAACCCTTGGCCCGCATTAATCTTAAAGAAAATCAAGCCCATCCTGTCACATCTGCCTCATTTGCCAGGGCCTTCCCTTCTTGGGGGCACTTCGTATTTGTCTCAAAAATACCCCTAACACGGCTGCAGGCACAGCAGGCTGAGAGGGAAGCGGGGGAAGGGAGCTCCTGGCTCCTCCAGGCCCGCATCCTGTTCACAACACAGACAGGCGGTGATCCCGGTACAGCCCAGACTGGCTGGCCACCTCTGTCTCCCTGAGCCCTGGAACCCGTAGGCTCGAGGCATGGTGCCAGCAGCCAAGACCCCCTGCCCACACGCAGCCACCTCCTGGATCCTAGTCAAGCGCCCTGGGTTCCCCAGCAGAGACCAGCAGGGAAGGTCCCCGAGACCCAGCCCAGGGCCTGGGGCAGGAGGGCCCTTCCTCTGGCAGGGGAGGGGAGCTCCATCTCTCCTTACCTCCTTAGGTGTCACTGGGAAACCAACTCACCCCCTTCACAGTCGCCTGGAGTATTTCAGGGGAGGGTGTGGCCGGCGGCTGCCCCGGGCTCTCCAGAAGCAAAAGGCAGACGAGAGCCTGGCCCAGGGTACAGGGGGGAGGGAGCTCCGTGGACTGGAGAGGGAAGGAGCGGAGGCAGGAGGGAACAGGTGTGAGCACTGAAGCTCCAAAACCACTGCAAGCCCACCCCGTGCCTGCCCCCTGGGAAGCAGAACCCAGGTGTGGCTGGGCCCGAGGCAGAGATGCAGGGGCCTGGCTGGATGCCCATCCTGGGACAGGCACACCCACCCTGGCCTCTGGCCCCCAGCTGGGCTGCAGGTGCACTCTGCATGCCCGTCTGGGTCACCTGTGTGCCAGGTGGACACCGTCTCCCACATGCCTGCCCTGCCCCCACTCTCAGACCTCCACCCAGCACTTGCCTCTGCACCCCAGGCCCCCCAGCTCTCCGCGTGAACACGAGCGGGGGCGTTCCCATTCACCATCGGGGACACCGGCCCCTCCACCTGGGCCGAGGCCGAGCCCAGCCCGCAGGCCTCTCCCCAGGCCCCACCCCGCTTGCTGCTGTGTCTCCAGGCAAGTTCCTGCCCATCTCTGGGCAGACCTGACTTTCCCCATCAAACATGGAGGTGAAATCCTTGCAGTGCACGAGTCCGGGCAGTGTCTCCCCACTTTCCAGCAGCACCCCCATCCCTGCCGGGTGACTTGGATTTTCTGGGGCTAGGAGACGAGGGATTGTCCCGAACCCCAAGTCTAGGGCTCCCCGACTCTACTCTGGAAGCCCGGCACCCGGAAGGCGCCGGGGTCCCGAGGGGCCTCGCCACATGGCCCTGGGCCCGCTGGACGACAGGGAGGGCGAGGAGACAGCCCACGGCCCCTGAATGCCACTGACCGGACACTGCGCAAACAGCTCAAATTCGCTTTAATGGGGGGCGGCTCCCAGGTCCTGCCTGGGCCCCAAGGGGCTGGCGCTGGTGGGGACCGCAGTCTGCTTGCCCTTGCTGCCCTGCCTCCCCTTCCTGGCAGTCGGGTTGCCGGCCTTCCTCTTGCCCGAGGGCTTGGCGGTGGGGGGCCCCCCCGGGCGGGGCGGCGGCTCCTAGTCCAGCACCATGAAGTTGTAAAAGTAGTCCATGTCGGACACGGTATCTAGGACCTCGGGCACGCTGTAGTCCGAGGACTGCAGCTCGTCGGGCAGGTGCAGCGAGCGGATGTCGCTGGACGAGTCGTCCTTGCCGCCCCCGCTGTCGGGCAGGGCGGGCCCAGGGGGCTTGCACGGGGCCCCAGCGGGCTCAGCGCCACCCGGCAGGCAGTCAAAGAGCTTCCTCGTGTCCTCGAGCATCACCTTCTTGGGCCTCGTGAAGGCCCTGGCCACCTCAGGGGTCCTGGCCTCGCCTGCCCCCAGCGGGACCGCCTTGGGCTTGGTGGGGCCCGGCGGGTACAGCGGGCCGGGCCCGGCGCCGGGGGGCGGCTCCTTGAAGGCGAAGGTCAAGGGCTCGCCGGGCCCATCCAGCCAGCTCAGGCGGCCCTTGAGAGGTCCATAGGCGCCAGGGGGCAGCGTGGCCTCGGCGGGCAGCGTGGTGAGCAGCAGGGGCAACTTGCTCTCCTTGGGGGGCAGCGGGGGCGCCAGGCCTTGCTTGATCAAGGTGGGGGGCAGCTCCGCGAAGGCCGGGGACCCTCTGTCCCCTACGAAGCCCAGGGCCTCGGCCCCGGGTCCCTTGGACTGGAAGCAGGGCATGCGGTACCAGGGCCCCGCGGGGGGCGGCTGGTAGTGGCGGAACAGTGGGGGCAGCGGGGGCGGCACCGGGGCCCTGAGGCAGTGCTGTGCCTCCGGGAAGTAGGTGCCTGGCGAGGCGGGGCCCCCAGCCGCCAGCTTGTACAGGGACGACTGGCCAAAGTCGGTGGCGGCCCACTCGATTCGGTAGACGCGGGGGTCAAAGAAGCAGCCGCAGGGCGCCATCTGGAAACCTGTGGCCAGGGAGGGCGGCCCTGAGAGGGGCAGTTCTGGGACCCGCCTGGGGTGGACGGGGTCCAAACTGTGGGGCACGTCTGGGGCATGGAGAACACGGACCAATTTTGGGGTCCATTTGGGGAACAGGGACATAGGCTTTGCCTTTGGGGCCCTCTCTAGAGGTCAGGGGCCCCAGGCCTTGCTTTGGGGGCCCATCTGGGGGGCTGGGGACACCGGCCTGCCTTTGGGAGACCTGTTTGGGGAACAAGAAACATAGGCTTTGCCTTCAGGGCCCCATCTAGGGGATGAGGGACACAGACCTTGGTCCAGGGGTCTCTTTGGGGGACAGGGATTCGGGCCTTGCCTTCGGAGGAGGGAGCCATCTAGGGTCAAGGGTGGGAGCAAGATGCCCCTGCCCACTCCCCGGTCATCAAAGGTTGGTGGGAGGCCGGTACCTGCTGGAGGAGCTGGAAACACCTCTTTCTCCAGGTTTGGGGGGTGATAGACGTTGGAGGAACCTGTGGACAAAAACAGGCAGCTGGGTGGGGTCCTGAGGCTGGCGGGCAGAGCCCTGGTCCCTGCCCCGATGGGTGCCCCCCACCCTCGTACCCGCAGTGGGAAGAGGCTCTGTGCAGGCGGAAGCAGGCTGGCTGCCGGGCCCTTTGGTGGCGTCCAGGCTCCAGGGACTGAAGCCTTCTTGGGGAGCGGCGGGTGCGTAGAAGGGTTTGGGGTGCTGCATGGGGAGGCGGGGGCCTGGCCAGGCAGGCCAGGAGGGCAGCAGTTGGGAGCACAGGCAGCCCACTCAGAGAGGAGGCTCACTGTCCTGTGTAGTTCTGTTTCTACGGTTACTCCAGGCACAGGCTGTGGCCCGCCCACTGGTCAGGGTTCCGAGTAAGGGGTGGGGGAGGGGCGGGGCAGGCAGGGGCAGATGGGAAACCAAGGCAGCCAGAGATGGGCGTCACAGAGAGCATGGTGGACACTGGGCCCGGTCTGCTGCCTTCCGCCTCCCACCTCTGCCAGCAATGCCTGCCTGACAGCTCCAAGGCCCCTTCCTTCAGGCAGCCCGCCCTGATCCACACCCACACAGGCCAAGGCCCCATCTCATGAGCTATGGTGGCTTGTTTGTGGTCAAGGCCTTTGGGCACCAGCAGTGGCCAGTATGGGGCTGGTGAATGAGTGAGGAAGGAGGGAGCTGCGGGGATGGGGATGGTGGGGGAAAGCTGGGGTGGGGTGGGGGGGTGGGGCAGCATGAGACAGCCTCAGGGTCACAAAAGGGCCTGGGTTTTAAAAGAATAAAATTTATTGCCTTCTCATTCCTTGGGGAGCCCGCTGGGCGCTCAGACACCCCCGCCCGCCCCTGCAGCTACTTGTAGGCGTTGGCCTTGTGCTTGGGCAGGAAGACGACATTGGGCGGCACCGGTCCCAGCAGCATCTCGCTGTGAGGAGGGCGGGAGCAGGGTCAGGCCTGGGGCGGGGTGGCCCCCGGCCCAGCTGGCCCCACACCCACTGGCTCCCTGGTGCACTATCTCCCAGGGCCTCGGCGGTTCCCGGGCACCTGATGCGGATCCAGTCGGCCGCCTTCTGGCTGGCCATGAGCGTCTCCAGGTAGTCGCGGCCCAGGTAGTAGGGCGGCCGCTCGTTGATCCTCTGCGGGAGCCGCTCCAGCAGGCCAACGGGCACGTACCTACAGACGGGGTGGGGGCGGCGGGGACGGGGTTGGGCCGGGCCTCCCCAAGACACCCCGCCCCGCCACCCCAATCCCACCTGCACAGGAAGGAGAGCCACTCAAGGAGGAAGCGGCGTGTCTTCTCCACGCCCTGCGTGTCCGAGCCCCAGCGCTCCAGGCCGTAGTGTGCGAAGTCCCGCAGGATGTCCAGGCGCTCAGACGACGAGATGTCCCAATGCCGCTGCTCCTTGATCTCCGTGAACAGCCACGGCTTGAGCAGGGCGCCGCTGCAGGCGGGCGGTGGTCAGCAGGCCGGTGGCGGAACCCCAGCCCCCAAACCCATGGTCCCCAACCTCCCGGCCATGCTCACACAACCTGCAAAGCCCAAGAGTTCCAAGCCACAACCCTGAGCCCACAGCTACAGAAAGTTCCAGTACCCTTCACCCCGGCCCCATAAGCAGCCACCTCTGACATCTCCCTGCCCGGGGAATAACAGAGCAGGGGGCGGGCTGGCGGGCTGGGGGGCACCGGCGTTGGGCACAAACTCAGACGCGCCCTCACCTTCCCCGAGCTGCAGGCTGGGCGCTCAGGGGTAGCCCTGGCTGGTTCTTTGTATCCCCGCCCCGGGCACACTTACCGGGCGATCATGATCCCAGCGACGCCAGTCTGCATGGCGCGGTTGGCGTCCTCGTACGACAAGATGTCCCCGTTTCCTGAGGGACAGAGACTGGGGCCTCAGGGAGCTGTGTGCAGGCGGGGATGCCGGGGCTTCGGGAGTTCTCCTCAGCCCAGCAGCATTCCCCATCGGGGCACGAGGGGGCCCAGGTGAGGAGTGGGCCCCGGTGCGTGGCCTCTGGTGGCAGGGGACCCACCGAAAAGGGGCATGGGGCTGGCTGCTGTCACGCACCGCTCGATGTAGTGCCAGTCGGCCAGCTTGGTGTAGCGCTGCTCCCGAGAGCGGCCCTGGAGCTGGAGGAGAGGCAGCCAGGTAGGGAGGGAGGGAGGGGCAGGGGGCGGAGAATCAGACAGAGACAGAGAGAGAGAAAGACCCAGAGAGCCCGGGAGAGACAGACTGAGAGAGACAGACAGACACACAGACAGACAGGTGGAGACAGAGATGGAGGGAGAGCCAAAGACCAGGAGGGAGGAGCAGGAAGGGAGGAATGGTTAGAAAGGGATGCGCCTCGGGGGTCCCAACACCCGCTGCGCCCCGAGTGAGTTGGAGTTGACGGCCCTCATGATACCCCGGCCCAACACATCACCAATCCCACTAGTAAGCATGCTTTATCTGTTTGACAAGTGTTTCTGATACCTGGCATCCCTAGCACCCCTGGCCTCACATCCTGTGCCCACAATTCCCAGGCTCTGGAAATTCCCTGGCATCCTCCCGGAAGACACACTCACTCAGGAAGCCCCCTAGAAACTCCTCTTCCTCCTCATCAGTGTCCACATGCCTGGCCGTGGCTGTCCATCTGCCAGCCCAGCCTCCTCTCCCACCACCTCTGTGCCGGCTCTCCACCCTTCTTCGGAGCTGCCCCAGAACCTTTCCAAATATGCCTTTTCCTCCCTCTCAGCTCAGCCAGCGCCGGCTTCCCTCCTGGAGGGGATGCCTGAAAAACAGTGGGCGTTCCTGGACCTGAAACCCACGTGTCCAAGCCTGGACTCTTGGGTGCAAACAATCAAGCTGAAAACGGGGGTGGGCGGGGTGGGCCAGTGTAAGGATTCAAGGGGATGTCTAGCCAGCTGGGACCAGGGCCCGCGAGGGGGCGCCAGGCTGGCTCTGGCTCTTGCCTTGTGCCCTCTCATCACCCCCCCTTCCCCCACCCCTGCAGGACGGGCCCCTCCGCGCACCAGGGACAGTTCTGCGTCTTGCAGGCTGCAACCCCAGGCTGTCTGCACAACGGGACTCAGAGCCACAGTTAGGGGGTGTGGATGACACGGGGGGCCGTGGGGGGGCGAGTGCATTTGGGGACGGAGCCGGCAGCTGCGTTTGCAGAGCCAGCTGGGTCTTCAGTTTGAAGGGGGACCGGGGTCACCTGTGGGTGCGCCCCCAGCTGCTCCCCGCCGCGCCTGCTGGCGCCTTACAGAGCGTGCGTCTCCCATCCCGCCCCCAGGTGATGGTGAGCAACCCCCATTCCCTGGGGCTGCAGGCTGTCATCTACGAGGACGGCTACACCTACGAGGGGAACACCAAGCACAGACTGGTGAGCTCGCCCCTCCCCGTCCCCTCCCCCTCCCCCCCCAAACCCGGATCAACGGGAGAGGGGCTCGGCCTTGACCGACTGGGCCAGCCAGGTCCAGCCGCCTCAGGGTGTCCCTCGTCGGACCTCCTTCCTGCTTCCCTTCCTTACACACACCCAGATAAGGTGCTGTGGAATGTTGAGGGGACACAGCCCCCGCCCCTCCCACACCCCCCGGCAGGCCGCAGTCCCCCAGAGAGTGAGGGCAGCAGGTGTCACACAGAAGGGTCAAGGAGGATGTGGCGGGGAGCCTGACCCACCCGGGGAGGGCGTGAGACCTGAGTTAGCTGGGTAAACCCAGGCATCAGGAGACAAGCCGGGGCCACCGGGAGGGTCTTGGCCAAATATGGGTCTGGGGGATCCATAGGGCAGAGCCAGGCCTCACAGTCACACCAGGGAGTTGGGACTTGACCCCAGACCACAACAGACTCTTTGGATCAGACCATGTCACATCACAGCTAAGTAGGAGGGGAAACTAAGTCACGCCCCACTGTGGGTCCCCGGGACAAAGGCAGGGAGCTTGGAGAACGGGGGTCATTCCCATGAGCTTCCAGAAGCCTTTCACGGGCTTAGAACCAGAGGCAGGCTGGATGGCTCCCGGGTTCCTCCTCCCAACACCCCCATCCTGCCCTCCGTCTCTCCTGAACCCTGATTGCGGGACCACCCTGGGCTGTTCCACTCTTGTAGTTGCATTTTCTCTTTTGCTTCTGCAGAACATTTCACTGAGGCAGCAGCAGCACTGGGGCAGGGCTGACCCCAACTTCACCTCCAGGTATGTCATCACCCAGATGGTAGTGCTGGGTGGCCCCAGGGTGTCCCCTTAGCAGGAGCCAAGGAATCAGGGCCGAGATCCAGACTCCCCCCACTCCAAGGACAGTAAGGCGAGAACCATTAAACTCTTACAGAGAGACAAATACCATATGATATCACTTATTTGTGGAATCTAAACTGTGACACGAATGGACTTATTTATGAAATAGAAACAGACTCAGATATAGAGAACAGACTTGTGGTTGCAAAGGGGAAGGGGGAGGTAGGAGAGGGATGGGTTGGGAGTTTGGGGTTAGCAGGTGCAAACTATTATATATAGGAGAGGTAAACAACAAGGCCCTGCTGTATAGCACAAGAACTAGATTCAATATCCTGTGATAAACCATAATGGAAAAGAATCTGAAAAAGAATATATATACAGGGCTTCCCTGGTGGTGCAGTGGTTAAGAATACGCCTGCCAATGCAGGGGACACGGGTTCAAGCCCTGGTCTGGGAGGATCCCACATGCCGTGGAGCAACAAGGCCCATGTGCCACAACTACTGAGCCTGCGCATCTGGAGCCTGTACTCCGCAACAAGAGAGGCCGCGACAGTGAGAGGCCCGCTCACCGCGATGAAGAGTGGCCCCCGCTTGCCACAACTAGAGAAAGCCCTCGCACGGAAACGAAGACCCAACACAGCCAAAAATAAAAATACATCTAAAAATTAAAAAATTTTAAAAAAAGAACAATGAGAAAACATTGTATGCAGCTAGGTGATAATAAAACGGGCTCAGATGCTCTTTTCAATAAGTAATTATATATAAATTAACAAAACTGACTCAAAAAGAGGAAGAAACTAGAGGGAGGGTGGTGCCACCATGTGTGAGCAGATGTTCTTGGTCAATATTCTGGACAGACTGGATGAACAGATGAATGAATGAATGGAGAAATGGAGAAGTGGATGGGTGGATGGATGGATGGATGTGTGGATGGATGGATGGATGGATGGATGGATGGGTGGATGCATAGATAAATGAATGAGTGGGTTGTTGATGCTTTTTACTGCAATAACACACACTCCCATTGCCTTGCAGCATAAAGAGACCCACAATATCAACCATCACTCTGGACATAGCCAACAAAGAAATTTCATGCTTGGACCTTAAGCCACCGGTAGGACCAAAACTTTTGCTGTCCCATACTCTTTGTCCTTAGTGTTAAGACTGATGACAGCAGGCCTTGGCTGGTTTCTCCCCTAGTGGCTGGCTAAGCTCACACTCAGGATCTGGAAACGGAGGTGATTCTGCCCTGGTTGCCAAGGTCACTGCCCCTTCCCCATCGTCTTCCCCCAGGGTTGTGCCTCAGGACACACCAACCTCGGAGCAGTTGTACTAGCTGGGGGTTATCAGACGGCGGGACCTTAGCGGTGCCCCACAGATCAGGCAGCTTCTTAGGACTTGACTCTGTGAGTCCCAGGCACCTGGACACCGCATTGTGACCCAGGCGCAGGGTTTCTGGTCCCGGCTGCGTCAAGTGCGCCCCCTCGTGGGCTTTCATGGTGCTCTCGCTGACCGGAGTCAGCGTCCACATCCCCGCCTTGTCTCTCCCCGCCAAATCCTCCCGCCGCTGCAGACAGCCCTCATTTCAGTCGGTTGTGACCTGGAGAAGAAGATCGTCATTCAGAAGTGAGTATGTCGATATGGGGTGGGGAGGGGAGAAGTGAGAGGTGGCGAGGTGGGGCGTGGGGACTGGATGAGATGGTCACCATTGCTTCACAACTGCTAAAGTCGGGTGACACTACTCTGTCTGCTTTTGCATACGTTTAACATTTCCATAACGAACAGCTCAATAATTAATCCTAACAGATTAAGTTAGAGTCTACAGTGGGTGGCTGCCCTCTCCCACCACCCCCCACCGACTTGGTGAAATTTACATGTTCTCCCTGCTCCCTCATCCTTTGCTCATTCCCTTTCTCCCTTTTAGTCCCTGAGTTCCTCATTTTGATGAAAATTGCTCAGAGAGGGCTTCCCTGGTGGTGCAGTGGTTAGGAATCCGCCTGCCAATGCAGGGGACACAGGTTCAAGCCCTGGTCCGGGAAGATCCCACATGCCGCGGAGCAACTCAGCCCATGCGCCATAACTACTGAGCCTGCGCTCTAGAGCCTGCAAGCCACAACTACGGAGCCCGCCTGCCACAACTACTGAGTCCACGCGCCTCGAACCTGTGCCCCGCAACAAGAGAAGCCACCGCAGTGAGAAGCCCACGCTCCGCAAGGAAGAGCAGCCCCCGCTCGCCGCAACTAGAGAAAGCCCGTGCACAGCAACGAAGATCCAATGTAGCCAAAAATGAATAAATGAAGTAAATAAATTTATAAAACTGCTCAGAGATTTTGGGTTTAATCGCCTGCTGAAAATCTGAGGAACTTTGCCTCCAGGATCCATAGTTACTGCAAAGAACGCAGCCATGAGAGACCAAGAAAAAGAAAGGAAGAACCCCTGAAGACTGGCCAAACTGCCCTACGTTTTCCCCTTCGGGCGGTGGGGTGCCAGCAAATGAGCGACAGCCAGTTCTGGGGGAGGCCCAGATTTGTGGCATTTGCCAATTCCCGTGGTGTAAATGCTCCCATGGAGCCTACAGATCACTACCAAAGTGAGTCTCTACTGGCTCATGAAACTCCTGAGGATATAACAGCTGTCTCTCGGAGCTAGTAAGAGCCAGCCTCAGCGCTCCACTGCATGGGGCAATAATAAAGTCAAGTGACGGTTTTACCAGATTTTCCCCCCAAAAGGGAAACGCTTTATTGAGTCAATAAATGATGTTAGCAGTATTTAGAACATATGTGCAGGAAAGTCTTTAAAACAATCTTTTCAAAGCTGCTGCCATGGGCTTCCCTGGTGGCGCAGTGGTTGAGAGTCCGCCTGCCAATGCAGGGGACACAGGTTCATGCCCCGGTCCGGGAAGATCCCACATGCCGTGGAGCGGCTGGGCGCGTGAGCCATGGCTGCTGAGCCTTTGAGTCCGGAGCCTGTGCTCCACAACGGGAGACGCCACAGCAGTGAGAGGCCTGCGTAACGCAAAGAAAAAAAAAAAAAAAAAAAAAGCTGCTGCCATAAAGAGAGTGGGAAAGGTATTTGCCACACGTGTAACTAAAAAGGGACTTGTATCCAGAATTTATAAAGAATTCCTACGAATCAGAAAAAAAAAAGTATAGAAAAAAATGGGCAAAAGGCTTCAGCAGGCACTCCCAAAAAAGGGGGGGAAAAGGCTGATAAACACAAAAAGGTGTTGAAAAAGTGGTCCATTTCATAGGAAAATGAAAATGAACGCTACGATAGAGACCGATACTCGGCACGAGCATGGCAGAATTGACAAAGCCTGCAAAGTAGTACTATAAGGATGGGAACCCCTCTGGCAGCCTCAGGAACCCCCAGACATTGCCGGTGGGCGTGTACATTTTTCGGCTGCTTTGGAAAGCACTTCTTTCCACCAGCAATTCCACTCATGCACATCTGCACTGATCTAGGTTCCAGAATGTTCTCAGCAGCATTACTCTGAATAGCTCCAAGCTGGAAGCAGGCCAACTGAAATGTCCATCGACAGAAGGATGGGTAAACCAAGTGCAGGGTTTTGGTACAACAGAATGTCACAGCAGGGAAAACGAACGGGGCAGAAGTGCCTGGATGGATCGTACAAACGTGGGCATGGAATCAAAAGAATACACAGCATGATTCTAGTCTTAAAAAAAAAAAAATCCAAAATCAGGGGAACTCCCTGGCAGTCCAGTGGTTAGGACTCTGCACTGCCACTGCAAGGGGCACAGGTTCCATCCCTGGTTGGGGAACTAAGATCCCACAAGCTGGGTGGCACAGAAAAAAAAAATCCAAAATCGGGCAAAAATAAACTACAGTCAGCCCTTGTATCTGCAGGTTCTGCATCCCCGGATTCAACCAGCCAAGGGTGGATCGTGTTTAAGTTCGTGGCTGGTTGAATCTGTGGCTGTGGACCCCGAGGATACAGAGGCCCCACTATGGGACTTGAGCATCCTCGGATTTTGTTATCTACGGCAGATCCTGGACCAATCCCCTGCAGATACCAAGGGAGGACTGCATGTTGCTTAAGAATACATGCACAGATGGTAACAGTACAAAGAAAAACAGGGAAAGGATTGTCTCAAAAGTCAGGACACCCAGCTCCCACATCTCCACGTGTAACATCATTCTCCAATACAAGGAATTAGGGCTCCTTGGCGAAATGGCTGATTCTAGGCCAGGCAGGGAAGATTCAAGATGAGCCTGGAGCATCTTGGAGAACCAGAAAGTAAGAAAGGGCTCAAAATTCAACCAATGGGGAGATAACATATGTCAAAGGGAACAATTCACAATTCTTTGGTCCCGCATGGGTTCGGGCAGCTTCTCACTATCTTTTGTTGCTCGCAGTGAAATCTCAGCCTGTTACAATGGCGTCCTCGACCCCGTGGCCCTTCAGGACAACTATAGCTACGTCATTGAGAGGTGAGCCCCCCCCACACACACACATGTCCATTAGGTATGCATGAGCCAAAGGCGAATCAAGAATCATTATTTAAATTTTTATTTATGTATTTGGCCGCACGGCGCCAGCATGAGGAATCTTAGTTCCCCCACCAGGGACTGAAACCCCCTGCAGTGGAAGCTCAGAGTCTTAACCACTGGACCTCCAGGGAAGTCCCAAGAATCATTTTTAAACCGTAATGGAAAAGAAAACAATTTTTTTTTTGAAGAAAGGAAAAAAAGGATCATTTTAAAATTGATACCGTGCCAATTGATATCCAGCCCACAAGGAATCCGAGGGAGCGAGCAGACAGGTAGGGAAGGTGGCTGGGCCTTCGGGGAATCAGTGTGATGTGGCAGGGCCCCTGGCCCAGGTCTGCCCAGGCTCTGCCACCTTCTGGGCCAGCCTTCAGACCCCTCCCCAGCCTGCCACCAGCTCCTGGAGCCAGGTCCCCTCTTCATCCCAGCTAGCGGAGTTGGCCAGACACTGTCCAGCCAAGGCAGGAGGGGGTGGCCGGCCAAGGTGACCCCCTCTGCAGGGCGGCACAGAGAGCCCCTCCCACACTGGTGCACACCACCAACCCCCTGGCATGGGAAGACACTCGTGGGTCTTCTACGACGTGACCCTCCCCCCTCCAACACAAGCCAAGAGTCCGTCCCCCATCCAGACCCACGGCCGAGACGGAAACCGGTGCTGCTGGACTTGCCAACCAGTGAGGCTGCAGCCAGAGCGCCTGGGGGCATGAGAGTGTGTGAGTCAGGGGCTCCAGAGAGAGAGAAGCCACAGGATGTATGTGTGAGACAGAGAGACACAGAGGCACAGAGGCACAGAGAGACAGAGACAGAGTGACAGAGACAGAGATTTATTTTAAGGACTTGGTTCCCGGACTGTAGAGGTCTGGTGAGTGCACAGTCTGATGGGGGAGGCTGGGGGCTGGCAGCTCAGGGAAGAGTTGCAGTTCTAGTTCAAGGCCATCTGCAGGCCGACTTCTTTCTTGCTGGGGGAGGCCCATGTTTGTTCTACTCAGGCCTCCAGCTGCACCCACATTAGGGAGAGCACTGCTTTACTGATTTCAATATTAACCTCTGCCCCAAAGAAGAGCCTCACAGAAACACCCAGAATCTCATCTGAACACAGTCGAGGTGCTGGGGCCCAGCTAAGTGGACCCGGAATGTCAACCACCGCAGGGGTCCCAAGGTCATTTCGACCATGACTCTGACTCCCCCGCTCAGACACGCCTCCATGATCGTGACCCCATGTGCAGGGAAGAAGCGGAGCTGTGGGTGGGGGGACGTCCGGGCGCCTGGTGGGAGCTCGCCCGTGTCTGTGTCCTGCTCTCCCACACGGAAGCCTACGACCCCAACTTCCGGGGTCAGAAGGCCACGGAGGACCTGGAGGTGCCTTACCACTATGAGAAGCTGGGCTGCCCCATTCTCGTCTACTACGACACCCCATGGAAGCCGGTGGTGGAGCTGTGAGGACCCACCCCCCAGTCCCCCTCCCCGCCAGCCCCCCGCCGCCCTCACCATCATCACAGGCCCCCAGAGCCCTCTCCACCCCTTTGCTCTGGCCGCATCCTCTCCCTGCCTTTTCCCTCCGTAGCTCTCAGCTCACACGTCCCCTCCCCTTCCCCGTCTTAGCTCGGCGGCCTTAACAAAACACCACAGACTCGGGGGCTTAAACAGCAGACACTGACCTTCTCACAGTCCTAGAGGCCGGAAGTCCAAGTTCAAGGTGTGGGCAGGCTGCTTCCCCCAGGCCTCTCTCCTTGGCCGCAGAGGCTGCCACTTCCCGTGGCATCAGGGCCCACCCTTATCACCTCACTCAACTTTGATTGCCTCGTTAAAGGCCCCACCTCCAAATCCAGTCGCACTGGGTGTTAGGGCTTCACATAGGAATTTGGGGGACACATTTCAGGCCATGCCACTGGCTCTGCCCCCTTCGGTGGATTCTGTCTTCCTTCATTCCGTCCCCATCCCCACGCCGCCCCCGCACACCACTGCACTAAATAGCTGTTGACGGACTGAACGGTGGCAGAAACCACTCACACGTGGCAACACTTAGGTTCATTAGAACGTCACGTGTTAGCTCCTCGTGGCCTCAGTCGCACACCCAGGTGAGACTGTGGGCTGGGCACGCCCCGAACTCAGAGCTGCCACGTGGTGGGGTGCCTGCCGGCCTGGGGTGAGGACCAAGGGAAGGGTCCCATCAGAGGAGGGGTGTAAGCCCCAACCTGGCAGGAGACAAACGTGCATCCAAAAATAAGTTTTGTTTTTCTTTTTTCTGGCCCCCGCGTCTTGTGGGGAACTTAGTTCCCCGTCCAGGGATGGAAGCCGGGTACGCGGCAGTGGAAGCCCAGACCCCTAACCACTGGACCACCAGGGAATTCCCCCCCAAATAAGGATTTAGAACAACCTTAATTCACCGACCTAAATGTATACCTCTGGAATGTTTGCAGGTGTCAAAAAATAAGCAACCCCCAGTCCCTGACCCCGACCTCGTCAGCGTCCTGTCCAAATAAGCAACCCCGACCCCGTCAGCGTCCTGTCCCCACCTGCCACTGCATATCCGCGTTGTCTGTCCCAGAAGTGTCAGCCTGGTGGGGGGAGAGGGTGGCCCTGCCCTGCTCTGCCACCTCCCACCACCCCCAGATGGTCTCAGAACACATCAGGGCCCCCAGCCTCCCCCCCCAACGACGGCCCCCCAGCAGCCTTGCCTGTGTATGGTGTGTCCCAGGTGGAGGGAAGGAAAGTTCCAGGAGGTGGTCGAGGCCGAGTACGTCCTGCTGGAGGTGAACGGGCTGTTCACGTACACACGCCCTGACGGCCGACATGGCCCTCTGCAGTTCCCAGCCGCAGAACTGGACCACCATCGCCAAGACGGCCGGCGACAAAGGGCCCTTCGCCTGGGACCGAGAGGTAGGGCCTGCGTTCTGATTATTCCCAAAACAGGTCGCAGAAGGCGACGACAGGTCAGGCCCACTGTGTGTTGGGGGCCGACTCAGTCTGTTCAGGCTGCTGTAAAGATCACCATGGACCCTGCGGCTTGTAACAACAGCATTGGTTTCTCACGGTTCTGGAGGCTGAGTCCAAGATCAAGGCGCCAGCAGATTTGGTGTCTGGCTCCTGGGTGGTGCCTTCTGTGTCCTCACATGGCAGAAGGAGGAGGGAGCACTCCTGGGTCCCTTTATAAGGGCGCCAATCTCCTTCAGGAGGGCTCCACCCCCAGGACCTAATCAGCTCCCAAAGGCCCCGCCTCCTAATACATCACCTTCTGGGGTAGGTTTCAACATATGAATGGGTGGGGGGCGTGGCAGACATTCAGTCTCTAGATGGGGCGGCAGGGGATGGAAATGTAAGATGCACAAACTCTTTGGGAATCTCTCCCAAGGGAATCGGAGACGATCGGAGGTGTAGGGACGAAGGCGCTCATGGAGCAGACTGCTGATGATGTGCAAACTTCTGGAACCATCCAAATGCCTGTCATTTAAGGGGCTTGATTATATTTACGGTCTGTTCTGCTCAAGGTGAAATTCACATAACCGATAATGAACGATTTTAACGCGTGCAACTCCTACAACTCGGGTATGCGTTTTGTGCATTCGCAATATTACCCAAACACCACCACCCTGACCGTTTCTTTAAAAAGAACGAGCCACACACGGAGCTTTGCTTATTTATTATTTTCTGACTGTGCCGGTGTTTGTATTTGCATTCTTTTTATTAGCCCTCTCGTTCAAAGTGGCATGCATGCATTTAAGAGATTGTCCCATTACTTTTTTTTCCCATCAGCCCTGGTGGCCGATTTTGTAGAACCCTGAGGGCTTTTCTATCAAGACAGAGCCACAGTGCCTGCATGTCCAGCACAGTCATTGGATGGGCTGGCTGTTAAACAGCCACTGAACTGCTAAAACACTAAAAACCATGAGGTGGAGCTAGCTGTGGCAAATAAATGGTCTTTAGGCAAAGCAGCTGTCTCCATTTTATTTCACATAGTTTATATGCAGTCCAGCTTTTCTTCTTTTACTCCCAAAGGATTTTTTTTTTTTTTTTTTTTTTTTTTTGCGCTATGGACCCAGCTGCTCTGCAGCATGTGGGATCTTCCCGGACCGGGGCACGAACCCATGTCCCCTGTACTGGCAGGCGGACTCTCAACCACTGCACCACCAGGGAAGGCCCCTTCTCTGCATTTTTAAGAGCTCTTTATAGATCCATGAGATTAAGCTTTTATTTGCGATGTAATTTGCTAATAGTTCCCCCAGTTTGCCTCTTTTGTCTTTCGGTTTTTGCTTACTTTGCCATGCAAAATGAGTTCCTTCTATTCTCTTTCTTTATTTTTGGCTGCACCACGGTGCATGCGGGATCTTAGTTCCCCGACCAGGAATCAGCCCCATGCCCCCTGCAGTGGAAGCGTGGATTCTTAACCACTGGACCGCCAGGGAAGTCCCGAGTTCCTTATTTCTCATAACGTTGGACTCACTGCTATTTTTACACTTTTGCTTTGGGAATGTCCATCTCTTCTCTTGTTTACAAGCCTAGCCCCATCCTCCCTTCTGGGTCCACAGGCAAATAGTGCAGAAGATCAGGGTGTAGGCGAGACCCTTAGTATGTGTTTAGCTCAGGGAGCCAGCGTGATGCACCGGTGAAGGGCAAACAGTTGAGTTCAAGGGCATATCCCCCTTTATGTGACACCCCGGGATCTGAAGGCAGGGTGGAGAAGCCACAGCTGCCACCTGGGCACCCACGACTGCTTCCCGAGAAGCCCTGGTGGCTCTGTCTCACTTCCACCGTCAGGTTCCCCAGGTGTGTTAGTCAGCTAGGGCTGTGTAACAAAAGGACCACAAACCAGATGGGTTAAACACCAGAAATTTATCCTCTCCCAGTTCTGGAGGCCAAAAGTCCCAGATCGAGGTGTCGGTAGGGCTGGTTCCTTCTGAGTCCATGAGGGAGAATCTGTCCCAGGCCTCTGGCCTGGTTTCTGGTGATTTGCTGGCCATCTTTGCATTCCTTGGCTTGTAGATGCATCGCCCCAATCGCTTGCTTCATCTTCCCATGGTCTTGTCCCTGTGCGTGTCGTCTCTGGGTCTAAATTTCCCCTTATTCTAAGGACACCAGCCATACTGGATCAGGCCCACTCTAGTGACCTCATGTTCACTTGATTCCCTGTAAAGACCCCATCTCCAAATAAGGTCACCACCTGAGGTCCTGGGGGTTAGGACTCTGACATATGACTTGTGGGAGGGACTCAACTCAGCCCATAACACCAAGAGCACATGCCATCAGCAGCATGTGATTCATACCAAGACTCACAGTTGCAAGGGACCCTGGTGAGCAGAGCTGTTATGCCTGCAGCCCCCAAAGCTGGGGCAGGCACAGGAGAAGGAAGGTGGGAAGAAGGCTCCACAGTCACCAATCGGCTGGCCTGCCCAGCGGGCACTTGGTCCTGGACTCACACCCCTGGGTGCTGGTGGGTGGTGGCACCGGTGGGGCCGTGTGTGCGGCGGTAGCGCCTGTGGGCTGGCACGGTCCTTCCCGGCCCCCGGGGCCAGCAGGCACGTCTCTGTCCTCCTCCCCAGAATTATGTGAGCTGCCACGACCCTAACAACAATGCACCCTTGAGATGGCCCAAAGTCCCGTATCAGATCTTGGGAGGCCCGACAGAGAACAAGGTCGTTTTCGACCAAAGAAACGGCATCTACATCTTCTTCATTTCCATCGTGGATCCATACTACAGGTGAGTCACCCTGTACCAGGGGCCTCTGGGGGAAGAGCTGGCTCTCTGGGGGCAGGTTGCACACATGAGGGGGACCCACTTTTCTCCCTCCTCTAGGATGACATTTGTTCACTTCCTAAATAAATCCTCATTCAAAGGCCATGCTGGGTGCGGGGGAACAGCAATGACCAGCAGCCCTGTCCCCGCCCTCAGGGACCAGAGTCACCCTCATGCCATGTCTAACGGGTGGGGTGCAGGGGCCGGTGTAGACTGGCTCCCAAACACGGATCATTAGATATCCAGGGATTTTGCAAGCCGGTTGGCTTCCCGCTGGCAGCCGGAGTACTGACACCACGGAAAGGAAACTGACACTCATTACAGGCCAGCCCAACCCTGCCCCAGGAGCTGGCTGTTAATACTCGCCACCCACTGTGCTGGTTCAGATCATTAACGTCTCCCACTGGGAGGGGGAACATGGGCGGCATTATTCCCTGCTCCCCCATCACCTATCCCTTCCACACGGACACAAAGTCCACCCCAAAAGCACGGGGAGACCCTGCCTTCCCTAAAGGCCCCAGACCCTGGACCAGCTCTGGGATGCCACTGGCAGAAGGCACCAGGGTGGGGATGCCCAGGGGAGAGAGGTGTCTGCCTGCAAGGCTCATCCCCTGCCCTCCCTGCACCTTGCCTCCAGCAGAGCCCCCAGCGACTTCCCCCCCTTACCTGGGTGTCCTTCCCTCCATCCTGCCATCCCTACCTGCTCGCAGCCACCTGAGGGACGCTTGTGGCCCCGCTCAAGCCCCCCACTCCGCGTCCACTGTGATGAGAGCTTTGTTGGTCTCTTCTGCCCGCCCCCCACACTGAGCCTGGGCATGGAGGCGGGGGGGAATCCCTTGTCTCCAGAGCAGGGGACCACAGGGGTCCTGGGGAAAAATACGATCTCTGCGAAAATATGTAAGATGTTACGGAAAAACCCAAACGAACTTTTTGGCCAACACGATACAGAGACGACCACAGATTTATAGAGGATAGAAGTTAAGTGGATATAAATGGAACTCAGTGCCCGGCGTCAATGCTCCAGGCCCAGCTCTTGTCCCCGTGAGTTTTAAAACGTTTGCCGGGGGAATTCCCTGGCGGTCCAGTGGTTAGGCTCTGCGCTTTCACTGCCGAGGACCTGGGTTCGATCCTCGGTCGGGGAACTAAGATACTGCAAGCTGAGCAGCGTGGCCAAAAAATAAAAAAAAACCCAGTTTGCTGGGGTGAAGGGTGAGGCCCCCAAAGGCGGTGCCCCACGGCCTCTCCCTGCCCGCCCCTCGCAGCTACTGTCACCTGGAGACCACCTTCAGCGTCTACGTCTACGGGGCCTTCCCACTGCCCATCTTCCCGCCTGAGATCACCATCGTCCTGCTCACGGGGGCCACCCTGCTGTCTGTATGGCTGGCCTACATGATCCCCGAGCTGCTGCACACTGAGCAGGGCCTCAGGGTCAAGGGCTTCTGGGTCAGTCTGCGCAGGAGATGCAGGAAGTCTCGTGCGTGTGTCTGGGCCAGGTGCTGAGCACGCCCTGGGGTTGGAGGTGGGGTGGCAGGGAGGGGGCAGAGTTGTCTTGAAATAAAGCGTTTGGTAAGAGAGCCGGCAGCAGTGGGTGTCACTCATGTTTTGTGGGGTTTCTACACCCACCTGCCTCCCTCAACATTCTGGCACCACAGTCCCTTTGAACTACGGCACCTACGTGGGTTGTGAACAGTGAGAAGGTGGGCGGCCCAAGTCCCAGCGAACAGGAGCTTTTGGTGAAACGAGCCGGCACAGGCATGTGGTGAGATCATCAACCGGCAAGTCCCAGAGATGCATCGGACACTTGACGTGTTCTGTTAGAGAAACGTGAGACCCAAGGAAAAGGGCGGGGGCTGCAGAAGACGGGGACGGGGCGTGGGTCCACCTCTGTTGATAAGCCCTGACATATACGCAGACCAACATGCTTACGTGTGTTTCGTGATGTCCATGAACAAAACTTGGAAGCATAGCACATATTTCACACGTACCTGTGTTATGCATACATATGTATACAGATGATGTGCACACATGCATGTGTATACGTATGTGCAGAGGTATGTATACATACATGTATATAACACATAGGTACATAAGGCATACACATACACGCGTGTGTAGATATTGTGCATGTATGTGCCTGTGTGTATACATGTACATGCATATTGCCTATGTGTGGATGATGTGTACATACATCTACACGTGTATTCATATGTCTATAATACACGTTCACGTACGTGTGTAGGCATGTGTGGGTGATGTGTATGTCACACGCGAGCACTTGTATAATGTGAACACACGTGTGCGCATGTATATATGCATAAGCTCATCACGCACGTGTGTAGATAACATGCATGCTCACACGTGTACATGCACGTATGCATGTGTACAGATGCATGCATCTGTACGTGTACACACCTGTGTATGCACATGTGAATACACATATAGGTGTGCATACAATGTACACATACGTGTATATGCATGTCTGATCAGTCTATCCATCCGTTCAGAGCTTCCCTCTCCCACACTTCATTCAAACCCCAGGTGGCACGGGACAGTTGTCTCATTCTAGTGAAAACTTTCTCAATGACTTTTCTGATCACTCTGAGGTTAAAAGAACACATCCAACGGTCATTTAAACTGCGCGACACAGGGAATTCCCTGGAGGTCCCGTGGTAGGACTCTGTGCTTTCACTGCTGGGGCCTGGGTTCAATCCCTGGTCGGGAAGTACGATCCCGCAAGTGGCTCGGCCAGAAAAAAAAAAAAAATTGCCCAGTACGCTCTCCACCCAGTCGTTAAAAACCTCCACTCCCACACCCACTGCAGTGGGCAGTCACCACACCCCCACCTCCGGGGGCTGCCTGGTCCACCTTCCACGCCTCTCTGGAGGGGACGGGTTAGGCTGCCAGGTGATCCTCATTTCACAACCCTTGGCCCGCATTAATCTTAAAGAAAATCAAGCCCATCCTGTCACATCTGCCTCATTTGCCAGGGCCTTCCCTTCTTGGGGGCACTTCGTATTTGTCTCAAAAATACCCCTAACACGGCTGCAGGCACAGCAGGCTGAGAGGGAAGCGGGGGAAGGGAGCTCCTGGCTCCTCCAGGCCCGCATCCTGTTCACAACACAGACAGGCGGTGATCCCGGTACAGCCCAGACTGGCTGGCCACCTCTGTCTCCCTGAGCCCTGGAACCCGTAGGCTCGAGGCATGGTGCCAGCAGCCAAGACCCCCTGCCCACACGCAGCCACCTCCTGGATCCTAGTCAAGCGCCCTGGGTTCCCCAGCAGACACCAGCAGGGAAGGTCCCCGAGACCCAGCCCAGGGCCTGGGGCAGGAGGGCCCTTCCTCTGGCAGGGGAGGGGAGCTCCATCTCTCCTTACCTCCTTAGGTGTCACTGGGAAACCAACTCACCCCGTTCACAGTCGCCTGGAGTATTTCAGGGGAGGGTGTGGCCGGCGGCTGCCCCGGGCTCTCCAGAAGCAAAAGGCAGACGAGAGCCTGGCCCAGGGTACAGGGGGGAGGGAGCTCCGTGGACTGGAGAGGGAAGGAGCGGAGGCAGGAGGGAACAGGTGTGAGCACTGAAGCTCCAAAACCACTGCAAGCCCGCCCCGTGCCTGCCCCCTGGGAAGCAGAACCCAGGTGTGGCTGGGCCCGAGGCAGAGATGCAGGGGCCTGGCTGGATGCCCATCCTGGGACAGGCACACCCACCCTGGCCTCTGGCCCCCAGCTGGGCTGCAGGTGCACTCTGCATGCCCGTCTGGGTCACCTGTGAGCCAGGTGGACACCGTCTCCCACATGCCTGCCCTGCCCCCACTCTCAGACCTCCACCCAGCACTTGCCTCTGCACCCCAGGCCCCCCAGCTCTCCGCGTGAACACGAGCGGGGGCGTTCCCATTCACCATCGGGGACACCGGCCCCTCCACCTGGGCCGAGGCCGAGCCCAGCCCGCAGGCCTCTCCCCAGGCCCCACCCCGCTTGCTGCTGTGTCTCCAGGCAAGTTCCTGCCCATCTCTGGGCAGACCTGACTTTCCCCATCAAACATGGAGGTGAAATCCTTGCAGTGCACGAGTCCGGGCAGTGTCTCCCCACCTCCCAGCAGCACCCCCATCCCTGCCGGGTGACTTGGATTTTCTGGGGCTAGGAGACGAGGGATTGTCCCGAACCCCAAGTCTAGGGCTCCCCGACTCTACTCTGGAAGCCCGGCACCCGGAAGGCGCCGGGGTCCCGAGGGGCCTCGCCACATGGCCCTGGGCCCGCTGGACGACAGGGAGGGCGAGGAGACAGCCCACGGCCCCTGAATGCCACTGACCGGACACTGCGCAAACAGCTCAAATTCGCTTTAATGGGGGCGGCTCCCAGGTCCTGCCTGGGCCCCAAGGGTCTGGCGCTGGTGGGGACCGCAGTCTGCTTGCCCTTGCTGCCCTGCCTCCCCTTCCTGGCAGTCGGGTTGCCGGCCTTCCTCTTGCCCGAGGGCTTGGCGGTGGGGGGCCCCCCCGGGCGGGGCGGCGGCTCCTAGTCCAGCACCATGAAGTTGTAAAAGTAGTCCATGTCGGACACGGTATCTAGGACCTCGGGCACGCTGTAGTCCGAGGACTGCAGCTCGTCGGGCAGGTGCAGCGAGCGGATGTCGCTGGACGAGTCGTCCTTGCTGCCCCCGCTGTCGGGCAGGGCGGGCCCAGGGGGCTTGCACGGGGCCCCAGCGGGCTCAGCGCCACCCGGCAGGCAGTCAAAGAGCTTCCTCGTGTCCTCGAGCATCACCTTCTTGGGCGTCGTGAAGGCCCTGGCCACCTCAGGGGTCCTGGCCTCGCCTGCCCCCAGCGGGACCGCCTTGGGCTTGGTGGGGCCCGGCGGGTACAGCGGGCCGGGCCCGGCGCCGGGGGGCGGCTCCTTGAAGGCGAAGGTCAAGGGCTCGCCGGGCCCATCCAGCCAGCTCAGGCGGCCCTTGAGAGGTCCATAGGCGCCAGGGGGCAGCGTGGCCTCGGCGGGCAGCGTGGTGAGCAGCAGGGGCAACTTGCTCTCCTTGGGGGGCAGCGGGGGCGCCAGGCCTTGCTTGATCAAGGTGGGGGGCAGCTCCGCGAAGGCCGGGGACCCTCTGTCCCCTACGAAGCCCAGGGCCTCGGCCCCGGGTCCCTTGGACTGGAAGCAGGGCATGCGGTACCAGGGCCCCGCGGGGGGCGGCTGGTAGTGGCGGAACAGTGGGGGCAGCGGGGGCGGCACCGGGGCCCTGAAGCAGTGCTGTGCCTCCGGGAAGTAGGTGCCTGGCGAGGCGGGGCCCCCAGCCGCCAGCTTGTACAGGGACGACTGGCCAAAGTCGGTGGCGGCCCACTCGATTCGGTAGACGCGGGGGTCAAAGAAGCAGCCGCAGGGCGCCATCTGCAAACCTGTGGCCAGGGAGGGAGGCCCTGAGAGGGGCAGTTCTGGGACCCGCCTGGGGTGGACGGGGTCCAAACTGTGGGGCACGTCTGGGGCATGGAGAACACGGACCAATTTTGGGGTCCATTTGGGGAACAGGGACATAGGCTTTGCCTTTGGGGCCCTCTCTAGAGGTCAGGGGCCCCAGGCCTTGCTTTGGGGGCCCATCTGGGGGGCTGGGGACACCGGCCTGCCTTTGGGAGACCTGTTTGGGGAACAAGAAACATAGGCTTTGCCTTCAGGGCCCCATCTAGGGGATGAGGGACACAGACCTTGGTCCAGGGGTCTCTTTGGGGGACAGGGATTCGGGCCTTGCCTTCGGAGGAGGGAGCCATCTAGGGTCAAGGGTGGGAGCAAGATGCCCCTGCCCACTCCCCGGTCATCAAAGGTTGGTGGGAGGCCGGTACCTGCTGGAGGAGCTGGAAACACCTCTTTCTCCAGGTTTGGGGGGTGATAGACGTTGGAGGAACCTGTGGACAAAAACAGGCAGCTGGGTGGGGTCCTGAGGCTGGCGGGCAGAGCCCTGGTCCCTGCCCCGATGGGTGCCCCCCACCCTCGTACCCGCAGTGGGAAGAGGCTCTGTGCAGGCGGAAGCAGGCTGGCTGCCGGGCCCTTTGGTGGCGTCCAGGCTCCAGGGACTGAAGCCTTCTTGGGGAGCGGCGGGTGCGTAGAAGGGTTTGGGGTGCTGCATGGGGAGGCGGGGGCCTGGCCAGGCAGGCCAGGAGGGCAGCAGTTGGGAGCACAGGCAGCCCACTCAGAGAGGAGGCTCACTGTCCTGTGTAGTTCTGTTTCTACGGTTACTCCAGGCACAGGCTGTGGCCCGCCCACTGGTCAGGGTTCCGAGTAAGGGGCGGGGGAGGGGCGGGGCAGGCAGGGGCAGATGGGAAACCAAGGCAGCCAGAGATGGGCGTCACAGAGAGCATGGTGGACACTGGGCCCGGTCTGCTGCCTTCCGCCTCCCACCTCTGCCAGCAATGCCTGCCTGACAGCTCCAAGGCCCCTTCCTTCAGGCAGCCCGCCCTGATCCACACCCACACAGGCCAAGGCCCCATCTCATGAGCTATGGTGGCTTGTTTGTGGTCAAGGCCTTTGGGCACCAGCAGTGGCCAGTATGGGGCTGGTGAATGAGTGAGGAAGGAGGGAGCTGCGGGGATGGGGATGGTGGGGGAAAGCTGGGGTGGGGTGGGGGGTGGGGCAGCATGAGACAGCCTCAGGGTCACAAAAGGGCCTGGGTTTTAAAAGAATAAAATTTATTGCCTTCTCATTCCTTGGGGAGCCCGCTGGGCGCTCAGACACCCCCGCCCGCCCCTGCAGCTACTTGTAGGCGTTGGCCTTGTGCTTGGGCAGGAAGACGACATTGGGCGGCACCGGTCCCAGCAGCATCTCGCTGTGAGGAGGGCGGGAGCAGGGTCAGGCCTGGGGCGGGGTGGCCCCCGGCCCAGCTGGCCCCACACCCACTGGCTCCCTGGTGCACTATCTCCCAGGGCCTCGGCGGTTCCCGGGCACCTGATGCGGATCCAGTCGGCCGCCTTCTGGCTGGCCATGAGCGTCTCCAGGTAGTCGCGGCCCAGGTAGTAGGGCGGCCGCTCGTTGATCCTCTGCGGGAGCCGCTCCAGCAGGCCAACGGGCACGTACCTACAGACGGGGTGGGGGCGGCGGGGACGGGGTTGGGCCGGGCCTCCCCAAGACACCCCGCCCCGCCACCCCAATCCCACCTGCACAGGAAGGAGAGCCACTCAAGGAGGAAGCGGCGTGTCTTCTCCACGCCCTGCGTGTCCGAGCCCCAGCGCTCCAGGCCGTAGTGTGCGAAGTCCCGCAGGATGTCCAGGCGCTCAGACGACGAGATGTCCCAATGCCGCTGCTCCTTGATCTCCGTGAACAGCCACGGCTTGAGCAGGGCGCCGCTGCAGGCGGGCGGTGGTCAGCAGGCCGGTGGCGGAACCCCAGCCCCCAAACCCATGGTCCCCAACCTCCCGGCCATGCTCACACAACCTGCAAAGCCCAAGAGTTCCAAGCCACAACCCTGAGCCCACAGCTACAGAAAGTTCCAGTACCCTTCACCCCGGCCCCATAAGCAGCCACCTCTGACATCTCCCTGCCCGGGGAATAACAGAGCAGGGGGCGGGCTGGCGGGCTGGGGGGCACCGGCGTTGGGCACAAACTCAGACGCGCCCTCACCTCCCCCGAGCTGCAGGCTGGGCGCTCAGGGGTAGCCCTGGCTGGTTCTTTGTATCCCCGCCCCGGGCACACTTACCGGGCGATCATGATCCCAGCGACGCCAGTCTGCATGGCGCGGTTGGCGTCCTCGTACGACAAGATGTCCCCGTTTCCTGAAGGACAGAGACTGGGGCCTCAGGGAGCTGTGTGCAGGCGGGGATGCCGGGGCTTCGGGAGTTCTCCTCAGCCCAGCAGCATTCCCCATCGGGGCACGAGGGGGCCCAGGTGAGGAGTGGGCCCCGGTGCGTGGCCTCTGGTGGCAGGGGACCCACCGAAAAGGGGCATGGGGCTGGCTGCTGTCACGCACCGCTCGATGTAGTGCCAGTCGGCCAGCTTGGTGTAGCGCTGCTCCCGAGAGCGGCCCTGGAGCTGGAGGAGAGGCAGCCAGGTAGGGAGGGAGGGAGGGGCAGGGGGCGGAGAATCAGACAGAGACAGAGAGAGAGAAAGACCCAGAGAGCCCGGGAGAGACAGACTGAGAGAGACAGACAGACACACAGACAGACAGGTGGAGACAGAGATGGAGGGAGAGCCAAAGACCAGGAGGGAGGAGCAGGAAGGGAGGAATGGTTAGAAAGGGATGTGCCTCGGGGGTCCCAACACCCGCTGCGCCCCGAGTGAGTTGGAGTTGACGGCCCTCATGATACCCCGGCCCAACACATCACCAATCCCACTAGTAAGCATGCTTTATCTGTTTGACAAGTGTTTCTGATACCTGGCATCCCTAGCATCCCTGGCCTCACATCCTGTGCCCACAATTCCCAGGCTCTGGAAATTCCCTGGCATCCTCCCGGAAGACACACTCACTCAGGAAGCCCCCTAGAAACTCCTCTTCCTCCTCATCAGTGTCCACATGCCTGGCCGTGGCTGTCCATCTGCCAGCCCAGCCTCCTCTCCCACCACCTCTGTGCCGGCTCTCCACCCTTCTTCGGAGCTGCCCCAGAACCTTTCCAAAAATGCCTTTTCCTCCCTCTCAGCTCAGCCAGCGCCGGCTTCCCTCCTGGAAACCCACGTGTCCAAGCCTGGACTCTTGGGTGCAAACAATGAAGCTGAAAACGGGGGTGGGCGGGGTGGGCCAGTGTAAGGATTCAAGGGGATGTCTAGCCAGCTGGGACCAGGGCCCGCGAGGGGGCGCCAGGCTGGCTCTGGCTCTTGCCTTGTGCCCTCTCATCACCCCCCCTTCCCCCACCCCTGCAGGACGGGCCCCTCCGCGCACCAGGGACAGTTCTGCGTCTTGCAGGCTGCAACCCCAGGCTGTCTGCACGACGGGACTCAGAGCCACAGTTAGGGGGTGTGGATGACACGGGGGGCCGTGGGGGGGCGAGTGCATTTGGGGTCGGAGCCGGCAGCTGCGTTTGCAGAGCAAGCTGGGTCTTCAGTTTGAAGGGGGACCGGGGTCACCTGTGGGTGCGCCCCCAGCTGCTCCCCGCCGCGCCTGCTGGCGCCTTACAGAGCGTGCGTCTCCCATCCCGCCCCCAGGTGATGGTGAGCAACCCCCATTCCCTGGGGCTGCAGGCTGTCATCTACGAGGACGGCTACACCTACGAGGGGAACACCAAGCACAGACTGGTGAGCTCGCCCCTCCCCGTCCCCTCCCCCCCCCCAAACCCACGGGAGAGGGGCTCGGCCTTAACCGACTGGGCCAGCCAGGTCCAGCCGCCTCAGGGTGTCCCTCGTCGGACCTCCTTCCTGCTTCCCTTCCTTACACACACCCAGATAAGGTGCTGTGGAATGTTGAGGGGACACAGCCCCCGCCCCTCCCCCACCCCAGGCAGGCCGCAGTCCCCCAGAGAGTGAGGGCAGCAGGTGTCACACAGAAGGGTCAAGGAGGATGTGGCGGGGAGCCTGACCCACCCGGGGAGGGCGTGAGACCTGAGTTAGCTGGGTAAACCCAGGCATCAGGAGACAAGCCGGGGCCACCGGGAGGGTCTTGGCCAAATATGGGTCTGGGGGATCCATAGGGCAGAGCCAGGCCTCACAGTCACACCAGGGAGTTGGGACTTGACCCCAGACCACAACAGACTCTTTGGATCAGACCATGTCACATCACAGCTAAGTAGGAGGGGAAACTAAGTCACGCCCCACTGTGGGTCCCCGGGACAAAGGCAGGGAGCTTGGGGGTCATTCCCATGAGCTTCCAGAAGCCTTTCACGGGCTTAGAACCAGAGGCAGGCTGGATGGCTCCCGGGTTCCTCCTCCCAACACCCCCATCCTGCCCTCCGTCTCTCCTGAACCCTGATTGCGGGACCACCCTGGGCTGTTCCACTCTTGTAGTTGCATTTTCTCTTTTGCTTCTGCAGAACATTTCACTGAGGCAGCAGCAGCACTGGGGCAGGGCTGACCCCAACTTCACCTCCAGGTATGTCATCACCCGGATGGTAGTGCTGGGTGGCCCCAGGGTGTCCCCTTAGCAGGAGCCAAGGAATCAGGGCCGACATCCAGACTCCCCCCACTCCAAGGACAGTAAGGCGAGAACCATTAAACTCTTACAGAGAGACAAATACCATATGATATCACTTATTTGTGGAATCTAAACTGTGACACGAATGGACTTATTTATGAAATAGAAACAGACTCAGATATAGAGAACAGACTTGTGGTTGCAAAGGGGAAGGGGGAGGTGGGGGAGGGATGCGTTGGGAGTTTGGGGTTAGCAGGTGCAAACTATTATATATAGGAGAGGTAAACAACAAGGCCCTGCTGTATAGCACAAGAACTAGATTCAATATCCTGTAATAAACCATAATGGAAAAGAATCTGAAAAAGAATATACATACAGGGCTTCCCTGGTGGTGCAGTGGTTAAGAATACGCCTGCCAATGCAGGGGACACGGGTTCAAGCCCTGGTCTGGGAGGATCCCACATGCCGTGGAGCAACAAGGCCCGTGTGCCACAACTACTGAGCCTGCGCGTCTGGAGCCTGTACTCCGCAACAAGAGAGGCCGCGACAGTGAGAGGCCCGCGCACCGCGACGAAAGTGGCCCCCGCTTGCCACAACTAGAGAAAGCCCTCGCACGGAAACGAAGACCCAACACAGCCAAAAATAAAAATAAATCGAAAAATTAAAAAATTTTTAAAAAAGAACAATGAGAAAACATTGTATGCAGCTAGGTGATAATAAAACGGGCTCAGATGCTCTTTTCAATAAGTAATTCTATATAAATTAACAAAACTGACTCAAAAAGAGGAAGAAACTAGAGGGAGGGTGGTGCCACCATGCGTGAGCAGATGTTCTTGGTCAATATTCTGGACAGACTGGATGAACAGATGAATGAATGAATGGAGAAATGGATGGATGGATGGATGGATGGATGGATGGATGGATGGATGGATGGATGGGTGGATGGATGGATGGAAGGATGGGTGGATGCATAGATAAATGAATGAGTGGGTTGTTGATGCTTTTTACTGCAATAACACACACTCCCATTGCCTTGCAGCATAAAGAGACCCACAATATCAACCATCACTCTGGACATAGCCAACAAAGAAATTTCATGCTTGGACCTTAAGCCACTGTTATGACCAAAACTTTTGCTGTCCCATACTCTTTGTCCTTAGTGTTAAGACTGATGACAGCAGGCCTTGGCTGGCTTGTCCCCTAGTGGCTGGCCAAGCTCACACTCAGGATCTGGAAACGGAGGTGATTCTGCCCTGGTTGCCAAGGTCGCTGCCCCTTCCCCATCGTCTTCCCCCAGGGTTGTGCCTCAGGACACACCAACCTCGGAGCAGGTGTACTAGCTGGGGGTTATCAGACGGCGGGACCTTAGCGGTGCCCCACAGATCAGGCAGCTTCTTAGGACTTGACTCTGTGAGTCCCAGGCACCTGGACACCGCATTGCGACCCAGGCGCAGGGTTTCTGGTCCCGGCTGCGTCAAGTGCGCCCCCTCGTGGGCTTTCATGGTGCTCTCGCTGACCGGAGTCAGCGTCCACATCCCCGCCTTGGCTCTCCCCGCCACATCCCCCCGCCGCTGCAGACAGCCCGCATTTCAGTCGGTTGTGACCTGGAGAAGAAGATCGTCATTCAGAAGTGAGTATGTCGATATGGGGTGGAGAGTGGAGAAGTGAGAGGTGGCGAGGTGGGGAGTGGGGACTGGATGAGATGGTCACCATTGCTTCACAACTGCTAAAGTCGGGTGACACTACTCTGTCTGCTTTTGCATACGTTTAACATTTCCATAACGAATAGCTCAATAATTAATCCTAACAGATTAAGTTAGAGTCTACAGTGGGTGGCTGCCCTCTCCCACCACCCCCCACCGACTTGGTGAAATTTACATGTTCTCCCTGCTCCCTCATCCTTTGCTCATTCCCTTTCTCCCTTTTAGTCCCTGAGTTCCTCATTTTGATGAAAATTGCTCAGAGAGGGCTTCCCTGGTGGTGCAGTGGTTAGGAATCCGCCTGCCAATGCAGGGGACACAGGTTCAAGCCCTGGTCCGGGAAGATCCCACATGCCGCGGAGCAACTCAGCCCATGCGCCATAACTACTGAGCCTGCGCTCTAGAGCCTGCAAGCCACAACTACGGAGCCCGCCTGCCACAACTACTGAGCCCACGCGCCTCGAACCTGTGCCCCGCAACAAGAGAAGCCACCGCAGTGAGAAGCCCACGCTCCGCAAGGAAGAGCAGCCCCCGCTCGCCGCAACTAGAGAAAGCCCGTGCACAGCAACGAAGATCCAATGTAGCCAAAAATGAATAAATGAAGTAAATAAATTTATAAAACTGCTCAGAGATTTTGGGTTTAATCGCCTGCTGAAAATCTGAGGAACTTTGCCTCCAGGATCCATAGTTACTGCAAAGAACGCAGCCATGAGAGACCAAGAAAAAGAAAGGAAGAACCCCTGAAGACTGGCCAAACTGCCCTACGTTTTCCCCTTCGGGCGGTGGGGTGCCAGCAAATGAGCGACAGCCAGTTCTGGGGGAGGCCCAGATTTGTGGCATTTGCCAATTCCCGTGGTGTAAATGCTCCCATGGAGCCTACAGATCACTACCAAAGTGAGTCTCTACTGGCTCATGAAACTCCTGAGGATATAACAGCTGTCTCTCGGAGCTAGTAAGAGCCAGCCTCAGCGCTCCACTGCATGGGGCAATAATAAAGTCAAGTGACGGTTTTACCAGATTTTCCCCCCAAAAGGGAAACGCTTTATTGAGTCAATAAATGATGTTAGCAGTATTTAGAACATATGTGCAGGAAAGTCTTTAAAACAATCTTTTCAAAGCTGCTGCCATGGGCTTCCCTGGTGGCGCAGTGGTTGAGAGTCCGCCTGCCAATGCAGGGGACACAGGTTCATGCCCCGGTCCGGGAAGATCCCACATGCCGTGGAGCGGCTGGGCGCGTGAGCCATGGCTGCTGAGCCTTTGAGTCCGGAGCCTGTGCTCCACAACGGGAGACGCCACAGCAGTGAGAGGCCTGCGTAACGCAAAGAAAAAAAAAAAAAAAAAAAAAAAGCTGCTGCCATAAAGAGAGTGGGAAAGGTATTTGCCACACGTGTAACTAAAAAGGGACTTGTATCCAGAATTTATAAAGAATTCCTACGAATCAGAAAAAAAAAAGTATAGAAAAAAATGGGCAAAAGGCTTCAGCAGGCACTCCCAAAAAAGGGGGGGAAAAGGCTGATAAACACAAAAAGGTGTTGAAAAAGTGGTCCATTTCATAGGAAAATGAAAATGAACGCTACGATAGAGACCGATACTCGGCACGAGCATGGCAGAATTGACAAAGCCTGCAAAGTAGTACTATAAGGATGGGAACCCCTCTGGCAGCCTCAGGAACCCCCAGACATTGCCGGTGGGCGTGTACATTTTTCGGCTGCTTTGGAAAGCACTTCTTTCCACCAGCAATTCCACTCATGCACATCTGCACTGATCTAGGTTCCAGAATGTTCTCAGCAGCATTACTCTGAATAGCTCCAAGCTGGAAGCAGGCCAACTGAAATGTCCATCGACAGAAGGATGGGTAAACCAAGTGCAGGGTTTTGGTACAACAGAATGTCACAGCAGGGAAAACGAACGGGGCAGAAGTGCCTGGATGGATCGTACAAACGTGGGCATGGAATCAAAAGAATACACAGCATGATTCTAGTCTTAAAAAAAAAAAAATCCAAAATCAGGGGAACTCCCTGGCAGTCCAGTGGTTAGGACTCTGCACTGCCACTGCAAGGGGCACAGGTTCCATCCCTGGTTGGGGAACTAAGATCCCACAAGCTGGGTGGCACAGAAAAAAAAAATCCAAAATCGGGCAAAAATAAACTACAGTCAGCCCTTGTATCTGCAGGTTCTGCATCCCCGGATTCAACCAGCCAAGGGTGGATCGTGTTTAAGTTCGTGGCTGGTTGAATCTGTGGCTGTGGACCCCGAGGATACAGAGGCCCCACTATGGGACTTGAGCATCCTCGGATTTTGTTATCTACGGCAGATCCTGGACCAATCCCCTGCAGATACCAAGGGAGGACTGCATGTTGCTTAAGAATACATGCACAGATGGTAACAGTACAAAGAAAAACAGGGAAAGGATTGTCTCAAAAGTCAGGACACCCAGCTCCCACATCTCCACGTGTAACATCATTCTCCAATACAAGGAATTAGGGCTCCTTGGCGAAATGGCTGATTCTAGGCCAGGCAGGGAAGATTCAAGATGAGCCTGGAGCATCTTGGAGAACCAGAAAGTAAGAAAGGGCTCAAAATTCAACCAATGGGGAGATAACATATGTCAAAGGGAACAATTCACAATTCTTTGGTCCCGCATGGGTTCGGGCAGCTTCTCACTATCTTTTGTTGCTCGCAGTGAAATCTCAGCCTGTTACAATGGCGTCCTCGACCCCGTGGCCCTTCAGGACAACTATAGCTACGTCATTGAGAGGTGAGCCCCCCCCCACACACACACATGTCCATTAGGTATGCATGAGCCAAAGGCGAATCAAGAATCATTATTTAAATTTTTATTTATGTATTTGGCCGCACGGCGCCAGCATGAGGAATCTTAGTTCCCCCACCAGGGACTGAAACCCCCTGCAGTGGAAGCTCAGAGTCTTAACCACTGGACCTCCAGGGAAGTCCCAAGAATCATTTTTAAACCGTAATGGAAAAGAAAACAATTTTTTTTTTGAAGAAAGGAAAAAAAGGATCATTTTAAAATTGATACCGTGCCAATTGATATCCAGCCCACAAGGAATCCGAGGGAGCGAGCAGACAGGTAGGGAAGGTGGCTGGGCCTTCGGGGAATCAGTGTGATGTGGCAGGGCCCCTGGCCCAGGTCTGCCCAGGCTCTGCCACCTTCTGGGCCAGCCTTCAGACCCCTCCCCAGCCTGCCACCAGCTCCTGGAGCCAGGTCCCCTCTTCATCCCAGCTAGCGGAGTTGGCCAGACACTGTCCAGCCAAGGCAGGAGGGGGTGGCCGGCCAAGGTGACCCCCTCTGCAGGGCGGCACAGAGAGCCCCTCCCACACTGGTGCACACCACCAACCCCCTGGCATGGGAAGACACTCGTGGGTCTTCTACGACGTGACCCTCCCCCCTCCAACACAAGCCAAGAGTCCGTCCCCCATCCAGACCCACGGCCGAGACGGAAACCGGTGCTGCTGGACTTGCCAACCAGTGAGGCTGCAGCCAGAGCGCCTGGGGGCATGAGAGTGTGTGAGTCAGGGGCTCCAGAGAGAGAGAAGCCACAGGATGTATGTGTGAGACAGAGAGACACAGAGGCACAGAGGCACAGAGAGACAGAGACAGAGTGACAGAGACAGAGATTTATTTTAAGGACTTGGTTCCCGGACTGTAGAGGTCTGGTGAGTGCACAGTCTGATGGGGGAGGCTGGGGGCTGGCAGCTCAGGGAAGAGTTGCAGTTCTAGTTCAAGGCCATCTGCAGGCCGACTTCTTTCTTGCTGGGGGAGGCCCATGTTTGTTCTACTCAGGCCTCCAGCTGCACCCACATTAGGGAGAGCACTGCTTTACTGATTTCAATATTAACCTCTGCCCCAAAGAAGAGCCTCACAGAAACACCCAGAATCTCATCTGAACACAGTCGAGGTGCTGGGGCCCAGCTAAGTGGACCCGGAATGTCAACCACCGCAGGGGTCCCAAGGTCATTTCGACCATGACTCTGACTCCCCCGCTCAGACACGCCTCCATGATCGTGACCCCATGTGCAGGGAAGAAGCGGAGCTGTGGGTGGGGGGACGTCCGGGCGCCTGGTGGGAGCTCGCCCGTGTCTGTGTCCTGCTCTCCCACACGGAAGCCTACGACCCCAACTTCCGGGGTCAGAAGGCCACGGAGGACCTGGAGGTGCCTTACCACTATGAGAAGCTGGGCTGCCCCATTCTCGTCTACTACGACACCCCATGGAAGCCGGTGGTGGAGCTGTGAGGACCCACCCCCCAGTCCCCCTCCCCGCCAGCCCCCCGCCGCCCTCACCATCATCACAGGCCCCCAGAGCCCTCTCCACCCCTTTGCTCTGGCCGCATCCTCTCCCTGCCTTTTCCCTCCGTAGCTCTCAGCTCACACGTCCCCTCCCCTTCCCCGTCTTAGCTCGGCGGCCTTAACAAAACACCACAGACTCGGGGGCTTAAACAGCAGACACTGACCTTCTCACAGTCCTAGAGGCCGGAAGTCCAAGTTCAAGGTGTGGGCAGGCTGCTTCCCCCAGGCCTCTCTCCTTGGCCGCAGAGGCTGCCACTTCCCGTGGCATCAGGGCCCACCCTTATCACCTCACTCAACTTTGATTGCCTCGTTAAAGGCCCCACCTCCAAATCCAGTCGCACTGGGTGTTAGGGCTTCACATAGGAATTTGGGGGACACATTTCAGGCCATGCCACTGGCTCTGCCCCCTTCGGTGGATTCTGTCTTCCTTCATTCCGTCCCCATCCCCACGCCGCCCCCGCACACCACTGCACTAAATAGCTGTTGACGGACTGAACGGTGGCAGAAACCACTCACACGTGGCAACACTTAGGTTCATTAGAACGTCACGTGTTAGCTCCTCGTGGCCTCAGTCGCACACCCAGGTGAGACTGTGGGCTGGGCACGCCCCGAACTCAGAGCTGCCACGTGGTGGGGTGCCTGCCGGCCTGGGGTGAGGACCAAGGGAAGGGTCCCATCAGAGGAGGGGTGTAAGCCCCAACCTGGCAGGAGACAAACGTGCATCCAAAAATAAGTTTTGTTTTTCTTTTTTCTGGCCCCCGCGTCTTGTGGGGAACTTAGTTCCCCGTCCAGGGATGGAAGCCGGGTACGCGGCAGTGGAAGCCCAGACCCCTAACCACTGGACCACCAGGGAATTCCCCCCCAAATAAGGATTTAGAACAACCTTAATTCACCGACCTAAATGTATACCTCTGGAATGTTTGCAGGTGTCAAAAAATAAGCAACCCCCAGTCCCTGACCCCGACCTCGTCAGCGTCCTGTCCAAATAAGCAACCCCGACCCCGTCAGCGTCCTGTCCCCACCTGCCACTGCATATCCGCGTTGTCTGTCCCAGAAGTGTCAGCCTGGTGGGGGGAGAGGGTGGCCCTGCCCTGCTCTGCCACCTCCCACCACCCCCAGATGGTCTCAGAACACATCAGGGCCCCCAGCCTCCCCCCCCAACGACGGCCCCCCAGCAGCCTTGCCTGTGTATGGTGTGTCCCAGGTGGAGGGAAGGAAAGTTCCAGGAGGTGGTCGAGGCCGAGTACGTCCTGCTGGAGGTGAACGGGCTGTTCACGTACACACGCCCTGACGGCCGACATGGCCCTCTGCAGTTCCCAGCCGCAGAACTGGACCACCATCGCCAAGACGGCCGGCGACAAAGGGCCCTTCGCCTGGGACCGAGAGGTAGGGCCTGCGTTCTGATTATTCCCAAAACAGGTCGCAGAAGGCGACGACAGGTCAGGCCCACTGTGTGTTGGGGGCCGACTCAGTCTGTTCAGGCTGCTGTAAAGATCACCATGGACCCTGCGGCTTGTAACAGCAGCATTGGTTTCTCACGGTTCTGGAGGCTGAGTCAAAGATCAAGGCGCCAGCAGATTTGGTGTCTGGCTCCTGGGTGGTGCCTTCTGTGTCCTCACATGGCAGAAGGAGGAGGGAGCACTCCTGGGTCCCTTTATAAGGGCGCCAATCTCCTTCAGGAGGGCTCCACCCCCAGGACCTAATCAGCTCCCAAAGGCCCCGCCTCCTAATACATCACCTTCTGGGGTAGGTTTCAACATATGAATGGGTGGGGGGCGTGGCAGACATTCAGTCTCTAGATGGGGCGGCAGGGGATGGAAATGTAAGATGCACAAACTCTTTGGGAATCTCTCCCAAGGGAATCGGAGACGATCGGAGGTGTAGGGACGAAGGCGCTCATGGAGCAGACTGCTGATGATGTGCAAACTTCTGGAACCATCCAAATGCCCGTCATTTAAGGGGCTTGATTATATTTACGGTCTGTTCTGCTCAAGGTGAAATTCACATAACCGATAATGAACGATTTTAACGCGTGCAACTCCTACAACTCGGGTATGCGTTTTGTGCATTCGCAATATTACCCAAACACCACCACCCTGACCGTTTCTTTAAAAAGAACGAGCCACACACGGAGCTTTGCTTATTTATTATTTTCTGACTGTGCCGGTGTTTGTATTTGCATTCTTTTTATTAGCCCTCTCGTTCAAAGTGGCATGCATGCATTTAAGAGATTGTCCCATTACTTTTTTTTCCCATCAGCCCTGGTGGCCGATTTTGTAGAACCCTGAGGGCTTTTCTATCAAGACAGAGCCACAGTGCCTGCATGTCCAGCACAGTCATTGGATGGGCTGGCTGTTAAACAGCCACTGAACTGCTAAAACACTAAAAACCATGAGGTGGAGCTAGCTGTGGCAAATAAATGGTCTTTAGGCAAAGCAGCTGTCTCCATTTTATTTCACATAGTTTATATGCAGTCCAGCTTTTCTTCTTTTACTCCCAAAGGATTTTTTTTTTTTTTTTTTTTTTTTTTTGCGCTATGGACCCAGCTGCTCTGCAGCATGTGGGATCTTCCCGGACCGGGGCACGAACCCATGTCCCCTGTACTGGCAGGCGGACTCTCAACCACTGCACCACCAGGGAAGGCCCCTTCTCTGCATTTTTAAGAGCTCTTTATAGATCCATGAGATTAAGCTTTTATTTGCGATGTAATTTGCTAATAGTTCCCCCAGTTTGCCTCTTTTGTCTTTCGGTTTTTGCTTACTTTGCCATGCAAAATGAGTTCCTTCTATTCTCTTTCTTTATTTTTGGCTGCACCACGGTGCATGCGGGATCTTAGTTCCCCGACCAGGAATCAGCCCCATGCCCCCTGCAGTGGAAGCGTGGATTCTTAACCACTGGACCGCCAGGGAAGTCCCGAGTTCCTTATTTCTCATAACGTTGGACTCACTGCTATTTTTACACTTTTGCTTTGGGAATGTCCATCTCTTCTCTTGTTTACAAGCCTAGCCCCATCCTCCCTTCTGGGTCCACAGGCAAATAGTGCAGAAGATCAGGGTGTAGGCGAGACCCTTAGTATGTGTTTAGCTCAGGGAGCCAGCGTGATGCACCGGTGAAGGGCAAACAGTTGAGTTCAAGGGCATATCCCCCTTTATGTGACACCCCGGGATCTGAAGGCAGGGTGGAGAAGCCACAGCTGCCACCTGGGCACCCACGACTGCTTCCCGAGAAGCCCTGGTGGCTCTGTCTCACTTCCACCGTCAGGTTCCCCAGGTGTGTTAGTCAGCTAGGGCTGTGTAACAAAAGGACCACAAACCAGATGGGTTAAACACCAGAAATTTATCCTCTCCCAGTTCTGGAGGCCAAAAGTCCCAGATCGAGGTGTCGGTAGGGCTGGTTCCTTCTGAGTCCATGAGGGAGAATCTGTCCCAGGCCTCTGGCCTGGTTTCTGGTGATTTGCTGGCCATCTTTGCATTCCTTGGCTTGTAGATGCATCGCCCCAATCGCTTGCTTCATCTTCCCATGGTCTTGTCCCTGTGCGTGTCGTCTCTGGGTCTAAATTTCCCCTTATTCTAAGGACACCAGCCATACTGGATCAGGCCCACTCTAGTGACCTCATGTTCACTTGATTCCCTGTAAAGACCCCATCTCCAAATAAGGTCACCACCTGAGGTCCTGGGGGTTAGGACTCTGACATATGACTTGTGGGAGGGACTCAACTCAGCCCATAACACCAAGAGCACATGCCATCAGCAGCATGTGATTCATACCAAGACTCACAGTTGCAAGGGACCCTGGTGAGCAGAGCTGTTATGCCTGCAGCCCCCAAAGCTGGGGCAGGCACAGGAGAAGGAAGGTGGGAAGAAGGCTCCACAGTCACCAATCGGCTGGCCTGCCCAGCGGGCACTTGGTCCTGGACTCACACCCCTGGGTGCTGGTGGGTGGTGGCACCGGTGGGGCCGTGTGTGCGGCGGTAGCGCCTGTGGGCTGGCACGGTCCTTCCCGGCCCCCGGGGCCAGCAGGCACGTCTCTGTCCTCCTCCCCAGAATTATGTGAGCTGCCACGACCCTAACAACAATGCACCCTTGAGATGGCCCAAAGTCCCGTATCAGATCTTGGGAGGCCCGACAGAGAACAAGGTCGTTTTCGACCAAAGAAACGGCATCTACATCTTCTTCATTTCCATCGTGGATCCATACTACAGGTGAGTCACCCTGTACCAGGGGCCTCTGGGGGAAGAGCTGGCTCTCTGGGGGCAGGTTGCACACATGAGGGGGACCCACTTTTCTCCCTCCTCTAGGATGACATTTGTTCACTTCCTAAATAAATCCTCATTCAAAGGCCATGCTGGGTGCGGGGGAACAGCAATGACCAGCAGCCCTGTTCCCGCCCTCAGGGACCAGAGTCACCCTCATGCCATGTCTAACGGGTGGGGTGCAGGGGCCGGTGTAGACTGGCTCCCAAACACGGATCATTAGATATCCAGGGATTTTGCAAGCCGGTTGGCTTCCCGCTGGCAGCCGGAGTACTGACACCACGGAAAGGAAACTGACACTCATTACAGGCCAGCCCAACCCTGCCCCAGGAGCTGGCTGTTAATACTCGCCACCCACTGTGCTGGTTCAGATCATTAACGTCTCCCACTGGGAGGGGGAACATGGGCGGCATTATTCCCTGCTCCCCCATCACCTATCCCTTCCACACGGACACAAAGTCCACCCCAAAAGCACGGGGAGACCCTGCCTTCCCTAAAGGCCCCAGACCCTGGACCAGCTCTGGGATGCCACTGGCAGAAGGCACCAGGGTGGGGATGCCCAGGGGAGAGAGGTGTCTGCCTGCAAGGCTCATCCCCTGCCCTCCCTGCACCTTGCCTCCAGCAGAGCCCCCAGCGACTTCCCCCCCTTACCTGGGTGTCCTTCCCTCCATCCTGCCATCCCTACCTGCTCGCAGCCACCTGAGGGACGCTTGTGGCCCCGCTCAAGCCCCCCACTCCGCGTCCACTGTGATGAGAGCTTTGTTGGTCTCTTCTGCCCGCCCCCCACACTGAGCCTGGGCATGGAGGCGGGGGGGAATCCCTTGTCTCCAGAGCAGGGGACCACAGGGGTCCTGGGGAAAAATACGATCTCTGCGAAAATATGTAAGATGTTACGGAAAAACCCAAACGAACTTTTTGGCCAACACGATACAGAGACGACCACAGATTTATAGAGGATAGAAGTTAAGTGGATATAAATGGAACTCAGTGCCCGGCGTCAATGCTCCAGGCCCAGCTCTTGTCCCCGTGAGTTTTAAAACGTTTGCCGGGGGAATTCCCTGGCGGTCCAGTGGTTAGGCTCTGCGCTTTCACTGCCGAGGACCTGGGTTCGATCCTCGGTCGGGGAACTAAGATACTGCAAGCTGAGCAGCGTGGCCAAAAAATAAAAAAAAACCCAGTTTGCTGGGGTGAAGGGTGAGGCCCCCAAAGGCGGTGCCCCACGGCCTCTCCCTGCCCGCCCCTCGCAGCTACTGTCACCTGGAGACCACCTTCAGCGTCTACGTCTACGGGGCCTTCCCACTGCCCATCTTCCCGCCTGAGATCACCATCGTCCTGCTCACGGGGGCCACCCTGCTGTCTGTATGGCTGGCCTACATGATCCCCGAGCTGCTGCACACTGAGCAGGGCCTCAGGGTCAAGGGCTTCTGGGTCAGTCTGCGCAGGAGATGCAGGAAGTCTCGTGCGTGTGTCTGGGCCAGGTGCTGAGCACGCCCTGGGGTTGGAGGTGGGGTGGCAGGGAGGGGGCAGAGTTGTCTTGAAATAAAGCGTTTGGTAAGAGAGCCGGCAGCAGTGGGTGTCACTCATGTTTTGTGGGGTTTCTACACCCACCTGCCTCCCTCAACATTCTGGCACCACAGTCCCTTTGAACTACGGCACCTACGTGGGTTGTGAACAGTGAGAAGGTGGGCGGCCCAAGTCCCAGCGAACAGGAGCTTTTGGTGAAACGAGCCGGCACAGGCATGTGGTGAGATCATCAACCGGCAAGTCCCAGAGATGCATCGGACACTTGACGTGTTCTGTTAGAGAAACGTGAGACCCAAGGAAAAGGGCGGGGGCTGCAGAAGACGGGGACGGGGCGTGGGTCCACCTCTGTTGATAAGCCCTGACATATACGCAGACCAACATGCTTACGTGTGTTTCGTGATGTCCATGAACAAAACTTGGAAGCATAGCACATATTTCACACGTACCTGTGTTATGCATACATATGTATACAGATGATGTGCACACATGCATGTGTATACGTATGTGCAGAGGTATGTATACATACATGTATATAACACATAGGTACATAAGGCATACACATACACGCGTGTGTAGATATTGTGCATGTATGTGCCTGTGTGTATACATGTACATGCATATTGCCTATGTGTGGATGATGTGTACATACATCTACACGTGTATTCATATGTCTATAATACACGTTCACGTACGTGTGTAGGCATGTGTGGGTGATGTGTATGTCACACGCGAGCACTTGTATAATGTGAACACACGTGTGCGCATGTATATATGCATAAGCTCATCACGCACGTGTGTAGATAACATGCATGCTCACACGTGTACATGCACGTATGCATGTGTACAGATGCATGCATCTGTACGTGTACACACCTGTGTATGCACATGTGAATACACATATAGGTGTGCATACAATGTACACATACGTGTATATGCATGTCTGATCAGTCTATCCATCCGTTCAGAGCTTCCCTCTCCCACACTTCATTCAAACCCCAGGTGGCACGGGACAGTTGTCTCATTCTAGTGAAAACTTTCTCAATGACTTTTCTGATCACTCTGAGGTTAAAAGAACACATCCAACGGTCATTTAAACTGCGCGACACAGGGAATTCCCTGGAGGTCCCGTGGTAGGACTCTGTGCTTTCACTGCTGGGGCCTGGGTTCAATCCCTGGTCGGGAAGTACGATCCCGCAAGTGGCTCGGCCAGAAAAAAAAAAAAAATTGCCCAGTACGCTCTCCACCCAGTCGTTAAAAACCTCCACTCCCACACCCACTGCAGTGGGCAGTCACCACACCCCCACCTCCGGGGGCTGCCTGGTCCACCTTCCACGCCTCTCTGGAGGGGACGGGTTAGGCTGCCAGGTGATCCTCATTTCACAACCCTTGGCCCGCATTAATCTTAAAGAAAATCAAGCCCATCCTGTCACATCTGCCTCATTTGCCAGGGCCTTCCCTTCTTGGGGGCACTTCGTATTTGTCTCAAAAATACCCCTAACACGGCTGCAGGCACAGCAGGCTGAGAGGGAAGCGGGGGAAGGGAGCTCCTGGCTCCTCCAGGCCCGCATCCTGTTCACAACACAGACAGGCGGTGATCCCGGTACAGCCCAGACTGGCTGGCCACCTCTGTCTCCCTGAGCCCTGGAACCCGTAGGCTCGAGGCATGGTGCCAGCAGCCAAGACCCCCTGCCCACACGCAGCCACCTCCTGGATCCTAGTCAAGCGCCCTGGGTTCCCCAGCAGACACCAGCAGGGAAGGTCCCCGAGACCCAGCCCAGGGCCTGGGGCAGGAGGGCCCTTCCTCTGGCAGGGGAGGGGAGCTCCATCTCTCCTTACCTCCTTAGGTGTCACTGGGAAACCAACTCACCCCGTTCACAGTCGCCTGGAGTATTTCAGGGGAGGGTGTGGCCGGCGGCTGCCCCGGGCTCTCCAGAAGCAAAAGGCAGACGAGAGCCTGGCCCAGGGTACAGGGGGGAGGGAGCTCCGTGGACTGGAGAGGGAAGGAGCGGAGGCAGGAGGGAACAGGTGTGAGCACTGAAGCTCCAAAACCACTGCAAGCCCGCCCCGTGCCTGCCCCCTGGGAAGCAGAACCCAGGTGTGGCTGGGCCCGAGGCAGAGATGCAGGGGCCTGGCTGGATGCCCATCCTGGGACAGGCACACCCACCCTGGCCTCTGGCCCCCAGCTGGGCTGCAGGTGCACTCTGCATGCCCGTCTGGGTCACCTGTGAGCCAGGTGGACACCGTCTCCCACATGCCTGCCCTGCCCCCACTCTCAGACCTCCACCCAGCACTTGCCTCTGCACCCCAGGCCCCCCAGCTCTCCGCGTGAACACGAGCGGGGGCGTTCCCATTCACCATCGGGGACACCGGCCCCTCCACCTGGGCCGAGGCCGAGCCCAGCCCGCAGGCCTCTCCCCAGGCCCCACCCCGCTTGCTGCTGTGTCTCCAGGCAAGTTCCTGCCCATCTCTGGGCAGACCTGACTTTCCCCATCAAACATGGAGGTGAAATCCTTGCAGTGCACGAGTCCGGGCAGTGTCTCCCCACCTCCCAGCAGCACCCCCATCCCTGCCGGGTGACTTGGATTTTCTGGGGCTAGGAGACGAGGGATTGTCCCGAACCCCAAGTCTAGGGCTCCCCGACTCTACTCTGGAAGCCCGGCACCCGGAAGGCGCCGGGGTCCCGAGGGGCCTCGCCACATGGCCCTGGGCCCGCTGGACGACAGGGAGGGCGAGGAGACAGCCCACGGCCCCTGAATGCCACTGACCGGACACTGCGCAAACAGCTCAAATTCGCTTTAATGGGGGCGGCTCCCAGGTCCTGCCTGGGCCCCAAGGGTCTGGCGCTGGTGGGGACCGCAGTCTGCTTGCCCTTGCTGCCCTGCCTCCCCTTCCTGGCAGTCGGGTTGCCGGCCTTCCTCTTGCCCGAGGGCTTGGCGGTGGGGGGCCCCCCCGGGCGGGGCGGCGGCTCCTAGTCCAGCACCATGAAGTTGTAAAAGTAGTCCATGTCGGACACGGTATCTAGGACCTCGGGCACGCTGTAGTCCGAGGACTGCAGCTCGTCGGGCAGGTGCAGCGAGCGGATGTCGCTGGACGAGTCGTCCTTGCTGCCCCCGCTGTCGGGCAGGGCGGGCCCAGGGGGCTTGCACGGGGCCCCAGCGGGCTCAGCGCCACCCGGCAGGCAGTCAAAGAGCTTCCTCGTGTCCTCGAGCATCACCTTCTTGGGCGTCGTGAAGGCCCTGGCCACCTCAGGGGTCCTGGCCTCGCCTGCCCCCAGCGGGACCGCCTTGGGCTTGGTGGGGCCCGGCGGGTACAGCGGGCCGGGCCCGGCGCCGGGGGGCGGCTCCTTGAAGGCGAAGGTCAAGGGCTCGCCGGGCCCATCCAGCCAGCTCAGGCGGCCCTTGAGAGGTCCATAGGCGCCAGGGGGCAGCGTGGCCTCGGCGGGCAGCGTGGTGAGCAGCAGGGGCAACTTGCTCTCCTTGGGGGGCAGCGGGGGCGCCAGGCCTTGCTTGATCAAGGTGGGGGGCAGCTCCGCGAAGGCCGGGGACCCTCTGTCCCCTACGAAGCCCAGGGCCTCGGCCCCGGGTCCCTTGGACTGGAAGCAGGGCATGCGGTACCAGGGCCCCGCGGGGGGCGGCTGGTAGTGGCGGAACAGTGGGGGCAGCGGGGGCGGCACCGGGGCCCTGAAGCAGTGCTGTGCCTCCGGGAAGTAGGTGCCTGGCGAGGCGGGGCCCCCAGCCGCCAGCTTGTACAGGGACGACTGGCCAAAGTCGGTGGCGGCCCACTCGATTCGGTAGACGCGGGGGTCAAAGAAGCAGCCGCAGGGCGCCATCTGCAAACCTGTGGCCAGGGAGGGAGGCCCTGAGAGGGGCAGTTCTGGGACCCGCCTGGGGTGGACGGGGTCCAAACTGTGGGGCACGTCTGGGGCATGGAGAACACGGACCAATTTTGGGGTCCATTTGGGGAACAGGGACATAGGCTTTGCCTTTGGGGCCCTCTCTAGAGGTCAGGGGCCCCAGGCCTTGCTTTGGGGGCCCATCTGGGGGGCTGGGGACACCGGCCTGCCTTTGGGAGACCTGTTTGGGGAACAAGAAACATAGGCTTTGCCTTCAGGGCCCCATCTAGGGGATGAGGGACACAGACCTTGGTCCAGGGGTCTCTTTGGGGGACAGGGATTCGGGCCTTGCCTTCGGAGGAGGGAGCCATCTAGGGTCAAGGGTGGGAGCAAGATGCCCCTGCCCACTCCCCGGTCATCAAAGGTTGGTGGGAGGCCGGTACCTGCTGGAGGAGCTGGAAACACCTCTTTCTCCAGGTTTGGGGGGTGATAGACGTTGGAGGAACCTGTGGACAAAAACAGGCAGCTGGGTGGGGTCCTGAGGCTGGCGGGCAGAGCCCTGGTCCCTGCCCCGATGGGTGCCCCCCACCCTCGTACCCGCAGTGGGAAGAGGCTCTGTGCAGGCGGAAGCAGGCTGGCTGCCGGGCCCTTTGGTGGCGTCCAGGCTCCAGGGACTGAAGCCTTCTTGGGGAGCGGCGGGTGCGTAGAAGGGTTTGGGGTGCTGCATGGGGAGGCGGGGGCCTGGCCAGGCAGGCCAGGAGGGCAGCAGTTGGGAGCACAGGCAGCCCACTCAGAGAGGAGGCTCACTGTCCTGTGTAGTTCTGTTTCTACGGTTACTCCAGGCACAGGCTGTGGCCCGCCCACTGGTCAGGGTTCCGAGTAAGGGGCGGGGGAGGGGCGGGGCAGGCAGGGGCAGATGGGAAACCAAGGCAGCCAGAGATGGGCGTCACAGAGAGCATGGTGGACACTGGGCCCGGTCTGCTGCCTTCCGCCTCCCACCTCTGCCAGCAATGCCTGCCTGACAGCTCCAAGGCCCCTTCCTTCAGGCAGCCCGCCCTGATCCACACCCACACAGGCCAAGGCCCCATCTCATGAGCTATGGTGGCTTGTTTGTGGTCAAGGCCTTTGGGCACCAGCAGTGGCCAGTATGGGGCTGGTGAATGAGTGAGGAAGGAGGGAGCTGCGGGGATGGGGATGGTGGGGGAAAGCTGGGGTGGGGTGGGGGGTGGGGCAGCATGAGACAGCCTCAGGGTCACAAAAGGGCCTGGGTTTTAAAAGAATAAAATTTATTGCCTTCTCATTCCTTGGGGAGCCCGCTGGGCGCTCAGACACCCCCGCCCGCCCCTGCAGCTACTTGTAGGCGTTGGCCTTGTGCTTGGGCAGGAAGACGACATTGGGCGGCACCGGTCCCAGCAGCATCTCGCTGTGAGGAGGGCGGGAGCAGGGTCAGGCCTGGGGCGGGGTGGCCCCCGGCCCAGCTGGCCCCACACCCACTGGCTCCCTGGTGCACTATCTCCCAGGGCCTCGGCGGTTCCCGGGCACCTGATGCGGATCCAGTCGGCCGCCTTCTGGCTGGCCATGAGCGTCTCCAGGTAGTCGCGGCCCAGGTAGTAGGGCGGCCGCTCGTTGATCCTCTGCGGGAGCCGCTCCAGCAGGCCAACGGGCACGTACCTACAGACGGGGTGGGGGCGGCGGGGACGGGGTTGGGCCGGGCCTCCCCAAGACACCCCGCCCCGCCACCCCAATCCCACCTGCACAGGAAGGAGAGCCACTCAAGGAGGAAGCGGCGTGTCTTCTCCACGCCCTGCGTGTCCGAGCCCCAGCGCTCCAGGCCGTAGTGTGCGAAGTCCCGCAGGATGTCCAGGCGCTCAGACGACGAGATGTCCCAATGCCGCTGCTCCTTGATCTCCGTGAACAGCCACGGCTTGAGCAGGGCGCCGCTGCAGGCGGGCGGTGGTCAGCAGGCCGGTGGCGGAACCCCAGCCCCCAAACCCATGGTCCCCAACCTCCCGGCCATGCTCACACAACCTGCAAAGCCCAAGAGTTCCAAGCCACAACCCTGAGCCCACAGCTACAGAAAGTTCCAGTACCCTTCACCCCGGCCCCATAAGCAGCCACCTCTGACATCTCCCTGCCCGGGGAATAACAGAGCAGGGGGCGGGCTGGCGGGCTGGGGGGCACCGGCGTTGGGCACAAACTCAGACGCGCCCTCACCTCCCCCGAGCTGCAGGCTGGGCGCTCAGGGGTAGCCCTGGCTGGTTCTTTGTATCCCCGCCCCGGGCACACTTACCGGGCGATCATGATCCCAGCGACGCCAGTCTGCATGGCGCGGTTGGCGTCCTCGTACGACAAGATGTCCCCGTTTCCTGAAGGACAGAGACTGGGGCCTCAGGGAGCTGTGTGCAGGCGGGGATGCCGGGGCTTCGGGAGTTCTCCTCAGCCCAGCAGCATTCCCCATCGGGGCACGAGGGGGCCCAGGTGAGGAGTGGGCCCCGGTGCGTGGCCTCTGGTGGCAGGGGACCCACCGAAAAGGGGCATGGGGCTGGCTGCTGTCACGCACCGCTCGATGTAGTGCCAGTCGGCCAGCTTGGTGTAGCGCTGCTCCCGAGAGCGGCCCTGGAGCTGGAGGAGAGGCAGCCAGGTAGGGAGGGAGGGAGGGGCAGGGGGCGGAGAATCAGACAGAGACAGAGAGAGAGAAAGACCCAGAGAGCCCGGGAGAGACAGACTGAGAGAGACAGACAGACACACAGACAGACAGGTGGAGACAGAGATGGAGGGAGAGCCAAAGACCAGGAGGGAGGAGCAGGAAGGGAGGAATGGTTAGAAAGGGATGTGCCTCGGGGGTCCCAACACCCGCTGCGCCCCGAGTGAGTTGGAGTTGACGGCCCTCATGATACCCCGGCCCAACACATCACCAATCCCACTAGTAAGCATGCTTTATCTGTTTGACAAGTGTTTCTGATACCTGGCATCCCTAGCATCCCTGGCCTCACATCCTGTGCCCACAATTCCCAGGCTCTGGAAATTCCCTGGCATCCTCCCGGAAGACACACTCACTCAGGAAGCCCCCTAGAAACTCCTCTTCCTCCTCATCAGTGTCCACATGCCTGGCCGTGGCTGTCCATCTGCCAGCCCAGCCTCCTCTCCCACCACCTCTGTGCCGGCTCTCCACCCTTCTTCGGAGCTGCCCCAGAACCTTTCCAAAAATGCCTTTTCCTCCCTCTCAGCTCAGCCAGCGCCGGCTTCCCTCCTGGAAACCCACGTGTCCAAGCCTGGACTCTTGGGTGCAAACAATGAAGCTGAAAACGGGGGTGGGCGGGGTGGGCCAGTGTAAGGATTCAAGGGGATGTCTAGCCAGCTGGGACCAGGGCCCGCGAGGGGGCGCCAGGCTGGCTCTGGCTCTTGCCTTGTGCCCTCTCATCACCCCCCCTTCCCCCACCCCTGCAGGACGGGCCCCTCCGCGCACCAGGGACAGTTCTGCGTCTTGCAGGCTGCAACCCCAGGCTGTCTGCACGACGGGACTCAGAGCCACAGTTAGGGGGTGTGGATGACACGGGGGGCCGTGGGGGGGCGAGTGCATTTGGGGTCGGAGCCGGCAGCTGCGTTTGCAGAGCAAGCTGGGTCTTCAGTTTGAAGGGGGACCGGGGTCACCTGTGGGTGCGCCCCCAGCTGCTCCCCGCCGCGCCTGCTGGCGCCTTACAGAGCGTGCGTCTCCCATCCCGCCCCCAGGTGATGGTGAGCAACCCCCATTCCCTGGGGCTGCAGGCTGTCATCTACGAGGACGGCTACACCTACGAGGGGAACACCAAGCACAGACTGGTGAGCTCGCCCCTCCCCCCCCCTCCCCCTCCCCCCCCAAACCCGGATCAACGGGAGAGGGGCTCGGCCTTGACCGACTGGGCCAGCCAGGTCCAGCCGCCTCAGGGTGTCCCTCGTCGGACCTCCTTCCTGCTTCCCTTCCTTACACACACCCAGATAAGGTGCTGTGGAATGTTGAGGGGACACAGCCCCCGCCCCTCCCCCACCCCAGGCAGGCCGCAGTCCCCCAGAGAGTGAGGGCAGCAGGTGTCACACAGAAGGGTCAAGGAGGATGTGGCGGGGAGCCTGACCCACCCGGGGAGGGCGTGAGACCTGAGTTAGCTGGGTAAACCCAGGCATCAGGAGACAAGCCGGGGCCACCGGGAGGGTCTTGGCCAAATATGGGTCTGGGGGATCCATAGGGCAGAGCCAGGCCTCACAGTCACACCAGGGAGTTGGGACTTGACCCCAGACCACAACAGACTCTTTGGATCAGACCATGTCACATCACAGCTAAGTAGGAGGGGAAACTAAGTCACGCCCCACTGTGGGTCCCCGGGACAAAGGCAGGGAGCTTGGGGGTCATTCCCATGAGCTTCCAGAAGCCTTTCACGGGCTTAGAACCAGAGGCAGGCTGGATGGCTCCCGGGTTCCTCCTCCCAACACCCCCATCCTGCCCTCCGTCTCTCCTGAACCCTGATTGCGGGACCACCCTGGGCTGTTCCACTCTTGTAGTTGCATTTTCTCTTTTGCTTCTGCAGAACATTTCACTGAGGCAGCAGCAGCACTGGGGCAGGGCTGACCCCAACTTCACCTCCAGGTATGTCATCACCCGGATGGTAGTGCTGGGTGGCCCCAGGGTGTCCCCTTAGCAGGAGCCAAGGAATCAGGGCCGACATCCAGACTCCCCCCACTCCAAGGACAGTAAGGCGAGAACCATTAAACTCTTACAGAGAGACAAATACCATATGATATCACTTATTTGTGGAATCTAAACTGTGACACGAATGGACTTATTTATGAAATAGAAACAGACTCAGATATAGAGAACAGACTTGTGGTTGCAAAGGGGAAGGGGGAGGTGGGGGAGGGATGCGTTGGGAGTTTGGGGTTAGCAGGTGCAAACTATTATATATAGGAGAGGTAAACAACAAGGCCCTGCTGTATAGCACAAGAACTAGATTCAATATCCTGTGATAAACCATAATGGAAAAGAATCTGAAAAAGAATATACATACAGGGCTTCCCTGGTGGTGCAGTGGTTAAGAATACGCCTGCCAATGCAGGGGACACGGGTTCAAGCCCTGGTCTGGGAGGATCCCACATGCCGTGGAGCAACAAGGCCCGTGTGCCACAACTACTGAGCCTGCGCGTCTGGAGCCTGTACTCCGCAACAAGAGAGGCCGCGACAGTGAGAGGCCCGCGCACCGCGACGAAAGTGGCCCCCGCTTGCCACAACTAGAGAAAGCCCTCGCACGGAAACGAAGACCCAACACAGCCAAAAATAAAAATAAATCGAAAAATTAAAAAATTTTTAAAAAAGAACAATGAGAAAACATTGTATGCAGCTAGGTGATAATAAAACGGGCTCAGATGCTCTTTTCAATAAGTAATTCTATATAAATTAACAAAACTGACTCAAAAAGAGGAAGAAACTAGAGGGAGGGTGGTGCCACCATGCGTGAGCAGATGTTCTTGGTCAATATTCTGGACAGACTGGATGAACAGATGAATGAATGAATGGAGAAATGGATGGATGGATGGATGGATGGATGGATGGATGGATGGATGGATGGGTGGATGGATGGATGGAAGGATGGGTGGATGCATAGATAAATGAATGAGTGGGTTGTTGATGCTTTTTACTGCAATAACACACACTCCCATTGCCTTGCAGCATAAAGAGACCCACAATATCAACCATCACTCTGGACATAGCCAACAAAGAAATTTCATGCTTGGACCTTAAGCCACTGTTATGACCAAAACTTTTGCTGTCCCATACTCTTTGTCCTTAGTGTTAAGACTGATGACAGCAGGCCTTGGCTGGCTTGTCCCCTAGTGGCTGGCCAAGCTCACACTCAGGATCTGGAAACGGAGGTGATTCTGCCCTGGTTGCCAAGGTCGCTGCCCCTTCCCCATCGTCTTCCCCCAGGGTTGTGCCTCAGGACACACCAACCTCGGAGCAGGTGTACTAGCTGGGGGTTATCAGACGGCGGGACCTTAGCGGTGCCCCACAGATCAGGCAGCTTCTTAGGACTTGACTCTGTGAGTCCCAGGCACCTGGACACCGCATTGCGACCCAGGCGCAGGGTTTCTGGTCCCGGCTGCGTCAAGTGCGCCCCCTCGTGGGCTTTCATGGTGCTCTCGCTGACCGGAGTCAGCGTCCACATCCCCGCCTTGGCTCTCCCCGCCACATCCCCCCGCCGCTGCAGACAGCCCGCATTTCAGTCGGTTGTGACCTGGAGAAGAAGATCGTCATTCAGAAGTGAGTATGTCGATATGGGGTGGAGAGTGGAGAAGTGAGAGGTGGCGAGGTGGGGAGTGGGGACTGGATGAGATGGTCACCATTGCTTCACAACTGCTAAAGTCGGGTGACACTACTCTGTCTGCTTTTGCATACGTTTAACATTTCCATAACGAATAGCTCAATAATTAATCCTAACAGATTAAGTTAGAGTCTACAGTGGGTGGCTGCCCTCTCCCACCACCCCCCACCGACTTGGTGAAATTTACATGTTCTCCCTGCTCCCTCATCCTTTGCTCATTCCCTTTCTCCCTTTTAGTCCCTGAGTTCCTCATTTTGATGAAAATTGCTCAGAGAGGGCTTCCCTGGTGGTGCAGTGGTTAGGAATCCGCCTGCCAATGCAGGGGACACAGGTTCAAGCCCTGGTCCGGGAAGATCCCACATGCCGCGGAGCAACTCAGCCCATGCGCCATAACTACTGAGCCTGCGCTCTAGAGCCTGCAAGCCACAACTACGGAGCCCGCCTGCCACAACTACTGAGCCCACGCGCCTCGAACCTGTGCCCCGCAACAAGAGAAGCCACCGCAGTGAGAAGCCCACGCTCCGCAAGGAAGAGCAGCCCCCGCTCGCCGCAACTAGAGAAAGCCCGTGCACAGCAACGAAGATCCAATGTAGCCAAAAATGAATAAATGAAGTAAATAAATTTATAAAACTGCTCAGAGATTTTGGGTTTAATCGCCTGCTGAAAATCTGAGGAACTTTGCCTCCAGGATCCATAGTTACTGCAAAGAACGCAGCCATGAGAGACCAAGAAAAAGAAAGGAAGAACCCCTGAAGACTGGCCAAACTGCCCTACGTTTTCCCCTTCGGGCGGTGGGGTGCCAGCAAATGAGCGACAGCCAGTTCTGGGGGAGGCCCAGATTTGTGGCATTTGCCAATTCCCGTGGTGTAAATGCTCCCATGGAGCCTACAGATCACTACCAAAGTGAGTCTCTACTGGCTCATGAAACTCCTGAGGATATAACAGCTGTCTCTCGGAGCTAGTAAGAGCCAGCCTCAGCGCTCCACTGCATGGGGCAATAATAAAGTCAAGTGACGGTTTTACCAGATTTTCCCCCCAAAAGGGAAACGCTTTATTGAGTCAATAAATGATGTTAGCAGTATTTAGAACATATGTGCAGGAAAGTCTTTAAAACAATCTTTTCAAAGCTGCTGCCATGGGCTTCCCTGGTGGCGCAGTGGTTGAGAGTCCGCCTGCCAATGCAGGGGACACAGGTTCATGCCCCGGTCCGGGAAGATCCCACATGCCGTGGAGCGGCTGGGCGCGTGAGCCATGGCTGCTGAGCCTTTGAGTCCGGAGCCTGTGCTCCACAACGGGAGACGCCACAGCAGTGAGAGGCCTGCGTAACGCAAAGAAAAAAAAAAAAAAAAAAAAAAAGCTGCTGCCATAAAGAGAGTGGGAAAGGTATTTGCCACACGTGTAACTAAAAAGGGACTTGTATCCAGAATTTATAAAGAATTCCTACGAATCAGAAAAAAAAAAGTATAGAAAAAAATGGGCAAAAGGCTTCAGCAGGCACTCCCAAAAAAGGGGGGGAAAAGGCTGATAAACACAAAAAGGTGTTGAAAAAGTGGTCCATTTCATAGGAAAATGAAAATGAACGCTACGATAGAGACCGATACTCGGCACGAGCATGGCAGAATTGACAAAGCCTGCAAAGTAGTACTATAAGGATGGGAACCCCTCTGGCAGCCTCAGGAACCCCCAGACATTGCCGGTGGGCGTGTACATTTTTCGGCTGCTTTGGAAAGCACTTCTTTCCACCAGCAATTCCACTCATGCACATCTGCACTGATCTAGGTTCCAGAATGTTCTCAGCAGCATTACTCTGAATAGCTCCAAGCTGGAAGCAGGCCAACTGAAATGTCCATCGACAGAAGGATGGGTAAACCAAGTGCAGGGTTTTGGTACAACAGAATGTCACAGCAGGGAAAACGAACGGGGCAGAAGTGCCTGGATGGATCGTACAAACGTGGGCATGGAATCAAAAGAATACACAGCATGATTCTAGTCTTAAAAAAAAAAAAATCCAAAATCAGGGGAACTCCCTGGCAGTCCAGTGGTTAGGACTCTGCACTGCCACTGCAAGGGGCACAGGTTCCATCCCTGGTTGGGGAACTAAGATCCCACAAGCTGGGTGGCACAGAAAAAAAAAATCCAAAATCGGGCAAAAATAAACTACAGTCAGCCCTTGTATCTGCAGGTTCTGCATCCCCGGATTCAACCAGCCAAGGGTGGATCGTGTTTAAGTTCGTGGCTGGTTGAATCTGTGGCTGTGGACCCCGAGGATACAGAGGCCCCACTATGGGACTTGAGCATCCTCGGATTTTGTTATCTACGGCAGATCCTGGACCAATCCCCTGCAGATACCAAGGGAGGACTGCATGTTGCTTAAGAATACATGCACAGATGGTAACAGTACAAAGAAAAACAGGGAAAGGATTGTCTCAAAAGTCAGGACACCCAGCTCCCACATCTCCACGTGTAACATCATTCTCCAATACAAGGAATTAGGGCTCCTTGGCGAAATGGCTGATTCTAGGCCAGGCAGGGAAGATTCAAGATGAGCCTGGAGCATCTTGGAGAACCAGAAAGTAAGAAAGGGCTCAAAATTCAACCAATGGGGAGATAACATATGTCAAAGGGAACAATTCACAATTCTTTGGTCCCGCATGGGTTCGGGCAGCTTCTCACTATCTTTTGTTGCTCGCAGTGAAATCTCAGCCTGTTACAATGGCGTCCTCGACCCCGTGGCCCTTCAGGACAACTATAGCTACGTCATTGAGAGGTGAGCCCCCCCCCACACACACACATGTCCATTAGGTATGCATGAGCCAAAGGCGAATCAAGAATCATTATTTAAATTTTTATTTATGTATTTGGCCGCACGGCGCCAGCATGAGGAATCTTAGTTCCCCCACCAGGGACTGAAACCCCCTGCAGTGGAAGCTCAGAGTCTTAACCACTGGACCTCCAGGGAAGTCCCAAGAATCATTTTTAAACCGTAATGGAAAAGAAAACAATTTTTTTTTTGAAGAAAGGAAAAAAAGGATCATTTTAAAATTGATACCGTGCCAATTGATATCCAGCCCACAAGGAATCCGAGGGAGCGAGCAGACAGGTAGGGAAGGTGGCTGGGCCTTCGGGGAATCAGTGTGATGTGGCAGGGCCCCTGGCCCAGGTCTGCCCAGGCTCTGCCACCTTCTGGGCCAGCCTTCAGACCCCTCCCCAGCCTGCCACCAGCTCCTGGAGCCAGGTCCCCTCTTCATCCCAGCTAGCGGAGTTGGCCAGACACTGTCCAGCCAAGGCAGGAGGGGGTGGCCGGCCAAGGTGACCCCCTCTGCAGGGCGGCACAGAGAGCCCCTCCCACACTGGTGCACACCACCAACCCCCTGGCATGGGAAGACACTCGTGGGTCTTCTACGACGTGACCCTCCCCCCTCCAACACAAGCCAAGAGTCCGTCCCCCATCCAGACCCACGGCCGAGACGGAAACCGGTGCTGCTGGACTTGCCAACCAGTGAGGCTGCAGCCAGAGCGCCTGGGGGCATGAGAGTGTGTGAGTCAGGGGCTCCAGAGAGAGAGAAGCCACAGGATGTATGTGTGAGACAGAGAGACACAGAGGCACAGAGGCACAGAGAGACAGAGACAGAGTGACAGAGACAGAGATTTATTTTAAGGACTTGGTTCCCGGACTGTAGAGGTCTGGTGAGTGCACAGTCTGATGGGGGAGGCTGGGGGCTGGCAGCTCAGGGAAGAGTTGCAGTTCTAGTTCAAGGCCATCTGCAGGCCGACTTCTTTCTTGCTGGGGGAGGCCCATGTTTGTTCTACTCAGGCCTCCAGCTGCACCCACATTAGGGAGAGCACTGCTTTACTGATTTCAATATTAACCTCTGCCCCAAAGAAGAGCCTCACAGAAACACCCAGAATCTCATCTGAACACAGTCGAGGTGCTGGGGCCCAGCTAAGTGGACCCGGAATGTCAACCACCGCAGGGGTCCCAAGGTCATTTCGACCATGACTCTGACTCCCCCGCTCAGACACGCCTCCATGATCGTGACCCCATGTGCAGGGAAGAAGCGGAGCTGTGGGTGGGGGGACGTCCGGGCGCCTGGTGGGAGCTCGCCCGTGTCTGTGTCCTGCTCTCCCACACGGAAGCCTACGACCCCAACTTCCGGGGTCAGAAGGCCACGGAGGACCTGGAGGTGCCTTACCACTATGAGAAGCTGGGCTGCCCCATTCTCGTCTACTACGACACCCCATGGAAGCCGGTGGTGGAGCTGTGAGGACCCACCCCCCAGTCCCCCTCCCCGCCAGCCCCCCGCCGCCCTCACCATCATCACAGGCCCCCAGAGCCCTCTCCACCCCTTTGCTCTGGCCGCATCCTCTCCCTGCCTTTTCCCTCCGTAGCTCTCAGCTCACACGTCCCCTCCCCTTCCCCGTCTTAGCTCGGCGGCCTTAACAAAACACCACAGACTCGGGGGCTTAAACAGCAGACACTGACCTTCTCACAGTCCTAGAGGCCGGAAGTCCAAGTTCAAGGTGTGGGCAGGCTGCTTCCCCCAGGCCTCTCTCCTTGGCCGCAGAGGCTGCCACTTCCCGTGGCATCAGGGCCCACCCTTATCACCTCACTCAACTTTGATTGCCTCGTTAAAGGCCCCACCTCCAAATCCAGTCGCACTGGGTGTTAGGGCTTCACATAGGAATTTGGGGGACACATTTCAGGCCATGCCACTGGCTCTGCCCCCTTCGGTGGATTCTGTCTTCCTTCATTCCGTCCCCATCCCCACGCCGCCCCCGCACACCACTGCACTAAATAGCTGTTGACGGACTGAACGGTGGCAGAAACCACTCACACGTGGCAACACTTAGGTTCATTAGAACGTCACGTGTTAGCTCCTCGTGGCCTCAGTCGCACACCCAGGTGAGACTGTGGGCTGGGCACGCCCCGAACTCAGAGCTGCCACGTGGTGGGGTGCCTGCCGGCCTGGGGTGAGGACCAAGGGAAGGGTCCCATCAGAGGAGGGGTGTAAGCCCCAACCTGGCAGGAGACAAACGTGCATCCAAAAATAAGTTTTGTTTTTCTTTTTTCTGGCCCCCGCGTCTTGTGGGGAACTTAGTTCCCCGTCCAGGGATGGAAGCCGGGTACGCGGCAGTGGAAGCCCAGACCCCTAACCACTGGACCACCAGGGAATTCCCCCCCAAATAAGGATTTAGAACAACCTTAATTCACCGACCTAAATGTATACCTCTGGAATGTTTGCAGGTGTCAAAAAATAAGCAACCCCCAGTCCCTGACCCCGACCTCGTCAGCGTCCTGTCCAAATAAGCAACCCCGACCCCGTCAGCGTCCTGTCCCCACCTGCCACTGCATATCCGCGTTGTCTGTCCCAGAAGTGTCAGCCTGGTGGGGGGAGAGGGTGGCCCTGCCCTGCTCTGCCACCTCCCACCACCCCCAGATGGTCTCAGAACACATCAGGGCCCCCAGCCTCCCCCCCCAACGACGGCCCCCCAGCAGCCTTGCCTGTGTATGGTGTGTCCCAGGTGGAGGGAAGGAAAGTTCCAGGAGGTGGTCGAGGCCGAGTACGTCCTGCTGGAGGTGAACGGGCTGTTCACGTACACACGCCCTGACGGCCGACATGGCCCTCTGCAGTTCCCAGCCGCAGAACTGGACCACCATCGCCAAGACGGCCGGCGACAAAGGGCCCTTCGCCTGGGACCGAGAGGTAGGGCCTGCGTTCTGATTATTCCCAAAACAGGTCGCAGAAGGCGACGACAGGTCAGGCCCACTGTGTGTTGGGGGCCGACTCAGTCTGTTCAGGCTGCTGTAAAGATCACCATGGACCCTGCGGCTTGTAACAGCAGCATTGGTTTCTCACGGTTCTGGAGGCTGAGTCAAAGATCAAGGCGCCAGCAGATTTGGTGTCTGGCTCCTGGGTGGTGCCTTCTGTGTCCTCACATGGCAGAAGGAGGAGGGAGCACTCCTGGGTCCCTTTATAAGGGCGCCAATCTCCTTCAGGAGGGCTCCACCCCCAGGACCTAATCAGCTCCCAAAGGCCCCGCCTCCTAATACATCACCTTCTGGGGTAGGTTTCAACATATGAATGGGTGGGGGGCGTGGCAGACATTCAGTCTCTAGATGGGGCGGCAGGGGATGGAAATGTAAGATGCACAAACTCTTTGGGAATCTCTCCCAAGGGAATCGGAGACGATCGGAGGTGTAGGGACGAAGGCGCTCATGGAGCAGACTGCTGATGATGTGCAAACTTCTGGAACCATCCAAATGCCCGTCATTTAAGGGGCTTGATTATATTTACGGTCTGTTCTGCTCAAGGTGAAATTCACATAACCGATAATGAACGATTTTAACGCGTGCAACTCCTACAACTCGGGTATGCGTTTTGTGCATTCGCAATATTACCCAAACACCACCACCCTGACCGTTTCTTTAAAAAGAACGAGCCACACACGGAGCTTTGCTTATTTATTATTTTCTGACTGTGCCGGTGTTTGTATTTGCATTCTTTTTATTAGCCCTCTCGTTCAAAGTGGCATGCATGCATTTAAGAGATTGTCCCATTACTTTTTTTTCCCATCAGCCCTGGTGGCCGATTTTGTAGAACCCTGAGGGCTTTTCTATCAAGACAGAGCCACAGTGCCTGCATGTCCAGCACAGTCATTGGATGGGCTGGCTGTTAAACAGCCACTGAACTGCTAAAACACTAAAAACCATGAGGTGGAGCTAGCTGTGGCAAATAAATGGTCTTTAGGCAAAGCAGCTGTCTCCATTTTATTTCACATAGTTTATATGCAGTCCAGCTTTTCTTCTTTTACTCCCAAAGGATTTTTTTTTTTTTTTTTTTTTTTTTTTTTTTGCGCTATGGACCCAGCTGCTCTGCGGCATGTGGGATCTTCCCGGACCGGGGCACGAACCCATGTCCCCTGCACTGGCAGGCGGACTCTCAACCACTGCACCACCAGGGAAGGCCCCTTCTCTGCATTTTTAAGAGCTCTTTATAGACCCATGAGATTAAGCTTTTATTTGCGATGTAATTTGCTAATAGTTCCCCCAGTTTGCCTCTTTTGTCTTTCGGTTTTTGCTTACTTTGCCATGCAAAATGAGTTCCTTCTATTCTCTTTCTTTATTTTTGGCTGCACCACGGTGCATGCGGGATCTTAGTTCCCCGACCAGGAATCAGCCCCATGCCCCCTGCAGTGGAAGCGTGGATTCTTAACCACTGGACCGCCAGGGAAGTCCCGAGTTCCTTATTTCTCATAACGTTGGACTCACTGCTATTTTTACACTTTTGCTTTGGGAATGTCCATCTCTTCTCTTGTTTACAAGCCTAGCCCCATCCTCCCTTCTGGGTCCACAGGCAAATAGTGCAGAAGATCAGGGTGTAGGCGAGACCCTTAGTATGTGTTTAGCTCAGGGAGCCAGCGTGATGCACCGGTGAAGGGCAAACAGTTGAGTTCAAGGGCATATCCCCCTTTATGTGACACCCCGGGATCTGAAGGCAGGGTGGAGAAGCCACAGCTGCCACCTGGGCACCCACGACTGCTTCCCGAGAAGCCCTGGTGGCTCTGTCTCACTTCCACCGTCAGGTTCCCCAGGTGTGTTAGTCAGCTAGGGCTGTGTAACAAAAGGACCACAAACCAGATGGGTTAAACACCAGAAATTTATCCTCTCCCAGTTCTGGAGGCCAAAAGTCCCAGATCGAGGTGTCGGTAGGGCTGGTTCCTTCTGAGTCCATGAGGGAGAATCTGTCCCAGGCCTCTGGCCTGGTTTCTGGTGATTTGCTGGCCATCTTTGCATTCCTTGGCTTGTAGATGCATCGCCCCAATCGCTTGCTTCATCTTCCCATGGTCTTGTCCCTGTGCGTGTCGTCTCTGGGTCTAAATTTCCCCTTATTCTAAGGACACCAGCCATACTGGATCAGGCCCACTCTAGTGACCTCATGTTCACTTGATTCCCTGTAAAGACCCCATCTCCAAATAAGGTCACCACCTGAGGTCCTGGGGGTTAGGACTCTGACATATGACTTGTGGGAGGGACTCAACTCAGCCCATAACACCAAGAGCACATGCCATCAGCAGCATGTGATTCATACCAAGACTCACAGTTGCAAGGGACCCTGGTGAGCAGAGCTGTTATGCCTGCAGCCCCCAAAGCTGGGGCAGGCACAGGAGAAGGAAGGTGGGAAGAAGGCTCCACAGTCACCAATCGGCTGGCCTGCCCAGCGGGCACTTGGTCCTGGACTCACACCCCTGGGTGCTGGTGGGTGGTGGCACCGGTGGGGCCGTGTGTGCGGCGGTAGCGCCTGTGGGCTGGCACGGTCCTTCCCGGCCCCCGGGGCCAGCAGGCACGTCTCTGTCCTCCTCCCCAGAATTATGTGAGCTGCCACGACCCTAACAACAATGCACCCTTGAGATGGCCCAAAGTCCCGTATCAGATCTTGGGAGGCCCGACAGAGAACAAGGTCGTTTTCGACCAAAGAAACGGCATCTACATCTTCTTCATTTCCATCGTGGATCCATACTACAGGTGAGTCACCCTGTACCAGGGGCCTCTGGGGGAAGAGCTGGCTCTCTGGGGGCAGGTTGCACACATGAGGGGGACCCACTTTTCTCCCTCCTCTAGGATGACATTTGTTCACTTCCTAAATAAATCCTCATTCAAAGGCCATGCTGGGTGCGGGGGAACAGCAATGACCAGCAGCCCTGTCCCCGCCCTCAGGGACCAGAGTCACCCTCATGCCATGTCTAACGGGTGGGGTGCAGGGGCCGGTGTAGACTGGCTCCCAAACACGGATCATTAGATATCCAGGGATTTTGCAAGCCGGTTGGCTTCCCGCTGGCAGCCGGAGTACTGACACCACGGAAAGGAAACTGACACTCATTACAGGCCAGCCCAACCCTGCCCCAGGAGCTGGCTGTTAATACTCGCCACCCACTGTGCTGGTTCAGATCATTAACGTCTCCCACTGGGAGGGGGAACATGGACGGCATTATTCCCTGCTCCCCCATCACCTATCCCTTCCACACGGACACAAAGTCCACCCCAAAAGCACGGGGAGACCCTGCCTTCCCTAAAGGTCCCAGACCCTGGACCAGCTCTGGGATGCCACTGGCAGAAGGCACCAGGGTGGGGATGCCCAGGGGAGAGAGGCGTCTGCCTGCAAGGCTCATCCCCTGCCCTCCCTGCACCTTGCCTCCAGCAGAGCCCCCAGCGACTTCCCCCCCTTACCTGGGTGTCCTTCCCTCCATCCTGCCATCCCCACCTGCTCGCAGCCACCTGAGGGACGCTTGTGGCCCCGCTCAAGCCCCCCACTCCGCGTCCACTGTGATGAGAGCTTTGTTGGTCTCTTCTGCCCGCCCCCCACACTGAGCCTGGGCATGGAGGCGGGGGGGAATCCCTTGTCTCCAGAGCAGGGGACCACAGGGGTCCTGGGGAAAAATACGATCTCTGCGAAAATATGTAAGATGTTACGGAAAAACCCAAACGAACTTTTTGGCCAACACAATACAGAGACGACCGCAGATTTATAGAGGATAGAAGTTAAGTGGATATAAATGGAACTCAGTGCCCGGCGTCAATGCTCCAGGCCCAGCTCTTGTCCCCGTGAGTTTTAAAACGTTTGCCGGGGGAATTCCCTGGCGGTCCAGTGGTTAGGCTCTGCGCTTTCACTGCCGAGGACCTGGGTTCGATCCTCGGTCGGGGAACTAAGATACTGCAAGCTGAGCAGCGTGGCCAAAAAATAAAAAAAAACCAGTTTGCTGGGGTGAAGGGTGAGGCCCCCAAAGGCGGTGCCCCACGGCCTCTCCCTGCCCGCCCCTCGCAGCTACTGTCACCTGGAGACCACCTTCAGCGTCTACGTCTACGGGGCCTTCCCACTGCCCATCTTCCCGCCTGAGATCACCATCGTCCTGCTCACGGGGGCCACCCTGCTGTCTGTATGGCTGGCCTACATGATCCCCGAGCTGCTGCACACTGAGCAGGGCCTCAGGGTCAAGGGCTTCTGGGTCAGTCTGCGCAGGAGATGCAGGAAGTCTCGTGCGTGTGTCTGGGCCAGGTGCTGAGCACGCCCTGGGGTTGGAGGTGGGGTGGCAGGGAGGGGGCAGAGTTGTCTTGAAATAAAGCGTTTGGTAAGAGAGCCGGCAGCAGTGGGTGTCACTCATGTTTTGTGGGGTTTCTACACCCACCTGCCTCCCTCAACATTCTGGCACCACAGTCCCTTTGAACTACGGCACCTACGTGGGTTGTCAACAGTGAGAAGGTGGGCGGCCCAAGTCCCAGCGAACAGGAGCTTTTGGTGAAACGAGCCGGCACGGGCATGTGGTGAGATCATCAACCGGCAAGTCCCAGAGATGCATCGGACACTTGACGTGTTCTGTTAGAGAAACGTGAGACCCAAGGAAAAGGGCGGGGGCTGCAGAAGACGGGGACGGGGCGTGGGTCCACCTCTGTTGATAAGCCCTGACATATACGCAGACCAACATGCTTACGTGTGTTTCGTGATGTCCATGAACAAAACTTGGAAGCATAGCACATATTTCACACGTACCTGTGTTATGCATACATATGTATACAGATGATGTGCACACATGCATGTGTATACGTATGTGCAGAGGTATGTATACATACATGTATATAACACGTAGGTACATAAGGCATACACATACACGCGTGTGTAGATATTGTGCATGTATGTGCCTGTGTGTATACATGTACATGCATATTGCCTATGTGTGGATGATGTGTACATACATCTACACGTGTATTCATATGTCTATAATACACGTTCACGTACGTGTGTAGGCATGTGTGGGTGATGTGTATGTCACACGCGAGCACTTGTATAATGTGAACACACGTGTGCGCATGTATATATGCATAAGCTCATCACGCACGTGTGTAGATAACATGCATGCTCACACGTGTACATGCACGTATGCATGTGTACAGATGCATGCATCTGTACGTGTACACACCTGTGTATGCACATGTGAATACACATATAGGTGTGCATACAATGTACACATACGTGTATATGCATGTCTGATCAGTCTATCCATCCGTTCAGAGCTTCCCTCTCCCACACTTCATTCAAACCCCAGGTGGCACGGGACAGTTGTCTCATTCTAGTGAAAACTTTCTCAATGACTTTTCTGATCACTCTGAGGTTAAAAGAACACATCCAACGGTCATTTAAACTGCGCGACACAGGGAATTCCCTGGAGGTCCCGTGGTAGGACTCTGTGCTTTCACTGCTGGGGCCTGGGTTCAATCCCTGGTCGGGAAGTACGATCCCGCAAGTGGCTCGGCCAGAAAAAAAAAAAAAATTGCCCAGTACGCTCTCCACCCAGTCGTTAAAAACCTCCACTCCCACACCCACTGCAGTGGGCAGTCACCACACCCCCACCTCCGGGGGCTGCCTGGTCCACCTTCCACGCCTCTCTGGAGGGGACGGGTTAGGCTGCCAGGTGATCCTCATTTCACAACCCTTGGCCCGCATTAATCTTAAAGAAAATCAAGCCCATCCTGTCACATCTGCCTCATTTGCCAGGGCCTTCCCTTCTTGGGGGCACTTCGTATTTGTCTCAAAAATACCCCTAACACGGCTGCAGGCACAGCAGGCTGAGAGGGAAGCGGGGGAAGGGAGCTCCTGGCTCCTCCAGGCCCGCATCCTGTTCACAACACAGACAGGCGGTGATCCCGGTACAGCCCAGACTGGCTGGCCACCTCTGTCTCCCTGAGCCCTGGAACCCGTAGGCTCGAGGCATGGTGCCAGCAGCCAAGACCCCCTGCCCACACGCAGCCACCTCCTGGATCCTAGTCAAGCGCCCTGGGTTCCCCAGCAGACACCAGCAGGGAAGGTCCCCGAGACCCAGCCCAGGGCCTGGGGCAGGAGGGCCCTTCCTCTGGCAGGGGAGGGGAGCTCCATCTCTCCTTACCTCCTTAGGTGTCACTGGGAAACCAACTCACCCCGTTCACAGTCGCCTGGAGTATTTCAGGGGAGGGTGTGGCCGGCGGCTGCCCCGGGCTCTCCAGAAGCAAAAGGCAGACGAGAGCCTGGCCCAGGGTACAGGGGGGAGGGAGCGCCGTGGACTGGAGAGGGAAGGAGCGGAGGCAGGAGGGAACAGGTGTGAGCACTGAAGCTCCAAAACCACTGCAAGCCCGCCCCGTGCCTGCCCCCTGGGAAGCAGAACCCAGGTGTGGCTGGGCCCGAGGCAGAGATGCAGGGGCCTGGCTGGATGCCCATCCTGGGACAGGCACACCCACCCTGGCCTCTGGCCCCCAGCTGGGCTGCAGGTGCACTCTGCATGCCCGTCTGGGTCACCTGTGAGCCAGGTGGACACCGTCTCCCACATGCCTGCCCTGCCCCCACTCTCAGACCTCCACCCAGCACTTGCCTCTGCACCCCAGGCCCCCCAGCTCTCCGCGTGAACACGAGCGGGGGCGTTCCCATTCACCATCGGGGACACCGGCCCCTCCACCTGGGCCGAGGCCGAGCCCAGCCCGCAGGCCTCTCCCCAGGCCCCACCCCGCTTGCTGCTGTGTCTCCAGGCAAGTTCCTGCCCATCTCTGGGCAGACCTGACTTTCCCCATCAAACATGGAGGTGAAATCCTTGCAGTGCACGAGTCCGGGCAGTGTCTCCCCACCTCCCAGCAGCACCCCCATCCCTGCCGGGTGACTTGGATTTTCTGGGGCTAGGAGACGAGGGATTGTCCCGAACCCCAAGTCTAGGGCTCCCCGACTCTACTCTGGAAGCCCGGCACCCGGAAGGCGCCGGGGTCCCGAGGGGCCTCGCCACATGGCCCTGGGCCCGCTGGACGACAGGGAGGGCGAGGAGACAGCCCACGGCCCCTGAATGCCACTGACCGGACACTGCGCAAACAGCTCAAATTCGCTTTAATGGGGGCGGCTCCCAGGTCCTGCCTGGGCCCCAAGGGGCTGGCGCTGGTGGGGACCGCAGTCTGCTTGCCCTTGCTGCCCTGCCTCCCCTTCCTGGCAGTCGGGTTGCCGGCCTTCCTCTTGCCCGAGGGCTTGGCGGTGGGGGGCCCCCCCGGGCGGGGCGGCGGCTCCTAGTCCAGCACCATGAAGTTGTAAAAGTAGTCCATGTCGGACACGGTATCTAGGACCTCGGGCACGCTGTAGTCCGAGGACTGCAGCTCGTCGGGCAGGTGCAGCGAGCGGATGTCGCTGGACGAGTCGTCCTTGCTGCCCCCGCTGTCGGGCAGGGCGGGCCCAGGGGGCTTGCACGGGGCCCCAGCGGGCTCAGCGCCACCCGGCAGGCAGTCAAAGAGCTTCCTCGTGTCCTCGAGCATCACCTTCTTGGGCGTCGTGAAGGCCCTGGCCACCTCAGGGGTCCTGGCCTCGCCTGCCCCCAGCGGGACCGCCTTGGGCTTGGTGGGGCCCGGCGGGTACAGCGGGCCGGGCCCGGCGCCGGGGGGCGGCTCCTTGAAGGCGAAGGTCAAGGGCTCGCCGGGCCCATCCAGCCAGCTCAGGCGGCCCTTGAGAGGTCCATAGGCGCCAGGGGGCAGCGTGGCCTCGGCGGGCAGCGTGGTGAGCAGCAGGGGCAACTTGCTCTCCTTGGGGGGCAGCGGGGGCGCCAGGCCTTGCTTGATCAAGGTGGGGGGCAGCTCCGCGAAGGCCGGGGACCCTCTGTCCCCTACGAAGCCCAGGGCCTCGGCCCCGGGTCCCTTGGACTGGAAGCAGGGCATGCGGTACCAGGGCCCCGCGGGGGGCGGCTGGTAGTGGCGGAACAGTGGGGGCAGCGGGGGCGGCACCGGGGCCCTGAAGCAGTGCTGTGCCTCCGGGAAGTAGGTGCCTGGCGAGGCGGGGCCCCCAGCCGCCAGCTTGTACAGGGACGACTGGCCAAAGTCGGTGGCGGCCCACTCGATTCGGTAGACGCGGGGGTCAAAGAAGCAGCCGCAGGGCGCCATCTGCAAACCTGTGGCCAGGGAGGGAGGCCCTGAGAGGGGCAGTTCTGGGACCCGCCTGGGGTGGACGGGGTCCAAACTGTGGGGCACGTCTGGGGCATGGAGAACACGGACCAATTTTGGGGTCCATTTGGGGAACAGGGACATAGGCTTTGCCTTTGGGGCCCTCTCTAGAGGTCAAGGGCCCCAGGCCTTGCTTTGGGGGCCCATCTGGGGGGCTGGGGACACCGGCCTGCCTTTGGGAGACCTGTTTGGGGAACAAGAAACATAGGCTTTGCCTTCAGGGCCCCATCTAGGGGATGAGGGACACAGACCTTGGTCCAGGGGTCTCTTTGGGGGACAGGGATTCGGGCCTTGCCTTCGGAGGAGGGAGCCATCTAGGGTCAAGGGTGGGAGCAAGATGCCCCTGCCCACTCCCCGGTCATCAAAGGTTGGTGGGAGGCCGGTACCTGCTGGAGGAGCTGGAAACACCTCTTTCTCCAGGTTTGGGGGGTGATAGACGTTGGAGGAACCTGTGGACAAAAACAGGCAGCTGGGTGGGGTCCTGAGGCTGGCGGGCAGAGCCCTGGTCCCTGCCCCGATGGGTGCCCCCCACCCTCGTACCCGCAGTGGGAAGAGGCTCTGTGCAGGCGGAAGCAGGCTGGCTGCCGGGCCCTTTGGTGGCGTCCAGGCTCCAGGGACTGAAGCCTTCTTGGGGAGCGGCGGGTGCGTAGAAGGGTTTGGGGTGCTGCATGGGGAGGCGGGGGCCTGGCCAGGCAGGCCAGGAGGGCAGCAGTTGGGAGCACAGGCAGCCCACTCAGAGAGGAGGCTCACTGTCCTGTGTAGTTCTGTTTCTACGGTTACTCCAGGCACAGGCTGTGGCCCGCCCACTGGTCAGGGTTCCGAGTAAGAGGCGGGGGAGGGGCGGGGCAGGCAGGGGCAGATGGGAAACCAAGGCAGCCAGAGATGGGCGTCACAGAGAGCATGGTGGACACTGGGCCCGGTCTGCTGCCTTCCGCCTCCCACCTCTGCCAGCAATGCCTGCCTGACAGCTCCAAGGCCCCTTCCTTCAGGCAGCCCGCCCTGATCCACACCCACACAGGCCAAGGCCCCATCTCATGAGCTATGGTGGCTTGTTTGTGGTCAAGGCCTTTGGGCACCAGCAGTGGCCAGTATGGGGCTGGTGAATGAGTGAGGAAGGAGGGAGCTGCGGGGATGGGGATGGTGGGGGAAAGCTGGGGTGGGGTGGGGGGTGGGGCAGCATGAGACAGCCTCAGGGTCACAAAAGGGCCTGGGTTTTAAAAGAATAAAATTTATTGCCTTCTCATTCCTTGGGGAGCCCGCTGGGCGCTCAGACACCCCCGCCCGCCCCTGCAGCTACTTGTAGGCGTTGGCCTTGTGCTTGGGCAGGAAGACGACATTGGGCGGCACCGGTCCCAGCAGCATCTCGCTGTGAGGAGGGCGGGAGCAGGGTCAGGCCTGGGGCGGGGTGGCCCCCGGCCCAGCTGGCCCCACACCCACTGGCTCCCTGGTGCACTATCTCCCAGGGCCTCGGCGGTTCCCGGGCACCTGATGCGGATCCAGTCGGCCGCCTTCTGGCTGGCCATGAGCGTCTCCAGGTAGTCGCGGCCCAGGTAGTAGGGCGGCCGCTCGTTGATCCTCTGCGGGAGCCGCTCCAGCAGGCCAACGGGCACGTACCTACAGACGGGGTGGGGGCGGCGGGGACGGGGTTGGGCCGGGCCTCCCCAAGACACCCCGCCCCGCCACCCCAATCCCACCTGCACAGGAAGGAGAGCCACTCAAGGAGGAAGCGGCGTGTCTTCTCCACGCCCTGCGTGTCCGAGCCCCAGCGCTCCAGGCCGTAGTGTGCGAAGTCCCGCAGGATGTCCAGGCGCTCAGACGACGAGATGTCCCAATGCCGCTGCTCCTTGATCTCCGTGAACAGCCACGGCTTGAGCAGGGCGCCGCTGCAGGCGGGCGGTGGTCAGCAGGCCGGTGGCGGAACCCCAGCCCCCAAACCCATGGTCCCCAACCTCCCGGCCATGCTCACACAACCTGCAAAGCCCAAGAGTTCCAAGCCACAACCCTGAGCCCACAGCTACAGAAAGTTCCAGTACCCTTCACCCCGGCCCCATAAGCAGCCACCTCTGACATCTCCCTGCCCGGGGAATAACAGAGCAGGGGGCGGGCTGGCGGGCTGGGGGGCACCGGCGTTGGGCACAAACTCAGACGCGCCCTCACCTTCCCCGAGCTGCAGGCTGGGCGCTCAGGGGTAGCCCTGGCTGGTTCTTTGTATCCCCGCCCCGGGCACACTTACCGGGCGATCATGATCCCAGCGACGCCAGTCTGCATGGCGCGGTTGGCGTCCTCGTACGACAAGATGTCCCCGTTTCCTGAAGGACAGAGACTGGGGCCTCAGGGAGCTGTGTGCAGGCGGGGATGCCGGGGCTTCGGGAGTTCTCCTCAGCCCAGCAGCATTCCCCATCGGGGCACGAGGGGGCCCAGGTGAGGAGTGGGCCCCGGTGCGTGGCCTCTGGTGGCAGGGGACCCACCGAAAAGGGGCATGGGGCTGGCTGCTGTCACGCACCGCTCGATGTAGTGCCAGTCGGCCAGCTTGGTGTAGCGCTGCTCCCGAGAGCGGCCCTGGAGCTGGAGGAGAGGCAGCCAGGTAGGGAGGGAGGGAGGGGCAGGGGGCGGAGAATCAGACAGAGACAGAGAGAGAGAAAGACCCAGAGAGCCCGGGAGAGACAGACTGAGAGAGACAGACAGACACACAGACAGACAGGTGGAGACAGAGATGGAGGGAGAGCCAAAGACCAGGAGGGAGGAGCAGGAAGGGAGGAATGGTTAGAAAGGGATGTGCCTCGGGGGTCCCAACACCCGCTGCGCCCCGAGTGAGTTGGAGTTGACGGCCCTCATGATACCCCGGCCCAACACATCACCAATCCCACTAGTAAGCATGCTTTATCTGTTTGACAAGTGTTTCTGATACCTGGCATCCCTAGCATCCCTGGCCTCACATCCTGTGCCCACAATTCCCAGGCTCTGGAAATTCCCTGGCATCCTCCCGGAAGACACACTCACTCAGGAAGCCCCCTAGAAACTCCTCTTCCTCCTCATCAGTGTCCACATGCCTGGCCGTGGCTGTCCATCTGCCAGCCCAGCCTCCTCTCCCACCACCTCTGTGCCGGCTCTCCACCCTTCTTCGGAGCTGCCCCAGAACCTTTCCAAAAATGCCTTTTCCTCCCTCTCAGCTCAGCCAGCGCCGGCTTCCCTCCTGGAAACCCACGTGTCCAAGCCTGGACTCTTGGGTGCAAACAATGAAGCTGAAAACGGGGGTGGGCGGGGTGGGCCAGTGTAAGGATTCAAGGGGATGTCTAGCCAGCTGGGACCAGGGCCCGCGAGGGGGCGCCAGGCTGGCTCTGGCTCTTGCCTTGTGCCCTCTCATCACCCCCCCTTCCCCCACCCCTGCAGGACGGGCCCCTCCGCGCACCAGGGACAGTTCTGCGTCTTGCAGGCTGCAACCCCAGGCTGTCTGCACGACGGGACTCAGAGCCACAGTTAGGGGGTGTGGATGACACGGGGGGCCGTGGGGGGGCGAGTGCATTTGGGGTCGGAGCCGGCAGCTGCGTTTGCAGAGCAAGCTGGGTCTTCAGTTTGAAGGGGGACCGGGGTCACCTGTGGGTGCGCCCCCAGCTGCTCCCCGCCGCGCCTGCTGGCGCCTTACAGAGCGTGCGTCTCCCATCCCGCCCCCAGGTGATGGTGAGCAACCCCCATTCCCTGGGGCTGCAGGCTGTCATCTACGAGGACGGCTACACCTACGAGGGGAACACCAAGCACAGACTGGTGAGCTCGCCCCTCCCCGTCCCCTCCCCCCCCCCCAAACCCACGGGAGAGGGGCTCGGCCTTAACCGACTGGGCCAGCCAGGTCCAGCCGCCTCAGGGTGTCCCTCGTCGGACCTCCTTCCTGCTTCCCTTCCTTACACACACCCAGATAAGGTGCTGTGGAATGTTGAGGGGACACAGCCCCCGCCCCTCCCCCACCCCAGGCAGGCCGCAGTCCCCCAGAGAGTGAGGGCAGCAGGTGTCACACAGAAGGGTCAAGGAGGATGTGGCGGGGAGCCTGACCCACCCGGGGAGGGCGTGAGACCTGAGTTAGCTGGGTAAACCCAGGCATCAGGAGACAAGCCGGGGCCACCGGGAGGGTCTTGGCCAAATATGGGTCTGGGGGATCCATAGGGCAGAGCCAGGCCTCACAGTCACACCAGGGAGTTGGGACTTGACCCCAGACCACAACAGACTCTTTGGATCAGACCATGTCACATCACAGCTAAGTAGGAGGGGAAACTAAGTCACGCCCCACTGTGGGTCCCCGGGACAAAGGCAGGGAGCTTGGGGGTCATTCCCATGAGCTTCCAGAAGCCTTTCACGGGCTTAGAACCAGAGGCAGGCTGGATGGCTCCCGGGTTCCTCCTCCCAACACCCCCATCCTGCCCTCCGTCTCTCCTGAACCCTGATTGCGGGACCACCCTGGGCTGTTCCACTCTTGTAGTTGCATTTTCTCTTTTGCTTCTGCAGAACATTTCACTGAGGCAGCAGCAGCACTGGGTCAGGGCTGACCCCAACTTCACCTCCAGGTATGTCATCACCCGGATGGTAGTGCTGGGTGGCCCCAGGGTGTCCCCTTAGCAGGAGCCAAGGAATCAGGGCCGACATCCAGACTCCCCCCACTCCAAGGACAGTAAGGCGAGAACCATTAAACTCTTACAGAGAGACAAATACCATATGATATCACTTATTTGTGGAATCTAAACTGTGACACGAATGGACTTATTTATGAAATAGAAACAGACTCAGATATAGAGAACAGACTTGTGGTTGCAAAGGGGAAGGGGGAGGTGGGGGAGGGATGCGTTGGGAGTTTGGGGTTAGCAGGTGCAAACTATTATATATAGGAGAGGTAAACAACAAGGCCCTGCTGTATAGCACAAGAACTAGATTCAATATCCTGTGATAAACCATAATGGAAAAGAATCTGAAAAAGAATATACATACAGGGCTTCCCTGGTGGTGCAGTGGTTAAGAATACGCCTGCCAATGCAGGGGACACGGGTTCAAGCCCTGGTCTGGGAGGATCCCACATGCCGTGGAGCAACAAGGCCCGTGTGCCACAACTACTGAGCCTGCGCGTCTGGAGCCTGTACTCCGCAACAAGAGAGGCCGCGACAGTGAGAGGCCCGCGCACCGCGACGAAAGTGGCCCCCGCTTGCCACAACTAGAGAAAGCCCTCGCACGGAAACGAAGACCCAACACAGCCAAAAATAAAAATAAATCGAAAAATTAAAAAATTTTTAAAAAAGAACAATGAGAAAACATTGTATGCAGCTAGGTGATAATAAAACGGGCTCAGATGCTCTTTTCAATAAGTAATTCTATATAAATTAACAAAACTGACTCAAAAAGAGGAAGAAACTAGAGGGAGGGTGGTGCCACCATGCGTGAGCAGATGTTCTTGGTCAATATTCTGGACAGACTGGATGAACAGATGAATGAATGAATGGAGAAATGGATGGATGGATGGATGGATGGATGGATGGATGGATGGATGGATGGGTGGATGGATGGATGGAAGGATGGGTGGATGCATAGATAAATGAATGAGTGGGTTGTTGATGCTTTTTACTGCAATAACACACACTCCCATTGCCTTGCAGCATAAAGAGACCCACAATATCAACCATCACTCTGGACATAGCCAACAAAGAAATTTCATGCTTGGACCTTAAGCCACTGTTATGACCAAAACTTTTGCTGTCCCATACTCTTTGTCCTTAGTGTTAAGACTGATGACAGCAGGCCTTGGCTGGCTTGTCCCCTAGTGGCTGGCCAAGCTCACACTCAGGATCTGGAAACGGAGGTGATTCTGCCCTGGTTGCCAAGGTCGCTGCCCCTTCCCCATCGTCTTCCCCCAGGGTTGTGCCTCAGGACACACCAACCTCGGAGCAGGTGTACTAGCTGGGGGTTATCAGACGGCGGGACCTTAGCGGTGCCCCACAGATCAGGCAGCTTCTTAGGACTTGACTCTGTGAGTCCCAGGCACCTGGACACCGCATTGCGACCCAGGCGCAGGGTTTCTGGTCCCGGCTGCGTCAAGTGCGCCCCCTCGTGGGCTTTCATGGTGCTCTCGCTGACCGGAGTCAGCGTCCACATCCCCGCCTTGGCTCTCCCCGCCACATCCCCCCGCCGCTGCAGACAGCCCGCATTTCAGTCGGTTGTGACCTGGAGAAGAAGATCGTCATTCAGAAGTGAGTATGTCGATATGGGGTGGAGAGTGGAGAAGTGAGAGGTGGCGAGGTGGGGAGTGGGGACTGGATGAGATGGTCACCATTGCTTCACAACTGCTAAAGTCGGGTGACACTACTCTGTCTGCTTTTGCATACGTTTAACATTTCCATAACGAATAGCTCAATAATTAATCCTAACAGATTAAGTTAGAGTCTACAGTGGGTGGCTGCCCTCTCCCACCACCCCCCACCGACTTGGTGAAATTTACATGTTCTCCCTGCTCCCTCATCCTTTGCTCATTCCCTTTCTCCCTTTTAGTCCCTGAGTTCCTCATTTTGATGAAAATTGCTCAGAGAGGGCTTCCCTGGTGGTGCAGTGGTTAGGAATCCGCCTGCCAATGCAGGGGACACAGGTTCAAGCCCTGGTCCGGGAAGATCCCACATGCCGCGGAGCAACTCAGCCCATGCGCCATAACTACTGAGCCTGCGCTCTAGAGCCTGCAAGCCACAACTACGGAGCCCGCCTGCCACAACTACTGAGCCCACGCGCCTCGAACCTGTGCCCCGCAACAAGAGAAGCCACCGCAGTGAGAAGCCCACGCTCCGCAAGGAAGAGCAGCCCCCGCTCGCCGCAACTAGAGAAAGCCCGTGCACAGCAACGAAGATCCAATGTAGCCAAAAATGAATAAATGAAGTAAATAAATTTATAAAACTGCTCAGAGATTTTGGGTTTAATCGCCTGCTGAAAATCTGAGGAACTTTGCCTCCAGGATCCATAGTTACTGCAAAGAACGCAGCCATGAGAGACCAAGAAAAAGAAAGGAAGAACCCCTGAAGACTGGCCAAACTGCCCTACGTTTTCCCCTTCGGGCGGTGGGGTGCCAGCAAATGAGCGACAGCCAGTTCTGGGGGAGGCCCAGATTTGTGGCATTTGCCAATTCCCGTGGTGTAAATGCTCCCATGGAGCCTACAGATCACTACCAAAGTGAGTCTCTACTGGCTCATGAAACTCCTGAGGATATAACAGCTGTCTCTCGGAGCTAGTAAGAGCCAGCCTCAGCGCTCCACTGCATGGGGCAATAATAAAGTCAAGTGACGGTTTTACCAGATTTTCCCCCCAAAAGGGAAACGCTTTATTGAGTCAATAAATGATGTTAGCAGTATTTAGAACATATGTGCAGGAAAGTCTTTAAAACAATCTTTTCAAAGCTGCTGCCATGGGCTTCCCTGGTGGCGCAGTGGTTGAGAGTCCGCCTGCCGATGCAGGGGACACAGGTTCATGCCCCGGTCCGGGAAGATCCCACATGCCGTGGAGCGCCTGGGCGCGTGAGCCATGGCCGCTGAGCCTGTGAGTCCGGAGCCTGTGCTCCACAACGGGAGAGGCCACAGCAGTGAGAGGCCTGCGTAACGCAAAGAAAAAAAAAAAAAAAAGCTGCTGCCATAAAGAGAGTGGGAAAGGTATTTGCCACACGTGTAACTAACAAGGGACTTGTATCCAGAATTTATAAAGAATTCCTACGAATCAGAAAAAAAAAAGTATAGAAAAAAATGGGCAAAAGGCTTGAGCAGGCACTCCCAAAAAAGGGGGGGAAAAGGCTGATAAACACAAAAAGGTGTTGAAAAAGTGGTCCATTTCATAGGAAAATGAAAATGAACGCTACGATAGAGACCGATACTCGGCACGAGCATGGCAGAATTGACAAAGCCTGCAAAGTAGTACTATAAGGATGGGAACCCCTCTGGCAGCCTCAGGAACCCCCAGACATTGCCGGTGGGCGTGTACATTTTTCGGCTGCTTTGGAAAGCACTTCTTTCCACCAGCAATTCCACTCATGCACATCTGCACTGATCTAGGTTCCAGAATGTTCTCAGCAGCATTACTCTGAATAGCTCCAAGCTGGAAGCAGGCCAACTGAAATGTCCATCGACAGAAGGATGGGTAAACCAAGTGCAGGGTTTTGGTACAACAGAATGTCACAGCAGGGAAAACGAACGGGGCAGAAGTGCCTGGATGGATCGTACAAACGTGGGCATGGAATCAAAAGAATACACAGCATGATTCTAGTCTTAAAAAAAAAAAAATCCAAAATCAGGGGAACTCCCTGGCAGTCCAGTGGTTAGGACTCTGCACTGCCACTGCAAGGGGCACAGGTTCCATCCCTGGTTGGGGAACTAAGATCCCACAAGCTGGGTGGCACAGAAAAAAAAAATCCAAAATCGGGCAAAAATAAACTACAGTCAGCCCTTGTATCTGCAGGTTCTGCATCCCCGGATTCAACCAGCCAAGGGTGGATCGTGTTTAAGTTCGTGGCTGGTTGAATCTGTGGCTGTGGACCCCGAGGATACAGAGGCCCCACTATGGGACTTGAGCATCCTCGGATTTTGTTATCTACGGCAGATCCTGGACCAATCCCCTGCAGATACCAAGGGAGGACTGCATGTTGCTTAAGAATACATGCACAGATGGTAACAGTACAAAGAAAAACAGGGAAAGGATTGTCTCAAAAGTCAGGACACCCAGCTCCCACATCTCCACGTGTAACATCATTCTCCAATACAAGGAATTAGGGCTCCTTGGCGAAATGGCTGATTCTAGGCCAGGCAGGGAAGATTCAAGATGAGCCTGGAGCATCTTGGAGAACCAGAAAGTAAGAAAGGGCTCAAAATTCAACCAATGGGGAGATAACATATGTCAAAGGGAACAATTCACAATTCTTTGGTCCCGCATGGGTTCGGGCAGCTTCTCACTATCTTTTGTTGCTCGCAGTGAAATCTCAGCCTGTTACAATGGCGTCCTCGACCCCGTGGCCCTTCAGGACAACTATAGCTACGTCATTGAGAGGTGAGCCCCCCCCCACACACACACATGTCCATTAGGTATGCATGAGCCAAAGGCGAATCAAGAATCATTATTTAAATTTTTATTTATGTATTTGGCCGCACGGCGCCAGCATGAGGAATCTTAGTTCCCCCACCAGGGACTGAAACCCCCTGCAGTGGAAGCTCAGAGTCTTAACCACTGGACCTCCAGGGAAGTCCCAAGAATCATTTTTAAACCGTAATGGAAAAGAAAACAATTTTTTTTTTGAAGAAAGGAAAAAAAGGATCATTTTAAAATTGATACCGTGCCAATTGATATCCAGCCCACAAGGAATCCGAGGGAGCGAGCAGACAGGTAGGGAAGGTGGCTGGGCCTTCGGGGAATCAGTGTGATGTGGCAGGGCCCCTGGCCCAGGTCTGCCCAGGCTCTGCCACCTTCTGGGCCAGCCTTCAGACCCCTCCCCAGCCTGCCACCAGCTCCTGGAGCCAGGTCCCCTCTTCATCCCAGCTAGCGGAGTTGGCCAGACACTGTCCAGCCAAGGCAGGAGGGGGTGGCCGGCCAAGGTGACCCCCTCTGCAGGGCGGCACAGAGAGCCCCTCCCACACTGGTGCACACCACCAACCCCCTGGCATGGGAAGACACTCGTGGGTCTTCTACGACGTGACCCTCCCCCCTCCAACACAAGCCAAGAGTCCGTCCCCCATCCAGACCCACGGCCGAGACGGAAACCGGTGCTGCTGGACTTGCCAACCAGTGAGGCTGCAGCCAGAGCGCCTGGGGGCATGAGAGTGTGTGAGTCAGGGGCTCCAGAGAGAGAGAAGCCACAGGATGTATGTGTGAGACAGAGAGACACAGAGGCACAGAGGCACAGAGAGACAGAGACAGAGTGACAGAGACAGAGATTTATTTTAAGGACTTGGTTCCCGGACTGTAGAGGTCTGGTGAGTGCACAGTCTGATGGGGGAGGCTGGGGGCTGGCAGCTCAGGGAAGAGTTGCAGTTCTAGTTCAAGGCCATCTGCAGGCCGACTTCTTTCTTGCTGGGGGAGGCCCATGTTTGTTCTACTCAGGCCTCCAGCTGCACCCACATTAGGGAGAGCACTGCTTTACTGATTTCAATATTAACCTCTGCCCCAAAGAAGAGCCTCACAGAAACACCCAGAATCTCATCTGAACACAGTCGAGGTGCTGGGGCCCAGCTAAGTGGACCCGGAATGTCAACCACCGCAGGGGTCCCAAGGTCATTTCGACCATGACTCTGACTCCCCCGCTCAGACACGCCTCCATGATCGTGACCCCATGTGCAGGGAAGAAGCGGAGCTGTGGGTGGGGGGACGTCCGGGCGCCTGGTGGGAGCTCGCCCGTGTCTGTGTCCTGCTCTCCCACACGGAAGCCTACGACCCCAACTTCCGGGGTCAGAAGGCCACGGAGGACCTGGAGGTGCCTTACCACTATGAGAAGCTGGGCTGCCCCATTCTCGTCTACTACGACACCCCATGGAAGCCGGTGGTGGAGCTGTGAGGACCCACCCCCCAGTCCCCCTCCCCGCCAGCCCCCCGCCGCCCTCACCATCATCACAGGCCCCCAGAGCCCTCTCCACCCCTTTGCTCTGGCCGCATCCTCTCCCTGCCTTTTCCCTCCGTAGCTCTCAGCTCACACGTCCCCTCCCCTTCCCCGTCTTAGCTCGGCGGCCTTAACAAAACACCACAGACTCGGGGGCTTAAACAGCAGACACTGACCTTCTCACAGTCCTAGAGGCCGGAAGTCCAAGTTCAAGGTGTGGGCAGGCTGCTTCCCCCAGGCCTCTCTCCTTGGCCGCAGAGGCTGCCACTTCCCGTGGCATCAGGGCCCACCCTTATCACCTCACTCAACTTTGATTGCCTCGTTAAAGGCCCCACCTCCAAATCCAGTCGCACTGGGTGTTAGGGCTTCACATAGGAATTTGGGGGACACATTTCAGGCCATGCCACTGGCTCTGCCCCCTTCGGTGGATTCTGTCTTCCTTCATTCCGTCCCCATCCCCACGCCGCCCCCGCACACCACTGCACTAAATAGCTGTTGACGGACTGAACGGTGGCAGAAACCACTCACACGTGGCAACACTTAGGTTCATTAGAACGTCACGTGTTAGCTCCTCGTGGCCTCAGTCGCACACCCAGGTGAGACTGTGGGCTGGGCACGCCCCGAACTCAGAGCTGCCACGTGGTGGGGTGCCTGCCGGCCTGGGGTGAGGACCAAGGGAAGGGTCCCATCAGAGGAGGGGTGTAAGCCCCAACCTGGCAGGAGACAAACGTGCATCCAAAAATAAGTTTTGTTTTTCTTTTTTCTGGCCCCCGCGTCTTGTGGGGAACTTAGTTCCCCGTCCCGGGATGGAAGCCGGGTACGCGGCAGTGGAAGCCCAGACCCCTAACCACTGGACCACCAGGGAATTCCCCCCCAAATAAGGATTTAGAACAACCTTAATTCACCGCCCTAAATGTATACCTCTGGAATGTTTGCAGGTGTCAAAAAATAAGCAACCCCCAGTCCCTGACCCCGACCTCGTCAGCGTCCTGTCCAAATAAGCAACCCCGACCCCGTCAGCGTCCTGTCCCCACCTGCCACTGCATATCCGCGTTGTCTGTCCCAGAAGTGTCAGCCTGGTGGGGGGAGAGGGTGGCCCTGCCCTGCTCTGCCACCTCCCACCACCCCCAGATGGTCTCACAACACATCAGGGCCCCCAGCCTCCCCCCCCAACGACGGCCCCCCAGCAGCCTTGCCTGTGTATGGTGTGTCCCAGGTGGAGGGAAGGAAAGTTCCAGGAGGTGGTCGAGGCCGAGTACGTCCTGCTGGAGGTGAACGGGCTGTTCACGTACACACGCCCTGACGGCCGACATGGCCCTCTGCAGTTCCCAGCCGCAGAACTGGACCACCATCGCCAAGACGGCCGGCGACAAAGGGCCCTTCGCCTGGGACCGAGAGGTAGGGCCTGCGTTCTGATTATTCCCAAAACAGGTCGCAGAAGGCGACGACAGGTCAGGCCCACTGTGTGTTGGGGGCCGACTCAGTCTGTTCAGGCTGCTGTAAAGATCACCATGGACCCTGCGGCTTGTAACAACAGCATTGGTTTCTCACGGTTCTGGAGGCTGAGTCCAAGATCAAGGCGCCAGCAGATTTGGTGTCTGGCTCCTGGGTGGTGCCTTCTGTGTCCTCACATGGCAGAAGGAGGAGGGAGCACTCCTGGGTCCCTTTATAAGGGCGCCAATCTCCTTCAGGAGGGCTCCACCCCCAGGACCTAATCAGCTCCCAAAGGCCCCGCCTCCTAATACATCACCTTCTGGGGTAGGTTTCAACATATGAATGGGTGGGGGGCGTGGCAGACATTCAGTCTCTAGATGGGGCGGCAGGGGATGGAAATGTAAGATGCACAAACTCTTTGGGAATCTCTCCCAAGGGAATCGGAGACGATCGGAGGTGTAGGGACGAAGGCGCTCATGGAGCAGACTGCTGATGATGTGCAAACTTCTGGAACCATCCAAATGCCTGTCATTTAAGGGGCTTGATTATATTTACGGTCTGTTCTGCTCAAGGTGAAATTCACATAACCGATAATGAACGATTTTAACGCGTGCAACTCCTACAACTCGGGTATGCGTTTTGTGCATTCGCAATATTACCCAAACACCACCACCCTGACCGTTTCTTTAAAAAGAACGAGCCACACACGGAGCTTTGCTTATTTATTATTTTCTGACTGTGCCGGTGTTTGTATTTGCATTCTTTTTATTAGCCCTCTCGTTCAAAGTGGCATGCATGCATTTAAGAGATTGTCCCATTACTTTTTTTTCCCATCAGCCCTGGTGGCCGATTTTGTAGAACCCTGAGGGCTTTTCTATCAAGACAGAGCCACAGTGCCTGCATGTCCAGCACAGTCATTGGATGGGCTGGCTGTTAAACAGCCACTGAACTGCTAAAACACTAAAAACCATGAGGTGGAGCTAGCTGTGGCAAATAAATGGTCTTTAGGCAAAGCAGCTGTCTCCATTTTATTTCACATAGTTTATATGCAGTCCAGCTTTTCTTCTTTTACTCCCAAAGGATTTTTTTTTTTTTTTTTTTTTTTTTTTGCGCCATGGACCCAGCTGCTCTGCAGCATGTGGGATCTTCCCGGACCGGGGCACGAACCCATGTCCCCTGCACTGGCAGGCGGACTCTCAACCACTGCACCACCAGGGAAGGCCCCTTCTCTGCATTTTTAAGAGCTCTTTATAGACCCATGAGATTAAGCTTTTATTTGCGATGTAATTTGCTAATAGTTCCCCCAGTTTGCCTCTTTTGTCTTTCGGTTTTTGCTTACTTTGCCATGCAAAATGAGTTCCTTCTATTCTCTTTCTTTATTTTTGGCTGCACCACGGTGCATGCGGGATCTTAGTTCCCCGACCAGGAATCAGCCCCATGCCCCCTGCAGTGGAAGCGTGGATTCTTAACCACTGGACCGCCAGGGAAGTCCCGAGTTCCTTATTTCTCATAACGTTGGACTCACTGCTATTTTTACACTTTTGCTTTGGGAATGTCCATCTCTTCTCTTGTTTACAAGCCTAGCCCCATCCTCCCTTCTGGGTCCACAGGCAAATAGTGCAGAAGATCAGGGTGTAGGCGAGACCCTTAGTATGTGTTTAGCTCAGGGAGCCAGCGTGATGCACCGGTGAAGGGCAAACAGTTGAGTTCAAGGGCATATCCCCCTTTATGTGACACCCCGGGATCTGAAGGCAGGGTGGAGAAGCCACAGCTGCCACCTGGGCACCCACGACTGCTTCCCGAGAAGCCCTGGTGGCTCTGTCTCACTTCCACCGTCAGGTTCCCCAGGTGTGTTAGTCAGCTAGGGCTGTGTAACAAAAGGACCACAAACCAGATGGGTTAAACACCAGAAATTTATCCTCTCCCAGTTCTGGAGGCCAAAAGTCCCAGATCGAGGTGTCGGTAGGGCTGGTTCCTTCTGAGTCCATGAGGGAGAATCTGTCCCAGGCCTCTGGCCTGGTTTCTGGTGATTTGCTGGCCATCTTTGCATTCCTTGGCTTGTAGATGCATCGCCCCAATCGCTTGCTTCATCTTCCCATGGTCTTGTCCCTGTGCGTGTCGTCTCTGGGTCTAAATTTCCCCTTATTCTAAGGACACCAGCCATACTGGATCAGGCCCACTCTAGTGACCTCATGTTCACTTGATTCCCTGTAAAGACCCCATCTCCAAATAAGGTCACCACCTGAGGTCCTGGGGGTTAGGACTCTGACATATGACTTGTGGGAGGGACTCAACTCAGCCCATAACACCAAGAGCACATGCCATCAGCAGCATGTGATTCATACCAAGACTCACAGTTGCAAGGGACCCTGGTGAGCAGAGCTGTTATGCCTGCAGCCCCCAAAGCTGGGGCAGGCACAGGAGAAGGAAGGTGGGAAGAAGGCTCCACAGTCACCAATCGGCTGGCCTGCCCAGCGGGCACTTGGTCCTGGACTCACACCCCTGGGTGCTGGTGGGTGGTGGCACCGGTGGGGCCGTGTGTGCGGCGGTAGCGCCTGTGGGCTGGCACGGTCCTTCCCGGCCCCCGGGGCCAGCAGGCACGTCTCTGTCCTCCTCCCCAGAATTATGTGAGCTGCCACGACCCTAACAACAATGCACCCTTGAGATGGCCCAAAGTCCCGTATCAGATCTTGGGAGGCCCGACAGAGAACAAGGTCGTTTTCGACCAAAGAAACGGCATCTACATCTTCTTCATTTCCATCGTGGATCCATACTACAGGTGAGTCACCCTGTACCAGGGGCCTCTGGGGGAAGAGCTGGCTCTCTGGGGGCAGGTTGCACACATGAGGGGGACCCACTTTTCTCCCTCCTCTAGGATGACATTTGTTCACTTCCTAAATAAATCCTCATTCAAAGGCCATGCTGGGTGCGGGGGAACAGCAATGACCAGCAGCCCTGTCCCCGCCCTCAGGGACCAGAGTCACCCTCATGCCATGTCTAACGGGTGGGGTGCAGGGGCCGGTGTAGACTGGCTCCCAAACACGGATCATTAGATATCCAGGGATTTTGCAAGCCGGTTGGCTTCCCGCTGGCAGCCGGAGTACTGACACCACGGAAAGGAAACTGACACTCATTACAGGCCAGCCCAACCCTGCCCCAGGAGCTGGCTGTTAATACTCGCCACCCACTGTGCTGGTTCAGATCATTAACGTCTCCCACTGGGAGGGGGAACATGGACGGCATTATTCCCTGCTCCCCCATCACCTATCCCTTCCACACGGACACAAAGTCCACCCCAAAAGCACGGGGAGACCCTGCCTTCCCTAAAGGTCCCAGACCCTGGACCAGCTCTGGGATGCCACTGGCAGAAGGCACCAGGGTGGGGATGCCCAGGGGAGAGAGGCGTCTGCCTGCAAGGCTCATCCCCTGCCCTCCCTGCACCTTGCCTCCAGCAGAGCCCCCAGCGACTTCCCCCCCTTACCTGGGTGTCCTTCCCTCCATCCTGCCATCCCCACCTGCTCGCAGCCACCTGAGGGACGCTTGTGGCCCCGCTCAAGCCCCCCACTCCGCGTCCACTGTGATGAGAGCTTTGTTGGTCTCTTCTGCCCGCCCCCCACACTGAGCCTGGGCATGGAGGCGGGGGGGAATCCCTTGTCTCCAGAGCAGGGGACCACAGGGGTCCTGGGGAAAAATACGATCTCTGCGAAAATATGTAAGATGTTACGGAAAAACCCAAACGAACTTTTTGGCCAACACAATACAGAGACGACCGCAGATTTATAGAGGATAGAAGTTAAGTGGATATAAATGGAACTCAGTGCCCGGCGTCAATGCTCCAGGCCCAGCTCTTGTCCCCGTGAGTTTTAAAACGTTTGCCGGGGGAATTCCCTGGCGGTCCAGTGGTTAGGCTCTGCGCTTTCACTGCCGAGGACCTGGGTTCGATCCTCGGTCGGGGAACTAAGATACTGCAAGCTGAGCAGCGTGGCCAAAAAATAAAAAAAAACCAGTTTGCTGGGGTGAAGGGTGAGGCCCCCAAAGGCGGTGCCCCACGGCCTCTCCCTGCCCGCCCCTCGCAGCTACTGTCACCTGGAGACCACCTTCAGCGTCTACGTCTACGGGGCCTTCCCACTGCCCATCTTCCCGCCTGAGATCACCATCGTCCTGCTCACGGGGGCCACCCTGCTGTCTGTATGGCTGGCCTACATGATCCCCGAGCTGCTGCACACTGAGCAGGGCCTCAGGGTCAAGGGCTTCTGGGTCAGTCTGCGCAGGAGATGCAGGAAGTCTCGTGCGTGTGTCTGGGCCAGGTGCTGAGCACGCCCTGGGGTTGGAGGTGGGGTGGCAGGGAGGGGGCAGAGTTGTCTTGAAATAAAGCGTTTGGTAAGAGAGCCGGCAGCAGTGGGTGTCACTCATGTTTTGTGGGGTTTCTACACCCACCTGCCTCCCTCAACATTCTGGCACCACAGTCCCTTTGAACTACGGCACCTACGTGGGTTGTCAACAGTGAGAATGTGGGCGGCCCAAGTCCCAGCGAACAGGAGCTTTTGGTGAAACGAGCCGGCACGGGCATGTGGTGAGATCATCAACCGGCAAGTCCCAGAGATGCATCGGACACTTGACGTGTTCTGTTAGAGAAACGTGAGACCCAAGGAAAAGGGCGGGGGCTGCAGAAGACGGGGACGGGGCGTGGGTCCACCTCTGTTGATAAGCCCTGACATATACGCAGACCAACATGCTTACGTGTGTTTCGTGATGTCCATGAACAAAACTTGGAAGCATAGCACATATTTCACACGTACCTGTGTTATGCATACATATGTATACAGATGATGTGCGCACATGCATGTGTATACGTATGTGCAGAGGTATGTATACATACATGTATATAACACGTAGGTACATAAGGCATACACATACACGCGTGTGTAGATATTGTGCATGTATGTGCCTGTGTGTATACATGTACATGCATATTGCCTATGTGTGGATGATGTGTACATACATCTACACGTGTATTCATATGTCTATAATACACGTTCACGTACGTGTGTAGGCATGTGTGGGTGATGTGTATGTCACACGCGAGCACTTGTATAATGTGAACACACGTGTGCGCATGTATATATGCATAAGCTCATCACGCACGTGTGTAGATAACATGCATGCTCACACGTGTACATGCACGTATGCATGTGTACAGATGCATGCATCTGTACGTGTACACACCTGTGTATGCACATGTGAATACACATATAGGTGTGCATACAATGTACACATACGTGTATATGCATGTCTGATCAGTCTATCCATCCGTTCAGAGCTTCCCTCTCCCACACTTCATTCAAACCCCAGGTGGCACGGGACAGTTGTCTCATTCTAGTGAAAACTTTCTCAATGACTTTTCTGATCACTCTGAGGTTAAAAGAACACATCCAACGGTCATTTAAACTGCGCGACACAGGGAATTCCCTGGAGGTCCCGTGGTAGGACTCTGTGCTTTCACTGCTGGGGCCTGGGTTCAATCCCTGGTCGGGAAGTACGATCCCGCAAGTGGCTCGGCCAGAAAAAAAAAAAAAATTGCCCAGTACGCTCTCCACCCAGTCGTTAAAAACCTCCACTCCCACACCCACTGCAGTGGGCAGTCACCACACCCCCACCTCCGGGGGCTGCCTGGTCCACCTTCCACGCCTCTCTGGAGGGGACGGGTTAGGCTGCCAGGTGATCCTCATTTCACAACCCTTGGCCCGCATTAATCTTAAAGAAAATCAAGCCCATCCTGTCACATCTGCCTCATTTGCCAGGGCCTTCCCTTCTTGGGGGCACTTCGTATTTGTCTCAAAAATACCCCTAACACGGCTGCAGGCACAGCAGGCTGAGAGGGAAGCGGGGGAAGGGAGCTCCTGGCTCCTCCAGGCCCGCATCCTGTTCACAACACAGACAGGCGGTGATCCCGGTACAGCCCAGACTGGCTGGCCACCTCTGTCTCCCTGAGCCCTGGAACCCGTAGGCTCGAGGCATGGTGCCAGCAGCCAAGACCCCCTGCCCACACGCAGCCACCTCCTGGATCCTAGTCAAGCGCCCTGGGTTCCCCAGCAGAGACCAGCAGGGAAGGTCCCCGAGACCCAGCCCAGGGCCTGGGGCAGGAGGGCCCTTCCTCTGGCAGGGGAGGGGAGCTCCATCTCTCCTTACCTCCTTAGGTGTCACTGGGAAACCAACTCACCCCCTTCACAGTCGCCTGGAGTATTTCAGGGGAGGGTGTGGCCGGCGGCTGCCCCGGGCTCTCCAGAAGCAAAAGGCAGACGAGAGCCTGGCCCAGGGTACAGGGGGGAGGGAGCTCCGTGGACTGGAGAGGGAAGGAGCGGAGGCAGGAGGGAACAGGTGTGAGCACTGAAGCTCCAAAACCACTGCAAGCCCACCCCGTGCCTGCCCCCTGGGAAGCAGAACCCAGGTGTGGCTGGGCCCGAGGCAGAGATGCAGGGGCCTGGCTGGATGCCCATCCTGGGACAGGCACACCCACCCTGGCCTCTGGCCCCCAGCTGGGCTGCAGGTGCACTCTGCATGCCCGTCTGGGTCACCTGTGTGCCAGGTGGACACCGTCTCCCACATGCCTGCCCTGCCCCCACTCTCAGACCTCCACCCAGCACTTGCCTCTGCACCCCAGGCCCCCCAGCTCTCCGCGTGAACACGAGCGGGGGCGTTCCCATTCACCATCGGGGACACCGGCCCCTCCACCTGGGCCGAGGCCGAGCCCAGCCCGCAGGCCTCTCCCCAGGCCCCACCCCGCTTGCTGCTGTGTCTCCAGGCAAGTTCCTGCCCATCTCTGGGCAGACCTGACTTTCCCCATCAAACATGGAGGTGAAATCCTTGCAGTGCACGAGTCCGGGCAGTGTCTCCCCACTTTCCAGCAGCACCCCCATCCCTGCCGGGTGACTTGGATTTTCTGGGGCTAGGAGACGAGGGATTGTCCCGAACCCCAAGTCTAGGGCTCCCCGACTCTACTCTGGAAGCCCGGCACCCGGAAGGCGCCGGGGTCCCGAGGGGCCTCGCCACATGGCCCTGGGCCCGCTGGACGACAGGGAGGGCGAGGAGACAGCCCACGGCCCCTGAATGCCACTGACCGGACACTGCGCAAACAGCTCAAATTCGCTTTAATGGGGGGCGGCTCCCAGGTCCTGCCTGGGCCCCAAGGGGCTGGCGCTGGTGGGGACCGCAGTCTGCTTGCCCTTGCTGCCCTGCCTCCCCTTCCTGGCAGTCGGGTTGCCGGCCTTCCTCTTGCCCGAGGGCTTGGCGGTGGGGGGCCCCCCCGGGCGGGGCGGCGGCTCCTAGTCCAGCACCATGAAGTTGTAAAAGTAGTCCATGTCGGACACGGTATCTAGGACCTCGGGCACGCTGTAGTCCGAGGACTGCAGCTCGTCGGGCAGGTGCAGCGAGCGGATGTCGCTGGACGAGTCGTCCTTGCCGCCCCCGCTGTCGGGCAGGGCGGGCCCAGGGGGCTTGCACGGGGCCCCAGCGGGCTCAGCGCCACCCGGCAGGCAGTCAAAGAGCTTCCTCGTGTCCTCGAGCATCACCTTCTTGGGCCTCGTGAAGGCCCTGGCCACCTCAGGGGTCCTGGCCTCGCCTGCCCCCAGCGGGACCGCCTTGGGCTTGGTGGGGCCCGGCGGGTACAGCGGGCCGGGCCCGGCGCCGGGGGGCGGCTCCTTGAAGGCGAAGGTCAAGGGCTCGCCGGGCCCATCCAGCCAGCTCAGGCGGCCCTTGAGAGGTCCATAGGCGCCAGGGGGCAGCGTGGCCTCGGCGGGCAGCGTGGTGAGCAGCAGGGGCAACTTGCTCTCCTTGGGGGGCAGCGGGGGCGCCAGGCCTTGCTTGATCAAGGTGGGGGGCAGCTCCGCGAAGGCCGGGGACCCTCTGTCCCCTACGAAGCCCAGGGCCTCGGCCCCGGGTCCCTTGGACTGGAAGCAGGGCATGCGGTACCAGGGCCCCGCGGGGGGCGGCTGGTAGTGGCGGAACAGTGGGGGCAGCGGGGGCGGCACCGGGGCCCTGAGGCAGTGCTGTGCCTCCGGGAAGTAGGTGCCTGGCGAGGCGGGGCCCCCAGCCGCCAGCTTGTACAGGGACGACTGGCCAAAGTCGGTGGTGGCCCACTCGATTCGGTAGACGCGGGGGTCAAAGAAGCAGCCGCAGGGCGCCATCTGGAAACCTGTGGCCAGGGAGGGCGGCCCTGAGAGGGGCAGTTCTGGGACCCGCCTGGGGTGGACGGGGTCCAAAGTGTGGGGCACGTCTGGGGCATGGAGAACACGGACCAATTTTGGGGTCCATTTGGGGAACAGGGACATAGGCTTTGCCTTTGGGGCCCTCTCTAGAGGTCAGGGGCCCCAGGCCTTGCTTTGGGGGCCCATCTGGGGGGCTGGGGACACCGGCCTGCCTTTGGGAGACCTGTTTGGGGAACAAGAAACATAGGCTTTGCCTTCAGGGCCCCATCTAGGGGATGAGGGACACAGACCTTGGTCCAGGGGTCTCTTTGGGGGACAGGGATTCGGGCCTTGCCTTCGGAGGAGGGAGCCATCTAGGGTCAAGGGTGGGAGCAAGATGCCCCTGCCCACTCCCCGGTCATCAAAGGTTGGTGGGAGGCCGGTACCTGCTGGAGGAGCTGGAAACACCTCTTTCTCCAGGTTTGGGGGGTGATAGACGTTGGAGGAACCTGTGGACAAAAACAGGCAGCTGGGTGGGGTCCTGAGGCTGGCGGGCAGAGCCCTGGTCCCTGCCCCGATGGGTGCCCCCCACCCTCGTACCCGCAGTGGGAAGAGGCTCTGTGCAGGCGGAAGCAGGCTGGCTGCCGGGCCCTTTGGTGGCGTCCAGGCTCCAGGGACTGAAGCCTTCTTGGGGAGCGGCGGATGCGTAGAAGGGTTTGGGGTGCTGCATGGGGAGGCGGGGGCCTGGCCAGGCAGGCCAGGAGGGCAGCAGTTGGGAGCACAGGCAGCCCACTCAGAGAGGAGGCTCACTGTCCTGTGTAGTTCTGTTTCTACGGTTACTCCAGGCACAGGCTGTGGCCCGCCCACTGGTCAGGGTTCCGAGTAAGGGGCGGGGGAGGGGCGGGGCAGGCAGGGGCAGATGGGAAACCAAGGCAGCCAGAGATGGGCGTCACAGAGAGCATGGTGGACACTGGGCCCGGTCTGCTGCCTTCCGCCTCCCACCTCTGCCAGCAATGCCTGCCTGACAGCTCCAAGGCCCCTTCCTTCAGGCAGCCCGCCCTGATCCACACCCACACAGGCCAAGGCCCCATCTCATGAGCTATGGTGGCTTGTTTGTGGTCAAGGCCTTTGGGCACCAGCAGTGGCCAGTATGGGGCTGGTGAATGAGTGAGGAAGGAGGGAGCTGCGGGGATGGGGATGGTGGGGGAAAGCTGGGGTGGGGTGGGGGGGTGGGGCAGCATGAGACAGCCTCAGGGTCACAAAAGGGCCTGGGTTTTAAAAGAATAAAATTTATTGCCTTCTCATTCCTTGGGGAGCCCGCTGGGCGCTCAGACACCCCCGCCCGCCCCTGCAGCTACTTGTAGGCGTTGGCCTTGTGCTTGGGCAGGAAGACGACATTGGGCGGCACCGGTCCCAGCAGCATCTCGCTGTGAGGAGGGCGGGAGCAGGGTCAGGCCTGGGGCGGGGTGGCCCCCGGCCCAGCTGGCCCCACACCCACTGGCTCCCTGGTGCACTATCTCCCAGGGCCTCGGCGGTTCCCGGGCACCTGATGCGGATCCAGTCGGCCGCCTTCTGGCTGGCCATGAGCGTCTCCAGGTAGTCGCGGCCCAGGTAGTAGGGCGGCCGCTCGTTGATCCTCTGCGGGAGCCGCTCCAGCAGGCCAACGGGCACGTACCTACAGACGGGGTGGGGGCGGCGGGGACGGGGTTGGGCCGGGCCTCCCCAAGACACCCCGCCCCGCCACCCCAATCCCACCTGCACAGGAAGGAGAGCCACTCAAGGAGGAAGCGGCGTGTCTTCTCCACGCCCTGCGTGTCCGAGCCCCAGCGCTCCAGGCCGTAGTGTGCGAAGTCCCGCAGGATGTCCAGGCGCTCAGACGACGAGATGTCCCAATGCCGCTGCTCCTTGATCTCCGTGAACAGCCACGGCTTGAGCAGGGCGCCGCTGCAGGCGGGCGGTGGTCAGCAGGCCGGTGGCGGAACCCCAGCCCCCAAACCCATGGTCCCCAACCTCCCGGCCATGCTCACACAACCTGCAAAGCCCAAGAGTTCCAAGCCACAACCCTGAGCCCACAGCTACAGAAAGTTCCAGTACCCTTCACCCCGGCCCCATAAGCAGCCACCTCTGACATCTCCCTGCCCGGGGAATAACAGAGCAGGGGGCGGGCTGGCGGGCTGGGGGGCACCGGCGTTGGGCACAAACTCAGACGCGCCCTCACCTTCCCCGAGCTGCAGGCTGGGCGCTCAGGGGTAGCCCTGGCTGGTTCTTTGTATCCCCGCCCCGGGCACACTTACCGGGCGATCATGATCCCAGCGACGCCAGTCTGCATGGCGCGGTTGGCGTCCTCGTACGACAAGATGTCCCCGTTTCCTGAGGGACAGAGACTGGGGCCTCAGGGAGCTGTGTGCAGGCGGGGATGCCGGGGCTTCGGGAGTTCTCCTCAGCCCAGCAGCATTCCCCATCGGGGCACGAGGGGGCCCAGGTGAGGAGTGGGCCCCGGTGCGTGGCCTCTGGTGGCAGGGGACCCACCGAAAAGGGGCATGGGGCTGGCTGCTGTCACGCACCGCTCGATGTAGTGCCAGTCGGCCAGCTTGGTGTAGCGCTGCTCCCGCGAGCGGCCCTGGAGCTGGAGGAGAGGCAGCCAGGTAGGGAGGGAGGGAGGGGCAGGGGGCGGAGAATCAGACAGAGACAGAGAGAGAGAAAGACCCAGAGAGCCCGGGAGAGACAGACTGAGAGAGACAGACAGACACACAGACAGACAGGTGGAGACAGAGATGGAGGGAGAGCCAAAGACCAGGAGGGAGGAGCAGGAAGGGAGGAATGGTTAGAAAGGGATGCGCCTCGGGGGTCCCAACACCCGCTGCGCCCCGAGTGAGTTGGAGTTGACGGCGCTCATGATACCCCGGCCCAACACATCACCAATCCCACTAGTAAGCATGCTTTATCTGTTTGACAAGTGTTTCTGATACCTGGCATCCCTAGCATCCCTGGCCTCACATCCTGTGCCCACAATTCCCAGGCTCTGGAAATTCCCTGGCATCCTCCCGGAAGACACACTCACTCAGGAAGCCCCCTAGAAACTCCTCTTCCTCCTCATCAGTGTCCACATGCCTGGCCGTGGCTGTCCATCTGCCAGCCCAGCCTCCTCTCCCACCACCTCTGTGCCGGCTCTCCACCCTTCTTCGGAGCTGCCCCAGAACCTTTCCAAAAATGCCTTTTCCTCCCTCTCAGCTCAGCCAGCGCCGGCTTCCCTCCTGGAAACCCACGTGTCCAAGCCTGGACTCTTGGGTGCAAACAATGAAGCTGAAAACGGGGGTGGGCGGGGTGGGCCAGTGTAAGGATTCAAGGGGATGTCTAGCCAGCTGGGACCAGGGCCCGCGAGGGGGCGCCAGGCTGGCTCTGGCTCTTGCCTTGTGCCCTCTCATCACCCCCCCTTCCCCCACCCCTGCAGGACGGGCCCCTCCGCGCACCAGGGACAGTTCTGCGTCTTGCAGGCTGCAACCCCAGGCTGTCTGCACAACGGGACTCAGAGCCACAGTTAGGGGGTGTGGATGACACGGGGGGCCGTGGGGGGGCGAGTGCATTTGGGGACGGAGCCGGCAGCTGCGTTTGCAGAGCCAGCTGGGTCTTCAGTTTGAAGAGGGACCGGGGTCACCTGTGGGTGCGCCCCCAGCTGCTCCCCGCCGCGCCTGCTGGCGCCTTACAGAGCGTGCGTCTCCCATCCCGCCCCCAGGTGATGGTGAGCAACCCCCATTCCCTGGGGCTGCAGGCTGTCATCTACGAGGACGAGGACGGCTACACCTACGAGGGGAACACCAAGCACAGACTGGTGAGCTCGCCCCTCCCCCTCCCCTCCCCCTCCCCCCCCAAACCCGGATCAACGGGAGAGGGGCTCGGCCTTGACCGACTGGGCCAGCCAGGTCCAGCCGCCTCAGGGTGTCCCTCGTCGGACCTCCTTCCTGCTTCCCTTCCTTACACACACCCAGATAAGGTGCTGTGGAATGTTGAGGGGACACAGCCCCCGCCCCTCCCCCACCCCAGGCAGGCCGCAGTCCCCCAGAGAGTGAGGGCAGCAGGTGTCACACAGAAGGGTCAAGGAGGATGTGGCGGGGAGCCTGACCCACCCGGGGAGGGCGTGAGACCTGAGTTAGCTGGGTAAACCCAGGCATCAGGAGACAAGCCGGGGCCACCGGGAGGGTCTTGGCCAAATATGGGTCTGGGGGATCCATAGGGCAGAGCCAGGCCTCACAGTCACACCAGGGAGTTGGGACTTGACCCCAGACCACAACAGACTCTTTGGATCAGACCATGTCACATCACAGCTAAGTAGGAGGGGAAACTAAGTCACGCCCCACTGTGGGTCCCCGGGACAAAGGCAGGGAGCTTGGGGGTCATTCCCATGAGCTTCCAGAAGCCTTTCACGGGCTTAGAACCAGAGGCAGGCTGGATGGCTCCCGGGTTCCTCCTCCCAACACCCCCATCCTGCCCTCCGTCTCTCCTGAACCCTGATTGCGGGACCACCCTGGGCTGTTCCACTCTTGTAGTTGCATTTTCTCTTTTGCTTCTGCAGAACATTTCACTGAGGCAGCAGCAGCACTGGGGCAGGGCTGACCCCAACTTCACCTCCAGGTATGTCATCACCCGGATGGTAGTGCTGGGTGGCCCCAGGGTGTCCCCTTAGCAGGAGCCAAGGAATCAGGGCCGACATCCAGACTCCCCCCACTCCAAGGACAGTAAGGCGAGAACCATTAAACTCTTACAGAGAGACAAATACCATATGATATCACTTATTTGTGGAATCTAAACTGTGACACGAATGGACTTATTTATGAAATAGAAACAGACTCAGATATAGAGAACAGACTTGTGGTTGCAAAGGGGAAGGGGGAGGTGGGGGAGGGATGCGTTGGGAGTTTGGGGTTAGCAGGTGCAAACTATTATATATAGGAGAGGTAAACAACAAGGCCCTGCTGTATAGCACAAGAACTAGATTCAATATCCTGTAATAAACCATAATGGAAAAGAATCTGAAAAAGAATATACATACAGGGCTTCCCTGGTGGTGCAGTGGTTAAGAATACGCCTGCCAATGCAGGGGACACGGGTTCAAGCCCTGGTCTGGGAGGATCCCACATGCCGTGGAGCAACAAGGCCCGTGTGCCACAACTACTGAGCCTGCGCGTCAGGAGCCTGTACTCCGCAACAAGAGAGGCCGCGACAGTGAGAGGCCCGCGCACCGCGACGAAGAGTGGCCCCCGCTTGCCACAACTAGAGAAAGCCCTCGCACAGAAACGAAGACCCAACACAGCCAAAAATAAAAATAAATTTAAAAATTAAAAAATTTTAAAAAAAGAACAATGAGAAAACATTGTATGCAGCTAGGTGATAATAAAACGGGCTCAGATGCTCTTTTCAATAAGTAATTCTATATAAATTAACAAAACTGACTCAAGAAGAGGAAGAAACTAGAGGGAGGGTGGTGCCACCATGTGTGAGCAGATGTTCTTGGTCAATATTCTGGACAGACTGGATGAACAGATGAATGAATGAATGGAGAAATGGATGGATGGATGGATGGATGGATGGATGGATGGATGGGTGGATGGATGGGTGGATGGATAGATTAATGAATGAGTGGGTTGTCGATGCTTTTTACTGCAATAACACACACTCCCATTGCCTTGCAGCATAAAGAGACCCACAATATCAACCATCACTCTGGACATAGCCAACAAAGAAATTTCATGCTTGGACCTTAAGCCACTGGTACGACCAAAACTTTTGCTGTGCCATACTCTTTGTCCTTAGTGTTAAGACTGATGACAGCAGGCCTTGGCTGGTTTGTCCCCTAGCGGCTGGCTAAGCTCACACTCAGGATCTGGAAACGGAGGTGATTCTGCCCTGGTTGCCAAGGTCACTGCCCCTTCCCCATCGTCTTCCCCCAGGGTTGTGCCTCAGGACACACCAACCTCGGAGCAGGTGTACTAGCTGGGGGTTATCAGAAGGCGGGACCTTAGCGGTGCCCCACAGATCAGGCAGGCTCTTAGGACTTGACTCTGTGAGTCCCAGGCACCTGGACACCGCATTGCGACCCAGGCGCAGGGTTTCTGGTCCCGGCTGCGTCAAGTGCGCCCCCTCGTGGGCTTTCATGGTGCTCTCGCTGACCGGAGTCAGCGTCCACATCCCCGCCTTGTCTCTCCCCCCCACATTCCCCCGCCGCTGCAGACAGCCCTCATTTCAGTCGGTTGTGACCTGGAGAAGAAGATCGTCATTCAGAAGTGAGTATGTCGATATGGGGTGGGGAGGGGAGAAGTGAGGGGTGGCGAGGTGGGGAGTGGGGACTGGATGAGATGGTCACCATTGCTTCAGAACTGCTAAAGTCGGGTGACACTACTCTGTCTGCTTTTGCATACGTTTAACATTTCCATAACGAACAGCTCAATAATTAATCCTAACAGATTAAGTTAGAGTTTACAGTGGGTGGCTGCCCTCTCCCACCCCCCCCCCCACCGACTTGGTGAAATTTACATGTTCTCCCTGCTCCCTCATCCTTTGCTCATTCCCTTTCTCCCTTTTAGTCCCTGAGTTCCTCATTTTGATGAAAATTGCTCAGAGAGGGCTTCCCTGGTGGTGCAGTGGTTAGGAATCCGCCTGCCAATGCAGGGGACACAGGTTCAAGCCCTGGTCCGGGAAGATCCCACATGCCGCGGAGCAACTCAGCCCATGCGCCATAACTACTGAGCCTGCGCTCTAGAGCCTGCAAGCCACAATTACGGAGCCCGCCTGCCACAACTATTGAGCCCACGCGCCTCGAACCTGTGCCCCGCAACAAGAGAAGCCACCGCACTGAGAAGCCCACGCACCACAAGGAAGAGCAGCCCCCACTCGCCGCAAATAGAGAAAGCCCGTGCACAGCAACGAAGATCCAATGCAGCCAAAAATAAATAAATGAAATAAATAAATTTATAAAACTGCTCAGAATTTTGGGTTTAATCGCCTGCTGAAAATCTGAGGAACTTTGCCTCCAGGATCCATAGTTACTGCAGAGAACGCAGCCATGAGAGACCAAGAAAAAGAAAGGAAGAACCCCTGAAGACTGGCCAAACTGCCCTACGTTTTCCCCTTCGGGCGGTGGGGTGCCAGCAAATGAGCGACAGCCAGTTCTGGGGGAGGCCCAGATTTGTAGCATTTGCCAATTCCCGTGGTGTAAATGCTCCCATGGAGCCTACAGATCACTACCAAAGTGAGTCTCTACTGGCTCATGAAACTCCTGAGGATATAACAGCTGTCTCTCGGAGCTAGTAAGAGCCAGCCTCAGCGCTCCACTGCATGGGGCAATAATAAAGTCAAGTGACGGTTTTAACAGATTTTCCCCCCAAAAGGGAAACGCTTTATTGAGTCAATAAATGATGTTAGCAGTATTTAGAACATATGTGCAGGAAAGTCTTTAAAACAATCTTTTCAAAGCTGCTGCCATGGGCTTCCCTGGTGGCGCAGTAGTTGAGAGTCCGCCTGCCGATGCAGGGGACACAGGTTCATGCCCCGGTCCGGGAAGATCCCACATGCCGTGGAGCGCCTGGGCGCGTGAGCCATGGCCGCTGAGCCTGTGAGTCCGGAGCCTGTGCTCCACAACGGGAGAGGCCACAGCAGTGAGAGGCCTGCGTAACGCAAAGAAAAAAAAAAAAAAAAGCTGCTGCCATAAAGAGAGTGGGAAAGGTATTTGCCACACGTGTAACTAAAAAGGGACTTGTATCCAGAATTTATAAAGAATTCCTACGAATCAGAAAAAAAAAAGTATAGAAAAAAATGGGCAAAAGGCTTGAGCAGGCACTCCCAAAAAAGGGGGGGAAAAGGCTGATAAACACAAAAAGGTGTTGAAAAAGTGGTCCATTTCATAGGAAAATGAAAATGAACGCTACGATAGAGACCGATACTCGGCACGAGCATGGCAGAATTGACAAAGCCTGCAAAGTAGTACTATAAGGATGGGAACCCCTCTGGCAGCCTCAGGAACCCCCAGACATTGCCGGTGGGCGTGTACCTTTCTCGGCTGCTTTGGAAAGCACTTCTTTCCACCAGCAATTCCACTCATGCACATCTGCACTGATCTAGGTTCCAGAATGTTCTCAGCAGCATTACTCTGAATAGCTCCAAGCTGGAAGCAGGCCAACTGAAATGTCCATCGACAGAAGGATGGGTAAACCAAGTGCAGGGTTTTGGTACAACAGAATGTCACAGCAGCGAAAACGAACGGGGCAGAATTGCCTGGATGGATCGTACAAACGTGGGCATGGAATCAAGAGAATACACAGCATGATTCTAGTCTTAAAAAAAAAAAAAATCCAAAATCAGGGGAACTCCCTGGCAGTCCAGTGGTTAGGACTCTGCACTGCCACTGCAAGGGGCACAGGTTCCATCCCTGGTTGGGGAACTAAGATCCCACAAGCTGGGTGGCACAGAAAAAAAAAATCCAAAATCAGGCAAAAATAAACTACAGTCAGCCCTTGTATCTGCAGGTTCTGCATCCCCGGATTCAACAAGCCAAGGGTGGATCGTGTTTAAGTTCGTGGCTGGTTGAATCTGTGGCTGTGGACCCCGAGGATACAGAGGCCCCACTATGGGACTTGAGCATCCTCGGATTTTGTTATCTACGGCAGATCCTGGACCAATCCCCTGCAGATACCAAGGGAGGACTGCATGTTGCTTAAGAATACATGCACAGATGGTAACAGTACAAAGAAAAACAGGGAAAGGATTGTCTCAAAAGTCAGGACACCCAGCTCCCACATCTCCATGTGTAACGTCATTCTCCAATACAAGGAATTAGGGCTCCTTGGCGAAATGGCTGATTCTAGGCCAGGCAGGGAAGATTTAAGATGAGCCTGGAGCATCTTGGAGAACCAGAAAGTAAGAAAGGGCTCAAAATTCAACCAATGGGGAGATAACATATGTCAAAGGGAACAATTCACAATTCTTTGGTCCCGCATGGGTTCGGGCAGCTTCTCACTATCTTTTGTTGCTCGCAGTGAAATCTCAGCCTGTTACAATGGCGTCCTCGACCCCGTGGCCCTTCAGGACAACTATAGCTACGTCATTGAGAGGTGAACCCCCACACACACACATGACCATTAGGTATGCATGAGCCAAAGGCGAATCAAGAATCATTATTTAAATTTTTATTTATGTATTTGGCCGCACCGCGCCAGCATGAGGAATCTTAGTTCCCCCACCAGGGATTGAAACCCCCTGCAGTGGAAGCTCAGAGTCTTAACCACTGGACCTCCAGGGAAGTCCCAAGAATCATTTTTAAACCGTAATGGAAAAGAAAACAATTTTTTTTTTTGAAGAAAGGAAAAAAAGGATCATTTTAAAATTGATACCGTGCCAATTGATATCCAGCCCACAAGGAATCCGAGGGAGCGAGCAGACAGGTAGGGAAGGTGGCTGGGCCTTCGGGGAATCAGTGTGATGTGGCAGGGCCCCTGGCCCAGGTCTGCCCAGGCTCTGCCACCTTCTGGGCCAGCCTTCAGACCCCTCCCCAGCCTGCCACCAGCTCCTGGAGCCAGGTCCCCTCTTCATCCCAGCTAGCGGAGTTGGCCAGACACTGTCCAGCCAAGGCAGGAGGGGGTGGCCGGCCAAGGTGACCCCCTCTGCAGGGCGGCACAGAGAGCCCCTCCCACACTGGTGCACACCACCAACCCCCTGGCATGGGAAGACACTCGTGGGTCTTCTACGACGTGACCCTCCCCCCTCCAACACAAGCCAAGAGTCCGTCCCCCATCCAGACCCACGGCCGAGACGGAAACCGGTGCTGCTGGACTTGCCAACCAGTGAGGCTGCAGCCAGAGCGCCTGGGGGCATGAGAGTGTGTGAGTCAGGGTCTCCAGAGAGAGAGAAGCCACAGGATGTATGTGTGAGACACAGAGACACAGAGGCACAGAGGCACAGAGAGACAGAGACAGAGTGACAGAGACAGAGATTTATTTTAAGGACTTGGTTCCCGGACTGTAGAGGTCTGGTGAGTGCACAGTCTGATGGGGGAGGCTGGGGGCTGGCAGCTCAGGGAAGAGTTGCAGTTCTAGTTCAAGGCCATCTGCAGGCCGACTTCTTTCTTGCTGGGGGAGGCCCATGTTTGTTCTACTCAGGCCTCCAGCTGCACCCACATTAGGGAGAGCACTGCTTTACTGATTTCAATATTAACCTCTGCCCCAAAGAAGAGCCTCACAGAAACACCCAGAATCTCATCTGAACACAGTCGAGGTGCTGGGGCCCAGCTAAGTGGACCCGGAATGTCAACCACCGCAGGGGTCCCAAGGTCATTTCGACCATGACTCTGACTCCCCCGCTCAGACACGCCTCCATGATCGTGACCCCATGTGCAGGGAAGAAGCGGAGCTGTGGGTGGGGGGACGTCCGGGCGCCTGGTGGGAGCTCGCCCGTGTCTGTGTCCTGCTCTCCCACACGGAAGCCTACGACCCCAACTTCCGGGGTCAGAAGGCCACGGAGGACCTGGAGGTGCCTAACCACTACGAGAAGCTGGGCTGCCCCATTCTCGTCTACTACGACACCCCATGGAAGCCGGTGGTGGAGCTGTGAGGACCCACCCCCCAGTCCCCCTCCCCGCCAGCCCCCCGCCGCCCTCACCATCATCACAGGCCCCCAGAGCCCTCTCCACCCCTTTGCTCTGGCCGCATCCTCTCCCTGCCTTTTCCCTCCGTAGCTCTCAGCTCACACGTCCCCTCCCCTTCCCCGTCTTAGCTCGGCGGCCTTAACAAAACACCACAGACTCGGGGGCTTAAACAGCAGACACTGACCTTCTCACAGTCCTAGAGGCCGGAAGTCCAAGTTCAAGGTGTGGGCAGGCTGCTTCCCCCAGGCCTCTCTCCTTGGCCGCAGAGGCTGCCACTTCCCGTGGCATCAGGGCCCACCCTGATGACCTCACTCAACTTTGATTGCCTCGTTGAAGGCCCCACCTCCAAATCCAGTCGCACTGGGTGTTAGGGCTTCACATAGGAATTTGGGGGACACATTTCAGGCCATGCCACTGGCTCTGCCCCCTTCGGTGGATTCTGTCTTCCTTCATTCCGTCCCCATCCCCACGCCGCCCCCGCACACCACTGCACTAAATAGCTGTTGACGGACTGAACGGTGGCAGAAACCACTCACACGTGGCAACACTTAGGTTCATTAGAACGTCACGTGTTAGCTCCTCGTGGCCTCAGTCGCACACCCAGGTGAGACTGTGGGCTGGGCACGCCCCGAACTCAGAGCTGCCACGTGGTGGGGTGCCTGCCGGCCTGGGGTGAGGACCAAGGGAAGGGTCCCATCAGAGGAGGGGTGTAAGCCCCAACCTGGCAGGAGACAAACGTGCATCCAAAAATAAGTTTTGTTTTTCTTTTTTCTGGCCCCCGCGTCTTGTGGGGAACTTAGTTCCCCGTCCAGGGATGGAAGCCGGGTACGCGGCAGTGGAAGCCCGGACCCCTAACCACTGGACCACCAGGGAATTCCCCCCCAAATAAGGATTTAGAACAACCTTAATTCACCGCCCTAAATGTATACCTCTGGAATGTTTGCAGGTGTCAAAAAATAAGCAACCCCCAGTCCCTGACCCCGACCTCGTCAGCGTCCTGTCCAAATAAGCAACCCCGACCCCGTCAGCGTCCTGTCCCCACCTGCCACTGCATATCCGCGTTGTCTGTCCCAGAAGTGTCAGCCTGGTGGGGGGAGAGGGTGGCCCTGCCCTGCTCTGCCACCTCCCACCACCCCCAGATGGTCTCACAACACGTCAGGGCCCCCAGCCTCCCCCCCCAACGACGGCCCCCCAGCAGCCTTGCCTGTGTATGGTGTGTCCCAGGTGGAGGGAAGGAAAGTTCCAGGAGGTGGTCGAGGCCGAGTACGTCCTGCTGGAGGTGAACGGGCTGTTCACGTACACACGCCCTGACGGCCGACATGGCCCTCTGCAGTTCCCAGCCGCAGAACTGGACCACCATCGCCAAGACGGCCGGCGACAAAGGGCCCTTCGCCTGGGACCGAGAGGTAGGGCCTGCGTTCTGATTATTCCCAAAACAGGTCGCAGAAGGCGACGACTGGTCAGGCCCACTGTGTGTTGGGGGCCGACTCAGTCTGTTCAGGCTGCTGTAAAGATCACCATGGACCCTGCGGCTTGTAACAACAGCATTGGTTTCTCACGGTTCTGGAGGCTGAGTCCAAGATCAAGGCGCCAGCAGATTTGGTGTCTGGCTCCTGGGTGGTGCCTTCTGTGTCCTCACATGGCAGAAGGAGGAGGGAGCACTCCTGGGTCCCTTTATAAGGGCGCCAATCTCCTTCAGGAGGGCTCCACCCCCAGGACCTAATCAGCTCCCAAAGGCCCCGCCTCCTAATACATCACCTTCTGGGGTAGGTTTCAACATATGAATGGGTGGGGGGCGTGGCAGACATTCAGTCTCTAGATGGGGCGGCAGGGGATGGAAATGTAAGATGCACAAACTCTTTGGGAATCTCTCCCAAGGGAATCGGAGACGATCGGAGGTGTAGGGACGAAGGCGCTCATGGAGCAGACTGCTGATGATGTGCAAACTTCTGGAACCATCCAAATGCCCGTCATTTAAGGGGCTTGATTATATTTACGGTCTGTTCTGCTCAAGGTGAAATTCACATAACCGATAATGAACGATTTTAACGCGTGCAACTCCTACAACTCGGGTATGCGTTTTGTGCATTCGCAATATTACCCAAACACCACCACCCTGACCGTTTCTTTAAAAAGAACAAGCCACACACGGAGCTTTGCTTATTTATTATTTTCTGACTGTGCCGGTGTTTGTATTTGCATTCTTTTTGTTAGCCCTCTCGTTCAAAGTGGCATGCATGCATTTAAGAGATTGTCCCATTACTTTTTTTTCCCATCAGCCCTGGTGGCCGATTTTGTAGAACCCTGAGGGCTTTTCTATCAAGACAGAGCCACAGTGCCTGCATGTCCAGCACAGTCATTGGATGGGCTGGCTGTTAAACAGCCACTGAACTGCTAAAACACTAAAAACCATGAGGTGGAGCTAGCTGTGGCAAATAAATGGTCTTTAGGCAAAGCAGCTGTCTCCATTTTATTTCACATAGTTTATATGCAGTCCAGCTTTTCTTCTTTTACTCCCAAAGGATTTTTTTTTTTTTTTTTTTTTTTTTTTGCGCCATGGACCCAGCTGCTCTGCAGCATGTGGGATCTTCCCGGACCGGGGCACGAACCCATGTCCCCTGCACTGGCAGGCGGACTCTCAACCACTGCGCCACCAGGGAAGGCCCCTTCTCTGCATTTTTAAGAGCTCTTTATAGACCCATGAGATTAAGCTTTTATTTGCGATGTAATTTGCTAATAGTTCCCCCAGTTTGCCTCTTTTGTCTTTCGGTTTTTGCTTACTTTGCCATGCAAAATGAGTTCCTTCTATTCTCTTTCTTTATTTTTGGCTGCACCACGGTGCATGCGGGATCTTAGTTCCCCGACCAGGAATCAGCCCCATGCCCCCTGCAGTGGAAGCGTGGATTCTTAACCACTGGACCGCCAGGGAAGTCCCGAGTTCCTTATTTCTCATAACGTTGGACTCACTGCTATTTTTACACTTTTGCTTTGGGAATGTCCATCTCTTCTCTTGTTTACAAGCCTAGCCCCATCCTCCCTTCTGGGTCCACAGGCAAATAGTGCAGAAGATCAGGGTGTAGGCGAGACCCTTAGTATGTGTTTAGCTCAGGGAGCCAGCGTGATGCACCGGTGAAGGGCAAACAGTTGAGTTCAAGGGCATATCCCCCTTTATGTGACACCCCGGGATCTGAAGGCAGGGTGGAGAAGCCACAGCTGCCACCTGGGCACCCACGACTGCTTCCCGAGAAGCCCTGGTGGCTCTGTCTCACTTCCACCGTCAGGTTCCCCAGGTGTGTTAGTCAGCTAGGGCTGTGTAACAAAAGGACCACAAACCAGATGGGTTAAACACCAGAAATTTATCCTCTCCCAGTTCTGGAGGCCAAAAGTCCCAGATCGAGGTGTCGGTAGGGCTGGTTCCTTCTGAGTCCATGAGGGAGAATCTGTCCCAGGCCTCTGGCCTGGTTTCTGGTGATTTGCTGGCCATCTTTGCATTCCTTGGCTTGTAGATGCATCGCCCCAATCGCTTGCTTCATCTTCCCATGGTCTTGTCCCTGTGCGTGTCGTCTCTGGGTCTAAATTTCCCCTTATTCTAAGGACACCAGCCATACTGGATCAGGCCCACTCTAGTGACCTCATGTTCACTTGATTCCCTGTAAAGACCCCATCTCCAAATAAGGTCACCACCTGAGGTCCTGGGGGTTAGGACTCTGACATATGACTTGTGGGAGGGACTCAACTCAGCCCATAACACCAAGAGCACATGCCATCAGCAGCATGTGATTCATACCAAGACTCACAGTTGCAAGGGACCCTGGTGAGCAGAGCTGTTATGCCTGCAGCCCCCAAAGCTGGGGCAGGCACAGGAGAAGGAAGGTGGGAAGAAGGCTCCACAGTCACCAATCGGCTGGCCTGCCCAGCGGGCACTTGGTCCTGGACTCACACCCCTGGGTGCTGGTGGGTGGTGGCACCGGTGGGGCCGTGTGTGCGGCGGTAGCGCCTGTGGGCTGGCACGGTCCTTCCCGGCCCCCGGGGCCAGCAGGCACGTCTCTGTCCTCCTCCCCAGAATTATGTGAGCTGCCACGACCCTAACAACAATGCACCCTTGAGATGGCCCAAAGTCCCGTATCAGATCTTGGGAGGCCCGACAGAGAACAAGGTCGTTTTCGACCAAAGAAACGGCATCTACATCTTCTTCATTTCCATCGTGGATCCATACTACAGGTGAGTCACCCTGTACCAGGGGCCTCTGGGGGAAGAGCTGGCTCTCTGGGGGCAGGTTGCACACATGAGGGGGACCCACTTTTCTCCCTCCTCTAGGATGACATTTGTTCACTTCCTAAATAAATCCTCATTCAAAGGCCATGCTGGGTGCGGGGGAACAGCAATGACCAGCAGCCCTGTCCCCGCCCTCAGGGACCAGAGTCACCCTCATGCCATGTCTAACGGGTGGGGTGCAGGGGCCGGTGTAGACTGGCTCCCAAACACGGATCATTAGATATCCAGGGATTTTGCAAGCCGGTTGGCTTCCCGCTGGCAGCCGGAGTACTGACACCACGGAAAGGAAACTGACACTCATTACAGGCCAGCCCAACCCTGCCCCAGGAGCTGGCTGTTAATACTCGCCACCCACTGTGCTGGTTCAGATCATTAACGTCTCCCACTGGGAGGGGGAACATGGGCGGCATTATTCCCTGCTCCCCCATCACCTATCCCTTCCACACGGACACAAAGTCCACCCCAAAAGCACGGGGAGACCCTGCCTTCCCTAAAGGCCCCAGACCCTGGACCAGCTCTGGGATGCCACTGGCAGAAGGCACCAGGGTGGGGATGCCCAGGGGAGAGAGGCGTCTGCCTGCAAGGCTCATCCCCTGCCCTCCCTGCACCTTGCCTCCAGCAGAGCCCCCAGCGACTTCCCCCCCTTACCTGGGTGTCCTTCCCTCCATCCTGCCATCCCCACCTGCTCGCAGCCACCTGAGGGACGCTTGTGGCCCCGCTCAAGCCCCCCACTCCGCGTCCACTGTGATGAGAGCTTTGTTGGTCTCTTCTGCCCGCCCCCCACACTGAGCCTGGGCATGGAGGCGGGGGGGAATCCCTTGTCTCCAGAGCAGGGGACCACAGGGGTCCTGGGGAAAAATACGATCTCTGCGAAAATATGTAAGATGTTACGGAAAAACCCAAACGAACTTTTTGGCCAACACGATACAGAGACGACCGCAGATTTATAGAGGATAGAAGTTAAGTGGATATAAATGGAACTCAGTGCCCGGCGTCAATGCTCCAGGCCCAGCTCTTGTCCCCGTGAGTTTTAAAACGTTTGCCGGGGGAATTCCCTGGCGGTCCAGTGGTTAGGCTCTGCGCTTTCACTGCCGAGGACCTGGGTTCGATCCTCGGTCGGGGAACTAAGATACTGCAAGCTGAGCAGCGTGGCCAAAAAATAAAAAAAAACCAGTTTGCTAGGGTGAAGGGTGAGGCCCCCAAAGGCGGTGCCCCACGGCCTCTCCCTGCCCGCCCCTCGCAGCTACTGTCACCTGGAGACCACCTTCAGCGTCTACGTCTACGGGGCCTTCCCACTGCCCATCTTCCCGCCTGAGATCACCATCGTCCTGCTCACGGGGGCCACCCTGCTGTCTGTATGGCTGGCCTACATGATCCCCGAGCTGCTGCACACTGAGCAGGGCCTCAGGGTCAAGGGCTTCTGGGTCAGTCTGCGCAGGAGATGCAGGAAGTCTCGTGCGTGTGTCTGGGCCAGGTGCTGAGCACGCCCTGGGGTTGGAGGTGGGGTGGCAGGGAGGGGGCAGAGTTGTCTTGAAATAAAGCGTTTGGTAAGAGAGCCGGCAGCAGTGGGTGTCACTCATGTTTTGTGGGGTTTCTACACCCACCTGCCTCCCTCAACATTCTGGCACCACAGTCCCTTTGAACTACGGCACCTACGTGGGTTGTCAACAGTGAGAAGGTGGGCGGCCCAAGTCCCAGCGAACAGGAGCTTTTGGTGAAACGAGCCGGCACGGGCATGTGGTGAGATCATCAACCGGCAAGTCCCAGAGATGCATCGGACACTTGACGTGTTCTGTTAGAGAAACGTGAGACCCAAGGAAAAGGGCGGGGGCTGCAGAAGACGGGGACGGGGCGTGGGTCCACCTCTGTTGATAAGCCCTGACATATACGCAGACCAACATGCTTACGTGTGTTTCGTGATGTCCATGAACAAAACTTGGAAGCATAGCACATATTTCACACGTACCTGTGTTATGCATACATATGTATACAGATGATGTGCACACATGCATGTGTATACGTATGTGCAGAGGTATGTATACATACATGTATATAACACGTAGGTACATAAGGCATACACATACACGCGTGTGTAGATATTGTGCATGTATGTGCCTGTGTGTATACATGTACATGCATATTGCCTATGTGTGGATGATGTGTACATACATCTACACGTGTATTCATATGTCTATAATACACGTTCACGTACGTGTGTAGGCATGTGTGGGTGATGTGTATGTCACACGCGAGCACTTGTATAATGTGAACACACGTGTGCGCATGTATATATGCATAAGCTCATCACGCACGTGTGTAGATAACATGCATGCTCACACGTGTACATGCACGTATGCATGTGTACAGATGCATGCATCTGTACGTGTACACACCTGTGTATGCACATGTGAATACACATATAGGTGTGCATACAATGTACACATACGTGTATATGCATGTCTGATCAGTCTATCCATCCGTTCAGAGCTTCCCTCTCCCACACTTCATTCAAACCCCAGGTGGCACGGGACAGTTGTCTCATTCTAGTGAAAACTTTCTCAATGACTTTTCTGATCACTCTGAGGTTAAAAGAACACATCCAACGGTCATTTAAACTGCGCGACACAGGGAATTCCCTGGAGGTCCCGTGGTAGGACTCTGTGCTTTCACTGCTGGGGCCTGGGTTCAATCCCTGGTCGGGAAGTACGATCCCGCAAGTGGCTCGGCCAGAAAAAAAAAAAAAATTGCCCAGTACGCTCTCCACCCAGTCGTTAAAAACCTCCACTCCCACACCCACTGCAGTGGGCAGTCACCACACCCCCACCTCCGGGGGCTGCCTGGTCCACCTTCCACGCCTCTCTGGAGGGGACGGGTTAGGCTGCCAGGTGATCCTCATTTCACAACCCTTGGCCCGCATTAATCTTAAAGAAAATCAAGCCCATCCTGTCACATCTGCCTCATTTGCCAGGGCCTTCCCTTCTTGGGGGCACTTCGTATTTGTCTCAAAAATACCCCTAACACGGCTGCAGGCACAGCAGGCTGAGAGGGAAGCGGGGGAAGGGAGCTCCTGGCTCCTCCAGGCCCGCATCCTGTTCACAACACAGACAGGCGGTGATCCCGGTACAGCCCAGACTGGCTGGCCACCTCTGTCTCCCTGAGCCCTGGAACCCGTAGGCTCGAGGCATGGTGCCAGCAGCCAAGACCCCCTGCCCACACGCAGCCACCTCCTGGATCCTAGTCAAGCGCCCTGGGTTCCCCAGCAGACACCAGCAGGGAAGGTCCCCGAGACCCAGCCCAGGGCCTGGGGCAGGAGGGCCCTTCCTCTGGCAGGGGAGGGGAGCTCCATCTCTCCTTACCTCCTTAGGTGTCACTGGGAAACCAACTCACCCCCTTCACAGTCGCCTGGAGTATTTCAGGGGAGGGTGTGGCCGGCGGCTGCCCCGGGCTCTCCAGAAGCAAAAGGCAGACGAGAGCCTGGCCCAGGGTACAGGGGGGAGGGAGCGCCGTGGACTGGAGAGGGAAGGAGCGGAGGCAGGAGGGAACAGGTGTGAGCACTGAAGCTCCAAAACCACTGCAAGCCCGCCCCGTGCCTGCCCCCTGGGAAGCAGAACCCAGGTGTGGCTGGGCCCGAGGCAGAGATGCAGGGGCCTGGCTGGATGCCCATCCTGGGACAGGCACACCCACCCTGGCCTCTGGCCCCCAGCTGGGCTGCAGGTGCACTCTGCATGCCCGTCTGGGTCACCTGTGAGCCAGGTGGACACCGTCTCCCACATGCCTGCCCTGCCCCCACTCTCAGACCTCCACCCAGCACTTGCCTCTGCACCCCAGGCCCCCCAGCTCTCCGCGTGAACACGAGCGGGGGCGTTCCCATTCACCATCGGGGACACCGGCCCCTCCACCTGGGCCGAGGCCGAGCCCAGCCCGCAGGCCTCTCCCCAGGCCCCACCCCGCTTGCTGCTGTGTCTCCAGGCAAGTTCCTGCCCATCTCTGGGCAGACCTGACTTTCCCCATCAAACATGGAGGTGAAATCCTTGCAGTGCACGAGTCCGGGCAGTGTCTCCCCACCTCCCAGCAGCACCCCCATCCCTGCCGGGTGACTTGGATTTTCTGGGGCTAGGAGACGAGGGATTGTCCCGAACCCCAAGTCTAGGGCTCCCCGACTCTACTCTGGAAGCCCGGCACCCGGAAGGCGCCGGGGTCCCGAGGGGCCTCGCCACATGGCCCTGGGCCCGCTGGACGACAGGGAGGGCGAGGAGACAGCCCACGGCCCCTGAATGCCACTGACCGGACACTGCGCAAACAGCTCAAATTCGCTTTAATGGGGGGCGGCTCCCAGGTCCTGCCTGGGCCCCAAGGGTCTGGCGCTGGTGGGGACCGCAGTCTGCTTGCCCTTGCTGCCCTGCCTCCCCTTCCTGGCAGTCGGGTTGCCGGCCTTCCTCTTGCCCGAGGGCTTGGCGGTGGGGGGCCCCCCTGGGCGGGGCGGCGGCTCCTAGTCCAGCACCATGAAGTTGTAAAAGTAGTCCATGTCGGACACGGTATCTAGGACCTCGGGCACGCTGTAGTCCGAGGACTGCAGCTCGTCGGGCAGCTGCAGCGAGCGGATGTCGCTGGACGAGTCGTCCTTGCCGCCCCCGCTGTCGGGCAGGGCGGGCCCAGGGGGCTTGCACGGGGCCCCAGCGGGCTCAGCGCCACCCGGCAGGCAGTCAAAGAGCTTCCTCGTGTCCTCGAGCATCACCTTCTTGGGCCTCGTGAAGGCCCTGGCCACCTCAGGGGTCCTGGCCTCGCCTGCCCCCAGCGGGACCGCCTTGGGCTTGGTGGGGCCCGGCGGGTACAGCGGGCCGGGCCCGGCGCCGGGGGGCGGCTCCTTGAAGGCGAAGGTCAAGGGCTCGCCGGGCCCATCCAGCCAGCTCAGGCGGCCCTTGAGAGGTCCATAGGCGCCAGGGGGCAGCGTGGCCTCGGCGGGCAGCGTGGTGAGCAGCAGGGGCAACTTGCTCTCCTTGGGGGGCTGCGGGGGCGCCAGGCCTTGCTTGATCAAGGTGGGGGGCAGCTCCGCGAAGGCCGGGGACCCTCTGTCCCCTACGAAGCCCAGGGCCTCGGCCCCGGGTCCCTTGGACTGGAAGCAGGGCATGCGGTACCAGGGCCCCGCGGGGGGCGGCTGGTAGTGGCGGAACAGTGGGGGCAGCGGGGGCGGCACCGGGGCCCTGAGGCAGTGCTGTGCCTCCGGGAAGTAGGTGCCTGGCGAGGCGGGGCCCCCAGCCGCCAGCTTGTACAGGGACGACTGGCCAAAGTCGGTGGCGGCCCACTCGATTCGGTAGACGCGGGGGTCAAAGAAGCAGCCGCAGGGCGCCATCTGGAAACCTGTGGCCAGGGAGGGCGGCCCTGAGAGGGGCAGTTCTGGGACCCGCCTGGGGTGGACGGGGTCCAAACTGTGGGGCACGTCTGGGGCATGGAGAACACGGACCAATTTTGGGGTCCATTTGGGGAACAGGGACATAGGCTTTGCCTTTGGGGCCCTCTCTAGAGGTCAGGGGCCCCAGGCCTTGCTTTGGGGGCCCATCTGGGGGGCTGGGGACACCGGCCTGCCTTTGGGAGACCTGTTTGGGGAACAAGAAACATAGGCTTTGCCTTCAGGGCCCCATCTAGGGGATGAGGGACACAGACCTTGGTCCAGGGGTCTCTTTGGGGGACAGGGATTCGGGCCTTGCCTTCGGAGGAGGGAGCCATCTAGGGTCAAGGGTGGGAGCAAGATGCCCCTGCCCACTCCCCGGTCATCAAAGGTTGGTGGGAGGCCGGTACCTGCTGGAGGAGCTGGAAACACCTCTTTCTCCAGGTTTGGGGGGTGATAGACGTTGGAGGAACCTGTGGACAAAAACAGGCAGCTGGGTGGGGTCCTGAGGCTGGCGGGCAGAGCCCTGGTCCCTGCCCCGATGGGTGCCCCCCACCCTCGTACCCGCAGTGGGAAGAGGCTCTGTGCAGGCGGAAGCAGGCTGGCTGCCGGGCCCTTTGGTGGCGTCCAGGCTCCAGGGACTGAAGCCTTCTTGGGGAGCGGCGGGTGCGTAGAAGGGTTTGGGGTGCTGCATGGGGAGGCGGGGGCCTGGCCAGGCAGGCCAGGAGGGCAGCAGTTGGGAGCACAGGCAGCCCACTCAGAGAGGAGGCTCACTGTCCTGTGTAGTTCTGTTTCTACGGTTACTCCAGGCACAGGCTGTGGCCCGCCCACTGGTCAGGGTTCCGAGTAAGGGGCGGGGGAGGGGCGGGGCAGGCAGGGGCAGATGGGAAACCAAGGCAGCCAGAGATGGGCGTCACAGAGAGCATGGTGGACACTGGGCCCGGTCTGCTGCCTTCCGCCTCCCACCTCTGCCAGCAATGCCTGCCTGACAGCTCCAAGGCCCCTTCCTTCAGGCAGCCCGCCCTGATCCACACCCACACAGGCCAAGGCCCCATCTCATGAGCTATGGTGGCTTGTTTGTGGTCAAGGCCTTTGGGCACCAGCAGTGGCCAGTATGGGGCTGGTGAATGAGTGAGGAAGGAGGGAGCTGCGGGGATGGGGATGGTGGGGGAAAGCTGGGGTGGGGTGGGGGGTGGGGCAGCATGAGACAGCCTCAGGGTCACAAAAGGGCCTGGGTTTTAAAAGAATAAAATTTATTGCCTTCTCATTCCTTGGGGAGCCCGCTGGGCGCTCAGACACCCCCGCCCGCCCCTGCAGCTACTTGTAGGCGTTGGCCTTGTGCTTGGGCAGGAAGACGACATTGGGCGGCACCGGTCCCAGCAGCATCTCGCTGTGAGGAGGGCGGGAGCAGGGTCAGGCCTGGGGCGGGGTGGCCCCCGGCCCAGCTGGCCCCACACCCACTGGCTCCCTGGTGCACTATCTCCCAGGGCCTCGGCGGTTCCCGGGCACCTGATGCGGATCCAGTCGGCCGCCTTCTGGCTGGCCATGAGCGTCTCCAGGTAGTCGCGGCCCAGGTAGTAGGGCGGCCGCTCGTTGATCCTCTGCGGGAGCCGCTCCAGCAGGCCAACGGGCACGTACCTACAGACGGGGTGGGGGCGGCGGGGACGGGGTTGGGCCGGGCCTCCCCAAGACACCCCGCCCCGCCACCCCAATCCCACCTGCACAGGAAGGAGAGCCACTCAAGGAGGAAGCGGCGTGTCTTCTCCACGCCCTGCGTGTCCGAGCCCCAGCGCTCCAGGCCGTAGTGTGCGAAGTCCCGCAGGATGTCCAGGCGCTCAGACGACGAGATGTCCCAATGCCGCTGCTCCTTGATCTCCGTGAACAGCCACGGCTTGAGCAGGGCGCCGCTGCAGGCGGGCGGTGGTCAGCAGGCCGGTGGCGGAACCCCAGCCCCCAAACCCATGGTCCCCAACCTCCCGGCCATGCTCACACAACCTGCAAAGCCCAAGAGTTCCAAGCCACAACCCTGAGCCCACAGCTACAGAAAGTTCCAGTACCCTTCACCCCGGCCCCATAAGCAGCCACCTCTGACATCTCCCTGCCCGGGGAATAACAGAGCAGGGGGCGGGCTGGCGGGCTGGGGGGCACCGGCGTTGGGCACAAACTCAGACGCGCCCTCACCTTCCCCGAGCTGCAGGCTGGGCGCTCAGGGGTAGCCCTGGCTGGTTCTTTGTATCCCCGCCCCGGGCACACTTACCGGGCGATCATGATCCCAGCGACGCCAGTCTGCATGGCGCGGTTGGCGTCCTCGTACGACAAGATGTCCCCGTTTCCTGAAGGACAGAGACTGGGGCCTCAGGGAGCTGTGTGCAGGCGGGGATGCCGGGGCTTCGGGAGTTCTCCTCAGCCCAGCAGCATTCCCCATCGGGGCACGAGGGGGCCCAGGTGAGGAGTGGGCCCCGGTGCGTGGCCTCTGGTGGCAGGGGACCCACCGAAAAGGGGCATGGGGCTGGCTGCTGTCACGCACCGCTCGATGTAGTGCCAGTCGGCCAGCTTGGTGTAGCGCTGCTCCCGAGAGCGGCCCTGGAGCTGGAGGAGAGGCAGCCAGGTAGGGAGGGAGGGAGGGGCAGGGGGCGGAGAATCAGACAGAGACAGAGAGAGAGAAAGACCCAGAGAGCCCGGGAGAGACAGACTGAGAGAGACAGACAGACACACAGACAGACAGGTGGAGACAGAGATGGAGGGAGAGCCAAAGACCAGGAGGGAGGAGCAGGAAGGGAGGAATGGTTAGAAAGGGATGTGCCTCGGGGGTCCCAACACCCGCTGCGCCCCGAGTGAGTTGGAGTTGACGGCCCTCATGATACCCCGGCCCAACACATCACCAATCCCACTAGTAAGCATGCTTTATCTGTTTGACAAGTGTTTCTGATACCTGGCATCCCTAGCATCCCTGGCCTCACATCCTGTGCCCACAATTCCCAGGCTCTGGAAATTCCCTGGCATCCTCCCGGAAGACACACTCACTCAGGAAGCCCCCTAGAAACTCCTCTTCCTCCTCATCAGTGTCCACATGCCTGGCCGTGGCTGTCCATCTGCCAGCCCAGCCTCCTCTCCCACCACCTCTGTGCCGGCTCTCCACCCTTCTTCGGAGCTGCCCCAGAACCTTTCCAAAAATGCCTTTTCCTCCCTCTCAGCTCAGCCAGCGCCGGCTTCCCTCCTGGAAACCCACGTGTCCAAGCCTGGACTCTTGGGTGCAAACAATGAAGCTGAAAACGGGGGTGGGCGGGGTGGGCCAGTGTAAGGATTCAAGGGGATGTCTAGCCAGCTGGGACCAGGGCCCGCGAGGGGGCGCCAGGCTGGCTCTGGCTCTTGCCTTGTGCCCTCTCATCACCCCCCCTTCCCCCACCCCTGCAGGACGGGCCCCTCCGCGCACCAGGGACAGTTCTGCGTCTTGCAGGCTGCAACCCCAGGCTGTCTGCACAACGGGACTCAGAGCCACAGTTAGGGGGTGTGGATGACACGGGGGGCCGTGGGGGGGCGAGTGCATTTGGGGACGGAGCCGGCAGCTGCGTTTGCAGAGCAAGCTGGGTCTTCAGTTTGAAGGGGGACCGGGGTCACCTGTGGGTGCGCCCCCAGCTGCTCCCCGCCGCGCCTGCTGGCGCCTTACAGAGCGTGCGTCTCCCATCCCGCCCCCAGGTGATGGTGAGCAACCCCCATTCCCTGGGGCTGCAGGCTGTCATCTACGAGGACGGCTACACCTACGAGGGGAACACCAAGCACAGACTGGTGAGCTCGCCCCTCCCCGTCCCCTCCCCCCCCCCCCCCAAACCCACGGGAGAGGGGCTCGGCCTTAACCGACTGGGCCAGCCAGGTCCAGCCGCCTCAGGGTGTCCCTCGTCGGACCTCCTTCCTGCTTCCCTTCCTTACACACACCCAGATAAGGTGCTGTGGAATGTTGAGGGGACACAGCCCCCGCCCCTCCCCCACCCCAGGCAGGCCGCAGTCCCCCAGAGAGTGAGGGCAGCAGGTGTCACACAGAAGGGTCAAGGAGGATGTGGCGGGGAGCCTGACCCACCCGGGGAGGGCGTGAGACCTGAGTTAGCTGGGTAAACCCAGGCATCAGGAGACAAGCCGGGGCCACCGGGAGGGTCTTGGCCAAATATGGGTCTGGGGGATCCATAGGGCAGAGCCAGGCCTCACAGTCACACCAGGGAGTTGGGACTTGACCCCAGACCACAACAGACTCTTTGGATCAGACCATGTCACATCACAGCTAAGTAGGAGGGGAAACTAAGTCACGCCCCACTGTGGGTCCCCGGGACAAAGGCAGGGAGCTTGGGGGTCATTCCCATGAGCTTCCAGAAGCCTTTCACGGGCTTAGAACCAGAGGCAGGCTGGATGGCTCCCGGGTTCCTCCTCCCAACACCCCCATCCTGCCCTCCGTCTCTCCTGAACCCTGATTGCGGGACCACCCTGGGCTGTTCCACTCTTGTAGTTGCATTTTCTCTTTTGCTTCTGCAGAACATTTCACTGAGGCAGCAGCAGCACTGGGGCAGGGCTGACCCCAACTTCACCTCCAGGTATGTCATCACCCGGATGGTAGTGCTGGGTGGCCCCAGGGTGTCCCCTTAGCAGGAGCCAAGGAATCAGGGCCGACATCCAGACTCCCCCCACTCCAAGGACAGTAAGGCGAGAACCATTAAACTCTTACAGAGAGACAAATACCATATGATATCACTTATTTGTGGAATCTAAACTGTGACACGAATGGACTTATTTATGAAATAGAAACAGACTCAGATATAGAGAACAGACTTGTGGTTGCAAAGGGGAAGGGGGAGGTGGGGGAGGGATGCGTTGGGAGTTTGGGGTTAGCAGGTGCAAACTATTATATATAGGAGAGGTAAACAACAAGGCCCTGCTGTATAGCACAAGAACTAGATTCAATATCCTGTGATAAACCATAATGGAAAAGAATCTGAAAAAGAATATACATACAGGGCTTCCCTGGTGGTGCAGTGGTTAAGAATACGCCTGCCAATGCAGGGGACACGGGTTCAAGCCCTGGTCTGGGAGGATCCCACATGCCGTGGAGCAACAAGGCCCGTGTGCCACAACTACTGAGCCTGCGCGTCTGGAGCCTGTACTCCGCAACAAGAGAGGCCGCGACAGTGAGAGGCCCGCGCACCGCGACGAAAGTGGCCCCCGCTTGCCACAACTAGAGAAAGCCCTCGCACGGAAACGAAGACCCAACACAGCCAAAAATAAAAATAAATCGAAAAATTAAAAAATTTTTAAAAAAGAACAATGAGAAAACATTGTATGCAGCTAGGTGATAATAAAACGGGCTCAGATGCTCTTTTCAATAAGTAATTCTATATAAATTAACAAAACTGACTCAAAAAGAGGAAGAAACTAGAGGGAGGGTGGTGCCACCATGCGTGAGCAGATGTTCTTGGTCAATATTCTGGACAGACTGGATGAACAGATGAATGAATGAATGGAGAAATGGATGGATGGATGGATGGATGGATGGATGGATGGATGGGTGGATGGATGGATGGAAGGATGGGTGGATGCATAGATAAATGAATGAGTGGGTTGTTGATGCTTTTTACTGCAATAACACACACTCCCATTGCCTTGCAGCATAAAGAGACCCACAATATCAACCATCACTCTGGACATAGCCAACAAAGAAATTTCATGCTTGGACCTTAAGCCACTGTTATGACCAAAACTTTTGCTGTCCCATACTCTTTGTCCTTAGTGTTAAGACTGATGACAGCAGGCCTTGGCTGGCTTGTCCCCTAGTGGCTGGCCAAGCTCACACTCAGGATCTGGAAACGGAGGTGATTCTGCCCTGGTTGCCAAGGTCGCTGCCCCTTCCCCATCGTCTTCCCCCAGGGTTGTGCCTCAGGACACACCAACCTCGGAGCAGGTGTACTAGCTGGGGGTTATCAGACGGCGGGACCTTAGCGGTGCCCCACAGATCAGGCAGCTTCTTAGGACTTGACTCTGTGAGTCCCATGCACCTGGACACCGCTTTGCGACCCAGGCGCAGGGTTTCTGGTCCCGGCTGCGTCAAGTGCGCCCCCTCGTGGGCTTTCATGGTGCTCTCGCTGACCGGAGTCAGCGTCCACATCCCCGCCTTGTCTCTCCCCGCCACATCCCCCCGCCGCTGCAGACAGCCCGCATTTCAGTCGGTTGTGACCTGGAGAAGAAGATCGTCATTCAGAAGTGAGTATGTCGATATGGGGTGGAGAGTGGAGAAGTGAGAGGTGGCGAGGTGGGGAGTGGGGACTGGATGAGATGGTCACCATTGCTTCACAACTGCTAAAGTCGGGTGACACTACTCTGTCTGCTTTTGCATACGTTTAACATTTCCATAACGAATAGCTCAATAATTAATCCTAACAGATTAAGTTAGAGTCTACAGTGGGTGGCTGCCCTCTCCCACCACCCCCCACCGACTTGGTGAAATTTACATGTTCTCCCTGCTCCCTCATCCTTTGCTCATTCCCTTTCTCCCTTTTAGTCCCTGAGTTCCTCATTTTGATGAAAATTGCTCAGAGAGGGCTTCCCTGGTGGTGCAGTGGTTAGGAATCCGCCTGCCAATGCAGGGGACACAGGTTCAAGCCCTGGTCCGGGAAGATCCCACATGCCGCGGAGCAACTCAGCCCATGCGCCATAACTACTGAGCCTGCGCTCTAGAGCCTGCAAGCCACAACTACGGAGCCCGCCTGCCACAACTACTGAGCCCACGCGCCTCGAACCTGTGCCCCGCAACAAGAGAAGCCACCGCAGTGAGAAGCCCACGCTCCGCAAGGAAGAGCAGCCCCCGCTCGCCGCAACTAGAGAAAGCCCGTGCACAGCAACGAAGATCCAATGTAGCCAAAAATGAATAAATGAAGTAAATAAATTTATAAAACTGCTCAGAGATTTTGGGTTTAATCGCCTGCTGAAAATCTGAGGAACTTTGCCTCCAGGATCCATAGTTACTGCAAAGAACGCAGCCATGAGAGACCAAGAAAAAGAAAGGAAGAACCCCTGAAGACTGGCCAAACTGCCCTACGTTTTCCCCTTCGGGCGGTGGGGTGCCAGCAAATGAGCGACAGCCAGTTCTGGGGGAGGCCCAGATTTGTGGCATTTGCCAATTCCCGTGGTGTAAATGCTCCCATGGAGCCTACAGATCACTACCAAAGTGAGTCTCTACTGGCTCATGAAACTCCTGAGGATATAACAGCTGTCTCTCGGAGCTAGTAAGAGCCAGCCTCAGCGCTCCACTGCATGGGGCAATAATAAAGTCAAGTGACGGTTTTACCAGATTTTCCCCCCAAAAGGGAAACGCTTTATTGAGTCAATAAATGATGTTAGCAGTATTTAGAACATATGTGCAGGAAAGTCTTTAAAACAATCTTTTCAAAGCTGCTGCCATGGGCTTCCCTGGTGGCGCAGTGGTTGAGAGTCCGCCTGCCAATGCAGGGGACACAGGTTCATGCCCCGGTCCGGGAAGATCCCACATGCCGTGGAGCGGCTGGGCGCGTGAGCCATGGCTGCTGAGCCTTTGAGTCCGGAGCCTGTGCTCCACAACGGGAGACGCCACAGCAGTGAGAGGCCTGCGTAACGCAAAGAAAAAAAAAAAAAAAAAAAAAAAAGCTGCTGCCATAAAGAGAGTGGGAAAGGTATTTGCCACACGTGTAACTAAAAAGGGACTTGTATCCAGAATTTATAAAGAATTCCTACGAATCAGAAAAAAAAAAGTATAGAAAAAAATGGGCAAAAGGCTTGAGCAGGCACTCCCAAAAAAGGGGGGGAAAAGGCTGATAAACACAAAAAGGTGTTGAAAAAGTGGTCCATTTCATAGGAAAATGAAAATGAACGCTACGATAGAGACCGATACTCGGCACGAGCATGGCAGAATTGACAAAGCCTGCAAAGTAGTACTATAAGGATGGGAACCCCTCTGGCAGCCTCAGGAACCCCCAGACATTGCCGGTGGGCGTGTACATTTTTCGGCTGCTTTGGAAAGCACTTCTTTCCACCAGCAATTCCACTCATGCACATCTGCACTGATCTAGGTTCCAGAATGTTCTCAGCAGCATTACTCTGAATAGCTCCAAGCTGGAAGCAGGCCAACTGAAATGTCCATCGACAGAAGGATGGGTAAACCAAGTGCAGGGTTTTGGTACAACAGAATGTCACAGCAGGGAAAACGAACGGGGCAGAAGTGCCTGGATGGATCGTACAAACGTGGGCATGGAATCAAAAGAATACACAGCATGATTCTAGTCTTAAAAAAAAAAAAATCCAAAATCAGGGGAACTCCCTGGCAGTCCAGTGGTTAGGACTCTGCACTGCCACTGCAAGGGGCACAGGTTCCATCCCTGGTTGGGGAACTAAGATCCCACAAGCTGGGTGGCACAGAAAAAAAAAATCCAAAATCGGGCAAAAATAAACTACAGTCAGCCCTTGTATCTGCAGGTTCTGCATCCCCGGATTCAACCAGCCAAGGGTGGATCGTGTTTAAGTTCGTGGCTGGTTGAATCTGTGGCTGTGGACCCCGAGGATACAGAGGCCCCACTATGGGACTTGAGCATCCTCGGATTTTGTTATCTACGGCAGATCCTGGACCAATCCCCTGCAGATACCAAGGGAGGACTGCATGTTGCTTAAGAATACATGCACAGATGGTAACAGTACAAAGAAAAACAGGGAAAGGATTGTCTCAAAAGTCAGGACACCCAGCTCCCACATCTCCACGTGTAACATCATTCTCCAATACAAGGAATTAGGGCTCCTTGGCGAAATGGCTGATTCTAGGCCAGGCAGGGAAGATTCAAGATGAGCCTGGAGCATCTTGGAGAACCAGAAAGTAAGAAAGGGCTCAAAATTCAACCAATGGGGAGATAACATATGTCAAAGGGAACAATTCACAATTCTTTGGTCCCGCATGGGTTCGGGCAGCTTCTCACTATCTTTTGTTGCTCGCAGTGAAATCTCAGCCTGTTACAATGGCGTCCTCGACCCCGTGGCCCTTCAGGACAACTATAGCTACGTCATTGAGAGGTGAGCCCCCCCACACACACACACATGTCCATTAGGTATGCATGAGCCAAAGGCGAATCAAGAATCATTATTTAAATTTTTATTTATGTATTTGGCCGCACGGCGCCAGCATGAGGAATCTTAGTTCCCCCACCAGGGACTGAAACCCCCTGCAGTGGAAGCTCAGAGTCTTAACCACTGGACCTCCAGGGAAGTCCCAAGAATCATTTTTAAACCGTAATGGAAAAGAAAACAATTTTTTTTTTGAAGAAAGGAAAAAAAGGATCATTTTAAAATTGATACCGTGCCAATTGATATCCAGCCCACAAGGAATCCGAGGGAGCGAGCAGACAGGTAGGGAAGGTGGCTGGGCCTTCGGGGAATCAGTGTGATGTGGCAGGGCCCCTGGCCCAGGTCTGCCCAGGCTCTGCCACCTTCTGGGCCAGCCTTCAGACCCCTCCCCAGCCTGCCACCAGCTCCTGGAGCCAGGTCCCCTCTTCATCCCAGCTAGCGGAGTTGGCCAGACACTGTCCAGCCAAGGCAGGAGGGGGTGGCCGGCCAAGGTGACCCCCTCTGCAGGGCGGCACAGAGAGCCCCTCCCACACTGGTGCACACCACCAACCCCCTGGCATGGGAAGACACTCGTGGGTCTTCTACGACGTGACCCTCCCCCCTCCAACACAAGCCAAGAGTCCGTCCCCCATCCAGACCCACGGCCGAGACGGAAACCGGTGCTGCTGGACTTGCCAACCAGTGAGGCTGCAGCCAGAGCGCCTGGGGGCATGAGAGTGTGTGAGTCAGGGGCTCCAGAGAGAGAGAAGCCACAGGATGTATGTGTGAGACAGAGAGACACAGAGGCACAGAGGCACAGAGAGACAGAGACAGAGTGACAGAGACAGAGATTTATTTTAAGGACTTGGTTCCCGGACTGTAGAGGTCTGGTGAGTGCACAGTCTGATGGGGGAGGCTGGGGGCTGGCAGCTCAGGGAAGAGTTGCAGTTCTAGTTCAAGGCCATCTGCAGGCCGACTTCTTTCTTGCTGGGGGAGGCCCATGTTTGTTCTACTCAGGCCTCCAGCTGCACCCACATTAGGGAGAGCACTGCTTTACTGATTTCAATATTAACCTCTGCCCCAAAGAAGAGCCTCACAGAAACACCCAGAATCTCATCTGAACACAGTCGAGGTGCTGGGGCCCAGCTAAGTGGACCCGGAATGTCAACCACCGCAGGGGTCCCAAGGTCATTTCGACCATGACTCTGACTCCCCCGCTCAGACACGCCTCCATGATCGTGACCCCATGTGCAGGGAAGAAGCGGAGCTGTGGGTGGGGGGACGTCCGGGCGCCTGGTGGGAGCTCGCCCGTGTCTGTGTCCTGCTCTCCCACACGGAAGCCTACGACCCCAACTTCCGGGGTCAGAAGGCCACGGAGGACCTGGAGGTGCCTTACCACTATGAGAAGCTGGGCTGCCCCATTCTCGTCTACTACGACACCCCATGGAAGCCGGTGGTGGAGCTGTGAGGACCCACCCCCCAGTCCCCCTCCCCGCCAGCCCCCCGCCGCCCTCACCATCATCACAGGCCCCCAGAGCCCTCTCCACCCCTTTGCTCTGGCCGCATCCTCTCCCTGCCTTTTCCCTCCGTAGCTCTCAGCTCACACGTCCCCTCCCCTTCCCCGTCTTAGCTCGGCGGCCTTAACAAAACACCACAGACTCGGGGGCTTAAACAGCAGACACTGACCTTCTCACAGTCCTAGAGGCCGGAAGTCCAAGTTCAAGGTGTGGGCAGGCTGCTTCCCCCAGGCCTCTCTCCTTGGCCGCAGAGGCTGCCACTTCCCGTGGCATCAGGGCCCACCCTTATCACCTCACTCAACTTTGATTGCCTCGTTAAAGGCCCCACCTCCAAATCCAGTCGCACTGGGTGTTAGGGCTTCACATAGGAATTTGGGGGACACATTTCAGGCCATGCCACTGGCTCTGCCCCCTTCGGTGGATTCTGTCTTCCTTCATTCCGTCCCCATCCCCACGCCGCCCCCGCACACCACTGCACTAAATAGCTGTTGACGGACTGAACGGTGGCAGAAACCACTCACACGTGGCAACACTTAGGTTCATTAGAACGTCACGTGTTAGCTCCTCGTGGCCTCAGTCGCACACCCAGGTGAGACTGTGGGCTGGGCACGCCCCGAACTCAGAGCTGCCACGTGGTGGGGTGCCTGCCGGCCTGGGGTGAGGACCAAGGGAAGGGTCCCATCAGAGGAGGGGTGTAAGCCCCAACCTGGCAGGAGACAAACGTGCATCCAAAAATAAGTTTTGTTTTTCTTTTTTCTGGCCCCCGCGTCTTGTGGGGAACTTAGTTCCCCGTCCAGGGATGGAAGCCGGGTACGCGGCAGTGGAAGCCCAGACCCCTAACCACTGGACCACCAGGGAATTCCCCCCCAAATAAGGATTTAGAACAACCTTAATTCACCGACCTAAATGTATACCTCTGGAATGTTTGCAGGTGTCAAAAAATAAGCAACCCCCAGTCCCTGACCCCGACCTCGTCAGCGTCCTGTCCAAATAAGCAACCCCGACCCCGTCAGCGTCCTGTCCCCACCTGCCACTGCATATCCGCGTTGTCTGTCCCAGAAGTGTCAGCCTGGTGGGGGGAGAGGGTGGCCCTGCCCTGCTCTGCCACCTCCCACCACCCCCAGATGGTCTCAGAACACATCAGGGCCCCCAGCCTCCCCCCCCAACGACGGCCCCCCAGCAGCCTTGCCTGTGTATGGTGTGTCCCAGGTGGAGGGAAGGAAAGTTCCAGGAGGTGGTCGAGGCCGAGTACGTCCTGCTGGAGGTGAACGGGCTGTTCACGTACACACGCCCTGACGGCCGACATGGCCCTCTGCAGTTCCCAGCCGCAGAACTGGACCACCATCGCCAAGACGGCCGGCGACCAAGGGCCCTTCGCCTGGGACCGAGAGGTAGGGCCTGCGTTCTGATTATTCCCAAAACAGGTCGCAGAAGGCGACGACAGGTCAGGCCCACTGTGTGTTGGGGGCCGACTCAGTCTGTTCAGGCTGCTGTAAAGATCACCATGGACCCTGCGGCTTGTAACAACAGCATTGGTTTCTCACGGTTCTGGAGGCTGAGTCCAAGATCAAGGCGCCAGCAGATTTGGTGTCTGGCTCCTGGGTGGTGCCTTCTGTGTCCTCACATGGCAGAAGGAGGAGGGAGCACTCCTGGGTCCCTTTATAAGGGCGCCAATCTCCTTCAGGAGGGCTCCACCCCCAGGACCTAATCAGCTCCCAAAGGCCCCGCCTCCTAATACATCACCTTCTGGGGTAGGTTTCAACATATGAATGGGTGGGGGGCGTGGCAGACATTCAGTCTCTAGATGGGGCGGCAGGGGATGGAAATGTAAGATGCACAAACTCTTTGGGAATCTCTCCCAAGGGAATCGGAGACGATCGGAGGTGTAGGGACGAAGGCGCTCATGGAGCAGACTGCTGATGATGTGCAAACTTCTGGAACCATCCAAATGCCCGTCATTTAAGGGGCTTGATTATATTTACGGTCTGTTCTGCTCAAGGTGAAATTCACATAACCGATAATGAACGATTTTAACGCGTGCAACTCCTACAACTCGGGTATGCGTTTTGTGCATTCGCAATATTACCCAAACACCACCACCCTGACCGTTTCTTTAAAAAGAACGAGCCACACACGGAGCTTTGCTTATTTATTATTTTCTGACTGTGCCGGTGTTTGTATTTGCATTCTTTTTATTAGCCCTCTCGTTCAAAGTGGCATGCATGCATTTAAGAGATTGTCCCATTACTTTTTTTTCCCATCAGCCCTGGTGGCCGATTTTGTAGAACCCTGAGGGCTTTTCTATCAAGACAGAGCCACAGTGCCTGCATGTCCAGCACAGTCATTGGATGGGCTGGCTGTTAAACAGCCACTGAACTGCTAAAACACTAAAAACCATGAGGTGGAGCTAGCTGTGGCAAATAAATGGTCTTTAGGCAAAGCAGCTGTCTCCATTTTATTTCACATAGTTTATATGCAGTCCAGCTTTTCTTCTTTTACTCCCAAAGGATTTTTTTTTTTTTTTTTTTTTTTTGCGCTATGGACCCAGCTGCTCTGCGGCATGTGGGATCTTCCCGGACCGGGGCACGAACCCATGTCCCCTGCACTGGCAGGCGGACTCTCAACCACTGCACCACCAGGGAAGGCCCCTTCTCTGCATTTTTAAGAGCTCTTTATAGACCCATGAGATTAAGCTTTTATTTGCGATGTAATTTGCTAATAGTTCCCCCAGTTTGCCTCTTTTGTCTTTCGGTTTTTGCTTACTTTGCCATGCAAAATGAGTTCCTTCTATTCTCTTTCTTTATTTTTGGCTGCACCACGGTGCATGCGGGATCTTAGTTCCCCGACCAGGAATCAGCCCCATGCCCCCTGCAGTGGAAGCGTGGATTCTTAACCACTGGACCGCCAGGGAAGTCCCGAGTTCCTTATTTCTCATAACGTTGGACTCACTGCTATTTTTACACTTTTGCTTTGGGAATGTCCATCTCTTCTCTTGTTTACAAGCCTAGCCCCATCCTCCCTTCTGGGTCCACAGGCAAATAGTGCAGAAGATCAGGGTGTAGGCGAGACCCTTAGTATGTGTTTAGCTCAGGGAGCCAGCGTGATGCACCGGTGAAGGGCAAACAGTTGAGTTCAAGGGCATATCCCCCTTTATGTGACACCCCGGGATCTGAAGGCAGGGTGGAGAAGCCACAGCTGCCACCTGGGCACCCACGACTGCTTCCCGAGAAGCCCTGGTGGCTCTGTCTCACTTCCACCGTCAGGTTCCCCAGGTGTGTTAGTCAGCTAGGGCTGTGTAACAAAAGGACCACAAACCAGATGGGTTAAACACCAGAAATTTATCCTCTCCCAGTTCTGGAGGCCAAAAGTCCCAGATCGAGGTGTCGGTAGGGCTGGTTCCTTCTGAGTCCATGAGGGAGAATCTGTCCCAGGCCTCTGGCCTGGTTTCTGGTGATTTGCTGGCCATCTTTGCATTCCTTGGCTTGTAGATGCATCGCCCCAATCGCTTGCTTCATCTTCCCATGGTCTTGTCCCTGTGCGTGTCGTCTCTGGGTCTAAATTTCCCCTTATTCTAAGGACACCAGCCATACTGGATCAGGCCCACTCTAGTGACCTCATGTTCACTTGATTCCCTGTAAAGACCCCATCTCCAAATAAGGTCACCACCTGAGGTCCTGGGGGTTAGGACTCTGACATATGACTTGTGGGAGGGACTCAACTCAGCCCATAACACCAAGAGCACATGCCATCAGCAGCATGTGATTCATACCAAGACTCACAGTTGCAAGGGACCCTGGTGAGCAGAGCTGTTATGCCTGCAGCCCCCAAAGCTGGGGCAGGCACAGGAGAAGGAAGGTGGGAAGAAGGCTCCACAGTCACCAATCGGCTGGCCTGCCCAGCGGGCACTTGGTCCTGGACTCACACCCCTGGGTGCTGGTGGGTGGTGGCACCGGTGGGGCCGTGTGTGCGGCGGTAGCGCCTGTGGGCTGGCACGGTCCTTCCCGGCCCCCGGGGCCAGCAGGCACGTCTCTGTCCTCCTCCCCAGAATTATGTGAGCTGCCACGACCCTAACAACAATGCACCCTTGAGATGGCCCAAAGTCCCGTATCAGATCTTGGGAGGCCCGACAGAGAACAAGGTCGTTTTCGACCAAAGAAACGGCATCTACATCTTCTTCATTTCCATCGTGGATCCATACTACAGGTGAGTCACCCTGTACCAGGGGCCTCTGGGGGAAGAGCTGGCTCTCTGGGGGCAGGTTGCACACATGAGGGGGACCCACTTTTCTCCCTCCTCTAGGATGACATTTGTTCACTTCCTAAATAAATCCTCATTCAAAGGCCATGCTGGGTGCGGGGGAACAGCAATGACCAGCAGCCCTGTCCCCGCCCTCAGGGACCAGAGTCACCCTCATGCCATGTCTAACGGGTGGGGTGCAGGGGCCGGTGTAGACTGGCTCCCAAACACGGATCATTAGATATCCAGGGATTTTGCAAGCCGGTTGGCTTCCCGCTGGCAGCCGGAGTACTGACACCACGGAAAGGAAACTGACACTCATTACAGGCCAGCCCAACCCTGCCCCAGGAGCTGGCTGTTAATACTCGCCACCCACTGTGCTGGTTCAGATCATTAACGTCTCCCACTGGGAGGGGGAACATGGGCGGCATTATTCCCTGCTCCCCCATCACCTATCCCTTCCACACGGACACAAAGTCCACCCCAAAAGCACGGGGAGACCCTGCCTTCCCTAAAGGCCCCAGACCCTGGACCAGCTCTGGGATGCCACTGGCAGAAGGCACCAGGGTGGGGATGCCCAGGGGAGAGAGGCGTCTGCCTGCAAGGCTCATCCCCTGCCCTCCCTGCACCTTGCCTCCAGCAGAGCCCCCAGCGACTTCCCCCCCTTACCTGGGTGTCCTTCCCTCCATCCTGCCATCCCCACCTGCTCGCAGCCACCTGAGGGACGCTTGTGGCCCCGCTCAAGCCCCCCACTCCGCGTCCACTGTGATGAGAGCTTTGTTGGTCTCTTCTGCCCGCCCCCCACACTGAGCCTGGGCATGGAGGCGGGGGGGAATCCCTTGTCTCCAGAGCAGGGGACCACAGGGGTCCTGGGGAAAAATACGATCTCTGCGAAAATATGTAAGATGTTACGGAAAAACCCAAACGAACTTTTTGGCCAACACAATACAGAGACGACCGCAGATTTATAGAGGATAGAAGTTAAGTGGATATAAATGGAACTCAGTGCCCGGCGTCAATGCTCCAGGCCCAGCTCTTGTCCCCGTGAGTTTTAAAACGTTTGCCGGGGGAATTCCCTGGCGGTCCAGTGGTTAGGCTCTGCGCTTTCACTGCCGAGGACCTGGGTTCGATCCTCGGTCGGGGAACTAAGGTACTGCAAGCTGAGCAGCGTGGCCAAAAAATAAAAAAAAACCAGTTTGCTGGGGTGAAGGGTGAGGCCCCCAAAGGCGGTGCCCCACGGCCTCTCCCTGCCCGCCCCTCGCAGCTACTGTCACCTGGAGACCACCTTCAGCGTCTACGTCTACGGGGCCTTCCCACTGCCCATCTTCCCGCCTGAGATCACCATCGTCCTGCTCACGGGGGCCACCCTGCTGTCTGTATGGCTGGCCTACATGATCCCCGAGCTGCTGCACACTGAGCAGGGCCTCAGGGTCAAGGGCTTCTGGGTCAGTCTGCGCAGGAGATGCAGGAAGTCTCGTGCGTGTGTCTGGGCCAGGTGCTGAGCATGCCCTGGGGTTGGAGGTGGGGTGGCAGGGAGGGGGCAGAGTTGTCTTGAAATAAAGCGTTTGGTAAGAGAGCCGGCAGCAGTGGGTGTCACTCATGTTTTGTGGGGTTTCTACACCCACCTGCCTCCCTCAACATTCTGGCACCACAGTCCCTTTGAACTACGGCACCTACGTGGGTTGTCAACAGTGAGAAGGTGGGCGGCCCAAGTCCCAGCGAACAGGAGCTTTTGGTGAAACGAGCCGGCACGGGCATGTGGTGAGATCATCAACCGGCAAGTCCCAGAGATGCATCGGACACTTGACGTGTTCTGTTAGAGAAACGTGAGACCCAAGGAAAAGGGCGGGGGCTGCAGAAGACGGGGACGGGGCGTGGGTCCACCTCTGTTGATAAGCCCTGACATATACGCAGACCAACATGCTTACGTGTGTTTCGTGATGTCCATGAACAAAACTTGGAAGCATAGCACATATTTCACACGTACCTGTGTTATGCATACATATGTATACAGATGATGTGCACACATGCATGTGTATACGTATGTGCAGAGGTATGTATACATACATGTATATAACACGTAGGTACATAAGGCATACACATACACGCGTGTGTAGATATTGTGCATGTATGTGCCTGTGTGTATACATGTACATGCATATTGCCTATGTGTGGATGATGTGTACATACATCTACACGTGTATTCATATGTCTATAATACACGTTCACGTACGTGTGTAGGCATGTGTGGGTGATGTGTATGTCACACGCGAGCACTTGTATAATGTGAACACACGTGTGCGCATGTATATATGCATAAGCTCATCACGCACGTGTGTAGATAACATGCATGCTCACACGTGTACATGCACGTATGCATGTGTACAGATGCATGCATCTGTACGTGTACACACCTGTGTATGCACATGTGAATACACATATAGGTGTGCATACAATGTACACATACGTGTATATGCATGTCTGATCAGTCTATCCATCCGTTCAGAGCTTCCCTCTCCCACACTTCATTCAAACCCCAGGTGGCACGGGACAGTTGTCTCATTCTAGTGAAAACTTTCTCAATGACTTTTCTGATCACTCTGAGGTTAAAAGAACACATCCAACGGTCATTTAAACTGCGCGACACAGGGAATTCCCTGGAGGTCCCGTGGTAGGACTCTGTGCTTTCACTGCTGGGGCCTGGGTTCAATCCCTGGTCGGGAAGTACGATCCCGCAAGTGGCTCGGCCAGAAAAAAAAAAAAAATTGCCCAGTACGCTCTCCACCCAGTCGTTAAAAACCTCCACTCCCACACCCACTGCAGTGGGCAGTCACCACACCCCCACCTCCGGGGGCTGCCTGGTCCACCTTCCACGCCTCTCTGGAGGGGACGGGTTAGGCTGCCAGGTGATCCTCATTTCACAACCCTTGGCCCGCATTAATCTTAAAGAAAATCAAGCCCATCCTGTCACATCTGCCTCATTTGCCAGGGCCTTCCCTTCTTGGGGGCACTTCGTATTTGTCTCAAAAATACCCCTAACACGGCTGCAGGCACAGCAGGCTGAGAGGGAAGCGGGGGAAGGGAGCTCCTGGCTCCTCCAGGCCCGCATCCTGTTCACAACACAGACTGGCGGTGATCCCGGTACAGCCCAGACTGGCTGGCCACCTCTGTCTCCCTGAGCCCTGGAACCCGTAGGCTCGAGGCATGGTGCCAGCAGCCAAGACCCCCTGCCCACACGCAGCCACCTCCTGGATCCTAGTCAAGCGCCCTGGGTTCCCCAGCAGAGACCAGCAGGGAAGGTCCCCGAGACCCAGCCCAGGGCCTGGGGCAGGAGGGCCCTTCCTCTGGCAGGGGAGGGGAGCTCCATCTCTCCTTACCTCCTTAGGTGTCACTGGGAAACCAACTCACCCCCTTCACAGTCGCCTGGAGTATTTCAGGGGAGGGTGTGGCCGGCGGCTGCCCCGGGCTCTCCAGAAGCAAAAGGCAGACGAGAGCCTGGCCCAGGGTACAGGGGGGAGGGAGCTCCGTGGACTGGAGAGGGAAGGAGCGGAGGCAGGAGGGAACAGGTGTGAGCACTGAAGCTCCAAAACCACTGCAAGCCCACCCCGTGCCTGCCCCCTGGGAAGCAGAACCCAGGTGTGGCTGGGCCCGAGGCAGAGATGCAGGGGCCTGGCTGGATGCCCATCCTGGGACAGGCACACCCACCCTGGCCTCTGGCCCCCAGCTGGGCTGCAGGTGCACTCTGCATGCCCGTCTGGGTCACCTGTGTGCCAGGTGGACACCGTCTCCCACATGCCTGCCCTGCCCCCACTCTCAGACCTCCACCCAGCACTTGCCTCTGCACCCCAGGCCCCCCAGCTCTCCGCGTGAACACGAGCGGGGGCGTTCCCATTCACCATCGGGGACACCGGCCCCTCCACCTGGGCCGAGGCCGAGCCCAGCCCGCAGGCCTCTCCCCAGGCCCCACCCCGCTTGCTGCTGTGTCTCCAGGCAAGTTCCTGCCCATCTCTGGGCAGACCTGACTTTCCCCATCAAACATGGAGGTGAAATCCTTGCAGTGCACGAGTCCGGGCAGTGTCTCCCCACTTTCCAGCAGCACCCCCATCCCTGCCGGGTGACTTGGATTTTCTGGGGCTAGGAGACGAGGGATTGTCCCGAACCCCAAGTCTAGGGCTCCCCGACTCTACTCTGGAAGCCCGGCACCCGGAAGGCGCCGGGGTCCCGAGGGGCCTCGCCACATGGCCCTGGGCCCGCTGGACGACAGGGAGGGCGAGGAGACAGCCCACGGCCCCTGAATGCCACTGACCGGACACTGCGCAAACAGCTCAAATTCGCTTTAATGGGGGGCGGCTCCCAGGTCCTGCCTGGGCCCCAAGGGGCCGGCGCTGGTGGGGACCGCAGTCTGCTTGCCCTTGCTGCCCTGCCTCCCCTTCCTGGCAGTCGGGTTGCCGGCCTTCCTCTTGCCCGAGGGCTTGGCGGTGGGGGGCCCCCCCGGGCGGGGCGGCGGCTCCTAGTCCAGCACCATGAAGTTGTAAAAGTAGTCCATGTCGGACACGGTATCTAGGACCTCGGGCACGCTGTAGTCCGAGGACTGCAGCTCGTCGGGCAGGTGCAGCGAGCGGATGTCGCTGGACGAGTCGTCCTTGCCGCCCCCGCTGTCGGGCAGGGCGGGCCCAGGGGGCTTGCACGGGGCCCCAGCGGGCTCAGCGCCACCCGGCAGGCAGTCAAAGAGCTTCCTCGTGTCCTCGAGCATCACCTTCTTGGGCCTCGTGAAGGCCCTGGCCACCTCAGGGGTCCTGGCCTCGCCTGCCCCCAGCGGGACCGCCTTGGGCTTGGTGGGGCCCGGCGGGTACAGCGGGCCGGGCCCGGCGCCGGGGGGCGGCTCCTTGAAGGCGAAGGTCAAGGGCTCGCCGGGCCCATCCAGCCAGCTCAGGCGGCCCTTGAGAGGTCCATAGGCGCCAGGGGGCAGCGTGGCCTCGGCGGGCAGCGTGGTGAGCAGCAGGGGCAACTTGCTCTCCTTGGGGGGCTGCGGGGGCGCCAGGCCTTGCTTGATCAAGGTGGGGGGCAGCTCCGCGAAGGCCGGGGACCCTCTGTCCCCTACGAAGCCCAGGGCCTCGGCCCCGGGTCCCTTGGACTGGAAGCAGGGCATGCGGTACCAGGGCCCCGCGGGGGGCGGCTGGTAGTGGCGGAACAGTGGGGGCAGCGGGGGCGGCACCGGGGCCCTGAGGCAGTGCTGTGCCTCCGGGAAGTAGGTGCCTGGCGAGGCGGGGCCCCCAGCCGCCAGCTTGTACAGGGACGACTGGCCAAAGTCGGTGGCGGCCCACTCGATTCGGTAGACGCGGGGGTCAAAGAAGCAGCCGCAGGGCGCCATCTGGAAACCTGTGGCCAGGGAGGGCGGCCCTGAGAGGGGCAGTTCTGGGACCCGCCTGGGGTGGACGGGGTCCAAACTGTGGGGCACGTCTGGGGCATGGAGAACACGGACCAATTTTGGGGTCCATTTGGGGAACAGGGACATAGGCTTTGCCTTTGGGGCCCTCTCTAGAGGTCAGGGGCCCCAGGCCTTGCTTTGGGGGCCCATCTGGGGGGCTGGGGACACCGGCCTGCCTTTGGGAGACCTGTTTGGGGAACAAGAAACATAGGCTTTGCCTTCAGGGCCCCATCTAGGGGATGAGGGACACAGACCTTGGTCCAGGGGTCTCTTTGGGGGACAGGGATTCGGGCCTTGCCTTCGGAGGAGGGAGCCATCTAGGGTCAAGGGTGGGAGCAAGATGCCCCTGCCCACTCCCCGGTCATCAAAGGTTGGTGGGAGGCCGGTACCTGCTGGAGGAGCTGGAAACACCTCTTTCTCCAGGTTTGGGGGGTGATAGACGTTGGAGGAACCTGTGGACAAAAACAGGCAGCTGGGTGGGGTCCTGAGGCTGGCGGGCAGAGCCCTGGTCCCTGCCCCGATGGGTGCCCCCCACCCTCGTACCCGCAGTGGGAAGAGGCTCTGTGCAGGCGGAAGCAGGCTGGCTGCCGGGCCCTTTGGTGGCGTCCAGGCTCCAGGGACTGAAGCCTTCTTGGGGAGCGGCGGGTGCGTAGAAGGGTTTGGGGTGCTGCATGGGGAGGCGGGGGCCTGGCCAGGCAGGCCAGGAGGGCAGCAGTTGGGAGCACAGGCAGCCCACTCAGAGAGGAGGCTCACTGTCCTGTGTAGTTCTGTTTCTACGGTTACTCCAGGCACAGGCTGTGGCCCGCCCACTGGTCAGGGTTCCGAGTAAGGGGTGGGGGAGGGGCGGGGCAGGCAGGGGCAGATGGGAAACCAAGGCAGCCAGAGATGGGCGTCACAGAGAGCATGGTGGACACTGGGCCCGGTCTGCTGCCTTCCGCCTCCCACCTCTGCCAGCAATGCCTGCCTGACAGCTCCAAGGCCCCTTCCTTCAGGCAGCCCGCCCTGATCCACACCCACACAGGCCAAGGCCCCATCTCATGAGCTATGGTGGCTTGTTTGTGGTCAAGGCCTTTGGGCACCAGCAGTGGCCAGTATGGGGCTGGTGAATGAGTGAGGAAGGAGGGAGCTGCGGGGATGGGGATGGTGGGGGAAAGCTGGGGTGGGGTGGGGGGGTGGGGCAGCATGAGACAGCCTCAGGGTCACAAAAGGGCCTGGGTTTTAAAAGAATAAAATTTATTGCCTTCTCATTCCTTGGGGAGCCCGCTGGGCGCTCAGACACCCCCGCCCGCCCCTGCAGCTACTTGTAGGCGTTGGCCTTGTGCTTGGGCAGGAAGACGACATTGGGCGGCACCGGTCCCAGCAGCATCTCGCTGTGAGGAGGGCGGGAGCAGGGTCAGGCCTGGGGCGGGGTGGCCCCCGGCCCAGCTGGCCCCACACCCACTGGCTCCCTGGTGCACTATCTCCCAGGGCCTCGGCGGTTCCCGGGCACCTGATGCGGATCCAGTCGGCCGCCTTCTGGCTGGCCATGAGCGTCTCCAGGTAGTCGCGGCCCAGGTAGTAGGGCGGCCGCTCGTTGATCCTCTGCGGGAGCCGCTCCAGCAGGCCAACGGGCACGTACCTACAGACGGGGTGGGGGCGGCGGGGACGGGGTTGGGCCGGGCCTCCCCAAGACACCCCGCCCCGCCACCCCAATCCCACCTGCACAGGAAGGAGAGCCACTCAAGGAGGAAGCGGCGTGTCTTCTCCACGCCCTGCGTGTCCGAGCCCCAGCGCTCCAGGCCGTAGTGTGCGAAGTCCCGCAGGATGTCCAGGCGCTCAGACGACGAGATGTCCCAATGCCGCTGCTCCTTGATCTCCGTGAACAGCCACGGCTTGAGCAGGGCGCCGCTGCAGGCGGGCGGTGGTCAGCAGGCCGGTGGCGGAACCCCAGCCCCCAAACCCATGGTCCCCAACCTCCCGGCCATGCTCACACAACCTGCAAAGCCCAAGAGTTCCAAGCCACAACCCTGAGCCCACAGCTACAGAAAGTTCCAGTACCCTTCACCCCGGCCCCATAAGCAGCCACCTCTGACATCTCCCTGCCCGGGGAATAACAGAGCAGGGGGCGGGCTGGCGGGCTGGGGGGCACCGGCGTTGGGCACAAACTCAGACGCGCCCTCACCTCCCCCGAGCTGCAGGCTGGGCGCTCAGGGGTAGCCCTGGCTGGTTCTTTGTATCCCCGCCCCGGGCACACTTACCGGGCGATCATGATCCCAGCGACGCCAGTCTGCATGGCGCGGTTGGCGTCCTCGTACGACAAGATGTCCCCGTTTCCTGAGGGACAGAGACTGGGGCCTCAGGGAGCTGTGTGCAGGCGGGGATGCCGGGGCTTCGGGAGTTCTCCTCAGCCCAGCAGCATTCCCCATCGGGGCACGAGGGGGCCCAGGTGAGGAGTGGGCCCCGGTGCGTGGCCTCTGGTGGCAGGGGACCCACCGAAAAGGGGCATGGGGCTGGCTGCTGTCACGCACCGCTCGATGTAGTGCCAGTCGGCCAGCTTGGTGTAGCGCTGCTCCCGAGAGCGGCCCTGGAGCTGGAGGAGAGGCAGCCAGGTAGGGAGGGAGGGAGGGGCAGGGGGCGGAGAATCAGACAGAGACAGAGAGAGAGAAAGACCCAGAGAGCCCGGGAGAGACAGACTGAGAGAGACAGACAGACACACAGACAGACAGGTGGAGACAGAGATGGAGGGAGAGCCAAAGACCAGGAGGGAGGAGCAGGAAGGGAGGAATGGTTAGAAAGGGATGCGCCTCGGGGGTCCCAACACCCGCTGTGCCCCGAGTGAGTTGGAGTTGACGGCCCTCATGATACCCCGGCCCAACACATCACCAATCCCACTAGTAAGCATGCTTTATCTGTTTGACAAGTGTTTCTGATACCTGGCATCCCTAGCACCCCTGGCCTCACATCCTGTGCCCACAATTCCCAGGCTCTGGAAATTCCCTGGCATCCTCCCGGAAGACACACTCACTCAGGAAGCCCCCTAGAAACTCCTCTTCCTCCTCATCAGTGTCCACATGCCTGGCCGTGGCTGTCCATCTGCCAGCCCAGCCTCCTCTCCCACCACCTCTGTGCCGGCTCTCCACCCTTCTTCGGAGCTGCCCCAGAACCTTTCCAAATATGCCTTTTCCTCCCTCTCAGCTCAGCCAGCGCCGGCTTCCCTCCTGGAGGGGATGCCTGAAAAACAGTGGGCGTTCCTGGACCTGAAACCCACGTGTCCAAGCCTGGACTCTTGGGTGCAAACAATCAAGCTGAAAACGGGGGTGGGGCGGGGTGGGCCAGTGTAAGGATTCAAGGGGATGTCTAGCCAGCTGGGACCAGGGCCCGCGAGGGGGCGCCAGGCTGGCTCTGGCTCTTGCCTTGTGCCCTCTCATCACCCCCCCTTCCCCCACCCCTGCAGGACGGGCCCCTCCGCGCACCAGAGACAGTTCTGCGTCTTGCAGGCTGCAACCCCAGGCTGTCTGCACAACGGGACTCAGAGCCACAGTTAGGGGGTGTGGATGACACGGGGGGCCGTGGGGGGGCGAGTGCATTTGGGGACGGAGCCGGCAGCTGCGTTTGCAGAGCCAGCTGGGTCTTCAGTTTGAAGGGGGACCGGGGTCACCTGTGGGTGCGCCCCCAGCTGCTCCCCGCCGCGCCTGCTGGCGCCTTACAGAGCGTGCGTCTCCCATCCCGCCCCCAGGTGATGGTGAGCAACCCCCATTCCCTGGGGCTGCAGGCTGTCATCTACGAGGACGGCTACACCTACGAGGGGAACACCAAGCACAGACTGGTGAGCTCGCCCCTCCCCGTCCCCTCCCCCTCCCCCCCCAAACCCGGATCAACGGGAGAGGGGCTCGGCCTTGACCGACTGGGCCAGCCAGGTCCAGCCGCCTCAGGGTGTCCCTCGTCGGACCTCCTTCCTGCTTCCCTTCCTTACACACACCCAGATAAGGTGCTGTGGAATGTTGAGGGGACACAGCCCCCGCCCCTCCCACACCCCCCGGCAGGCCGCAGTCCCCCAGAGAGTGAGGGCAGCAGGTGTCACACAGAAGGGTCAAGGAGGATGTGGCGGGGAGCCTGACCCACCCGGGGAGGGCGTGAGACCTGAGTTAGCTGGGTAAACCCAGGCATCAGGAGACAAGCCGGGGCCACCGGGAGGGTCTTGGCCAAATATGGGTCTGGGGGATCCATAGGGCAGAGCCAGGCCTCACAGTCACACCAGGGAGTTGGGACTTGACCCCAGACCACAACAGACTCTTTGGATCAGACCATGTCACATCACAGCTAAGTAGGAGGGGAAACTAAGTCACGCCCCACTGTGGGTCCCCGGGACAAAGGCAGGGAGCTTGGAGAACGGGGGTCATTCCCATGAGCTTCCAGAAGCCTTTCACGGGCTTAGAACCAGAGGCAGGCTGGATGGCTCCCGGGTTCCTCCTCCCAACACCCCCATCCTGCCCTCCGTCTCTCCTGAACCCTGATTGCGGGACCACCCTGGGCTGTTCCACTCTTGTAGTTGCATTTTCTCTTTTGCTTCTGCAGAACATTTCACTGAGGCAGCAGCAGCACTGGGGCAGGGCTGACCCCAACTTCACCTCCAGGTATGTCATCACCCGGATGGTAGTGCTGGGTGGCCCCAGGGTGTCCCCTTAGCAGGAGCCAAGGAATCAGGGCCGAGATCCAGACTCCCCCCACTCCAAGGACAGTAAGGCGAGAACCATTAAACTCTTACAGAGAGACAAATACCATATGATATCACTTATTTGTGGAATCTAAACTGTGACACGAATGGACTTATTTATGAAATAGAAACAGACTCAGATATAGAGAACAGACTTGTGGTTGCAAAGGGGAAGGGGGAGGTAGGAGAGGGATGGGTTGGGAGTTTGGGGTTAGCAGGTGCAAACTATTATATATAGGAGAGGTAAACAACAAGGCCCTGCTGTATAGCACAAGAACTAGATTCAATATCCTGTGATAAACCATAATGGAAAAGAATCTGAAAAAGAATATACATACAGGGCTTCCCTGGTGGTGCAGTGGTTAAGAATACGCCTGCCAATGCAGGGGACACGGGTTCAAGCCCTGGTCTGGGAGGATCCCACATGCCGTGGAGCAACAAGGCCCATGTGCCACAACTACTGAGCCTGCGCATCTGGAGCCTGTACTCCGCAACAAGAGAGGCCGCGACAGTGAGAGGCCCGCTCACCGCGATGAAGAGTGGCCCCCGCTTGCCACAACTAGAGAAAGCCCTCGCACGGAAACGAAGACCCAACACAGCCAAAAATAAAAATACATCTAAAAATTAAAAAATTTTAAAAAAAGAACAATGAGAAAACATTGTATGCAGCTAGGTGATAATAAAACGGGCTCAGATGCTCTTTTCAATAAGTAATTATATATAAATTAACAAAACTGACTCAAAAAGAGGAAGAAACTAGAGGGAGGGTGGTGCCACCATGTGTGAGCAGATGTTCTTGGTCAATATTCTGGACAGACTGGATGAACAGATGAATGAATGAATGGAGAAATGGAGAAGTGGATGGGTGGATGGATGGATGGATGTGTGGATGGATGGATGGATGGATGGATGGATGGGTGGATGCATAGATAAATGAATGAGTGGGTTGTTGATGCTTTTTACTGCAATAACACACACTCCCATTGCCTTGCAGCATAAAGAGACCCACAATATCAACCATCACTCTGGACATAGCCAACAAAGAAATTTCATGCTTGGACCTTAAGCCACCGGTAGGACCAAAACTTTTGCTGTCCCATACTCTTTGTCCTTAGTGTTAAGACTGATGACAGCAGGCCTTGGCTGGTTTGTCCCCTAGTGGCTGGCTAAGCTCACACTCAGGATCTGGAAACGGAGGTGATTCTGCCCTGGTTGCCAAGGTCACTGCCCCTTCCCCATCGTCTTCCCCCAGGGTTGTGCCTCAGGACACACCAACCTCGGAGCAGTTGTACTAGCTGGGGGTTATCAGACGGCGGGACCTTAGCGGTGCCCCACAGATCAGGCAGCTTCTTAGGACTTGACTCTGTGAGTCCCAGGCACCTGGACACCGCATTGTGACCCAGGCGCAGGGTTTCTGGTCCCGGCTGCGTCAAGTGCGCCCCCTCGTGGGCTTTCATGGTGCTCTCGCTGACCGGAGTCAGCGTCCACATCCCCGCCTTGTCTCTCCCCGCCAAATCCTCCCGCCGCTGCAGACAGCCCTCATTTCAGTCGGTTGTGACCTGGAGAAGAAGATCGTCATTCAGAAGTGAGTATGTCGATATGGGGTGGGGAGGGGAGAAGTGAGAGGTGGCGAGGTGGGGCGTGGGGACTGGATGAGATGGTCACCATTGCTTCACAACTGCTAAAGTCGGGTGACACTACTCTGTCTGCTTTTGCATACGTTTAACATTTCCATAACGAACAGCTCAATAATTAATCCTAACAGATTAAGTTAGAGTCTACAGTGGGTGGCTGCCCTCTCCCACCACCCCCCACCGACTTGGTGAAATTTACATGTTCTCCCTGCTCCCTCATCCTTTGCTCATTCCCTTTCTCCCTTTTAGTCCCTGAGTTCCTCATTTTGATGAAAATTGCTCAGAGAGGGCTTCCCTGGTGGTGCAGTGGTTAGGAATCCGCCTGCCAATGCAGGGGACACAGGTTCAAGCCCTGGTCCGGGAAGATCCCACATGCCGCGGAGCAACTCAGCCCATGCGCCATAACTACTGAGCCTGCGCTCTAGAGCCTGCAAGCCACAACTACGGAGCCCGCCTGCCACAACTACTGAGCCCACGCGCCTCGAACCTGTGCCCCACAACAAGAGAAGCCACCGCAGTGAGAAGCCCACGCACCGCAAGAAAGAGCAGCCCCCGCTCGCCGCAACTAGAGAAAGCCCGTGCACAGCAACGAAGATCCAATGCAGCCAAAAATAAATAAATGAAGCAAATAAATTTATAAAACTGCTCAGAGATTTTGCGTTTAATCGCCTGCTGAAAATCTGAGGAACTTTGCCTCCAGGATCCATAGTTACTGCAGAGAACGCAGCCATGAGAGACCAAGAAAAAGAAAGGAAGAACCCCTGAAGACTGGCCAAACTGCCCTACGTTTTCCCCTTCGGGCGGTGGGGTGCCAGCAAATGAGCGACAGCCAGTTCTGGGGGAGGCCCAGATTTGTGGCATTTGCCAATTCCCGTGGTGTAAATGCTCCCATGGAGCCTACAGATCACTACCAAAGTGAGTCTCTACTGGCTCATGAAACTCCTGAGGATATAACAGCTGTCTCTCGGAGCTAGTAAGAGCCAGCCTCAGCGCTCCACTGCATGGGGCAATAATAAAGTCAAGTGACGGTTTTACCAGATTTTCCCCCCAAAAGGGAAACGCTTTATTGGGTCAATAAATGATATTAGCAGTATTTAGAACATATGTGCAGGAAAGTCTTTAAAACAATCTTTTCAAAGCTGCTGCCATGGGCTTCCCTGGTGGCGCAGTGGTTGAGAGTCCGCCTGCCGATGCAGGGGACACAGGTTCATGCCCCGGTCCGGGAAGATCCCACATGCCGTGGAGCGGCTGGGCGCGTGAGCCATGGCCGCTGAGCCTGTGAGTCCGGAGCCTGTGCTCCACAACGGGAGAGGCCACAGCAGTGAGAGGCCTGCGTAACGCAAACAAAAAAAAAAAAAAAAAAAAAGCTGCTGCCATAAAGAGAGTGGGAAAGGTATTTGCCACACGTGTAACTAAAAAGGGACTTGTATGCAGAATTTATAAAGAATTCCTACGAATCAGAAAAAAAAAAGTATAGACAAAAATGGGCAAAAGGCTTGAGCAGGCACTCCCAAAAAAGGGGGGGAAAAGGCTGATAAACACAAAAAGGTGTTGAAAAAGTGGTCCATTTCATAGGAAAATGAAAATGAACGCTACGATAGAGACCGATACTCGGCACGAGCATGGCAGAATTGACAAAGCCTGCAAAGTAGTACTATAAGGATGGGAACCCCTCTGGCAGCCTCAGGAACCCCCAGACATTGCCGGTGGGCGTGTACATTTTTCGGCTGCTTTGGAAAGCACTTCTTTCCACCAGCAATTCCACTCATGCACATCTGCACTGATCTAGGTTCCAGAATGTTCTTCAGCAGCATTACTCTGAATAGCTCCAAGCTGGAAGCAGGCCAACTGAAATGTCCATCGACAGAAGGATGGGTAAACCAAGTGCAGGGTTTTGGTACAACAGAATGTTACAGCAGGGAAAACGAACGGGGCAGAAGTGCCTGGATGGATCGTACAAACGTGGGCATGGAATCAAAAGAATACACAGCATGATTCTAGTCTTAAAAAAAAAAAAAATCCAAAATCAGGGGAACTCCCTGGCAGTCCAGTGGTTAGGACTCTGCACTGCCACTGCAAGGGGCACAGGTTCCATCCCTGGTTGGGGAACTAAGATCCCACAAGCTGGGTGGCACAGAAAAAAAAAATCCAAAATCGGGCAAAAATAAACTACAGTCAGCCCTTGTATCTGTAGGTTCTGCATCCCCGGATTCAACCAGCCAAGGGTGGATCGTGTTTAAGTTCGTGGCTGGTTGAATCTGTGGCTGTGGACCCCGAGGATACAGAGGCCCCACTATGGGACTTGAGCATCCTCGGATTTTGTTATCTACGGCAGATCCTGGACCAATCCCCTGCAGATACCAAGGGAGGACTGCATGTTGCTTAAGAATACATGCACAGATGGTAACAGTACAAAGAAAAACAGGGAAAGGATTGTCTCAAAAGTCAGGACACCCAGCTCCCACATCTCCACGTGTAACATCATTCTCCAATACAAGGAATTAGGGCTCCTTGGCGAAATGGCTGATTCTAGGCCAGGCAGGGAAGATTCAAGATGAGCCTGGAGCATCTTGGAGAACCAGAAAGTAAGAAAGGGCTCAAAATTCAACCAATGGGGAGATAACATATGTCAAAGGGAACAATTCACAATTCTTTGGTCCCGCATGGGTTCGGGCAGCTTCTCACTATCTTTTGTTGCTCGCAGTGAAATCTCAGCCTGTTACAATGGCGTCCTCGACCCCGTGGCCCTTCAGGACAACTATAGCTACGTCATTGAGAGGTGAGCCCCCACACACACACACACATGACCATTAGGTATGCATGAGCCAAAGGCGAATCAAGAATCATTATTTAAATTTTTATTTATGTATTTGGCCGCACGGCGCCAGCATGAGGAATCTTAGTTCCCCCACCAGGGACTGAAACCCCCTGCAGTGGAAGCTCAGAGTCTTAACCACTGGACCTCCAGGGAAGTCCCAAGAATCATTTTTAAACCGTAATGGAAAAGAAAACAATTTTTTTTTTGAAGAAAGGAAAAAAAGGATCATTTTAAAATTGATACCGTGCCAATTGATATCCAGCCCACAAGGAATCCGAGGGAGCGAGCAGACAGGTAGGGAAGGTGGCTGGGCCTTCGGGGAATCAGTGTGATGTGGCAGGGCCCCTGGCCCAGGTCTGCCCAGGCTCTGCCACCTTCTGGGCCAGCCTTCAGACCCCTCCCCAGCCTGCCACCAGCTCCTGGAGCCAGGTCCCCTCTTCATCCCAGCTAGCGGAGTTGGCCAGACACTGTCCAGCCAAGGCAGGAGGGGGTGGCCGGCCAAGGTGACCCCCTCTGCAGGGCGGCACAGAGAGCCCCTCCCACACTGGTGCACACCACCAACCCCCTGGCATGGGAAGACACTCGTGGGTCTTCTACGACGTGACCCTCCCCCCTCCAACACAAGCCAAGAGTCCGTCCCCCATCCAGACCCACGGCCGAGACGGAAACCGGTGCTGCTGGACTTGCCAACCAGTGAGGCTGCAGCCAGAGCGCCTGGGGGCATGAGAGTGTGTGAGTCAGGGGCTCCAGAGAGAGAGAAGCCACAGGATGTATGTGTGAGACAGAGAGACACAGAGGCACAGAGGCACAGAGAGACAGAGACAGAGTGACAGAGACAGAGATTTATTTTAAGGACTTGGTTCCCGGACTGTAGAGGTCTGGTGAGTGCACAGTCTGATGGGGGAGGCTGGGCGCTGGCAGCTCAGGGAAGAGTTGCAGTTCTAGTTCAAGGCCATCTGCAGGCCCACTTCTTTCTTGCTGGGGGAGGCCCATGTTTGTTCTACTCAGGCCTCCAGCTGCACCCACATTAGGGAGAGCACTGCTTTACTGATTTCAATATTAACCTCTGCCCCAAAGAAGAGCCTCACAGAAACACCCAGAATCTCATCTGAACACAGTCGAGGTGCTGGGGCCCAGCTAAGTGGACCCGGAATGTCAACCACCGCAGGGGTCCCAAGGTCATTTCGACCATGACTCTGACTCCCCCGCTCAGACACGCCTCCATGATCGTGACCCCATGTGCAGGGAAGAAGCGGAGCTGTGGGTGGGGGGACGTCCGGGCGCCTGGTGGGAGCTCGCCCGTGTCTGTGTCCTGCTCTCCCACACGGAAGCCTACGACCCCAACTTCCGGGGTCAGAAGGCCACGGAGGACCTGGAGGTGCCTTACCACTACGAGAAGCTGGGCTGCCCCATTCTCGTCTACTACGACACCCCATGGAAGCCGGTGGTGGAGCTGTGAGGACCCACCCCCCAGTCCCCCTCCCCGCCAGCCCCCCGCCGCCCTCACCATCATCACAGGCCCCCAGAGCCCTCTCCACCCCTTTGCTCTGGCCGCATCCTCTCCCTGCCTTTTCCCTCCGTAGCTCTCAGCTCACACGTCCCCTCCCCTTCCCCGTCTTAGCTCGGCGGCCTTAACAAAACACCACAGACTCGGGGGCTTAAACAGCAGACACTGACCTTCTCACAGTCCTAGAGGCCGGAAGTCCAAGTTCAAGGTGTGGGCAGGCTGCTTCCCCCAGGCCTCTCTCCTTGGCCGCAGAGGCTGCCACTTCCCGTGGCATCAGGGCCCACCCTTATCACCTCACTCAACTTTGATTGCCTCGTTAAAGGCCCCACCTCCAAATCCAGTCGCACTGGGTGTTAGGGCTTCACATAGGAATTTGGGGGACACATTTCAGGCCATGCCACTGGCTCTGCCCCCTTCGGTGGATTCTGTCTTCCTTCATTCCGTCCCCATCCCCACGCCGCCCCCGCACACCACTGCACTAAATAGCTGTTGACGGACTGAACGGTCGCAGAAACCACTCACACGTGGCAACACTTAGGTTCATTAGAACGTCACGTGTTAGCTCCTCGTGGCCTCAGTCGCACACCCAGGTGAGACTGTGGGCTGGGCACGCCCCGAACTCAGAGCTGCCACGTGGTGGGGTGCCTGCCGGCCTGGGGTGAGGAACAAGGGAAGGGTCCCATCAGAGGAGGGGTGTAAGCCCCAACCTGGCAGGAGACAAACGTGCATCCAAAAATAAGTTTTGTTTTTCTTTTTTCTGGCCCCCGCGTCTTGTGGGGAACTTAGTTCCCCGTCCAGGGATGGAAGCCGGGTACGCGGCAGTGGAAGCCCGGACCCCTAACCACTGGACCACCAGGGAATTCCCCCCCAAATAAGGATTTAGAACAACCTTAATTCACCGACCTAAATGTATACCTCTGGAATGTTTGCAGGTGTCAAAAAATAAGCAACCCCCAGTCCCTGACCCCGACCTCGTCAGCGTCCTGTCCAAATAAGCAACCCCGACCCCGTCAGCGTCCTGTCCCCACCTGCCACTGCATATCCGCGTTGTCTGTCCCAGAAGTGTCAGCCTGGTGGGGGAGAGGGTGGCCCTGCCCTGCTCTGCCACCTCCCACCACCCCCAGATGGTCTCACAACACGTCAGGGCCACCAGCCTCCCCCCCCAACGACGGCCCCCCAGCAGCCTTGCCTGTGTATGGTGTGTCCCAGGTGGAGGGAAGGAAAGTTCTAGGAGGTGGTCGAGGCCGAGTACGTCCTGCTGGAGGTGAACGGGCTGTTCACGTACACGTACGCCCTGACGACCGACATGGCCCTCTGCAGTTCCCAGCCGCAGAACTGGACCACCATCGCCAAGACGGCCGGCGACCAAGGGCCCTTCGCCTGGGACCGAGAGGTAGGGCCTGCGTTCTGATTATTCCCAAAACAGGTCGCAGAAGGCGACGACTGGTCAGGCCCACTGTGTGTTGGGGGCCGACTCAGTCTGTTCAGGCTGCTGTAAAGATCACCATGGACCCTGCGGCTTGTAACAGCAGCATTGGTTTCTCACGGTTCTGGAGGCTGAGTCCAAGATCAAGGCGCCAGCAGATTTGGTGTCTGGCTCCTGGGTGGTGCCTTCTGTGTCCTCACATGGCAGAAGGAGGAGGGAGCACTCCTGGGTCCCTTTATAAGGGCGCCAATCTCCTTCAGGAGGGCTCCACCCCCAGGACCTAATCAGCTCCCAAAGGCCCCGCCTCCTAATACATCACCTTCTGGGGTAGGTTTCAACATATGAATGGGGGGGGCGTGGCAGACATTCAGTCTCTAGATGGGGCGGCAGGGGATGGAAATGTAAGATGCACAAACTCTTTGGGAATCTCTCCCAAGGGAATCGGAGACGATCGGAGGTGTAGGGACGAAGGCGCTCATGGAGCAGACTGCTGATGATGTGCAAACTTCTGGAACCATCCAAATGCCCGTCATTTAAGGGGCTTGATTATATTTACGGTCTGTTCTGCTCAAGGTGAAATTCACATAACCGATAATGAACGATTTTAACGCGTGCAACTCCTACAACTCGGGTATGCGTTTTGTGCATTCGCAATATTACCAAACACCACCACCCTGACCGTTTCTTTAAAAAGAACAAGCCACACACGGAGCTTTGCTTATTTATTATTTTCTGACTGTGCCGGTGTTTGTATTTGCATTCTTTTTATTAGCCCTCTCGTTCAAAGTGGCATGCATGCATTTAAGAGATTGTCCCATTACTTTTTTTTCCCATCAGCCCTGGTGGCCGATTTTGTAGAACCCTGAGGGCTTTTCTATCAAGACAGAGCCACACTGCCTGCATGTCCAGCACAGTCATTGGATGGGCTGGCTGTTAAACAGCCACTGAACTGCTAAAACACTAAAAACCATGAGGTGGAGCTAGCTGTGGCAAATAAATGGTCTTTAGGCAAAGCAGCTGTCCCCATTTTATTTCACATAGTTTATATGCAGACCAGTTTTTTTCTTTTACTCCCAAAGGATTTTTTTTTTTTTTTTTTTTTTTTTTTTTTGCGCTATGGACCCAGCTGCTCTGCGGCATGTGGGATCTTCCCGGACCGGGGCACAAACCCATGTCCCCTGCACTGGCAGGCGGACTCTCAACCACTGCGCCACCAGGGAAGGCCCCTTCTCTGCATTTTTAAGAGCTCTTTATAGACCCATGAGATTAAGCTTTTATTTGCGATGTAATTTGCTAATAGTTCCCCCAGTTTGCCTCTTTTGTCTTTCGGTTTTTGCTTACTTTGCCATGCAAAATGAGTTCCTTCTATTCTCTTTCTTTATTTTTGGCTGCACCACGGTGCATGCGGGATCTTAGTTCCCCGACCAGGAATCAGCCCCATGCCCCCTGCAGTGGAAGCGTGGATTCTTAACCACTGGACCGCCAGGGAAGTCCCGAGTTCCTTATTTCTCATAACGTTGGACTCACTGCTATTTTTACACTTTTGCTTTGGGAATTTCCATCTCTTCTCTTGTTTACAAGCCTAGCCCCATCCTCCCTTCTGGGTCCACAGGCAAATAGTGCAGAAGATCAGAGTGTAGGCGAGACCCTTAGTATGTGTTTAGCTCAGGGAGCCAGCGTGATGCACCGGTGAAGGGCAAACAGTTGAGTTCAAGGGCATATCCCCCTTTATGTGACACCCCGGGATCTGAAGGCAGGGTGGAGAAGCCACAGCTGCCACCTGGGCACCCACGACTGCTTCCCGAGAAGCCCTGGTGGCTCTGTCTCACTTCCACCGTCAGGTTCCCCAGGTGTGTTAGTCAGCTAGGGCTGTGTAACAAAAGGACCACAAACCAGATGGGTTAAACACCAGAAATTTATCCTCTCCCAGTTCTGGAGGCCAAAAGTCCCAGATCGAGGTGTCGGTAGGGCTGGTTCCTTCTGAGTCCATGAGGGAGAATCTGTCCCAGGCCTCTGGCCTGGTTTCTGGTGATTTGCTGGCCATATTTGCATTCCTTGGCTTGTAGATGCATCGCCCCAATCGCTTGCTTCATCTTCCCATGGCCTTGTCCCTGTGCGTGTCGTCTCTGGGTCTAAATTTCCCCTTATTCTAAGGACACCAGAAATACTGGATCAGGCCCACTCTAGTGACCTCATGTTCACTTGATTCCCTGTAAAGACCCCATCTCCAAATAAGGTCACCACCTGAGGTCCTGGGGGTTAGGACTCTGACATATGACTTGTGGGAGGGACTCAACTCAGCCCATAACACCAAGAGCACATGCCATCAGCAGCATCTGATTCCTACCAAGACTCACAGCTGGAAGGGACCCTGGTGAGCAGAGCTGTTATGCCCGCAGCCCCCAAAGCTGGGGCAGGCACAGGAGAAGGAAGGTGGGAAGAAGGCTCCACAGTCACCAATCGGCTGGCCTGCCCAGCGGGCACTTGGTCCTGGACTCACACCCCTGGGTGCTGGTGGGTGGTGGCACCGGTGGGGCCGTGTGTGCGGCGGTAGCGCCTGTGGGCTGGCACGGTCCTTCCCGGCCCCCGGGGCCAGCAGGCATGTCTCTGTCCTCCTCCCCAGAATTATGTGAGCTGCCACGACCCTAACAACAATGCGCCCTTGAGATGGCCCAAAGTCCCGTATCAGATCTTGGGAAGCCCGACAGAGAACAAGGTCGTTTTCGACCAAAGAAACGGCATCTACATCTTCTTCATTTCCATCGTGGATCCATACTACAGGTGAGTCGCCCTGTACCAGGGGCCTCTGGGGGAAGAGCTGGCTCTCTGGGGGCAGGTTGCACACATGAGGGGGACCCACTTTTCTCCCTCCTCTAGGATGACATTTGTTCACTTCCTAAATAAATCCTCATTCAAAGGCCATGCTGGGTGCGGGGGAACAGCAATGACCAGCAGCCCTGTCCCCGCCCTCAGGGACCAGAGTCACCCTCATGCCATGTCTAACGGGTGGGGTGCAGGGGCCAGTGTAGACTGGCTCCCAAACACGGATCATTAGATATCCAGGGATTTTGAAAGCCGGTTGGCTTCCCGCTGGCAGCTGGAGTACTGACACCACGGAAAGGAAACTGACACTCATTACAGGCCAGCCCAACCCTGCCCCAGGAGCTGGCTGTTAATACTCGCCACCCACTGTGCTGGTTCAGATCATTAACGTCTCCCACTGGGAGGGGGAACATGGGCGGCATTATTCCCCGCTCCCCCATCACCTATCCCTTCCAGACGGACACAAAGTCCACCCCCAAAAGCGCGGGGAGACCCTGCCTTCCCTAAAGGCCCCAGACCCTGGACCAGCTCTGGGATGCCACTGGCAGAAGGCACCAGGGTGGGGATGCCCAGGGGAGAGAGGCGTCTGCCTGCAAGGCTCATCCCCTGCCCTCCCTGCACCTTGCCTCCAGCAGAGCCCCCAGCGACTTCCCCCCCTTACCTGGGTGTCCTTCCCTCCATCCTGCCATCCCCACCTGCTCGCAGCCACCTGAGGGACGCTTGTGGCCCCGCTCAAGCCCCCCACTCCGCGTCCACTGTGATGAGAGCTTTGTTGGTCTCTTCTGCCCGCCCCCCACACTGAGCCTGGGCATGGAGGTGGGGGGAATCCCTTGTCTCCAGAGCAGGGGACCACAGGGGTCATGGGGAAAAATACGATCTCTGCGAAAATATGTAAGACGTTACGGAAAAACCCAAACGAACTTTTTGGCCAACACAATACAGAGACGACCACAGATTTATAGAGGATAGAAGTTAAGTGGATATAAATGGAACTCAGTGCCCGGCGTCAATGCTCCAGGCCCAGCTCTTGTCCCCGTGAGTTTTAAAACGTTTGCCGGGGGAATTCCCTGGCGGTCCAGTGGTTAGGCTCTGCGCTTTCACTGCCGAGGACCTGGGTTCGATCCTCGGTCGGGGAACTAAGATACTGCAAGCTGAGCAGCGTGGCCAAAAAATAAAAAAAAAAACAACCAGTTTGCTGGGGTGAAGGGTGAGGCCCCCAAAGGCGGTGCCCCACGGCCTCTCCCTGCCCGCCCCTCGCAGCTACTGTCACCTGGAGACCACCTTCAGCGTCTACGTCTACGGGGCCTTCCCACTGCCCATCTTCCCGCCTGAGATCACCATCGTCCTGCTCACGGGGGCCACCCTGCTGTCTGTATGGCTGGCCTACATGATCCCCGAGCTGCTGCACACTGAGCAGGGCCTCAGGGTCAAGGGCTTCTGGGTCAGTCTGCGCAGGAGATGCAGGAAGTCTCGTGCGTGTGTCTGGGCCAGGTGCTGAGCACGCCCTGGGGTTGGAGGTGGGGTGGCAGGGAGGGGGCAGAGTTGTCTTGAAATAAAGCGTTTGGTAAGAGAGCCGGCAGCAGTGGGTGTCACTCATGTTTTGTGGGGTTTCTACACCCACCTGCCTCCCTCAACATTCTGGCACCACAGTCCCTTTGAACTACGGCACCTACGTGGGTTGTCAACAGTGAGAAGGTGGGCGGCCCAAGTCCCAGCGAACAGGAGCTTTTGGTGAAACGAGCCGGCACGGGCATGTGGTGAGATCATCAACCGGCAAGTCCCAGAGATGCATCGGACACTTGACGTGTTCTGTTAGAGAAACGTGAGACCCAAGGAAAAGGGCGGGGGCTGCAGAAGACGGGGACGGGGCGTGGGTCCACCTCTGTTGATAAGCCCTGACATATACGCAGACCAACATGCTTACGTGTGTTTCGTGATGTCCATGAACAAAACTTGGAAGCATAGCACATATTTCACACGTACCTGTGTTATGCATACATATGTATACAGATGATGTGCACACATGCATGTGTATACGTATGTGCAGAGGTATGTATACATACATGTATATAACACGTAGGTACATAAGGCATACACATACACGCGTGTGTAGATATTGTGCATGTATGTGCCTGTGTGTATACATGTACATGCATATTGCCTATGTGTGGATGATGTGTACATACATCTACACGTGTATTCATATGTCTATAATACACGTTCATGTACGTGTGTAGGCATGTGTGGGTGATGTGTATGTCACACGCGAGCACTTGTATAATGTGAACACACGTGTGCGCATGTATATATGCATAAGCTCATCACGCACGTGTGTAGATAACATGCATGCTCACACGTGTACATGCACGTATGCATGTGTACAGATGCATGCATCTGTACGTGTACACACCTGTGTATGCACATGTGAATACACATATAGGTGTGCATACAATGTACACATACGTGTATATGCATGTCTGATCAGTCTATCCATCCGTTCAGAGCTTCCCTCTCCCACACTTCATTCAAACCCCAGGTGGCACGGGACAGTTGTCTCATTCTAGTGAAAACTTTCTCAATGACTTTTCTGATCACTCTGAGGTTAAAAGAACACATCCAACGGTCATTTAAACTGTGCGACACAGGGAATTCCCTGGAGGTCCCGTGGTAGGACTCTGTGCTTTCACTGCTGGGGCCTGGGTTCAATCCCTGGTCGGGAAGTATGATCCTGCTAGTGGCTCGGCCAGAAAAAAAAAAAAAAAATTGCCTACTACGGTCTCCACCCAGTCGTTAAAAACCTCCACTCCCACACCCACTGCAGTGGGCAGTCACCTCACCCCCACCTCCGGGGGCTGCCTGGTCCACCTTCCACGCCTCTCTGGAGGGGACGGGTTAGGCTGTCAGGTGATACTCGTTTCACAACCCTTGGCCCGCATTAATCTTAAAGAAAATCAAGCCCATCCTGTCACATCCGCCTCATTTGCCAGGGCCTTCCCTTCTTGGGGGCACTTCATATTTGTCTCAAAAATACCCCTAACACGGCTGCAGGCACAGCAGGCTGAGAGGGAAGCGGGGGAAGGGAGCTCCTGGCTCCTCCAGGCCCGCATCCTGTTCACAACACAGACAGGCGGTGATCCCGGTACAGCCCAGACTGGCTGGCCACCTCTGTCTCCCTGAGCCCTGGAACCCGTAGGCTCAAGGCATGGTGCCAGCAGCCAAGACCCCCTGCCCACACGCAGCCACCTCCTGGATCCTAGTCAAGCGCCCTGGGTTCCCCAGCAGAGACCAGCAGGGAAGGTCCCCGAGACCCAGCCCAGGGCCTGGGGCAGGAGGGCCCTTCCTCTGGCAGGGGAGGGGAGCTCCATCTCTCCTTACCTCCTTAGGTGTCACTGGGAAACCGACTCACCCCCTTCACAGTCGCCTGGAGTATTTCAGGGGAGGGTGTGGCCGGCGGCTGCCCCGGGCTCTCCAGAAGCAAAAGGCAGATGGCAGAGGAGAGCCTGGCCCAGGGTACAGGGGGGAGAGAGCTCCGTGGACTGGAGGGGGAAAGAGCTGAGGCAGGAGGGAACAGGTGTGAGCACTGAAGCTCCAAAACCACCGCAAGCCCGCCCCGTGCCTGCACCCTGGGAAGCAGAACCCAGGTGTGGCTGGGCCCGAGGCAGAGATGCAGGGGCCTGGCTGGATGCCCATCCTGGGACAGGCACACCCACCCTGGCCTCTGGCCCCCAGCTGGGCTGCAGGTGCACTCTGCATGCCCGCCTGGGTCACCTGTGTCCCAGGTGGACACCATCTCCCACATGCCTGCCCTGCCCCCACTCTCAGACCTCCACCCAGCACTTGCCTCTGCACCCCAGGCCCCCCAGCTCTCCGCGTGAACACGAGCGGGGGCGTTCCCATTCACCATCGGGGACACCGGCCCCTCCACCTGGGCCGAGGCCGAGCCCAGCCCGCAGGCCTCTTCCCCGGGCCCCACCCCGCTTGCTGCTGTGTCTCCAGGCAAGTTCCTGCCCATCTCTGGGCAGACCTGACTTTCCCCATCAAACATGGAGGTGAAATCCTTGCAGCGCACGAGTCCGGGCAGTGTCTCCCCACCTCCCAGCAGCACCCCCATCCCTGCCGGGTGACTTGGATTTTCTGGGGCTAGGAGACGAGGGATTGTCCCGAACCCCAAGTCTAGGGCTCCCCGACTCTACTCTGGAAGCCCGGCACCCGGAAGGCGCCGGGGTCACGAGGGGCCTCGCCACATGGCCCTGGGCCCGCTGGACGACAGGGAGGGCGAGGAGACAGCCCACGGCCCCTGAATGCCACTGACCGGACACTGCGCAAACAGCTCAAATTCGCTTTAATGGGGGGCGGCTCCCAGGTCCTGCCGGGGCCCCAAGGGGCTGGCGCTGGTGGGGACCGCAGTCTGCTTGCCCTTGCTGCCCTGCCTCCCCTTCCTGGCAGTCGGGTTGCCGGCCTTCCTCTTGCCCGAGGGCTTGGCGGTGGGGGGCCCCCCCGGGCGGGGCGGCGGCTCCTAGTCCAGCACCATGAAGTTGTAAAAGTAGTCCATGTCGGACACGGTATCTAGGACCTCGGGCACGCTGTAGTCCGAGGACTGCAGCTCGTCGGGCAGGTGCAGCGAGCGGATGTCGCTGGACGAGTCGTCCCTGCCGCCCCCGCTGTCGGGCAGGGCGGGACCAGGGGGCTTGCACGGGGCCCCAGCGGGCTCGGTGCCACCCGGCAGGCAGTCAAAGAGCTTCATCGCGTCCTTGAGCATCACCTTTTTGGGCGTCGTGAAGGCCCTGGCCACCTCAGGGGTCCTGGCCTCGCCTGCCCCCAGCGGGACCGCCTTGGGCTTGGTGGGGCCCGGCGGGTACAGCGGGCCGGGCCCGGCGCCGGGGGACGGTTCCTTGAAGGCGAAGGTCAAGGGCTCGCCGGGCCCATCCAGCCAGCTCAGGCGGCCCTTTAGAGGGCCATAGGTGCCAGGGGGCAGCGTGGCCTCGGCGGGCAGCGTGGTGAGCAGCAGGGGCAGCTTGCTTTCCTTGGGGGGCAGCGGGGGCGCCAGGCCTTGCTTGATCAAGGTGGGGGGCAGCTCCGCGAAGGCCGGGGACCCTCTGTCCCCTACGAAGCCCAGGGCCTCGGCCCCGGGTCCCTTGGACTGGAAGCAGGGCATGCGGTACCAGGGCCCCAAGGGGGGCGGCTGGTAGTGGCGGAACAGTGGGGGCAGCGTGGGCGGCACCGGGGCCCTGAGGCAGTGCTGTGCCTCCGGGAAGTAGGTGCCTGGCGAGGCGGGGCCCCCAGCCGCCAGCTTGTACAGGGACGACTGGCCAAAGTCGGTGGCGGCCCACTCGATTCGGTAGACGCGGGGGTCAAAGAAGCAGCCGCAGGGCGCCATCTGGAAACCTGTGGCCAGGGAGGGCGGCCCTGAGAGGGGCAGTTCTGGGACCCGCCTGGGGTGGACGGGGTCCAAACTGTGGGGCACGTCTGGGGCATGGAGAACACGGACCAATTTTGGGGTCCATTTGGGGAACAGGGACATAGGCTTTGCCTTTGGGGCCCTCTCTAGAGGTCAGGGGCCCCAGGCCTTGCTTTGGGGGCCCATCTGGGGGGCTGGGGACACCGGCCTGCCTTTGGGAGACCTGTTTGGGGAACAAGAAACATAGGCTTTGCCTTCAGGGCCCCATCTAGGGGATGAGGGACACAGACCTTGGTCCAGGGGTCTCTTTGGGGGACAGGGATTCGGGCCTTGCCTTCGGAGGAGGGAGCCATCTAGGGTCAAGGGTGGGAGCAAGATGCCCCTGCCCACTCCCCGGTCATCAAAGGTTGGTGGGAGGCCGGTACCTGCTGGAGGAGCTGGAAACACCTCTTTCTCCAGGTTTGGGGGGTGATAGACGTTGGAGGAACCTGTGGACAAAAACAGGCAGCTGGGTGGGGTCCTGAGGCTGGCGGGCAGAGCCCTGGTCCCTGCCCCGATGGGTGCCCCCCACCCTCGTACCCGCAGTGGGAAGAGGCTCTGTGCAGGCGGAAGCAGGCTGGCTGCCGGGCCCTTTGGTGGCGTCCAGGCTCCAGGGACTGAAGCCTTCTTGGGGAGCGGCGGGTGCGTAGAAGGGTTTGGGGTGCTGCATGGGGAGGCGGGGGCCTGGCCAGGCAGGCCAGGAGGGCAGCAGGTGGGAGCACAGGCAGCCCACCCAGAGAGGAGGCTCACTGTCCTGTGTAGTTCTGTTTCTACGGTTACTCCAGGCACAGGCTGTGGCCCGCCCACTGGTCAGGGTTCCGAGTAAGGGGCGGGGGAGGGGCAGGGCAGGCAGGGGCACATGGGAAACCAAGGCAGCCAGAGATGGGCGTCACAGAGAGCATGGTGGACACTGGGCCCGGTCTGCTGCCTTCCGCCTCCCACCTCTGCCAGCAATGCCTGCCTGACAGCTCCAAGGCCCCTTCCTTCAGGCAGCCCGCCCTGATCCACACCCACACAGGCCAAGGCCCCATCTCATGAGCTATGGTGGCTTGTTTGTGGTCAAGGCCTTTGGGCACCAGCAGTGGCCAGTATGGGGCTGGTGAATGAGTGAGGAAGGAGGGAGCTGCGGGGATGGGGATGGTGGGGGAAAGCTGGGGTGGGGTGGGGGGGCGGGGCAGCATGAGACAGCCTCAGGGTCACAAAAGGGCCTGGGTTTTAAAAGAATAAAATTTATTGCCTTCTCATTCCTTGGGGAGCCCGCTGGGCGCTCAGACACCCCCGCCCGCCCCTGCAGCTACTTGTAGGCGTTGGCCTTGTGCTTGGGCAGGAAGACGAAATTGGGCGGCACCGGTCCCAGCAGCATCTCGCTGTGAGGAGGGCGGGAGCAGGGTCAGGCCTGGGGCGGGGTGGCCCCCGGCCCAGCTGGCCCCACACCCACTGGCTCCCTGGTGCACTATCTCCCAGGGCCTTGGAGGTTCCGGGCACCTGATGCGGATCCAGTCGGCCGCCTTCTGGCTGGCCATGAGCGTCTCCAGGTAGTCGCGGCCCAGGTAGTAGGGCGGCCGCTCGTTGATCCTCTGCGGGAGCCGCTCCAGCAGGCCAACGGGCACGTACCTACAGACGGGGGGGGGTGGGGGCGGCGGGGACGGGGTTGGGCCGGGCCTCCCCAAGACACCCCGCCCCGCCACCCCAATCCCACCTGCACAGGAAGGAGAGCCACTCAAGGAGGAAGCGGCGTGTCTTCTCCACGCCCTGCGTGTCAGAGCCCCAGTGCTCCAGGCCGTAGTGTGCGAAGTCCCGCAGGATGTCCAGGCGCTCAGACGACGAGATGTCCCAATGCCGCTGCTCCTTGATCTCCGTGAACAGCCACGGCTTGAGCAGGGCGCCGCTGCAGGCGGGCGGTGGTCAGCAGGCCGGTGGCGGAACCCCAGCCCCCAAACCCATGGTCCCCAACCTCCAGGCCATGCTCACACAACCTGCAAAGCCCAAGAGTTCTAAGCCACAACCCTGAACCCACAGCTACAAAGTTCCAGTACCCTTCACCCCGGCCCCATAAGCAGCCACCTCTGACATCTCCCTGCCCGGGGAATAACAGAGCAGTGGGCGGGCTGGCGGGCTGGGGGCACCGGCGTTGGGCACAAACTCAGATGCGCCCTCACCTTCCCCGAGCTGCAGGCTGGGCGCTCAGGGGTAGCCCTGGCTGGTTCTTTGTATCCCCGCCCCGGGCACACTTACCGGGCGATCATGATCCCAGCGACGCCAGTCTGCATGGCGCGGTTGGCGTCCTCGTACGACAAGATGTCCCCGTTTCCTGAGGGACAGAGACTGGGGCCTCAGGGAGCTGTGTGCAGGCGGGGATGCCGGGGCTTCGGGAGTTCTCCTCAGCCCAGCAGCATTCCCCATCGGGGCACGAGGGGGCCCAGGTGAGGAGTGGGCCCCGGTGCGTGGCCTCTGGTGGCAGGGGACCCACCGAAAAGGGGCATGGGGCTGGCTGCTGTCACGCACTGCTCGATGTAGTGCCAGTCGGCCAGCTTGGTGTAGCGCTGCTCCCGCGAGCGGCCGTGGAGCTGGAGGAGAGGCAGCCAGGTAGGGACGGAGGGAGGGGCAGGGGGCGGAGAATCAGACAGAGACAGAGAGAGAGAAAGACCCAGAGAGCCCGGGAGAGACAGACTGAGAGAGACAGACAGACAGACAGACAGGCGGAGACAGAGATGGAGGGAGAGCCAAAGACCAGGAGCGAGGAGCAGGAAGGGAGGAATGGTTAGAAAGGGATGTGCCTCGGGGGTCCCAACACCCGCTGTGCCCCGAGACCCACCGTGACCAGCGCAGCCCCCCAGTCCCGCAGCTCGGGCAGCAGCCGGTGGGCCAGATTCGCGCGCTCATGGACACCCGTTCGGAGCTTCACGGTCAGCGGCACGTCCAGCACCTTTGGGCGCGGGTGTGGTTGGTGGGGCCTGGGGTCAGGCCGCAGGGGATGGTCGCGGGGGAGGGTGTCTCGGGATGTACCTGGTTCATGCCGCGGACGATCTGCTGGAACTTGGTTGAGCGGTTCATGAGGGCGCAGCCCCCGCCCTGGGAGAGACGGGCGGCTCGGTCTTAGGAACGTGTGACCCTGGCTGGGCCCGACATCCCCTGCTGTCCTCACTGTACAGATGGGGAAAGCGAGGCCCACAGGCCCCCACAGGTTCCCCAGGGACTCCGCCCACCCACATTCTGCCCTTTGTGGGGCGCCAGGGTTGAGCGGCTGGTACCTTTTTGTACACGAGGTCGATGGGGCAGCCGACGTTGATGTCCACGAAATCCACCTCAATGGTGCGGTTCAGCAGCTCGGCACACTTGGTCATGGTGTCGGGGAAGGAGCCCTCAAGCTGTGTCGGGTGGCCGGGCAGGGCGTGAGGGGCCCTCCCTGCCTGGCCCTGTGCCAAGGCCAGCAGCTACTTGACGTGCGTCAGGCTGGCACCTGGCCTGTGGCTGAGGCAGGGGTTCTGGGAGGTGAGCCAGGAGAGCCCGGACCTGAACCTGGCTCTGAAACATGGCAGCTGAGAGCCCCTCCTCCCTCCCTCCCTCCCTCGGGGCTGCACCGACCTGGACGCCGAAGACATCCTCGCAGGGGTGGCGTTTGAGCAGGGCCCACTCAGACGTCTGGCCCTGCAGCAGGTTGATGCATACAGCCATCTCCCCGCACGTCACATCTGCCCCAAAGCGCTTACAGACCCGCCGGAAGGGCAGGTTCCCACACTGGCGACAGCAGGGGACAGATTCACATGTGAGGGCACGGCAGGCAGGGACCCCAGACACCCGCCCAGGCCCCAAGCCCCCAGGGTGGGGAGGCAGTGGGTACTGCTGGGATGACCACGCTGCCAGCTCCCGGCCCACCTCACTGTGGGTCCTACCGTGGTGAGGGGGGCAAGGTACAGTTTGCCACTGATGTCCAGCTGGTGGGAAAGAAAATGCACAATGAACTTCCACCCTCCAACCTGGCTTTCAAGGCCTCTCAAGCCTCAAGCCTCCCCAGTCTTTGCCCCACACGCTTTGTCCTGCCCCAATCAGCCTGGCTCCCTTTCACCACCGTGCCTCTGCACAGGCCAACCAACCCCTCCACCAGGAATGTTCTTTTCTCCATGTTCTCCTCCACTAGAGACTTCTACTCAACCGTCAAAACCCCAGTCCCAATGCCTTCTCTTCCAGGAAGCCTTTCCCAGTGCCCCCCTCTGCCACAGCCCGGACCCTCCAGAGCTGGGAGTGAGTGTCCAGCTCTATTTGCCCCCAACATTGCTAGTGTCCTCTGCAGGAAGCCCATGACACGTACCCGCTTCTTCTCACAGGGCTGCAACCTGACTACATCCTCATCTGTCAGGGGCCCACAGGTCTTTAAAGGGCCCCTGGGAGGGGTAACGGTGCCCGGCCCCTGGGGGGCCTGCTGGGCGTCACAGTTGTCCTGCCCTGGGGCACCCTCAGCCTCCATGACCTCGGGGACAGTGGCTTCAGGAGTGGGGCCTGGCAGCTGGCCCTTGCTCAGCTGGCGCAGGGCCTGCTCTGCACGCTTGAAGTGGATCTTGCGCTTTCGCAGTTGCTGCTGCAGGACCTTGTCCAGGCCATTGCGGATGGGCGGGGCCTGGACCAACCCCTCCTTCACCAGATTCTGGCCCTCGGGCCCCAGATGGGCCCCGGCAAAGCGGCAGGTCACACCATAGGGGCACCTGCCGAAGGTCTCAAAGAGCACACAGTGGGGGCCCAGGTCAGCTGGCTTGGTCTCCAGGTAGCGGCCCACATCGTGCAGGAAGCGGCAGCGGTCACCATAGAAACACTTAGCGGCGGATTCCTGCAGGGAAACAGGGAGGCAATGAGCGAGGACAGGGAGATGCTGAGGCAGCCAGGCAGCCTGGGCTTGAACCTCAGCTCTCTCCCCTCCTGTGTGTCCTCAGACAAGTCAGTAACCTCACCAAACCAGTTTCTTCACCTGGAAGACGGGAACAATAACGATACTTACATCATAACGTCATGAAGGTTGAATGGGGGGGCATAGAGGCTCACACTTAAGGCCTCGGGGACTTTCTGGGGACAATGGCACTCACCTGGACCAGGGAGGGGCAGAGCCTGTTCTTGTCATAGTGGGTGGGCTTCACATGGGGCCGGCATTTGTTCTGACCCCGGGCCCTCTTCTGAGCCTGTGGCTGCTCCTCAGGCTCAACAGCCTCCTCTGTCTGCCTGTCCTCTGTCTGCCCATCCTCCAGCCGGATCCGCTTGGCCTCAGGCTCAGCCAGGTCATTGCCAGCAGGGTCTCCAGCCTTGGTTTCCTGGCTGGGCTTCTCCTGCCCTTTGGCTTCCAGGAATTCGTGGAAGTGCTCCTTGGTGGTTAGGTATCTGCCAGCAGAGGGGCAGGGGAAAGCAGGGCTTGTGGAAGAAGTCCCTCCCCTGAGCTCAGATTCAATGAACGCTGGGGAAAGGGACTGAGAACACTTGTCCCTGATTACACGCTTCTACTGATGGGGTGCTCACTACTTAGAACTAGCCAGCCGCCAGCCTAGGAGCACCTCAAGGCCACAGGGAGGACCTATTTGCTTATTTTCCTTATTATTATTTTTTGGCTGCGTCGGGTCTTAGTTGCTGCACGCGCGGTCTTCATTGTGGAGCGCAGGCTTCTCTCTAGTTGTGGCGTGCGGCTTTTCTCTCTCTCTAGTTGTGTCACACGGACTCCAGGGCGCATGGGCTCTGCAGTTTGCAGCACACGAGCTCAGTGGTTGTGGAACGCGGGCTTAGTTGCCCCCCAGCAAGTGGGATCTTAGTTCCTCCACCAGGGATGGAGCCCGCGTCCCCTACATCGGAAGGCGGATTCTTTACCACTGGACCACCAGGGAAATCCCAGGGAGGACGTATTTTGTTCCTGGGTCCCCAGTGCTCAGACTGACGAAGTACAGGTGTGAGGTGTGAACGTCCCCAGCTCTGTTAGGCTAAAGGAAACTACATGTTCCCGCATGCCTTGCAACGGGTCCAGAACCGCCACATTTCCTAGCATGCCCTTCAGCCCTACAAGCCCCAGCATGCCCCCCGGCACTCACTTCAGACACAATTCCCTGCCTGTAACTGCGGCTGGCCTGAAGTGCACTTGCGCTGTTCCCGCCATATGCTGGGACTACACTCCCCAGCATGCACTGCGGCCTCCGCCTCAAACCCCGCCCACCCCAGCATGGACCGCGGTGTCTTTCGCACATGTGACAGTCGCCAACGTGCGCGACCCCGGGAGCTCGCTGACCCTGCGAGCGGAGGAAGGGCCCAAACAGAAGAGCCTGCGAGCTTCCCACGCTGGGCCGCTGCCCCAGCTCCCGGCATGCGCCGCTCGGGCCGCGCTACGGGTGCCGGGAAGGCTCCGTGAACTGCTCCCCCGACCCAGCGACTCACTGAAGTTTAATGGACGCTACTCCCCGTTCCGGCTCGATGGCTCCTGGGCCGCCACCACCACCACTCTCTGCTGGGGCTTCCACCGCTCCCTCCGCCATTGGCCCCCCTCACGCCCGCTTTGGAGTGTTGCGGCGAGGCCTTCCGGGTCGCGCGTGTGTCTTCCCCGGTCTACTGGTGAAATGCGCATGCGTGGGTCGCTCCAAGTGACGCCATTGTATGCGCGTCGACACAGTTGGGCGGAGCCTAACAGTGGGTGGGGCCTCGGGTCCCGTAAATACCTCTGAGCCTTTTGCGGGAACCGGAAATGTTAAGTAATCCACTTGGGGCTTCCCGTCGGCCACAGTCGGCCCACAGGAGTGTTTTAATTTCCTGATGGGGTTTTTAATTGTTTAAATACTGCTACTTTTATTTAGGGTGTTCATTCAACATATAACTCATCGAATGCCTGTGTGCTAGATGCTGTCCTAGATGCCAAGGATACAGTAGTGAATAAAACAGACCAAAAACTCCTTGCCTTTCAAAGCTGAGATAGGAGTGGTGAAGACAATGAACATAATACATAAGTAAGGTATACTGTATGTCGGACAGTAATGAAGCAGGGAAGGGGAAGTGGGAAAGCCGTTTTTGGTGGTTGCAGGTCTTAATAGAATGGTCAGGGAAAGCTTCTTCACTGAGAAGGTAACATTTGAGTATTTTCGAAAGAAGTGAAGGAGAGAAATAGGGATATCGGAGGAAAAAGTGTTCCACGTTGAGGGAACAGCCAGTGCAAAGGCCCTGAGGCAGGATCGTGCCTGGTGTGTTGGAGAAACAGTGAGCCCTGTGTGATTGCTGCTGAGTGAGGGAGGAGGTGAGGGCAGGGAGGTGAAGGGAGTAGGTCTTGCAGGGCCTTGTGGGCCTTTGGGAGAACTTGGGATTTTACCCCGAGGGAAGTGGGAGGGCAAACAGCCAAGGACGGCAGAATCTAGTCCTCATTTTCCAGTCCCCACCATGCCCTGTTGCACCCTCCTAAAGCTCCCTGTTGCTGAAAGAGCCTTGATGTAGTACAGGGACCTCAGGGCTCTGGACTCAGCCTGCCAGTTTCGAATCCCAGAACTTCCACTTACCATCTGGGAACATTGTCCTTTTATTTTTTTTTCTAAAATATTTATTTATTTATTTTTGGCTGTGCCGGGTCTTAGTTGCAGCATGAGGGATCTTCGTTGCGGCATGCAGGATCTTTTAGTTGCAGCATGCCGGATCTTTTAGTTGTGGCATGGGCTTCTTAGTTGCAGCATGCAGACTTCTTAGTTGCAGCATGTATGAGGGATCTAGTTCCCTGACCAGGGATCGAACCTGGGCCCCCTGCATTGGGAGCTCGGAGTCTGGACCACCAGGGAAGTCCCGGGACATTGTCCTTTTTAAAAATTTATTTATTTATTCATTTTTAAAATTTATTTATTTTTGGCTGCGTTGGATCTTCTTTGCTGCACGCGGGCTTTCTTTAGTTGCGGCGAGCGGGAGCAACCCTTCATTGCGGTGCACAGGCTTCTCATTGCGGTGGCTTCTCTTGTTGCGGAGCACGGGCTCTAGGCGCATGGGCTTCAGTAGTTGTGGCACGTGGGCTCAGTAGTTGTGGCTCGAGGGCGCTAGAGCACAGGCTCAGTAGTTGTGGCGCACGGGCTTAGTTGCTCCGCGGCATGTGGGATTTTCCCGGACCAGGCATCAAACCCATGTCCCCTGCATTGGCAGGCAGATTCCTAACCACTGCTCCACCAGGGAAGTCCAGAACCTTGTCCTTTAACTGCTCTGTGCCTCAGTCTCCTCATCAGAAAAATGGGGCGGATAGAAATATCTCTTTTAGAAAGTAAGGATTCAATAAATAACAATCAACAAATGTTAATGACTACTGTGGTTACTGTTACTTTATTACTATTATTTGCCTTGAATTACATGAACACAGTGCAGAATGGGAATAACCAATCCCTTAGCTCCCCCCTGCATTTCACTGCTAAACTTGACAGAGCTTTCCCTGAGCAGGAAGTGAGGCAGGGACTGTGTTCCTTGAGTGACAGATGGAGAAACTGAGGCCTGAGGAGGGAAAGGATTTGCCTGAGCCCACAACAGGCTCAGCAACAGCTTTTCCGAGACCTGGGAGAAAATGGAATGGGGGCGGGGAGCAGCTTGTCTTCCATCTCTGGCCTCTGCCGCCCTCTATAGGACAATCTGGGAATAAAACAGTGGAGTCGGGGACTCTGGAAGCAACTACAGCGGTGCTTGGGAGACTCAGCCCGCCTTACCCACCTCCAGGGACGAGAGCTCGCTTCTTCATGAGGTGCCTGTCCCATTGCCTCCTGAGGTTCTACCATCGTCTCCCTGACATCATCCCAGGGGCACCCAGACCACTCTGAGGAGACAACTGTTCAGGTGGGGAAACTGAGGCCCACAGAGGGCAACCTCAGGAATGAGCCTCCCCTCTCTGAGCCTCAGCCTCCAAGGAGAACCCTCCTAGGGCTCCCTGGCACTGCCCTGTGATGACCTGCCTTCTCTGTGTAAGGCAATCCCGGAACGCTTCTTGTGGGGAGGGGGAGAAAAGGAGACTGTGGACTGGCCATTAATAACTATGGTATTAATATAAGTGACACACTATTAATTGCTTGCTTTTTTTTTTTTTTTGGCTGCACTGTGCGGCTTGCGGAATCTTAGTTTCCCAACCAGGGATTGAACCTGAGGCCCTAGCAGTGAAAGCGCCAAGTCCTAACCACTGGACCGCCAGGGAATTCCTGTTCATTGTTATTATTTATTATGTTATTATAATGGTGCAATATTAATCATCTACCAGTAGCTAGGCAAGTTTTGAGCACTTACTGTATGCCAGGCTCTGTTCTAAGGTCTTTTCATGTATTAACTCCGTTATTCCTCTCTCTGATCTTATATGGAGAGAACAGGTATTCATCCCAATGCTACCTGAATCCACGGGCTGCAGAGGTCCCTGGCCCAGGGGCTGCCCCACCGCCTAGCCAGAGACCTGGGCATCAGCCTCCCTGCCTGTCTCTCTCCCACAGCCTGTCAGTCCCCATGTCCTCCCTGCTTTCTCTCCAGGGTCTCCCTATAGTCTATCCCCTCTCCCACCAACACCCCTTCCAGGCCTCAATCTCCCATCCTGCCCCCAACAGCCCAGCCTCCCACAGCTCTTTCTAGACACAGATCTGACCATGGCCCTCCCCTGCTCCCAATCCTTCCATGGCTCCCTACTGCCCCAGCCCTGTACCACAGCCCCAAGTTTCCTGCATAATCCAGCCCCTGCTGCCTTCCCCAGCTTCATCCCTCTTTACCTCCTCACTCCCTAAACTCAAGCACCGAGTTCATTCCAGACCTTCCATGAGCCGGTCTTACCTCCCAGCCTTTGCACATGCTGTTCCCTCTCCCAGGAACACTATTCCCTGCACCCAGTCACCTTGCTCATTCCACTCACTCTTCTGTTCTCAACTTCTCCTTCTCTGGAAAAGGGATGCGTTGAGGATCTTCCCCATTAAACTATGAGCCCAGGGCTGGTGGGAGTCAGGTCTGCTCCGGTCACTCTGTGTCGCCACCACGCAGCACCGGGCCTGGCACACGGTAGGTGCTCAGTGAACACTTGCTAAGTGAATGCATCTTGTCATAGCTAGGGAAACTGAGGCACAGGGGGCAGGACCTGCTGGGTGGGGGTCCCACCTTCACTGAGGATTTTGCAGGAAGCTGAGGACTTCCCGGGTGTCAGCCTGGAGAGCGTGGGGACATTGAGAAAGAAGTCCCCCGCCAACCCTGAACCAGGTGTGAGTCGTACCAATGCCTGACCTTGTCTGATCTGAGGAGGCAGGAGGGAGGCAGGTCGCGCTGGGGCCCCGAGCAGGTGGAGAGACTGAGGCACCCAGGAGGGGGTGGGGCAGAGCCTTGGGAAGGTGCCCCTGGCACTCAGCCAGTCACTGGGGCTCCCTCTGCCTCTGTCCCTTTCTTTTATTCTTCCTGTTTCTGTCTCAGTGTTTTTGGGTCTCTTTCTGTATTCCTTTCTCTCTGTGTGTCCATCCCATATCTTTCTCTGAATTTCTCTTTTCCCCGTGTATTGTCTCTCTCTATCTGTCTCTCTCTCTGCATCTCTCTCTGTATCTGTCTCCATTTCTCTGCTGCCCGCCCCTGCCAGGCATCTCCCCCCTCTGTCTCTCTCTCCCTCCACGTCTCTGTCTCCCCTGCCCTCTCTCTGTCCCTCTCAACCAGGCTAGATAGGGGAGGAAGCACAGGGCAGGTGCGGCCTGGGCTCTTTGCCCGTTGCCGCCGGGGCCGCCCCGGATTTGTGGCTGTGCCTCCTTTATCTGGGGCTGCAGCTGCCCCTTATCTTCTGGCTTCAGGACACGAGACCAGGATTAGGGCAGCCCGGGCCAAGGACGAGAGCAGGCAGGGCCAGGCTGGCGGGTGGCGAGAGCCGGGGTGCCGGGATGTATGTGGCGCCAGTGAGCCTCAGGGGCTGGGGCTGCCGTACGCATCTGAGTGTGTGTGTGTGTACTATGTGTGTCTGTGTGAGTGTGTGTGATGGTGTGTACGCATTTGCGGAGTATGACTGACTTTGGAGGACATCTGTGTGCATCATTGTGTGTCTGCGTGTCGATGTGCATATTTAAGAGTCTGTGAGCGTGTGTCTGTGTGTCTACTGTATGTGTGTGCGTGGATACACACATAGTGTCCACACATTTGTGGCTTCTTGGGGGGGGTGTCTGTAAGCTTCCATAAGGTCTTCAGCCCGGGCCGCACCTCTCAGGTGTCCCCCAGCCCCAAGGCCTACCCCACCCACCTCCCCACCCCTCTGCCCCCAGGCCTGATGGCTTTCCCGCCTTGCCAACATGGGCCCCCCAGGGACAGGGCCCTCGATCTGTGACCTGCGGCTGCAAATGGGCCTGTGGGGACGGCTGCTGGCCTTGCTTTTCCCATCCTCTTCTGGAACCAGCCAGCTCCTTCCTGCCACCCACAAGGCCTCGTGGGCCCCATTCCAGCCAGTCGGGCCGGCTCCTTCCCTGGTCCCCACGGCCCTTGCTCTGACCCCCAGCCAGGAGTGGGGGTCCAGCTGTGCTCCCTATAGGGGCTGAGGCCTCTCTCGGCCCTCAGCATCATCCAGCTCTTGGTGAGGATAACTTTGTCAAATCAAGAGCCCCGAAACCTGGTTTCAGGGAGCCTCTTGGCTGATAATCAGCAGCCCTGTGCTGAGCCGGCCCAGTGACCCTGGACGATCCCCTCATGTCTCCATGGGAAGACAACACTCACTTCCCACAGCCGCGGGTCTGCACTGGGCACAGAACAAACATAGGAACCATTTCACAGATGGGGAAACTGAGGATCAGCAAGCTCAGCCACCAGCGCTGGGGGATGGAGTAACGCTTATTGTGGGGGGATGCTCTGGCTGGGGGGCAGCTGGAGGGACAGAGGACACAGAAGGTGCCGGGCCACTGCCACCCCTATGGGGCTGCTCCCTGGAGGGGTCCCTGAGGTGCAGCCCTGGGCCTGCAGGGCCTGGACCAGCTCCTGGCGCTAAGATGGAAACTTCTCCACCAGCCAAGTCCGTGTCTTGGCCAGCGGCTGCTGGCCTCCCAAAACCTCCACCTAGGCCTCCACCCATGAACAGAATACTCCCCCTGGGGAGCAGTGGCCATCAGGGGAGGGCAGGGGGCCAGCCCCCAGGGGACAGGGGTGGAGGAGCAGCTGGGGGCCATGGCTGAACGTTCTGGAGTCATCCAGCCCCAGATTTGAACCTCCGCCTTACTGTGTGACCTTGGGCCAGTGTCTTGGCCTCTCTGACCCTCGGTTTTCATGCCACGTGGGCTCCAAGCATGCTGGGGAAGGGGAGGCGTTGCCTGGAGCTACCTGGGGGTGGTGAGGAGGCAGTGAAGGAGCGGATCTAATTTCCCAGCAAACACCAGGGTGGGGGCGGGCAAGTGGCGGGGCCTGGGTTCTGGCTGCCCCTGCACTGTCCCACCCCTGCCTCAGCCTTGACCTTGGGGCCAGCAGGCTCAAATCAGCCCCAGGGGCCACAGGCCCTTGGGTGCCCCCTGCTCTTCGCTGAGCTTCTTCCCCAGCATCTGTGCACTGGGGAGACCACAGTCCCTGGCCACGGGCTGCACTTTCAGCGTGGGAGGTTCAAGGCTGAGTTCCACCCACCCTGCCCCACAGCAGCCCCAGTCTGGAACAAGGAAGGTTTAAAAATAAAGCACTGTAAATACCCGTGTTTCCTGAAAATGGAACCAGCCCCTGAATCCCCTCGGCCTCCCGGGCAGCTGGGACCAGATGGCTCCTCGACGGGAGTGGGGGCCAAAGGTGGGCATGCCCGTGTGTGCCCCAGTTCCCGCTACCATGTGAGTCAGCCAGTGTGACAGGGTGTCCGTCTGTCACCACCTGTCCAGGGGGTGACAAAGCCTGTGGTTGACGACAGAGAGTGGCTGGGGTGCTCGGTTGTATGAGGTGACACACTGGTGTGTGAGGGCATCACACCTGTGTCTGGTGTGATCACGGGCCGGCCCCAAGCGAGGCAGGGTCTCTGGGGGCCTGAGTGTGACGGGGAGCCTTCTCCGTGTGTGACTGGGTCAATGTGTGTGTCCCTGAGTGTGGAGGGGTCTCCCCCCAGGCCGGAGTATGACTGGGTCTCCCCATGGTGGAAGGCGGGCATGGGTCCTACTAGCCCCGCCGGGCCCCGTCCCTACGCCCCTGCCCCTGTCCACTCCGGAGGAAGAACCGAGTCTTTCAAGTCGCTGTTACCAGGGCAACCGTTTTATGAGGATCCACATGGTGGGCACATGTGTGTGTCCTGCACCTCATGTGTCTGCACGCATGGGGTCCCATGGCGCCCAGCCCAGCTGGGGAAGGGTGGGCAAGCAGAGGCAGCCAAAGGGCAGCTGGTGACAGCTTAATGATGGCTGGCCGGGGTGGGGGTGGGCTCCTGGTCTGGCTACGTGTATGCAGGGGGGCTATGCTTCCCGGACCAGCCCAGCATGTGCATGTGCGCCCGAGTGTGCATAGCAGCAGGGTCTCCTCGATTCCTGTCCGTGCATGGCTGTGGGGTGGGCACCCGGCGCTCGGGGTTGAGTGTGTCAGAGGGTTTTGTGTGAAAAGTGTGTGTGTGTGTAACGATCCGAGCGTACACGTGTGTAGGAGCAATCCTACCCTGTTCCCTGGAGTCGCCCCTGGAGCTGCTCTGAGGGCCAGTGGGCTGCTAAGTGTGTGTCTGTGTCTCTACAGGGAACTCTGTGTGTGTGTGTGTGTGTAGGAATGGCACTGTTCTCAGAAGGGTGTCCGGGTATGTGTGAGAACGAGGATGGTGCTGGGTGTGACCCTGCCTAGAACAAGGTTTGGGGGTCCGTGCGTGAATGGCCACCAGTGCCTCCACCCTCCCTTCAGGACAGGGTGTGTGTGTCACTGATAGTGAGTCCCTTAGCGTCACCAGTAGTGACAGACGCTTGGGCATTGCTCACCTCCAGCGGGCACGGTTACTCATACTTAACTCATCTGATCCTTACTGCAGCCCTAGTAGGATCTACTGCTAATACCCCCTGTTACAGATGGGGAAAACGAGGCACGGAGAGGCACACACAGACCCCTGTTCTTTCCCTCCTGGACCGTGACGGGGCAGCCGCAGCGCCGCCGCTTTGACACACGCTCACCCTCATGCCCCCACTCACCCACTCACAAACTCACAATCGGGCTACATCCTGCTCGCGCATCCAGCACGATCCACACCCGCATGAGCCCGCTTACAGCGGGTGATGCTGCCTGAGTGTCCCCTGTCACCACGTACACTGCGTAGTAGTGCAAGTTGCACAGGCCACTGGCGGGGGTGTGTGTGTTTTGGGGTGGGGGCGGGGGTCTTAGGAAGACCTAATGCCCTTACAAACCCCCAGGCTGCTGGGATCAGAGGAATGCAGACGGCCTGAATCAGAGTGAGGAGGCCCCAAGAAATCAGGCGGCGGGAGTGAGAGCCAGAGCTCCCGGCCCCAGGAACGCGGGCGGCGGCGGGGACACTCCGGCAGGAGCCTAAGTGCTGCGGCCGAGGGCCGGGCTGCGCGGCGGGTGTTTCTCAGTAACTAGGCCGGGGCGGGGCGGGGCCATGGAGGGTCCAGCCCCGCCCACCCCGCCACAGTCCCGCCCTGAGTCAGCTTGGGGGCCGCTAGGGGGCGCATTGGGAACGCGGAGCCGTCGGGGAGGGGGCGGGGTGGGTTTGGGCTCGCTGACGGGTCGGGGGCAGTCCTGGGCCTTGGTGCTCGGGAGAGCGCCGTCGGGTGCCAGGGGTGGGAAAGGTATCCCCCCGCAGGATCTGGCTCGGACGCCAGAATGGGGAGAAGTGCCACTTGATGAGGGGTGCTATGGACAGCTGGCGGCGTCGTCAGTCTCAGGGTATCACTTACTGTTTTAGGGGAAAACTTTTTTTTTTTTTTTTTGAGGTATGTGGGCCTCTCACTGTTGTGGCCTCTCCCATTGCGGAGCACAGGCTCCGGACGCGCAGGCTCAACGGCCATGGCTCACGGGCCCAGCCGCTCCGCGGCATGTGGGATCTTCCCGGACCGGAGCACGAACCCGTGTCCCCTGCATCGGCAGGCGGACTCTCAACCACTGCGCCACCAGGGAAGCCCTAGGGGAAAACTTTGGGTCTCAGTTCTCTGGAATGACTTTCTTAGGAAGGGGGCTTCTTTTGCTTTCTTGAAAGAGGACCTGGGGAGGACTAGGGGCCCACAGTACTCAGTGGGGTGCGGGGAAATTGTGGGCCATGATTACCGCCGGCAAGGGGAGTGTTGTGGCTCTTAATTCCGCGAAGGGGAATCTGAGGAGGGGTCTTGAGAGGTCCCGGATTTACGGAAGATGCGCCGTCGGGGTTCTTGGAGCGGGGGTGGGAAACTTTTAATCTGGAGGGACTCTGTCCTGGGGATTCCCCCGAGGGGATTCCTTGGTGAGGGGACTTCTTGGGGCCTTGTTTCCGGAAGGGGAGCGGGCAGGACGGGGAGGGGAGGGGTCTGGCAGTAAGACCAGGTTCTCAGTGGAGTGGGGGGACGCTGAAGGTCGAGGGACTGGTGTCAGGGGCGCTGTGGCTCTTACCTCTGGGAAGAGGCCCTCGGAGGGGGGCATTCTGGGGCCCTGGCTTTTCTAAAGGATCGCCGCCGGGGTCTCTGGGGACGGGGACAACGCTGTCTAGGGGTGTGCTATGGCCCCGCACCCTTGTCACCTGCGCTTTTCAGGCACCCTCGGGCGGGGCGGGACGGGGCGGGGGCGGCTCCCTGTCCCGGGAAATCCGAGCCACCGCCCCTGGCCCCGCCCCCGGTCCCGCCCCCGGCCCCGCGCCGGCCGAGCTGTCCGCGGCGGGAGCGGCGGAGGCGGCGGGACAGCGCGCCGTGGAGCCGCTCCGAGCGCCCGGGCCCCTCGCGCCGCCGCCCCGGAGCCCCGCGCCGTCCGTGCGCCCCTGCACCCCGCGCCCTCCGAGCCTCCGGCCGTCCAGGGCACCCCCTCAGCCCCAGCCTCCGCCGGGCGGGGATGGCCGCAGCCCGCGGCTGAGCGAGCCCGGGGGAGCCCCATGGGCCGGCTCGCGCCGCGGCCGCCCCGCGGCCGCCCCCTCCGGCCCGGGGCCCCCCGGGCGCCGCGGGCCCAGGCGGCCCGGATGGCGGTCGCGGCGGCAGGGGCAGGGGCTGGGGCCGACGCGGGCGGCAGGCGCGGCCGCCACTGACGGCTAATCGGGCGCCCGGAGCAGGTAAGCAAGGGCAGACGGGGGGCCCGCGCGGTACCGGCGCGGGGGGAGGACCGGCCCCAGGGACAGAGATTGGGAGGGCTTCCAGGGACTCCGGGTAGATCGGTAGTTTCCCGCCTCTAGCCAAGAACCAGCGTGTGTATGAGGGTATGGTCAAGGAGCGACAGGTCCGCGCGTGGCAGGGGCGCGGGGGGCGGGAGGGCGATCTTAAGCTTCTCTCCAAGCCAGGGTCTGGCCAGGGGAGGGGGGCGTTCCCTGTCCGACGAGGCGGGAGGGCTTCTGCCTTCTCGGGCGCCCTTGGGAGCGTCTGGAGCGGGGTGGAAGCGGGGGTAGCCGGAATCCCCTCCCCAGCCTCTAGGAGGGCGAGACCCGGACACCCCTTATGCCTTGTGGTCTACAAGGGGCCGCGGGGGGCATCCGGATCCCGCAGACCCTGGGCGGAGGGCTGCCGTCGCGGCCCAGCTGCACGCAGAAGTAAACATCTGTCAGTGGCGCGTTCCAGCCGCGTTCCCTGCGCGCCGCCGCCGCTGCCGCCGGGGACACGGTGTCCTCCGGTAAGGGCCTGGCTTTCTCAGCTCCTGGAGCCGCTTGTTTAGCCACAAGAGGGCGCGAAACCCTTTGCGGGGGGGCGGGGGGTGCTTAACGGCAAAGACCGGATTTGAAGGAGAGGAGGCTGTCTTCCTTCCTCGCTTTTTACAAAAGGCATCTCTTGCTCGGGATGGTCTCAGAATTCTCCCAGAAGGTGCGGTTTGTCAGTTCGCAGTCTTTAGGCCGAGGGGGCTGCAGACAGTGGGCAGATGTGGGCTGGGACTGGAGAGAGAAGTGGCCTCTCCCAGGGGTGGATGTCACCATGGTCCCCTCCCCAAGAAGTACTAGCATCCATATAGCATGGGGCCACTGGCCTGGCTCAGCGGGCCTGTGGTTACCTGCAAGGCTGGGCCACCAGCCCAGATTTGGGGAGCAGGACCAGGGGCCTAGGTGGGGGGCATGGAAGGCCAGACCCCTGACTTTCCTCACTCCTTTCTGCCCCGCCCCTCCCCCCCCGCCCTGCATCCTTTTCTCTCTGTTCCATGACACTCTTTGTCTTTAAGAGCCCCGGGCTGAGGAAGCCCCAATGGGGCGTGACTGGTCTAGGCGGATGTCAGTGGGGGGAGACTCCCAGCTTTGCCAGCTTCTCCCCACCCCCACACCCATCCCCTTGCCTTGGGCCCGTTGGACACCCCTCCCCACACCCTTCATTCTAGGACTGCTGAGGTTCGGGGCTCTGCAGCCACTCCCAGGCCTTGCAGCCCACTCCCAGCGACCTGCAAAGAGCTAGTTCCAGGGGCGCAGGGAAGAAAACAAAACGTGCCCCCCTGCAGCTGGGCACAGTGTCTGAAATTCCACCATCACTGCTTGTCCCTCAGGTTATAGGCCTCAGTTTTCAGGGGAGTGAGAAGAGGATATAGCTTTCAAGAGCCTGGAACAGGAGAGGGAACCAAACAGTCTGCAGCCAGGCACAAGGACACAATCAAGACATTGTTTCCACCAATGTTTGTTGGACAGCGATGGTGTGCGTGACTCTGTTTGGTGTCAGGCTCCTGGGCCTCGTCCTTCCAGACTTGAATCCAGGGTGGAGCCCAGAGTGGGGAGCAAAGGCACTACCTCAGGGTAGGAGGGTCAGGGGAGACTTCCTGGAGGAGGGGCATTGCGGCTGGGGCTATGAAGGATGAGTAGGAGTTCTTTAAATGGGAAAGGCAAGGGCATTCCAGGTGGTGGGAACTGCATATGCAAAGATCTGGAGGCAGGAAATAGCATGGGTGGTTTTGGAAAATCCAGGGTGCCTGGGGTGACCATGGGAGGGAGAGACTTTTCTGAAAGGTTGACAGAGGGAGAACTGGGCTGGGGCCTTCAAGGATGGATTCCTGGAGATGGGGGCTGGAAACACAGAGAGAGGAACGGGTCTTTAATGCATCTGGCATCCCTGGGCCCAGCTGTCTTTGCTGAGAGGCTGTGGGATTCCTCTGCAGATGCAATTTTCCTGGTCCCCCAAGGTGGGGCAGAGGGGTCTGGGGCTCAAGGCCCTCGAGGGGAGATAGGGTCTTCCCTCTGCCGTATGAGCACCAACTGAGCAGGCGCCATGGGAGGCTGGTTCTCCCTATTTCGCAGCTGAGAAAACTGAGGCTGAGCGAGCTGGAGGGATCTTTCCTTATGCTCCATGTAATTAATTCCCAAGCCCTAAGCTACTGTGTGCCAAGCTGTGTAGTAGGACGAAGCAGAGAACAAGACAGGCCCGGTGCCTGCTGCACTTGGCAGGGCAGGGGTGCGGGTTAGGGGGTGGACAGGAGGCTTTCAAACCAGCCAGCCAGCCTCCTGGACTTTCAGGGGAGGTAACGGCCACAAAGTAAGCCTGAATGGGGCCTGGGACACTTTGGCGTGGGTGTTCAGGAGCAGAAAGATCTTCCCTTCAAATCCAAGTGAACTCAGGCTTTGGCTGGTCCTGGAAGAAATCCAGCAGGTGGCTCTCACATCCCAGTTGAGGAAACCGAGGCCCAGAGAGGGGCCATGCCGAAAGAGCTCAGTGTGTCAGGGACCCAAGGCAGAATTTGAACTTGGAGACATGGAAGAGGTGACTTAGGTCCCCTGGTTCCTAGGAAACCAGTGTGAGGGTTTGAGTTGCATTGGGGTCTGTGCCTTGGTTTCCCTTTCTGTCAGATGGTCAGCTTTGTGTGGTATCCTCCTGGCCACTCCCGGAGGACCCACGTCCCTCGCACCACCCACCGGGCTCCATGCCAGCTGCTTAGCCGTGCCAGGCCTCATTAGGCTGATCCTGTTATTCCCCCCCAGGGAGGGCCCCCTGCCCGCCCCAGATGCCTGCGAGGCCGGTCCCAGACCGGCCTGGCTAAGCCAGACCGGTCTGGTATGGTTGAGGTGGGAATTTTACGGGCCGGCTGCAGAGGGCCGGGCCAGAAACGGCGGGTCTGAAAAGCTGGTGGCCCCAACACACACACACACACACACACACACACACACACACACGCACGCACACATGCGTGCGCTCCCCGGCCCAGTCTTCCCGAGAACACGCCCGAGTAGCGGCCGGTACAGGAAGAGGGCTCCAGGCACTGGTGGGGAATGGAGGGCTGACCCTGCGGGGCACAGGACACCCCCTTATCTTTCCTCATCTCCCTGTGCTGTCCCCTGGCCGTTTGCTCCGGTCACACCGGTCCCCTTGAAAAGCCATCATCCTGCCTCTGAGCCTTTGCTCGTGCGGTTCCCTCCACCTAGAACACTCTTCCTAGATCTTCACGTGGGCTTAGCACAAATGCTGCCTCCTCTGGGAAGCCCTCCTTGACCACTCAGCTTAAAAGCAGCACCAGTCACTATCGCTTCACCTTGTTTTATTTGGGGGCTGTTGTTGCACTGTCAACCTCTAAATACCTTGTTTCTTTTCTTTCTTTCTTTCTTTGGCTGCGTGGCTTGAGGTATCTTAGTTCCCCAACCAGGGATCGAACCCGGGGCCCCAGCAGTGGAAGCGCTGAGTCCTAACCAGTGGACCACCAGGGAATTCCCTAAATTACCTTCTTTTTTTCTTTTTTTGTTATTATCCATCTCCCTGATTGGATGGTGAGCTTGGCGAAGATGGGGGCCCAGGTTGGCCTTGGTCATCCTGAGTTCCCTGGCTGGCGCAGCACACAGTAGGCACTCAATAAATGTTGGGTGAATGTGTTGGGAGCAGAACCCAGCCTGGCACACTGGGCTTTCTGCCATGTGGGCCATCTGTTTACTTGCTAGTTCTGCTCTGCTGTGTGTCTTTGAGAAAACCTTTTACTTCCCTGGATCTCAGCCCCACTGGCCTCCCAAGCAGCAAGACCCTGCTTTTCCCTTTCCTCCCAGCATCACCCTCATTACTGGGGTTGTGGAGACATTGAGAGAACAAGTTTAGAGTCAGACCCAGGTTCAACCGCAGCTCAGCCATTTAATTTCTGTGTGACCTTGAGTGAGTCACTCTACCTCTCCAAGCCTCAGTTTCCCTGTGTGGTAAATGGGGCTAATAATAATAATAATAACATCTTTTCCAGGGACTGCGGGGAGAATCAAACATGTGGAAAGCACTTAGCAGAGTGCTTGGTACTAAATAAATGGAATAGCCAACATTGCCAGGTGTTAGTGTTATTATTCTTGGTCTTGTTGTTGTTATTAGGGAGGCCATATGGTACAGTGGTCAAGAATGTGGAAGAGGGGGATTGAGGCTGGGGCTTTGAGGGATGAGTAGGAGTTTGCCCAACCTCCTGAGTTCAAAACCCAGCTTGGCCACTTATGCTCCGTTGGACCCTGAGGAAGTCACTTCAGTCTTTTGGACCTCAGTTTTTCTGTCTACAAAATGGTGATAAAACGGTCCACACCTTTCTATGAGGCACTACATGTAAAGTGCTTAGAACAGCACCAATGGTGGTGTTTGCTAGTGTTAGTATTAGCTAATTTTTTTTTACTACTATTATTAACACAAAGCAGCCAACACAGTCTTCCCCAGAAATCACCCTCTCTGTATGTCCACCCCTCAGCCTCACTTTGGCAAAGATAGACCCAGATCCCCTTAAGACAAGCTCAGGACCCGCGACTTGATTCTCAGAGTAGCAGGGAGCCAGTGATGGTTCTAGCAATTGGGCAGCAGGCAGCTCCTGGGCTGGGGGGAAAAAAGGAGATGCTGGGCTCCCACCTCTGGGCAGGCCTGGAAGGTTCTGCTGGGGGTGTCTGTGCCTGCACCCTCCCATGAAGCCGCCCCACAGGCTGGCCCCTGGCCCCCGCAGATGTGACATCGGAACCAGCTGTGCTAGCCAGATGTTCCTGGTTTACCCCCAGATGTGCATTGCCGGCTTGTGCCTGCCCTGGCCTCCCGGTTCCCACCATGGGGTGAGGCTGGGCCCTGGGCCCTCCAAGGGAGGGGGCACATTTTTGTGGGCTGTGGAATTTGTTTCTTGTTTTGCAGAACCATTGAATCTTGTCTTGAGAGAGGCGCAAGTCCCGCCCCTCATGGGGCCTCAGTTTCCCCATCAGTGGAACCCTAGGGAACCCCCAGGGGCCACCTGGGGGAAAGGAGATGAACAGGGCTGCCCTGGGAATGGGCCCAGCTGCCAGCCCCAGACCTATAACACTGATGGAGGAAATGGAATTAGGGGTGTGCAAGCATGTGTCTGATGCTCGGGGCCCACTGCTGCAGGACTTCGGCCAGGCCTGCAGGACTTCACTGAATGAAACGGCCCTCCAGATGAGCAAGGTGTCCTGTGCAGCCCCTTGTACAGATGGGGAACTGAGGCTTCAAGAGGGGGAGGAGCTTGCTCCCACGTTATTCAGCCACGAAGAGGCAGATCGGGGTGCGAATTCCGCTGTCTGCACCCCAGGTGCCACAGCATTCAGAAGTATCCTTCCTCAAGGCTGGCCCACATGTGCAGGCTGCCCCCACAGCTGCCCATGTGGCTTCCCAGCCTGGCTCGCTCTGCCTGTGGGCAGTGATGACAGCCCCACAAGCCACCCAGTCATTCCCACAGTTCTGGGCAGCCCGCCTCGGGCCCTTTCTGAAGTTGGGGAAACAGAGGTACGGGAGGACCAGAGACATGTCTGGGAGTGAAGCGCAGAGGAAGAACGGTGCTTGTGGAGGGAGGCACCACAGCTCCACCTGGCAACGGTGGATGGAATTACCAAAGCCCGCCCTTGCCTTCAGAGGACCCAGCCCAGGGTGCCCCTCCAGAAGCACCTCCACCGTCCAGCAAAGACAGACGTGGACCCAGACACTATTTTGGCAGAACTGGGCAAGAGGGAGGGAACTGCGGCTGGGAGGGGGCAAGATGGGGAGCAGGAATGGCTTCCTGGAGGAGGGGCTCTAAGAGCTGGGGCTTTGAAGGATAAGTAGGAGTTTGCCTGATGGGGCCAGTCCCCGATTCCAGGCCTCCCCAGACTAGAGAGATGAGTGGATGGAGGGGGGGTTCCCCTCCCCTCCTTCCTTTTCCTGGGAACAAGCATGAAGTAGTTTCCTCCCTGAGGTCAGGAGCTCTGCAGGACAAAGGCTGTTGACCCTGGGGACAGGTATGCCTGGTGGGTGTTCCCTGGGAAGCTCGATGGAAAGGTGGAGCCCTGGAACTTAGCCGGGACATCAAGATAATAAGCAGTGTTTCCTGGTACCATCAAGGAAGCTGCCAGAAACACCTACACACCCTCACCCTACTTCTCTGCTCTCTGAATAACTGGAGGTTTCTGCCTGGCTGTGTCTGTGGGCTACTCATCTCCCCTCTCTGAGCCTCAGTTTCTCCTCCTTCCCTGTCCCAGCCCTGGGCACTCTGTGGCCTCCAGCTAGGAGTGGAAGTCTATCCCAGATCCCTCTTGCTGCACTTCAGACTGGCCTGGCCCCCAGGAAGGGAGGTGTCCCCTTCCCTGGGCAGTGAGGATTCTCCAGGGTCTGGATATTGGTGGGTTGGGAGGGGACCCTGGGCCAGGCCCTGTCTGGGCAGATGGGTGGCACCTGAAGTGCCAGCAGGTGTGGGGCTGGGCCGGGTACCAGTGGCCCTTTCCCCTGGGTCGCTCTTCTCTTCTTCCCACTTGCAGCCTGTGTCTGTGCCGCTCACTCTCCCCCTGGAATCTTTGCAGCCGAGGGCCCGCCAGCACTGGCAGCGTGTTCATGTGTGTGCCCCCCGGGTGTGTGTGCGCGTGGCTGGAATGCGGGATGCAGGTGATGATGGGCATGCCCGTGCACGCCCAAGTTCAAGTTCAATTGCTCACAGGAGGGCTTGGAGGAGGCATGTGTGTGTTGTGCCCATTCTCTGTGTCAGTGTGCAAGAGACAATGTATCTCTGAGTGTGAAGGTGCTTGAGTGTGAGTGTATCGAGGGTGTGCAGGAGCTTCCACGGGCACGAGAAAGTGTAAGGGGTGTGATTGGGGGAGCTCCTGAGTGCAAGTCAGAGGGCGTGTGTGCACGTGTGCAAATGCTAGTGTGAGTGGTAGCGCTCGAGGGTGATGTTTGTGCATGAAATGCCCACGTGTGAGAGTGAAACACACTAGCATGTGAGTGTGGTGATGTTCAGGTGTGTGTGTAATCCTGTTTGAGGGTGTGTGAGAACACTGAGTGTGTAAGCGGGATAGCATCTGAGTGTGCAAGAACATGTCGGAATATGTGAGCAGGGTAGTGTCTGAGGGTGTGTGTGCAACAGTGGGCACACGTGAGAGGGTGTGTGTGTGAGTGGGTCAGAGCATATGTGAGCATGGGAATGCTGGGTGTGAGGGTGAGCCCCCAAGTGTGCCGTGTGAGTGCCCGCCTCCCCTTGACACAAGCACACACATCATGCACCCCTGTTCCCCTCCCTGTGCCCTCTGCCACACCTGCTCCCTGTCAGGTCTGTGCCAGAGACAAACCAGTTGGGTGACCCCCATACAGAAAGGCCCATTGTTAACAGAGCTTATCAGCTATGCCTGCCAGGCCCCCTCCACCAGCGGCCCCCTGCTTTCCTGTCCCCCATCAAAGCTCTGGGGGATCTGCGGCTCCAAGTGCTCCTGTGGCTGGGCCATCTCAGGGCTGGAGACCCATCTACCCTCTCAGCCCCCTGTTTTAGGCCGGCACTGTGCAGGGGTCTTATTCCAGTCTAACAGGGAAACCGAGGCACGCCACTCCAAGACTTGGGTGTGAGGACAAGCAGGGTGCTGGGGGTCCAGAGAGGACTTTGCCCACCTGAGGTCTTGAGCCTGGGTGGGTTTCCCTGCCTGTCTCCCCTTCCCAGGTTGGGTGTGGCCACTAGAGTTCTAATCTCAGCTCTGTGATCCTGGGCAAGTCACTTCACCACTCTGGGTCTCAGTTTCCCCATCTGTAAAATGGGGACAAGGACTCTTGTGAGGTTGAAATGACTTAATAATACGCATTAAGTTTGTGGAATGGGATCTGGCATAAAGTAGGGGCTCGTTAAGAGTAAAGGCAGTGGGTTTGAGCACCTGACAAAGGCAAGGGCTGACCTCAGCTTGCTGCACAACCTTGAGAATGAAATCTTCTCCCCGCATCCCACAGGCCGTTCATGACCTGTCCCCATCCCCTCCCTGCCCTCACCTCCTCCCGTGCTCACTCTGCTCCAGCCACACGGGGCTGCCTTGATGGTTCCTTCAACAAGCCAGGCATGGCTCTGTCCCAGGGCCTTTGCACTTGTGCTGTGTCCTCAGACCTCCAGGCTGGGCCAGGGTTTGTTTACATGCTCCCATGTTGGGGAGCTCACTGTCCATCACCACCACCAACAGTAATAATAATGGCAGTATCAAATACCACCAATAGTGTAAGGTCCTCGGACTGACTCCACAGCATTTGCTCCCCCCCATGTGGTGTGTGTCATGTCAAAGAACCAGGGTGTGAATCCCAGATCCTTTCCTAGCTGTGCCCTTGGCCGAGCCCCCTCTCTGTTTTGTGCCTCAGTTTCCCCAGCTGTAAAATGGAGGTTATAATGCCTCCTTCGTGGTCTCAGAAGCTGATCTGGTACACAGCAGGCGCTTAATAGGTGTCCTTTGTTACTAACTGTCTGCCATAGTTCCAGTGCCGGTGCATCCATGGGGCGGGGGGAGAGACGGTTCCAGCCTTACTGCTCTTAACCACGCTCCACCCCACCCCCTTGCGCCACCGCATGCAAATCACATGCAAATCACATGCAAACTAGATGCAAACAGCACGCAAATAACTGCTCAGCTCAGCTCTGGCCAGCCTGCGCGGCCCGAAACACGCGCGTGGGGGCGCCCCGCATCCCGCGGCCGAGCCCAGGCGCTGACCGCCGTCCAGCCGGGCTTTCAGCTCTCCGTGTAAATGTTTACACCGGGCCGGCCGCCAGGCCCCGCGAGGGCCGACACCAGGCAGCCGGGCGGGGAAATGTAAACGCGGGCTGGAGGCCGCTCAGTGGCGGGGAGCTTCTCGGATAGGGTGGCGGTGTGGAGGTGCGCCTGGGTTATTAAACATCGACTGCGAGAATGACGCGACTAGGCAGCCACAACACTGAGTAATCGGTGCCCTAATGGGGGACGCTTAGGGCATTTTGGGGGCCCAGAGAGTGCCCCTGCGCCGGCCTGGGGCTGGGGGGTTGGAGCCGTCAGGGAAGGCTTCCTGAGGGAGCCGCCGTCCAAGCTAAGACTGAAAATGGAATGGGAGTGGGAAGCAGTGGAGAAGAGAATGTTCTGGATGGAAGAACCCGCTTGTGCAAAGGCCTGGAGGTGGGTCGAGGGCAGCTGTAGTCCTTTGCTGCTCACTTCTGGGCATCAGTTTGTCTGGAGGGGAAACCTAGGCTCAGAGAAGGTCAGGAAGTCACTCCCAGGACATCAACATGTCTCAACCCCAGGGCTCCGGCCTCCCGGACTGTATTCGAAGCACCACCTCTCCTCGCCGTCATGGTCCCACAGTGCCCCCTGCTGGTGATGTCCTCACCTTCGTCCACTCTTCCCCAAATTCACTGGGCTCCAGCCACCCCAGCCTCCTGGCTGGATTGGCCATCTGGGGTCACCGCCCAGGACCTTTGCACTGGCTGTTTCCCCTGCCTAAGGTGCCGTTCTCTTCTGCCTGGCCAACTCCTACCTTTGTTCAGGTCTCAACTTTCCTCAATCCTCAGGAAAGCGCTCTGGGACCCCCAGATGGGGGTGGTTCCCAGGTTACCCCTGGCACAGTGCCCACCCCGTCCTTGGCAGCATTCTTCCCAACCTTGTTCAGTGGTTCCTTGATGAATCACTTCTATGTTATGATTGATCATTAAGCAGGAGTGGTTCAAAATCAGGGGCCCCACTGTATCTCCGGTGCCTGGTCCAGCACCCCGTGCCCGTTCATTTGTTGCCTGACAGACAGACGGAGGCCGTGTGGCTGACCATCCCGTGCACGCAGGCTGAGGATGCAGCGCTGGAAGGCGGCGGCCTTGGCCTCGGTGCTCTGCAGCTCCGTGCTCTCCCTCTGGATGTGTTGGGAAGGCCTGCTCCTCAGCCACCGCCTCGGACCCGCGCTTGCCCCGCTGCGCCGGCCGCCTCGAACCCTGGACGCTCGAATCGCCCGCCTGGCCCAGTGTAAGCCCTCCCCCCTGTCTTGGGTCAGATACCCCCAACGACGCAGCGGCCACAATGGTGGAATGTCACGCAGTGGAGCAGGGCCACAGAGGCTTATTTTAGACGGGGTGGAGGGAGGGTGCAAATCCCCACAACGGCCTGGCGGGGGCGTCGGAGGGGATGGCCGCTGGGAACTGGGGTCTCTCGGCTCAGCTGTCACAAGGAATTAGGCTCTAGCCCTGAGGGGCCAGGGGACCAGATGGAGATTAGACCTGGGCATTCGGCCTGGGAGGCCACTGCAGCGCAGCGGGGGGTGGAGGGAGAGGGAGGCCGAACCCGAGGCCCTAGTGACCTGCCAGGGTGGACAGGGACCAAGGGGAGGGGGAGACACAGATGACCCCTAGAAATAGGAAGAGTCCTAGAAACGGGGAGAGAAGCAGAAACAGAGAGGCACAGAAAGAGAGAAGGATGGGAGAGAAGACGTGGGAAGAAGCTGGGAGGTATAAAAATGGAAACGCCCACCCCGGCGGGCGTGGCTGCCACGGCCCAGCTCCCCACTCGCCCCTGGCGCCTGCGCTCTGCAGGTTCTGTGGGGCCAGGGCGGTGCGTGGGCCTCGACTTCTTGTGCGCTCATCCACACGTGCACCCGCGCGGGCGGGGTGCGGGCGTGGCCCCCCGTGGGTAGGGGTTGCGTGCACGTCCGCACCCGCCCTGCCGGCCTACACAATCCTTCTTTCTTGTCCTCACAATGGACAAGCGTGGCCTCAGGCACAGGCTCCACTTCCGCCCCTGCCGCTCCCCCCTACAGGCGGCAAAGTCCCTCCCAGGACACTGAGTCCCAGAGACCCGGGGGTGCCCCCCAAAGCTAGTGCCCCAGGCCCGGGGGGCAAAGCACCCGTGGTGGAATTTCAGGCACCGGGGAGGATCTCAGCCCATGGTTGGGTCCTGCCTGCCTGGCGTCCTGTCCCCGGAACCAGCCCTACTGGGGGAAGGGAGTGGCTCCCGATCCCCCAAAGTCCCAATGTTCTAGGCCCTGGGGCTAATGCGCTGATGGTGGAATTTCAGGCTTGGGCCAGGGGGGTGCGGACCTCATCTCTTTTGTGTTCCAGACCCTGTGCACGTGGCCAGGCCTGCTGGAGGAAGGCAGGGACAGATAATATACTAGAAGATTATTCATTGTTTACTTGAAATTCACATTTAGCTGGGCATCTGGCATCTGTATCTTAACCGGCAATCCCCTGAATTAACTCTCTAGAGACACATCTTTGGGGTGGGCACACTAAATGGTGGAATTGTAGGCATCAGAAGTGAGCCAGGTTCAACCTAACCCCAGAGCAGGCAGTGCCGGCCACCCTGCTCCTGCCCCTGGGCATCAAGAACTCAAAAGATGCTGTTCGGTGGCCCCCCACCCCTTTCCACCCTCCCAGTCCCAGCCAAAGTGGGGACTCTGCAAGTCTCACTGAGCAAACAAGGAAACTGGGGCACACAACAGGGCCATCACCTGCCTGAAACTACAAGGCTGACAGTGGCAGAGCAAGGCACCAGAACCTGGGCTTGTCTGCTTTCTGAGACCCCCTGTGGGAACAGACACACGCCCAGGGTGACAGACAGCCCTTCCCCCCTCGGACCTCCCAGGAAGCTATTTCTTTTGACAGCCAGGTGCGCCAGCTTTGGGGGCAGGTGCGGGCTAAACTCAGGATTTCCTCTCTCAACTGCAAGTGTGACTGCCACCTGCTCAGGGGCTGGGAGCCCCCTGCCTGCAGACCCACTGTCAACACTGCCTGCCACTGCAACGTCTGCACTTATCTCCTGGGGCTGAGGAGTACTGGGTCAGGGGCAGCCACTTGGGAAATAAATGTAGACTGTGGGGTCCTGGGGATCTATGGCTCCGGGCACGAGCAGCTGTGGGAGAAGAGGGCTGGACTTGGGCCAAACCTGGGCACACGATGGAAGCAAAACTGCTGTTTGGGCTTCTCTCTCTCTGCCACTTGCACCTGCCTCGGGCACGTCTTTTCCCCTTTGGATGCCCAGTTTCCTCACCTGTAACATGGGGGTGGCCCAGCATAGGGGTGGGGGCAGCTGGGGCTGAGTAGGAACAGGGATTTGGATCATCACACCCCCTGCTGAGCCCTCCCTTTTCTTCAATGAGGTGAGAGCAGCTCAGTGAAAAGGGGCAAAATCCCCAGTGCTGCTCTGCATAGGGATGGGGTCCACAGAGAGTGCTGGGGGCAGGGGGTGTCCAGAGGAAGACAGACACTCGAGTCAGCTCAGCTCAAGGTGGGGCAGGCTGGAACGTGCCAGGTTCTGAGCAGCCCATCGTAGGTGCAGGGTCCAGAGAAGGGTGTCAGTAGCCCTGGGGACCCAGCGTGCGGGTGTGGATATGCACCCCCCCGACACCGCACAGAGAGGGTGCATGAGCGGGAATCCGGCAGCAAGATAAGTGGTCGGGAGAGGGTGCACTAGCACCTCTGAGTCTCCACAAGGCTCCTTTTTCTCAGGGAACAGCGAGGGTAGGGGGCTCCTTGCCACCCACCCACCCACTGACCCCACCCCATTCTCTCCATCCCCTCGCAGACCGTGCACTGCTGCAGGGCGCCCCGGACGCGGTGGAGCTTCGCGAACTGACGCCCTGGGCCGGGAGGTCCCCGGGTCCGCGCCGTCGGGCGGGGCCCCGGCGGCGGCGCGCGCGTGCGCGGTCGGGGACCCGGCCGTGCGGGCTGCGCGAGCTCGAGGTGCGCGTGAGCGAGCTGGGCCTGGGCTACGCGTCGGACGAGACGGTGCTGTTCCGCTACTGCGCAGGCGCGTGCGAGGCGGCCGCGCGCGTCTACGACCTGGGGCTGCGGCGCCTGCGCCAGCGGCGGCGAGTGCGGCGAGAGCGGGTGCGAGCGCAGCCCTGCTGCCGCCCGACGGCCTACGAGGACGAGGTGTCCTTCCTGGACACGCACAGTCGCTACCACACGGTCCACGAGCTGTCGGCGCGCGAGTGCGCCTGCGTGTGACCCTACCTCACCGGGCCTGGCGAGACGGCGGCCACGCCCCCCGCCCCGCCGGCACCCACCGTCCCGCCTGGCAAGCCCTGCGACAGACTGCTCATGCGCAGAAAATGCCGTCGAGGGCTCAGGACTCTCGCGATAACTGTACCAAGATAAAGTGTGGAAAATCGAGCCCCTGTTGTGATTACGCGCTCGGGGGGTGCCCACATCTTGGAGGCGCATGAGGGCGTACGGGGAGGAGGCGCCATCTCCATTGGGAAAGGGGGACGGGTGCGGGTACCACCTGCAGGATGGTGGGAGGATCCCATTTGCTTAGGGGGAAAAGGAAAGTAGATGCAAAGAGGGTCTTGTTTCCGGGGTACAAAAAGGAAAGTGGGGTGAATGGGGGGATGTCGGCAGGGACCTTCTCTCCCACCTCTCTACAGGTCCCCGTGCCCCTTCCCTCCCCGCCTCCCCGCAGGGTGTCCTTCTAGGGAGGGAAGGTGTAACTACAGTGCAGATGAGAAGACTGAGGTCCAGGTGGACCAGGTCTCCCTCACCCAACAGGCCTCCTCGGGCCTGGTCAGCGCTCACCAGGGTGAACTCAGAGCCACTATCTCCTTTCACTAGCTAAAAATATAGTTCGCTGCCCACCTCCCTGCGGGGATAGGTCTGGGGCGGGCGCCAACCCCATCCAACCCGAAACCGGTGCCTGCTGCGGCAGAGCCGGGTCCCCAGGGACCTAGGTCCTGGGACCATAAAAGCTCTGGCCGGAGCCCGAGGGAGAATTTACGACAAGCCCCTGTGGAGGATGGAAAAAGCGCGGTGCGGTGTTTAGATTTGCCTGTGGTGTCACCTTGATGCTTGGCAAGTCCAGGACTGCGCCGGGGTGTTGGGTTCCCAGCTGGCGGGGAGGGGTCGGCAGGTCGCACGGGCTGAGGAGGGGCGGGGAAGAGTGGGTGCTCCCAGCACGGAGCTGGCACCCGGGAGACTGGATGGCGTGGACCCCTCCCCTTCCTCCCCTCAGACTGGGGTGGGGGTCTCGATGGCGCAACTCCCCCTTCCCATACAGCTTTCCCTAAGGCATAGTCGTCTCTCCTCTTCCCTCCCCCCACCCCAGACCGGGGCTCTCAGAGAACAGCCCCTTCCCTCCTTTACTGTTGTGTCTCCTACACTGGCCCCCTCCCCCATTTTCACACACATCTGCGCTCCGGCCTTCCCAGACCCAACCCCCATCCTGAAGCTGGAGGACTCGAATCAGAAGCTGCCCCCAGGGAGTCTCACCCAGCCAGGCTGGAACACCCCCAGCTCCCTGCTCCCCAGCACCCGCCCTGCCCCCAGGCTGCAGCTGGAGACACTGGAGTCAGCTAACAGGCAGGACTTCCAGGGAGCTCCGAGAGCAGGGCTTGGAGGCCAGGTCCCAAACCGTGGGTGGCCTGCTTGGAAGGCAATTTCAGAGCAGGCAGGCTGGCTGGGGCCCCCACCCATCCGCGCAATCCTCTGACTCTGAGGTTTGGGGTGGTGGATTCCTACACTGTTTGGGCTGACTCAGCCCAGCCATGGCAGAGAAGCCAGAGTTCCCAGACGCTGGGGAAGCTGAGCCTCAGTTTCCCCATCCTAGAAGGCCCTGAGCCTCAGAGAGGGAAGTTGCTCAGCCCAGGACACACAGCAGGAAAATTGGCCTTGGAGCCCGGGTCTGTGGCCCCTGAAGCTTGGCTGCCTTGGTGTGCGTGTGAGTGTGTGTGTGTGCGCGCGCGCGCACCCACAGCCTCCTGGGACCTCGGCCTTCCCATCTCCCACCCAGATCCAACTCACAGGGCAGTGGCCCAGCCCACTAGAGAATTGGAACGTAAACAGGGCTGCCCCCGCAGACCCCAAGGCTGGGGTTCTCAGCAGTGCACGCCACACACACACACATTCACACTCACACTCGGCACAGAGACTGCCACCCACACAGGGCTTAGGATCACACGCAGACCCACAGTCCACATGCTTACATGCTCAGTGGTCAGGCACACTCAGAGAGGGGCGTCCTCAAGGTCACCTGCAAGAACACAGGGGCCGCCTGTTCAGTCACACACGGCCACGCCCACCCGCACTCCAAGCCCCTTGTGGTCATCCCGTCACACCCGCTCTCACGGTCACACGCGCCGTGTCACACCCTCTCCCCTTGCCCTCCTCTGGGCCCCTCCTCTATCCTTGCGCTGGGTGGAGAACGTCCCCTTCTCCCAGCCCTGCCCCACGTGGACCCCCAGACAGCCCTGCCCCCAGTCCTACCCGCTCTGCGCCCCAGTCTCCCAGGCGGGCGCTGTAGGTTGTTGAGCAGCATTTCTGGCCCCCTCCCACTCGATGCTATCAGCCCACCCCCCAGGCTGTGACAACCACAGATGTCCCCAGACACTCCAAGCATCCCCTGGGAGCAGAATCGTCCTGGAGTGAGAACCGCTGGTCTGGAGTAAGGGAGGACACACCAGTTTTCCTCAGAGCATTCCCATCTGGAAAATGGTGTCAGTATTGCCAACCTGCATACCCCCGAGGTGGTTCACTGACAGAGCAGCAGTACTCACAAGCCAATCCACCAGAGCCATCACCAGTGGGCGGGGCACCCAGCCCAGTTCCCCAGGGGGTGAGTGTCTTGGTGGGTGCCCAGCAGCCACAGCCCCTGGTAGGTGACCGCCCCGTCCCCAGCAGGTGAAGCTCCTAGCAAGCGAGGTCCCACGGAAGCAACATTCCTGGCAGCAGAGGTGCCCGGTAGGGGAAGCCCCAGGTAAGGGAGAGCTCCAGCCACCAAGGTCCCCAGATGCCCAGCAGCCCAGGCCCCAGGCTGGCTGGCTCACGTGAACCAAGACGTGATACTGGTCACCATCTGGTAGTTGGGATCCTGCTGCAGCTGCCAGCAGGCCTTACAGAACATCAAGCCCCAGCTGAAGGACCTGGGCCGCAGCGTCTCCCGCCAGCGGAAGCAGCTCAGGTAGCGGGTGTGGTCCTTGTCCAGCGCCAGCAGATACTGGGCCAAGTCCTTGGGGCTCTGAAAGTCTTCAATGTGGATAAAGGCTTCGGGTGGCAGGAACTGTTCATAGTTCCTCCTGCTGGGGCCCAGCACCACTGGCACGGCCCAGGCCTGCTGGGCGTTCTTCCACAGCTTCTCTGTGATATATTTCAGGGTGCAAGGAGTTCTCGAAAGCCAGGTAAAACTTGTACTGGGACAGCCTCTCAGTCATGACCTCCTGGGGCAGTGGCATGTGGGAGCGTCCATACACATCCATTTGGAGGTGAGGTTGCAGCTTCTGATCATACTGCACCCTGACTGAGTCCGCCCTCCAGCTGGCCACCACCCAGGCCACCAGCTTGGTCTTGGCCGAGACGTTCACCAGTGTGTCCACAGGCTGGCCAGGCCATGGCTCGAGCTAGCTGTATGGCGTGAAGATATCTGAGTCCTGGCGGTAGGACACAGTGAGGATGAAGTAGCCATCCAGGGCCTTCAGTTTGGGGCAGTTGCTGGGCGATTCCATGCTGAACCAGACCCAGCGCTGGCTGGGGGGCCGCAGGGAAGGAGTGAGCTGTGCCTTGGGCCTGGAGCTGACCTTTCAGTGATGCACAAGGACCGCATCCGCCCGAGGGTACTCACTGCGGTTGACGGTCAGGTGGCAGTTGGCTGTGCCGGGCCACATCTCCGAGCAGCGGGACAGAAACACCGGGGTGTTGAATGGCCACGTCCACAGCAGGAGACGCAGGGGCAGGTGGGTGGAGGGCCCTGCAGTGGCCTGGGAGGGGGCCCCCAATTCGGGGACCCATGTGGGCTTGTCTCGGGACACACGCAGGTAGGAGAAGAAGCACGGAGCCAAAAGCAGCTGTAGCAACAGCCCGGGGAGACAGTGCCAGGAACATTTTATCTTGGCCTAGCCAGGTGGATCCATGGGTCAGAGAGGAGCTGGGAGGAGGGGACAGTGAACACAGTATTACTGCTAACAAAAATAATAACACATGCCTAGAGGGCAGATGCAGGTTACCCAAGTTCATCTTTATGAGTCCTGAGGTAGGAGGCACTGTTCTTATCCCTATTTTACAGACGAGAAAACTGAGGCCAAGGACTCAATACAAGAAAATGGCAGAACTGGAATTCCAACGAAAAGCATCTAGCTTCAGAGTCCACTCATTGCTACCCACTAGGCCACATGATCTCTGGACCTGGGATATGTCCCGATGGCTCTCGGGTCCCACCTTGACCTTGACCCTGCCCTTTCCCAGCTTTCCCAGAGTCTTTCCCAGCCTAGGGAGAAGACAGAGCTGGTTACAAGATGCTCCCCAGTGCCCTGGAGCTAAGGCTTGGAGCCAGGGCTCTGTCTGGGAGCGGTACAATGTGATTACGTTGGAAGGTTATCTGATGGCTCACCAGGTAGTGTAGGAGTTGGGGGAAAGGGCATTCCTGGTGGACGAAACAGCCAACGCAAAGGTCCGGAGGTGACGGAGAGCCTGACAAGTTTATGGGGAGAGCACAGGAAGTGCTCAGGGAATAAGCATCCAAAGATGGCCCCCCTGGTCCCGCACTGGGGGATCCTGGGTGGCCTCTTGGCCTGACCAATGTCTTTCCACTCCCCGGTCCTTTCCGTCCCTGCAGGCGGTCACAAAGTCCTCCCAGACTCCAAAGCCCAACCACCAGAGCGGAATCTAGGACTTCGGTCCTGCCCCTCTCCACTTCCTGCGGCCCCGGAGCCACCCATTTTACAGATAAGAAAACGGAGGTTCTGAGTGATAGATATGTCTCTTGCCCAAATACACACAGCTAGAGCCCTTATGATCCAGAATCCAAACTCTCTCCTCTTAATGTAATTCCAAACTCCTCTCCCTCTTTGCAGGTGGAGCTCTCTGATCTACAGCCTGGCACTGTCCACTAGAACTTTCTGCTATCGTGGAAATGTTCTGTATCTGCACCATCGCGTGCACCCCTGTGGCTCTTGAGTCCTTGAAATGCAGCTGTTGTGTTGGACAGAGTTTTTAATGCTAAATTAAAATTTTAAAAGGTTCTCTCTTCTGTAAATCGAAGACAACTTCAAGATAAAAAGTAAAGGCAAAGCCAAAAACAGCCTCTGATAGCCAATTCAATGACTGAAAAACTTGACAGTACATTTGGAACCTCCTGGAAGGGCAAATCTGCTCCAACGAGACATTTTTATGGAGTCTAATTACAGATCAAGGATCTACGACGAAAACTGAGTGTCCGAATTAGGTGTGCTGGGGGTGTAAAATACACCCTGGTTTCTAAGACTTCGGATGAGAACGAGACAGTAAAATTATCTCAATACTTCCTCTGTTCATTACACATTTAAATAATACTAGTTTGGATCTGTTGGGTTAAAGAAAGCATATTATTAAAATTAATTTCACCTGCGTCTTTTACATTTTTAAAGTCGGTGGCTACTAGAAAAATATTAATTACACATGTGGCTTGTGTTCTGTTTCTACTGGACAGCATGTGCTGCTCCAGAATTTCTAAGAAAGGGAAATGAGGGATAATGACTCATTATTTGAAATGCACTCACCCTCTGGCCAGAGGGATTGGTGCAAATACCCACAGACATGCCAACAAAACAAGGGCGTTTTGGATAAGCTACCTGTCCATCGATGTGGGACTGGTCGAATTAGGGTCCCTTCTGACAACGGAATACTATGCAGTTATGAAAAATGAATAAAGCCTGGTTTTGGTATTGGGGTATCTTTGTCTGAAAAAACTTAAAATAGAACTAACATATGATCCAGCAATCCCTCTTCTGGGCATATATCAGGAGAAAACCATAATCTGAAAAGATACACGCACCCCAGTGTTCATTGCAGTACTATTTACAATAGCCAAGACATGGAACCAACCTAAATAGCCATTCACAGAGGAATGGATGAAGAAGATGTGGTACACATATACAATGGAATATTACTCAGCCATACAAAAGAATGAAATAATGTCATTTGCAGCAACATGGATGGACCCAGAAATTATCATACTAAGTGAAGTAAGTCAGAAAGCGAAAGACAAATATCATGTGATATCACTCATATGTGTAATCTAATTAAAAATGATACAGATGAACATATTTACAAAATAGAAATAGACTTACAGATACTGAAAACAAACTTCTGGTTACCAAAGGGGAAACATGGTGGGGAGGGATAAATCAGGAGCTTGGGATGAACATACACACACTACTATATATGAGATAGATAACAAACAAAGACCTACTGTATAGCACAGGGAACTCTACTCAATATTCTGTGATAACCTATATGAGAGTAGAATCTGAAAAAGAATGAATATATGTGTATGTATAACTGAATTACTTTGCTGTACACCTGAAACTAACACAACTTTGCAAATCAACTATACTCCAATAAAATTAACATAAAATTTAGGGCTTCCCTGGTGGCGCAGTGGTTGAGAGTCCACCTGCCGATGCAGGGGACACGGGTTCGTGCCCCGGTCCAGGAGGATCCCACATGCCGTGGAGCAGCTGGGCCCGTGAGCCATGGCTGCTGAGCCTGTGCATCCGGAGCCTGTACTCCGCAGCGGGAGAGGCCGCAACAGTGAGAGGCCTGCGTACCGAAAAAAAAAAAAAAATTAACATAAAATTTTAAAAAATGAATAAAGCCACTGTATTGGCACAGCTCTGCAGGGTGGATCCAGGTTTTCTGGAAGCTGAACTTCCATATTTTGGGAGCCTCTCTAAGAAACGGCAAACAAAATTGAGTCCAGACTTAGATACAGAAAGTAAACTTTATTTAGGGGTCCCTGAAGCTTAAGCTTCATCCACTTCATGGTAAATCCATGCCTGCCTGATACAAAACAGGTTCCAGAATTAAGTAGCTGGGTCTAAATCTGCACCATCCAATATGGGGGCCACTAGCCCCATGTGTTTAATGCAACAGAGGAACAGAAATTGTGAAAGTCAGTAAATTTCAAATGTAAATTTAAAAACTGAACAACATAAAACAAAAAAAATTTTTTTTATTAAACACTACCCCTTTCACTCCAGCCGTTGAAAATTTAGCATCCAAATAGAAACGGGCTTCAAGTGTAAAATACATGCCAGATTGCCAAGATTTCATATGAAAGAAAGAATGTAAAATATCCTATGTAAAATATCTCATTAGTAATTTTCTATGTCGATTACATATTGAGATAATGCTTTGGATGTATGGGGTGAAATAAGATATAGCATTAAAATTAATTTTACTGGTACCTTTCTATTCTTTTTAATGTGTCTGGTAAAAAGTTGAAAATTACATATGTGGCAGAAATCAGTTTGGCGGTTCCTCAGAAGGCTAAACACATAATTCCATATCACCCAGCAATTCCACTCCTAGATATCTACCCAAAGGAACTGAAAAGCAGGGAGTCTAAGAGATATTTGTATATCCATGCTCATAGAAACGTGATTCACAATAGCCAAAAGTTGGAAACAACCCAGATGTCCATCAAAGGATGAGTGTATAAACAAATGTGGTCCATCCATACAATGGAACATTATTCAGCCTTAAGAAGGAAAGAGATTCTGACACACGCTATACCATGGATGAACCTTGAGGACATGAGGCTCAGTAAAATAAGCCAGATGCAAAAGGACACATATTATATTATCCTGCTTCTATGAAATATCTAGAATAGGTAAATTCATAGTGACAGACAATAGATTGGCGGTTACCAGGGGCTGGGAGGGTTGTAAGGAGAATGAGTTTTTGCTTACTGGATATAAAGTTTCTATTTGGGGTGATGAAAAATTTTTGGAAATACTGGCGGTGGTTGCACACCATTGGGAATATACTTAATGCTACTGAACTGCACCCTTAAAAATGGTTAAAATGTCAAATTTTGTGTCATATATTCTGCCACAGTTTAAAAAATAATGTGGGACTTCCCTGGCAGTCCAGTGGTTAAGACTCCCCGCCCCAGGCACAGGTTCAATCCCTGGTTGGGGAACTAAGCTTCTGCATGCTGCATGGCGTGGCCAAAAAATAAAATTAAAAAATAGGGCTTCCCTGGTGGCGCAGTGGTTGAGAGTCCGCCTGCCGATGCAGGGGACACAGGTTCGTGCCCCGGTCCGGGAGATCCCACATGCCGCGGAGCGGCTGGGCCCGTGAGCCATGGCCACTGAGCCTGCGCGTCCGGAGCGTGTGCTCCGCAACGGGAGAGGCCACAACAGTGCGAGGTCCGCGCACCGCAAAAAAAAAAAAAAAAAAAAATTAAAAAATTAAAAATAGGGCTTCCCTGGTGGCGCAGTGGTTAAGCATCCACCTGCCAATGCAGGGGACATGGGTTCGAGCCCTGGTCTGGGAAGATCCCACATGCCGCGGAGCAACTAAGCCCGTGCACCACAACTACTGAGCCTGCGTTCTAGAGCCCGCAAGCCACAACTACTGAACCTGCGCGCCACAACTACTGAAGCCCCCGCGCCTAGAGCCCATGCTCCAAAACAAAAGAAGCCACCGCAACGAGAAGCCCGCGCACCTCAACAAGGAGTAGCCCCCGCTCGCCGTAACTAGAGAAAGCCTGTGTGCAGCAACGAAGACCCAACAGAGCCAAAAATAAATAAATTAAATAAATAAAAATTTAAATAAAGAAATAAAAATAAAAAATAAAAAGACCCTGATGGCTGGCGGGCTCCTTCTACTGGGCAGAGCTGGCGTAACCCCCCGAATGCAGAGGGAGAAGCTGGCAGGTGGCCTTGTGTGATATAAAGGGAGCGCGATTTGGAATTACACGTTCATGCCAAAGTTTCTGGAAAGAGACCCAAAAGACAGGCCTTTGGGGAGACAGCCCCAAGCAGGAGTGGGATGGAGGCTGAACTCTGACCACAAGCTACTTTGCGCCGCCAGGGATTTTGGCCGTGCACAGAAGGTTAATATGTGGAAATGTACTTAAGATGGATATAGTTTGTTTGTCCTGGGTTTATGGTGGCTCCTCCTAGGAGGCATGGAGGCCCTTGGCAGGGACCTTGAGAAGCGAGGATCCAGGAACGGGGCTGTGGGAGGCCGGGGGCTGTGGGAGGCCGGGGGCTGAGATCCCACCCAAGTGGAACTGGAGATATTTTTTTTCCTAGAAAGGAACTGAAAAACGCCATGATGGTGGGACACCGCAAAGATCAGAAAAACAAAACAAAGTTCCCCCTGCTCCACCGCACCTCAGGTCCTCTTCCCACAGGACAGGGTGGGAAGGAGGAAGGGCTCTGTGTTGCTGATGGGGGCGGGCCAGGAAGCAGCGGGGGTTCTAATCCAGAGCTTTGCCAGAGAGAGAGAGACAGACAGACAGGGAGAGAAATGCTGCTCCTCCTGGTTTGGCAAATCAATCAGAACTTCCCACACCTGCTACACCTCTGGCGCACCTGGTACCCAGAAAGACCCTGGGGAGAGCAGCCTGAAGGGCCTTCCCAGGGGGCAACGATGCCTCCTGGGAGAGGGGACATTTTCCCCAGGAGGCCTTACCTGGATGGACACTGTGCAGGACGGCAAGCAGCTGACCAGGAAGTTTAGGGCCGAGTCACAGCTTGTCACCCAGGGTGTGGATGAGGCAACACCAGGGAGGAGAAGGAGATGGACTTATTTATAGACGCAGCACAGCTCAGCCCAACACCACCACAACTGCCATCAGATGACACAGGGTGTCCTGCCCCATGAGCCGGGTCATCATCTAAAAGCAAAGGTGGTGGGCTTCCCTGGTGGCGCAGTGGTTGAGAATCTGCCTACTAATGCAGGGGACACGGGTTCGAGCCCTGGTCTGGGAGGATCCCACATCCCACATGGCGCGGAGCAACTAGGCCCGTGAGCCACAACTACTGAGCCTGCGCGTCTGGAGCCTGTGCTCCGCAACAAGAGAGGCCGCGATAGTGAGAGGCCCGCGCACCGCAATGAAGAGTGGCCCCCGCTCGCCGCAACTAGAGAAAGCCCTTGCACAGAAACAAAGACCCAACACAGCAAAAATAAATAGATTAATTAATAAATCCTACGCCCAACATCTTCTTAAAAAAAAATAAAAAATAAAAAATAAATAAAAGCAAAGGTGGGACTCTGCTAATCTCCACCATAAGATCTGATGAGGGAGGGGGTGGAGGAAGTTGGGGACTAGAGTCACCACCCTGGCCTCCCCTGTGGCCTCGAAGCACGCATGGCTTTGGGTGTAAAGTTGACCCATCCATAAAGGGAAAAGGGCTGACCCAAACCACTGGTTCTCAAAGTGGTTTCCGTGGGGGCACCAGGGGTTCCATGGAGGATGGGGAGGGGCAGGTGACCAGAATTTCAAGCTTCTCACTTTCCTTTCCAGCAGATCCCACCCCCTTCTTCCGTCTCAGTCAGCAAACGTTTCTTGTGTACCTGCTACATGTTGGGCCCCAGGGATATTGCGTGAAAAAATGGGTGAGACAGATAACCCATAAGGAAACTTGTAAACAAACATAAATTATAAATTGCAAAAAAGGAGGCTGTGGCCTGGTCTGGACTTCCTGGATGTGTGAGCTGAGAGCTAAAGCCCCGTAAGAATTCTCTAAGTAAAAAGGAGGATGCAAGAGCTTCCCAGGCAGGGGGTTCTCTGGTGGCGCAGTGGTTGAGAGTCTGCCTGCCAACACAGGGGACACGGGTTCAAGCCCTGGTCCAGGAAGATCCCACATGCCACAGAGCAACTAAGCCCGTGCATCACAACTGCTGAGCCTGCGCTCTAGAGCCCTCTAGTCACAACTACTGAAGCCTGCGTGCCTAGAGCCCGAGATCCACAATGGGAGAAGCCACCACTATGAGAAGCCCCGCACTGCAACAAGGAGAGGCCCCCTCTCGCCGCAACTAGAGAAAGCTCGCGTGCAGCAATGGAGACCCAACGCAGCCAAAAATAAAATAAATAAAATAAATAAATTACAAAAAAAAAGATGTCTGCTTTAAAAAAAAAAAAAAAAAAGAGCTTTCCAGGCAGAAGGGACAGCCTGTGCAAAGGCCCTGAGGCAGTAAGGAATGGCAGCATTGGAGGAAATTCAGGAAGGCTGAGTATTCAGGAGCAGGAGATGAGGTCACCACGTTGAGCTGCGTCCGGCTGTGGTCATGATGGATATTTAACACAAAGGTGACAGGGAGCCATGGGAAGCTTCCAGCAGACCAGTCACCACCACAGACTGTTTTGAGATGCTGTTTCAGCCCGCAACGGGGGGACAGGGAAGACAGTAGGGCAGAGGCAGGGAGGCTGGGGAGGAGGGGGCTGCTTCGGGCAGGCCAAAGCCCGAGCTCCAGCTCCCAGGTACTACGATTCCCCTGTTCCCAGATGAGAAATCACTTCTGTGAGGCTGCTTCACACTGCCTGGATATCTACCATCTGGGTGTCCAGTTAGTTCCAGGCTGGCAGAGGTTCCAGGAGGCTGGGGTCCCCCAAGGCAGGGCATTTGTTTGTTTGTTTTTAAATGCACTGATTTTTTAATATAAATTTATTTATTTATTTTTGGCTACGTTGGGTCTTCGTTGCTGCACGTGGGCTTTTCTCTAGTTGCGGCAAGTGGGGGCTACTCTTCGTTGCAGTGTGTGGGCTTCTCATTGTGGTGGCTTCTCTTGTTGCGGAGCACAGGCTCTAGGCACACGGGCTTCAGTAGTTGTGGCAAGTGGACTCAGTAGTTGTGGCTCGCGGGCTCTAGAGCACAGGCTCAGTAGTTGTGGCATGCAGGCTTAGTTGCTCTGCGGCATGTGGGATCTTCCTGGACCAGGGCTCGAACCCGTGTCCCCTGCATTGGCAGGAGGATTCACAACCACTGTGCCACCAGGGAAGCCCAGGCCATTTGTAATAGGGAAGAACAAGTCTTTTTTTTTTGGCCGCACCACCAGCATGTGGGATCTTGGTTCCCTGACCAGGGATCAAACCCATGCCCCTGAAATGGAAGCACCCAGTCCTAACCACTGGACCATCAGGGAAGTCCCAGGAAGGACAAATCTGATTCTATATTAAGGCATAACCCTCCCAGACTTCAGACAATACTACAAAGCTACAGTAATCAGAACAGCATGGTATTGGCACACAAACAGACATATGGATCAATGGAACAGAATAGAGAGCCCAGAAATAAAACCACATACCTACAGTCAATTAATCTTTGACAAAGGAGGCAAGAATATACAATGGGGAAAAGTCCCTTCAGCAAGTGGTGTTGGGAAAGCTGGATAGCCACATGTAAATTAATGAAGTTAGAACACACCCTGACACCATACACAAAAATAAACTCAAAATGGCTTAAAGACTTAAACATAAGACATGACACCATAAAATTCCTAGAAGAGAGCATAGGCAAAACATTCCCTGACATAAATTGTTCCACTGTTTTCTTAGGTCCGTCTACCAAGGCAAAAGAAATAAAAATAAACAAATGGGACCTAATCAAACTTACAAGCTTTTGCACAGCAAAGGAAACCATAAACAAAAAGAAAAGACAACCTACAGACTGGGAGAAAATATCTGCAAATGATGCGACCAACAAGGGTTTAATCTCCAAAATACACAAACAGCTCATACAACTCAACAACAACAAAATAACCGAATCAGAAAATGGGCAGAAGACCTAAATAAACATTGCTCCAAAGAAGAAATACAGATGGCCAATAGGCACATGAAAAGATGCTCAACATCACTAATTACTAGAGAAAAGCAAATCAAAACTACAGTGAGGTACCACCTCACGCCGGTCAGAATGGCCACCATTAAAATGTCTACAAAAAACAAATCTTGGAGAGGGTGTGGAGGAAAGGGAACCCTCCTACACTGTTGGTGGGAATGTAAGTTGGTGCAGCCACTGTGGAAAAACAGTGTGGAGCTTCCTCAAAAAACTAAAAATAGAATTACCATATGATCCAGCAATCCCACTCCTGGGCATATATCTGGACAACTCCATTTTGAAAAGATACAAGCACCTCTATGTTCATAGCAGCACTATTCACAATAGCCAAGACATGGAAACCACCTAAATGTCCATTGGCAGATGAATGGATAAAGAAGGAGTGATAGCTACATAGCACAGGGAGATCAGCTCGGTGCTTTGTGACCACTTAGAGGTGTGGGATAGGGAGGATGGAAGGGAGATGCAAGAGGGAAGGGATATGGGGATATATGTATACATATAGCTGATTCACTTTGTCGTACAGCAGAAAGTAACACAACACTGTAAAGCAATTATACTCCAATAAAGATGTTTTAAAAATTAATTAATTAATTTAAAAAAGTGGTACCTATATACAATGGAGTACTACTCAGCCATAAAAAAGAATGAAACAAAGCCATTTGCAGCAACATGGATGCAACTAAAGATTATCATACTAAGTGAAGTAAGTCAGAAAGAGAAAGACAAATACCATATGATTTCACTTGCATGTGGAGTCTAAAATATGACACAAATGAACCTATCTATGAAACAGAAACAGACTCATGGGCATAGAGAACAAACCTGTGGTTGCCAAGGGGAGTGGGTTGGGAGAGGGATGGACTGGGAGGTTAGGGTTAGCAGACGTAAGCTTTTATATATTGACTGGGTAAACAACAAGGTCCTACCGTCTAGCACAGGGAACTATATTCAATACCCTATGATAAGCCATAATGGAAAAGAATATAAAAAAAAAGAATGTACATATATATTTGTATCATTGATTCACTTTGCTGTACAGCAGAAATTAACACAACACTGTAAATCAACTATACTTCAATTAAAAAAAAATTTGATTAAAAAAAAATCTGACTCGGGATTTCCCTGGCGGTCCAGTGGTTAAGACTCTGCACTTCCAACGCAGGGGGTGCAGGTTCGATCCCTGGTTGGGGAACTAAGATCCCACATGCCACAGGGCGCAGCCAAAAAAAACCCAACAACAACAACCTTTGATCTGTACGATAAGATATGTGCCTTTTATAATATCTAAGTTAGGGCTTCCCTGGTGGTGCAGTGGTTGAGAGTCTGCCTGCCGATGCAGGGGACACCGGTTCGTTTCCCGGTCCGGGAAGATCCCACATGCCACAGAGTGGCTGGGCCCGTAAGCCATGGCTGTTGAGCCTGGGCATCCGGAGCCTGTGCTCCGCAACGGGAGAGGCCACAACAGTGAGAGGCCCACATACCGAAAAAAAAAAAAAAAAATTAAGTTATAGCAATAAAGCATTAAAAAGAAAAATCTGACTCCATTTAATTTTTTTTATTTTTTTTGTGGTACGCGGGCCTCTCACTGTTGTGGCCTCTCCCGTTGCGGAGCACAGGCTCCGGACGCGCAGGCTCAGTGGCCATGGCTCACAGGCCCAGCCGCTCGGCGGCATGTGGGATCTTCCCAGACCGGGAAACGAACCGGTGTCCCCTGCATCGGCAGGCGGACTCTCAACCACTGCGCCACCAGGGAAGCCCTCTGACTCCATTTTAGTTCTGACCTTTTACTTTAACTCTGTGCTCCTATTGTCTGTGCTTAGACATGCTGACTGCACCTTTTGTAAAAGGATGTTGCCTATAGCTTGAAATATACAGAATAGCCTGACCATGACCTGACCTGACACAGAATAACATTTGTTTTCTTGGAGGTTTACAGGAACATCGTGACCCGACCTTGACCTGACCTACATGGACAGATGCAAGAACAAAGGATCTGACACCACGCCCCTCACTCAACTGGGCTTTAGTAGTGCTTTGCTGAAACCCTTCGAGGAGTTTGGGCTTTTTAAGGCACAAGCCACCGTCTCCTTGCATGGCCCTGAGATAAACATTTCTCTGCTCCAAACTCCGACGATGTTTCAGTACTGTTTGGCCTCACTGTGCGCTGGGCACGTGGACTTACATTGGGTGGGTAACACATTTACAGAGGAGCCTTACCCAAAGCTGCTCATGGCTCGCTCCTGACAGGCAGAATTATCTGGTGACTTATTAAAATATAACTCATGAAGGTCACTGTGTCCTCAGCCCAAGGCCAAACCTTAATAGGCAAGCCTTCAGCCTTCGCACAGCCGCCCTGCCGATATGGAAACTGAGGTCTAGAGATGGTCTCTCAGAATCTCAAGGGCACAGCGGGGTCTCCAGCTACACAAGCTGCTCTGCCAGGAACACTCTTTGCTCGCCCCCACCCCCCACTCGGCCACCTTGTTAATCCCTAGTCATCCTGCAGAGCTCCTCCAGGGAGCCTACCCAGATTCCTCCCCTGTCCCCTGAGCTGAATCAGATCCCTCCTCTGGCCCCCACAGCTGCCTGGTGTCCCCCATCATAGCTTTGGCCACCCTGTGTCATTTCCTCTGCTGGGCTGACAGCCCCATGAGGACAGAAAAGCCAGGAGAGCACAAGAGTGGGGAAGAGAGAGTAAGCACTTGGGCTGGGGCTTCCCTGGTGGCACAGTGGTTCAGAATCCGCCTGCCAATGCAGGGGACACGGGTTCGAGCCCTGGTCCAGGAAGATCCCACATGCCGCAGAGCAACTAAGCCTGCGTACCACAACTACTGACCCCACGCGCCTAGAGCCCGCGTGCAAGAAGAGAAGTCACCGCAGTGAAAAGCCCGCTCACCGCAACGAAAAGTAGCCCCCACTCATCGCAACTAGAGAAAAAGCCCGCACACAGCAACAAAGACCCAATGCAGCCAAAAGTAAAAAACAAACAAACAAAAAACAAAAAGAAAAAACTCTATTCACTTAAAAAAAAAAGAAAAGAAAAAAGAAAAGAACTTGGGCTGTATCTCAAGGATTTAAAACCCCAAGGCAGGTCTCTTGTGGAGGGCTGACAGTGGGCAGGGCACTGCCTATTATTCCACGTTTGGGATCAGAGTTTGGCTGGCTCTCTCTGCAACTATGTTGGGTGGGGACCCTGGTCCTGCCTTTTACTCACTGAGAGAGCTGAGGAGAGGGACTGCCCTTCTCAGAGCCTCAATTTCCCCCTATATAACATAGGGCCTGTGCTAGCACTGCCAATGCTCCCTTACTCGCTCTAGAGGGAATGAGCTCCCCGTCGAGGGGAGGATCCAAGCAGGAAGGTTCCTCTGTGGAAAGAGTTGCTGTTCAACGGTGCTTTGAGAGGCCCCAAAGGAGCCAAGGAGGGCCTTCATCTGCCCTGGGGCCGGGCCAGGAAGATTCCAGGAGGCCTCTGTCTGACAGCTCCTGGTAGGCCGGGTCTGCAGCCAGAGGGAGGCCCTGGTGCTGCTCTTCTCCCACCTGTTTCCGGGCCCTGTGCTTCAGACCCGCTTGTCGCTGTGTGGCAGCTGGGTGATGGGGGTGGTCTCCACACACATCTGCACCTCAGGACCCCCAGACCCCTACAGTCCCCGGGAGTTCTAGCCATCTGTCACCAGGTCGTGGGTGGGGTGCAGGTTGGGGCAGGGGCAGCCGGGGGAGGGGGAGGGCACAGATGAGGATCTTTCTGTAACCCACCTGCCTGAGCCTCCCACGGGCCTGTCACAGCCTGAACTTGGCTCCATGGGGTAACAGGAGGCTGGGTCGGGGATGATCAGTAACTGTAGCCAGGCGGAGCCCCGACCCGGCTGAGCCCCAGTCCCAGCTGAGCCCTGATCCCGACTGAAGAGAAGGGGAAGTTGGTGACTGGGGTTCATGGGGGGCATTTGGGGCTCCTGATCACTGACACTCTGCCCACCCACACCCCTCCAGCAAGTCCTGTCACTTCACAGGGACTGGTGATGAAACCCATGTGTGTAACTGAAACACAGGTTACCTGCTGCCCGTCCAAATCCCATGCTGGACCAGCCTAGTGAGTTCCGGCCCCGCCCAGATATCACACCTGGCGCCAAGGGGCACACCTGACCGTGTCCTCACCCGGTGATTCCCCCCACCGCCCCTAACATCCTCCTTCTGAGTCCTCCTGCCACTGTCCCTCCCATCATTTAGTTTTTTTTTTCTTTTTTAATTTAATTTAATTTAGTTTTTTTTATGCAGCAGGTTCTTATTAGTTATCTGTTTTATACATGTTGGTGTATACATGTCGATCCCAATCTCTCTCTTTTTTTTTTTTGCGGTATGTGGGCCTCTCACTGTTGTGGTCTCTCCCGTTGTGGAGCACAGGCTCCGACGCACAGGCTCAGCGGCCATGGCTCACGGGCCCAGCCGCTCCGCGGCATGTGGGATCCTCCCAGACCGGGGCACGAACCCGTGTCCCCTGCATCGGCAGGCGGACTCTCAACCACTGCGCCACCAGGGAAGCCCCATCATTTAGTTTTATGGCCTCAAATCCACCTGTTCTGCCTGCGATTTTTGTGTTTTTTACATTAAAATTTTTTTAAATTAATTAATTAATTTTATTTTTGGCTGCGTGTTCAGTCTTCGCTGCTGCGTGCGGGCTTTCTCTAGTTGCGGCGAGCGGGGGCTACTCTTCGTTGTGGTGCGCAGGCTTCTCACTGCGGTGGCTTCTCTTGTTGAGGAGCAGGGGCTCCAGGTGCGCGGGCTTCAGTGGTTGCAGCACGTGGGTTCAGCAGTTGTGGCTTGCGGGCTCTAGAGCGCAGGCTCAGTAGTTGTGGTGCATGGGCTTAGATGCTCCACAGCATGCGGGACCTTCCCAGACCGGGGCACGAACCCGTGTCCGCTGCATCGGCAGGCGGACTCTCAACCACTGCGCCACCAGGGAAGCCCCCTACCTAGGATTTAATTTCAGACTTTGTTGACATTTTTGCCTGCCTCACACAGCTGGGAAGTGGAGCAGAGGGTGGGAGTGGAGGGGGCTGGGATTTGAACCAAGGCCTCCTGGCCTCGGGATGTGTAGCCGGACCAAACACCAGGCCCTGGGGTCCAGCCTTTGGGGGCTAGAGGAACCCCCTGCCCAAAGCCAGAGAGAGCCGAGAGACTTCCTGACTCTCTCTGGGGGAGGCTCGCCTGGCCAATGCCAGGTGGGGCCTCCCTGGAAAGAGGTTGGTGCCAGGGCCAAGCGTGGGGGACCCTAGTGACCCCCTCACCTCAGGCTTGACCTGAGGACCAGCATGGGGGTGGTGAGGTGGGGCCGTCTGCGCCCTCAGCCCTGGTCTCTGCCCGCATTGGACCCCTAGAGCGTTGCTCAGCCTGGGCTGGTGGGTGAGGGAGCTGCCAGCCCGCTGGAAATTGCACTCCCTGGGGCCTCAGGCTGTGAGCCAAGGGGCAACTGGCGGCTCAGGAGCAGGCCCCCAACACCGCCCCAGCCTGGGATGGGTGAGAAACGAACCACACGTGCAATGTGGGACCGGGATGGCGCTTCGGTACGAGGAGGGGCGCCCTGGTGTCTCCTGATGGCCCCGGTGGCCGGGGCCCAAGGAGGGTTCCCATTCCCCTCTGAGCCTCATAAAAACTTCCAGAAAGAGGGAGACAGAGAGGTAGTCAGCTGCCAAGCATCAGCTCAGTTGGAGGTGGAGACCACACTGTACCCACTGGCCCTGCCCCAGCCTGCAAGGGAACCCTGGCCTGGCCCCCTGAGGGCCCCATCTGCCTCCCAAGATCCTGGCTCGTAGCCAGCCCGTGGGGAGGGCCCCAGGTGTGAGGTGTGTGTGGCAGGGGAGCCATGGGCCCAGCGAGGCTGGCTCAGGCCCGGGCTCACTGGTGGGCTTGGCACTGCAGCTGCCCACCTCACCCACCAGTGCCCCCACCCCCCATCCTGGGGCCTGGCTCCAGTCAAAGGTATCACAGGGGTCCCCGGGTGTCCACTGAGGCTCAGAGGGTGCCTGGACTTCACCTCTGCCCCCAACTCAGTCTCCCTTGGCAGAGCAGCAATTTCCCCCAGCCCCAGAAGGTTCTGGAATGTTCAGGAAGGCCTCATTTAACATCAGAATCCACCTGCAGCCCCTAAGTGGCGGAGCTGGGCTGCTATCTGGCCTCAGAGCTCTTGACTCCAGGAGCTTTGGAGTCTCTCTGGCCGGCAGCTGTGTGACCTTGGGTGAGTGGCGTAGCCTCTCTGGGCCTCAGTCGTGTCATCTGCAAAACGGAGCCCATACCGGTATCCTCTTCAGGTGATTATCCTCCCACACCTTCTCTGCAAGGCGGGATTGTGGGCAGGGGCTGGAAACCCACAGGCCTGGGCCTCAGTTTCCCCTCTGATGGTATTTTAAAGGATATGGCTTCTCCCTGCCCGGCGTCATGGTGCATGGGGCTGCTGTGTGCAGAGGGGAACGGGGTGACAGAAACCTGGCGTCCCTGTGCTGCCCGCCCCCAGCCTCTCTTCACCCGGGCCCCCTGGCACGTTGGGGTCTGCCTGCCCCGGCACCCAGCCCGGCTGGGTTCATGGGGCTTAAATTTCAGCCAGTGGTGGGTTGAGGAGGTGCGGGCCAGACACGCTTCATTTTCCAATTTCTGGAAATGAAAGCTGTAGGGCCACCTATTGTCGAGCGGAAAAACCGTGTGAGAAAAAAACAATAGCGCCTAGGTGCACTACTGCTGCTGAGACAGAGAATTCCAGGGGCTACGCGGGGCCGGGGAACAAAGGGCCTTTTTTCTCTCCCTGGAAAGTCTGGTGGAGTGTGTGTGGCAGTTTCAGGGTCAGAAAAGCCAATGAAGGTATTTTGCAAGAAGGAAAACGGTTCGGAGAAGATCTGTCGGGACAAGGAGCCAGAAGAGCATACATTTTGTTGGTTTGTTGTCAGAGGATGTTTTCCAATTTTCTAAGACACCTGTCCCTCCACTGGCAAAACACTGAGCCGGGAATGCTGGCAACCTGGGCACCGGGCCCGGCCCTGCAGGAAGCATACGGAGATGCCATGTGGGGAAGGTGTGCACAGAATTCCCCCACCCCCCTGCCCCCATCACTACTGGTGGTCTCCAGAGAGCAGCAATTTCCCCCAGTGCAGGCTCTCCAAATGTCTCGGAAGTCCTCATTTACAGTTGGAATCCCACCTGCAGCCACTTGGGTCTCAAAAGACCAGCTGCAGCCCCTGGCCCAGCCCCTCAGCCTGCAGGGTGACAGTTCCGGGGATTGACCTCAGAACGAGGGGAGAGCCAGGCAGGAGAATGTCAGGCCACATCGGGCTCATCCTCTGCTCCGGACCTTCTCGTGGCCCCCACCGATTCCCGAGGCAGAGCCCACAGGTTCTGCTGCATCTCCCCCAACTCGTGTCCTCACTGTTCATGCCCCAGGACCTTTGCACGTGCTCTTCCCACTGCCTGGAACTCCCTCCACCCTGACAGCCACCTGATTCCCTCAAATAACTCCCTCTCAAATCACTTTATTGCTAACTGCCCTCTGCCAGTACTCCCCGTCCCCTTTCCTGCTTTATTTTTCTCCACAGCAATGACCACCATTTAACTTGACCATGTATTTGACTTATTTCTGTGATTTACTGTCTCTTGCCTCTCTCCCCAACCAGAATGTCAGCTCCATGAGGGATCTTGGTCTGTTTTGTGCCCTGCTGAGCCCCAAGCACCCTGAACGGTGCCTGACATACAGGACAGCCTTAATAAACACGCCTCGAATGAACAAATGAATGAACAGTATTAAGCACGGTGGAAAAATTCTCCTGTTTCCTGGCTTGTCATTGCCTTACCCAAGACTGGGAGTCCTGTGGAGGCAAGGCCTGGGTCTCCAGCAGGACTTGGCACTCAGTAAATAGGTGCTGAATAAATGACGGCGCTGGGAGTCCCCACAGACAGAAGCTTGGGCTCTTACTCGGAGAACTGTAAACAAAGACTCCGGGGGACGCTGGACTGTAGAGCAGGAGTGACTCTTGTCCACCCTTCTCCCTGCACCCACCCCCGACTGCCCCTGGCCACGCACGGGCTGTCTCCAACGGGCCTACAGGTGAGGTGGTCCTGACCCTGGGCAACACGGGGCGGGCGACATGGGGCTCGGAGGGAGCCATATGACAGGCACAGGCAGGCAGCAGGCGGGAGAGGAATGCTCTGGCCGACAGGAATGAATAAACAGGCTCCTTGGATGTCAGAGGTTGGGGGGTGGGGGACGCCTTGAATCTCATGCTTGGCTGAGGATGTTTGGACAAGGCAGGCGGCCAGGTGGTGTCATCAAGGCTAAAATTAGCCTCCGATTCCCGCTTAACCCCTCCCTCCTGGGCCGGGAGGCAGGGACAGGCCATCACTTCAGTGAGCACTAGCTTTGTGCCAGGCTAAGCTCCTCTGTTACATGAATGCATTGAATCCTCTCAATGACCCCGACAGTCGGTACTATTATTAGCAGTATTATTATTAATCCCCATTTTACAGGTGAGGAAACTGAGGCACCGAGAGAACACTTGGTGTTCTCACAACTCGCATGGGGCAGAGCTGGGATTTGCACCTGGGCTTCAGGGATGGTGCTCTCACCATCGGAGCCTTGCTGAAGGCTGGGGGACACAACAGGGACCCCAAGCAGTGGGTCCCCAAGGTGGGCACACTCCCCCCCCCTTTTCCTCTCCCCCAGGGACCTCTTCAGAGCCACAATTTCAGCATCCAAATTCAAATATGTCCACTACAGTTGGCAGCTAGATGCGGCCTCAACTTCCCCCATCCACACCTGGGCCCTGATCCAGAGCCCAGAGCCCCAGGTCCAGCACCTCAGAGGGAGACACACCTGATAGGGAGGCACCCAGGGTCCCGTGGGACCGGGGTCCCTCTGATTGGTCAGTGTGGATCAGCATCCGGGTGTTTGCCCATAACGCAGGAAGGCCAGCCGAGGCCTGCTGTTCACCCAGGCAGGATCAGGAAAGGGCTGCCAGAGAGAATCCAGCTGAATCTGAACTTCAGGTAGAAAATTAATCATGTTTTAGTGTAAGTATATCCCACGTATTGCGTGGTTCTTTGCTTATTGGGAGTTCAAACTTCACCGGCCGTCTGTATTTTTATTTGCTTAATCTGACAACTTTAGCTCGCCAACGCCGTGCAGGCAGGCTACGAGGAGGTTAGATAAGCCACAGGAGGTGCTGGGTGGTGAAGGGGACTCCTGCCCAGCTCCTCAGGGCTGGAGTGGAGGGAGGACTGCTTGGGGGAGGAGGTGCGGGAGGAGCTTTGGGGCCTGTCTTCCCCACCCCCACCCCTCCAGGTCCTGCCTGCCCCGCCCGTTATTCATTTTTAGTGATGGTCACTGGGGCAGAGTGTGGGCAGGGAACACCTGGGCCTGAGGCTCCCGCAGCTGGTGGCCTCACTAATGGGGACTAGACGGTGAGTTGGGGGGGGGGGCGGTCCCTGCCCACCAGGGGTCCCGCCTGGGGCAAGAAGTGTCCAATTTGGGGCAGGGGCAGGAAGCAGACCTCCACTGCACCCTGCCATTTCCTTTTACATTGAGATGGGAGACCAGGGACTGCATCTCTGGATGCTTTTACCTGATTCTACCACCACCCGGGCCAGGTCCTCCTGGGCCCCCCCGAGTTCCAGATGCTCAGGGGCGGGGCAGAGGGGGTGCTGCTCTGGCCCTCCTGGCTTCCTCCCACCCTCTGGTTCCCCACGTGCCTGCCTGGCCCAGTGCGGTACCCATGGGGGTTACTGAATCCTCACAGCCAAGCTATGCTGCGGAGTGGCAACCGAGGCCGGGAGAAGGGGCTGATTGGCCACCAGTGGCAGAGCTGTGACTGGAACCTAGGACCTTCTCCCACCAGAGTCGGTGCTCTTGGCCACGTCCCTTTCTCTCTTACTTCTGAGCCATCTTCCATGCTGTTCCTCTGGCCTGGGTCACTCTTTTGCCTTTCTCCTGTAAAGCTCCTACACATGCTTCAGCACCCCTTTCTCCCTGGACACCCAGGCCAGGTCAGGTGCCTCCTCTGAGTCCCCCCCTGCCCTGTGCCTGTGCAACCACATTACAGCCCCGGTCAGCACAAGCTATAACTAACTGCCTGCTCACGTGTCCGTATCCACCACTGGACTGTGAACCTTGGGAGGGTAGACTGGGTCAGTCTTGGTCATTGCTACGTCCCTAGTGCCCAGCACAGGGCCTGGGACACTGCAGATGGAAGTGCTCTGGAGTTAGTCACAGGGCCTTGGCTCTACCCCCATTTGCTGTGTGACCCTGGGCAAACAGCTATCCTTCTCTGAGCCTTGGTTTCCTCATCTGCAAAATGAGGCACTAGCACCTCCTTCCTAGCCTGAATCGTACAAGAGATGCTGGAACCATGCTTTTGGCTCCCAACAGGAGGCTCAACAAAGGTTTATCTAAACATTTAGGCAAATTAAAACCACAACGAGGGGGCTTCCCTCCTGGCGCCGTGGTGAAGAATCCGCCTGCCCATGCAGGGGACACAGGTTCGATCCCTGGTACGGGGAGATCCCACATGCTGCAGAGCAACTAAGCCCGTGCGCCACAACTACTGAGCCTGCACTCTAGAACCCGCAAGCCACAACTACTGAGCCCACATGCCACAACTACTGAAGCCCGTCTGCCTAGAGCCCATGCTCCGCAACAAGAGAAGCCACTGCAATGAGAAGCCTGTGCACCACAATGAAGTGTAGCCCCCACTCTCCGCAACTAGAGAAACCCCGCGTGCAGCAACGAAGGCCCAACGCAGCCAAAAATAAATAAATTAAATAAATAAATTAAAAAAAAACACACAATGAGGTACAACTACACACCCACTGAAATGCCCCAAATCTGGAACACTGACAACATCAAATGCTGGCGAGGATGTGGAGCAACAAAACTCAGGTTCATTGCTGCTGGGATGCAAAATGGTCCAGCCACTCTGGAAGGCAGTTTGGCGGTTTCTTGCAAAATGAAACGTACTCTGACCATAGGACCCAGCACTCACCCTCCTTGGAATTCACCCAAAGGAGCGGAAAACTAACGTCCACACAGAAACCTGCACATATGAATAAACCGGCAGGTTTATTCATAATTGCCAAAACTTGGAAGCAACTCAGATGTCCTTCAGCAGGTACACGGATAAACAAAGTGTGGCACATCCAGACAATGGGAATGTTATTCAGTGCTAAAAAGAAATGAGCTATCAGGCCATGACAAGTCGTGGAGGAAGCTTAAATGCATGTTATTAAGTGAAAGAAGCTGATCTGAAAAGGCTACAGAGACTTTGATTCCAACTACAGGACATTCTGGAAAAGGCGTAACTACAGAGACAGGAAAAGGATCAGTGGCGGCCAGGGGTGGCCGAAGGAGGGCTGAGTAGCCGGAGCACAGCGGATTTTTCGGGCAGTGAAACTACTGTGCATGATGATATAATGGTGGATACCTGTCATCACACATCTGTCCAAACCCACAGAATGTACAACACCAAGTGTGAACCCATATCCCAGTGTTCATAGCAGCACTGTTTACAATAGCCAAGATACGGGAGCAACCTAAATGTCCATCGACAGATAAACGGATAAAGAAGATAACGGTATATACATATATACATTGGAATACTGCTCAGCCATAAAAAAAAGAATGAAATGATGCCATTTGCAGCAACATGGATGGACCTAGAGATTATCATACTCAGTGAAGTATGCCAGACAGCGAAAAACAAATACTATATGATATCATTTATATGTGGAATCTAAAAAAATGATACAAATGAACTTATTGACAAAAGAGAAATGGATTCAGACATGGAAAACAAACTTATGGTTACCAAAGGGAAAAGGGGAAGAGAGATAAATTAGGAGTTTGGGATTAACAGATACACACTACTAAATATAAAATAGATAAACAACAAGGTCCTACTGTATAGCACAGGGAACTATACTCAGTATCTTGTAATAACCTATAAAGGAAAAGGATATGAAAAAGAATATATATGTATAACTGAATCACTTTGCTGTACACTGAGACTAACACAACATTGTAAATCAACTATACTTCAGCAGAAAAAAATCATACCTTTAGATAACCAAAAAGAAAGAGCGAACCCTGATGCCAACTATGGACTTCAGTTTATAACAATGTATCAGTATTAGTTCATCAAATGTGACAAATGGAGCATACTAATATAAGACGTTAATAATAGGGGAAACAGTGCATGCCCGCCGGGGGAGCAAGGTGCTATATGAGAACTCTGCACTTTCTGCTCAGTTTTCCTATAAGCCTAAAACTGCTCTAAAAATATCAAGTTTATTACTTAAAAAAACTTTCAGGGAGTTCCCTGGTGGTCCTGGTTAAGACTCCGCCCTTCCACTGACGAGGTCGTGGGTTCGATCCCTGGTTGGGGAAGTTCTGCATGCCACAGGGTGTGGCCAAAAAAAAAAAAATTTTTTTTCAGGAAGGGTGTGAGTATATTGACCCACATGCACAGCGACATTCATTACAGGTTTTGCATCACATCGCTGTTTATACCAGGGAATGTGCTTTAATGCAGATAACAAACAATTCAGCCACAGGAGGGAATATTACACAGCCGTTAAAAGGCCAGGGACACTTCTTTTTTTTTTTTTTTTTTTTTTTTGCGGTACGCGGGCCTCTCACTGTTGTGGCCACTCCCGTTGCAGAGCACAGGCTCCGGACGCGCAGGCTCAGCGGCCATGGCTCACGGGCCCAGCCGCTCCGCGGCATGTGGGATCTTCCCAGACCGGGGCACGAACCCGTATCCCCTGCATCGGCAGGCGGACTCTCAACCACTGCGCCACCAGGGAAGCCCCAGGGACACTTCTTAATGGAAAGAAATCTGAGACCTATTGTTGGGAAGAAATCGGATGGGCTGCAAAATAGCAGGGACTGACAGTGTAATGCAGTTTCTGTGACGGGAAAGGAAAAATATACAGATGCGCTTGTTTGGGTGAGAAACACTGTGGGAAGGAGAAACAAGAAACTGGCCGGTGGGCTCTGGGGAGGCTGGGTGGCTGGGGTCTTTCCTGAACACCCTTTGGTATATTTTATACTGTGTGGCCTGAGGCTGTTTTACCTATTGAAAAAAATAATAAACTTGTAAAATACATTTTAAAAAAGACTTCTATGGGGACTTCCCTGGCAGTCCAGTCGTTAAGACTCCACACTTCCATTGCAGGGGGCATGGGTTTGATCCCTGGTCAGGGAACTAAGATCCCACATGCTGAGAGGCACGGCCAAAAAGTTTAAAAAAAAAAAAAAAAAAAAGGCTGTTGTGAAAAAAAAAAAAAAAGGGCAAAATAAAAGCATTTGGATGGACTTTAAAAGAAGGTGGGTCCGTGGGGGTAATTTTAGGCCAGGCCATGGGTTTGCCTGCAGCCGCTCCGTTTGAGCTGAAAGCCTCCCTCGGCTCCCGGAGCCTGGCCACCCTCGGCTCACACCTTTGTTGCTCTGCATTCGGAGTATTCAGAGCCCGCGGGGCCCCCAGAGGTGAGATGTTGGCTGGTCTGGGGTCAGGTCTGACTGAGCCCCTCACACCTGGGCCGACCACCCAGCATTCTGGGAAGGCCCTGGGAGGCGTGGCTGGCTCCGAGGAGGGACCTGTGAGTGCCAATGCGGGGCTGGGGGCCCAGCCAGACCTCTCTGGATGCCAAATCCAAGGAGGGCCAGAGTGGAGGGACGGAGGGTGGGTGACTGGAGGGGAGCTACTGGAGGCCCCCGGGGCAGCCCGGTGGCTGCTGCGTGCCTCAGTTTCCCCACAGGCAGTCACTCTCTGGCCCAGGATGCTGGAGATGGCCTGTATCCCGGGCACTGGGGGTTCCCCTGGGTTCTGAGCTCTGGATGTCGAGCCAGACAGGGTGAGAGGGGGCAAAGCTCTGCCACCCACTTCCAGAGCCCTGAAGCGACGACTAACCCGGCTTCGGGCTTCGAGGGTGGGCCGGGGCCTCACACGCCCACCAGAACCCAGCCAGGAACCCTCGGCTCTCCCTTTCCCGAGACTCCACCCTCCAGTCTCCTTCTTGCTCGTTCTACCCTCCCCTAGGTGTGGGGACCCTGTGGGCACAGCAGTGGGTGCCCCAAGGCACTCAGGGCCCCTGCTCCCTCCTGGAGCAGCCCTTTCCAGGGTGCTCAGACGGGCCAGGACCCAAAGCGCCTGCTATGGTGGACGCAGGATGGATTCCAAAGTGTGTGCCCTGACTTGCTGTGTCCACCTGGGAACATGCCAGGCTTTGGCCCTTCCTCTCTCTGGCTGGGTTTCGCGTCACCTTGGTTTTGTCTCTCGAGCACGGTTTTGTCTAAATCGCTCTTTTTCATTTACATGTTTGCTCATTTTACTGTTTTACTATTTTTTTTTATACTGTTTTACTATTTCTTCCTTCAGACCAAAGGCTGAGTTCCAGGAAGGCGGGGGCCTCGTCGGTCTTGCTGGCTGATGGGATCCCAGGCCCGAGTCTCTGCCCGACACACGTAGGTGCTCGGTAAACACTTGTAAGTCTTGGCTCCGAGACCCTCACAACACAGACGGTTCCTACCTGTCCCCACCTCCCCCCACCCCCCAACAGCCATCATCTATGGGGGTGAAGTGAGTGGGACCCTGCCCAGAGCAGGGCTGGGCCATGTATCTACAGAGCCCTGCTGTGTTCCTAGGCTGGGTGCTGACCCAAGGGTATAACAACCAGGATATGTCCCATGCTCCACTAAACAGTACACAGGAGGATGATGGGGGATTTGGAAGCTGGTGTGATGGACAAAAAGAGAAGAGGGTACACGGCGTGTGGGGCACTGCAGGCTGGGTGGGGCACCATTTCACTGGCGTGTCAGGGAGGCTTCAATGAGGAGGTGACATTTGAACTGAGAACTGAAGGAGGTGAGTTGGTGAGTTGTAGGGGACATCTGCGGGGAGAGACGTCCAGGCAGAGGGCACAGCCTGTGCAAAGGCCCTGGGGCAGGACCAGGCCTGGCGTGTTGGAGGAACAGTGAGGAGGCCCGTGTGTCTGGAGCAGAGTGAGCGAGGGGGAGAGAGGGAGGAGGGGAGGGCAGGGAGGGGACGGGGCAGGCCTTGTAGGGCCTTGTGGGCCGCGGGGAGGACCTGGGCTTTTACCCCCAGGGAGGTGGGAGCCCTGGAGGGCTGTGGGCAGAGGAGGGGCGGGGCCTGACTCTGGTGCTGTCACTGGCTGTTGGGGTGAGGACAGACTGGGGGCGAGGGCGGAGCCGGAGACCAGGATGGGGGTGAGTACCCAGGTCCCGGCGGTGCTGATGGGGGCCGGACCCGGGTGGGAGCTGCGGAGGGAGTGAGATGTGGGCAGAGCCAGGATGGACTCTGAAGGCAGAAGGGTGTGAGAAGGGGTGAGAGGGCAGAGGACCAGCCTCCAGGTCCAGCAGGGGCAAACGGCAGGCCTGTGGGGCCTCCTCGAAAGCGTCGTCTGTCCTGCAGCCCACGTCCAACATAAGTTTTTACAGGAATTTGTGAGGGTATAACTTTGCTTTTAAGATCACTTGGCCGCAAAAACACCTCCCTTGTCCCACTGGGCGGCTTTTGTTCCTGCCACGGCGACCACATGGGAAGTCTTTCAGAGACAGTCTATAACGCTCTTTGCCAACAACAGCTATAATAATAAAAGAACTAACACTGGGGACTTCCCTGGCGGTCCAGTGGTTAAGACTCTGCACTTCCAGTGCAGGGGGCGCAGGTTTGATCCCTAGTCAGGGAACTAAGATCCTGCACGCCGTGCCGTGCGGCCAAAAGAATAAACAAAATAAAATAAAGAACTAACACTGAGTGCCTGCTGTGAGCTGGGCCCTGTGACGTCACCTCTTGGGGCCTCAGTTTCCTCATCTGTAAAACAGGACTAATGTGAAGAGCTCACCCCCGGGGCTGTTGTCAGGATTCAACAAGCCCACAAAATGACAGCAACATCAACCATCGACAAATGGGCCCTGCTGGCAGGTGGGAAGGGCTCGAAGGGTTTTCTCCTTTTCTCTTACTTGGATGGCTCACATTTTCTCGGCTTGCAAAGAGCTCAGAGACCCGGCCCGGCCTGGAGGGCTGGGTCAGTCCTTGCAGCTTTGTCCCCACTGGCAAGTGTCCCCAGGGCTAGGGTCCTCGGGGAGGGAGTGCCCCACCACTGACCCCAGGCCTGTATCGCTCACCTGCTGTGCCCTCTCCCAGGCCTTTGATCTTGTTCTGTCCTCTGCCTGGGACACCCTTCCCCTCTGTGCACGTCTGGAAAGACCTCTTCATGCCCAGGTCCTCCCTTCTCTGCCTCATCCAGGAAGCCCTCCTGTCGCCCCCTCCCCTCGCTAGTCCAGACTCTCTGGGGCTGGGGGTGGCTTCGTCGAGGCGGGGGATGAGTGTCTCTGGAAAGGTCCTCCACTGCCCCACTTCGGGGCTGCTGTGGCAGGATGTGGGGTTCCAGGTCGAGGAGCAGGGGAACTGGATCCACTGGGCAGGGGCCGTGCCCCCGGGGCCTGTGTGTGGGGATGATGTGGGCCCCTCACAGCCTAGTACATGTTAACGGCCGAGGGGTCTGGGGCGGGCTGCCTGGAGCCTGGGGAGCAGCTGCTCCCTCCTGCCCCGTTCTGGGAGGGCCTGGGCCGTTGCTGGGGGCACTGCTCCAACGCTGGCCACCAGCCCACAAAGGGCTTGGTGGGCGGCAGAACAGCCCTGGCCTGAGCTAGAGGGGAAACCGAGACCCGGAAGTGGGCTGGGGCTGGCTGGCCGTGAATGAGCTCTTCCTGCTCTCTGTGAGCCCTTGGACCTGGCACGGGGTTTGGGCTTCAGGAGAGCAGGGGCTGAGGAAGGGTGTAGCGGGGAGGGGGTCCCTGGGTAGATCTGGTTCTGGAAGCTACTGCTGTGCGGGGGCTGGGAAGCGACCAGCTGCGGGGCCTTGAACAGGTCCTCCCGGCTTCAGCTCTTGGCAGCCCCGATGACGATCACAGGCCCTATTTACGGTGACGACGGGGCCACGCTACCAACCCGCCACCAACTCGAACCTGTCTCCCCTGCTGCCCCGGCTGCTGCGGGGCGGGACAGGCGGGAAGCCATGGAAGGAGGGAGAGGCAGGCAGCAGGGATGGAACCTGACTTCTCTGCGGTCGGGGCAGGGCCACAGTGCCGGGGACCTGTGGGGGGGACGGAGCACGGTGGGCTCTGCCCCCTGCCAGCATAGCAGGGACAGACCAGGCTGGTGCAGGAGCAGGGGACCCCAGCCGCCGCCTAGAGGGCAGGGAAAGGGCGCTTCCATGGGGTGTAGCTATTTTCCCTCTTCAGGGAACATCTCTGAGGGAGGGACATGGTCATCCCCACTTCCCAGGCGGGGAAACTGAAGACAGAGCCAGGAAAGAACCAAGTGTTGGGTTTCGAACGCAGGTCTCGGAGCCCAGAGCCCTCGTGGGCCCTCCCCTCCTAGTCCATGGGCCGGTGGGGCATCTCCACCCTCTCTCAAAGACTCCGAAGTCCAGGCTCGGGTAGCTAGGCCTGGACGTGACCCCAAGCCGGTGGCTGGTCCCAGGCCGCACGTGGACGCTGGCGCCCACTCCCTGGAGGGCATGCTGGACGAGGGGCCGTGTCAGCGTGGAGAGGCTCAGTGTGGCAGGTGGGGAGGCTGAGGGGCCTGGGCTGGGAGGGACCTGAATGGCTGTATGGCGGCTGGGGGCATAAGGAAATGGCGGTGAGGCCAGCCCAGCCAATGGCTGTGGGGCTGGGGCCCTGTGCTCTGCTTAACACCCAGATGAGTTATTAGCTGGGGTGGACAGAGGAAAGCAAGGCTCCAAGCTTGGCTTTCAACCACATCCAGGCCCCCAAGAGAGGAGGAAGGGGAAGGAGGGACAGGCCACACACCAGGGAGGGGGTGCACGAGGGCTGCGACCCGCCTGGCCCGCTCCTGCCACCCCCGGGCCACCTGCAGCGCCCAGACCCCTGCCAGGACCTGATCCCACCCTCACCCGACCCCGCTCCCTAGGGTGGGCCCCGAGAGCCCTAATTTATGGCCCATCGAGGTATGCTGGAACATGCCGGGCCTTCCTTTCTGGCTTCCAGGAAGAACTGAGCCCGTTGTGCAGAAAGCCCGGGGCCAGGCCGTGCCAGCATTCTGGAGCCACCTAAATCACCAGGCCTGACAGGCAGGAGCGGGCGAGGACCTCGAGTCTCTCTTCTCGTTGTTGCCGTGGGCGCCTGCCCTGAGGGCTCCCGGTGGCCTGTCACCCACCTGTCAGATGGGGACAAGGCTCCGGGGCCAGGCTGTCCAGGGCTCTCTGCTCCAACACCCAGGAATTTGGAAACGGGCCGTGCATGGGGCCTGGGTGTGTTTTCCACATGCTGTTGGCTTTGGGGGGAGGCCCAGAGAGGGGCCTGCGGGGGGGGGCCGCAGGAAGGGCTGTAGGCAGCAGGGCCCAGTCCCGCCCCCCCATGGGCTCCCGCCCGCCAAGAGAACAGGCGGAGGCCCGCGGACCCCTGCCCGACGCCTGCTCCTCCTCCGGGGCCCAGCTGGCGCCGTCGGCCCGTCAGGCACAGACCCAGATGCCTTATCTCCTGCCGCTTCCTCACTCCTCCAGCATCCGCCCTGCGGCCCTCACCAGCGCTGGCCTGTCACCCAGCCCTCCCCGGACAGGGCTGCACCCCAGAGAACAACGGAGCAGGGGAAACTCACACAGACATACACAGAATTTATTATTTTTAGACGAATTTCAACCTGCCCGAAGTCCCAGGAGGCGGCAGGGCTCACACCTTGGGCTCTGCAAACACCTTCCAGCCTTCCAGCTGGCCCATCTTGACCAGGGCGGCCGTCATGCCCATGTACGCACAGGCAGCAGCTCCAATCCCGTAGCTGTGGGCTGTGAGAGCGGGGAGGCTGGCGTCAGGCACGCACGCGGGCAGCTCACCCGTGCCCACTCGGGGCGCCGGCAGTGACCGCAAGAGGACAGCCCCCACTCCAAGCTCGGGTGGCCGGGACGAGCCCCCAGGCCCCGTGCCTTTGAAGATGGGCGTGGAAACTGAGGCAGGGAGGAGGGAGGGGGGAGGCAGCAGTCCAGGCTGCTGGGTCCGGGGGCGGGAGGGGACGGATGGCGTGTCAGTCGGTCTCAGCTCGTGTCCTGGCTGAGCCTGCCCTGCGGTCCGGGAAGCGGAGAACATAAGACGCCTGTGGCCTGAGAGCGGCTGCAGGGAGGAGGTCTGCCTGCTGGGCACGGGGCTCACACCCCCATCGCAGGCTCAGGGGCGCTGGTCAAACCCAGACCCCAGCCAAGGTCTCGAAGCGAAGGCCAGGAGGGCGCGGGCCTTCCTCCTCAGCATCCTCCCTCTCTGCCCTGCTGGAACCGTCCACGGAGCACTCCCGGTCTGCTGGGCCCCAGGCCCGGCGGTTTATCTGAGTGTGGCCTCTGCCCGCCGCGCACCCCCGCCCCGCCCAGGCGAGAAGAGCCGTCTGCTTCCTAGTCCAGGAGGCTCCACTGTGCAAGGCTGGCCTGGGGCCCGGCCCGCCTCCCACTAGGGAGGCATCCGCTCCTGCTTCCCGGGTGCCCTCGGGCCACCTCATCCCCCCTCAGAGCCTCAGTCCCTGCATCTGTAAAGTGGGGATGGTGAGAACGGCTCTCCTGCAGGGCCCTGGGTGCTGGGAGAGGGGCGGCAGCTCCAAGGCCAGCCCCACCTGCTCTGTGCGTGCTCAGGGGTCGGCGGGGGAGCCAGGCGGCGACCTCGTGTTCTCTGACAAGACGCGGCAGCCAGAGGAGAGAGATATGAAGCGAGGGCGGGTGGGGGCCAGGATCACATGCCCTGGATCGTACGTTGGGGCTCGGAACAGCGAGAGGGGCCGCCATGCTGACATCTGGGGGAAGGGGGTTCAGGCAGAGGGCACAGCCCATGCCGAGGCCCTGGGGCAGGACCGTGCCTGGTGTGCAGGGGGCACAGCAAGGAGGCCACGGGGTTGGAGCGGAGCAGAGCGAGCGAGGCGGCGAGGGCAGGGAGGGGGCGGGAAGAGTCCGCGCGCCGGGCCTCGGGGGGCCATGCCAAGTGTCACAGGCAGCCACGGGAGGGCGAGAGGGTGTGGCGCGGTGGGCGTGGATAGCTGCCTGAGCAGCAGCAGCTCAAACCACTGCTACGCTAGCTGGTGGCCAAGGTTCAAAGGTGCTGGGAGCTCTCAGGCTCTGCAGCTGGACGCGTGTTCTTGCTGCCCGCCACCCCCACCGGGCCCAGGCCCAGGAGACAAGAGAGGAGGGAGGGGTGGCAGAGGTCAGGGGCGCGGGCTCACTCACTGCGTGCTCCCAGGGTCAAGCCTCCAGCGCAGCCTCCGAGGAAGTAGTTGAGAGGGTCGTCAGGCTTCTCGCGGACCTGGGCGCTGATGCAGGAGGTGAGGCCGAATATGGCACCGATGGCGGCTGTAGGGGCGGAGGGGAGGGACGGGCCCTGAGTCTGAGTCAGGGGCCCAGACCAGCGCCGGGAGGGCCCCCGAAGGAGAAGCCGACGCGCCGGGCGGGCTCGCTCGCTCACCTGCGGTAAATGTGTACCGTCCTGTCCTCGCTACTCCCTCCAGGAAGGAGGCCGGGGTCCGGAGCGCCACGCTGTAGGCGGAGACGATGAGGCCTGTGGGAAGAGAGGGTGGGGAGGTGAGTCAGACCCTGGCCCTGGCTGGGGCAGGCCCCTCCCCATCCCACAGTGACCGCTCCCTTCATCCTCACGGTAGCCACCAAGGCGGCTCCTGGCGCCACTGCTTGGCCCAGGGGGGGCTGTTTCAGGGCTCACCCGGGGTCCCACAGTCGATGAGCTGGGGCCCAAACCCGGCTCCAAGGCCTGGGCTCTCACCCGCCCCCTCCAGCCCCCAGGCCTCCCCCCACCAAGGCCTGCACAGTGCCACCTGCGTCCCCCTGCCCTTGCTGGCCCCCCGCAGGGCACCAGCCCAGCACACGGCCTCTGCAAAGATGGGCTGGGGCCTTGGTGGCTGCGCCGGCAACCTGGCCCTGCTCCCCACTCCCATGACAGCCTCCATCCACCCGCAGGGCCCAGGGTTCCTTAGCAGAGGCTTGGAGGCTCGCTCCGGGGCCACCAACGCCTCTTTCTTGCCACCGCCGGGCCCGTCCCTCGCCCCTGGCTGGCTCAGCCTCGCCACTCTCGTCAGCTCTTACATCTCTGCCGCTGCCCCGGCTGCCCTGCCCCTGACGTTGGCTTTTACGTGTGAGGGGCCCTGGTGGGGGCCAGGCCTGGAGCCAAGTGCCAGGTGGGTGGCCAGGCCCGAGATCCTAGCCTGGGGCATCCTGAGGGAACGCTGACCTGGGCCGTGCGTGGGTGTGGGGTAAGGCTGGGGCAGCCTCGGGCAGCCTCCCCAGCCAGACCCTCTTCAGTGGACATTAGACCAAAGCCCAGCTGGCTGGCTCCAACACGGGGCTCCCCACCCTCCAGCTGACCCCGCTCGGGGCAGACAATGCACCCCTCCTCCCCCGACAGACCACCAGGGTGAGCAGGCCACCAGCACAGACCTCCTGGGGCCAGCCCACCCCAGACAAAACACAACTGCCACCTGCCAGGCGGCAAGGGCACCCACCGCCCCATTCACTCTCCTCGGGGCCCAGTGGGCTCAGTCCCCTCTGATCCGTCGCTTCGTGGCGGGGCGGGGTGTGTCCTCAGACAGGCAGAGCGACTTGCCCGATGCCACCCAGCAGAGCAGCCTGGAAGCCAGAAGGGTCTGTGACCCAAAGCCACCTTCACCGATGCCCCAGGGATGTGGGCCCCGCCAGGTCCCCAAGCCTGCAGCTTCTGGAGACAGCTTGCGTGCAGCCCTCACATGACCTTCCTGGCTGAGCAGTGTTCCCCTCAGCCTTGGCTGGGGTTCAGCTCACAAGAGCTGTGGGGAACTCTTCACAGTGCACAGCGGGGGGTAACCTTGAGAGCAACCCTGAGGAGGGCCAAGACGGCCACCCAGCTTGCCAGACAGGGAAACTGAGCCCCAGGGACGACAGGAAAAGAGTTACACATACAGAAGGCTCCCTCATGCAAGGCGCCCCCCTGGGGACTCCCCAGATCGAATCCCTCCTGGTCCCACGATGAACCCTAGGGTCCCTGCTCCCCTCAGAGTGGCTGAAGGCTGGGAAGGGGGGAGGGGGCCGGAGTCTGGGGTTCCCCCAAGCCTGCACGGCCTGCCCGGGCCCAACAAACCCCCTTCTTCAGTCATTCTCTCACACGTCCCCACCCCCAAACCCCACCTTGTAAAGAGGCTGAATCAGAGGGGGCTCCCCATCCTGCCTGGGACCTGGGGAGGCATGATTTCCAGAGCTGGGCCAGGAACGAGGATTTATGACCCTCTGCCGAAGAACCACTGACAAGATTCAGTGACGGTCCCCAAACCCAGTCAGGCAGTGAGTCCTGGCGGGGGAACCTGATTGACCCCACCCCCATTTGCCTGCGGTCCTGCCTGAGGGACGCCCAGTTCACAGGCCACGTGGGACACAGAGTGCCCCAAAATCCCAAGACCTCTCAGAAGTCCTTTACCTGGGAGCGGATGACCTGGAAGGCACCGGACTATCCCAGGGTCAAGGACTGGCCCCCTCCCCCCAGCAGTCATTCAGTAGGTGATGTGCCAGCCCGCGCCCCCGGGAGCCCACCTAACTCCTCAGACGCTGCAGCCACCCTCCCCAGCACTCACCCCCTCAAAAGGCCCCTCCCCAGCCCCTGCGCCTGCTCCTAGCCTCCTGAAGTGACCGTCTTGACACGGTGCACGTTCATTCATTCACAATCTGCAACTGTGGGCCCACATACATTCATTCACTCATTTACTGTGTACCTTCCCTCACTCATTAATTCATTCACAAGTCACTCATTCATTCATCCTAGTTACTGCGGGCCTTCCTTCTCTCGTTCATTCACAAAATCATTCATTCACTCATGAAGTCACTCATTCGTTCATTCCTAGTTACTGCCCTTCCTTCCTTCCGTCACTCATTTGTTCCTCCAGTTATTGTGTTCCCACAGGGTGCTGGGCTGGGCTAGAGCCTGGCTCCCTGCCCTCCAGGGGCTCACCATCCCAGGGAAGCCAAGTGTGAAACGAGTTCCCTGGGTGGAGGGCTGAGGGGCGGCAGGGATGGAAGGAGCGGGGAGGTGAGGGAGGATCCAGGAGCACGTTTAACCAGGTCTTGAGTGTTGAGTGGAGTTGGTCAGTGAGAAAATGCGGGCGGGCAGAGTGAGTGACACACGCACACAGCGACGCCCTCGAAGACCCCTGGGCCCCCTGCAGGGCTCCTGGAAGCCAGTGACCACCCCCAAAACTGAGTCTCTCCGCGACCACCCGACATAGCGCCTCCGTCAAAGGTTTCCACCCGCACCCCCTCAAACACCTTCCAACAAGTCCCCTCCAGGCTCTGTTCAAGCAGGCGCCACAAAACCCATCCCCTAGGGCTCCCCCTTCAGCCTTCCTGAAGACCATTCAGGAGGACCCTGGAGGCGCTTTCCTTGCCCCAGTCACCCCCGGGAGCAGACCGGGATTTGCAGCCCGGCTCCCAAAGACGCCGGGGCAGCTCATCCACCTCTCTAACCTTCAGTTTCCGCCTCTGAGAAATGAAGATGATAATGGTGCCTCTTATTAAATATGCAGAAAATGGTAGCGATGACTAGGTCCTAATGCAAATCCTCCCAGTGCAGACTCAAATTCTGCCAGGCCCTGTTGCAGGAGCTGGAGATACAGAGGTGGCCCCCAAACTCATCATACCTATGTCTCAGACTGAGATTGGGAAGGAGACCAGAAGAGGCGAGACTCCAGGGTCTCCCTTGCAGAGGACTGCCAAGGCTGTGGGTCCCCTCAGATTCCCCCGAGGCTACCCTTATGGTAGCTGCTGACTCACTTCATTTATCATCTGCGCAGCGCCCCTAAGACCCCTCTGATGGCCCCCAATAAAAGTTTCAGATGTCTCTGACCACCCAGTTCTCCTGGATCCTACAAAGACCTCATCCCACTCCAGAACCTTCTCAAACTTCTGCCTTCGGACGCCTCAGTAATAACCCACGATCCTCCCAAATTATCTCAAAGACACCCAGTTGGAAAGTCTCAGAACCCTCCAGCTTCTCTGACCCCGATAACGGCCCCGTCCCACTCCACACCTTCCCACTCCATCTCTTTCCCAGAGCCTGGTGAGCGTTTCAACAATAACCTCAAAATGCCAGCACCCAGGGATTTTGACGACCCCAGTAACCAGCTTGTCACATGTACCACGACCTCCCAGGGCCCTCCAACCCTGCCACACCCATCCCCCCACAACGTCTATCTCACACCAGCGGTCCCCATGGCCGGCTCAGACACCCCGACGATGGTCACGTACCACTCCGCGAGATTCCCAGCCCCCATGGGACCCCCTCGGACTGCTCCCAGTGACCCTATGACCTCTCTGCGCCCTGTAAAGTAGTCCGACACCTCCACAAAGTCTATCTTGTACGAGAGCCCCCCAGCGTCCCAAGGCCGCCCCAGACACCCCGACGATGACCACTGCCACCCCGCGAGATCCGCAGCCCCTCCAGGACGCCCTCGGACAGCCCCCAGTGACCCCATGGCCTCCCTGCGCCCTCCGCCCTGGGGACCCGACCGGCGCTCACCAGTGGCACCACCGATACTGGTGGTGGCGTAGGCCTTGCGGTGGCACTCGGTACCTTCGGGGATGTCCCAGTACTGGTGAAGAAGCGTCTTAGCCATGACGGAATACCCCAGGCCCCGCACCGCAAGACGCCCCGGCTCCCAGCGCCCAAGGGCGGACGCCGCTGACTCTCGCGAGATTTGCTGGGCGGCGCGCTCAGCCTCTCTTGCGGGCGGGACGGCAACAAGCGAGCAACTTTATTGAGCGCCGCGGACGTGGACACGGGTCGTGCTCAAGCGCTGGCATCGGGACTGGCGTAAAGGAAGAGCGCGTACAGCCCTGGCCGACTTCTGGAGGGGGAAACTGAGGCCGACCAGGATCAGTGAAGGCAGACGTCTCTAGTTCAGTTCAGAAAGTCCTGGGTCAGGAGTGGTTTGACTCCCGGAGGTGGGGCCTAACTAGGGGCGGGACTATCAAAGGTACTAGCCCTATCCACAGGCACAGACGAGACCGCGGGGCCGTACTCCACTTGATAGGAGAGAGACGTCATTATGGGGCGGGACGTGGAGGGATGTGGTCACTCCCAGCGCCCGAATCTGTGGGGAGGCTTGGTCACGCCCAGTGGCCAGTCTTAAGCCAGAGTCTGAACAGCGTGCGACTATTTGGGGGCGTGGTCAGTTCAGGGGCTTAACGCGAAAGTGTCCAATCCCAGTGCTCGGATTCTTAGCGCGATGTGGTCTGTGCCCAGTTTGTGGCTAGTCCAACCCCTGGGCGGGATGAAGAATGCTCTAGGCTTGGGGCGCGGCCAGAGCCCAAACATAACCTGAAGGGCACTTACTTGACCAATCCGGAGCTGTACGATTGCCTAAGGCGCAGGAACGTGGCCAATGAGAGAAGGGCAGCCTGTTCCAGGGGCGTGGTCAGGCTTGTGGGCCTGACCAACGCGGCGCGTCAGCTTCTAAGCAGTGGGGGGGGGGGGGGGGGGGGTCCTGTCTCGAGGGAATGACCAATCCTGTTGCCAGAGCCCGAACTGGGGCGCCACCAGAGGACAAGGCCAACCCGGGGGCGTGGTTTGTTAAGACCATGGCCAATCTTGGAGTTAGGCCCGGCTCAGGGGTGGAGTTTCGAGTTGCCGGAACCAGCGAGGGTGTTCGGGTTCGAGCAGGGCGAGACCCAGCCCTGGGGGCGGAGCCTAGCAGTGATCGCGGCCAATCACGCTGAAGCCCTGAACGGACCCCTGGGGGCGTGGCCCCGCGGGCGTGGCCAGGCCCGGTTCCGGGCCGCCCGCGGGCGTGGCCGGGCCTGGACCGCGGCCGGGGCCATGTCAGCGCCGCCGCCCCTGCAGATCCGCGAGGCGAATGCACACCTGGCTGCGGTGCACCGGCGCGCGGCGGAGCTGGAGGCGCGGCTGGACGCGGCCGAGCGCACGGTGCGCACCCAGGCCGAGCGCCTGGCCCGCCACGACCAGCAGCTGCGCGCCGCCCTAGACGAGCTGGGCCGCGCCAAGGACCGGTGAGACTCGGGGCCGGCCACATGGACTTCTTGGAGGAGGTGGGCGGAGGCAGAGCCGAGACTGGAAAGGAGGACCGGCAGGGGAAATCGTGTGCATTCACGTGGAGCCGAACTACTGGTGGGATTGGAAAAACAAACACCAAAATACTTGACTTAGTTTTCACTATGTAAAGTTGAGAGATGTCATACAAGTGTGGGTATCTAACTTAAACACGGTCCATTTTACCGCTAGGCAAAATCGGGTGGTCCTGAGTGGTGCAGGGACCACCAGCCGCCTGATGTAGGTACTGGAGCCATGGCAGGTTCTTGAGGAGGAGAGGATGGGATGATATCAGCAGTTTTGAAGAGTCCCTCTAGCTGAGGGTTGAAAGGGACGAGACAAGTGCCCAGGGAGGAAGGTGGTGCTGAGGACCGGGTGGGAAAAAACTCAGAGCTGGTTGGATTTATTACTTCATCTTTACTGAGCATCTACTATGGGGCCAGGCACTGTGCTGGGTATTAGGGCACATCAGTAAGACCTAATGCAGCCCTGCCCTCAAGCAGACACATTGTTAGGCAGTTCCAATATGGGGTGATTGGGTGTGTGTGATGGAGGGCCACATGGCTCTGAGGGGGCCCAGAGGGAAGGCTTCCTGGAGGGGGAGCCATCTAAGCTGAACAACAAATAGGAAAAGATGTAGGGGACAAGGGAACTGCAGGAAGAGCTACGGGGATGGATGAGGGAGTGTGTTAGTCTGCTGAGGTTGCCGTTAAAGAATACCAAGGGCTGGGTGCCTTAAACAACAGCAAATCATTTCTCACAGTTCTGGAGGCTGGGAAATCCAAGATCAAGGTACTGACAGATTCAGTTCCTTGTGAGGGTCCTCTTCCTGGCTTGCAGATGGTCATCTTCTCACTGTGTCCTCACGTGGCACACAGAGAGAGCAAGCTCTCTGGTGTCTCTTCTTATAAGGAAACCCTCATGACCTCATCTAAACTTACCTCTCAAGGCCCCATCTCCAAGTACTATCACATTGTGGCGTAGGGATTCAGTATATGAATTCGGGGAGGGAGGGACACAGGCATTCAGTCCGTAATAGGAGGGCTTTATCCTGACAGGGTTGGAGGTCAGGAGCAGGGGAAGAGAACCTCCGGCTCCCCCGTGCCATAACTGCCCCGTCTTGCCTTCCTGCCAGTGAGATTGCCACTCTCCAGGAGCAGCTGCTGACCTCCGAGGCTACTGTCCAGAGTCTGCAGGCTGCCGTGTGCCAGAGGGACAAGCTCATCAGGCAGCTGCAGCCCCGGGCTGAACTGCTGCAGGACATCTGCCGCCGCCGGCCACCCCTGGCTGGGCTGATGGCCACCCTGGCTGAGGCTGAGCGCCTGGGGCCCCTGCCGGCCAGTGACCCCAGTCACCCACTCCCTGGTGGACCCAGTTCATACCTTGCCAACAGTACTGGGGAGGAAGAGGACAGAGACCACCTCCAGCCTGCTGTGTTTGGGACCACTGTGTGAGTCCCAGAGTAGATTCCAGAATGGAGAAAGAGGACCCCTACGGGGACTTTTTCCACTGCTGTGGGTGTCCTTGGGGGCCACCAGTACCCCCAGAGAGGACCCCGTGGCAGAGCCATAATCCTGTCCAAACGTCAGAACCTGCTAAAGAGTCATAGGTTTCAAATGGGCGGCCTGCAGGCCAAATGCAGATGTTGAACCCGGAGAGAAGTTTTTCTTTTTTAAAAAACAGAACTTTGAATCAGTCACCCTTGTTGGAGAACTGACAGTGCTGACACAAAAATCTGGATTTCTAGCTTCAGACTGGGCCGTGCCTGCCTGGATCTGAGTCCAGGGCACCCTCTTTAGTGAGTGTGAGTTTCAGGCCCCACACGTCTCTTAGGGCCAGATGTCTGGCCCCTGAGGCATCTGAGTTTGAGACCTCTCTTTCTCGTGGAGGCGGATGATTTGAGTTTCTCTCTTTTCCCCTTGCCCTGATTTTTGTTCCTCCCGAAGCATTCCCCATCCTAAAGCTTTTTCTTATTCTCATCTCAGTCCAGAATTGTGAGCCTCAACCCTCAGGCCATTTTGCATTGGTTATATGAAGACAAAGTTTTAATCCTAGATTTTTTTCCCCCGAATTCTATCCTTCCCTCAACCCAGAGAAGAGCGTGCATGTGGGATGTGCTGAGATGTCTGCAGCCAGGCTTTGCTGCCCAGGCAAACTCGGGCATCCCATAAGCTTTTCTTGATAGCGTCCTGCCTCAGGGTCTTTACACTGGCTGTTCCCTCTGCCTAGAATGCTCTTCCCCCAGCTGTCACATGACTAGCTCCTTGTCACTCAGGTCTTTGCTCAAACGTCACTTCCTCCCAGAGGCCTTCCCTGACCACCTTATTGGAAGTCATTCTTCTCCACTCCACCCCCACTGCCTCATTTTATTTTCTTTATGTAACTTCTTACATCAGAGTGGAAGCTCCATGAAGGCAGGGTTTTTGTTCTCTGTTTGTCAGCAGTGGCTAGCACACCCTGGGACACCTGTAGGAACAGGATGGGTCTATGGGCCCTGAAGGGAGCCAGGGACCCCAGCACATCCCATGAGGCACCCCGGCCAGTGTAGCTTTTGTAGCAGCAGCTGGCTCCTTTTTATATTCCTTAGAGAATCTATTTTTTCACTCCTTATTTCTATGCTGCCCTTCTTGGCCCAAGATATTCGGGGTGCTTTTTTAAAAAAATCAAAACAGGGAACCCTGTGCCCTTCTCTGCCCAGCTCAAGTGCCTGGCCTGGTACCATTGTAGCTTTTTCCCGCCTCCTGACTCAGGGAATTGTCATACCAGGAAGCATGGCGGGGCACAGGCCCTTTCAGCCCGGAAAGCTCAGCATCCACCCTCAGCCCTCAGGATGGGGCCGCCTGGCGTCTCACAGTGACCCCTCAGTGTGGCAACAATGGCCCGGTTTTCTCCTTTGGACGAATAAGGCTTGGGGGGTGCTGTCCGTAGGAGGCGAAGGCAGGCTGGCGCCTGTCGGAGCTCAAGAATAAACCAAATGATTTCATGGCATTGGTCTTTCCTCCTTTCTTCCTGGTGTGGGAGCTGAAGAGGGGGCTGCTGTGCTGCTCCTGGTCCAGGGTGGGGCCCCGCTGGGTGGGGAGACACAAGCTACAGTCCCGGGAGCTTGTGCCAGGCACTCTACATACACGGTTGTGTCTCATCTCCTCAGACAACTATGCACACAGGCATCACCCCATTTTACAGCTGTGCAAAGCAAGGCTCAGAGAGGTAAAGTGAAAACAGCCTCTGGGTCGGAAGGGCCCTGGCCACTTCCAATTTTTTATTGTTGAAATTCTGATTCTCTTAAAAATGTGGAGATGCCCAAACAGAGCTACAATAGTTGTGGTTACATTCTACATTTTTCTATAAAAAAAAAAAAACTCGACATTTGTAACCCTCATAAAAATACACAATGGAGTATTTCTTTGCCTACGCAAAGAATTTTGGACTGCAGCAAGCCACAAGAATTTCTGCAGCAAAGTGCCACTGCAGTTTCTCATAAAACTGATGGTGTTGCAATCAGCTGTAGCTTGAATCGCAGCGCCGGGTGGCTTGTGATCCACGGCTTGGCTTCTGACTGTGGCAGCAATTTTCGACAATACCACTGTGCTGTGTGCAACTGCAAGCTTTGAAAAGCTTCTGATGATCGCTGGGTCTCTGCGGGTGGCGGCGTCCCCAAACGGGGGCCCACGTTTTAAGTCCTGGGAAATCCATTATCATTTTCAATCCTGACTGTTGGTGTAACGCTCTCGGTTGGCAAGATGTCCAAAGTCTCGACAGAAGGCATTCAGTGATGGCAGCCTTGGTTCCTCTTGGATTACGGATGTCAGGGGTCAGGGTCGCTTCTCTGGCCAGTACTGAAGCCCCTGGCTCAGCAGCTTGTCATGAGCCAGCCCACCAAGTGATGTTTGAGAACTGGAAACCAACCACCAGGTGACCCATATTGACTGGCCCTAAGTAACTACCAAGAATTGCTTTGTCCAAGTCAACGTTGATGTCTGTACGACCCAGCTGTGAGCACCACCTGCTGGACGGGGGCCTGGGTCACCTCCAGTCCTTTAAACTTGGATCCCTCAGTAGCTTTGGCTGCGGCCCTGTGAAAAGGGGCTGGTGGCTGGTGAAGCCCAGAGAGGGGAGGGGACCTGCTCCAGGTCACACAAGAATTGGGCCTTGCCTCCCTCCATCCAGGACACTGGTCCCCGCAGGGCTGTGGCCCACCCTTCCTCCTTGTGGTTAGGAAGCGACCCCCTCCCCCACCCACCACCTGGGCCTGGCTTTATCCCAGGACCTGGGCACTGCAGGGCTGGGAGCAAGCGAGCAGGACAGCAGGTGGACAGCGGCGGCAGCAACAGCACTGCCCTGTCCCTCTCGGCCCGCCATATGCCCCCACAGGGCCGTGCTGAGGGCCATGAGGCTCTGGTGCATAGAGAGTTACAGCTGGGGCCCCTCCCAGTCTCCAGGGCACCGTCCCTTAGCAACAGCCTGGCCCGGCAGGACATACTGCCAACGCCGGGCAGAGCAGGCAGGAGGCAGGCGGAGCGGCTACCCAGACTCCAGGACAGACGAAGGCCAGGTGAGTGAGCGGGGGCACCCGGCCTGTAGCCTGGTTGCCGAGCGGGAGCCCCTCCAGATCTCTCTCCCATCCAGCAGCCCAGGGAGCCCTGACCCATCATGGATGCTGTGGACGCCACGATGGAGAAGCTCCGGGCCCAGTGCCTGTCCCGAGGGGCCTCGGGCATCCAGGGTCTGGCCAGGTGAGCTGTCCCCTCACACCTCCCCAACCCCCCGGATCACTTTCCAACCACGCACTCTGCCCCCCAGGTTTTTCCGCCGCATGGACCGGGACAGGAGCCGGTCCCTGGATGCAGGGGAGCTCCAGCGGGGCCTGGCCGAGCTGGGGCTGGTGCTGGACACAGCCGAGGCGCAGGGCGTGTGCAGGCGCTGGGACCGTGACAGCAGTGGGACGCTGGACCTGGAGGAGTTCCTGCGGGCGCTGCGGGTGAGGCCGGGCGGGTGACTGCGGGCAAGTCCCTTCACCCTGTCGTCCGGGGGTGCCAAGTCCTTGCGGGCTTATCCACATCGGTGTGAGGACTCGGGGGACCTCCCGAGCTCCACCCCCCCAGTCACAACCGCCCCCCCAGCCCCCCATGTCCCAGGTCCGGGAGGCAGTTATCACAGCCGCGTTTGCCAAGCTGGACCGCAGCGGGGACGGCGTGGTGACTGTGGATGACCTCCGGGGGGTGTACAGCGGCCGTGCTCACCCCAGGGTGCAGAGCGGGGAGTGCACGGAGGAGGAGGTGCTCCGCCGCTTCCTGGACAACTTTGACTCCTCGGAGAAGGACGGGCAGGTGGGTGCACGGGTACCCCACCCCCTCTGCCCACGCCTGCGGTCCCCCCTGACAGCCCGTCTGCCCCCAGGTCACGCTGGCCGAGTTCCAGGACTACTACAGTGGCGTGAGTGCCTCTGTGGACACGGATGAGGAGTTTGTGGCTATGATGACCAGCGCCTGGCGGCTGTGAGCGGTGCACACCCACTCGGCTGGCACCATGCAGCGTAGGGCCCCACCCGGCACCCCTGGGCCAGGGCCCCTCTCACCTGGGCTTTGAGCTGAGCAGTCCCGGGGTGGGGGATGGAGGGGACTGTGGGAAGACTGAGGCCGCAGAACCGGCTGGACCAGGTCTCCAGGGACACGGCTTGGCCACCAGGTGTCAGTGGGACAAAGGTTCCAAAGATGGGTCACTGGTTCAGGAGCCCAGGGAGTAAGACCGTCCGTGCCCACGCCATGCCGACCCCAGGTCTCCTCCTGGCTCTGCTCAAGTGAACCCTGCCAGCACCCTCACCCCTCCCTTGTGACTCCTCCAGGAAGCCAGGCAGCGCCCGGGTGGGGAAGCAAACTGCTCTTCAGTGAAGCAAGGCTCTGCACGGAGCGGCCGGTCTCAGAAGGCAGCCGAGCTTGGTCACCTGCCCAGGTGTGGAGTGCGGGGCAGGCCAGGCTGCTGAGGAACTGTTCCTGGCCAGGTTGCCTGGCTTCCTGAGGCCCCTGGGGCACGCAGGAGGCCAGAGTTTTAGTTAAAAGTTTTAATGTAGTTCCCAAATACATTTCATATGACAATCTTACATAAATGTTCCAAAACACATGGGCGTTATCTGGTTTTACTTGTCACTAGTTGGCTAAGGCTTAAAGCAGAGAAGTGTGACCGGATCTGCTGGGAGGGCCTTTGGTGTCGTCCCGTGGCTCAGGCGCGGACGCAGATGCGGGCTGCACAGGCCACCCCGAGGTGTGGGCGGCACAGCTCAGACGGGCCTCCCCCTCACCCTGTGAGGGCCCTGTGCACAGAGGCGGGCGGCACCCAGCTGGCTCTTGGCCACGCTACGGGGTGGGACAGGTAGAGGGCGCCGCTCCTGTGTGTGCTACGAGCATGGGTTCTGCCCGTTGTCTGGAACCGGTCCGCTCGCTGCCCCCTCCTTGAAGGCCCTGCCAGGGTCCCCCTCTGCCTCTCACAGAGGCCCCCAGCCCTCGACGGTCTTGGGGGCAGAGATGTCCAGGGCTGGGCAAGGAAGGAACAGCCAACAGCAGGAAGCAGGTTTGCACCTGGGTGCCTGATGACGAGTGACCCATGTTATGGGGACAGACAGGATGTGGGGGAAAGCCCTCCCACGCCCAGTGACCCTTTTCTAGATAGGCTCTCCAGGCCCAGGGCCCAACCCCTCCACACCCCATGACTTGGCCTGGAGGAACCCCAGGTGGGGAGCACCCCCAGCACGGGGGCCAGGGCCACAGGGGGAACGAGGACGCAGCCCGCGACGGAGCCGTGCCTGCTCAACACACAGAAGAGAAGCGCCTCGATCTAGGAAACCAAACACAAAGCCTTGGGGGGGAAAGAAAAAGTCTAAAAATAACCCCCCCAAATCAGAACGTGGGAGCTGGGAGGTAAAGACAGTAGTAACAGAAGGTCCAGCAGGCCCAGCGTGACATTGTGTGGACAGACCCGGTGCCCGGGCAGGTGGAGGCGGGGAGAGCCGGCGACACGACGAGGGTGGGGTGAAGAAACGAGGGGTCCCAGTCCCAGTGAGAAGCCGTGACAAGTCTTAATGTGCCATTTCAATTCAAGGTGGGGAGGGAAGAAATGTTCTTTTTCGTTTTGCTCATCAATATGATGAGGTTCGTGTCCCAAACCACATTCAGGCAGTTCCCGAGTCTGCTTCTGAACGGGACGTGCGGATCCAGACTGTGGCCACCCAGCGGGGAGTGTGGTTCCCGAGCCCCGCGCCTCGACGCTGCCGGAGGGAGGGGCGGGCGGGCGGGCAGACAGACGGACAAAGCAGCAGGCTCGTGGGCAGCCGGCTCCCGGCGCTATGTGCTCCCGGCCGTCTGCCCGTCCCCTTCGTCGCCAGCGCCTGTGGGGAGCGGTGGCCTGGCCGTCAGGTGTCTGCCCTGGACACAGCCCCACCCCTTGGGTCAGCCCCGGGACCCCTGGCTCACCGCCTCCAGTGGCCCCCGACGGGGCCAGGACGTCGTCGTCGTCGCTGTCGTCCTCGTTGGACGGGGCCACCCCGGGCTCGGGGGCCGGCGTCCTGGCCTCCTGCTCCTGCTCCACGCGGCTGCGCAGGGCCAGGATGCGGTGGTGCAGGGCCGCATACAGCTGGCCCGTGTCCTTGGAGCTGGCCTGGCGGAGGCAGAGGGAAGGGCCAGGTTACAAGGCCTCATGGGGAGACCCCTCCTCAGGTGATGTGGCCGCAGTCCCTGCCGTAATGGGATGCTCCAGCTCCCGGGCTGGACTGGGGAGGAGCCTGACCTCTCTCCTCAACAAACCCGGGGAAAGCAGACCGAAGCTCCCCCAGGCCCAGGGCCTGTCCTCCCGAGGGGTCCACAGAGCCTGAGGCTGGGCCAGCCTTCGGCGAGCCATCCCGACCCTGGAGGCCTCCTACTCTCCCCGGCCAGGCCCTCAGTGCAGGGCTCTGAGTGCTGGGCATGGGGCTGCCCTGCCCTTGTCCAGGGGCTGTTTGGACAGCTTTGCTCCCTGAGAGGCCGGGGGCAGCCCAGCCCGTCCCTGGGGCTGCTCACCGAGATCAGGAAGACCTTCACGCCCTGGTCCTCCGTGTCCATGGCTGTGATGCGGATGCTCTTCTCACTGGCCTTGTCCATCTGCATCTGGGCCCACAGCTTGGTGTTGAGGATCAGCCGCAGGCTGCCCTGGGTCCGCATCACTGCAACCAACGAGGCCATCAGCCCTGCCCCCCACCCCTCGACGAAGCCGCTATGAGAACAGACACAATCTGCAGGAAGGCCAACACCCCCAGGGTGAAATCCCACAATTCCCCCAAGGTCCATGAAAGCCTCCTGTCTGCTGAGCGGCAGCCCTGGCAACCCCCCACCCCTGGTGGCACATCCAGTGGGTGGAGCTGGTGCCAGGATGGCGGATTCCCTGGGGAAGGGGCTGGTCAGGCGGCAGCAGGAGGCGCAGGTGGGGCTGCACACTTGGACACGCCACACGAAGTCTACGCCCCCTGACTGTTGCCACCCACAGGCCAAGGCGCAGCTCCTGCCCCATGAAAAGGAGCTAACTGCTTAGAGGAAGGGTCAGGGCTGACTGCTGCTCAGAGCTTCCATCAGGAGGGAGACAAAGGTAGACTGAGGGCAGCACACAGTGGAGAAGAACAGGGGACAGGCCTTCCCTCTCTGGAAATGTGTGTGAGACCATGAGTTCCACCCACAGCGGGCCCAAGGCCAATGTCGTCCTGCTCAATTTGTCCGAGCCTATCCACCCTGCCCGAGCCCCAACCCTGTGGACACAGGTGAGCCCTGGCCTTCCTGCCAGCCCGGCCCTCCCCACTGGAAAACCCGGCGCAGATTACGAGCGGTCACCCCAATCTGGGTGACCCTCACCCCCGGCAGCCCTCTGGGCCCAGTCTCACAGCCCAACCTGCCCCCCGAGGTGGACTTGGAGGGAAGGAAGGTCAATGCCAAGGATCAAAGGCTGCGTGGGGTGAAAGGAGACGATGGCCGGGAAGGATCTCAACAAGGGAGGGGACAGTGCAGTTACAATGAGGCTGGTCACAGGCTGATGACCCAGGGGCAGAGCCACGAGCCGCGGGGGCTCAAATTCCTGCGCCCTCTCTTTCCACATACACTTGCATGTTTCCATTAGGGAAAATGAAGAAGAACGGTGCCCGAACAGAAGCCCAAGTGCATAAAAATAGTGCTGAAAGGACGCAGCATGAGCTACGCCTGGGCCAGGAATGGACGTTTCTGTAAAGGCCGCAGGACTATTTTAACTTGGGAGGATTAAAAAAATAAAACAAAACAAACAAACGAAAAAAGCTTCCCTGGTGGCGCAGTGGTTGAGAGTCCGCCTGCTAATGCAGGGGACACGGGTTCGTGCCCCGGTCCGGGAAGATCCCACATGCCGCGGAGCAGCTAGGCCCGTGAGCCATGGCCGCTGAGCCATGGCCGCTGAGCCTGCGCGTCCGGAGCCTGTGCTCCACAACAGGAGAGGCCACAACAGTGAGAGGCCCGCATACCGCAAAAAAAAGAAATAAAACAAAAAACAAAAAACGAACACACACGTTTCACATATATACAAACGTGCCCGCACACACATCCGTTCTGTAACAAGCGTACTTCCGGGAATAAGATTCGTACTTCGGGGAATAAGATTCACGTTTAGATGGCCCCAGTAGCATTATTTACAAGTCAAAAAAAATTAGGAACAACCTAAATGTCCATCAACAGGGAAATGGCTAAATACATTCACGGTCGATGGAATGTTAATTAATATAGAAGCTTGTCAAAAGCAGTCATATTTTAAGGAAAATTTCACAACACAGGAACACGCCCACAAAATGGCAAGTGAAAAGAGCAAGAGACAAAGTCACCCCACTTCCTTAACAAAGATCCACAGAACAGGAATGGACCGCCAAAACATTCTTGGCAGACAGAGATTTCCCTCTTTTTATAAAGAGATTTTCGTTGATGTTTGATTTCTTTGTTTACTCACCACGAAACAACTGACACTTTATAAGAAAATAAGTTTGAAAATGGCTAAATCCTTTTATCCACTTTCACGATCAGGAAGAGGAACATCACAGAAGGGCTGGCAGCTGGAGCCTCTGGGCCAGGCCGGGTCCCATAGGCTGAGGGCCCGCTGTGGGTGCAGATAGGGAGCCCCACCCCGCCCCGCCCCAGGCCCCTCCACAGAAACCTGGCCGAAGCTCACCTAGTCGGGACTGCAATGTCCCATCGTCAGTTGATGCCATGTCGTTGAGTCTGAGCAGCCCCCGGCCTCTCTCCACCCACGACTGCGAGGTCTTGTCAAAGACAAACAGCTTACACTGGATCTGGAACACAAGGCGGTCCTCTGGGTGAGCAGGGACCCTGGCCGGCAGACAGACCTCGAGAGCCTGCAGGGAACCCGCGATGAACCAGCAGGGTCAACGAACTATGGTCTGGGGGACCCGTCTGGCCCTTGGCCACTTTTCTGTCCTGCCCTCGAGTTAGAATGGATTTTACATCTTTACGAGTATTAAAAAAAAAAAAATCATTAAGGAAATGCAAATCAAAACCACAATGAGATACCACTTCACACCCACTAGGATGGTAATAACCAAAAGGACAGATGACAACAGGTATTGGGAGGATGTGGAGAAATCAGAACCCTCACACCTTGCTGATGGGGATGGAAAACGGGGCAGCCGCAGTGGAAAACTGTTCTCCAACATCTTAAACATGGAGTTATCACATGGCCCAGAAATTCCACTCCTAGGTATCTACCCACGAGAAGTGAAGCACGTGTTCACATAGAAACTATTACGTGAATGTTCACAGAGCATCATTCTTAATACCTCAGAAGTGGAAACAAACCAAGCGCCCACCAACAAGTGACTGGATAAACAAATGTGGTCTGTCAATACAGTGGACTGTTATTTATTCAGCCTTGAAGAGGAGTGAAGAGCTGACACATGGTCCACCAGGGATGAACCTCGAAAACGTGGCGCTCAGTGAGAGAAGCCAGACACAAGGCCACATGTTATACGATCCCATTCACATGAAATGTCCACAACAGGCAAATCCACAGAAACAGAAAGTGGGTTTGCCTGGGGCTGCAGGAAGGGGGATGGGCAGTGACTGCTCATGGGCACAAGGCTTCTTTTTGGGGGGGCAAAAATGTTCTAAATTAGTGAATACAGTAAAAACCACTGAACTATACGCTTTAAAAGGGTGAATTTCATAGTATGTGCACTGTACCTCAATAAAGTTGTTATACAAAAAAAAAAAAAATGCAAGAGAGACCACACATGGCCCTTTACAGGAAAAGTTTGCAGATCTTTGTAAGTCAATATTTCTCAAGATGGATAGATAAGAAAAACTGTGAGTGGGGGAAAAAAGTACCACTAAAAACTCCCCAAAGCCACATATACGTGGTTTATAGACACACACGCAGGTATGCGTGAAAGGACGAAGAGCAGATGGAGGCCCACCACACTGGACGTGCTGCCCCACGAGGGGAGGGAGATGGGGACGGGGCACGGGTGCCATGAAGTCTGGTCTAAGAAAAGAACACAACACCACCGGGACAAAATAATCACAGCTGTTGACTCTGGGTGGCAAGAGGTGTTTGTTACACGTCTTTGTAGTTCCCTGAATTACCGAGACCGTCTCAAAACAGACCGTTTTGCTCTAAAACAAAGCAGTACAAGAAGTCCGCTAGCCGCACCGACGGGTCCCCAAGGCCGGGCGCGCCTCACCTGCAGCACGTTGCTCTCGGCCTCCTCCCCGGTGATCACCTCCACCTTCTCCAGCAAGCACTTCCGCGCCGTTGCCTTGGTGTAGGCGGCTGCCGACTCGGCCAGGGACTCTGCAATGTTATTAGCTAAACGACATTGACTATTGATTTGGTCAGGGGGAGGGTGTACCTCACAGGACACCCAAAGGGTGGCTCTGGCCTCAAGGGGGCCAGCGCCTCGGGCCCACAGCAGACCCTGGCAACGCGCCCGGTAACTCTGCCTCGGAGTCTGCAGGGCGGCCACCGGGAGCGGCCAGTGCAGCTGCGGCCTCCCACTCTCTCACTCAGGCGAGGACAGCAGACAGCGAGAGACCTCCGAGGGCGCTGAGGAGCGTCTGCCGCCTCAGGGCGAGGAGGAGGGTGACAATCACCTCAACCCCATCCTGGTCGCCAGGCAGGGCCCCGGGCCTCACACCCTTCCTGCTCACTGGACCTCAGCACGCACGGCTGTGGGCTGTGGCCGAGGTCCCCGTACCTTCCTGCCTCCCGGACCACCCCCCCACAGGAGGGGGCAGGACCGAGGCCTACCTTTCTCGGGGGTGGCCTCCTGGGACGAGGACTCGGACCCGGACTCGGCCACTGTGTTTTCTCTGTTGGCATCTGGGCTGACCTCGTTTAACTTGGGCGGGCTCTGCGGGGAGCGAAGGCGCAAAGGAGGAGGGGGCGTGTGGGGGTGGTCCCGGGGGGCCGACCGCTGCAGGACAGGGAACCACTCTGCCGGAAGGCAGCTCCTGGTGCCCCTGCCCAGCAGAGGACCCCCCTCTGCCGACGCTGGCTACCCTCCCGCACTCTGGGGACCCGCCCAGCCCCAGCCCCTCCCCACTCAGTGCCTGCCGAGCACCATCAGATAGAGGCAGTTCTCAGTCCTCACAGGCCCGCCCGGGATGTGCACGCGAGCTGCCTCTGGAGCCTCTGTGGCATCACCTGGAGGCGTGTGCCACCAGCTGACCTTGGGCCACCTGGTCCCCCTGGCCCGTGAAGCAATTCTTTGCCTACTTCATTGTAATCGAAAAAGGACAGTACTGACGCTCGAGAACAGAAGCAGGCGGCTCCTTAGCGTTACAAACACTGAGACCAAGACGGCAGGAATCAGGTGGGCCCCAAACAGCGCCTGAGCTGCCCTCACAATGGACACAGCGGGGCTGTGTGTATATGATTTGAAAAGAAAAGGAAGAAAAAGAAGGAAGCAGGTAACAACCCTAGAAGCCCATCCCGGGCTGGCTGGGCTCTCTGGGACCGGGATGTGGCCCGTGGTCAGCCATGTGCCTCGGCCGTGGTGTGTCAGGAGTGCAGGGGACACTGGAGACCCTGCAGGGTCGCCCCCTCACCCCCTGCTCTGTGCTGCAGCCTCGCGGTGGCAATGGGGCTGCCCTCCCTTGGCTTCAGAGGTGGCACAGGGTGGTCCCGGCCCACATGGCTAAGGAGTCTGGCCTGACGGCTGTCACCGCACCTGCCCTTAGCCGGGAGGAAGCGCGGCCCGTGACTCAAGGGAAGCCCCTCTCAGGATGAGGAAGGACAGGATGCGCGACACTGGCTCCTACAGAGCCTCCCTAGGCCACCAGCGCCTCCCCCCGTTTAAGCTGAGTCTGAGCTGGGTCTTTTTTCTCTTACTTGGAAAAGAAAGAGTTCTAATTTCACAGGACTCAAGGCAGCAGCCACACCCCATGTGTCCCGGTGACCTGTGGGAGGCTCCGAAAGCCTTCCGGGCCCCGAGAAGGACAGTCCCCACGGGGGTCACTCACCAACACGCGCTCACTCATGTTCTGGCCAAATATGAATTTGCTGCTGGCAGCGTCGGCACTGTTGGCTGAGCTCTCTAAACTGAAGAGGAGACACGCTGTGAGCGCAGGGTGGCACAGGGCCAGGCGGTGTGCACGCCCACGTGCGCCGTGCACACACACGGTCGGAGCGGAAAGCACGGTCGAGGCCCCGCTCCGCCTTGGGCTGGACGGGCGTGCGAGGGACAGGTACCCGCAGGCCTCCGTGCCAGGCCTCTCCAGGTGCCAAACACGGACCCTTGGCTCGCACTGCCTGGTACCAACTGCACAGGGGCTCCGTGTGACACACCAGATGCCCGTCTTTCCCAACCCCCAGGAGGTGGGCAGCACCGCACAGAGGCCGAGCGCAGGGGCGTTCTGTCCACTCCCCGCAGACAAACCCGGCTGTCTCTCGCCAGTGGGCTGCCCCCGGGAGGCACTGCAGCTCTCTGGGCCCCTCCCCAGGCCTGCACCAAGGAGGTGATGCCTCCTACGGGGCGGCCGGCGGGTCACACGGGATGACCTTTGGGGAGCACTCAGCAAACGGCAGCTGCCCTGGCGGTCACACTTCATCCGGTTTAAGACATCACAGGCTGCACGTGCCTCCCAATTTGGGAAACACTTAGGTGCAAAAAATGCGTCTTAAAATATCTGATGCGCTCTGCTAACCGGGGGCCAGGCAGCCAAGCAGCGAGGTCACTGTTCCCACCGGGCCTCTCCGAGGTGGGAGCCTGCACGGCGCCTGCTCTGCTGGCCCATCTCCCAGGCAGGGACGAGCCTTCCTTCTCAAACACCCTGGCAGCCAGGCTGCTGGCAAGTGCCACCACCAGTAGCGCCAACGGCGAGCCCGGATCCAGGGCAGGGAGCACGTGGTGACAGGAGGCAGCCGAGCTGTCACTGGCCCACCGGGTTCTGTTCCGGGCACGAGGCCCGGGTGACAGAGGTCACTCCCGGGGCTGGGCTGAACAAGCCCACGGGACTGGGGTCCTGCCTCAGATGTCCACTGAAGCCCGCCATCCCAGCCCCTCCACATCTGTGTCCAGAGTGGAAAAGAGGGAGGGGCTGCAGGGTGACCGGGATTCTGGCTGCACGTGCCCTTGCCCTCCCGAGGAAGGACTGGGCTGGCTCCTGGTCCAGGAGGGTCCAGGCTTCTCTGGGCCCTGAGGCAGGTACCGTGGGTGACCGCGGGCCTGAGGCGGAGGCTCTCCCCAGACAAGGCTGGGCACCAGGCCCGAGGCGCAGACCTGGAGCTGATGTACTGAAGGAAGTAGTTGGTGGCGGCTGGCGCTTCTGAACTGGGGTGTCCGGTGTTCTCCATGTCCACTACTTCAGCGTTCTCATTTATTAACTGGGAAACAGAGAGGAAACACTGCTCAGAGAACGGCACGTCCTGGACCTCTGCAGCTCAGCCTGCCTCCACAGGCCCTACACCGACATGCGGCATGGCTCCGTCTACATGTGTGTACCCTGGGGTGTGGTAAGAGTTAAGATACGAAAACAGTCCGTAAGGCACTAGTGAGCCTTTTCTACCTTGTTTTAAAAAAGCACACTCAGGCTGGCACCTTGTTGGCATTTTTAGCAATGCTTCTGCACCGAGGAATCACAGATCGCTTACAAATCTTACACTTTAAGGGGTTCATTATAAACAAAACAGAAGCATCATTTCTCGAGGCTGCTTCTATGCCAACTGCCATGCTAGCCTGGTTAAATACATCCTCCGCTGGAGCTCTCCTGGGAACGCTGAGAGGTGGGTGTTAGCGACCCTGCTCTGAGTGAGGAAGCAGAGGCTCAGAGGGGCTAAGAAACCACGGCTTCGAGTCGCCCCCCCCAACTGAGAAGCTGGGATGCAACCATGAGACGCCCGGATCCCCACGAGACATCGTCCCCACTCCAATCTCAAGGCAGCGGGGAACAGACTCGACCTGATGGCTCAGGCCAGGCCCCCGGTCCCCAGCATGGGTGGATTTCCAGGCCCTTCCTGCTTTTGCTTCCTGCTCCCGGGAGGGAGCAGCTGCCAAGGGACTCATTATTTTGCCTAAAGCTGTGCAACATCAACACCTATTTTTGTGTCTCTTGGGGTATCTGTGCTTCTACTGGACAGTGGGCACCAAAGGAGGAAGCTGACGGCGTGGCTTGACATCTCCTCCGCACCCAACTCGTTTTCTCATTTCAGGGCTTCTCACCTTCTGCGTTACTGACCCCGGGCGCGGATGGTTCCCTGAGGGGGGATGGGGGCTTCCTGGGCACTGTGGGGTGTTGGTCAGCATCTCTGGCCTCCACCTACTTAGTATCAGTGGCACTTACCCCCCAGCTGTGGCAATGACAAATGTCCCCTGACACAGCCACTGACACTGCCCCTCAAGCCTCTAGGAGCTTCTTGCCAGATGAGCTGCTGGAAATGGCACAGAGGGACCTTCAACCCCTGGGGCTGGGGCAGGTCTTCCGAGAGGGCCAGCACGTGGGGTCCAGAACCCAGATCCCCTGCCACTGCCACATGCTCCCCACTCCCGACTCAAAGTCCCCAGACTAGACCAACACACCTGGGGGGCAGCCAGGAGGTGACAGATCCTGTTGCCTCCTGTGGGAGAGAAAACAGTATCTTTCCACCTGCCCTCCTTGAAAAAAACAAGGTGATGGTTCTCAATTGGGGGTGACATGGTCCCATGGGGAACATTCAGGACCGCTGGGGATGCTTTTGGTGGTCATCACTGGGGGTGGGGAGAGGGGGTGCTGCTGGCATCTAGAGGGCGGGGGCCGGGGATGCTGCTCAACACCCTACAGTGCCCAGGACGGCCTTCCACAACTAAGAAGGAGCCGGGCTGAACGATGCTAATGCTGAAAGAAACCCTTAAGTAAGCACATAAAAATCTCTCTGGCGACCTGGAAAGCATCGGATCCTAATGTCTGCTTGTTCCTTGGCTATAAACACGTCAGCTGTCAGGGCTAAGTTGCTTCTCTGAGCCTGGCTCCTGGAAGAACGAGGGAGCCTGCCACCAGGAGCCACCACTCAGCCCCACACTGGCAGGGGTGGGGCAGGGTGGGGGGCAGCCGGCCGGGGTGCTGCCAGGAGTCAGCAGCACAGCATGGAAGGGACAACAAGCAGCTGCTGGGCGCTGAGGCCCAGGACCACCCCAGACACGGCCCCCACTCCCCACCCCCGGGAAAACAAACCTGGGGGAGGCGTAAAAAGATCCCTTCACTGGGTCAACAGCTCATCCGGCCCTCTGACCACATACCTTAACTCTGTCCCTCAGGTTCTGCCCGAACACAAACGCCTGCTGTGCAAGCTGCTCCTTCTTCTCGCAGCTCTCCTCAGAAGCACTGCCAGGCTCATTTTTCTGCGAGTCTTTCTCCTGGTTAAAACAAGCAAACAGAACAACTGAAAAGAAGCAATACATCAGCCCTGAGAAGCGAGATGAGCCATCTCACACCACTGCATTTGCCTGGCGTGAATCCTGTCGCGAGGGCCCTGGGGTGGGGGACCAGGGAGACGCCTTAGGGCTGGGCGGGACCAGACCTCTCCAGGGAGGGGAGGGGCGAGGTCTTGGCAGTGCCCTCGTCACCGGGAACACTGGGTGGAGACGGCGGGGTGGGGGGTCACGTCCAGGTCTCCCTCCAGCTCAGAGCCCTAGCCACCAGTTTCTGAGAAGCAGTATGCTGTGGGAATGACTCCTTTTTCCAATTCCACTAACTGTGGTTTCAGGGTGGGGGGCTCAGGGACATCTGAAGATTGAATTGGAGATGTTCATTTTCACCATTTGAGCCTGAACATCCGGCGGCAGTATGGCAGGGGGTGGGGGAGGCAGAGGGTGGAGAACCTCAGGCATCGACCTGTCTGCTGAAACTGGCAGAGTGGAGATAAACACACGGGTGCAATCTGTCTCCGTACGTGGAGCCCTGGGTGTGTTGGTGCAACTCGGATTTCAAGTCCAGTCTCTGCCAACCGTAAATGCAGGCTCTTCATTAAATGCCCCTTATTTTCAGCTGCTATGCAACGCTACTGGAAAACATATGCATCTGGCCTATATAATCCCAGAACGCTAGAGGACTTTTTTAAAAAAAACAAACGATTTCTGGGCTTCCCTGGTGGCGCAGTGGTTGAGAATCCGCCTGCCAATGCAGGGGACATGGGTTCGAGCCCTGGTCCGGGAAGATTCCCACATGCCGCGGAGCAACTAAGCCTGTGCACCACAACTACTGAGCCTGTGCTCTAGAGCCCACGAGCCACAACTACTGAGCCCACGTGCCACAGCTACTGAAGCCTGCACGCCTAGAGCCCATGCTCCGTAACGAGAAGCCACCGCAATGAGAGGCCCGCGCACTGCAACAGAGAGTAGCCCCCGCTTGCTGCAATTAAAAAGAAAGCCTGCGCACAGCAATAAAGACCCAACGCAGCCAAAAATACATAAATATATACATAAAAATAATAAAAATAAATAAATAAAACAAACGATTTCCAAGCGGACTCCCAAGCACACTTCTGCCACTAGAAGCAGCACATGTGTATGAACCCCTGAGGAGCTGCTCGGCTGTAGAAAAGGGACAGATGACATCTCTCCACACACGGCGGTACAAGGCCCCAACAGACTACGTGCGTGGAAATGAAACAGGCCTTGGGCTATCCGGCCCTAAGCGCCAGAGCCCTGCTCGTGGCCCCTTTCTCTCGGAACCAACTGTGGAGTTCCTGGCGGTCTGGTGACCTGGCCAGTCAGTTGTGGTTACACATGGAGACCTCTGAGCAAATCAGGATGCTTTAGCATGGGCCAGCCTGGATACGGCCCAGAGTGGCCAACAGCCCACGCGCCCGGTGAGGCCCTGAGAAGCTTCGCGTGCGGTGCACTCCCTGCCCCATCGCCGACAGACCTCAAGTGCTGGCGCCTCGTCAGAGGGACTCCTCCGGGCGGGGTTGTCAGGGGAAGCCGATGTCGCTGCCCCTGGGCAGTCTGCCGGGACACTGACCCCGTTGGTGCCGCTGCTCGGGACTGTGGGGAGAAAAGGACAGCAGACATCTCAGAGGTCAGCCCGCACCACCTTCAGTACCGCTGCCTTCTACCATTTGGGCTGACAGTGTAATGTCTCCTTCTTAAAGGAAAGGATCTGGAATCAATACTGAAAGTCACAAATTCTTAGGTTAGAAAAACCCAAACCCAAACCTAAAACCTCACAAAAGAAAGAATCCTTTATTGCTTATTCCACAAAAAATCATGTGAATTTTCAGTTTATTTAGAAATACTACTACTTAAGGGAAAAAAATATATATATTTGTGAAATAATTATGAGTTTTATAAAACTAGTTTTACTAATAAGAGTCTTTTTTCTATGCACTTTCTCCTTTAAACAGTTGAGATTATGTGACATGTACAACTTTAAATCTGGCTTTGTTTAGTATTAGACCAAAACAATTTTCCATGTAATTAAAACCCTTCAGAAATATTAACTATTTTTGCTCCCGATGAAGGGCTCTTGAATTGTAGGGAAAGATTAAGAGGAAGAGAAGAAAAGCTTATCAGTATTAAGAAAATTAGGGATGAACTGAAAACCCCACCCTTTGTGGATATAATGGAAATATGGTTCAGGTCTCTTAGACATACAGGGCTGAGTTTTGCCTGCAAACACACAGGGACACATCTGGGCCGCTCAGGGCTGGGGGGCCAGCTCTCAGGAGGCCAGTGGAACTGCCTGTCTTCCAGGCTCATTGGGGATTTGAGGGCTTGTTTCTCCAGCACTCTATTTCCCAGTGCATTCAGTAGACAGGGCCAAAGCCACCTGTGTTGTGACGCGGCTGTGCCCTGACGTGTGAGCCTGGGAGGGGCCAGGGCTGAGTCACTCACCGGTCTGTGAGAGTGCCTTTGGCTGCGGGGCTTGTAGCACTGCTGGGCGAAGCACACTCCGCTGCTGCTCCTTGGGCTTCTGGCTCGGCAGACCTGGGGACAGAGGTCGGCTTGCCCAGGCCCTCCAACCGCAAGGGCAGAAATGCAACCCACCCCCACGCCGGCTCTCAGGCACTTTACAGAAGAATTCACCCCAGCAACCCATCTGAGGTCCCTCCTGGGCTAGACTTTACAGGGAAGCATACTGAAAAAATTAAAGACCCAAAGTATTTTCTTTACAGTTAGACATACAAATTCTGGCTATTGTTATTTTTATATGTGATTAAATGAAACTCCCATGAAACTGATCATGTCTGCAAATTAATCCAGTGAGTACAGGAATGCTACAGGGGGGACCAAGAGACAGCTGTTCTCAAGGGTGGGGCTCGAGGGTCAAGGGCAGACGGTGAGGGGAAAGCAGCGAAGCCACAGTTCACCTCTCAAAGTTTAGGACTCTGTTAGGGGTCACGTAAAGGTACCCCTTGCACCTGCTTCTCAAAATGCCACGTTGAGAAAATCCCTCTGCCAAACATACAGGGCAAGGACCACGAGAACGCTCCCGGCCCTGCAAGGGCTTCCCGCTGGATGTGACGTGTCTCGATGGCGCGAGTGCCGGGCCCCGCTCACTAGCGGCTGCTCTGCTACTTGGGGTTAACGCTGTGGGCAGATCGCTCAGCAGAGACAGTCTCACAACTGAGCTACTGCCGGGCATGGAGCCTGAACGCCACCCACCAAGCCGGGCCCGCTCCCTCGCCGCCACCTCCTCGGGACAGCGGGCTCACAGGCAGGAGAACCTCCCTGGTCCGACGGGCTCTTTCCAGCGGTGTTCCCGTGCTCACGTGTCAGAAGAGTGAGCCCGGACCACACTGGCACGCAGAGGCCGCAAGGCAGCCACTCTGTGCTCCTCCTTCAAGGCGGACACCCACCTGCACTGGGTGCCTGGCCGTGGATCAGGGTCGGCGGCTTCAACCGGAATCCACTGCTCTTTTCCTCTACAAGCATAAGAGAAAAAATAAAAAGCGGGCCTGCCTGGGGTGGGGCAGCAAAGCTAGGAGGGACCGGGGCAGAAGAGGGCTGTGGTCTGGGCTTCAGTGGCCATTGGCCTGGGGAACTAGGGAAAATGTTTCCAAGTTAAAACAGAAGAGCAGAGGCCCATCCAATCCCGTCTGTAAGGGAGGAGGCTGAGGGCTGCAGGCAGTGCTGGCCCTGAGGTGAACTACTGGCAACAGAAAACTGGAGGGCGTGTGTGGGGCTGGTCAAGCTGCAGTCCACCCACCCAGCTACCTGCCGGGGCTGAGAGCTCAGAGGCAGGGCTGTGCTCGCGGGCCCCAAGGAATATCAGGGAGCCACAGAGTTCTGGTTCCTGGGACCCAGCTCCCTTTCCAGGAGGACACGTCTGTAATCAGGAGAAGCTTCTCTACTACCAGCAGACCTCTGAGAAATGAGATGCATTTTCTGTGGTGAAAGATCAAAGGTGGCAGACGGCAGGCTCTCTCCAGATGTGCCCGGAGTGCTTGCGGCTAATGAGGGCGCTGGGAGGCCCAGGAGGAGGAGGCGGGGCCTCCCTCAGGACGAAGTCTGGGATGGACAACTATGCAGAGCTGACAAACACAGGGGCTCAAAGCCTGGTTTCAGCTCAGCCACCAGTACACACAGATCCCTTAATCCCTGCACCTTGGTGACTCTGCCCATCTCAGGGGGCGGGGGAGACGACAATCTAATGCATTCCCTGATCAGAAGGATCAGGATAAAAAGCCTTGTGACTCCAACAGGACACGTCTGTCCCCAGAAAAGCCCAGGGACAGCAGCATTTTGGGCCCCAGAGGCAGCCTCACTTTTGTGCTAAGGTCCAGCCCACGGGGAAAAAAAACCCTTTTCGGGTCATAGGGAACAAGATCAATACAGAGAAATCACTTGCGTGTTTTTACACACCAGCAGCGAGGAATCCGAAAGCGAAGAAAACAATTCCATTTACAACAGCACCACAAAGAATGTAATACTTGGGAATAAACTGAACCAGCGAGAACTACAAAACATTGCTGGAAGAAAGTAAAGATTTAAATAAATGGAAAGATACCCCAGAAGGCCACACAGTGTATGACTCCATTTACATGAAATGTCCAGAGCTGGCAAATCCACGGAGACAGAAAAGTCGATTTGTGGTTGCCAGGGGCTGTGAAAGACAAAGTGGGGAGTGACTGCTCACGGGCATAGGGTCTCTTTTTGGAGTGACAAAAATGTTCTAAAATTATTTATGGTGATGGGTGCACAACTCTGTAGATACACTAGAAACCCTTCAACTGTACACAGAAACACCACCACAAACACACCTGGTGAGCCCACACTTTCAGGTATGAAACAAAATCAAAGCAGAATTCCCAAACAGGGGGCTTCCCTGGTGGCGCAGTGGTTGAGAATCCACCTGCCAATGCAGGGGGCACGGGTTTGAATCCTGGTCCGGGAAGATCCTACATGCCACGGAGCAACTAAGCCCGTGCGCCACAACTACTGAGCCTGCGCTCTAGAGCCCACGAGCCACAACTACTGAGCCCGCATGCCACAACTACTGAAGCCCGTGCACCTAGAGCCCGTGCCCTGCAACAAGAGACGCCACCGCAATGAGAAGCCCGTGCACCACAACGAATAGTAGCCCCTGCAACTAGAGGAAGCCCGCGCACAGCAATGAAGACCCAACTCAGCCAAAAAAAAAAAAAAAAAAAAAAAAGAAAACAAAAGAATTCCTAAACAGGAAGGCCCTCTTCCTGCGGGCTATGTGTTGGTGAGCCAAACTGCTCTCCTTGGGCAAAAACAGGTTTACAATAAGTAACTCTCACTGCTAGCTGGCATGAAGGAGCTGATCCCGACGGGCTCCGGGGAGCCTGCGCTGGTGGAGCTGGTGTCTCTCCCGTAGAGGGGTCGTTAAAACCACACTCAGGAGAGCCAGACAGCACAGGACGCAGGGGAGGACATGTTGCCAGATGTTCCTTTTGGGAAGGGAAATACTGAATTACATTTTCAAAGCCCAGGATTATTCAGAAGATGATTGGCAATTTAGAAACACTAAAAAAAAACTGCGATGAAATTCGTAATTCAGGTATTTTAAAAAGCCCTCAGAGCTGGCTTTGCGGTGTTCACACTGGGGCTAGACACTGCGCTCACCACCCTGCTCTGACCGTCGGACCCCTGGGGCTGACCAGGCTAACCAGCAGGAGCGACAGGCCTAGAAAATCACTGCCACTGGGCCCGCACCCCAAGGATGCACAGGACATCCACGCTGAATGTTGAGGTGAATGGACACACAGACGGGTGTGTGTGCTGCACTCGCGATGGCAGCCGGAGACTGGGGACGGCAGGGCCCAGAGCAGCAGGGAGGGTGCTTACAGGGCGGAGCACCCTGGAGGTCCTGCCACAAGCCCCGTCTGCACTGAAACAAACGCGGTCTCTTCTCATGGCCTCCAGAAGCTCACTTTTCCTGCAACGCAGTCAGGGTGCAGTGAAGAGGCACTGCCTGACAGCCAGAGCCCATCACAGGGGTGCAAGGTCATGCCAAGGTCACAGGGGTGCACAGGCCGCTGTACCCGTGTCTTCTCAAGGGCACATGCATGGCCCCCCGTGAGCTTGCTGTGGGGCAGCCTCCGTCCTCTGAATCATGCCTGAAGCAAGCAGGCTTCTTTGTGCCCCACCTCAGAGAGACCCAGGTGATGAGGGAACTCCGGATTTAACCAGGAAGACAGATCAGAATTTACCTGGTGTGTACCACAGGCTAAAAAGAATCGGAGAGAAGGCAGCTTGGCGGGGGCTTGAGAGATGAGTAAGTGCGTTGAGGACAAAGGGAGCCAGATTTCTTACTGTCAGAAAACAGGCAGAAATACGAAGGGGGGACGGGGGGGAGGTGGGGCTACAATGAACCCTGTTGGTGCTGGAAGCACCCACCCGAACCGGGGGTGACCTATACAAGGAGACAGAACAGCAGAGACACAGAAACACGTGCAGATGTGAGTGTGTGTATGCGAATAGGTCTACGTATGCGTGTGCTCCTGGCTGCGTGTGTTCTCAGCTCTGGGCACGGAGAGGGCCCGGGAGCAGCGACAGCCCCGCGGCGACCAGCACGCAGAGCACTCCGATCTTGGTCTCTAGAGCCCACTCTCCACTAAGCAGAACCAGGATCCCCTTGAGGAAAGGGAGGGAAGAAGATGAGCCTGGAACCCCTTATGACAGAAAGAAAAGGACATGCTTGAAAGAATGACGCGGACATGGCCAAGGGGCACAGGCTTGACGTGGCTCCCGGTGGCCAACTGTGAGATGATTAAAATAAACTGATGGTGAAGATAAAATCTGAATGTTAAGGTAAACACTACTAACAACAGATTATAAGCCACTGACTAAAACAGGAATGCAAACATCCATGTGGATCTAGTAAACACGTGAGCAAGTGAGTGGCGGAGAAGAGCTCTGCTGTCCAGCAGAGTGCCGACCGACAAGAGGCAGAAAATCCCCGCCCGGCCATCACCAGAGTAGTAGCTGCTCCCAGCAAGAAAACATCTCTGGAGGCTAACACTGCAGCAAAAAGTAAGAAGAGGAATGAGATTTTCCAGAGTCTCAAAGTATCTCTCCAGAAAATATTAATCAAAGGGTGAAAAATGACTTTTCAGAGGAGAACCTGGGCGGGCTCCGCCCTATTCAAGTAACAGGACAGTAAACACCATGAGTCAGTCACCAGCTGCGGTGCACAGGAGGCACACAGCTTCACCTGTGTGGTGTTCTAGCCCCCAAGGGTAAGTTGGTCCAGTCACCGGGAAACAGCGGGAAAGCCAGATTGAAGGCCTTCTCCAATGTAACCGGCCTGCACCCTGAAAGGTCATAAAAGCCAAGGCAAGCCCAAGGGACTGTTGCAGATACGTGATGTGTGAGCCAGGATCTGATGCCTTTGCCATGAAGGACATCACTGGGACGCCCAGGGAAAATCGAATGGGGTCTCTAGGTAGAGGGATAGAGAAGTGCTTTACCATTCTTAAGTGTTACATTTTTTCCTGCAAAAATTAAAGCTAAAAAAAATAAAAGGCAGGCAGGCAAGGAGCTAAGAATAAGAAGTTCACTCTGCAGAGTGGCGGAGCCACCCTATCACCGCTGCACGCGGCAGCGGGTCCAGGGGCCGGGCTGTGGCAGGCCCGCCTTGCTCAGGGCTGCCCTGCTCTCCATGCTGCAGGATAAAGGTTTCGGGGAAGAAGCGGGAGTGAGGCCGTCGCTCAGAGACCTCAGGGGCGAGCATTAGATTCCTAACAGAGCTCAAGGGCTGGCTTCAGTGGCTCATCACCCACCCCGGCTGACATGGCCCCCGCGGTTCAGAACGTGACTTGCTAGGCCAGTGCCCAGGTCTTCCCAAGGACCCCTAAAAACCAAGCTCCTCTTCAGGCCCCGTGACGGGGGTCAGCTCAGAACAGTTTGCCTTTAGAGTCAAAATGAATTCAACTGTTTGAAACAGTGTCATCAAATCAACCCTCAAAGTTCTAACAACTTGCCTCTTCCCTCGACAGTGCCCTTGTGCCAGAGTATGACTGATCTCGCAGCGCTTTTGAAGTCGGCAATGAATTTATATAAGGCAGGCTCGGTTACAGAATTCGGATGGTTACACTCGCTCATTAAATCTTTTATGAGGAATTTCAGCCACGTGGGAGAAACTTTCAGGAAATCTTGGAGTTGGTTCTCTAGTGAGAGACCAAAAAAGGAAAGCTCCACATTCTTCAGAAAGGATCAAGCTATTTTCCTTGAAGTTTTAAGGCTCTAATTAAATATATTTATCTAAACAGATCTAAGTAATGTTAATTCATGTGAGAATTTAATACACAGAGAAGGGGTCTGGAAAATTACATAAACTTCAGAGTGATTACCATTGGGATGGCAGAGTGCGTGGGAAATGGAGAGGTGGATTCTTTTACTCTATGTATTTCTGAGTTTTTAATGATACAAATGTATTATTTGTGTAAACTTTTGAAAAATGAGTAGTATACTTCATTACAGGTTTTTTTGTTTTTGCTTGTCTTTTTTTTTTTTTAAAAAGGACTTGAGGGGCTTCCCTGGTGGCGCAGTGGTTGGGAATCTGCCTGCCAATGCAGGGGACACGGGTTCGAGCCCTGGTCTGGGAGGATCCCACATGCCGCGGAGCGACTGGCCCCGTGAGCCACAATTACTGAGCTTGCGCATCTGGAGACTGTGATCCGCAACGAGAGGCCGCGATAGTGAGAGGCCCGCGCGCCGCGATGAGGATTGGCCCCTGCTTGCCACAACTAGAGAAAGCCCTCGCACAGAAACGAAGAGCCAACACAGCCATAAATAAATAAATAATTAAATAATTAAAAAAAAAAAAAAAAAAGGACTTGAAACTCCTTGTAACCAGGCCCTGCTTGTAGAAACAGAAGTTAAGGGCTGATGAAGCCTGCCTCACACCAGATTCCAAATCTGAGCAGTGAAGAGTTGGGGAGCATCTAGGAACTGAAAAAGAAGGTTGCCTTCAAACCACCCATTCCCGTTTAAGACCTTGCTTTTCATCCCAGGAAACCCCCAGTGACCAGCCGAGAAAGGTAAAGGGACGCGAGGGCTCACCTGGTTCTGAGTCAGAATTGCCTGCAGATGGCTCGCAGAAGGTGGATGGCATAAAAACATTGTTTTTTGATACTGTCAACATGGAGGTGCAGGCAGGGGAGGGAACAAGAGGAAAAACAGCGTGAGTAGGCAGGGCAGACATGCACAGGATCACTTCTCCCACCTGAGGGGTCGTCTCCAGGCCCCACCGCTGGGGAAGGGGGGTCAGCATTGTGAACCTGGCCTTAGGCAACTCCCAATAAAAGTGAAACCCTGGGACTCTTTCTAAAGCAAAAGAAAGGTGGGTGTCCAGTGGAATGGCCTGAATCTGTTTGATATCTAGCAGTTGACTCTGGCCTGCTGTGGCCACCTGCCTCGTCCTTGTGTCCCTGTGGGAGCAGCCAGGAGGGAAGCGGACGCACCCGATGCTCCGAGTCTCCCCTGGGGCCAAGCCTCAGGCCCTGCTCCTTGTCACCAGCCGGGGCTCGGCTGGCTGCAGACCCCCTCGCCTCACCTGTCTAGGATCTTACAAAATCAACTGCTTCCCGGGGTGTGGGCCAGGCAACAACGCAGTGGGGCTGAAGATCTAACTGTGCGGACAGAAGGCAGCTAGCTAAGTGGAAACAGAGTGCAGTGCCAAGGCCTCCAAACGTGGGACTGCTCGTGGCTCCACTCCCCTGATGGCTGAGTGCTGAGCATCCCCTAGGCGGTGACGCGCGAGGAGAGGGCTAACGCCTGCTGGTCCTCGACCCCTTTAGCCTACGGTCACAGCACAAACCACCTCCTCTCTCCTCCGCTGCACCTTCTCGACGCACAAAGTGCGGTTCAGCAGTGGATGGTGAGCAGGAAGGAGCACGACCAGCGGCCGGAAGTGGACGCTCCCTCCTCCTGTAGTAAGGCTCACGCGACAAGCGTGCAGAGATCCTTAGAAAAGGACGTAACCGCAGCCTGCACTGTAGACCGCCCGGAAGGCTCCTCAATGCCTGGCTAGCAAACGACAGTGCCTCTATTCAGGAGGGTCTCCCGCAGTTGTGAAAAAGGATGAGGCAATGTCCAAAACAAGTGTTCAGGGAACAGGCATGAAATCAAGTGTTACAGGGATGATCGTAAGAGGACACTCACTTTCTGCACTGTACGTTCCTGTGACTTTCACATTATTCTTGGAAGCAGAAACAAAGCTTCCAGGAGTGTCTTTTTTTTCCCTTAAAGTGATATCCTTAGGGCTCACACTTGTAAATGTTTTACATGAATTCCCAAGAATGAACTTCAAGCTGGGGAACTGGAGAGTGTCTGTAAGCCAGCACTGCAGACAGCACAGGGCGATGCCAGAGTGGACGGAGCCAGGACCGGGGGCGGGCGTGGGGAACTCTGCCGCAGCTTTTACCCTCCAAGGCGCAGGGGTGTCCCCAGGCTTGCAGAGCCCCCTGCTAAGTAGTCCCAGCATCTCCCTCTACCCCAGGAACCCGCCTCTTTCCTGCACCAGCCTGGGTCCACCAGCTGGTCCGCTGGCCTGTGTGTGTGTGCAGACCTGGCCCCAGGCTGGAGCTTCCAAGCCCTTGGGCCCACCCGCACCCACAGGGACAGGGTCCCAGCCTGGCCAACCCTTCCAGGCTCCCCCAAGCCCCCTTGTCGGGGAGCTCACGGTATTCCACCACCAAAGTCCCTGCTGGGGCCACTGGACTCCCTCCTATGTACTGTCTGTGTGTGTGTCTGGGCTTCTCAACTGGCCCACTGGGCTCTAGGCACACGGATGAAGGGCCAGGAGGACACCCCATTTCCCCCACCTTCAGTCAACACATAGCCAGCGGCCCTTGCAAGGTGGACGTGCGCTTAATGGTCAGAGCCCCGACCAGGGCCCTGACGGTCCCTTTCAGAGGGACGATTTCTTCGCAAGTCTTGCTTATTAATAGTCTACTAGGTCCCACCCCTCCAGACGGGGGCACCTGTGCTACCCTCGGGCACGCTCCAGCCTCACTCCTGACGGAGACTGAGTTAATTCTAACGGGGCATGCACAGGGGACAGACAGGGGTGTGAGGCGCTGGAGGGGAACAGCGGGCTTGGAAACACAGGTGCTTTCACCGTCTAACAAAGGGCTGCAACTGTTACCTGACTGTGAAGGTGGGAATTGCGTTAAAGAGGATGTTCTTTCTCGCTTGATGGGAGGGCAGTAATTTCCATCTTCTCGGTCAGAATCTACAGAAAATGAGGAGGAGAAAAATCAGGCTGCTTCCGCTTTTACAACCAAAGCTGGTGAAACATTTGAGAGATTTCCTCACCTTCTCCACCTTCGGGGCTGGAGCCTCCGGCTGACCTCTGAAACAAGAACACATGTAAGGGTGGTCAGAGAGGGCCGCGTGGCCCAGGGCCCGGCAGCTCCCGACTTCTGCCACAAACGGATCCCGAAATGTAGTGCTGAGGGCGTGTGGCCTGGGCTCAGTCACCCGGGTCACAGACAGGCTTTCAACCTAATGCTCAAAAATCCCCCATGAACCGTCATGCCTCTGCCTCACCAGGCCTCGTGCCAAGGAATCCTCTTAACGGCTGGGAACGCGTTCCCAGCACAGGATCAGTTTCCGTGTTTCTCCACCGGGTACAGCTAACTGGCGTTCCCCCACCCCAGCCCCCCAATTCAAACAGTGAAACTGGATCTGGCCAAGTTCACTTTGCCAAGAGCTGGAAAGCGACCCTCTCTGCACCCTGAAGGGCTGCAGGAACGCTGACACTGGCTGCGTGACACCGGGTCATGGTGGTTCCCATTCCTGGCCCTGGCACACCCCATGGTGTGGAACCGTTTCGAGGTGGGCTGTTATTTCCAGAGCAGCCGAGAGCTTTGAAGCCTTGGGCCAAAGTGTTCAGAACAGAATCCCCAGGTACAACAGCTCAGACCGCAGGACCCACCGAACGATCATCAGCTGAGAGAGAAAGGTGGCTGAAGAATCTCCTCCTTGACAACCTTTAATTTTAGAATGCGAACGAGCAATTAAGAAGCTTACAATGAGTCCCCACCCCATGTGGGATAATACACAGTCCCTGCTGTACATCCCCTCTCAGGGACTTGAGATTCTTCAGAACTAAGCAGCCAAAAGCAAACTTTGAAGGGTGAACATCACCACCCCCGCCCCCGGGTCACCGGTTTAAGAGCAAGCAGGGGAGCCAATTTTCTTATTTTCAGAAAAGCCCCTCAGGAGTCAAGTTTAGCCAAAGAAGGACCACCTGCCTCGAGGAGCTGTTAGGGATTAAATGAGATGATGCAGGGAAAGTGCTTGGCAAGCTGCAAAGCTGCGTGTAAAAGCACTAACTGCTGTAAATAAGAAAACTGCAGACGAGGAGCCGGGGGACCTCCTAGAGCTGGGGCAGCACTTTCCCTGTAAAGGGCCAGAGAGTATTTTCAGCTTCACAGGCCCCATTCGGGCCACACGTTGTATATTCTTTATTTTGTTTTTACAATCCTTTAAAACACCATCTTAGCTTGCAGGCTGGACAAAAACAGGCGGGGGGCAGAGTTTGCAGACCCATACTAAAGGACAGTGAGAGCCTGGACGGTAAGAAAAGGACCCCAACCTGGCCTTCCCCCCCAACCCCCGCATCAGAGACCATCCACCAAAATGCCTGGGAGGGCTTCCGTGGTGGCGCAGTGGTTGAGAGTCCGCCTGCCGATGCAGGGGACACGGGTTCGTGCCCCGGTCTGGGAAGATCCCACATGCCGCCGAGCGGCTGGGCCCGTGAGCCACGGCCGCTGAGCCTGTGCTCCGCAACGGGAGAGGCCACAACAGTGAGAGGCCCGCGTACCGCAAAAAAAAAAAAAAAAAGCCTGGGAAACGCAAAACCCTCCTAACACAACAGGGGCTCAATACGTGAACATATCATGGGGCCCAAAATGAAATAAAATACCCAAGGGTCCAGCAGGCTGGCTCTACATGAGTGCAAAACAGTGGCCAGGGCTCGAGCTCAGAGCATGAAGGCACTAAATCCTGCTCTCGAAGGCTTGCCAAGCCTAGTCAGCTTCTCCTAGCTCTGCATGTCCTAAACCTGAAACACGGGGCAAATTATTTCACCGGACCAAGCTTCCACTTCCTCACTTGGAAAATGGTGGGGCCAGCGCTTCCTCCATAGGGAGGGAGGTGCAGGGGGTCAGTGGGCTAAGCAGGCAGCGCTGCGTGGCTCACACCCGGACAGGCCACGCCCTCCCAGCCAGCTCACCCCCTCGGGATGTCATACCTCGGGGCAGCGCTGGGGGAGGTGGGAGAGCCAGGTGAGGGACCAGGGGACCCTTGGAGGAGTGGAGAAGAGGGTCTTAGCATGGGGGGCCCAGAGAGGCGCTCTTGCAGTGCTGTCATTCTATGGGGCCCAGGCTGGCATCTGACAGAATGGAGCCGTGTCACCAGAACATCGGGTGCTCCTCTCGGATGCTCCCCTGCCCTGGGTGACACCATGAAGGCACAGGCTCCAGGCCCCTCCCTCCTACTCCTCCACAGCAGGCCCAGCCATCCCCAGCCCAGCCCAGTCCTCGCCCTCAAGTCCCATCCTCGACTCTCCCCCCCACCCCCCGCCTTTTCACTCAACAAGCATCTCAACTCTCCCAAACCCACCCATGGCAGCCTCTGGGGCCTGTGGGATCCACTGCTTCCTGAATGACTTCTGGCACCTGGAAAATGGCCAGCCCCCTGCCTCTGTAGACACTGCTCCCTCACCCATGGACACCTGTCCCTTCCCTTGCCCCCCAGATGAAAATCCCTCAGGCCATGGCCTCACCGCTCCCTGCACTTCTCCATGGCTCTCACTCCAGTCATGGGTCGGTGTCAGGGTCCCCCTCTAGCCTCTAAGTTCCAGGAGGGTATGGCCCCAGCACACGGTGGGGCTCGACTGGCCTGTGTTCAGTGGAAGCAGCCGGATTCCAGGCACTCCATGGGCCATGGAGAAGCCGCCAAGGCACATGTCCCCCACGTTACACACAGAGCCACGGACCCGAAAGCTGTGAGGCCAGAGCGTCCTCCTGTTTCTCAGCTGCTGGGGAGGACAGTTCTCTGTCACCTCAATCCCAAGAGGACCCCCGCCTTTCCTCTTGGCTAGCTAGGTTAATTTCCACATGTGTGAATTTCCGAGCATTCCTTCTGCTATGGATTTCTAATTTTATTCCATTGTGGTCAGAGAAGACTGTGTGATTTCAATCCTTTTAAATCTACTGAGACTTGTTTTGTGGCCTAGTGAGTGGTCCATCCTGCAGCTTCCTGCATGCCCCTGAGAGGACCGTGTACCCTGCAGCTGCTGAAGTGCTCTCTGTCCTCGTCCTGCTTCTGTCTGGACGTTCTAGCACCTGAACATGAATGTGGAGCACTGAGGTCTCCAACAATGTACTGGATTGTCTATTCTCCCTTCATTCTGTCAGTTTTTGCTTCGTGTATTTTGGGGCACTTTTAACAACACTTAACTTCCTCGCCTCTGCCAGTGACACCCCAAACCTCTCAGGGATCTGGGTCTCCTTGAAAATTTGATGGGTGCTAGGAGCCCTTCTCCAGAAAAGTACCCAGACCTCAGGGCCTGCAGCCCCGCCTCTTGGGGCCCAGGACTGCTGAGGCCGGGCAGCCTCCTGCAGCACTGGGCCCCCTTCGTCCATCACACCCTAGCCTTGCTGTCTCCCTCCTGTCTCCTGAACATGTCAACCCTGTTCCTGCCTCAGTGTTCCTTCTTCACGTGCTACTTGCACAGCCGTCCCTGACCACCTCCAGGGTGAACCCCTGCTCACGGGCTGCCCCATCGCCCAGCAAGCAGGAGCAGCTCCTCTCTACCCTACCCTCCAGCCTCTCTCGGGCCTCTGCCCTGTTTTGTGCATCACAGTTGGGTGTGATATAATGTGTCCACCTGTTGTTTGTCTCCTGCTACCATGAGGCCTTACCCTGCCTGTTCTGCTCACAGCTCATACACCCCACACCCAGGACACTGCACAAAAGACGCTCAGCCAAGTATCTACTGCACAAATAGAGCCTGTCCTCTGCCACAGCCCCTTTGGTGACCTGGAGAAGAAAGGGCACCTGGCCAGACAAGATCAGATACTCCTAGACCCCCGACCCCAGGAGACCCTCAAATCCATGCTCCGAGTCTATTCTAAGACCCACCCCACAGGCATGTGGCAGGCCTCTTGGTCCTGGAAAAGCTGGGAGGCTAAGGCCTGCAAAGGACAGCACAGGAAGATTCCCCAACTGGAAGGACCTTCCAGAGGCTGCTGGAACTTCCTGGTGGATCTGAAACAGCCGACTCAGAAACAGTGAGGAAAGTGACGCCAGCAACTCTCCTCAATAGGAACTAGGGCAAGGAAGCAGGAAGACAGACTGCAAAGCGAAGTCATTTCTGCTTGCCTTTGGAGCCTACTTGACAGCTAAAAACCCTCCACCACTGCTCATGCGAGAAGCAGCCTGCCCCCTGCTCCTGCCGGGGAAGGCCTGCGCTTGCCGTCTGGGCCTGGCTGCCTCGTGCTGTCTTCCCCCAAAGCAGGAAAAGGCCTGGTGTGCAGCAGCTCCCCTTCAACCCACACAAGGCCAATGCCAGCTCCACAGACACTGTCCTAGGGCACAGCAGCCTGGGGGGCAGGACCTCTTTCATGTCAAAGTGGTCTGGGGGCCACCCCTCGCCCCAGCCAAGGGAACAGCTCTTCAGGGATCAGTCTAGAACAATGCCTGGGACACACATGGAGTCAGGCCTTGCAATCCCAACTCCTTGGAGCCCAGAAGGCTGCAGCCAAAGCTCAGGAGCCACTGCTCCAGGGACTCCTGTGAGGAGGATTTTAAGAGCAGGCTTTCAGGATCTGCGCCTCTGGGGAGGAGCGAGGACAGAGCAGGGTGTGGAAGCCCCATTTCCTCCTCTGCTTCTTCCCATAGCAGAAGCCGCCACTCAAGGATTGGGGCTTCAGGATGACACCCCGGGGACGCTGGGACCAGCACCCTTTAGGGATGCCACGACGAAAATATGCCCAACGAACACTTACATGAGGAGGCTGAAGAGAAAGAAGACCAAAGAGAACACTTCAACTTATTTTTCTGGCGCTGGTGAATGAATGAAGTGGACGGCGGCCAGGCCGCGGCCTAGCGAGCAAGCCCGCCCTGACTGCGCGCCGCAAGGTGGCCTGAGTCCCACCAGCGGGCGGGGCAGGCAGCGCAGTCCTCTCCCCTCAGAAGACACTGGAACCTCAGGGGAAGCAGCTCATCCTGTGAGGTGCGTAAGTCCCTGTTGCCAAGTACAAAATAGGAGGGAACGCCTAACGCAGGATGGGGCCACAGGCGTGAGAAGCTTCTGGTCTTGGTGTAAAGGATGAAACAATGAAAATTACAATCGTTAACTGAATCACTCTGCTGTACACCTGAAACCAACACAACATTGTAAATCAACGATATTTCAATAAAAGTTAATAAATACAATTATGACTGTAAAAAAAAAAAAGAAAATTACGATCGTTCACTTTGCTAAGGCTTGAACCCTTCCCCCCCCCAAACATGGCTCTCATGAGGCTGCCTGGTGTGGCCTCGAGAGGACAAGGCTGCCAGGCCAGTCCAGGAGGAGGGGACGGAGCTGAGACACAGACACAGACAAATGGGCAGTGAGCAGGAATGAATGGTGCTGCCTTCCTGACCTCCCGGAAAAGACCAGAAAGCAAGACCATGTCAGGGAAATTCCTTCCAGAAAATGCCAGACACCGTTTGGCCTGCCTGGGACTCAGTGATTCCCCATTTGGACAGCCCAGTTAGAAAGCCCGCTGCTGGACTTCCCTGGTAGCGCAGTGGTTAAGAATCTGCCTGCCAGTGCAGGGGACACGGGTTCGAGCCCTGGTCCAGGAAGATCCCACATGCCGCGGAGCAACTAAGACCGTGCGCCACAACTACTGAAGCCCACGCACCTAGAGCCCATGCTCCTCAACAAGAGAAGCCACTGCAATGAGAAGCCCGTGCACCACAACAAAGAGTAGTCCCCGCTCGCTGCAACGAGAGAAAGCCCGCACATGGCAACGATGACCCAACGCAGCCAAAAATAAAATAAATAAATAAATAAATAAATAAATTTTAGAAAGCCCACTGCTGGGGCTGCAGGAAAATGGACGCCTGGGATTAAAAGTCACTTAAGGGGTGTCCTTGCTTTCATGTGGACCACAGGCAGATTCACTGCTGTTTATTCTGTAACTGAGGAAACCAGCTCAGAGATTTTTACCAAAAAGGCAGACATCGAAAAAAGAAAAAGAGAGGTGGCCTCCCAAGATGTGAAAGCTGGGCAGGGGTGGGGCAGAACCAGGGTCAAACCCCGTGCAGATGCCAGAGGATGAGGGGCTGGGCCCAGGCTCTTTCTGAGCTTCCTGGTGGGTCTCATAAACATATTTCAGGCTCGGCAGTGCCTTGGTGCAGAGCTTCAGTCTGGTAGACTTCAGCCAGCCTCCAAGTGAGCATTGGGAACGCTCGCTGTCTCCAGATCAAACGGACAACTTAATCTGGATGCGGTTTGGTCTCCTTCAAGCTGCCTTGTGAGAGCCAGGAAGTCTGATATATTTGAGACTTTTTCCTGGTACTGAGTCTTCAATGGCCAGAGTTCTGATGAGACTGAAAGACGATAAGGGCCCTTTATAGGCAACAATTCAGCGAGCCACTATTTATTATAAAGAATTTGCAGCTTTACACTCGCCCAAGGGATCGTGGAATAAAGAAGACACTAAACGTGAGGGATGAGACCTGTCGGGTAACATGTGGGTGTGTCCTGAACTCCAGTGTGGTACCGAGCAAGCTCCAAATCTGCTCTGATGCAAAAGCAACTAGTCCGAGTTAGCCATAGAAACATCTCAGCTCGGGAAGAAGCTGGGCTCAGGTTCCATCTGCCTTGATCTATGCCCTAATTGACCTAAAAAACAAAGGTTACTTTGCCTTGATGCCTAATCAGCAGAGAAAGCCCTGGTTGGCTCAGAGCTGTCACAAGTGATGTGATGGTTGCGCTGCTGGGACTTCTGACAGAACTGGGATCCCCACAGTTACGTGTGTGTATGTCACGGGCACGGCCTTGGCTGCGATGCTGGTACATTCAGAAACTGCTTCCCCCAGCCCCGACTCTCTCCCACGTGACGTAACAACCATCCCCAGGCTCCCTGCCATCGCGCTTGACCTTGCATTTGCCAGTTGGGGCACTGCTTGAATGTCTTGGAATTAGAGTCTCTGACCCACAGTCCAAAAGAATTGAGGAGCCGAGCTCCACCGGCCAGGCCTCAGAAATCACCATTTGGACCGGCCACAGCCCGAAGGCGAGGCCCCCAGGGTGCTTCCTGCACAGGCCCCGTCTCACCAAGTGGTCGTTAGAAGTAAGGGGCCCGAAAGAGCCTCGCTTCTGGAAGGGCAGTTGCCGTGACACAGCCTCTACTGTTTGCCACCCTCCACTGAAAACCCTCAACCTCTTCAGCAGGAGATGCTCCGTAAACTGTGCTTTTCAACCCAGGCAGCAGCAGAAGGGCCCAGTCTCCTGGGCAGATCCGCACAAAGATCACCTGTTCTCAGGGAACTGAAAACGTGTACCTGCAAAGGCCGAAGGCATGAAACTCATAACGCCCAATTTGGGAGAAGGTTCCAGCAGCTGCTCTGCCTCCAACCCCAAAAGTTGAAATGCCTCTGAATTCTTGCTGTCAGCCCTCGTGTGAGGACTACGCTCCCAGAACTCTCTGGTGTAAGCACCTCGGGCCGGAACCTCTTGTGGGCTTCCTTACCCCAAGCCCACTTCTATGCCACGTGGGACTCCCCCATACCCCGCCCCACACAGGGAAAGCCTTCTTTTCCCACCACACACCGATTCCTCCAGAATGTTAAAGTTTGGCTCCAACCTCACCTTGGCTGAGTACCACTTCTTCCTGCGTATCCCAGGGTTTGGTGGCTCTAACTGAATTTTAGCGGCTTCCTTAAGGACACAGGAGACTGGTGATGGGACACAGGGAACCGCTAAAGGCCTGGGATTGTGACACCCTGCAAGGCTGCCCAGGGTTCAGTGTGGCAGAGCGGGATCCTCTGTTTTCTTGAGAGTCATTTTTCCCTGTCATGAGAATGGGGGACTCTGGCACTAGGTACCGAGAGGACAAGGTTTCGATCCTGAATGTAGGCTAATGTTTACCTTTCCCAATTTATCAAACTCCAAAAACTCAAGACATTTCTTGTTCTGGAGAGCTCACAATCTTCTCCACCTATAATCTTCAAAAGCCTTCTGAATACAAAGATAAAGGGCTCAAGGGATTCCCTCTGGATTCAAAGGAAGAGTCTCTTCTTCTTCCTGCTTTGATTGAAGACAAGCAGTTCACAGCCCAACCACAGTCCAAACACAACCGGTCTTGCAAAGCAATCTGCGGTAGACACCTTTTCCTATAGGTCAAGGAAGCCGGAGCCTTTCGTGTTTCTAAGGTAACTGAACTTGAATGCCCAAATTCAGGGAGAGGAGAAGGAAAAGCGGAAGGAGGGAGAAGGGGCCGAATTTGATGTGGAAGGTTCTACCCCACTACTCAATTCCTCTTTTGACCCCTCGCCTCTTTCAGGAACCAAGACTAGCTTCTGGCTATGGGTAAATGTTCCCCCAACTAGAAAAGTCTCAATATAAAAGGGGACTTCCTCTTTCCTGACTTTTTGGCAGCAGGAATTAAAGGGAGCTGAAGAGGGCCTTTGTCGTCTTTTCAGTTATCATCAGCTGTTGACAACCTGGGGTGTGGATCTGAGGGGCCCAGAGGGAAAGGGGCCAGTCTGGGTTGGGAGCCCCGGGCCGTGGGATGCCGGGTGGAGGTGGACTTACCCCTGCCAGTTCTCGTGGAAAAGGAAGAAGCTGGGCTTCAGGAGCGCTGGCTGAAGCACTAGCGGGGGCAGGAAGCTCTAGGGCATGCTCACCAGCTGACTCGGGGTGACCCGTGCCATGGTGGGGGGCCTCAGCCTCCCCCCGAGGCTCCTCTCCCGAATCCGACAAGTCTTTTTGCTCTGCAGAGGACTGGGAGCAAAAAAGACAATTTTCCTTCAATGTAGATAAAGCCAGCAACGCGGGGCAGGGGATGGGGACAGGGGAAGGTCTGGAGATGCTCGGCCTTCAGCAGCTCCTGCCCGGGAGGTCAGGCCAAGAGAGCTGGCACATGCTACTGTGTTCCGCTCCACAGAGCCAGCCCTCCACACTGACAGAAGAGCAGTGAGCGCGGACCTGCTGCTGTCGGACCTGGCAGGGAGCTCTGAGGTGTGCAAGAAGTTGGACCCTCCTTCTGAAAACTGCAAGGTGGCCCCTGTGGCACAGAGACCCTCTGCCGATGGCAGCGACTGAGGAAACACACCCCTGTGACCAAGACGGGGGCAGTGCCTCTAGCAGAGGGGAACAGGGGCAATTGTGTCAAACTGTCCCCAGGGCTTAATAACCCACCCACTCAAACATACTCGTGAGGGGAGGTGGGCGCCAGTACCCTGTCTGGCCACTGGGAGAGCCAGGGCGGCGGGGGCCAGGGCTTCTGCACTGGCTGCGGCCCCGCCAGCACCTTCCCATCTCTGCCGCTTAAACCCGAGAGGAAGGGAATGCTTTCTTGCTCGGCGAGCGCAGGTGTGGGGTGACCCCGCAAGCTGGCAGACACACAGAGAGCCAGTTTTGTATCAACGGACAGGTGGGTGGGGCTCCGGCTGAAGGAGGGAGCCCCTCGGCCTAGAATTCTCCCAGGCTCCCCCCGCACATCCCGGGCCAGGGCTTATCTAGAAAACAGCCAGGGAAAGGGGAAGCCGGTCCCCGAAGTCTTCGTCCTCAAAAGCACAGACACCCCCCTCCGGCATCCTTTGAGGTGGTTCTTGGGATTCTGAAGGGGCTTCCATGGGCCGAGGGCTCCATGGCCAAGACTCTTCTTGAGAGGTGCGTTACAAAGCTGGTGTCCTGGAATAAATACGTGGGCTCCGGTCCCCAAGCCTCCCGCCTGGCATCGTCCACCACACGTTTCTCTCGCGTTGTGAACTAAAAGACCACGGGGCCACCCTGTCTCCCTGCAGACACAGCTGTGTTCTTCCTGCCTGTGAAGTGACTGAAACCTCTTTAGATAGGACTTGGGACTATTTTTAAATGTGTGAGCCTGCTAGATGAAAGGAACTACACAGAGGATTTTAAGAGAACTTTCAAACATTCTTAGGAAAAAGCAAAAGCAACACAACTCATCCATACATCTAAAAAAGCCACCCAAATTGACTCTTCCTATGCAGGGGAGAGCTAAAGACATAAAAGGCCCTCCTTCCCAGGCCGCCCCTCAAACCTGTCCAAGGCACCAAGGTTGGTCCATGCACCAGTCTGCTGCTACTTTATGGCTAGAGATTTAACACCATTTTAGAGAGAAAATGAAACCCAGAGCTCTAGGGGAAATTGCCTATCTCTGTTCAGAACCACTTGGATTTTTTTTTTAAATCCCTGCTTTTCGAATATAAATGTTGAAATGCCCTCATGGCATGGCAGACTAGAGATGAAGCTGACGTCGGAGGACCAAAAAGAAATACAAATGCCATTCCAGCATTTTCTCCTTGGGTCTGAGTAAGCTCTAAGGAACCAAGATAGAGCCTGTAGTTTTTCAACATGTTTGTTAAAATCGGACTTCGAGATTTTGGCAGGCTTTGACATCATCCTAAAATATACGTGGCTGACAAAAAACCACGCATACAGGGTACGCTTGTTACACACACAGTAAGCTTCCAGTGTTGTTGGTGACACCCTGTTTTCTGCCCAACTGCTGTTGTAACTGCTTTCTGCCTTTTTGCTAAATGGACATTATCCTGCCAGTGCAACCCCAAAATCTTCTGCCTTCAGATTAGCAAATATTTGGAAAATAAAGTAAATGAAAGAAACGTTCAGTCGTCACAAACAGTGAAACAAACTACGGAAGGAGATTCAAATTCTCTTCACGTTAAAGAGAAAAAACCCGTCTGTCTCCATTCAAGGCAGTTAAGAAAAGGTTTCATTTTTGCCCCTAAAACACAAATGGATGGAAACGCAAGCATTTTGTGAAGAGCGCCATCTTGAGGAAGCTCAAGAACAGGAACACAGTAGAGACAGTTCCTGTGCTGTCAGTCTGGCTCCAGGTTTGCGTTTCGGGTGTCAGGACTGGAGTTCCGCTGCTGCCCGATGCTCTAACACGGAACAGTGGGAGGATTTGACAACTTGTCCTGAGACCAAGGGACGTCACCGGCAGGCCACCACCACCAACCTGTGGTTTGCTGCGAATGCAACTCCAACTGTCTATGGTCCTGACGGAAAATCCTGTGTGTCTCTGTCACCAAACCAACACCAAAACGCCTGGGCTGGCAGCCTAATTTTCTTCTTTTTGATTTCAAAGACTTTGAAGGGGGCCGTGGGCTCTTGGAATGCATCCCACTGGGGCACTGGTGGTTTAGAGATCATTCACTGAAAGAAGGTAATGCTCCCACAGTTGACAACAGGACTTCTTGATCTTTGTGGATCAAAAAGTGGCTCAAAAAATAGCTGTATGGGAGACCTAGGTGACAATTAGGAAAATTTCAATGTGGACTATATATTAGAGAGCACTTCTGAATTAATGATCATTTTCTCAGGCGTGCCCATGACACTGGGGCCATGGAGAAGAATTCCTAGGAGGCACCTGCTGAAGTATTTAGGGGAAAACTGTCAGGTGGGTGCAACTTATAGTCGAGCGTTTCTGGCATTTATGATAAAAATGGTAACGGTGAAGCCAGGTGAAGGATACCCAAGGGTCCACAGTACCATTCTTTTAACTTTTCTGAGGATTTGAAAAAATTTTCAAAAACAAAGTTGAAAAGGGAAAATAAAAGCTCCCTCAGAAAAAAACAACGGCAACCTGAAAAGATCTTCCCAACTCTTGCTACTGTGGCGTGAGGAGGGAGGGCTGAAATCACAGCAAGAGGGGGAAGCTGGGAGGGTCTCAAGGTGTCATTTTGTGAGAAGTGTCGTGGCCACTCCTTGCAGACCTACCTTCCCGTCGTTTCCCCTGGGCCGGGGAGCCATGCGGCCATGGAGCCGGCTGTCCAAGCCTCTCCGCTTCCTTCCCGCCCGACGCCCGAGCTGTCATAGCAGCAGAGAAAGGAGGAGGGCTCCGTGTCCACTGGGCAGCTGCCCACCCGGCAGCTCAGAGGGCGGCCCCGACGGACATGCAGGCTCCTCCGGCCTCTGCCGTTAGACGCAGAGGTTTTCCGTGCCCTTCCGATGATCTTGTCACACAAAAATATGACAGCAGGCGAACTCTGAAGAGCTGGAGGTCAGTTATTTCTAGAAGCCCATTTAGAGCTGGCACTGAGTCAATATTTTGCTGCGCACGTTTTCACGGTGACGAGCACCTCCCTGGAGACTCTTCGGGTTCAACCTCACCCCGTTTACGTAATTGGCATCAACCTTCTGAAGGTGACACGTGTAAGTCAGCCTTTGAATTACGAAGCGACAGAACCACCTCAACCGTGAAAACAGTACTGAAATAAGAGTTAGCCATTTTAAAAGCATTTTAAAGTCAGTCAAATAAACACTATGTTCTAGCGTTTCACCCTGCTGGCTGTCAGAAAGTCTTCAGGTTTTAAGAATTATTCATTCCAATTACTTGTTTCAAATCTGGGTTGGCAAACTTTTTCTGTAAAGGGCTAGATACTAAATATGTTCGACTTTGCAGGCCACCTGGTCTCAATCCAAACCCCTTCACTCTGCTGTGGACAGCACGGGTGCGGCCTCAGCTCTCTGCACGGGCCAGGCGGGGCCGAGCGCCAATAAAGCTTTATTGACAAAAACAGCAGTGGTGGCAACCCTCTTAGTTGGCTGACCCCTGTTTCAAACTAAAAGTGGTTCAAAAGAAAATCATAATAAAACTCAAAATTCTAGAAAATCCCGATTTTACGGAAAACCTAAGAGATTTTACATCTGAAGCAGAAACTGAACACATCCACCTCTAAAAGCCAGAAGCACATCAAGCCCCTTCACGGTGACTGAACTTCCAAAGGACAAATGATAAAAACACATGTATGCACTGGTCAGGGCCCAAGGGAGAGGGGACGCCAGAGGTTGATGTATCTTGAAAATACCACTCTGAAAACTGAAACCAAAAGGGAAGAAGATTTCCTTGTTTCCTAAAAAGATTCTTCGGCATAAGAATTAACAACGGGAAAGATTAATTTGAGAACAAGCCAAGCAGATGAGCCCCGGCTGACACAGAAGACACCCTGCACGGGGGTGCGGGTAGGGGTCTCAGGGCAGCCGCTTCTCCTTCCCGCCCCCTCCACGCACTCACGCCTTCCCCGGCACAGCCCTTGAACGCCGGGGCTGCTCTCTTTTCAGGCCAAGGGGCAGGGTTTACAAGCAGCAGCTGGGCCGCCAGGAGTCCCGAATCACCAGGCCAGCAGCCCCCAAACTCAAAGCCGGCCACCCTGTGGGGGGACCGGACATCCACCCAAGCACCTGGTCTGTGGGTCACGAGCCCTGAGCCAAGAAGCCCCTCAGATGCTGTCCTCATCAACAAGACGCACACGGATTTCAGAACACCTGCATCAACGCAGCACATTGGTCACCCTGAAATCTTGCCGTGGTTATGACATCACACCTACTGTCCCCGGGCATGAGGGCAGGGACCATCCATTTTTTGGACAAATAGAGGGGGTCCTCATACAAGCTTGGGAGGCATCACCACAGAACATCAACCATCTCTGGACACAACCCGGACCTTCCAGGCTGATCCGTTCAGGAGGGAGACAACCCCAATGACTTCAAGATAAGCAACCACACGCGACTTTGTGGAAAGGCACCGCTGCACGCACCCACCAGTCCTCTGACGGGCTGCTAGCTCATCAAGATGAATTAGGCGAGGTACTTCCACCATCAGGGAAAATGAGACATTTAAAGCCCAAGAAGGGGGAAGCAAGCTAACAAAGATGGGTGGTGAATATATAATGCAAGCTGACTACTAATTGTTCGAAATGCATTTATGCCAAGTTGGTTGGGGCCAAAAAAATCCCGTGAAAATCTTTAAAGGTCCTATTTTCCCCTTAACCAGCACTGCTCCCTCTCCTCTCCTCCCTCCCCCCGTCCCCGGCCCCCTTTCTCTCCCTCCTACCAGATTTCCTAATGCACAGTACTTCTAAAGCAAATCATTAGGAATGAGAAGGAAGCTGATTCTTCCACTGTTTTTTTAAAGCAGGGTCTCTGAGCCCTGTCCATACACACCCCGTCTTAACCTCGTGCCATGGTAACCTAAAGCCACTGGGCCTTTTCTCCGTGGCAGAAGGTTCCTCGGCCATGCGACCTGGGGAGAGAGAGCTTGGGGAGAAAACAAGGCAGAGTAACCAAGTGAAGGGAGAACATACCGGCCCCTTACCTTTTGTCCTTTATCCTTCTGAAACACAAAGACGGGCGGAGCAATGGCAGGCTTTTCTGCAAAAAGAAAAATTGGTGTTTTTCCCCCCAACACTATATTCGTACAGTAAACAAAGCTACATTCGTTTGTAATAAGTTAAAAACAAAAAACAAACCTGGTATAAAACTAGTAACTCGCAAGATCATCAAATAGCTCAGAAAACAGTTTCTTCACATGGATGAGGGGAAGTGTTCGGTGTGTAAAAACTTGACACAGTGGTAGGATACGTGCACTTTTCTGTGTGCATGTACACACCAATAAAAAGGTTTCAAGACTCACTCAGAACAGGCCATGTCACTGACGGAGGGAGTGCGATGTGGAGGGTGGCAGGCTGCAGGGTGCCTGGGCGGCTGCTACTCAGCGCCACCAACCGTGGTGCTGCAGGAACAAGGCACAGAGACGGCAGGTCCCCAATTTCAAAGGCTGGAGACTAGTTTAGTTTTTTAATTTCTTTTTTTTTTTGGTCGCGCCACGTGGCTTGCAGGATCTTAGTTCCCTGACCAGGGATTGAACCCGGGCCCCGGCAATGAAACTGTCGATTTTTGACCACTGGCCCGCCAGGGAAATCCCTAGGTTTTTAATTTTTCCACATCTGCAGGCCAGCTGAGGCCAGGGGTGACCCATTTGCAACCTCTGCCCACGGGACGCATGCTCTTTGGAGAGCTTACTCCGCTCAAGTCAGCCCTACATTCCACCTGGGTCTCTAAGTGAGCACCCGTTAAAAAAAAGAAGTGTGGAGTTGTAAGAAGTCTGAAAGGCCATCTTGCACAGCTGCTGTTGAAGGAAGAAACCCTTTGGGATGTTGTCACTGGACCAGGGAGATGCCGCCGGTAGTTCTCAGGCAGCTGAGTCCATGGCTCTTGGGCACTTGCCCAAGCGGGCGGCCGCTCAGGAAGGCCCTGCCGCTGGCCAGCGGGTTCTGGACAAGGACTGCCTTAACCCATGGGGGGCCCGGAGGCGCCTGCCTCACTGCCTGGGGCCGGGGCGCGCGGCTCTGGGTGTGCTGATGAGCCCTGCTGGCGTGCCCAGGGCCTCCCTCAGCACTCGAGGCCTGGAGAGTGGCGTTGATGGGAAGCCGGGGGGTCATGAATTTGCGGAGCACTCGCACAACTCTTCCCCGTCCCTCAGTTGTGGGGAACCGAGGTGAACCAGGAACCCGCACTCACACAGCTTTAACCCGGCAGGACCACTATGCGGGAGGGGACACAGTCTGCGGGCCATGAGAGCGCTTGTGTGGGACGCGGTCGGAGGGTCTGGTCTGGAGCATCAGGGAAACGCTCCCGAGAAGAGGCAGCTGTGTTGAAGCCTCAAGGAGAAGAGTGAAGGGAGAGGGGCAGGTGTGAAGGTGACAGGGAGCCCGAGGGGCGGATGGTGGCGACGCCAAGGATTTGGGGCGGTTGTAAAAGGAGTGGAGGAAGCACAGAGAGAACAGAGTTTGGGGAAGGGGGCGAAGGCGATCACCCACAGGAAAGCAGAGGGGGGGCGGGGGGGACAAGGTTTGGGGGGCAAAAGGACAAGACCGAGATGGGCAAATGGACACTGTCCCACTCCCCACCCCCAAAATTCCCACCCCACAGAGGAGCAGGACAGACGTCAATCTTCACTTTGGGGCCACAGCCCACTGACGGTGACCATTCCCTCCGCTGTGCTCACTGAAGCCTTGTGGCACTTGGGTCCGATTCACCACGACAGTCCTCCCCAGGCACAGCCCACACAACCACTGGGGTGAATGACATCTAGGAGACCAAACTGCCACAAGGGAGGAGGGTGGAGGCGTGGAAGGGTCTTCCATGCTTCCCAAGACAGCTGTCTCCCCGGCACAGATGCACAGTTGCTGCTCCACAAACCCGGGGGATCGAATGAAAGCATGAATGTGCTTACTGCCGGGCAGTAAATGACAGCAAAGGAAAGCTGGAGGGACTCTGGGGACAGCTGCAGCTTCTCCACACCATGTCTACCACGGGCAAGCCCAGACACCTTCCGGCGCCGCCCTTTACCCCATAAGCCTAGCACCCGGGGCTGTGGGGCCAGACTCCAGCCTCACTTCTGCATCCGACTGCCGGCCAACCGCAAGGCTCGGGGGTGTGCAGGAAGGAGCTGGGATTTTGGTCAGCCTAGGGCCCCCCGGCCTTCCTCACCTCCGTGGTTTAGATGGAGCCCAACCTGGCTCCAGGCCCGAGGAGGAGAATACTGCATGCCCTGGCCCCAGGGGACACGGCGGCACATGAATAAGGCCAGGCCGCAGCCAGCGAATGAGACTCAGGTCCAGGACTTCCGTTGGAGCTACTGGGGAAGGGGCGCTCTTTCTCTGCTGGGGCTGCCAGCAGCCGGGTGTCACCACAAGGGGTCCTGGAGCAGAGCCAATCCAGCAGGAAGCAGAGCTGGGGATGGAGGAAGAAACTGAATCCTGGAGACACGGCTGGAAGCCTTGGGCCAGCAGGCCCGAAGCTAACCCCACCCCCACCCTGACTCTTCAGTGAGGCCAGCAAATGCTGATTTTTGCTTAAGCTGGCCTAAGCTTGACTTCTGTCTGTCCCTTGTCTCTAAGAGCCTCCGGCCTCTCCGGGAGAAGAGGACTAGCCGCTGTAGACTTAATTAAACACACACCATACCCTGTAGAAGAAACCTGGGACTGGCCTCACAGTGAAGCCAAAATGCTCTTTCTCTTCCTAGCAGGCATCACCACCTGATGTACCGTGTGTGTGGGGGTTTATTATGGTCTGTCTCCCCTACTAAGGGATCAACTCTATGAGATCGGAGCCTCTGCCTCGTGCCCCTTGTGTCCCACGGTCTGAGAACAGTAATCGGCACCCTGCAGGGATTCAACAAGTACTTGGTGGAGGGATCAGTAAGGCAAGAGGGGCACTGAGAAAATGACTGCCAGGCTGTAAGGAAGACTGGAACGGAGAGGAAGCATCTGAGTGGTAGAGGAAGAGCTTCCTGGTGCTGGAACTGTGATGGCTGATGTGCAGGCACCCAGGAGGGGCTGCCTGTGGGCCCCCGGGGCAGGACGGGAACAGAATTAGTTTCAGCAGGAGGCTGCCTGTGGTGCGAAGGTCCTGCCCAGCACCTCCTGGACCACACGGCAGGGTCTGGGCGCAAGCTGGGAGAGGTCCCATCTGCTGGAGGAACCCTCCTGCATGGCAACGGGGCATGTCGCACGGCTGCGGGCAGAGGCCAGCGAGAGGGGGGCATGGGGCTCTGAGCTTGGAAAGCAGACCTCCCCTCATCACCTCCACTGCTGTAGTTCAGACCTCCCTTCTCTCTCTGCCTCTACCCTCACCCCCTGAAGTGAGGCCTCCACAGAGCAGCCAGAACCACTGGTGTGAAACTCACACTTTCAACTCGGCAACTCCTCCCATACTAGGGTTGAAGGCCGTTCAAGAAGGCCACCCCACACCGACCATGACTGTGGCACTGAAGAGCCCCCAGCATGTCCCACGCCTCTGGACTTCTGCCTGGCTTAGTCCCTCTGCCTCCAAGACATTCTCAACTTCTCTTCCGTGGCCGACACACATTCAGGTAGAGACACCACCTCCTCCAGGATGCTCCCAGTTTGAACTGGGCTCCTGAAGCCTGCTCTGGCTTATATCCTGCATGGGTTACACCAAGGCTACCTGTCCGGGAGGCTGAGAGATCACAGACACAGCATCTGAAACAGCTCTGCACGCAGCCTGTCACCTGGTGTGTGCAGTGTAAGAACCGTCCAGTAAATGTTTGAACTAAACCCCTTCTGTACTTCTTCACATGGGTAGCACCAGCTGCTATGTGATCACATAAATATTTATGAAGCCCTTGCTCTGTGCAAGGCATCACAGGAAAAATGCGGAAAATGCGGAACGGGAAGCCGGGGGCAGAAAACTTCAGGGTAAAATGTCTGATGAAAAGGGAGGGTTGTGTCTGTTTACTTGGCCGTGTGTGTGTGTGTGTGTGTGTGTGTGTGCATGTGTGTGTGTGCGCGCGCATGCTACTTGCTTATTTGCTCCCCTGGCAGTATCCTCTCCTGGACCTTAAGCTCCATAAGAGTGGGGCCTCTGTTGTGTTCGCCTCTGTATCTTCAGAGCCAAACGCAGTCTCACACATAACACATGCTCAACAAGCAGTTAGAGAGCAAGCGGAACGCCGTGGGCCACACGGGCTGGGGCCAGGGAGGCCTGGGCCCTGGAAGCCCACCTTGCGGGCCACAGGGACCCCTGAGGAGGGCAGGTTTGGGGGACAGAACTTCGGTCAGTTCTCTACCAAAGACACAAAGCATCAGAGCCATGCGTGTTTCATTTCTGCTCATCCGCTTTAGGGCCCAAAGTCCGTAAACTGCAAGCTAGTCCCGAGTCCACGGCAGCAACACACACGTGCCCCCTTCCAGGCAGACTGTCTTTAACTGTCCCACATCACCAATGCTTCTGGTTGTCACCGAAAAAGCAGCGTCATCCAGCCAACTGAAACCCAAGTTCGGGGAACGAACAGGGGACAGAAGCAACGAGGCTCCTTGGACCTGCCTGAAGCCCCAGTCCAGCTTTTCTTTCACAAGTGAAGGGAAAACCACCACCAGAGATTTGCAGAGAGACCTAGGCCACCGCAAAGACCTAAAATATTAAAACGTTAACCAAATACACATTACTTGATCCAGCTTCTGTCCACCAGGTGTTTTTTTCTTTGTTTTTTGGTTCTGTGAAGTGCTCCCTGGGACTTCCCTGGTGATCCAGTGGTTAAGAATCTACCTTCCAATGCAGGGGACGTGGGTTCGATCCCTGGTCGGGGAGCTAAGATCCCACAAGCTGTGGAGCAACTAAGCCCGCGCACCAAGTAGGGAGAAGCCCGCGCACCGCAGCAAACAGTCCGCATGCAGCTAAGACCCGACGCAGCCAAATAAATAAATACTCCTTCATCAAATTAGTCTGTAAAAAAACAGCCCACCTGGAGCATTGAACAGACTCATCAACATAAGAAAGGTTAAGAAAACCAACAGTAAAGAAACCTGTTTCACCAAATGTTCCCCAAAGTTATCTGACCAGGCAACCCCTTTCCAGGAACACCCGTGACGAGGCCTGAGAACTGTGGGTGACTGCGGCCAACACTGCTGTGTGAAGTGGGGTGGGATTCGGAACCCTCAAGTCACCTCAAAGAACAGCCCTGCTCTGGGTGGCACAGGCACTACCGTCTGGGACACGCTGAGTGCGTCGGCCTCACCTCAGCTTCCCAAGGTGCCGATGCCAAGTCCAAGGTGGCTGCTCTTGGTCTGAACCCCTCCCCCATTCTCCTCCACACGACCCTCCTCAGCTCCTGTGCCCCAGATGGCTCCCTGCCTGAGCCCAACCGTGATCCCAGCTCCCAGCAAGGGAAAGCCCCTGCTTCCCCGATCCCCCAGGGGGCGGTGGGTGGTGGCTGGGAGGCCGGGGACAGACCTGGACAGGCTGAAAGGAGTAGCCCCTGGTGACACCTCCCCGGTGACATCCCGGCCCACAGCACGGGCTCTCCCTCCTGTCCCCTGCCACCCTCCACCCAACTGTCTGCTTTGGATGTAAACCTTGGGGCAGCACAGCTGTGATCCCCAAGGACCAGGACTGGGTTCTGGACTTGGTCTTCGCAGTCCTGGTGATAAGCACAGACAGGTAAGCCCAGGTGTGGGAAGTCGCAGATCTCTGCTCCTGTGCCACCCCTCTGCCAGATGTCTGGGACCCCTCCCTGCTCCCAGGGGCACTGCTGACGTGGCTGTGACCGTCAGGGTGCCCTGCCCACCCAGCTGAGCCGGGAACCACTCCTCCAGCTGCACCTCGCGCTACGTTCATAGAGGCAATCATGACAGTCACTTGTCAACTACAACTTCCAGCGATTCCACACATCTGAGTGCCCACTGTGCACCAGGCACCATGCTGGCTTTTACGGTGTGCTGGTGACATGGAGAGACATGTCCCCTGCCTGCCAGGAGCTGACATCAGACTTAGTTGGACGTTACAACACAGGGGAAGCACAGAAGGCACTCAGACCGTGGAGCTGGGGCACCCAACCCGGTGAGGCTGCAGAGAAGGAGCAGATCAGGGAGGGCTTCTTGAAGGAAATGCCACTTAAGCAGAAGGAACAGCATTTAGCCAGGTGACCAGGAGCGGGGAGGAATGAGGCAGCACTGGAGGAACTGGAGGAAGGTCAGGGTGGCACCACTGGACTCCCTTAAAGACAGATGGGAAACACGCCAGCCCAGGGCGAGAGGAGCGGAGTGCAATCCCTCACACCTGCATGGCCCGGCGTAGAAGCTCCTGGCAGGTAAGCACCAATCACACTCAGGCAGTTCCTATCTTGAGCAAAGGAACCAAAGACGGCTCCAAAGAAGTCGGGGGTCCCTAAGGTGCAGGCTGCCTCCTGACCCAAAGGGCCGTAGACCATTCTCCCTGCAGGGAGTGGAGGTCTCTGGGTAACAAAGGGGTCACCAAGGAGGCAGGCCCTTCTACTAAAGCAGAAACGACTGACCAGGGGCACTGGGACAAGGGAAAGTCCTCGGATGGCTTGGGTGGGTGCGTGCGTGCGTGGGAAGTTCTAAAAGCCCCACCCTGAAGGCATCGCTGTAATCTGTGTACAATGTCTTTGTCAGGGAGAGAGCCTGTAAACTGCCTCCTCAAATAGTGGGTAAGGAGGGTACAAAGGAGGAGGAGAGTTTTAAGAAGCCCCACACTTGTCAGAATTAAAACAGTGGGATTCCTGATACCACCACTACAAGTAGGCCAGGGTAACAGCACTCAGGGTTTCATCTGTGTCTTTTCTGCCCAGAGATTGACTGGTGGCAAAACCCTTGAAACAAAATGCCTCCTGTATCTATTTCAGACCAGCAAGGAAGGGGACGGAGAGGGTACTGCCCTGCAGCCAGTCTAAGGAGGAGGAACTCCTAGGGAGAGGGTGGGTGATGGCAGCTGCCCGGATGTGAGGAAAGGAGGCCAAGTCCCTACTGCAAGCAAGGGAAGGGGAGCGAGGAGCTGGCCTGGACCCCAGAGGTGGCCCCGGGGTAGAAGGGTGTGTGCCCCCACCCTCCAGGCCTCTGCCACGTAGTCACAGCGAGGACATTCCCAGATGGGGTTTCCCAGAACCCTGGGATGGTCTCTCACACAGGCCAGCAGTCATCGATCAGAAAGCTTACGGGCCAGGCACCAAGGTGCTCAGCGCTTTATCCACATCACTGTCCTGAAACTTCACAACCACCTTAGGAGGTAGGTCCTTAGTTTACAGAACAGGAACGGAGACTCAGAGAGGGCGAGCGACTTGTCCAAGGTGGGGCTGGGTCTCCAAGCCAGGCGGGCCTGTCCCTGGTCCCTGACCCCCGCTACTACCCATGCACCGCAAGGGCAAAAGGGAGAAGTCACCACCCCATTTTGCTTCCTCCCATCTTTCCCGCTCAGGTGGGCCTCGAAGCTAAGAAACTGAGACTCTTCTTTTGAGAAGTAACATCAGGAATAAAGCAGCTGTCAGTGAACATTCTAGACAAACATCTCTGGAAGAGTACAAACGAAACTAGAGGGTGAGCGATGGACTGTGGGGTGGGCCCGAGGCTTCCAGCAAGTCTTGCGACCATCTGCTTCAGATGAGTGTGCAGTTACACCAAGGGCAGACCCTCAGGCTCCTCGAGGAGAGAATGGAGACCCACGCTTAACGGTGAGGCCTGCTACGCCTCTGCAGCTGTCAAATGTGTAACCGTGGGAGACTCTACGTAACACATTCACACCAAAGGTGAAAACACACACATTCTCTGTGTGTTTTCAGCCCCGCATGCAGGTTTTCCTTCTTCACACTGTGCAGGGAGGCAAGTACACAGAAGCCACGGGCAGACCTGCCCCTCGACAAGCTCTGGCACGCCCCCGTGGCTGCCTCCAGCCTCTGTCTCTGAGGATGTCTGCTAAACTAAACAGAAGAAAATATGTAGACCCAGGAAAACACACAGAGAAGGGAATCTGGAATATCTTGGCCTGTTCTGTTTATTCCCCTCCTAAACGATGGATCGAACACCTGCCAGGAAATAGCCCCCATCTGGAAAGCCACATAGAATTCTTGTCCAAAATGTCAGCAAGGTAGTTGTGCAAAATGAGCTTTAATCCTGCGCTGATGTGTCTTAATCTTATCTGTGCAAAAAATATGGAAAGCATCTTGCCAACACAAACAACAGTCTGTTAATACGTGGCAACTGCTTTAATCCTGCGACACTTACTATCTCAACCCTTCGAGTCCTTTCTTTTCTCAGGAATTATTATAAACAGTCCTGCGCAGCAACATAAAGGTGAATTTGTCACCGATGTGTCAACTCTGTTCGCCAACTAATTCTTTGGTGAAGAGTAGAACTGATCTCAATCATGCTGTTGCTAGGCAATACCTCTCTGATTTCAGTGTACCGCAGGCTCAGCTAGTGGGCAGTGGGTCCCTTCATTCTTTTTTTGGTACTTGAATATATTTTTCCTCAGGCAGCTCTCAACTGGTCTCGTGGAAATCATAGGGGGGCACAGTTTTGGGAGATGATGGTATATCTTTCATCTTATGCCCTTCTTGCTGGGATGCTCTTCATCACAAAATTACCATCACCTACTGAAACCCGAGCCACTCTTCAGGGCTCTAACATGACCCTACATTTCTGACAACAGCGGGGGTAATAAGCCACTTGGATTTGCTGAATGGCCCTAACTAGACCCAGAGGCAGGCGCTTTACATACCCCGTCTCATTCAATGTCATCACAGCCCTACGGCATAGAAATTATTTATCGTCTCTGATTTGCAAATCACAAAACAAGACTGAGAGGCCTCGGAGAGACACGTGCCCTGCCCAAGTCACGAAGCTGGTACACAGCAGAGGTGGGACCAGAACCCTAAGCCTGACTTCCAAGCTGGGTGCCTCACATCTCGCTCGACCCCTCTCAGGCCAAGCCACATCCACCTTCTTTACTTCTAGAAGCACCAGCCCTGCAGCCCTCTCCGATCCCTCCACCCCTGCCCCATCCACTCAGACTACAAGCTGCTGGGGCAGACCCTGCACTTTGGATACCTCTGTGCCTTAAATCCAGGAAAACCCCCATAAACCTATTAAAAAATCAAACAAAGTCAGCAACCTCACATAAAACTACTGAGAAATCGGGGAGCCAGCTTTGACAGCACTTTTCTATTCTGCCACTAGATGGCGCGACACAAGCACAGCTGAGATGAAGTATCGATGCAAGCGGCCGCTGAAGATTCAGGGGAAAGTTCCAGTGAAGACAGCGGAAATCCCCTCACAGGAAGGAGAGCTAAGGACTCCAGAAAATCTGCTGAGGCTGCAGACCAAATGATGAAGTTTGGGAACGCGGGCGCTGGTTTCTGGGTGTGTTCAGATGGGCCTCAACCACCTGCGGCTGGGACCCTGGGCTAATTCACGCACTTTCCCCACCTACTGCCTGTGTCTGTCAACAGGGATGGTACCTACACCCCAGTCGGTTCGGAAGGACTGAAGGAAATGATGCCTATCAAGTGCTTGGGAAGCGGCTGGCACGCAGTCCAAATTCCACGCTGGCGTTACTATTGTTACTAGAATTCCACACAGAGACTGCAGATACACTGACGCCGTCTCAAAGCAGGGGTCTTGGACTCCAGGACTGTCTCCAGTCGCCAGGCCCTCAACGATGATAAACACCTCCCGGTCTGGCCCCTTCCAAGAGTTACCTGGACATGAGGACACCTCACCACAAATAGTCTCTCATAATCCCTTGAGCCCTTCTGAGGCCGAGGGAATCACTGAGGTGAGAGCCGACGGCAGGCCCGCTAGCCAAGCCCTGCTCACAGCAACACGACTTCCTGAGAACCCACGATGAGCCAGGTGCGAGGCACCAGGCACTGGAGACAGGAGGAAAGGTGGACGAGGCCGCAGCCATCTAGTGGGAAGAGAAGAGAAAAACAAGCAGCCGGAGGCGTGCGGGGATAATGAGGAAACCCTGGAGGCAGGCGCTAGACGGCCGCTGGAGCAGGGCGGTGGGCAGAAGGGGGCCGCGGTGGTGGGGGGTGGGGGGAAGGCCTCTCCCAGGCACCATCTGAACCTTGGGTGTGAAGGAGCGACCAGGTGAAGGCAGAGTATGCCGGGCAGAGGGAGCCCCAAGAACGAACAACCTAAGGACAGGAAGAACCCGGAAGAGCCCATGTGACCCCAGAGTTTCCTTAGGGGAGGGTAGGAGTTTGGGGAGGGGGAGCATGGTGAGGAGTCCAAGCAGGGGTGTGATATGATCCGGTTCATTTTTCGGAAAGACCACCTGGCAGTGGTCCTCACGAATCCTTTCCATTTCTGCGTGTCATGAAATTTTGTAATATGATGTCGGGGAAGGTCACCCTGGGAGTGGTGAGGAGAACAGATCTCAGGGAGGCAGGAGTTGTTGCCAGGGGGCCAGCGAGGAGCCCTCAGGTGCTGTCCGGGTGAGAAGCGGCAGTGACAGGGAGGCTCAGGCAAGTCTTGTGGCCTTGCAGCCTGGGCGAGGCGGCTGGAGCCTGACTATTCTGGAGACAGAGCGTGCTGGTGCCTGAGCTGTGGAAGCACGCCTCGCTCACTCAGTGGCCGACGTGGTCAGCAAACACAACCCCCATTTTTCTGACAAGACTCCACAAGCAGGCGGCCCCCTCCAAGTGGCACTGATGAAGAGTAACCCAGGCCCTGGACTCTCAGATCCCCAGCGGCCACGTCAATGCTGCAAAACATCCTTTCTCCTCCGAGCAAACAGGAGCCTGTTTTCTCACTCCTGCCACCTGAGAAGCCAAACTCTACGGAACTGTGTTCCCCACTCCCGCTCTGCTGTTACAGATGCAACACAGGCGTTAATTCTGGGCCGATGAATTATCAAAATTCTGGGTGGCAAGCCTGGGGGAGTTTAACTTAGCAAAGGCATTTAAAATGTACTGCAAAAGCAAAGCTTACCTCCTAGACACGTGCATGGAGAAACCACTGTCGTCTCTGTCAGGTTTCAGAACGAGGGCCCAGGGAGTCAAAATGATCCACTGGAAAGGATGAGCTGGGCTCCTAGACTCAGTGGCTGGAGGTGGGCACACTGGGACAGGCCGACTCCTCTTACAGACACGGCCTTGGGCTTCCGCCCCCGTGGAAGGGAATGGCCCAGATGCAGAGCATCTCGGAAGGTCCTCCCCTTGAACTTGGAACAGTGCTGAAGGTCACGGAAAACACTGTTCCCCCTTAACAGGGACATGAAGTCCATGATGCCAAAGGCTGCCAAAAGGCCATAATGGAAAAAAAAGGTTGGGAGGGTGAGCCCTAAGCTCTAGTTGGCAAACAGCTTATTCTCGGACGCTTTTATTTTGCCCCCGATTCCACCCCCCGGACACTGGGCAATGTCTGAAAACATTCTTGGGTATTACGATGGGGAGGAGTTACTAACAGCATCCAGTGGATGGAGGTCAGGGGTGCTGATCAGCCTCCTACTGTGCACAGGACGCTCCCCCAACCACAAATGATCCAACCCCAAATATCAACTGTGCTGAGGTTGAGAAAAAGACTGAGTCAGATCCCTAACTCACATAATACACCAAAGTAAATTCTCAGTGTGTCAGACGGCACAAACCAGGGTGACGGCCCAGCATCTGTGAATTACCTCCTCTCTCCCTCCGGCTCCATTTGTGTATTTAAATGTGTGCAGCATCCTAGGACTTTAGTAGATCAGAGGACTATGTTGCACAGTCTCTTGGCAGGGGGAGGGTCAACAGAATCCCCTAACACAGGGGTACTCAAACAGGGGCGATTTTGCCCCCGAGGGGACATCTGACAACGTCTAGAGACATTTGGGTAGAGGTCAGGGGCACTGCCAAACATCCCACAATACACAGGACAGATCCCACTGGAATGTCTCAATGAAACTCTGCTATAACCCGAAAGGAGCTCTCTCTCTACCTAGGCATCCAATCAGAAGACTAACAGCCAGTAGTAACTGACATAGATCTGCACCCACCAGTGGGCCAATCCCGTGCCATACGTTCCTTTCACACAACAATCCTCAGACTTGATTGGCATTGTTCCCATTCTACAGATGAAGGAATTTAGGTCAAACAATTTGCCCAAGCTCCTGGGCAAGTGGCAGAGACAAGACACAAACCAAGGGCACTTCCGACTGTGCCACAAGCTATCACCCGGAGCCTGCCAGTCAGTTCCGGTCTAAAATTCCTTTGAGGCTTGAGACGGGGAGAAACCCACATGGATCTCCCTACAGGCCCCACTCAGGCCAAGCACCTGTCTAAGAGGTGCTACGACAGGGCTGAAACCCAAATGCCAGCCAAGGTCAGGCAGGCACTGGAAAAGGGGGAAGCGGGCCAGGTCCCAAGCAAGTCGGTGGAGACAGCGGCGTCCAGGAAGGCACAGTCTATCTCAAGGTGGCAGCTGCTCCTTAGTCCTGGCAAATCATTACTGTGCAGGAATGCAGGCTGAGGCTGGTTGCTGTTTTTCAAGAGAAATCAGAAGCCTGGATTATTCTTTCCCCTGAAATCTCGGAATTCTTAAGTACTGGCTCCTAATTAAAAGCAAACAAAGGCAAACCTTAATGAGCCAAATTATATACGTCTGTTTGCCCCCAAAGCAAGGTTACAACTTCTGCCTGTGGTTTTTGACTCTGGCTCCACGTCGTAAAACATCTGTGGGGTCCTAGACACTGTGGACCTTCTGCAACAATCTCCAACGGTGCAGCCAAAGCATCAGTTTTAATTCTCCTCCACAACCTCCTCAAATAAGCGTGAAGCGCGGTCAGGGTTAAGATTCACAGCAAGTGCTACGCAATAGCACCAAGTGCCAAGACAACCGAGGATGAAGTGGAGTACAGGGACTTTACTCTGAGACCCTGTGCTGTATAGTTTTCTACCAAGCAGTGCACAGCCACACCGAACACGGCTCGTGGGACCACAGGAAGGTTAGTGCACGAAGGTGGCAAAAACAAACCCCCTTCAAACAAAACAGAGAACCCCTGCTGCTTGCTGCCAGCACTACCACCAGATCCTGAATAGACAACGAAGCAAACCCATCTGCCTCCTGATGCTTTCAAAGTACCATGGAGAGCTACCAAGGCTCGGCCAGGTCAATACCAGCTGCCTTTCCCACGTAGTTTCCATTACACGAGAAAGGCCCTTTTCAAGTCCCCCAAATCCATCCCATTGCTCCCCAAATGGCCCCCATTTCCCACTCTACCCCAGCCTATTCTCTGGGCCTGAACTCACTTACTAGGCAGGAATTCGACTGGTACCTAAAATGCCCCCTTGGCCGGCCCCAAACACCGTCCCCGCTCCCAAGGCCATTCTAAGCTCCCTGGCTCTGACCCTAGGAACTTCCTGTCGCCTCCTCTCTCTCCAGCTCCTTCAGCGTACAAGCACACAGCAGATCCCGACCGGCCCTCATACCCCAGGATGCCCGCAGGTAACGGGACTGCTGGGGTGAGTCCATTTCCCAGTTAACTGGGAGGCAGGCTGGAGACGTGGTGGAGAAGTTTTAAACTTGCAGAACTGCAAGCTTTTCTGTCTATACAAAGGATCCCCGTCAAAACTTAAATTTTCTTCCAAGTACATAAAGACTTTAGTATGGTACCCTCAGCTGCCGCCAGGCCCCATCCGCCCCGGGGGTGAGAGGCACGCGAGAGTTGACCTCAGGACAAACCCCAGGGTTAATGTTTATCATAACTTCATGAAAACTTTGAAAAATTGCTTCTCACTTCTCCTAAGGATTAAGTTTAGGGCAGGGGAAGGGGGTGATGAGAATCAAGTGAACTGAGGACTCCAACTGTTCTGAGTTCTAGCTCATCAATAAAAACTCAGCTGCATCCCATCTTCTCTGGGCTTAGGTTTTAAATCAAAAAGTAAGGTGAGAACTGATGAAAGCCAAACCACCCTTGAAAATCTCTGGACTGATACTTGGTCAGGCCAGATCGGGGGTTCTCAATGGGGGGCAACTGTGGGGGGGCTCCCCCCACCAGGGGACACTGAGCAATGTCTGGACACTTGTGGTTGACATGACTGGCGGAGGGGGGAGGGTGCTATTGGCATCTAGTGGGTCGAGACCAGGGAAGCTGATCAACATCCTACAATGCCCAGCACAGCCTGACAACAGAGAATTATCTGGCCCCAAATGCCTAGAGTGCCGAGGCTGAGAGCCCCTGCCTAGATGATCACGCAATCAAAGTCAAGACAGAACCTAAGAGGACGACAGCCCAGCTCTGGCTGCCTCTCATCCTGGGCTCACCCCAGGGGGTGGATTCAGTGGGGGTGGATTCACCTGCACTGTTCAGACTCACTTCTTGCCCTCTCTTGCTTCGCTTTGAACACTTCAGCTAAATGGGTCTGTAACATAAGTCCACCACAGTAAAAATAGCTACTATTTACTGTTTATTACCAGGCTGAGATAGGCGCTAAAGAATTTATATGCGTTAATTCAGCCAAGGGTCACAGCAACCATGGGATAGATACGATCATCGTTATCCTCATTTTGTTGGTTAGAAAACTGAGGCTCAAAGGAGTTAAGAATTTGGCCAAAGTCACTCAGAGAGTACAAGGCAGAGTAAAAACACAAACCCGGTTCTAATGCAAAGCCTGTGCCCAACCATCACTTTATATGGAGGCTCTCATTGAGGGTGATTCTCCCCACCTCCTGCCCTGGGACACTACACAATGTCTGAAGACATTTTTGGCTGTCACGACCCCTGGGGTAGGGGTGCAGGGGAGGGTGTGTGCTACTGGGATCTTATGTGTAGTCAGGGATGCTGCTATGATGCTCAACATCCTACAGAGCAGAGGACAGCCCCTCAACAGAGAATCACCTGGTCCAAAATGTCAATAGGGCCAAAGTCGAGAACCCTGCTTTATACGGTCTCTTGGGTTTCCACCCTGCATGTCCGCAGGCTGGCAAGGCGTCATATGCACGTGGTATCTTTTAAGGCTGGGATCTAGAATCCAAGATCTCCTATAGCTCAAATATGCTTTGCTCACCCTCTTCTCAGTCTCTTTACCTTTACCAGGGACCAAACGCTGCCTTCAAATCCCGATGCCGGTCTACAAGGCAGAATAACCCCAGAGACAGGATGATTAACGACTTTGGGATGTATCAGTAGCGAAATGCCAAGCAGAAGAGAATATCCCAGGACACAAGTGTACAACACCCACACACTCCTAGGAGAGAAACATTCCAGTTGGACCTTAGTAGTCATGGACTACAGGACTACCAACAAAGGGCCATGGGAGTTGCTGTCACAGCTGAGATCGCCATGGCAAGGAGAGCCAGCAAGATGCTATTCTGGATACACAACTGGAAGTGTTTCTTTCCACACAAGCACAGCGCTCCCAACCTGTACTACTCAAGCCAGTGCTTCTCAACCCTAGCTGCACATCGGGACCACCCGTGCTGTTTTCTGTCTCTATAGATGCCCAGGTGTGAGGACGGATATGCTTAGGATCCCAGTCTGGAAAGGCAGAAGCCGAGAGGGGCGTCTGAGATTAAACAACAAGTGGGAAAGCACACGTATGGCACAGTCCCTAAAGCTTCAAAATGCATAGGCAAGGAATTCCTAGTTCACATAGTGGATAAGAAATTAAAGATCCTAACAGGCTGCACAAGCCCAAACCAGAAATGGAGTGGAGAAACACATGACAACCAATTAAAGGGCAGCAGAGATATGAGAGGCATAAAAGACCACTAAGATTTGATGTTTTTGGAGACAGCTAGGCCAGAACTAGTGTCAGAGGCAAAGTACTAGGTGAGTGTGGCATTTACTAGGCAAAAACTTTAAGTACTACAGAACAGTCCGTTTTCTCTATCTTACACTTAACCTGTTCAACCACGCAATTTACAATCGACAGCTCATGTGTCAGCGCATATGCTAGAAATGGTGTCCCTGGAAAACAGGAATCCATAATTTTCCCTTTGTGCTCAAAGGTATACCTCACCACGAAGGTCCTGACTGATGAATGCACTCATTCCTTCAACAAACATTTCTTGGACACCTATTCTGCGCCAGGCACTATCCTAATTGGGGTGGGGGATCCATCAGTGGCAGAGAGAAATCCTCGCCCTCATGGAGCTTACGTTCTAGAAGCAAACAAGCAGACCTAGCACACCGGTTGGTGCTAAGTGCCGTGGGGCAACATGAGGCGGGGCAGAGGGGATAGGGAACGCGGATACGATTTGAAATAGGTGGCCAGAGAAGTTCTCAACGATAAGGGAACATGTGAGTAAAAACCTACAGGAGGGGCAGGAGCGAGCCGTGGGGACACGTGCAGGAAGGCTGACTCAGGCAGAGGAACCAGCGGGTCCAAAGGCATACAGGAGAGAGGATGTGGACCACGCAAGGGACGCGGAGACAGCCAGAGTGGATAAAGCAGGGCCCGTCGGGGACAGAGTGGCGGGAGAGGAGGACAGGGAGGTCTCGGGGGCCATCTGCCTTCGGGGTTGGGAAACTGTCAGCTGGCTAAAGGTGGAAGGGAGGCCCAGGCAGCAGCAGTGGTGGTGGTGAGAAGTGGTCACTCCCGGAAAGATTTTTAAGGTAGAACTGACAAGATGTGCTGTGGCACGGGAGAGAAAGAGGAGTCAAGGGCGACATCAAGGTGTTTGGTCTGAGCCATTCAAAGGATGGACTTGCCATTTACTACAAGTGGAGAACGACGGTGGGGTGGGCGGGTTTGGGGGAGAAAGACAGGGGTTTTGTGTGATGTGACTATATTGCACATCCAAATGGAGATGTCGAACGCGACGTCGCACGAGTCTTGAATTCAAGAAAATGAATGAGTCCAGTACACAAACACACAAAATGTGTCATACTGACTCGCATTTATCCAGTCCCCGTTCTGCCTGTAAATGGATCTTGTGAATGGAATGCCTCAACCCTCCACCGGCTCCTTTGTCTTATCAAAGACATGCGGCGTACATGGCGGGGTGGGAGTGGGGGGTGTTCTGAAGTCAGACCACCTTGACCACATCCCTGCTCCTTACTAGCTGTGTGACCTGCCTTGGACAAGTAACTTAACCACTCTAACTCAGCTTCCTCATGGAGAACAGGAGCCCACGGTACCTTCCTCCGGGAGCTTTTGTGAGGAGTGAGGGTTACTCCAGATCACACGCGCCCAAGGCTTTGAACAGTACCTGGTAGCACTCCAAATGCTCCAGCAGGGTGAGCACTTATTATTTGTCATTCGTGCATTCGTGCCGCTCAGTACAAACCTCAGGCCAGCAGGGAGCAGGGTATGGGGGGAAATCAGGGCCAGGCAGGTAGATCGCTTGCCTGTAGTTGTGCACCTGGACACGGAGGGAGCTAAAAATAGGCCTCAGAAAGTCTTGAAGCTACTAGAGATCTCAACGCCACGATTGATTTCATCAGACAGCGGCTGATGGGGCGCTCTCCCTGGGCCATTCGGAACTGTAACCTTGTCAAAATCGCTCAGCCAGGATGTCAGCGCTCCGCAGAGGAGGGGATCGCACAGTCTCTGTCTCTGTCTGAGAGTGCAACCAAAAAAAACGGCCGAAAAGCCGCCAGGGCTTTCAGTGGCTCACATCCTGCGGCTGGACCTAAATGAGCGGAGACGAGACGCGACTCTCGGGTCGCCAGGAAGGATCCGAGGGAACTGGCGGGAACTGGGGGGCTGAATTGGGGGTGGGGGTGAAAACAAACAGGACGTTCTCCATCCTCGGCGTGGGGCAGGCCCGCGGAGGATGAGAAGCCCACAGGACCAGTGGGTGGGCCGGCTCGGCAGCCAGGCCGGGGAAGGGGAAAAGCCGGGGTCCCCGATAACGAGGGGGCGGGGAGGGAGCGTGGCGCGCTGGGCCCGCGACCAGGCCCGGAGATCCATTTACATCCGAGGCCGAGGCGTTGAGGCCGCGCTCCCGCCCCCTTCGGCCCCCGGCCTGGCCTGCGAGGCGGAAGGGCCTCAGGGCCGCGGCCCCCGCCGTCTCCAGAGCCGTATGGCCGGACGGTGGTAGGGCCGGGGCTACCGGGAGTGATGGGCCGGGCCGGTGAGCCCGGCCTGAGGGGACGCAATGGGGGACGGCTGCGGGACCCGCTGGGCCGCTCTCCCGGAGGAGACAGGCCCCCCGCACCCCGGGGTGCTCAGCCCTCGGGCCTGTGGCCCCCGGGCCTCCCGCCGCCCGTTCCCTGGCCGCCGGCTGGCCCCCGACGGCGCCTCCCCTACCTTCGTTCGCCAGGTCCGCCATTTTACTTCCTTAAGCCCTCCCACAAGGCCCCGCGCCGGCCCGGGCTCGTCTGCCTTCTGCCAGAAACTCCCGCGCGTGCGCACTTGCCAAGTCGACTCCGAGCAAAGCGGGCAGTTAGCGGCTGCGCGCGGAGCCCAGCGCGGAGAAGCTCTCGGGATCCGGGTCCGAGCCGGGCCAAGCTCGGAGCAGGCGCCTGCGCAGTAACCGCCCCCGCCTCCTTTTCCCGCCGACCGAGGGGGCGTGGGCAGGGCAGGGCAGGGCGCACGCGTAGTGGGCCTCGCGCGCGCCGCGAGCAATGTGGGAATCTGCGTTCCCTGCGGCTGCGCGCCCGGAGTGGGCCTTCACGCTGCTGCTTTCCGCTTGTTTTTCGGCCTCGCACCCTCGGTGGGAGCTTGAACCGTGGAGGGCGCCGCGACCGACGCCTTCTCCTAGGTAGATCCCTGGGTCGGGGCGGGGGGCGGGGCTTTCCATGTGCGCAGTCCCGAGGCCCGGAGGGAGGCCTGTAGGGGGTCGTGGGGCGCCTTGTGTCACCCCAGGCCTCAGTTTCCCCTTCTAAGGGACCAGTACTTTAGGCAAACTTTCTGAGGCCACGTGGAGAGGTGGGGGATGGTTGGGGGAGTAGAGGTCAGAGGTTGAGGATCACTGGCCAAAGGGAAGGTTCATGGCGGGGCGGGGCACAGGTGTTGATCCGGGACTTGACCTCACAGAGCCATCAGAATGGGAGCTCCAGGACGACTGGCCCCTGAGGCCCCGTACTGAACAGCGCCTGGCACCGAGCCTCATCGAGTGTCTTCATCGATCACGTGGGCTGATGGCCACTCCCTCCCGCCCCCCACCCCCACCCCCACCCCCACCCCCACGACTGAGAGGAGAATATTGGACGCCCTGGGCTCATTCGCGACTCACCTGCTACGCAACATCCCGCGGGCTCTGCCTCATCTCCTAAATAGAGCCCAGATCTCCCCAGCAGGGCTCTCTCTCCCTACTCCAGGACAGACCATTCTCATCTCTCTCCTGGAAAACCCGATAGCATCTTTCTCTCTCTCTGCTCTCTTTCCTTTCATTCTTATGAAATAAGCAGCACACAGAGGAATCTTTCAAAAATGTGAGTTAGATCAAGGGCACATCTTTCCTCAGTGCTTCCAAAGGGCTTTCTACTGAACTTGGAATAAATTCTAAACCTCTTGTTCAGGCTTACAAAGCCCCCGTTTTTTGCTGCCATGCTTCCCCTTGCTCGTTGCAGTTCAGCCATATGGGTCTTTCTGTGTCCTTGGAGCTCACCAAACCCCTTCCAGCCTCAGGATCTTTGCACTGGCTGATCCCTCTGCTTGGGACTTTGTGTCCCCTTTTTTCCTGTTTGAGTCCCAGCTTCACTCCTGCTCCAGTATGATCTGGAGGAGGAGGTCCTGTAGCCTGTGGGCCACATTTTTAATTATTGGGAGAAAACCAAAAGAAGAATTGCTCATGACATGTGAAAATTGTATGGAATTTAAATTTCAGTGTCCATAAATATAGAGTTATTTGAAAACAGCCATACTTAGTCATTGACATAATGTCTATGGCTGCTTTTGAGCTGCAGAAGCAGAGCTGAGCCCTTTTAACGGACTGTCGGGCCAACAAACTTAAAATATTTACTCTTTGTGGCTTTATAGAAGTTTGCCAACCTCTAATCTAGGACACGTGTATTTACATGGTTGTTCTACACATTTCTGTACAACCAGTGGGGTGTGGTGAATGTTTAACAACAGCTGCTTCTCTGGGGGGAGAATGTGTGTTTCTGTCTGTCTGTGTTTATATGTGTGCCTGGGTGTGTATAGTTTATTGTAAATTTTACTATTTTCCCATCACTTTAAGTCTTGAAGACAATAAAACAATAAATCGGACCCTGGCTTGTAGTGCTGATTTTCTTGGTATAAGTAGGTATACTTCAACTATGGCTGATTTCAAGCTACCAATATGAATGTCACTAACCAGAGTTGAGCAGAGGTGTGCGGTAGCACACTTAGATTTTTTTTTTTCTTCTGGAGCTTGCTGCTTTCTTGCTGCAGCTCCCAAAACAGCATCAGCATCACCTGGAAATCTGTTGAAAATACAGACTCCCAGGCCCCAACCCAGATCTGAATCAGAATCTGCATTTTAGCAAGATACCCAATAGACACCTGATTTTGCTACCCTGGATTTTGCCTCCAGGCTGAAGGCACAGGCCACAGAGCTTGGTTAGAAATTCTTCAGGAATAGCTAGAATGTCACTGTTGGTCACCCGCAGTGTGTAGACTTAGGTTTGCTCATTTCTAGCTTATTGGTATCACTCTATTCAGTACATTTCGTTATCTATAACTTCTCTTGAGTAAGTGTTATTAGTTTAGGTTTACATTAAGTAGGTACTGTATATCACCATTTCAAGTATAAAACCACTAAGCCACGAATAGGAGATAACTGTTTATCACGAATAGGAGATAAACATGAAAACAGTAATGTTTTTAAATTCTGGGTAGATACTATTGCCTGCCAAGGTGCTGTGCCCCAAGCCTGCTTTTTTTTTTTCTTTTTTAATGTAAAGAGATTAGCAAAGTATTGGAGGCATATTAAAGGCACATTATCACTCAACTGAAAACGCGATGAGGAGTGAAAGAGAATTGAAAATGGGATAACTCTAATCCACGAGATTCCTTGTCATTTAATGCCCTGTCTGCATGTCTCCAAAAGTCATTTCATATACCACATCCATCCCACAGTTCGGGAAACTCCCAGCAACATGTCACCACTTGCTAAATATAATCCAGTTGTGGTTTTTTAAGGGACATGGAGAGATGCTAAACCCATCAGCCTGATGAGCCGACTCAATCTCCCTTGGTTTCACAATTCTTATCCCAGTGCCGAGGCTGCCAACATCGTGCCCCTTAGTTGTTCCTTTGCTTTCTTTATTTTGTCTCCTCTAACACATTTAGTCAACGTTTTTGTTTTTGTTGGCTGTGCTGGGTCTTCGTTGCTGTGTGCGGGCTTCTCATTGTGGTGGCTTCTCTTGTTGCAGCTCATGGGCTCAGTAGTTGCGGCACGCGGGCCCTAGAGTGAGTGGGCTTCAGTAGTTGTGGTGTGTGGGCTTAGTTGCTCTGTGGCATGTGGAATCTTCCCAGACCAGGGATTGAACCCGTGTCCCCCGCATTGGCAGGCGGATTCTTGACCACTGTGCCACCAGGGAAGTCCTCAACATTTACTTATTAAACAAATATTTGTTGATTACCTACTGTGGTGGTTTTAAAACGGCCCCAAATTCTTTGACCCTCTTCCCATCAAGAGGTGAGGTCTTAAACGCCACCTGATATCACTTATATGTAGAATCTAAAACATGACACAAATGAACTTATCTACAAAGCAGAAACAGACTCAGACATAAGAGAACAGACTTCTGGTTGCCAAAGGGGAGGGGAAGCGGGGGAGGGATGGATTGGGAGTTTCGGATTAGCAGATGCAAACTATTAAGTATAGGATGGATAAACAACAAGGTCCTACTGGGAACTATATTTAGTATCCTGTGATAAACCACAATGGAAAAGACTATGAAAAAGAATGTATGTGTATATATATATATATATATATATATATATATATATATGTATATAACTGAATCACTTCGCTGTACAGCAGAAGTTAACAACATTGTTAATCAACTATACTTCAATAAAAAAAAAAAGAGGTGAGGGCTCTGCTTCCCATGAATGGGAGTGGCTGGTTACTGGTCCATCAGTAGAGTCTGTGGAAATGACAGCATGTGACTTACGAGGCTGGGTCATGACAGGGACAAAGGATGTAACTTCTGCCTGCTTTGCTGGAACAACTGCCCTAAAAGCCTTCAGCCGTCATGGATGCTGTCCACCCGCCCTGAGGCTGCCATTCTATAAGGAAGCTGAAACAGACACTGAAAGGCAAAGCCCTGAGAGAGACCTGCCCAACCTGGCCCTTCCTGTTTCTCACCCCCATGAAAGATAAATGACAGTTGCTGTTATGAGCCAAGCCACTAAGTTTAGGAATATGGGTTACACAGCGGTATATATCCACCACACCTCCTGTGCCTGACACACTTCTACATGACATTCTAGTAGAAGACCTGCAGGAGAAGCACTCTAGACAGAACAGTGAGTGCAAAGGTCCTGAGGCAGGAACCAGCTTGCTGAGCTGGGGACAGCGAGGAGCTCAGTGTGGCCAGGGCAGAGTGAGCGAGGGGCCATGCAGGGCCTTGTAGGCCATAGAGTTCTCAGAGGAGTTTGAGGTTTTTCCCAAGACAAGGGTTGGAAGTGGGAGATGGAGGGATCCAGATGGTTTCCCTTGACCATCTTACCTCTCTGCTGCCTGCTTCCTCCTTGGCTCATCAGGAGACAAGTCCGAGGAACCCCCAACCCACCGAGCCCGGGCTGAGCTCTGAGAACTGGGAACTTCCTTCTCTACAGCCAAGTTGGAAAACAGCTTCTGTAGTTGGGCCCAGGAAAAAGGGCTTTCACAGCTGTAACTCTGTTCTCATCTTCCCATCATGGGCAGGGAGCTGGCCCCGTGAAGTATCTGCTCTGTGCCCAGCCCCACGCAAAGGGTGAGGACCCAGATATTAATCAGCTACAGTTCCTGGCCTCCTCTGCTCGGCAGCCCCACCCCCCACGCCACCTCCGCGCCCCCCGCCTCCCGCCCCGCAGTCCACGGGGTCAAGTTCTTGACAGCAAGGTGTCCATTGTGGCTGACGCTGAGGCCAAGAGGGGGACCCCTGACTCGAGCTGGGTGCACTAGCTTCTCTCACTCCCATATTCTGCAGTAGCTAAATGTGGTATGGAGCTAGGAGGAAATGCTGATCGTACTCTATTTTATTTGTAATTAAGAAGATTTAACCTCCAATTTAAAATAAATTCAGACTTACCCTAACCCTAAAAAAAAAAGAAAAAAAGGCAAGTTTACAAAGAAGTTGCAAAAATAGTACCAAGAAATTCCATACAGCCTTCACCCAGCTTCCCCAAATGTTAACATCTTACGTAAACAGCACGATGATCAAAACCAGGAAATTCACACTGACGCAGTAGGACTCACTAGCGTAAAAACCTATTCAGGTCTCATCTGCTGACTGCCAGTGTTTTGTTCCTGTTCCAGGATCCGGTCCAGGATTCCTTGTTGCATTTAGATGTCATCACTCCTCAGTTTCATTTAGTCTGGATTAATTCCTCTTATTTTTCCTTCACCATGACACTGGTGAGGCATGCTGCTCAACTATTTTGCAGAATACCCTTTCATTTTGGGTCTGTTGACTGTTTCCTCCTGATTAAATTCAGGTGATGAAGTTTTGGTGCAAATAACATGGATTAACCTATCAGGAGGCACCTGATGTCGATTTGTACCATTTACAACTCAGATCACTGGTGTCGGCCAGTTTACCACTGATACTTTTCCCTTTGTAGTTATTGAATATCTTGTGGGGAGATAAATAAATAGGGAATAGTTGAGGAAGAGGAGAGGCAGACGGAGAAAAGAGGCAGCTAGCTCTTGCACTCCATTGCTTGTGGTCTTTCCATGCATGACTGCAATTTTAGTAAACAAAACAGCCTCCATTCTAGGCATAATTCCGAGCTGGCTGGTTTCCCCGGGTAAAAAGGAAGAGGCTGTGTCACATAGTGACCACAGGGGAGCAGCAGAGGATTGGGAATGAAATCAAAACTGGGCTCTAGGATGAAAAGGCAGTTCAGTTCCTTCTAAGTAAATAAACTTGCAGAAACTCAAAGGCTTTGCCCCAGCTGAGGCCTGGCATCTTCTGGGAAACAGGTCAGGTAGTTGCTGGCTGCTCTGATTACACTCCCAGCACTAGGCATGCGCCACGTCCAAAACAGGGGCTCTTTATCCTGGGAGGGCTTCAGGGGGGCCTGAGAATCCCTTCTGAAACTGCCTACAAAACTCATGGGTACTGAGGGTGTATCGGTTTGGAGACTGCTTGCAAACCCCCCAAAACATCCGTGTCAAATGTGAGCAAGTGGAAAATTTGCTGGAAAGTGAGGAGCATGCTCCTGAGATCAGAGAGAAAAGAGAAGAAACTGGGCAGCTCCAGTGGGTCTTGGGAATCGGTGGGTCACCCCCGAGAATGCTCAAACCTCAAGCGCTTTCAGTCTTATATTCAGCTCACAATTCAGATTCTGAGGAGGAGGTGTCAGATGCGTCCAGCATGGCAGGGCACGTTATTAATCCCTGCCCCCTCCTGCTTTCCCCGACTCTATCCACTTTATGCTCCGGTCAGTTATTCACTGAGCAAGAGCCTTTAGGTGGAGGGGTCCAGTGGACAGTTGTACAGAAGAGGGCTGACAGAGGGAAGTTTGACGTCCATTTTGAAGTCATGGGCCATCACTCCCGGGATGCAACCCCCAGTCCCCGCCAAGATCTAGGAAGCCCTCCCTGTCTCCCTCCCAGCTCACCCTGGGTCACCTCACATGTCAAGCCCGTCCCCTCCGTCCCCTCGGCCAGGAGCAGCCTCCTTCAGTGTGTGCAAGCGCCCACTTACAGATGGTGTTTCAAACGGTGGGAAGAAGGGTCACTGCCCAGAAGGAATCGGAGTGTTATGTCCAAAGAAGGTGGAACAGATAGATGCTCGGTAGCAAAACCCCACAGGCGTCCATCACAGAGGATCCTCAAAGGGATCCATGACCTCAGCACAGGTGAGAACTAGTCTCTAGGACTGTGGCTTTCAATACGTATGTATGTTCAGTACACTTTACATGCAGCCCAATCCTGTATGTGTATGTACACACACATCGTATAACGTATACTGAGACGTTACAAAGCCATAGTTATCTTTGCTAATTACACTGACACTCCTGATCTTTTCTATTTCGAGCTTGGTCCATTACAAAGAAAACGGGTCAAATCCACCGACTTGATGTCATAGCCGCTTGGCCTGCTGCTCTAGCAGCCCTCTTGCCTCTGGTCCCCTGCCTTCATCTGCACTGCAACACTTTGACCCCCCGCCGGCCTGTACCATCTTCACAAGTACCTAGTGACCCTTGCTTCCATTTTCTTCGTGTGTGATCCGCGCGCCAGAATGTCTTTCTAAAGCCCAGCTTCGATTATATCAAAAAATGGTGGTGGTGGCCTCCTGAATGAATTTGATTTTATCTGTGCAAGATTTGGGAAATACAGTATTGAGCAAGGCAGATCAGAGCTACTCACCCTCAGAGCTCATGGGAAAGAGATTTGCCAACAATCACAATAAAGTATAGTGCAGGAAATACGGGGTAGAAGGGATCCATCCTAATCTAGCTGGGGATCTTCCAGGAAGGCTTCCTGGAGGAGGTGTCAGTTAAGATGAATGCTAAAGAGGAAGGGTTGTGTGTGTGTGGAGTGGAGTTTAGGTGGGAAGAGCAATGAAGGTGAAAGAGCCTGAAATGAGACACTGGGGTGAGTTCCAGGAGCAAGAAGTCAGAGCAGGGACTTCCCTGGTGGTCCAGCGGTTAAGACTCCACACTCTCATTGCAGGGGACCGGGGTTCGGTCCCGCACACTGCAACTAAAGACCCCGCATGCCGCAACTAAAGTGCAGCCAAATAAATAAATATTTTTTAAAAAAGATCATGCTATCTTAAAAAAAAAAAAAGTCAGAGCAGCAAGTGGGTCACGGGAGGAAAAGACGAGTGACAAGTGATATGGCTGCCAAGGTGTGAAAGATGCAGAGAACTGATAATAATGAGAATGCTATTACCGGGTGGTTCTCACCCGGGGGCAGGGGACACTTGGCAATCAGTATCTGGAGATATTTATGGTTTTCGCCACTGGGGGTGTGGTGCTAGTGGGCCAGGGATGCTGCTCAACGACCCCCAGTGTCCAGAATGGCCCCCCTCCAACCCAAAGACTTAGCCAACCCCAAATGCCAAAGGTGCCAAGGTTGAGAAACAATTGTTGAATGCTTACTCCAGTACTTTCTATAAATTATTTAAATCTCACAACAACACTGTGAGGTAGGAGTTTTCACTACCCTTTTTTCCCAGATGGGGAAACTGATCTAAGTAATTTACCTGAGGGCACAGCTAGTGTCCAAGCCCAGCTGCCCTGCTGCATCTCCAGGTGGGGAGGTCTCAGGGAGTGGCCAGGAGGAAGGAACCAGTGGCCATGTTAGGGGCAGTCTGGAGGAGGAAGGAGGGACGGAGGGCATGCAGGTGGCCCTGGGTTTCTGGCTCGGGCAGTGGGATGGGAGTACAGGCAGGAGGTCTGGATCGTCAGATGCTGAGCTCCTGTCTTGCCCTTTGAAGGGCGAGGCACCCACAAACCTGAGCCGTGGTGGGCGGGCAGCCGTGGAGCAAGTCAGCAGCACGTGGATGAGGTCATGGAGGGTGTGGAAGGAGCAGGACCCAGGTGCAGGGGGTGGGGGGGCAGCTAGAGAAGTGGGAGGAAAACTGGGGTGGGGGTGACACTCCCAGCCAGGGAGAATCTCTCCCTTCTTACTTAGTATTCCTGCAGCTGATGTGTGTGTGTGTGTGTGTGTGTGTGTGTGTGTGTGCGTGCGTGCACACGCACACACATGCACACCTCGCATCTCACTTCAGAGTTCTTGCTACCAGAGAGTTCTTGGAGGCTAGAATGCCTCTGGGTCCCCCTGCAACCCTCCCAAACTGTGGCTTATTGAACTCTGACTCGTGGCCATTAGGGTTATAATGATCACCAGGAACCCAGGTTCCTTCTGTCTCATTGCTTTGCCATCCTTATTTTATGATGTCCACCTTGAGGTCCAAGATGGCTGCCAGGGCTCCAGCCATCCTGCTTGCATTTCAGCCAGCAGCCTCATTTTCCCCATGTGCACAATGGTGGACGGGGTTAACACCAACCTTGGAAGACTGTCAAAAAGAAGAGAAGAATGGACCACAGTGGCGAGAAGCCACTGTGATTGGTCAGGACCTCCTGGAGGCTCTTGGTAGAACTGGGCCCCCCTTTCGCTGTGCCTGTGCCCCAGAAACCTACCCAACGGGGCACCCGAGGGACTCGATGGCCCACGGGCCTTTGGCAGCCTCCCCTCCCCTCCTCATCTCCTCTCCAGCTCCTGAGGCAGGAATCACGTGGGCATCTCCTGTGCTCAAGAGCCTCGCCAGCCACCCAGGTCCTAAGGTGCTCTCCCCTCCCAGGGACCCTGCCGCCTGGCCCCGGGCCGGGATCTCCAAGGGGGAAGATTGGGGGGCGGCTCCTGCTCCCCGCAAGAGCTGGTGCTGCTCAGAGGGCCTCGGGCTGAAATCGTGAACCACGGGAGCGTAGGGACGAGTCTGGGTTCCGCTGGGTTCTCAGAGCCTGGCAGAGGTCGGCCTGGAATCAGGGCCTGGCCACCCGGCTGAGGGGAGGCTGCGTTTTTGCGTCCTGAGGGCTCCTCCCCAGGACTGGCCACAGTATTTGTGGGGCCCAGTGCAAAATTAAAGCATGGGCCCTTTGGTGGAAAGCTCTTTGAGAATTTCAAGATGGTGGCAGCAGAGCCTTAAGCCAAGCGCAGGCCCTGGAGTTCCCAGCCTGGGATAGCGATGGATGATTTTAGTGTCACCTGGGGTCCCCAGGGCCTCCACCCCGGACAGAGGGGCCTGGGCTGGGGCCAAGGCTGAGCATCTCTGGCGGCACACGGGGCACCAGCCTGGCCCCTGAGAAGCAGCTTTTATGGACGACTAACAGGGAACTGCGTCCACGTTTCTGGAACATCCTCCCACCTGTGGGCCCTTCCTGAGCACATCGCTCTCCTCTGCAGGGTTTCTTCAAAGTCCTATAATCCCCTGTGTCACGGTCCCCCAGAGTGGGTGGTCACAACAGTATGGATGCCCGGCCCGCACCTTAAGCCCACGAACCAGGCTCTCTGGGGATGGGGCCCAGGAACTGGCGATTTCAGAAGAAGCTCACGCCCTGATTCTTAGGGGGTTCTGAAGTTCGGGCCCCACCGCTTTACCAGATAAACCCCGTAAACAACCAGTGGGCTGTGTCAGCAGCCGGAGCGTGGATTTATTCTGCGTCTGAACCAGTTTAGTCTGTTTACAAACAGTCTCGCCCATCCTGGGCTGAGAGTTGTTTTCTTGCCCTCTCTGGCCTTGCTAAATGCTCCTTGTGTAACATTCCCCAGAGAGCCGGAGGAAAGCACCGCAGCCCTCCCTTCCTGGGCTCGTGTGGCCCAGGTCTGGCCAGGCTGGCTGTGCCAGGGCCAGGGGAGTGTGGGAGGGAGGGCTGCGTCCTCCAAGGCCACTGGAGTGGGCGGCGGGACAAAGGCTGGAGTGTGGATTGTGACCCACAACGGGCATGTTCAGTGTGTTTATTGCAACGGGAAACGAGAACGGGCTCGGAAGGCTGGTGTCTTTACTGTCATTTATATTCCTCCTCGCAGAATCCGGCAAAGGACTAGACAGAGCGTAAGGCAGAAATGTGGAAGAAAAGGCAGGCATCACAATCCAAGAGCCGTGAGCTTGAACGTCTCCCAGGAAAGGAGATGTAGCTTTAGAGACATTCCTTCTGTCTGAGTTCATCTGAGTCTGCAACTTTAAGACCACACGCACGTTGTGATCATGACGGGCTTTTGGTTTCTTAAAATGAGATTTCTCGTCCTTCCCTGCTGCTCTCCCCAGGCACCTGCGGGTGCCAGGGATGCACAGCGCTCCTGCTTGTCGAGAAGTAGGGTTTTTAAAGGCCTCGTGAGTTTACATTAGTACCTTCTGCATGAATGAGAAAACAACATGGGGGACTGAATATACTGCGATATACACATTCATAAGGAATGTTCTAATAACAGAGCACAAAACTATTTGTATGAACATATTTCCAAAAGGAGAAATTATTGCATTTGAGAAGCCGATGCTGCTTAGACCAGAGGTTTGTCTTTCTTCTTTGCAGCTGCTTCGGGAGCAGAACTCTGGCACAGGGCTTACTGGTGCAACATGTTACGAGGGACACAGATCCGGAGAGTTTCGAGGTCAGGGCTGGGACAGCCCTTGGGATTCGTTTGTCCCCAGAGAAGAGTTTGGACCCTGAGCAGTTCAAGATGGGACCTACCGGGGTCACAGTGCTCTGGGATCACTACTTCAAAGGCAGACATTCTGGAAGGTTCTGTGGAGCGGGGCTCAGGCACGGCTGTTCGTGCACAGACTTGGCAGGATGGCTGCCCTCGGAAGGCGCAGCGGAGACCCTGACCTCCCGGCCCCCTTGGAACAAACTCATTCCAGACCTCACAGTTTAACTTGACGTTGGCTGTGAACCTGGACAGATCCCCAGTCCTTCTGGTTGCTGATCAAGCTTCTGGGTTTGATTTTGAAAGGCTCCGCCATGTCTTGGCATGAGCGGGCCTGCTTCGGTGACTTGTTCTTTGAGCCATGTGGGGCCGTGGGATGCGCGCCGTCCGGGGACGCAATTGGCGGTTGCTTCTGATCCCTTTGGGGTCTAGAGACGGGGCGCCTGGCGGCCGGCAGGGCAGGAGGCCACGGGGAGAGGACTGAGATGGCCTCTCCCCACCACAGGGCCTGAGGGGGGCTGCAGGGACATGGCCAGCTTGGCGCTGCCCAACGGCTGTGGGACATCCCTTCCTCCCCGGGACCCGCCAGAGTTTTTTCAAATCAGGGTGAAAATCGGAGCCAGCTGGCAGGGGGAGATGCCCAAAGTGGAGGTAGCGACTCGCTCAGCACAGCCCCTTCCAGCTCTGGAGGCGGATGTTTGTGGTGGGGGAAAGAACATTCAGAAGAAGGAAAAGGGGTCTGGGCGCCCCATCTGAGCCTCGGCCGTGCGCGCAACGGTTTTCCTCTTGCGGGAGAGTGTGTCCTTTAAGGGCGCCCTGGCCCGGGGGCCCCGGCACTCAGAGTAAAGGTCACTTCATCCAGGAGGCACTACCGCGGCGGAGCTCTGGGACCTGGAGCCGGGGCAGCGCGGCCCAGCTAGACGCCCTGCAGCGGGTGGTTGGGGTCGCTGCGCTCCCGCTTCACCAGGGGCTCGCCCCGGCCTCGGGCCTCCGAACGGGCCTCGCTGCCTCCACGGTCCTCGCTGAGGTCATCTGTGGAGGCGGGGTGGGGCGCGGGGCACATCTTCAGGGGGCGCGAAGGGGCCAGGGCAGGGCACTGCCTCCGCCTGGGCCTGGGTTGACCCAGTCAACCTGGAGGCCTTCCTCCCCACGACCAATGCCCACGTGCCTGGGCCGTGCTGCCGGCAGCGTCGCCCTTGGCGGTTGGGCCGCAGGGGATGGGCCCCCAGGCGGGGGCACTCTCTGGCCCGCCTGCCCTGCTCCCCCTCTGGACGTGGCCGCAGGAGGCCCTCACCCAGCCAGCCCCCGCCCCGGCACCAGTCCTGGCCGTGGCCCTGCCCTGAGGGGCCTGGTGTGCAGGGACCCAGGGAGCAGGACTAAACGTAATCCAGCAGGAGGGGCCCCTCTGCTCTGAGCCCCCAGTGGGCTGCTGTCCAGTGTCCCCGCCCCAGGGGCCGCCCTGATCGCCACCAGGCCCAGGACAGGAGGGAAAGCCCAGACACACCCACCTTTGTCGAGCAGTGTCAGCGACAGGGAGGCAAGATCGTTGAACTGAAAGAGAGAAGCCCGGAGTGAGGGCCCTCCGCAGAGCAGGTGCTGGGGAAGGTTAGCAATGTTCTCGTCCACAGAGGAATCGGACTTTTGCTTTGTAAGTGAGAGGGCTTCTGCCGTGAGAAGCGGCCCTGAGGCTGCTGGGTGTCTGGGTGTGGCCCCTCTAACACTTTCCAGGGCCCTGCTGGGAGCCGCTGGAGGGCTGTGGCCTCTGAGTGGTCAGTGAAGGAAGAGCCGCTATTTATCACGGGCTTATCACGTACTAAAAGCTCTACAAGTGTCGCCTCATTTCTTCCTTGAAACAACCCTGTCATGACCCAGCAATTCTGCTCCTCGGGCTATACCCCAAAGAATGGAGACAGGTGTTCAAACAAAATGTGTACATGAATGCTCACAGCAGCACGATTCACACCAGCCAAAAGGTGGAAACAGCCCATCTATCAACAGATCAGCAAAGTGGTGCACATCTGTGCAATCAAACAGTGTTTCGCCATAAGAAGGACAGAAGCACCGACACTCGCTACCACGTGGACGGACCCTGAGAACACGATGCTCAGTGAGAGAAGCCAGACACAGAAGGACACACAGGGTGTGATTCCATTGATGGGAAACGGCCAGAACAGGCCGATCCACAGAGACAGAGAGTGGGTTCCTGGTTGCCAGGGGTTGGGGGGTTTACTGCCAAGGGGGTGGGGCTTTCTTTTGGGGTGATGGAATGTTCTGGAACAAGATAGGTGGTGGTTTCACAACGCTGTGAATGTACTAAATGCCACTGAATTGTTTCCTCTGAGATGGTTAAAAAGGTAAATTTTACTTTCTGTGTATTTTACCACAATGAGGCAGAAATCCTGCCTGGGCCACGTAAGTAGGGGACGGAGGAGCCAGGGTCTGTCCTGTTTGGGCAGGCGAGCTTTTTCCCACCCGCCGCCTGCCCCCCACGAGTGTGTTCTCTTGGGCCCCAAGGCCGGCCCTCTCATCCCGGGGGCGCTCACCTCTCCCATCACGGCAATGGGCGTCTCCCCAGTGGCCTCGGCGACGCGGTGCTCCACCAGGTAGAACATGTACTCGTCGTAGAGCAGCCGGATGAGGTGGAAGGAGCCAAAGCTGGCAGCGCTGCGCAGCGTGAGGTCGCGGATCACCATGGAGCTGAGGTGGCAGACACGGGCTGGCACCTCCGGGACGCCAGGCTCCCCTCCAGCCCCAAGCTGGCCTGTGAGGGGCCTGCCAGCCTCCCAGACCACCCCACAGCCTTTCCCACCCTCCCCATCCTTAGCCAGCAGTTGTAGGCGCCTAAAAACAAGATTCAAGTTCAGGGCACCTTTGCCTCTTTCATCCAAAGCAGGGGTTGGCAAACTGCGGCCCAAGCCAGACCAGATCCAGCCTGCCAGCCAGGAATGGTTTTTACAGTTTTGAATGGTTGGCAAAAAAAGTCAAAAGAACTGTATTTCACGACACATGGAAAGTACCTGAAATTCACACTGCAGCGTCCATTAATAAAGTTTTATTGGCTGTGCCTGTCGTTGATGTGCTGTGTGCCTGGAAAACTTTATCCCTCAAAAAGATCTACTATCTGATTCTTTCCAGAGAAAGCGAGCGCTGATCTAAAGGAGTTATTTAACGTGGTACCCGACCAAAAACCCTGGCCTATACGTGCACTGCCACGTGGCCCCAAACACCTGGACACTCCAGCTCAGAACTCACCTACCCTCAGTGACGTCTAATCGCTGTGGTAGCGAGAAAAGAAACAGGAAGGGATAAGACAGGAGAGGAACCACGGGGCGTCGCCCCGGGGTGGCCCTGCCGCCCTGGAGTCCAAGCATCCAGAACCTGGCGAGATCAGTCAGAGCACCCAAGCTGCAGCCATCAAATCATTTCCATCTGTGTAAACACCTCTCCCCTGGCTCCTGTCCGCGGAGTCTGTTAATGACTTTGGCTTTCAAAGCAATGTTTGCTCAAATAACCTTTTTATTTATTTATTTATTTTTGGCTGCGTTGGGTCTTCGTTGCAGTCGGTGCTCAGGCTTCTCACTGAGGTGGCGTCTCTTGCTGCGGAGCACAGGCTCTAGGCGCACGGGCTCAGTAGTTGTGGCTCGCAGGCTCTGGAGAGCGGGCTCAGTAGTTGTGGCGCACGGGCTTCGTTGCTCCACGGCATATGGGATCTTCCTGGAGCAGGGCTTGAACCCGTGTCCCCTGCATTGGCAGGTGGATTCTTAACCGCTGCACCACCAGGGAGGTCCCTCAAAGAATCTTTTGAAAATTTAACGAGCCTCAGTTTATCTTTTAACAGGTTGAAACTGCTGCTGCTTGCGTGTTAGCAATGGGGCATGCGGGCAAGTCAGCAAAGACAGGCGACAACAAATCAGTTTACTTGATTCTTCTTGCATCTTCCCAGGCCAGTGTGCAGACACGCTCTGACGGCACTTTGGTTCAGCAGTGGCAAAGGAGAGCTGGCTCCAGCCGGCTGTGGCTTCGAGATGCCCTGGAAGGGCAACCAAGGAGGGGACCCGGGTGGTGCCTGCCTGTGTCCAAATGAGCACGTTAGGAAGCAAAGGTCACCTGAAGAACGTTCACAAAGAATGAACACAAAGGCCGCGTAAGTGGGCACAGGGAACAGGCTCGGGGTTCGGGATGTGTTTTCTGCTCAGAAGCTCCTTTGGCTCTGTATGGCTGACCCCCTAAAGGTAAGCGAGTGAACACAGACCACGGGTCCCTGGGAAGGGGCCCCTCACCCCCTCCCACCCTCCCTTCCCCACGTCTGGAAGCGGTGCTTGGTTTTCATGCTGCTGCCGATAACACAGGCCTGGAACGAAGCTGCTCGCATTTCAAAGTGTTAAAATGTGGTCTGTGCTGCTGCCGCTCTAACAGGAGACCCCCAGGCCCGAATGCTTCGAGTCACCCTCCCTCTCTGTGCCCACCCAGAGGGGTACCCGGCACCCTTCCCTGAAGGACCCCCTGGATCGGGCACTGGTACCCGGCACCCCCCAAGCCTCAGTGTCTGGTTTGAAGCTTTGGCTCGAGAGGCTTTTCTGAACCGTCTCCATGGCCACCTTGGTATGTTTTGGGTTCTCCAAACGGGCTTGCGACTTTCTGCAGTGGGAACATCAGTGAAACTCCACTGGGAGAAGCTGGACTCGAGCCCAGCCGTCAGCTCACCCAGCCCCTGCCCACCGCTGTCCATTTGCTGGTGGACGCTACAGAGACAAGTCCCTTAAACTCAACAAGCTGGAGTCAGGTGGAGCCTCCGTCGTTACAGAGAAAAGCAGCCCCCTCGCACGGAGGGCACAGCCACTTTCAAGCCTCGGCTGGGTTCTCATCTCTGCAGTGTAAGTCACGGGGTCACCCTGCCAGTCCCAATTCCTCAGGTCACGACTTCCGGCCACGGGGGCGGGGGCTGAGTCCCCAGCGGCTTTCTCTGCAGCCACCGACTCCGACTCCCTTCCCCCCATCACCCCAGTGTTGCTTTATCGCACTTTTTGACGAAATCCTGTTCCCTCTGTGGTGATGGGGTGTAAGTCCACAGCTGAGCCACGTGGTCAATCAGGCTTACAATCCCTTTCTTGTTCATTCATCACTCAACATTCGGATGCTGAGAAGCGGCAGTGAACAAGGGCGACGTCCCGGCTCTTGAGGAGACACGGGTGATTGTTGAGGAGACAGGCAACAGACAAGCAAACAGAGAACAGGGTGACAGGCAATGGAAGAAAATCCAGGCGCAGGGGACAGAGGACGAGAAGGGGAATGCTATTTCACTCGGGAGGTCTACAGGCTTCTCTGAGGATGATCGGGCCACAGGGCTCCCTGGGGAAGGAGGCTCCAGGCAGGGGAGGGCAGTGCAGAGGCCCTGAGGCCAGCAGGCCAGGGCAGAGCATGAGGACGGCGCCGGGGACAGGGAGTGACTGGGCCAGCAGCTGGCCGAGGGGTCAGGAAACTCTCCGTTAAGAGCCAGACAGTAGTCTTCTGCTCGTCACTGCTCAACGCTGCTAAGGATCTGTACACGAATGGGCCTGGCCTCATGCCAATAACATTTATCTGCACAGCCAGGTGGACAGCGACCTGAGCCCCGGGCCACAGCTGGCTGGCGGGCTGTCCTGCACGGCCTGCAGGCAGACAACAGCTGATTGCCTCCGTTTAGCAAAACGCTCCACTTCCACGTGTTTATCGCTGATTGGGACCGGAACTCTGCCGCAGGGCTTCTCTGGGTGAGCACAGCCCACGTTTTCCGGGCCGGGCAGGGTTCACCACTCCCGTTCGCCCAGGTGAGAAGTGCAGCGTGGGAACAGCTTTCCCTCGGCATCCTGACTACACGGCTCCCCTGCCTCCTGGGCCCTGCATGGCCGCACCCAAGTCTGATGCTGCTCTGGTTCCTGGCCTGCAGTGTGACCTGCTGTTTTCTCCCTGGAAGCCTTTATGATCTTCTCTTATCCTAGGTGTCTGAATGTCACAGTGAGGCTTGGAAGCTCATCCACTGGGCGGGGAACCCGGCAGCTCGCGGAAACTTGAGCCCTTAGTTATTATTTTCTTTCCCTCCGTTTTCTCTCTCTTAAAAAAAAAAAATTCCTATCAGCTGGATAGTAAACTGCCGGGATTGATCCTTTCATGTCTTTTTCTTTCTCTCTTGGTTTTCTTTCATGGGTTCTCTTTCTCACGTTTTTTTTTCTTTCTCCATATGTTTTTCTCTCTCATGTTTACTTTCTGTGACGGTTAGTCTTCTGTGTCAGTGATGGGCAGTGATTCAGTGAAACATTAGTCTAGGCGTCGCCATGGTTCCCGTCCACCATCCCTCGACTTGAGGTGGAGAAGCTCAGCCTCCACACTGGGGGTGGGCCTCACCTAGTCAGCAGAGGGGCCTTGGGAGCAAAACTGAGGTTTCCCGGAGGAGAAAGGGGTCCCCGCCTGCGGACAGCAGCATCTGCTCCCCGGCTTGAGCGTCCAGCCCGCCAGTCCCTGCTACGGACTTCGGACGTGCTGGCCCCGCGATCACGCCTGCCCGTTCCCTGAAATAAATCTCCTTACATTCACACACACACACACACCTAATTCACTATAATACAGTTACACATTGTTTTAAAACATGTCCACCTAACCCTCGCCCAGAACCATCCTGTGGGGAGTTGACGCCCGTCCCTGCCCCCTGCTTGCACTTGGCAGTGAGGGGATAAAGGCTCACGTCGCATCCTGTTTTCATCCTGTTGCTGTCCTAGCTGGCCCCTCGCACCGCGATTCCCCACCTGGTTCTTATCTCCCATCTGCCACCACCTGCGCTCCTGTTCTCTCTAGATTCTTCCTTTACCTCACTCCGTGGGGATGCTCTGGGGGCAGAAACAAAGGCTCGTGCTTGAGCTGCCGTGTCTCTCCAGCAGGTGGGCCCGAGGTGACGGTTTCTGTCTGCAGAAGCCTTTGTAACCCAGTTTTAGGCCCCAGGGGGCTCTGGGCCTGCCCCGGGAGCCCCCAGGAGTGAGGCCCACAGGCTGGTCTGCGTCTCTGGGCCTTGGCCTCCCTCCCAGGCCTGGAGCTCTCTGGGAGATCGAGGGCACGCCTACCTGTAGAAGGACCATTTCAGCAGGAACTGCCGCGCAGCCTTCGGGAAGCTGGGGCTGCCCGCGTGCTGCTTCAGGACCTGCGTGACTACGTTGTCCAGCCAGCTGGCCCACTGGTCCAGGGAGCTCTGCTGCTGCAGGGTCAGCTTGAAGTCCTGCTCCAGCCGCTGCACCACGGCCTCCTCGCACTGGCACACCCAAGAGGCCTGCTCCTGTAGGGCGCGGGCAGGCGAGGGCTGGGTCAGGACGGAGGGACAGCGATGTCTCCCGGGTGCGGCCCTAGGCCGGACACACACAAGCACAGACACCTGCTGCTCTTGACCTTTTCCAACTGTGAGCTCGGCACCCGCTTCACGGGGCAGAGACGGATGGCCATCCAGAGGGAACCTGCCCGGCTTCCAAGGGCCTAAATCCAGGCTCCCTGCATCCTAGGCCCAGGCTGTACCACATCTTCGCGTTGTGTTATTTCTAAGTGGCCACTCCTCTGTGTGTGTGTTTTTGTTTATTCGGTGGATAAACTCAGGGCCTACACTAGACGTAAACAAAGCAGCAGGACTCCCCTGATGGCAGCTGCGCTTTCCTAAGCCCAGAGGAGAGAGCCGTGAACATGGCAGTGGGAAGGCAAATTTTTAATGAAAACGGACCAAGGTGTCGTCCCAGAGCCTGAAGGCCAGGGGGACGATCACGCAGTGGAGCCCGGGGGTCCCTGATGACTGTGGGCGCTTCAACCCCGACCCTTTTCATGCAACAGAAACGTGAGCCGGGCCCGGGTGTGGGGCTGGTTTTGCAGTAGGCTGAGTTTGGTGGGTCTGCGCATTTTTCTAGCGGGTGGAAGCCGGGTCCGCGTGCCCTGGTCCCAGGCCGCGGGGAGGTGCGCAGGAGAGTCACCTGCACGTTGGCGAAGTCCACGCGGTTGAGGTCGCTGAGCATCTGGCTGATCTGCGCCGTGTTCTGCAGCACTGCCCGGGCTGCCTGCGCCAGGTGGTTGAGCGACGTGTAGCGCCGCAGGGTCTGCGCGAAGGCGCCGACCACGCCGACCTGGGGCCCAGGAAGGTGTGAGGCTAAGCCTGTCTCCCTTCTCAGAGGCATGGCGGCGGAGGGACCAAGAGAGAGCTGTTCTGGCAGGGGAGAGGGACCCGCCCTCCGGACAGTCTCAGAGACCCCAAAATGGAGAATCAGACAGGCGTCACCAATGCATGGAGTGGCATCTACAGCAGACGCCACAGCACGGGTGAGATGGAATTCAGGACAGCATGGCCAGGCCCTGGCTTCTAGGATTCCTCTGGCTCTCTGGGAGGGACGGTAAAAATACCAATTCCCAGGCACCACTGGATCAGACGTTGTGGGGTGTGGCCTGGAAATCTGCAGTTCTGAACAGCTACCCAGGCGATTCCTAAGCATCCCGACGTTTTAGACTCACTGGCCTAACCAGTCAACTCCAGCTTGTGGGGAGCAGGCAGGCGGGATGCCGAGATCTGGCCTTGCCTGTCTGAGGCCGTAAGAATGCTCTCGAGAAGGGAACGGGATCACCTCTTTTCCACAAGTAGGCCTCATGGCCATGTTTTACATTCTGATCTGTGGCCGAGACGCGAGCAGTAAGGGTGACCACAAGGAGATTAAATCCCCCTCCTATGATGAGCAGAGCAACACTCGATCTGCTCTGAATCAACCCAAAAGTATCACAGCAAAGACATCTGCTGTCGGGCGCTCCCAGCCAGCACCTGTCCTCCACCAGCAGCAGCCCTGGGCCTTCCTGGAAGGACCACTTACCCTCAGGACACACAGCAGCAGCCCCCTTTCTCTGGGGCCCAGCGGTCCTCAAGTTCCCTGGGGGCAGAGGGACAGGAGCCCCCTCCCTTCACAGCACAGCGGGGCCCGAGGGGGCCCCAGGCTGTAGCCTCTGCCCTCCCCTCCCCCACCCCCCAGCGTGGTCTGGAGACCCAGACCCCAACCGACTGTTACCTTGGTCTGGATGACCTGCTGTGGGAAATCACTCATGGCATTCGTCAACCAGCCTTCCAAGCTCTTGGCAAAATTGCGGATGGCCTGTGTCAGGGTACCTGGGGGACACGAGTATTAACTGTGAGAAAGGCAGTCTTGCCTGTCAGAATCAGATCACGTGTAAGAGATGCACATGCTGTGGAAATGACCACCCACTGAGAACAAGCAACACAGAGGAGAAGAGATGGTGAGAATTTAGGGCACTTAGTGACGGAGGAATTAGGGCCAGCGCCGCTGATCTCTGCTCATCTACCCGTCTATGCTGGCAGTTCTCACCTGGGGTGATCCTGACCCCAGGGGACACTGGGCCATGTTTGGGGACATCATGGTTGTCACACTGGGGCGGCTCCTGGCATAGAGGGGATGGGGCCACAGTGCCCAGGATCGCCCCCCGGAGACGGACCCACGCCAATGTCACTGGGTTGAGTGGAGGGGGGGAGACCCTGATACACACACATGCATGTCAACATATTCTACCAACTTCCAAATTTATTCTGAGATGGCTTGCAATAAGAAATACATTTTTTTGAAAAAAGAAAACCATCCCTAGTGTTATAAAAGGAAATACTCCCCAATCTCAAACCTTAATACACAGAGACTCTAAAAGCACACTACACTGAACAGTTTCCAGGCAGGCAAGGCCAAAGGACAACTGCAACGGTTTTGCTGTTTCCCATTTTCTGGCAAAAAAAAAGAGCAGCAGACCAGGTCATCAAAAAGACGGAGGTTCCCCAGTGCTAACAGGCACGGATGTTTACAGGCAGCCATTCGGGAAGAGGGAGGCTCAGCACCCGGCCTCCTCGCCCTCACAGGGTCTGGACTCGCGCCCTCAGGGTCCTGGGGGCCCGAGGGACAGCCCCTATGTAGGGGGCCTGCAGGCGGGCGCCCCCTGGTGGCGGGTGTTGTCACCACCTCCGGAGGCCACAAGGGCGGGTGGGGGCAGAGGCCTTGGGAGGGTCCCCACGGCCCACATCAGCCCCAGACGGGTGTAGCCATCAAGGGCCACCATCTCCTTTTCTCTCCCTTCCTCAGTCAAGGCCGCTGGGATCTGGAGAAAGTCTGAAGAATCCACCCCTTCATGCTGCAGACTCACAGTGCTGGGAGGAAGCCGAGCTCAGCGTCAGATCAGCTGGGGAAGCGGGTTAGAACCCGACTCAGTCCGCCCCCCTGAGGGTGTCCCGCGACCTCGGTTGGCCTCCGCTCTGGGAGTCTCCTCTGGGGAGGTCGCGGGCAGGGGTGTGGGGAGGGGCGCTTACTGGGCACGGGCCGCAGCACGTCTGGGATGAGGATCTCCACCAGTGCCTGGTACAGGATGTGGTCGCAGGTCCTCATCCACCTGAGCACGGGGTCGCACTTGCACAGAGATACCAGCTTGTCCTTGGGGAGGACGGCGCCCTCCGGCTCCTCGTCACTGCGGGGAACGGGGTCACGGGGGACACAGGTGAGCCGTCAGCCCAGGGCCTGCCCTCGCGGGATAAGCCGAGTGAGGCTGCAGGACCACCTGGTGCAGGCAAGCTCCCTGCCCCGTGGTCACCCCTGAGATCCTCGCCGAACAAAGGGACACGCCATACGAGTCGCACACCAAGTCAGGGGAAAGACCACACGTGCGTGAGGGGGTCTGAGCGCTGATTCTTGGAAAGCTGGTGCATTTGTGGGTGTCAGCAGGAGACGGTCTGCAGGGCAAACCCAGGCCCCGTGAAACTGAGGCCTGTCTGGGGGCTGACGGGCAGTACCTGGCAGGTAGAGAGGCAGGGCCGTCGCTGGAGGAGGCTTTAGAATTCCAGAAGGAAAGCCACAGCTTCTCAACGTAGTGGAACTGGAGGTTCATCACGACATCTAAAGTGGCCTAGGAATAAACACGGCTGGATAAACACTCCGCTGTACTCACACCATATGTCTGCCATCAGAATGGGCCAAGCAAGCGGCCAGGATACGGGCTGCAGAGGGGTCTTTCCAAACTCAGATGGACCACGAGAGGGGATGGGAGTGAACGAAGGAAGATTCCATCCACTCCTTGGCCAGAGGGAGGGGGGGCCAGTCCCGTCTGCTCCTTGTCACCGGCGGGGAGACCCAGCGATGCTCTGGCACTGACCTTGCGCAGCTGACCGAGGCGCCCACCGGAGCCCCCAGGGCTCGGGGTTTGGGGGTTCGGGGGGCAGTCACCTCGCAGTGCCGCCGGTAGGCCAGCTGAAGGGCCTTGAAGTCGTGCAGCGTGATGTTCTCCTGCAGCAGGACGCTGCCCAGGTCGGGCGCCGGGAACTCCGGGAAGACGTGGGACACATCTGGGGCGGGGTGGGGGGGAACGCGGGGGCAGGTCAGCAGGGCTGGGGACGCCGGCCGTACGTGTTGGTGACCCCATGACAGCCCTGGCCCCTCTCACACCACACAACTCTTAAGCTTTGGTTTTCTCAGGTGCAGGGAGGGGACAACATCGTCAGCTCCCGGTGACGCACAACGCACAGGGCCCTGGCCTGGCACACATTGCGCTCCATCCCCCCAGTGTTGGGGGCACGCACCCAGGTGGGTGACAGCGTCTCCAGAAGACACAACAGGGGAGGGTTCAGTCGGGGCTCAAAGGTACACTAAAGTACACAGAGGCCACCCGTGTCTTTAGCGTATCCCGTCACTCCGGGGCAGGGAGGGTGCCAGCTGGGGAGGGACTCTCCCAGGGAGGGGCCCGGCTCAGCTGAAAGTACATCCAGTCTTCTTTCCGATGGGCATTTCATTTTACTTATTTTTTTTTCAGTTTAGTACATTTTACATTTTAATTTTTTGGCCGAGCCACGTGGCTTGTGGGACCTTAGTTCCCTGATCAGGGATCAAACCTGTGCCTCCTGCGGTGGAAGTGCGGAGTCCTAACCACTGGACCACCAGGGAATTCCCCTTATTTACTTATTTTTATCATGGTCACTTTAATCCATTATTTTTGGATTAATATCCATTAATTTGGAAGGAACATGCTGATTATTCCAAAGTCTCAGGGATTCCACAAAGAAGGTTTATCTAGAACTTTCTACGTAATTGAAAAGGTGATATACAAGAAAACTGTCTAAAGCATCCCTGTAGATGCTGCTGGTGCCGAAACCCAGCCCCAGTGGTGCCGAGTGGCCCCAGAGCCTTGCCAGGAGGCCCTGCGCCGGGGTGGAGGGCTCACCGATGTACTGCTGGTGGTGTTGGCTCTGGGCAGCCATGGCATGCTCAGGTGTGCTGTGCAGGCTGCCGTGCGAGCCGCTCTCCCCAAGGCTGTCCGTCTTCTGGGCTGGCCGGTACCTGGGCAGGGAACACGTGTGCCACCGTGAGGCCCTAACAGCACTTCCCAGAAGGGACCCAAGGAGCGGAGGACAGAGCAGGATTCAGTTTGGGGTGTGTGTGTAATTTTCTAAAACTTGTGGTCAAATAGAAAACACAAAATTTACCATTAAAATGGTACTTTTAAGTGCACAGCTCAGTGGCATTAAATACATTCACATTGTCGGGCAACCAGCCCCACCATCCATCTCCAGAACTTTCTCATCTTCCCAAACTGAAACTCTGTCCCCATGAAACACGGACCCCCCCTTCCCCTCTCCTAGCCCCTGGCCCCCACCATCTACTTCCTGTCTCTATGGCTGTGACTCCTCTAGGGACCTCGCATAAGTGGAATCAGACAGTATTTGTCCTTTTGTGTCTGGCTTATTTCACTGAGCATCACGTCCTCTGGGTCCATCCATGTTGTAGTGTGTGTCAGAATCTCCTTCCTTTTGAAGGCTGAATACCACTCCACTGTATGGATGGACCACATTTGTTTATCCATTCATCTGCTGATGGACACCCGGGTTGCTATTACATGTATATATTCTAACACTTCTCTCTTAGAAGACAAGTGAACTTCTTTACATAGAGTCCCAAACGTCTTACTATTATGTGATCTCAAAGCACCTTCTGAAACTTTTGTTTTGCCCTGAGCCAGAAAACAGTGGACAGCCTGTCCAGGCAGCAAACTGAGAAACGTAACAGAGAAGGGCTTCCTGGGATGACTTGCTTGAGCCCTGAGGGATGCGCATGCCAGGTGGGATGGGTGCGAGGGACCCATCCTGAGCTGGGAGCACCTTTCCTTGTGGGATGTAGGGCCAGGCTCACTGGGAGGAGGGAGGACGCCGCTCAGAGGTATATGGACCACCTGACTTTGGTGGGGTGGGTGGCTCTAAGTGTCAATGGCACAAGCCTGTGGCCCGAACCCCACAATGGAAGCTACAGAGTCCTTGTCTGTGGACGATCAGGTACAGGATGGACTCCTGGTCCTGGAGAATGTTCCAGGCTCTCTCCTGCGACCTCCAACTCCCGTGATCGGCCACGTGGTTGGGAGTCACTGGGACCCCTTAGAGCAGCTAAAATGGGGTGTCAGCCACGCAGCTCAGCTGAGGCACGAAGGTGCCACGTGGAAGAGAGTGGGGTGCATCCCTGCCTTGGAGCAGAATGGACCCCGGAGAGGGGCCGGGGACAGAGGCGGGCAGAGGGATGAGTGGAAGGGGCCAGGGAGCTGGTATTCGAGTGGGGCCCTGAACGGGGCGTCTCCAACTAGGGCTGCAGAGGGCCATTTCTGCCCCTTGTTTTGAAAATAAAGTTTGATGGCCACATGGCCACACCCGTTGCTTTAACCTGGTCTGTGAAGGCTTTCACGCTACACGGGCAGAGCTGAAGTGTCTCCACAGTGTCTGCCTGCGAAGCTGAACATATGTGCTCTCTGGCCCTTTACAGAAGAAGTGTGCTGACCCCTGCCTTAAAAGATGAGCAGGTCTGTGAGGCAGAGAAGAGAACATTCCAGAAAATGACCAGGCCTTTCCAGCCATCAGATCCAAAGGTCAGGAGGAAGCAGCAACTTAAGTGTATAAGCTTCTTTATCCTGGCTTCTGGGGTTATGTTCAGTGTTCTCTCTCTTTCTTTGAAGACAGAGAGGAAAAGTCAAAGATCTGTGATTCTAACTCCATGGCATTCTGGAAAAGGCAAAAACTATGGAGCCAGTAAAAGAAGATGGGCGCTCGCCGGAGGTTGGCGGGGAGGAGGGACCAACAGGAGGAACAGGGAGAGTTTTTAGGGCAGTGAAACTACTCTGTACCATCCTCTAATAGTGGATACAGGTCATTGCACCTTCGTCCAAAGCTACAGCGTGTACGACACAGAGAGTGAACCCTAATGTCGGCTATGGACTTGGGGTTACAAGAACGGGTCTATGTCGGTTCATCAACTGTAACAGAGGCACAGCACTGGAGGCCGGGGTGTGGGGGGCACGTGGGAGATCTCTGCACCTTCCACTCACTTCTGTTGTGACCCTGAAACTGCCTGCATCCTGCTGGCCTCACTCCACGCCAGGTGCAAGTGAAAGGCAGGGCTCTCCCAGGACGCCGGGGTGGGGGCGAATGTGAACTGGTTTTCTCCACTCCATCCATGTTTCGTCCATTTCCAGGTTGTGGTCAATGCTCAAGAAACCCCTCTCCCTCCATTCCTGCTAGTGAAACCTCTCCGCGGGCTGACTGATCCTGAGGCCGGCCGGGCAGCTCACCCACCTGGGCTTCTGATGCACAGGCTGCTGCCGCATGGCCATGTACTGCGTGTCCTCCTGCAGCCGGTTCAGGGGAGAGTCTGGCTTCAGACGGATCCCGTAGTAATGATACTTGGAGTTGCCCCTAGGAACCAAACATCTGGGGTCAGCTCTCTTTGCAGATGTCCTGAACCACAAGACAGGGCTCTTTCCTGGCCCTTCTCCCTGGGCTCTTGGGGCCAGTGTTCCCTGGACCGTGTGGGCAACATTCATGGGCTGTCCCGTGGTCAGAGAGGTTCAGGAAATTCTGTAATGACTTCCCCCTCTGGGAGACTCCCCGCTTGTATTTTAGTATGATAAAGGCTCTGAGAAGTCCTGCAGTAAAAAAGCCAGTTCAACTTTGTTTAACCCAGCATGGTCTAATAATAATAATAATAGCAATAATAATACTTATTATAATAAATAATAATACTTATTATAATAAACAATAATATAATAATAATACTTATAATAATAATACTTACTATTATAATAAATAATAATTACTATTATTAACTCTCCCCTTCCAAGCATCTAATAACACGTTTTAGAAATGGTACAGTTTGGGAAACACTACCTTATTTTATTATGGGAGAAATGATGCTCAAAGGGTTTTAAATAATTTCCTTAAGGAAAAAGGTCAGAAGGGGCTCATCAGGAGGGAAGGACAGACACACGGCCTTGCAAACACCCCCAGCTCACGGGCTGCCATTTTCCCTGAGCTGGCAACACGGACAAGCCGGGGAGCCTGGGTCCTTCCCAGGTGAGGTGCGGGCTGAACTGGTGCTCGGAGGGGGAAAGCGGGGAGGACGAGCCCCAATTCTGAGGCCAGCATCTGGGACCCTCTGAAGGTGGAGGCCCCAGGAGCCATCTGGAAAGGCCCCAGGGCAGCGGTGGCCGTGTCCCCAGAGGTCATGGACTCCTCCTCCCTGCCCCCCTCTGGCTGCCCATGTTTTGTAAGGATGTCCTCCGTCAGGGATCCCAAGGTGGTAGAGAACTCTCCTGGCCCCGTCCTTTAAGACAACCAGCATGCCCGCTTCTGGGAGGGGGTGAGTGAACGCCGAGACCCACGTGTGTGCACCTTCACCCGGCCACAGGTCAAAGCCGTGCAAGGTGATCTCACGTGTGGGCGAAGCACACACACACACACACACACACACACACACACACACACACACCCCGCTTTGAACAGAGCAAGGCCGTCTTTGCCTAGTGGGAGGAGCCAAACGCTACCGCCCGGGTCCGGGGTGGAGGGAGAAAGATTCCTGCCTGCTGTCTGCCAAGAGCAGCCCACAGTGGGTTGGTCCAGGCACAGCAAAAAGCATCAGGACATGGTAACTCCACCTCGACTAGACAATCCAGAGGCTGCTATTTAAAAAGCCTGCTATGGCCAGGACATGGAAGCAACCTAAGTGTCCATCGGCAGATGAATGGATAAAGATGTGGCACGTATATACAATGGAATATCACTTAGCCATAAAAAGAAGCGAAACTGAACTATTTGTAGTGAGGTGGATGGACCTAGAGTCTGTCATACAGAGTGAAGTAAGTCAGAAACAGAAAAACAAATACCATATGCTAACACATATATATGGAATCTAAAAAAAAAGGTAATGAAGAACCTAGGGGCAGGACAGGAATAAAGACGCAGACATAGAGAATGGACTTGAGAACACAGGGAGGGGGAAGGGTAAGCTGGGATGAAGTGAGAGAGTGGCATGGACATATATACACTATCAAATGTAAAATAGATAGCTAGTGGGAAGCTGCCGCATAGCACAGGGAGATCAGCTCGGTGCTTTGTGACCACCTAGAGGGGTGGGATAGGGAGGGTGGGAGGGAGACGCAAGAGGGAGGGGATATGGGGATATACGTATGCATATAGCTGATTCACTTTGTTATACAGCAGAAACTACCACACCATTGTAAAGCAATTATACTCCAACAAAGATGTTAATAAATAAATAAATAAAATAAAAAGGCTGCTATGGAAAATTTCAAACGAAGGGAGAGAGCGGAGGTGAAGCCCGTGTCCCGTCACCAGGAAAGAAGCGATCACGGCCCACGGGTGGCCAGGCTGCGCCCAGGCTACCGCCAATTCAGGGCAACTCCAGGTGCACCCGGAGCCGTGGACGTCAGGACGTGGCAGGAGGAGGGAGCCTCACGTTCTCCCGAAGCTTGATGTCTGTATAAGGGAATAGGAGGGTGGGGGGCAGGTGCAAGGGCTGCCAGACACCCTCACCAACCCACCTGGTACCCAGCCGCCGCGTCCTCAAGCCCATGAACACGGAGCGGATCAGCTTCCCAAAGGAGGCCGCGTTCACGGGGTCCAGCTTGTGTTCCTGGCAGTGGCGAAGGTAGTGGTTGTAGAGCGAACTTCTGGGGAGACTCACGCCTTCTGCGGTTTCGTAATTATCCAAGAGCCACTGGAGCTGGATGGACAAGATAGGCCGAATGCTGACGTGGACGCACCGACAGCATCACACGCCTTCCGTCCTCCAACACGACGGGGAACCTCACCTCTACTGTCACCCATTCAGGTTCAATTTGGGGCACGTTCATTACTTAATAGCTTCTTTTCACTTGCTTGTTTATTCCTTCGATTTCTAGCCAAGCTTTCAGGTTCCTTGACTTAATTTATAAAAACCTGCCCGTGATGGAGACTGAAATCCCCATAGGCCTCACACACCAAATGCTTCCTAAACCTAGGGGGATGGAGCTGATCTGAGCACACGGGAAAGGAAGATGAAGGAAAACCCCACGGCCCATCGGCACGGGCCCCTGCGGCGCCCACCGCAGTCCCTGTACTCAGGACTGAGAGGAAAACAAACAGGAAACTGAATAAAAGACTGAAAGGCTCGTGTGCCAGGTTTTGTGCTCAGGCCAACGGGAGGGAAAAGGATCCAAGGCCGAAGTCGAGGGCCCCAGAGGTCAGCACTGATTCAGAACTGTCCACACAGAGAGCTCAGTTCCCACCCCGAGGGAGGCTGCCCCCCCCGCCCCCTTTGCACCCGCTGCAGAGCACCCCAAAGGCTGCGGTTTGATTCTGGCTTCAAGACTGTTCCCCTACGGAGGGAGGTCTGGAGTTGGAAGAGCGAGTGCGGGAACGAGGCCAGAGGCAGGATTCCGCGTCAGGATCCGGATGGGGCTCCCTGCTGCCGGGGCCCCTGTTCTCTGTGCTCCCACACCCTCTGTCCTTCTCCCTGGGAGATCGCCGCCCCACCCCCCTACCCCCGGCCCCCTCTGGTGCTCGGCCCTGCAAGCCAGGTCGCGGCCCCGCCCAGACAGCCCGCAGGCTGCGAAGTCTGCTCGCGTCGCCCTTTTAGACACGTTTCGTTAGGGAAAGGTTTTAACACGCACAGAGGTAGAGAGAACAGACTCATGAACTCCTGCTTCAACAATCATCACCTCAGGGCCAATTTACTTCCTCTAAGCCCCACACACCGCCTCTGCCACTTTATCTTATTTTAAACTCATTTTTATTGGAGTATAGTTGCTTTACAACGCTTTTGTTTGTTCGTTCGTTTGGGGCCACGCCTCGCAGCATACAGAACTTCCCCGACCAGGGATCAAACCCGCGTCTCCTGCAGCGGCAGCGCGGAGCCTTAACCACTGGACCGCCAGGGAGGCCCCCTCCTGCCATTTTAAAGTGAACCTGACACGTGCCTTCGTTTCCTCCCTGGAGCCTCCCCGCTCTAACATGGACCTGAGTGAGAGGCGGGTGGTGGGGTCAGCTGGTGGCAGGGATGCTAGAATAAGGAGAGTTTCAGAGGCAGGGGGTGGGCCTGGGCTGGATGTGCAGGATGAAGGTGGGGAAAAGGTCAAAGGTGCAGGTGAAGGGGCCCTGGGGGACTGGCAGAGCAGAGGGTCCTATAACACAGCGCTCCCCAACCTTTTTGGCACCAGGGACCGGTCTTCCATAGACGGTGGGGGGAGGGGGGAGGGTTCAGGTGGGAAGGCGAGTGACCGGAGGAGCGCCGGGCAGCAGCAGGTGAAGCTTCACTGGCTCCCCTGCCGCTCACTTCCTGCTGTGCACCCAGTTCTTAACAGGCCGTGGACCTGGACCGGTGACCCCTGCTCTAACAGAAAGACAGACCTCTGGCATCCAGAAGGGCTGGGGTGATGGGTTCTGCTTTTGGGAGGAGGGGGAGGAGTGCTGGGCTGGCACTCAGGGTGCAGGTCGGGACCAGATGTGTCAATGTGACACCAAGGAGCCGAGAGCGGGTCTGTGCGGGTGGGGCTGAGGAGGAGTGTGTGAGGCGTAGCATGAGGCCTGGGGTTAGGTGCTGCCCCGGGGAAGAGCCGGCAGCAGGCCCTCCCCAGCTGCCCCACAGATGAGGTCTCTGCCACACCACCTCCCCACTGAGGGACCAGCCCAGCTGCCCATCCGAGTAGCAGGTTTGAACCAGGGGCCGCCGGCCCTCCTGTCACCACGAAGCGTGCCTCATGCAGCTCTGGGTGCACGGGAACAGCTGTCCACTCATCTGTCCGTGTGCTGTGGGATGTCGTGTGCTGGCCGCGCCCGTGACCCCGCAGGGGGATCCCACCCCCACCAGTGGGTGAAGGGGGGCAGTTACCACGGGGACGTGGGGAGGAGGGGGCAGCAGCCAGGGGCTGAGGGAAACAGGAAAGGTCCTTCAGTTCCCCCTTTGGGAAAGAACATCATGGTTTCTGCTTTCCATCAAGTCACCTAGATATATAATTTTCAAACTTTCCTTAAATGTGCTCTTTCTACACAAAGGTGGCAGAGCACCCCCCATTCTCTCTCCAAGGCTTTGCTCTGGCCCACGGCTCCCACTCTTAGGGGCCATCTCCTCGGCGCCCCTTGTTCTGACCGCCCCCCGTCTTTGATGCTATGAACAAACTGTGAACTTAAGTGGTTTAATCACTGCCCACGGCCTGCCCCAGGAGGCACCCTCCTCCCCACCCCTGAGGCCCCCCTGCACTCACCCCGCCCCCCGCTGCCTTGACTCTGGGGCTAAGGGACTGACACCACCGGGAAGTTGGGAAGGAGGGCCTGGGTGGCACAGTGAAGCTGCTCCTTTCTTGCGGGTACGCCCCGGCCGGCTTTGCGCTCACAGCGGGGGGGTGCCTGTCCCACCAGCTACGAGCCTTCCCACAGCAGCCTCACAAGCCACAGGGGAGAACTGGGTTCTGTCTGTTGCCCCGTTGTCTAGTTTCAATTGGCTCAGGATCCAGGATCCAGGTGACAAAGGGCTGGTATTTGCTGGCCCCTGAGCCCCAAGGTTTTCCAGAGCACTGCTCGCCGACACAAGCATTCATTTTCTATCGCTTGTCTCCCGGCTGAAATGGGAGCTCCGGGAAGCAGAGACAGAACCGGGTCTGCCCACGTTTGCACCCCGTGAAGATGCCTCAAGAAACGCTGATGGAGAGGAGGAGGGGTCCTGCAGAGCGGAGGGGACCCCAGCACGAGGAGAGCCGAGAGCCTCTGGATATGGAAACAGGAGGCTCTTCCTGTCTCTGCCACCCTGGCTGGGGAGCGTAGGCTGCTTCTATGGGAGTCCTCTGTGGGAGGGAGAAGCCGGGACCAGGGGCCCAAATGTCTCAGGGTCTGAGCGCCCGGGCGAGTCCTCAGGAGGATCCTCAGGCCGTGAGGTGGAGGCCTGGAAGGGGCCCCGGACCAGGTCCTGAGAGATGGAGGCTGAGACCCCGCCCGGCGCCTGACACGACTGGCCCAACGTGAAAAGGAAGGTTTGGGCAAGATGATTGCTTCTGCTCCTCAGCACCTGGGCCAAATCCCAAGAATTACACGAAAAGCAGACTTCCTTGCTGGGTGACTACATGGACACTGACACCAAGGATGTGTGGTTAACTCCCTCCTGAGTAGAGGTAAGTACAGAGAGAACAGATGCCACCGGCAGCCTCCGAAGCAATAATGGGTTCACTGTCACCCTCTCCGGCAATGAGAGGTGACCCGGAAGGGAGGCTGGTCTACGGGCTCTGAGAAGGCAGAGCCTCCCCTGTAGGCTGAGCGAGCGCCGGCGGGGTTTGCGCACCGCACCCCCAGACGCCGCTACCTGGTGTCGTCCCGACTGGCTGAGCATCGCACGTCAGTGACACTAGGTGGACGGGAGGCCCATCTCCCCACCACACAGCCCTGCCTCACCCGCGGCAGACTGACCGGGTGTCATGGTAGGGAGGCTGTGGCCATGGTGGGTGGGTGGGGAGAAGTGGTGTGATTCCGGATGGGTCTGAAGGTCAAGGAGCATTGGATGCGGGCTGTGGGAGGAGGAGGGGGGACAAGGATGAGCCTACAGCAGGACGGCGCTGCCCTGGATGAGCCAGGAAGGTGGCGGGAGGTGCAGGGTCTGTTGTGGGGCGGGGGCAGGGGGCGGTCAGGGCTCGGCCCCTGACACATGTGCGCAGCTGTGCCTCCAGGCGGGCAGGCGCCCTTGGAGACTCAAGGGTGCAGCTGACGGGAGAGGCCCGGCCTCGACGCCCACTGGGAAAGAGACTGTCCCGCCAGGAGACCAGGCGGGGTTGTCAAGGTGGTGAGGGGGCCGGGGAGACTCCAAAAAACAGCAGTCCAACCGCGACCACTGACGGAGGCCTTCGCCGCCATCATCTGGAGCAACTTCTAGGCAGAGCGCCCAGCCCATGAAGCTGCCACAGCCCATCCCCAGCCCAGACGGCAGGGCATGGCTCTGTCACTACACCACCACCTGAAGGCTAAGTCATCTTTGACAATTTATGTTTCTTGATTTAAAAAAAAAAAAAAGTCATATAATCTGAACACAATTCACCTAAAAGCAGGTCCTTCTCCCAGGGGCTGGAAATAGTAGTTTATGTACAGTAAGCAGCGGCCACCTCTGTAGGGACCCAGGATGGGGGTCCCTGAGTCAGCAGGGGTTGGGGGCCTCTCCCGATAGACCTGGGGGACAGCAGAGGGGCAGGCCTCGCTGGCGTGGCTGCACCCACAGGCCACAGTGACACCCTGGTGAGGGACGGCATGTCCATTCCCAGCTCAACTTTCTATGCCTCCTTCCTCCAAAACAGTTATCCCTCATTTCCTGCCACCAAATCATGCGTTCCCCTGTTTTAAAGATGGCTTGAGGCCCACCTCTTCCCTCAGGGGCTCCCACACCAGGCTGAAAGGTCCCTTCAACCCTCAGACCCCCTGGTCCGAGTCCCGAGGGCAGCCTGGGGAGCTGGGGTGACCCTGATGTCGGGCTGGGTCTGGAAGGCACAGCCCAGCCTTCCTGGGCTCTGGGCATCTTGCCACCCGGCACCAGGCTCTTCTGCCCGGGCACGGGGACTGCAGCCAGTGGTGCCCAGGGACAACTGTCTCAAGTGAGCACGGCCACCTAGGACCACGAAGGGCTCTGCAGGACACATGGCCGTCTGTCGCCAGGACACACCCTAACTCTCTCCCCCGACTCCCTGCCCAGACAGCTCCTGGCAGGCTGACTGCAGCACGTGGGGTCGACTCTTCACAGAGATCTTCTTTCTATCCTCTTTGAGTCACCAAGCCTCAGATCCTACTTCTCATGGCTCCCAATGGAAGAAAACGACTCAACAACAAATCGCCAGAAAGAAAACGGACACAAGGAGGTTCTTCCTGCTCGGAAACTAAACTCAGGAATGGAAACTGGTTTCGGAGAAGCAACTAAGGCAAGCCCGCCTTCCAGAGAAAAAGTGTTAGAAAGCCAGAGGCATCCCTACAGCCAGAGACTGAGGCTCATGCGTTTCGCATAGACATTTTAAACTTCCCGCGGATACGCCGCCGGCCTGGGGTCCGCACCCATCCTGCCTTCCTCGTGGCTCTCTGGGGCTGCCCTAGCGCCTGGCCTTGCAGGCTGTGCCGTGGCCACGTTGTCTGCTCGAGATCTGAAGAACTCTGGTCCCCGAGCAGAGAATGCCGTCTTGCGGACTTTCTACACACCCTGCTCTAAGGCTGCAGCTTCCCTTCTCTAGACGTGCCCACCAGCTGACATCGTCTGGCAGTGATGGACAACAGGGTGGCCATGACCCACCTAGCCTGGGGCCTGATGGACTTTTGTTTTTCCTTCGAGACAGCCGGGGTGAGGCTGCTCTTCCTCCAGTGACCAGCCCTCTGAGGCTCAGCCAATGGGCTGGAGTTGCTGGCCACGCCTGTGCCCCCTGACAAACCCAGAAGCTCCTGGATCTTTCCCTAGCGGGGTTTCTGGCCCCGCACCCTGAATCACTCACTTTGAATGTCAGCCAGTATGAAACTCTTGCTGGGGTCACAGCTGGGATCGGGTTCAACTAAAGGGGACTTCTTTTCTTTGATGTTTTAATTCTCAAAAGGATGCCAATCCCAACCCAAGTGCTTGAGAAAAGCTGCCAGAAGTGCGCTCTGAACTCCTGCGGCCTGTCCTACCTCCAAAATCCCGAACAAAGTTCCAGTTAAAGCCGAATTGAGGGCGTTTGGAGAAGTAAGGGGAAAAGGGACGAGTGTGGGGAGAGACAGGAGCTTTCCCTCCTCAACTATCCCCAGAAGCCGAGTCCCTGCACTGTCATCTCTTCCAGCCTCGTCCTGCCACTCAAAGCCACCCAGAGGCAAAGACCTTTGTGCCCTCCTGGCCTTGGGGCCTACGATCATGTGGTGTCCCCATCAGAGAAAGGTCTTATGCAGCTAAAATCAATAGGAATTAGTTGCTTTGCCCTTTTGTCAAGTTACCAATTTTTTTTTTTTTTCAAAGAGCCAATCACAGGAGAATTAGCTAAGAACATTTATGGCATCCCCAATCCGGTATCATTTTTTGGCTGTGGCTTGTTTGAGTACGAATTTATTTACAGTGCTTATCCTCTGCCAGGCACGGTGGGTAGGACGTTACATACACTAAGCAGTTTAATCCCTGTTCCCCGCAAGGAGGGAGGCGCTGTCACCCCGCCTTCACAAAGGAAGAGCCTGCCTTAATTTCCCTTCGCTGTGGAAGGAAGTGTTTGCTGAGTGTAGAAGTCTAGGTTGGTTCCCCCCTCTGCACCTTTTCGGCACTTTAAAGGTGTCAACTCACTGCTTTTTTTTTTTTCGGCCGTACCGCGCGACTTGCAGGATCTCAGTTTCCTGAACCAGGGACTGAACCAGGGTCATGGCAGTGAAAGCCTGGAATCCTAACCGTTAGGCAACCAGGGAACTCCCTGTTTGTTTTTAAAATGCCTATGAAGGTGACAAGCAGAGCAGGGCAGACCAGCAGGTTGACACACACTTACATGACTGTTGAGTAAATCGCTTTTGTGTGATGTGATCCCTTCGCTTTTTTGGAGGTTTTCAATCGCCATTTCAAGCTAAAGAAAATGTGCGCAGAAACAAAACAAAACAAAATGGAAAAAAAAAAAAAACGAAATCAGATGGTTAGCATCAGCCAAGATTTGTTTGTATTAATATCCAAATAAAGATCCGAGTGCCTACAAAATAGAAAGCAGGCGGGATGCAGGCGGGGGGGGCAGGGGCGAATGGGTTAGGTCGGGGGCTGAAGCCTCAGCAGGAGCGTTGCTTCATCACGTGCAGAGGAGCCCAGGAGCCTGTCAGACACCAGCAGCAGATGGGGTCCTACTGTCTACACTGGCAGCTGAGTTTTAACACGTCTGCATGTGCACATGCACAACGGGAATACTTAGTCACTGCATAAGTTCAAGTGTAAGCAAAAGCCAGCATGATAACTGCCTGCTGCTCCCCAAATCCATCATCTGCACTGGGAGAATCAGAGGACCACAGACCCGGGGACAGTTGATGGCACTGGTTTCCCAGCCAGCCTGCCCTGTCGCAAAGCCCAGGGTCTCCCAGCTGGAGGGCTTTGGGAAAATACCAGTAGGCCACGACCCCAGCCCTGCCATTGGGAGGCACAGGACCCTGGGGCCACGGAGATGAGACAGCTCACAGAGGGGTCCTCCTGGGGGAGGGCCTCTGAGATGGGTCCTCAGACCTCGCGGAGGCGAGGGCTGAGGGGCCATGGCAGGTCTATGCAAAGGAAGAGACACCTGGCCGAGTGTGGCAACCACCACATCTGAGCCCGACTTGTACATGAAAAATGCAAACATAAGCTCTGCTGGAGGCAATGACCCTTAAACACCAAGGGGAGGCAAAGACCACAGAGATGATTCTGTAAAAAGCAGGCCCAACACATTCATAAAGTGCAGCTGGACCGCTTCCCCAGAGCTGAGTTCAGGAACGAGGGGTTTCTGCTTCGCCCCCCACCTCTTCTGACCACTGTTGAGAACATCTACTCTTTCCACTGCTATTCAACACTGTACTGGAAATTCTAGCCCGGGTCATTAGGCCACAGAAGAAAATAAAAGAAATCCACACAGGAAAGGAAGAAGCAAAACTACCTCTATCTGCAGATAGCATGATCTTAAATACGGAAAATCCCGAAGGATCTCCCCCAAAACTATCAGCACCAGGGCTGCAAGATATAAGATCAATATACAAAAGTCAATTATATTTCTAAACAATGAACGATATGAAAATGAAATGGAGAAAACAATCCCATTTGCAATAGTATCAGAGAGAATAAAATACCTAGGAATAAATTTAACCAAGGAGGTGAAATACTTGTACACTGAAAAAACTATGAAACACTGTTGAGAGAAATTAAAGACGACCCAAACAAACAGAAAGACGTCTTATGTTCATGGATTGGAAGACTTACTATTAAGATGGTAATACTGTCCTAATCGATCTGTAGACTCAATGCAGTCTCTATCAAAATTCTCTACAAAGCTTCCAGCTGCCTTTCAAATGGACAAGTTGATCTTAAAATTCATATGGCATTGCAAGGGACCCCAAATAACCAAAACAATCTCGAAAAAGAAGTACCAGGTCGAAGACTCACAAGTTCCCATTTCAAAACTGATTACAAAGTTACAGTAAACACAACAGTGCAGTACTGGGATAGGATAGACATACAGATCAATGGGATAGAATTGAGAGTCCAGAAATAAACCCATACATCTAGGGTCAATTGGTTTTCAACAAGGGTGTTTAGACCAGTTAATGGAGAAAGAATACACTCTTCAATGAACGGTCCTGGGATAAATAGATAGTCACGTGCAAAAGAATGAAGCAGGACCCTTACCTCACAGCATATACAAAAATCCACTCCAAAGGGATCAAAGAACTACATGTAAGAGCTAAAACTATAAAACTCTTAGAGGAAAACATGAGGTAATCACATAAAATAAGGTTATCTCCATGACCTTGGATTTGGGAATAGAATCTTAGATATGACACCAAAAGCACAAACAAAAAATAAAAGATTAAAGCTTTTAAAAAACATAAATTGGACTTCATCAAAATTTAAAACTTCTGTACATCAAAGGACACTATCAACAGAGCGAAGAGACAACCATAGACTGGGAGAACATATTTGCAAATCATGTATCTAATAAGGGTCTTATATCCAGAATATTATAAAGAACTATGGAGACTAACAACAAAATGATAAAATGACACGATTAAAAAATGGGCAATGAACACAACATTGTTAATCAGCTATGCTCCAATATAAAATAAAAAGTTTGAAAAAATGGGCAAAGGCCTGGAATAGGCATGTCTCCAATAAGCACATAAAAAGATGCTCAACATCGTTAGTCACTAAGGAAATACAAACTAAAACTACAGTGAGATACCACTTCACACCCACTAGGATGGCTATTAAGAGAAAAAAGAAAAGTAACAAGTGTCAGTGAGGATGTGGAGAAACTCGAACCCTCCTCAGTTGCTGGTGGGACTGCAAAATGGTTCAGCTACCGTGGTAAACAGCTGTTAAAATATAAACTCAGTTAAACCACATGACCCAGCAACGTCACTCTACCCAAGATAACTGAAAACAGGTGTTCAAACAAAAACTTGCTCATAGCAGCCTGATTCATAACAGCAAAAAAAGCAGAAAAACACAAATGTCAGTCACCAATGAATGGATAAACAAGATATGGTCCATACATACAACTGAATATTATTCATCCCTAAAAAGGAATGAAGTTTTGACATATGTTACAATGTGGATGAGCCTTGAAAACATGATGCTCAGTGAGAGAAGCCAATCACAAAAGGCCACGTGCTGAGGGATTCCATTTGTATGAAACGTCCAAAACAGGCAAATCCAGAGACAGAAAGCAGATTAGTTGCCCTGGGGCTGAAGGAGGAAGGAATGGGAGGTGACGACTAACTGGTACAGGGTTCCTTTGGGGGTGATGAAAATGTTCTGGAACTCGACAGGGTAATGGTTACAGAACATTGTGAATGTACCAAATGCCACTGAATTACATGATTAAAATGGTGCATTTTATGTTATGTGAATTTTACCTCAATAAAAACTATGCAACTAATTAAAAGAAACTTTAGTCTTTCTTGCAATTTGAATGGATCTTTCACCCACATGCATGGTTTTGTAACAACATGCACTGGTCACTTGGAAAATATTGGTTCACTGAGCTTGCAGATCTTTCAAATGTTGATACATTTCATCACATGGTATTGAAAAAAGTCACATTGGTTAATATCACTACCAACAACTTCACCAAGATACCAGTTTTCCAAAATTCTATTTTTTTGTTTTTTTGGTTTGAGAACATATTGACAATAAAACCTGTCGTGTTTTCCTCGATATGTCAAGCTCACAACCGTTCAGTTTTGAGAAAATGTGTACCAAATCTTCGAGTCTGAATAATCATAATTTGTCTGTCATCCTTTCAAGGAAAAATAGCGTTTCATGAAAAAAGTAGCTCATTCTGCTCACAAGCCATTTGCCCATGAGCTTTTCCTCAAGGCTGTCATCATACTTCGGGAAGAAGCAGAAGCACTTTTCGTCACACAGAATATTAAAGCGTTCTCGAGGATTGAGATTTAATAAAATTAATAATTTTTACTTCATCAGGGAATTTTGCTTCATCAGGGAATTCCTGAGTGAAACTAACATTTGGTATTTCTCCTTTTTTTTTTTTTTTTTTTTTTTACTGTGCGTGCATGATGGTGAGGATTATAGTGACTTCTAGAGACTCTGATGTGTCTACTCTGATTTGTGCGCGGCTGTGTCAGCCGTGCTGGTTTTGCATCGTTGGGGCAAATGTCAACACAGGGAAAACAGCAACTAATGGGTTAGTATTATTATGAAAACAGTTTTGATCTCGTGGAGCTCCTGAGAGGGTCCTGGGGACACCCAGAAGTTTGCCAGATATGTGTAAGACTGCTGAAAATCGTGCAGTTCGCAGTATTGTGGGAAAGAATACAAATGAACTTTTGCTTTGTAAGACCATCCTCAAAACCTCATAACTATTAAATAGGGTCAGAACAAGCCCACTGATACCTTAAATTAACTTAATACACAGTGGAACCTCCCAAGGTGTTCACTGCGTTTTAAAATTAAGACGTCAGGTAAACCTCTGAAGGTGATGAAGTTGAGGAAAACGTCACCAGTCCCCGAAGTTCAGATGGAGGGGTTGGTGCCCAGGAGTTAGGACCGGAGGCGCAGCGCAGTGCATCCAGCAGAGGGCGCTGTGGCGCCACCTCCCAGCTCCAAGCTGAGGCCGTCCAGCATCCTTGAAAAAGGAGCATCTCACGCTTGAAGTCTCGGGGCTGGAGTGGGAGGCTTCCTTACAGACCTGACCGAGGGATTCTTACTGCACAAGTACAAAAGGCTTGATAAGTCCTCTCAGTGGCTGGAAAAGTTAGTGTTTAATCTTTGGATATACTTAAAATGGAAATTAAATTTATACTTGACTGGAGCTTAATTTTTTGTTATTTAAAAAATTTTATCAAAGTGGTACCTGCACAGGCCAACGTGTCAAACTGTAAGGAAGAGCCAAGGATAGACGCAGAGGTGCCCCTTTGCCACCCCAGGGCCAGGCAGCTTTCCCTAAAATCGTTTCTGTTTTCTGAGCTTCTCAAAGATTTCTTTCCATCTTGGTATTATGCATACACTTGTCTACCTATTTCTTGACTTATCAGGAGCTTCATCTTTATTTCTGATTGGGTGCAGTGCAGCCCATATTACTTTTTATTGGCCGTTTAATTTCACTGGTTTCTGCTGCGTGAATTACTAGCAGAATGCCTGGGGAAAAGGGCACACACATATCACACTTTAGGCGTTCGGGAGAAAGGAGGGGAGAAAATGCCTAACGACTTGTGATCAAAGATACAGTGTTTCAAGAACTCAACATGATAGCAGAGTGCAGATAAGCTTTATTAACTCACAAGTATATTAAAATTAGTCGGTTATTTAAAAATTTTTAAAGGAATTTTAAAAACTCCTTTCCTTTCATGTATAATCCTAGCAAAATTTTACCTGACATAAGGACTAGATTTGTGTCTTCTAAGTGAGGGTGCAGGTTACTTCTCCTCTGAATTCATTAGCGTCCACTCTAATGACCATTCCATTTATAACACAATAACCTCATTAAAATGACCTGCCAGGACTTCCCTGGTGGCGCAGTGGTTAAGAATCCTCCTGCCAATGCAGGGGACATGGGTTCGAGCCCTGGTAGGGGAAGGCCCCACATGCCATGGAGCAACTAAGCCCGTGGGCCACAACTACTGAGCTCGCGTGCAAGGAGAAGCCCGCGCACCACAACGAAGAGTAGCCCGGCTTGCCACAACTAGAGAAAGCCCGCGTGCAGCAACGAAGACCCAACGCAGCCAAGAAAAAAAAAAAACGACCTGCCAGGCCAAGGTCACCCCTGCAAAGGGCCAGCAATGACCAGTATCAAAGCAACACCGGTGGGCTTCCCTGGTGGCGCAGTGGTTGAGAGTCTGCCTGCCGATGCAGGGGACATGGGTTCGTGCCCCGGTCTGGGAGGATCCCACATGCCACGGAGCGGCTGGGCCCATGAGCCACGGCCGCTGAGCCTGCGTGTCCGGAGCCTGTGCTCCGCAACGGGAGAGGCCACAACAGTGAGAGGTCGGCGTACCGCAAAAACAAAACAAACAAACAAAAAAACCCCAAAAAAGCAACACCTGTATCTCCAGGCTGGGTCTGCCATAATTTGATTTCAGGACCACGCCTCCTGGGCCAGAAGTGGGAAGGGGGAGAGGATGCTCCTGGAAAACCAGGGAGAAGTGGGGGTGAGGACAGAAAACTGCTGCAGTAAATGTCCTGTCCTAAAATACAGCTTATTATGTGACCACAGAAGGAGGAAATAAACGTTTAAATGTTTTATGAACGCTTTTGGAGCTTTAAAGAAAATGGAGAGTATTTAAAAGAACCAAAGTGTCATGGCTGGAGTTTTGAGGGCAGGGATAGAAATCACAGAATTCTGCCTGGAGAAAGGAAACAGCTGCAGTTAAGGGCCAGGTGGGAGGATGGAGAGAAGGGCAGGGCTCACCACTGGGGAGACAGGGAGGCTGGCTGGGGGAAATGGGCATTTTCAATTTGTCCAGTTTTATTTTGCTAATTAAGCATTAAAAAATTATGTAGTAATATTATATGCACTTGCCATACAAAAACCCGATTAGGCCAGAGACATACCAGGGCCAGGACTGGGGTGGTGCCCATGAAGTGCCCAGGGCACCAAACTGAAGGAAGAGCTCATTGTCAAGGTCGTGCCATGGCAGGGTCAGCCCCCGGAGGGGAGCAACTCCCTAAATTTGGTGCCCTGGGCACCTCGCTTGCCCCATCCCAGCCCCACCTCAGCTTCTCCCCAGCCTCCACCAACTCCCACTCAGGAGAGGAAGCCTCTTCCTTCCTTAACAGCCCAGTGTGCATCCATGAGGGGGCGTGGCTGTGTGCCAATAAAACTTTATTTACAAAACCAGGGGGCTGGCAGGATTTGGCTGGAGGGCAGCACTCTGCCGCCTCTGCCCCCAGAGATTTACTAAGCAGTTGTAAATCACTCACACAATTGCATTGTATGGATTATACTTTACTGCTAAACTGATTTTTAAAATTTTTAGGTAGAGAGGGGATTGTTGCACAGCACCATGGATGTCCTAAATGCTACCGAATTATGCACTTTAAAGTGGTTAATTTTATGTTATATGAATTTTACCTCAATAAAAAATGTATAAGGTAATGCATGCATGTGGTTAAAATTCAAATATAAGAAAAAGGTATAAAAAAAGCAAGTCTTCCTCTTTTCTTTCTATCTCATGGAGATATCTTTTTTGGTAATCATTTTTAACAGCTAACATGTTTAGTTCTTGTTGTAGTTCCTAGAACTTTAAAAAACATAGTTCTACCTCTTAATTTATCAATTGAAAAATTTTTAACTTTTAAGTTTGGAAATAACTCCAGATTGTAAAAAAAGTTGCAAAAATAGCACAAAGCATTCCCATATGCCCTTCAGCCAGGCTCCCCAAATGTCAACATCTTCCGTGACCTGGAAATTAACCCCCACTCAACACGGTTAACTGAACGAATCACTTGATGGAAGTCCTGTTTGTGGACCAGGATCCAATCGGGGGTCACACACTGTGCTCATTTACATACGGAGCCATGAAAGAAAATAGTAGGAACACAAGGAACAGATGAAGGAAATTAGGAAAAGGCTTTTATTAAGTGGATGACCCATGTAGCCCTTGACATGGTAAGTGGGTTTGTGTTACTCTAAACAGGATGATGACTTCTCTGGTAAGTTAACTGAGACTTTTCAGAATAAGAACTGCAGTGCTTTCCAGTACGCATTCTTTAATTTTGTCACTTAAAGCAGAGCAGAGGTGAACCTTAGATAGATCTTTCAAAGGGGCACTGCTCCCACCTTTGCAAAGAAACTTGCAAAACCAGATTCAAAAGTGATGATATTGGGACTTCCCTGGTGGCGCAGTGGTTAAGAATCTGCCTGCTAATGCAGGGGACACGGGTTCGAGCCCTGGTCCTGGAAGATCCCACATGGCGTGGAGCAACTAAGCCCGTGTGCCACAACTACTGAGCCTGCGCGCTAGAGCCTGTGAGCCACAATTACTGAACCCGCGAGCCATGACTACTGAAGCCCGCGCGCCTAGAGCCCGTGCTCCACAACAAGAGAAGCCACTGCAATGAGAAGCCTGTGCCCCGCAACGAAGAGCAGCCCCCGCTCACCGCAACTAAAGAAAGCCCGTGCACAGCAACGAGGACCCAATGCAGCCAAAAATAAATTTTTTTAAAAAGTGATGATATCATTAGATGTTTGTCAAAACCCATAGAACATACAACATAGGGTGAACCCTGATGTCACCAAGGGCTTTAGTTAATAATGATAACGGGTCAATATTGGCTTATTGGCTGTAACAAATGCACCAAACTTAGATGTTAATAATAAGGAAAACTGCGTGGGGTACAGGGTGGGGCATTACGGGAATTCTCTGTACTTTCTGTTCGATTTTTCTGTAAACCTGAAATTGCTCTAAGAGAAAGTCTATTAAAAGGATAAAAAGTGATGATGCATTATTTATTTATTTATTTTTGACCGAGCCACGGGGCTTGCGGGATCTTAGTTCCCCACCCAGGGATTGAAACCATGCCTCCTGCCGTGGAAGCACCAAGTCTTAACCACTGGTCGGCCAGGGAAGTCCAATGATGAATATTTTAGAGAAAAAGCGGATGTACTATTGGCAAAACTCCTTTATCAAATAGTGTGCTTTTGCTGGCAAACGGTTTGCTCTTGTGGTTGGACAAAAGCTCTGTGCAGGGGGCGAGGAAGCTTCTAGCGAATGTCCAGTAGGCGTGTGAGTTCGTAGTCCAGTCAAGATATCCTGGGTCTTCCCCGAGAACACAGGCTCCAGAGAAGAGCTGCTTAGCGGTTGGCGATCCATCGTGAGCTGTGACGCCGCGTGGATGGTGCACCAGCCCCGTGGGCCACCAGGAAGGGTCACCGTGAGAACGGAGGTGCCCGAGTGGGAAGCCAGTCCACACACAGGGAGCCGTGGACGGTCCAGGGTCCCTGCTGGCCTTGACTCAGCACTCAGGACTGAAGCAGGTCCCTTACAGACACATCCACTCGAAGCGGCCCCAAGACCATCTTCCCAGCGAGCTGGATACAGGATAGAAGATTCGTCTCTTCTGTATCCACGTGTGCTGGTGGTCAGAGTGAAGATGCTCGCTGGAGTTTCGAAAGCAGGAGCTGCGTTTCTGATGACTCAGCAAAGAAATGCCTATGATTTCAAGTGGCACATCTCAGGGATGTCTGCTGTAGCTTGAACACTGCAGAACTTGAATCTAGCATTCCAGGGCCCCAAGTATTGTGACTTTTAAAAAATATATATATTCTTTTTCATATTCTTTTCCATTATGGTTTATTACAGGATACTGAATATAGTTCCCTGGGCTATACAGTAGGTCCTTGTTGTTTATCTATTTTATACATAGTAGTTTGTATCTGCTAATCCCGAACTCCTAATTTATCCCTCCCCGACACCCTTTCCCCTCTGGTAACTGGAAATTTGTTTTCTATGTCTGTGAGTCTGTTTCTGTTTTGTAAATAAGTTCATTTGTATCATATTTTAGATTCCCCATATAAGCGATATCATATGATATTTGTCTTCCTCTATCTGGCTTACTTCACTTAGTATGATAATCTCTAGGTCCATCCATGTTGCCGCAAATGGCATTATTTCATTATTTTTTATGGCTGAGTAATATTCCACTGTATACATGTACCACACCTTCTTTATCCATTCATCTGTTGCTGGACATTTAAGTAGGTTGCTTCCATGTCTTGGCTACTGTAAATAGTGCTGCAATGAACATAGGGGTGCACAAATCTTTTTGAATTAGAGCTTTGTCTGTACCAATTTACATTCCCACCAACAGTGTAGGAGGGTTCCCTTTTCTCCACACCCTCTCCAGAATTTATTATTTGTAGACTTTTTTTTAAAAACAAATTTTATTTTATTTTATTTATTTATTTTTGGCTGCGTTGGGTCTTCATTGCTGCGTGTGGGCTTTCTCTAGTTGCAGCGAGCAGGGGCTACTCTTCGTTGCGGTGCGCGGGCTTCTCATGCGGTGGCTTCTCTTGCTGCGGAGCACGGGCTCCAGGCGCGCGCGCTCAGTAGTTGTGGCGCATGGGCTTAGTCACTCCACAGCATGTGGGATCTTCCCGGACCAGGGATCGAACCCGTGTCCCTTGCATTGGCAGGTGGATTCTTAACCACTGCGCCAGCAGGGAAGTCCCTACTTGTAGACTTTTTAATGATGGCCATTCTGACCCATGTGAGGTGGTACCTCATTGTAGTTTTCATTTGCATATTGCGACTTTTAATATTAAAAGCTCAGTTTTTTTGAAGAAGACCCGAAGTGTTCCATGGGGCTGGGCTGCTGACACTCTGCTCCACATACCCAGACAGGAGGATTTTCCTCACTTGGGGGTGGAAGACATTGATGATGCTTTCTTAGGTGTGTATGAAAATCACATCAGATGCCACAAAGCTTACAGAAGCTGAACGTAACCAGAGAAAGATGGAACCCATGTGCCGCCATCCTCCAAGGTGAAGCGCTGGCCCTTCCAGCTTCTATGTAGCTCTTGCTTATGCACCAGTTGTCTGGCCTGCCTGAGTGGGGTCGCCTGGGCAGGCAGCCCCCAACCTCCGTGGGACTGGAGCACCCAGGGCCACCACTGCCTGTGTGCTGGCCCTCTCTGACTTCCTGGAAATGCAGAGTCCAACGGGTCTTCACCAGACCAGGTCCCAGAGCCCTGATGAGACACTGCAATGGTACATCCCCTCACGGACAGGGACGCTGTATTTTTATCATCTTCAAAATTGGATAGATGATTTGTCTTCATCAGCCTCCACTGCGTGGCCCAGGGGGGCCGCCTGCTTACCTCTCAGCTTAGCATCTCAGCTCCATGGGGTCAAAAAAAAAAAGCACAACAGGAAAAGTTATCAAAAACTTACCATTTGGGCAATTCACTTCTAAGATTTCAATACGGATGAAATTTTAACCAGAAATGAGATTCAAGAAAATGTGTCACTGAAAGTCTGAAGTCCCTCACTGGGGCTGTAGGTGCCGATTTGCTCTGGTGTTTGTGCTCTGTTTGCAGGATTAACTTGAAGTCCCTAGAAACACAACTCTGACATAAGAAAACTGATAGACGTGAAATGCCAGACCCAGGAGCCGTCAATACTTCTGTTGCAACCTCAGGGCCAGTCCTGTTCTTGGCTATTGGCTGGATCTCTGCTGATCCTTGTGAGATGTCCCCACACCAAAAGCAAGTCAAAAAACCACAGCAGAGCAGAGGGAGTCTGGAGGCAGATCCTCATCCAAGGTGATAACTGTCCTGGAGCTTTTGGGGCTGGTGAGGGGTGGGCAGAGTGCCAAAACATAGCCTGTTCATGGATTTCCAACTGATTTAAAAACTTGATTCTTCTAGTGCAACCCAGACATCAGACTACAGTAACCAGGCGGCCCGGGGTCTGAGCTGCACATTTGTTTCCAGCGAGGCAGTGTGGACTGCAGAGAATATCATGACCTATGATCTCAGTAGGCCTGCGACCTGCAACCCTAGCTTATTCACTATTATGAGTTGATGTAGTTTGCTGATATGGAGACGTCACATTCATGAAAGTTAATGTAGTCTGTGAGGAAGGCTTCTGATCAATGGCAGCTCTACACTCAGGTCTGCCAGCCAATCCTCTGAGGGTGTGCTGAGGGCCCTGGAGGGCCCAAGTGAGGCAAGGGACAGGCTGGTGCCCCTGGGATGGAGTGGCAGGCAACACCCCACAGTCACCGCTCTAGACAGCAAATGACTTCTCTTCATGCCTGTCCTCAGAGCCAGGTCCTGGGGAAAGGGAGAGAACAGCTAAGCTCAGAGGGCCTGTAACGTCAGGGTGACCCGGAAACACATCAGGACCAAGAGAACAGGGATGAGGCTCGAACATCATCTTCTACTTCAGATTAAGCCCACACAAAAATAGGAAGTTATTTTTTAATTGACAATCAATCAATATAATCCATCACATTCGTAGTCTAAAGAAGAAAAAACGTCATCATATCAATAAGAAAAAAGCATTTGACAAAACTCAACATCCAATTATGATAAAGACTCTCAGAAAACTAGGAATAGAAGGAAACTTCCTCAACCTGAAAAGAGGCATTTGTGAAAAACATACAGGTAACATTACACTTAGGGGTGAAAGACTGAAGCTTTTCCCCTAAGACTGAGAACAAGGCAAGGATGTCCACTTTCACCACTCTTACACAACATCGTACTGGATGTTCTAGGCAGTGCAATAAGGCAAGAAAAAGAAATAAAAGTCATCCACACTGGAAAAGAACTAAAACTGTTCCTATTCGCAGACCACAAAAAACTCTTAGAACTAAAGACTGAGTTCAGCATGGTCACAGGAGGCAAGGTCAAGAGCCAGAAATCAACCATACTTTTGTACACTAGCAATGAACAGTTGAAAACTGAAATTTCAAATCAGTACCATTTAAAATAGCTCCAGGGGACTTCCCTGGTGGTCCAGTGGTAAAGAATCTGCCTTCCAATGCAGGGGACGCGGGTTCGTTCCCTTGTCAGGGAACTAAGATCCCACATGCCGTGGGGCAACTAAGCCCGCACGCCACAACTACTGAGCTTGTGCGCCTCAACTAGAGCCTGCGTGCCACAAACTATAGAGCCCACGCGCCCTGGAGCCTGTGCGCCACAACTAGAGAGAGAACACCCGCACACCACAGCTAGAGAGAAGCCCGTGCGCCACAACGAAGAGTCTGCATGCTGCGACTAAGACCCAACATAGCCAAAAAAAAAAAAAAAGCTCCAAAACCAAAAAATATTTAGGCATAAATATAACAAAATAAGTACAGGATCTGCGTGCTAAAAATGACCAAATGCTGATGAAAGAAATCAAAGAAGATCTAAATAAATGGAGAAAACACACCACGTTCATGGATTGGAAGACCCAACATAGTAAAGATTTCAATTCTCCCCAAATTGATACACAGCTTTAATGCTGTTTAATCAAAATCTCACTAGGAATTTTTTTGTAGATATAGATAAACTGATCTAAAATTTATATAGAAAATTCTAAATTTATATAAATAGCCAATACAATACTGAAGAATAAAGTGAGAGGAGTCACTCTATCCATTTCTGAGACTGACTAAAGCTGTCGTAATTAAGACAGTGTGGTACTGGTAAAGGGACAGGCACATAGATAAATGGAACAGAACAGAGTGTTCTGAAATAGGCCAATTGATTTTTTTTGGCTGCATTAGGTCTTCATTGCTGCACGTGGGCTTTCTCTAGCTGCAGCGAGCGCGGCCTACTCTTCATTGTGGTGTGCGGGCTTCTTATTGTGGTGGCTTCTCTTGCTGCGGAGCACGGGCTCTAGGCGCGCGGGCTTCAGTAGCTGTGGCATTGGGCTCAGAAGTTGTGGCTCACGGGCTCTAGAGCGCAGGCTCAGTAGTTGTAGCACACGGGGTTAGCTGCTCCACAGCATGTGGGATCTTCCTGGACCAGGGATTGAACCTGTGTCTCCGGCATTGGCAGGCAGACTCTTAACCACTGTGCCACCGGGGAAGTCCCAGGCCAATTGATTTTTGACAAATGTACAAAAGCAATCCGATAAAGGATAGTGTTTTTAACAAATGATGCTGGAACAACTGGTTGTTTCGTATGCATAAAAATGAACCTCGACATAAACTTTATGTCTTATACAAAAGTTAGCTCGGAATGAAGCGGAGCTAAATGTAAAATGTAAAACTATAAAACTTTTCAAAGAAAACAGAGGAGAAAATGTTCACGACCTCGGGACAGGCGAAGAGTTCTCAGGCGTGGCATCAAAAGCACGATCTTTCCAAAAAAGAAAAACTGCTAAATTGGATTTGATCAAAATTATTGGGAAAAATTTTTTTTCTCTGCAAAAGACACTTTAAAAAAAATTTTTTTTTTTTTTTAATTTTTGGCTGCAGAGCACAGCAATGTGGGATCTTAGTTCCCCAACCAGGGGCCGAAACTGGGCTCCCTGCAGTAGAAGCGTGGAGTCTTAACCACTGGACCGCCAGGGAAGTCCCCAAAAGACACTTTTAAGAGAATGAAAAAACACTTTAATGACTGGGAGAGAATATTTGCAAATCACATATCCGGCAGGGGACTTGTATCCAGAATATACAAACAATTCTCAAAATTAACAGTAAGAAAACAAACAACACAGTTAAAAAAATAAACAAACTTCAACTGACATATCACCGAAGAACATACATGAAAGGCAAAGCCCCTGAACAGGTGCTTGCCATCGTTACGAAAATGCAAAATGACAACCACAGTAAGATAACACCACACACCAACGAGAATGGCTAAAAAGAAAGATGCTGACAACACCTGACAACAAACAATGCTGGTGAGGAGGTGGGACGAGAGGAACTCACACCTGGCTGGGGGAGCTCGAAATGGTACGCGCCCCCGCCCCGGGAAAACACGGGTGGTTTCAGATAAAGTTAAACATACACTTACTGTAGGAGCCAGCAATCCCATTCGTAGGTATTGACTGACCCCAAAGAAAGGAAAACATGTGTCTATACGTGAGAGTACTTCTAGCTGTTTTATTCACAATCACGAAAAACTGGAAACAGCCCAAATGGCCCCGCAGCTGGTGAATGGATGAACGAGTCGTTAGGGTCGCAGAACATGACTCAGCAACAAGAAGGAATCACTGACTCACAGGACAGCTGGACGGGATCTCCAGGCTCCACACTGGGTGAAAGAAGCCGGTCACAAAAGGTGTCTCCTGGATGATCCCCTTTATACGGCATCCCCACAGAGACAAAAGTACAGTGACGGAGAGTAGATCCACGGGTGCCAGGGGTTGAGGGTGAGAGGAGGTCGTGACTACCAAGAAACACCCGAGGGAGTTTTGGGGGTTATGCAACCATTCTGTGTACTGATGTGGGGACAGATACCCGAGTCTGTACGTGAGTCAAAACTCATGGGTCTGTGTAGCCCACACCGTCCACTTTACTCTGTGCTAATTTAAAAAATAAGAGTAAATATGGGAAATAGAGTTTTCAAAGCAGATACATCTTTAAAGCAGGTAAGCCACCGTTTTGGACAGAGGTGTGGGGTACCAGTCCCGTATAGCTCTGCTTGGGTTCAGCCCAGTTTTCGCGCGGATGGGTTGATCTCCGCCTGGGAGAGGCTGATGACGATGAGGACGGTCATGGTGGACCAGCAGCGGCAGCAGCATCTCCCAGCACTGAGCTGCCTCCCCATCTGCAACGCTCCCAGCACCAGCTACAGCCATCTACCCTCTGTCTTTACCAAGGGAGGACCCGAGGTTCAAAGACGGGGCACTTGTCGGAGGCTGGTGGGGTTCCGACGCTCGTGCTCCCGGCTGCCTTCTACTCACCGTCCCTGCTGCTGCCGGGAGTCTATTCAGGGCCTAACCTGCTGCCCCCGAGAGCCTGGGACGTACATACCGTAGCGGGTGACGAGCGGGATGTGTGCGCCAGGGAGTGCCGGGTGCCGTCCATGCCCCCGTGGATGAGGTAGGCTCCCGCGCTGGAGACGATGGGGCTGCCCCCAACATCCATGGTGATGCCCACCATGCTGTGGGCAGGGACTGCGGTCGGGGAGGAGCCTGCCACGGTCACCTGGGCACCGCCCGGGGCCTCGAAGTACGACGCGGAGCTGCTGGGGGCGTACATCTGGGGTTCTGGGTTGTAGGCGTACGCCGTCCGCCTGGCGGGAGAGAGAAGGCTTCACGTAAACGCCGGAAACCACGGCGCCGAGCACGTGGCTAAGTCAGACCCGGCTGTCAACACAGCGCGTTCACAGCCATGGTCTCCGAAAGCATTCGGGATCCCAGCTGACCCCTCAGCAACTGGTCATTTACAAACCGCACGTGCAAATTGCACTGGACGGGGGCGGGGCTTGGTGGGTGGGGCGGGGCTTGGTGGGTGGAGCAGGGCTGGACCTGACCCTGGTTACTGGAGGTCTACCCCTGGGATAAGACCATGTAGAGCTGTATACACACACACACACACACACACACACACACACACACACACACTCGTGTGCACACGTGCGCCTAAAGGCTGTGAAGCTGAATATGGCCCGATGTGGTGCCCTGGTTTTGATACCATCCTGCAGTCATAGAAGATGTCACCACCGGGGGTGCGGAGGCTGGGTGAAAGGTACAAGGGACTCTGGGCTAATTTTGCAACTTCCTGGGAGTCTCTAGTTCTTTCAAACCAGAAAGTTTTTTTTAAAAAATGTAATTGCATAATAAAAAGAATGTCTAAGGGATTCCAAGAATTTGTCTGAAATCCTTTAACATCTGGATCAAATCATTAACCATGTCGGTTGATGTACATCCGGCCGCAGTGAAAGGCGGTCAGTAGGGGTTTTTCCTCAGGGGTGACTGAGGGAAGGCCCCTCTGGGGGACAGGGCAGCCTCTCCGACCCCCGGGGGACATCCTGTCTGACCGCAGTGCAATCAAACCAGGATGCTGCGGAGGAGGGTCCCCCAGAGCCTGCTGGGGGTTCACAGGCTTCACACGCGCTCCTTTGGGTCAGTGTGTGTCATGCCTTCAGTGTTGTGCTGCGGGCGCCCACGACTCCAGCAATCACATCTCTTTAACCACAACCAAACCTTCCCGCGCCCTCAGGACGGGAGTTGTGGAAACCAGAGGCAGAAACAAGCAAAAGGACGCGCGTCCCGAGCGCAGTGAGCTTCTGGGAAACGCATCATTTTCTGCCCCAAGCATCACTGAGTTTGAAGGCAGAAAACCCTAGACGTCCTTGACAAATGGAAGATCAAGTTTTGCCAACATCAGAAAAAGCCAGAGGTTAACAGAGGCCAGGATGAAATAGCAGAGATGGACACGGTTTCTGGATTGCAAAGGATGTCTTCAGACTTAGAAGGTGGATTGGTTTTTTTTGTTTGATTTTGAAGACTGCCTTTTCTAGAAGTAAAAGTATAACAGTCTGTGGTTTCTGAAATCTCCACCAGGCTGTGATGTACTTATGCCATTGTAATAGTTGGGACACATCACCCGAAGGGTAAGGGAAAGGATTTTGTGTAAACACATCCCCAAGGGAGCTCAGTGGGCGTCATGAAAGAAGGTTGGGATGTGGCCTACAGTTGGTTCCCTGTGAGGCCCCTTTCGGGGGAGGGGGAGGACACCACGTACAAGGCTCCGTTGGTGTAGACGGCGTCCCCCCCTTCCACGTACTGCACCTGGGGGGGATACACGTGCTGCACGGGCTGGACCTGAAACAACAGCAGATATTTGGTGTTACACGGAGTCTCCTTGCTCAGGATTTCCAGATTATTCAGGCAGAAGTATCTCCTATTGTCTTTTGTGAACACTTAGTACCACATCACAGTTATCCTGCCCCCAGCTGGCACTTCTAGAAAGAAACCAGGAGAGACAGTCATGTCAAGGCCATGTATTCCGGATGAGCCCAAATGGAAATGAAACCGCAGCGGGTCTGGGCCCCTGTTCTGTGCCGGGGGGAGCCCAGCTCAGAGCAAAGGTGCAGAGCAGGGCTGGGGGGATGCCTGCGGCCTGTTGGCCACTGGGCAGAGGGGCCAGTCTTGCTGGACAGCAGACGCCAGAGATGTGGACGGAATGCGGACCTCGGAGTGCCCGATGCCCCCACGGCCCCTTGGCAGGGGAGTGGGCTCAGGCTGCTCATAGCTCCACCGCCCCCCTGCCACTCTTTTCGGTGGCCCTGGAGGTCGTCCCCAGCAACGGGTCGGGGTCCTGGGAGCCACGCTGGAAGAGACTCTGAAGGTCTGAGCAGAATCAGCAGGAGTGCTGTGCCTGGAGTGGGGCGGGGGGGTGGGTGGAGGGAGGAGGCCGGTGGGAAGACCCCTCCCTCGTCGGTCAGTTCACAGCCTCAGCTGATGACCCCCAAGGGACTCGGGCCCTGCTGGTGGAGGCCCAGAGCTCTGTGTGCAGAACTTCGGGACCCCACCGCAGAGGGAGGCTTAGCGGGTCCCTGATTCAACCTTGTTTGGGGGTGAGAAAACCAAGGGCCAGTCTCATCGTGCCCTCTCTGTAAGCCTTCTCATGCAGCAGCAGGACAGGGCCGATTCCCACCTCTGAGGACAGCCCAACCCGGGGGACACATGCACACACACAACCCCCTGCATCTTAGCGGACTGGGTAAGATGCAGAGGGCAGCCCCAAAGTCCGGGTGGCCCAGGAGAAACAGCGGGCACAGGCCCAGCCCCACAGAGGAGAGCAAGCTTCTGGAATCACAGGAGTCGTGGTCGCCCCTCCCTTAAGGAGCTAAAGCAGGGCCGCTGGTTCCCTGCTAGCCCCCCACCCCACCCCCATGCCTTCGCTTCTCCCCTAGGACCCCGAAAATCACACAGCACCAGGCAAACATCTCTAAACACCCTATTAATCTGGGCAGGAGCCCCTCGAAGAGAGAGGTGTGTCCTCTGGGGTCTCGGCATCTCCATATTATGCTCCTGGTTCCTTTCAGGCAGGAGCCTGAACGAATTTTAATTCAGCATCTTACAGAGCAGGAGTCGGCAAATTCTGGCCCTCGGGTCAAATCTGGCCCGCCTGTTCTTATAAATAAAGCTTTATTGGCACACAGCCACACCATTCCTTTATGACTTTCACGAGTGTTGCACGGTTGTGCCAGAGACCATCTGGCCTGCAAAGCCGAAAAAGAAAAATGTACGGCTAGGCCTTTTCCAGAAAAGGTTTGCCAACCCCTGCTCAGATCACACTGCTTGTATGAGCTGATGATCTGGGCTGAGGTTTGGCTGGTGAGCCCACGCATTCAAGCTTTCTTCTCATATCATTTAATTTCACAAGAAGTGCCCGTCTGAGGGTCCAGCACTTGCCTGCAGATGAGTTTGCCTCCCCAGGGGGTTCCGTGCTCTTCCAATCCAGAAACCTCCTCTATCTGCCTGCGTGTCTACCGCTGCACCCCGTGCTCTACCTAGGGGCTCGCTTGCGCCCCAAAGGCTGAATATCTGAATGAATGAAAGATCATAAGCTTTCTTCGCTTGATGCAACCTATCTGCAGCAAAAGATTTTTTTTTTTAAACACAGATTCCAAAAGAACTTTCTGGTAAGGAACTGAACACATCAAACGAAAAGGAACAGCGACAACAGAAAAGCATGCATCGTGGTTCAGACAGGGTGCTACGTGCTAACCTCCTCCCGAGTCACCTGTGCTGTGGTTACCTGCTGTGGCACCTGCTGCACTCTGGGGAGGGAGATGGGCTGCATCTGAGCCCCCTTGGGAGCCGAGCCTGCTGCCTGGACCAACACCCTCTAAAAGGGAAGGAAAGAGGACATTTAGGCTTGTCAGAGGTTAGTCCTGGAAACAAACACAGGTCACAGCCAGCTCGACTGCGCCCACTGTCGCTTTATGGAAACATAGTGGGACGGCTAGGAAAGGAGAGGTGGGCGCACACACACGCGGCTCAGGTTGATTTAGGTGGGCACAGTGGGGACTCGAGCACACGCGCACACACGCGCACACACACACACACCCAGCAGCTTTGCCTCCTTGGGGTCGGTAGTCATCAAGGTGACATGGGCTGAGAGCTGGATGCCAAGGCTGGTCGTCCACACCACCTCCTCTGCCAGACGAGCTGGGTCACACCCCACTGTTTCTCAGTACCCCCTGGACCTGCCCCCATTTTACACATGAGGGAAAAGGAAGCTTAGAATGGTCAAGGCCAGGTCGATGTCCTGCGGCCTCAGCATCAGAAGTTCTACAACCCAGACTTAGTCCAGGCCCTTCCTGGACTCCATGACTGCTCTCTGGGCCCCTGAGCTGTCTTCCCAGTGTGGCTTTGTCACTTGGCCTGGAGGACTGGTTGGACATACAAAGCTAGGAAAACATGAAGGATCAAAATATACCCTCAAGGTGAGGGAGGAAAAAGAGCGCTTTGTTTCTGTAAAGCCTGGGCTTTGGAAGTCATCAACTGTGAGTCTATGATCGTCCCACTTGGACCCTAAGTAACACCAGTTGTGGTGATTCTGTGGGGCTTGGCTTTATAAACACCACTCTTCTAATAAGAATTCAATACACTCGGCCCTCCAAAGGCAAAGAGAACACAGACGGTACAGAAATCAGTAGAGTGGATGGATAAACCCACATGGGAACATCACTCAGCCAGAAAAAGGACAGAAGCAATGACACTCGCTACAATGTGAATGGACCTTCAGAACATGATGCTCAGTGAGAGAAGCCAGACACAGAAGGACACATAGTGTGTGACTCCATTTATATGAAACACCCAGAACAGGCAAATCCACAGGGACACAGAGTGCATTCGTGGTTGCCAGGGGCTGGGGGAGAGGGATGGAGGGTGACTGCTCATGGGGACAGGGTTTCTTCTCTGGGGGATGAAAATGTTCTGGAACTAGATAGAGGTGGAGGTCGCAAAACACTGTGAATGTCTTAAATGTCACTGAATTGTTCACCTTAAAATGGTGAATTTTGTGCCATGTGAATTTTGCCTCAAATAAATAAGAATATTAAGGATATACATGCACACACTCCAAAGCTGAGCTGTTCAATACGGAAGCTACTAGCTGTGTAGCTCTGTGGACACTGAAATTTACTTCAATTTAAGTGAACTGCAGAATTCAGTTCCTCAGTGGCCCTGGCTACATTGCCAGCGCTCGGAGCCTGGTGGGGCTGGTGGCAGAACACGCCCATTGTGGTGGGAAGTCCTGGTGGATGTCCAAGGCTGAGAGGGGAAGCAGGAAGAGTGCATCACGGGGACAGTGGGAGCAAGAACGCCCCTTACTGGGGATGAACTGGGTGCTCCCTGTTCAGGGAGTGCAGTGCAGACTGCAGGCAAGAGAGGTGCCCGACGGGGGCGGGGACACAGCCATCGAGGCAGGGGTGCAGGGCTGGATCCATCTCCATCAGGGACCGGAGCCCTGGAGCCTGGGATGTACACGGTGGCCATGGCAGGACCCTGGGACCAGTCAGCCTGCAGCCGCTACAGTGAAGGCAGCTGCCACCCAGGCCCAGGGGCATCAGAGACGGGGGTTTGGTGAGAGGGAACCCAGGAAGCACGGGGTGGAGGGCTCATGCATCAGGCTCAGTGGGCAAGGAAACAATCAATTACACCACAACTGCAAGTGATCACGCCCTCTTAGCACCCATGCTGGGGCGGCCAGGCTTCCAAGAAATAAATGCTAAACATGTCCGACTACATGTTCTAAACTGAATAAACGGCTTTGATGTTTGCCTTTTGGCTTTTGCTGAATTACGTTTTTTTGGGTTTTGTTTGTTTGTTTGTTTGTTTTGTTTTGTTTTGCGGTACACGGGCCTCTCACTGTTGTGGCCTCTCCCGTTGCAGAGCACAGGCTCCGGACGCGCAGGCTCAGCGGCCATGGCTCACGGGCCCAGCTGCTCCACGGCATGCGGGATCTTCCTGGACCGCGGCACGAACCCGTGTCCCCTGCATTGGCAGGCGGACTCTCAACCACTGTGCCACCAGGGAAGCCCTGTTTGTTTGTTTTTTGCCATAATCAGTTCTTTCTGTCGTGCTGCTAACTTTTAGATTTGTAAATCATAGATGATCACGTGGCCACAGTGGACCTCTGCACATGTCTATGATTTTAGTCTGTTCTGTTACCTTCGGTTTCTGGTAGATTTATGTCACTAACTTTATGTTTATGTCTACTTAATGGTGTATTTCAATCCACTATAGAAATCTAGAAGTTGGGAGAGCCTTAATGTGAAAATTCTCTCTCTGCAAATTTTAAAGAATATACCGATTCTAACACTAGATTCAATTAATGAACCAAATCCTAAGAATTCTCACTTCTCTTTTGCCTTATGGATAGAAAGGCTTTCTGTGTAGAAGGGTCATTTCCAATGTACAAGAAAACTGCCACTAGCAGATAAGAATGGACTAAATCAAAGTCGGGGAAGGGCTTTCTTTGTGAGTTTGGATCATCGATTCCTTGGTGGGACCTTTTAACAACAAACAGTGAAAAAGTCTAATAACATGGAGTGAGGAAGGAAAATGAGGGTGCATTTCAACAGCAGCAGCCATGGAGCTGAGAAGTCAATTCAGAAAAATAGAGATTCCTCGCTCTGCTGATTCAAATGTTTTTCAAAACCAAGGTGGACGCGTCTCCACCCTGGCTGCGCTGGTTTTCCCGGAGCGGCCTGAGCGGCGGGCGGCTGGTCTCTTACCTGCGGCGAGGCTGGCACAGGCTGGGCCACAGGCGCCTGGGCTGCCGACGAGGGACACAGAGCCGGAAGCCGGCGAATCCGATCCACCCTCTGAATTCTGCATGCTCAGTTCTAAAGAGAGGCAGAGAGAGAGTGAGTGGGCAGGGCTGTCTTCACGAAGCCCAAAGAGGCAATGTACACGATAGGTGAGTGGTAATGACCTGCAGTCTTCCAAGTCCAAAGGCAGGGATCCTGGCCAGACTAGGTAAGGAAGGGGAAGGGGGGAAGAGGCTGCACAACTGTTCCATAAGAAGAGAGAAGGGAGGGGCAGGGGATGTTTTTCCAATATAAACCCGAAAAAATAGCTCTGCAGGAATTCCTGAATGCTGGGGACCACAGCTCCCCCTTTCCGATCTGATCGGGCTCATATGACTTCTTTACTCATTTACCAACAAAACCAAAAGCTCCTGGGGGATGCTGGCCATCTGCGGAGCTACTGCACCCCAAACTATAAGCGCATCCTCCTAGGGCAGGGTCTCCCCCTCGGCACTGCTGCCATTGGGCAGGTCATTCATGTTCTGCGGGACCGTCCTGGGCCCTGTGTGGGGTGGAGCGGCATCCCGGGCCCCACCCACTTAATGCCAGGAGCACGCCTAGTCGTGACCACCGCAGATGTCGCCAGACATTACCCAGTGTCCCTGGGGGGCGGGGGGGGGATGGATTCAACGCTGGTTAAGAATCACTGGTTTAGGGAGAAAAAAGGTGACAGCAGAGAAAGAAATGGCACATTCCTTTGGGTTGGAGGAAATCCTCAGGCATTTCAGCAATAAGAAAAAGTGCCTTCTGCTCCTTTGCCCATGAGAAGGCAGACAAGTACATTTCTCTGCAGCCAGGTGTAGATATCTTTCAAGAAGGTAATTTAAAAATTCTCTACCAAAAGATTCATTTAATCTCAGCACGAAGTGGCAGACGATAGTCACTCCAGAAAATGCTGAAAGTCAAACCCTCTTCACTTTTTAATAAACACTGGCTACCTTAAGTCTTTGGAGAAGCAGTTCAATCCGCAAACTGCATAGAGAGCAGGTGGTTTTGCGGTCACACACACCTGTCCCCATCCCTGTCCCTGTCCCATCCTGGCTGTGGCTCTGAGCACATCCCCCAGGAGTGAAGTCTCCCGGCTCCTGATCCCAGGGAGGCCTGGACAGCATGGCACAAACCACGGTGCCCAGGACCTACGGCCAGAACTTTGATATATGTTTCTGTATAGCCCCAAGGGTCCCCACCTCCAATAATGGGTGGAGAATTTTTTTAAAGCCTTTTTAAAAAATAAAAACTGATAATAGATGAAATAATTTGCCTAAGGGAAGCAGAAAGATGTGTGTGTGTGTGTTTGGATCTGAGAGTGTTGGCTCAATCCATCTTTGTTGACTCTCCCAGGACTCCCCCATCCCCCTCCCAAATGCCTTTGGTGCCACAAGAGCCACTGGATGGACTGTGGTGGTGCCTGTGGCATTTTTCTCTTTCCCGTGACCTTGACTCAGTTCTCACCACCAGATGTCCCC